>NC_092707.1:78279673-80992706 GCF_047496885.1 Scyliorhinus torazame
TGGCAGGTGGCATGAATGGCATTTGCACCTCAGGAATGTTCATCAAAATGTTCATCTGGAATCCTGTCAGGGCTTCCAATCTTGCGGCATGCAAGATGTTTGATCCAATACCTGAATGGCATGGTCTTCAGTTCGCCAGACACTTCGAGGTGAGTGCAACATGCAAAGCCTACTTGCCACAGTGCTGCACTGCTCCTGATGTGCTCTCCAATACTCTGCCAGTATTCAAATAGAATCATAGAATCCCAATAGTGCAGAAGGAGACCATTCAGTCCATTGAGTCTGCACCGACCCTTTGAAAGACCATCCTACTTGGCCCAATTCCCCACCCTATTCCTGTAATCCCACCCTCAGGGGCAATTTAGGATAGCAAATCCACATAACCGCACATTTTTGTATTGTGGGAGGAAACTGGAGCAACCGGAGGAAACCCACGCAGACAGGAGAACTCCACATAGAGTCACCCAAGGTCGGAATCGAACCCGGGTCCCTGATGCTGTGAGGCAGCAGTGCTAATCACTGTACCACTGTGCCAACCCCAAGAGGGTTTCTGCCCCCCATTTTTATGCTAAGCTGATCTTAATGGACAGCACCATGCTGTTGGACCCGTGGACCCTCCTGTGTCACCGTCTCGGTTCAGAATTGGGGTTGGGGAGTGCAGGAGTCCCCTTCCCCCTGGTGTCACACATCAGTGTCTATCTGAATAACACTGTGCTGTGAGACTCATATGGCCACTGGAGCAAAGGTCCAAAGTTTGAATGGGGGTGGGTTGTGAGGTGAGGGTGGCGGGTGGGAGTGGGTAGATGAAGACAAGGGAGGCAATGTGGGAGGAGGGCTGTGCAAGGAGGAAGTGGGGGATGGTTAGACATGAAGGGAAAATGTGAATGGGAGGGCTGTGCAAGGAAGGAGATACACTTGGCCAAGGACAAACATGGCAGGTAGATGAGCTGGTGGATGAAGATGATGAACAATGGAAGGCAGAGGGAAGACTGAGGGGAGGTGTGATAACCCTCATGAGGGGGTCGCTGATTGATCTACCCGTGGGCTTTGTAGAATACAAGTTCCTGCAGTGAGCAGGTGGAACAGGTGGAAGCCCACCCAGCTGGGCTCGTTTGCGGGACCTTTAAACGTAGCTCCCAGATCCGGACTGAGAGTTTCTGATAATCCTGGGCTGGGATGTTTGTTTTGTGTGCCATGGTAGTGGCCTTCCTACAAACTCCTTATACACCTATGACTGTGTGGCCAAATTCCCCTCCAACCCGATTTTCAAATTTGCTGATAACACCACCGTAGTGGGTCGGATTTCAAACAATGACGAGACAGAGTACAGGAATGAGATAGAGAATCTGGTGAACTGGTGCGACGACAATAATCTCTCCCTCAATGTCAACAAAATGAAGGAGATTGGCATCGACTTTAGGAAACGTAGTGGAGAACATGCCCCTGTCTACATCAATGGGAACGAAGTAGAAAGGGTCGAGAGCTTCAAGTTTTTAGGTGTACAGATCACCAACAGCCTGTCCTGGTCCCCCCATGCCGACACTATAGTTAAGAAAGCCCACCAACGACTCTACTTTCTCAGAAGACTAAGGAAATTTGGCATGTCAGCTACAACCCTCACCAACTTCTACAGATGCACCATAGAAAGCATTCTTTCTGGTTGTATCACAGCTTGGTATGGAGCCTGCTCTGCCCAAGACCGCAGGAAACTACAAAAGGTCGTGAATGTAGCCCAGTCCATCACGCAAACCAGCCCCCCATCCGTTGACTCTATCTATAATTCCCGCTGCCTCAGAAAGGCAGCCAGCATAATTAAGGACCCCACGCACCCCAGACATACTCTCTTCCACCTTCTTCCGTCAGGAAAAAGATACAAAAGTTGAGGTCACGTACCAACCGACTCTTCCCTACTGCCATCAGACTTTTGAATGGACCTACCTCGTATTAAGTTGATCTTTTCTCGACACCTTGCTATAACTGTAGCATTATATTCTGAAGCCTCTCCTTTCTTCCCTATGTACAGTATGCATTGTTTGTACAGCATGCAAGAAACAATACTTTTCACTGAATTAATACTAATACATGTGACAATAATAAATCAAATTCAAATACAAATTATTTTCAGTTTCAAATAAACCAGTTTGGCCTTTCACTCCGTGCCTCCTGGAATTATTACATTAGCGATGAGGATCAAGCACAGGGGCGAAATTCTCCGGAAACGGCGCGATGTCCGCCGACTGGCGCCCAAAACGGCGCAAATCAGTCGGGCATCGCGCCGCCCCAAAGGTGCGGAATGCTCCACATCTTTGGGGGCCGAGCCCCAACCTTAAGGGGCTAAGCCGGCGCCGGAGGAATTTCCGCCCCGCCAGCTGGCGGAAACGGCCTTTGGTGCCCCGCCAGCTGGCGCGGAAATGACATCTCCGGGGGGCGCATGCGTGGGAGCGTCAGCGGCCGCTGACAGTTTCCCGCACATGCGCAGTGGAGAGAGTCTCTTCCGCCTCCGCCATGGTGGAGACCGTGGCGGAGGCGGAAGGGATAGAGTGCCCCCACGGCACAGGCCCGCCCGCGGATCGGTGGGCCCCGATCGCGGACCAGGCCACCGTGGGGGCACCCCCCGGGGCCAGATCGCCCCACGCCCACCCCAGGACCCCAGAGCCCCCCCGCGCCGCCTGTCCCGCCGGTAAGGTAGGTGGTTTAATCTACGCCGGCGGGACAGGCATTTTAGCGGCGGGACTTCGGCCCATCCGGGCCGGAAAATCGCGGGGGGGGGCCCGCCAACCGGCGCGCGGCGATTCCCGCCCCCCCCAAATATCCGGTGGTGGAGAATTCGGCAACCGGCGGGGGCGGGATTCACGCCAGCCCCCGGTGATTCTCCGACCCGGCGGGTGGTCGGAGAATCTCGCCCAGGATTCTGAGCAGCCTTTTCAAAATTTCCCGACGACAACTCCAGTAAAAAAACAAAGCAAAAAGAAAAACCCAGAAATGCGTTTGTTTGGGAAGCTCGAACCTTATGATGCAGACGTGGAGGACTGGTCCCAGTACGCCAGATGCATACGTTACACATTCTGCCCCAACAGGGTAGAAGTGGATGGTAACATATGTAATCCTTTTGACAGCACGCAGATCCCCGACTATCAGCATTATTAAAAAACTTACATAGAAAATAGAAGCAGGATGAGGCCATTCGGCCCCTCGAGCCTGCTCCGCCATTCATTATGACCATGGCTGATCGTCGAGTTCAATACCCTGATCCCACCTTCCCCATATCCCTTGATCCCTTTTGCTCCAAGAGCTATGTCTAATTCCTTATTGAAATTACACAATGTTTTTGCCTCAAATACTTTCTGTGGAGCAAATTCCACAGATTCACCACTCTCTGGGTGAAGAAATTTCTCCTCACCTCAGTCCTAAAAGGTTTACTCCTTATCCTCAAACTACGACCCCTAGTTCTTGAATCCCCCACCATCGGGGGCATTCTTTCTGAACCTACCCTGTCTAATCCTGTTAGAATTTTGTAAGTTTCGATGAGACCCCCCTCAATGTAAACTCCAATCAACATAACCCTAACCAATTTAGTGTCTCCTCATACGACAGTCCCGCCAACCCAGGAATCAGTCTGGTAAATCTTTGCTGCACTCCCTCCATAGCAAGAACATCCTTCCCCAGATAACAACACCAAAAGTGCATGCAATACTCCAGGTGTGGCCTCACCAATGCCCTATACAATTGCAGTAAAACATCCCTATTCCCATACTCAAATCCTTTCGCTTTGAAGGCCAACATACTATTTGCCTTCTTTACTGCCTGTGGTACCTGAGCGCTTACTTTCAGCGACTGATGTACAAGGACACCAAGGTATCGCTGAGTATCCACCTCTCTCAATTTACACCCATTCAAATTTGCTGCCAACGTGGATAACCTCACATTTATCTACATTATACTGCATCTGCCATGCATATGCCCACTCAATCAGCCTGTCCAAATCCTGCTGAAGAACCTCTGCATCCTCCTCACATTTCACCTCCCACCCAACCTTGTATCATCTGCAAAATTGGAAATACTACATTTAGTTCCCTCGTTCAAATCATTAATATATAATGTGAACAGTTGGGGACCTAGCACAGATCCCTGCAGTACCCCACAACTCACTGACACAACTTATCCTGCCACCCCGACACCAAAACATTCAACAAACATGTGGATCTAGAAAAGAACAACTACGACGCAAAGCCGTCCGTAATCCTTCAGCGTTACTGATTCAACACGGCTGGGATTCCATGACAGAATTCCTGGCTAGATTAAGGAAGCTGACCGAATAATGAGTTTAGCCCATCCCTGACTGAAATGCTATGTGACTGGCTTGAGCGTGGGGTCAATAATGTCACGATACAAAAGAGGACCCTCCCTAGTCCTCTTGGGCCGAGACTTGCTACAGAGGATCCATCTGGACTGGACACAAATTTTTCAACTAGTAACCGGTGGACTGTACAAAGTCATTGGCAAATACCCTGAGGTATTCCAGGAAGGCCTTGGTAGAATAAACGGAGCAAGGGCAAAGATTTATGTGGACCATGATTCCCCATCCAAATATTTCAGGGCATGACCAGTCCCATACAATTTACTTACCAAAGTAGAGTCTGAACTCGAGCAGTTAGGGGGCCTTGGGATAATATGACCAGTGCAGTTTGCAGAATGGGCAGTGCTAGTAGTCCCCAGCCTCAAGCCCGACAAGCCTTTGTGGGGACTATAAACTAATGATTAATAAAGTCTCACTTATAGATTGGTACCCCATGCCACACATAGAAGATCTATATGCCAAACTGGCTGGGTGTCAAACCTTCACCAAACTAGATATGAGCCATGCCTACTTCCAGCTAGAATTAGACGAATCATCTAGGAAACATGTGACATTAACACCTAGAAGGTTTTCAATGAATATATACGCCTGCCCTTCGGATTCTCATTGGCATGCACCATTTTTCTGCAGGAAAGGATGTTCTGAGGCGTAATACATTGGTGAGACCATGCAGATGCTACGACAACTGATGAACGGACATAGCGCGACAATCGCCAGGCAGGAATGTTCCCTTCCAGTCAGGGAACACTTCAGCAGTCAAGGGCATTCAGCCTCTGATCTTCAGGTAAGCGTTCTCCAAGGCGGCCTTCAGGACGCGCGACAACGCAGAATCGGCAAGCAGAAACTGATGGCCAAGTTCCGCACACATGATTACGGCCTCAACCGGGACCTTTGATTCATGTCACATTACAGTCACCCCCCGCCATCTGGCATGGCTCTGAAATCCTACCAACTGTCCTGCCGTGAGACAATTCACACCTCTTTAACCTGTGATTATCCTTCTCTCCAGTTGCTCCATCTGGACCTGTAAAGACTTAATTACCTGCAAAGACTCGCATTCAAAGTATCATCTTGCATCATTGACTTTGTCTATGTAAGTGTTTCTGTAATCCACCTTTTCATTCACCTGAGGAAGGAGCAGTGCTCCGAAAGCTAGTGATTCCAAATAAACCTGTTGGACTTTAATCTGGTGTTGTAAGACTTCTTACTGTGCCCACCCCAGTCCAACGCCAGCATCTGCATCATTTTTCAATGCGTGATGGTGAACATTCGTCAAGGGCTACCTAAGGTGGCAGTTCAGGTCAAGCCAAAATTCAGGCCATCAAAGAGGCACTGACCCTGCAAAATACGACAAAATTAAAATCTTTCCTAGGTCTTGTAAACTACTGTGGGAAATTTATCCCAAACCTGGCCGCTTTATTGTCACCCCTGCACACACTGTTAAAGTAACACCAGACGTGGTCATGACTGGCATGGCAGGATGAAGTCTTTGCGAAGGTGAAGCAGCAGTTACTATCATCAAATATCCTGGCTTATTGCATACCCAAGAGAGAACTGAAATTAACATGTGATGCCTCTCCATATGGAGTAGGGACAGTCTTTTCCCATTGATGGGACAATGGCACATAGAGACCTATAGCATATGCATCCAGAATCTTGGCAGATGCGGAAAGACTCTATTCTCATATCGAAAAAGAAGGATTGGCTGTTATTTTTGAGGCAAAGAAATTTTACCTATATATCACAATTGTAACAGACCATAAACCCCTGCTGGGCCTTTCAAAGAGAATTTAGCGATTTCCCCCTATCACCTCTGCCTGGATCCAACATTGGGCATTATTGTTAGGGGCCCACCAATACTCTCCTGACCACTGCCCAGGAACACACATCGCCAACGCAGATGCCCTGACTCGCCTCCTGCTCTGCCGGCATTGGAAGAAGTCAACATGACCTTGAACCTCCTGGATATCTTGCCAGTACCCGCGTAGCAGATTCAAGCGTGGACCCAGAAGGACCCCACACTGGCAAAATTACACCATATGACCCTCAGTGGCTGAATCAGAGGACACCCCACGGATGAGACATGGAGCCCTTCCTCAATAAATGATAAGAGTTGAGTGTAGAAGAGTTCAGTGTGGGGAGACTGAATAGTCGTCCACCACCCAGATCTCCGTCCAATCCTGATGGAATTACGCAATGGACATCACGGGTTATCCAAGATGACAATTTTTGCAAGGAGCTACACTGTTGGCCTGGGTTCGATACAGAAATCGAGAACCTGGTGAAGCAGTGCTCCTTGTGCCAGGAGAACCAGAAGCTCCCACCTTCGACCTCTTTGCACCCATGGGAATGGCCAGGAGGACCATGGGTATAGGTGCACAAGGACTTCGCTGGACAACTCTTGGGATCAATGTTCCTTATTGTGGTCGACACCCATTCAAAATGGATAGAAGAACATCATATGTCCTCCACGGCTTATCATGCAACCATAGAATAACATCGGCAAAGTTTCTGTACCCACGGCATACCAGAGGTTCTTGTATCTGATAATGGTACCCTCTTTACAGTGAAGAATTTCAGATGTTCGTGAAGTTGAATGGCATTAAACACATCCGAACGTTGGCCTGGCCGAATGGGCAGTTCAAACATTGAAAATCGGAATGAGGAAATAGCCTGCTGGTTCTCTGGGTACAAAATTGGCCTGGTTCCTCTTTGATTACAGAACCATGCCACACACGACGATGTGAATCGTGCCAGTGTTTCCCAACTTGGGGGGAGCAAGGTGGAGTCAAAGCAGGAGATCCAAAAATGGAACTAGGACATCAGAAGACCCAAAGGGCCTTCAGAACAGGAGATGCCATCTATGTGCGGAACTTTGGAGGTGACTCCCAATAGATCCCAGGAATTGTACTGGAAAAGACTGTTCTGGTTTCTTACAAAGTCAAAGTCCAGGGGAAGGCCATGAAAAAAACACCTGGGCCACCTGAGAAGCAGGGAACCCACTCTAGCGGAGACGCCTTCAGTGGAGACAACATCCTTGATGCCCGTTTGGCCGGAGGACTCAGCCTATGGGGGGGCCTAAGAATCGTTCCCCCCCACAATGAAGATTCGGAGTCCAAAATGAAGACAAAGGAGATTGATCCTTCGCCGGACGTTAGCACTGAAGACGGATTTCTGTCTGTGGCCCTTCAGGCTTAACAAGGAAGCGACAATCCCTAGTCTACTTCACACCTCCTGATCCGGCTCCACCTGCCTCCGACCTGAGATCTTGTGCCAAGTGGCAAGAGAGGTCGCATCACCACGGGAATGAGGGGGATGATTCTGTCTTGATGCGATAATCCTCACAAGGTCCATAGGGGATCGCTGATTGATCTCCCCATGGGCTTTGTAGAATATGAGTTCCGGTGGGTGAGTGGACAGAGGCCCCCCAGCGGTGGCTCATTAGCGGGACCTTTAAATATATCTCCCAGACCTGGACTGGCAGTTTCCGATAGTCCTGGGCTGCGACATTTGTTTTGTGTGTCACAGTAGTGGTTTTATTTTCAGTTTAAAATAAATAAGTTTGTCCTTTCACTCTGTGCCTTCTGGAATTATTACAAGAGGGAAGCTGGACCCTGACAAGGCTGCGTGTAAAGCTCACACATAAGGAATAATGCATGTATTACTGGAATAGGGCAGCACGGTAACACAGTCGTTAGCACTGTTGCTGCAAAGAGCCAGGGACCTGGGTTCGATTCCTGGCTTGGGTCACTGTCTGGGCGGAGTCTGCACATTTTCCCCGTGTCTGCGTCTGTTTCCTCCGGGTGCTCATGTTTCCTCCCCCAAGTTCCGAAAGACATGCTTGTTAGATGACTTGGACACTCTGAATTCTCCCTTAGTGTATCTGAACAGGCGCCGGAGAGTGGCGACTAGGGGATTTTCACAGTAACTTCATTGCAGTGTTAATGCAAACCTACTTGTGACAATAATAACGATTATTATTGAGGATCATGGGTTGACTTTATAGTATTCGATGATAACAGTCATACACTTGACCCTGATAGTTTCATAAAGCCAGGATTGCCAAAACATCCCTCAGTTTCATTGTCATTAAGCTACCATAGACAACACCCATCCACTGCATATCTTCCCAAATAGAGTGTGGGTAAATTTGTGAATACATCAAGACTTTTTCTCTCATCAGTTGTTGCCTCTGATGGGGGATCATTCCTTTAAGGTTTTATAGGATATTCTCATTACCTTAGCATAGTGCATTTTTCTCTCTCCTTCCCTGAAATAAAGCAATCTTCCCAATACAAATAGAGCGAAAAGCCTGTTTATAAAATCCTGCCTTCGTTGGATTGGTATTGATCTTTTGCACAATGAGGATGAATGTCCTCGCTGTATTTTTATTAAGCACTTAAATATAAAACATTCCACTTTGATATCTTGAATGGTGTTTATCTTAAACTAAATGACCATCATAAGATTTGCTTTTAAGATTGCTGAAAGCTTTTATTTAAAAATATATTTCTTAATATAGAACTACAAACTGAAGAGCAAAAATGAGACTTGCCCTTGAAGACAGGCCTTAGCTTGAAAATGTGAACACACTGCACAGCACAGAACATTTCTCGGTCTGAAGCAAGTTAGAGACAAAACAGAAGTAGTCAAGGCTACCGAGCTATCAGCTTAGATAATTGGAGACTTGACAGAGGTCCCTGTTGCCAAATCTGAGATCTCGCCTTATGATGAAGAAACTTTCCAGAATATTTCAAAGTATTTTTTAAAGTATTTCTATTCAAGTTTTTAACATTTTAACATTTACAAAGCAATACAACACAACATAAAATAAACCTAGCACAAAACCCCAACCTTGTTCCCCCCAGTCCGCCCCATCAACATCCCCACTCCCCAACAGTTGACAGTAACTAGCTCCCCAAAATGCAGAATAAACAAAGCCCATTCCTTGTGGAACCTCTCATTTGCCCCTCTTAGGACAAACTTCACTTTCTCTAAATGCAGGAACTCCATTAGATCCCCCAGCCACACCGAGACACAAGGGGAGAAGCTAACCTCCACCCCAACAGAACCCGCCTGCGAGCGATCAGCGAGGTGAAGGCTAAGACATCTGCCCCCATTCCTGCCTGCAACTCCGGCAGGTCTGACACTCCGAATGTGGCCCCAGGGGACCAGCTCCAAGTCCACATGCAAGACCGCTGAGATGGCGATGAAGAACGATCTCTAAAATTTCTCCAACTTTGGGCAGGACCAGAACATGTGTATGTGATTAGCTGGGCTCCACCCACACTGCTCACAAATATCTTCTACCCCTCAAACAGCCGGCTCATCCTCAGCTTCGTCAGGTGCGCCCTGTATACCACCTTTAGCTGTATCAACCCCAGCCTCGCACACGAGATTGAGGCATTCACCCTCCGCAGCACCTTGCACCACAATCCCTCCTCCAGAGCCACCCCCAGCTCCTCCTCCTACTTGGCTTTGACCCCCTCCAGAAACACCTTGGGATGGATTCTCCGATTCTCAGGTTACGTCCTGACGCCGGCGTGGGAACGGTGGCCTTTTACGACTGAAAACTTGGCGTAAAATGGCCACCGATCCTCCGTTTGCCTGGGTGCTGTAGCTGCTGATACGGCCTGGAGAATTGCCGGGTCCTTGGCCGCGCATGCGCACGGCGGCGGCCAGCAGTGGCCGCACTATGCAACATGGCACCCGCCGCGAGTGGACCCGGCCAGCAAAATAGTGCTTTGGCCGGCTCGCGAGCCCTGGACCGCCCTCCCAACTGTGCCCCCAGCGCCTGCCAAAGTCCCCATTGTCCGCGGATCAGCTCTCCCCCCGACTGTGGCTGGACTGAGTCCGCAGCCGCCACGCCGAGTTCCCGACAGGTAAGACCATGAGAGACCCACGCTGGCGGGAACTCAGCTGGTCGGGGGTGGAGCATTGGGGCGTGGGCCTCAGGTAACATCCTGAGGCCGCCAACATGGCGTGCGGCTTACTCTTGGAGTACACTGTTTTGGAGGGGCGGAGCATCGTGAAAGCGGTGCCGCCCCCGATTTCGTTGGAAACGGAATCTCCGGCCGATCGGTGAACGTGATTCTGCACTCGGCGACTGGAGAATCCCGCCCCACATCTTCTCCCAAAATCCTCCCATAAATCGCTGAGATGACCCCAGCCTCAAACCCCATTACCGAGAACACCTCCTCCAGCAACGAGGAGGAAGGTGCTACCAGAAAGGGCGGAAAGATCTTTTTCGCTAAGTCCTGCACCTGCATGTACCTAAAACCCACCCTACGTGGGAACTCAGAGTTCGTCCCCAACCCCTCCAAACTTGTGAACCGCCCATCCAAAAACAAGTCCTTCATCTCCTTCATCCCTCTTTCCTCACATGCCCGAAACCTCGCATCCACCTTCGGGGCTCAAACCCATGATTCCCTCAGATCGGCATCAATCTTGGGCCCACCGATAACTTAAAGTGCTGCCGAAATTGCCTCCATATTTTCAGCGTGGCATGCACCACAGGACTCCCCGAATACCTCCTTGAGACAAACGGGAGCTCTGCCATTGCCAGCGCCCGCAACCCTAACCCACTATAAGAATCTACCTCCATCCTCACCCACAAAGCCTCCGTCTCCTTATTCCAACCCTGCACCTTCTCCGCATTCACTGCTCAGTAACAATACAAGTTCGGAAAGCCCAACCCCCCGACTGCAGCCCCTCTGAAGTACCATCTTCCCTAATCCTAGCCACCTTACGTGCCAAGACAAACAATGAAACCAACACACCCTTAAAAAGCGATTTTGGCAAAAACACTGGCAGGCACTGAAATAGAAATAAAAGTTACGACAAAATATTCATCTTCACGGCCTGCACCCGGTCTGCCAACGACAGGGGAAGACTATCCCACCTCAGTAGATCCGCCTTAACCAGACTTGTAAA
Organism: Scyliorhinus torazame; assembly: GCF_047496885.1. NCBI lineage: Eukaryota > Metazoa > Chordata > Chondrichthyes > Carcharhiniformes > Scyliorhinidae > Scyliorhinus > Scyliorhinus torazame. Next base: position 78,290,964 of record NC_092707.1, read on the forward strand.
ATTCAATTTACGAGGCCGTGCCCAATCCTGGGCCACCTGCACTCCCAAATACCTGGGGCGGGATTCTCCCAAATCCCCCGTTGGCCCGACACCAGTGTAAACAAATGACGCAAACCACTCCGGCGTTGGGCCAACTGGAAGTTGCCCTTCCGGGGGCGAGGGCGGCGCCACGCTGTGCCAACCGGCGCCGATGGGCCGGCACGAGTTAGCGGATGCGCAGACCTGCCGGCGTACTCTTGCGCAGTCACAGGGGGGTGTCTTCTCCACGCTGGCCATGGCGGAGCCCGACAGGGCTAACTTTTTATAGAATTCCACCGGAAAACAGTCTGGCCCCAGTGGCTTGTCCTTCTGCATTCTCCCTATTGCTCCCTGCACTTCCTCCACCCCCACTGGCTGCTCCAATCCTGCCCTCTCCTCCTTTCCAACTTCGGGACATTCCAACCTCCCCCAATACTCCCTCTGACGGCTCTGATTTACACTTACATAACTGTAGAACACTTCAAATGCCTAGTTCACCTGCTCTGGTGCCACCTCCAGCATTCCCATCCCACCCCTGACCTGAACAATCTCTCATGCCACCGCCTGCCAGCAGAGCTGGCCCACCAACAAGCGGCTGACCTTCTCTCCATGCTCATACACAACCCCCCTTGCCCACCTTAGCTGCTGAACCGTCTTTCCCATGGACAGTAGCTCCGTCCTCCTCCCCAGAAGACCTGGCATTGGGTCCTTTGCGTACCTTCCATATACCTCCAAAATCTCCTCTATCAATTGCTGCCACTCCTCCATTGTCCCCCTGTCCACCTATGCCTTAAACGAGATGATCTCGCCCCTCACTACCGCTTTCAACACTTCCCATACCACTGACAGCGAAACATCCCCATTCCTATTAAACCTTACATAATCTTCAATCAGCTTCCCCATCCTGATACAAAAATGTGGGTCTGCCAGCAGTCCCACATTGAACTTCCACTCCGGCCTCTCACATGACCCCTTCTCCATGAACACATCCACCCAGTGTGAGCATGGTTCAAAATAACGATTGCAGAATTCTCTGCCTTCCTTGTCAGAATATGCACCCATGCACATCATGAGGTAAAAGCAGGCAGCGACAGAAGACAGAACACTAGAGGGGGGCTTCCAACTATAAAACACACGAGGCATCAGCACTCTACCTCTTTCCACTTGTGACAACTGTAGTGACAGTCAGGGTGTACAAATCATTCAACATCTTCTACACGTGGATCAGAGCTAGCCTGGTCTAGATAGTTAATGTTAGTTTACTTAGAGTAGTAGAGAGTCAACCCACAGGCAGCTGTGTGCTTCGCTACTGAAGTTCAATACATCTTATTGAACCAACGCCTATTTTTGGTGTATGCTTGATCATCTCACTGCATCGTGTTGCAGTCCATGTTACCCCAGGGTGAATAACACGACATTCCTCACCCCAGCTAACAGCGCCTTCCCCATCACAACAAAAATCATCAAATACACATTGTGCACTACCGAAAAGAACAAATACTCCCTGTCCTGCAGGTGCAAAAACCTCCATGCGCCCACCACTTCCATCTCCAAAAACGAGGCTAACACATTCACAGCCCCCCCAACCCCCGCCGAGGTGGGCAGTGAACATGGCATGGACCTGTCCGCCATCAGATCCAACACTGAGTTCAAGTTCCCTCCCAGTATTAACTGGTGCGTATCCAAATTCAGAATGGCAGCCATCATCTTTTTTATTAACCCTATGCTGTCCCAATTTGGGACACATATGCTAACCAGCACCACCAACCTCTCTTCCAATGGACCCGTCACTAATAATAATAATAATTGCAATTTGCATTAACACCGCAACTTGCATTAACACCGCAAAGAAGTTACTGTGAAAAGCCGCTAGTCGCCACACTCCGGCACTGTTCGGGTACACAGAGGGAGAATTCAGAATGTCCAAATTACCTTACAGCACTTCTTTCGGAAACAGGGAGAACATGCAGTGACCTCACAAACAGTGACCCAAGCTGGGAATTGAACCTGGGACCCTGGAGCTGTGAAGCAACAGTGCTATCCACCGTGTTACCGCGCCGCTCACTATTACGGAGCAACCCCCCGATCAGCCATTAGCTTCTCCATCTGAAACCTCACCTTGTTACCCACCAGAATCGCACTCCCTGGGCCCTACTGTCAAAGCTCGAGTGAAACACCTGACTCATCCAGCCCTTCTGCAGCCTCACCTGGTCCTTCACCCTCAAATGGGTCTCCAGTAACAGCATCATGTCGGCTTTCAAGCTCTTCAAGTGCGAGAAAACTTTTAGCCCTTGCAAGTTCCATGTTACCACCCTGATCGGGGCTCTCTCACCCCCCCGCCCATTCCATACACTACTCCCGGCCCCGCCCAGCAGGTGCGACCCAGCCCTACCACTTGTCACCTTCAGCCCCCTACCCCTCTGCCTTCCCAGAAACCCCCCAACCACTCTCTCTCGAAAACACCCCACCCAGTATCATCCCCATCTCCCCACCATTCACACCTCCCAGGCCAACCCAAACATGTCCATACAAGTTCCAAAGACCACGGCCCCTCCCCCCTGCTGGAGCCCCATCTTGCACACTAAAACAACACCAAATGCCCCCACACCCAAACCTTCCAAACTCCCCACCCAATAATCCCTCAGACCCAAAACACAACATCAAATCCCAGCCAATCATTATCAACCGCCAAACCATCCCTTCACAATTACAACATCAAGCACAAGTAAGAACAAAAACCGAGAAAAATAAAAAGAAGAGTGATCCACAAAAAAATGGGGAGCGATAGAAACCATCAAAGTCCAAACTCATCTCAGTCCCACTCCTTCAGCTTTCATGAAGGCCTCCGCCTCCTCCACCATCTCAAAGTAGGAGTCCTTAGAGTTGTGAGTCACCCTCAGCTTCACTGGGCAGGCCACCCCAAACCTCACATTACTCTTGTATAATGTTGCCTTCACCCAGACAAAGGCGGCCAGCTTCCTCGCCAGCTCCGCCGTAAGATCCTGGTGTATCTGAATACCAATGTCTTCCCTCCTCACCTCTCAATTTAGCTTCACCCATCACAACACCTTCTCCTTCACCTGATAAATGTGGAAGCATACTATCACAGCCCTACCGATATTGACCATAGACCCACTCAGAATCCCCTGTAATACATTACTGCAATAAATCTAGTGAGGATCACAATTACAACAAGAACCCACATCAGATTGCCCATTTCTTTTTGTGTGATGCTAGATCTTTGATCAATAAAGTTGGTGACTTCCGGTCAACTGCAATTGAAGGCAATGATGATGATGTAGCAGTGACTAAAACGTGATACACATCAGATCTACCCAGGGACGGATCTACTATGAAACTAATGAAGCTTAAGCTTCAGGGCCCCTAATCCCAGAGGGGCCCCATAAGCGACTTTAGTCCACATTGCTTAAAAACTTTGGGTCTACTGTATGAGAAGGGTTTAAAAAAATAAATAATATTAATAATATAGTGTAATTCAATACAAAATAATAGTTACAATAAAAATTAAAAGGTTATTAAAGTATCATGTAGGCTAGCCGTAAACAAAAAAATGTTCAAATTAAGGATGTTTCATTCTAAATATATTTAATGTAAAATAATTATAAATAATTTAAAACACTATTAACATTTATGACAGAAATACAAACAGTAGATGACGTGTCATAACAAAAAAGGGGAGCTGTTGAAAAGGCAATCACAATGCTAACGTGAATTTTCAACGTGATAGCACTCGTGGTAGCGATCTAGACAAGAATTTTTTTCAATAACGTGTTCATAAGGATACAATATTTTAATTACCCCTACTCAAAAATAAATGTTATATTTAGAAAAGTAAGGTAAGTAATAAAGGTGAAATAGTGTTAGATTAGCCTAAGCCTATTGTTTTTAAGAAGAGGTGAACGGAAGGTAGGCTACGACCACATAGCCTAGGCTATGACGATATTACAAGTATTTATGAAAAAGTAATAAAAGGGTGAATTTGTGTTAAATTACAGGTGTTTATTATGAAAAGTGTTCAAATAAATGTAAAATTGTGTTACATTACCTTAGCCTATGAGTTTTGGTGGCCTAGACTTGCCTAACTTAGTCTAGGCTAGCTTTTCGGCGGGAGAAGAGCTGGTCAGTCAATTTCAGCGGGGGCAGTGCGGAAGTGATTGCTGGGAGGTAGGTCTGTCCTTTAAAAACACTTGTCTTTGCAGGGGCAGGCCAGTCGATTTCGGCGGGAGAAGAGCTGGTGAGTCAATTTCAGCGGGGGCAGTGCGGAAGTGATTGCTGGGAGGTAAGTCTGTCCTTTAAAAACACTTACCTGGTCCCGTTTTCGGTCCCTCTTTTCTGTTTTTAAAAAATATTTTAGTATTTAAGGCGGGAACAGGAAGTTCGACCCGCGGACTTCTGGGAAGACCCTCACCAATAAATTCTGGTGGAGAGGAAACCCGAGACACGACACGTGTAGTGTCTCCCACCCGCCCTCCTCCTCTAACCTAATAATAAAACCCATTGGTATGAGGTAAGTACCATATTTTATTATTAACACTAAGAAGGTAAGTAAGTGATTTGTACTCATTTTTACTGTTGTACCTTTTTCAAATTGTGTGTGTCGGGGGGAAACTGAAGTGACATCACAGAAAAGCTGTGGCCTGAGTGGCTGGTTGGGATTCTACACTAAATTAAAAAAAATTGAGCATTGGTAACTAATTAAACATAATTACTTAATTATAATTTAGAGGGATATCTAAGCCAGAGATCGGAGAGTACTATATTTAGCTTTCGCATCTCTATTAGAAATCTAGTGCTAGGAAACAGATAGTTAACAGTAACTTTGAAATAAAAAAAAAAAAATATTCAAAAAATATTTTTAATTTTAATTTTAATTTTAATTAATTGACGCAATGTCAGTTAGAGGGGTGCTGTGCTCTGACTGTGAGATGTCGCAGGTCCGGGAGGCTTCCAGCGTCCCGGATGGCTTCATCTGCAGAAAGTGCACCCAACTGGAGCTCCTCACAGACCGCATGGTTCGGTTGGAGCAGCAATTGGATGCACTTAGGAGCATGCAGGTGGCGGAAAGTGTCATAGATCGCAGTTATGTAAATGTGGTCACACCCAAGGTGCAGGCAGAGAAATGGGTGACCACCAGAAAGGGCAGGCAGTCAATGCAGGAATCCCCTGTGGTTGTCCCCCTCTCGAACAGATATACCCCTTTGGATACTGTCGGGGGGGATAGCCTATCAGGGGAAAACAGCAGTAGCCAGAGCAGTGGCACCACGGCTGGCTCTGATGTTCAGAAGGGAGGGTCAAACCGCAGAAGAGTAATAGTAATAGGGGACTCTATAGTCAGGGGCACAGATAGGCGCTTCTGTGGACGTGAAAGAGACTCCAGGATGGTATGTTGCCTCCCTGGTGCCAGGGTCCAGGATGTCTCCGAACGGGTAGAGGGCATCCTGAAGGGGGAGGGCAAACAGGCAGAGGTCGTTGTACATATTGGTACTAACGACATAGGCAGGAAGGGGCATGAGGTCCTGCAGCAGGAGTTCAGGGAGCTAGGCAGAAAGATAAAAGACAGGACCTCGAGGGTTGTAATCTCGGGATTACTCCCTGTGCCACGTGCCAGTGAGGCTAGAAATAGGAAGATAGAGCAGCTAAACGCGTGGCTAAACAGCTGGTGTAGGAGGGAGGGTTTCCATTATCTGGACCACTGGGAGCTCTTCCGGGGCAGGAGTGACCTGTATAATAAGGACGGATTGCATCTAAACCGGAGAGGCATAAATATCCTGGCCGCGAGGTTTGCTAGTGTCACACGGGAGGGTTTAAACTAGTATGGCAGGGGGGTGGGCACGGGAGCAATAGGTCAGAAGGTGAGAGCATTGAGGGAGAACTAGGGAATAGGGACAGTGTGGCTCTGAGGCAGAGCAGACAGGGAGAAGTTGCTGAACACAGCGGGTCTGGTGGCCTGAAGTGCATATGTTTTAATGCAAGAAGTATTACGGGTAAGGCAGATGAACTTAGAGCTTGGATTAGTACTTGGAACTATGATGTTGTTGCCATTACAGAGACCTGGTTGAGGGAAGGGCAGGATTGGCAGCTAAACGTTCCAGGATTTAGATGTTTCAGGTGGGATAGAGGGGGATGAAAAAGGGGAGGCGGAGTTGCGCTACTGGTTCGGGAGAATATCACAGCTATACTGCGAGAGGACACCTCAGAGGGCAGTGAGGCTATATGGGTAGAGATCAGGAATAAGAAGGGTGCAGTCACAATGTTGGGGGTGTACTACAGGCCTCCCAACAGCCAGCGGGAGATAGAGGAGCAGATAGGTAGACAGATTTTGGAAAAGAGTAAAAACAACAGGGTTGTGGTGATGGGAGACTTCAACTTCCCCAATATTGACTGGGACTCACTTAGTGCCAGGGGCTTAGACGGGGCGGAGTTTGTAAGGAGCATCCAGGAGGGCTTCTTAAAACAATATGTAGACAGTCCAACTAGGGAAGGGGCGGTACTGGACCTGGTATTGGGGAATGAGCCCGGCCAGGTGGTAGATGTTTCAGTAGGGGAGCATTTCGGTAACAGTGACCACAATTCAGTAAGTTTTAAAGTACTGGTGGACAAGGATAAGAGTGGTCCTAGGATGAATGTGCTAAATTGGGGGAAGGCTAATTAAAGCAATATTAGGCGGGAACTGAAGAACATAGATTGGGGGCGGATGTTTGAGGGCAAATCAACGTCTGACATGTGGGAGGCTTTCAAGTGTCAGTTGAAAGGAATTCAGGACCAGCATGTTCCTGTGAGGAAGAAGGATAAATACGGCAATGTTCGGGAACCTTGGATGACGAGAGATATTGTAGGCCTCGTCAAAAAGAAAAAGGAGGCATTTGTCAGGGCTAAAAGGCTGGGAACAGACGAAGCCTGCGTGGAATATAAGGAAAGTAGGAAGGAACTTAAGCAAGGAGTCAGGAGGGCTAGAAGGGGTCACGAAAAGTCATTGGCAAATAGGGTTAAGGAAAATCCCAAGGCTTTTTACACGTACATAAAAAGCAAGAGGGTAGCCAGGGAAAGGGTTGGCCCACTGAAGGATAGGCAAGGGAATCTATGTGTGGAGCCAGAGGAAATGGGCGAGGTACTAAATGAATACTTTGCATCAGTATTCACCAAAGAGAAGAAATTGGTGGATGTTGCGCCTGGAGAAGGGTGTGTAGATAGCCTGGGTCACATTGAGATCCAAAAAGACGAGGTGTTGTGTGTCTTAAAAAATATTAAGGTAGATAAGTCCCCAGGGCCTGATGGGATCTACCCCAGAATACTGAAGGAGGCTGGAGAGGAAATTGCTGAGGCCTTGACAGAAATCTTTGGATCCTCGCTGTCTTCAGGGGATGTCCCGGAGGACTGGAGAATAGCCAATGTTGTTCCTCTGTTTAAGAAGGGTAGCAAGGATAATCCCGGGAACTACAGGCCGGTGAGCCTTACTTCAGTGGTAGGGAAATTACTGGAGAGAATTCTTCGAGACAGGATCTACTCCCATTTGGAAGCAAATGGACGTATTAGTGAGAGGCAACACGGTTTTGTGAAGGGAAGGTCGTGTCTCACTAACTTGATAGAGTTTTTCGAGGAGGTCACTAAGATGATTGATGCAGGTAGGGCAGTGGATGTTGTCTATATGGACTTCAGTAAGGCCTTTGACAAGGTCCCTCATGGTAGACTAGTACAAAAGGTGAAGTCACACGGGATCAGGGGTGAGCTGGCAAGGTGGATACAGAACTGGCTAGGCCATAGAAGGCAGAGAGTAGCAATGGAAGGATGCTTTTCTCATTGGAGGGCTGTGACCAGTGGTGTTCCACAGGGATCAGTGCTGGGACCTTTGCTCTTTGTAGTATATATAAATGATTTGGAGGAAAATGTAACTGGTCTGATTAGTAAGTTTGCAGACGACACAAAGGTTGGTGGAATTGCGGATAGCGATGAGGACTGTCGGAGGATACAGCAGGATTTAGATTGTTTGGAGACTTGGGCGGAGAGATGGCAGATGGAGTTTAATCCGGACAAATGTGAGGTAATGCATTTTGGAAGGTCTAATGCAGGTAGGGAATATACAGTGAATGGTAGAACCCTCAAGAGTATTGAAAGTCAAAGAGATCTAGGAGTACAGGTCCACAGGTCATTGAAAGGGGCAACACAGGTGGAGAAGGTAGTCAAGAAGGCATACGGCATGCTTGCCTTCATTGGCCGGGGCATTGAGTAAAAGAATTGGCAAGTCATGTTGCAGCTGTATAGAACCTTAGTTAGGCCACACTTGGAGTATAGTGTTCAATTCTGGTCGCCACACTACCAGAAGGATGTGGAGGCTTTAGAGAGGGTGCAGAAGAGATTTACCAGAATGTTGCCTGGTATGGAGGGCATTAGCTATGAGGAGCGGTTGAATAAACTCGGTTTGTTCTCACTGGAATGAAGGAGGTTGAGGGGAGACCTGATAGAGGTATACAAAATTATGAGGGGCATAGACAGAGTGGATAGTCAGAGGCTTTTCCCCAGGGTAGAGGGGTCAATTACTAGGGGGCATAGGTTTAAGGTGAGAGGGGCAAGGTTTAGAGTAGATGTACGAGGCAAGTTTTTTACGCAGAGGGTGGTGGGTGCCTGGAACTCGCTACCGGAGGAGGTGGTGGAAGTAGGGACGATAGTGACATTTAAGGGCATCTTGACAAATACATGAATAGGATGGGAATAGAGGGATACGGACCCAGGAAGTGTAGAAGATTGTAGTTTAGTCGGGCAGCATGGTCGGCACGGGCTTGGAGGGCCGAAGGGCCTGTTCCTGTGCTGTACATTTCTTTGTTCTTTGTTCTTTGAACATAGCCTAGTTTAGCCTATTTACCTTATTTATTATAAATCTTAAAAAATGGCACTTTACTTTCTGAGAAGGGGTTTTTAAAAAAACCCTTTCTCAGAAAGTAGACCTAAAATGTTTTCCTTTCAAAGCATGCGCCAATAGTCGCACTACTCAAATTGATTAATTTTTTGTTGTATATGTTTCAACAATCCCAAAGTTTGAGAGTCAGTAGCACAGATGTTGTAAAGGTGGAGTGTCATGGTAAGTTGGCTGCTCTACTGTGGCTAATGTAATTTTTCCCCCTTTTTAACAGAGGTCAAGAACCTAGAGGAATAACAGTGAGTTCACAAAATACTTAAGTGGATACCAAAAACGCAAACTCAATGAAAAGCGATCTGACAAAATTTCTAAATGTCAAAAACTAACCAACTATTTTGCAATGTCAAGTTTGTCAACACCTACCGTTGAAACAAGCCAAGCAAACACCATTGAAGCCAGTGATAGTGCACAAACCGTGGGAGCTCTCTCTAGCAATATTCCACCCACTGTTTACACTTTTGATAAAGATGACGATCACAGTGGTCAACATGAAAGTACCGCGGAACAAGCAGAGACTGACAGAAACATGAAACAGGAAGCAAATTCAGTGATTTCAAAGAATACAGTGACCTCGAAAACTGGCCCATAACAGTTGATAATGATTTCATACAGAATTGTTTAATGCAAGACATAGGTTTTTTTCAAAATAAAAAACTAGATGATGTATATACCGAATCAAACAGGGTTTACAAGGAGCAAAACAGAAGTTTCTCAAACAAATATTTTGAAAAAAGATGGAAAAATGGCCAGACTGTGATGAGATCCTGGTTAGTTTACTCAAAGAGCAAAGGCTGTACATACTGTTTTGTTTGCAAACTCTTTTCTAAATGCCAAACATCACTTACAATAGGTGGGTTTTCTGACTGCATGAATGTACTCAAAACTCTGGAGAATCATGAAGATAGCATGGAACATAATAGGGCGATGTTGTGTTGGATAACAAGAAAGTCAAATAAAAATACTGTGGATCAGCAACTTGAAGAACAGATGAGAAAAACCATACAGTACTATTTTGAAGTACTGAAAAGAGTTGTAGCTGTTATAAAGTTTTTAAGTGAAAGAGGTTTGGCATTTAGAGGTCATGAGGAGAAGTAGGGCTCACCAAATAATGGAAACTTCATGGGGGCCATTGAACCTATTGCAGAGAGTGACCCATTTTTACATGAACATCTCGAGAAATGTAAAAATGAAAAAGTAAATGCTACTTACCTATCCAAACCCATGTATGAAGAATTGATAGAAATCATGGGAAAACATGTGCAAGATGAAATTGTGAATCAAATCAACAACCTAGACCACCAAATACTACTCTATTATTGTTGACTCTACACCTGACCTGAAACATGTTGACCAGCTGGTAATTATGGTTCGATATTGCTGTAATGGAAAACCCTGTGAGAGATTTTTAACATTTTTACCGATAGAAAACCATTCATCCACGACCCTGTTCAACAAAATACACCAAGTCCTGGGTGAACATAAGCTTTCACTTGAAAATATCCGTGGTCAGTCCTACGATAATGCATCTAACATGAAGGGCTCGGAGAAAGGGCTGAAAGCACACTTTAAAAACATTAACAGGTACGCAGACTATGTACCATGTGCAGCCCATTCACTTAACCTTGTTGGAGAAAAGGTAGTGTCTACTGTACCTGAAGTTGTTGACTATTTTGGCATTTTGCAGGAGCTGTATGTTTTCTTTTCTGGATCTCCACGAAGATGGGGGATTTTAAACACACAGGGCAATCTACATTTTTCTCTAAATAGCTTAAGTGTAACTCGATTGTCTGCACACTAGGAAGCATTCCGGGCAATTAAAAATGGATATATGGGTATTTTACAAACTCTCAAACATATTTTTGAAGACTCAGAAGAGAAGCCTGAATGTAAACGAGATGCAAAGAGTTTATACCACAAGTTGGTAAAGCTGGAATATGCTATTTTAACAGTCGTTTGGGAAGAAGTGCTGGAGCGTTTCAACAAAACAAGTAAGAAACTCCAAACCCTGGTTTTGATGTATTTGAAGGTTATCTTCTGCTATCATCTTTACTTTTGTTTGTTAAAGAACTCAGAAAAAATTCAGCCGATAGGATTGTGCACACTATGAATCAGAAGCACAAGGTGTGTGTGAAGATATCACCTCAAGTTATTCTGATGCTTCCAAACGCATTGTTGCAAGGACATTTTCAGATGGAACAAGTGGTATTGCTTCTTTGAGAGGAGCTGACAAATTTAGGATAGAAATTCTATATCAACTCTATGACTGCTTTTTAGTCCAGTTACGGAAGAGGATTGACCCATATGAGCAGATTGCGAAAAGGTTCAAGTTCCTCTCAGAATTGGTGAACAATTCTGAAATTGGTGAGGACAGTATCAAACTAATAATATCGTATTACAAAGATGATATTGACCACAAATTAGTAAACGAGTGTTATCAGTTCAAAGAATATTTGCACCTTAGGAAATCCCAGAACACAGAAGAAAACACGCCATCTAAAATGCAATGCGCAGAAGTTCTTCAGCTTATTTGTGAGCAACACCTAATTGAAGTGTTCCCCAATATTACTACTGCATTAAGCTGTACTTGACAATGCCTATCACGAGCTGTGAAGCAGAAAGTAATTTTTCAAAGCGATCCTTTATAAAGAACACATTTTGGTCTACCATGACTGAAGAGCGCTTAAATTCTTCATGCATATTGTCTCTAGAAAATGACATTGCAAGGAAGCTCTCATATGACAAAATTGTACGTGAATATGTTGCTAGAAAAAACAGAGAAAAGAGAATTTTGTAAAATGTGCTTCATGTTATATGTATTCTCATAGGTGTCTAAAATAAAAGATTATATTGACTGTGTTCTTTTCTATGTTTTATTTCGTCATTCTATGATGCATCATGCATGTATATAACATTTCCCTAATTTTCATTCCCCATAACTCGAAAACTATAAGGCATAGGAAATTTTTATTCACACCAGTGACTTTGACATGTGAGATAATCCAGTAGAGCAATTTTAATCAAAATCTGAGATGTAGTGGTTAAAATTTAAAAATATTTGTGGTGATCTGTCGTGGACCAACCCCATTGAAGAAGATAACAGTGGTTACCCAGACCTCGTTGCTGGTTGTGAAGGGGCCCCCATAACATTTCAAGCTTCAGGGCACCAAAAAGTAGGTCCGCCACTGGATCTACCATTGTATCTATTTCAAATTGTATTGTTTTGTGGAAACTCCAAAGGTTCATCATATAATAATAATTCTAATAATAATCTTTAATCTTTATCATCACAAGTAGGTTACTTCAACACTGCAATGAAGTTACTGTGAAACTCCCCTCGTCGCCACAAGTACGGTGCCTGTTCGGGTACACAGAGGGAGAATTCAAAATGTCCAAATTACCTAACAGCATGTCTTTCGGGACTTGTGGGAGCAAAGTGGAGCACCCGGAGGAAACTCCACAGACACAGGGAGAATGTGCAGACTCCACACAGACAGTATCCCAAGCCGGGAACCGAACCTGGGACCCTAGTGCTGTGAAGCAACAGTGCTAACCACTGTGCTACCGTGCCACCGGAGAGGTGAATTGATATTTCATCTAAATAATGCTACAAATGTAATCCCCTTAACTAAAATTCAGATTCCAGAGCACATTGAATTTTTGGATTCAAGTGAAACCTGCGAGATAACCTCAAGTTATTTCAGTTATCTTTGTAGCTGCAAATTATTATCTCCAGCCAGACAATGCCATTGCAAAAATGTTGATTCATCACATTCAATCAATAATCGACAACCTTGATTTGTTTCACCCAAATGCCTCCATTGTTATAATGGAAGATTTTAATCGGTTTAACATTAATCAAATTCTACACAATCCTAATTTAGTACAAATTGTAAACAGTCCAACATGTGAAAAGTGCATTTTGAATAAGACCATCACTATATGAAGTAATTGAAATTCTGGCTTTGTTTGGCAATAATGATCACATCACTATTCTTTGGAAGCCACAACAGCACCTACCGTCTCCCATCAACATTTAAGCATAACATGGCTGTTGAAAGTCTGTGGCATGCGACCATTTGGCAAATGGATAATGACTCATGATGGTCTTGAAGCAACCTATAATGAAGATGTTAATCAATACTATCGGATATTCAATCATGCCCTTAACTATGCTGTCAAGAAACATATTTTACCCCCAGAAAAAAAGAGTAATATATCCACTAATCCCTGGATGACAGTCAATATCATAGATTGTCTGCACATTCTCCCCGTGTCTGTGTGGGTTTCCTGCGGGTGCTCCGGTTTCCTCCCACAAATCCCGAAAGAAGTGCTTGTTAGGTGAATTGGACATTCTGAATTCTCCCTCAGTGTACGCGAACAGGCACCGGAGTGTGGCAACTAGGGGAGTTTCACAGTAAGTTCATTGCAGTGTTAATGTAAGCCTACTTGTGACAGTAATAAAGATTATTATTAGATTATAAATGACTTTCTGCCTCTCATCTTGATAATTGCAGTCTGTATAGACCAGACCATCATCAGACACATCCTCATGGAGACAATGCAACGTAAAATAAATCTTCATAATGTTAACTTTAAATCCTCATTGGGATTGCTCTATGTCCTCACACCACCTTATCTTTGTAATCACATCGGTTTTATGCCCTGTTCTGAACATTCCAGACTATGGCCATTTGAGCAACCTCTCTCTGGCCCCAACAATGATAACATCCGGATCCTACTCTTATCCAAAACTCTCCAACTTAAAAAATCTTTTCACAAGTCATCTTTGTGAGTAATTGTTTATTTATCTCCCCCCCACCCCCACTCACCCCATTTCCGACTATCTATTTGTGATGCACCTTGGGACATTTAATTATCTTTGCCTTTTACATTTGCCCTTTTGCTAGTGTGTACATGCAAATTACATGCATGATAAGCATATTGGAATTCCCAGCACTTATGTCTATATTAGACATTATCTACAGTAAAGCAACTGCATCTAGATAAATGAGACACATCCTTCTCATGCACTGGCCTGTTTAGGACGAATGGTGTGGGAGTGTGGGCTGAGATGAATGTAGACATTGTTATATATTATATTTCAGATTTGTGGCAGTAATGTTAATAAAACCCCTGGTTTAAAATACATACAGGAAGTGCCTTTACTAAAGCTGTAATTAAGATGCCATAAAAGGCGAGGTAATTATTGAGTTTAACCATAGACGTGTTTACAGAGAGATGGTTGTTGTAACATCATTTTCATTTGTAAGAATTTTGCCAAGGGGTTAATAACATAGAATTTACAGTGCAGAAGGAGGCCATTCGGCCCATCGAGACTGCACCGGCTCTTGGAAAGAGCACCCTACCCAAAGTCAATATAAGTTGAGCAATTGGATTTAATCCTAGCTAAGCAGATGAAGGGACATTTTTTAGTGGGATACAGATGATCTAATTAATGGGAGGAGTCAGGTCTGTCTGTAGTTTGCAGTTTTGCCAAATGCTGTTAGGTTGAGCAGAAGGGTCTGATAAGACAGAAATGTATTGGATCTGCTCTTGACAGGGTCTCTCTAAAGGCTCTACACAGAAGACCGCAAGTAAACCTCTTGTGTTAACTTTATTCATAAGTGGCATTTGAACTTGATTGGGGTTGCTTGGTTTTAGGGCATAAGATAAAGTTTTTCCTTTGATTGAAGAGCTTTTTCACTGTTAATTGCAAAGCTATTTCTTTGATGTCGATGTGGTTAATTCTGTGTTTAAATTAGTTTGTTTTAACATAAAAGAAGCTTCTTGGCCAGTGTTATCACTCATGGGGTGAAGTATCCTTTCCTCACAATTTTTACAAATTGCAAATCGTTAGTGTTCCTCGTCCGGTATCATAACAAAAATTGGGGTCTGGTCCAGTATCCTAACAGAGATCATGAGCTATTCTTCAAACTGTTGGATGTTGTTAACTTTGCGTCAAAGAGGATAATTTACTTGGTCACTAAAAAGCTGACAAGTTTAGGTTTGAGAAATTAGGTACCCACTACCAGGACTCCTCCTTAGACCCTTAAAATACGACTGCTCTGTAACAACCATGCTGACCACAGCTTGAAAATGCAAATTCAAATTACAATGCAGAGAAAACTCAAAGAATGAGCAGGTTTAGAGCTGGCATCATTTGAAATATCTATTAAACATAGAGTAAATGGGGTTGAAAAATTAAAAATTTAGCATCCATTTAGTTTCATGCATTTGGAACAAATGTATAATTTATAGTGAGGGAAAGTAAAATAACTAAGTTTATTCGTAGGAGGTATATCCAGCAGATTACATTGTGCAAATGATACACCGAGGACCATGAGCTACTCTTGCAAATCATTTCATAAACTATATATCTGGGATACACCAGCCACAGATGCGACAGATTGCAAGACTAAAAAATTTTTAATGCCATTTAATTGCGGAGTGAATTACATGGAATTATTGAGTTTATGAGTTCCGTGTAACCCGCAAGGATACCTGGCAAATGTGAGAACTTGGCCATTCCTTTGATGAGGAGTGAATCAAAGACCTCTGAAAATACTGTGAAGTAATTGTTTACCACGTTGCTGCACTGGCAATGTCCACCCATCGACGCTTCTGCAAATCATTCTGTTCAGGTTAAAGAACATAAGAACATAAGAACTAGGAGCAGGAATAGGCCATCTGGCCCCTCGAGCCTGCCCCGCCATTCAATGAGATCATGGCTGATCATTTTTGGACTCAGCTCCACTTTCCTGCCCAAACACCATGCCCCTTGATCCCTTTATTCTTCAAAAAACTATCTATCTTTATCTTAAAAACATTTAATGAAGGAGCCTCAACTGCTTCACTGGGCAAGGAATTCCATAGATTCACAACCCTTTGGGTGAAGAAGTTCCTCCTAAGCTCAGTCCTAAATCTACTTCCCCTTTTTTTGAGGCTTTGCCCCCGAGTTCTGCTTTCACCCGCCAGTTGAAACAACCTGCCCGCTTCTATTCTATCTATTCCCTTCATAATTTTATATGTTTCTATAAGATCCCCCCGCATCCTTCTAAATTCCAACGAGTACAGTCCCAGTCTACTCAACCTCTCCTCGTAATCCAACCCCTTCAGCTCTGGGATTAACCTAGTGAATCTCCTCTGCACACCATCCAGCGCCAGTGCGTCCTTTCTCAGGTAAGTAGACCAGTACTGAACACAATTCTCCAGTTGTGGCCTCACCAACACCTTATACAATTGCAGCATAACCTCCCTAGTCTTAAACACCATCCTTCTAGCAATGAAGGACAAAACTCCATTTGCCTTCTTAATCACCTGTTGCACCTGTAAACCAACTTTTTGCGACTCATGCACTAGCACACCCAGGTCTCTCTGCATAGCGGTATGTTTTAATATTTTATCATTTAAATAATAATCCCTTTTGCTATTATTCCTACCAAAATGGATAACCTCATATTTTGTCAACATTGTATTCCATCTGCCAGACACTAGCCCATTCACTTAACCTATCCAAATCCCTCTGCAGATTTCCGGTATCCTCTGCACTTTTTGCTTTACCACTCATCTTAGTGTCATCTGCAAACTTGGACACATTGCACTTGGTCCCCAACTCCAAATCATCTATGTAAATTGTGAACAATTGTGGGCCCAACACTGATCCCTGAGGGACACCACTAGCTACTGATTGCCAACCAGAGAAACACCCATTAATCCCCACTCTTTGCTTTCTATTAATTAACCAATCCTCTATCCATGCTACTACATTAGCCTGAATGCCATGCATCTTTATCTTATGCAGCAATATTTTGTGTGGCACCTTGTCAAAAGATTTCTGGAAATCCAGATATACCACATCCATTGGTACCCCGTTATCTACTGCACTGGTAATGTCCTCAAAAAATTCTACTAAATTAGTTAGACACGACCTGCCCTTTATGAACCCATGCTGCGTATGCCCAATGGGATAATTTCCATCCAGATGCCTCGCTATTTCTTCCTTGATGATAGATTCCAGCATCTTCCCTACTACCGAAGTTAAGTTAACTGGTCTATAATTATCCGCTTTCTGCCTACCTCCTTTTTTAAACAGTGGTGTCACGTTTGCTAATTTCCAATCCACCGGGACCACCCCAGAGTCTAGTGAATTTTGGTAAATTATCACTATCTCTTTTAGCACTCTGGGATGCATTCCATCAGGGCCAGGAGACTTGTCTACCTTTAGCCCCATTAGCTTGCCCATCACTACTTCCTTAGTGATAACAATCATCTCAAGGTCCTCACCTGTCAAAGCCTCATTTCCATCAGTCACTGGCATATTATTTGTGTCTTCCACTGTGAAGACCGACCCAAAAAACCTGTTCAGTTCCTCAGCCATTTCCTCATCTCCCATTATTAAATCTCCCTTCTCATCCTCTAAAGGACCAATATTTACCTTAGCCATTCTTTTTTGTTTTATATATTTATAGAAACGTTTGCTATCTGTTTTTATATTCTGAGCAAGTTTGCTCTCATCATTTATCTTACTCTTCTTTATAGCTTTTTTAGTAGCTTTCTGTTTCCCCCCAAAGATTTCCCAGTCCTCTAGTCTCCCACTAATCTTTGCCAGTTTGTATGCTTTTTCCTTCAATTTGATACTCTCCCTTATTTCCTTAGATATCCACGGTCGATTTTCCCTCTTTCCTTCCTTTTTGTTGGTATAAACCTTTGCTGAGCACTGTGAAAAATCGCTTGGAAGGTTCTCCACTGTTCAACTGTTTCACCATACATATGCTTTTTCCTTCAATTTGATACTCTCCCTTATTTCCTTAGATATCTACGGTCGATATTTCCTCTTTCTACCATCCTTCCTTTTTGTTGGTATAAACCTTTGCTGAGCACTGTGAAAAATCGCTTGGAAGGTTCTCCACTGTTCCTCAATTGTTTCACCATAAAATCTTTGCTCCCAGTCTACCTTAGCAAGCTCTTCTCTCATCCCATTGTAATCTCCTTTGTTTAAGCACAAAATGCTAGTGTTTGAATTTACCTTCTCACCCTCCATCTGTACTTTAAATTCCACCATATTATGTTTATCCTTCCAAGAGGATCCCTAACTATGAGATCATTAATCAATCCTGTCTCATTACACAGGACCAGATCTAGGACCGCTTGTTCCCTCGTAGGTTCCATTGCATACTGTCCGAGGAAACTATCGCGGATACATTCTATAAACTCCACCTCAAGGCTGCCTTGACCGACCTGGTTAAACCAATCGACATGTAGATTAAAATCCCCCATGATAACTGCTGTACCATTTCTACATGCATCATTTATTTCTTTGTTTATTGCCTGCCCCACCATAATGTTACTAAAGCAGAGCTTTCCAAACTATTTTCCAACGGGACCCCATTTTAACACTTCACACAGCAAAACACAAAAGAGCAATAAAGCAACACTGTAACATCCAGTATATAATTATTTAAAGCTCACAATTTATGGATCAACAAATAATATACATCCTATCAATATGAAAATCTCTGTTTATAAAAACTGTTAACTGGGGTGGCACAGTGGTTAGCACTGTTGCCTTAGAGTATCAGGGACCTGGGTTCAATTCCAGTCTCGCGTGACTGTCTGTGTTGAGTTTGCACTTTCTCCCCGTGTCTGTGTGGGTTCCCTCTGGTTTCTTCGCACAGTCCAAAGATGTGCAGGTGAGATGGATTGGCCATGTTAAATTGCCCCTTAATGTCCAAAGATGTGTAGGCTAGATGTGGTTATTGGATTATGGGGATAGGGCGGAGATGTGGACCCATGTAGGGTGCTCTTTCATAGGATCAGTGCAGACTCGATGGGCCAAATGGCCTCCTTCTGCACTGTAGGAATTCTAGATCCTTATGTAGCTTTCAGCTAAACTCTTCCTATTCCTCAGTAAGCTCAGTGAAGGTGTGGCCTCAAGTAAGGTGCACCTTCCACGAGCCTATGCGGACTCGACGCCCCCCCCCCCCCCCCCCCAAACCCCATAGGGCAGCGCAGCCAGCTGCTAGCCCCCATAAGACTGAGTGGAAGTACTCTGGCCATGGCCTGGTCCAGCCAGTGCTCAACAGCAGTTTTGCTTTTGTATAAGCCACTTCTTTCCATTTCTGCCTCGATCACCTTGGGACATCAACCTTTGAACAATGTCTGACAGGCCTCACAGGTTGAGATGATACAACCTATGTACAGTAGTTAAATCTACAGTGGTTGTAAAATATTTGTAATTACATGTCTTGAGCTTGTCTTGTGGTGTAATGTAAAATATGTTATGAAATGCTAAAACCCTAATAAAAATATTTAAAAAAATATGAAATGGGAAATCCTTTATTTTTAAACTAGTTTATGTTTAACTAGTTTAACTTGCTATAATTAAACTAGTGAGTGCCGAAGAGGCCCAGGAAGTGGCTGATTTAATGGCTGCAGGCAGAAGAAGACAAGTGTAACTCAGTGACTGACTGAGTGAGGGAAAAAAGAGGAGGTGGTGAGGTTGAGCCGGGAAAGTAAGTGGAGGCATCAAACATTCCTGAGGGCTACCAGGAGTTGCGGGGGAGACAGAGGAGATTTTCTGCAATGCAGGAAGGAAACATTGTTGAACTCAGCACCGGATCTATGAACACCCCTCACACCTGCACAATGCCGTAATTGGCCACCAGTGTGAAATTGCGTTGAGAACATGCTCTCGCCTGCGGTGCGGATTCTATATCTGGTTCCGGGCCCGTCGACTTGGCACGTCTGTCAAGTTAAAATTCATCAGGTCTAGCAGTGAGTGCTGAGCAGGCCAAGGACATTCGTGTGCCGATAATGGCCTCAGCACCTGGTGGAATGGAAGGCAGGAGGGCAAGTCGAGTGGGCACTCTGTCCTCTGGTTTTCTGATGAATACCTTGGAATTCTGGTGGAGGGGTTCAGTGCCAGATGTGGCATCTTGATAACGAGGGATGGCAAGAGGAGGCTGTCACATGTCACCAAGGCTGGGCAGTGGTTGCCACCCAGGTCAATGGGCATGATGTGGTGCATCACGTGTGACTTCAGTCCTGCAAAAGGTTCAAAAATCTTCATTGGTCAACAAGGGTGAGTACAGAGTTGGCATGGAACTGTGTGGAGATGTATAGTTGGTTGGCCGCGCCTCATAACATTCAGGGGTATAAGGTTATGTGTGTCAACGGGCACTGAAGTCTCCACCGCCAAGACTGGGAGGGCTGTATGCTTGGCCTGAGTGCACTGGAGGGTGAGGTGTGCCACTCTGACATGCCTCATAACCTTGCGCACTGGGGACTGGAGGTGAGATGCAATTTGAAATGGTGCTTCAGGGAGAGGGAGCACTAATAATGAATTCTATTCTTCCCTTTCAGGAGGTGAGAAGCCATAATGCAGGGAAGCGAAGGAGAACGGCCAGTGGGGTGTCCAATCTGATTGTCTGGACCCGCTACGAGATGAATGCTCTGGAGATGGGATGCCACCACAGAGCTCGTTCCATTGGCCGTAGGCAGGCAGGGGTCTCAGGTGACGGTAAAGAGTGCATTCCACAGTTGCGAGTGCAGCAGGGAGTGCAAACATTGCGGGGTCCTCTAATTTGAAATAGAAATGTCACCGCAAGAGTGCCATTGAAGCTCTAATGCAGATCACACCATGCTGTAGGTATTTATGATCTCATCAGTCCACCTAACATGCACATTGACATATCAGTACAACCAATCATCATTGCGCATCTGCGGGAGAAAGATTACTAAAGCTGGAGGAGTCTCCATTGAGTCTGAAGACTCCTCTTGAACCTCTGAAGATGAAACACTAACACCCGGACCTGTGTCACACACCCCCTCTCTGAAGCAAAGACCAGTGCCGATATTAGCATGCCTGTTTGCATTAGGATCATAGAATTTACAGTGCAGAAGGAGGCCATTCGGCCCATCGAGTCTGCACCGGCTCTTGGAAAGAGCACCCTACCCAAAGTCAACACCGCCACCCTATCCCCATAACCCAGTAACCCCATAACCCAGTAACCCCATAACCCAGTAACCCCACCCAACACTAAGGGCAATTTTGGACACTAAGGGCAATTTATCATGGCCAATCCACCTAACCTGCACATCTTTGGACTGTGGGAGGAAACCGGAGCACCCGGAGGAAACCCACGCACACACGGGGAGGATGTGCAGACTCCGCACAGACAGTGACCCAAGCCGGAATCGAACCTGGGACCCTGGAGCTGTGAAGCAATTGTGCTATCCACAAGGCTACCGTGCTGCCCCTAGGCCAGATCTTGCACAGTGGCGAGGACACATTGCATTCACATGAGGAGTTGGCAGAGGCAGAGTGCGCCCAAGGCACTGGTAGTCAGAGGACTGCTGGAGAACAGGACCCTGTTAAGTCCAAGGCAGATGATGTGCCTCTGGAGACGTCAATCAGGTGGCAGATGCTGTATGTCCAGTAGGATGTGCAGGGAGATCTGGCAGAGTTCCCGGAGGGTCAGCATGCAATGGTCTCTGCCATGGAGGAGTCAACGGGAAGCATAAGGACTGCCTTCACCCTGAGCACTGAGCACACAGTGCCACCTGGGAGACCCCAACAAGTCCCCTTTTGAGGGGACCAGCACTGAATGGCACTCGCACGAGATCGCCGAGGAGCAGGGGTTATATCCCAATGCCTCTGGTGGATCAGGGGAGTGCATATTAGAGTGAGACGAGCTGTCTCACTATTTGTAAAATAGTAATCCTGCCCACAATTCCCAGGATTGACATTGATTTGTCTCGTGAGATTGTGTTGGATCTCGCCAGGCGTGGCAAGCCGGGTAGGTTGCGGAAGCAGGATCTCCTGGCATCTACCGACCGTGTCGCGCTGCCTTTCGGATGAATCAACATAAGAACATAAGAACTAGGAGCAGGAGTAGGCCATCTGGCCCCTCGAGCCTGCTCCACCATTCAATGAGATCATGGCTGATCTTTTGTGGACTCAGCTCCACTTTCCGGCCCGAACACCATAACCCTTAATCCCTTTATTCTTCAAAAAACTATCTATCTTTATCTTAAAAACATTTAATGAAGGAGACTCTACTGCTTCACTGGGCAAGGAATTCCATAGATTCACAACCCTTTGGGTGAAGAAGTTCCTCCTAAACTCAGTCCTAAATCTACTTCCCCTTATTTTGAGGCTATGCCCCCTAGTTCTGCTTTCACCCGCCAGTGGAAACAACCTGCCCGCATCTATCCTATCTATTCCCTTCATAATCTTATATGTTTCTATAAGATCCCCCCTCATCCTTCTAAATTCCAACGAGTACAGTCCCAGTCTACTCAACCTCTCCTCGTAATCCAACCCCTTCAGCTCTGGGATTAACCTAGTGAATCTCCTCTGCACACCCTCCAGTGCCAGTACGTCCTTTCTCAAGTAAGGAGACCAAAACTGAACACAATACTCCAGGTTAATGCAGCCAATAGATCACGCCCTAGAAATCTATCTATTTCCTTCTGAGATATATTCAGTGATCTGGCCTCCACAACTTTCTGTTGCGGAGAATTCCACAGGTTTGTCTACCTCTGAGTGAAGAAAGCTTTTCTCTTCCCAGTCCTAAATGGCCTACTCCATATCCTGAGACTGTGACTCCTTGTTCTGGACTTCCCCAGCCAGAAGTAACAACATCCCTGCATCCCAGTCTACCCAGCCCTGTCAGAATTTCATACATTTCAATTAGATCCCCTCTCATTCTTAGAAACTCCAGTGAATACAGGCCCAGTTGACCAAATCTCTCCTTGTATGACAATCCTGCCATCCCAGAAATCAGCCTGGTGAACTTTCGCTGCAATCCCTCTCTGACAAAAATATTGTTTCTGAGATAAGGAGACCAAAAGTGCACACAATACTCCCAGGTGTGGTCTCACCAAGGCCTTGAACAACTGCAGTCAGACATCCTTGCTCCTCTATTCATGTCCTCCTGCAATGAAGGTCAACATAATAATAATAATAATAATCGCTTATTGTCACAAGTAGGCTTCAATGAAGTTACTGTGAAAAGCCCCCAGTCGCAACATTCAGGCGCCTGTTCGGGAGGCCGCCTTCCTAACTGCTTGTGATGCCTGTCTGCTTGCTTTCAGTCCATTGATTTCAATGTCAATTGGGAAGTTCCTGCAATGTGTGGGCTGATCCATGACACCAATTTTGTGCCCAGTGGTGAGTTGAAAATCTGCCCTGCACATGGTATATATTGACTGCTCTCTCCCACAGACTGTTTGAAATTATATTATGTGTTAATTATAATCCTTTTGTTTGTATTTTTCCATCTTCCTACTAGATTATGTTGCTGAAGATGTTTCAAATTTGATACAGTTTCTTTTACCATGTGGATAAGTTAGCGATCCTGAGTGCATAAAAGAGTTTGGGGGAAGAAACTTGGGTGGTTGGATAAAAGGCAAATTCCTCATCACCAATTTTGAAATATATTCCTTGAGATCGTCTTTTAAGGCAACTGTAATTGACATTTTGGGATTGAGCTGATGTGTTATGTACTCTGGGATAACACAGGCTGCAACTGGATGCAGCTTTAACCAAAAGATATTCCAGACCTTGAAGTTAGTTCAATCTGATTTATTGAACCAATAGCACAGTTAGCGCAGTTCTCTATGAGTTCGACTCTCTGCTAACCTAAGTGTGGTTACTCTGACTGAACCAGACTAGCTCTTAGCCACGTGCTGGAGGTGTGATACTGTACATACACCCTGACTCACTCTGTAGATGTTCATCAGTGGAAAGAGGCGGAGTGTGAGTGCCTCGTGCCTTTTATAGTGAGATACCACCCCTGAGTGTCCTGCCTGCTTATTGGCAATGTCCTGTTCTCTGTGTTCATTAGCTGCCTGTCTGTGCCTGTCTGTATATGATTATCTGCATGTCTGCATATCATGACATGAGCTATGTTTACATTTTTGAAGTTATGTTATGTTCCTTTTTTAACACTAAAGGCTGCAGTCATTGAAGTCTTTTGAAGTCTGCTAGGACTGGTTTGGGGAACATCAGAGCTGACAGTCTATTTCAAGCAATTGCACTGAGGGCCAAATGTCTCCGTGTGGTGGCATTAGCTAGGATGGCTCCCCTTCATTTTTGAGAAGAGGAGAATTATCTTCTTTGAAGCTCGTACCATGGGTGCAAGAGAGGTTGCCTATTTTATTGACGGATCTAGTGGAAAATGACTAATATCCCTAGCTGAGAATGGAGTAGGAAGGACAAAGGGTACTTGGGCAGGCAAACAGGTTGCAAACAAAAGACTGAGGTTTAGGTCTAAAAGCTGGGAGGTCAAATTGAGCTGTGAGAAATTGTTTAGAAAGAAAGGAGATGTTAAAAAGGAAGTGGCCAGCCCCCTTAATTTGTTACTTCATTTGTTATTTATTCTTATTTTTTGAGAGGCAGGAGAATCTGTGAAATAAATTAAATTTACTTTGACTTTACTCGCTCACTTGCTATCTGTAAAATCAACCAGTTTAATCTTTTGCATCTGGCTTTATATTACGGACTGTTTCATCCTGTCTTTGGAAAGTTTAGAGAAGCACGCACAAGGGTCCGTTGGAAAGGTAAAGGGGGTGAAATTGGTCATGGGCATGATGATGTGATGGCGCGGTTACATATGAGGTCACGTGGTTGGAGCGCAGGAATTATCCCGGCAGCATGGGCAGAGCATAAGTGTTGCTAGTAGCTGATAAGCTGGTGAATAAAAGAGTCTTTGTTGAAAGTGTTTGATCAGTCAGTGATTCTGGAACGCACAATTTCTACATGGTGTGGGAGGTTGGCAATCTGGCACAAGGACTTTGTTGCATCAACACTTTCGTTTTGGAAATTTTGAGGCTAGTGGGAAAAGTTTGAGAAGGAGTGGTTTATTTACTTTGGTGCTGCAGTGTCTGACATTTGTTTTCCAAACTAAGGAGAGAAAAGAGGACCCTGAAATAATCCGAAACAATTTTACCGGTAAAAACCATAATCCTAGATAAACATACATTCAATTCAACACACTAATGAGTGGATGAATCAGTCGAACCTTACATGGCCATCCTGAAAATATTAGCAAAGAAATGTGCGTTTGGAATTCACACTGATGAACTGATCAGAGACTGAATAGTCTGTGGAGTTCATAGCGATTTAGTCTGCAAGCAGCTCTTGCCAGTGAAAGATCAATGTTACAAACAGCCATTTGCATCTGTGTATTAAAGAAATAATCAGAAAAAGGAAACAGAAATTTTAGGCGTATAGTACAAGATGCAACAAATGTGGGAAATGGAATCGCTTGGCTAAGTGCTGCAGATAAAACCAGAGCAGCCTTTCTCTGCCACTGGCTACATGGCATCTGATTGGACCTCCACAGGTAGGAGCATCAGTAAAGTGAATGAATTGAAACTTAGCCAAATCAGCAAAGTTGTAGCCTCAAATAACACCCCTGTTGCGAAATGTCCTTCCGTCACAGAAAAGGGTGAGAACTTTACCACCTTCAACATAATTGGCAGTAATGCACCTAACGGTAAAGATTGACACTGATGTGTTGGGTGTTCTGGATCACATACAGGTCACCAACACTTGAAGTAGTGCAACATTATTTTATTAAAAGGTTAACTATTTAAACATACTTGAACTGTGGGTAAATATGATACCAGCTTTAACTAAAGACCTTTGCCTTGCCCTAACCAGTTGATGCACTCAGCACATGGTGAATGTCTGTGTTGCAGGCTGTGAGCTCTGTGCTCCTAGCTAGCTGCTGCTCGAATGAGCGGGAACTCTGATGCCCCCTGTCTTTATAGTGCATGTGCTCTCACTGGTGATTGGCTGCGGTATTGTGTATGTTGGTCCCACTGTGTGTCCATCAGTGTGTGTCTGCACCATGATATACTGGTGTATATTATGACATCCCCCTTTTATATTAAAAAAATGTGCCTGCGTGACAATAAATAGTGTGTGGTGAATGTTCTTGACTACGTGTGTGCAAAATATTTACAGGACTATGTACATAAAACTAAGCTATTTACATGGGAATGTGCCTGGTGTAGAAAAAATAGTGTGTCACACAAATAACGAGATGAAAACTATATACAAACCACTTGAACGATTAAACGGAAGAACAGAACAGACCAGCGAGTCCATTAGTGCACAAAGTTCACAAATTAAGTCTCTGAGGTGGGCGATGAATTCTGGTTGACCGCCTCAAGGGTGGGTCGGGAGCCACCAGCTGAGGAGCGGGCTGGACTGCGTCAGAGTGAGGAGGATGCAGAGTAATCGGAATCTCCGCATAGTCCAGGTCAGGGGCAACAGGAGGGCATGGCACTGGCGGAGGATCACGTAGCGAGCGTGGAACGAGACGAAGGGCAGGTCGATTACGGCGCAGAATGGAACCATCCGGCAGACGAACCAGGGACGAGAGGGGAGCCACTTGCCGAAGAACCACAGCAGTTGCAGATCACCCACCAACCGGAAGATGGATGCGGACGTTGTCATCTGGAGCCAGAGCAGGGAGATCAGCTGCACGGGAGTCAAGAGCCGCCTTGTGCTGTGCACGAGACAGTTGCATTCGTTGAAGGACTGGAACGTGGTTGAGGTCTGGGACGTGAATGGACGTGGTCCTGAGGGTGCAACCCATGAGCAGCTGAGCTGGCGACAGGCCGGTGGACAGTGGGGCCGAGCGATAGGCCAGTAGGGCGAGGTAGAAGTTGGATCCCGCACCGGCAGCCTTGCAGAGGAGCCGTTTAACTATGTGGATGCCCTTTTCCGCTTCGCCATTGGATTGGGGGTGCAGGGGACTGGATGTCACATGCACAAAGTTGTACCTGCTGGCAAAGTTGTACCATTCCTGGCTTGCGAAGCAGGGGCCATTGTCCGACATCACAGTGAGTGGGATGCCGTGACGAGCGAAGGTGTCCTTACAGGCACGGATGACTGCAGACGATGTGATGTCGTGCAAACATACCACCTCCGGGTAGTTTGAAAAATAGTCTACAATCAGAACATAGTCCCTGCCCAGCGCGTAGAACAGGTCGTTGCTGACCTTGGACCAAGGGGACGTGACCAACTCATGGGGCTGTAGGGTCTCACATGGTTGGGCCGCCTGGAACCGCTGACAGGTGGGGCAGTTGAGCACTGTGTTGGCGATGCCGTCATTGATGCCGGGCCAGTACACTGCCTCTCGGGCCCGTCGGCGGCACTTCTCCATGCCAAGATGGCCCTTGTGTAGCTGTTCCAAGACAAGCTGCCGCATGCTGTGCGGGATAACAATGCGGTCCAGCTTCAGGAGGACACCATCAACTACCGCCAGATCGTCTCTGATGTTGTAGAACTGCGGGCATTGGCCCTTGAGCCACCCGTCTGTTAGGTGGCGCATGACACGCTGTAGCAGGGGGTCAGCCGCAGTCTCGCGGCAAAATTGGATGAGGCGTTCATCCGTGGCCGGTAGATTGGAGGCCACGAAGGCCACATGGGCGTCAACCTGGCAGACGAATCCCGCTGGGTCACACGGAGTGTTGACTGCCCTGGACAGAGCGTCGGCTAAGATCAGGTCTTTGCCCGGGGTGTATACGAGCTGGAAGTCGTATCGCCGGAGTTTGAGCAGAATGCGCTGGAGGCGAGGCGTCATGTTGTTCAAGTCTTTTTGTATTATATTGACCAGCGGGCGATGGTCGGTCTCGACAGTGAATTGGGGAAGGTGAATTGGGGAAGGCCGTACACATAATCATGAAACTTGACGACACCGGTCAAAAGGCCCAGGCACTCCTTTTCTATCTGCGCGTAGGGCTGTTCCGTGTGGGTCATGGCGCGTGACACAAATGCAACGGGGACCCATGATGAGGCCTCTTCGCGTTGCAGGAGCACTGACCCAATGCCAGATTGGCTGGCATCGGTCAAAATTTTTCTCTCTTTCGCTGGATCAAAAAAGGCCAATACCGGGGCCGTGGTAAGTTTGGTTTTAAGTTCTCTCCATTTGCGCTCGTGGGCAGGAAGCCATTGGAAGTCGGTCGTCTTCCTGACCAGGTTCCTGAGAGCCGTGGTATGAGAGGCGAGGTTAGGACTGAACTTCCCTAGGAAGTGGACCATGCCCAGAAATCGGAGGACCGCCTTCTTGTCCTCTGGCTTTTTCATGGCTGTGATGGCAGCCACCTTGTCCGCATCCGGCCGCACACCCAACTGGGAGATGTGGTCCCCTAGGAACTTGAGTTCCGTCTGGCCGAAGGAGCATTTGGCTCTGTTGAGGCGTAGGCCCTGCTCCCGTATGCGTTTGAACACGCGCTGGAGGCGACTGATATGCTCCTACCAAATGATTATGTCGTCGACATAGACGTGAACACCTTCAATGCCTTCCATCATTTGTTCTATGATCCTGTGGAACACTTCTGATGCCGATATGATCCCAAACGGCATCCTGTTGTAACAATATCTGCCAAAAGGGGTGTTAAAAGTACACAGTTTCCTGCTGGACCTGTCCAGTTGAATTTGCCCGAATCCTTTCGAGACGTCAAGTTTGGTGAAGAGCTTGGCGCGAGCCATCTCGCATGTGATCTCTTCGCGCTTGGGGATTGGGTAATGCTCCCTCATTATGTTGCGATTCAGATCCTTTGGATCAATGCAGATTCTGAGCTCGCCGGAAGGCTTTTTTACGCACACCATGGAACTGACCCAGTCGGTTGGTTCCGTAACTCTGGAGATCACTCCTTAGTCTTGGAGGTCCTGCAGCTGCTGCTTGAGGCGGTCCTTGAGGGGTGCTGGGACTCGGCGAGGTGCATGCACCACAGACGTGGCGTTCTGTTTGGGTAGGATCTTGTAAGTATATGGGAGCGTGCCAATGCCTTCGAAGACGTCGCGGTGCTGGTCGATGATGGCGTTGTGTTGCGCCCTGAAGTCAGCATCCTGGAAGGTAGACGTGTCATCAGGAGAGAGAGAGTGAACTCTTTGAACGAGGTTTAGCAACTTGCACGCCTGTGCGCCAAGCAGAGAGTCCTTCGAGGAGCCCACGATCTCGAAAGGAAGGGAGTCCGCGAAAAGCGTACAAAATGGCCGCCCTCATCCAGGCTGAGGCCCTGGAGGTGCTCAATCACTTGGACCCATTCCGCCTCGTGGGGACCTTGCCGCGCCGTTTCAGCCGCTTGTATATGGGTGTACCGACTGGTTACATTTTCATGTAGGACACAGGTCTCGATGGCGGTCGTTAGGGTGAGTTGCTTTACTTTGTGGAGCTTCTGACGTAGGGGGTCCGACTGAACACCGAAAATGATCTGGTCGTGTATCATGGAGTCGGAGGTGGGCCCGTAGCTGCAAGATTGCGCAAGGATGCTGAAGTGCGTAAGAAAGGATTGGAAAGGTTCATCCTTACCCTGCAAATGCTGCTGGACCATGTAGCGTTCAAAGCTTTCATTCACCTCTACGCTGCAGTGAGTGTCAAATTTGAGGAGAACCGTCTTGAACTTCGTCTTGACTTTGTCATCTGCAAAGGTGAGAGAGTTGAAAATGTGGATGGCATGGTCCCCGGCCGTGGAGAGAAGAAGAGCAATCTTTCTGGTGTCCGAGGAGCCCTCCCTGTCCGTGGCGTCGAGGAAGAGCTGGAAGCGCTGTTTGAAAATCTTCCAGTTGGCCCCGAGGTTGCCGGCAATGTGGAGCGGCGGCGGCAGGCTGATGCTGTCCATGTTGCAGGATGACGGAATGCTGGCGGAAGGCAGATCACTTGCAGGTAGGTCTAAGAAGTGCTAGTATGCAACCGGACCTGGTATCATGATGTGTTGGGTGTTCTGGATCACATACAGTTCACCAACACTTGAAGTAGTGCAACACTATTTTATTAAAAGGTTAACTATTTAAACATACTTGAACTGTAGGTAATACGATACTAGCTTT
This sequence comes from Scyliorhinus torazame, assembly GCF_047496885.1. Taxonomy (NCBI): domain Eukaryota; kingdom Metazoa; phylum Chordata; class Chondrichthyes; order Carcharhiniformes; family Scyliorhinidae; genus Scyliorhinus; species Scyliorhinus torazame. The sequence continues at coordinate 78,320,765 of NC_092707.1, forward strand.
AACTAAAGACCTTTGCCTTGTCCTAACAGTTGATGCACTTAGCACATGGCGAATGCCTGTGTTGCAGGCTGTGAGCTCTGTGCTCCTAGCTAGCTGCTACTCGAATGAGCGGGAACTCTGATGCCCCCTGTCTTTATAGTGTGTGTGCTCTCACTGGTGATTGGCTGCGGTGTTGTGTATGTTGATTGGTCCCACTGTGTGTCCATCAATGTGTGTCTGCACCATGATATACTGGTGTATATTATGACAGACACTGGAGCAACATATTGTTCAACCAAATGTTACAGGAACTAGATCCATATGGAGCAACAGACCTCAGCAGCCAGTCGGACCTCGTGGCACATAGCGGACCAAACATCCGCACTGAAGGCGCAGCTGCCATCCACTGACAGGGTAATTTCAAGTTTCATATAGTTGACAAGAATGCAAAACCACTACTTGGTCTTCGGGACAGTATTACAGTGGGTCTCATTCATCCTGGTCCAGAAGTGTTCTACGCCACCAAACCTTCGAGATGATACCATACAGAGACCTTTCCAACTGTGATATCATTGGTAAGCTACCAGTTGGTTACTGTGGTAGTATGCATTAGGGGTCATGTGGGACTGTGAAGCCGTGATGTCATTGGCTGACAGATCCCGGGTCCTGGTTGGCTGTTGACCTCTAGCTCCGCCCTGAAGGTGGAGTATAAGAACCAGGAGTTCTCCCCCGCAGGCCAATCTGTTACTGAACTGCGGGGAACAAGTCACGCTTAATAAAGCCTCATCGACTTCACCTCTATTCGTCTCTCGGGAGTCTTTGTGCGCTACAGTTACCACATGGGACTAGATGATTCGGTAAAACTAACAGTCTGTGCTCCGAGAAGTGTACCAGTAGCCACAAAGCAGAAAGTTGTTAATAAGCTGCTTTGGATGACAGCACAAGGCATCATAACTTCACTGGACGATACCACAAAATGGGTTTTCCGGCCAGTGTGGGGTAGCGGGTGTGTGTGACGGGGGTTGGTGCCAGGGCACAGTGCTGCCTACTCACCCTGGCCACCCTGAGGAGGTTGTGCAATTTATTTCGGCACTACTGGCTGGTCCAGACGGCATTGCCCAAGGCGCTTACAGCCTCTGCCACCTGTGCCCACCCCTCCTCCACGGCGGCCAGCAGGGTCTCAAGCTTGGTGTCCGTAAAACAGGGTACCGCTCGCCTCGCTGCCATCTTGTTGGCTGGGATGATGTTTGTGGGGAGTGAAATGTATATATGCAGCTGCAGCTTGTTGGCCTCGTGGATGTCAATCGCGAATCCGGCACTGTTTGTCATTGGAATCGATTGTGTTCCACGTGGCGCCGGTGCTAGCCCCTTCACAGTTATTGAATTGGTCCAGGTGCGGCGCCAGTTCTGCCGTCGTAAGAATCCTGCCTCCGAGTCAACACTTAGTCTCAGGAACGGAGAATCCAGCCGTACAACTTGGGCGGGATTCTCCAACTCCCTGCCGGGCTGGAGAATTGCCGGGGGACGGCGTGAATCCCACCCTGCCGCCCCGATGCCGGCTGCCGAATTCTCCGGCGGTGTTGTTTTGGCAGGGAAGGGAATCACGGCGCGCCAGTCGGGGGCCGTTGGCAGTGGCCCCCCCTGGCGATTCTCCGCTCCACAATGGGCCGAGCAGCTGCTCGTTTTTGTCCAGTCCCGCCGGCGTACACAAGGTTCTTACCGGCGGGACCTGGATCTGCAGGCAGCCTGCGGAGTCCTCGGGGTGGGGGAGCTGTAAAGCTCCGCCATGGCCGCGCGGAGAAGAAACCCGCTGCGCATGCGCAGGAATCACGCCAGTGGTTCTGGGAACACGCTGGCGCTCCTGCTCATGCGCCAACTTGCGCCGGCCGGTGGAGGCCCTTCGGCGCTGGTTGGCGGGGCGCCAATCACTCCAGTGCCGGCCTAGCCCCCGAGGGTGCGGAGGATTCCGCACCTTCCGGGCAGCCCGACGCCGGAGTGGTTCACGCCACTCTTTGGCGCCGGTACGGCCCACACGCCGGATACCGGAGAATCCTGGCCCTTATTTCTGACTGTATACTGGCATGTATAAATATATAAACATCTCATATTAAAATAGCAAAGGAAATGCATAATGCAGGAGTGTGTATGTCATACTCAAAGTTGGCATGGTAGCAAAGAAAGACGCATCTGCTCATGGTAGGTAGGTGCATTGGTGACTACGCAGATCAGTATATGACATATATTGGCTGGGATTCTTTCTTGCGAGTCCGCCCCGTTCCTGCTGCCAGCGAGGCGGAAGAATTTGGTGCACAGCCTGTGGTAGTCACCACTAGTAGCATATTATGTATTACGGCACTGCCCATATATTAGAGGTACAAGGGTAAATTCCTGCCTGCTGGCTCCGCCCAGTAGGCGGTGTATAAATGTGTGTGTTCTCCTGTACTGTAGCCATTCTGGTTCCAGCTACAGGAGGCACAACATCTTTGCTCAATAAAGCCTCGATTGTTCCACTATTCTCGTCTTTGTGGTAATTGACAGTGCATCAATTTATTGAGCAAGATGTTTTAAATGGTGGATCTCCGCATCAAGCCTGATCGCCTGCAGCTGAGCCCTCAACCAGCCAATGCTACGTCCACCTTTCACCACTGACTAGCCTGCTTCGAAAGCTACCTCAGAACAGCTGCTGAAGAACCCTCGGACTTGCAGAAGCTCCAAGTTTCTATTCACGGGTGAGCCCTGACATTTTTCCCCTCATCCGGGATGGGCCCACCTACTCCGAAGCGATGGATCTCCTGAAGGGACATTACGTTCGACCAGTAAATCAAGTATACGCCAGGCACCTCCTGGTCACGAGACAGCAACTCCCCGGGGAGTCTCTGGACGATTTCTGGCGTGCCCTGCACATCCTAGGTAGGAACTGTGACTGGCAGGCAGTTTCAGCAGTCCAGCACACAGAACTTTTAATTAGAGACGCTTACATCAAGGGCATGAGGTCTGCGTACGTCCGCCAGCGGCTACTGGAAGGGGGTACGCTCGATCTTGCGGGAACTAGGCAGCTCGCTAATTCGTTAGAAGATGTCTCCCGTAACGTTCAGTCCTACGCCTCCGACCGCGTGGTACCCTCGTGGGCATCGTGGGCCCCACAAGCTGCCGACTCCAGCTCACCGCAAGCCTGCGCCGTGCGGGAGCCAGCCAACTCTGGGGGGCCCAAGTGTTATTTTTCGGCAAAACAAACACCCCAGGCAGCAATGTCCAGCGCAGAGCGCGACCTGCAACGGGTGTGGGAAGAAAGGACACTTTGCTTCTGCTTGCCAGGCACGGTCGGTCGCCGCTGTTTCCAGGCCCGCGTTCCTGCACCCCCCACGTGCGACCCTGGGGCGCCGCCATCCTCTCTGCAAGCCACGTGTGGCCCGTGGGTGCCGCCATCTTCCTCACCGCTAGCCACATGCGGCCCGCCATGTGCGCCCCGTGGGCGCCGCCATCTTCGGCGCCATTTTGGACGGCGCCTCAGGACCCCTGCTCGTCTGGCCGTTCATCGTCTGCCACTACCTCCGCCACCGCTGACCAGCCCGGGACCTCCCAACATCTGCCGCAGCTCGCCTCTATCATCCTGGATCAGTCCCGGCCCCGCAATCTCGCGACCGCGACGACGACGGTGAAGATCGATCGACACGAGGCGACCTGCCTTTTTGGCTCCGGGATCACAGAGAGCTTCACCCAGCCCACTACGGTAAGGCGATGCTCCCTCCTGGTACACACCGTCACCCAGAAAATCTCCCTGGCCTCCGTATCCCATTCTGTGGAAATCTGGGTGTACTGCATCGAGATCCTCACCGTCCAAGGCGTAGCGTTCAGCAACTTCCGGCTCTACGTCCTCCCCCACCTCTGCCCTGCCCTGTTACTCGCCCTGGATTTTCAGTGCCATCTCCAAAGCCTAACTTTAAAATTCGGCGGACCCCTACCCCCCCTCACGTTCTGAGGCCTCACGACCCTTAAGGTCGATCCACCTTCCCTGTTTGCGAACCTCACCCGGATTGCAAACCCGTCACCACTAGGAGCAGACGGTACAGTGCCCAGGACAGGACCTTCATCAGGTCGGAGGTCCAACGGCCTCTGCGGGAAGAGGTCATTGAGGTCAGCAACAGCCCCTGGAGAGCTCAAGTGGTGGTCGTGAAAACTGGGGAGAAGCATAGGATGGTCATTGACTACAGCCAGACCATCAATCGGTACACGCAGCTCGACCCGTACCCCCTCCCATGCATATCTGACATGGTCAATTAGATTGCGCAGTATCGAGTCTTTTCCACAGTGGACGTGAAGTTCGCCTACCACCAGCTCCCCATCCGCCCGGAGGACTGCCAATACACTGCGTTCGAAGCAGATGGCCGCCTCTATCACTTCCTTAGGGTTCCCTTCGGCATCACTAATGGGGTCTCGGTCTTCCAGCGAGAGATGGACTGTATGGTTGACCGGTACGGACTGCGGGCCACCTTCCTGTACCTAGATAACGTCACCATCTGCGGCCACAATCAGCAGGACCACGACGCAAACCTTCAAAAATTCCTTTATCTCACATACAATAAGGAGAAATGCGTGTTCCGCACCAACCGCTTAGCCTTCCTTGACTATGTCGTGGAAAATGGAGTCCTAGGGCCCGACCCCGACTGCATGCCCCCTCCTGGAACTCCCTCTCCCCCACTGCCCCAAGGCCCTGAAACGATGCCTGGGGTTTTTCTCCGACTATCCCCAGTGGGTCCCTAACTATGCGGACAAGGCCCGCCCACTCATTCAGTCCACAGTTTTCCCCCTGGTGGCTGAGGCCCGCCAGGCCTTCAACCGCATCAAGGCAGACATCGCCAAGGCCACGATGCACGCGGAGAGCGATGCATCGGACGTAGCTCTGGCCAGGCGAGCAGGCCCGTGGCCTTCTTTTCCCGCACCCTCCATGCCTCCGAAATTTGGCACTCATCTGTCGAAAAGGAGGCCCAAGCCATTGTGGAAGCTGTGCGACATTGGAGGCATTACCTGGCCGGCAGGAGATTCACTCTCCTCACTGACCAACAGTCGGTTGCCTTTATGTTTAATAATACACAGCGGGGCAAGATCAAAAATGACAAGATCTTGAGGTGGAGAATCGAGTTCTCCACCTATAATTACGATATGTTGTATCGCCCGGGGAAGTTTAACAAGCCCCCTGGTGCCCTATCCCGGGGTACATGTGCCAGCGCACAAGTGGACCGACTCCGGGCTCTCCACTATGACCTCTGCCATCCGGGGGTTACCCGGTTCTTCCATTTCATCAAGGCCCGCAACCTGACCTATTTCATTGAGGAGGTCAGGACCGCCACCAGAGACTGCCAAGTCTGCACAGAGTGCAAACCGCACTTCTACCAGGTAGAGCGCACCTGATGAAGGCCTCCCGCCCCTTTGAACGCCTCAGTGCGGATTTCACTCCACCGAGCGCAACACGTATTTCCTGAATGTGATTGATGAGTACTCCCGGTTCCCTTTCGCCATTCCATGCCCCGATATGACTTCTGCCACAGTAATCAAAGCCCTGCACAGCATCTTCGCTCTGTTCGGTTTCCCCACCTACATCCACAGTGATCGGGGATCCTCTTTCATGAGCGATGCGCTGCGTCAGTTCCTGCTCAGCAAGGGCATCGCCTCGAGCAGGATGACCAGCTAAAACCCCCGGGGAAACGGGCAGGTGGAGAGGGAGAACGGGACTGTCTGGAAGGCCGTCCTACTAGCCCTGCGGTCTAAACATCTCCCGGTCTCCCGCTGGCAGGACGTCCTCCCCAACCCGCTCCACTCCATCCGTTCGCTCCTCTGCACCGCGACTAATGAGACCCCTCACGAACGTGTGTTTGCCTTCCCCAGGAAGTCCACCTCCGGGGTCTCGCTCCCAACATGGCTGACAGTTCCTGGACCCGTCCTCCTCCGGAAGCATGTGTGGACCCATAAATCGGACTCCTTGGTCGAAAAGGTCCACCTCCTACATGTGCACCCGCAGTACGCCTACGTGGCACACCCCGACGGGCGCCAGGACAGAGTCTCCCTCCGGGACCTGCCACTCACAGGATCCCCACCCACGGCTCCCGACCTGACACAGCCCCCGCCCCCCCCCCCCCCCCCCCCCCCCCGCTTGCCTCAATCACCCCTGCGCCACTCATCCTCCCTTCAGCGAACTTCACCGCAGCCCCCACTCCAGTAGGATCCGTCCTCCCACTGGTTCCACTCAGGGGTGACGAAGATGAGGACAACACGCTCCCGGAGTCGCAGGTGACCAAGTCGGCGCCCACATCACCACCAGGACTGAGGCAATCGAAGAGGAGGGTCAAGGCCCCCGACAGACTTAACTTGTAATGTTTTCCACCACCCCTGCCGGACTCTTTATTTAACAGGGGGTGAATGTGGTAGGCACCACTAGTAGTATATTACATGTATTACGGCACTGCCCGTATATTAGAGGTACATGGGTAAATCCCTGCCTGCTGGTTCCGCCCAGTAGGCGGTGTATAAATGTGTGTGCGCGCCGGTGCTGCAGCCATTCTGGTTCCAGCTACAGGAGGCACAACATCTTTGCTCAATAAAGCCTCGATTGTTCCACTATTCTCGTCTCGTGGTAATTGATAGTGCATCACAGCTAAATCTCCCATTCATTGCAGTGGGACTGGAGAATCCCACCCATGTCTACCATGAATCTCAAATAACCAGCGGGAGCTGGGGCCGGTTTAGCTTAGTTGGCTGGGCAGCTGGTTCGTGATGCTGAGGTAGACCAGCCTTGCAGGTTCAATACCAGTACCAGCTGAGGTTATCAATGAAGTCCAGCCTTCTCAACCCTTCCCCTTGCCTGAGGTGTGGTGATTCTCAGGTTAAATCACCACCAGTCAGCTCTCCCCCTCCAAAGGTGAAAGCAGCCTGTGGTCATCTAGGTCTATGGCGACTTTTATTTTATAAACAGAGAGGAAAGCACCAAGAAATGTGTTCCACGTCGCTGTGAGCAGAAGCAGATTTTGGATTTCATTTTAAAAATATATTTGTTCATGGGATGTGAGTGTCGCTGGCTGGGCCAGCATTTATTACCCATCCCCGATTGCCCTCGAGGAGGTGGTGCTGAGCTGCCATCTTGAACTGCTGTAGTCTGATGCACAAAGACTAAAGTTGGGTACAACTGTGGCTTTATTACAGTCAGATGCGTGGCCTCCTGCTGCAGCTGGCGAAATGGCAGGGCACTGGAGGTCATACATATTTATACAGTTCTCCGTGGACGGAGCCAGCCGGCAGGAGCTACTGGCGAACCTGTAGTGCAGGTCCTACCTTACATCTCCTATTGCAGTGGTTCACCACATAGTCCATGTGGCGCAGGTAGACCCACAGTGCTGTTAAAGAGGGAGTTGCAGGATTTTGACTCAGCGACAGCGAGTGATCAAACAGTGATATATTTCCAAGTCAGGATGGTGAGTGGCTTGGAGGGGAACTTCCAGGTGGAGGTGTTCCACGCCTACTGGAGATTTCACACCAATTGTTTGCTAGCCCATCAAACTCTGCTCGCCTGCATAATACTGCCAGAGTCAATTTTGTGATTAATTAAGGCATAGTTTAATTATTGATAAAATTACATAACCTCACAGCACCCAGTACAGTTTCAATGATATTTCACCAAAATATTCTTCAATCTGTTTTTTTCTTTCTCCAATAGAGCCAGAAGCAGGAAAACATATTTCACATTTATTGGGAGTGAAGAGCCTGGCTCACTCAGTTTAATCAATCCACTCTCCTGATCTCAGTCAAAGGACAGAAGCACCTTTTTAAAGTGCCATCTTTGGCATTGGAAGTGACTTATGAAATATCGGGGGAAATGTTAACTCCTGGCAGAAACTGGCTTGATGGGCAGTTAAAGTGGAGTGTGAGACTTACCTGCTGGCCTCCCGCATCAATCCTGCCAGCTGTAACCTGCTGGCCTCCCGCATCAATCCTGCCAGCTATAAGCTGCTGGCCTCCCGCATCAATCCTGCCAGCTGTAACCTGCTGGCCTCCCGCATCAATCCTGCCAGCTGTAACCTGCTGACCTCCCGCATCAATCCTGCCAGCTGTAACCTGCTGGCCTCCCGCATCAATCCTGCCAGCTGTTACCTGCTGGCCTCCCGCATCAATCCTGCCAGCTGTAACCTGCTGGCCTCCCGCATCAATCCTGCCAGCTGTAAGCTGCTGGCCTCCCGCATCAATCCTGCCAGCTGTAACCTGCTGGCCTCCCGCATCAATCCTGCCAGCTATAAGCTGCTGGCCTCCCGCATCAATCCTGCCAGCTGTAACCTGCTGGCCTCCCGCATCAATCCTGCCAGCTGTAACCTGCTGACCTCCCGCATCAATCCTGCCAGCTGTAACCTGCTGGCCTCCCGCATCAATCCTGCCAGCTGTAAGCTGCTGGCCTCCCGCATCAATCCTGCCAGCTGTAACCTGCTGGCCTCCCGCATCAATCCTGCCAGCTGTAACCTGCTGGCCTCCCGCATCAATCCTGCCAGCTGTAACCTGCTGGCCTCCCGCATCAATCCTGCCAGCTGTAACCTGCTGGCCTCCCGCATCAATCCTGCCAGCAGTAACCTGCTGGCCTCCCGCATCAATCCTGCCAGCTGTAACCTGCTGGCCTCCCGCATCAATCCTGCCAGCTGTAAGCTGCTGGCCTCCCGCATCAATCCTGCCAGCTGTAACCTGCTGGCCTCCCGCATCAATCCTGCCAGCTGTAACCTGCTGGACTCCCGCATCAATCCTGCCAGCTGTAACCTGCTGGCCTCCCGCATCAATCCTGCCAGCAGTAACCTGCTGGCCTCCCGCATCAATCCTGCCAGCTGTAACCTGCTGGCCTCCCGCATCAATCCTGCCAGCTGTAACCTGCTGGCCTCCCGCATCAATCCTGCCAGCTGTAAGTTGCTGGCCTCCCGCATCAATCCTGCCAGCTGTAACCTGCTGGCCTCCCGCATCAATCCTGCCAGCTGTAAGCTGCTGGCCTCCCGCATCAATCCTGCCAGCTGTAACCTGCTGGCCTCCCGCATCAATCCTGCCAGCTGTAACCTGCTGGCCTCCCGCATCAATCCTGCCAGCTATCAGCTGCTGGACTCCCGCATCAATCCTGCCAGCTGTAACCTGCTGGCCTCCCGCATCAATCCTGCCAGCTGTAAGCTGCTGGCCTCCCGCATCAATCCTGCCAGCTGTAAGTTGCTGGCCTCCCGCATCAATCCTGCCAGCTGTAACCTGCTGACCTCCCGCATCAATCCTGCCAGCTGTAACCTGCTGGCCTCCCGCATCAATCCTGCCAGCTGTAAGCTGCTGGCCTCCCGCATCAATCCTGCCAGCTGTAACCTGCTGGCCTCCCGCATCAATCCTGCCAGCTGTAACCTGCTGGCCTCCCGCATCAATCCTGCCAGCTGTAACCTGCTGGCCTCCCGCATCAATCCTGCCAGCAGTAACCTGCTGGCCTCCCGCATCAATCCTGCCAGCTGTAACCTGCTGGCCTCCCGCATCAATCCTGCCAGCTGTAAGCTGCTGGCCTCCCGCATCAATCCTGCCAGCTGTAACCTGCTGGCCTCCCGCATCAATCCTGCCAGCTGTAACCTGCTGGCCTCCCGCATCAATCCTGCCAGCAGTAACCTGCTGGCCTCCCGCATCAATCCTGCCAGCTGTAACCTGCTGGCCTCCCGCATCAATCCTGCCAGCTGTAAGCTGCTGGCCTCCCGCATCAATCCTGCCAGCTGTAACCTGCTGGCCTCCCGCATCAATCCTGCCAGCTGTAAGCTGCTGGCCTCCCGCATCAATCCTGCCAGCTGTAACCTGCTGGCCTCCCGCATCAATCCTGCCAGCTGTAACCTGCTGGCCTCCCGCATCAATCCTGCCAGCTGTAACCTGCTGGCCTCCCGCATCAATCCTGCCAGCTGTAACCTGCTGGCCTCCCGCATCAATCCTGCCAGCAGTAACCTGCTGGCCTCCCGCATCAATCCTGCCAGCTGTAACCTGCTGGCCTCCCGCATCAATCCTGCCAGCTGTAAGCTGCTGGCCTCCCGCATCAATCCTGCCAGCTGTAACCTGCTGGCCTCCTGCATCAATCCTGCCAGCTGTAACCTGCTGGCCTCCCGCATCAATCCTGCCAGCTGTAAGCTGCTGGCCTCCCGCATCAATCCTGCCAGCTGTAACCTGCTGGCCTCCCGCATCAATCCTGCCAGCTGTAACCTGCTGGCCTCCCGCATCAATCCTGCCAGCTATAAGCTGCTGGCCTCCCGCATCAATCCTGCCAGCTGTAACCTGCTGGGCTCCCGCATCAATCCTGCCAGCTGTAAGCTGCTGGCCTCCCGCATCAATCCTGCCAGCTATAAGCTGCTGGCCTCCCGCATCAATCCTGCCAGCTGTAACCTGCTGGCCTCCCGCATCAATCCTGCCAGCTGTAAGCTGCTGGCCTCCCGCATCAATCCTGCCAGCTGTAAGTTGCTGGCCTCCCGCATCAATCCTGCCAGCTGTAACCTGCTGGCCTCCCGCATCAATCCTGCCAGCTATAAGCTGCTGGCCTCCCGCATCAATCCTGCCAGCTGTAAGCTGCTGGCCTCCCGCATCAATCCTGCCAGCTGTAAGTTGCTGGCCTCCCGCATCAATCCTGCCAGCTGTAACCTGCTGGCCTCCCGCATCAATCCTGCCAGCTGTAAGTTGCTGGCCTCCCGCATCAATCCTGCCAGCTGTAAGTTGCTGGCCTCCCGCATCAATCCTGCCAGCTGTAAGTTGCTGGCCTCCCGCATCAATCCTGCCAGCTGTAATTTTAAATTGTAACCACCAAGGGGACAGCACAGTTCTTGTTTCAAAATTCAGAACAGGCTCCGATGAAGTCACTGTGGCCCAATGGCTGTGGTGAACTCTCGGCTTGTGCGATGAAGACTTGGTGGTTTTTCTACAAAGCAAAATCTGTTGGGAAGTGAATCCAGGGCCTTACATGGCAAGTCCTTGCTAGTTTTAGCAGTGCAGTCGGGGCGCTTCTCCTGACCCCGCCTCGGGTTTTCCCTGCCCTCCCACCTCGATGTGATTCCCTCCAGCACCTCACCCCCCCCCCGCCATGTGGACTGCTCACCATAGTGCTGGATGACAGTACCTTCCCGTCCCTGGCAATGGCCTCCTGACCGGATGCCACTTCCTGCCAGCTTTTCAGTCGTTCATCGGGAAGTTGGGAAAGATTTTGCCATATGGGATTCCCCTCCAATCCCATCACGTGGCCCTGTACCCTCCGCAGTGAGGCACGATCAATTTGGCTGGAGACGAAGTTGAATTCAAACTGAGGCTTTATTAGTATCGGATGTGTGGCCTCCCACAGCAGCTGACAAAATGGCTGCGAGCTGGAGGCCACGCATGTTTATAACCCGGCTCCTGGGTGGAGCTAGCATGCAGGGGCCCAGGTGAACCTGAAGTGCAGGTTCTACCGTACAACCCTTAATATAAGAACACAGTGGTTTACCACATTCACCCCCTGTTAAAATTGAGTCCGGCGGGGGTGCTGGATAACTATATACAATTCGCAATTTTTAATATTTACAGAACAGTAAAACAAATGTTTCTGGTCACCCGGCGGGCGGGTCAGAGGTTCAGCCGGTCCGGCGCCTTGATCGTCCTCTGGGATCGACGAAGTGGAGCCGGCGATGTTGGTGCTGTCGTGGTTGAAGATGACTCTGGGAGTGTGCCAAAATCCTCTTCACCAACGGGGGTGGGCAGGGGGGAGGACGGATAGTCCTCGGGGGGGGGGGTGATGGGGCCAGCGGGGGAGGGGAGGGTGGCGCCGGGGGCGGCGGGGGAGGTGTGGGGGCGGAACCTGCTGGTGCCAGGTCCCTGAGGGAGACGGTATCCTGGTGGCCGTCGGGGAACGGCACGTAGGCGTACTGGGGATTTGCGTGGAGCAGGTGCACCCTTTCCACCAACGGATCCGCCTTGTGGAGCCGCACATGTTTATGGAGAAGCACGGTTCCCGGAGCTGTGAGCCAAGTTGGGAGCGATACCCCGGATGTGGACTGCCTGGGGAAGGCAAAAAGACGTTCATGTGGTGTACTGTTAGTGGCAGTGCAGAGTAATGAGCGAATTGAATGTAGTGCATCAGGGAGGACCTCTTGCCAGCGGGAGGCCGGGAGATTTCTGGACCGTAGGGCCAGCTGGACAGCCCTCCATAACGTCCCATTCTCCCTTTCTACCTGTCCCTTTCCCCGGGGGTTGTAGCTGGTCGTTCTGCTGGAGGCGATGCCCCTGCTGAGCAGGAACTGACGTAGCTCATCACTCATGAACGAGGATCCCCTGTCACTGTGGATGTAGGCGGGGAAGCCAAATAGAGTGAAGATAGAATTAAGGGCTTTAATGACGGTGGCAGACGTCATGTCGGGGCATGGGATGGCGAAGGGAAAACGGGAGTATTCATCAATCACACTGAGGAAATACGTGTGTCGGTTGGAGGAGTTGAGGGGGCCTTTGAAATCCACGCTGAGGCGTTCAAAGGGGCGGGAGGCCTTCACCGGGTGCGCGCGGTCCGGCCGGTAGAAGTGCGGTTTGCACTCCGCACAGATCTGGCAGTCCTTGGTGATCGTCCTTACTTCCTCGACGGAGTAGGGCAAATTTTGTGCCTTAATGAAGTGATACAACCGAGTGACCCCTTGGCTGTCGTGCAGGGCCCGGAGTCGGTCTACCTGTGCGCTGGCACATGTACCTCGGGATAGGGTGTCTGGGGGCTCGTTGAGTTTGCCAGGACGATACTTAATCTTGTAGGTGGAGAGCTCGATTCTCCACCGCAAGATTTTGTCATTTTTGATCTTATCCCGCTGTGTTATTAAACATGAAGGCAACCGACCATTGGTCAGTGAGGAGAGCGAATCTCCTGCCGGCCAGGTAATGCCTCCAATGTCGCACAGCCTCAACGATAGCCTGGGCCTCCTTTTCGACGGATGAGTGCCGAATTTCGGAGGCATGGAGGGTGCGGGAAAAGAATGCCATGGGCCTGCCTGCCTGGTTGAGGGTGGCGGCAAGGGCGACGTCCGATGCGTCGCTTTCTACTTGGAAAGGAAGTGTTTCGTCTACAGCGTGCATTCCAGCTTTGGCAATATCAGCTCTGATCCGGGCGAAAGCCTGTTGGGCCTCGGCCGTCAGGGGGAAATGAGTGGACTGTATGAGTGGGCGGGCCTTGTCCGCATATTTTGGGACCCACTGAGCGTAATACGAGAAGAACCCCAGGCAGCGTTTGAGGGCCTTGGGACAGTGGGGGAAGCTCCATGAGGGGGTGCATGCGGTCGGGATCGGGCCCCAGAACTCTGTTCTGGACCACGTAGCCGAGGATGGCTGGGTGGTTTGTACGGAACACACACTTCTCCTTGTTTTTTGTGAGGTTGAGGAGAGTGGCGGTGCGGAGAAATTTAGCGAGGTTGGCGTCGTGGTCCTGCTGATCATGGCCGCAGATGGTCACATGGTCTAGGTACGGAAACGTGGCCCGCAAGCCGTACCGGTCGACCATTCGGTCCATCTCCCTTTGGAAGACCGAAACCCCATTGGTGACGCCGAAGGGGACCCTAAGGAAATGATATAGCCGGCCGTCTGCCTCGAAGGCGGTGTATGGCCGGTCCGATTTCCGGATGGGGAGCTGGTGGTAAGCGGATTTCAGGTCCACCGTTGAGAAGACCCGGTACTGTGCAATCTGGTTAACCATGTCAGATATGCGCGGGAGGGGGTACGCGTCGAGCTGCGTGTACCTGTTGATGGTCTGGTTGTAGTCCACGACCATTCGGTTTTTCTCCCCAGACTTAACCACTACCACTTGAGATCTCCACGGGCTGTTGCTGGCCTCGATGACTCCCTCCCGAAGCAACCGCTGGACCTCGGACCTGATGAAGGGCTTATCCTGGGTGCTGTACCGTCTGCTCCTGGTGGCGACGGGTTTGCAATCTGGAGTTAGATTGGCAAAGAGGGAAGGGGGATCGACCTTTAGGGTCGCGAGGCCGCACACAGTGAGGGGTGGTAAGGGTCCGCCGAATTTAAGGGTCAGGCTCTGGAGGTTGCACTGAAAATCCAGGCCAAGGATAAGTGCAGCGCAGAGGTTAGGGAGGACGTAGAGGCGAAAACCGTTGAACTCTACGCCTTGGACTGTGAGCGTGACCGTGCAGTACCCCCGGATCGCTACGCAATGGTATCCGGAGGCCAGGGAGATACTTTGATTGGAAGCGCCTTACCGTATTTGGGTGTACAAAGCTCTCGGTGCTCCCGGAGTCCAGTAGGCAGGAGGTCACACAGCCGTTGACTTTCACGCTGGTGGATGCGTTGGTCAGATTATGTGGTCGGGACTGGTCGATTGCCATGGATGCGCGTCGTGGTTGATGGTCGGGTAGTGAGGCGGCCGCTGAGTTGGGGTCCTGAAACGCTGTTGGTCTCCATGTGCTGCGGGGTGGACAAGATGCCGGCGTCTGGAGGTCCTGGGGATCACAAAATGGCGGTGCCCATGGAACGCTCGTTGCGGGGGTGGAGCAAGATGCCGGCACCCATGAAACGCACGTGTTGTGCGGGGGAGAAGATAGCGGCGCCCATTGTCCGTGACCGGGGTGGGGGTGGGGGGGGGGGGGGGGGACGACCGCTGCAGCTGAGCGGGCCTGGCACACCGCTGCGTAGTGGCCCTTCTTCCCGCAGGCCTTACAAAGGGCAGCGCGGGCCGGGCAGGGTTGGCGGGGGTGTCTTTGTTGCCCGCAAAAATTGCATCGAGGTCCCCCGGAGATCACTGGCTGGCGCGTAGCGCAGGCGTATTGGGTGGGTAGCGCCCCCGATGGGGTGGCTGCCTGTGGGGCCCATGAAGCGTAGGAGGAGTGGGCCACGCGGTTGGGGGAGTAGGACTGTACATTGCGCAGGGCGACCGTCATGGAAAGCGCTAGTGTTTTAGTCTCTGCGAGGTCGCGCGTGGCCCCTTCTAGGAGCCGCTGCCTGATAACATTGGGCCCAATCCCAGTTACAAAAGCGTCCCTCATAAGGAGATCAGAGTGCTCCTTAGCTGTAACGTCCTGGCAGTCACAGTCCCGAACCAGTGGGATCAGGGCCCTCCAGAAGTCCTCGATTGACTCACCAGGTAGTTGAGTACGCGTTGCGAGCGCATGTCTGGCGAAGAGCGTGTTTGTCTTCTGCTCATAATTTTCTTTGAGTCGAGTCATAGCATCAGCGTAATTGGGCGCATCCTGGATCAGCGGGAAGACTTTAGAGTTGAGTCTGGAGTACAAGATTTGAATCTTCTGAGCCTCTGGAACAGGGGTCGGCGCCGCGTTGATATACACTTCAAAACAAGCGAGCCAGTGCTGAAAGTCATTTCTGGTGCCGCTTGCGTGTGGATCCAGCTGCAGGCGATCTGGTTTAATCCGGAGGCCCACCTTCTGAATCCGATACTAATAAATTGAGGCACGATCAATTTGGCTGGAGATGAAGTTGAATTCAAACTGAGGCTTTATTAGTAATGGATGTGTGGCCTCCTACAGCAGCTGACGAAATGGCTGCGAGCTGAAGGCCACGTATATTTATAACCTGGCTCCTGGGCGGAGCTAGCATGCAAGGATCCAGATGAACCTGTAGTGCAGGTTCTACCGTACAACCTCTAATATAAGAACACAGTGGTTTACCACACCCAGCAAACATCGAAAGTGTTGGAGGTTGCCTGAAATTAGATTCAGTTTGTGCCGTGAAATGGGTCATTTAATGACGCCACAGTAAATGCAGCACTTTAATTGGAACTTTTGTTTCGCTTCCAGCAAGGGCGGGGCAGTCGGGTGGGAAACTGGTAAATTACAAGTTCTTTCTCACAAACTGCATTGGGAACATGGTATTTAATATGTACATATTACAGTGTATGAGAAATGTTATGAATTTTAAATTGTAAAATGTTCCTGAGCAGCCTTTTACTGATGTGGTAATAACTTTGGCGGTCCCTCTAGTGATTAGGTTTCAGGATGGATTTTGTGTTTTGCTGTTGGTGCTCCATTCCTCCTTTTGTAGTTGAATTTTTTGTGCTCATCAGAATGAGGAATGTTGTTGTTTGCGAATGGAACACTTCCTCACTTTTATTACTTTGTGTCAACATCAAGCATTCCAGGTCAGGTACTGCACAGCTTGATGTGGACATTTTCTACTGTTACTGTTTGTAGTGAAATCATAAATCTATTCTTTACCCTCCTGCATAACGTTTTGATACAAATAATAAATCTTCCCCAATCTGCCTTAATTCCAACCTCAGAAAGGCACCATTATTGAACTATCAGATTAACTGAAGACAAAGAGGACCTTTATTTACATATCTTTTATGACCTCAAAAATGGGGGAAATTTGCATACGTGCATTGTGGTCATCCTAACTTGAAGGTGTACCTGAGCAAGAGACCCTAGCTGTTCAAGTGAAGACAAGCATCCAGCAGAAGGCAGTAGAGCAGAGCTGCTGATTGGATGTCATGGGGGAAATTTGCAAACGTGCATTGTGGTCATCCTAACTTGAAGGTAGTTTGTGGAGGAGCTGTTGTCAAGTGACTCTTACACCTGAAACACTTCTTCAGTGTTTCCCTCCCTACCCCCTCTTCTAACCAAAAAAACCCAACCGCTGTTCAGATCAAGAAAGACATTGAACCGTGATGTCACAGCCTGCAGGTAAGGGGTCGGCGGGTGACTGGTAAGTACTTTTTCTTTTATTTTCCCTCAGGTGTTATCATGCGGGGCGCAGAGGTTGCTGAGTGAGTGCTTGCTGAGAAGGGGAGTGAATAACAGGTAAGCTCTTTTTTTCTTTTTTTATCTAGAGGGGATGGCAGGGAAGGTAGTGCAATATTCTTCCTGCAGAATGTTTGAGGTGAGGGACACAGTCAGTGTACCTGCTGATTTCATCTGTGGGAAGTGCACCCATCTCCAGCTCCTCAGAAACCGCGTTAGGGAACTGGAGCTGGATGAACTTCAGAACATTTGGGAGGCAGAGGTGGTCACAGATAAAAGGTTCAGGGATGTAGTTACTCCGAAGAATAAAGATAGGTGGGTGACGGTGAGAGGGGCTGGGAGAAAGCAGTCAGTACAGGGATCCCCTGTGGTAATTTCCCTTAGCAACAAGTATACCGCTTTGGATACTGTTGGGGGGGATGACTTACGAGGGGTAAGCCATGGGGTACAGGTCTCTGGCACAGAGTCTGTCCCTGTTGCTCAGGAGGGAAGGGGGGAGAGGAGTAGAGCATTAGTCATTGGAGACTCCATAGTTAGGGGGATAGATAGGAGATTCTGTGGGAACGAGAGAGACTCACGGTCGGTGTGTTGCCTCCCAGGTCCCAGGGTGCGTGATGTCTCGGATCGTGTTTTCGGGATACTTAAGGGGAAGGGGGAGCAGCCCCAAGTGGTGGTCCACATAGGTACCAACGACATAGGTAGGAAAAGGGATAGGGATGTAAGGCAGGAATTCAGGGAGCTAGGGTGGAAACTTAGATCTAGGACAAACAGAGTTATTATCTCTGGGTTGTTACCCGTACCACGTGATAGCGAGACGAGGAATAGGGAGAGAGAGGAGTTGAACACGTGGCTACAGGGATGGTGCAGGAGGAAGGGTTTCAGATTTCTGGATAATTGGGGCTCATTCTGGGGTCGGTGGGATCTCTACAAATGGGATGGTCTACACCTGGACCAGAGGGGTACCAATATCCTGGGGGGGAAATTTGCTAATGCTCTTCGGGAGGGTTTAAACTAGTTCAGCAGGGCCTTGGGAACCTGAATTGTAGCTCCATTATACAGGAGGTTGAGAGTAGTGAGGTCATGAGTAATGTTTCAAAGTTGCAGGAGTGTACCGGCAGGCAGGAAGGTGGTTTAAAGTGTGTCTTCTTCAATGCCAGGAGCACCCGGAATAAGGTGGTGAACCTGCGGCATGGGTTGGTACCTGGGACTTCGATGTTGTGGCCATTTCGGAGACATGGATAGAGCAGGTGCCGGGGTTTAGATATTTCAGTAAGCTCAGGGAAGGTGGTAAAAGAGGGGGAGAGGTGGCATTTTTAGTCAACGACAGTATTACGGTGGCAGAAAGGACGTTTGATGAGGACACGTCTACTGAAGTAGTATGGGCTGAGGTTAGAAACAGGAAAGGAGAGGTCACCCTGCTAGGGGTTTTCTATAGGCCTCCAAAAAGTTCCAGAGATGTAGAGGAAAGGATTGCAAAGATGATTCTGGATAGGAGCGAAAGCAACAGGGTAGTTGTTATGGGGGACTTTAACTTTCCAAATATTGACTGGAAACGCTATAGTTTGAGTACTTTAGATGTGCCCATTTTTGTCCAATGTGTGCAGGAGGGTTTCCCGACACAGTATGCAGATAGGCCAACGAGAGGCGAGGCCATATTGGATATGGTACTGGGTAATGAACCAGGACAGGTGTTAGATTTGGAGGTAGGTGAGCACTTTGGTGATAGTGACCACAATTCGATTACGTTTACTTTAGTGATGGAAAGGGATAGGTATATACCGCAGGGCAAGAGTTATATCTGGGGGAAAGGTAATTATGATGCTATGAGGCAAGACTTAGGATGGAGAGGAACACTGCAGGGGATGGGCACAATGGAAATGTGGAGCTTGTTCAAGGAACAGCTACTGCGTGTCCTTGATAAGTATGTACCTGTCAGGCAGGGAGGAAGTGGTTGAGCGAGGGAACCGTGGTTTACTAAAGCAGTCGAAACACTTGTAAAGAGGAAGAAGGAGGCTTATGTAAAGATGAGACATGAAGGTTCAGTTAGGGTGCTCGAGAGTTACAAGTTAGCTCAGAAGGACCTAAAGAGAGAGCTAAGAAGAGCTAGGAGGAGACATGAGAAGTCTTTGGCAGGTAGGATCAAGGATAACCCTAAAGCTTTCTATAGATATGTCAGGAATAAAAGATGATTAGGGTAAGAGTAGGGCCAGTCAAGGACAGTAGTGGGAAGTTGTGCGTGGAGTCCGAGGAGATAGGAGAGGTGCTAAATGAATATTTTTCATCAGTATTCACACAGGAAAAAGACAATGTTGTCGAGGAGAATACTGAGATTCAGGCTACTAGTCTAGAAGGGCTTGAGGTTCATAAGGAGGAGGTGTTAGCAATTCTGGAAAGTGTGAAAATAGATAAGTCCCCTGGGCCGGATGGGATTTATCCTAGGATTCTCTGGGAAGCTAGGGAGGAGATTGCTGAGCCTTTGGCTTTGATCTTTAAGTCATCTTTGTCTACAGGAATAGTGCCAGAAGACTGGAGGATAGCAAATGTTATCCCCTTGTTCAAGAAGGGGAGTAGAGACAACCCAGGTAACTATAGACCAGTGAGCCTTACTTCTGTTGTGGGCAACATCTTGGAAAGGTTTATAAGAGATAGGATGTATAATCATCTGGAATGAAATAATTTGATTAGAGCTAGTCAACACGGTTTTGTGAAGGGTAGGTCGTGCCTCACAAACCTTATTGAGTTCTTTGAGAAGGTGACCAAACAGGTGGATGAGGGTAAAGCAGTTGATGTGGTGTATATGGATTTCAGTAAAGTGTTTGATAAGGTTCCCCATGGTAGGCTACTGCAGAAAATACGGAGGCATGGGATTCAGGGTGATTTAGCAGTTTGGATCAGAAATTGGCTAGCTGGAAGAAGACAGAGGGTGGTGGTTGATGGGAAATGTTCAGCCTGGAGTCCAGTTACAAGTGGTGTACCACAAGGATCTGTTTTAGGGCCACTGCTGATTGTTATTTTTATAAATGACCTGGAGGAGGGGGTAGAAGGATGGGTGAGTAAATTTGCAGATGACACTAAAGTCGGTGGAGTGATGGACAGTGCAGAAGGATGTTACAAGTTACAGGGGGACATAGATAAGCTGCAGCGCTGGGCTGAGAGGTGGCAAATGGAGTTTAATGCAGAAAAGTGTGAGGTGATTCATTTTGGAAGGAATAACAGGAAGATTAACTAGGCTAATGGTAAGATTCTTGGCAGTGTGGATGAGCAGAGAGATCTCGGTGTCCATGTACATAGATCCCTGAAAGTTGCGACCCAGGTTGAGAGGGTTGTTAAGAAGGCATACGGTGTGTTAGCTTTTATTGGTAGAGGGATTGAGTTTCGGAGCCATGAGGTCATGTTGCAGCTGTACAAAACTCTGGTGCGGCCACATTTGGAGTATTGCGTGCAATTCTGGTCACCGCATTATAGGAAGGATAAGACCATAAGACCATAAGACATAGGAGCGGAAGTAAGGCCATTCGGCCCATCGAGTCCACTCCGCCATTCAATCATGGCTGATTTCAACTCCATTTACCCGCTCTCTCTCCATAGCCCTTAATTCCTCGAGAAATCAAGAATTTATCAACTTCTGTCTTAAAGACACTCAACGTCCCGGCCTCCACCGCCCTCTGTGGCAATGAATTCCACAGACCCACCACTCTCTGGCTGAAGAACTTTCTCCTCATCTCTGTTCTAAAGTGACTCCCTTTTATTCTAAGGCTGTGCCCCTGGGTCCTAGTCTCCCCTGCTAATGGAAACAACTTCTCTACATCCACCCTATCTAAGCCATTCATTGTCTTGTAAGTTTCTATTAGATCTCCCTCAACCTCCTAAACTCCAATGAATATAATCCCAGGATCCTCAGACGTTCATCGTATGTTAGGCCTACCATTCCTGGGATCATCCGTGTGAATCCCCGCTGGACCCGCTCCAGTGCCAGTATGTCCTTCCTGAGGTGTGGGGCCCAAAATTGCTCACAGTATTCTAAATGGGGCCTATCTAATGCTTTATAAAGCTTCAGAAGTACATCCCTGCTTTTATATTCCAAGCCTCTTGAGATGAATGACAACATTGCATTTGCTTTCTTAATTACGGACTCAACCTGCAAGTTTACCTTTAGAGAATCCTGGACTAGGACTCCCAAGTCCCTTTGCACTTCAGCATTATGAATTTTGTCACCGTTTAGAAAATAGTCCATGCCTCTATTCTTTTTTCCAAAGTGCAAGACCTCGCACTTGCCCACGTTGAATTTCATCAGCCATTTCTTGGACCACTCTCCTAAACTGTCTAAATCTTTCTGCAGCCTCCCCACCTCCTCCATACTACCTGCCCCTCCACCTATCTTTGTATCATCGGCAAACTTAGCCAGAATGCCCCCAGTCCCGTCATCTAGATCGTTAATATATAAAGAGAACAGCTGTGGCCCCAACACTGAACCCTGCGGGACACCACTCGTCACCAGTTGCCATTCCGAAAAAGAACATTTTATCCCAACTCTCTGCCTTCTGCCTGACAGCCAATCGTCAATCCATGTTAGTACCTTGCCTCGAATACCATGGGCCCTTATTTTACTCAGCAGTCTCCCGTGAGGCACCTTATCAAAGGCCTTTTGGAAGTCAAGATAGATAACATCCATTGGCTCTCCTTGGTCTAACCTATTTGTTATCTCTTCAAAGAACTCTAACAGGTTTGTCAGGCACGACCTCCCCTTACTAAATCAATGCTGACTTGTCCTAATCTGACCCTGCACTTCCAAGAATTTAGAAATCTCATCGTTAACAATGGATTCTAGAATCTTGCCAACAACCGAGGTAAGGCTAATTGGCCTATAATTTTCCATCTTTTTCCTTGTTCCCTTCTTGAACAGGGGGGTTACAACAGCGATTTTCCAATCCTCTGGGACTTTCCCGGACTCCAGTGACTTTTGAAAGATCATAACTAACGCCGCCACTATTTCTTCAGCTATCTCCTTTAGAACTCTAGGATGTAGTCCATCTGGGCCCGGAGATTTATCAATTTTTAGACCTCTTAGTTTCTCTAGCACTTTCTCCTTTGTGATGGCTACCATATTCAACTCTGTCCCCTGACTCTCCGGAATTGGTGGGATATTACTCATGTTTTCTACTGTGAAGACTGATGCAAAGTACTTATTTAGTTCCTCAGCTATTTCCTTGTCTCCCATCACAAAATTACCAGCGTCATTTTGGAGCGGCCCAATGTCAACTTTTGCCTCCCGTTTGTTTTTAATGTATTTAAATAAACTTTTACTATCATTCCTAATGTTACTGGCTAGCCTACATTCATATTTGATCCTCTCTTTCCTTATTTCTCTCTTTGTTATCCTCTGTTTGCTTTTGTAGCCTTCCCAATCTTCTGACTTCCCACTACTCTTTGCCACATTGTAGGCTTTCTCTTTTGCTTTGATGCATTCCCTAACTTCCTTTGTCAGCCATGGCTCCCTAATCCCCCCTCTGATAACCTTTCTTTTCTTTGGGATGAACCTCTGCACTGTGTCCTCAATTACTCCCAGAAACTCCTGCCATTGCTGTTCTACTGTCTTTCCCACGAGGCTCTGCTCCCAGTCGATTTTCGTCAGTTCCTCACTCATGCCCCTGTAGTTACCTTTATTTAACTGTAACACCTTTACATCTGATTCTACCTTCTTTCTTTCAAATTGGAGATTGAATTCGACCATATTATGATCACTGCCTCCTAAGTGCTCCCTTACTTTAAGATCTTTAATCAAGTCTGGCTCATTACATAACACTAAGTCCAGAATGGCCTGTTCCCTCGTGGGCTCCATCACAAGCTGTTCCAAAAAGCCCTCCTGTAAACATTCAATGAATTCCCTTTCCTTGGGTCCACTGGCAGCATTATTTACCCAGTCCACCTGCATATTGAAGTCCCCCATGATCACTGTGACCTTGCCTTTCTGACATGCACTTTCTATTTCGTGGCGCATTTTGTGCCCCCGGTCCTGACCACTGTTAGGAGGCCTGTACATAACTCCCATTATGGTTTTTTTGCCTTTGTGGTTCCTCAACTCTACCCACACAGACTCCACTTCATCTGACCCTATGTCATTTAGTGCTATTGATTTAATTTCATTCCTAATTAACAAGGCAACCCCGCCCCCTCTGCCCACCTCCCTGTCTTTTCGATAGGTTGTGAATCCTTGGATGTTTAAATGCCAGTCCTGAACCCCCTGCAACCATGTCTCTGTGATGCCTACCACATCATACCTGCCAGTCACAATCTGGGCCACAAGGATGTGGAAGCATTGGAAAGGGTGCAGAGGAGATTTACCAGAATGTTGCCTGGTATGGAGGGAAGATCTTATGAGGAAAGGCTGAAGGACTTGAGGCTGTTTTCGTTAGAGAGAAGAAGGTTAAGAGGTGACTTAATTGAGGCATACAAGATGATCAGAGGATTGGATAGGGTGGACAGTGAGAGCCTTTTTCCTCGGATGGTGATGTCTAGCACGAGAGGACATAGCTTTAAATTGAGGGGAGATCGATATAAGACAGATGTCAGAGGTAGGTTCTTTACTCAGAGAGTAGTAGGGGCGTGGAATGCCCTGCCTGCAACAGTAGTGGACTCGCCAACACTAAGGGAATTCAAATGGTCTTTGGATAGACATATGGACGATAAGGGAATAGTGTAGATGGGCTTTAGAGTGGTTTCACTGGTCGGCGGAACATCGAGGGCCGAAGGGCCTGTACTGCGCTGTCATGTTCTATCTATCTATCAAGATGTTCCAGTCTGCATGGCAGCCAATGAATTACTTCTTTCTTGATATTCAGCCTTAGCTGTAGGCGAATGAGGCAGCCATTTATAAATAGATTACTGACCATTTACCTCATCATCGTTTTCCCAATTTTCAGAAATAGTGATGAGATAATTGCTTTGATGGGGTTGGTTTAGTGTCATAGGGCAGGATTTACCAACCAACCCGCCTCATGTTTTTTGGCGCAGAGGCAGTCCGCGGAGGGATTTACTAACCCCGCCGTTATCAATGGGATTTCCTGGTGACTGCACCCATCATCGGGAACTGTTCGCCGGCGTGGGACTGGAATATACCGCCGGCGGTAATAGCTGGCAAATCCCACCCATAGAATTTGGAGGCACAAAAAGAGGCCCTTCGGCCCATCATGTCTGCGGTGGCCCTCAAGCACCTATCCTAATCCCATTTTCCAGCATTTTATGTGATGGCATTTCAAGTGCTTATCTAGATATTTCTTAACTGTTGTGAGGCTTCCCACCTCCAACACCCTTTTAGACAGTGAGTTCCAGATTCCCACCATCCTCTGGGTGAAAAGGGTTCCCCTCAAATCTCCTCTAAATCTCCTGGGGTGAGCAGAGAGATGCAGCATCAGATTAATGTTCTGTCAGAAAGGCCCAACTATTCAACACTCCCTCGGTGCTGCAATGAGATGTCGGCCTAGATTATGTGATCAAGGCCTGAATATGGTTTGAACCCATGACCTTGAAATGAAGAGGTGAACCAAACTGGCAGTCAAACAGAATTCTAATATTAATAATTCTAATATTAATAAATATCTGACATCTACAGTATAGATTGTTAATTTAGTTAGTTTTCTAAGTTATAATGGAGGAATTAAATTGATTTATGTGCCACAGATTGAAATAAGATAAATTTTGATTGGACTTACATGACACAATGAAGATTCCTATAAAAATGGCCGTGTTAGTTTTATTGATGTCACTCAAACAATTCTACAAACCTAGTCAGACTTCTCTGTCACCACAGTGCACTTGCTGTCATGTTGGAATATTGCAAAAGCTACACATAAACATGTTGGGGTCGATTTTCTTCTGCAATGTCTGGAATTGAAACCTTTATTGTAAAATCAAGTCGAAGCTACTTGCGATATTCCAATCATTCAAATGGGCAGATAGGAAATTGCAATTGTGTCTGATGTTTTCCAATAAGTATTTCTCCTGCAACGGTGACAGGAGATACCTGTCCGTGAAGGTTTCATGAAGTGCCCACCAATCGTTGATGTGCGAGCGAAAGGATGAAGATTAAAATATAAAGGAAAGGTTTGTGATCTTCCTACATGCTGGACGAAATCTTCCCTCATTAAGTCACAGAATGATACAGAGCAGAAGATGCCCTTTGACCCATCGAGCCTGCACCGACACATGAAAAAATACATGACCTACCTACGTAATCCCATTTACCAGCTCTTGGCCTATAGCCTTGAATGTTATTACGTGCCAAGTGCTCATCCAGGTACTTTTTAAAAGATGTGAGGCAACCTGCCTCTACCACCCTCCCAGGCAGTGCATTCCAGACCGTCACCACCCTCTAGCTAAAAATATTTTTCCTCAGCTCCCCTCTAAACCTCCTGCCCCTCACCTTGAACTTGTGTCCCCTCGTGAGTGACCCTCACAGCATCATGAAGTAGGTTCTGTGGACATCATTGTCCCTACGTATGTTGACGGTGGGGAATGTTCTCTGCTGGCAGCATATCCATGATTTTTTAATGTGCACACTCTGGAGGATGTGATTCTCCACTGCCTGTATGAACTTGGCTCACTATCCTCATTACTCATCATTAGAAATGGTTCAAAACCAGAGCAGGTTTATTTACACAGCAAGTTGTTAGGAGCTGTAATGCACTGCTAACAAGGGTGGTGGAGGCGGTTTGATAGTATCTTTCAAAAGAGAATTAGATAAATACATGAAAAGGTGACATTTGCAGAGCTATGGGGTGAGAGTAGAGTGTGGGAGCAGTTGGATGACTATTTCAGTGAGCTAGAATAGACACGATGGTCCGAATAGGCTCTTTCTATGTTTCTATGGAATATCCTGCCCTTTATCTTTATTTTTGTTTGATCCATGCGTCAGCCCTTCATTCCATTAAACTCACTTTGAAATTCCATAACCTTTGCAGACATGCTAAAGACAGTTTGGCATTTCTTTTTGACGAGCGTTTAATTTTAGAAAAATGTGTTGGAGTCCAGTGACATATTGGAATTAAAATCTGTTTAAGTTGACAGTGAATGACGGGCAAGTATTTGATAAACTTCTTGTTGGCTGATTACATTTATCACTACCAACATGGAGAAAAGAAAAGAAGGCAGATGAGTCCTTGATATTGCAGTATTTTGACTCCTCCGGACTGGCAATAACATAGTACACACTGACCCTGTTCAGACCTTCTTTAAGCTTATTGGGGTGAAATTGGCCTTAGCAGGTACCGCAATCTGGGCCAAATGGGATTGTCAGTCCATTTCACTCCCTGTCCAGTTCATTTTCCTGATTAAAAAAGCAACAAAGAAGGGAATCAAGTGGGATGCAAATCGAACTGTTGATCCATTATTGCCGCATTGTGCAACCTCCAAATATCAATTTCAGCCTCAATGGAGTACATTTTCCAGCCCCTCCCCCTGTGGGAATTGCCGTGGGGAGGGACGGAAAATTTGGCGGACCATTGAAAGGTCCGTTGACCTATGGCGGGAATTTCCATTCTCTTGGTTGGCGGGACTGGAAAATCCCACGCATAATCAACATATGTCATAATGAAAACAGGAGATCATTAGAGACTACAATCTCTTTATTCCCTTACTTAAAAATTTTTTTTCCAGCTTTATTTTCCCTACACGTTGTTTTATTTTTATCTCTGGCTTCAGGGTGGCACAGTGGTTAGCACTGCTAGCTCACAATGCCTGGGACCCGGATTCGATTCCGACTGTCTGCGTGGAGTTTGCTCGTTCTTCCTGTATCTGTGTGTGTTTCCTCCGGGTGCTCCGGTTTCCTCCCACAGTCCAAAGATGTGCAGGTTATGTGGATTGGCCATGATAAATTGCCCCTCAGTGTCCAAAGGTTAGGTGGGGTTACGGGGATAGGGTGGGGGGATTGGGCCTGGATAGGGTGCTCTTTCAGAGGGTGGGTGGAGATCCGATGGGCCAAATGGCCTCCTTCTACACTGTGTGAAATCTATGATTATATGATTCTCTCTCAAACGAAGAGAAAAGTCCATGTTGGTTTCCTCTCCCTCTCTAGTTTGCTTTGCTCCCTACCTGAAGGTGCTAACTCTCAATGGATCACATTTCCATTAATGACAGAACCCTCCAGCACCATACCTAAGAGGTTATGTGTAGCAGGCTAATGTTAATTAGCAGGCTATTCTACTCTACTTTCTCAGAAGACGAAGGAAATTTGGCATGTCAGCTACGACTCTCACCAACTTCTACAGATGCACCATAGAAATCAGTGTTTCTGGTTGTATTGCAGCTTGGTATGGATCCTGCTCTGCCCAAGACCACAGGAAACTACAAAAGGTTGTGAATGTAGCCCAGTCCATCACGCAAACCAGCCTCCCATCCATTGACTCTGTCTACAATTCCCGCTGCCTCGGAAAGGCAGCCAGCATAATTAAGGACCCCACGCATCCCGGACATACTCTCTTCCACCTTCTTCCGTCAGGAAAAAGATACCAAAGCCTGAGGTCAAGTACCAACCGACTCAAGAACAGCTTCTTCCCTACTGCCATCAGACTTTTGAATGGACCTACCTCCTATCAAGTTGATCTTTTCGCTACACCTTGCTCTAACTGTAACATTATGTTCTGCAGTCTCTACTTCCTTTCCTATGTACGGTATGCATTATTTGTACAGCATGCAGGAAACAATACTTTTCACTGTATACACTAATACATGTGACAATAATAAATCAAATCAAAAAGGTTATTTAAATGTAGATCGCATCACAGCTTAGTGAATTCCTGAAAACATTCAAATGTATTTTACAACAGAGTTAGTGAATAGTAAATATGCTAGCCTGTAGCCCAAGGTGCATGCTAAGGCCAATGGTAGTGCCCCCATTGCAGTACAAGTTTATTAGCTAATTCAGTCCTGACTGGAATCCAAAAAAGGGGGTAATTCTTAACTTTCGTCTGGCATCATGGAGCTACCACTCATTAGTGTCCCTTTGAATCAAAGTCTCCATCGAAAGATTCGAACCATTTCAGGTATGAACCTCCTTTTGGGTTTAGCTGGCCACTAAGTGGGTACTCAGCTGCAGTCCGATCCCCAGTTTCAGATGGCCAGAAATGGGCTGGTTTCTGCCTGCAGTAGGCCTGCTTGAGGAGTAGGTGATTAGGGCCGCTGTCATTTTGTCGGGTCTGATAAGCATTTCTGCTCCTCTGGGTCCCACAAAAATTACCCATGAAATGTCTCTCAGACTTTGGGTATGATTTAAATGGAGAAAAAGCTATGTCCGGTTTTGGGTAAGTTTAGCAGTGTGTTTCTCGGTGTCGGCAGCGCCAAGAAACACCCTGCTATTCAACATTATTTTGCCGGTTTCTTTGCCTCTGGGAGTTTCTCTCCCTGAGGCCGCACTGGAGTCATTTCCTGCTGGCAAACCCACCACGTCCCCCCCCTCCTCCTCAGGGAGGCCACCAGGAACACCCCCTCGCCCCTGTGTAAACCTGGCACTCGGGCCCCCTGGAACTGCCCGGGTGCCAGGCTAGCAGTGCCCGGATGCCACCCTGCATTGTCCCTGACCGCCCGGAGGTCTCTAATGGTCTGGTAGACCCCATAGTCATTACAACTGGTCCATGTTTTTGGAAACGGCGCCCTGGCGAGGTCTCCGTTAAGTCCCGGGCGCCGGGTGAATCCTGAGAATGTATATTGAAATGAGCCGAATGGTTCATTGAAATATGCAGATCTGGACCACGGCCAGTGCGGGCGAGACCCAGATCCCGATGTCTCGCGGGACTCTGTTCAATCTCACGAGGCGTTTCGTATGTCGCAAATCTCACTTTTTCTGGTGTCTTTAAGACAGAGATAGATAGGTTCTTTATTAATAAGGGGATCAGGAAAATGAGGAAAAGGCAGGAAAATGGGGATGAGAAAATTATCAGCCATGATTGAATGGCGGAGCAGACTCGATGGGCCGAGTGGCCTAATTCTGCTCCTATGTCTTATGGTCTAAAGTAGGTACAATGGTGCCCGACCCTCAACTCCCGCACAAACATTTACCGGCCGCCTTTAAGGTCACTCCCTGCCCTCCGATCGGCCCGCCCCGACAAGGGCGGCCGTGGACTGAGTCCGCAGCCGCCACGTGAGTATCCCGACAGGCTGGATCACATTTGGAGAACTTGGAGCCTCTGACTCCACTTGGTTTGCGCAAGATTCAGGATTATTCGTGGTACTTGTAAAACTCATCGATTCCACGCCGGGGTTCACCACTCCTCAACTCCTCAGATGGTCGGCCTGCTGCTTAACAGATTTCACCTTAACATTGACCGCATAAGACACCAGTGCTGACTAGGCCACAGCCTGTCCTTCTCACCACAGCGAACCTGCTGATAAAAGTATTGACCAAAATTGGGGCTCCCACCCAGAACGACCTGTCCTCTGTCTGCTCTGACTGCTGACTCTTCTGGGAGACCTGACATGCTTCCACCCTCTCCACCAAATTTGGAAATACAAGGCCCAATCAAGTTTTCAACCGATGGCCCTTGGGCAACTGAGTTGGATTGACCCCTGTGAGGAATTGAATTGCACAACAGCAAATGTTAGCCAACCTCTGACGAAGTGGTTTTTCTGACTGCTTTTCCATGGTGATCTTGAAAGTTTGAATAGCCCGCTCAGCCGGACATTTTGACACTGGATGATAGAGAGCTATTCTCGTGTGGCGATGCCATTTGCTCTCTCAAAACACTGGAAATCATCTCCTGTGAAGGGGGTGCCATTGTCCAAAACAATTGTCTCAGGAAGCCCATAAACAGCAAACACACGGCACAAAGCCTCGACCGTGTGCGTCGAGGTAATGGTCCCCATTTCCTGGACTGATAACCACTTTGAGTGGGTACCTACCAGCACCAAAACAATCTTGCCCAAAATCCAGCCCTCATAATCCATGTGGACCTGGGTCCACGGGCAACTTCACCATGCCCAAGGGTGAATTGCGGCAGAAGGTGGCAAAGGGTGCTGCATTTAGCAAGGGTGGCACTTGTATGAGCTCTTCAATGGCCTTGTCTATACCTGGCTACCAGATGTAGCTGTGCACCAACACCTTCACCTTCACTGTGTCTGCCCTGGGTGGGCTGTGTAACTCTTAAAGGAGGGGCTCCCTGGCCTGAGGCGGGACCCCACTGAATCATGCCGTCTTCACATGCCAACTCGTCTTGACGAGTGAAGTAGGGCCTAAGCAGTTCAGACTTCTCATATCGCCAACCAGATTGTATCATTCGTTTGACCTTTGAACGACTAGGCTCTCTTTAAGTCCAGCTGCGGATGTCCCTGCGGACACTAGCAGGGTGTTTCAGAAGTTTAGGGTTAGAATGATCTCCTGGGGTACCTGTGGCGGTGGAATGTTCTTCGATATGGACAGGCAACTAAACACATCTGCATCATCAATTTGTGTCCCAGGCCAGTGCTGAAAAGCATAGTTAGTTGTAAATCGGCAACAAGGAGGACCCAATGTTGCAACCTTCACTGAGGTTATGGGAGGTATTGACTTATTTTCCCTTAACAAGCCCAGCACTGACTTGCGGTCAGTCAAAATGTTGGCCACACACATACTGGTGGAATTTCTTCACACCGAATATAACTGCTAAGTCCCCCTCCTCCAAAACTACTGGGCGTAGTTTTGTGCTGCTTCAGAACGGTTCTTTGAGGTAAAGGCGATAGGGCATTGCGTACCAGCTCTCATTCTGTGGGATAAAACTGTCCCTATACCACAAGGGAACGCATCACTTGTCAGCACTATTGACTTCCCCAGATCAAAATACACAAAGAGATTTAAAGACTGCAATGCTTGGTTCACAACTTGGAAGGCCTCTTTTTGAGGCTCCTTCCATTGCCACCACTGATTCTTCCTTAAAAGGGAGAAGGAACTAAAGGCACTGTTGCTAAGTTTGCATGAAACAAAGATATGTAGAGGGAAAAGTCAGATTGAGGAAGCAGGAAGGCTGCTGAAGGACTTGGACAGGCCAGGAGAGTGGGCAAAGAAGTGGTAGATGGAATACAATGTGGAAAAGTGTGAAGTTATGCACTTTAGAAGGAGGAATGGAGGCATAGACTATTTTCTAAATGGGGAAATGCTCAGGAAATCAGAAGCACAAAGGAACTTGGGAGTCCTTGTTTAAGATTCTCTTAAGGTTAACGTGCAAGTTCAGTTGACAGTTAGGCAGGCAAATGCAATGTTAGCATTCATGTCGAGAGGGCTAGGATACAAGAGCAGGGAGGTACTTCTGAGGCTGTATAAAGCTCTGGTCAGGCCTCATTTTCAGTATTGTGAGCAGTTATGGGCCCCGTTTCTAAGGAAGGATGTGCTGGCCTTGGAAAGGGTCCAGAGGAAGTTCACAAGAATGATCCCTGGAATGAAGAGCTTGTCGTATAAGGAACGGTTGAGGAATCTGGGTCTGTGTTCGTTGTAGTTTAGAAGGATGAATGGGGATCTTATTGAAACTTACAGGATACTGCGAGGCCTGGATAGACTGGTCGTGGAGAGGATGTTTCCACTAGTAGGAAAAACCAGAACCAGAGGGCACAATCTCAGACTAAAGGGACGATCGTATAAAACAGAGACGAGGAGGAATTTCTTCGGCCAGAGGGTGGTGAATCTGTGGAACTCTTTGCCGCAGAAGGCTGTGAAGGCCAAATCACTGAGTGTCTTTAAGACAGAGATAGATGGATTCTTGATTAACAAGGGTATCAGGAGTTATGTGGAAGAGGCAGGAGAATGGGAATGAGAAAAATATCAGCCGTGGTGGAATGGCGGAGCAGACTCGATGGGCCGAGTGGCCTAATTCTGCTCCTATGTCGTATGGTTTATGGTTTAAAGTAGGTACAATGGTGCCAATGTTTTCTCAACTGTTCCTTCCTTCCCCCCTCAATTGACGATGACTATCTGTTGCAATCAGAATTTGGTGAATCGATCCGTACACCAGAGGCTTTAGAACATAGAACATAGAACGATACAACGCAGTACAGGCCCTTCAGCCCACGATGTTGCACCGAAACAAAAGCCATCTAACCTACACTATGCCATTATCATCCATATGCTTATCCAATAAACTTTTAAATGCCCTCAATGTTGGCGAGTAAACATTTCAGTCGTAAACAAAAGGGATTTTTGATTGAAAGGCAAAGACAGATAGATAACAGGCACAGAACAATATACACATAAAGATTATTATTACAGATCTTTACTCTTCAGCTCCCTGGTCCACATTACTCTGAGTCCTGTTCTGAGTGGCCCCACGCAAACTGCCCATTGGCTCCCGCACAATTGGCCCTGAGCCGGTCACATGGGCAGTGAACTCGCCTCCTTAAAGAGACCATGCTACCACAAAAGTGTTCAAAATTGGTGCAAAAGCAGATTTTCTGTAAGTGATCGTTTTGGGTTTTGGGTTTGGCTTAAAGCTTATTGTTAACTGTCATTTAAAATGACAAGGTTGGCTTTCTCCCCTCACATGTTAATTTCAGAAACACTGGGTAATGGATCACACCTTTTTTGAATCTAGTCTGTATTCTCAACCTGAAAGAAGTTCTTCAATAATTTGGGAATGTTGAAATGTCAGACAAAGTGGACCTCACTTAGAAAGCAAGTGGATAAATGAAAAGAAGGCCTAAAAATATCATGGTCATTTATTTGCATTCATCCAACAAGTCCGAGAGCATTGTAGTTAAAATAATTTGACAAAATCCCCAAGTCCTTCCACGCATCAGATGCTTAATTTGTTTCAGAATCGACCATCATGCCAGATAAATTCAATTTGCCTTCCATTTGAGGAAGAATCCAATACACAGTGTGACACATGTAAGGCAGGACCTTTAACTAGATTATACAGTGAGGATTAATTTAATAACGAGTGACTGATCAGCTCTTTGGACAGATTCTCATGATTCTTGGGTTGTGCAAAGGATCCTGTGACTCTTTTGCAAGAAGAGCCGGAAGTTTTTCCTGGTGGCTTGGCCTATTTGCATATTATTATAACTGGTTATACGGTTATTATATCAATACTTTTGGGGATCTTATTCTGCCTAAATTGTCTGTCAGAATTTTGCCATTACAGCAGTGACAACACTTCAAACGCTTTAAATTGGGCATGAGGTGCTTTGGGGATGTCCCATGGCCGCTATAAAAATGCAAGTCTCTTCTTACTTTTAGCTTCTAGTGGATCTGAGTCCATGCGTATCTGAAGACAGCAATAGACAATAACTTTAAGGAAAAAAAGATCAATTTCTGCTGAAGTAATGAAAATGCTGCTTTTTGAAATACAATGCACCAGGCTCCTAACATGCAGCATTTATCGTGTCTGTTATAGACTCTCTTCACTGACTGTGGTTTGCAAGTTGGTTGAGTGAACACTGATTTACCTTTAAGTATTTCAAAGTAACCATCAGTTTCTTTTATACTGGAACTCCCGAGCCATGTAATCAGTGGGCAGGTGAATACTTGCAGGAGCTCGGCAAAAATCACATTAAAATGCAAATGTGCCCTGCATCAGTTGCTGATGCTAATATTTCCTCATTGGATGATTTGCATTCCCAGTGCATTTGATTACAAAGTTGTTGTGGTATGTACTCTGGGATAACGCAGGCTGCAACTGGATGCAGCTTTAACCAAAAGATACTCCAGACCTTGAAGTTAGTTCAATCTGATTTATTGAACCAGTAGCACAGTTAGCAAGTTCTCTATGAGTTCGACTCTCTGCTAACCTAAGTGTGGTTACTCTGTCTGACTGAACCAGACTAGCTCTTAGCCACATGTGGAGTGTGAGTGCCTCATCCCTTTTATAGTGAGATACCGGCCCTGAGTGTCCTGCCTGCTCATTGGTCATGTCCTGTTCTCTGTGTTCATTAGCTGCCTGTCTGTGCCTGTCTGTATATCATTATCTGCATGTCTGCACATCATGACAAAAGTGATGTACCCATTTAGTAATCTGTCACTGGTCAACTGCATTAGACACAAGGCAGGAAATGATCTTTCTCCTTCAGGCTAAGTGAGTGTGGAGGTAATAGTTCTAATAGACATCTGGTACTCAAGTATCTGCACTGTTCAACATGTATTAGGAGAATATTATTTGAAGTCTGTGCAGTGTCCTGTAAAAATCCATTAGGCTTGAAGGAAAGAGAATTAATTTTGTATTAAGAATTATTTGCATACAATTGCCTGATCACATTTAAAGGTTAATGGATATTTATTTTGGTCAGATATGCTTGTTTGGTGTATTATTTAAAGGTGATTTTATATTAACTATAAAAGATAGTGTCAGAACCTCTGAGCTTTTTATTAAATAAGAACTAAGTTATATTAATGTCACAACATAGCTCTGAATCAAGCAAACATCTCTTATTTAAATGCAGCCTCGGAGACAACAACTTAACACACAAAGTTAATGATTGTAACCCCTAAATTCCTGGGTTTGTAGAGGGCACAAGCCTTTTTCTATTTGAGGGATCTGTAATGTGGGCCAGAAACTGGCTCAATTTATTTATGTTTAAATTCCACTGGGGAGCCAGGACCTGAGAGTTCCTTCAGTCCATTTCTCCTACATCAGGTCGTGTATGTCAGGGTCAATTCAGGGTAATCCAGGCAATTCCTCCGTTAGCTTTCTGAAAGGCCTCAATGGGTCTCATGCCAGTTGAGACCTAGCGTTAACACCCTTTGAGGTATTCTGAAGACTCCAAACATTGATTACAATAAGGTCATCAAACCTGGTGGGAGTAGATTTCGCTCTCCAGCTTCAGAGCTGCTCTAGTTGTTGCTGAGGACTTTAAGGGGGAGAAATACATTTGTGTGGCACCACTTCTAAACAGACTATGAGTATTTCCCAGGGGCAAGCAGTGTGGTGGGCCAGAGCCTGCGTGGGCTATGCAGAGTTCTTCAATGATATCGATGAGGAATACATCACTGGCTGGTCTGTGGCCCTCCCCGCGCCACCATAAGAAGCAGCACTATGCCTTCCTCTATATCTGATCAGGTCTAATAATAACAAGGGAGAATGTGCAAGCAGCTATGAAGTGACTCCCCTTGCTGACAGTTTTAAAGCACTTTTTGTGGCATGGCTGAGTACAGGTGATCAACTCCCACCTTGAGCAGGGATGGTGGATGGTAAGAAATCCTGAGTCATCGCTACTCTACCACTCATATTTCCATTTCCTGCACTGACCATACTGTGGCCTCTGATACAATCACAACTGATGTTACTACTATGACTATGACTACTGTCATATCCACTGGTGAACAGCTGTATGTCAAATTTGAAATTCCTCAGCCAGTTGGCAGCCTCCTCATTAACCTGGTGTAGGGCAGTGAGACCACTACTGAAGCACAGGTCTGTGGTGATGTGCATCAATGTAAATACATGTAGGCTAGCTAGACACTAGAGGGAGCACCAAAGATATCACACACACACACTCAACCAATAGATCAAGTAGATAGGACACGACCAATAGACATTCACGATACACAAGGAGGTGACACAACCACAGGGGGGCATTACACCAACCCATATATAAAGGGCACCACACACATGATCTGCCTCTTTCCAGTGGAGACAGTCAGTGAGTACAGACACAGGGTTGATTCAATATTACACCCACCACGTGGATTGCAGCAACTGGTTAGTCAGTCTGGGTAGCTATAGTAGGATCAGCAGTAGTGTCAAACCCGAGTAACAGAAGTGTAAATAGTTTAATAAACGTGATGAAGTTATCTCCATGTCTGAACCTTCTTTTGTCAAGTGCACCACAAGGAAGCCGCTTATGTTACACCTACAACGTAACAAATCAAGGTCGGGGTACTTGTCGATTATATGCACCATGGTTTGTAGTTTGCTCCAGTTGCACAGAGATGAGTCACAGTGTCCCCAACGGATGAGGTTGTTGCGACAGGGTCTTGATTCCAGTTCGAAACCTGTTCAGTTTGACCCATTATGATGATTGCAATATTCACTATTCCTTTACCGCAGCTATATCTCAACAAACACATACACTTATACTCTAATATTCTAGGTAAGTATGAGGTGCAAGTGAATTATCAGGCAAACTGTGGTCAGATACACCACACTCCAAAGTAAATGACAGATGCGGCCAAAGAAGATTCCATGGATTTCTCAACAACCCTTCCAGACTTTGTCACAGTGTGACGAACCAGTCTCACAGAACGTTTGTCTTTCTCATGAGGGTTTCCAACCTCCACCATTAAATAATTTTCCTTGGAATTCTCTTCAAATGTTGCTCCCACTGAGATGACTTCAACAAAAGCCCACCTCCAGTGTTTGAATGTCAGCTTCTGAGGCTCGTTTCAGATCTTAGGCCATGCCAACCAGACTACCACTGCTCCAAAGGGATTCCTTAGGCCCTGTGGCCCGCAGCACAGGGTCACCAACTTTAGGCTGCCCTCTTGGATCTTATGGGCTTCTCTTGAGCTCACTTTGCTCCCTGCAGCTCTTTCTCTTTAACTCAGAGCCTATTTCTCTGCTACTTTCTTTTAACTTTACTCCTGGGACCTATTCTTGATTTCTGTCTTTGTTCCTGCCTGGGACTTTTTTCTGGGACCTCTTCCTGTCTCCCTCCCATGTGTCTTGCTCCCTGTGATATTCTCTCTGGTTGGCGGTCTGGTGCTAAGTCATCTGATCAGCTTTTTGCACCCTTTGACTTCTTCTCTTCTACGCAGGTGTGGAGGGCCTGTTCCCGGCCTGAAGAATGAAAAAAGCCACACGAACAGCTCATGTGTGGCCACTTTCCATCTGGCGCATGTGCAGAGGCCCACTGGGAACTGGAGTTCCTGTCCTACAGCTGCCGATTTAAAATTAGGGTAAATGTTTGCATTTTGTAACACCTCCTGCTTATCATGCTGAGTAGTTCTGAATCAGGAACAGTCTTATGCCACAGACTCACACCCAGCACAAAGGTTGCTGTTGGTCTTCAGTCCATGTAAGACCCTGAAATGGTAAAGAGAGGAGATTATCATCTCACTAATTCAGGAACCGGTGGTGAGCATTGGGTTTACTTCAAGGATTTTAACTTGGGTTTCTCTTTGTTCATTTGTGGGATATGAGCATTGCCGTCAAGACCAGAATTTATCACTTGGTTTATTGCTTTATTATTTTAGTTCTTTTAGCTTATTGTGGTTGTTTGGATATTTTGTGTATTTATTGGTATAAAATGCCAAAGGTTTAATAAAATGATTTTAAAATAAATAAATAAATAAATGAATAATTTATCACCAATCCCGAATCGCTGTTGGTAATGCTGATCTACCTTCCCAAACCACTGAGGCCCACCTGAAATGGGGCTGGTTTAGCACAATGGGCTAAACAGCTGGCTTCTAATGCAGAACAAGGCAGCAGCGCGGGTTCAATTCCCGTACCGGCCTCCCCGAACAGGCACTGGAATCTGGCGACTAGGGGCTTTTCACAGTGACTTCATTGAAGCCTACTTGTGACAATAAGCGATTAGTATTATTCTTATTCTCAGGGTGCATCCACAGTGTTTTTAGGGAGGGCGCACAGATTTTGACCCAGTGACAGTGAGGGAATGGCGATGTAGTTCCAAGTCCGGATGATGAGTGGCTTGGAGGCGAGTCTGCAGGTGGTGGTATTCCTGGCAAAGGTCACACTTTGGAAAGTGGGGTGGAAAGTGCCTGGTGAGTTGTTATCCAAAATAGCATTTGGACATGCTGGACACAGCTTCAAAGCAAAAACATAGAATTGGTGATAAATCCATATGAGCAAAATTATCATAATTTGAGAATAATTCAGGCAACACGAAAAGAGAGGAGATGTAATTCTCAGCGTCAGAAAATAAACTATTTTCTTTAAAGTCTGCAAAATCCAAGTCTGGAACTGTAAAATAATGAATGTTGCATATTTCTTCATTGTCGGCACTCATGTACTTATGTGATCTGAGCCAGGGTGATTTTATCAGTGTTACTTTCTGATTGCAAAAGAAACCTAGCACTGCTAGGTTATTACATAATCATCTGTTCCATTACATTTACTATCCATGCTTTCTTATCCATTCTTATTTCATGGGATGTGAGCCAGCATTTGTTGCCATTCCTAATCAACCCTTTGAACAGAGACACTTATATTGCTGTGGATCCGGAGTCACATATAGTCCAGACCATAGCAAACGTTCTTTGCTAAAGGGAGACAGTAGTGAGCCAGATGGGTTTTTACACCCCTCAACAGTAGTTTCATGGCCTGAGGTGGGGCTCCCTTTTCAATTCCAGTTTTTTGTTAATTGAACTTAAATTCCACCATCTTCAGTAGGGAGATTTGAACCAATGTTCCCGGAACATTATCTTGGGTCTATGGATTACTAGTCCAGTCACATTACCGCTCTGCCACTGTCCTCCCCCATAGAAAAACCTCAGGGCTATGCTCAGAGCATACAAAAGGACTGCTATTCTTAGTTAGGAAGGCTGGCTGTGATGACAAAATAATTTAACTTCTGTTTTGCACATATGGGATAGTCGCAGTTGTTTTTGGTGTCACGTTTTGTGATTCCATCCATAAAATGACCAACCTGCTGCTTTGCAATAACTCTCATAACATCTCAGACTACCGGGGGAAGGAAAGTGATCAGCGACTGTCATTGATTGATAAAGCTCAGATAGAGTTGTTGTTGACTGCAGCAACTTTGTGCAACTGCATTCGAAATGGAAGGAGCTGGACTAATAATTTCCAACCTCAAAATATCTTTAATGACATTTCGAGGGTGTACGGCTTTAAACACCAGGTAGAAACTAAAGTAGAATATTCACATCACAGCCCAAAGATTGCATATTCCAGGGGCACAGCTCTCCTATTCCCTGCCTTCTTTTTATTTCAAAGAGAACACAGTGATAGTAGATTAAATAAAATCCCTTCTACCCGGTTATATAAGCTTCTTCCACTGTAGATTTCATCTAATTCTACAAAAAGCCAATATTACTCAGAAGAGGGATGATTCGCCTGACACTATCTTTGACAAGTTATAAAGTTATGAAGTGGAAGAAAGCATAGGACTAACGGTTAAACTCTGTGCTCTCTGCAAAGGTTATACTCAGATGAAGAGTTGCAAGTGAATTTTACATGACAGTTATGTTAATTAAGGTGCCTCAAATCAAAGCGATCTCAAGAACCATTTGAGTTTTGTTCTGCATACATTTTGCAAACTTCATGGTATATAAACATTAGGTTTATTGAAGTGTTGCCGCCTGTCTATATGGTTCAGTAATCCCGCTCAAGGAAGGATGTCTACCATCTTCTTTGTCACCTACATGTCACTTCAGACCCAGAGCCGTAGTGGGATTATGAACTCATCATCTGAATTTTCCCGGCCTAGTGATCACGCATATCTCCTCTCACTCATCTTGCATGAATCAGCTGGGATGTGATTCCCACAACTGCAACCACAAGCCCTCCTTTGGACAGTTTCCGCCCCCACATTGATGGGCAGACACCGAACACCCCCATGACAAAGCCCTGCCCATGGTAATATGGTAAAGGTCACTTTAACTTCCACTGACTGCGGCAGCCACAGGCTGAACAGCTGAAGGCTATTGCTGATGGGGAATTGACAATTCTAGTAATGCGAGCATTTCTCAGTGGATTTGAACCCCCCCCCCCCCCCCCCCCCCCCTGCACCTGGGAACTGCAGAGAGGGGAGAGATTGTGAGTTGGCTTGGATGCTAGTAACTTTGTTATATTGCTGGGTGATAATCTTTAATATCTGAAGGCTGTATGTTTGTTAGCTGCAGCCCCTTTTGCCTGTGGTCTAGAATTCGGAAAGAGGTGTTCACTTGGTCTTCTGCCATGCCCTGTGGCTGGGAGCTGCAGGAAGGAGAGAGTGTGGGTTGGCTCAGATGCTGGTAACTTTGCTATACTGTTGCCTGTTTCATGTTTGGAGGCCGCGTGTTTGTCAGCCACAGGCTCTTTTGTCTGTGATGGGAGCCTAGAATTGGGGAGCACTATCTTTCCAGCATGCCCTGCATCAGTGTGGCTTTCTGGCCCATCTGCTGCTGGGAACTGCGGGAGGGGGAGGGAAAGGCGGGCTGATTCGAATGCTGGCACCTTCTTTGTACTGTTGCTTGGTTCCGGTTTAATGGGTATTTGTTTTCTTTGTGAAACTACACTATTGTGGTTTTGCATTTGTACTGATATTTTATTGTGCATAGGTGTCTGTGTGTATTGCACGGTGCCATTTCCTTGTAGATTCATGGTTATTACGATATGTGGGCTGTTAATAAACAAAATATTCCAAGTGGATTCCTGGTGGTGTGCCATGGGTAGGTGGGCCATGAAGCAGGCAGTTATTACAGCCTAGCATCCCAATCAGACTGTGAGGCCAGGACACTCTGCCTGAACTCCGGAGGCATCGACACCACAGAAGCAGCAACCAACATTTTAACAGCCAAGAGCTGGGCCACACCACTGGGGACATCTCTGCAACCAGAGGATGGGTGTTTGGACCGGGGAGGGAACCAGTGCTTGGTCCAGGTAACGTTACCAGTGAATGTCTGGGGTACAGGGTCTGGAATGCGGTGCCAAGGGGCCACTGCCATGGCTGGGGGCGGTGTGTTCAGGGTGTGCTGGATGGCACCATGAGGGATGGCATGGGTTTGAGGGAGGGGGAGGCCCACAGGTCCTGTGAGTCTGAGATGGAACCTATAGCTGATTCTCCGTCTCTCACCCTTTCCAATTCCTTGCGGATATCACATTTTGGATGATATTGTGGACCCCGCAGAAGCTGCCCTCATGGTGGTGGCATTAGCAGTGCTGGTGGGCAGACGTTGGAGATGGCGACAGCAGCAGCATCAACAGAGGCCCGAGGCCGTGGCTCGTGTGCAAGCCCCCACCCCACAGAGTGAGGACCCGGCTGCCCATTAGGCCAGGGAGGGACCCAGAGGGGAAGGCCAGACAGATGCCGGACAGCATGTGTCTCAACAAGGAGACAGTGCGGCACCTGTGCCATGTCCTTGCGGATTTGGCATCACATGGAGGAGGGGGCTACCTGCTCCCAGTGGCCACCACGGTCACCGCAGCCCTGAACTTCTCGGGATCATTCCAGGGCTTGAGCAGAGACTTGTCTGCCATTTCCCAACCAACAGTCCACAAGTGGATCCGTGAAGTGACGGGCAGCTGACTAAGTAAACTCTGACATGGATCAAGCCAAACAAGATGTGTGGGCAGCAGGATTCTCCGCCATTGCAGGGATGCTCCAGGCCCAGGGTAATAAATGGCATGCCTGTCACCTTGTGCGCACCGGGAAGTCCGAGTCCATCCTTCATTAAGAGGAAGGGGTTCCACTCCCTGAACGTTCAGCTTGTATGTGACGACCACCTTTAAAGATCTTGCATGTATGCATACATCCCAGAGAATGTGAACGACGGCTACATCCTGGAGCAGTCGGAGATCTCCGGCATTTTCGAAGGATGCCCGAGGGTGACCGGTTGGCTATTGGGGGTGAGGCGGTAAGCATTTAGGTCTTGGCTAATGATGCCAGTACGGAGGGCGGAGACCGATGTGGAGACCCGATATAATGAGGCCCATGTGGCCACCTGGGCTGCCATTGAGTGGTGCAGCGGACTGCTGGAAATGCGGTTCCGCTGCCTCGACTGCTCTGGTGGTGCATTGCAGTACACTCACCGGAAGTGGTGGTCTGCTGTGCCCTCCACAACCTGGCACAGCTGTGGGGCAATGTTCTGGAGGTGGAAGAGAAGGAACATGTGTCCACCTCCAAGGGCAGCATGGCGGCACAATGGTTAGCACTGCTGCCTCACAGCTCCAGGGTCCTGGGTTCAATTCCGGCATCAGGTGACTGTGTAGAGTTTGCATTTTCTCCCCGTGTCTGCGTGGGTTTCCTCCGGGTGCTCCAGTTTCCTCCCACAATCCAAAGATGTGCAGACTAGGTGGATTGGACATGTTCAATTGCCCCTTGGTGTCCAAAGGTTCGGTGGGGTTACTGGGTTACGGGGATAGGGTGGAGGCGTGGGCTGAAGTAGGGAGCTCTTTCCAAGAGTCAGTGCAGCCTCGATGGGCCAAATAGCTCCGGGTCGGCCTCCAGGGGCTCTTTCCTCCTGATCGTGTCCATAGGACCCTCGTGGTCACCTCTGAATGGAGAGCCAACTATATTGCGCTCCAGATGCACCTGCATCACCTGGCTCTGCGAGCCCTGGTGGCTCCTCAAT
The DNA here is from genome assembly GCF_047496885.1 of Scyliorhinus torazame. Classification (NCBI taxonomy): domain Eukaryota; kingdom Metazoa; phylum Chordata; class Chondrichthyes; order Carcharhiniformes; family Scyliorhinidae; genus Scyliorhinus; species Scyliorhinus torazame. The sequence goes on from NC_092707.1 coordinate 78,362,672, forward strand.
GTCTGCACCATGATGTCGATGCCCTCCGCGATGCCCCTCTGTGAGCGGGCCACGCTCTGCAGCGCCTCGTCAATGTCCACCTGCATCTGAGACATGGTCCTTAGCGACCTGTACATGCTCTGGAACGCCTCAGCAATGCCCACCTGAGACTGGGACATGCTCTGCAGTGCCCTGGCAAGGTCCACCTGAGATAGGGACATGCTCTGCAGCACCCTGGAAAGGTCCACCTCCATCAAGGACATATTCCCCAATGTCTGGGACATGCTGTCGAGGCCCGCAGCCATGGCCGTGACTGACTGAGCAATGCTTTGGACACCACCACTCATGTTGCTGATGTCGTGCTCCAGGCTCTCCACTGCGGTTGCCACAGTAGTGGTGTTGGCCTCGGTGCCGCACATTGTGGACACAATCTCCTGTTCTCTTAGCCTCTAGAACTCTCCAATTGGCTATGGACCTGCTGGAGTGTCGCTGACATCCCCTCTGAATCTCATGACCCCACCTATCGACTGCATCAGCTCTGGGATAGACTGACCCAGAGGCTCAGCATCTGACTGGGACCCAGCTGGGTCCTGAGATCCAGCAGCCCTCTGTAGCGCACAATGACTTACGAGAGAGACGAGTAGAGATGAAGTCGATGAGGCTTTATTGAGCGAGACTTGTCCCCAGCAGTTCAGCAACAGAATGGAGCGGCGGGGAGAAGCTCGGGTTCTTATACTCCGCCTTCAGGGCGGAGCCAGGAGTCAACAGCCAACAAGGACCTGGGATCTGTCAGCCAATAGCATCACGGCTTCACAGTCCCACATGACCCCTAATACATACTACCACACCCTCCGACTGCTGTCTACCCTGAACATTCCTGCCTCAACCTGATGTGCACCTGCAACTGTGAGGTGCTCACCAGAATGTGCTGCAGATGCCTGTCCACTACTTTCGCCCACTGAGGTGCGTGTTTCTGCATTGGTGGAGGGTCGGGATGACAGCCATCATGCATCTATGGTGGCGTCCTTGGCGCTCTCCTCCGCATTGTTCTCTTGGGAGGAGTGGGGGGAGGGCACCCCGGTTGGGCCTGCACCACCAGCTGGAGATTTTGTGAAAGAAAGAACATGTGGTCAGTGAGAGGGAAGGATCATCCTCCTGGCATGAAAAACCCACGTGTGACAGGTCATCTGGTTGGAGCCGGTATATATTCATCTCTGCGGCATAGCGTAAGCTCGATGTCGGTGACCGATCTGTCCTCAGGCAATCTCCCAGTGCCCGTTCCTCATAGGGGATGAGGGCCCTGAGGCCTGGCAACTTGCCGCCCATCTGCACCCTTTCCCACGGGGACATAGAGCAGGGGCAACATGAGGTGAATGCTGCACGTTCGGGAGTGGGCGGGGGGGGCGGGTTTGGGGGGGTATAGTGGGGATTGGTGTGGGCAGCAGCACTGCCGAGTATGGGTGTGCTCGTGGGTGCCAGGGTGTGCTGGGGCATGGATGTGGCATTGTGCTGGGGGGGTGGTGCCAGGTGCACAGTCGCCATGGAAATGGGGAGGAATGCCTGGCACAGAGTTTCTGAGGAGGGGGAAGGGTGGCAGGCAGGACTGGTGCCAGGGAGCCGATGCCAACTCACCAGAGAGGCCCGCTGGAGGTCGTTGAACTTCTTGTGGCACTGGGTGGCGATCCTCCTGGTCGCACTCCCTGAGCCGCTGCCACTGCCTCCAAGGTGGCACTGGCTGCCCTGTGTCTGACCCTCTGATACCTTCGGGGGAACAGGGTATCCCTCGAGGACTCCACCGCATCCATTACCAGGTCGGTATCCCCAAATCGTGGCGCTGGTCTGCGCAGTGGTATGGCTGCGTGCTGCCTGGGGGATCGGTTTAAGTGCTGCTCCCCCTTATTAGCAGGGAGCTGCCGGGCGCAGGCCCAGTGAATCAACTGGCGGGACAGTCATTTGCAGCGTAAAGCTCGTGGAGCATCATTAAGTGGCTTAATTAACATTAAATACCGGCGATGGCCTCGCTGGATCAGCCGCTGGGAAACACCCGGCGATACTGGCTTCAGGTGATGTCCCGGAGGAATGGTGAATAGCCAATGTTGTTCCTTTGTTTAAGAAGGGTAGCAAGCAAATCTGGAGAAGGGTGTGTAGATAGCCTGGGTCACATTGAGATCCAAAAAGACGAGGTGTTTGGTGTCTTAAAAAATATTAAGGTAGATAAGTCCCCAGGGCCTGATGGGATCTACCCCAGAATACTGAAGGAGGCTGGAGAGGAAATTGCTGAGGCCTTGACAGAAATCTTTGGATCCTCACTGTCTTCAGGGGATGTCCCGGATGTTGTTCCTTTGTTTAAGAAGGGTAGCAAGGATAATCCAGGGAACTACAGGCCGGTGAGCCTTACGTCAGTGGTAGGGAAATTACTGGAGAGAATTCTTCGAGACAGGATCTACTCCCATTTGGAAGCAAATGGACGTATTAGTGAGAGGCAGCACGGTTTTGTGAAGGGGAGGTCGTGTCTCACTAACTTGATAGAGTTTTTCGAGGAGGTCACTAAGATGATTGATGCAGGTAGGGCAGTGGATGTTGTCTATATGGACTTCAGTAAGGCCTTTGACAAGATCCCTCATGGTAGACTAGTACAAAAGGTGAAGTCACACGGGATCAGGGGTGAGCTGGCAAGGTGGATACAGAACTGGCTAGGTCATAGAAGGCAGAGAGTAGCAATGGAAGGATGCTTTTCTAATTGGAGGGCTGTGACCAGTGGTGTTCCACAGGGATCAGTGCTGGGATCTTTGCTGTTTGTAGTATATATAAATGATTTGGAGGAAAATGTAACTGATCTGATTAGTAAGTTTGCAGACGACACAAAGATTGGTGGAATTGCGGATAGCGATGAGGACTGTCAGAGGATACAGCCGGATTTAGATCGTTTGGAGACTTGGGTGGAGAGATGGCAGATAGAGTTTAATCTGGGCAACTGTGAGGTAATGCATTTGGGAAGGCTTAATACAGGTAGGGAATATACAGTGAATGGTAGAGCCCTCAAGAATATTGACAGTCAGAGAGATCTAGGTGTACAGGTCCACAGGTCACTGAAAGGGGCAACACAGGTGGAGAAGGTAGTCAAGAAGGCATGCTTGCCTTCATTGGCTGGGGCATTGAGTATAATAATTGGCATGTCATGTTGCAGCTGTATAGAACCTTAGTTAGGCCACACTTGGAGTATAGTGTTAAATTCTGGTCGCCATACTACCAGAAGGATGTGGAGGCTTTAGAGAGGGTGCAGAAGAGATTTACCTGGTATAGAGGGCATTAGCTATGAGGAGAGGTTAAATAAACTCGGTTTGTTCTCACTGGAACGACAGAGGTTGAGGGGCGACCTGATAGAGGTCTACAAAATTATGAGGGGCATAGACAGAGTGGATAGTCAGAGATTTTTTCCCAGGGTAGAGGGGTCAATTACTAGGTGGCATAGGTTTAAGGTGTGAGGGGCAAGGTTTAGAGGAGATGTACGAGGCAAGTTTTTTACACAGAGGGTAGTGGGTGCCTGGAACTCGCTGCTGGAGGAAGTGGTGGAAGCAGGGACGATAGTGACATTTAAGGGGCATCTTGACAAATACATGAATAGGATGGGAATAGAGGGATACGGACCCAGGAAGTGTAGAAGATTTTAGTTTAGATGGGCAGCATAGTTGGCGCAGGCTTGGAGGGCCAAAGGGCCTGTTCCTGTGCTGTACTTTTCTTTGTTCTTTGATACCCGCTTGCTACCACACTTAGCACGAATTTGGTTAGATCGCGTCCGCGGAAAATGATGGGATCACGGCCCAGCAGGTACAATATAGCCCTATGGCTGCTGGCCCGGCCTACTCTTTTCTGTTTTTGCTACCTGCTCCTAAACAACTTTTGCACGACAGGGAAAATTCAGCCCCATGTTCCAAATTTCAGTATTACTAGGCCAGGAACCTCACCAAATTGATGCAATTCATTCTTGTGGCCTCTAGTTAGTGCCTGCTGCCTCCATTTTTTTGGCCACCTTGCCTTGCAAGAGAGCGGGATGTGTGTCAGTGAGTGCCATTGCAATCTATTTGACGAGGCTGTCATGTTTGAATAGCCTAGCAGTGTGTATTAAGCTGTGAGATGTGGGTGTGAAGCATAAAACAGTGTGTAAGATGAAGCATGTAAATGTTAGGTATCAGACTTGATTGATAGAGTTTGTTGATAGGTAAATGATGGGGGTGTGGTTGATCAGCTACTGAAGAAAGTTGCGCATTTGATAGGATGTTCTATTTGGGATACGGTATAGTATTCACTGACCTTTATGAGATACTAATCTTCTGGCACAATATTCATGTCATGCAAGCTGTATTATTGACTTGTGTTATGGCTTTCTGCGCACACTGCTTTCTCATTGTGTGTCTGGAGGGCATCTTGACCCCCTGAAAATACAAGACAGCTCTTCTCCATTCCACCTTTTTCACCAAGATCTCCAGTGCAGCTTCCTTGAAACTCTGGGCCAACTGTCTCACATGATCGGCCTTTCTTTTGTTCCTAGGAGAGACAGAATCAGAGTCACCGTGCGTGATTTAGTTAATGGGAACAAAGATCCATAGCGAAGTGCTTATAGCCATGTGTTTCCCGGCACTCACTGAGAAACACAAGGTTATAAAAGGCGACTTGCGGTTGATAAGGGGCCTCAACGGGGAACAAGCGGCTGAGGGCGCAAATGGCCCCATTTTGTACACTGAGGAATGAAATGAAAATGAAATGAAAATCGCTTATTGTCACAAGTAGGCTTCAAATGAAGTTACTGTGAAAAGCCCCTCATCGCCACATTCCGGCCCTGTTCAGGGAGGCTGGTACTACTCATCCCGATCTCCGAGGCCCCCCAAGCCCCAACGCACTATGGGAGAGTTCCTGGCTCCCCCCCAACCCCCCCAACACCCACGCAGGGCACCCTTAGCTTGATCACACCAACACAAAAAATGCCAGCTTGGCATATTGTCCGTGCAAACCTGGCAGTGAACCTGCCATAGGCAGTGACAGGTTTCCCAGTTGACACCAGCAATGCCAGGGTGTCATCCTACCCAGATGACCCCCATGAGTTCCATTCCATCTGGTCCCCATTTGTGGAGATCAGTACTGAAAAGCGCCCACCCTAGGGCCTCTGAGGCAAAGGAGATTGATCCCAAATGTCAGGAATCAGGGGCGTCATTCTCCGACCCCACAGCGGGTCGGAGAATGGCCGTTGGCCGCCGTGAATCCCGCCCCCGCCGGTTGCCGAAGTCTCCGAAGGGAGAAAAGTCGGCGGGGCGTTAATGTCGCCGCTGCCGTCGGAGAATGGCACGGGTCTGCGCAAGGCAGCCGATTTTCGGCCTGCCGATATTCTCCCTTCCGGATGGGCCGAAGTCCCGTCGACGTGATGACCGTTCACGTCGACGTAAATTAAACCTCCTTTTCATCGGCGTGACCCTGTGCTCCAGGCTCACGCCGACCAGCGAGGAGGTGAGTGACGGCCTGGGGGGTTGGCTCTGGGCAGGCGATGGCGTGGCCGCAGTCTGAATGTGTGAGGAGAGGTGTGTCTCGGGTTGTGTGTGTGTGTGTGCGGCGGGGGGGGGGGGGGGTGTGGTTAGAGTGGGCTGGGCTCTGGGGGAGTGCCGGGAGGGGGGTCCGTGCCGGGGAGGGGGATGGGGGGTCCGTGCCGGGGAGGAGGTTGGGGTCCGTGACGGGGAGGAGGTTGGGGAGGTCCGTGCCGGGGAGGAGGTTGGGGGGGGGTCCGTGCCGGGGAGGGGGATGGGGGGGGGGTCCGTGCCGGGGTGGAGGTTGGGGGGGGGGTCCGTGCCGGGGAGGAGGTTGGGGGGGGGGTCCGTGCCGGGGAGGGGGATGGGGGGTCCGTGCCGGGGAGGAGGTTGGGGACCGTGCCGGGGAGGAGGCTGGGGGGGGGTCCGTGCCGGGGAGGGGGATGGGGGGGTTCGTGCCGGGGTGGATGTTGGGGGGGGGTCCGTGCCGGGGAGGGGGATGGGGGTCCGTGCCGGGGAGGAGGTTGGGGTCCGTGCCGGGGTGGAGGTTGGGGGAGGGTCCGTGCCGGGGAGGGGGATGGGGTGTCCGTGCCGGGGAGGGGGATGGAGGGGGTCCGTGCCGGGGAGGGGGATGGGGGGTCCGTGCCGGGGAGGAAGCTGGGGTCCGTGCCAGGAGGAGGTTGGGGGGGGGGGTCCGTGCCGGGGAGCGGGATGGGGGGTCCGTGCCGGGGAGGAGGTTGGGGTCCGTGCCGGGGAGGAGGTTGAGGGGGGGTCCGTGCCGGGGAGGAGGTTGGGGGGGGTCCGTGCTGGGGAGGGGGATGGGGGGTCCGTGCCAGGGTGGAGGTTGGGGGGGGGTCCGTGCCGGGGAGGGGGAGGGGGGGGTTCCGTGCCGGGGTGGAGGTTGGGGGGGGTCCGTGCCGGGGAGGGGGATGGGGGGTCCGTGCCGGGGAGGAGGTTGGGGTCCGTGCCGGGGTGGAGGTTGGGGAGGGGGTCCGTGCCGGGGAGGGGGATGGGGGGGGTCCATGCCGGGGTGGAGGTTGGGGGGTGGGTCTGTGCCGGGGAGGGGGATGGGGGGTCCATGCCGGGGAGGGGGATGCGAGGGCAAGTGAGTTGGTCCACCTGGCCAGGTGCCAGCCTCCAACAGTTGGACACATGCGGTCCATGCCACCTGGCTGGGGGGAGGAGGGGATATGGGCAATGATGACATGTCGTCGTTCCCCTCCCCCCCACCAGGCCGTCACGTTTTCCGATCATCCAGCGATGTTGGCCGCCGTGGTGGCAGCCGCTAATGTCTATGTTGCCCTGGATGATGAGGAGGAGGAGGAGGAGCGTGCCAGAGAGGGGGCGCAGGCTGCCGCAGAGGGACAGGCGGCAGCCACCCAGGCTGGAGGGACACCTGACCGACAGGACGAGGAGGGGGAGGAGGACGTCGCGGCCCCACGGCAACGGAGGCACCCGAGGGCGCCCCGTGTGTACCGGCCCTGGCAGTCATACCAGGACCTCACGGACCGGGAATGCAGGAGGAGACTCCGGATGAGGCGGGAAACCGTGGCACACATCTGCCACCTGCTGGCACACCTGTCACCGCGTGGCACTGGTCGGGGACACCCTCTCCCCGTGTCCGTCAAGGTTACGGTGGCCCTGAACTTTTATGCAACGGGGTCATTCCAGGCACCGAGTGGGGACCTGTCCGGCATATCGCAGACATCGGTGCATCCGGGCAGTGACAGATGCCCTATATGCCATGGCGCACCGCTACATCCGCTTCCCCGTGGACCGGGCCAGCCAAGATGCCCGGGCCGTGGGCTTCTCTGCCGTGGCCGTGTTCCCCATGGTCCAGGGCGCGTTCGATGGGATGCACGTCGCCGTGCGGCCACCTGCAGATAACAGGGCCGTGTTCACCAATAGGAAGGGGACCTATTCGATGAACATACAGGTGGTCTGCGACCACCGCATGATGATCCTGCAAGTCTGCACCTGTTACCCAGGCAGTGTACACGACTCATACGTGTTGTCGCGGTCATCCATCCCCGGCATGTACGAGGGACGCCATCCCCGGCTGAGGGGCTGGTTGCTGGGCGACAGGGGCTACCCATTGCGATCGTGGCTGATGACGCCTATACGGAGGCCACGCAATGAGGCAGAGAACCGCTACAATGATGCCCATGTAGCGACAAGGGGAGTGATAGAGAGGTGCTTTGGCGTGCTGAAGATGCGTTTCAGGTGCCTGGACCTCTCTGGGGGCGCCCTCCAGTATCGGTCAGATAGGGACGGCCGCATCATTGTGGTGTGCTGCGTCCTGCACAACATAGCCCAGCAGAGGGGCGATGTGCCGCAGGCAGAGGAGGGCGGAGTGGAGGAGCAGCAGGAAGAGGCGCAGTCCTCCCCAGATGAGGAGGATGGGGGTAATGGTCAGGGCAGACAGGGTAGACACAGGCGGGTGGCTGTCCACCGTTACCGGCTGGCCCAGCGGGCACGGGACAGACTGATAGCCGCCCGCTTCACTGACTAGATGGGCGTGGGAATCGGGTAGTATGGCCACAGACCGCACACCACGGCAACAGCCGACCACCCACACCCCCCACCCATCCACCCACCCAGCACCCTCACCCCCCTCCCCAACCCCACCCACCCCACCCGCATGCACACCACCCCCCCACATTGCCGATCCACCTGCGGCACAATGGCCCGGGCTCACACAGTTGCGGGTGGACGCGTGTCTATTGCAGGCCATGGAGGGTGATGACAACCCGCCCTGCGGTGAGCTCCTGGCTCCACATCGTTGGACTATGTCTGACCCATGGCCACAGTACCACCATCCACCCGGACCATCCCTGCATGCGGCTGTGACACTGCAGCGCACGGTCCCGTCCTCTGCCCGGGGGATGTTGATGGCGGCCCAGGGGGAAGGGGGCAGACTCACCTGAGGCTGAGGTAAGACCACCCCTCACACACACACTTGCGCTCAATGTACATGACACCCCCGCACGCTTTGGACAGAGCACAAAGGCAGCTTCTGTAGGTGTAACATTGACTTTAATAACCAAACGAGTTCATGCACGTGCCCTAGCCCCTAAAACTCATCTGTGCCCTGCACCCATGCCAACTTACTCAGTGTCTAATTGTTTGGCCATACGGGCCCTTTGACCAAGTCTACGTGGTTCCCCAGACGGTACAGCAGAACTGGAGGTGGACTCCTGTGATTCCTGCCCTCTGACACGTGATCCCTTTGGCGGCCGTTTCCTGGGGCGTCCTGGCCTAGATGGGCCAGGCTGCGGCCCGGGCGACTGGGATGGCGAGCTGCCAGCCTGTCCTGCCCGTTGCCCACCCGATGCACCTGGGACGGAAGGGGGGGAGTCCGAGGTGTCGCGGTGTACCGGGACCTTCCCTGCCTGCTCTGACGAGGTCGTTCACCTTCTTGTGTACCTCATGTAATCACCTGGAAGAATAAGCAAAGAGAAAAATTAAGAAAAAGTGAGCTACTGGTGCTAGGCGAAGATTAAAAGAGTTTTCATGAGAATTAAATAAGAAGTTAAGTAGGGAAAGGGAATGAGTACTTGCCTCCAGACACTAGGACCTGCTTGCAGAATTAATTACCCTGAGACTCAGTAGTAGTACAAGGGAACCAGGAAGATCTGCTGCCTCTTGTGAGAATGGGTCAAGGTGACTTCTTTTTAGTGAGAGAATACTTGAAATATTTCTCTGATCACTGTTCCGTTCAAGCTTATGGTGACAATTCTACATGATCTATCTATTCACATGGCTTCTTCAGACAGAGTAACTATGAATTGACAAATGGTTGATCGTACAAAGCTTACTTTGGGAAACCACTGTTAAATTGTTGAAGGAAAGAAAATACATCTTAAACACCTGGGCCGGGATTCTCCCCTACCCGGCGGGGCGGGGGGTCCCGGCGGAATGGAGTAGCGTGAACCACTCCGGCGTCGGGCCGCCCCAAAGGAGCGGATTTCTCCGCACCTTTAGGGGCCAAGCCCTCACCTTGAGGGGCTAGGCCCGCGCCGGAGTGGTTGGCGCGCTGCCGGCCAGCGGGAAAGGCCTTTGGCGCCACGCCCGACGGAGAATCCTGCCCCCCCGGAAACACTCTGTGAGAATTTAAAACACTGGCTGCTCTTTAAAGATAGATTGATGTAGATTTCCAACTCCCTGCCTAGGTATAAAGTTGTTGTTGTAGGTCAGCTGCCCATGATCGAAAATAAGCTGATTTTCATTTCCACTGATTTTTGTTAGGAATGAAACATGGTCTGTGTCCAACAAGCAATCGATTGGAAACTTCTGAATTCTCCGTAATCGGCGCGATGTCCGCTGACCGGCGCCAAAAACGGCGCAAATCAATCCGGCATCGCGCCACCCCAAAGGTGCGGAATCCTCCGCTTCTTGAGCGGCCGAGCCATAACCTTGAGGGGCTAGGCCCGCACTGGACTGATTTCCGCCCCGCCAGCTGGCGGGAAAGGCCTTTGGTGCCCCGCCAGCTGGCGCGGAAATGACTTTGCCGGGCGGTGCATGCGCGGGAGCGTCAGCGGCCGCTCACGGCATCTCCGCGCATGCGCAGTCGAGGGGGTCTCTTTCGCCTCCACCAGAGTGGAGACCATGGCGAAGGCGGAAGGAAAAGAGTGCCCCCACGGCACAGGCCCGCCCGCGGATCGGTGGGCCCCGATCGCGGGCCAGGCCACCGTGGGGGCACCCCCCGGGGCCAGATTGCCCCGCGCCCCCCCCAGGACCCCGGAGCCCGCCCTCGCCGCCTTTTCCCGCCGGTAAGAGAGGTGGTTTAATCCACGCCGGCGGGACAGGCATTCCAGCAGCGGGACTTCGGCCCATCCGGGCCGGAGAATTGCCGGGGGGGGGGTCCCGCCAACCGGCGTGGCGCGATTCCCGCCCCCGCTGAATATTTGGTGCCGGAGAATTCGGCAACCGGCGGGGGCGGGATTCACGCCAGCCCCCGGCGATTCTCCGACCCGGCGGGGGGTCGGAGAATCCCGCCCCGGCTTTGCACACCTGGATGGTAAGTTGAAAATTCACACTAATGTCTCAGTTTTATTCGGACTTTCTTAGTTCAACTGCTCGTTGCTGAGCACATTGCAAATATGTATTTACTCATGATTGTCTGAGCCTGTTCCACGAGAGTTTTATGTTGATCACTGTTAATAAAAGCAAATGATCTGCATTGTGAGAAGGTATCCCTGCCAAAGTATACAACCAAATGATATCTCATGGCAACCCGTGCTTGTGATATTAATATTCATTTCATTCGCCATTAGAAAGCATATTACTCCAGGAAATCAACTTTACACAAACCACATTGGCATACTGACATAGAATCAAAATGCTATTTAAAGTGTAGGCTTAATACTGAATAAAGGATTGCTAATCCTCTAGAATTTTCCTAGAGTTTCCAATAAATGAAGATCAATCTCCAGGGCACTGTTGTGAGCCTTCTTGGAGATAAAGAACCAGGACATGAAAAAGTTGTCCCCCTGTGCAAGTGTCCCCCCCGCCCCACCAATGATGGAGATGGCAAGTGTCCGTCCCCCCCCCCCACCCCCCCCCACCCCACCAATGGTGGAGATGGAAGGTCATGTGATGCCGCTTCCCAAGGAATATGCCCAACCTGAGTTGGTGACTTTTAAACGTGCACAATATTCACAGCTTTGGAAAGGAATGGCATTGAAATACATTTGAAACAAAATGAAATAAAAGAATGTCAGCATTCAAATAGTAAACCAAGGAAGGCAGATGATGACTATTTTGTTTGTCTTTATTTTTTCAAAAGACTTGAATTTAACAAGCTAAATTAAAGGAGCCAAGCATAAAATCAGCACATCTTCACTCATCCCCGGTCTGCCTGAGGAACTGCCTGAACAATCCGTATTTATTTTCTAGTTGAAGCAATTCTTTATAAAAATCAATATTATTGACTGGATTGTCCCTGATACTTGCAGGATCATCATTCTCTCTAAACAGTTTGGCTATCTCATCACTCATTTAGTTTAGTGTAAGGACATAAGAACATATGTGTTTATGTATTCCAAACAAAAGGCAATTTAGAAAGTTTCTGACATTTGTTGAAATTTTCTATTCCGGGAAAGTTAGAAGGATTTCTTGAGCTTGAGCTTGGGAAAAACTTTTTCCCAAAGGTCGGGGAGTCTAAAACTAGAGGGCATAGGTTTAAGGTGAGAAGGGAGAGATTCAGAAGGGCCCAGAGGGGCAATTTCTTCACTCAGAGGGTAGTGAGTGTCTGGAATGGGCTGCCAGAGGTAGTAGTAGAGGCGGGTACAATTGTGTCTTTTAAAAAGCATTTAGATAGTTACATGGGTAAGATGGGTATAGAGGGTTATGGGCCAAGTGCGGGCAACTGGGACTAGCTTAATGGTAAAAACTGGGCGGCATGGACTGGTTGGGCCGAAGGGCCTGTTTCCATGCTGTAAACTTCTATGATTCTTCTATCTATTATGTAGGTCAAGATTAAAATGATAGGGATAGATTTCTTAGCACCTGTCACTGTCAGTGACCCCCTTGGGTGCAGTGGTATAAAGGTAATGCATACATTTAAAAAATTCATTTCTAGGATGTGGGCATCATCGGCTCAGCCAGCAATTATTGCCCATCCCTAGTTGCCCTTGAGAAGGTGATGGTGAGCTGCCTTCTTGAGCCCCTGAACTCCCTGAGGTGCAGGTACATCCATAGTGCCGATGGGAGGGAATTCCAGGATTTTAACCTAGAGATAATGAAGGAACGACAATATATTTCCAAGTCAGGATGGTGTGTGGCTTGGAGTGGAACTTCGAGGCGTTCCACTGCTGCTCTTGTCTATCTGGATGGCAGTGGTTGTGGGTTTGGAAGATGCTGTCTAGGGAGCTTGGTGATTTCTTGCAGTGCACCTTGTAGATGGTATACACGGCTGCCAATGTTCGTCAGTGGGGGAGGGAGTGAATGTTTGTTGATCAGATGCCATTCAAGTGGCTGCTTTGTTCTGGATGGTGTCAACCTTCTTGAGTGTTGTTGGAGGTGCACTTATCCAGACAAGTGGAAAATATTCCATCACACCTCTGACGTGAGCTTTGTAGATGGTGGACAGGCTTTGGGGAATGAGGAGAAGAGTTATTCGCCACAGGTATCTAACTGCAGGCCTGCATTTGTAGCCACAGTATTTATATGGCTAGTCCAGTTTCCAGTTGATGACACTACAGCAAGTGCTGTGCTTGAAACAGACCTACAGAGAATCATCAACATATTTCCTGAGGCATCCGAGAAGATAGGACTTACACTCAACATTCAGAAGACCAAAGTCTTGCATTAGCAAGCTCTAAATACACACACTCCAGTCCCAAGATTCATGGAGTACTGGGAAAATGTGGAGGACTTTCATTACCTTGGAAGTTATCTTTCACAGATGGCTGAGATTGACAGAGAAATCCAGCATCACCTGAAATCTGCCTTTGGCCACCTGAAGAAGTGTTTGTTTGAAGGTTGAGACATCAAAACTGAAACCAAGCTCATGGAGTACCATGCGGTCATGATCTCTTCTTTACTATATGGGGCCGAAACATGGCCAAGGTACAGGAGGTGCCTTAAAGCACTGGATTCATACCCTCAATGCTGCCTGTGGAAGATCTTGCATATTAAGTGGGAGGACAGAAGCACCAACATCAGTGACCTCTCACAAGCAGTCACCCCAAGCATTGAGGCTATGATCATCCGCCATTGGGTTTGGCCTACAGTTCAGATTTCAGATTCCATTACCCCAAAGCAAGTCATCCTCTCCTAGCTCATTCAGGGCAGACAAACCAGGGGGAGGATGGAAGAGGTGCTTCAAGGAGGTGCAGAAAGGCAACTTATAAAAATAAAAAGGGGGGTGGGTGGGGGGTGGGGCGGGGGGGGGGGGGGGTGGTTGCATTGGGACAAACCAAGGAAACCAAAAGGAACAAAACATTCTTGAAAGCTCATCTTGAAAAAGAACTGAATGTATTTAACTTCAGACTAGGAAGGTCTCATTGAATGGTGGAGCAGACCTGATGGGCCAAATGGCCAACTTCTGCTCCTACGACTTATGGTCTTATGAATCACCCACTATCAAAAATCTAGAGGGGTACTATTGGCAAAAGAACTGAACTAGACCCGTCTCATAAGTACTGTGGCTACAAGAGCAGGTTAGAGGCTGGAGATTCTTCGATGAGTAAGTCCAGCCCCTGGACCCCCAAAGTCTGTCCACTATCTACATGGCACAATGAGGAGTGTGATAGAATACTCTCCAAACACCTTGATGAGTGCAGCTCCAACCTCATTCAAGAAGCTCAACACCATCCATTACAAAGTAACCTTACAACGCACAGTGGCCGCAGTGTGCACGACATTCAAGTTGCACCGCAACAACTCACCAAGGCTCCTTGACAGGGCTTTCCAAATCAGTGATCACTATCATCTAGAAAGACAAGGGCAGCAGATGCACAGAAACACTGCCACCCACAAGTTGCCCTGCAAGCCACACATCATCCTGACTTGGATATATATAGGATCAAAATCTGTGAATTTGAATCCCCTGCAAAGGTTCAAGGTGGCAGCTCGCCTTCTCAAGGGAAATTAAGCGTGGGCAACAAAGGCTGGCCTCGCCAGCGACACCTACAGCCCATGAAATAATTTCTAAAATTCAGATAAACTGAAGATATTGTGTAAGCATTACTTCATAATTCTTTAGGAGTTCTAACAATATGTCTGACAAATCAATTTGAATCATAGAGGCACTATGAGCCCCTGAAGCTAACTGAGTCCGTCTCAGTCAGATGCAAGCTTTGGTACTCAGAGCTTATTTAATTGACAAAATTCAGAGCCCAAAGTATGAAAAGATGGCGGGCTGGATTCGATGCACCCTATGCACCTGAGCAGAAGACGATATAAACTTCAGACTGGACCAGGCATACCAGGGTGCATGTCGCAGGTCCGAGGGATGATAGAAGGAACATATCTTCCCCTATGAGCACCGGCTCATCAGAGGCTGCCCTTCATCAATAGGAAGGGCTTTCCACTCCCTGAATATGCAGTTGGTGTGTGAACACCAGCTGCACATCATGCATGTCTGCACCCTATACACAGGCAGCGCATCCTGGCAAACCTGTTGGCACCTGGCACGTTCGAGTCGCTCCCTTGGGTGAGATGTTGGCTATTGGGCGATATGGGTTATCTGCTGAGGTCTTGGCTAATGTGCCTGTCTGGAGGCCCCGACTGACATGGAGACCCATTATGACAACACCCATCATTGAGCAGTGCATCGGCGTCCTGAAGATGCGTGTCCAATGCCTGGACCGCTCCGGTGGGGTCCTCCAGTGTAGCCTCAGGAAGGTCTCGAACATCGTGCTGGCCAGCTGCATCTGGCACAACATCATGCAGGAGGATCATGAAGGAAGGATTCCAGGCCTCAACGGACGGGTGGGAGGAGGAAGATGGCCAGGCAGAACTGGCATGGAGCCCGGGTTAGCACGGAAGGCCCTCCAACACGTGCACCAGGGCAGCCACAGATGGGATAATCTCATCACCTCCCGATTTACACACCAGGAGCCCTGGTCAATGGCAGCACCGCTGCCCTGTCCCACCGCTCCATACATCCCCTTCCAAGTGGTTCCCCATTCCCCATGGCTGATTACATCCCCCCTGTCCCTGTTACTTTCACTGCACCTTCCCTGTCCCTCTTACTTTCACTACACCTTCCCTGCCCCCTCCCTTCATTCCACTTTCCCTGTCCCCCCACCCTTCACTACACCTTCCTTGTCCCTCCTCTATTCACTACACCTTCCCTGTCCCTCCTCCTTTCACTGCACCTCCCCTGTCCCTCCTCTATTCACTCCACCTTCCCTGTCCCTACTCCCTTCACTACACCTTCCCTGTCCCTCCTCCCTTCACTACACATTCCCTGTCCCTCCTCCCTTCACTCCACCTTCCATGCCCCTCCTCTATTCACTCCGCCTTCCGTGTTCATCCTCGATTCACTGCACCTTCCCTGTCCCTCCTCTATTCACTGCACCTTCCCTGTCCCTCCTCCCTTCACTGCACCTTCCCTGTCCCTCCTCTATTCACTGCACCTTCCTTGTCCCTCCTCCCTTCACTGCACCTTCCCTGTCCTTCCTCCCTTCACTCCACCTTCCCTACCCCTCCTCTATTCACTGCTCCTTCCCTATCCCTCCTCTATTTACTGCACCTTCATGTCCCTCCTCTATTCACTCCACCTTCTTTGTCCCTCCTCCCTGTTTTCTTATGCTCTTGACGTAGCATAAGCTGCTTCCTTGATGTGCACTCTGACAAAGGAAGGTTCAGACTTGGAGATAGCTTTAACACGTTTATTAAACTATTCACAATTCTCCTACTTGGATTTGACGCCATGTTAATCCTGCTATAGCTACTCAGACTGACGATCCAGTCTGCTACAATCCACGTGGTGGGTGTGATGTTCAATCAACCCTGTGTCTGTACTCACTGAGAGTCTCCACTGGAAAAAGACTGAGCATGTGTTTTGTGTCCATTTATATGGGTTGGTGTAATGCCCTCCTGTGGTAGTGTCACCTCTATGTGTATCGTGAATGCCCATTGGTCATGTCCTATCTTACTGACGTATTGGATGAATGTCTGTGTGTCATGTCTCTGGTGCCCCCTCTAGTGTCTAGCTAAGTGTAGTGTATGTACATTAACCCTTTGTGTACTTACAGTGATGTATATTGCCACATTCCCCCCTTTTGTCGTGTTACATATTTTCTGTACAGTGTTGAAGAAAATTGAACAAACTAGGTAGATAAGTGATGCTATGTACAAGTTATGATAACTGTGATGGCTATCCAATATGATACAAGACCAAATCATAGTTGCAATGACTTTGAGGATAAGACAATACAAAATAAAAGTTATGAGTCCAAAGTTCATGAATTTATATGGTCTGGTATAGAAGTGTCAATGGTGACATTGTCATTCCCTTGTGAACGCCGTCAGTGTCCTGCTGTTTGGTCATCAAGTGTTCAAATCAATTAATTGACTGATTTGGAGTCTGTGTCTTTTTTTTTCGATGCTTATGGTAGCAATTCTTGATGGCATCTGTCCTGAAAGCCAGGTTGCCTGTTGGTAGTGCAGCAAACGTGAATTAGTAAGATGCATCATCCTGCCATGGTATGTCATTGGACTGAGCTGAGCAGTAAGAGCGTCCCTCATTTGCAGAGTTGTACCATGTTGTACAGGTCGTTGTTTCATTGTTGTCGTTTCTGTCTTGGTCGTTTTCGTTGTCGTTCTTATTGTTGTCGTTCTTGTTGTTTTTGCCATGCTTGTTTCCGTTTTTGCTGTTGTTCTTGTTGCGCTGCATGTTGTTTTCGTTGTTGCTGTTGTGCTCAATGAGTGTTCCGTTTGGATGATGTGAGTCATTGTCACAGTTATTGGTGTCAGTGTCCTTTGTTGCATCTGTTGTTTCCTTGAGCATGCCGTCACTGAGTTCGCGGCGCTCCCCGTCTGGAGTCATGTCCGGCTTACTTGAATCAGCTTTGGCTTGTCGATTCTTCCCGTCTGGAGTCATTTCATTCAGGAATGCATTTGCTTGTGGAGAGGCTCGAGCGGATGAGGTGTGAATTAACGTGGTGTCACTGGAGTCACCAGTAGTCTCACTGTGATTGTCTTCTTTAACCTGTTTTAGGAGCCGCTCCCTCTCCTCCTGTGGCGGTCCCATACTCTTATCCTCTGCAACCATCTGACTGCGGTGAGTTTCCAGCTCATGCAGCGTTTCATACAGCACCACAGCTTCTTGCTTCACCTGGGAATGTGCTATCTCAGCCCCCAGGGTTTCCTTCTTCGTGTTTAATATATCCAGCTCTTGCTGTCGAGCATCCAACTCCTGCAACACACGTTCATTAATTGCTTTCATTGTCATATATCTGGCTTGTTTGTCTTCTGCCATGTTTTTGATAATGGTATCTGTTACATTGAGTGTTTCTTCTTGAGAACTGTGTGAATGCATTGATGTTGGTGACATCAGTCATTTGTGGTGGATTTGATTCCTCTGCGTTGCTTCCTTGGTACTCCTCTTCTAGAGTCATTTCTGGTTCATTTGAATCATCTGTGATCTCTTTGTGCCCCTCTTCTGGAGTTATTTCTGGTTCATTTGAATCACCTTTTGTTTCTTGGTATTCCTCTTCTGGAGTCAAAATCTTCACGATTTCATTTGACGTGGTCTCTCTGGACTCTTGGGTGGCCGTCCTCTGATTATTGAGTGCTTCTGTGCAGACGAGCTGAGATATGTCAGTCTCACTGTGATCCTGCACATCCTGCATGGGAATTGTGATTTCTTCGTCACTTGTCTCACATACAGTGGGTAGACGTTCAGTGTCTTTTTGTTTGTTAAATGAGCTGGTTAGACTTTCATAGTCTTCTTCTAGTGGCTCAAGTAAGCTGGGTAGACTGTCATAGTCTTCTTCTGATGGTTCAAATAAGCTTGATAGATCTTCATGGTCTTGTTCATGCATGGCGTTCGCTATGGAGTGTTTGCTTGATTCCATTTTTGAGTCTGTCACTGAGCTGTCTGTGGAGGCTTGCTTCACTCTCTTTGTGGAGGCTTGCGTCACTCTCTTTGTGGAGGCTTGTGTCGCTCTCTCTGTGGAGGCTTGTGTCGCTCTCTTTGTGGAGGCTTGTGTCGCTCTCTTTATGGAGTCTTTCATCGCTTGCTCTGTGGAGTCCTTCATCGCTCTCTCTATGGAGTGCTTCATCGCTCTCTCTGTGGAGTCTGTCATCGCTCTCTTTGTGGAGTCGTGCAGTGTTCTCGCTGTAGTGTCGATCTGTGCTCTCTCAATGGAGTCATTCTGTGCTTTCTGTGTGGTGTCGTCTCCATCTTGGGTATTGCTGTCATCCAATGTATCGACGATCTGCCATGGCACCATGGTATTGGATTCATCTACCATGAGAAGAGTCATGTTGAGCTTTTAAACCGTGTTGCTGATGCCATGATCAGCATATCCGAATATCTCAGCCATGTCTGAGCAGTATTGTGTGTATTGTTCGACAGACAAATCATCGCTTTTTGTTTCGGAATTGTGATCGTTCTTTTCATGTTCAATGAACAAATCATCTTCTTGTGTGGAGGCTGGGACCCTTCGTGGTGCGTGGACCACTCTCTGTTTCTTGTTGTCAGGCCGCAGCATAATCCTGCACTCACAAGTCGGGATGTCATAACTGCTGGGCTGAGGATTCCCCAATCCGAAGAACTCATCGTCGGGGTCTTCACGGTACAATACCTCTAGTTGCGGTTCGTATTTGGTACTGGGGTAGCCATCTCCCACGATGAAATCTTCATCTATGTCGTTGTCTTCCAAGACCATATCATCACGTTTTGTGTCGGAGCTGGCATTGGGCTCGTGATGTCCAAAGAAGAATTCAAGGTCTGAGTCATAGTCTTCAAGGACTGTATCATCTCTTTGGGCGGTGCTAACTGCTTGTTGCAGGGTTCTGCGGAGGTTACTTTCAACTACTGGTCGAATTTCAGGCATTGTGCTGTCGTTCCAGGTGAAAGAATCAGGTTTTACGGCTTTAAATTTGTTCCCCTGTGTTTTGGGACATTTCCCCTTTAAGTGGCCATGATTCGGGGCCTCTGACGTCACGAAGCGTGTGACGTAGTGCGTAGGAAGCGATTGCACATGCACAGATTGCTGTTCCTTTAGTTGGGGCCTTTTTCACAATTGCCATGTGCGGCTTCTCGCGCATGCGCAACCGGACCTTCCCGTTCTGTGCGCTCTTCGCGCAACTGCGCATGTGCAGCACCTTTTCTAAGATGGCTGCAATTCAAAACTGTCCCGTTCATTGCTGCAAGCCTACCTCGCGGTGAGTTGTGGCGCCTCTTTTACCTTTTCTTCTTATATGTTCCTTGCAGTATTCTTGGAATTTGTCCAGGACTTCCTGGAAGTCGCTCTTGTTTTGCCCCTTTGAGTATTTGAAGGTCTGGAAGATTTCAGCTGCTTCTGGACCCGCGATGGTAAGTAGAAGCTTTATTTTCTCTGCATCCGTCACGCCATCTAGGTCGGACGCTACCAGCTAGATATCGAATCTCTGCCTGAACCAACGGCAGTTTTCATTGAGATTCCCTTGGTACCTGAGCTGCTGTGGAACTGGAATCTCGAAAATCATCTTGCCTGGCTGCTGTTGCTGGTTGTCACTGTTTGCTGAGTTGCAACTATATGAATTTAACAGCCACTCCTGAGTACCATGTTTTGTTATGCTCTTGACGTAGCATAAGCTGCTTCCTTGATGTGCACTCTGACAAAGGAAGATTCAGACTTGGAGATAGCTTTAACACGTTTATTAAACTATTAATAATTCTCCTACTTCCATTCGACGCTACTGTTAATCCTGCTATAGCTACTCAGACTGACAAACCAGTCTGCTACAATCCACGTCGTGGGTGTGATGTTCAATCAACCCTGTGTCTGTACTCACTGAGTGTGTCCACTGGAAAAAGACTGAGCATGTGTGATGTGTCCTTTTATATAGGTTGGTGCAATGCCCTCCTGTGGTAGTGTCACCTCTGTGTGTATCGTGACTGCCCATTGGTCGTGTCCTATCTTACTCACCTATTGGTTGAATGTCTGTGTGTCATGTCTCTGGTGCTCCCTCTAGTGTCCAGCTAGGTGTAGTGTATGTGTATTAACCCTTTGCGTACTCACAGTGATGTAAATCACCACACTCCCTTCACTGCACCTCCTCTGTCCCTCCTCCCTTCACTCCACCTTCCCTGTCCCTCCTCCCTTCACTGCACCTTCCCTGTCCCTCCTCTTATCCTGAGTCTATGACTTGATGTGCTGTCTGGAGCCACAACTAAAGCATTAATAATCTTTATTAGTGTCACAAATAGGCTTACATTAACACTGCAATGCAGTTACTGTGAAAATCCCCAGTCGCTACACTCCAGCGCTTGTTCGGGTACACTGAAGGAGAATTCAGAATGTCCAATTCACCTTACAAGCGCGTCTTTCGGGACTTGTGGGAGGAAACCGGAGCACCTGGAGGAAACTCATGCAGACCCGGGGAGAACATGCAGACTCAGCACAGGCAGTGACCCAAGCCGGGAATCGAACCCGGTTCCCTGTCGCTTGAAGCAACAGTGATAACCACTGTGCTACCATGCCACCCAACTTGCCACCTGTCAGCCCAAGCCTGGATATTGTCCAGGTCTTGCTGCATTTGGACATGGACTGCTTCATTATCTGACGAGTCGCTGAACATTCTGCAGTCATCCGCAAACATACCCATTTCTGACCTTATGAAGGAAGGCAGGTCTTTGACGAAGCAGCTGAAGCTGGTTGGGCCGAGGACACTGCCCTGAGGAACTCCTGCAGTGATGTCCTGGAGTTGAGATGATTGACCTCCAACCACCACAACTATCTTCCTTTGTGCCAGGTATGTCTCCAACCAGCGGAGAGTTTCCCTCCTGATTCCCATTGACTCCAGTTTAGCTAGGGCTCCTTGATGCCATACTCGGTCAAATGATGCCTTGATGTCATGGGCAGTCACTCTCACCTCACCTCTGGCATTCAGCTATTTTGTCCATGTTTGAACCAAGGCTGTAATGAGGTCAGGAACTGAGTGACCCTGGCGGAACCTAAATTGAGCATCCGTGAGCAGATTATTGGTGAGTAAGTGCCGCTTGATAGCACTACTGAAGACTCCTTCCATCACTTTGCTGATGATGGAGGGTAAACTGATAGGGTGATATATGGCTGGTTTGGATTTGTCCTGTTTCTTGTGTACAGGATACACCCGGGCAATTTCCACATTGCCGGGTAGATGCCAGTGTTGTAGCTGTACTGGAACAGCTTGGCTAGGGGTGCGTCAAGTTCTGGAGCACAAGTCTTCAGTACTATTGCCGGGATATTGTCAGGGCCCATAGACTTTGCAGTATCCAGTGCCTTCAGCCATTTCTTGATATCATGTGGAGTGAATTGTATTGTCTGAAGACTGACATCTGTAATGCCGGGGATCTCTGGAGGAGACCGAGATGGATCATCTACTTGGCATTTCTGGCTGAAGATTGTTGCAAATGCCTCAGTCTTGTCTTTTGCACATATGTGCTGGGCTCCTCCATCATTGAGGATGGGGATATTTGTGGTACCTCCTCCGCCAGTGAGTTGTTTAATAGACCACCATCATTCACGTCTCGATGTGGCAGGACTGCAGAGCTTATGCATTGGTTGTGGAATCGCTTGTGTCTGTCCATTACTTCCTGCTCATGCTGTTTGACACACAAATAGTCCTGTGTGTAGCTTCACTTCATTTTCAGCATGCCTGATGTTGGTCCTGGCACGCTCTCCTGCACTGTTCATTGAACCAGGGTTGATCCCTTGCCTTGGTGGTAATGGTAGAGTGGGGAATATATCGGGCCATGATGTTACAGATTGTGGCTGAGTACAATTCTGCTGCTGCTGAGGGCCCACATCCCTCATGGATGCCCAGTCTTGAGTTGCTAGATCTGTTCAAAGTCTATCCCATTTAGCACGGTGATAGTGTCACACAACACAATGGAGGGGATCCTCAATGTGTAGACGGGACTTTGTCTCCACAAGGACTGTGCGGTGGTCACTTCTAGTGATACTGTCATGGACAGATGCATCGCAGTAGGCAGGTTGGTAAGGATGAGATCAAGTATGTTTTTCCCTCTTGTTGGTTCCTCACCACCTGCTGCAGTCCCAGTCTAGCAGCAATGTCCTTTAGGATCCGGCCAGCTCGGTCTGTGGTGGTACTACCGAGCCCCTCTTAGTGATGGACATTGAAGACCCCCACCCAGAGCATATTCTGCACTCTTGCCACCCTCAGTGCTTCCTCCAAGTGGTTTTCAACATGGAGGAGTTCTGACTCAATGGGCCGAATGGCCTTACTTCCACTCCTATGTCTTATGGTCTTATACAGAGATGAGGAGAAATCTCTTCAGCCAGAGAGTGGTGGGTCTGTGGAATTCATTGCCACAAAGGGCAGTGGAGGCCGGGACGTTGAGTGTCTTCAAGACAGAAGTTGGTAAATTCTTGATTTCTTGAGGAATTAAGGGCTATGGAGAGAGAGCGGGTAAATGGAGTTGAAATCAGCCATGATTGAATGGTGGAGTGGACTCGATGGGCCGAATGGCCTTACTTCCACTCCTATGTCTTATGGTCTTATGATTCATAAGCTGATGGTGGCCGGTATGTGGTAATCAGCAGGAGGCTTCCTTGCCCATGTTTAACATGAAGCCATGAGACTTCATGGGGTCCAGAGTCGGTGTTGAGGACTCCCAGGGCAACTCCCTTCCAACTGTATACCAATGTGCTGCCACCTCTACTGAGTCTGTCCTGCCAGTGAGACAGGTCACATCCAGGAATGGTGAAAGTGCTGTCTGGGATATTATCTGTAAGGTATGATTCTGTGAGTCTGACTATGTGAGGCTGTTCCTTAACTAGTCTGTGAGATAGCTCTCCCAACTTTGGCACAAGCCCCCAGATGTTAGTAAAGAGGACTTTGCAGGGTCGACAGGGCTGGGTTTGCAGTTGTCGTTTGCGATGCCTGGTTCGATGCCGGGTATCTGTCCAGTTTCATTCCTTTTTTGTGTTTTTGTAGCAGTTGAATACAACTGAGTGACTTTCTGGGCCATTTTGGAGAGCATTTAAGAGTCAACCACATTGCTGTGGGTCTGGAGCCGCTTGTAGGCCAGACCAGGTAAGGATGGCAGATTTCCTCCCATAAAGTACATTAGTGAACCAGATGGGTTTTTATAACAATCGACAATGGTTTCATGATCATTGTTAGACATTTAATTGCAGATATTTAATTGAGTTTAAATTCCACCACCTGCCATAGTGGAACTTGAACCCGGGTCCCCACACCATTATCCTGGGTCTCTAGATTATAAGTCCAGTGACAATACCGGTATGTCAACACCTCCCCTTGGTGATGGGATCATACTTTCCAGAGGCATACTTCCAAAAGCATACTTTCCAGATTGCAACTGCTTCCTGGGATATGGCAGCTCTCCCACTGTCCACTCCCTTGGGAGTCCCTACCTCCACCTGATGTGCTCAGCATGTGTGACGTGTGCACCAGAAGGTGACCCTGGAGCCTCACCACTAAAATGCCCCTCTGAGGTGATAGTCTCTGTGATGGTGGAGGGAGTAGATAAATGCAGTGTCGAGAAGTCGGTGTTGTCCCGAGACTGGTCTTCCAGGGTGTGCTGGGGGTAGTGACGGGAGCAGTGCTGGGGGGTGTGCCAGGAAGTTGCTTGGAGTGAGGGGTTTTGCAGAAGCGGCGGGGAGTTGGATTTTAACTTTTGTGCACTGGGTGGTCTTTAAAGATGGCACCTAAGTTGCTTGTAGGGTGGGCTTCCCCTTGAGGATTTTCGCACTATGTTCCTAACAATAATGCAGAGAAAGCCATCGTTAGTGCCGTTGTCTTCAGCGCTGCTCTCTCTGCCCACTGCCACACTCTGCGGGGAAAAAAGATAAAATTCCACACAGTGTTAAGGATATAGGAGTTCATTTAAAGAAAACAGCATTTGTATACCAAATTTGTTCTCTAATTTCTTGATGTTTCTTCTGTTGGCTCTTCAGTTCTTATGTTTTTGTCCAAATGTTATAATGATCTCCAGCGCCATTAATGTCCTATCACCCTGCTAATGGATTAGCACTGCTGTCTCACAGTGCCAGGGACCTGGGTTCAATGGGACCTGGGTTCAATTGGACTTGGGTGACTGTGTGGAGTTTGTGCGTTCTCCCCGTGTCTGCGGGGGTTTCCTCCGGGTGCTCCAGTTTCCTCCCACAGTCCAAAGATGTGCAGGTCAGGTGGATTGGTCACGCTAACTTGCCCCTTAATGTCCAGGGATGTGCAGGTTAGGTTATGGGGATACGATAGAGTGGATGAGGGGTGAACCTTTCAGTGGGTCGGTGCAGACTTGATGGGCCAAATGGCCTCCTTCTATACATTAGGGATTCTATGATAATGTATTTTTCAACGGGATTTCCTGAATGATGTGTTTTCAAGAACAAAAAGGATGCCAGGCAGGTAAGGCTGGATGAGAATTATAAGATACCCACTGATCTGTATCCAAATGCCTACTTCTGCAGCCACAGGCAAAGACTGAGCATCTCTCATTTTGTCAATCTGAGTCAGTAGTGGGGAAAATGCTGGAATCCATTATAAAAGATTTAACAGAAGAGCACTTGTAAAACAGTGGCAGGATTGGACAGAGTCAGCATGGATTTACGAAAGGGAAATCATGTTTGACAAATCTCCTGGAATTCTTTGAGGATGTAATTGGCAGAGTTGATGAGGGAGAGTCAGTGGATGTGGCTTATTTGGACTTTCAGAAGGCTTTTGACAAAGTCCCACATAAGAGGTTAGCATATAAAATTAAAGCGCATGGGATTTGGGGTAGTGCATTGAGATGGATAGAAAACTGGTTAGTAGATGGGAAACAAAGAATAGGAATAAACTCATCTTTTTCCAAATGGCAGTCAGTGACTAGTGGGGTATCACGGGGATAAATACTAGGACACCAGCTATTCACAATAGATATTAATGATTTAGATGAGTAAATGGATTACCTCCAAATCTGCAGATGACACAAAGCTGGTAGGAGGGTGAGCTGTGAGAAGGATGCAGAGATACTTGAGTGTGATTTGGATAAGTTGAGTGAGGGGGCAAATGCATGGCAGATGTGGTATAATGTGGATAAATGTAAGGCTATCCACTTTGGTACCAAAAACAGGAGGGCAGATTAATTTCTGAATGTGCAACAAGATCTGGGTGTCCTTGTACACCAGTCACTGGAAGCAAGTATGCAGGTCTTTCATGTGGACAAGGAAGCAAATGGTATTTGGCCTTCATAGCGAGGGGATTCAAGTATCAGAGCAGGGATGTCTTGCTGCAAGGCCTTGGTGAGACCACACCTGGAATATTGTGTGCAGATTTGGTCTCCTTATCTGAGGAAGGATTTTCTTGCTAAAGAGGGAGTGCAGCGAAGATTGAACAGGCTGATTACTGGGATGGCAGGACTGACGTATGAGGAGAGATTGTGTCGATTAAGATTATATTTGCTGGAGATTAGAATAATGAGAGGGGAACTCATAGAAACCCACAAGATTCACCAGGGTTAGGCAGGGCAGATGCAAGAAAAATGTTCCAGAAGATCAGGGAGTCCAGAACCATGGGTCAGTCTAAGGATACGGGTAAACCATTGTTATGCCACCCTGGGCACGGTTAATTCCAGACCAACAGGCCCTGTAGTCACAACACAAGTAAATTAACCAATAACTCTTATGAGAATACAGGAGACCTTTGGCCCTTGGCTATCCAATAATTACAGTCACCAGATTTGTAAGTTTAAACAAATTACTGTTTATTTATAACCAGAACAAATATAGAATATGCAGTAAAACAACTAGTTAATGTCGAGTGAATACCTGGCACTCATGCCATTTGTGTGCCTTCAATACTTCTTAATCTTTCTTTGCTTACCGCTATGTCTAGGTGCAGTCCTGATATCCGCAGTTGAGGTGGAGGCAGCCTGCTGGCTGTTACACCCTGTTGGCTGTGATACCTTTGGCAGGCATCTTCTGGTGGCCTGAACCCTAGCAAGCCGTGGTCTTTTAATGATCACTGCTCAGGTGCAGGAGCACCTTCCCCTACCTGACCTGCACAGGCAGTCGAGGTTGAGTGGTAGCGCACCCTTTAAATGGCCTGGGATGCAGCCTCTGGGGTGTCTGGCTGACGCTCCTTCTTCTTGTGGCTCCTCCCTGACTCCTTCAAGAGAATGGGCACTTCGAGAGAGGCAAGGTGCCTCCTACCCTCTTGCCTGGCCACTGTTGCGCTGCACCCATGACTGGAGTGATGGAGTGCCAGTCCGATTGCATATCTGTTAGCTATTGCATGTTCTGCTTGAACTTGGTCTCCAAGATGGATGGCACTGTGGCACAGTAGTTAGCACTGCTGCCTCACAGTGCTAGGGACCTGGATTTTATTCCGGCCTTGGATGACTGTCTCTGTGGAGTTTACTCATTCTCCCCCTGTCTGCGTGGGTTTCCTCCCACAGTCCAAAGATCTTCAGGTTAGGTGGACTGACCATGCTACATTGCCCCTTCGTGTCCAAAGATGTGAAGGTCAGGTGGGGTTATGGGGTAATGGGGGTAGGATGGGGGAGTGGGCCTAGATAGAGTACTCTTTCAACAGCCGAATGGCCCCCTTCCATCCTGCAACCATTCCATCTTCAATTTGAATGAAATCTGGAGTTGTGCCATGGATCAGACTGGGAATTTTCCCAGTGTTCAGCGTGTGCTTGAGTCATTGTCATAATATACACCAGTATATCATGGTGCAGACACACACTGATGGACATGCAGTGGGACCAATCAGCATACGCAACACCGCAGCCAATCACCAATGAGAGCACACGAACTATAAAGACAGGGAACTCAATGCCATCATCGACCAGCACCGCGACATTTTAGAAGGCATGACCATGCTTCCATACACTTACAAAAATCCTGCTCAAACAAGACGCCACGCCTGTGGTTCATGCACCTCGCAGAGTCCCAGCACCCCTCAAGGACTGCCTCAAGCAGCAGCTGAAGGACCTCCAGGACCAAGGAGTGCTCTCCAGAGTGACGGAACCAACCGACTGGGTCTGTTCCATGGTGTGCGTAAAGAAGCCTTCCGGCGAGCTCCGGATCTGCATTGGCCAAAAGGATCTGAATCGCAACATAATGAGGGAGCATTACCCTATCCCCAAGAGCGAGGAGATCACGTGCGAGATGGCTCGGGCCAACATCTTCACCAAACTTGACGCCTCAAAAGGATTCTGGCAAATTCAACTAGACAGGTCCAGCAGAAAGCTGTGTACCTTTAATACCCCGTTTGGCAGATATTGCTACAACAGGATGCCGTTTGGGATTATATCGGCATCAGAAGTATTCCACCGGATCATGGAGCAAATGGTGGAGGGCATTGAGGTTGTGCGCATCTATGTTGACGACATCATCATTTGGTCCACCACCCCGCAGGAGCATATCAGTCGCCTCCAGCGCGTTTTTAAATGAATACGGGACCAAGGCCTTCGCCTCAACAGAGCCAAATGTTCCTTCAGCCAGACGGAACTCAAGTTCCTAGGGGACCACATCTCCCGGTTGGGTGTGCGGCCGGATGTGGACAAGGTGGCAGCCATCACAGCCATGCAGAAGCCAGCGGATAAGAAGGCGGTCCTCCGATTTTTGGGCTTGGTCAACTTCCTGGGGAAGTTCATCCCCAACCACACCTCCCATACCACAGCTCTCCGGAACCTGGTCAGGAAGACGACAGACTTCCAATGGCTTCCCGCCCACGAGCGCGAATGGGAGGAGCTTAAGACCAAGCTTACCACGGCCCCGGTATTGGCATTTTTTGATCCCACAAAGGAAACAAAAATTTCAATGGATGCCAGCCAATCCGGCATTGGGGCTGTGCTCCTGCAATGTGATGAGGCCTCATCATGGGCCCCCATTGCATATGCGTCACGTACCATGACCCCCACGCAACAGCGCTACGCGCAGATCGAAAAGGAGTGCCTGGGCCTGTTGACTGGGGTCGACAAATGTCATGATTACGTGTACAGCCTCCCCCAATTCAGTGTCGAGACCGACCATTGCCCACTGGTCAACATTATACAAAAAGACCTGAATGATATGACCCCTTGCCTCCAGCGCATTCTGCTTAAACTCCGGCGGTACGATTTCCAGCTCCTATACATCCCGGGCAAGGACCTGATCATAGCCGACGCTCTGTCCAGGGCAGTCAACACTCCGTGTGACCCAGAGGGGTTCGTCTGCCAGGTTGACGCCCATGTGGCCTTCACGGCCTCCAATCTGCCGGCCACTGATGAACGCCTTATCCACATTCGCCGCGAGACTGCGGCTGACCCCCTACTACAGCGTGTCATGCGCCACATGATGGACGGGTGGCTCAAGGGCCAATGCCCGCAGTTCTACAATGTCAGAGACCATCTGGCCGTAGTCGATGGTGTCCTCCTGAAGCTGGACCGCATCGTGATCCTGCACAGCATGCACCAGCTCGTTTTGGAACAGCTACACGAGGGTCAGCTTGGCGTGGAGAGGTGCCGATGGAGGGCTCGAGAGGCAGTGTACTGGCCCGGCATCAATGAGGACATCGCCAACACAGTGCTCAACTGCCCCACCTGTCAGCGGTTCCAGCCGGCCCAACCACGTGAGACCCTACAGCCCCATAAGTTGGTCACGTCCCCTTGATCTAAGGTAGGCGTTGACCTGTTCCATGCGCTCGGCAGGGACTATGTTCTGATTGTAGATTATTTTGCGAACTACCCGGAGGTCATACGCCTGCACGACATCACATCATCGGTGGTCATCCGTGCCTGCAAGGAGACCTTTGCTCGTCACGGCATCCCACTCACTGTGATGTCGGACAATGGCCCCTGCTTCGCGAGCCAGGAATGGTCCAACTTTTCCAGCAGGTACAACTTTGTGCATGTGACATCCAGTCCCCTGCACCCCCAATCCAATGGCAAAGCGGAAAAGGGCATCCGCATCATCAAACGGCTCCTCTGCAAGGCTGCCGATGCAGGATCCGACTTCTAGCTCGCCTTGCTGGCCTATCGTTCGGCCCTACTCACCACGGGCCTGTCGCCAGCCCAGCTGCTCATGGGTCGCACCCTCAGGACCACGGTGCCGTCCATTCATGTCCCAGACCTCGACCACGTTCCGGTCCTTCAGCGGATGCAACAGTCTCGTGCACAACACAAGGCGGCGCATGACGCTCGGGCGACTGATCTGCCTGCTCTGGCGCCGGATGACAACGTCCGCATCCATCTTCCGGAGGGTGGCTGGTCTGCAACTGCTGTGGTTCTTCGGCAGGTGTCTCCCCGCTCGTTCCTGGTTCATCTGCCAGATGGTTCCATTCGCCGCCGCAATCGGCGTGCCCTTCATCTCGTTCCACGCTCGCTACGTGATCCTCCACTGGTGCCACGCCCTCCTGTTGTCCCCAACCTGGACAATGTGGAGATTCCAAATACTCTGCATCCTCCTCACTCTGCTGTGGCCCAGCCCGTTCCTCAGCCAGTGGCTCCTGACCCACCCTTGAGGCGGTCAACCAGAATTCGTCACCCACCTCAGAGACTTGACTTATGGGTTTTACGATGTTGGACTCTTTGATCTGTTCTGTTATCCTGTTTCATCGTTCCAGTAGTTTGTATATACTGTTCATTTAGTTGTTGGTGTGACACCTGGGGCGTCATTCTCCGCCGGCGGGGGTCTCCGTTTTGCCGGCGCCCGGAGGTTTCCCAACGGCGTGGGGCTGCCCCACAATGGGAAACCCCATTGACCGGCCGGTGTAACGGAGCATCCCGCCGGTGGGTCGGGGCAGAAATGTGGCGGGGCGGGATGGAGAATTTCGCTCCTTATTTCTCGGCACCAGGCACCTTCCCGTGTAAATAGATTAGCCTCATGTACATAGTCATGTAAATAACACGCACACACATAGTCAGGTACATTCACTACACAATATTTATTGTCACGGAGGCACATATTCTTTATATAAAAGGGGGGATGTCATAATATACACCAGTATATCATGGTGCAGCCACACACACACACACACTGATGGACATGCAGTGAGACCAATCAGCATACACAACACCGCAGCCAATCACCAGTGAGAGCCACGCACTATAAAGACAGGGGACAGGAGAGTTCCAGCTCATTCTAGTAGCAGCCAGCTCAGAGCACAGAGCTCACAGCCTGCAACACGGACATTCACCAAGTGTTGAGTGCATCACCTGTTTAGGACTAGGCAAGGGTCAACAGTTAAAGCTGGTATTGCATTTACCCACAGTTCAAGTATGTTAATATAGTTAACCTTATAATAAAATAGAGTTGCACCACTTCCAGTGTTGGTGACCTGTTTGTGATCCAGAACACCTAACACATCAGTCATGACATAATTTTACATCAGGATTCCAGCACGCGACCTCAATGAACAAGAACCCCAAACTTATATTTATACAGCACTTTGGAAAAAGGAGAATGTCCAAAGGGCACTTTACAGAAATGTAATCAGGCTGAAAATGACACCAAGCTGAAAAAGGAGACATTGGGGCAAGTGACTAAATCCTTGGTCTAACAATGGGTTGGCTCTTTCAGCGGTGGGGGAAGGGCTTACTGCACGCCACTCCCTCGTTTAGAAAAGTCAGTTCCAAATTGACCGACATTAGAATCATAGAATCATCATAGAATTTACAATGCAGGAGGCCATTCGGCCCATCAAGTTTGCATCAGCCCTTACAAAGAGCACCCTACTGAAGCTCACGTATCTACCCTATCCCCGTAACCCAGTAACCCTCACTTAACATTTTTTGGACACTAAGGGCAATTTTTAAAATTTAAAAAAAATATATTTATTAACGTTTTTCAACACAATTTTTCTCCCTTACAAACAATAACCCCCCCCCCCCCCCCCGGAACAAAAAAAAAAAAGAGAAATTGCGCAGAGCAAGATATATACATGGCAAAATGATATATTTACACAGCTTTGTACACTGGCCCTCACCCGTACGTGCCAGTTTCCCCAACCCTTCATGTTATCTCTTGCTCATCCACCCTCCCAGGCAGTCCCCCCTGTCCCCCCCCTCCTCCCAGGACGTCCCCCCCCCTCCCCCCCCCTCCCAGGACGTCCCCCCCCCCCACCAAGGTTGCTGCTGCTGCTGACCGACCTTCCTCTAACGCTCCGCGAGATAGTCTAGGAACGGTTGCCACCGCCTGTAAAACCCCTGCGCAGACCCGCTCAAGGCGAACTTAATCCTCTCCAACTTTATGAACCCAGCCATATCATTTATCCAGGCTTCCAGGACTAAGGGCAATTTAGCATGTCCAATCCACCTAACCCGCACATCTTTGGACTGTGGGAGGAAACCGGAGCACCCGGAGGAAACCCACGCAGACACGGGGAGAAAGTGCAGACTCTGCACAGACAGTGACCCAGCCGGGAATCGAACCTGGGACCCTGGAGCTGTGAAGCAACTGTGCTAACCACTATGCTACCATGCTACCCAAATACGGTCACCACGCAGTAATAATGCACTGCCAGCAATCTAAAGAAGCTGAGGGTCAGACCTCTGCCAGCCTGCTGGAGTTGGCGGAAATGGCACAGAATGATCCTTTGAATGCGAGGGCTGGTGGGGTGAAAAGTGAGGCCACGAGTGACCCTGTCATGGTTCTGGGAGGGTTGGAAAGGTGTGCGGGAGATGGGTTAAACCTGGTTTAGTGTTCTGTCAACCACATGTGAGGAGAAATCTCAGGTAAGGAAAAAGGCAAACATGTCAGAAGTATCAATTTTGATGGTGGCATCATCAGAACAGATGCGACGGAGGGGGAGAAACAGGGAGAATGCGATGGGGTCCTTACAGGGAGCAGGGTGTGAGGAGCTGTAATCGAGGTAGCTGTGGGAGTTGATGGGCTTGTAATGAATATTGGTGGTCAGCCTATCACCGGAAATGGAGACAGAGTGGTCAAGGAAGGGAAGTGAAGTGTTGGAGATGGACCATGTGAAGGTGAGAGAGGGGTGGAAATTGGATCAAAATTTATACCTTTTTCCAGGCCCAGATGAGAGCATAGAACATAGAACATAGAAAATACAGCACAGAACAGGCCCTTCGGCCCACGATGTTGTGCCGAACCATTGTCCTAGATTAATCATAGATTATCATTGAATTTACAGTGCAGAAGGAGGCCATTCGGCCCCCTGAGTCTGCACCGGCTCTTGGAAAGAGCACCCGACCCAAACTCAACACCTCCACCCAACACCAAGGGCAATTTTGGACACTAAGGGCAATTTATCATGGCCAATCCACCTACCCTGCACATCTTTGGACTGTGGGAGGAAACCGGAGCACCCGGAGGAAACCCACGCAGACACTGGGAGGACGTGCAGACTCCGCACAGACAGTGACCCAAGCCGGAATCGAACCTGGGACCCTGGAGCTGTGAAGCAATTGTGCTTTCCACAATGCTACCGTGCAGCCCTTAAGAACAAATAAATCTACACTATATCATTCTACCATAATCCATGTACCTATCCAATAGCTGCTTGAAGATCCCTAATGTTTCCGACTCAACTACTTCCACAGGCAGTGCATTTCATGCCCCCACTACTCTCTGGGTAAAGAACCTACCTCTGACATCCCCCCTATATCTTCCACCATTCACCTTAAATTTATGTCCCCTTGTAATGGTTTGTTCCACCCGGGGGAAAAGTCTCTGACTGTCTACTCTATCTATTCCCCTGATCATCTTATAAACCTCTATCAAGTCGCCCCTCATCCTTCTCCGTTCTAATGAGAAAAAGGCCTAGCACCCTCAACCTATGAAATAGTATTGATGCAGTCATTGACGCAAAGAAAAAAAAGTTGCGGGTGCGAGTCTGAATAGGGCTGGAACAAGGAGCGTTCCACATAACCCACAAAAAGACAGGCATAACTGGGGCCCATGTTGGTACCCATAGCCATGTCTTCATTTGCAGGAAGTGAGACAAGTTAAAGCAGAACTATTTATCGATCGAACAAGTTCAGCCAGGTGGGGAGATTGGTGGTGGGACGGGGATTGTTTGGGCCTCTGCTCATGAAGAAGCGGAGAGCCCTCAGTCCCTCCTGGTGGCGAACGGAGGTGTAGAATATAACGTTTTAATCGGCAATAAGAAGTCCCTATAATATTTTTGGCTGTTTCCTATAAATACATAAAACTGTTGTGACATGGGCCCAGAAATGGTTACACAGAGCTACTTGTGCCCGATTAAACAGAAAAGGAAGTGCTTGACACTGGGCTGGATGAGGAAAATACGAACATCCCCTTCCAACAAGACTTGTATTGAGTCCAAAACTGGACAGTGGTGAAGTGAGTGGGTCTGACATTGGGGTGGCTGTGGATTGTCTTGAGGACAGTGGGATGAGGGAGCTGAGGATTCTAGGATAAAGGAACAAACCCTTAAAATCAGAGCCAGGTCATTCAGGAGAGAATTTAGGAAATTATCCTTCATGCAAAGGATGGTGTCAGAATAGTACCCACCCACAAAAAGTAGGAGATGTTTTTGTGATTGTGTGCTTCAAAATACGTAAAATATACTCATCTAAATATATGATTATGTAAATGTCATCCCAGGAAGTGATGCAACATCATGTACTGTAGTAGCCTTTCTAGTTTGTTTAGTCTGCGAGTCTGCACAATGAGTAGCACTTGTAGCATCAGTAAGAAGAAGCTTCGATTAAATATCTGTGCAGGGTGACCAAATTCATCTGGATTTTACCAGACTGTCCCATATTTGAAGCAGTCTATCCATGTCCACATCGATTGATGCTGCAAAGGGCTTTGTCCTTTACTTTTAATCTTTTGTTTCAACACGTGCGCACTGCGTATATCCACCTGGTGGGGTACATCCTCCCGGTGGCGTACAGCCACAGTCCTAGCAGAACACCACCCTGCAGTCCCCCAGCTCCCAATCGTGACAGTCCCTTCTTATCTGCTCCCACTGCCTTGCCACCACCACACGCTCCTCGCTCCTATGGTTTCGCAAGTGCGCGTCCCACGCACATGTGTGGTTTCTCACACGCCAAGAGAATTG
This sequence comes from Scyliorhinus torazame, assembly GCF_047496885.1. Lineage (NCBI taxonomy): Eukaryota > Metazoa > Chordata > Chondrichthyes > Carcharhiniformes > Scyliorhinidae > Scyliorhinus > Scyliorhinus torazame. Next base: position 78,396,817 of record NC_092707.1, read on the forward strand.
GCCACCCTGGACCTGTCTTCAATCTCTACGCTTACCTTCACCTTTGTTTGTATGAGTCATGAAAGAGGTATCACAACAGATACGAGATCAAGTAATCATTTTAAATCTGGGCTTTGTTAATCATTTAAAATCTGGGATGAGCAGATTTTGCTCGCCAAGGAGGGTGGATGGAGCGAGGAGACGAATCAGCCAGGATTTCAGTGAATTGCAACAGAGCATGCTTGAGGGGCTGATTTACCTACTCTGTTCCCATGTACATACATGCAGTCTGCCATCGCCAGAGGGAATTATTTTACAGTTGAATTCTGATGCAGCCTTTTGCAACTTGGAAGCCAAACCATGTGGGCCACCGTACCCAGAGAATCGCACAAACATCTTTGAAATACATGCCTTGAAATTCATCCCCCTTGGGAGAGAACTATGGTGGGGGTCGGGGGTGGGGGGTGGGGGGGGGCGGTGGGGGATCGCGGAGTGCTGCTGTGTGGCAGTTAAAGAGTTAATTACAGGGCAACACATCCCCAATCACGCCATGTGTGCCCACCATCCTTATCATGGCACCTGAATGTCCCACCTTGGAGAGGCAGAGCTTATAATTAATCTATTTTAACCTAGGATCTCCCCAGTGCCTGATTTGGACATTGTGACAATTGAGGTTATGGTGTCCATAATTATTCACAGTTTAAAAAAAACTGAGCATGTATTTCATCCTCTAACACAGCGTCACACAAGGTCGCAACCCGCTCTCAGGGCCGATGAGGTACAACGCCAGCCGAGGTCAATGAAACCGCTGTCGAAAATCTTAACAAAGAATGCTGCAAATGTTCGTCTGGAACTTCACTGGTGTATTTTCCTTTGCAGAGCATCCTGTGTGAGGCTGTTTTTATTCGGCATATACATTTAAAAATTCAGCACAGGCATAAATCCATTTTGTCACGCATTCGTTCATCTTGCTTTGATTTAAAACTCAGGTTTGGCATCACTTAATCGCTTTTTCCTCCGATTTCAATTTAACGATAAGCCAGTGGTCAGGAAACTTGGCAGTGTAAGGGAGGCAGGAATGGTTTGCTCCATAAGGTCAGCAACCTCTTCAGGACTCTTTTTGTGAGCAAGAAGGGTTGGAAATATCCCACGTCCTTTACCCCCACTCCGCTCCATTCCCAGAACCCTCAGGCCTAGCCTTTTCCAACCCTGATTATGGTCACTCTCTTCCCACTCCAGGTTGCAGAGAACAGACCCCAAGGAAGCACGGTTGCAGCTTTCTGCCATTGGGCATGGCCAGTCTGACAGTTTGGCTGTTACGGGCAGGAAATGGGCAGCACAATGGCACAGTGGTTAGCACTGCTGCCTCACAGCACCAGGGACATGCATTAAATTCCGACCTTAGGTGACTGTCTATGTGGAGTTTGCACATTCTCCCCGTGTCTGCATGGATTTCCTCCGGGTGCTCCTGTTTCCTCCCACACCCCAAAGATGTGAATGTTAGGTGGATTGGCCATGCTCAATTGCCCCATAGTGTCCAAAGATGTGTAAGTTAGGTGTGGTTATGGGATAGGGCAGGGGAGTGGGCCTCGGTAGGGTGCTCGTTCAGATGGTTGATGCAGACCTGATGGGCTGAATGGCATCCTTTTGCACTGTAGGAAATCTATGGTTCTATGGTTGGAACCAAAAAAATGTTGTCGAGCTTTTGTGTTACGTTTCTCAGGACCTCTGTGTCCCAGACCTTTTCGGGTCCTTCCACCATTTACAGCCTCCCTCGGCACTTTGCCAGCAGACATTGAGGTCAAGGTGTTTGAGCATCATTCCTCCCACTCTAATAATACCAAATAATTTGAACAGCTGTTTGATTTTCCCTGCAGGTCTTCCTATATTGTTGTTTGTAAATGTCATTTTGACTGTCTGTAATCCCTTCTTCGGTGCAAATCTCTTAAATGTGAAGCAAGGTGCCATTACTCCAGCAGTTTGTCACAGTTTGTAATGCTGCACATCGGTCTGCCACCTGCACCCACGCGACCTCTACAACTCAGCTGTATCTGGCTAAAATGAATAACAGTCCAATCAGTGTCAAAGGAAAGAAAGTAACTGCAGAGATAGTGGATTCATTGGTAGTAATGTTTCAAAAATCCGTAAATTCTGGAAAAGTCTCAGAGGATTGGAAAACTGCCAATGCACACTCTAATTCAAAAGAGGAGGGCGGCAAAAAAACAAGTAACTATCGGCCAATTAGCTTAACTTCTGTCACTGGAAAATGTTAGTGTTCATTATAAAGGATGTAATAGCAAATCATTTAGATGTGTATAATATAATCAAGCTGCATCAGCATGGCTTCATAAAGGGGAAAATCATGCCTGTCAAACTCATTAGCATTCTTTGAGGTGGTAACTGGCAGGGTGGATGAAGGGGAACCAGTAGATGTAATATATTTATATTGCCAAAAGTGTTTGATAAGGTACCACACAAAAGGCTACTCAATAAGATAAGAGCCCATGACATTGGGAGTAGTGTATTAGCATGGACAGAGATTTGGCTAACTGATAGAAGACAGTGTTGGGATAAGAGAGCCATTTTCAGGATGGCAACCTGTAACTAGTGGAGTGCTCCACGAATCCGAAGGAAATTTATGCACTATTGCCAAGTTTGTAGATGACACAAACATAGGTAGGAAGGCAAATGGTGAGGTTGACACAGTCTACAGAGAGATATAGTTAGGTGAATGGGCAACAATTTGGCAGATGGAATTTGCTGTAGGAAAATGTAAAGTTCTTCACTTCAGTAGAAAGAATAAAGGAGCTGAATATTATTTAAATGGAGAAAGACTGCAGAAAGTTTCAGCACAGGATAATTTAGAGGTTCTTGTGCATAAATCACAAAAAGCTAGCATGCAAATTCAGCAAGTAATTGGGACGACAAATAGAATGTTGGCCTTTATTTCAAAGGGAATGGAGTATAAAATTACGGAAATCCTGCTAAAACTATACAAGGCACTAATTGGACCACACCTGGAATATTGTGAACAGTTTTGGTCCCCTTATCTAAGGAAAGGTTTACTGACATTGGAAGCAGTCCAGGGAACGCTCACTAGGTTGATCCTGGGTATGGAGCCACTTTCTTATGAGGAGACGTTGAGTAAACTGGACCTGTACTCATTGCAGTTTAGGAGAATGAGAGGTGACCTTATTGAGACATATGGGATTCTCAGGGGGCTTGACAGGGTGAATGCTGTGAGGTTGTTTCCTCTTGTGGGAGAGTCTAGGACCTGAGGGCATAATCAAAGAGTAAGAGGTTACCCGTTTAAGGTAGAGATGAGGAGGAATTTCTTCTCTCAGAGGGTAGTGAATCTGTGGAATTCTTTACAGCAGAGAGCTGCAAAGGCTGGGCCATTAAGTACGTTCAAGGCTGAATAGACAGATTTTTCATCAGGAAGGGAATCGAGGATTATGGTGATAAAGCAAGAGGGTGGAGTTGAGGATTATATCAGATCAGCCATGATCTCATTGAATGGTGGAGCAGACTTGATGAGATGAATGGCCTACTTCTGCTCCTATGTCTTATGGTCTTACCATCTGTTTCTATGTTTGGCTTGAACCTTAAGCAGAATTCTTGTGCTGACAACATCTACATAATCATCATAGAAGGTGGAAAGATGTTGAATATTACATTCCTTCTGTCTTTTATTTTGTGCTCAATAGTTGGAGATGATCAAAATGCAAGTCAGTAAAACATTATCATAAGGTGCTGAATAATTCAAAAGAATTGTTTAGCAATTAACATTTTAATGTGGCTAGCTGAGTCCCAGCACTCCATTGCATGAATTATTTTTCTAATCTTTTGGATTGATTAATGCACCATTTGTTATTGATACACATATATATGTGGGAAAATGTGAAATTGTCCATGTTGGCAGGAAGAATAAAAAATAAACAAATGATCTAAATGGTGAGAGATTACAGAGCTCTGAGATTCAGGGGGATCTGAGTGCTCCAGTGCATGAATTACAAAATGCTAGAATACAGGTCCAGCATAGATTGGAAAAACTAATAGAATTTTATCATTTATTGGAAGGGGAATTGAATACGAAAGTGGGGAGATTATGCTTCAATTAGGGCCTTGGTGAGTCCATATCTGGAGTATTGTGTACAATATTGGTCTCCTTCTTTAAGGAAGAATGTAACTGCTTTGGAAGCAGTTCAGAGATGGTTAACTAGACTAGTACCTGGAATAGGTGGGTTGTCTTATGAAAAAGGCTGATCAGGCTAGATTTGTATCTGCTGGAGTTTAGACGAGTAAGAGTTGACTTGATTGAAACATACAAGATCTCGAGGGGTCTGGACAGGGTGAATGTGGAGAGGATGTTTCGTCTTGCGGGAGAATCTAGAACTAAGGGTCCCTGTTTAAAAATAAGGCATCATTCATTTAAGATAGAGGCGAGGAGAATGTTTTTCTCTGAGAGGGTCATGGTCTCTGGAACTCTCTTCCTGAAAAGGTGGTGGAAGCAGAGTCTTTGAATGTTTTTAAGGTGGACCTAGATAACGTCTTGAGTAACAAGTGGGTGAAAAGCTATTAGGGGTAGGTGGGAATGTGGAGTTGAAGTTGCAATCAGATCAGCCATGATCATATTGAATGGTGGAGCAGGCTCGAGGGGCCGAGTGGCTGCCTCCTCCTAATTCATATGTTTATATGTTTGATCATATACCTACGTCTATGAGAAGATGATGGGACAAGTCTAGATTTTCTGTGTCGAAATACCAACAGAACAGTCTTGGCTGAAGCCACAAGGCACAAGCCACATTTTGACTTGTATTGTAGCATCAAAAAAGATTTCAGCCAAAGGTCCTGCAGAAACGTTGAAGATCTAACTGTAGCCAAAAGGGTAATGAGGTTTTTTGAGAATGCACCAAATGCTGGAATTCAGGTGAAATGGTACACATGCTTCAGCTTAAGTCTTACATTCCTTTCCCCTGGAACTTTGGAAGATTTCTAGATCATAAACGTTGCCTCTCATCTCTACCTCAGGGATCAAATTTCATTTCTAAGCCGGAGCTTTACTGCAAGCTGTGAGCTTTGTTGATAATGATGCTTCTGAACCACGAAAGGTGAATGATAAGAACATTTCTATCAGAGGTTCAGAGGCTGGAAGATTTATTGCAGACTATTGCTGTGAACTGATTGCTATCCCTCAAGAATGCTTATTTTTCTTTATCCTTCCCAGATAATGCCAGCTGACCGTCATATTTTTGGGTCTAATGTGCAGCGAGTTACCACTTTTCAAGCTTCTTGCAGATGAGAGCTTATTTTGCTGTGTTTTCCTTGTCGGTCCTGCTTCATGTTAAATTCTAGCCTATTCTCTGGTAGCCTCAGTTCTGAATAATGGCCCCTTGTGTAATCTCTCAAAAACAGGCACATGCAAAATCAAGCTGCAAATCGACATGTGGCCCTGCACTCCGCACTAATGAGGATGGTTTTAGAGTTGCAGCCTATTAGGATAATTTTCACAGTGCTAACACCATGTGCTAATTGATTGAAAGATGTAATAAAATTCCCGTTTGTTATTGCGATATGTTGCTGTACAACATGAGAAATGGAACACTGGCTCATTCCAAGCACTTCTGGAGTTAATAGGAAGAATTTATATATATTGCCTCATATTGTTGAAACACTGGGAGCACTTCGCGAAAGTGAATTACTTTTGGAGTGACTGTTCGTCACGTAAGCGACAGAGTTGCAGGATTGTGATATCACATTGAAGATTATGAACATCACAGTGAGACCTGGTGAGAAATTGGATTTTATTTATTGTCACGTGTACCAAGGTACAGTGTCATGAGAATGTCACTTTAAGAAATGTTTGTCTGCTCAAGTTACTGTACTGATGTCAGTGGAGCTGAGCTCTGGCTCTGCTTTAAAGTTTCACTTTGAGAAATAGCTTGGGTGTGTCTGTGTTTTTGGGTTTCGTTTTAGTATTGGAGCTGCAGCCAGCCAAAGAAGGTGTACTGTTGTTCTCTCTGCCATGTAAAGACTATCTCCTGATCATTTGGTGAATTCAGAGTGATATCTGTTCTCAGTAGTGAATTTAAACCTGATGTGCTTCTGTTAAAAGTTTTTTTTAATGTCTGATGGATGTTAAAAGGAAAGTATAAGGATTACTTAGTGTTGTATTCTTTGGGGGTTGTATTTGAATTGATGGTTGCTAAGATGTTCACTGTATGTTTTAAAAGGTTAACTTGAGTTCATAGAATAAACATTGTTTTGCTTTAAAAAGCAATGATTTTTGATTTCTGCTGCACCACACCTGTAGAGTGGGCCGTGTGCTCCCCATACCACAATCTAGTAAAAGTCGTGGGTCAGGTGAACTCTATGAAACATTTTGGGGTTCGCTAAACCCTGGCCCATAACACCAGTGAAAAGTAGTTTTCTGCGAGCAGCTCAATAAATCTTAAGTACATGAAAAGAAAAGGAAATAAAAGAAAATATATAAAAGGGCAACACAATGTAACTACATAAACTCCAGCATCGGGTGAAGCATACAGGGGTGTAGTGTTAATGAGGTCAGACCATAAGAGGGTCATTTAGGAGTCTGGTAACAGCGGGGAAGAAACTGCTTTTGAGTCTGTTCGTGCGTGTTCTCAGACTTTTGTATCTCCTGCCCGATGGAAGAAGTTGGAAGAGTGAGTAAGCCGGGTGGTAGGGATCTTTGATTATGCTGCCCGCTTTCCCCAGGCATCAGGAGGTGTAGATGGAGTCAATGGATGGGAGGCAGGTTTGTGTGATGGACTGCGATATATTCACCACACTCTGAAGTTTCTTGCGGTCTTGGGCCGAGCAGTTGCCATACCAGGCTGTGATGCAGCCAGATAGGATGCTTTCTATGGTGCATCTGAAAAAGTTGGTAAGAGTTAATGTGGACATGCCGAATTTCCATAGTTTCCTGAGGAAGTATTGGCGCTGTTGGCTTTCTTGGTGGTAGCGTCGATGTGGGTGGACCAGGACAGATTTTTGGAGATGTGTACCCCTAGGAATTTGAAACTGCTAACCATCTCCACCTCGGCCCCGTTGATGCTGACAGGGGTGTGTACAGTACTTTGCTTTCTGAAGTCAATGACCACCTCTTTAGTTTTGCTGGCATTGAGGGATAGATTGTTGTCACTGCACCACCCCACCAGGTTACATAGATATTTTCTATGTTCTCGATCTCCCTCCTGTATTCTGACTCGTCGTTATTCGAGATCCGGCCCACAATGATCGTATCATCAGCAAACTTGTAGATGGAGTTGGAACCAAATTTTGTCATGCAGTCGTGTGTGTACAGGGAGTATAGTAGGGGCTACGTATGCAGTCTTGTGAGGCCCCGGTATTGAGGACTATTGTGGAGGAGGTGTTGTTGTTTATTTGGACTGATTGTGGTCTGTGGGTCAGAAAGTCAAGGATCCAGTAGCAGAGTGGGGAGCCAAGTCCTAGGTTTTGGAGCTTTGATATCAGCTTGGCTGGGATTATGGTGTTGAAGACGGAGCTGTAGTCAATAAATAGGAGTCTGATGTCGGAGTCCTTGTTGTCGAGATGCTCTAGGAACAAAGAACAAAGAACAAAGAAAAGTACAGCACAGGAACAGGCCCTTCAGCCGTCCATGCTGCCCGTCTAAACTAAAATCTTCTACACTTCCTGGGTCCGTATCCCTCTATTCCCATCCTATTCATGTATTTGTCCAGATGCCCCTTAAATGTCACTATCGTCCCTGCTTCCACCACCTCCTCCGGCAACGCGTTCCAGGCACCCACTACCCTCGGTGTAAAAAACTTGCCTCGTACATCTCCTCTAAACCTTTCCCCTCGCACCTTAAACCTATGCTCCCCAGTAATTGACCCCTCTACCCTGGGGAAAAGCCTCTGAGTATCCACTCTGTCTATGCCCCTCATAATTTTGTATACCTCTATCAGGTCGCCCCCTCAACCTCCGCCGTTCCAGTGAGAACAAACTGAGTTTATTCAATCGCTCCTCATAGCTAATGCCCTCCATATCAGGCAACATTCTGGTAAATCTCTTCTGCACCCTCTCTAAAGCCTCCACATCCTTCTGGTAGTGTGGCGACCAGAATTGAACACTATACTCCAAGTGTGGCCTAACTAAGATTCTATACAGCTGCAAAATGACTTGCCAATTCTTATACTCAATGCCCCGGCCAATGAAGGCAAGCATGCCATATGCCTTCTTGACTAACTTCTCCACTTGTGTTGCCCCTTTCAGTGACCTGTGGACCTGTACTCCTAGATCTCTCTGATTTTCAATACTCTTGAGGGTTCTACCATTCACTGTATATTCCCTACCTGCATTAGACCTTCCAAAATGCATTACCTCACATTTGTCCGGATTAAACTGCATCTGCCATCTCTCTGCCCAAGTCTCCAAACGATCTAAATCCTGCTGTATCCTCTGACAGTCCTCATCGCTATCTGCAATTCCACCAACCTTTGTATCGCCTGCAAACTTACAAATCAGCCCAGTTACATTTTCCTCCAAATTATTTATGTAGACTACGAACAGCAAAGGTCCCAGCACTGATCCCTGCGGAACACCACTAGTCACAGCCCTCCAAGTAGAAAAGCACCCTTTTATTGCTACTCCCTGCTTTCTATGACCTAGTCAGTTCTGTATCCACCTTGCCAGCTCATCCCTGATCCCGTGTGACTTCACCTTTTGTATCATTCTACCATGAGGGACCTTGTCAAAGGCCTTACTGAAGCCCATTTTGACAACATCCACTGCATCAATCATCTTTGTGACCTCTTTGAAAAACTCCATCAAGTTAGTGAGACACAACCTCCCCTTCACAAAACCATGCTGCCTCTCACTATGCTTCCAAATGGGAGTAGATCCTGTCTCGAAGAATTCTCTCCCATAATTTCCCTACCACTGACGCGAGGCTCACCAGCCTGTAGTTCCCTGGATTATCCTTGCTACCCTTCTTAAACAAAGGAACAACATTGGCTGTTCTCCAGTCCTCCGGGACATCACCTGAAGACAGTGAGGATCCAAAGATTTCTGTCAAGGCCTCAGCAGTTTCCTCTCTCGCCTCCTTCAGTATTCTGGGGTAGATCCCATCAGGCCCTGGGGACTTATCTACCTTAATATTTTTCAAGACGCTCAACACCTCATCTTTTTGGATCTCAATGTGACCCAGGCTATCTACAAAACCTTCTCTAGACTCAACATCCACCAATTCCTTCTCTTTGTTGAATACTGATGCAAAGTATTCATTTAGTACCTCGCCCATTTCCTCTGGCTCCACACATTGCCTATCCTTCAGTGGGCCAACCCTTTCCCTGGCTACCCTGTTGCTTTTTATGTATGTGTAAAAAGCCTTGGGATTTTCCTTAACCCTATTTGCCAATTACTTTTCGTGACCCCTTCGAGCCCTCCTGACTCCTTGCTTAAGTTCCTTCCTACTTTCCTTATATTCCACACAGGCTTCATCTGTCCCCAGCCTTCTAGCCCTCACAAATACCTCCTTTTTCTTTTTGTCGAGGCCGACAACATCTTTCGTTATCCAAGGTTCCTGAAATTTGCTGTATTTATCGTTCTTCCGCACAGGAACATGCCGGTCCTGAATTCCTTTCAACTGACATTTGAAAGCCTCCCACACGTCAGATGTTGATTTACCCTCAAACATCCGCCCCCAATCTAGGTTCTTCAGTTCCCGCCTAATATTGCTATAATTAGCCTTCCCCCAATTTAGCACATTCACCCTAGGACCACTCTTATCCTTGTCCAGCAGCACTTTAAAACTTACTGAATTATGGTCATTGTTCCCGAAATGCTCCCCTACTGAAACTTCTACCACCTGGCCGGGCTCATTCCCCAATACCAGGCCCAGTATAGCCCCTTCCCTAGTTGGACTGTCTACATATTGTTTTAAGAAGCCCTCCTGGATGCTCCTTACAAACTCTGTCCCGTCTAAGCACCTAGCACTAAGTGAGTCCCAGTCAATATTGGGGAAGTTGAAGTCTCCCATCACAACAACCCCGTTGTTTTTACTCGTTTCCAAAATCTGTCTACCTATCTGCTCCTCTATCTCTCGCTGGCTGTTGGGAGGCCTGTAGTAAACCCCCAACATTGTGACTGCACCCTTCTTATTCCTGATCTCTACCCATGTAGCCTCGCTGCCCTCTGAGGTGTCCTCCCGTAGTACAGCGTTGATATTCTCCCTAACCAGTAGTGCAAGTCCTCCACCCCTTTTACATTCCCCTCTATCCCGCCTGAAACATCTAAATCCTGGAACGTTTTGCTGCCAATCCTGTCCTTCCCTCAACCAGGTCTCTGTAATGGCAACAGCATCATAGTTCCAAGTAATAATCCAATTTCTAAGTTCATCTGCCTTACCCGCAATACTTCTTGCATTAAAACATATGCACTTCAGGACACCAGACCCTCTGTTTTTAACAACATCTCCCTGTCTGCTCTTCCTCAAAGCCATACTGGCCCTATTCCCTAGTTCTCTCTCAATGCTTTCACCTTCTGACCTATTGCTCTGGTACCCACCCCCCCTGCCATACTAGTTTAAACCCTCCTGTGTGACACTAGCAAACCTTGCGGCCAGGATATTTATGCCTCTCCAGTTTAGATGCAACCCGTCCTTCTTATACAGGTCACACCTGCCCCGGAAGAGCTCCCAATGGTCCAGATAATGGAAACCCTCCCTCCTACACCAGCTGTTTAGCTACATGTTTAGCTGCTCTATCTTCCTATTTCTAGCCTCACTGGCACGTGGCACAGGGAGTAATCCCGAGATTACAACCCCAGAGGTCCTGTCTTTTAACTTTCTGCCTAGCTCCCTGAACTCCTGCTGCAGGACCTCATGCCCCTTCCTGCCTATGTCGTTAGTACCAATATGTACAACAACCTCTGCCTGTTTGCCCTCCCCCTTCAGGATGACCGCTACCCGTTCAGAGACGTCCTGGACCATGGCACCAGGGAGGCAACATACCATCCTGGAGTCTCTTTCACATCCACAGAAGCGCCTATCTGTGCCCCTGACTATAGAGTCCCCAATGACTATTGCTCTTCTGTGCTTTGACCCTCCCTGCTGAACATCAGAGCCAGCCGCGGTGCCAGATGAGTGTAGGGCCAGAGAGATGGCGTCTGCTGTGGACCGGTTGAGGCGGTATGCGAATTGCAATGGATCAAGGCGTTCTGGGAGTATGGAAGTGATGCGCTTCATGACCAACCTATCGAAGCACTTCATTACGACTGAAGTCAGGGCCACTGGATGGTAGTCATTGAGGCACGTTGCCTGGTTCTTCTTTGGCACCGGTATGATGGTGGACTTCTTGAAGCAGGTGGGGACCTCGGTGCGGAGTAGGGAGAGGTTAAAGATGTCCGCGAACCATCGCCTTCCGAGAGTTTACTTTCAGGAAGGCCGATCTGAGTTCAGAAGCTGTGATGGTGAGTATGGGTGTGTTATAGGCTGCTGTGGCACTCGACAGCGGATCATTGGCTTCCTGCTTGAGCCGAGCATAGAATGCATTGAGTTCATCGGGGAGGGGTGCGCTGCTGCTGGAGATGCTGCTTGGTTTCGCTTTGTAGCCCGTTATGTTATTTAGGCCTTGCCACAACCGTCGAGAGTCTGTAACACTAGTCTGTGACTCTAGCTTGGTCTGATATTCTCTCTTGGCATCTCGGATGGCTTTGCGGAGATCGTACCTGGATTTCTTGTCTAGGCCAAGTCGCCTGACTTGAACACCTCAGACTTGCCCTTCAGTAGGGAGTGAATCTCGCGATTGAGCCACGGTTTCCGGTTGGGGAACGTACGTACTGCTTTCTTTGGCACGCAGTCATCCACACATTTGCGGATGAAGTCTGTGACGGTGGTGGCATATTCATTTAAGTTGGTCACTGAGTTCTTAAATATGGACCAGTCCGCTGTCTCTAAGCAGTCATGTAGCAGCTCTCCTGTTTCCTCGGACCAGCACTGCACAACCTTCTTAGCTGGATTCTCCCGCTTGAGTTTCTGCTTGTATGCCGGGAGAAGGAGCACCGTCTTATGGTCTGATTTCCCAAAGTGCGGCTGGGGAATGGAATGTTAGGCGCCCTTGATTTTTGAGTAGCAGTGGTCAAGAGTGTTGTCACCCCTAGTGGGACAGGAGATATGCTGGTGGAATCTCAGCAGTACACTCTTGAGGTTGGCCTTGTTGAAGTCCCCGGCCAACATAAACAAGGCCTCTGGGTGTTCTGTTCCGCCGTTGTTTATAACTGTGTAAAGTTCGTCCAATGCCCTCTTCACTTCTGCCTGTGGTGGGATGTAAACCATTGTGATAATGGCTAAAGTGAACTCACGTGGAAGATAGTATGGGCTGCACTTCACGGTCAGGTATCCCAGGTCTGGGAAGCAGTAGGTCGCCAGGGTTGCCACATCCAAGCACCAGGAGGTGTTGATGAGGAGGCAAACCCCTCCACCCTTCGCTTTGCCTGATGACGCGGTGCGGTCCACCCGATAAATTGAGAAGCCTTCAGGTTGTATGGCACAGTCTGGTGAGGCGGGGGTGAGCCATGTCTCTGTGAAACAGAGCACACAGCAGTCACTTACTTCCCTCTGAGAGATAAGTCTAGCGTTATGTTCGTCCAGCTTGTTTTCAATCGCTTGAACTTTTGTCAGGTGTATGCTGGGGTGAGGAGTCTTGAAACAGCGTTGCTTCAGTTTCACCTGCAGACCTACGTGTTTTCCTCGCTTCCTCGGTCGGTGGCTGCGGCTCCATGGTCCCGGGATCCGCTGGGAGAAGTCAGCCCTTGTGGAAGGTAGGTGACTCTGTCTGGTGGGGGCTGGGGCGTGGCGAGATCAGGGCACTGGTTACGTTTCTCAGGTCGAGTCTGGCAGGGTCCCGGGCACGGGTTGAGGTAATGGGGCTGCTGGAGCGGGGGGGGGGGGGGGGGGGGGGGGCGGTATGTCTGCACTCCGGACAGTTCCCGGCATTCTGTGAGCATGGGACTACCTTGCGGTGCGTTCGGGTCCTCGCGCAGGGTCTCTGCTGTTACGGGGGTCCTGGGTCCCGGGCAGGGGCTTCCTGAGGCAGGTTGGGCTGGGTCCCGTATTCTGTTCACTCCTTGGGCGCTTCTGGGGTCAGGTCTTGCAGTAGGCCCGATCGGGCCTCCACGTGGATTTTTCTTTCCTCCATCTCCAGGTCGGTTGGGTTGCTGGGCGGGCCTCTCCGTGTCTGCCGGCTGGGCGGGCCTCTCTGGGTCGAGTTGGGCCAGGTCTCGTGGTCGGGGGATGGGTGGGGAGCTCCGGGGACTGGGCCGAGTGGTCCAGGGGCTGGCGTCGGTTCTTAGGCCGGTCAGGCGCTCCGAGGTCCGAGTCGGGTCCAAATCGAGGTTGGGGCCTCACTCCCGGTTTGGGCCCCATCCACTTCCATTCGTGGAGGTCAGGTCGGGTCGGGTCAAAAGGTCTCCATGGGCCTCGAAGAATGTTCAAGCCGGGAAGAAAAGATAAGAGAGAGAGGTTAGTAATAATGTTCGTCTTAGAATCTGTTAAGGAGAGCTCGCAGAGAGTCGCCACGCTCCAACGCCATCTTGTGATTTATCGGAATCTCTGCGAGAGTCAAGCTGTCACATTTTAGCAGTCTGTGACCATGTTACCACCCAAAGGATTTAGAACTAGAGTTAATTGTAATGTTGTTGTTTAAAATGCAGTATATTCGTGAAGTTTTTGGAACAAAACTCTCTGAAATCTGATAGCTATGATGTTACTGAGCGAGCCTTGAACGTTGCATCCTTGTGGACTGAAGGTGATAAGCAATTTGGTGGCATGTCTCTAGAATTGTGATGGATTTGTCTCCCTTTGCCTGGATGAGTGCAGCTCCAACAACACTCAAGAAGCTCAACACCATCCAGGACAAAGTAGCCTGCTTGATTGGCACCCCTTACACAAACATTTACTCCACCTTCGACAAACAGTGTGTACCACCTACAAGAGACACTGCGGAAACTCATCAAGGCTCCTTAGACAACACCTTCCAAACTCATGACCACTACCATCTTGAAGGGCAAGGGGAGAAGATACATGGGATCCCCACCACCTGGAGGTTCACCTCTGAGTCACTCACCATCCTGACTTGGAAATATATCGGCCGTGTTTCCACTGTTGCGGGGCCAAAGTCCTGGAACTTCTTCCCTGACAGCTCTGTGGGGTCTGCAGCGGTTCAAGCAAGCAGCTCACCACCACCTTATCAAGTGCAATAGGGAATGGGCAATAAATGCTGACCTAATCACTGACACCCACATCCTGTAAAATGATGGTGAAACAAATTAGCATGTCAGACCCATCTCATGAGACTAGTGTTTTCAGTTACAGTATGTTCAGCAAACATTGTTGTGCATGTGGATGTGTGTTCTTCCCGCCCAACAGGCAGACATGGGAGGCCAAATGATACCCTCTCTGGCTGGGGACAAAATGCACTATTTACCTTTGTGACCACCTTGCCTAGTCGGCGGATGTAGATGATGGGGCTGACTGCAATGGAATCAGTAGCTCCTGCTAAAATACCCAAATGAATGGACGGGGAGCCTGCATTGACAAATCAGGTTTTCTGATTCACATCCCTGATTGCAAAATGATGTGATGCATGCCCTTAAGTTTCCAACAGCTCCCCAGTAGGAAGGATTCTGAGCCTCGAGTGCAAATGCAATTACTATCATTTGTGAGTTATACTGCTATGTCTAACGTACTCCCCTGTCAGGAGAAACTGAGTAGTCCGCAGATGTTGAAAGCATTCAGACTTAGAGCTGGACTCACCTCTGTTTTGAACATTGGTTGACTTTTAATGTTAGTGCCATTTTGTTTCCCAGGCGGCCCTTTGCTGCAAATTGAAAAGGTGAAAAATGAAGCTGAATCAGGTCAGCATTTTGAACATCTGGCGCAATTTGTAGGGCTTGCTTCGTACAAATGCAGCTTCCCCTGGTCAATGTGAAGCCAGAACAGCATCACCCTACCTCATAGAGTACATAGAACATACAGTGCAGAAGGGGCCATTCGACCAATCGAGTCTGCACCGACCCACTTAAGCCCTCACTTGCACCCTATCCCCGTAATCCAATAACCCCTCCTAACCTTTTTTTTGGTCACTAAGGGCAATTTATCATGGCCAATCCACCTAACCTGTACGTCTTTGGGAGGAAACCGGAGCACCCGGAGGAAACCCACGCAGACACGGGGAGAATGTGCAGACTGATGCACTATCAATTACAATGAGACGAGAGTAGAGAGTAATCGAGGCTTTATTACACAGAGATGTGTGGCCTCCTACAGCTGCTGCCAAAATGGCTGTAGTTCGGAGAGCACACACATTTATACTCCACCTACTGGGCGGAGCCAGCAGGCGGGGATCTACCCCCGTACCTGAAGTACAGGGGCCTTACCATAATACCCTCGTATGCAGTGCAGTATATACAACATAATACAACAGTGGTGACTACCACATTCACCCCCTGTTAAAAATGAGTCCAGCGGGGGTGGTGGAAAACTATTTACATACAGGTTGTCATTAAAATTTCAGAGAAGGTTACAAATTTAGACGGCCGGGCGCCTTGATCCGTCGTTGAGAGCGCCGCAGTGCTGGTGGCGAGTCAGGCGTCGGCTCGGTCGGCGGTGACTCCGGGAGCGTGTCGACATCCTCTTCATCCCCAGGTGGGACCAAGGGGAGGACGGATTGTCCTGGATTGTCCTGTGGTGGGGTGCGCTGGGGGAAGGGAGGGTGGCGCCATGGCAGAGGGGAGGGGTGTGTGGGGACCCAGCTGGTGCCAGGTCCCTGAGGGAGACTGTGTCTTGGCGGCCATCGGGGTACACTACGTAGGCGTACTGCGGGTTTGCGTGGAGTAGCTGTACCCTCTCAACCAATGGGTCCGCCTTGTGGAGCCGCAGGTGCTTGTGGAGGAGAACAGGTCCTGGAGCTGCCAGCCACGTTGGGAGCGAAATCTCGGAGGTGGACTTCCTGGGGAAGGCAAAGAGACGTTCATGGGGGGTTTTGTTAGTCGCCGTGCACAGGAGCGACCGAATGGAGTGAAGTGCATCGGGGAGGACCTCCTGCCAGCAGGAAGCCGGGAGATTTCTGGACCGTAGGGCCAGCTGGATGGCCTTCCAGACTGTCCCACCTGCCCGTTTCCCCGGCGGTTGTAGCTGGTCGTCCTGCTCGAGGCAATGCCCCTGATGAGCAGCTACTGGCGCAGCTCATTACTCATAAATGAGGATCCCCGGTCGCTGTGGACGTAGGCGGGGAAACCGAACAGAACGAAGATGGTGCTGAGAGCTTTGATGACGATGGCAGACGTCATATCGTGCCATGGGATGGCGAAGGGGAATCTGGAATATTCGCTGACCACATTGAGAAAATATGTGTTGCGATCGGTGGAGGGGAGGGGCTTTTTGAAAACCACGCTGAGGCGTTCAAAGGGGCGGGATGCCTCCACCAGGCGCGCACGGTCTGGTCAGTAGAAGTGTGGTTTATACTCCGCGCAGACCGGGCAGTCTCTGGTGACAGCCCTGACTTCCTCAATGGAGTAGGGCAGATTGCGGGCCTTAATGAAGTGATAAAAGCGGATGACCCGCAGCACGGTAGCATTGTGGATAGCACAATTGCTTCACAGCTCCACGGTCCCAGGTTCGATTCCCTGCTGGGTCACTGTCTGTGCGGAGTCTGCACATCCTCCCCGTGTGTGCGTGGGTTTCCTCCGGGTGCTCCGGTTTCCTCCCACAGTCCAAAGATGTGCAGGTTAGGTAGATTGGCCATGATAAATTGCCCTTAGTGTCCAAAATTGCCTTAGTGTTGGGTGGGGTTACTGGGTTATGGGGATAGGGTGGAGGTGTTGACCTTGGGTAGGGTGCTCTTTGCAGGAGCCAGTGCAGACTCGATGGGCCGAATGTTCTCCTTCTGCACTGTAAATTCTATGATAATCTATGACCCCTGGGTGACAGTGATCGGCGTGCAGGGTCCGGAGTCGGCCCACTTGTGCGCTGGCACATGTACCTTGGGACAGGGCATCGGGGGGCTCGTTGAGCTTACCGGGGCGATACAAAATCTCGTAAGTAAAGGTGGAGAGCTCAATCCTCCACCGCAAGATCTTATCATTTTTGATCTTACCCCGCTATGTGTTGTTAAACATGAAGGCAACCGACCATTGGTCTTTGAGGAGAGTGAATCTCCTGCCGGCCAGGTAATGCCTCCAGTGCCGTACAGCTTCAACGATAGCTTGGGCCTCCTTTTCGACGGAGGAGTGCCGAATGTAGGAGGCCTGCCTGGTTGAGGGTGGCGGCCAGAGCGACGTCTGATGCATCGCTCTCGACTTGGAAGAGGAGGGTCTCGTCGACCGCGTGCATCGCGGCCTTGGCGATGTCGGCCTTGATACGGTTGAAGGCCTGGTGAGCCTCGGCCGTCAGTGGGAAACCGGTGGAGTGGATGAGTGGGCGGGCCTTGTCCGCATAGTTAGGGACGTACTGGGCGTAGTACAAAAAGAACCCCATGCATCGTTTGAGGGCCCTGGGGTAGTGGGGAAGGGGGAGTTCCATGAGGGGGCGCATGCGATCGAGGTCGGGCCCCAGAACTCCGTTCTGAACCACATTGCCGAGGATGGCTAATCGGTTTGTGCTGAACACACACTTCTCCTTGTTGTAAGTTAGGTTGAGAAGTTTGGCGGTGTGGAGAAATTTGGAGAGGTTAGCGTCGTGGTCCTGCTGGTCGTGGCCGCAGATGATGACGTTATCCAGGTACGGGAAAGTGGCCCGCAGTCCGTACCGGTCAACCATTCGGTCCATCTCCCGTTGGAAGACCAAGACCCCGGGCGTCATTCTCCGACCCCCCAGCGGGTTGGAGAATGGCCGTTGGCCACCGTGAATCCCGCCCCCGCCGGTTGCCGAAGTCTCCGAAGGGAGAAAAGTCGGCGGGGCGTTAATGGCGCCGCTGACGTCGGAGAATGGCACGGGTGTGCGCAAGGCAGCCGATTTTGTGCCTGCCGATATTCTCCCTTCCGGATGGGCCGAAGTCCCATCGACGTGATGACCGGTCACGTCGACGTAAATCAAACCTCCTTTTCATCGGCGTGAACCTGTGCTCCAGGTTCACGCCGACCAGCGTGGAGGTGAGTGACGGCCTGGGGGGTTGGCCGCTGGGCAGGCGATGGCGTGGCCGCAGTCTGAATGTGTGGGGAGAGGTGTGTCTCGGGTTGTGTGTGTGTGTGTGCGGCGGGGGGGGGGTTGGTTAGAGTGGGCTGGGCTCCGGGGGAGTGCCGGGAGGGGGGTCAGTGCCGGGGAGGAGGATGGGGGGGGGGTGGGGTCCGTGCCGGGGAGGAGGATGGGGGGTCCGTGCCGGGGAGGGGGATGGTGGGGGGGGGTCCGTGCCGGGGCGGGGGATGGGGGGTCCATGCCGGGGAGGGGGATGGGGGGTCCGTGCCGGGGAGGGGGATGGGGGGTCCGTGCCGGGGAGGAGGATGGGGGGGGGCCCGTGCCGGGGAGGGGGATGGAGGGTCCGTGCCGGGGAGGGGTTTGGTGGGGGGTCCGTGCCGGGGAGGAGGATGGGGGGTCCGTGCCGGGGAGGAGAATGGGGGGTCCGTGCCGGGGAGGGGTTGGTGGGGGGGTCCGTGCTGGGGAGGGGGATGGGGGGTCCATGCCGGGGAGGAGGATGGGGGGTCCGTGCCGGGGAGGGGGATGGGGGGACCGTGCCGGGGAGGAGGATTGGGGGGGGGGGGAGTCCGTGCCGGGGAGGAGGATGGGGGGGGGGCCCGTGCCGCGGAGGGGGATGGGGGGTCCGTGCAAGGGAGGGGGATGGGGGGTCCGTGCCGGGGAGGAGGATGGGGGGGGGGGCCGTGCCGCGGAGGGGGATGGGGGGTCCGTGCCGGGGAGGGGGATGAGGGGTCCGTGCCGGGGAGGAGGATGGGGGGCAGGGTCCGTGCCGGGGGGGGAGGATGGGGGGTCCGTGCCGGGGAGGAGGATGGGGGGGGGGTGTCCGTGCCGGGGAGGGGGTTGGGGGGGGGTCCGTGTCGGGGAGGGGGATGGGGGGGCAAGTGAGTTGATCCACCTGGCCAGGTGCCAGCCTCCAACAGTTGGACCCATGCGGTCCATGCCACCTGGCTGGGGGGAAGGAGGGGATATGGGCAATGATGACATGTCACCAGGCCGTCATGTTTTCCGATCATCCAGCAATGTTGGCCGCCGTGGCGGCAGCCGCTAATGTCTATGTTGCCCTGGATGAGGAGGAGGAGGAGCGTGCCAGAGAGGCGGCGCAGGCTGCCGCAGTGGGACAGGCGGCAGCCGCCCAGGCTGACCGACAGGACGAAGAGGGGGAGGAGGACGTCGCGGCCCCACGGCAACGGAGGCACCCGAGGACGCCACGTGTGTACCGGCCCCGGCAGTCATACCAGGACCTCACGGACCGGGAATGCAGGAGGAGACTCCGGACGAGGCGGGAAACCGTGGCACACATCTGCCACCTGCTGGCACACCTGTCACCGCGTGGCACTGGCGGGGGACACCCTCTCCCCGTGTCCGTCAAGGTTACGGTGGCCCTGAACTTTTATGCAACGGGGTCATTCCAGGCTCCGAGTGGGGACCTGTCCGGCATATCGCAGACATCGGTGCATCGGTGCATCCGGGCAGTGACAGATGCCCAATATGCCATGGTGCACCGCTACATCCGCTTCCCCGTGGACCGGGCCAGCCAAGATGCCCGGGCCGTGGGCTTCTCTGCCGTGGCCGGGTTCCCCATGGTCCAGGGCGCGATTGATGGGATGCACGTCGCCGTGCGGCCACCTGCAGATAACAGGGCCGTGTTCACCAATAGGAAGGGGACCGATTCGATGAACATACAGGTGGTCTGCGACCACCGCATGATGATCCTGCAAGTCTGCGCCCGTTACCCAGGCAGTGTACACAACTCATATGTGTTGTCGCGGTCATCCATCCCGGCATGTACGAGGGACGCCATCCCCGGCTGAGGGGCTGGTTGCTGGGCGACAGGGGCTACCCATTGCAATCGTGGCTGATGACGCCTGTACGGAGGCCACGCAATGAGGCGGAGAACCGCTACAATGATGCCCATGTAGCGACAAGGGGAGTGATAGAGAGGTGCTTTGGCGTGCTGAAGATGCATTTCAGGTGCCTGGACCTCTCTGGGGGCGCCCTCCAGTATCGGTCAGATAGGGTCGGCCGCATCATTGTGGTGTGCTGCGTCCTGCACAACATAGCCCAGCAGAGGGGCGATGTGCCGCAGGCAGAGGAGGGCGGAGTGGAGGAGCAGCAGGAAGAGGCCCAGTCCTCCCCAGATGAGGGGGATGGGGGCAATGGTCAGGGCAGACGGACTAGACACAGGCGGGTGGCTGTCCACCGTTACCGGCTGGCGCAGCGGGCACGGGACAGACTGATAGCCGCCCGCTTCACTGACTAGATGGGCGTGGGAATCGGGTAGTACGGCCACAGACCGCACACCATGGCAACAGCCGACCACCCACACCCCCACCCATCCACCCACCCAGCACCCTCACCCCCCTCCCCAACCCCACCCACCCCACCCGCATGCACACCACCCCCCACATTGCCGATCCACCTGCGGCACAACGGCTGGGCTCACACAGTTGCGGGTGGACGTGTGTCTATTGCAGGCCATGGAGGATGATGACAACCCGCCCTGCGGTGAGCTCCTGGCTCCACATCGTTGGACTATGTCTGACCCATGGCCACAGTACCACCATCCACCCGGACCACCGCTGCATGCGGCTGTGACACTGCAGCGCACGGTCCCGTCCTCTGCCCGGGAGGATGTTGATGGCGGCCCAGGGGGAAGGGGGCAGACTCACCTGGGGCTGAGGTAAGACCACCCCTCACACACACACTTGCGCTCAATGTACATGACACCCCCGCACGCTTTGGACAGAGCACAAAGGCAGCTTCAGGAGGTGTAACATTGACTTTAATAACCAAAGGAGTTCATGCACGTGCCCTAGCCCCTAAAACTCATCTGGGCCCTGCACCCGTGCCAACTTACTCAGTGTCTAATTGTTTGGCCTTACGGGCCCTTTGACTACGTCTACGTGGTTCCCCAGACGGTACAGCAGAACTGGAGGTGGACTCCTGTGATTCCTGCCCTCTGACACGGGATCCCTTTGGCGGCCGTTTCCTGGGGCGTCCTGGCCTAGATGGGCCAGGCTGCGGCCCGGGCGACTGGGATGGCGAGCTGCCAGCCTGTCCTGCCCGTTGCCCACCCGATGCACCTGGGACGGAAGGGGGGGAGTCCGAGGTGTCGCGGTGTTCCGGGACCTCCCCTACAGGGGGACCCGGGACGGACCACACCACCTCCTCCTCCCTCGGGGTGCCCGATGTGCCCCCAGGCCTCTACATTGGTGGGGGATGCGAACGGACTGGCCATCCGACGCCCCCCCGACATCTGGCGCTGCCAGTCCTGGAGGCCCGTGCTGGTATCGACAGGGGTCTGCAGGTTTGCAGCCATGGAGCCCAGGGTGTTTGCAAACCCTGTCTGTGACAGTGCGACGCCGGTTCGCACATGGCCACTGGCGCCGATGCCGTCAGCGAAGGCCTGCTGAGACTGGGCCATGGCCTGCTGAGACTGGGCCATGGCCTGCAGAGACTGGGCTATGGCCTGCTGAGACTGGGCTATGGCCTGCTGAGACTGGGCCATGGCGTTGAGCGCCTCTGCCATCTGGCGCTGGCACTGGCTCATGGCCTCCTGTGAGAGGGCAGCCATGTCCTGGGCCACAGACGCCGCCTGCACGGAAAGCCCCAGGCTCGCAAACCGTACCCCATGTCTGACACCGTCGCATCCATTGCCTCCACCGCGGACGCCACCCGTGCGGTGTCGGCCTGGGTGGCACGCATGACCGGCACTACTCACAGCTCCTGGACGCGGGTGGACTCCTCCACCTGCGACTGCAGCCGCCGCAAGCCGGCCGTCACCCTCTTCGCTCGTCTCCGGGTCGGTGGTTGCATCGGATCTATGGGTGGGTGTGGTAACTCCAGGAACCCGGGATCCATCTGGGCGGCAGATGTTCGCTTGGGCTGGGCTGCCCTCCGACCGCCTGGCCCCTCTGCTGCTCCTACTTCCACCTGCTGTACCGGGACGGCTGTGTTGTGCGCACCAGTGAGTGTACCAGACGCCTCATCACTAAAGTGCCCAACCGAGGTGAGTGTTTCTGCGATGGTGGAGGGTGTTGGTGACAGCAGTGGCGTTGTGTCGTGCTCTTTGTCCCACTCTGAGTCCATGGCACTTTGGGGTGGGGGTTCGTCTCCACCCATCCACTCTGAGTCACTGTCCGGTATTTCGTCTTCCTGGGTAGTGCTGTCCCGGGTAGGGGTGTCCTGGGTAGTGGTGTCCTGGGTAGTGGTGTCCTGGGTAGTGGTGTCCTGGGTAGTGGTGACCTCGGTCGTGGTGTCCTGGCTCGGCTGTGACGGGGGCCTGTGGCTGCCCCCCTCGTCGCTGGGTGGCACACGCCTGCGTCGTCGCACCCGCACGTTACAGGGGCGTCGTCTCCCTGTTGCTGCAGGTCTCTCCTTCTCCCGTGGTCTCCAAGGGACATCCTGCGGGCATCGCATGCCGGAAGGTCCGGGTCTCTCCGTCTCCCGTGGTGTGCGAGGGGCATCCTGCGGGCGTCGCATGCCGGAGGGTCCGGAGCTCTCCATCTCCGTGGTGTGCGAGGGGCATCCTGCGGGCGTCGCATGCCGGATGGTCCGGGTCTCTCCGTCTCCCGTGGTGTGCGAGGGGCATCCTGCGGGCGTCGCATGCCGGAGGGTCGGGGTGTCTCCGTCTCCCGTGGCCTCCGAGGGGCATCCTGCGGGCGTCGCATGCCGGAGGGTCCGGGACTCTCCGTCTCCCGTGGCCTCCGAGGGGCATCCTGCGGGCGGTCTGCATCTGCGGGGATGGGTGCCTCGACGTTTGCTCCTGCGATACACAATGAAGCATGCATGGTTAGACACGCAGGCAGTGATCAGGTGATATGGGGGAGGGGGGATATGGGGATGGGCTGTCGGTGGCTCACTTGCTCGTACGCCCCCGACCTCTGCATCAGCAACCTCCCGGTCCTCAGGTCCGCCAGCCAGTTCCAGGGCCCTTCCCTCGTGTTCGGTCAGTGGCCTCTCATCAGCGGGACCTTCTCCAGTCCTCACATGCTCCCTATTGTTGTGTGCGCGCTTCTCCTGTGGCGGGAGTGGTGGGGGTGGTGGCAGGGGTAAAAGGCAACAGTGTTAGGCAGGTATATGAATGCACGCCATCGGTTGCGCGTGTATTGCAGAGGTTATTGTTAGGGCTGGATTCACTTGGAGATATGGGGGATATGGGGGAGAGGGGATATGGGGGAGGGGGGATATGGGGAGGGGGATATGGGGGATATGGGGGAGGGGGGATATGGGGGGGATATGGGGGAGGCGGGATATGGGGAGGGGGGATATGGGGAGGGGGGATATGGGGAGGGGGGATATGGGGGAGGGGGGATATGGGGGAGGGGGGATATGGGGGAGGGGGGATATGGGGAAGGGGGGATATGGGGGAGGAGGATATGGGGGAGGGGGGATATGGGGAGTGGGTATATGGGGGATATGGGGGAGGGGGGATATGGGGAGGGCGGATATGGGGAGGGGGGATATGGGGAGGGGGGATATGGGGAGGGGGATATGGGGGAGGGGGGATATGGGGATATGGGGGAGGGGGATATGTGGGAGGGGGGATATGGGGGATGGGGGGATATGGGGAGGGGGGATATGGGGAGGGGGGATATGGGGGAGGGGGGATATGGGGGATATGGGGGAGGGGGGATATGGGGGAGGGGGGATATGGGGAGGGGGGATATGGGGGAGGGGGGATATTGGGGAGGGGGATATGGGGGAGGGGGATATGGGGAGGGGGGATATGGGGGAGGGGGGGATATGGGGGAGGGGGTTATGGATATCGGGTGCGGGGGAGGCTCAACCTGCCTGCTCTGACGAGGTTGTTCACCTTCTTGTGGCACTGGGTGCCTGGCCGTGGTATCAGGGCCGCAGCGGTGACGTCCTCTGCCACCTCCCTCCACAGACGCCGGCTGTGGCGTGGGGCAACTCTGCGGCCGTGCCCGGGATACAGGGCCTCCCTCTTCTGCTCCACTGCGTCCAGGAGCGCCTCCACATCCCGTGACTGGAACCTCGGGGCTGAGCGACGGCCAGCCATCCAGTCGGGTGTTCCGGTCGGGTGTTCCGGTCGGGTGGGGGAGAGCAGCGCGTCCTTATGAGCCGTCACGCCGTGCGGCGCGTATGACGCTGCGCGGCGTGAACCACGTGCGCAAGCGCGGGTCCCGTCACGTCGCTGCTAGCCCATTTCGGGCCGGAGACTTTTGAACCATCTTTCCGAGGTGACGCAAGTCAGATTTGCGGCGTTTTTTGCGCCGATCGGCGGACTTTGCACCGATAACGGAGAATTTCGCCCCCGTTAGTGACGCCGAAGGGAACCCTAAGGAAATGGTAAAGTTGGCCGTCTGCTTCAAACGCGGTGTACGGGCGGTCCGCCTTGCGAATGGGGAGCTGGTTGTAGGCAGATTTCAGGTCCACTGTCGAGAAGACCTGGTACTATGCAATCTGATTGACCATATCAGATATGCGTGGGAGGGGGTACGCGTCAAGCTGCGTGTACTGATTGATGGTCTGACTGTAGTCAACGACCATCCTGTTTTTCTCCCCCGTTTTCACCACTACCACTTGGGCTCTCCAGGGGCTGTTGCTGGCCTCGATGATACCTTCCCGCAGCAGCCGCGGGACCTCAGACCTGATGAAGGTCCTGTCCTGGGCGCAACGGGTTTGCAATCCGGGGTGAGGTTTGCAAACAGAGAAGACGGATCGACCTTAAGGGTCGTGAGGCCGCATACAGTCAGGGGTGGTAGGGGCCCGCCAAATTTCAAGGTTAGGCTCTGGAGGTTGCAGTGGAAGTCAAGGCCAAGTAGCAAGGCAGCGCAGAGATTGGGGAGGACGTAGAGCCGGAAGCTGCTGAACTCTACGCCCTGAATGGTGAGGGTGGCGATACAGTACCCCCGGATCGCCACGGAGTGGGATCCGGAGGCCAGGGAGATTCTTTGGTTAATGGGGTGTACCGCGAGGGAGCAGTGCCTTACCTATCGGGGTGGATGACGCTCTCAGTGCTCCCGGAGTCCAGAAGGCTGGATATCTCATGCCCGTCGACCTTCACCTTTGTCGACGCGGTCGCGAGGTTGTGCGGTCGGGACTGGTCGATCGTGACGGAGGCGAGATGCAGCTGGTCGTCGGCGGTTGCAGGCAATGAGCAGCCCGATGAGGAAGGGCAGGGGTCCTGAGGCGGGAACGATGGCGGTGCCCACGGGCCGCACGTGTCCTGGGGCAGGCAAGATGGCTCCGCCCATTTGTTGTGAGACAACCAAAATGGCGGCGCCCACATAGCGCGCTCCGCGCCGGGCAGCGCTGCCGAGGGTGTTTAGCCTGTCCACAGAAGTAGCACTTGGGTCCCCCGGGGTTGGTTGGCTGCCACAGATGGGGTCCACGATGGGGTGGCCGCTGGCGGGGTCCACACCCAGGAGGGGTGGGCCGTGCGGTCGGGGGCATACGACTGTACGTTGCGTGAGGCAACTGTGAGCGAGAGCACTAGTTTCTTGGTCGCTGCGAGGTCAAGCGTAGCCCTTTCTAAGAGGCGTGGCGGATGTAGGCCGACGCTATGCCCGTATTGAACACGTCTCTCATTAGCAGGTTAGAATGTTCAGCGGCCGAAACGGCCTGGCAGTTACAGTCTCTCACCAGGGCGAGCAGGGCACGCCAGAAATCTTCCACAGACTCACCGGGAAGTTGGTGCCGCGTGGCTAGGAGGTGCCTGGCATAGATCTTGTTGGTCTGCTGAGCGTAGTTCTCCTTCAGTAGCGCCATGGCCTCTGCGTAGGTAGGCATGTCCTGGATGAGGGGAAAGACATCGGAGCTCAGCCGCGTGTACAGAATCTGGATCTCCTGTGCTTCTGGGATTGGGTCTGTCGCAGATCCGATGTATGCTTCAAAGTAAGCTAGCCACTGTGCAAAGTCCTTTTTGGCGTTGTCTGCTTGAGGATGCAGCTGCAGGCGATTCGGATTGATGCAGAGATCCATCTTTGTAAAATCTCTGTGAAATAAATTGATGCACTATCAATTACGGCGAGACGAGAGTAGAGAGTAATCGAGGCTTTATTACACAGAGATGTGTGGCCTCCTACAGCTGCTGCCAAAATGGCTGCAGTTCGGAGAGCACACACATTTATACTCCGCCTACTGGGCAGAGCCAGCAGGCAGGGATCTACCCCCGTACCTGTAGTACAGGGGCCTTACTGTAATACCCTCGTATGCAGTGCAGTAGATACAATATAATGCAACAGTGGTGACTACCACACAGACTCCGCACAGTGACCCAGTGGGGAATCGAACTTGGGACCCTGGCACTGTGAAGCCACAGTGCTATCCACTTGTGCTGCTGTGCTGCCCTTTATGTCTCCTGCAGGAGACATTCAGCTAGAATAACAGGGCTTGCACTGTATATTTTACAGCATTGCCAAGCCTATCGTCCATTGCAACATATCTATTTGTGAATAATGAATCTTCCAGCGAACTACCAGAGCAAAAAACAAACAACGGAGCCAATTGCCAGTTGGGAATTTGGAAGACGTGAGGAATGGGTGCATTGTGTTAAGCAGGGAATTGTATGGTGCGATATTCTCACAGATGTTTTAGCAAATTACTTCATCAATTATTTTAGCTGAAGTATTACCCTGCCTATTGTCTCCTTTAAATAGCAGACAGAGGAATTTCATATGTTTGATCTGGTAATATTGTGGAGTGCGGCTGCCGTGTTCAAGTCTTCATGCAAGTGAAATATCATTGCGATGCTCAACATTAGACTGTTGCAGTGAGTCAGGGTGACTCTTTGGAAACTAATAGGTGTAAATCAGACTGTGCTCGAAGGCTCGAGATGGGATTTTAAGACCGGGCATTCTTTCTCTGATCTGCCCTATTTTGTGTGACACATTGGGAAAATAGGACTGATAAACTTACCCAACACTGCCCATGTCAGTCTGGAAACCTCGACAAGAAAGAAGACTTGAGTTTATTTAGTGCCTTTCCATACCTCAGGTTGTCCCAAAGAGCTTGACAGCCAAGGAAATGCTTTTTGAAGTGTAATCACTTTTTCTCCCCCATTCTCCTGCCTTCCATAACCCCTGATCTCCTTATTAATCAAGAACCTATCTGTCTCTGTCTTAAAGACACTCAGTGATTTGCCTTCTCCGGCAAAGAGTTCCACAGATTTACCACCCTCTGGCTAAAGAAATTCCTCCTCATCTCTGTATTAAACGATCATCCCTTTAGTCTGAGATTGTGTCCTCTGGTTCCAGTTTTTCCTACAAGTCGATACATCCTCTTCACGTCCACTCTATCCAGGCCGCGCAGTATCCTGCTTGTATTTTATATTAAAAATGAAATACGAATGCTCGTAGTATCAAAGCAGTTCTGCCGAAATCTGTAGCACAAAATAAGTAGCAAATATCACTTGAGGGGATCCTTCATTTGAAATAGAAAGTTGGATTTAGATTCAGTAAAGACTCTTAGAATCACAATCAGAATGAATGTCGCTGAAAGCTTTAGAATTTTCTCTATAAGAGCTTTTTGTCACTACTTGGTCAGAGGTTAGGAATTTTATTTGAAGAAGGCCACAGATGCACCCTGGTGGGCTCAGGAGGAGGCTGCCATAGTCTATGTTTTCCTTGTTATTATGTGTGGATAGGTGTGCCGGCACTCTATTTGTCCTGTGCATTGACTGCTTTTCTTCAGTAAGTGGACAAAAGTGTGCTGAAAAGCTAAGAAATTGCCATGCATTTCTATGAGATGGCCTGCATAATAGATCGCAGGTGGATACCTGTCCTTTACGGTTACTCAATTCACTTTTGCTCTTCTGCCCTGTAGAGGACAACAGCCTTAACAACACAGCAACTGTTTCCTGAATGATTTGTTGGCACCTAATCTCCATTTGCTTCTTTGGGAGCAATGTTGCTTTTGGGAGATAGTGTCAAACTGGCAATATTGGATCAGTCACTCGACATCCATCTTTCCCAATTTCCATTTAAATCAGTAATCTCACATATTCAATGCAAAATCAGGACGACTAAGTGAAAATGGAAAAGGGCAGAGTCAGCTTGTCTGAGCCATGTGCTTCTTCCTGTTGGAGTCTCCATTCATCATACAGTCGCTCTCTGTCTGTTTACCCTATGATGCGGAGGTGGTTAAATAGGATTGAAGTCACTTGCCCGTTGGTGTACATCATAACTGTGATTCTGTACCTTTATGTTAACTAAGAGTAGTGCACGACTGAGAAACCACCTGCAATGATGGAACTTTGCAGCAAAACAGCCACAGAACCTATAGAAAGAGCACACCATTGGCCAGCCCCACTGTGGAGTACACAGTTTCTGGAACATACTCGCCTCCTCCTTTTCTCCTCGGATGGTTTTATAAGCCCATGAAGGAGTCCACACCGAGTAGTTCAATGGAAATTAGTTTATTTACAATAACTATTATATACAACACACTGTGGATCCCTACTGGGTTTGCCTCGCCAGTGCCCAACTGGCCGGCTTTATATACAGCCTGGTATGGCAACTGCTCGGTCCAAGATCTCAAGAAGCTGCAGAGTGTGGTGAACTCAGCCCAACGTATAACACAAACTTGCCACTCACACATTGATTCTGTATATGCCTCCCGCTGCCTCAGAAAGGCAGAAAGCATTATCAGAGACCCCTCCCAGCCAGGCATTGACTTCTTCCAGACCCTTCCATCAGGCAGAAGGTACAGAAGTCTGAAGACCCGCACATCTAGACATAGGAACAGTTTATTCCCTACAGCTACAAGACTCCTCAACGACTCCCCCTCGGACTGATCTGTTCCCTGTAAGAACACTATTCACGATGCCCTATGCTGCTCTTGCTCATGTATTTACTTTGTTCGGCCCATTCTTCTGCACTGTAACCAATCACTGTTTGTCGATGTACCATTTGTCAATGTTCTCTATTAATTATTCTTTCTTTCTGCTTTGTACGTACTGTGTACATTCCCTCGGCCGCAGAAAAATACCTTTCACTGTACTTCGGTACATGTGACAATAAATCAAATCAATCAATACCACACAACTATGCATTGTTTCGACGTCCCCCGCCTCCTTAATGGGGTCGCTCATATTCTGCAAGGTTCACGGGGAAGGTAATTGTCCCCAGCCTGTAAGACCGTTGCGGGTTATAATAGATGGCCTTCTATCTGTGCTGTATCGTTCTATGAATTCAGCCGTGAGAGAACGGACAGCTGGACCTGTACTATCTGGAACAGAAAACACTAATAAACTGTGGAAAAAAGTAATCATATTGACCATAAGTGTGTGGTCATGTGCCCCGAGAAGCTGATAAAATATCAGGAAAAAGCATCTAATGCACTAGCCTGTCAAAATGAACTACAGATGTCAGGCGCATTACCTCGAGCAATTTATTATATGTAACCCACAGTTCTTCTGTATATCCAAAATAAAGGGAAGTAACAAAGTTGGTTCATTTAAAAAAAAAAAATTTAGAGTGCCCAATTCATTCTTTCCAATTAAGGGGCAATTTAGGGTGGCTAATCCACCTACCCTGCACATCTTTGTTTTGTGGGGGCAAAACTCATGCGAACACGGGGAGAATGTGCAAACTCCACACGGACAGTGACCCAGAGCTGGGATCGAACCTGGGATCTCGGCGTTGTGAGGCAGCAGTGCTGCCACTGTGCCATTGTGCTGCCCCTCCAAAGTTAGTTCATGTAGTAATCCAGGAGACTTGAGGCCTGTTTAGGGGCACACAGGTACACATTGTATTCTTCTCTTTGAAGTTTAAGTAGCGTGAGTCATCCTAAAGTCTGTATAAAAGGCAGACAGAAAGCGCACTTAGTAAGCATTGCGCTGGTCAAGGAGACACAGCCTGAGTGAGTGAGACACAGACAGAGTGAGAATTTGAAACTTGGTAATTTGGTGCTGTGACGTAACCAGCAAAGGTAAGTGATAAATCTAATTCTGTTTCTTTTCAGTGAAAAGTGCAGTGTAGATTAGTGTCTGATTGGCTGAAGCTGCCCCCTCCTTAATTGCTGAGAGGCAGTTATCTGGCAGTCACTTGAGCCCTGTTTAGGGGCACAAAGGTACACATTGTATTCTTCTCTTTGAAGCTTAAGTAGTGTGAGTCATCCTAAAGTCTGTATAAAAGACAGACAGAAAGCGCACTTAGTAAGCCTTGAGCTGGTCAAGGTGACACAGACTGAGTGAGTGAGACACAGACAGAGTGAGAATTTGAAACTTGGTAATTTGGTGCAGTGAGGTAATTCGGTGAAGAGTGGGAGAAAGTGCTTTTCCCCTACTGTTTTGTTCTCTCTCTTTCTTCTGGCCCGTAACTTTTAATCAGCAGGGAGAGAACCTGAGAACATCTGAGACCCTCAGAAGGTAAGTAAGTGATTTTTACTCATTTTTACTTTTATTACCTTTTCAAATTGTGTGTGTGTGTGTGTGGGGGGGGGGGGGGGGGACTGAAGTGACATCACAGAAAAGCTGTGACCTGAGTGGTTGGGTATTTAAGGCGGGAACAGGAAGTTCGACCCGCGGACTTCTGGGAAGACCCTCACCAATAAATTCTGGTGGAGAGGAAACCCGAGACACGACACGTGTAGTGTCTCCCACCCGCCCTCCTCCTCTAACCTAATAATAAAACCCATTGGTGTGAGGTAAGTACCATATTTTATTATTAACACTAAGAAGGTAAGTAAGTGATTTGTACTCATTTTTACTGTTGTACCTTTTTCAAATTGTGTGTGTGTCGGGGGGAAACTGAAGTGACATCACAGAAAAGCTGTGGCCTGAGTGGCTGGTTGGGATTCTACACTAAATTAAAAAAAATTGAGCATTGGTAACTAATTAAACATAATTACTTAATTATAATTTAGAGGGGTATCTAAGCCAGAGATCGGGAGTACTATATTTAGCTTTCACATTTATAGTAGAAATTTAGGGCAAAATTCTCCTACCCTCCCCGCCACATTTCTGCCCCGACTGGCCGGCGGGAGTCTCCGTAACACCGGCCGGTCAATGGGGTTTCCCATTGTGGGGCAGCCCCACGCCGTCGGGAAACCCCCGGGCGCCGGCAAAACGGAGACTCCCGCCGGCGGAGAATGACGCCCCATGTGCTATGAAACAATAACTTTTTAAATTTTATAAAAACTTTTAACTTTAATTTACTAATTAATTGACTCAATGTCAGTTAGAGGGGTGCAGTGCTCTGACTGTGAGATGTGGCAGGTCCGGGAGGCTTCCAACGTCCCGGATGGTTTCATCTGCAGAAAGTGCACCCAACTGGAGCTCCTCACAGACCGCATGGTTCGGTTGGAGCAGCAGTTGGATGCACTTAGGAGCATGCAGGTGGCGGAAAGCGTCATAGATAGCAGTTATATAAATGTGGTCAGGCAGAGAAATGGGTGACCACCAGAAAGTGCAGGCAGTCAGTGCAGGACTCCCCTATGGTTGTCCCCCTCTCAAACAGGTATACCCCTTTGGATACTGTCGGAGGGGATAGCCTATCAGGGGAAAACAGCAGCAGCCAGACCAGTGGCACCATGGCTGGCTCTGATGTTCAGAAGGGAGGGTCAAAGCGCAGAAGAGCAATAGTAATAGGGGACTCTATAGTCAGGGGCACAGATAGGCACTTCTGTGGATGTGAAAGAGACTCCAGGATGGTATGTTGCCTCCCTGGTGCCAGGGTCCAGGATGTCTCCGAATGGGTAGAGTGCATCCTGAAGGGTGAGGGCAAACAGGCAGAGGTTGTTGTACATATTGGTACTAACGGCATATGCAGGAAGGGGCATGAGGTCCTGCAGCAGGAGTTCAGGGAGCTAGGCAGAAAGCTAAAAGACAGGACCTCTAGGGTTGTAATCTCGGGATTACTCCCTGTGCCACGTGCCAGTGAGGCTAGAAATAGGAAGATGGAGCAGAGAAACACGTGGCTAAACAGCTGGTGTAGGAGGGAGGGTTTCCGTTATCTGGACCAATGGGAGCTCTTCCAGGGCAGGTGTGACCTATATAAGAAGGACGGGTTGCATCTAAACTGGAGAGGCATAAATATTCTGGCCGCGACGTTTGCTAGTGTCACACTAAGGTTTAAACTAGCATTGCAGGGGGGTGGGCACGGGAGCAATAGGTCAGAAGGTGAGAGTATTGAGGGAGAACCAGGGAATAGGGACAGTGTGGCTCTGAGGCAGAGCAGACAGGGAGAAGTTGCTGAACACAGCGGGTCTGGTGGCCTGAAGTGCATATGTTTTAATGCAAGAAGTATTACGGGTAAGGCAGATGAACTTAGAGCTTGGATTAGTACTTGGAACTATGATGTTGTTGCCATTACAGAGACCTGGTTGAGGGAAGGGCAGGATTGGCAGCTAAACGTTCCAGGATTTAGATGTTTCAGGCGGGATAGAGGGGGATGTAAAAGGGGTGGCGGAGTTGCGCTACTGGTTAGGGAGGATATCACAGCTGTACTACGGGAGGACACCTCAGTGGGCAGTGAGGCTATATGGGTAGAGATCAGGAATAATAAGGGTGCAGTCACAATGTTGGGGGTTTACTACAGGCCTACCAACAGCCACCGGGAGATAGAGGAGCAGATAGGTAGACAGATTTTGGAAAAGCGTAAAAACAACAGGGTTGTGGTGATGGGAGACTTCAACTTCCCCAATATTGACTGGGACTCACTTAGTGCCAGGGGCTTAGACGGGGCAGAGTTTGTAACGAGCATCCAGGAGGGCTTCTCAAAACAATATGTGGACAGTCCAACTAGGAAAGGGGCGGTACTGGACCTGGTATTGGGGAATGAGCCCGGCCAGGTGGTAGAAGTTTCAGTAGGGGAGCATTTCGGGAACAGTGACCACAATGAAATGAAATGAAATTAAAATCGCTTATAGTCACAAGTAGGCTTCAAATGAAGTTACTGTGAAAAGCCCCTAGTCGCCACATTCCGGTGCCTTTTCAGGGACGCTGGTACAGGAATTGAACCGTGCTGCAGGCCTGCCTTGGTCTGCTTTCAAAGCCAGCGATTTCGCCCTGTGCTAAACCAGCCCCTAGTAAATTCAGTAAGTTTTAAAGTGCTTGTGGACAAGGATAAGAGTGGTCCTAGGGTGAATGTGTTAAATTGGGGGAAGGCTAATTATAACAATATTAGGCGGGAACTGAAGAACCTTGATTGAGGGCGGATGTTTGAGGGCAAATCAACATTTACATGTGGGAGGCTTTCAAGTGTCAGTTGAAAGGAATTCAGGACCGGCATGTTCCTGTGAGGAAGAAGGATAAATACGGCAATTTTCGGGAACCTTGGATAACGAGAGATATTGTAGGCCTCGTCAAAAAGAAAAAGCAGCCATTTGTCAGGGCTAAAAGGATGGGAACAGACAAAGCCTGTGTGGAATATAAGGAAAGTAGGAAGGAACTTAAGCAAGGAGTCAGGAGGGCTAGAAGGGGTCACGAAAAGTCATTGGCAAATAGGGTTAAGGAAAATCCCAAGGCTTTTTACACGTACATAAAAAGCAAGAGGGTAGCCAGGGAAAGGGTTGGCCCACTGAAGGATAGGCAAGGGAATCTATGTGTGGAGCCAGAGGAAATGGGCGAGGTACTAAATGAATACTTTGCACCAGTATTCACCAAAGAGAAGGAATGGGTAGATGTTGAGTCTGGAAAAGGGTGTGTAGATAGCCTGGGTCACATTGAGATCCAAAAAGACGAGGTGTTGGGCGTCTTGAAAAATATTAAGGTAGATAAGTCCCCAGGGCCTGATGGGATCTACCCCAGAATACTGAAGGAGGCTGGACAGGAAATTGCTGAGGCCTTGACAGAAATATTTGGATCCTCACTGTCTTCAGGTGATGTCCCGGAGGACTGGAGAATAGC
The DNA here is from genome assembly GCF_047496885.1 of Scyliorhinus torazame. Lineage (NCBI taxonomy): Eukaryota > Metazoa > Chordata > Chondrichthyes > Carcharhiniformes > Scyliorhinidae > Scyliorhinus > Scyliorhinus torazame. The sequence goes on from NC_092707.1 coordinate 78,430,779, forward strand.
CAGTGTTATTCCTCTGTTTAAGAAGGGTGGCAAGGATAATCCAGGGAACTACAGGCCGGTGAGCCTTATGTCAGTGGTAGGGAAATTACTGGAGAGAGTTCTTCGAGACAGGATCTACTCCCATTTGGAAGCAAATGGACGTATTAGTGAGAGGCAGCATGATTTTGTGACGGGGAGGTCGTGTCTCACTAACTTGATAGAGTTTTTCGAGGAGGTCACAAAGATGATTGATGCAGGTAGGGCAGTGGATGTTGTCTATATTGACTTCAGTAAGGCCTTTGACAAGGTCCCTCATGGTAGACTAGTACTAAAGGTGAAGTCACACGGGATCAGGGGTGAGCTGGCAAGGTGTATACAGAACTGGCTAGGTCATAGAAGGCAGAGCGTAGCAATGGAAGGATGCTTTTCTAATTGGAGGGCTGTGACCAGTGGTGTTCCACAGGGATCAGTGCTGGGACCTTTGCTGTTTGTAGTATATATAAATGATTTGGAGGAAAATTTGACTGGTCTGATTAGTAAGTTTGCAGGCGACACATAGGTTAGTGGAATTGCGGATAGCGATGAGGACTGTCAGAGGATACAGCAGGATTTAGATTGTTTGGAGACTTGGGCGGGTAGATGGCAGATGGAGTTTAATCCGGATAAATGTGAGGTAATGCATTTTGGAAGGTCTAATGCAGGTAGGTATTATACAGTGAATGCTAGAACCCTCAAGAGTATTGAAAGTCAGAGAGATCTAGGTGTACAGGTCCACAGGTCACTGAAAGGGGCAACACAGGTGGAGAAGATAGTCAAGAAGGCAAATGGCATGCTTGCCTTCATTGGCCGGGGCATTGAGTATAAGAATTGGCAAGTCATGTTGCAGCTGTATAGAACCTTAGTTAGGCCACACTTGGAGTATAGTGTTCAATTCTGGTCGCCACACTACCAGAAGGATGTGGAGGCTTTAGAGAGGGTGCAGAAGAGATTTACCAGAATGTTGCCTGGTATGGAGGGCATTAGCTATGAGGAGCGGTTGAATAAATTTGGTTTGTTCTCACTGGAACGACGGAGGTTGAGGGGCGAACTGATAGAGGTCTGCAAAATTATGAGGGGCATAGACAGAGTGGATAGTAAGAGGCTTTTCCCCAGGGTAGAGGGGTCAATTACTACGGGGCATAGGTTTAAGGTGAGAGGGGCAAGGTTTAGAGTAGATGTACGAGGCAAGTTTTTTTACACAGAGGGTAGTGGGTGCCTGGAACTCGCTACCGGACATTTAAGGGGCATCTTGACAAATATATGAATAGGATGGGAATAGAGGGATACGGACCCAGGAAGTGTAGAAGATTTTACTTTAGTCGGGCAGCGTGGTCGGCACGGGCTTGGAGGGCCGAAGGGCCTGTTCCTGTGCTGTACATTTCTTTGTTCTTTGTTTGTATGACCTTGTAGGTTAACTTTGTTTATTTGTAACTCAAAATGTAAAGCCACTACTGTGACGTTCAACAACAAAGCCCCAACCCAAGGGCTACCAGATTAACCAGTCCCTGTTCTGGCTGGCCTTTAAAGGGCTGAATTAATGAGTCTCAGCTGGCCAGGCCTCCAGCAAGTTGAATCTGGTCAGGAGGTCTAACCCATTAATTGTTGTGTTGGTGCTACTCCGCTTGTTGTATGTGGCATGGTCCTATAATTAAAAAGGAACCATGCTAGTTTTGTCCAGAGCGAGCCTATGATTTGCATTTTTATGGCGCTCTTGAATATTTGGACCAACTGTTTGGCTAGGCCAATTGTGGATGAATGATATGGTACAGATATGCTTCACTCCATTAGTCTTCAGAAACACCTGGAATTTCCCATTGGTGAACCGGGTCCCGTTGTCCGTTACAAGGACCTCCAGCATTCTGCGGGTGCTAAATGACTGTCGGAATCTCTCCACAGTGAGCTGGAAGTACTGGAGGCCATGCATTTGAAATGAGCGTCAATTAAGATTAGAAACATAGAACCCATGAATGGTCTGGCAAAGTCTGCATGCACCCACAGCCAGGGTCTCACTGGTCAACCCCTTGGGTGCAGCGAGGCTTCTGATTCTCCTGGATGGACGGGCATTGTCTCACCATTTTCTCAATGTCCATGTGACGTCCAGGCCATCGGACTCGCTCCTTGCGAGCATCTTCATTTTTGAGACTCTTGGCAGGCCGCTATGTAGCTCACGTAATATCAGGTCTGACCTGGATGTGGGAAGATCGCTCAGGCTCCCCACAGGACAATGTTGTCTTCCACACTTAGTTCCTGGTGTTTTGGAAGGAAGGGTTTTAGTTTTAAGATCTCTGTGGGATGCCCTTGTACTCTGCCACTTAGGAAATGTGGCGTAGCTTTTACAATGGTCCAAACATCCATGTCTGGATGGCGGATACAGGCAGAGTATCCATGAATTTTAGAGTCTTAGTCCATCTTAGGGAGGGGGGGTGGGTGGACACAGGCTCGTAGGCAGCGGTAGGCGATTCAGGGCATCTGCATTTGCTATTTGGGTTCCTGGGCAATGCTCAAAACTGTATTTGTACGCCACCAATACTAGTGCCCAGCATTGGATCTGAGCAGAGGTGACGGGAGGAATCGCCTTGTCCTCCTTAGACAGGCCCAGTTGAGGTTTGTGATCCGTGAAGATGGTAACGTGTCATCCGAAACGTATTGGTGAAACCTCTTTACCACGCAGACATGGGGAGAATGTGCAGACTCCGCACAGACAGTGACCCAAGACGGGAATGGAACCCTGGTGCTGTGAAGCAACAGTGCTAACCATTGTGCTTCCGTGCCAGCCATAGAAGGTCTCATAGAATCCCTACAGTGCAGAAGGAGGCCATTCGGCCCAGTGAGTCTGCACCGATCCTTCAAATGACCATTCTGCCCATTTCCGAGTGACCACCTTGCCCTATCCCCGTAATCCCATAACCTAACCTACATATCCCTGGACATTACGGGACAATTTATCATGGCCAATCTATCTAACATACACATCTTTGGACTGTGGGAGGAAACTGGAAAACCCAGAGGAAACCCACGCAGACACGAGGACAACATACAGACTCCTCATCGATAGCCACCCAAGGCCTGAATTGAATCTGGGTCCCTGCCGCTATGAGGCAGCAGTGCTAACCACTGTGCCACCGTGCCGCCCCATTGGGTACATATTTTCTAGATGCCGCATCAAGCTTTAGTTGGAGGTATGCATGGCTCATATCCAATGTGGTGAATATGTGGCCTCCAGCCAGTTTCGCATACAGGCCCTCAATGTGCGGAATGGGTGCCGGTCTAGGCGGGAGGCTCTGTTGACGGTCATCATATGGTCACCATAAAGGCAGGCCGACTTGTCAGGCTTCAATACTGGGTCCACTGACTTCCGCTCGCGTAATGTAGAGGGAAGCCATGCATGAGGTGGCTCCCCTGGGAGGCATGGACCCTGGGAAGTTTCTGCACCCGGGGGAGTGGGAGTACTCGTTTTTCTCGGCGGTCCAGAAGGTGTACTCGTAGATCAACTTTTTCGTGGTGGGGAAGGCATTGCTGGCTGGGGTTAAGGAGTCGGAGTACTTGGCAATTGCAATATCAGATCATGCTCCACATTGGGTGGATATGGTACTGGAGAAGGGGGTGCTACAGAGACCGGGGTGGAAATTAAATGTGGGACTGTTGGGGGTCCGAGGGTTCTGTGACAAAATTGAAAAAGTAATCGAGGAATATATAGGTTTCAATTGCACGGGTGAGGTGTCGATGGCGGTTGTCTGGGAGGCTCTGGAGGCGGTGGTGAGGGATGAGGTGATCTCGTTTAAGGCTCGGGTGGATAAAGAGGAGAGGTTGGAGCGTCAGAGGGTAATAGATGAGATGCTGGAGGTAGTTAGGAGTTATGCAGAAGATGGGGACCCAGCGAAGTTGGAAAAGAGAAAGGAACTTCAGGTGACCTTTGACTGACTATCTACCAGGAAGGCAGTATGCCAATTGAGGTGAGCAAGGGGTGCAGTTTACGAGCATGGAGAGAAGGCACATGTTGGCGGGTCAGCTCCAGAGGGAGGCTGCGGCAAGGGAAATTGTACAGGTGCGGGACAGGGCAGGGAAGTTGGTGGTAGCTCCAGATCAGATTAACAAGGTCTCGGAATTCTATGAGAGGTTGTACAGGTCAGAGCCACTTGGGGGAGACCGAGAGATGCAGGAATTTCTAAATGCCCTGGAGTACCCGAGGTTAGGCGTGGAACTAACCTGCTATTGCCGGTCAGGATGCTCGCGTGGCGGCTGTGGACTCAGTTCGCGGCCGCCCTGGTTGGGGATGGACGGATTGAAGACCGGGGGGGGGGGGGGGCCTTATGGGCGGCCGGGGAATTAACGTGCGGGGTTTGAGGGTCGGGCGTGCAGCTGACCGGGGGAGGGGGCGGGGGTCTCTTTTCTGGGTCTGGCTCCGCGGTCCGAGTCCGCCATGGAGCGCCGCCACCGTGTGCATGCGCGGCCTCTGACCCGGAATTGCAGGGACCCGATCTGCAGCAAAAGCTACGCGATTCACTCCGGGTCACTGCTAGCCCCCTGCAGGGCTATGAATTCGTTTCACTTTTTTGCAGGAATTTCAGGAGTAAAACTCCACCGTTTTGACGCCAGCGTGGGGACATAATCTCAATAATGGAGAATTCAGCCCAGGATTCTTGGAAGTGTGGAGGAACAGAGGGATCTTGGGGTCCATGTACATAAATCCCTCAAAACTGCCACCCAGGTTGATCGGGTTGTTAAGAAGGCATATGGTGTGTTGGCTTTCATTAACGGGGGATTGAGTTTAAGCGCCGCGAGATGTTGTGTCCAGTTCTGGTCGCCTCATTATAGGAAGGATGTGGAAGTTTTGAAGAGGGTGCAGAGGAGATTTACCAGGATGCTGCCTGGACTGGAGGGCATGTTTTATGAAGAAAGGTTGAGGGAGCTAGGGCTTTTCTCACTGAAGCGAAGAAGGAAGAGAGGTGACTTGATAGAGGTGTGCAAGATGATGAGAGGCATGGATAGAGTGGATAGCCAGAGACTTTTCCCCAGGGCGGAAATGGCTGTCATGAGGGGACATAATTTTAAGGTGATTGGAGGAAGGTACAGGGGAGATGTAAAGGTCAGTTCTTACACAGAGAGTGGTGGGTGTGTGGAATGCACTTCCAGCAGAGGTGGTGGAGTCATTAGGACTTTTAAGTGACTCTTAAATGACTGCAGTAAATTGAAGGGGTACAGGTTAGGTTGATCTTAGATTAGGATAAATAGTCGACACACAACATCGTGGGCTGTATTGTTCGTTAAACACTTTTAAGCATGCCACACGCTAAATTATATAATAGAATGCAGGTTTTAAAAGTTTCCCAGATTGAAAACATCCACCCGACGGTATGTTCACTTGTAAATAATCACCTATAATCATAAAAAAATTAAAAATGACTTTAAATGAAGCTATAACAACAGTATTGCCTGTATCAATAAAGAGAAAGAAAAATGCTGTTTAAAAAACCCTCCACACCCCTTTGAAACAATTGTTAAATATGTTGCCTGTTGTGTTCAATATAAATCTGCAGTTTAAATGCCTGCCCTCAATGGGCGTTCCGAACCTAGCCTCATCATAAGGGCTGTACTCCTGCGCCGCATGGAGCCTGCACAGACGCACGCTGGTGGCCCGAGGCCGGCGCAACGAGAAGAAGGTTGGATGCGATATCTGAACGCAGGTAAGTGGGCATTTTTTCCTTTTAGAGTCAGCAGCCCCTGGCTTCCCACCCCCAGCCAGAAGTTGGGCTATTGTTGTGGTTCAGTGATCCTGGTTCCACAAAGGGACTAATGGAAGCAAGCCCTTGCACGGTTTCTAGCCTTGGTGCAATAGTAACCCATCTCTCCGGTAAGATTTTCCCTGAATCCAATCGTGGTGTTCACCTTGAGAATTTGGAAGCAATTTAGACAGCATTTTAAGCTCTGCTCCGTGTGTTCATTGCCCCCATCTGCAACAACCGCCTTTCCTGCCAGCGGGTTTGGACTTGACGTGGTAGAGGATGGGTTTGGAGAGAGTTGGAGACCTGTTTGTGGAGAGGAGGTTTGACAGTTTTGAGGAGTTGGCAGAGAAATTTCAACTGCCTAGTTCCAGTCTTCAGATATCTTCAGATTTGCGATTTTTCGCACAAGGCTTTTTCCTCCTTCCTGTGGTTGTACACTGTTCTCTTTTGAAGACAATTTTGTCTTTGGCCAAGCCTGATGGGGGGACTATCTTGGCCACATATGGCCATATCGTCTCAACGGAGTCAGCTCATTTGAGTAGGTGAGGACGAAATGGGAGGGTGCATTCGGTTCCATTCTGGATGATGAGATATGGAGTGAGGCCCTTCACAGGGCCAACTCCACGTCTTCACGTGTTCGGCTAAGCCTGATCCAATTCAAGTTGGTGCACAGGGTACATCTGACTAAAGCAAGGATGAGTGGATTCTTCTCTGTGCTGGAGAATAAGTGTGAGCTCTGCTCTCAGTACCAGCTAACCACACTCATAATCTTGTCCCAAGTTGGTAAGCTTTTGGATCTCTTCAAGACCATGTCTGAGGTACTCAATGTTGATTTGGATCAATGTCCACTGGTGGTCATTTTTGGAATATCAGACTTGCCGGTGCTTCAGGCGGGTAGGAGGGCAAATGTCTTCGCCTTCGCTTGTTGATAGCCCGGACGCGGGTTCTGCTTGGGTGGAGCTCTCATGCCACATGTAAAATTATATAATAATTTATATTGGCTTGGGTTGGGTGACGTCTTGTCTTTTTTGCATTTGGAGAAGGTTAAGAGCACCATTTTCAGGTAGGCAGAAGGGCTCTACCAAAGATGACAGCCATTCATTTCCTTTTTTAAGGAGCGAGTTACCGTCAGCTGTTTGGGGGTTTTATTTCGTTTTTTGGGGTTAAGTTAATCTGTGCTTTTGCTTGTAAGTCCCATTCTTTTATTCTATAAGATTGGTTAATTGTGTTGTATGATTTTATTTATTGTGGAAATTTTTTAATAAACATATCCATAAAAAGCTGGGTCCATTGGCACAGCCCATTCTGCAAATTGTACTGGGCATATGATATCAAACGTCGCTATTCGCTCCAATTCGGCCTCTACTTTGGTGAGTATTGCAAAAAGGACCGTCTGTGCCTGAAATAGGGTCTCCGGGTCTTCATAGATTTTCACCCCTAGTGTCTCTGATTTTTCCAAGGCCTTCCAGGAAGAATTTAGGATAGTTCCCAATGACTTTCTAAAGTTTCCAGTGCTCATCTTAAAAATCTGTTGCCAATCCAGATGGATATTTTTGCAGCCAGCCTCTTCTCAGAAGGCTGGGTCCTGGTCCTTGTGCTACTATTAAGGGGAGTTGGACCATCTACTGCCTATGGGTGACCGGGGTTACGATGCGTAATGGTTCCCCTGTGTACGTGGCCAACCTGGCCTTGGTATCCTGCAGGCCCAGGGGCAAGATGCCTGCTTGGAGTCGCCTGAAAGTCTGTTCCCTAAATTGGAGATGGTGACTTCTGTGTCTCCTTCCATGCCCAGGGGGTGACCACTGACCTGGAGTGTGATCCAGATTGGGACCACTTTGGGGGCAGTGACACAATTTAATTGCATTAACTTTTCCTGTTCAGACTGGTTGATTTGTTGAGCCCTGACCCAAGGTCACGCCGGCGTGGTTCTAATTGGGTATACAAAATCGTCAGCCGGTTGTGCCGGCTGGCGATGCGGCCAGAGGAGGTAGGGGTCGGCGTGGGTGGATCTCGGGCTGGCGAAACGGACACGGCCGTGGCTGCGGGATGCTGGGCGGGGGGGGGGGGGGTCCTGGTAAGGCAGCCGTGGGGGCCAGGAATGGCCCGCCATGACAGTGCGGAGCCAACGCCACAGTCACCATTACGATTGCCACGCTGATGGGAACCCACCCCAGGCGCTGACTCTGCCCAAGACTCTCGGCGTCTGATAAGGCCTCGTGTGCACCAGCACCGCATGTCCTTCCAGGAACACCCGGACAGGGCATGCAGGAGGAGACTCCGGATGAGCCGGTAAACTGCCGCCCATATTTGCCACCTGATGGCACACCTGGCACCGCGTGGGACTGGGGTTGGACACCCCCTCCTGATGCCCGTCATGGTGATGGTCGCCCTAAACCTCTACGCAACAGTGTCGTTCCAGTCGCCGAGTGGGGACCTGTCCGGCACCTCCCTGGCATCGGTGCACAAGTGCATCCGTGCAGTGACTGACGCCCTGTATGATCTTGCGGATAGGTACATTCAGTTCCCCATGGACCCACCAGGCTGCCCGGGCAGCGGACTTCGCTGCCATCGCCAGGATACCTATGGTACAGGGTTACCCATGGTAACTTCTTTGGATAACCTCGAGGTAAAATTTGATCCTTGATCCAATTGTATTTCTGTGGGTAGACCAGATCGAGTAAAGAATTTAAGTAACTCCTCCACAATCTTTTTAGCTGTAATATTACGTACTGGAATGGCCTCTGGAAACCTAGTAGACACGTCCATTATAGTCAAAAGATATTGATTCCCACTTCTTGTTTTAGGAAGCGGTTCTACGCAATCATTTAGGACCCTTGTAAAAGGTTCCTCAAATGCTGGAATGGGTATTAAGGGCTCTGGTTTTATCACTGCTTGACGTTTCCCTATCACTTGACATGTGTGACATGATCAACAACATTTAACTACATCTTTTTGTAGTCCAGGCCAATAAAAATGTTTCTGGATTTTAGCTTGAGTTTTCCTTATTCCCAAATGACCTCCCACTGGTACCTCATATGCAACTCACAACACCTCCTTTCTATACGCTACCTGCAATACTACTTGATGAACTTCTGCCCACTTTACATCTGCCTGCATATGTAAAGGTCTCCATTTTCTCATCAAGACATTACTTTTACGGCAATAACACTCTGGTATACATTCAGATTCCTCTTTCGTGTATGCTTTCTGATATATCCATTTTATTTCTACATCTTTCCGTTGTAACTCCGCCAATTTTCCTGAACTACAAATATCCACCTCATCCTCCACCTGTTCTTGTTCTTTTTCAACCATCTGATCAAAAATCATTTCTGATAATTGCACTTCAACTTCATCTTCACTCTTTGATTTCTCCTCTTGTTTAACCTGTGACTTTGCGACTTGTTACCACACAATCCAGAAAAATCCCAGGATACTCGTCCATCAACATTTCAGTTGTGTGATTTTCCACTGGCTTATCAACCACAGTAGGCATCACTCCTACTTGCGATCCAGCTATATCATTACCCAAGAGAAACTGTATTCCTGGACTAGATAGTTTCTCTATTACTCCTACTACCATTTCACCACTCTTCGCTGGACTTTCCAACCTTACCTTATATAATGGAACACCACTCCTCTCACCCTGAATTCCACATATTACCACCTTTTCTGGCAATATTCTTCCCAGACTACATAAATCCTCATCTCTTACCATTAAAGAAAAACTAGCTCCCGTATCTCTTAAAATTCTGACTTATTTACCTGCTCCTTCTGATCCACATGAGTAAACTTTACCCACACAAGTAAATTCTTTAAAGCGATCTGGCACCTTCTTATCAATCACCTCTTGACCAGGGTGCACAATCTTTTGCACCTCCTTCGCTTCACTTGGGCTTTCCTTTACCACTTTAACAAACCCCACTGTCTTATCCTGTTTTACCAGTGCCAGTGCTTTTCTTCAGCCACCAACACTGTGACTTTACATGGCCTAGTTTATCACAGTGAAAACATTTGAAACTTTTCATTTCTTTTCCACCCTCCTAGATTAAAAAAAAAATCTGAGGTACACTCTCCTTATTATCTCCCATCAGATCACCTTTGCCTCTACCACGTGAGTATTTCTCGTGTCCCCAGTTTCTATCCCTCACAGGCTGCAACTGATGTCGGAAACCAAGCATTGATTTATGAACTAATTCATAATCATCTGCCATTTCTGCTGCTAACCTTGCAGTTTTAACCCTCTGCTCTTCCACATGAGTTCTCACTACATCAGGAATTGCATTTTTAAACTCCTCCAAAAGTATAATTTCTCTGAGAGCTTCATACGTTTAATCTATTTTCAAAGCCCTTATCCACCTATCAAAATTACTCTGTTTGAGCCTTTCAAACTCCATGTATGTTTGGCCAAATTCTTTCCTTAAATTTCTAAACCTTTGTCTGTAGGCTTCAGGTACTAGTTCATATGCACCTAAGATGGATTTTTTCACCTCCTCATACGTCCCAGATACCTCCTCCGGTAGTGATGCAAACACTTCACTAGCTCTACCTACCAGCTTTGTTTGAATCAGTAATACCCACATGTCCTGTGGCCATTTCATTTGTTTAGCCACCTTCTCAAATTAAATGAAAAAGGCTTCCACTTGCTTCTCGTCACACCTTGGCAATGCTTGGACATATTTAAATAGATCCCCACCAACACTTCGACTATGACGCTTTTTCTCACTATCCTCATCACTATCATCCAACTGTACGTTTCCCTTTATGCCTGCCAATTTTAACTGACTGTCATGTTTCATGGCCATTTTCTGAAGTTCAAACTCTCTCTCTTTATCCTTTTCCCTGATCTGTATCTCCCTTTCTCTTTCTTTTTCCTCTCTATCACTTTCGTATTCAAGCTGCTTTAATTCTTTCTCATGTTCCATTTGTTTAATTTGCAACTGAATTTTTGCCATTTCCAATGAGTCAAACTGTATCTCAGGCAACTTTAAATGCTTAGCCACCGCCATAATTACCTCATCTTTTTGCATTTTGTCAGGTAATGTTAACTGCAATGTTTTTGCCAAATCTAACAGTCTACTTTTAGTCTCTGTCTGTAAGGTACTGCGTGTGACCGTCTCCACCCCCAAAAACCTCTGAGCCTCTGAACGAGCCATTGTCCACAACACACTCCCCACTTAAACTAAAATACCACACCTGAAAAGCAACCACAATATGCTCACCCCTCACTGTCTTTAAGTTCACTAAGCCAATCCAATAGATAGACTTTTATCCCGGACGAGCCCCCAATTTGTTATGGGCCAGGGTTTAGAGAACCGCAAAGTGTATCATGGAGTTCACCTGACCCACAACTTTTAATAGATTGTGGTATGGGGAGCACACGGCCCACTCTACAGGTGTGGTAGAGCAGAAATGGAAAAGTATTTTTTAAAGCAAAACAATGTTTATTCTATGAACTCAAGTTAACCTTTTTGAAACAAACAGGGAACATCTTAGCAACCATTAATTCAAATACAACCCCCAAAGAATACAACACTAAGTAATCCTTTAAGCTTTCCTTTTAACATCCATAAGACTTAAAACACCTTTTACCAGAAGCACATCAGGCTAAAGTCACTACTGGTATTAGTTTTAAATCACCAGGATTGATTTACAGTCTTTAGATTACAGAGAGAGATTCATACACCTTCTGTCTGTGACTGCAGCTATCCAGCTCTGAAAACGAAACTAAAACACACCCTGCAGCAAACAGCCTAAAACGGAAGTAAAAAGCTGACAGACAGCGCAGCTCCACCCACTCTCTGACATGACTGCAGTAGTAAACACCCATTTCTTAAAGGTACTCTCACTACAGATATTTATATACACACCCATTTATAAACACCCATTTCTTAAAGGTACTCTCACATGACAGAATACAATGTGGAAGAGTGTGAGATTATGCACTTTGGAAGGATAAATGGAGGCATAGACTAGTTTCTAAATGGGAAGATGTTAAGGAAATCAGAAGCACAAAGGGACTTAGGAGTCCTTGTTCACGATTCTCTTAAGATTAATGCGCAGGTTCAGTTGGCATTTCAGAAGGCAAATCCAATGCTAGCATTCATGTTGAGAGGGCTAGAATAGAAGACTATGGATGTACTTCAGAGGCTATATAAGGCTCTGGTCAGACCCCATTTGGAGTATTGTGAGCAGTTTTGAGCCCCGTATCTAAGGAAGGATGTGCTGGCCTTGAAAAGGGTCCAGAGGAGGTTCACAAGAATGGTCCCTTGGGGCGGGGGGCACTGAATGAAGCGGGACCACTGCTGGCTGCTCCTGTAAGACACAAGGCAGCATGTATGGTTAGACAGGCGGACGGGGGTGAGGGGCTGGGGTGTGGCAGTGGGGTGAGGGTGATGGGTGAGGGGGTGGGATGAGGGGGTGGGGTCCTTGGGTCCATCAGCGAGGTCCACTGCCATCTGCTCATGCACGGTGAGGGGGTGCAATACACGTGCACCCCCTCCGGTTTTCTCCCACTCCCTGCGGTTATGTGCATTCTTCTCCTGTGGGAGGGCACACAATCATCAGCAGTGTTAGGCGGTCCGACGCATGCAGCCCAGCGGTTGGGTCTATGATGCCATAGGTGCACAGGGCTCCCGGCCAATGCAGCTGGCATGGGTGGGTGCAGCCATGTGGGTCAGGGCGGGGGTTGTATCGTTCCCCTGATGGGGGGAGTGGTCGGTGTCACATGTGTGGGGGGGTAGAGGGATTGGTGCCAGGGGCACAGTACTGGGTACTCACCCTGGCTGCGCTGCGTAGATCGTGCAGCTTCTTACAGCACTGGTTGCCTGTCCTGGGTGTCGGCCCGACGGCACTCACGGCAGCGCCCACCTCCCGCCATAGTCACCGAACGCTGTTGCGTGGGGTCGTGCAGCTGGGTCCAGGGTACAGTGCCCCCCTTCTCTACTTGACGGTATCCAGGAGCGTGTCCAGGTCGGCATCCCGGAACCTTGGCGCTGCGCGGCGGGCGGCCATCTTCCCAGCGTCGGCTGTGTGTGGGGGGTCATGTTATTTCTATGATTTATCCCAGAATACTGAGGGAAGGAAGCAAGGGAGGAAAATTGCTGGGACCTTCACTGACATCTTTGTATCCTCATTGGCTACAAGTGAGATCCCAGAGGACTGGAGAATAGATTATGTGGTACCGCATTTTAAAGAAAGGTAGCCGGGGTAAGCCTGGAAACTATAGGTCAGTGAGCCTCACGTCGGTAGTAGGTAAATTATTGGAGAGAATTCTCAGGGACAGGATTCATACCCATTTGGAAGTATATTGGACTCTGGGTCTGTACTCGGAGTTTAGAAGGATGTGGGGAGATCTTATTGAAACTTACAGGATACTGCGAGGCCTGGAAAGAGTGGCCGTGGAGAGGATGTTTCCACTTGTAGGAAAAACTAGAACCAGAGGACACCATCTCAGATTAAAGGGACGGTCCTTTAAAGCAGAGATGAGGAGGAATTTCTTCAGCCAGAGGGTGGTGAATCTATGGAACTCTTTGCCGCAGAAGGCTGTGGAGGCCAAATCACTGAGTGTCTTTCAGACAGAGATAGATAGGTTCTTGATAAATAAGGGGATCAGGGTTATGGGGAGAAAGCAGGAGAATGGGGATGAGAAAATATCAGCCATGATTGAATGGCAGAGCAGACGCGATGGGCCGAGTGGCCTAATTCTTCTCCTATGTCTTATGGTCTTATGGAAACAAGTGGACACATAAGCGATAGACAGCATGGTTTTGTGATGGGGAGGTCGTGCCTCACTAACTTGATCGGGATTTTTGAGGAGGTGACAAAGATGATTAATGTGGGGAGGGCGATTGATGTTGTTTACATGGTCTTCAGTAAAGCCTTTGACAAGGTGCTTCATGGTGGACTGGTACAAAAGGTGAAGTCACATGGGATCAGATGTGAGGTGGTAAGATGGATACAGAACTGGCTCGGTCACAGAAGGCAAAGGGTAGCAGTAGAAGGGTGTTTTCCTGAATGGAAGGTTGTGACTAGTGGTGTTCCACAGGGATCGGTGCTAGGGTCTCTGTGTTTGTGGTGTACATAAACGATTTGGGGGAAAATGTAGCTAGTCTGATTAGTAAGTTTGCGGATGACACCAAGGTTTGGTGGAGTGGCAGATAGTGTTGAGGATTGTCAGAAGATACAGCAGGATATAGATAGGTTGGAGACTTGGGCAGAGAAATGGCAAATGGAGTTTAATCTGGACAAATGTGAGGTAATGCATTTTGGTAGGTCTAACATAGAGGAGAAATATACCGTAAATGGTAAAACTCTTCGGAATATAGAAAGTCAGAGAGATCTGGGCGTGCAGGTCCACAGATCTTTGAAGGTGGCAACAAAAGTGGACAAGGTAGTCAAGAGAGCATACGGGATGCTTGCCTTCATTAGATGGGGCATTGAGTATAAAAGCTGGCAAGCCATGCTACAGTTGCATAGAACCTTGATAAGGCCACACTTGGAATATTGCGCACAATTCTGGTCGCCACAATACCAGAAGGATGTGGAGGAGGTTAAACAGGATGTTGCTTGGTCTGGAGGGTGTTGTCTAAGTGGCGAGGCTGAATAGACGGACTGTTTTCATTAGAAAATGGAGGTTGAGGGGTGACCTGATAGAGGTCTGCAAGATTACAAAGGGCATGGATTGAATGGATGGGCAGGCACTCATCCCCAGGGAGGAGGGATCAGTCACCAGGGGCCCATAGGTTTAAGGTCCATGGGGCAAAGTTTAGAGGAGATGTGCGACGCAGGTTTTTTACGTAGACGGTGGTGAGTGCCTGGAACGCGTTGCGAGGGGAGGTTGTGGAAGCAGATACATTAACGGTGTTCAAAATGCATCTTGACAAACACATGGATAGGATGGGCATAGAGGGATACAGCACAAGAAAGTGCTGAGGATTTTGGCAAAGGTTGGTATGATGACCGGTACAGGCTTGGAGGGTCGAAGGGCCTGTTCCTGTGCTGTATTGTTCTTTGTTCTTTGATTCTTCGGGGGTTCTTCTGGCTCTTTTGAATCTATAACATTGCAGTATCACAGATGGTTTAGGGTCATATTGCATTCGTTCGGAATACTGGGGCTAATTTTCCACGCTCGCATCATATGGTTTTAACTTGCCTAAAGCGGAATTTTCGGATTTTCTCCGCCTTTTCTTATCGGAAACGACTCTGGACACTGCCATCCAGAATCTTGTTCTTGCTCTTTGTCACCTGTGAAGTAATCCAGGAGACGCATCCTTGATGGTTAACTTTTATTTGTAACTCATTGTACTGCGGCGTACAACAACAGGGCACCAGTCTGGGGGCTATCACATTAGTCGGTCTCTATTCGGGCCAGACCTTAAAGGGCTGAATTAACGAGTCTGAGTTGGGCATGCGTCTGCCCGTTACCAGAGAAACTCCACCACCATGAGATCCATGGGGTGATCTATTATTAATCCCCCCCCCTCATTTCACAGTTAAGAACAGTCAAATATATGGAACAAAGGAGAATGATAAATTGTCATTATTCGTACATAGAATAAAAAGGTTGAATGTTGTCACTTTTTCTGTTCCTGGAAGAGTTGCACTGATGCTGTTGCCTGGCTGTAGTTTATGCTCCAGCAGATGGCAGAATTTATTGATGGCTACATTGGTGAGATACAACTGTCTCACACATTGAAGTCAAAGCAGTTCTGTTGCCTGCGGCAGACACAGTGTGTGGAATAATGGTAGATCTTTCTATAGCCTCTGACCTCCCTGCTGCTCCCCCCTTTCTCCCAACATACTTGCAAAAAGTACTTTTGCTGCTGTGGAGATTTAAATAGTTGGACTGCTCCTCACACTACCTTTTGTTTTGTTCCGTTGGACTTCTGCTGATTCTCTCAGCTTTTTTAAATGCAGGAGCCATTGATGTCTAGCGAATTGGAGAATGAATACATTTATACGTTTGCCACTGATTGGAGGCTAACAAGGCAAAATCCTTAATTGTATGTCTGTGCAATAAAGTATATTGAATCAAAAATAATTCTCCACATAAATATTAGGACTCTTGGTTTACATGAACGACTAGAAATTACAGTTAATGGTAGACAGGAGAAAGACATAATAGATGAATACTGAACATACTTGTGTAGTAACTTCATTCAAAGCCTACTTGTGACAATAAGCGATTTTCATTTAATTTCATTTCATCTTCCCCCACTCATTATTTAAATGTTTATTAACAAACCAGCTAAAATAGGAGTGTGATGAATGTAAGAAAATATATATTGTATTTTAGATCCGTTGATTGATTGATTGATTGATTGATTGATACTTATTGTCACATGTACTGAAGTATAGTGAAAAATATTTTTCTGCGGCCAAGGGAATGTACACAATACGTATATAGTAGACAAAAGAATAATCAACAGAGTACATTGACAATGGTACATCAACAAATAGTGATTGGTTACAGTGCAAAACAAGGGCCAAACAAGAGCAGCTTAAGACGTCGTGAATAGTGTTCTTACAGAGAACAGATCAGTCCAAGGGAGAGTCGTTGAGGAGTCTGGTGGCTATGGGGAAGAAGCTGTTTCTATGTCTGGATGTATGGGTCTTCAGACTTCTGTAACTTCTGCCTGATGGAAGGGTCTGGAAGAGGGCAAAGCCTGGGTGTGAGTGGTCTCTGACAATGCTGTCTGCCTTTCTGAGGCAGCGGGAGGTGCATACAGAGTCGTGCTATGCTTCCTGAAGTCGATGATCAGTTCCTCAGTGTTTCCAACATTTAGAGAGAGGTTGTTTTCGGTACACCCTGCAACCAAGTGTCTATCTCCCTTCTGTAGTCTGATTCGTTGTTGTTTGAGATACAACCCACCACAGTCACATCATCCGCAAACTTATAGATTGAATTGGAGTTGAACCTTGCCACACAGTCATGTGTGTATAGGGAGTACAGTAGAGGACTGAGCATACATCCTTGCCGGGCCCCGGTGTTGAGGACAATTGTAGAGGAGGTGTTGTTGCCTATCCTGACAGATTGTAGTCTGTTGGTGAGGAAGTCAATGATCCAGCTGCACAGGGAGGGGTCAAGTCCAAGGTTGCAGAATTTGGTTATTACCGTATGATTTTTAAAAGGTATGTATTTGTTGCAGTGATATTATTAAAGAAGCTAGATTAAATTGTCCAGACTGTGTGGCTGCTAAAGCTGCAATTAAGAGGTCATAAATGGTAATGCAATTATTAATTTTAACCATTTACTTGTTTACCGAGAAATGCCTAATGGAACATTGTTATGATTGCTGGAGATTCCTTGGAGAGGGATTGTATCTAGTGCTAGCTAAGCAGGCAATGGAACGTCATAATGGGATAAAGATTATGTAATTAATGCGTGGAGCCAGGTCTGTTCATGGTTTTTCAGGCTGAGGGAACCAAATGCTGTCAGGTTGAGCGGAAAAATCTGACAAGACAGAAGGATTTTCAGGTTGTTCCTGAAAGGGACTCTCTCTCCAAAGCAGATAAGCAGATAAACCTGTTCTGTAAAATTTATTTACAAGTGGCATGTGAACTGTATTGGGTTGCTTAATTTGGAGTTGGTAACAGATATAGATAGTAGGTAAGTTTTCCCTTGTGCTTCTTAAGAAGTGTCTAACTGATCATTGGTAAACCTATTTTCTTTGATGTCAACGTGGTTAGTTCTGTGTTTAAATTAAAGTTTGTTTTAACATAAAATATATCTATTGGTCACTGGAATGGAGAATCGTTTCCTCACAGTTTCACAAATTAAAAAAAAAAGTGTTTGGGTTTCTTGTCCGGTATCCTAACAACTGTTGGAGTCTAGTCCGGGATCTTAACAGGAGACTAATGATTATTGCATGAATTAATCACTGCAAAATTTTAGTTCAAATTACTGCGGGTTAACATGAATTGCTTTTAATGCGAGGAACTCCATCCCCTTCGTTTCCAGTGTTATAGATAGTATAAATGCCATTTCCTTTCTTTGACTTGGAGCTGTTTTATAATCTTTCACAAAACAATGCTGATTATGCTTAACTGTCCCAAAAGGACTCTTGAGGGTCAAGCGTCCACTGGAATTCCCCACTGCCTAAGTATAGTTTCAATGGCTGGGGAGCTAACTGCTGTTTGTTTTTTCATTGTTGTCCACTTTTAGGATTTCATGCCAGGAATGACACCCAAATATGGAGTGATGTATTCTAATGACATGCAAAATAATGCAGTTCCCATTGTTTGCACCATAGATATGCAGGTCATTAGGAACATTCTTGATATTATGCTGGGGGGAGAATTGGGCCTAATGCTCCGTCATCCTGTGTCCTGATAATCGCACAGGGTTGGCATTATGCAAATCCTTTTGTTGGCCTCCCATTGATATTTCTGCCTGTACTTGACAGCCTGCCAATGGTGGAATATCGCTGATTCTACAGGATTTTGCTGGAAGTGATTAAGAACAGTTCTTTAAACACACACATTTTCTATAAGAGCCTGCTCAGTTTTCTGCCACAATCACTTTAGAGCCATCTGCCACAATGGCAGAAGCAGCAGGCTAAGGTTAAATGCCCAAACAAGCAGAGACACCAAGGGGAGCCATGGTAGTTTGATACAGTAAGTGTGTAAGGCCTTTCAGCCAATGTAGACCAAGGGGCTGATAACCGTGTAACACCCCACGGACTGTGTGCTTGATCCTAACCGTGTATAACTGTATTGAAGCACCTCAGAATGCAGCCTGACTCATATATATAGTGTGAACAAAATTGTACTCTCTGTGACAAAAATATTGATGTGTTTGCAATGTTCTCTTCCTGAGTTAAAGCACCCCAGAATGCAACTTGATCTCGGGAGAAAACGTTATGACAATTTGAAATGTTTTGTCATGTCTCTTTCAGGTATTTTATAAATATGCTATATTTTTTGTAAAAAAAAAGTGTGATACAGTAAGTGGGCAGATGTCACAAAGCTGCATTGCCAAGGATCAGAGCGAAGTAGCTCACCCTTGAGTTTAAAGGCAGAGGACTGAGTGCCAATTAACTGACAAGGGCTGGCATCTTGATCTTCCTTTTCCTTGTTGCGGTAGCGCAGCCCTTTTAAGGGACGTACCCTCAAGGTCGATGACTCAGGCTCTGGCTCACGGCCTATCGTGCAGGAATTGGTGAACTCAGGCCAATGAGGAAAAAGCGTGGGGCCCGGGGAGTGGGGTTCTAGTCAGCATGAAACCAGGAGCCAGAGTGTGAACACCTGCATAAGGACTCTGCATAGAAGTTACCCTTGTTATTTGCCAATAAACACTGTGCCCTTCCTTACTGACATCTACCTGGTATTGCCTTGAGCTGCCACATTGGCAACGAGTGTGAATCAGACTGATTGTAAGCCTGCAGTCATTTAATTCAAGGGGGAAGGGAGAAGCCTCCAAGTCAAACACAGATTCGGAATGCATCAGTGATTCAAGAAATTTCCTTGGCATTGAACTCTGCCAGCTTCACCTGGCCATATGAAGAATTGGACACAGTGGCCGGGATTCTCCCTTCAAGGGGACTAAGTCCCCGCGCTGGCAGGAAAACCGGCGGCAACGGGCACCCAAGGTGAGGAATTCTCACCTGTCTCAGGGGCTAGGTGGACGCTGGAGGGGTTGGTGCCGCTCCAGCCGGCGCCGAAGGGACTGCGCGAGGTCATGCGCGGAACAGTCGTTGTGATGTCGCGCATGCACGGAACCACCAGCGTGATTCCGTGCATGCGCAGGGGGTTCTAATTTTCGCGCCGGCCATGGCGGAGCCCTACAGGGGCTGGCACGGAAGGAAGAAGTGCCCTCATGGAACAGGTCCACCCGCAGATCAGTGGGCCCCGATTGCGGGCCAGGCCACCATAGGGGCCCCCTGGGGGCGGATTCCGCCGCGTCCCCCCCCGAAGACCGCCCACGCCGACTTACCTGCCAGGTCCCACCATGTGGGACCATGCGTAACCGATGCCGGCGGGACTGGCCAAAAACGGATGGCCGCTCGCCCCATCGGGATTCCCGAGAATCGCCGGGAGGGGCCGCTGCCAACGGCCCCCGACCGGCGTGGCGTGAGTCCCGCCCCCGACTGAAAAACGGCGCCAGAGAATACGCCAGCCAGTCTTGGAGCAGCGGGGCGGGACTCGTGCCTGGCGGGGGGGTCAGAGAATCCCGCCCAGTGCTTCCCAGTCCTGACCCAAGTAAATGCATGATCTTAACCACGTGGCACCTAGATAAATCTGACCAATTAAGACCTTATGTTACACGTAAGGATGAACTCAGTTGTGAGGATGGAGTCATTCTGTAAGATCCCGAGTGGTAGTACTTCCCTGACTCCAAGAGCAGTTGTAGCACGAATTGCATAGTGCCCATCCGGGTCAGACAAAAATGAAAATGCTCACTCGTAGATACATCTGGTGGCCGGACATAGAAAAGAACATTGAACACATGGTGCACCAGTGTGGCCCTTGCCAAACACAGCAGTCTGTGCCCCCTGCAGCCAACCCCCACCTTGGGAATGGCCTGGCAGGCCATGGAAGTGGACGTGCGGACTTTGCTGGTCCTTTCTTGGGCGATACCTGGGGAGCGAGGTTTTGGTCAAAGTGAACACGGGAGCCAGAGTGTGGAGACCTATATAGAAACTCTGTGCCTGCATTTAAGTTACCCTTGTTAGTTGCCACTAGACATTTTGTTCATCCTTACTGACGTCTATCGGCATTGCCTCGGGCTACCACACTCGTCAAAGAGGATTTAAAGAGAAAGGGCAGGGGAGGCCTTGGTGGTTTCGAAGGCTCTTAAAATGAAAAAATATTTTATTAATCCTTGCAGATACTCTAACAATCTTAAAGATTAAATATAGTTTTAAAGCCCTTAAGGAAACCTCAAAAATGTTATAAATATTATAAAAGCCTAAAGATGATTAAAATCTATTCTGAATAGCATAAATTAAAATTTTACTTATTACGTCCTCAGACAACTAAAGCGACTTCAATCAATGGATTGAATACAGACACTGGGATGCATCAGGGAGGAGGAAAGATACCTGGACATTTTCTTCCAGGAGACTGTCACACCTCTTAGGGTAGGGTTTTCTGATTTGTTTAGTGGACAGGGACAGGAGGATTTGACTGCGAGGGAGGCAGAAGTGGAGGAGCCTCAGCACGAGCAATTATCCAATAGGTTTGAGGTTTTCATAGCTTGCATGGATGCAAGTGGGGGCTGGAAGCTGGATGAGCAAAGCGGGGAAAGTAAAAAGGTAGTAGGGGACAATATAGTCAGGGGATAGACACAGTTATCTGTAGCCAAGAGCGAGAGTCCAAAAGAATGTGTTGCCTGCCCGGTGCCAGGTTTCAGCACTGGGCTTGAGTGGGAGGGCGAGGATCCAGTTGTCATGGTCCAGGTGGGCACCAATGATAGATAGGACTAGGAAAAAGGTACTGCTTAGGAAATGTGTGCAGGTGGGGCTCAAAAAATTGGCATAGGGCAAATAAGATTCGAGAGCTGAACACGTGGCTCAAAACTTTTGGGTGCGAGAAGTGAGTTCAAATCCATGGGGTTCTCGCACCAGTATTGG
Source organism: Scyliorhinus torazame (assembly GCF_047496885.1). Classification (NCBI taxonomy): domain Eukaryota; kingdom Metazoa; phylum Chordata; class Chondrichthyes; order Carcharhiniformes; family Scyliorhinidae; genus Scyliorhinus; species Scyliorhinus torazame. Next base: position 78,452,095 of record NC_092707.1, read on the forward strand.
GGGACAGTTTGGATCGAAATAAGAAAAAAGAAAGAGGTCACTTGCAGGAGTCGTTTATAGGCCCCCGAACAGTCGTAATATTGTAGGACAGAAAAAAGTCAGAAATAAATTGGGTGTGTAAGAAGGGTACTACAATAACCACGGGTGACTTTAAAGAGAATCTGGAAAATGGGCTCACCTCTGATCTGCCATGAAGACATTTTGACCTCTTAATGTGCCACTATCAGCACCCTACTTACTCATTATCTCTCCCATTTACATTCTCTTTGTGTTCATGTTCATGGCATCTTTGTCAATCTCCACCTATCCCTGACCTCTCTCCAGCCCCATTGTGCCACACCCTCTCCCCCCACACTACAGTATAAATCTCATCCTATTCCAATTCTCTCTAGCTTTGACAAAGAGTCTTCCAGACTCTAAACATTAGCTCCTTTTTCTCTCTTCACAGATGCTGTCAGACCTGCTGAGATTGTCCAGTATTTTCTGTTTTTGTTTCAGATTCCAGCATCCACAGTAATTTGCTTTTACCTAATATGAAAACATGATTTGTCAGTTTAGGTGCAGCCATCTTTGGGTTTCATACTACAAGAAATGGCTGGAAGCTGCCTAAACAGAGAACCACCTTGAACATTTTGAGACAGAGACACTTTGAAACAGAAAATGAGGAAGGATTTCCATCAACAGTGTGGTGAATGTATTGCGGCAACCATTCACCACTGTATTGCATTGTACTATATTGATGCCCTTGTGGGCTCCACCTATGGACCATTGTATTACATTACATCGCATTGTATCATGTTGGTGCCCTTGTGGGCTCCGCCCCCTCGGGGGAGGTATATAGATCTGCTGCCCTGCAGGCGGCTGTCAGTGCAGGGCAGTCGCAGGCAGGCACAGTTCTAGCTGATTAAAACCACTGTTCACTTCAACTCTCCGTCTCGTGTGAATTGATGGTCGCAGCAATTTAATCAGCTACAACATCGCGATGGAAGCAGCCCTCAAAGCTGATCGACTGGAACTCGACCCACAGGCCGCTAAAGCCAAAGGGATTTTTTCGCACAGGCTCCGCTGTTTTGAGGCCTACCTCGCCGCCTCCTCCTCGTCCCCCGTCACCGACGAACAGAAACTGAGCCTCCTCCACGCCCGGGTGAGCCACAGACTCTCCGTGCAAATCGCGGAAGCGACCACGTATGCAGACAGGGTCGCGATCCTGAAAAGGCAATACGTGAGGCCGGTGAATGAAGTATTCACGCGGCATCTTCTCACCACTCGCCGCCAACGCCCCAGGGAATCGCTGGAGGAGTATCTACGCGACCTGAAAGTACTCATGCGAAGCTGCAACTACAAGGCCGTCACGGCCTCACAACACATGGAACTCGCCATCCGGGACGCCTAAGTGGCTGCAGTCCGGTCCAACTACGTCAGACAGCGCCTGCTCGAGAAGGGCGCCCTCGACCTAGAAGAGACGGTAAAACTATCCACCTCCCTAGAAGTAGCGTTTCAGAACCTCAACGCTTTCCCCTCCGACCACGCGACCCCCCTCGTGGACACCCGATCAGAGGGTGCCCCAGGCCTGTGCCGCGTGGCTGCCCCCCCCAACCCGGGGGGCTGCCCTGCTATTTTTGCGGCCAGAACCAGCACCCCAGGGAGCATTGCCCGGCTCGGACCGCGAACTGTAGCGACTGCAGCAAGAAAGGGCACTTTGCCAAAATTTGCCTGCCAGGTCCAAAACCTCCAAATCACGGGCCCTACTTTCAGACTCACAGGTCGGCAGACCCCGCAGCGTGGCTGCGTGCCTGCCGGCACCGCCCCCTCCGGATGCGTCATCTGCCTTGTGCTGCCCGCGGGGGCAGCCATCTTTGACTCTACCCAACACGTGCGACTCACGGGGGCCGCCATCTTGGCCACCATCTCCCACACGGCCCGCCCTGTGCGACTCATGGGGGCCACCATCATGGCCGCCATCTTCAATGCCGCCCGACACGTGCGACCGACAGGGGCAGCCATATTGGGACTACCCCCATCACCTCCGACCACGCCGGCTGCCCGCAACTCGGCGCGGTCACCCTCGACCAGTCACGGCCCAAGCACCTCAGGAACTCGATGATGACCGTCCGGGTCAATGGGCACGAAACGCCCTGCCTGTTTGACTCCGGGAGCACGGAGAGCTTCGTACACCCAGACAGGATAAGGCGCTGTTCTCTCCAAATTTCCCCCGCATTCCAAACAATCTCCCTCGCTTCCGGATCGCATTCAGTGCAGATCCGGGGGTATTGTGTCGCGAACCTCGCAATACAGGGCGCCGAGTACGCCAATTTAAAACTATATGTCCTCCCCAATCTCTGCGCTCCTCTCCTGTTGGGACTGGACTTCCAGTGCAAACTCAGGAGTCTGACCCTGAAGTTCGACGGGCCCCTACCCCCTCTCACCGTATGTAGCCTTGCGACCCTAAAAGTCGACCCTTCCCCGCTCTTCGCGAACCTCACCGCCGACTGTAAACCCGCCGCCACCAGGAGCAGGCGGTACAGTATCGAGGACAGAACTTTTATCAAGTCTGAGGTCCAGCGGCTCTTGAGGGAGGGGATCATCGAGGCCAGTAATAGCCCCTGGAGAGCCCAGGTGGTGGTCGTCAGGACCGGGGAGAAGAACCGGATGGTTTTAGACTATAACCAAACCATAAACTGGTACATGCATCCCGATGCGTACCCCCTTCCTCGGATAGCGGACATGGTGAATCAGATTGCACACTACCGGGTGTTCTCCACGGTAGATCTGAAGTCCGTATACCACGCCCAGCTCCGAATCCTCCCAGAGGATCGCTACTACACGTCCTTTGAGGCAGACGGCCGCCTCTTCCACTTCCTCCAGGTCCCCTTCGGCGTCACCAACGGGGTATTGGTCTACCAAAGAACGATGGACCGAATGGTGGACCAGTACGGGCTGCGGGCCACATTTCCGTACTTGGACAACGTCACCATCTGCGGCCACGATCAGCATTACCACGACGCCAACCGTCAGAGGTTTCTCCAAACCGCCCAAGTCCTCAACCTCACTTATAACAAGGAGAAATGCGTTTTCCGCACAACCCGACTGGCCATCCTCGGCTATGTCGTGAAAAACGGAGTCCTAGGGCCCGACCCCGACCGCATGCGCACTCTCCTGCAACTCCCCCTCCCCTACTGCCCCAAGGCCCTGAAAAGATGCCTCGGGTTCTTTTCTCATTATGCCCAGTGGGTCCCCAACTATGCGGACAAAGCCCACCCACTTATCAAAGCCATCATCTTCCCACTGACGGCTGAGGCCTGCCAGGCCTTCAGCCGCATCAAGGCAGATATTGCCAAAGCCGCGATGCGCGCGGTGGATGAGTCCATCCCCTTCCAGGTGGAGAGCGACGCGTCAGAGGTCGCCCTCGCCGCTACCCTTAACCAGGCAGGCAGGCCCGTAGCCTTTTTCTCCCGTACCTTCAAATCCTCCGAGATTCGACACTCCTCAGTCGAAAAAGAAGCTCAAGCCATTGTGGAAGCTGTATGGCATTGGAGGCACTATCTCGCTGGTAGGAGATTCACTCTCGTCACCGACCAACGATCAGTAGCCTTCATGTTCTGCAAGGCAAGATCAAGAACGATAAAATCTTGAGGTGGAGGATCGAACTCTCCACCTATAATTACGATATCGTGTATCAGCCTGCGAAGCTCAATGAGCCCCCAGATGTGCTGTCCCACGGCACACGCGCCAGCGCGCAAGATGACCGACTCCGGGCCATCCACAACGACCTCTGTCACCCGGGGTCCCCCGGCATCTCCACTACATCAAGGCCCACAACCTGCCCTACTCCACTGAGGAGGTCAGGGCCATGACCAGGGACTGCCAAATCTGCGCGGAGTGTAAGCCGCACTTCTATCGACCAGACAAGGCCCACCTGGTGAAGGCATCCCAGCCCTTTGAGCGCCTCAGCATCGACTTCAAAGGGCCCCTCCCCTCTACCAACCGCAACACATATTTTCTCAACGTTGTTGACGAGTACTCCCGCTTCCCCTTTGCAATCCCTTGCCCCGACATGACCGCGGCCACTGTCATTAAGGCCCTGCATAGTATCTTCACCTTGTTCAGTTTCCCCACGTACATCCACAGTGACCGGGGCTCCTCGTTTATGAGCGATGAACTGCGTCAGTACCTGCTCGGTAAGGGCATTGCCTCAAGCAGGACTACCAGTTACAACCCCCGGGGAAACGGACAGATGGAGAGGGAGAACGCGACGGTATGGAAGGCCGTCCTCCTGGACCTACGGTCTAGAAGTCTCCCAGTTTACCGCTGGCAGGAGGTCTTCCCCGATGCGCTCCACTCCATTAGGTCACTCCTTTGCACAGCCACGAACGAGACCCCGCAAGACCGCCTATTTGTTTTCCCTAGGAAATCCACCTCCGGGGTCTCACATCCGTCCTGGCTGACGACACCGGGGCCTGTACTCCGAAAACACGTGAGGAGCCATAAATCCGACCCCCTGGTCGAGAGGATCTAGCTCCTTCATGCCAACCCCCAGTATGGCGCACCACGACGGCCGACAAGATACAGTCTCCCTCCAGGACCTGGCACCCGCAGGATCCCCTACGACCATCACCTACCCCCAACCAACGCCGAACATCGTCCCCGCCCCTGCATGAGCGACACCACCCCCCTCCTACACTCCCTCCCCCCATCGCCGACCTACAGGGATGAAGCTCCAGAAGACACGCTCCCGGAGTCAACACCTGTGCCCGCATCGACGAGTTCAACACCCGTGCCCGCAGCGAAACCAGAGCTCAGGCGATCGCAGCGCACGTTCAAGGTGCCGGACAGACTCAACCTGTGAGCCACTTTACCCCAGCTAGACTTCAATTTTTTTGACAGGGGGTGAATGTGGTGAATGTATTACGGCAACCACTCACCACTGTATTGCATTGTACCATGTTGATGCCCTTGTGGGCTCCACCTATGGACCATTGTATTACATTACATCGCATTGTATCATGTTGGTGCCCTTGTGGGCTCTGCCCCTGGCTCCGCCCCCTCGGGCAGGTATACAGACCTGCTGCCCTGCAGGCAGCTCTCAGTGCAGAGCAGTCACAGGCAGACACAGTTCTAGCTGATTAAAACCACTGTTCATTTCAACTCTCCGTCTCATGTGAATTGATGGTTGCATCAAACAGCTATTGGACTGTTGTACTGAATCAGGCTACCAAGAACCACTATCTGCAGTGCGCCATAAAAGTGAAAACAGGAGCTTTCACTTATTTCCAGGACCTTTCGCACTTGTTGAGTTCACCTGCAAAGGCAAGCTCCAACTCTTCAACTACAGAAGCCATTGCAGTTGCTAAACCAAACCTCATGTTTCAACCCCTTCACACTGGAGAGAAGGAATTCAACAGGCCTGCAAGATATCTCACAGAGACTGATTTAAAACCTTATCCTTAAGTATCTATCTTCATTCCAACCATTGTATCTGCATTTTAATTAATTAATTTATCACTTTTGTCTTAAGTAATTCTCAGCAGTAATATTTGTAATAAACTGACGTTTATCTTGTTTGAGCCAAAAGCTTGACTACTGTGTTTTTTTAATTGAATGATTCACAAAATAAAAGGGGGTGACATATACGCATACAAATTTGTGGACCTTTTACACCGTCAGCCATGAATGTTTGAAATCTAAAAGAAGGGAATGATGAGGATATGAAGGCAAAGCTGGCTAAAGTGAAATAGGAAACTGGATTAAAAGGTAAACATTTGAGGAGATATTTAATAATTCTCAGCAGATAAATGACAAAGAAAAACTCATCATCCGTGGCTAAATAAAGAAGTTAAGAACAGTATCAAATTGAAAAACAAAACACTGTACAATATTGTGAAGATTAATGGCAGGTTAAAAGATTGGACAGAGTTTAAGAAGCAGCAAAGTTTGACAAAAATAATCCAGAGGGGGAAAGTTAGCGTATGAGGGAAAGCTATCTAGGAATATAAAATAAGTTAGAGAGTATTATCATCATAGAATTTACAGTGCAGAAGGAGGCCATTCGGCCCATCGAGTCCGCACCGGCTCCTGGAGAGAGCACCCTACCCAAGGTCAACACCTCCACCCTATCCCCACAACCCAGCAATCCCACCCAACACTAAGGGCAATTTTGGACACTAAGGGCAATTTATCACGGCCAATCCACCTAACCTGCTCATCTTTGGACTGTGGGAGGAAACCGGAGCACCCGGAGGAAACCCACGCACACACTGGGAGGACGTGCAGACTCCGCACAGACAGTGACCCAAGCCGGAATCGAACCTGCGACCCTGGAGCTGTGAAGCAATTGTGCTATCCACAATGCTACCGTGCTGCCCTGGTGTTCTCGAGAATGAGACTGGGGAATCAAGGAAATGGCAGAAACATTGAGCAAATGTTTTGTGTCTTTTTTTTCTGTAGAAGAATCAGAAAACTTCCCAAAGATACTTGAAAACTAATTTAAGCTAGCTACCTAATTAACGAGCTGCAGTTGCTCCCAGATAGCTTGTATACACCTGTCTAATGGAGAAAGATTGCAAAACTCTGCAGTTACGAGGAATGTATTATGCATGTGTAGCAAGTGATTAGGAAGGCAAATGGAATGTTTTTCAATGCAAGGGGAATGGAATATAAAAGTAGGGAAGTTTTGTTACAGTCATACAAGGCATTTTTGAGACCACCTCTGGAGAACTGTGCACAGATTTGGTTCTTATTTTGAAAAAGGAAACAATTGCATGAGAAATGGTTGAGAGAAGTTTCACTTTACTCATTCTTGGGACGAAGGATTTATCTTGTAAAAGGAGGTTGTACAAGTTAGACCCTTTACCCATTGTAATTTAAAAGATTGGGAGGTTATCTTATTGAAACATATAAGATGCTGAGCGGACTTGATAGAGTGAATACCAGGAAGATATTCCGCCCCCCCCCACCACCCATCAATCTTATGGGGCCGACCAGGACTAGGGGATACAATTTATGAATTTAAGATGGAGTGGTGGAGAAACTTTTTTTTTCTCAGAGGGTTGTTAGTCTGTGGAATTCTCTTCACTATAAAACAGTGGAGACTGGGATATTGAATTTATTCAAGGCAGAGTTGGATAGATTTTTGATAAACAACAAGGGAGTCAATGGTTATGTTGGCCATGAAGGACACAGGGGAATGTCGATTGACCTTACTGTGGGGTTCGTGGAACATGAGTTCCCCTATTGAGAGAGCGGAGGCTCGCCCAATAGGAACCATTTGGCGGAACTTTAAACCCGCAGCTCAGACCCAGACTGGCATCCTCGATGGTCCCCGGGCTGGGATGCAATCACTATACACCGTGGCAGCAGTTCTTTTCATTGTTCAAAGCACCTAGTGTTTTGTATGAAGCCTTGCCTTGGCAGAGCGATAACATTGGCACGAGGAATAAAAACAAGATTCCTGAGCAGCATTCAAAGTGAAACAAACAGCGCTCCAGTAAGCATCAAAGCAAATGCTGCTTTTCGGTAACCCCGAACCTTACGATAGTAACTATAAGACCGGGCACGATATGTAGAGTACATGCGCTATTTCTTCTGGGCTAACAACATTGTGGGGGACGAGAGCAGAAGGTACTTCCACTGACAGCATGCGCTGTTCCAACATTTAGTGTGATAAAAAGCCTGAATGTCCCAGATGCCCCTGACTCAAAAATGTTTGATGAACTCATAGATCTAATGTGAAACCACTATGACCCAAAGACCCCAATCATCCTCGAGAGGTGCCATTTCAATATGGCAGGGAGGACCCCAGGGGAGCCCGACAGTAAATTCCTCAGGAGGCTACGGAAACTGGTGGAATGTTGTGAATTCGGCCCATCCCTGACCAAGATGGTAGGTGATAGATTGGTGTGACGGATAAACAATGTCAAAACTCAAAAGAAGTTACTGGTGGAGCCTACTCTAGAACTGAAAAAGACCATTGAGACAGCCCTATTCTTGAAAAATTTAGTGAAAGGGCTTTAGGAACGATAAGGGACACCAGACAGTAGGGAGAGGCCTAGTACAAGAAAGCCCATACCTCAGATGAAGGCAGCTATGTGAGTCATCCATGGCCTGACCGGAACTCCACATGGGCTCCCTGGCAGTCAAGGAAAACTCATGACAACCCCAGGTATACCAGGGAACCCACTCCGGAGGAATGTTAGTGCCAGCTATGGAATGACTGTAAGCACCGCAGAAAGGCACAACTAAGGCAAGGCTTTCAGAATTGGCAATAGGTGTATTACCCAGGCAAGAAGCCAAGGCCAGTACAAGCTTGTACCATGCAGGTACTCCCACTTCAAGATGAAGAGACGATGCAATTGAACTGTATTATCATGACTAAAGTCGCCCCCTATAATGGTAAGGCTACTCATGAATGCTCAACTATTAGAGAAGGAGGTGGACATGGGGGCTGCTGCCTCTTAATGGCAAACAGACATTTAATTGCCTCCAGACTGACATCAGAGTTGGGATTTTCCCGAATCGGCCCGATGGCCCGATGCCGGCGTAAAAAACGGCGCGAACTCCGGTGTTGGGCTGACCGGAAGTAGCGGATTTCTCCGCACTTCCGGGGGCTAGGCCGGCGCCAGAGGGGTGGAGCCGCACCAGCCGGCGCCGAAGGGTCTGCGCGGGTTAGCGCAGGCGCAGAACCGCCGGTGTGGTTCACCGCATGCGCAGACCGGCCGGCGTATTCTGGCGCATGCGCAGGAGGGTGTCTTCTCCGCGCCGGCCATGGCGGAGCCCTACAGGGGCTGGTGGGGAAGGAAGAGGTGGCCCCACGGCACAGGCCCGCCTGCAGATCGGTGGGCCCCGATTACAGGCCAGGCCACTGTGGGGGCCCCTCCCGGGCCGGAACCCCCCGCACACCCCCGAGGACCGCACCAGCCAACTTACCTGCCAGGTCCCGCCTTGTGGGACCATATCCAATCCATGCTGGCGGGACTGGCCAGAAACCGCCGGCCGCTCAGCCCATCGGGGCCCGGAGAATTGCCGGGGGGGGTCGCTGCCAAAGGCCCCCGACCGGCGTGGCGTGATTCCCCGCCCGAAATCCGGAGAATACGGCAGCCGACATCGGAGCGGCGGGGAGTGGGAGAATCCTACCCCCTATCTCTGAGTTTAGAAGACATCAGAGCAAAATTAGCCACCTATGCGGGAGAAAATTGTGGATTTTGGGAACCACAATGACCCCAGTGACCCGAGGACAGGGACCACCAGGTCTAATGGGCAGAGATTCGTTACAACGGATCAGATTGGATTGGCTGGAAATTTTCAGATTGGGCTTTCGAGGACCATACAAAATTATGAGTAATTACCCTGAAGTCTTCCAAGGACATTGGAAAAATAAAAGGATCCAGAGCCAGAGTCTGTTGGCGCCAACATCACGGCAAAATACTTCAGGGCATGACCGATTCCACACTAATTGTAAGAGAAAGTAGAAATTGAGCTTGGAAGTCTGGAACGCCGAGGGGTAAAAGGACCAGTGGAATGGGCTGCACCCATCGTACCCATCCTCAAACCTGACAAATCAGCCCGCCTTTGCGGGGATTATAAATTCATAATCGGGTCACAAAATTGGACAGCTACCCCGTGCCACCTATAGAGGACGTATACGCCAAATGGGCAGGTGGCCAGTATTTCACAAAACTAGACATGAGCCACACCTACATCCAAGGACGAACCCTTCAGTAAATACGTCACAATTAATACACAGAAGGGCCTTCCGAGTACACCTGTTGCCCTTTACGGTCTTGTCAGCGTGTGTCTTATTTCAGAGGGTTATGGAGAATATACTCCAAGGGTTACCCAAGGTGGTGGTGTACCTGGAAGACACTCTGACTGCAGAGACTACAGAGCAGGAGCTCCTAGAAAACCTAGAGGAGGTCGTGTGGTGCTTTTCAAAAGTGGGGGACATCTTAAAAGAGAAAAGTGTGTTTTCAAAGTGAGTGAAGTAACCTATCCAGGCTACAGAGTTGTCAAAAGAGGCCTACACCCTGTGGAGGACAAGGTCAAAGCCATGTCACCAAGACTCTTTCGGATGTGTGGTGAGCTGGGTAGATTATGTTGCTCCGCACTGCTTTTCGGGCACAATGCGACCGGTAGATCCTGCCCAATGTGTGTTAATATTTGTTGTCCCACTACAGGAGAAAATGGGGAGGGATGTTATGTATTGTAATCAATGCACTCATGATTACATGGTGACATCATCAGAGGCACTTGGGAGATTTTCCTCTTTTCCATCTTTGGACTGTGAGAAAGCAACACCTCTGCAATAACCTCTGACAGCTGGTTAAGTAACTTATGGTGTGGCAACCTGGTTATCCTTTTGTACTGTAAGTAAACCCTCACAAACATACAGCCTGAGGTTGTGGATTGAACCCTGCCGTGGAATTGAACCTTCCCGCCAGACCAGGAAGGTGCTTGCCATTATTTACAGGTAAACAAAGGTAAAGTCACCATAGTCCCAGATGACCATAGTCTGCTTTCCCTTTTGAGGGGGAGAGTTCACTGGTGGTGATTTAACCAGCAATGTACCTGTTAGGGGGTCCCCTAGCCCTCCTCATCCCACCTCATAATGGCAGGGTAGCTCGGCAAAATCCTTGGCACTGCCAGGGTGCATGGATGGCAGTGTCAAAGTGCCCAGGTGGCAGTAGGAGTGCCAGGGTACCACCCTGCTCAGAGCCTGACCACCTGGAGCCCTCCAATAACCTGGCGACCCTCCCAGGTGCTGTTACGTGTGGTCCATGTTTGTGTGGACCAGTGCTAAAAGGTGCCATGGTGAGGTCTCCCAGGCACAGGCGTTCATTCCTGGGTGCTCGGAGAATTTATATTTATGTGAGCCTAACTGCTTACTTAAGTACGTAAATCTGGATTCCACCCAGCGAGGGCAAGAGCCAAATGACAAGATCTTGATAGATCTTGCAAGGCGTTCTGAGTGTCGCAATACTCGCGAGAGGCCTCTCGCGAGATAGAACAGCCTCGTCACGTCACTGAGTCAGGCATGACGAGGCCATTCGATCGCATCTTTTATGCACCTGGATTAAAGATTAATTCACCCCCTTTAAATTATTTTCCTTCTCAATCCATTGTATTTGTTTCCCAGTCATTAGTTTTGGAGTTGTCTGTCCTGTTTCCCTTGCTGCACTTTCAGCAACATTGAGAGTTGAAAAATACAGGAATAGGTCTAACTAACAGCAGATTGCACAATCTGACCCAATGGGTGGAATTCAATGCCTTCACCTGAGGTGGGTTTTGAGGTGTGAGGGCATTTAATCAAGCAGGAGAGTGCTGGGTGCACATTTCCACCACATTGCCACCTCCGATTAAGTCTGTGGTCAGAAGGCTCATGGATGGCCTTCCTGCCCCATTGCCAATTTAATCACATTTAACGCCCACTCAAGTACCTCATCCAGTCGCTATTCAAACAGTAGCGGCAGGTGGAGCTGTTATAGATGGAAAGCCCCAGAAGCAAACCTTGATGTGTTTGCTTATGGTGCTCCCCAGGGATGAAGCACTCAGTATCTGATCAAGGGACTTTTCATCGGGAAGGGATGTGCCCACTGAAAGCCACTCCCCTGTCCTTGCTGCCAACCATGTCTGCTCTCAATTTCCTGTGTCCTGGGTCCCTCGGTCATCCTACACCTCTCCCTGGTTGCAGTGTCACCGCTCCTGCTGGTGCTGCCAGCAATAGACAGCTGCTGGCCCCTAGTTGCCCGGTAGCTGTCAGGGGTGGGATTTCCACCTCCCAGGTCCTTAATCCTGGAGAAGGCCTACCTACTGACTAAAGTGCCTGTTTAACTCGGTAGGCCTTCCCCAATAAGGCAACTCAGGGCTCCCACTGGCTGGAGATTCAGCAGGTGAGACCACTGTCAACTAGTTTAAATACCCAGCAATGTTTCTTTAGTATTTTTTCCTAATCATCTCCTAAAGCCAATCACAATCTTGATAACTGACCTGTGGTGCATGAGACAGTCAGTCAGTACATGTTTGACCATCTTACAGATATCACTGTGGTAGTAGAGGTATTACGGTACCTGATAGACTGGAGCACCATTGGTGGAAACTGTATGCTTTCTATTGGTTAAGATGTATGGTAGCTCCGCCCTGCTAGGCGGGGTATAAGAGCCCGTGCCGCCCCAGCAGCCTTCATTCTGTACCTGAGCTGCTGGGGGAAACATCTAGCTTATTAAAGCCTTCAGTTGGACTACAACCTCGCTTTAGTGGTCATTGATCGTGCATCAATTTAATAAGCTAGTTTTTTTTTAAAAAAAGGATGGAGCTCCGAATCAAGTTGGAGTGTCTGCAACTCAGCCCCCACGCGGCGAACTCAGCGGCAATCTTCAAGCACTGGCTGGCGTGCTTTAAAGGGTATCTCGGGACGGCCGAAAACACACCCACGGGAGAGCAGAAAATGCAAGTCCTGCACTCAAGGGTGAGCCCGGAGATTTACGCGGAAGCGGAAGACTTTGATGCGGCAATAGAGCTGCTAAAAGGACATTATACTCGCCCGGTAAACCAGGCCTACGCCAAGCACCTGCTAGCAATGAGGCGACAAACCCCTGGGGATTCGCTGGAAGAAGTCTACCATGCACTCCTGGTGTTGGGGAGAAACTGCAGCTGCCCACAAGTTTCGGCGAGCGAACACACTGAACTCTTGGTCCGGGACGCTTTCGTGGCAGGTATGCTATCCTCACAAATCCGCCAGCGACTGCTAGAAAAAGACACTCTAGGTCTCAAGGAGGCACGGGCCCTTGCAGGCCCCCTGGACGTGGCCTCCAGAAACACCCGCGCTTATGTTCCCGACCGCGCGGCAGCCCCCTGGGCAGCGTGGAACCCCTCCGCAGCCGACCCAGAGACATCCCCCATCCCCCCACAAGCCTGCGCTGCAAGGCGGCCTGGCAACCCCGGGGGGCCGCGCTGCTACTTTTGCGGGCAGGCCAAGCAACCCCGCCAGTGCTGCCCGGCCCGCGCATCCACCTGCAAGGGATACGGCAAAAAGGGCCATTTCGTTGGGGTATGTCAGGCCCGTGCGGTTGCCGCGGTCTCCGGCGGCGAATGCGGACCGCCACCACAAACCTCTCCACGGTCCACGTGCGGCAAGCAGTCACCGCCATCTTCCCACTCCAGGGCCATGTGCGGACCCCGGGCCCGCCATCTTGTCCCGCGGACGTCACGTTGGAGGGATGGGCGCCGCCATTTTGTGCATCCCCAGCCATGTGTGACCAATGGGAGCCGCTATCTTGGATGAACCCCCAGGACCCCAGCTGGGCTGACCACACACTGCCCGAAGAGAACACTCAACTGCTGCGATTAGCCTCGGTGACTCTGGATCAGTCCCGGCCCCGAACACTCTCAACTGCTACAACGACTGTATTCATCAACGGGTATGAGACTTCCTGCCTAATCGACTCTGGAAGCACAGAGAGCTTCATGCACCCCGACACGGTAAGGTGCTGTTCTCTCCTCATCCACCACGTTAATCAAAAAACCTCCCTGGCCTCCTGTTCACACTCAGTGGAGATAAAGGGGTTTTGTGTCGCAAACCTCATAGTCCAGGGAAGGAGTTCAAAGATTTCCATCTCTACGTCCTTCCCCACCTCTGCGCGGCCACACTCCTAGGTTTAGACTTCCAGTGTAACCTCCAAAGTCTAGCCTTCAAATTTGGCGGCCCTATACCCCCCTCACTGTCTGCGGCCTCGCAACCCTTAAGGTCGACCCACCTTCCCTGTTTGCGAACCTCACCCCGGATTGCAAACCCGTCGCCACCAGGAGCAGATGGTACAGTGCCCAGGACCGGATCTTTATTAGGTCAGAGGTCCAAAGGCTACTGAGGGAAGGAGTCATTGAAGCCAGTAACAGCCCCTGGAGAGCTCAACTAGTGGTGGTAAAGACCGGGGAGAAGCATAGGATGGTCATCGACTACAGTCAGACCATCATTTATCCTTGTTGGCGGTAAGGTTAAAGATTTTTGCGGTCTGGAGGAATTTTCGGAGGTTGGTGTCGTGGTCCTGCTGGTCGTGGCCGCAGATGGTGACATTATCGAGATACGAGAATGTTGCCCGTAAACCGTACCGGTCAACCATTCGGTCCATCTCGCGCTGTATGCTTTCTATTGGTTAAGATGTATGGTAGCTCCGCCCTGCTAGGTGGGGTATAAGAGTCCGTGCCGCCCCAGCAGCCTTCATTCTGTACCTGAGCTGCTGGGGGAAACATCTAGCTTATTAAAGCCTTCATTTGGACTACAACCTCGCTTTAGTGGTCATTGATCATGCATCAATCACCTAGATATAGGCTGAATTCTCCCTTTCTGAGGCTAACTGTCGGGGCCAACGGAGAATCCGTAGTGATCCACAATGGGAAAATCAGCGCGAAGCCCTCACAGAGTCCGGTACCGGTGCGGGGCTAGCACCGGCGCTGCGTGGAACACCCGCGGAACGTGCGGAAAACGGCCGGAGAGTCAGCGGGTCCCAGGCCACACATGCACAGGGCTGATAAGCTGCAGCCGTACACGCCTACACCCTCTCCAGACGCACCGGAAAAAATTACACTGACTACGCTGAACTGCGTGCCCGCCCACCCCGTCCCCACAGCCCACCTCGGCCCATCGGAGGAGGAGCATCGCGGGTGGATCGGCTGATGACGTGCCAACGGCATTGTGACTGCGCGCGGCACACGTTCCAATGACGCTGATTTGGAGGGGGCATAGAATCGCCAACTGGCATCAAACCGGCGCCTGCCCCAATTTCGGCGATGGAGGCCAGTCTCCGTTCTTGAATTCGGGGTCGGGCTACAGAGAATCCCGCACATGGTTTTTAAATTTTTTCGTCATCTATATTTTTCATTTTATTTACAGTCACAGACCTTTCCCTTAGCCCCAAGACACAACCTGATATTCAAGCTTTTAAATTCTACTAAATTAAAAGGGTGGCACAGTGGTTAGCACTGCTGCCTCACAGTGCTAGGAATCTGGGCTCAACTCTGTCCTTGGGTGACTTTCTGTGTGCAGTTTTAACATTTTCCCAATGTCTGTGTGGGTTTACTCCCACAGTCCAGAGGTGTACAGGTCAGGTAGATTGGCCATGATCAATGTGCAGGGTTACAGGGATAGGGCAGGAGGGGTGGGTAGGCCTATGGAGAGTGCTCTTTCATTGGGTCGGTGCAGGCTCGATGGGCCGAATGGCCTCCTTCTGCTCTGTAGGGATTCAATGGCGTAACAGTGTAGTCGCATCAAAAATGATACTTTTATTCAGATTGCCAGGTGGCTTCCAGCTGCATGAATTGCACCAGAGATTGTTCGCCTCACCTTACACAAAGCAGAGCAGTTTAAATTATCATCCGTTTACACTATGCTACCTAATTACTGTGGGTAGCAATGAATTTATTTGTTCAAAAATCACAAATGACATTAATCCTCTCTTTGCAAAGCTTTCAGCCAATTATATATTTCTAATTGAAATTGAAAATTAACCATGAGTCAAATGTTGGTGAGAAAAGGTTTAGCTGGATGCTCGATGAAGATGAAAATAATGGCAATCTCTTTGCTTTTACACACACGTAATCTGTTCATACTTAGAATGGAATTATGAGTTACACCAGCTTGCCCTGGTTAGAATAATTGAATAAAAATAAATACTGATTAAAAGCATAACTAGTTTGTCACATAATATTAGGCTTCAATGTGGAATTTGCTTTGGATCAGGATTCCTGGATAATAGGAGTGAATGGAAATGGTAAATTGGAATGTTTCGCTTGGCTAACAATTGTATTGGACATGTATGCATTTACCAAGGGAAAGGTAATTTAGATTGTATGTATTCTGTTGTGATTGTGTTCTTCTATAACATTGTACTCAGTTCAGGTTTTGGATCAGTGAACCAGGATAGTAGAACTAACAATTGCATCCTGCATCAAGACACTGGGCAGATCTTTCTGTTGTTGAATTTGAGTGCATTCGAGAGCCTGGGTATAACGCGTAGAGGGAAATTAACTAGGGAGCATTGCATTTCTATAATGGAGTCTGTGATCATTTATTGTATAGAGACTCTTTGTCAAAGCTTTGACAAAGAGTCATCTTGACTCGAAACGTTATCTCTGTTCTCTCTCCACGGATGCTGTCAGACCTGCTGAGATTGTCCCGTATTTTCTGTTTCTTGTCTCTAATGCAATAACATCCATTTCACCAGGGGGCAGTGATGAAGTTGTGTCTTCTGTTGGAATTTGATCTGCGGACAACTGCCTTCACAGACTGATCATCACAGCACTGCACATTTATTTTCTGGCTCCTTCCATAAGTTAAATCTGCCAGATTGGTAAATCTGCAGTACATCAATAGAAGAAAACAGACTCGTCACCAAAGTAAATCGCAACAAATGCAAAACTTTCAAAGTGCAGTCACTGTCATAAGGTGCCGACACACAGTCCCACACCAGCAATAAGAACAATGGCCAAATCGCCTATTTGAGTGATGATGGTTGAGGGATAAATATTTGCCTTCCCCACCCCTAGCACTGCTTCATATAATGCTAAATGGGATCTTCTTTTCTGTTGAACTGTGTAGTCAGATAAAGCCACTTTGGTGTGCGGCCCTCCCCTCTGTACCGCACTAAAACACCAACCTGATTGTGTGCCAAAGCCTAAGGAACAGTTCATGAGAATGGTTCCAGGTTTGAGGGGCTGAAGTCACGTGGATAGTTTGGAAAAGCTGGGGGTTGCTCTTGGAGAAGAGTTATATTTTCGGGGGTTTTACTTTTGCTCACAGTATAAACGAAGAATAGCCAGGATGCCACACCGTAGGTTATTTAATCAGTTGTCAGAGTTTATTGCAGAGGTGTTGCTTGCTCACAGTCGAAGGTGGAAGAGGGGGGGTAAAGATCTGCCAAATACCACTGATGATGTCACCACATTAACATGTGACGCACTTTACAGAAGGGCGTTGGTTACAATGCATAACAAGAAGCTGGAGAAGAGATTTTCTTGAGGTGTTCAAAACCATGAGGGGCCTGGACAGAGTAGAATGAGAGAGGCTGTTCACATTGCTGGAAGGGTCTTGAACCAGAGGAGACCGATTTAAGGTTATTAGCAGAAAAAACAACAGCGACACGAGGGAATCTTTTTTATGCAGCGAGTGGTTGGGATCTGAAATGCGCACCTCCACGGCAGATTCAATCGTGACTTTCAAGAGGAAATTGGATAAGCGCCCAAAGAGAATGAAAATTGCAGGGTTTCTGGGAAAGTGCGGGAGGGTATGACTAGATGAGTTGCTCCTGCAGAGAATTAGCACAGACACAAGGGGGTTGAATAACTTTCTCCTGTGTTGGGACCATTCTATGATTCAAATTTATGGATGTAACAGGTTTTGAGAAAGCAGAGATCCAGGGAAATGGAGGAAGGAAGGAAAAAACAAGACAGAATGCCTATCTGTGATACATTGGAACAGGAGAGAAGAATCTTTTTCCCTCAGTGGGTAGTGAGTCCTTTCCTCAAAAGGCAGTGGAAGAAGAGCCTTTGAGTGTTTTCATGCCAGAGATAGATTGATTCTTGATAAACAAGGGGGTGGAGGGTTATGAGGGGCAGGAGGTAAGTTACAGTTAGACCAGTCACGATCTTATTCAATGATGGCGTAGGCTTGAAGGCCGAGTGACCTACTCTTGCTCCTAACTTGTATGATCGTAAGTAAATGGCTAATGGGAAGGTGATGCAAGACAAAAGAGATTAATAATGGGACAAAAACAGAAATGAAAAAGAGGTCCAGAGGAGTTGAAAATGTTAAAAACAAAATAATTACCTGAACGTGATTCCGAGAAAATAGAGGTGACGGACTGAAATTGGTGAATTTAGCGTTGTATCCAGATGTGCCTAACTGAAAGATAAGGCACTGTTCCTCGAACTTTGTTAAGCTTAATTTGTAGGAGAATGAAGTCAGAGTGAGAGTGGCCGAGAATTAAAGTGACAAGCAACCAAGAGTTTAGGGTCACGCTCGCAGACTGAACGGAGCTACTTGGCAAAGCTCATGACATCCTCACGCCAAAATGTCAGGTGATTGTAGATCCAACAAAGCCAATGTAGTCACCATGGTCATTCATGAGGAGACACTGAGAAGTGCCTGCGCACATGAGGTGGCTATGGCATTTCAATTACAACCTGTGCTCTACTTCTTCTAAAATAATTTGTTTCTGCTTTGTTCAAAAAAAAAGACATTCCATTGGCTGAGTTAGCAGCAGTTTTTAACTGAGGCGAAATGAAAACAAGAATTATGATAAAGATCAACATGGATTTTTCGAAACGCGTAACTATTTTAAAAATGAAAGCAAAGATGATATTGAAGGTCAGTTCAGCTTCTTTGAAGCCTAATTGCTGAATTTTCTAGCAGAAGATGAAAAGCTTTCCTCTGACTTGAGCTAAAATTGTATTACCAACTAACATGTATAGTTTTAACAGCCGAAGAGAATTAGCATTGTAATGAAGTTCTACTGCTTTGAAGCTTTGAAAAAAAATAGCAAAGCGTTGATACACATCTGGGTGAACTCAGACTGGACCTCTGTTATTTAAAAACTCCAGCTTGGGAATATCAGCATTGACATCCATTATTGCGATCCGCACCAGCAGTTATCAACACAGGACTGGCATGGTAGCACAGTGGTTAGCAATGTTGCTTCACAGCTCCAGGATTCCTGGTTCGATTCCTGGCTTGGGTCACTGTCTGTGCAGATGCTGCACCTTCTCCCAGCGTGGGTTTCCTCTGGGTGCTCCGGTTTCCTCCGACAGTCCAAAGATGTGCAGGTTAGGTGGATTGGCCATCCCAAATTGCCCCTTGGTGCCGAAAAAGGTTGGGTGGGGTTACTGGGTTATGGGGATAGGGTGGAGATGTGGGCTTAAGTAGGGTGCTCTTTCCAAGGGCTGGTGCAGACTCGATGGGCCAAATGGCCTCCTTCTGCACTGTTGATTCTATGAACATTTTTATCACCGGCTTGCATGTAGATTCTTCAGTGGAGGGTCCATGTCTTAAAGCTTTACCATAGAGAAAGTTGGAAGTTAACAATCCACTCATAGAAAGAAAAGAAATAAACAACCGCAAACATTGATTTTCATTAGTCTGTCATCATAGGATCACTGGATGATAGAATACAAGATGAATCTTCTCGCCCCTCTTTAATGGAATTATTCAATTAGTCCCACTGATTCCCTTGCTGATTCCCCAGCCGACCAATTTTCCCCTCTTCAAGCATTTATTTATTTTTTAATTGAAATTTGCGATTGTACCTGCTTCCACTATCCTTTGTGACCAGTGCCTTGTAGATTATAACCACTCACCGCACAAAGAATTGCTCCTCATCCTGCCCCTGTTTCTCTAGCCAATTCACTGTGTCCTCTGTGTGGAAGGATGATTTCTCTTTTTCTCATGGAAACAGGCTCTCTTTCTTTATTCTATCAAAACCCATCATAATTTTGAACTCCGCTATGAAATCTCCTTGTCCGTTCTAAGGAGGGTAACTCCAACTTCTCCAGTTATCTGAAGTGGAACCTTTCCAGAAGGTTCCGCCACTGGGGAACAGGACCCCAATCCTCCCGGTTGGGGCCTTGGGCCAATTTTGCCAGCGCCGTACAATGAAGAGGCCTCTGCCCTTGGGCAGCAGCTCGTTTCTCAGAGCTGCCAGCCCATCAGAGGGCTGGCAACTTGTTTGCCTCGAGCAGTGCCACTGACAGAGCAGATCACTGCTGAGGCTCCAGAGAGAAGGAGGGTGTATCACCATATTGATGCATCCTTAAAGGGCAGTAAGAATTTTTTTTATTAATGTGCCCAGGCCAGGCAGGCATGCTGCAGCGAATAGAGGAATGAAACCTCCAGGAACTGCGGGGGTGCCTATTGGTTATGGAGTAGGCAGAAAGTAAGGCCAGCATCCCAGGGAAGCTGTTGGAAAGCTAGCTCAATACACCCAGCAGTCTCCCCATGTGCTGGGCTGCCCGCCCAATGCCTTCTGTCGCCATTTTACAATCCTGCTGGCCAAGCCACCTATAGCGGACTGAAAAGGACCAACCATATGGACAGAATTTTGCACTACCCCCAGACGGGATCTGAAATGAGGGGAGTGTAAAATTGAATAGACGGGATTCTGCACCCTGGGGAACTCACCGCACAACCGCAGACTCCATTTTGCGCTTGAGCAGGAATCCCACTGATTCACCTGTTAAGGTCTTTAAGTGGCAAAAAGCCTTATCCAGCCCAGCCTCAATTGTAGGCAGACGGGAGCAGTGCAGGGAGCGTGGGAAAGTGATATTTAAACTTTCCCCACTTTGGGCAAGATGTGGTGGTGGAGTCCTATCACTCTGAATGCACCTTGGAGTTGGGGAGGCCCAACCCCCGACACCGTGGTTGCCCCCCCTCTGAGGGTCGCCTGCCCTCCTGCTCCCAGGACTTACCTTCCCCAAGGCCCGAGTTTGTCCCAGGCAGAGCACTGCAGTACCGCTTCTGGCGACTGCAGCAGCTATGTCTGGTCGTGTTGAAGAGCTATCAATCAATCAGATTAGCTGACAGCACTCACAGGCGGGGCTCTCATCCGAGAACGCATGGAAGATAGAACATAGAACATAGAACATTCCAGCGCAGCACAGGCCCTTCGGCCCTCGATGTTGCGCCGACCTGTGAAACCACCCTAAAGCCCATCTACACTATTCCCTATATCGTCCATATGTCTATCCAATGACCATTTGAATGCCCTTAGTGTTGGCGAGTCCACTACTGTTGCAGGCAGGGCATTCCACGCCCTTACTACTCTCTGAGTAAAGACCCTACCTCTGACATCTGTCTTCTATCGATCTCCCCTCAA
The DNA here is from genome assembly GCF_047496885.1 of Scyliorhinus torazame. Classification (NCBI taxonomy): domain Eukaryota; kingdom Metazoa; phylum Chordata; class Chondrichthyes; order Carcharhiniformes; family Scyliorhinidae; genus Scyliorhinus; species Scyliorhinus torazame. The sequence continues at coordinate 78,472,944 of NC_092707.1, forward strand.
TTTAAAGCTATGTCCCCTCGTGCTAGACATCACCATCTGAGGAAGAAGGCTCTCACTGTCCACCCTGTCCAATCTTCTGATCATCTTCTATGCCTCAATTAAGTCACCTCTTAACCTTCTTCTCTCTAACGAAAACAGCCCCAAGTCCCTCAGCCTTTCCTCATAAGATCTTCCCTCCATACCAGGCAACATTCTGGTAAATCTCCTCTGCACCCTTTCCAATGCTTCCACATCCTTCCTATAATGCGGCGACCAGAATTGCACGCAATACTCCAAATGCGGCCGCACCAGAGTTTTGTACAGCTGCAACATGACCTCATGGCTCCGAAACCCAATCCCTCTACCAATAAAAGCTAACAAACCGTACGCCTTCTTAACAACCCTCTCAACCTGAGTGGCAACTTTCAGGGATCTATGTACATGGACACCGAGATCTCTCTGCTCATCCACACTGCCAAGAATCTTACCATCAGCCCAGTACTCTGTCTTCCTGTTATTCCTTCCAAAATGAATCACCTCACAGTTTTCTGCATTAAACTCCATTTGCCACCTCTCAGCCCAGCGCTGCAGCTTATCTATGTCCCTCTGTAATTTGTAACATCCGTCCGCACTGTCCCCAACTCCACCGACTTCAGTGTCATCTGCAAATTTACTCACCCATCCTTCTACACCCTCCTCCAGGTCATTTATAAAAATGACAAACAGCAGTGGCTCCAAAACAGATCCTTGTGGTACACCACTAGTAACTGGACTCCAGTCTGAACATTTCCCATCAACCACCACCCTTTGGCTTCTTTCAGCACGCCAATTTCTGATCCAAACTGCTAAATCACCCTGAATCCCATGCCTCTGTATTTTCTGCAGTAGCCTACTGTGGGGCTTTATCAAATGCTTTACTGAAATCCAGAAACACCACATCAACTGCTTTACCCTCATCCACCTGTTTGGTCACCTTCTCAAAGAACTCAATAAGGTTTGTGAGGCACGACCTACCCTTCACAAAACCGTGTTGACTATCTCTAATCAAATTATTCCTTTCCAGATGATTATACATCCTATCTCTTATAAACCTTTCCAAGATTTTGCCCACAACAGAAGTAAGGCTCACTGGTCTATAGTTACCGGGGTTGTCTCTACACCCCTTCTTGAACAAGGGGACAACATTTGCTATCCTCCAGTCTTCTGGTACTATTCCTGTAGACAAAGATGACTTAAAGATCAAAGCCAAAGGCTCAGCAATCTCCTCCCTAGCTTCCCAGAGAATCCTAGGATAAATCCCATCTGGCCCAGGGGACTTATCTATTTTCACACTTTACAGAATTGCTAACACCTCCTCCTTATGAACCTCATGCCCTTCTCGTCTAGTAGCCTGAATCTCAGTATTCTCCTCGACAACATTGTCTTTTTCCTGTGATGAAAAATATTCATCTAGCACGTCTCCTATCTCCTCAGACTCCAAGCACAACTTCCCACTACTGTCCTTGACTGGCCCTACTCTTACTCTAGTCATTCGTTTATTCCTGACGTATCTATAGAAAGCTTTAGGGTTATCCGTGATCCTACCTGCCAAAGACCTCTCATGTCCCCTCCTGGCTCTTCTTAGCTCTCTCTTTAGGTCCTTCCTAGCTAACTTGTAACTCTTGAGCGCCCTCACTGAACCTTCATGTCTCATCCTTACATAAGCCTCCTTCTTCCTCTTGACAAGTGTTTCGACTGCTTTAGTAAACCACGGTTCCCTTGCTCGACCACTTCCTCCCTGCCTGACAGGTACATACTTATCAAGGACACGCAGTAGCTGTTCCTTGAACAAGCTCCACATTTCCATTGTGCCCCTCCCCTGCAGTGTTCCTCTCCATCCGATGCATCCTAAGTCTTGCCTCATCGCATCATAATTGCCTTTCCCCCAGATATAACTCTTGCCCTGCAGTATATACCTATCCCTTTCCATCCCTTGCCCATCTACATACTGTGTCAGGAAACCCTCCTGCACACATTGGACAAAAACGGACCCATGTAAAATACATGGCGTTTCCAGTCAATATTTGGAAAGTTAAAGTCCCCCATAACAAATACCCTGTTGCTTTCGCTCCTATCCAGGATCATCTTTGCAATCCTTTCCTCTACATATCTGGAACTTTTTGGAGGCCTATAGAAAACCCCTAACAGGGTGACCTCTCCTTTCCTGTTTCTAACCTCAGCCCATACTACCTCAGTCGATGAGGTCAAACATCCTTTCTGCCACCGTAATACTGTCCTTGACTAACAATGCCACCCCTCCCCCTCTTGTACCACCTTCCTGCGCTTACTGAAATATCTAAACACCGGCACCTGCAACAACCATTCCTGTCCCTGCTCTATCCATGTCTCAGAAATGGCCACAACATCGAAGTCCCAGGTGCCAACCCATGCCGCATGTTCACCCATCTTATTCCGGATGCTCCTGGCATTGAAGAAGACACACTTTAACCCACCTTCTTGCCTGCCGGTACACTCCTGCAACTTTGAAACCTTGCTCATGACCTCACAACTCTCAACCTCCTGTATACTGGAGCTACAATTCAGGTTCCCAAGCCCCTGCTGAACTAGTTTCAACCCTGCCGAAGAGCATTAGCAAATTTCCCCCCCAGGATATTGGTACACCTTAGGTCCAGGTGTAGACCATTCCATTTGTAGAGGTCCCACCGACCCCAGAATGAGCCCCAAATTATCCAGAAATCTGAAACCCTCCCTCCTGCACCACCCCTGTAGCCACCTGTTCAACTCCTCTCTCTCCATCTTCCTCATCTCGCTATCACGTGGCACGGGTAACAACCCAGAGATAATAACTCTGTTTATCCTAGATCTAAGTTTCCACCCTAGCTCCCTGAATTCTTGCCTTACATCCCTATCCCTTTTCCTACCTATGTCGTTGGTACCTATGTGGACCATGACTTGCGGCTGCTCCCCTTCTCCCTTAAGGATCCCGAAAACACGATCCGAGACAACACGGACCCTGGCACCTGGGAGGCAACACACCAACCGCGGGTCTCTCTCGTTCCCACAGAGTCTCCTATCTATCCCCCTACCTATGGAGTCTCCAATGACTAATGCTCTACTCCTCTCCCCCCTTCCCTTCTGAGCAACAGGGACAGATTCATGCCAGAGACCTGTACCCCATGGCTTATCCCTGGTAAGTCCCCTCCCCAACAGTATCCAAAGCAGTATACTAAAGGGAACGACCACAGGGGATCTCTGTACTGACTGCTTCCTCCCAGCCCCTCTCAACGTCACCCATCTATCTTTATTCTTCAGAGCAACGACATCCCTGAAGCTTCTATCTATGACCACCTCTGCCTCCCAAATGATCCGAACTTCATCCAGCGCCAGCTCCCTAACGCGGTTTCTGAGGAGCTGGAGATGGGTACACTTCCCACAGATGAAATCAGCAGGGACACTGACGGCGTCCCTCACTTCAAGCATTCTGCAGGAGGAACATTGCACTATCTTCCCTGCCATCCCCTCTAGATCAAAAAAGAAAAAGAAAGAGCTTACCTGTTATTCACTCCCCCTCTCAGCAAGCACTCACTCAGCAACCTCTGCGCACCGCACAATAACACCTGATGGAAAAGAAAAGAAAAACTACTTACCAGTCATCAGCCAATCCCTTACCTGCAGGCCGTGACGTCACGGTTCAAATTCTTTCTACTTCTACCTGCCCTCAAGCCTTCCTCTTGATTTTTACAGCGTTTGTTTTTTTTTTGGTTAGAGGAGGGGTAGGGAGGGAAACACTGAAGAAGTATTTTGGGTTTAAGTGTCACTTGACAACAGCTCCTCCACAAACTACCTTCAAGTTAGGGTGAGCACAACGGCGTATGCAAATTTCCCCCTCAACAGCCAATCAGCATCCCCGCTCTACTGCCCTCTGCTGGATGCTTGTCTTCACTTGAACAGCTAGGGTCTCTTGCTCAGGTACACCTTCAAGTTAGGGTGAGCACAATGGCGTATGCAACTTTCCCCCTCAACAGCCAATTAGAAGCTCTACTCTACTTCCCTCTGCTGGATGCTTGTCTTCACTTGAACAGCTAGGGTTTCTTGCTCAGGTAAACCTTCAAGTTAGGGTGAGCACAATGGCATATGCAAATTTCCCCCTCAACAACCAATCAGCAGCTCAGCTGCACTTCCCTCTGCTGGATGCTTGTCTTCACTTGGACAGTTAGGGTGTCTTGCTCAGGTATACCTTCAGGTTAGGGTGAGCACAATGGCATATGCAAATTTCCCCCTCAACAGCCAATCGGCAGCTCTGCTCTCCTTCCCTCTGCTGGATGCTTATTTTCACTTGAACAGCTAGGGTTTCTTGCTCAGGTATACCTTCAAGTTAGGGTGAGCACCATGGCATATGCAAATTTCCCCCGCAGCAGCTAATCAGCAGCTCCGCTCTACTGCCCTCTGCTGGAAGCCTGGCCTACTGCCAATCAAAGCTCAATTGAGCACAAAGTGGCAATAGAGTGTGAGAATCAACAGCTGCACGTTAGGTGCCAACTCTCGGGATGGTGAGCGCCAATGGTTCGCCATTCTTAAAATTCTACCCCATGCATTTGCCTCATGACAATCACACCTGTACTATGGGTAATTGTTTGGGGTATTCATTGCACATTACAGCATGCTGAGCCACAATGTTCCTGAAGAATGTTTTAATTAACCTGGAGTATATATAAAAACATGACATGAAACTAATAACCTTATAATCTCCATCTTGGGCACTGCTGGTGGTTAAAGTCAGTAATGGTAATGGTCAGTGCCAGGTCTGGGAGAAGTTAAGCAGTTTTGTCTGTTGGAAAGGAACAAGTTATAAATCACCGCACGCTTCCTCTCTGAGGTGATCCATCTTCCCTGCTGCTCGATGGCAGCTGTTACCTCCAAACTACCCCTGTAATTGCCTTTCATTAAGCTATGTACTTATAGAAAGGGGTAATACAGTCATGTTGGATCTGGTTTTATTTTCAATTTATTGTTTAATCTGTTCTCACGTTACGCCAAGTTTTACAAAGCAGATTGTTTCTGAGTCTCAACTTCCTGCACTGTGTCTGCACGGGCAGTCTGGCAACTCATTAACTTGAAAGATTCTGACATTATAGGTTTTTCTTTAAGGGCTCAAACCGTTAAAAAGGGCCTGAATGGTAAAACACTCTATAAATGTGATTACATCTTCTCACAGGCTATTATATGCACTTCAGAAAATTATGCCCATTATATTTAAGTTTGCATATTAATGGTTTAGAATAAAAAGATTGCACCTTGATAATTGAATACATTTTTCTGCTCACTTTGTGATTCAAAGACAAAACAAAAACAGAATAAACCCTTCAAACTGCACAGATGCTTGTGTTACTTTGCAATGAAAAATGAATCATTCATTTGATAAAAATCCTAATGCACAATTATATTTCATCCTTTCAAATTTCCATTGCTTTCCTGCGGGCAGCTCCGTGATAGTGGGATAATACCTCTTATCTAGTCTGTGAAATGATCTTGACTATCTTGCATTGGACAGGTTTGAATCCCCTACATTAAAAGGACTGTCAATCGTTTTAGTGCTGTATGCTGAATGCAGATGTGACTTGCCAGCTGATTAATATTCCAAAGACTTGCCATTATCTCCGATCTTAAGGGGCTATAAAACACATTAAAAAAACTTTTAAAATTTATGTTGCCACTCTTTACTTGTCAGAATTCTCTGAATGGTGAACTCTCCTTCAGCCGTAACTCAATTTTCAATTTTGGAAATTTGAATCTGTCCTTTACAGCAAATTATTTGCACTCATTATTCATGTAAGATAGACCAAGGCAGCTTATCAGTTATTCCTTGAAAACAGGCGCGGGGATCGTGTTACGCAGTTGACCTGCGTCTATTGATTGCTATGCAGACAGCATGCAAAATTCAAGCTGGCTCCTCATTTAAATGATCTCTCTCTCAACTAGTGACAACCACGCTGGTTGTTGCCTGGACATAGAGGGCCGATGTCATGTGTGACTAGCACTACTTGACGCTAGCCTACTGTCATGCACAGTCTTCAATCATACACTTGAGTGTCTAAGTAATTTCTCAGAACTGTCTTTCATTTAAAAATGGACACTGACAAGACTGGCTGCTGAGGTCAGGTATCTTCTGCAATCTCTGCTTCAAACCTTCTGGCAAATCCCTGCTTGAATAATCAAGGTCCCCCCCCCCCCCCCCCCCCCCCAACCCCCCACTTGAATGGACACACTGAAATGGAATTTGCATGTGCTAATTATTCATGAGTTACCCAAAACTCAAAATCCCTTTATACTCCGAGGGCTGGATTCTCTGCAGCCCTGTGGCGAAAACGTGATTTTGGCGCTGGGGCGGAGAATACAATTTCATGACGAAATCAGGCCTGGCGCCGGTCCAGGCGATTCTCCGGGACCCGAGTACTCTGCGCGGCTGGAGGCCCATTGCCAGAGGCCCGCCCAGCGATCCTCCGCTCCCGACCGGCCGAGTTCCCGGCAGCGTGGAACTAACCGCCTATTGCCGGTCCGGATGCTCGCGTGGCGGCTGCGGACTCAGTCTGCGGTTGCCCTGGGGCGGGGGGGGGGGGAGATCAGACAACAGGAGGGAGGTCTTATAGGTGGCCGAGGGACGGATCTGCGAGGTTAGATCCTTGGGCGCTCGGCCGATCAGGGGGGAGGGGGGGGGGGGCTACATTTTTAATCTGGCCTCCGTGGTCCGAGTCCGCCATGATGCTCGGTGCGGCTGCTGGAGCCCGTTGACATGCGCATGCGCGGAGTCAAAACCGGAAGTGCGGAATCCCGTATCTGTAGCTACTCTGGGTCCCTACTAGCCCTCTGCAGGGCATTGAATCAGCTCACCTTTTCTGAAGGAAACTCAAGAGTAAAACACCAGCGTTTGTACGCCGGCGTGGGGACATAGTCCCATTTTGGAAAAATCCAGCCCCCTATCTCCAAGTTAACGTGTAACAAATGAGAGTTGACAAGACCATTTGTCCACAAGTTAAAAGTGAAAGACCTCCATTCATCACCCATTATGTAGTGCTGAATTTGGACTTCCAACACATTCTGTTGAACAATACCAGTATTGACCATGTGACTGAAACTGATTTGAAGATGGGCCTGAACATCCGCGGAGTGGCAATCAGAGTCAGATTGTCACTCCAGTCTTAGTTCACTACCTTGAACTCCAGCCGGCCAGGGAGGTCGGAGATCACTGGGCTGAGATTCGGGTAGTCAGTGGTGTGCAGGCAATTGGGTGGTAAATGTGGGGGGTGGTCTTTCAGGGTGAAAGGGTCAGTCGGGGGTGCTGGCCATCAGGTTCAGTCGAGGGAGGGATTGGATGGTCGGTGAGGTGTTTGTCAGGGATGTAGTTGGATGTGTGGGTGGTCGGGGGAGGTGTACAGTTGTGGGGGGTTCAGGGGGCAGTTAGGTGGTCATTGGGAGGGTGGGGTTGGGTGGTCAGTGGATGGGTAGGGAGACAGGTGGTCAGTGGGATGTTGGTCAGTGGGCAGTGTGTTGTGGGGGGTCATTTGAAGGGGCTCAGTCAGTGGGGTTGGTCGGTGGAGTCAGGTGGTCGAGGTGTTGGTTGGTTTGGGGGCCAATAAAGGTGGGTTGGGTAATCAATGGGGAGTTGGGGTGCCCAGTGTGGGTTGTTAAGTGGTAGGGGGATTTGTCAGTGGTGATGTTATCAGTGGTGATGTGGTCAGTGGAGGGGGTCAAGTGGCCAGGGGGGTTCTTTTGGGGGGGTCAGACGAGGTTTTAATTCTTCTAACCTTTCCTGGTTAACTATTACTGTAACACAGTTGATATCATCCCAAGTTCCCAAGTTGAATTGTACTTTGGATGGTTCTGATTGCAGGGCAATTACCCAATGGAAGTTTGAACTTACAGGGCAATTGTAAGGCAATAGTTTCGTGGGGGAGAACTCTGGGGGAGTTCTCCAGTGCATCTTTGCGGTCTCCTGCAATTACAATGCCCCAGAACCTAGAATTAACTTTTATCTTAAGGCCATAAGACATAGGAGAAGAATTAGGCCACTCGGCCCATTGAGTGTGCTCTGCCATTCCCTCATGACTGATATTTTTCTCATCCTCAGTCTCCTGTCTTCTCCCCATACCCCCTGATCCTCTTATTGATCAAGAACCTATCTATCTCTGTCTTAAAGACACTCAGTAATTTGGCCTCCACAGCCTTCTGCAGCAAAGGGATCCCCAAATTCACCAACCTCTGACTGAAGAAATTCCTCCTCACTTCTGTTTTAAAGGATCGTCCCTTTAGTTTGAGATTGTGTCCTCCGGTTCTAATTTCTCCTACCAGTAGAAACACCCTCTCCATGTCGATTCTACCCAAGCCTCGCAGTATCCTGTAAGTTTCAATAAGATCCCCCTCATCCTTCTAAACTCCCTGCCACACGGTGCTGAGGTCCCTGGTTCGATCCCGGCTCTGGGTCACTGTCCGTGTGGAGTGTTTGTGTGGGTTTCGCCCCAATAACCCAAAGATGTGTAGGGTAGGTGGATTGGCCACGCTAAATTGCCACTTAATTGGAAAAAATGAATTGGATACTCTAAATTTAAAAACAAAATCCTTCTAAACTCCAACGACTACAGACCCAGAGTCCTCAACTGCACTTCATATGACAAGCTCTTCATTCCAGGAATCATTCTTGTGAACCTCCTCTGGACCCTTTCCAAGGCCAGTACATCGTTCCTTAGATACGGGGTTGAAAATTGTTCACAATACTCCAAATGGCGTCTGACCAGAGATCCAGAAAGACCTGGGCAGTCTGCAGGAAACACAGAAAGACACAGCAGAAAAGGGCACTGTAAAATCTTAAAAGCTCCCCAGTCTGAATCTTTTCTCTCAAACATCTACCAGTACTGAACTTGATCTTCTGGCAAGGTGGCCAAAAGGAGCTGACTTCATGATCTGCTGAAAAGCCATCTCTTCAAGAGAATCTTGCAATAATCCTGATATCCGACTTAAGGTTTTTGGACCCAGGTAAACAACAACTCAAAGTGGAAAAAACTCCTTTCATTGTTGGATCTGAATGATGGTTCTCCTACATCAAGCCAGACAAGCACAGTGATTAGCATTGAGGTTTCACAGCGCCTGGAACCTGGGTTCGATTCCTGTCTTAGGTCACTGTCTGTGTGGAATCTGCACATTCTTCCCATGCCTGCGTGGATTTCCTCCAGGTGCTCCGGTTTCCTCCCACAAGTCCCGAAAGGTGTGCTTGTTAGGTGAATTGGACATTCTGAATTAATAATCTTTATTATTTATTATTGTCACAAGTAGGCTTACATTAACACTGCAATGAAGTTACTGTGAAAATCACCTAGTCGCCACACTCCGGCGCCTGTTCGGGTACACTGAGAGACAATTCAGAATTTCCAATTCACCTAACAGCACATCTTTCGGGACTTGTGGGAGGGAACCCGGAGAACCCGGAGGAAACCCACGAAGACACGGGGAGGACGTGTAGACTCCGCACATACAGTGGCCCAAGCGGGAATCGAACCTGGGACCCTGGTGCTGTGAAGCAACGGTGCTAACCACTGTGCTACCATGCTGCCCATTCTCCCTCAGTATACCCAAACAGGCACTGGAGTGTGGTGACTAGAGGATTTTCACAGTAACCTCATGGTGGTGTTAAAGTAAGCCTACTTGTGACACAAATAAAGATTATTACATGTGAACTATTCTTTTGTCTGCCATTTGTAAGCATGTACTATTCACTTTAAGCATATCTTTCTTGAATGTGAGCGAGTGATATAGTAATTAGACTTTCATAGTGCATATCTGAATAACTATTTTTTAAAATTTAAACCCACAATACCCTGCTGCTGGTTCTATAGATCGGCCATATCGTAAAGAAGGCTTAGAACCACAAGCATCTATCTTTTCAAAAAGACCATACTGATAATGGTCTGTAAGGGAAGGGAATTAGGAATTTAAGATTATCTCTTATTCCCTATCTGTGACACTACACTGCTTAAAGATGGACTTAAAGGGGAGGTGCATTGTGGTTGGAGCAGGAGGTCAAAGTCATGATTGAAGAGAATCCTGTCTGGGAAATGGTGAGGATTAGAAAACAGGGAGAGAGAGAGCATGTGCCAAGGTTTTCAGACATTGCACTCAACGTTTTGGTGAAGGAGCTGAAAAGGAAGTGTAATATCCCACATCAGCAGAGGAGGAGACCCTCCCTACTTATTCTCACAAGGCAGTGGGAACAGCTATCTCTGGAGGTCAATGTCAGGAATCAAGCCCCAATGACCTGGATTCAGTGCCATAAGAAGCTCAATTACTTCACGTGAATGGTCAAAGTCAGTGAATGTATTTTCAAACACCGTGGGTGGGATTCTCCGGTCTCCGACGCTGAAACCGCGTTCGCCGTTCGTCCGGAAAATCCCAGTTTGTGACAAAATCGGGGACGCCGCCACTTTTGCGATGCTCTGCCTCCTCCAAAGCGGCCACCTCTTGGAGTACACCACACGCTGTATCGATGGCCTCAGGACGTTACCTGAGGCCCTTCCCCTGTTGCACCGCCCCTGACCGGCCGAGCTACCGACGGCTTGGGTCTCTCATGCTATTTTTTGTCGGGAACTCGGCGTTGGCGGCTGCGGACTCAGTTCAGCGCTGCCACAGTCAGGGGAGAGCTGATCCATGGGCAGGGTGGCTTTGGCATGGGCTGGGGGCAATGTTAGGGGGTGGCCCAGGGTCGCCAGCCTGGCCAAAGGGGGACAGTATTTGGCAGGCCAGGTCTGCGCAGCGGTGCCATGATTCATGGCGCGGCCGCTGCAGTCCGCCGTCGTGCGCATGCGCGGCTATGGACACGGCAATTCTCCGGCCATATCGGCAGCTAGAGCCGGGCGCTCTATGCTGCCAGCCTGCTAGCCCCCCACCAAACAGAGGATCGGTAGCCGTTTTGTGCCGATTTTTCGGTCATAAAACGCCACCGTTCCCACGCTGACGTCAGGACATAGCCTGAAAATTGGAGAATCCAGCCTCATATTTACCAACTGCACCACTAGCCTCAGTCACTGCTTAAATCACCAGACCCCCATCCCTTACCGGCAGAAAGCTTCTTGAACACACTGGTTGGATATGACCTCCTTTTGGGAGCCCTTCTCCCCATCCTCCTCTTACATCCTCTTCAAGTAGCTTTTTTGCCTCTGTATGTTCTCTGCCCATTCTCCAATACTCTGTATTCCAAGAGTAATTCCTACTTGTGTGGTCACTGGATTGCACAGAAGCCTTACAGTTGGACAAATGTCCTTCAGCACCTGCTATACCACTCCCTGTGATTTTCTGAAGTTTGAAACAACTCTGGAAATCACCAAACACATGTAGAATCATAGCAACATTAGGGAAATAAATCAAGCAACAGCTAACCTGTAAGTAGTTGATGATCCCTTTAAGTAGTGCTGGTGGGAAGGGAGGTGCCCCTTCCTGTTAGTGAATACATTTAGCTGTGTGAGGTTAAGAGAGTATAGTTTCTGGAGTACTGACCTCTGAAATGGCACCGTTGGAGGATGTGGTGGGGGAGTGGGAGAGAGGTGGCTGAGAAGATTGATGAAGGTGTAAAACAAGTTTCAGAGAGATGTCTCCTGCCCCTGTCTAATCAAATATGATCCATACAGTGGCGGATGTGTAAACGTTGGGGTGGAGCTCGCCTGCACTCAGCCGGCTCTCCCCATTTAAAAGTAATTGTGCCTTTGGAACTAGCGATCACAATTCCGTAAGTTTTAGAATACTCATGGACAAAGACGAGAGTGGTCCTAAAGGAAGAGTGCTAAATTGGGGAAAGGCCAAGTATAACAAAATTCGGCAGGAGCTAGGGAATGTGGATTGGGAGCAGCTCTTTAAGGGTAAATCCACATTTGAAATGTGGCAGCACGGTAGCATTGTGGATAGCGCAATTGCTTCACAGCTCCAGGGTCCCAGGTTCGATTCCGGCTTGGGTCACTGTCTGTACGGAGTCTGCACATCCTCCCCGTGTGTGCGTGGGTTTCCTCCGGGTGCTCCAGTTTCCTCCCACAGTCCAAAGATGTGCAGGTTAGGTGGATTGGTCATGATAAATTGCCCTTAGTGTTGGGTGGGGTTACTGGGTTATGGGGATAGGGTGGAGGTGTTGACCTTGGGTAGGGTGCTCTTTCCAAGAGCCGGTGCAGACTTGATGGGCCGAATGGCCTCCTTCTGCACTGTAACTTCTATGATATCTGAAATGTGGGAATCTTTTAAGGAAAGGTTGATTAGAGTGCAGGACAGACATGTCCCTGTGAAAATGAAGGATAGAAATGGCAAGATTAGGGAACCATGGATGACGGGTGGAATTGTGAGACTAGCTAAGATGAAAAAGGAAGCATACATAAGATCTAGGCGACTTAAAACTGATGAAGCTTTGGAGGAATATCGGGAAAGTAGGATAAATCTCAAACACACAATAAAGAGGGCTAAAAGGGGTCATGAAATATCTTTGGCTAACAGGGTTAAGGAAAATCCCCAAGCCTTTTATTCATATATAAGGAGCAAGAGGGTAACTAGAGAAAGGATTGGCCCACTGAAAGACAAAAGAGGGAATTTATGCGTGGAGTCAGAGGAAATGGATGAGATTCTTAATGAGTACTTTGCATCGGTATTCACCAAGGAGAGGGACATGATGGATGTTGAGGCTAGGGATGGATGTTTAAATACTCTAGGTCAAGTCGGCATAAGGAAGGGGGAAGTTTTGGGTATTCTAATAGGCATTAAGGTGGACAGGTCCCCAGGTCCGGATGGGATCTATCCCAGGTTACTGAGGGAAGCGAGGGACGAAATAGCTGGGGCCTTAACAGATATCTTTGCAGCATCCTTGAGCATGGGTGAGGTCCCGGAGGACTGGAGAGTTGCTAATGTTGTCCCTTTGTTTAAGAAGGGTAGCAGGGATAATCCAGGGAATTATAGACCTGTGAGCTTGACGTCAGTGGTAGGCAAACTGTTGGAGAAGATACTGAGGCTCTATTCACATTTGGAAGAAAATAGACTTATCAGTGATAGGCAGCATGGTTTTGCGCAGGGAAGGTCATGTCTTACAAACCTAATAGAATTCTTTGAGGAAGTGACAAAGTTAATTGATGAGGGAAGCACTGTAGATGCCATATACATGGACTTCTGTAAGGCGTTAGATAAAGTTTCCCATGGCAGGTTAATGGAAAAAGTGAAGTTGTATGGGATTCAGGGTGTACTAGCTAGATGGATAAAGAACTGGCTGGGCAACAGGAGACAGAGAGTTGTGGTGAAAGGGAATGTCTCAAAATGGAGAAAGGTGACTAGTGGTGTTCCATGGGGATCCGTGCTCGGACCACTGTTGTTTGTGATATACATAAATGATCTGGACGAAGGCATAGGTGGCCTGATTAGCAAGTTTGCAGATGATACTAAGATTGGTGGAGTTGCAGATAGCGAGGAGGACTGTCGGAGAATACAGCAAAATATAGATAGATTGGAGAGTTGGGCAGAGAAATGGCAGATGGAGTTCAATTCAGGCAAATGCGAGGTGATGCATTTTGGAAGATCTAATTCAAGAGCGGACTATACGGTCAATGGAAGAGTCCTGGGGAAAATTGATGTACAGAGAGATCTGGGAGTTCAGGTCCATTGTATCCTGAAGATGGCAACGCAGGTTGATAGAGTGGTCAAGAAGGCATACAGCATGCTTGCCTTCATGGGACGGGGTATTGAGTACAAAAGTTGGCAGGTCATGTTACAGCTGTATAGGACTTTGGTTAGGCCACATTTGGAATATTCTGGTCGCCACATTACCAGAAGGATGTGGATGCTTTAGAAAGGGTGCAGAGGAGGTTCACCAGGATGTTGTCTGATATGGAGGGTGCTAGCCGCGAAGAAAGGTTTAGTAGATTAGGATTGTTTTCGTTGGAAAGACGGAGGTTGAGGGGGGACCTGATTGAGGTCTACAAAATTATGAGCGGTATGGACAGGGTGGATAGCAACAAGCTTTTTCCAAGAGTGGGAGTGTCAATTACAAGGGGTCACGATTTCAAGGTGAGACGGGGAAAGTTTAAGGGAGATGTGTGTTGAAACGTTTTTACGCAGAGGGTGGTGGGTGCCTGGAATGCCTTGCCAGCGGAGGTGGTAGAGGTGGGCACTATAGCATCATTTAAAATGCATCTAGACAGATCTATGAACGGGTGGGGAACAGAGGGAAGTAGATCCTTGGAAAATCGAAGACAGGTTTAGATAAATGATCTGGATCAGCGCAGGTTGGGAGTGCCGAAGGGCCTGTTCCTGTGCTGTAATTTTCTTTGTTCTTTGTTTCATTGGCTCGAGGGGACCTTCCCAAGTCCTGCCTCCAAGTGCTGTCCACTAGTCAGAAGGCGAACAACTCTCTTGTCCCAATAGCACCACCACTAGCGATGGGACTGTATGAGGAGCCATGAGGCCCAGGTGAAGATAAGTCCAGGGTTTTGTTGGGAAGTTAGCAGGCCCTGCCATGGGGATTCAGGAGGGTGGGGAATACTGGGAAAGACAGAGGAGGGGCAGGGGAAATGCAATGGCAGAAAGTCTTTTGGGAAGGGTCTCCAATGGGCACAGAATGCCTGACCGGGAGGTACCACCTATTTTTGCGGCCATGATGCCATCCCCACTGTGAGTAGTGGCAGCGACTGGAGGCAAAAGGGCCACTTCTCTCCTTCCCTGTATGGGAAAAAGATGTTTCGGGTGGTGAGGGCAAGACGACAGGCACAAAGCTGTTGCCATGGCACCTAGTTTTATGGTGCTGACCGATCAACAGCGCTCACAGGAAAATGTCCAAGTTCTAGAAAGATGTGTGGAGTACTTTGACCTCATCCTCGATTGCCCTGCATCCATCAATGAAGAAGGAATCAACAGACTACCATAGGTTGCCAACAACTGCTATCTTGATGACCTTCCCATACTATTAGAAATGATGAATGCAATTAACTCCTGTCCAGCAGCAAAGGTCCAGGAGCTGAACATGCCCCAGCCAAAGTCAACAAGGCTGTGGGTAAATGCCTGGTCAAGGAGCTTACTGAGTCACTATCTGTGCAGAGTTTACACCTTCTCCCCGTGTTTGCGTGGGTTTCCGCCCCCACAACCCAAAGATGTGCAGGGTCGGTGGATTTGCCACGCTAAATTGCCCCTTATTTGGACAAAATGAATTGGGCACTCTAAATGTATTTTAAAAAAGTTTAGTGAGCTCTTTCAGCGTCTGCAGTTAGACAGCTCCTGGAGAAATGCCAGGAACAGAACATGGACCTCCACACTATGTTCGTTGACTGAACCAAATCCTTTGACACAGTCAGCCATGATGACATTTGGACGGTAATGGGGAAATTTGGCTGTTCTGGAAAATTCATCACAATGGTTTGACAGTTCCATGACGGCATGTGCATGCTGAATAATGGTGAGTCTTCTGACTCATTCTCAGTCATTAATGGAATTAAACAGGGCTGCTTGCTAGTTGCAACTCTCTTCAACATGTTTTTCTCTGTCATGTTCTCCAGCTTCTTACATATTCTGGCATCAAAATCAGATGTTGTATGGGTAGGAATCTGTTAAATCTGAGACAATGCCAGGCAAAGACTAAGGCCTCCAAAGACATACAAAGAACAAAGAACAAAGAAAAGTACAGCACAGGAACAGGCCCTTCGGCCCTCCAAGCCTGTGCCGACCATGCTGCCCGTCTAAACAAAAATCTTCTGCACTTCCGGGGTCCGTATCCCTCTATTCCCATCCTATTCATGTATTTGTCAAGATGCCCCTTAAATGTCACTATCGTCCCTGCTTCCACCACATCCTCCGGTAGCGAGTTCCAGGCACCCACTACCCTCTGTGTAAAAAACTTGCCTCGGACATCTCCTCTAAACCTTGCCCCTCGCACCTTAAACCTATGCCCCCTAGTAATTGACCCCTCTACCCTGGGAAAAAGTCTCTGACTATCCACTCTGTCTATGCCCCTCATAATTTTGTAGACCTCTATCAGGTTGCCCCTCAACCTCGTTCGTTCCAGTGAAAACGAACCAAGTTTATTCAACCTCTCCTCATTGCTAATGCCCTCCATACCAGGCAACATCCTGGTAAATCTCTTCTGCACCCTCTCTAAAGCCTCCACATCCTTCTGGTAGTGTGGCGACCAGAATTGAACACTCTACTCCAAGTGTGGCCTAACTAAGGTTCTAGACAGCTGCAACATGACTTGCCAATTTTTATACTCAATGCCCCGGCCAATGAAGGCAAGCATGCCGTATGCCTTCTTGACTACATTCTCCACCTGTGTTGCCCCTTTCAGTGACCTGTGGACCTGTACACCAAGATCTCTCTGACTGTCTTACTTCATGACATACTTCATGATTTCCTGATTGCCAATGACTGTGTAGGAACTGCCAGTTCTGAGCTGGACATGCAACGCAGGATGATCTTGTTCTTCAAGGCACGAAAGAACTTCAGCCGTGCGATAGGCATGAGAAAGACTGAAGTAATGTGGCAGCCTGCTCCTCGGAACGTCCAATCCCAAGCCCAAGGTTTCAGTCCATGACCAGAATCTGTCAGAAGTGGATAAGTTTACTTATCTCGGCAGCACACTCTTGCAAGCTGTCTAATTGGTATTAGGCCTGTGAGTCAACTTGGCGTGAATGACGTTTAATGCTTTTCAATAGTTAAGCTGTACTTGCTCTGGACATGCATAAAAATAGGAAAAATGAGTCATGTGAAGACATTGTATTAATGAACTGAATGCTTTATCTGTTCAACCACTGGAGGGATTGAGCTGATACAAAAAAGTCACCAGTGATGGCTGTAGTGTAATCACTTGTCGGCAGACACAAACAATTTGACCAGGAAATAGTTACTTGTTCCGTTACCCAAACATAAAATCAATATACGTGGGTAAGCTAGCCTCCAGTTTCTGCAGGTGGCTTTTTTAAGGTAGTTCCATGCTGCTAGGAGGGTGGATGTGTGTTCATTTCACGGAATTAACACAGGTCAGCATCTGGCAGTAATATGAACGTTTGATTGCAATCAGCATTCACGCTTTGTTCACTCTTTGTGTTCGTGAAGCCCCCGGGCCGCAGAGTACAGAATTTCAAGGCTGAGTTTGATGGTGCAACATTACTAATTTATTCCAGCGTATGTTACTGCCATCTGAAGTTTGGAATATAACCGCCCCCATTTCTCACCATTGACATGAACTAAAAATCATTGTTCAAAATTGCTTCACGTGCACTAGTTTCAGGTAACTGGAGGTACTACAAGTAAAATACACACACACACACATACAGGATGATTGAGAGTGAAAACGACTTTCTGGATGCTGAGTGGTGGCAGTTTCCATCTAATACTAACCAGTAATGGAGCTGTGCCTTTGTACGCATGAACACATTAGCTTCTGAGAGAGCTATGTAACAAAGCTCAGAGTAAATATAAAAGAAAAAGATATAATTAGAATTTCTCAGCTTTTCCTTCACATGTCTTTGCCTTTAAGCTTGTACTGGATACCAGAAGGAAACTTACCTTGTTGGCAGGAATGTAAATCTAGTTATTTAGAGATATGCGCCTACAACAGTTTTGAAAATCTGGAATCTGACAGATTTTACTCTTGTTGTTTAAGAAGAAAATGATGTTACAGCACTTGCTTCAGCTTAAAGGCAGCAGAGGGTGTTAGGAACATTTGTACTGTTATATATAATTTTAATTATAAACTGATTTGCATGCATAATTAATGTCGAGCTTCTGCTTGGTGAACAGATGCCAGTTGTTAAGTTGATTATTCCGCGCCTGATGCAATGCAACACCAATGTCTCAAAGGTATAACTTGGAAAACAATAAAAGAAAATTGACCAATATCAGGCAAAATTAGTTTGGACCAAAAGCAAAGAAGAAAAAGAAAGAAAGACTTGCATTTCCATGGTGCCTTTTTATGACGGCCAGGTGTCTCAAAGCACTTTACAGTTAATGAAGGACTTAGAAAGTGCAGTCACTGTTGTAATGTAGGAAACACAGCAGCCTCAAACAGCAGTGTTTTAATCATCAGATGATTTTGTGTTTGCGATGTGGTTTGAAGGATTAATATTGACCAGTACACCGGGGAGAACTTCCATTTCTGTTAGATCTGAGGTAAGCAGCAACGCATAGACAGTAGTTGAGAAAAGCACAAAGGGGTTTATTATTAGTTACAGTCAAACACGCAGAAGGTCTCCAGAGGGAAAACTCTGCCCACAGGGAAGTTTGTATTCCCCGGAGGTCACGGGAAGCTTAATGGTTCCTATCCCAGGATCTCTGCAGGGGCCATAATACCCCCTACACCACCTCTCCCCAAACTCCAGACACATGTCGGTGTCTGTTGAAACCTGCCCAGGACCTCTGGTCCCTTTAGGCCGGGGTTGATGCTCTGACGTGGTCTGTGTTGGCCTGGGAGGCGTGTTCTGGACTGGAAGATGGCGCTTGCGTGATGACCACTGAGGCAGAGGTGGTGTCGCCGGCACGTTGGCTGGAGTTGGTGCAGATGCCTTGGCGGGGGCAGTATGTTCATCTCAGTCCCTGACTCAGTGCTGCGTGGATCCTCATCCAACATCGCTGCATCTTCAATTGGGGAGCTTTGCTCCGTGGCTAAAACTGAGACCAGAGATGGTGGTGATGGTAATCGGGGCAGAAGGCCCAGCGGCCAGCATGGCGGAGTGATGTCAGGCACGCGACTCCGAAGGTGATCCACGTAGCGATTGGAGTCCCGCCCTTGTGACCTAGCCTTTTAGGATACCAGCCCAGTGGCCACTAAGATGACACCTGGGACCGAAACGGCCCCATTGTCGAAGTTTTGGATGTGCATGGCGTTGCCGGGGGCGAACGTGGATGGCAACCTGTGTCGATGTCAGACTGATCCTGATTCCGGCAGACCTTCCCGCCTAGATTGGGGATGACCGTGCTCAAGTGAGAGGAGTTGGCGGCCCATCAAGACCTTTGCTGGTGCAACGCCCATTGTGGCATGTAGTGTCGTGGGATTAAAAAAAAGGAAACGCGTCAGGTGACTGTCCCAGGATGCAGCCGTCAGCTCTTTCATGCCCAGTTTAAATGTTTGGACTACACTTTCAGCCAGTCCATTTGAAGCCGGGTGGCAAGGAGCAGCCCGCATGTGTCAAAACCCATTGGCGGAGGGGAACGCTGCGAACCCTGTGCTTGTAAATGCTGTGCCATTATCGGACACCAGTACCTCCGGTATTCTGTGCATGCTGAAAATCTGGCATCATTTCTTTCACGGTGCCCTGGGCAGTTGGAGTCTGAATCTGCACCACTTCCAGCCACTTAGAGTGAGCCTCTACCGGGATAAGGAATATAGACACCTGGAAAGGGCCCGCAGAGTCAACATGAATTCGGGCTTAAGGCCTTCCGGCTTTTCTCAAGGGTGGAGTGGGGCCACCGGGGATAATCATTGGTGCGTCTAACATTCTGGGCATCGCTGGGCTATTTGTTCAATATCTGTGTCGATGCCGGACCACCAGACGTTGCTCCGGGCGAGCATCTTAGACGCCCGGGTATCCATTATGGAGTTCTAGTACGAGCGCCGCATGCCCAAGCTCAGAGACCTCCTCACAGGTGCCTCACAAGAACAGGTGTCTTCGATGTTCAATTCTTGCATCTTTTCTGTGTAAGCCTTCAGGTCCTCAAGCAGAGCCCGATATTGGGCCCTGTAATAATAATTGATGAGCCCCAGGAAAGCCTGAAGTTCTGTTGGCCCTCCTGGAACCGGGACTTGGCGGATGGGCTGGACCTTCTCTCCCATGGGGTGCAGACTGTGGCAGCCTACGCAGTATCCGAGGAACACCACCTAAGCTGAGTTCTCTTGGCGAAGGCGGACGCCAGCCATCTCAAAACGTGTAGCATTACTGCCAAGTTGCGGAGGTGCTCCTGGTTGAACGATTGGTCATCAACACATCGTCTAAGTAAGCCGCCACACACGGTAACCCCCGCATAGATTTTTTCCATGATCCTCTGAAATATTGCGCACACTGAAGAGAACCCTAATGGCAGCCATGTATATTCATAGAACCCCCCGTGCGTGATGATGGTGACAAATCTTCTTGATTTGAAGGCCAGGATCAGCTGGGGATATGCATGGCTCATATCTAACTTGATGAATGTAAGTCCACACTGAGCTTGGCATACAGACCCTTGATGTTGGGGGCTAAGCGTGATACCCGGTTTACTGTCATTTTATAATCCCCACAGAGATGCACCCACCTGTCGGGCTTAATCACTGGTACGACTGGTGCTGCTCAGTCGGAAAATTGTAATGGATCTTATGATTCCCCAAGTTCTCCATGCGGTCCAACTTTGTGTCTACCTTTGGACGTAAGGTGTATGGAGCGGAATGGGTGTGGAAATAGCAAGGCTGGGTCATGCTTATTCGGGGTAGACCCCCGTGATGGTCCCCAAACCTTCCTGGAATATGGTCAGAAATCAGGCCGATATGTCTTCAAGGCCATGTGGGTGCATTTGGCAAACTCTCTGCCATTCCAGGTGCTGGAGCTAGTGGCGCCCCAACAGGATTGGGCTGCTTCCATTTACTACGACCAGTGATAAATTGGCTGACTGGCGGCCGTATTCAATAAAGACAGTGGTCGTGCCGGCAATTGCAAGAGGCTTCCCTGTGTAGGTATCCTGGAGAGTCAGCGAATCCCTGATCGTATGCGGTCGACTAAAGACAGTCAGGGCAGCACCCGTATCGAATTCCATGAGGGTCATGTGGCCGTTTACCTGGAGCTAGATTTGGTTGGGTGCAATCCTTGGTGCCGCCACACAATGTAGTTGTTGGTATTGTTCGTTATAGTCCTCCATGTAGTGGGCCTTGTCATGGGTGGGGCAGTCATGCCTGATGGCCCGGTAGATGGACGGCTCCTCATGTGGGCCTTCTGTGCCCCTGATCCATGCATATCGCTGCATTCACTGCAGGCCGGTAATCATACTCACGGTCCTCCTGATCACGGGAAAAGGTTTGGCGGCATTCTCGGGCCTATTCCTGCATCTCACCCCTTGCCTATAGGTGTCTCAATGCTGGGGAACGGGTTAATCGGTTCTAGCGGGTTGTGCCTTGTTTTGGTGCCCTAAATTGAGCATCACCATTCCCTGGAGGTCTTGGACTCCGTGTTCAGTGCTTTCCCTGGGTATTGCAATTTCCACAGCTCTTTGGAGGTCTAAATTAGCCTCGGCTAGTAGTTTTGTTTGCTTGGCTGCATCGTGGATCCCACATATTAACCGGTTGCGTAATGCTTTGCCCAGGATTGGAGCAAACTTCGAGGTTTCAGCTAGTTTCCTGAGGTAGGTCAGAAATTCTCTGATAATTTCGCCATGGGCCTGGGCAGCTGTGTGGAACCGGAAATGGTGCACTATCAATGGTGGCTTTGAGTCAAAGTGTTCCCCCCCAAGGCTATCAGGGAGGTGAATGAGTGGGTGTCTTGAGGGTCTGGGTGGATTAGGCTTTTTATAATGTTATATGATATATTCCCCCACAAGCTGACAGCAAGGTAACAGTTTGGCGCTCGTCACCTATAATCGTTTTAATGCAGAAGAAGTACTGCGTCCTCTCGATGTACTGCCCCTAGTCATACGTTCCTGCATTGTATGGCTCCAACTTCCCGATATGCGGCATGGTGACGGCTTCCAGTGCAACCTGACGAGGCCTAGACAAGGCAGACCAGACGTGTAACAACCGGTGTCGATGGCAGCTCCACTGAATCCTCATCGCCAGTGTTAGATCCGAGGTAAATGGCCATGCATAGACAGTAGTCGAATAAAGCACAAAGAGGTTTTTTACTAGTTACAGTCAAACACCACCACTCCCCAGAGGGTCTCCTTTCCTGAGCTGTATCCAGGTCAGGGTTTTTATATTGGAGGGGCTACTCCTGTTAAGGGGAAGTGCTATCCAGTTACTGAGGAAATTTGCATTCCCTGAAGGGCACGGGAAACCTGATGGTTCCTGTCCGGTGACCTCTGCTGGGGTTATAACACTTACTATTTTTTAAAGTAGTGCCATGGTATCTTTCACGTGCACCGAGAGAACAGATACCACCTTTGTTTGACATCAGATCCAAAAGGCAGGCACCCGTGGCAGTGCAGCACTCCCTCAGTACTGCACTGGAGTGTCAGCCATTTTGTCCTCATTTGATGTGGGACTGATCCTGGGATCTTACGACTTAGAGGCAAGCGGGCCATAACTGACTAAAACTACAGTTGCCACCACGGTTAAGAAATTGGTGACCAGGTTTAACATGTTCTGTTCACCTCTGTAACTGGAACCTGAATTCAAACTAAGGAAGGTTGCTGTCAAGGAACCAGAGCATTAGTGAACCTCATGAATGCAAGTCTAAATTTTGTTCAGAAGGTGTCAAGTGTGCGTTATGGAAATACTAAACTGATTCAGCTGGAGTTGCTCATTGAGTTGAACAATGTTGTTAGTTGTACAATGTGTCTAATTTGGAAGTAGCGTTCAGTGCTCTCTTCAAAAATCCAAAATGGGAAAAGCACGATTGCCTTTGGACAACTTGTCCTGTTTAGGGAACATGTAAAACTACCACAGCTTCAACTGAAGCCATTTGGCAGGTCACAAACATGAAACCATTCATCCATAACAAACTGTCTATCTTCTGACAGTTTATGACTTCAGCTGTTGCAGCATAATGGATGCCCTTTCCTGCTAATGATCCAATTTCCATGATGTGCAGCTGCATTGTGAAAGCTAACCATCATCACTTTTTTAAAAAATTCACTTTTTACAATTAAGCAGCAATTTCGTGTGGCCAATCCATCTACCCTCCACATCTTTGGGTTGTGGGGGTGAGACCCACGCAGACACGGGGAGAATGTGCAAACCCCACACAGACAGTGACCCGGGGCTGGGATCGAACCCGGGACCTCGGTGCCGTGAGGCAGCAGTGCTAACCACTGCGCCACCATGCCACCCTAAGCTAAATATCATCACAATGTGAAATAAGATCTTACAAATTATTTTGCTTTTTAAATGCAAACATGACCAAATGGAAATCCCTGATTAGATTAGATTAAAAAAAAGAAATACATGGGGCGGGATTCTCCGCAGGGTCGGAGAAACGCCGGGGGCTGGCGTGAATCCTGCCCCCGCTGGTTGCAGAATTCCCCGGCACCAGATATTCGGCAGGGGCGGGAATCGCGCTGCGCCGGTCGGCGGGCCCCCCTCCGGCGATTCTCCGGCCCGCGATGGGCCGAAGTCCCCGCTGCTGGAATGCCTGTCCCGCCGGCAAGAATTAAACCACCTCTCTTACCAGGAGGGCCCAGGGTCCTGGGGGGGGGCGTGCGGCGATCTGGCCCTGGGGGGATGCCCACACGATGGCCTGGCCTGCAATCGGGGCCCACCGATCCGCGGGCGGGCCTGTGCCGTGGGGGTACTCTTTTCTCCCCGCCTCGGCCACAGCCTTCAGCATGGCTGACACGTAAGAGACCCCCCCCCTGCGCATTCGTGGGGATGACGTCAGCAGCCGCTGATGCTCCCGCGCATGCGCGGACTTCTGCCGGCCAGCGAAGTCCTTTCGGCCCTGGCTGGCGTGGCGCCAAAGGCCTTCCACGCCAGCCGGATGAGCAGAAACCACTCCGGCGCGCGCCTAGCCCCTCACGGTGAGGGTTTGGCTTTGGGGCGGCCCAACGCCCGAGTGGTTCCCGCCACTTCATCCCGCCGGGAACCCCCGCCCCGCCGGGTCGGGGAGAATCCCGGCCATGATTTTTATCTGGCATTGAGTTAATCTACTTGAGTACTGTGGGGTGAGATGCAGAGCGAGTTAGTGATTTAACTACTACATGTATTTCATGGAATCATCTAACCATCCCAGAAAAAAATGCTAGATTCAAGCAAGGACACCTTACGAAGACTGAATCTCCAAATGTGTGCCCCGATACCTACCAGGAACACATTGGGACATCCTTGGGGAGGCGATGTTACAATTTCAGCCAAGTGCTCCCGATGGGCATATAGCAAGTGACGGATCATGAATTAATGCACAGTGTGAGGCGCTTGAAGTTAATGGTTGCTGAGCTTTTTTCGACGTACATGAAGTATAGATAGACCTGCAATCAGTCACACAGAAGGAATTAAATACCTATACCCTAGAAATCCAAAATGGTTACTGCTTTCAAGAGATCTTAATTTAAACAAATTGCACATGCTCCTTGTTACTTGGGACCAAGAACTCAGTCAGGATGGATGTCATCACAGAGGACAAGTCTGCGGTACCTTCTCTTTTTTAATCGCCTAAATGGTTTCCTGGACCAATATGTACAAGAAAAGATCACTGTGTTTCCGTGACATGTATAATCAATGTGGTTTAGCGTTTCTTTTAATGCAGCTCATTCTTTTGTTAGATTCTGACATAGTAAAAAAGACTTTTACCATACATAATTCAACAGCCTCAAGCTTTTTCCACCAGAATGCAATTGCTCTGGTGAAGCCAAAACAGATTTTGTCTTAATATAAAGATCACGTGATAATTATTTTAATCAAAGCTGACCCACGATGTGCTTTTCTTTTGTATATGAAATAAAAGAGAAATGAAGAGCAAATGCCTGGAGTTCAATCTATGTACATAAGAAGAGTACAAATGTTTATGAATTTAAATAGTCGTTTGGTAATACAGGAGTTGAGTATTACCGAAAAAAAGAGACTTTTCTGTCGAAATTTTTCATCTTGCACCCGTCAGGTCTTTTGCAAGAATACAGTCAAAGAATATCAACATATTTATACTGTATGCGAAGAAAGTGCTGATTGGTTGGCAAGTGGACTCTGGTGGAGGCATTGCCATGGAGAATGCATCCGTTGATAGTGACTGACAGTTAACTGCCAAGCATTGTTTGAAATTTAAGCTAGGCAGCTTGACTCTGATTGGCCCTGAGGAATTAACCACTGAATGGTTGTCCCCTATTTTGTTTAGTTGTAACAGGCACAATGTTTATACATGTCCTTATGTCTGCAAATAACAGGGCCCTGTGTATTAATATACGTAGCTTCTAAGAAGCTAAACATTCTTGTGAATGGCCTGATGGGTGCAAGACAGACAATATTGACAAAAATGTCACTTTTTTCAGCAATACTCAAGTTTTTGAGTGCATTTATTATCAAGTATGCTCTGTTATAGTATGCTGGCTAACTTGCAAGGGCAAAATTGCATAGAACATGGAACACAGAATCCTTACAGTGTAGAAGGAGGCAATTCAGTCCATTGAGTCTGCACCCACCCTCTAAAAGCACGCCTTTCTGAAAGAGCACCGCTGTGCCGTGTTACAGACAGGAAGCGGGGGGGGAGGTAGTAATATAAACAAAGCCCTGATTTCTCCACTCACTACTCGTCCATGATCAGAAGGATGTTTTTTTTGATTTACCCCTTTATATGTGGTGCAATTGTTTTCTCCAACCCTTAACTTTGGAGTATTCCAATCAGCTATGGAGGTAAGAAAAAATAATGGGGGTTGGTTTATTTTACGTACACAAAATCACGGGAAAAGGGTTTCGCAATGTCCACCCTTTACATGCATGCAATGCAAAAAGGGATAAGGGAAAGGAAGGAGTTTCAGGGGCAGACCATAATAAAATACAAGTTACGGTTTTTATGTGTGTCCAGAGGCCGGAATCAAAAGTCTAATGGAGTGTTTCTTCATAGGGAAGGTTGACTGTTTCATAATGATTAATTTTCCCAGAAACGAGATATCCATCAGGGAGAGGGCACATAGAGGTTGAGTTAATTTTGAAGGCACAAGTTCAAATGTTCCAGCAGTTTGCAGTTTTGATGAGGGCCAGAGTTCTTTCTGCTGCCACCAGTTTGATGGTAAGATGGTAAACAGCACAGGTTGCTTTGCTGGAGCCACTGATTCTCACCGGAGGTCAAACAGCAAAATGCCTGAGTTCAAGGCAATATTACCAGTCCTAATAACATGGAGAAGGTCATGTGACACATCAACTACCACTTCTCCTAAATGCTGGACAAAGGATGTATTTTCCCAAGGCTGGCATCTTGAGGTGGTTAATTAGAGTCTGGATTCTGTTTGTTTTTGGAGACACTGGTTTCAGGTTGACTAAACAAGGCCCCTAGTTGGAAACCATTGTGAGTTGGAATAGGTAACTGTCATAATATACACCAGTATATCATGGTGCAGACACACACACTGATGGACACACAGTGGGACCAATCAACACACACAACACCGCAGCCAATCACCAGTGAGAGCACACGCACTATAAAGACAGGGGGCATCAGAGTTCCCGCTCATTCGAGCTGCAGCTTCCTAGACAGAGCTCACAGCCTGCAGCACAGACATTCACCATGTGCTGAGTGCATCGACTGGTTAGGACAAGGCAAAGGTCTTTAGTTAAAGCTAATATTGTGTTTACCCACAGTGAGAGTATGTTAAACAGTTAATGACTCAATAAAATAGTGTTGCACTATTTCAAGTGTTGGTGACCTGTATGTGTTCCACGGATCCAGAGCGCCCAACACAACATGATACCAGGAATTGAGGGATATTAGCACTTCTTAGACCTACCTGCAAGTGATCTGCCTTCCGCCAGCATTCCGTCATCCTGCAACATGGACAACATCGGCCCGCTGCCGCTCCGCATCGCCGGCAACCTAGGGGCCAACTGGAAGATAGTCAAACAACGCTTCCAGCTCTTCCTTGAGGCCACAGACAGGGAGGGCACCTCGGATACCAGGAAGATTGCTCTCCTCCTATCCATGGCCGGGGACTATGCCATCCACATTTTAAATTCTCTCACCTTTGCGGATGATGAAGATAAAACAAAGTTCAAGATGGTCCTCCTCAAGTTTGGCACTCACTGCAACATAGAGGTGAATGAAAGTTTCGAGCGCTACGTGTTCCAACAGCGTTTGCAGGGTAAGGATGAACCTTTCCAATCCTTTCTCACGCACCTCCGCGTCCTTGAGCAATCTTGCAGCTACGGGCCCACCTCCGACTCCATGATACGCGACCAGATCGTTTTTGGTGTTCAGTCGGACCCCCTATGACAGCAGCTCCTCAAAGTAAAGCAGCTCACCCTAGCGACCACCATTGAGACCTGTATCCTGCACGAAAATGCCACAAGTCGGTATTCCCACATCCAAGCGGCTGAAACGGCACGGCAAGGTCCCCACGAGGCAGAACGGGTCCGAGCAATTGAACAACTCCAGGGCCTCAGCCTGGATGAGGGCGGCCAGTTCACGCGCTTTTCGCGGACTCCCGCGCTTGTGCGCACCAAACGAGGGGACGGCGATGTCAAAGAATGTAATGCGCAGTCGCGCACTACGCACGACCGCACCACGCATGCGAGGTGGCGCAGCGAACATGCTGACGTTACGGCGTGTGGCAACTGTGGCTCCACCCATTTAAAACGGCAATGCCCTGCCAGATCTCGACAATGCCTAAGATGTGGCAGATTTGGCCACTATGCTGCCTTATGCCGAGCAGCTCAGCCTGTCAATTCATATCGCTTCAGCCAGCATTGCAGGAATGTCCGGGCAATTCAACCCACGGTCACCGAGTCCGATACGGACCTCCCACACAACAGTGACACCGAGGACCAGAAGGCTCCTTTTCGAGTCGGCATCGTGACAAAAAACAGGGTGTCCCCGAAGCAAAGACACCAGCCGCTGTCGGGATACAGCATCGATCCAGACGATGAGTGGTGTGCCACCCTGACGGTCAACCGGTCTCAAATACGATTCCGCCTGGACACTGATGCCTCCGCCAATCTCATTACGCGGTCTGACTTCCAAAGCCTTCGTGTCAAACCAGCCATCCTTCCATCAGCCTGCCAGCTATTGGATTATAATGGCAATGCCATTGGTGCCAGCAGCTCGTGCCATCTTGAAGTGACGCACAGGTCACGCAAAGCCATCCTTCCTTTTGAAATCGTGGGCTCCTCGAAAGCCTCCCTGCTTGGCGCTCAGGCATGTAAGCTGTTGAACCTAGTTCAGAGAGTTCACTCTCTCTCTCCTGATGACACATCTGCCTTTCAGGACACCGACTTCAGGGCGCAGCTCGATGCCATCATCAACCAGCACCACGACGTCTTCGAAGGCATGGGCACGCTCCCATACACCTACAAGATCTTATTGAAACAGAATGCCACGCCTGTGGTGCATGCACTTCGCAGGGTCCCAGCATCCCTTAAAGGACTGCCTCAAGCAGCAGCTGCAGGACCTCCAGGACCAAGAAGTGATTTCCAGAGTCACGGAACTGACCGACTGGGTCAGTTCCATGGTATGTGTAAAAAAGCCTTCCGGCGAATTGAGAATTTGCATTGATCCCAGGGATCTAAATCGCAATATCATGAGGGAGTATTATCCAATTCCCAAGCGCGAAGAGCTCACATGCGAGATGGCTCGCGCCAAGCTCTTCACCAAACTCGACACCTCAAAAGGATTCTGGCAAATCCAGCTCGACAAATCTAGCAGGAAACTGTATGCATTTAATACCCCCCTTTGGCAGATATTGTTACAACAGGATGCCGTTTGGGATCATATCTGCTTTAGAAGTGTTCCATAGGATTATGGAACAAATGATGGAAGGCATTGAAGGTGTCCGCGTCTATATCGACGACATACCCATTTGGTCCACCACCCCGCAGGAGCATGTTAGTCGCCTCTAGCGTGTATTCAAACGTATATGTGAGCAGGGCCTCCGCCTCAACAGGGCCAAATGCTCTTTTGGTCAGACGGAACTCAGGTTCCTCGGGGACCACATCTCCCAGTTGGGTGTGCGGCCGGATGCGGACAAGGTGGCTGCTATCACAGCCATGAAAACGCCAGAGGACAAGAAGGCGGTCCTCCGATTTCTGGGCATGGTAAACATTTTAGGGAAGTTCATCCCTTACCTCGCCTCTCATACCACGGCTCTCAGGAACCTGGTCAGGAAGACGACAGATTTCCAATGGCTCCCTGCCCATGCGCGCGAATGGAGAGAACTCAAAACCAAACTCACCACGGCCCCGGTCTTAGCTTTCTTTCATCCAGCAAAAGAGACCAAAATTTCGACCGATGCCAGCCAATCCGGCATTGGGGCAGTGCTCCTGTAACGTGATGGGGCCTCATCATGGGCCCCCGTTGCATATGCGTCACGCACCATGACCCCCACGGAGCAGCGCTACGCACAGATAGAAAAGGAGTGCCTGGGCCTTCTGACCGGTGTGGTTAAGTTTCACGATTATGTCTACGGACTTCCTCAATTCACCGTCGAGACCGACCATCGCCCGCTGGTCAATATAATACAGAAAGACTTGAACGACATGACGCCTCGCCTCCAGCGCATTCTTCTCAAGATCCGGCAATATGACTTCCAGCTGGTATACACCCCAGGCAAAGACCTCATCATTGCTGACGCTCTCTGCAGGGCAGTCAACACTCCATGTGACCCAGCGGGATTCGTCTGCTAGGTTGTCGCCCATGTGGCCTTCGTGGTCTCCAATCTACCTGCCACAGATGAACGCCTCGTCCAAATTCGCCGCGAGACGGTGGCTGACCCCTTGCTACAGCGTGTCATGCGCCACCTAAGAGACAGGTAGCTCAAGGGCTAATGCTCTTAGTTCTATAATTCATAGATTTTCATAGAATTTACAGTGCAGAAGGAGGCCATTCGGCCCATCGAGATAGCACCGGCTCTTGGAAAGAGCACCCTACCGAAGGTCAACACCTCCACCCTATCCCCATAATCCAGCAACCCCACCCAACACTAAGGGAAATTTTGGACACTAAGGGCAATTTACCATGGCCAATCCACCTAACCTGCACATCTTTGGACTGTGGGAGGAAACCGGAGCACCAGGAGGAAACCCACGCACACACGGGGAGGATGTGCAGACTCCGCACAGACAGAGACCCAAGCCAGAATCGAACCTGGGACCCTGGAGCTGTGAAGCAATTGTGCTATCCACAATGTTACCGTGCTGCCCTAATGTCAGAGATGATCTGGCGGTAGTAGACGGGGTTCTTCTGAAACTGGACCACATTGTCAAACAAAGAACAAAGAACAAAGAAATGTACAGCACAGGAACAGGCCCTTCGGCCCTCCAAGCCCGTGCCGACCATGCTGCCCGACTAAACTACAATCTTCTACACTTCCTGGGACTGTATCCCTCTATTCCCATCCTATTCATGTATTTGTCAAGATGCCCCTTAAATGTCAGTATCGTCCCTGCTTCCACCACCTCCTCCGGTAGCGAGTTCCAGGCACCCACTACCCTCTGCGTAAAAAACTTGCCTCGTACATCTACTCTAAACCTTGCCCCTCTCACCTTAAACCTATGCCCCCTAGTAATTGACCCCTCTACCCTGGGGAAAAGCCTCTGACTATCCACTCTGTCTATGCCCCTCATAATTTTGTATACCTCTATCAGGTCTCCCCTCAACCTCCTTCGTTCCAGTGAGAACAAACCGAGTTTATTCAACCGCTCCTCATAGCTAATGCCCTCCATACCAGGCAACATTCTGGTAAATCTCTTCTGCACCCTCTCTAAAGCCTCCACATCCTTCTGGTAGTGTGGCGACCGGAATTGAACACTATACTCCAAGTGTGGCCTAACTAAGGTTCTATACAGCTGCAACATGACTTGCCAATTCTTATACTCAATGCCCCGGCCAATGAAGGCAAGCATGCCGTATGCCTTCTTGACTACCTTCTCCACCTGTGTTGCCCCTTTCAATGACCTGTGGACCTGTACTCCTAGATCTCTTTGACTTTCAATACTCTTGAGGGTTCTACCATTCACTGTATATTCCCTACCTGCATTAGACCTTCCAAAATGCATTACCTCACATTTGTCCGGATTAAACTCCATCTGCCACCTCTCCGCCCAAGTCTCCAAACAATCTAAATCCTGCTGTATCCTCAGACAGTCCTCATCGCTATCCGCAATTCCACCAACCTTTGTGTCGTCTGCAAACTTACTAATCAGACCAGTTACATTTTCCTCCAAATCATTTATATATACTACAAACAGCAAAGGTCCCAGCACTGATCCCTGTGGAACACCACTGGTCACAGCCCTCCAATTAGAAAAGCATCCTTCCATTGCTACTCTCTGCCTTCTATGGCCTAGCCAGTTCTGTATCCACCTTGCCAGCTCACCCCTGATCCCGTGTGACTTCACCTTTTGTACTAGTCTACCATGAGGGACCTTGTCAAAGGTCATCCCGCATAGCATGCGCCAGCTCGTCCTGGAACAGCTACAAGTGGGCCACCTTGGCGTGGAAAAGTGCCGCCAACGGGCCCGAGAGGCAGTGTACTGGCCCGGCATTAATGAGGACATAGCCGGCCCAACCATGTGAGACCCTGCAGCCCCATGAGTTGGCCACGTCACCTTGGACCAAGATGGGCATCGACCTGTTCCACGCGCTGGGAAGAGACTATGTCCTTATCGTGGACTACTTTTCAAATTACCCAGAGGTGATACGGTTGCACGACATCCTATCGGCTGCAGTCATCTGTGCCTGTAAGGACACCTTTGCTCGACACGGCATCCCACTCACGGTTATGTCGGACAATGGCCCCTGCTTCGCAAGCCAGGAATGGTCCAACTTTGCCTTGCGGTACAATTTTGCCCATGTGACATCCAGTCCCCTGTACCCCCAATCCAACAGCAAAGGGGAAAAGGGAGTCCATATAGTCAAACGGCTCCTCTGCAAGGCTGCCGATGCTGGTCCGATTTCTACCTCGCCTTGCTGGCCTATTACTCCGCCCCACTGTCCACTGGCCTGTCGCCAGCCCAATTCCTCATGGGTCGTACCCTGAGGACGACGGTGCCGTTCATTCATGTCCCAGACCTCGACCACGTTCTAGTCCTTCGACAGATGCAGCTGTCTCGTGCACAGCAGAAGGCGGCTCATGACTCCCGTGCAGCTGATCTCCCTGCTCTGGCTCCAGATGACAATGTCCGCATCCATCTTCCGGATGGTGGCTGGTCTGCAGCCGCTGTTGTCCTTCGGCAGGTGGCCCCCCGCTCGTTCCTGGTTCGTCTACCAGATGGCTCCATTCGGCGCCGCAATCGACACGCCCTTCGTCTCGTTCCACGCTCGCTACGTGATCCTCCACTGTCGCCTCGCCCTCCTGCTGACACTGCCATGGACTATGCAGAGATCTCTGTCACTCTGCATCCTCCTCACTCTGAAGCAGTCCAGCTCCCGACCCACCCTTGAGGTGGTCAACCAGAATTCGTCGCCCACCTCAGAGGCTTAATTTGTGAACTTTGTGGATTTATAGACTTTCTGAATTGTTTTGTTCTTCCATTTGATCGTTTACATGGTTTGTATACAGTGTTCATCTCGTTATTCTTGTTGCATACTGTTTTTCTGCACCAGGCACCTTCCCATGTAAAGAGCTTAGTTCTCATGTACATAGTCCTGTAAATATGTCTTTCGCACACAAGTAGTTAGGGACATTCTCACCACACACTATTTATTGCCACACATGTACATTCTTTTATAAAAGGGGGGATGTCATAATATACACCAGTATATCATGGTGCAGACACACACACTGATGGACACACAGTGGGACCAATCAACACACACAACACCGCAGCCAATCACCAGTTAGAGCATACGCACTATAAAGACAGGCGGCATTAGAGTTCCCGCTCATTCGAGCTGCAGCTTCCTAGTAGGACAGAGCTCACAGCCTGCAGCACAGACATTTACCATGTGCTGAGTGCATCGACTGGTTAGGACAAGGCAAAGGTCTTTAGTTAAAGCTAATATTGTGTTAACCCACAGTGAGGGTATGTTAAACAGTTAATGACTCAATAAAATAGTGTTGCACTATTTCAAGTGTTGGTGACCTGTATGTGTTCCACATATCAGAGCGCCCAACACAACAGTAACGTTTAGCCATTCAAACTAGATTGGAGATTGGAAGTTTAAAACAGCTGTCTTTGTCGATAGCTGGCTGAGGCAGGCATATTATTGATGAGACCATTGAGTTGGCTTGGCTGGAATGTTTACACGATGCAAAGAGTGTTACAATCAAAGAGCAGTAAGTGCAGTGAAATCACCCGCTTGAGTGATTGGAATGCATGGGTGGACTGCACTTACATCTCCTTAATGTGGTCAATGTGTACAAACATTGACATTTCACCACGTAGGCCACCAAAGTGTGAAAGGATTTGAATGGATCAAACCTGCAGATGGTTTTTTACAAGCTGTCAATCACAGACCACCACCCAACAGCTATGAATGGAGTGCAGATAAAGGATCTGTGGGAACCAGATGCAGGCACAGCTGCTCTCCTTCAAGAAATGGACATGTGGAGCTGCAAGGTAAGTATTACAGCTATAATGTTTCTCACTGTCCCTGACTGAATTTCTCTCCCGCTTCCGGACAGGGCACCTTTTTCTGGAGGGGTTGGTGGCAGGTTTGTGTGTGTGTGTGAGAGGGGGGGGGGGCATTCTGTGGAGAGGGTTCCTTTAGGCAGGGCGTCTCTCTTGGGCGTCCCCCTATTATAGGGGTCACTGTGAGGGTCTCTCTATTACAGCTGTCCCTGTGTGGAGGGGGGTCCCCCTATTACAAGAGTCCCTGTGGGGGCCATGCCTATTACAGAGATCCCTATGGTGCTCCCCTATTACAGGGGTCCCTGTGGAGAGTCTCGCTATTACAGGGGTCCCTGTGGAGAGTCTCCCTATTACAGGGGTGCCTGTGGTAGGGTGTGGGGGGTCTGGTAGAGGAAGCATGGGCAGGCAGCACAGTGTTGGGGCGGGCATTGGCACTCAGATGGGCTCAGAATGTCTCTGCCAGCGTGGCCCTGGCGTGGGGACCTCACGATGGGCCATGTGGTCCCTTGATCCACTGTGGGGTCCACCACCTTAAGTTCACAATTGCTGAGGCCACAAATGATCTGCGCCCATGTGGTTCCTGGCCATGGGAACCGGAGAATCACGGGAAGCCGGAGCATAGGATGCCAGTCCCGCTAAATAGATGCAAATGGGTCATTAAGTATTTTCATTTATTTACATCTCCCCTCGCTGGCGTGCACTGTGGGCCTCATTGACGCCTCAGCGAGGGGTCCGAGAATTGCATTCGGATAAGCGCCGATCCTGATTTACCCGGGACAGAGATTCCCGCCCGTTATGACTATACTGTGACTGAGTGCAACGGGGACTCAGCTTGTATCTGCACATTTCTGACCCGTTTAATGAGAATCCTATCATTGGACAATGTTGGCTTTCAATCAGCACAGGCCCATCCATCCTGGCTCCACTGTCTGTTATGGGTGCCACAAATGTTCATTTAAAATCTGATCTCACCCATGTCTCAGTTGCACAGATCAATGTTCCTATTTTAAATGGTGAGAAGAAAGATCTAAATTGTCAAGATCAAGGGCAATCCTGACTTTGTCCACATGTGACTTCATCCTGAGTAATTCAGGCAAGAAGCCAGGTTTGTTATCCTCTCCAGACTCATGTTTCTCCTTTCTTTCCAAATATTGGCTGGAATTCTCTGGCCGTTGGATTCTCTTTTCCCTCTGGAAAAGCACCCCTGCCCATGGGGTTTCCCAATGGCAAGCAGTGGCTTCAATGGGAAATCACATTGACAAGCAGCAGGAAGAGAGAATCATGCCTCCAGCGAACGGCATGCTGCCGAAAATCCTGCTCATCCTCTCATCTTTGCGAGCTGCAGTTCATAGATCATAGAATTTACTGTGCAGAAGGAGGCCACTCGGCCCATCGAGTCTGCACCGGCCCTTGGAAAGAGAACCCCACTTAAGCCCACACCTCCACCCTATCCCCATAACCCAGTAACCTCACCTAACCATTAAGGGCAATTTAGCATGGCCAATCTACCTAACCTGCACATCTTTGGACTGCAGGAGGAAACCGGAGCACCCGGAGGAAACTAATGCAGACACGGGGAGAACGTGCAGACTCCGCACAGAGAGCGGCCCAAGCCGGAATCAAACCTGGGACCCCTGGAGCTGTGAAGCAACTGTGCTAAACACTGTGCTGTCATGCTGCCCACATTCCTCAGGCAATTAGGCCACTTCCCCATACCCTGCAGATATCTTCTGAGAAAAGGCACTTAAAGTTTCTCCATATCATCCCCGAGGTAAATAAAATAAAACTGCACAATACCCGGCAATCATATCATCCTCAATTAATCTAATTGAGAAAAACCCTGGATGTTTCAGATACCACCACACCTTTTTGGGGAGGGCAGGGTTGAGTGATTAAAATGGTATCTCATACCTGGGCACACCAGGAAGCACTGTTTTAGCAGAAAGCATACATTTTAAAGGGATAAATTCAATGCTTTTGTTTCAACACATCCCATCTAGGGGCTGGTTTAACACAGGGCTAAATCGCTGGCTTTGAAAGTAGACCAAGGCAAGCCAGCAGCACGGTTCAATTCCCGTACCAGCCTCCCCAAACAGGCGCCGGAATGTGGCGACTAGGGGCTTTTCACTGTAATTTCATTTGAAGCCTACTTGTGACAATAAGCGATTTTCATTTCATTTTATTAGAATTCTCGATGTGGAGATGCCGGTGTTGGACTGGGGTGGGCACAGTAAGATGTCTGACAACACCATGTTAAAGTCCAACACGTTCAGGGCAGCAAGGTGGCGCAGTGGTAGCACTGCAGTCTCATGGCGCCAAGGTCCCAGGTTCGATCCTGGCTCTGGGTCACTGTCCGTGTGGAGTTTGCACATTCTCCCCGTGTTTGCGTGGTTTTTGCCCCCACAACCCAAAGATGTGCAAGGTAGGTGGATTGGCCACGCTAAATTGTCCCTTAATTGGAAAAATTGAATTGGGTACTTTAAATTTATTTTTAAAAAATCCAACAGGTTTGTTTCGAATCACTAGCTTTCGGAGCGCAGCAACTTCTTCAGGTGAATGAAAAGGTGGGTTCCATAACCACATATATAGACAAATTCAATGATGCAAGATGATACCCTGAATGTAAGTCTTTGCAGGTAATTCAGACTTTACAGATGTAGAATTCACACCATTGCTGCCTTCTTTGAAACAGAAGGTGCAAAGGTCGGTGGACTTCCGGTGGCGGCTATGAAGGAGTAAGTCGCACATTTGGTGGCTCCCGCTCGGGTTTGACTTTTGGATCTTTTACCCCGGTTTTCTACCAGACTTGAACTGTAAAACTGAAGACAGAGGTAATTGTGTACTGAATTCCCACATCGGTGCATGGAGAGAAGGACTAGAAGTGCTCGTAAAGGCAGAAACAGAAAGACAGAGAAGGCTAGGGCTGAAGTTGCAGCGGGAGACAGCATGACGGAGGACCGGACCTCTGGTTGGTCGACCCAGCGGTCAATGGAGCAGCTGATGCAAGTTATTCAGGAGGGCTTTGCTAAGCAGTAACAGGCCTGCTTGGACCCGATAAAAGAGTTGATTGAGCGGCTGGAGCTTAGATTGGACGCCCAAGTTCAGACGATCCAGAAGGTAGAGAAGGCGCTGCCTGAGCAGGAAGAATCTGCGGTGCAGTTGGAGGTGGGGATGCTGAGAGACCAGCAGAAGAAGCTCCTGGAGAAGATGGAGGACCTAGAGAATAGGTCCCGCCGGCAGAACTTGAGAATCGTTGGGCTCCCCGAGAGGTCCGAAGGAGCAGACGCTGGGGCATAAATCACAGATATGTTTGAGAAGCTGCTGGGGGATGGGGCATTCTCCCGACCCTTGGAGGTGGTCAGGGCTCACAGAGCACTCGCAAGGAAGCCGTGAACAGGAGACCCCCCCGAGGGCAATGGTGGTGAGTTTCCACAGGCACTTGGATAAGGAGCACATTCTACTGTAGGCCAAGCAGACACGGAGCTGTAAGTGGGACAATAGTATCCTGCGGGTCTACCAAGACCTGAGTGTGGAGGTGGCCAGGAGAAGAGCAGGCTTCAACCAGGTTAGGTCGGTCATTTTTAAGAAAAATGTGAAGTTCGGACTGTTGTATCCGGCACATCTCTGGGTCACGTACGAGGAGCAGCACTTTTATTTCGAGTCGCCTGAGGACGTGCTGGACTTCGTGAAAAGGAAAGGACTGGTGGTGGACTGAGAACTTTTGAACTTTGCTGCAACGTTCATGTTTTTTTTTCTTTTTGTTTCTCTGTTCTTTAAAAAAGTTTCTCATTTTTCGTTTTGTGGAAGCTGTTTGCAATGCCTTCGGCATTGATTTGGGACCAGTGGCAGAGCTGAGTGAGTTAAGGTTTTCATTTGCACTGTTGGGGGATGGAGGTGTGCTTGTTTAGATTTTGGTGTTTTCCTGTCGGGCAATTGTGTGGGGATTGTTTGATGTTGGAGTTTGTATGAGTGGGAGTGGGGGGGGGGGGGGGGGGGGGGGGAGGGAACAATAGGTGGGAGACTATCCGGCACCAGGGATGGGGGCCACCAAGCTAGCTGGGCGGGCTAACTCACGGAAGCGCAGTGGGGGGGGTGCATATGTTTGGTTTATCAAAGGGGTTGGGCCACAGCGTGTTGTTACTGGGGGGGAGGGGGGAAAATGTTCTGCTGATGCGGGAGGGACTTGGGCCAAGGGACAGAGAGGAGGTTGGGGGTGGAGGCTGCCTGGGGGCAGGCCTGTGGAGGCGCGGAGCATGGGCTGGAGGCGGGCCCAAAAAGGGGATGGCTGATCGGTGAAGGGTGGGGACAATGAGCCCCCCAACTAGGCTGATCACCTGGGATGTTCGAGGGTTAAATGGGCCGGTCAAGTGGCCACGTGTGTTCGTGCATCTTAGGGGCTGAAGGCAGACGTGGTAATGTTGCAGGAGACGCACCTTAGAGTAACTGACCAGATTAGATTGATGAAAGGCTGGGTCAGTCAGGTCTTTCACTCGGGACTAGATTCAAAGACTAGAGGGGTCGCGATCCTGATCAATAAGCGGGTGGTGTTTGAGGCGGGTAGAATAGTTTCGGATGTGGGAGGTCGGTACATTATGGTCAGTGGGAAATTGGAGGGGGTGCAGGTGGTATTAGTAAATGTGTATGCCCCAAATTGGGATGATGTGGAGTTTAGAAAGAGGATGCTGGGGAAGATACCGGACCTGGACTCGCACAGGTTGGTCATGGGAGGGGACTTCAACACAGTTATGGACCCTGGCTTGGACCGGTCAAGCTCGAAAACGGGCAGGTGCCAGCAATGGCAAAGGAACTAAGAGGGTTCATGGAGCAGATGGGGGGGGGGGGGGGGGGGGGGGGGGCGGGCGGTGGATCCATGGAGATTTGGGCAGCCGAGGGCGAAGGAGTTCTCCTTCTACTCACATGTGCATAAAGTGTACTCCCGGATTGATTTCTTCATTTTGAGCAGGGCCTTACTGGCTGGGGTGGTGGACACGGGGTATTCAGCAATCACAATCTCAGACCATGCTCTGCACTGGGTTGACCTGCAGGTTAGTAAAGACAGTAACCAGCGCCCGCACTGGGGGTTAGACGTGGGGCTTTTGGCTGACGAAGGGTTGTGCGAGCGGCTGAGGAAATGCATTCAGAACTACCTGCAGGTCAATGACATGGGGGAAATTTCAGCAGTAGTGGTCTGGGAAGCACTGAAGGCGGTGATCAGAGGGGAGCTGATCTCGATACGGCCCATAGGGAGAAGGTGGACAGGGCAGAGACCGTCTGACTGGTAAAGGAGATACTACAGATCGATAGGAGGTATGCGGAGACCCCAGAGACAGGGCTATTAAGGGAACGGTGGAGGCTACAGATGGAGTTCAGCTTGTTGACCACAGGGAGGGCGGTGGAGCAGCTGAGAAAGGCGAGGGGGGCGATCTATGAGTATGGAGAGAAGGCCAGCAGAATGCTTGCACAGCAGCTTAGAAAGAGGGAGGCAGCCAGGGAGACAGGGAAAGTAAATGATGGAGATGGGAACCGGGTTGGAGATTCAACAGGGTGAATAAGGCATTCAGGGATTTCTACAGTAGGCTGTACAGGTCGGAACCCCCTACGGGGCCGGATGGGATGAGGCACTTCTTGGGAGGGCTGAAATTCCCAAAGGTTGGACGGGGAGCTGGTAGAAGAGCTGGGGACCCCGATCGGGTTGGAAGAGATAGTGGAGGGTCTGAAGGCCATGCAGTCGGGTAAAGCCCCGGAGCCGGACGGATACCCAGTGGAGTTTTATGAAAAGTTCTCTGGGATATTGGGGCCGGTGTTGATAAGGATGTTCAATGAGGGAAGGGAAAGAGGGGTGCTGCCCCCGACGGTGTCACAGGCCACGATTTTGCTGATTCTGAAGCGGGATAAAAACCCCGAGCTGTGTGGGTCCTACAGGCCGATATCCCTGTTGAATGTGGCGCCAAACTGCTGGCCAAAATTTTGTCCTTCAGGATTGAGGATTGTGTTCCGGACATTATTCGGGAGGAGGGAGGACCAGACGGGGTTTGTTAAGGGCAGGCAGTTGGTGGCCAATGTAAGAAGGTTGTTAAACGTGATCATGATGCCCCCGGAAGGTAGGGAGGCAGAGGTAGTGATCGCAATGGATGCAGAAAAGGCCTTTGATCGGGTAGAATGGGACTATCTGTGGGAGGTACTGGGACGGCTCGGATTTTGGCGGGGCTTTATTGACTGGGTCAGGTTACTGTATCAGGCTCCTGTGGCAAGCGTACTGACGAATAGGACAACATGGACTATTTTAGTCTGCACCGGGAGACGAGACAGGGATGCCCCCTCTCCCCACTGTTGTTCGTGCTAGCTATAGAGCCGTTGGCAATTGCTCTGAGATTCTCAAGGGGCTGGAAGGGGCTGGTCCGGGGAGGGGTGGAGCACAGAATCTCGCTCTATGCAGACGACCTGCTTCTGTATGCATCGGACCCATTAGAGGGGATGGAAGAAATCATGAGGATTCTAGGGGAATTTGGCTGTTTTTCAGGGTATAAGCTAAATATGGGGAAAAGTGAGATGTTTGCGGTCCAGGCGAGGGGACAGGAGAGGCGATTGGGGGAGCTGCCGTTTAGATTAGTAGTGGGAAGCTTTAGGTACCTAGGCATTCAAGTGGCGCGGGAATGGGACCAGCTGCATAAATTCAATCTGGCCCGGCTAGTAGACCAAATGAAGGACGATTTCCGGAGATGGGATGCGCTCCCGTTGTCATTAGCTGGGAGGGTGCAGATGGTGAAGGTGATGGTCCTCCCGAAATTCCTGTTCGTGTTTGAATGTCTCCCCATCTTTATTCCCCGGTCCTTTTTTAAACGGGTCAACAAAGTGATCACTGGCTTTGCGTGAGCGGGCAAGACCCCGCGAGTAAGGAAGGTAATGCTTGAGCGGAATCGGGGAGAGGGCGGGCTGGCGCTGCCAAATTTTAGTAACTATTACTGGGCGGCGAATATAACCATGATCAGGAAGTGGGTGGTGGGGGAGGGGGCGGCATGGAGGCGGCTTCCTGCAAAGGCACCAGCTTGGGGACGTTGGTAACTGCCCCTCTGCCGTTCCCGCCGGCACGGTACTCCACCAGCCCTGTGGTAGTGGTGGCTCTATAATGTAGGGAGAAGCTGGTTGGTCCAGCAAGTCTTTTCCTGTTGGTCACTTTCTGCATAATGGATACCAAAGGGCACAGAAGAATATTGAGTGTCTGGTATTACAGCTGCAAAATCACAGAAAAATAATTCTCACATACTGATGTATGGAAGCTTGATTCACAAGGATATCATATTCACCGAATACTGGAAGAACTACCTTTACAATATTTAGACCTTACTGGAGCGAGTGTCATATTGCACAGCATTTATCCTTGCAGTAGCTGTCGTCCTCGAAGACCTTCCCAGTCAGAGTCCCTTGCAGTAAATAAATCACCGGGCTCTGAGGCTATATATTATTCAAATCCTTATAGACTCCACAGTGATATATATTGCATTAACTCATGTTTTATTTATTAGGTGTAGATGCGACTTCGGCTTAAATCAAGTCTTGCTGAAACCTAGATTGTTGCTGGGATTTTCTCTGAGTGAGGCAAAATTTACTATAATTTATGTTAATAATCCAAAATTGGTACTGTAATTGCATTAATCTATTATGCATTATTACAATCATTTATATACTGCTTCTAAATGCAAAAGAAAACTTTCTCTGATGAATTTAGAATTGTTTTACAATGTTGCAGTGTGTACAGCAAGCATGACTTGATTGCTTCTAAAAGGGTAATGCACTGTAATAATTTGTCAGCAAAGCTCACATTAGACTGTGAAGTAATTCAGTTACTTTGTTCATTGTTTAACAGCAAGCTTAAAGTAAAATCCTTGAGGCTTTAAAGTAGCGAATGCAAAAAGCATTTTCCTTTGTTCAAATTACTCGGCATTTCAGCTAAATGAAAGAAGAGTTGGGGGAAATTTAGGTTTATACAATTACAACACAGTTGGCTAATATGTCTGTGCTGAGTCTTTGGAAATGCTGTCCAATTAGCCCCGCCTCCCCACTCATTCATTGCAGCCTTGTGATTTTTTCCCTTTTCAAGTTTATTTTGAATTCTGTTTTTGAATTTATTATTGAATCTTTACTTATTCTTTACCACCCCCATTTGTCTTGACTCATCGGCCCTAATGTCAGTTAATTAACAATGCCTTCCTCCGTACCTCCTTCATTTATTCACTCCCCCAGATTGCCTTATATCTGTACTTGCTTAAAACCTGTTTCGTTGCATTCTAATCAAAGGTCATTGACTTGAAAAATTGGGTGGATTTTTGCGCCTCTGGCCGCACCCACCTAGAATGGAGTGGGGGAGCTATAAAATCAGATATTATGGCAGTGATGGTTCTGTGCCCATCGCCTTCGCACCACTGCTGGATTTTTACCAGCGCTGGGAGGCCCACCTGCCCTATGGCCAATTGAGGTCTTTAAAAGGCCAATTATTAGCCATTTAGTGGCCACCTCCAGCCGAGTCTGGTGTCGCACCAGCAGTGGGAGGTGACTGTGCCCTATGGCAAGGTCATCAGTTGAAACCCATTTGCCGTTGTTCAGCTTTAGAGGGGGATTCCTCTTGTTTGGACTCCCTGTGCCCAAGGCCCCACCTCTCACTCATGGTACTCTCCACCCCACGTATTCCATTCCCCTGCCCTTCAGAACCTGGGCCTGCACACCCTCGCTGGCGCCTGCCTGGCTTACTTTCAGTATCTGGCTACTTGAAATGAGATGAAAATGAAATGAAAATCGCTTATTGTCACAAGTAGGCTTCAAATGAAGTTACTGTGAAAAGCCCCTAGTCGCCACATTCCGGCGCCTGTTCGGGGAGGGTGGTACGGGAATCGAACCGTGCTGCTGGCCTGCCTTGGTCTGCTTTCAAAGCCAGCGATTTAGCCCTGTTGGGGACTGCCAGTAGGGCCAGCAGTGACTCATCCTCCTGGAAGTGCTGCTGGGGCGAGAGAGCTGCTGGCCATTTAATTGGTTGAGACTTGCTCCCAAATGGGGAGCAGAAACCTCACGCTGAAATAATTAAGGGCCTGGCGTATATATAATTGGCTCAGGGCGACCTGAACGGAGGTCTAGGGGTCCTGTGGCTGGGCCACCATCAGCATGTAAAATTCTAACCATTAACATTATCTCGCTCTCCAAAGATTCTGCCTGACCTACTGAGTATACTCAGCATTTTCTGTTTTTAATTCCGATTCCCACCATTTGTGGTATTCTGCTCACACCTCTCGGTTCCATTCCAGTAAATGATGGGCTG
The DNA here is from genome assembly GCF_047496885.1 of Scyliorhinus torazame. Lineage (NCBI taxonomy): Eukaryota > Metazoa > Chordata > Chondrichthyes > Carcharhiniformes > Scyliorhinidae > Scyliorhinus > Scyliorhinus torazame. The sequence continues at coordinate 78,515,600 of NC_092707.1, forward strand.
GATTCTCTGCCCCGCCGCGCCAGATTTCTGTTTCACTCTGCCGGCGGGATGCTCCGTTTTGCCGGCTGGTCAATGGGGTTTCCCATTGTGGGGCAGCCCCACGCCGTCGGGAACCCCCCGGGCTGCTGGCGAAACGGAGCATCCCGCCGGCGGAGAATCAAGCCCCATGTCCTTCCTTAAGTGCGGTGGCTAGAATTGGACATTATAATTTAGCTGGGGCCCTCACCAATGCTTCAGAAAGGTAAATTCATTGAAAATGAAGAATGAAACAGTGAAAAATATGAAGGCATGTTATGCACTAGAAATAGGGGTGCAATTTAACCGAAATATTTCTAAGTGTGGCAGCAAGCGAGAACTACCATGAGCTTCCCGACGCTCAGACCGGCGAGGCCGTCAAGGCCATAAAATGATAATTGGTCCACTTCATGAGGCCCCACCAGCTTCACTTTGCAAATGATAGTCCCGTCGACTGATTCGCCAGGACCCCGCTCGCCAGCCCCCTGCTAACAAGGGAGAGCAGCAATTAAACTGCTCCTGCACAGCCAACCCCACTCAGCTCACAGCCAGGCCACCGAGAAGACCACTCCCACGATTTGGGGATGCCGAACTGGGCAGATGGTTGGACGTGGTAGAATCAGAAGGAATGTCCTGTTCCCCCGATGGGCTCGGACGGCCAACCACAGGACAGTCAGTGCCGTCTGGGAGGAAGTGGCAGTGGCCGTCAGCTCGGGGAGCGGGCTGCCTCCACCTCTGATGTGCATCCTGCGGACACAACTAAGTGCAGCGGTAGAGCACGGAAGGTTGAGCAGGTTGAGGATCACTGGAATGTGGAGGGCGGTAGGGGTTAAGGGATGAGGGTGGAAGGGTGGGGGAAGGAGTGGGGGAGAGTGTGGCGGCACCATTGGGGGATTGGGGCAGTTGGGGACACATGTGTATAGCATTATAAAAAGTTGACTTTGATCAATATGACGCCTCTGGCATTTTCATCCGCAATGCTGGCCGAGCATCGATCCCCTGCCCAGCTCTCTGGGCATGGAGGTCCTGGATGCCTCATCCCCCCCCTTTGCTCCCTCAACCCCCATGTCCCCCGCTGGCACATAAGGTACATCTGATGGGTGTGAGCGAGCACTCAGCAGACAGGCAGAGGTCAGACTATGGCACAGATTGAGGAGCACCAACGCTCTGCTCTCAGCAAGTTGGCATCACCACCCCCTGCCCTCGACAGTGACCCGCTGACAGTGCTGACACAATGCCGCAGTCCTCCATCCACCAGCTGGTCCTGCGGGTCCTCCCCGGGCTCGTCCTCCAGTTCCTCCTGGTCCGGCGTCTCCTCGTTATCCTCCTCGGAGGTGGCCATATATTCCTCCTTCTCCACCTCCAGCACATCGCCCCACTGTTGTGCCCGGTTGTGGAGGACACAGCAGACAATCACAAAGTGGGCCTCCGGGGTGGTGTACAGCAGGGCACCACCAGAGCAGTTAAGGCATCGGAAACGCACCTTGAGGAGTCTGATGCACTGCTCAATGGCAGCCCATGTGGCCGCATGGGCCTCTTTGTACTGGGTCTCCGCATCGGTCACCGGCCTCCGTACTGGTATCATTAACCAAGTCCTCAGCGGGTACCCCTCATCCCCCCAGAGTCAACCGGCCATCTAGGGGTGGTCCTCAAAGAGGACAGGGATGACCGACTGCCCCAGGATGTAACAGTCGTGCACACTCCCTGGGAAGCGTGCACACAGCTGCATGATCTTCATGTGATGGTTGCACATGAGCTTGATGTTCAGGGAGTCTAAACCCTTCCTGTTGATGAAGGGCACTCGCGGACGGCCTGGTGAGCGCAAGGTGACATCTAATAGCCCCTGGATCTGGGGCATCCCATTGATAGGGGAGAATCCTGCTGCCTGGGCATCTTATTTGGGCTGGTTCATGTAAAAGTTTATATAGTTTGCTACCCAGGCAAACAGGGCATCTGTGACTACACAGATGGACTTGTGGGCTGTAGCTTGTGAGATGCCGCACAAGTACCCGCTTGAGCCCGGGAATGATACTGAGGTGTAGAGGTTCAGGGTTGCGGTGACCCTAATGGTCCCTGGATCGCTCCTCCATGTGATGCCAAGTCCGTGAGGACATGGCACAGGTGCCGCACCATCCCCTTGTTGAAGCGGAACCTCCTGCGGCACATGCTGTCTGTTATCTTTTCGAAAGACCAGCTACACCTGTACACATTAGGCCTCCCCCTCTGGTCCCTCCATGGCCTGATGGGTGGTCGGGTCTTCAGGGTGTGGAGTGGGGCTCTACATCTGTGCTGCCGCCTCTGCCACCGCTGTCTTCTCGGGTGTTTGGCCGCCTGGCCTGCCAACAGCACCACGAGGGCAGCTTTCACGGGGTCCAAGATATCATCCATTGTGTGTAAGGAATTGGGAGAGAGTGTGAGACTGACAATCATCAGTGTCTTCCACCCCGGGACCCTCCACTCGTCTTTGCTCCTCCCTCACCCTCCCATTCCCCCTTGCTCCCCCCTCCCCCGAGATCCACATCCCCTGCCATCCGACGCGCCCTGCCCACCTGCACCTGGTGTTGGTCCCCTCCTCAGTGCACATGTCCACCCTCTGGCCGCCGGAATGTCTCACGGCTCAGGACCCAGCCCCTGGGTGCTTGGATGTTGGCCGCTGCTCCATGGTGCTACCTCCCGCAGTGTTCAGACGCAGTGTCCAGGCTTTGAGGTCTGACTAGGCTGCTAGGCAATAACCCCGACATGCTACATGGCACACCTACCCTTGGGGATCCACTTGGGGGCTGTGACGTGCTCACTCAACTATGATTGCCAATTTCCAATTAACAATTGCCTTCAGTCTCGTGGCCAAAGGCTGAGTTATGGGAGCTCGGTGGGGTAAACAGGCGGGGGCTGGGGTTACTCCTAGAGCGGGGACACACGGTCCAGGGGTTGGCATGGCGGACCCACGGGCGCTGACACCCACCTCCACCCCCCTCACCCCAGCCAACGTCATGGTCGCCCCCCCCCACCCTGCTCTGCAACCCCCCCATTGAAAGTCGGCGTGATTCTCAATTTTGGCTTCTCCTGCAATTTAACGGCCTTCTCGCACTCTTGCTTAAGCGCATTGCGACCATTAAATCGTGCCCAGGAATTCCGTTCCAAATCAGTCACCAGAATTACTCACGTTTGCCAAGCTTAAAGACTAAAGTATAAACTGTTTCCCAAACCCTTATGCAAACATCTCTGTTGTTGCCTTTCTGAGAAATCAAAGAATGAGCCTTCCTTTCTGAAGCCCAGGAGATGGTTTGTTTCCCAAACATTACAATATTGGATACAATTGGTATATACGATGCAAATAAATTACATATGGGGAGAGCCAAATGAAAGTCACAGCCCTATTGGCAATTTCCATTTTTGTCTGAAAAACGCCATTCAGTGTACCTGTTTTTCAGATTGTCATGTTTCTAATAAGCAATTCTAATAAAACAGCTATCAACTCATGCTGATGCAGGAAACCCTGCTGTTTACACTGATGCAGCTATTAACAATATATATTAGTAAAGCAGCCAGGTCTAAATTCAAAGGACTCCCGATCAGCTTGTTAATATTACAGGAAACATCCGTTACTTGCACTGATGTGGACATTTAACAATTCAAATCAGTGAAAGGCGTCATGGTAGCACAGTGGTTAGCACAGTTGCTTCACAGCTCCAGGGTCCCAGGTTCGATTCCCGGCTTGGGTCACTGTCTAAGCGGAGTCTGCATGTTCTCCCCCTGTCTCCCTGTCTGCCTGGGTTTCCTCCGGGTGCTCCGGTTTCCTCTCACAGTCCAAAGATGTGCAGGTTAGGTGGATTGGCTGTGTTAAATTGCCCTTAGTGTCCAAAAAAAAGGTTAGTTGGGGTTACGGGTGTAGGGTGGGGGTGTGGGCAAGGGTAGGGTGCTCTTTCCGAGGGCTGGTGCAGACTCGATGGGCCGAATGGCCTCCTTCTGCACTGTAAATTCTATGATTCTATGATACAGTTTATATAAACCACTTGGAAGAAAGGACTGAAGGTATGATTGTAAAATTTATTGACAACTCAAAGATAGGTAGGAATTTAAGTTATGATGAGATAAGGAGGCTACAAAGGGACTTAAGTTAAGTGAGTGGGTATAGATCTAGCAAATGGATTATATCGCGGACAAATGTGAAATTGTTGATTTTGGCATGAAAATTTAAAAAAAGCTTATTATCTAACTGATGAGGAATTGCAGAGCTCTGGGGCGTCATTCTCCGACCCCCCAGCGGGTCGGAGAATGGCCGTGGGCCGCTGTGAATCCCGCCCCCGCCGGTTGCCGAAGTCTCCAAAGGGAGAAAAGTCGGCGGGGCGTTAATGGCGCCGCTGCCGCGGAGAATGTCACAGGTCTGCGCAAGGCAGCCGATTTTGGGCCTGCCGATATTCTCCCTTCCGGATGGGCCAAAGTCCCGTCGACGTGATGACCATTCACGTCGACGTAAATCAAACCTCCTTTTCATCGGCGTGACCCGGTGCTCCAGGTTCACGCCGACCAGCGTGGAGGTGAATGACGGCCTGGGGGGTTGGCCGCTGGGCAGGCGATGGCGTGTCCGCAGTCTGAATGTGTGGGGAGAGGTGTGTCTCGGGTTGTGTGTGTGTGTGTGTGCGGCGGGGGGGGTGGTTAGAGTGGGCTGGGCACCGGGGGAGTGCCGGGAGGGGGGTCTGTGCCGGGGAGGAGGATGGGGGGTCCGTGCCGGGGAGGAGGTTGGGGGGGGGGGCCGTGCCGGGGAGGGGGATGGGGGGTCCGTGCCGGGGAGGGGGATGGGGGGTCCGTGCAGGGGAGGGGGATGGGGGGTCCGTGCCGGGGAGGGGTATGGGGGGGGGGGGGGGTCCGTGCCGGGGAGGACGTTGGGGTCCGTGCCGGGGAGGGGGATGGGGGGTCCGTGCCGGGGAGGAGGATGGGGGGGTCCGTGCCGGGGAGGAGGATGGGGGGGGGGGGCCCGTGCCGGGGAGGAGGATGGGGGGGTGGGGGGGCCCGTGCCGGGGAGGAGGATGGGGGGGGTGGGTCCGTGCCGGGGAGGGGGATGGGGAGGGGGGTCCGTGCCGGGGAGGGGGATGGGGGGGCAAGTGAGTTGGTCCACCTGGCCAGGTGCCAGCCTCCAACAGTTGGACCCATGCGGTCCATGCCACCTGGCTGGGGGGAAGGAGGGGATATGGGCAATGATGACATGTCGTCCCCCCCCCCCCCCCCCCCCCCCCACAGGCCGTCATGTTTTCAGATCATCCAGCGATGTTGGCCGCCGTGGCGGCAGCCGCTAATGTCCATGTTGCCCTGGATGAGGAGGAGGAGGAGGAGCGTGCCAGAGAGGCGGCACAGGCTGCCGCAGAGGGGCAGGCGGCAGCCGCCCAGGCTGGAGGGACACCTGACCGACAGGACGAGGAGGGGGAGGAGGACGTCGCGGCCCCACGGCAACGGAGGCACCCGTGTGTACCGGCCCCGGCAGTCATACCAGGACCTCACGGACAGGGAATGCAGGAGGAGACTCCGGATGAGCCGGGAAACCGTGGCACACATCTGCCACCTGCTGGCACACCTGTCACCGCGTGGCACTGGCGGGGGACACCCTCTCCCCGTGTCCGTCAAGGTTAATGGTTGCCCTGAACTTTTATGCAACGGGGTCATTCCAGGCACCGAGTGGGGACCTGTCCGGCATATCGCAGACATCGGTGCATCGGTGCATCCGGGCAGAGACAGATGCCCTATATGCCATGGCGCACCGCTACATCCGCTTTCCTGTGGACCGGGCCAGCCAAGATGCCCGGGCCGTGGGCTTCTCTGCCGTGGCCGGGTTCCCCATGGTCCAGAGCGCGATCGATGGGATGCACGTCGCCGTGTGGCCACCTGCAGATAACAGGGCCGTGTTCACCAATAGGAAGGGGACCTATTCGATGAACACACAGGTGGTCTGCGACCACCGCATGATGATTTGCAGGTCTGCACCCGTTACCCAGGCAGTGTACACGACTCATACGTGTTGTCGCGGCCATCCATCCCCGGCATGTACGAGGGACGCCATCCCCGGCTGAGGGGCTGGTTGCTGGGCGACAGGGGCTACCCATTGCGATCGTGGCTGATGCCGCCTGTACGGAGGCCACGCAATGAGGCGGAGAACCGCTACAATGATGCCCATGTAGCGACAAGGGGAGTGATAGAGAGGTGCTTTGGCGTGCTGAAGATGCGTTTCAGGTGCCTGGACCTCTCTGGGGGCGTCCTCCAGTATCGGTCAGATAGGGTCGGCCGCATCATTAAGGTGTGCTGCGTCCTGCACAACATAGCCCAACAGAGGGGCGATGTGCCGCAGGCAGAGGAGGGCGGAGTGGAGGAGCAGCAGGAAGAGGTGCAGTCCTCCCCAGATGAGGGGGATGGGGGCAATGGTCAGGGCAGACGGGCTAGACACAGGCGGGTGGCTGTCCACCGTTACCGGCTGGCCCAGCGGGCACGGGACAGACTGATAGCCGCCCGCTTCACTGACTAGATGGGCGTGGGAATCGGGTAGTATGGCCACAGACCGCACACCATGGCAACAGCCGACCACCCACACCCCCCACCCATCCACCCACCCAGCACCCTCACCCCCTTCCCCAACCCCACCCACCCCACCCGCATGCACACCGCCCCCCCATTGCCGATCCACCTGCGGCACAACGGCTGGGCTCACACAGTTGCGGGTGGATGCGTGTCTATTGCAGGCCATGGAGGATGATGACAACCCGCCCTGCGGTGAGCTCCTGGCTCCACATCGTTGGACTATGTCTGACCCATGGCCACAGTACCACCATCCACCCGGACCATCCCTGCATGCGGCTGTGACACTGCAGCGCACGGTCACGTCCTCTGTCCGGGGGGATGTTGATGGCGGCCCAAGGGGAAGGGGGCAGACTCACCTGGGGCTGAGGTAAGACCACCCCTCACACACACACTTGCGCTCAACGTACATGACACCCCCGCACGCTTTGGACAGAGCACAAAGGCAGCTTCTGTAGGTGTAACATTGACTTTAATAACCAAAGGAGTTCATGCACGTGCCCTAGCCCCTAAAACTCATCTGTGCCCTGCACCCGTGCCAACTTACTCAGTGTCTAATTGTTTGGCCTTACGGGCCCTTTGACTACGTCTACGTGGTTCCCCAGACGGTACAGCAGAACTGGAGGTGGACTCCTGTGATTCCTGCCCCCTGACACTGGATCCCTTTGGCGGCCGTTTCCTGGGGCGTCCTGGCCTAGGTGGGCCAGGCTGCGGCCCGGGCGACTGGGATGGCGAGCTGCCAGTCTGTCCTGCCCGTTGCCCACCCGATGCACCTGGGACGGAAGGGGGGGGAGTCCGAGGTGTCGCGGTGTTCCCGGACCTCCCCTACAGGGGGACCCGGGACGGACCACACCACCTCCTCCTCCCTCGGGGTGCCCGATGGCCCCCAGGCCTCTATATGGGTGGGGGATGCGAACGGACTGGCCATCCGACGCCCCGCCCGGCATCTGGCGCTGCCAGTCCTGGAGGCCCGTGCTGGTATCGACAGGGGTCTGCAGGTTTGCAGCTATGGGGCCCAGGTGGTTGGCAAACCCTGTCTGTGACAGTGTGACGCCGGCTCGCACATGGCCACTGGCGCTGGTGCCCTCAGCGATGGCCTGCAGAGACTGGGCCATGGCCTGCAGAGACTGGGCCATGGCCTGCTGAGACTGGGCTATGGCCTGCTGAGACTGGGCTATGGTGTTGAGCGCCTCTGCCATCTGGCGCTGGCACTGGCTCATGGCCTCCTGTGAGAGGGCAGCCATGTCCTGGGCCACAGGCGCCGCCTGCACGGAAAGCCCCAGGCCTCGCAAACCGTTCCCCATGTCTGACACCGTCGCACCCATTGCCTCCACCGCGGACGCCACCCGTGCGGTGTCGGCCTGGGGGGCACGCATGACTGGCACCACTTCCAGCTCCTGGACGCGGGTGGACTCCTCCACCTGCGACCGCAGCCGCCGCAAGCCGGCGGTCACCCTCTTCGCTCGTCTCCGGGTCGTTGGTTGCATCGGATCTATGTGTGGGTGTGGAAACTCCAGGAACCCGGGATCCATCTGGGCGGCAGATGTTCGCTTGGGCTGGGCTGCCCTCCGACCGCCCGGCCCCTCTGCTGCTCCTACCTCCACCTGCTGTACCGGGACGGCTGTGTTGTGCGCACCAGTGAGTGTACCAGACGCCTCATCACTAAAGTGCCCAACCAAGGTGAGTGTTTCTGCGATGGTGGAGGGTGTTGGTGACAGCAGTGGCGTTGTGTCGTGCTCTTTGTCCCACTCTGAGTCCATGGCACTTTGGGGTGGGGGTTCGTCTCCACCCATCCACTCTGAGTCACTGTCCGGTATTTCGTCTTCCTGGGTAATGCTGTCCCGGGTACGGGTGTCCTGGGTAGTGGTGTCCTGGGTAGTGGTGTCCTGGGTAGTGGTGTCCTGGCTCGGATGTGACGGGGGCCTGTGGCTGCCCCCCTCGTCGCTGGGTGGCATACGCCTGCGTCGTCGCTCCCGCACGTGACGGGGGTGTTGTCTCCCTGTTGCTCCAGGTCTCTCCATCTCCCGTGGTGTGCGAGGGGCATCCTGTGGGCGTCGCATGCCGGAGGGTCCGGGTCTATCCGTCTCCCGTGGCCTCCGAGGGGCATCCTGCAGGCAGTCTGCATCTGCGGGGATGGGTGCCTCGACGTTTGCTCCTGCGATACACAATGAAGCATGCATGGTTAGACACGCAGGCAGTGATCAGGTGATATGGGGGAGGGGGGATATGGGGGAGGGGGGATATGGGGGATATGGGGGAGGGGGGATATGGGGGAGGGGGGATATGGGGGAAGAGGGATATGGGGGATATGGGGGAGGGGGGATATGGGGGAGGGGGGATATGGGGAGGGGGGATATGGGGGAGGGGGGATATGGGGGAGGGGGATATGGGGAGGGGGGATATGGGGGATATGGGGGAGGGGGATATGGGGGAGGGGGGAATATGGGGGAGGGGGGAATATGGGGGAGGGGGGATATGGGTGATATGGGGGAGGGGGGATATGGAGGAGGGGGGATATGGGGGAGGGGGATATGGGGAGGGGGATATGGGGGAGGGGGGATATGGGGGATATGGGGGAGGGGGATATGGGGGAGGGGGGAATATGGGGGAGGGGGGAATATGGGGGAGGGGGGATATGGGTGATATGGGGGAGGGGGGATATGGGGGAGGGGGGATATGGGGGAGGGGGGATATGGGGGAGGGGGATATGGGGGAGGGAGGATATGGGGGAGGGGGGATATGGGGGAGGGGGGATATGGGGAGGCTCACCCTGCCTGCTCTGGCGAGGTCGTTCACCTTCTTGTGGCACTGGGTGCCTGTCCGTGGTGTCAGGGCCGCAGCGGTGACGGCCTCTGCCACCTCCCTCCACAGACGCCTGCTGTGGCGTGGGGCAACTCTGCGGCCGTGCCCGGGATACAGGGAATCCCTCCTCTGCTCCACTGCGTCCAGGAGCGCCTCCACATCGCGTGACTGGAACCTCGGGGCTGAGCGACGGCCAGCCATCCAGTCGGGTGTTCCGGTCGGGTGGAGGGGAGCAGCGCGGCCTTATGAGCCGTCACGCCGTGCGGCATGTATGACGCTGCACGGCGTGAAGTGTGTGCGCAAGCGCGGATCCCGTCACGTCGCTGCTAGCCCATTTCGGGCCGGAGACTTTTGAACCATTTTTCCGGCGTGACGCAAGTCAGATTTGCGCCGTTTTTTGCGCCGATCGGCGGACTTTGCGCCGATAACGGAGAATTTCGCCCCTGAAATGCAGAGGGATCTGTGTGCCTTAGTGCATGAATCAGAAAAGGCTAGTAATCAGGTCCAGCAAGTAATTAGGAAAGCTAATAGAATGTTCTACTTTATCGCAAGGGCATTGAGTACTAAAGTTGGAAGGCAATTTCAGTTGTACAGGGCACTGGTCAGACCACATCTAGAGTACTGTGTACAGTATTGATCTACTTATTTAAGGTAAGATATGAATATTTTATAAGCAGTTCAGAAAAGGTTTACTGGGGGGCATGGTCGCACAGTGGTTAGCACAGTTGCTTCACAGCTCCAGGGTCCCAGGTTCGATTCCCGGCTTGGGTCACCATCTGTACAGAATCTGCACTTTCTCCCCGTGTCTGCGTGGGTTTCCTCCGGGTGCTCCGGTTTCCTCCCACAGTCCAAAAATCTGCAGGTTAGATGGATTGGCCATGATAAATTGCCCTTAGTGTCCAAAAAAAAGGTTGGTTTGGTGGGGTTACTGGGTTACGGGGATAGGGTGGGGGTGTAGGCTTAGGTATGGTGCTCTTTCCAAGGGCCGGTTTAGACTCGAAGAACCAAATGGCCTCCTTCTGCACTGTAAATTCTATGGTACCTTTGATACCTAGACTAATATAAGGAATGAGTGGATTGTCTATGAGGAAAGGTTGGATAGGTTAGCTTGTGTCCATTGTTGTTTAGGTGAGGAAGAGGTGATTTTATTGAAATCTTTATGATTCTGAGGGGTTTCGACCGTGTGGATGTGGAAAGGAAGTTTCCTCTTGTGGAAGAATCTAGAACTAGGGGTTACTGTTTAAAAGATTAGGGGCTGGATTCTCCGATTTCCAGGCTATGTCTGGAGGATCTGTGTTGGTTTATGGCAAAAACATCGGCGGCGCCCTAGCACCGATCCTCCAACCGGTGAGGGGCTAGCAGCCGGGTCACATAAAACGCCCAGCCTCCGTGACAAAAGCGGGCGGAGAATTGCCGGGTCTGTGGCTGCGCATGCGCACGGCGACGGCCTGCAGCAGTTGCGCCGTACAACATGGCGCCGACCGTGCGCGGACCCCCTCACCAACCCTCCCGGCAAGCCCCCATCAGCCCCCCCGGCCCTCGCCGACGGCCCCCTGACCAACAGCATGTCTCCCACCCCACTGTGGCGGCATTGGACATAGTCCGCAGCCGCCGTGTCGGGTTCCCGACCACTGAGACCACACGTTCCCCGCGTGGTCGTGAACTCGACCCATCGGAGATCGAGCATCGGGGGAGGGCCTTCAGGTGACATCCTGAGGCCGTCCCAAAGGCGTGCGGTTCGCCCCTTGATGATGCTGTTTTGGAGGGGGAGGAGCTTCCGAAAACACCCTAAAAAGGGAACACGGCGTCAGGGAACGGAGAATCCCATCGCATAGGATTCTCATTTAAGATAGAGATGAGGAGAAGCTTTTTCTCTCTGAACTCTCTTCCTGAAAAGGCAGCGGAAGCAGAGTCTTTGAATATTGTTAAGGCAGAGCTGGATGGGCTCGTGATTAACAAGGGGATAAAAGGCTATTGTGGGAGGCGGGAATGTAGAGTTGATTTTGTAATCAGATCAGCCATGATCTTATTGAATAGCACAGCAGGCTCAAAGGGCCGAGTGCGCTATTCATGCTCCTCATTCACATGTATGGATGTAATGATTCTTTCAAATATTTAAAGGGCAGTAGTTTTTATCACATTGACAGCTTGACAGTTGGTTTTGACACCTTTGGCAATTCCTTTTGACATCTCTGTTGACAGTCCCAATGAGTTCATGCACTTTTTAAGCATATTCTTGTTCAGTTTTAACAATCCCAAAGGACAGCTGAGCTCCCTAAAATGTGTCCTGGCATCATATTCAAAGAGGTAACCTACCTCTTAAAAAGGGTGTTACACTTCCACTCTGCAAAGTTTAGACCTGCTCCTACCAGGTCTAATATGCATATGTCATGTTTTACCACTCCTGCCGAATGAAAATGACCCTGGGGTACAGGGTAATATGATAAGGTGGATTCAACATTGGTTTAGCTGTAGAAGACAGAGGGTAATGACACTTGGTAGCTTTTGTGACTTGAAGCCAGTGTCCTGTGGCATATTACAGGGACCTGTGCTGGGCCCCTATTATTCGTCATTTATATAAATGCCATAGAAGACTCTGTGGGGGTAAGATCAGTAAGTTTGTGAATGACACAAAGATTGGCCGAGTGGTTAACAGTGGGGTTGAGTGTCTTGGGTTACAGGAAGATATAGACGGGATGGTCAAATGAGCTGACAAGAGGCAGATGGAATTTAACCCTGAAAAGTGGCAGCACGGTAGCACAGTGATTCGCACTGTTGCTTCATGGCTCCAGGGTCCCAGATTCGATTCCCGGCTTGGGTCACTGTCTGTGTGGAGTTTGCACATTCTCCCTGTTTCTGTGTGGGTTTCCTCCAGGTGCTCCGGTTTCCTCCCTCAAGTCCCGAAAGAGGTGCTGTTAGGTAATTTGGACATTCTGAATTCTCCCTCTGTGAACCCGAACAGCCGCCTGAGTGTGGCGACTAGGGGCTTTTCACAGTAACTTCATTTGCAATGTTAATGTAAGCCTACTTGTGACAATTAAGATTGTTATTATTATTTTTAAAAATGTGAGGTGATACACTTTGGAAGGAGAAATTTGACAAGGAAGTTTTCAATGATACTGGGAAGTTCTGAGGAACAAAGGGACCTTGGTGTGTTTGGCCATAGATGTCTGAAGGCAGGTTAATTGGGTTGTGAAAAAAGCATATGGGACACTTGCTTTAATCAATAGAGGCATAGATTACAAAAGCGGGGAGTTGTACAGAACTTTGGTGAGGCCACAGCTGGAGTACTGTGTACAATTCTGGTCACCACATTATAGGAAGGATGTGATTACATTGGAGGGGGTGCAGAGAAGATTCACCAGAATGTTGCCTGGGATGGAACATTTAAGTTATAAAGAGGTGACGGCTTGAGTTGTTTTTGTTGGAGCGGAGAAGACTGAGGGGTGACCTGATCAAGGTGTACAGGTTTATGAAGGACATGGACAGGGTGCCCCTGTCCCTAGACAATGGTAGGTGCTGTGATTTGGGGGGTGGAATTTCAGTATGTTGGCCTCCTTCCCCCATTTTGTGACCATTGTGGCCTGCTCAACCACTGACTGAGTTCCCAACGCTGTGATACCTCTGTCACAAGTCTGTATCTTTAGCTGCCTTCAGCACTCCCTCAGCTCAATGCTGCAAAAACCCTCATCTGTCTCTTTGCCCCCCACCCCCACCCAAATTTGACAACTGCACCGCCCTCTTGGTTGGCCTCTGATCTTATGCCCACCATAAATTTGAGCTCATTCAAAACATCCACTGCCTGTGTCATATCCACACCAGGCTCCGTCATCCCCGTCCTTGATGACCTACATGGGCTCCAGGTTCCACAATGTCTCAAATTTTAATCATCCGTGGCTCGAAATTCCATCATGATTTCAGCCCTCACTAACTCTGTAATTGCCATCAGCCCTGTAACTCCCACCTCCCAATTCCTCAAATGGGCTCCTTGTGCGTCCATGAGGGCTGTCCTCCCTTGCCTCACCACTAAAAGCCATGCTTTCAACTGCCCTAGGACTCCTTTGGAATCTGCTCTGGAATTCCTTCCTGAAGCTCCTCCACATATACCTCAGACGCACTTTAAACCTAACACTTTGACTAAGTTTTGGGACGCCTCTTCTACTATCTGCTTCTTTTGCTTGGTGTTGACTCTTTTTGGTGTTGGGGATTTTTTTCCCCCAACATTAAGAGCTCTCTATAAGTGCACGTTGTTACTGCTGAAACTTGATGGCTTAATTATGTTAATATGGTTGAATGACCATGCTAAACAATTCATACTTACTAACTAACAGGTGTTCTATGGGAGATAGGGGATTTGAGATCTGCACATGGCAATGCTTAATGACACGGAACTAAAAGCGAATTTACAAACATGCAAAGCCAGAAGACTTGGAAAGAACAGCTGGCCCATCAAAGCTCTCTTAGTATCTTAGTGACTCCCCAGCCCCCCGCCATCTCACTCACCATCAGTCTTGCAGATTCCCGGTAAATGTAAAGAAAAGAAACAAAAGGCAATTTTATTTTCAAAAAACCCAGAGGATCAGATGTCCCTCCGGACCGGATGAATTCAAAGCCAGGAACAAGGCCTGCTTAACATTTTCACTCGCCCTTTTCCAGTCACAACCAAATGAAGAGGCTGGTTCGGGTGGGTAGACCTTCAGCACCAGGTCACAGCCATGGAGTGGAGAGGAATAATAATAATAATAATAATAGCTTATTGTCACAAGTAGGCTCCAATGAAGTTACCGTGAAAAGCCCCTAGTCGCCACATTCCGGCGCCTGTTCGGGGAGGCTGGTACGAGGATTGAACCCGCGCTGCTGGTCTTGTTCTGCATTACAAGCCAGCTTGGGGGCGTGGGGGGTGATCAGTGAAGCTAAAGAGGGAGTCGGAAACTATTGGAGACCAGAGGGACGAGCGGACACCAGGGTGAGTGGAAATAGCGATCAAGCGCAGAAGGGAGGTCAGAGGCCAGACGGGAGCTCATATGCGTTGAAGGGAAGATCAACCAGTTGGGGATGTGGCTGAAGCAGGGTGAGTTGGATTCAAAAAAAACTTACCTCCTGAATGCAGCAGTCCTTGTCACCCTTTAGCTGTTGGGTTTCCTGAGGCCCGGAAAACCTGGACAACCAGGGTGTAATTTAAAGTGTTAAGTTAAATCTGAGGCACATAAGCTCCTTATAATATTTTAATGAATCATCCACCTTCTGATTGTCAAAATAGATGCCTGTTGCCTATCCGAAGTCTCCCAATATCTCTAACATTTTTCTTTAACAGGTTATCTATCTTGACTTCCAAAAGGCCTTTGATAAGGTGCCTCACGGGAGACTGCTGAGTAAAATAAGGGCCCATGGTATTCGAGGCAAGGTACTAACATGGATTGACGATTGGCTGTCAGGCAGAAGGCAGAGAGTTGGGATAAAAGGTTCTTTTTCGGAATGGCAACCGGTGACGAGTGGTGTCCCGCAGGGTTCAGTGTTGGGGCCACAGCTGTTCTCTTTATATATTAACGATCTAGATGACGGGACTGAGGGCATTCTGGCTAAGTTTGCCGATGATACAAAGATAGGTGGAGGGGCAGGTAGTATGGAGGAGGTGGGGAGGCTGCAGAAAGATTTAGACAGTTTAGGAGAGTGGTCCAAGAAATGGCTGATGAAATTCAACGTGGGCAAGTGCGAGGTCTTGCACTTTGGAAAAAAGAATAGAGGCGTGGACTATTTTCTAAACGGTGACAAAATTCATAATGCTGAAGTGCAAAGGTACTTGGGAGTCCTAGTCCAGGATTCTCTAAAGGTAAACTTGCAGGTTGAGTCCGTAATTAAGAAAGCAAATGCAATGTTGTCATTCATCTCAAGAGGCTTAGAATATAAAAGCAGGGATGTACTTCTGAAGCTTTATAAAGCATTAGTTAGGCCCCATTTAGAATACTGTGAGCAATTCTGGGCCCCACACCTCAGGAAGGACATACTGGCACTGGAGCGGGTCCAGCGGAGATTCACACCAGGATGATCCCAGGAATGGTAGGCCTAACATACGATGAACGTCTGAGGATCCTGGGATTATATTCATTGGAGTTTAGGAGGTTGAGGGGAGATCTAATAGAAACTTACAAGATAATGAATGGCTTAGATAGGGTGGATGTAGGGAAGTTGTTTCTATTAGCAGGGGAGACTAGGACCCGGGGGCACAGCCTTAGAATAAAAGGGAGTCACTTTAGAACAGAGATGAGGAGAAATGTCTTCAGCCAGAGAGTGGTGGGTCTGTGGAATTCATTGCCACAGAGGGTGGTGGAGGCCGGGACGTTGAGTGTCTTTAAGACAGAAGTTGATAAATTCTTGATTTCTCGAGGAATTAAGGGCTATGGAGAGAGAGCAGGTAAATGGAGTTGAAATCAGCCATGATTGAATGGTGGAGTGGACTCGATGGGCCGAATGGACTTACTTCCGCTCCTAAGTCTTATGGTCTTATGGTCTTATGGTCATGCCTGTCATGATATTCAAACACACACATCATGATGGACACACCAACAGACAAATCAGAGCACACAACACCACAACCAATCACACACAAGGACACCAACCACATAAAAGCACGAGCACGACACCTAGTGGACAGTAGGTCTGGGGACAAAGACACGGACAAGACCTGTTACAAGATCACAAACAGGGAATCCCCACGTGCAGAGTATCAAGACAAAACTGTACATAGAAAGTTTAAATAAAATAGCGTTGTACCATATATAACTGTGTTGGCTCATCTGTGTGTCAGAACGCCCAACACCACATGGTACAGGAGTGGATCGATACCTGCCAACTAACCTGCCATTCTGGACATGGACCGCACCGACAAACCGCAGCCGTTGCAAGTCGCGGGGAACCTAGGTACCAATTGGAAGCTCTTCAGGCAGCGATTTGACCTGTACATCCGAGCCAACGAAAAACAGAGTGCCTCGGATGAAACGGAGATTGAAATGCTCCTCTTCTACGCAGGTCAGCACGCCCTCGACGTCTTCAACTCACTGGTGTTCGAAGAAGGCGAAAACCAATCCAAATATGACACGGTCATCCTCAAACTGGACCAGCACTTTAAGGTTGAAGTGAATGAAAGTTTTGAAAGATACCTCTTTCAGCAACGCCTGCAAGGTAAGGAGGAGCTTTTTCAACCCTTTTTGACGCACCTCCGAATTCTAGCGCAGTCCTGCGGTTACGGCAGCACCACAGAGTCCATGATCAGGGACCAGATTGTTTTTGGCGTTGCCCCTACGCCAGCAGCTTCTTAAAATAAAAAGCCTCACCTTAGCGTCTGCTGTGGAAGCCTGTGTCCTCCACGAGAATGCAACCTGCCGTTTTGCCCGATTTCAGGCGTCTGAGTTGGCACGGAGGGGGTCCCCAGCCGTCGAATCGGCAAGCCAGGCCGCCCACGACGCCGAACGCATCCAGGCCGTCGATTACTTCCCGACCCATGGCCCGGACGACAGTGGCCGCTTCCCGCGCTTTTCGCGGTCTCCCGCGCTGGTGCGCGCCAAAAATAACGGCCACATCGAGGGACGCACTGCGCAGGCGCGCCCACCGCAAGATCGCACTGCGCATGCGCAGTGGCGCAACAAACGCCGTGACGTCATGACGTGCGGCAATTGTGGAGCTGTACACTTAAAAGGGCAATGTCCTGCTAAAAACCGACAGTGCCTCAGATGTGGCAAGATGGGCCACTATGCTGCCCACTGTCGTTCGGCTCAACCCATGGATCCTGCACATCCCCGACAATCTCGCAGACAAGTCAGGACCGTCCAGCCCACGCATCAAGACTTCCAGTTAAGTGATGCAGATGACCAGGATGCCTTCCGCGTTTCCGTCATCGATGTCAACAAGGTCAATGCCATCAATCCAGCCGATGAGTGGTGTGCCACCCTGGCGGTCAACCGATCGCGCGTCACCTTCCATCTGGACACCGGCGCATCCGCCAACCTGATTGCATATTCTGCATTCCAGGCCATGAAGGTCAAACCACCCATCACGCCATCCCGGCTCAAGATGGTTGATTATAACGGGAACGTCATCCCGTCCATAGGATCTTGCCAGCTACAGATAACTCACAAGATGCATACGGCCACACTCCCCTTCGAAGTTGTCGGCTCATCAAAAGACTCGTTACTGGGCGCACAGTCGTGAAGGTCCTTCACCTGGTACAGCGCATTATGTCTTTCTCTCCAGATGAGATATCCGACTTCCCGGATGCTGAGTTCCACGCAAATCTCCATTCCCTCCTTGCTCACAACCAGGAGGTTTTTGAAGGCATGGGGACATTGCCATACACGTGCAAGATTCGACTCAAACCGGACGCCATCCCTGTCGTTCACGCACCTCGCAGAGTTCCTGCGCCACTCAAAAACCGCCTCAAGTTGCAGCTGCAGGATCTTCAGGACCAAGGGGTCCTATCCAGGGTCACGGAGCCCACGCCATGGGTCAGCTCCATGGTCTGTGTAAAGAAGCCCTCTGGCGAGCTCCGCATATGTATAGATTCTAAAGATCTGAATAACAACATCATGCGGGAACACTATCCCATCCCGAAACGAGAGGACCTCACCAGCGAGATGGCGCAAGCCAAAATATTTACCAAATTGGATGCATCCAAAGGATTTTGGCAGATCCAATTGGACCCGGCCAGCCGAAGGCTATGCACGTTCAACACCCCTTTTGGCAGATTCTGCTACAACCGGATGCCATTCGGCATCATTTCAGCATCTGAAGTTTTCCACCGCATTATGGAGCAGATGATGGAAGGCATCGAAGGGGTACGTGTATATGTGGACGATATCATCATTTGGTCCACCACTCCGCAGGAACACATGCATCGTCTACGACGTGTCTTCACCCGCATACGACAAAATGGCCTGCGTCTCAACCGCGCCAAGTGTGCCTTCGGCCAGATGGAGCTGAAATTCCTCGGGGACCACATCTCACGATCAGGGGTCCGTCCTGATGCAGACAAAGTTAGCGCCATCACAGCCATGCCACGGCCGGCTGACAAGAAGGCTGTCCTAAGATTCCTGGGCATGGTCAACTTCCTTGGGAAGTTCATTCCCAACCTGGCTTCTCATACAACGAATATGCGCCATCTCGTAAAAAAATCAACAGAATTCCACTGGCAGCAATCGCATCAGCTGGAATGGGAGGCGCTCAAGCACAAACTGGTCACGGCACCAGTGCTGGCATTCTTTGACACGACTCGCCCTACAAAGATCTCAACAGACGCCAGCCAATCTGGTATTGGAGCGGTACTCCTGCAAAAAGACAGCACGTCGTCATGGGCCCCGGTTGCATATGCCTCACGTGCCATGACCCCTACCGAACAGCGCTACGCGCAAATAGAAAAAGAATGCCCGGGCTGTTAACTGGACTGGACAAGTTCCACGACTATGTGTATGGCCTGCCACGATTTACGGTTGAAACTGACCACCGCCCCCTGGTCAACATCATTAACAAAGACCTGAATGACATGACCCCTCGCCTTCAGCGCATCTTACTTAAACTCAGGAGGTATGATTTCGCACTGATCTACACTCCGGGGAAGGATCTCATCGTGGCGGACACGCTCTCCCGAGCAGTGAGCACACCACCAGATGCGGAGGGGTTCGTGCGTCAAATTGAGGCACACGTGACTCTGACAGCAGCAAATCTGCCAGCTGATGATCCAAGTCTGGCCCACATACGCGCAGAGACGGCGACTGACCCCCTTCTGCAGCGAGTGATGCGCCACATGACGGAAGGGTGGCTCAAAGGGCAGTGCCCCCAGTTTTATAATGTGCGAGATGACCTTACCAACATAGACGGGGTCCTTATGAAATTAGACAGGATCGTTATTCCGCACAGCATGCGCCAGATGATTCTTAATCAACTACACGAAGGCCACTTGGGCGTCGAAAAATGCAGACGAAGGGCCCGAGAGGCGGTATATTGGCCGGGTATTAATGAAGACATAGCCAACATGGTGCTCAATTGCACAACCTGTCAGAGGTTTCAGCCGGCGCAACCTCCGGAGACGCTTCTACCACACGAGTTGGTGACGTCCCCCTGGGCGAAGGTGGGTGTTGACCTATTTCACGCGCTCGGCAGAGATCACATCGTTATTATAGACTACTTCTCAAACTACCTGGAAGTCATGCCTCTCCATGATCTGACGTCGTCCGCAGTCATTGGGGCCTGCAAGGAAACATTTGCTCGCCATGGCATTCCAAGGACTGTCATGTCAGACAATGGACCCTGCTTCGCCAGCCGTGAATGGTCGTCCTTTGCCGCAGCATATGGTTTCACTCATGTGACATCCAGCCCTCTACATCCACAGTCGAACGAGAAGGCTGAAAAGGGCGTCCACATTGCCAAGCGGCTCCTGTGCAAGGCGGCTGCTGCCGGATCGGACTTTAACCTCGCCTTGCTGGCCTATCGATTGGCCCCGCTATCCACGGGTCTCTCGCCAGCGCAGCTACTAATGGGTCGCTCCCTCAGGACGACGGTACCGTCCATCCTGGCACCAACAACAGACCATGAGACGGTTCTTCGGAACATGCAAATGCAGCGTGATCGCCAGAAAAGTCAGTACGACACACGAGCGACGGACCTGCCCCCCCTGTCCTCCGGAGACAAAGTACGCGTCCATCAACCGTATGGTGGCTGGTCAGCACTGGCCGAAGTCCTCCGACATGTGGCTCCCCGCTCGTTCCTGGTTCTTGACCCACCCTTGAGGCGGTCAACCCGAACTCGTCGCAAGCCCATTAGACTGGACTTATAACACCGTTCATATGTCTAACAAGTTACACAATTTTATATGATAACCTGTTGTTGTTTATCGTTCCAGATATCGTCTGACTGGACCACTGTTCAAGTTTTTTTCTCTCGTTCGCATTCATGTTCTGTTATGGTACAACCTTGTTCATGTGACGCACCCGACATCGCCCCATGTAAATAGTTACGTCATATGCACATGCTGTACACAACACACACACACTCTTAGATGCACTCACGACGCAATCATATTTATTACCACGTAGGCACATATCTTTGTAAAAAGGGGGGATGTCATGATATTCAAACACACACATCATGATGGACACACCAACAGACAAATCAGAGCACACAACACCACAACCAATCACACACAAGGACACCAACCACATAAAAGCACGAGCACGACACCTAGTGGACAGTAGGTCTGGGGACAAAGACACGGACAAGACCTGTTACAAGATCACGAACAGGGAATCCCCACGTGCAGAGTATCAAGACAAAACTGTACATAGAAAGTTTAAATAAAATAGCGTTGTACCATATACAACCGTGTTGGCTCATCTGTGTGTCAGAACGCCCAACACCACAATGCCAAGGAGCCCAAATTTTAATGTATTCGACATTTTTATTTTAATCTGATTTGAATTTGTATGCTATTCCTGAAATGAAATGAAACACAAAGGGCGGGATTACCTGTTGGCTGACGCCGAAGTCGCGAAACGTGATTGGGCGGAGAATAGGTTCCGATGTTAAAATCGATGCAGGTGACGATTTGACGACAAATCGCTATTCTCTGTGACCTCGACGGCAGCATCAATGTGGTCCGGAACGCAAGTACAGTAAACACCAGTTTACATTTCATGAGTGGGCCTGACCTGGTATTGTCTGGGGCCTCTGCGGTGCTCTCCCTTTGATGGGCCGAGTTCCCGACGGCGCGGTTCACTTATGCTTTCAGCAATCGTGAAACTGGTGTTGTGGCTGCTGAGGGAGCGGGGGTACGGAAAGTGTCCAACATCGCCATAGTTTACTGACAGTTGTGCCGTTGTCTGGGGAATTTCTGCCAGGGCTAGGGGAGTAGTGGGGGGTGGCCAGGAGATGGGCT
Organism: Scyliorhinus torazame; assembly: GCF_047496885.1. Lineage (NCBI taxonomy): Eukaryota > Metazoa > Chordata > Chondrichthyes > Carcharhiniformes > Scyliorhinidae > Scyliorhinus > Scyliorhinus torazame. The sequence continues at coordinate 78,536,898 of NC_092707.1, forward strand.
GTGGGGTCGGGGGGGGTGGACAGGGAACACCATTGCTGCAGCCGGAAAGGCAGCCATGCAGCTGCACACGTCGCTGACAGCCCACTGAACTCAGGGCCAAGGGTCGTATTGGTGTCCCCCCACAGGCCAACCCATCAGCTGTATGGGCGTGCTCCAGCACAACCAGTGCTCTCTCGTTGGCTGAGTGTGTGGGCGGGCGTGAAGTGTGTATATGCGGCTGCAGTTTGTCAGTTACCCGAGTGTCATTCATGGACCCGGAGAATCCCGCGCCGTTTTTCATTGCAATCAATTGTGTTCCACGTGGCACCGGTGTTAGCCCCTCTGCAGTTGCTGACTCGACCCAGTTTCGGTGGCAGTTTTGCTGTCATAAAAGTCCACAAATCCTGCGTCTGCGGCAACACTTCGCCTTAGAAACAGAGAATCCCGCCCAAAGTAATTTGCTTGCAGGAGAGATGTGAGTGGAGCTAGGTGTCCGAAGCTCTCTTTAAAGAAAACGCCATTCTCATATCAGAACATCCCGGAACTTTTAAAAAGTATATATTTTAATTCAAACACAATCAACGAATCATATAGTCATCCAAAGACACAACCAAATTACAAACAGTTGGTCATTTTTCCCATTTTCTCCCCTTAACTAACACAACATCCCCCCCAAACCACCTACACTCCCACCTGCTGGCCAGAAATAGATCCTTGAGTACAGACCAAAACAGTCTCCATCTATTTTTTTAACTTTAAAGTAGCCAATTAATTTTTCCAATTAAGGGGCAATTTAGTGTGGCCAATCCACCTACCCTGCACATCTTTGGGTTGTAGGGGTGAGACCCACGCAGACATGGGGAGAATATGCAAGCTGCACACGGACAGTGACCCAGGGCCAGGATCGAACCCGGGTCCTCGGCGTCTTGAGGCAGCAAGGCCAACCGCAAACAGTCTTCACTTTACGTAAAGCCCCTCTTCTGGCCCTGTAAGAGTGAACTTAATTTGTTCCAATTGTAGGAATTACAACTGTGCTGACACCCTCGGCGTTGCTGCTGATTTCCATCCCAATAGGATTCACTGCCGGCCATTCAGAGAGGTGAAGGCCACAATGTCAGCTCCACCATCCCTCACTTGCGCTATCTCCCTCGTGGCCACCTGCTGCCTTAACTGATGGACTAAGAGGCGGCTGGCCTTCTCCCCATACTCATAGAACACTCCCCTTGAGCGACAAAGCTGGCCCACCACCTTCCCTGACGTCACACAAGCATCCGATGCCCCCGCCAGAACCCCACTCACCATCACGTGTTCCCCTCCCGGGTCCCGCACCTCGCGGGGGTGGTGGTGGGGCTGGCGACACATGTGCCATGGGGAACTGCAACTCAGCAGGGTCTCACTTCCTTGCCCAAAGCTGACCTCTGCCTTGGTGATTGCCCTCTCTCAGGGCCCACGATCAGATCCAGTGTCCGCAACTCTGTGCGGTGAGGGGCCGCAGGTCTGGCAGCCCCACTTCAGTCTTTTCCCTCTCCCAGCGGTTGTGGACCGCCTTCTCCTGGGGGTGGGGGTGACAGAAAATGCACAGTGTTAGACAGTCGGACGCATGCAGCACAGTGGGTGGGTAGCCTTCATGGCCTGGGCACCCAGCCATGGCGTCCAGAATGTGTGCTGGCATGTGGTGCAGAGTGTGGGTTTGGTCGCCGTCTGGGTGAGGGGGAGGGGTTCCGAGTGTTTGGGACAGGGGTTAGTGCCAGGGACACAGTGCTGCCTACTCACCCTGGCCGGCCGAATGAGGTCGTACAATGTTTTCCTGCACTGCTGGCCGGTTCTCGCGGTGTTGCACACGGCACTCACGACCCCCGTCACCTGCGCCCAGGCAAGGTGCACGGAGTGGGGTGGCAACCTCTTTCCACCCCGGGGCACAGGTGGCCTACCTCTCCCCCACGGCATTCAACAGGGTCTCGGGTTCAGCATCAGTGAACCGGGATGTTGCTCTTCTTGCTGCCATCTTGTTGGTTGGGATAGTGTGTGTGGGGAGTCGAGCGCTTATTTGCGGCTGCAGCTTGTCAGCCTTTCGAGTGTCAATCTTGAAACGGACACTGGTTTCCATTGGAAACGATCGTGTTCCACATGGTGCCGGGCTAGCCCATTAACGGTTGATGAATTGCTCTGAGCGCGTTGCCAATTTTGCTGTTGTAGATGTCCATTAATTTATTCCCACCATCAATACTTAATGAAATGGAAAATCCCGCCCAATGTTCCTTGTCCTTAAAGGTCACGCAGAGCCTGTTCGAGTACAACATCCCGAACCGGACATTGCTCTGAAAAAGCGCCACCTTTGCCATATTGAAACCCGCCCGCCGCTTGGCCAGGTCGGACCCAAGGTCCTGTTAGATCTCAATCCGCTGACCCTCCCAATTACAGTCTTGCGTTGACTTCCATCTCCAGGGGCTTCTCAAAGACCCTTCCTCGACCAACTTCGCAAACATCCTTGACACATAGTCCATGGCACTCCTTCCCTCCACCCCCCTCCGGCAGTCCTAGTTCTGCCGTCTGGACCGATTCTCCTGATCGTCCATCTTTGCCTGCAACACCTTGCAGCCTTTCCCAGCACCACCACCTCTTCATCCAACGACATGATCTGATCGCTCTGATCAGTTACCGCCCTTTCCACCTCACGGATCTCATGTCTTGCGACTCCAGATGTTTCTCCACCCGTTCCGAAGTCCGGCGAAGAGGGGCTACTGCCCCCTCAGTCGCATTGGACTAGCCCTCTTGCATCTACCGGGGTCAGCACGGTAGCATAGTGGTTAGCGCAATTGCTTCGCAGCGCCAGGGTCCCATGTTCGATTCCCGACTGGGTCACTCTCTGTGCGGAGTCTGCAAGTTCTTCCTGTGTGTGCGTGGGTTTCTTCGGATGCTTCGGTTTCCTCCCACAGTCCAAAGATGTGCGGGTTAGGTGGATTGGCCATGCTAACTTGCCCTTAGTGTCCAAAAAGGTTAAATGGGGGTTGCTGGGTTGTGGAGATAAGGTAGATACGTTGGCTTGAGTGGGTTGCTGTTTGCAATGGCCGGTGCAGACTCGATGGGCCGAATGGCCTCCTTCTGCACTGAAAATTCTATGATTCTATGATCTCTAGCTGATGATGCCTAAACTCCCCCTTGATGAACTCCATCAATTGCTCCACAGGCAATGGGGTAGGCGATGACGACGCTACCTACTCCCCCATGCACTCAGATGCTATGGCACGCGGATCCTCCACCGCTTGGGCCAAGGCTTTACCCAACTTCTGCCGGGTGTTGTAGCTCGTCGACATTCCAGTTTGGAGGAGAAACTAACTCCCTCCAATTATTTTACACTTTTTCCAAATACAGCGCCTATTAACTGGGTAGAAAGGGCCAAAACTGAAGCCTCCAGGCAGGAGCCATCCTGTATGCGATCGATCAGCTCAAGGCCACCACCTGAAGTCGCCAGAACACCCCAGACCTAAGCATAATTAATAATAAATTAGCTGAGAATTTCAAAACACCCATAATCATGAACAACACATTTTCTCATCACCAGGCTTCCAAAATTAAGGAACAATGAAAAATATATTCTGATTGCTGAGAGGTGGCAAATGGAGTTTAATGCAGAAAACTGTGAGGTGATTCATTTTGGAAGGAATAACAGGAAGACAGAGTACTGGGCTAATGGTAAGATTCTTGGCAGTGTGGATGAGCAGAGAGATCTTGGTGTCCATGTACATTAGATCCCTGAAAGTTGCCACCCAGGTTGAGAGGGTTGTTAAGAAGGCGTACAGTGTGTTAGCTTTTATTGGTAGAGGGATTGAGTTTCGGAGCCATGAGGTCATGTTGCAGCTGTACAAAACTCTGGTGCGGCCGCATTTGGAGTATTGCGTGCAATTCTGGTGGCCGCATTATAGGAAGGATGTGGAAGCATTGGAAAGGGTGCAGAGGAGATTTACCAGAATGTTGCCTGGTATGGAGGGAAGATCTTATGAGGAAAGGCTGAGGGGCTTGAGGCTGTTTTTGTTAGAGAGAAGAAGGTTAAGAGGTGACTCAATTGAGGCATACAAGATGATCAGAGGATTAGATAGGGTGGACAGTGAGAGCCTTCTTCCTCAGATGGCGATGTCTAGCACGAGGAGACATAGCTTTAAGTTGAGGGGAGATAGGTATAAGACAGATGTCAGAGGTAGGTTCTTTACTCAGAGAGTAGTAAGGGCGTGGAATGCCCTGCCTGCAACAGTAGTGGACTCGCCAACACTAAGGGCATTCAAATGGTCATTGGATAGAGATATGGACGATAAGGGAATAGTGTAGATGGGCTTTAGAGTGGTTTCACAGGTCGGCGCAACATTGAGGGCCGAAGGGCCTGTACTGCGCTGTAATGTTCTATGTTCTATGTTCTATGATACTGCGTGTGACCGTCTCCACCCCCAAAAACTTCTGAGCCTCTGAAAGAGCCATTGTCCACAACACACTCCCTACTTAAACTAAAATACCATACCTGAAAAGCACCCACAATATGCTCACCCCTCACTGTCTTTCAGTTCACAAAGCCAATCCAATAGATAGACTTTTATCCCGGACGAGCCCCCAATTTGTTATGGGCCAGGGTTTAGAGAACCCCAAAGTGTATCATGGAGTTCACCTGACCCACAACTTTTAACAGATTGTGGAATGGGGAGCACATGACCCACTCTACAGGTGTGGTACAGCAGAAATGAAAAAGTATTTTTTTAAAGCAAAACAATGTTTATTCTATGAACTCAAGTTAACCTTTTGAAAACACACAGTGAACATCTTAGCAACCATTAATTCAAATACAACCCCCAAAGACTACAACACTAAGTAAACCTTTAAGCTTTCCTTTTTAACATCCATACGACTTAAAACACCTTTTACCAGAAGCACATCAGGTTAAAGTCACTACTGTTATTAGTTTTAAATCACCAGGATCAGTTTACAGTCTTTAGATTACAGAGAGAGATTCATACACCTTCTTGCTGTGACTGCAGCTATCCAGCTCTGAAAACAAAACTAAAACACACCCTGCAGCCTGCTCAAAAACGAAAGTAAAAAGTTGACCGACAGCCCAGCTCCACCCACTCTCTGACATCACTGCAGTAGTAAACACCCATTTCTTACAGGTACTCTCACTACAGATATTTATACACACACCCATTTATAAACACCCATTTCTTAAAGGCACTCTCACATGACAAAATGTTGTGAAGCTTTGCCTCAAAGTAATTTCTAAACATGATTTTAAAAGTAAGACTCGGATCTAAAATTTACACTTTGTTGCAAAGGTATGTTCTGTCTCTTCTGAAGGTCTCCCACAGATCCTTGATCATCAAGTGATCTTTAAAGTAGGTCTGGTTTCTTGACATTTGATAGATTGAATTAAATAACGACCCGTACAGATTAGGAAAACAAGGTTGGCTGTTAAGGGAGGCCATGAGTCGAAATTACCATTTTAATAATCCAATACTTGGCCTGAGAATATATTCAGAATAATTTCAATTTAATTTTGGATAAAGTTAGTAAATGTGTTTTTTGGGCTGCAGTGTAATTGCCTCATTTGCAGAATGGAATTAACCCATCATCAAACCAAATTCAGCTTTTGATAAGGTTAGCTTTAGAGCAAAATAATATAATTGGAGCAATCTTTAAAGAGCTTAAGTTCCAATTTCCTGTAGTGTAACATTATTCATCAATATATAATTTTACTTTACTGACTGCGAGGTGCATATTTTTGTGGTATATGCTTTCTTCAAGAAGCCATTGTACATTATTAAAGTCATGATGTATGGCCATTTTTCTCATCTCCTTAATCCACCAAATGGATATTGTTGACATTGAACTGTTGTATGAATATTTATATGGACAAAGGTGGAAAAACATCAATAGCCTGCGGACCCTTGCTGGAGTTTTACTCTTCAACACTTCACAGCGTGCCTGCATCAAGAGCAGAAAAGAAATTACATCTTTGCAGCTCCCAAGAATAAAGATGGATTTACCTTGCCTGATTTGTATAGATTCATTATTCTAAGGCTTGCCTTGCTTCTTAATGAAGTATTGGTGAAGGTGAAGCACTCCAGATCAAATAGAACAACATCAATCCCTTTTCTCCTGGTTTACTCTGCCTTTCACGATTTCAATTTAATCAGGTAATTCCTGTGGCTTGTTCAGAACAATTTTAAAACTCTCTTCAACACACTTAACTCTCGAGGCAAGGGCTAAGGAGGAATTTGAAGACTGGCCGCATCTTATGGAGACAGTTTATCATGTCTAATTGCCATTCGGGCCCAATTGGTTGGCCACCGGTAGCGTGTCTTTGCTTGATGTGTAGTACATCATTATATTTTCTTGCGTTATTTTGTTTTTTTTAATTTAGAGCATCAAATTCATTTTTTTATTCAATTAAGGGGCAATTTAACATGGCCAATCCACCTACCCTGCACATCTTTGGGTTGTGGGGGTGAGACCCACACAAACACGGGGAGAATATGCAAACTCCACACGGACAGTGACCCAGAGCCGGGATCAAACCTGGGACCCCGACGCCATGAGGCAGCAATGCTAACCACTGCGCTGCCCTTCTTGGGTTATTTATGAGAAAAGATGAATCTGCAACAACAGGTGAAGATGAGTTCCTTAAGAGCCCCTTGAGAATCAATGGGCAGGACTGTTAGACCCCCTAAGGGGTCAAACTTGGAGCCAGAAGATTTGTGCCACTGGATGACATGGCAGTTTTCCAGCACCAGCCTGCCACTGGGCCATTTTCCTGGAGGTTGGATGGGGGTTGCAAGACCACCCACGCACAAGTGACAGGTAACCAGTCAACGGGTATTAAAGGCCAATTAAGGACTATTGTCAGAACTATTGGAATTTTCCAGTCGGCCTCCACATAACTTGAGGAGTTGAGGACAAGGCCATTTTGCCTGTAAGCAGCCCCTGCTGGCATACTTGTGGGGCCAATACTCCAGACAGGATTTGAGGTACTGCCTGCCTGCTTGACCATGGCTGTGACCATAGGCCACCCTGCAGAGGGATTCTCCCTTCATAATGGTGACCCTGTTACCAAGCCTTTTTTAATTTAAAATTTAAAAAGTTGGAGAGAAAGCGCACCTCCAATGGCCTTATAGACTTAAAAACCTGCCTGCTGACTGTGAATGGGAAGTGGGCCTGCACTCTGGCCAATAACTGGTTAATTCAGCAACGTTCATAGCTGGATAACCATTTCTCACTAAGTGCAGGATTGTCCTGTTTTGGGCATCACGGTAGCACAAGTGGATAGCACTGTGGCTTCACAACACCAGGGTCCCAGATTCGATTCCCCGCTGGGTCACTGTCTGTGCGGAGTCTGCACGTTCTCCCCGTGTCGGCGTGGGTTTCCTCCCACAGTCCAAAAAGGTTAGGAGTGGTTATTGGGTTACGGGGCTAGGGATAGTGGGTCGCTGCAGAATCGATGGGCCGAATGGCCTCCTTCTGCACTGTATGTTCTATGTTCTATGTCACCCCCATTTGACCTCAACATTGGGACCACACACCCAAAACCCCAAATCCTGCCCAATGTCTCATCCATCTCACCCAAGTTGTTAAACACGGAATCCCATAGATCTTGCCTTCCAGATGTATGTCATAGGATCTTTCGTTCACGTCTTCTCCCCATCCCACTCCAAAGAAAAACCTAATTTCGCTTTTGCAAATTAACAGCAATATTCACAAGAATGATTTCTCCATTTGTACCTAATAGTTTCATGGATCACTGAGAACTGTTGGACTCTGATCTGAGTGTGATATATAACAGCATGAACCTTTCATTGTATTTGAGTTTATTTATCCAGTCAAGTAAAAAAAATCCTGAGGACATGATTTTAGTGTTTGCCAGAATGTGAATTATGTGTATTGCTTTTGTTAGATTTTCCGCTGTTATACATGCACTAGCCCCGTAACCCAATAACCCCTCCTAACCTTTTTGGACTGTGGGAGGAAACCCACGCAGACACGGGGAGAATGCGCAGACTCCGCACAGACTGTGAAATTCTCTGGGATGTTCTTGTGAAAACCCATTTATCTGTGTTTGTTGCGGTTCACTCTGTAGCATGTTCCCAAACTGGCATCCCTGTATGTGAAACCTAAGGCGACATACGTTTGGGTGAACAGGAAATAGTTGTTGCTTCACATCCATTGTCCCCAAAGAGGTGATTTTGCACAAATGACTTTGTTGGTTCACTATTTTATTGCAAAACATTTCCATGGCGAATAACCATGTTAAATCCTGCTGATATCCTGGGGCTTGTGTAAAATATGGAGAAAACATGATAGTTTTACACCAGTTGTCAAAAGGCTGGTGAAGTATTTTCAAAGCCCGATGAGTTCATATTCTGGTGTATAATTTCATTGAAGCATATCCTTAGAATTGATCAGTTTGTTTAATTCATATATGGCCAGAATTTGGAGCTCAGCCAAAACGCCATACGTTGCAACGGGAACGCAAAATCCCACCGACGTGAACGGATGGAGAATCCTGCACTTTTTGTGTCGCTTTTTCAAGAATGTTTCCAATTAAAGACCAACTTAGCATGGCCAGTCCACATATTTGGGCTGTGGGGGTGAGAGCTACGCAGACAATGTGCAAACTCCACACGGACAGTGACCCGCAATCGAACTCCAGCCCTCGGTGCCGTGAGGCAGCAGTGCTAACCACTGCACCACCGTGCTGTCCTTGTGTCTCTTTTACAATAATGTTTCCACTGAAGGTTCCTGGTGCACATTGTTCAGTAATTTGAGATATCTATTGATTTCCTTACGTGTTCTGTTAATCTAAATGCATGAATCGTACATTTTCCAGAGATTATTTTTGAGTTGTAGATGCTGAATGCTTGAGATATGATGCAACCTGATGTAAAGTTTGCATCAATATAAATTGAATCCATTTAGATTTAATGGGAAATATCAGAGCTTTGTTTAATTCAGAGCACAAATTGGGAAATGGATGCTTAACTCACCACACTGAATAATTTTGCCAATATTGTGTAGTCTACTTTGTCATGGTCTGTACCTATTCTTTGAGGGACAGTCTTAACAAATGCGCTTCAATTCTCAAAGGCAATGGAGATTAACTCCAGAATATTAATAGGGTGAATCTGGACCACTACTGCCTCACTCATGTGTAAAATCTGGCGTTGTGTCGCGATCCTGACATCAACACAGCAATCTGCTATAATACCAAAGGTGGGTGGGTTCTGCAATTGGTAGCCCACCCACCATTTTTAAGAAAGTAGTTTGCAGGCTTAGGCTTGTTAACAAAGCCATTGACCACACTTTTACATTGACCACACTATAATGCGATGGCGCATTGGAAACATGGTCACTGGGAATTACATTATTTTAAATCAGGAATTGTGCAAAGGCTGCAAGTGGGACTATGGCCAACTTCATCTGAATGGGATTGGGAGACCTTTATTCGTGTTGGTAATTTGGCTTTTCATTCATTTCAATACTGCATTAGGGCATTTCCTTTGGGAAGGGATCAATCTGCTTATGCTGCAGTCAACATTTTGCAGCACAGCGTGCTGCTCCCAAATGGGAATCGTACATTCAGAGGGAGGACATGCAGCAGCAGCAGGCAGGCAGGCAGAGGAGAAGGCCAATGGAGCCCACTGGGCGAGGCTGACATACTTACAAATGACAGAAGCCAGTGCCTCTGAAGAATCTGGCTGCCCAGGGAGACAGTGACATCAATATGTGACATTGCATCCAATTGTGTAGGTGGACACAATTGTAGGTAAATGCCTATAGCCTTGAAGGTGACACAGGCCCAGAATTTATTAATCACAGGCTCCTTCCAGATCTTATCTGGGGACCTGTGTGAGATCTCGCAGCATCACTGCATCATGATGGTGACAGATGTCCCTTTTTGGTGTTCCCATGCATTAACTTCACTGACTGGCAACAACGTCAGTCAGACTGAAAGAACCAGAGGCTTCGGTAGTATTGTTGGCTTTCCAAAAGTGCAGGGCATAATAGACTCCATGCATGTGGCGATTAAAGTGCCTTCCGGACAGCTAGGAACTTTCATAAACAGGAAGGGATATTATTCCTTTGACCTGCAGCTGGTGTGCAACAACAGGCAATGCACCATGTAGATCTGTGCCGCTATCCATGATGTCTTCAGATTGAAGCATTCCCTGCTGCCAGGAATGTTCAACTTTGGATAGCTGGATTCTGGGAGCCAGAGAATACCCTCCTAGGTGATAGTTGGTGATGCTGGCATGAAACCCACGGATGGAGGTGGAGGGGAGATAGAATGAGAGTTTCTTATCCACCAGGGCCCTCCATGAACAGATCATTGGTGTGCTCAAAATGGAATTCTGTTGTCTGGACTGATAAGATGGCACCTGGAATTGTCACTTATTGTCACTGTATTCTCCATGTGGCAAAACCTGGCCCTGCAGGGAGGAGAAGGCCTGGCAGAGGAAAATTTCAGGGCGAGGACCCAATCCTCCGATGACGGTTTTGGTGAAGAGGAGGGTGAACCATGCCAGCCAGGTGTGCACGCCTGTCCGTGGGAGGGATCTGAATGCCAAGGAGACAAGTGATGCACTAATTATGAGAAGATGCCATTGGTGATGTGTCTGCAGTGCAACAATTCTTGATCCTTGCCACTTTCTGTTGTGTTATGCTTCTTCATGTAGCATAAGCTGCTTCCTTGATGTATGCTCTGACAAAGGAAGGTTCAGACTTGGAGATCGGTTTAACACATTTATTGAATAGTTAACAATTCTCCTACTTGAGTTCGACTCTCCTGCTGATCTTACTATAGTAACTCAATCTAACAAACCAGTCTGCTCTAATCCATGCGGTGGGCGTGATGCTTCCTGATCTGCCCCTGTGTCTCTGAGTGTCACCTGTTGAAAAGAGAAAGAGCATGTGTGCCCTGTCCTTTTCTATGGGTAGCCCCTTGTGGTAGTGTCACCTCTGGGTGTGTCTTAACTGCCCATTGGTCGTGTCCTATCTTACTGACCTATTGGTTGAATGTCTGTGCGTTATGATGTCTCTGGTGCTCCCTCTAGTGTTTATTTAGTCCTAGTGTATCTACATTAACCCCTTGTATATTTACAGTGATGCCTATCACCACATCTCCCTTTTTTTGTGTTACATATTTTCTGTACAGTGTTAAAGAAAATTGAACAAAATAGGTAGATAAGTAATGACACGTACAAATCACGATGACAGTGATGAGTATACAATACCAAATAATATGTATGAGTCCAAAGTTCATGCATTAATATGGTCGAGTGGCTTTCTTGTGTTGCCATTGATGTTTCGACGTTGATGTCATTCCCTGGTAAACACCATCAGTGTCCCTGTGCTTAAGGAACCAAGAAGTGGTCAAATCACTTTGTTGTCTGATTTGGACTTGTTTTTTCTATGCTTGTGGTAGCGATGCAGTGTGTAATCTGTGTCGTCTGGCCTGGACTGTTTCTTGTGATTGCGATATTGATGCAGTATGTCACCTGCCTTGAAAGCTGGTTTGCTTGTTCGTAGTGGAGCAAACTCATCTGCCTTGAAAGCTGGTTTGCTTGTTTGTAGTGGAGCAAACTTGAATCGGGGAGATTTGCTGTGATGCCATAGTGTGTCTGTACTCTTGCCAGTGTTAGGAGCTGTGCTGTTACATTGTCCTGAATTTGCAGTGTTGTACCATGCCGTACCAGTCGTTGTCCCATTGTTGTTGTTTTTATCATGCTTGTTGTTGACGTTGGTGCCTTTGGTACGCTTCTTGTTGTTGTCTTTATTGTTGTTTTAGTAGGTTTTGTTGTTGTGTTTGTGGCGCGCAATGACCTCACCGAGTGGAGAATTTGAGTCCTTCACAAAGTTACTTGTGCCTGTGTCCTTTGTGGCAACTGCTGTTTCACTGAGCGTGCCACCTCTGATTCCTTGACGCTCCCCGTCTGGAGTCATGTCCAGTGCACTTGAATCATCCTTGGCTTGTCGACACTTCCCGTCCGGAGTCAAAATGTTCAGGAATGCATTTTCTTGTGGAGTGGCTCGAGTGGATGGGGGTTGAATTAACGTGGTGTCACTGGAGTCATTAGTTGCCTCACTTTGATTGTCGAGTGCCTCTGTACGTACTAGCTGAGAACTGTCAGTCTCGCTGTCATGTTGCACATCCTGTATGGGAATTGCGATGCCTTCGTCACTTGTCACACATACAGTGGGAAGACCTTCTGTGTCTTCTTCTCGGCTAATTGAGCTGGGTAGACTGTCAGAGTCTTCTTCTGGTGGCTCAAATAATCTGGGTGGACTGTCATAGTCGCTTTGTTGTTCACGTGAGCATGGTAGACTGTCATAGTCTTCTTGCTGTGCACTTGAGCATGGCAGACTTGCATCGTCTGCAGCTGGTGCTCAGTTGAGCTTGCTCGACCTTCATGGTCTTGTTCATGCAAGGCCTGCGCTCTGGAGTCTTGCGTTGCTTCCATCGTGGAGTCTGTCAACGAGCTCGCTGTGGAGGCTTATATTGCTGTCTCTGTGGAGTCTCCCATCGTTTTCTGTGTGGAGTCGGGGACTCTTCGTCGTGCGTGGACCACTCCCTGTCTCTTGGCGTCAGGCCTCTCTCTGTGAGCTTTTACCGCTCTCTGCCTCTTGGCGTCAGGCCGCAGCAGAATCCTGTACTTATGGGTTAGGATGTTTTCTGTGCTGGGCTGAGGATCTTCAAATCCGGAGAACTCGTCCATGTCTGTGTCGGATTCTTCACTGTACAACACATCTCGTTGAGGTTCGGATTTGGTACTGAGGTCGCCACCCACAATGATGAAATCATCTTCCGAGTTTTTTGGATGTTAGCAGCCCAGTAATGAAACAATAAATTTGGGAGAGCCAAGTCCCCTGTCTGATTGTCTCCTTGAAGTAGGATGCTGTGGATTCTGGGAATCTTATCCGCCCAATTAAAAGCAAATATCAATTTATTAACCTTACTAAAAAAGAATTTGGGCAGAAAAATGGGGAAACATTGAAAGAGAAATTATTCCTGGGGAGTATGTTCATTTTAATTGTTTGAATTGTACCCGCCAAAGATAAAGGAACGTTGTTCCATCTCTGTAGGCCCGCTTTAACATAATTGGGCTCACAGTCACTCTTCCGGAAAACATTCACTCTTGCTTAAATTTAATTTAGAGCCAGAGAAGGAGCCAAAGGTATTAAGTGTCTTCATTATGCTGTCAATGGAGGGAGTTAGGTCTATAATATATAGAAGTAGGTCATCTGCATAAAGAGATACCCGATGCTGTACCCCATCACGATGTCATGTGAGAGTACCTTTAAGAAATGAGTGTTTATTACTGCAGTGAACACTGCAGTGAACTGCACCATAGAAAACATCCTATCGGGCTGCATCACGGCCTGGTATGGCAACTGCTCGGCCCAGGACCGCAAGAAACTTCAGAGAGTCGTGAACACCGCCCAGTCCATCACACAAACCTGCCTCCCATCCATTGACTCCATCTACACCTCCCGCTGCCTGGGGAAAACGAGCAGCATAATCAAAGATCCCTCCCACCCAGCTTACTTACTCTTCCAACTTCTTCCATCGAGCAGGAGATACAGAAGTCTGAGAACAGACTCAAAAACAGCTTCTTCCCCACTGTCACCAAACTCCTAAATGACCCTCTTATGGACTGACCTCATTAACACTACACCCTGTATGCTTCATCCGATGCCAGTGCTTATGTAGTTACATTGTATATGTTGTGTTGCCCTATTATGTATTTTCCTTTATTCCCTTTTCTTCTCATGTACTTAATGATCTGTTGAGCTTCTCGCAGAAAAATACTTTTCATTGTACCTCGGTTCACGTGACAATAAACAAATCCAATCCAATCCAGTGATGTCAGAGAGTGGGTGGAGCTGGGCTGTCTATCAGCTTTTTACTTTCGCTTTAGGCTTTTTGCTGCAGGGTGGGTTTGGTTTCATTTTAGTTTTGGAGAAGCTGCAATCACAGCAGGATGTGTGTGAATCTCTGCAAGCTTATGGTCTTATGGTCTTATGAGTGTCCATTTGCTGATTTCAACGTGGTAACTGTTCTCAGTAGTGAAGTTAAGCCTGATGTGTTTCTGTAAAAAGGTGTTTTTAAGTCTTATGGATGTTAAAAGGAAAGCTTAAAGGATTACTTAGTGTTGTGGTCTTTGGGGGTTGTATTTGAATTAATGGTTGCTAAGATGTTCACCATGTTTTAAAAAGGTTAACTTGAGTTCATAGAATAAACATTGTTTTGCCTTAAAAAATACTTTTCCATTCCAGCTGTACCACACCTGTAGAGTGGGCCGTGTGCTCCCCATATCAAAATCTATTAAAAGTTGAGCGTCAGGTGAACTCCATGATATACTTTGGGGTTCTCTAAACCCTGGCCCATAACAACGACTAAGAGCACCTCCATTGACTAGAAGCCCTCAACGCGATAGCGGACGGCTCTATTGCCAGGAAGAACAAAAGTGGGGAACATAGGCAGCCCTGTCTACTGTGTCTCTTCAATGGGAAGTAGCCTGAGTATAAATTGTTCGTGTGAATGCTGGCTGTGGGGACATTATACAACAAACGGATCCAAGAGACAAATTTTGGCCGAATCCAAATCCAAATCTCTCGAGAATCTCAAATAAATATTCCCATCCACCCTCTCAAAGGCTTTTTCAGCATCCAGAAATATTATCACCTCAGGCTTGGGTACAAGGGAGGGGGAAAGAATAACATTTAAAGGGTGATGTATGTTGGCCGACAATTGTCAGCCCTGTTTGATTCTTCAAAATTAGGGGTGGGCGAGGCAAGGCTCGAACCGGAGAGCTAGAACCTGAGCAAGAAACTTAACATTTGAGATGAGATGGGTCGGCATGAACCACTCTCAGTCGGGCCCTTGTCCGACTCTTGATTCTTGAGTGAGGGCCGGAGGCAATGAACCCCGGGATTGGGAGTCATTAAACATTTCCAATAGCAAGGGTACAAGCTGTTCTGAGAACATCTTGTAAAATTCCATCGGAAAGCCATTCAGACCAATAGTCTTACCAATCTGCATCTGACCAACATATTTCTAAATCTCGTCAGGGAGTAACGGGGAGTCCAACTCCAGGCTCTTGTCCACCTCGACAGATGGGTTGGGCAGACTGTCCAGAAAGTCAGTCATGATTGATTTATCTGCAGGGGACTCCGATTTATACAGGTCGCAGGATTTAAAAGCCTCATTGACCCAGAGAGGGGGGAATGCGGTTGCGCCTGAATTGAGTATCTGAGGAATCTCACGGGAGGCCGTTTGATGTTTGAATTGGTGAACCAGGAGACAACATAGAACACAGAACATACAGTTCAGAAGGAGGCCATTCCGCCCATCGTGTCTGCAGCGACCCACTTAAGCCCTCACTTCCACCCTATCCCCGCAACCCAATAACCCCTCCTAACCTTTTTGGACACTAAGGGCAATTTATCATGGCCAATCCACCTAACCTGCACATCATTGGACTGTGGGAGGAAGCTGGTGCACCCGGAGAAAACCCACGCAGACAGGGGGAGAACATGCAGACTCCGCACAGACAGTGACCCAGTGGGAAATCAAACCTGCTACCCTGGCACTGTGAAGCCACAGTGCTATTCACTTGTGCTACCGTGCTGCCCTGGCCATCTCCCTGTTCTCGTGAAAAGTGCATTAATTTGAAAATTTGATTGACCATTCCAAAGAACCACTGGACATCAGTGACACACTTTGGTTGTGGAAAGTCAGTGAGGGTATTCATTTTTTTGAGGGTCTACCGGGATTCCCTGGGTGGGATTCTCTGATACTGAGGCTAAGTGTTGACGCCATCGTAAACGCCGTCGCATTTCTCGCCGGCATCAACATAGCCTCAGGATCAGCAATTCTGGCCCCGACAGGGGTCCAGCACGGCAATGGAGCTACCCACGCTACTCCAGCTGCCGATCCCGGTGTCATATGGGCGCCGCCGGTCTGCGCATGCGCGGTGGGACCGGCGCGATTTTCACGCATGCGCGGTGTCTGCCTTCTCCGCGCCGGCCCCGACACAACATGGCGTAGGGCTACAGGGGCTGGTGCGGAACAAAGGAGGTGCCCAGCCTGAGAGGCCAGCCCGCCGATCGGTGGGCCCCGATTGCAGGCCAGGCCACCCCGGCCCCCCCCCCCCCCGCCCCCGGGGTCAGACCCCCCTCTCCCCCACAGGCCTTAGGGCTACAGGGGCCAGCCTATCAGGGCCTGTTCCATGGGAGCACTTCTTCCTTCTGTGCTGGCCCCTGTAGGGCTCCGCCATGGCTGACGCGGAGAAGAGAACCCCCCGCGCATGCGCCAAAATACACTGGACGGTCTGCGCATGCGCAAGATCATGTCGGCCCTTTGGCGCATGCACAAATTCGCGCCATCCCTTCGGTGCCAGTTGGAGCGGTGGCAACCCCTCCGGCGTCCACCTAGCCCCCAAGACAGATGAGAATTCCTCACCTTGGGGCCCATTGACGCCGGAGTCGTTGGCGCCGGTTTTCCTGCCGGCGTGGGGACTTAGTCCCCAGGAGGGAGAATCCCGGGCAAGGTATCCCGAAAGAAAGGCAGTTAAAACAGAAGTGTCCACACAGTTGATTTTTCAGGCCCATGCTCACTGCAGTCGGGCCTCCGAACTGTGTCACAACTTTCCTCTGATACTCCTGCAATGTTCTGACGTCTTGGAATCTTGGAATTTTAAAAAAAATATTTTTATTCAGGACATTTTCCATTTTACAAAATACACAATACTTATGCAACTCTATACACTATTCACATTCAACCAGCTTTCTAGCCCACTGAGCTAAACCGTTAGAAAAGGTAATTTACTGTTTAAAGTGAGTTTGGAGTCACAAAAGTCAAAGAAGGATTTTTTTTAAATGAAGTTTGTCATGAGGATGTTATTTCATTAAAGGAACTGTAATGGATAGAATGGGCTTGAAGTGTATGTAATCTTCAGAGATCATTCACTAGTGAGTATGATTGTCCGCCTACGATACTCCATGTTACTGATCATGGGTTCTGTGGGTCCTTTCTTAGCTGAGGAGCCCAATCATTAGACTTTTAATTGCAGCTATTTTATTGAATTCAAATTTTACTATCTGCCCTGGTGGGATTCGAACCTGTAACCCCAGAGAATCACCCTGGGTGTGTGGATTACTAGTCCAGTGATAATACCACTATGCCACTGCCTCCCTATTTAAGGAAGGATGAGCCGGCCTTGGAAAGGGTCCAGAGGAGGTTCACAAGAATGATGCCTGGAATGAAGAACTTGTCGTATGAGGAACGGTTGAGGACACTGGGTCTGTACTCGTTGGAGTTTAGAAGGATGAGGGGGGATCTTATTGAAACTTACAGGATACTGCCTGGCCTGGATAGAGTGGACATGGAGAGGATGTTTACACTTGTAGGGAAAACTAGAAGCAGAGAACACAATCTCAGATTAAAGGGAAGATCCTTTAAAATAGAGATGAGGAGGAATTTCTTCAGCCAGAGGGTGGTGAATCTGTGGAACTCTTTGCCGCAGAAGACTGTGGAGGCCAAAGTGAGTGTCTTTAAAACAGAGATGGATAGGTTCTTGATTAATAAGAGGATATGGGGTTATAAGGAGAAGGCAGAAGAATGGGGAGGAGAAAAATATCAGCCATGATTGAATGGCGGAGCAGACTCAATGGGCCGAGTGGCCTAATTCTGCACCTATGTCTTATGGTCTTATGTGATGAATGGAAGACATTGTAGCATATTATAGTTTATATTAATTGCAGTAATGTTATTAAAAACCCTGGTTTAAGATGCATACAGGCAGTAACACTTTTCAGACTGTGATTAAGGGGTCATAAAAGTGAGATAATCATTGGTTGTAACCATTTACCATTAACCAAGTTTGCTGATGGCGACTTCCGGTGACCACGATGTGATGAGCAGTTGCACGTCAGCTGGCTCTCCTCCCGTGTACCTGAAAAATAGTTACTTTTCAACGAAAACTCGCCAAAAAAAAAACACAGCAACTCATTCCCCAACCTTAGTATGTCAGAGGAAAGAAGAACGAGAGGGGAATATAAGAAAAGATGCCCGAAAAAGGCCAAATTAGGGGCTGAACAGAGACCAGGAGTGGAAGGAGCCAGGAACGGCCACATTCGGACAAGCGAACCCGCCCACGAGGCGGCAGAACTTGCAAAATGAGCAAGGCAGACACGAACAAACCCCTCCCGCATCGGGGGTGGGGGGTGGGATGGGGAACTGGAAGGCATCCTTCACCGAGGCATTAAGGGAGTGTAGCCACTAAAAATGGCCAACTCCCGATTCAAAATGGCGAATGGCAAAGGCTGATGGGAAAGTCAGCCAACAAGACAAAAACCAGCAGCTGCAGGTTGGCTGTGTATTTACCTCTGGAAAGGCCAGACAATATCGATACCAGCAACCATCAGCATAACAAAACATCAGCCATCTGCATACTAATGAGCAATCCCCGGGAACAATAAGCAACATTTAGACACACAGAGCAAAACCAGACTCTTCGGCGCCAGCAGGAGCCTACACAAAAGGAGGTGCACGAGCTCCTCAAGACCGCCCATCGATCAGGGAACCGCTCCAGCATTGGAGAAAATCGAACCAAGCGTTTGGGACAAAGTCCAATCACTTGGGACCAGGTACAGGGTCCTCCCCGAAAGGCGGGAAGCTCCTGGGGACTATAAAAATTGAGCCCCAAGTTCAAATCGCTCTCTTCTTCTCCACCTCTTCGCTCTCTTCACGCTCTTCTTCCTGCCCGGGTCACCCAGCAACAACGAACCAACATTGACCGTGACCGGAGCAGTGAAGATCAAAATCGTAAGTCTTAATTCAACGCTCGCTACGAGATAGGCACTCCTAGCTACCAATCTGTACCAACTTCGAATCCCGCAAGCTCAGAACCCGTACGAAAGGCCATTTGTTCCCCTGACCTGGTGGGCCAGTCCAAAATTAAGTATAGGCCTGTTAGTTGTAGAAGTAGCTTAGACGTAGAATTTGTGCATGAGTAGCGATTACTGTGTATAATAAATGTGTTTTGATTTAAATCTTACTAAGCGGTGTATTGGATTATTGATCATTACTCGGACTTGAACCATGTGGCGGTATCATAAAGATACCTGGCGACTCAAGAGCAAAGGTAATAAAACAGAGCAATTGAACTAAGGCAAAATCAGCAACAGGAGCATCAGCAGGAGATAAAGGCTGAGATAAAAGCGGACATTGAGATCATGGTGAAGGCAGCGGTGGCCATGACCCTGTCCCAAATGCAGCTCGCCTTATAGATAGAATTTACAATGCAGAAGGAGGCCATTCGGCCCATCGAGACTGCACAGGCTCTTGGAAAGAGCACCCTACCCAAGGTCAACACCTCCACCCGATCCCCATAACCCAGTAACCCCACCCAACACTAAGTCAATTTTGGACACTAAGGGAAATTTATCATGGCCAATCCACCTAACCTGCACATCTTTGGACTGTGGGAGGAGACTGGATCACCCGGAGGAAACCCACACACACATGGGGAGGATGTGCAGACTCCGCACAGACAGTGACCCAAGCCGGAATCGAACCTGGGACCCTGGAGCTGTGAAGCAATTGTGCTATCCACAATGCTACCATGCTGCCTTGAGCAGAGCGAAGAAGAGACTGGAATCCCAAGAGGCTACCAGCAAGGACATAGAAAAGACCACAACCAACCAGCGTGATCGGATCATGGCGCTGCAGAAGGAGGTGGCGATATTTTGCCACCCTTGAGCCACTTATTCTTGTGATCCTGTTGAGCTGGAACCCTTTCACTTTAGAGGAATGTAAGTAGAAATGTCCATTCCCTGGGCAATGGCCTAAACTAGCCAACAACAATGATGAGAGTTTTACATTCTGAGATATAAATTACTCAGAATTTTGCTCAGACCACAACGCTTCATCCATCAGGAGGATGTGTATTGAGAATTTGTGTGGGGACGTTTTCTGTCCTGAGGGTTTTACTGAAGGTCCCTATGAACTTTAAAATGAAACTCCAGTATAAATCCTAGTTTATGAAGGTTCAGACTGGGAATGCAGATTCATAATATTAAGTTTTATTCTTTTTATTCCTCTCCAATATTTTTCTCTTTTTTCATGAAGTTTCTGGTCCATGTTGCAGTCAAGATCTGCAGACGTTGGCTACTCATTAGTTTTTTATCCAAGTGATAGTTTTTCGTAAGACGGCAAGTATCTGTGGAGGTGTTTGACTGTTGGATCATCATGGTTGAGGTTGGGCATAACTCCATCCTCATTTCATATTCATGTGCATATACACTTGAATTCTTTACAGTGATTAGGAATGCGAACACCGGGTGTTTCCACATTCCTCCCTCCTCATTTAGCTTCGGGCTCATGAAGCCAATTATACCACCCACATTGCCGTGGGAAACCTAATCAGCACAGTCCACAGATAGAACCTGAGACCACCCCCACACTACTGACTGGGTATGAGCCTTACGTAGTAGGGTAAATTCCGCAAGGCATCAGTTCCACAACAGAGGCCTGCTAGGCGAGAGAGCAGTTTGGAGATAGGTCTGTAACTCAAAAGCCCAGATCCTCTGAACAATGGTCGCATATTAGAATTAGAATTCCTACAGTGCAGAAGGAGGCCATTCGGCCCATCAAGCCTGCACCGTCCCTATCTCCGTAACACCATAACCCCACCTAACCTGCACATTTTTGGACACTAAGGGGCAATTTAGCATGGCTAATCCACCCAACCTGCACTAGATTGGACCGCAGGAGGAAAACGGAACACCCTCTTAAGGAACATTGCCTCACTGAGCTTGCGCCACATTTTTCTTGAAAACATTTATTGAAAATATCTTAGCCTATGGTGACAGTATGGGTCAGCTTATTGTAAGGTCAGCAGAGCCTCAGAGACACGGCTGACACATTCAATTTGTATGCTAATTTAAAGTGAAGAGCCTTCTTTTACCTTTATTACCACCCTTGTCCTTTTTCTAGAAGTCTTTGCTCAGGGAAAAATACATAAAGCATTTGGAATAGCTGAGAGCAGTCCTCACATTATTCCTGCACACTATATCATGATAATAAAGTAGCTCACCTTTATTAGAGGTACTCAGGATTACTGATCACTGGGTTAGTAAAATCATTAATTTAAAGTTTTATGGACTCGCTGCATCTTGCAGCCAACAGAATGTAAGGAATCTTTTATAAGAGGCAATTTTGCACATTTCTGGGGAAAGATGCCTGAATCCATTAAACCAGAAATATAATTGCCGCACACTAATTAAACGTGTTTGTAGCTCATCTGTCATTGTTTACACTTATTACGTCTCTGTTGCCTTAAAAATCTGCTTCAATAATGATTTTCATTCACAGCAGCCAGCACTGCATTTCCAGCTTGCCAAGCTTCCAGTTATCATTTAGCCGAAGACAACAGGCTTGCCGAATCATTGCAGCTTTGATCATTTCTGTGGTTAACTTAGTCCCATCATTGTTTCCCCACTCCACTATAGGGTGCCAGTCTAACAAAGTGCGCCCATTGAATACTTCGGGCCATGATGTGAAACGACCTGTATTCCTGTCATTAGGAATGACCATCTTACATTCCAAGTGCAAGCCTACTGCTAGGGCAAGGGTCAGAAACCTAATCATGCAATAGGCCCCTGAGTTCTGCAGTTGTAGTAATAGCTGTAAGCTTTAGGGTCTTCAGGCTGCTCTCCAGTAAAAACTCTAGCTCAGGTTCTCTTAAACTGAACTTAATGTTGCTAAAACTCCTCTTTTCAACATTATGCCAGTGTTGTAGCTGTACTGGAACAGCTTGGCTAGGGGCGTGGCAAGTTCTGAAGCATAGGCCTTCAGTACTGTTGCCAGAATATAGTCAGGGCCCATAGCCTTTTCAGGAGCTATTGCCTTCAGTTGTTTCTTGATGCCACATGGAGTGAGTCAAATTGACTGAAGATCGGCATCTATGAAGCTGGGGACCTCCGTAGGAGGCTGAGTTGAATCATCCACTTGGCACTTCTGGCTGAATTTATTATCCTCATGTATTCCTTGTGAATGACCTTGAAGAATCACTAAAGCTTATTTAGCTTTATGGTTCCACTAGACTGCACTCAAGACAACTGAGACCTCTCGCTCTGAAGATCTTTTCTTGATCTGCAAAAGTGGGCATTTCACTATTGGTAGGTTGCAATATGGGTAGTGCCTGTCATATTATGTAGTTAATATGAGTTATTTAAGTTGACCATGCCGGCCAATTTTCCATGTTTTTTCTGTGTCTGTTTTTCAGATTCTTTAATGCACTGAGCCTCCCGGGATTGCCACCTAGTCTACAATGTAAGTAAAGGTACCTTTCTGTATTTCACTCACCTGTCTCATGGATTCTCATGGACCACTGGAGATCTATCATTCTCTGGGGAATGTGGGAAATCTGTGATGGCCCTGAAGCCTACAGACCTCTCGGCCTAGCTATCAGGGTCAGCCCAGGAATACACAAACTCTTCATCCCTGTTAACCAGTGACTTCCCTGATGCAGTGATGTGCGGCCGCTTATGATATCCTGCACATGACCACAGGGATCCTTGAAAAGATCCGTAGGCATCAAAATCTGATGCCATGCCGATCTTTCGTGCCACTGGTTTCAGGCGCCTACCCCCACCTTGTTTTCAAATCTTTGCACGCTTTTGCTCCTCCCAATCTCTGTGATCTTTTGCTGCCTCACGGACCCCTTCCCCATACTGCTGTCCAACGCCCAAGATACCTGTGCTTCTCCAATTCAGGCCTCTTTAGTATTCCATGATTTTTATGGCTCCACCATAAGAGGCTGTGCTTTCAGCTTCCTAGGCTCCAAGCTCTGGAAGTCCCTCCCCAAACTTTTCCAACAGTTCGATTCCCAGCTTGGGTCACTGTCAGTGCAGAGTTTGCATGTTCATCCTGCATCTGCATGCGTTTCCTCCGGGTGCTCCGGTTTACTCTGAAAGACGTGCTGTTATTTGGACATTCTGAATTCTCCCTCCGTGTACCCGAACAGGCGCTGGAATGTGGCGGCTAGGAGCTTTTCACAGTAACTTCATTGCAGTGTTAATGTAAGCCGACTTGTGACAATAAAGATTATTATTAAAAACTCCCTTTCTGAGCAGCACGGTGGCTCAGTGGGTTAGCATTGCTGCCTCATGGCGCCGAGGTCCCAAGTTCGATCCCGGCCCTGGGCCACTGTCCATGTGGAATTTGCACATTCTCCCCGTGTTCGCGTGGCTTTCGCTCCCACAACCCAAAGATGTGCAGGGTAGGTGGATTGACCACACTAAATTGCCCCTTAATTGGAAAAAATTAATTGGTTATACTAATTTTAAAAAAAACTCCCTTTCTTCCTTTAAGACACTCCTTTAAAATCTTTTGGTTGTCTAGTTTGGTGTCAAATTTTGTTGCAATGGCTCCTGTAAATTGCCTTGGTGCGTTTGTTTATGTTCAAGATGCTATAAAAATGCAAGCTGTGGTTGTAGTAGCTGCAAGAGCCCAGTGAACTGAGCTGAGCCAATAGTTCAAAGGTTGCTGGGGCAGTTTCCCTGATCAGATCCTCCCAGCAAGAAACAGCTCTTGCAGAGAAATCGCAAACCTGTGGTGCCTGGCCTGTCATGATATTCAAACACACACATCATGATAGACACACCAACAGACAAATCAGAACACACAACACCACAACCAATCACAGAAAGATATAAAAGCACAAACCCGACACCTGGTGGTCAGTATTAGCTGGAGACGAGGACCAGGACAGACCTGCTACACGACACACTCAGGGAGACAGCACGTGCAGAGTATCCAGAACGAACTGTATATAAGAGTTAAAATAAAATAGAGTTGTACCACATACAACTGTGTTGGCTCATCTGTGCACCAGAGAACCCAACACCACATGGTACAGGAGTGGATCGATACCTGCCGGCATACCTCAGTGTACAGAGACAACCAGCAGTGCCCAGGCAAAATGATAGAGCTCCCGGTTCCGCAGCCGCTCCAGTGCCACGGCGATCTCCGCGAAAACTGGCGGCGATTCCGGCAAGTGTTCGAATTGTTCCTGGTGGCAGCTGAACTCCAAGATCTGGATGAGAGCGAAAAAATTGAATTTCTCCTCACCATCGCCGGTGCAAGGGCAAGAGAAATATTCACAAGGTTCAGGTTCTTCAGGAGGCAGCAAAGGTATGATTACCAGGCTGTCCTGGACAAATTCTCCAAGTACTGTGAAGAAAACGCAATCCAATCGGCAAGTAAAGGTAAGAAA
Organism: Scyliorhinus torazame; assembly: GCF_047496885.1. NCBI lineage: Eukaryota > Metazoa > Chordata > Chondrichthyes > Carcharhiniformes > Scyliorhinidae > Scyliorhinus > Scyliorhinus torazame. Next base: position 78,561,194 of record NC_092707.1, read on the forward strand.
AGCGGCAGTACTCACCTCGTGGCCGGGATCCCGGAGCCCGAATTCCCAGAGGCCGAAATCCCGGGCCTGAGAGAGGGCTGGGTCGAGGTCGGCGGCCATCTTGCTAAAGGTATCACGCTAGCACAGATGCGCAAGCAGTGCGCAGAACCGGAAGTTTTGTTTGCGCATGCGCGAGATGCTGCGCATGCGCAGTCAAGAAAACGGCCATCGGTAAAGGAACAGCGATCTGAGCATACGCAGTCGCTTCCTACGTGCTACATACCGAGCGTCAGGATGTCAGAGGCCCCAGACCGCACCAATTTAAAGGGGAAACGTCCCAAATCCAATTTAAAAGGGAAACGTCCCAAATCAAAAAAACAAAAATCTGTTAAAGCTGTAAAACAACCTTCCCTCACCTGGAATGACAGCACATTGCCGCAAATTGACCCAGGAGATGAATTTGACCTCCGAAGAACCCTCCGACAAGCAGTTACCTACGCACAGGCCGATGATTCCGACCTCGAATACTTCGATGACGATCTTTACAGTGTTTCCGGACCTCGCGAGTCCAATGATAGCTCCGTGGTCCTATACGACTATGACTCGGACGAACCTTTCGTGTTGCACATTGGCGGCCCCCACATTGAATCCGACGCAGATGCGGATTCATTTTTCGGATTTGAGGATCTTCAACCCAGCAGATATGATGTCCCAACTTATCAGTACCGGATGATGCTGCAGCCTGACATTAACAGACAGGGAGTGGTGCAAGCACACGGAGAGCGCCCTGCTGCCACACAGAGCGTGGTCCACGTCCCGCTCAACGTTCCCGACTCTATGAAAGAAGACATGCAAGACTCCAGAGCGCAGTCCTTGCATGAACAAGAAGTGACTCCAGAGTCACAAGCCTCCACACAGAGCTCGTGGACAGACTCCACAATTGCAGAAACGCAAGAATCCAGAGCGCAGTCCTTGCACGAACAAGAAGTGACTCCAGTGTCACAAGCCTCCACAGAGAGCTCGTGGACAGCCTCCACGATAGAAGCAACGCAAGACTCCAGAGCGCAGTCCTTGCACGAACAAGAAGTGACTCCAGTGTCACAAGCCTCCACAGAGAGCTCGTGGACAGCCTCCACGATAGAAGCAACGCAAGACTCCAATGTGCGGTCCTTGCAAGAACAAGACCATGAGGGTCTAGCAACCTCTCCTGACCAACCAGCGGCAGACGATGCAAGTCTGCCATGCTCACGTGAACAGCAAGAAGGCTATAACAGCCTACCATGCTCCACTACACAGCAGCATGACCATGACGGTCTCTCATGCTACAATGAAGGGCACAGCGCTGAAGACTGTTCCAGTCCAACTGAAGACAAGCCAAAGGAATCGCCTCTTCCAAGCCCGAAGAAAAAAGGTTTATGCGCTGACCTTCAGGATCATTATAGCCGAACAGAGATTAATAATGCTGCACGATCACAGAAGGATGCTGAGGATTTGCTAAAGAAATTAATTGAATGTTTAACTTGCAAGGAGCAGACTGAGAATTGCCAGTGTTTTAGTACGGATCGAAAAAATGGACAAGACATTGATCCTCAGGTAATGGAAATAACACAACCTGAATCATATCTACAGCAGGGACAAATGTCTCCCTTCAACACAACGCCGCAAAGTCCCAACTTCGGAGACCAGCAGTTAGTCAGTAATGACTCTTCAAACCTTGAGGGGAACATTAATTGCATTGAACCTATACACACTCCACTGATAAATGAGCAGAACATTGGAGCAAGAATCCTGAGGATACCGACATCGAGTAGCCAGATAACGAATTTAAAACCCGCAGCAGTTTCAAGTGAACCAAGTGTGCTTTCCACGAATGGTGAAGATGCAGATAAGGTCGACCCGATTATCCATTGTACCACACTAACCCCAGTGATTAAGCAGTTATGTATGGGGAGTATAATGTGGGCAATTGAGAACAGTAAAAGAGAGACTGTGACCATGCCAGTCCCAGCAAAATCAGACCCAGAGACCATGAAGGCATATACATTAGACAAAGATACATATGAGGTACCTGAGAAGAAAAGTGAAACGGAATGTTCTTTGGAAAATAGTACAATGTCGATAGAAACATTGGATCATATATTCGAGACCATACATATGGGAGAATTTGGGGGTAATAAACAAGGTTCTGCAATGTCTGGGGGAAGATTTAAAATTCCAAAGAAGAAAAGCCCAAATGAAGGACAACGGCAAGACACTGACAGTCCACCGACATGGTGTGCACCACCAGATGAAAACTCTGACAGTTTACCCAACCCTAGTGAACAGCAAGCTGCTAATGAGGATCTATCCACGGGATGTCTGACGAGTGACGACAGCATTCCACTTCCCATGCAAAAGGTGCAAGGTGACAGACCTCGCCTAGTGCGTACCGAGGCACTCGACGATCATGGTGGGACCACTGACGACTGCAGTGGCGGCGCACCGCTTCCACCCTCGATGGCTCGAGCCTCTCCACTGGTCGGTGGATTCCTGCATGTTCCAACTCCAGAAGTGCAGCTTCAGGGAATCTCGGCTGCCTCCAGTGAACCTGTTGGGACTCCGGACGGGGAGCATCGACGGAAGGCAGACCGGATTCCAGATGGGGAGCAGCCAAGCGCCGACTCTGATTCGCGCATGCCAGACCTTGCTCCGGGTGGGCGGTGTCGCGGCCTCGGTGATGGCACGCTCAGGGTGACGGCGGATGCCACGGCGACAGGGAATGGATCGCGTGGTAGTCCCACTGGGTCAGCAGTGGCGACCAGCACCGGCGGTCCAAGACGGACATACCAATTCGCGCCATCGCCAGACATTGATGCGAGCAGCAATTCTCTCTCCAAGGCGACATGATTCGACGTTTCTCTGCGGAGTCGCCCTTCCGGCACAGCAGGTGGCCGGAACCAGCGTGCACGGTCTCGGCCAACTTCCACATCTGGCACAGTCATCGCCTTGCATGATATTAGTGATGGTGCTTCTTCGATGGCAACGACCCATCGGCTACAAGATGCCGTCCACCACAAACATAAAAAGAAAAAAGACTCCACCTTGTTCCTGGCATGCAGGGCGGATGGATTGGTGCGTAGGCGCAATCAGCGAGCTTTGCGCCGCCTTCCACGCTCGCAACTGAACCGTACGCACACGCCGGATCCTCCACTGGTTCCCAAGGATGACTTCGTGGAGATGCCACGGATCATGCCCCTTCCATCGCCACCAGAACCAAACCACAGCCAAGGCAACACTAACAAAGATGTTGAATGTTATATTTGCACGAATAAAAAACCAAGCACTGCACGAAGTACAACAAATGGAAAAGTAGAGACTTCGGCAGCAGCATCACCTCCAACAGTCCAAGGTGAACCAGTGTGAACCCAAATCTCCACAGCTGAACCGGCTTGAGGACCAGCCTATTCTTGAGGCGGTCACCCATTAGACTGGACTTATAACGCTGTTCATACGTTCAAAAAGTCAAACACTTCTGTATTATAACCTGTTGTTGTTTATCGTTCCAGATATCGTCTGACCGGACCACTGTTCAAGTTTTTTTTTCTCGCATTCATGTTTTGTTATGGTACAACCTTGTTAGTGTGACGCACCCGACATCGCCCCATGTAAATAGTTACGTCATATACACACGCTGTACACAACACACACACACACTCTTAGATGCACTCACGACACGATTATATTTATAACCACGTAGGCACATATCTTTGTAAAAAGGGGGGATGTCATGATATTCAAACACACACATCATGATAGACACACCAACAGACAAATCAGAACACACAACACCACAACCAATCACAGAAAGATATAAAAGCACAAACACGACACCTGGTGGTCAGTATTAGCTGGAGACAAGGACCAGGACAGACCTGCTACACGACACACTCAGGGAGACAGCACGTGCAGAGTATCCAGAACAAACTGTATATAAGAGTTAAAATAAAATAGAGTTGTACCACATACAACTGTGTTGGCTCATCTGTGCACCAGAGAACCCAACACCACATGGCCTTTGCAAGTTCACCTTCAAAGGGCCTCCTCCGCCTGTTCATTTACATTAATATAGTACAGATCCTATGGCATTAATCGAAGAACAGCAGTGCACTTTTCTGGTGCCTTGGCCAAAACCCTTCCAGCATAGTAGAGGCTAGTCACTCTCCGATTCTGCTTGTGGGTTCTAGTTCTTGCTGTGCAAAGATTAATTTGTCCTCTCACGTGGCGATAGTGACTGCATTTCACAAATGATTTTAGTGGATTCTACAGCTCTTTGGGAAATCAAAAATATTCAATAAGGCACCATACAAAAAGAAAGAATTACATTTATGCAGCACCTTTCATAGCTTCAGAACATCCCAAAGCACCTTATAGCCAATGAAATGCATACAAAGTATAGTCGCTGTTGTAACGTAGGAAACAAGGCAGCCAATTTGCACAAGCAAGGTTCCACAAGCTGGAATATGATAATGACCAGATAATCTGTTTTAATAATGTTGATGTTTTTTCTTTAACACTGCAATTAAGCTGTCAGTTTCACAGCACTTAATTACTATATATTTTTTTTATTTTCTGCTCATTGAGATGATTGATGTTCATTCTGGGATTTCTCTACGAACACTTGAATACTTCCCTTGTTTATTGGCAACCAGAGCTGAGGACAATGTGCAAGGTACAGTTCGAACAGGGCGTTGTGCAATTTAAGCATGGACACCAACATCAATGCTTAGGGCAGCCCCAAATATTAGCCACCATCACCCCCCCAACTCCCATCCTCGCTGTGCCCCTGTGTCATTTCGTCCCTAATTACTCTTAAACGTGAGAAAACAAAATATCTTCCCAGTTCTCTTATTTGGGGCTGAGGACTTATATTTATGTGGGAGGGGAGGGAGCAGAAAGCTTGTTTTGAAACTGAGAATTTTATCACTCGGTTGGACAGCACCATTTACTTTTGGAGATTGGAGTCTTTGAGGCACCAGCATTAAAATTGGCTGAACTATCTTCTTGAAGCAGAAGGTAGATCTGGCCCGGAGTGCTTCAAATTTCTACTTATCCTGAGATAAGTTTCTCTCATCCATCTAATTTTTGCTTTTCTTAAAATAAGTGTCTCCATCAGTCACGGCCGTGCTTACAGTTACTTAGCCCCACGCTCCGGAATTCCGTTCCAACACCTTTCTGCGTCTCCACTTCGCTCCATTCCAACACCTTTCTGTGTCTCCACCTCACTCCCTTCCTGCACCTTTCTGCCTCTCCATCTCCCTCTAGACTATAGAACATAGAACATTACAGAGCAGTACAGGCCCTTCGGCCCTCGATGTTGCGCCGACCTGTGAAACCACTCTAAAGCCCATCTACACTAGTCCCTTATCATCCATATGTCTATCCAATGACCATTTGAATGCCCTTAGTGTTGGCGTGTCCACGACTGTTGCAGGCAGGGCATTCCAATCCTTTACTACTCTCTGAATAAAGAACCTACCTCTGACATCTGTCCTATATCTATCTCCCCTCAATTTAAAGCTATGTCCCCTCGTGCTAGACAGCACCATCCAAGGAAAAAGGCTCTCACTGTCCACCCTATCCAATCCTCTGATCATCTTGTATGCCTCAATTAAGTCACCTCTTAACCTTCTTCTCTCTAACGAAAATAGCCTCAAGTCCCTCAGACTTTCCTCATAAGATCTTCCCTCCATACCAGGCAACATTCTGGTAAATCTCCTCTGCACCCTTTCCAATGCTTCCACGTCCTTCCTATAATGCAGTGACCAGAATTGCACGCAATACTCCAAATGCAGCCGCACCAGAGTTTTGTACCGCTGTAACATGACCTCATGGCTCCAAAACCCAATCCCTCTGCCAATAAAAGCTAACACACCGTACGCCTTCTTAACAACCCTCTCAACCTGGGTGGCAACTTTCAGGGATCTATGTACATGGACACCGAGATCTCTCTGCTCATCCACACTGCCAAGAATCTTACCATTAGCCCAGTACTCAGTCTTCCTGTTATTCCTTCCAAAATGAATCACCTCACAGTTTTCTGCATTAAACTCCATTTGCCACCTCTCAGCCCAGCGCTGCAGCTTATCTATGTCCCTCTGTAACTTGTAACATCCTTCCGCACTGTCCACAACTCCACCGACTTTAGTGTCATTTGCAAATTTACCCACCCATCCTTCTATGCCCTCCTCCAGGTCATTTATAAAAATGACAAACAGCAGTGACCCCAAAACAGATCCTTGTGGTACACCACTAGTAACTGGACTCCAGTCTGAACATTTCCCATCAACCACCACCCTTTGCCTTCTTCCAGCTAGCCAATTTCTGATCCAAACTGCTAAATCACCCTGAATCCCATGCCTCCGTATTTTCTGCAGTAGCCTACCGTGGGGAACATTATCAAACGCTTCACTGAAATCTGTATACACCACATCAACTGCTTTACCCTCATCCACCTGTTTGGTCACCTTCTCAAAGAACTCAATAATGTTTGTGAGGCACGACCTACCCTTCACAAAACCGTGTTGACTACCTCTGATCAAATTATTCCTTTCCAGATAATTATACATCCTATCTCTTATAAACTTTTCCAAGATTTTGCCCACAACAGAAGTAAGGCTCACTGGTCTATAGTAACTGGGGTTGTCTCTACTTCCCTTCTTGAACAAGGGGATAACATTTGCTATACTCCAGTCTTCTGGCACTATTCCTGTAGACAAAGATGACTTAAAGATCAAAGCCAAAGACTCAGCAATCTCCTCCCTAGCTTCCCAGAGAATCCTAGGATAAATCCCATCCGGCCCAGGGGACTTATCTATTTTCACACTTTCCAGAATTGCTAAGACCTCCTCCTTATGAACCTCAAGACCTTCTAGTCTAGTAGCCTGAATCTCAGTATTCTCCTCTCCTCTATTAAGACCTACTTCTTTGACCAAACTTACATCATCTGACCTAATATCTCTTTAAGTGATTCTGTGCCATACTTTGCTTTTCAATGTCCCTGTGACACAATTTTGGAGGCTTCATTGCGCAAAAGGTATTAAATAAATATAAGTTGTTGTTGTAGGGAGAGAGTGCAACAAAGATGCACCCACTGATATCAGTCTCAGGAATCTCCTGATGGATTGAGTTGATGCTTATAGCTCTTCTGATGCATTCTCGAGGGAACAAAATTGTTCCCTCTTGTTGTCTGGGTGGTTTTAGACCATAAGACAGAGGATCAGAATTTGGCCACTCGGCCCATCGAGTCTGCTCCGCCATTCAATCATGGCTGATATTTTTCTTATCCCCATTCTCCTGCCTTCTCCCCATAACCTCTAATCCCATTATTAATCAAGAACCTATCTATCTTTTAAAGACACTGAGTGATTTGGTCTCCACAGCCTTCTCTGGCAAGCTTTCTCTTGGCTTCATTGCCATTGATAACTCCTTTGAATAAGCTCACTCCCCCGACAACCTGGAACATATCTTTACTTGTCCAATATCTAGATAGTGCGACGAGCAAAGGGGTCAGAGGTCTCTTGTCAATGTCTTTCAGTTTACAGGATATAAGCATTGCTTAACGTGTGAAGGCAGAAAATATAAAGTTTATCAGACCATGCCTGAGGCTATAAACTGCGAGATAGATTTGTTGAACAAGTTCGAAAAGAAAGAACTTGCATTTATATAATTTCTTTCATGGCCTCAGGACATGCCAAAGTGCCTCTTAGCCAATGCACTACTTTTGATTGTTAAGTCATGTTATGTCAGAATACATAGCAATCAATTTCTGCTCAGCAAGACCACACAAACTGTCGATGTGATCAACCAACAATTGAGCTGTGCTGAAAGCAAAATACTGCAGATGCTGGAAATCTGAAATAGAAACAGAAAGCGGTGGGACTACTCAGAAGATCTGGCAGCATCTGTGGAGGTAAAACCAGAGTTAGCGTTTCCAGTCCAACATGACACACCTTCAGAATTGAAGGAAGGTAAAAATGTGATGGGGTTTTATGCCCAGCATTGGGAAGGGGGAAAGTAGAACAAAAGGGAAGGTCTGGGATAGGGTGGGAGAGATTAAATAACAAAGATGTGATGGAATAGAAGGCAAAGGACGCGGTAATGGTTGCAGTAACGAATCAAAGCATTTGAGCCGGAGTGAAAGTGAATGGCAGAATAATGAAGAGCTCTTTGAAAATGCATCTTTTTGCTTTTGGGTTTCCCCTCTGCCGCCATTAATTAAGGGCCCCAATTGACAGGTGGGGCGGGGAGGCCACCCACTCAGCTGGGCCAAGTGTTCTGGACCCCTGGTTGGTCCGTCGCAGATGGAACTGCGCCCACCCCCTCCCCTGAAAGGCCTTTCACCTGGAGCAGGACCAGGCTTCTCTACTAGGGAGTCCACCTTTGCCCAGCTGAAGAACCCTGGCCCGCGAATTGCCAGGAGCTGGAGGCCAAGGTCACCGCTTGCCTGAGATGCTGGACTGGATTGCTCCAAGTGCTGTCTTACAGGGTCAAATCCTGGTCATTAAACAGCATATTGCCTCCATGTTGTGGTACCAGTTGGTCACTTTGAACGCTCTCCCTGATTTTGTCACAAAGGTCCAGAGAATGCAGTTCATCTGGGGCAAACAACTTCACTGGGTCACTGCTGAGGTTCTGGGTCATCCGCTTCAGGAGGGCGGTCAGGCGCTGGTGTGTGCCTTTGCACCAGGAAACGTCCTTCCGCATTCAGACCCAGCAACGCTACTTCTACATCGAGCCCCGCCTAGATGGTGTGCCTTGGTGACATTAGTTCATGGCCTGAATTCGGGCTTGCAGCTCCTGGGGGTGATTCCCCCCTTGTTTTGCGCCCTTCATGCTTCCTGCTATTCCTGGAGGAGTGCAGCTGAAGAGGGTTTGAGCTGGGCGTCGAACAGAGCGCGATGGTCCTGGCTCGTGGCACTGGACACAATCCGGTTCACGTCCTTGCTTGGCGTGAACTAACTTGCATATTTAAATGTGCAATAAAACTTATTTAAATATGCATTTTTGGGTTTTTAACAGGAGGCTCCCGGACACAGCATGAGGCTACCAGTCTCCATCAATAGAGACCAGACATGATGCTCACACCAGGTGTTAGGACACAGGGCAGGGGCAGTGCCAGGGCACTTTCCCCTGCCACTTTTGGCAGTGCCGACCTGACACTGTCAGGTTGCCACTTTCAGGATGCCAAGGTGTACTGTGAGGGTATGGGGCAGTGCCAGGGTGCCAATGGGCACTGCCAAGGGGTGGGGCCTGAGAGGCGACATGGTCACAAAGGGGGGGGGGGATTGAGGGGTGCAGCATGAAGAGTGCTGAAGGGAGGGTCTGTAGGGAGTCATGGAGGGGGTGCCTGAAAAGGGGGAGGCCTTAAGGAGGGGTGCTTAAAGGGGGGCCTTTTGAGACCCCACAGCGAGGTGATGGTCCCTTGTGGGGGTGGTATTGCTGGTACCATTGATGGGGGGGGGCTGGTGCCTGTGAGTTGGAGGGGGGGTTTCTGCCAATCAGTGAGTGGAGTGGGGGTGGGCTGTAGGGTTGTCTGGAGATCATGGCGCCCATTAAAAACGGCACCCCGATCTCCAAGAATCCATCCTGCTGGTGCCTTGAGGTCCTGCACGTCTCTTTCCCAGTGGGCATCTCCCCTAGCGCCAAATGAATGACTAATGTTGGGTGGATTGCGATGGGAATTGCACCAGAACAGCCAACGGGATTCTCACCAGCTTTCCCACCAAAAATCTCACTTGGGTGAATTTGCCCCCTATCAATAGACCTGTGGGTTTTTTGTAACTCCTTGCAGACGTTGCACATCTTTTACCAGGACCATCTCAAAATCTGGAATATGGTCGCCTCGCACGGCAGCTCTCCCCCAACTGGAGTAATGGCTGTCATCAGAAAACCGCTGATCAGGAATCTGTGCCTCCACCAATAACATTTCAGGTAGCTGGTGGAGGGATGGATTTTGGCTGCCAAGGTGACCAGCATTGGGTGGCGGAGGGGTGGCGGAGGGATGGCGGAGGGGTGGTGGAGGGGTGGCGGAGAGGTGGCGGAGGGGTGGTGGAGGGGTGGCGGAGGGGTGGCGGAGAGGTGGCGGAGGGGTGGCGGAGTGGTGGCGGAGGGGTGGGGGCGAGGTGGCGGAGGGGTGGCGGAGGGGTGATGGAGTGGTGGCGGAGGGGTGGGGGCGAGGTGGCGGAGAGGTGGCGGGGGGTTGGGGAGTGGTGGCGGAGGGGTGACGGAGGGGTGGCGGAGGGGTGACGGAGGGGTGACGGAGGGGTGGCGGAGGGGTGGCGGAGAGGTGGCAGAGAGGTGGCGGAGGGGTGGCGGAGGGGTGGCGGAGAAGTGGCGGAGCGGTGGCAGAGAGGTGGCGGAGGGGTGGCGGAGGGGTGGCGGAGAAGTGGCGGAGCGGTGGCAGAGAGGTGGCGGAGGGGTGGCGGAGGGGTGGCGGAGAGGTGGCGGAGTTGTGGCGGAGAGGTGGCGGAGGGGTGGCGGAGAGGTGGCGGAGGGGTGGCGGAGGGGTGGTGGAGGGGTGGCGGAGAGGTGGCGGAGGGGTGGCGGAGGGGTGGTGGAGGGGTGGCGGAGAAGTGGCGGAGCGGTGGCAGAGAGGTGGCGGAGGGGTGGAGGAGGGGTGGAGGAGGGGTGGCGGAGGGGTGGCGGAGGGGCGGCGGAGGGGCGGCGGAGGGGTGGAGGAGGGGTGGAGGAGGGGTGGCGGAGGGGTGGCGGAGGGACGGCGGAGGGGCGGTGGAGGGGCGGCGGAGGGGTGGCGGAGGGGCGGCGGAGGGGTGGCGGAGGAGTGGGCTGGATGACATCGCACGGCAGCAGATGTCCAGCTTGGGGCCAATGTCATCCGTGGCCTCAAAACGATCGGACAGCCATAGAGCATGATTCTCCGGAAAGATTTCTCAGTGTTTTAGCGAGTGAGAATTGTTGCGAGCTTCCCGGCACTCTGCTCAGAGAGACCAGCGACGCTATTAAATGTTAATTGGCCCACTTAACGAGACCTCACGGGCTTCTCGCTGCAAATGAAGGCTCGCCAGCTGTTTGCCAGTGCTGCCTGGGAGGAGGTCGTGGCAGCTGTGAGGACCGGGAATGTGACCAGGAGGACTGGCCTCTAGCGCCAGAAAAAGGTCACTGACCTACACCGGGCAGCATGAGTGTGTAGATACCAACGCCACCCCCCCTCCCCCGAGACCTCTCTGCCCCCACGTGAGCATCCACCCCTAACTGTCCATGTGACCCCAACACTCCCTCCATCACCGTCTTCCTACAATCCTTCCAGCCCTTCCTCCATCCCTTCCCCCTTCAACCCACCCAACCCTTCCATCACACCCTCCCCTCCCACCACTATGAGACACGTGTGTGGCTAATGATGCCCTCTCTGTGTCTCCTCAGGAAACGATTTCCCACAATCGTCGGGAGAATGGCGGCACGGTAGCACAGTGGTTAGCACTGTTGCTTCACAGCTCTTGGGTCTCAGGTTCGATTCCCGACTTGGGTCACTGTCTGTGTGGAGTTTGCACGTTTTCCCTGTATCTGCGTGGGTTTCCTCCGGGCGCTCCGGTTTCCTCCCACAAGTCCCGAAAGACGTGCTGTCAGGTAATTTCGATATTCTGAATTCTCCCCCAGTGTACCCGGTCAGGCGCCGGAGTGTGACGACCAGGGAATTTTCACAGTAACTTTATTGCGGTGTTAATGTAAGCCTACTTGTGACAATAATAAAGATTATTACAAAGATTATTAGAAGGCAAGACTGGCGGTGGTGTGCTGGACCTCCTTCGTCACCTCCTTCGAGGAGTGGGCCCTGGCCGAGGACAGAGCAGTCACCAATACGGAGGCTGGCAGACAATGCAGAGGTGAGGAACCACCGCCCCAGCAAAAGGACTTGTCAAACGTGAGATGTTATTGCCTTACTGACTGACCCATCCCTCCCACTGACCACATGTCTATTCTCCCGCAGGTCCTGCACCCGATGGTGCTGGCCCACCCCAGGGGGCCCCCTCTCCAGCCTCCCATGAGAACACGTCAGAAAAGAGCTCTGTTGATGCAACTGTTATAGAGGAGAGCACCAAGGATGCTACCACAATAGTCAGGTTACAACTGTCATCCTCATCCTCCACCAGCACAGATACATGCACCGAGGTGGGACATGTTAGTGGTCAGGCTTCTGGAGCACAATCTGGTGAACACCATACTGCTGCTGATGCACATTAGGTGGAGGCAGATGCCCCCAGGTGAGACAGCAGTCTGACGTCTGCTAGATCCCAGGACCCAGCTGAGTCCCAGCCTGATGCTGAGCCCCTGGTACAGGTTAACCGGAGCTGATGGAGACGTTAGGGAGTGGCCATAACAATCAGAGGGCGATGTCAGCGACACTCCAGCAGGTTCATAGCTGCTTGGAGAAGTCCCAGAGGCTACAGGCGCAGGAGATGTCACCGGCAATGCATGGCACCGAGGACAACACTGCTAGGATGGCGATTGCAGTGGAGAGCTTGGTGCACGAATTCGGCACCATTAGTGGAGGTGTTCATGGCGTGGCGTTATCGGTGATGGCCATGGCTGAGGGTCTCGACGGAATGTCCACCTTGCTGGGGGTGTCACCCAGTGCCAGGCTGACCTTGGTGAGGTTCTGCGGGACATGTCCCGCTCTCAGATTGAAATGGCCAAGGAGCTTGTCCCAGTCGCAAGTGGGCATTGCTGAGGCACTGCAGAGCATGTCCCAGTCACTGAGGAGCATCGCCGAGGGCGTCAATACTATGGTGTGGACATTGGGGAGCCCCCAGGGTTGGCAGAGCCAGATGATGCAGGGGCAGCTGGAACTCGAACCAGCTGTCCCTACGTCCCGAGGTGAACCCCAGGGCCATATGGGTACTAAGCAGCAGAAGGGGGCATTGGATGCCAACCCAGTTCAATGCCATGGAGTGGTGACGATGCCCATCAGCTCCACGGAGCTGTGTCCCGTCCCCTGGGTGTTCGGATCTTGGCTGCTGTGTGTATGGTGTTGGCTCCTGCAGTGTTCAGGAACATTGTCCAGGCATTGCGGTCTGATTGGGATTCTGGGCAATGACTCCCACGTGCTACATGGTCTGCCCACCCATGGGAATGCATTTGGGTTGTGTGAAGTGCTCACTTAACCATGATTGCCAATTCCCAATTAGCAATAGCCTCAGGCGCAGGGCCAGAGGCCTTGGTAATTTGGTGAGATCCCAATTTCGCCTACAGGAGCAGGCCGGTTCCATCGCAAACTGTTTGGCGCCTGGCACAGATCTCATTTTCTGCCTCTCCTGCTTTTCACTGATCTTGTTTTGCTTGGGCGAGAGTTTTTACAGCACGGAAGGAGGCTCTTTGGCCCATCATGTCTGCGCCGGCAATTGTGGTAGTACCAGGTATTGCGGTACCTGAGAGGCTGATGACCATTGGTTAGACCCAGGAGTCTACCATTGGCTGTATTACGTAGCTCCGCCCTGAAGGCGGAGTCTAAGAGATGGTGGCATCCCAGCAGCCTTCACTTTCTGTATCAAAGCTGCTGGGAAACAGGTTCTAGTAGATTAAAGCCTTCAGTTATGAAATCACTTCGTCTTGAGTGTAATTGATTGCACATCAATTTAACCTACTAGACTTAAGCTGGAAGGATGGATCTCCGAATCAAACTGGAGTGCCTTCAACTCAGCCCCCACGTGGAGAACTCAGCTGCAATTTTTAAACACTGGCTGGTGTGCTTTAAAGGCTACCTCGAGACGGCCGGAGGCACCCCCTCAGAAGGACAGAAAATGCATCTCCTGCGCTCAAGGGTCAGCCCTCGGATCTACCCCTTTATCGAGGAGGCGGCGAACTATAATGCTGCGATCGAACTGCTAGAAGGACATTATATCCGCCCTGTAAATCAGGTCTACGCTCGTCACCAGCTTGCGACTAGACGGCAAAGCCCCGAAGAATCGTGGGAAGATTTCTACCAGGCGCTACTGGTGCTGGGCCGAAACTGTGGCTGCCCGCAAGTTTTGGGGAACGAGCACACGGAACTTTTAATCAGGGATGCTTTCGTAGCAGGTATGAGCTCCCCAAATATCCGCCGACGACTCCTAGAAAGGGACACTCTCGGACTTAGAGAGGCACGGGCCCTGGCAGGGTCCATGGACGTTGCCTACAGAAACGCACAGTCCTATGCGCCCGACCGCGCAGCGGCCCCCTGGGCTGCGTGGCACCCCACAGCGGCAGCCCCACAGACTTTCCCCCTGACCCCGCAGGCCTGCGCTACGAGACGGCCCGCTAACACCGCCGGGCCCCGCTGAAGAAACAGCAGGGGTCTGCCAGGCCCACGCCGTGGCCGCGATCTCCAGCGACTATGGACTGCCGCGGCAACCCCCCCCTTCAGGCCCCGACCGGCCAGCACTCACCGCCACCCCCTCTCCTAGGGCCACGTGCGACCCACGGGCGTGGCCATCTTGCTCCCCTGACACCACGCTGGACGGGTGGGCGCCGCCATTTTGTCCATCCCCGCCGCCATCTTGTTCATCCCCGGACACCATGTGCGATCCATGGGTGATGCCATCTTGGATGGGGCCCCAGGCCCCCAGCACGGCCGACTACACGCTGCCTGATCAGAAGTCGTAATTGCTTCATCTGGCCTCGATGACACTGGACCAAAGTCGACCCCGGACACTCGCAACAGCTACAACGACAGTCTTCATCAACGGCCACGAGACGTCTTGCCTGATTGACTCTGGGAGCACGGAAAGCTTTGTTCACCCCAACACGGTAAGGCACTGTTCACTTGTAACCCACCCTGTAAATCAAAGGATCTCCCTGGCCTCCGGGTCACACTCGGTGGAGATAAAGGGGTTCTGCCTAGCGAACCTCACTGTCCAAGGCAGGAAATTCAACAATTTCCGCCTGTACGTCCTGCCGCACCTCTGCGCGGCTACACTCCTGGGGCTGGACTTCCAATGCCATTTGCAAAGCCTGACCTTTAAATTCGGCAGCCCTATACCCCCCCTTACTGTCTGCGGCCTTGTGACCCTTTAGGTCGACCCGCCTTCCCTGTTTGCGAACCTCACCCCGGATTGCAAACCCGTTGCCACCAGGAGCAGGCGATACAGTGCCCAGGACCGGACCTTCATCGGGTCAGAGGTCCAAAGGCTGCTGGGGGAAGGGGTCATCGAAGCGAACAACAGTCCCTGGAGAGCTCAAGTAGTGGTGGTAAAGACCGGGGAAAAGCATAGGATGGTCATTGACTACAGTCAGACCATCAACAGGTTTACGCAGTTGGACGCGTACCCTCTCCCCCGTATAGCCGACCTGGTAAACAGGATCGCACAATACAAGGTCTTCTCCACGGTGGATCACAAGTCCGCCTACCATCAGCTACCCCTCCGTAATACTGACCGCAAGTACACTGCCTTCGAAACAGATGGCGGCTCTATCAATTTCTAAGAGTTCCCTTTGGTGTCACTAATGGGGTCTCCGTCTTCCAGCGAGAGATGGACCGAATGGTTGACCGGTACGGCTTACGCGCAACGTTCCCGTATCTGGATAATGTCACCATCTGCGGCCATGACCAGCAGGACCACGACACGAACCTCCGGAAATTTCTCCAGACCGCGAAAATCCTTAATCTGACGTACAATAAGGATAAATGTGTGTTCAGCACCGACTGTCTAGCCATTCTTGGCTACGTAGTGTGAAGTGGAGTTATAGGCCCCGACCCTGAACGCATGCGCCCCCTTATGGATTTCCCCCTCCCTCACTGCCCCAAGGCCCTGAAGCGCTGCCTCGGATTCTTCACCTATTATGCACAGTGGGTTCTCAACTACGCAGACAAAGCCCGACCCCTAATCCAGTCCACAACCTTCCCCCTGTTGACGGAGGCCCGCCAGGCCTTCAGCCGCATCAAAGCAGACATTGCAAAGGCCACGATGCGCGCCATCGACGAGTCCCTCCCCTTCCAGGTCGAGAGCGATGTGTCCGACGTAGCTCTGGCGGCCACTCTCAACCAAGCGGGCAGGCCTGTGGCTTTCTTCTCCCGCACTCTCCATGCTTCCGAAATTCGCCATTCCTTATGGAATCACTTCGTCTTGAGTGTAATCGATTGCGCATCAGCCAGCAAGAACCTATTTACTCTCTTCCCATTTTCCAGCTCTTGGTCTGCAGCCTTTTTAGCTGTGGCATTCCAAGTGCTCACCCACATACTTCTTAAATACTGTGAGGGCTCCCACCTCTCACCCTTTCTGGCAGTGTGTTCCAGATTCCCACTACCCTCTGGGTGAAAAGGTTTTCCTCAGATTCTCTCTAAACCTCCTGCCCCTCACCTTTAATCTATGCCCCCTGGTTATTGACCCCTCTACTAAGAGGAAAGGTTCCTTCCTATTCACCCTATCTGTGCCCCTCATACATTTATACACCCCCCTCAGCTTTCTCTGCTCTCAGGAAAACAACGGCAGCCTACCCAGTTTCTCTTGATAGCTGAAACACTCCAGCTCAGGCAACATCCTGCTGAATCTCCTCTGCCCCTTGTCCAATGCATTCACTTTGATGGCATTCGTGGTCTCAAGGTGGCACAGTTGTGCGGTGCACACCCACCTGAGTGGACCCCTGCCTTGATGGATTTTCACATTGACTCCAAGCCCAAATTCCCCTCGGGAGCTGGAGCCCCACAGCCTGAACCACCTCACGGGAATGCCCTCCACGCCTTTTCACACTGCGCAGAGGCCTTTCTTGTCTGGGTTGCTGCTCACACCCTTCACTTCCTTGCCCACCGCCCAGACACGCCTTGGCACGCCTTGTTGCCATCCGTCGGTGGAGCTTCCCAGTGGCGGTCTCTTTACCGAGGAGCCCTTCTCCTTAACATCGGGGCCCTGGGGTGGAGGGGGTTGCACGCAGCAGTCCCGTACAACCAGAGTCCACACATGCCATCCTCCTACCTGACTAAATGATCCCACCACCCAACGCACCACAGGGACGAACATCAAAGTCCACTGACTGGGTTAGAATTCCACGTGGTCAGGTTGGGTGGCGGTCTGACAACCCACCTGCGGGTATCCTCTGGTGACTTCCGTGGAGAGTGGAGTGGGTTTAGTATCAATCCAGTGAGGCGCCCAATCCAACAGATTTGGTTCAAAATGTCCCTCTAGAGACTGGAAGAGAGGGAACTGTTCAACAACAAACCAAACAACAGTCTGGAGCAACGTGAATGATTTTTAAGGTATTTTTTCTTATGTGTGATTGTTACTCCTCCCTCCAGCAGTGTCAAAAAATGTTTCAGGTACTAATATTATGCTTCTGAAATACCTTTAAAAATCTGTGAACAAGGCGAATTGGCTGTGTACATGCTTGGGAATTCATGCCCTGATAAAGTGTTTTTATCGACATTCATATCGATGATTTATGAGAACTGCTGCTTTTTTTCTTCCTGTCAGTCATCTCATAAAATTGATGGAGTGTTACAATAATCTCCTCTTAAAAGGTCTTGCAGGAATTGAGGCAACAAACTCCTGGCTGATTTCCTTGCTGCTCTGGGGAACACAATGGGCTGGATTCTCCCAACATGAGGCTAAGTGTTGACGCCGTCGTGAAAACCGTGGAGTTTCATGCCGGCGCCATCGGGCCTCCAGGTGGAGCTATTCAATGGCCCACAAGGGGCATCGTGCAACGCTCGACGGACCGGCCGCCGATTCGCCAGTTCCGTCATTGACGCGACGTCGGGGCTGGAGTTAAGTATTCCCCCCTCCCACACACAGCCGTCATGGGCAAGATGGCAGCGCGGAGAGCAGCTCCGCGATTTAGGGACCGGGAACTAGAGAGCCTCCTGGACGCCGTGGAGGAGAGGAGGGTGGTGTTGTGCCCCGGGTCGGAACACAGGACAGCAGGCGCCATCGTTCGCCGTCCCTGGGCGGTGGAGGCCGACGCTGTCAGCGCCTTGAGGTGCAGACCAGTGCAGAAAAAAGCTGCACACCCAACTCAGGTCAGCCAGGGTGCATACCCAGCACTGTGCCTGTTTGTGTTTGCCGCCCTCCCCCCCCCCAGGACAAGACCGCTCATAACCGCCGGAAGCGGGAGAAGACCGGAGGGGGACCACCAGAACTGCGCCCCCTCACCGTGCCTGAGCAGAGGGTGTGGTATTATCAGGTATTGCAGTATCCGAGAGGCTGAAGACCATTGGTTAAACCTAGGAGTTTACCATTGGCTGTTTGGTACGTAGCTCCGCCCTGACAGGCGGGGTATAAGAACCGGTGCCGTCCCAGCAGCCCTCATTCTGTACCGAAGCTGCTGGGGAACAGTTCTAGTCTATTAAAGCCTTCAGTTATGTTACTACCTCGTCTTTAATCATAATTGATCGTGCATCAATTTAATAGACTACACTTAAGCTGAAAGGATGGATCTCCGAATCAAGTTGGAGTGTCTACAACTCAACCCCCACGCGGAGAACTCGGCGGCGATATTTAAGCGCTGGCTGGCGTGCTTTAAAGGCTACCTCGAGACGGCCGGAAGCACACCCTCAGGAGAATAGTAACAGAAACAGAAACTAAGCCCTGGGTCTACACCCTCATCGAGGAGGCGGAGGACTTTGATGCTGCAATCGAACTGTTAAAAGGACATTATATCTGCCCTGTAAATCAGGTCTACGCACGTCACCTGCTTGCAACGAGACGGCAAAGCCCCGGGGAATCGTTGGAGGAGTTCTACCGTGCGCTACTGGTGCTGGGCAGAAACTGTGGCTGCCCGCAAGTTTCGGGGAGCGAGCACACGGAACTCCTAATCCGGGATGCCTTCATAGCAGGTATGAGCTCCTCAGAGATCCGCCAAAGACTCTTAGAAAAAGACACCCTGGGACTTAGAGAGGCATGGGCCCTGGCAGGGTCCATGGATGTTGCCTCTAGAAACGCACAATACTATGTGCCCGACCGCGCGGCGGCTCCCTGGGCTGGGTGGCATCCCACAGCGGCAGCCCCACAGACCTACCCCGTGTCCCCGCAGGCCTGCGCTGTAAGATGGCCCACTAACTCCGTTGGGCCCCGCTGTTTCTTCTGTGGGCAGGTGAAGCACCCCCGCCAGCGCTGCCCGGCCCGCACCTCCACCTCTTGGTGCGGCAAGAAGGGCCATTTTGTGGGGGTCTGCCAGGCACGAGCCGTGGCGGCGGTCTGCAGTGACTCCGGACCGCCGTGGCAACCTTTCCTTCGGGCCCCAGGCGGCCAGCACTCACCGCCACCCCCTATCCTAGGGCCACATACGACCCACGGGCGTGGCCATCTTGCCCCTCGGACACCACGCTGGCCGGATGGGCGCCGCCATTTTGTCCATCCCCGCCGCCATTTTGTCCATCCCCGACCACCATGTGCAATCCATGTGAGACGCCATCTTGGATGGGGCCCCCAGCACGGCCGACTACACGCTGCCCGGTCAAAACCCGCAACTACTTCATCTGGCCTCGGTGACTCTGGACCAAAATCGACCTCGGACACTCGCAACAGCAACGACGACGGTCTTCATCAACGGCCACGAGACGTCCTGCCTGATCGACTCTGGGAGCACGGAAAGCTTTATACACCCCGACACGGTAAGGCGCTGTTCACTTGTTACCCACCCTGTAAACCAAAGAATCTCCCTGGCCTCCGGGTCATACTCGGTGGAGATAAAGGGGTTCTGCCTCGCAAACCTCACTGTCCAAGGCAGGAAATTCAACAAGTTCCGCCTTTATGTCCTGCCGTACCTCTGCGCTGCTACACTCCTGGGGTTGGACTTCCAATGTAAGTTGCAAAGCCTGAACTTCAAATTCGGCGGCCCTACTGTTTGCGGCCTTGTGACCCTTAAGGTCGACCCTCCTTCCCTCTTTGCGAACCTCACCCCGGATTGCAAACCCGTCGCCACCAGGAGCAGACGGTACAGTGCCCAGGACCGGACCTTCATCAGGTCAGAGGTCCAAAGGCTACTGAGGGAAGGGGTCATTGAAGCTAGCAACAGTCCCTGGAGAGCTCAAGTAGTGGTGGTAAAGACCGGGGAGAAACATAGGATGGTCATCGACTACAGTCAGACCATCAACAGGTTTACGCAGCTGGATGCGTACCCTCTCCCCTGTATAGCCGACCTGGTGAACAGGATCGCGCAATATAAGGTCTTCTCCACGGTGGATCTCAAGTCCGCCTTCCATCAGCTACCCCTCCGTACTAGTGACCGCAAATACACTGCCTTCGAAGCAGATGGGCAGCTCTATCATTTTTTAAGGGTTCCCTTTGGTGTCACTAACGGGGTCTCGGTCTTACAATGCGAGATGGACCATATGGTTGACCGGTACGGCTTACGCGCAACGTTCCCGTATCTTGATAACGTCACCATCTGCGGCCATGACCAGCAGGACCACGACACCAACCTCCGAAAATTTCTCTAGACCGCGAAAATCCTTAACTTAACGTATAATAAGCATGCGTATTTGAAATGAAATGAAATGAAATGAAAATCGCTTATTGTCACAAGTAGGCTTTACGTGGCGACAAGGCCTGGCGCGTGTAGATGACACGTCCCCGCTCCTAGCCCATTATCGGGCCCTGAATCGGTCGGGATAGGGGCCGTTTCGCGCTGTTGTGAACCTCGACGCCGTTCACGATGGCATGGGCACTTCGGCACGGGAGTGGAGAATCCCGCCCCAGATGTTTGGGCGGTTAGATGCATTTGTCACCACTGTTGAAGACTGGAACAAATACGCTGAACGAATGCTTTATTTCTTCTGGGCCAACAATATCACGGAGAATGAACACCAGGTGACCATACTGTTGACAGCTTGCGGAGCGGATACATTTGGGGTGATCTGGAGTCTCACGTACCCAGCGACGTTGGATATGCAGTCATTCAACCAGCTCGGGACACTTGTGGTGCATCACTTTTACCCAACCCTGTTGATAATCGTTCAAAGATATCGGTTTAATTTGGCGGAGAGTGCCACTGGTGAATTTGTCACTAAGTTTGTTTCTCAGCCATGGAAGAATGCCGAGGTTTGTGAATATGGAATAGTTTTGTCCGATATGCTTCGCTGGAAACTCAGAAAAATCTTTTGGGCAAAGTCTCCCTAACTTTTCAGTAGGCTGATTTATCTGTCCCAAGATAGTGCAGAACGCAGCATCCGATGGACTCAAGGGATAGAGTTGAAAGTTTTGGGGTGTCGCCTCTCCCATGGTATCCTTGCGACCCGGTCAGCTGGAGTGAGATTTCAGCCGGAGGGAGGGTATTGAGAATTTAGAGCTGAGTTGGAATTCGCTGCTGAAGGGAAAGAGGTGCTCATCATCGGGAGGAGTGGAGAGGCAGACCTAAAAGGGAAAGAGGTAGAAATTGAATCGTGATGTCACAGCCAGCAGGTAAGTGATTGGTTAGTGACTGGTAAATAGTTTTTCTTTTCTTTTTTCTCTAATTCTCTTGGCAATGTAGTTGTTGTTGTAAGTTAACTTAAGGGTTAAGTCATGGCAGGAGATCCCAGACCCAATACATGCTCTTCTTGTGTGATGTGGGAATTCAGGGACCCTTCCGGTGTCCCTGGCTCCTTCACGTGCAAGAAGTGTGTCCAGCTGCAGCTCCTGTTAGACCGCTTGATGGCTCTGGAACTGCTCATGGATTCTCTTTGGAACATCCATGATGCTGAGGATGCCGTGAATAGAACGTTCAGTGAGTTGGACACACTGCAGTTAAAAATTACTGAGGGAGATAGGAAATGGGTGACCACCAGACAGAGGAAGAGTAGGAAGGCAGTGCAGGGGTCCCCTGAGGTCATCTCCCTCCAAAACAGATATACCGATTTGCTTACTGTTGGGGGTGATGGCTCACCAGGGGAAGGTGGCAGAAGCTAGGTGCATGGCACTGTGGCTGGCTCTGCTGCACAGAAGGGCGGGAAAAAGAGTGGCAGAGCTATAGTGATAGGGGACTCAATGGTAAAGGGAATAGACAGGCATTTCTGCGGACGCAAATGAGACACGAGGATGGTACGTTGCCTCCCTGGTTCAATGGTCAAAGATGTCCGGGGGGTTGGGGGGAGGGGGGGGCTGCGAACAGCCAGCTGTTGCAGTGCATATAGGCACCGGCGATATAGGTAAAAAACGTGATGAGGTCCTACAAACTGAATTTAGGGAGTTAGGAGTTAAGCTAAAAAGTAGGACCTCAAAGGTAATAATCTCAGGATTGCTGCCAGTGCCCCATGCTAGTCAGAGTAGAAATGTCAGGATAGATAAGAGGATTATGTGACTTGAGGGATGATACAAGAGGGAGGGATTCAAATCCCTGGGACATTAGAACCGGTTCTGGGGAATGTGGGACTAGTACAAATCAGACGGTCTGCACCTGGGCAGGACTGGAACCAATGTCCGAGGGGGATTGTTTGCTAATGCTATTGGGGAGGGATTAAATTAATGTGGCAGGAGGATGGGAACCGATGCAGGAAGTCAGTGGGCAGTAAAGTGGGAACAGAAACAAAAGGCAGGAAGGGGAGAATGAAAGGCAGAGAAACCAAAGTCAAAAATTAAAAAGAGTCACAGTAGAGAGTACAGAGACTATGGAGAACTCAGTGAACGGGTCCTGTAAGGTTAAGACAAATAAAACACGGAGCGTGTACAAAACATGACCGGACTGATGGTCTGAGAAAGCAGGGCAGAGAATGAGGGAAGTCTAGATTAAACTGTATTTATTTCAATGCAAGAGGCCTGACAGACAAGGCTGATGAACTCATGGCATGTATGGGTACATGAGACTGGGATATTATAGCTATTACTGAAACATGGCTAAGGAAGGGGCAGGACTGGCAGCTCAATGTTCCAGGGTACAGATGCTATGGGAAAGATAGATCAGGAAGTAAGAAAGGAGGGGAGTTGCGTTTTTGATTAAGGAGAATATCACGGCTGTACTGAGAGGGGCTATATCCCAGGGTTCACCCACTGAGTCTATATGGGTGGAACTGAAAAATAAGAAGGGAGAGATCACTTTGATAGGAATGTACTACAGGCCCCCAAATAGTCAGTGGGAAATTGAGGAGCAAATATGTAAGGAGATTACAGATGGCTCCAAGAAAAATAGGGTGGTAATAGTTGAGGACTTTAACTTTCTCAACATTGACTGGGACAGTCAGAGCATTATGGGCTTGGGTGGAGGGAAATTTGTTGAGTGCATTCAGGAGGAATTTCTCAATCAGTATGGGGATGGCCCGACTAGAGAGGGGGCAAAACCCGACCTCCTCTTGGGAAATATGGAACGGCAGGTGACAGACATTTTAGGGAGGGATCACTTTGGGAGCATTGACCATAATTCCATTAGTTTTAAGATAGCTATGGAGAATGATAGGTCTGGCCCAAAAGTTAAAATTCTAAATTGGGGCAAGGCCAATTTTGATGGTATTAGACAGGAACTTTCAAAAGTTGATTGGGAGAGCCTGCTTACAGGCAAGGGGACAGCTGGTAAATAGGAGGCTTTCAAAAGTGTGTTAACCAGGGTTCAGGGTAAGCACATTCCTTTAGAGTGAAGGACAAGGCTGGTAGAAGTAGGGAACCCGGGATGACTCGGGATATTGAGGCTCTGGTCAAAAATAAGGAGGCATATGACATGCATCAGCAGCTGGGATCAAATGGATCCCTTGAAGACTATAGAGGTTGTCGGAGTAGAGTTCAGAGAGAAATCAGGAGGGCAAAAGGGGAACATGAGATTGCTTTGGCAGATAAGGCAAAGGAGAATCCAAAGAGCTTCTACAAATACATAAAGGGCAAAAGTGTATTGAGGGAGAGAGTAGGGCCTCTAAAGGATCTACAAGGTCATCTATGTGCGGATCCACAAGAGATGGGTGAGATCCTAAATGAATATTTCTCATCGGTATTTACTGTTGAGAAAGGGATGGATGCTACTGAACTTGGGGAAATAAAAAGTGGTTTGTTGTATATTCTAGGGCGGAATTCTCCCTTACGGATTAAGTCCCCACACCGGTGGGAATACCGGCGTCAATGACTCCGGCGTCAACGGGCCCCCAAGGTGAGGAATTCTCACCTGTCTAAGGGGCTAGGTGGACACCGGAGGGGTTGGCGCCTCTCCAGCCGGCGCCGAAGGGACTGCGTGAGTTCGCGTATGTGAGGAACCGCCGCTGTGATTCCGTGCGTGCGCAGACCGGCCGTCGTATTTTGGCGGTCGGTGGAAGGCCGCGCATGCGCGGGAGCGTCAGCGGCTGCTGACGTCATCCCCGCACATGCGCGGGGGGGGCGTCACTTCCGCATCGGCCATCGCAGACGCAATGGCCGAGGTGGAAGGAAAAGAGTGCCCCCACGGCACAGGCCAGCCCGCGGATCGGTGGGCCCCGATGGCGGGCCAGCCCACCGTGGGGGCACCCCCTGGGGCCAGATCGCCCTGCGCCCCCCCCCCAGGACCCCGGAGCCCGCCCGTGCTGCCAATCCCGCCGGGAAGGGAGGTGGTTTGATTCACGCCGGCGGAACAGGCATTCCAGCAGCGGGACTTCGGCCCATCGTGGGCCGGAGAATCGACGGGGGTGCCGGCGCAGCGCAATTCCCGCCCCCGCCGAATTTACGGTGCCGGAGAATTCGGCGGCCGGCGGGAGCGGGATTCACGCTGCCCCCTCGGCGATTCTCCGACCCGGCGGGGGGTCGGAGAATCCCGCCCCAGGTCTTCTCTGGAAGCTTCTGTTTAACTTTTGCTGTCTGAGCCTCCAGCAAGTTTAAGCAATGAAACACAGAGCACATAGATCAGTTAACAGGACTAACATAATCAAACACAGGTCAATGAAACCATTGACCAGGACAGCACCTGTCTGACAAAGTGAAATATTACCTGAGTATATTCGGTCTATAAGTAGCATGACAAACCCAATTGTGCCAATTACCACCTTATCAGAGTGCTCTCAATCATCAGCAAGGTGATGGAAGATGTTATTGACAGTGCTCAAGCAACACTTACTCACCAATAACCCATTCACTGATGCTTGGCTTCAGATCCACCAAGACCATTTTCTCTTGGCCCCATGACAGCCTTGATCCAAATATAGAGAAAAGAGCTGAATTCCAGGGGTGAGGTGAGAGTGACTGCTCTTGACATTTGACCGGGTGTGGTATAGAGGAGCCCTAGAAGAACTGTAGTTAAAGGGGTTAGGGGGAAACTCTACACTAGCTGGAGTCATGCCCAACATAAAGAAAGGTTGTATTTGTTGGAAGTCAATCATTTCCATTAAGTGAAAGTGACCATAGTCCCGGAAGACCATAGGCTGCTCTCCCTTTTGGTGGTGAGTTAAACCTGAGGGCCAACACACCTCAGCCAAAAGGCAAGGTTTAGAAGACAGGGCCTCATAGTAACCTCAGCTGGAATTGAACCCAGCTGTGATGACCGTTCATCACACCACCCTGCTGGCATCACTCTGCATCACAAACCAGCCATCTAGCGAACTAACTTTGCTGCAAGAATCCTTCGGGGAGTCTGTTAGACCCAATCATCTTTAGCTGCTTCATTAATGGCCTTCCTTCAATCAGAGGTTCAGAGGCGGGATTCGTCCGAATCCGCGTGATGGCCCGATGCCGGTGTAAAAAACAGCGTGAACCACTCCGGTGTCGCGCCGACCGGAGGTTGAGGAATTCTCCGCACTTCCGGGGGTTAGGCCGGCGGCGGAGGGGTTGGCATAGTGCCAGCCAGCGCCAAAGGGACTGCGCGAGTTAGCGCATGCGCAGAACCGCCGGCGTGGTCCAGTGCATGCGCAGACCGACCGGCGTATTCTAGCGCATGCGCAGGGGGGGGTGCCTCCTCTGTGCCAGCCATGGCAGAACCCTACAGGGGCCGGCGCAGAAGGAAGGAATGCCCCCATGGCACAGGCCCGCCCGCAGATCGGTGGGCCCCGATCACGGGCCAGGCCACCGTGGGGGCCCCCCTGGGGTCGGATCCCCCACGACCCCCTGAGGACCGCACCAGCCAACTTACCTGCCAGTTCCCGCCGTGTGGGACCATGTCCAATCCACGCTGGCGGGACTGGCCAGAAAGCGCCGGCCGCTCGGCCCGGAGAAATGCCGGGCGGGCCGCTGCCAACAGCCCCCGACCGGCGCAACGTGTTCCCCGACCCCGCCCGAAAACCGGTTCCGGAGAATACGTCAGCCGGCGTCTAAGTGGCCGGGCAGGATTCAGATAAAGACCCGGAATATAATAAAAACCATGAAGCAAATACTAAAGAGGTCAGGATCCAGGTTAACCCGGAAGTGGAAAGTTCTGCCCAATACCTTCTTGACCCGAGTACCCCACCTGATCAAATGTGTTCAACTGCAAATGAAGGAGCAGCCTGTTGAGCCCAATAGTCCTCTCCAGATGGTTTACAGATGCTTGTAGTGACCCGAAGGCTAGCGAAGCCACATCCCATCTCCAACAGTCATGCATTTCTCGCGCCTCATCGTTATCATCATTATCATCAGTCCAAAGATGTGCAGGTTAGGTGGATTAGCCATGATAATTTGCCCTTTGTGTCCAAAATTGCCCTTAGTGTTGGGTGGGGTTACTGGGTTATGGGGATAGGGTGGAGGTGTTGACCTTGGGTAGGGTGATCTTTCCAAGAGCCGGTGCAGACTCGATGGGCCGAATGGCCTCCTTCTGTACTGTAAATTCTATGATATTCACCTACATTTGAGCAGTGCCTGGTGGAGAAGAACGAAGTCCAGGGGAAGCCTGAGGAAAAGATTTCCCCGAAGACTGGGAGAATGATTCTGCTCCACAACAGGAACACAGAGTGAGAGCTTTTGGTGTTGCGTCATGCTCTTGCCCGGACCTGGAAAAATTCATCAACTTCGCTTCCAGTTTCCACCCCTCCATCACTTTCACCTGGTCCATCTCAGACACTTCCCTTCCCTTCCTTGATCTTTCTGTCTCAATTTCCAGCAATAGACTATCCACTAATATCCACTACAAGCCCACTGACTCCCACAGCTATCTGGACTACAGCTCTTCGCACCCTGTAAGGACTCCATCCTTTTCTCTCAATTCCTTCGCCTCCGTCACATTTGTTCCGATGATGCCACTTTCCAAAATGGTGCTTCGAAAATGTGTTCCTTCTTCCTCGACCGTGATTTCCCACCTACAGTTGTTTACACAGCCCTCAACAGTGTGTGGTCCATCTCCCGCGCCACTACCCTCACCCCCTCCACTCCCTCCCAGAACAAGGATAGAGTCCCCCTCGCTCTCACATTTCAACCCACTAGCCTCCGTATGCAAAGCATAATGCTCTGCCATTTTCGCCAACTCCCGCGTGATGCCACCACCAAACACATCTTCCCTTCACTCCCTCTGTCAGCATTCCGCAGAGATCGTTCCCTCCGAGATAATCTAGTCCACTCCTCCACCATACCCAATACCTCTCCCATCACCCATGGCACCTTCCCATGCAATCGCAGGTGTAAAACCTGCCCTTTTACCTCTTCCATGCTTAACATCCCAGGCCCAAAACACTCATTCCAGGTTAAGCAGCATTTCACTTGCATCTTTTCCAATTTAGTCTATTGCATTCGCTGCTCCCAATGTGGTCTCCTCTATATCGGAGAGACCAAACGCAGACTGGGTGATCACTTTGCTGAGCATCTTCGTTCTGTGCGCATTCAGGACCCTGACCTTCCTGTTGCTTGCCATTTTAACAAAAGACTCTGCTCCCATGCCCACATGTATGTCCTTGGCCTGCTGCAATGTTCTAGTGAAGCTGAACGCAAACTGGAGGAAGAACATCTCATGTTCCGGTGAGGCACACTACTGCCTTCCGGTCTCAACATCGAGTTCAACAACTTCAGATGATCAGCTCTACCCCACCTCGACCCATTTGTTTTCATCCCATTTCATTTTAACTGTCCTTTACCATATCTTTCTTTCTTAATATGTATTTAACAACCCCCCCCCCAATCCTATCCACCTTTCCTGAACCTTTCTCCTCTTTGTTTCCCCCTTCCCCTCCCCCACATCTACAGTTCACCCTCTGATGTTAGTTTCTCTGCTGTTTGGCCTTTCACATCTTTTGTTCTCTCTGCGGACTGCCATTAGCACTCTTTCCCCTTCGTTTCTGTGGCCATTAGCACCCTGTTTCCCTGTGTTTCTGTGGCTATGACTCATCTTTCATTCTCACTCCACAGTATAAATATTTCCCACTTTCCCTGTCTGTTAGCTTTGACAAAAAGTAATCGGACTCGAAACGTTCGCTCTTTTCTCTCCCTACAGATGCTGCCAGACCTGCTGAGATTTTCCAGCATTTTCTCTTTCGTTCAAGAAAGTGGGAGCTCCTCTTTTCTGAGAGAGACACTGCAGAATTGGAGGAAGGTGACTGGGGAAAAAAATGAGCAGAAGGATGAAAATAATACAGACCCTGAACCTAAAACAGAAGCTGGAACGAGACCAGCATGCCATTTCAAAAATGTCCAGTTTGCGGACGATGCAAGTTTTTGGATGGCTGGATTTGAGGGACCATACCTGGATTTGCTACTCCTCAGTGATGTGTTGGGTGTTCTGGATCACATACAGGTCACCAACACTTGAAATAGTGCAACACTATTTTATTGAATCATTAACTATTTAAACATACTTAGTCTGAGTCTGTGGGTTATTACGATACTGGTTTAACTAAAGACCTCTGCCTTGTCCTAACCAGTCGATTCACTCAGCACATGGTGAATGTCTGTTTTGCAGGCTGTGAGCTCTGTCCTCCTAGCTAGCTGCTACTCGAATGAGCGGGAACTCTGATGCTCCCTGTCTTTATAGTGCGTGTGCTCTTACTGGTGATTGGCTGTGGTGTTGTGTCTGTTGATTGGTCCCACTGTGTGTCCATCAGTGTGTGTCTGCATCATGATATACTGGTGTATATTATGACACTCAGATAATGAAGAAGCCCCTGTTTGCATGCAGCAAGACCTGGCTTGAGCTGATAAGTGGCAAGTAACATTTGTGCCACGCAAGTGTTGACAATGGCCAACCATGTCAAATAGAAAAAAAGGGCTAAACACCTTGACATTCAGTCAGAATGCCATTGCTGAATATCCTCCCATCAACATCTGGGGTTCACAATTGACCAGAAACTTAATGAGATGACGTGGAAAGCTGTACAGGCGCTTCATATTCAATGGTGAGTGACGTTTCCGAGCCAAATGCTTGGGTGGTTCCACCATGCTCGGGCCGGCAGCCGCCACTGCATCCGTTTTGATCACCATTGGCAAAGTCTCCATGTCTGATTCGGGGTCAGATGACTCAGCCTCCCGCATTTCTAGGTCAAGGGGCTCATCTGCCTCACTGGGTATCAAAGGTGGCTGCTCTGGAGGAAGGGGCACAACCGGGTTCGGGTGCAGAAGTGGCCCATGTGCCTATTCGAATATCTCCCTGTACTTGTGCGGAATACGAGGCCTCGATTGCTTTACCACGGTCCCTGGAATCCACAGTGTCCCGTCAACAAAATTCTGGACATAGACCGTGTCGCCATGGAAAATTTCCTGAGCGGTGTGGGTTGTCGTACTTCAGACTTTTTCCCCAATGTCTGACAGGATGAGGCTCAACCGTGTGCGCAACAGACAACCCATTAACAACTCCGAGGGTGCCAGCCCGGTCGTGGCATGTGGCATGGGGAAAGGGGTCAAATGGGTCTCTGGGGAACCAGAGGCCTGTTTTCGCTTTCTCAGCTTAAAATTCTGTACCGTCTGTTTGGCCAATTTGTTAGATCACGGGTGGTAAGGCGCGGTCCGTACATGGTGGACCCCATTTAGCTTCAGGAATTCGGAGAATTCCACACTCGTGAAAATGGATGACAGGTCAGTGAAAAGTGAACAAGAGTGATAAGCACAGAAGTTTAAAATACTGCGGTATTTATAAAAAAGAGCACAATAGACAAAATGGCACAGCATGGCACTCAATTAAAGTTTAGGTAAAATTTGATGCGAGAGAATGAAGAGAAATGGGAATGTGGATAAACTGAACTACATTGACTTTGTTTTAATTGGCTAATATAATAAAGCCAACCCTGATATCGAACTACTTTTCTTGCTGTAATATTGGTATTTATTCTGATGTCATGGTATAGGTGATGGGAAATCACAAATAAACAGCTGCCTCAGTCAGGCTGAAATGTCCCTGCTGAAAATCTGAGGGCATTGTGCATAAAGCAACACATACTGAACAGAAAGGACCCCATTTACTAAACTGCTAACCAATCTGTTTTGATTTTAATAGTTTCTTATGTTTTAATTATAACAACTATTATTCCAAAGATCAAAATGGTTTATTTCATTGATTAATTGATGGGGCTTCTTAATGGTGATTGAATGTTCCGATTCACAAACATATTGTCCTTGGGCTTAATAGGCTTATCCGTACATTTGTATGTAACACTTTTAATGTAACAATTAGTGAAATATTATTGAATTCATATGAAAATGTCACTTCAAAGGAAACAGCAGGGTTCTGAGGTTAAATTTTTAAGATTTATAAAGCAGCAGACAGCAATATTTGGGTGAAGTACCGGGTGTTCTTTTCCCCATGTCACCTCGACCTACATAACATTGGCCCCAGGCGGGAGAGTCTAGAACCTGTGTCCGTTGCCTCAAGGTAGGTCATCAGCCATTTAGGATTGAAATGAGGAGAAATGTCTTCACTCAGGGAGTTGTTAACCTTTGGGATTGTTACCCAAAGGGTATGTCATTGAATATGTTCAGATTGAAATCGGGGTTGATTTTTCTGTGGAACTTTCATAGAATAGCAGTTCAGAAGGAGGACATTTGGCCCACTTTCAGACCCTTTGAAAGAGCACTCTCGCCTTGTCCCCCGCCCCCCCACGTTCGCAAGCCCAAAACCTAACCTGCACATCCCTGGACACGAAAGAGCAACTTAGATTCGCAAAACCACCTCAACTGTGCATCTTTGGACTGTGTGAAGAAACCAATCACCTGGAGGAAACCCATGCAGACACGGGGAGAACATGCAAACTCCACACAGTCACCCAAAGCTGGAATTGAACCTGGGTCCCTGATGCTGTGAGGCTGCAGTGCTAACCAAAGTGCTGCTCATGTGGCCTTAAAGGAACCAAGCGATGCAGGGATGGGAAAATGGAGTTGATGTAGAAGTTTAGCCATGACCGTGCTAAATGGTCGAGTAGGCCCGAGATGCTGTTTGCTTTACCCCTTTGCCTATTTCTTCTGTAACGTTGTTGGAACCCCAAACTACAGTAGTTCAAAATGTCAAAGAAATACACAAACTAGGAAAAATAGCAATGAAAGAGCTAGATAGATCATTTAAGGGTGACTCGCCTTCTATTCATCTACTCCCGCATTGCTAGTGTAATATTTTATTATCACCAATCTGGAACAAATGTTAGAAGAGAAGCAACATTGAAAAGGGTTGTGTGTGAAACTGCTCGTTGACAATTGCATAAAATATGTGACAATACTTCAACATCCCATTTCCCACCCAGCCCATTTTGTTTTAACAATTATTCCATTCTCTGTTGCCTGTTTTGCTCTACAACCAATTTCACTCTTTGTCCTCGTGTGTTCAAACATTGTCTTCAAGTGTTGAACTGATCCACGTCCAGATTCAGCTGAGGGGGTGGGAAGGTTGAGCCAAAACTCCCCGTTCCGGCAGACCTGTTTCCTTTTAATAAGGGGCCTGCCATTGTTTCAGTCTGGGAAGGAGGGGATGGGATGGAGATCGGATTCATTGCCTTTAGAGGCAGAAACTGAGGCAGGCAGACGGCAAGGCGTGCAGGCAAGAAAACCTGCATCTGTTTACTCTCCCCATTTTAATGATGAACGTCAGGCCCTGAAATCCCTCACCCATCACCCTCCACAATCCGTACCCCCCTCACACGTCCTTGCCCTCATACCCACATAACACCTCCATCCCTATGACACCCCATGCTATCTCCATGCTGTTCCTTGTCCCTCATAGTTGCTTTGCCCCCTCCATGTCCACATTTATCCTCCATAACCACTCACTGTGTATTCATTATGGGCAGACCTCAGGGTATCCTCAAAATCGGGCATAGAAAAATAAACTTATACAAACAGCGATCTTCAAATTCTCTTCATTGAAAAAAAATGTTCATCTTTCAAACTCATTCAAAAATGTAAACTCCCTCAAATGATCTATTATAAAACAGACACTTACCCACTTCCAACATCAATGGTATATAATCATTTCATAGCCTCTCGAAACTGTCTATCAAAATGTGAATGCAGCCCCCTGCTGAGATATGTGGTTCTGGAGTTTTTGAAATCTATCAAGAATTCATGATAGCTCCAGCTATTAAAACAAAACCTGTAAAATGTCAACAATGGAGTCCATTGAAACTGATGGTCTTTCTTTTTCAGTTGGATCTGGGGTTTTATTTCCGAACAGATTGGTCAATCAATGGAGTGTAGCTTATGGTTAGATTTTTTTAATGTTCAACAGCAGGGTTAGTTTTTTCAGTGCTAAACATGGCTGGACATTTCAATCTCAGTCCAAAACATGGCAGGAGAATTTCCTAGCACACATTTCTAGTTTTAAATGCATACTTTCTCCAGTGGGAAAACTATTGTTGACACAATGTTGAACAATGTTATGGTCAACTTAAGCTTTGCAAGACAGAGCCCTATAATCAATAACTGTAGTAAAACACACCTAATTTATAAAACAGCATCTAATTATTGAACCTGAAAGAAAAATGTTAATTTTTATATTTCAAAGCCTGTCAATGAAAGAGTTCCAGGAGCAGGTGACTGTTTTTTGGTTTCCTTCTTGGAATTGGGGTTTCCCCCATGGTCCGTTACTTCTCTTGAGGTGACATGAATCATGTCCCTGACCAATTCCATCAAAATAGCAGAGTCTGAAATACCCATCCCTACATGCAGTAGGCTAGATTGGGATTACTGAGTGCGGGATTGCTTCTTATGCTTTTACTTTTTTTACTAAAACGTGGAGGAACAGAGTCACAGGACAACTAACTATTTTTTTTGAAAAATATTTTAAAGACATCTTGCATATGTACATGAAAATATCAGAAGACCAAACATCAACAGGAACAGAGAATACAGGCCCCCAACCTCCCCAACACACCCTGTCCTCATAACTTTGCAGATGTGAAGTATCTCCCCCCCCTCCCCCGCTGGCACCTCAATTAATCTTGAATCGATCGATAAACAGCTTCCCCCTCCGGGTGAACCCCTCCTCTTCCCCCCGTAAGGCGAACTTGACCTTCTCCAAGTGCACAAATTCTGCCAGGTCAAACACCCACCCCCCCGCTTTCAACGGCTCTGAGTCCTGCCAGCCCAGCCCAACAAGATCTGTCTCTGGGCTATTAGGGAGGCAAAGACCAATACATCGGCCTCTCTTCCCACCCGTACTCCCGGATCTTCCGACACCAAATTGTCCGCAAATATCGCCACCTCCAGACTCAGGGCCACCCCTACACCCAGAATCTTGGACATGACATCCGGGAACCCCTGCCAGAACCCCCTCAGCTTCAGACACGCCCAGAACATGTGGACGTGATTCGCACCCGCCCCCTGCACACAGTCCACACCTATCCTCCACCCCCGCAGAGAAACAACTCATCCTCACAACTGTCATGTGGGTCCTATGCACCACCTTAAACTCGATGAGGCTTAACCTCGCACAAGACAAGGTGGCGTTCACCCTTCCCAGGACTTCTTTCCACGTTCCAGCCCTCTACTCCCCACCGAACACCTCCACTGGAGTGTCCTCCCTCTCCATCAAATCCCCATGAATGTCTGACACTCTCCCCCTTCCCAATAGCATCCTCTGACAACAACTTGTCTTGAAGCCCCGGAGGAGGCAGCCACGGGAAGGACGGCACCTCCCTCCTCACAAAATCCCTCATCTACAGGTATCTGAAACTATTCCCTTTAGGCAGCTCACACATGTCCTCCAACTCTTCCAGGCCTGCAAACGTGTTCCCTATAAACAAATCTCTAAAGCGCTCTATCCCCTCCTGCCACCACCCCAGAACCTCGTATCCAACCCCGCCTGCACAAACCTATGATTGTCACATATCGGTACCCACAACAACATGCCCTCTAACCCATTACCTGCACTGGTTCCAAACCTGAAACGCTGAAACCACCGCCGGGCTCACAGAGTACTGGACCAGCAAGAATGGAAGTGGTGCCAATAATAGTGCCCCTAAACTCGTCTCCCTACATGACGCTGCCTCCAATCGCCCCCACACCGATCCCTCCTCCACTGTCCATTTCCTCACCATTACAATATTCGCCAGCTAATATTAGTTCATCAAACTCGGCAAAGCCAGCATCCTCCTGCCCCTCACCCCTGCTCCAAAAACATCCTCCTCATCCGCAGGGTCTTCCCTGCCCACACAAAACCCGATATTTTCCCGTTCATCTTTTGAAAAAGGACTTGGGAACAAAGATGGGGCAGTTCTGGAACACAAACAAGAACCTGGGCAGCACTGTCATTTTATCCATCTGCACACGCCCAGCCAATGACAGCTTCAGCACACCCCACCTCTTGAAATCCACCTACATTGTCTCCACCAGCTGTGCCAAGTTCAATTGATGCAACTGCACCTAGTTCCACACTACTTGAATTCCTAGATATTGAAAACTTGCTTCCACCACCCGGAATGGCAACTCCTCTAAACTCCTCTCCTGCCCTCTAGCATTAATCATGAACACCTCGCTCTTCCCCATGTTCAATTTATACCCCGAGAACCGGCTGAATTCCCTCAGGGTCTTCGTGATCCTTTCAAAACTGCCCACCGGCTCTGAAATATATAACAAAAGATTGCTGCATTACAACGAGACTCTGCGCTCGGCCCCACCCCGCTCAATCCCTTTCCAACCCCTCAATGCCCTAAGTGTCATTGGCAGTGGCGCTATAACTTAAGCAAAAAGCAATGGGGAGGACAGGCACTCCTGCCTTGTCCCCGATGCAGCCCAAAGTATCCGAAGCTTGTCCCGTTCGTCCGGACATTAGCCATCGGCATCCTGTACAGCAGCCGAACCCAATCCATGAAGTTCTGACCAAACCCGAACCGACCCAGCACCTGTAACAGGTACGCCCACTCCCACCCGATCAAAAGCCTTCTCTGCGTCCATTGCCACCACTATTTATACCTCCTGCCCTTCTGAGAGCATCATAATAACATTCGCTGACAACTGCCGCACCTTCAGAAATCCCGTCTGCTTTTTCCCTATCAACACCGGCACACAATGCTCTACGCTAACTGATGCTAACACCTTTGCTCACAACTTGGCATCCACATTAAACAGTAATATCGGGCAGTACGACTCACACTGCTCCGGGTCCTGGTCTTTCTTCAAAATCAGTGAAATGGATGCCTGCGACAATGTACGGGAGAACTCCCCCCTACCACTTGCTCCGTTGTACATCCCCACTAGCAGAGGCCCCCAACTCCGTACCAAACTGCTTGTAAAACGCCGGCGTGAACCCATCCGGCCCCGGGACTTTCCCTACCTGCATCGATCCAATGCCATCCATCGCCTCCCTCCGCCCAATTAGGGCCCCCAGTCCCTGTCCTCCTCCACCCTAGGGAACTCCAACCTGTCCAAGAACCGCCTCGTACCCTCCTCCCCATCCGGGTGCTCCGACTCATACAGCCTTTTGTAGAAGGCCTCAAATACTCCACTCACCCCTTCTGGATCTGAAACCACCTTTCCCCTCTCATTCCTCACCCTACCAATCTCCTACTTGCCTTTCCTCCATACTTGTACACTGCCCCTCTAGCTCTCCACAATTGTCCTAGCGCCTTTCCCGTGCACACCAACCGAAACTCAACCTGGAGCTTTTGTCTCGCCTTTCGTAGCCCCTCCTCTGGAACAACCAAGTAGTCCCGATCCACCCTCACAATTTCACGACTAGCCTTGCCCTCACCTCTCACTCTACCCTCTTCCTATGCACCCGGATCAAGATAAATTCGCCCCTAACTACCGCCTTAAGTGCCTCCCACAGTGTGGATGCCGAGACCTCCCCCATGCCATTCTGCACCACATACCCTCGAATGGCAGTCCTCACCCTCTCGCTCATCCGCAAACAACCCCACATCCAACCTACACTGCAGCTGTTGGGCCTCCCCCTGTGCCTCCCACAAATCCACCCAATGTGGCGCATAGTCAGGAGCCGCAATTGCCGAATACGCCGAGTTGGCCACCCTCGCCAGCAGCGCCTTGTCCATCAGGAAAAGATCAATCTGGGAATACACCCGGTGCACATGTGAAAAGTACCAGAGCTCCTTCGCCCTCGGCCCCCACCAAACCTCTATGGGTTTGCCCCCCCCTATAAGGTCCATGAACCCCCTCAACTCCCAAGCCACTGCCAACCTTCGACCTGGGATACGACCTGTCCATTCTCAGATCCAGAACCATGTTAAAATGGCCCCCAATATTAGCCAGTGCATTTCCAGATCGAGGAACTTCCCCACCACCCTCCTCATAAAATCCATGTCATCCCAATTTGGGGCATAAACATTCAGCAGGACCACCGGTGTGCCCTCCAGCTTCCCACTGACCATCACATAACTACCTCCCCCCCACCTCGAGTTGTCGACAATTCTACCCACCTCGAAAGCCACTTTCTTATTGACCGGCACTGCCATACCCCTTGCCTTCATTTCCAACCCCAAGCGAAACACCTGCTTCCTCACCCTCATCTGATCTCCTGCAAGAACACAATGTCGATCTTCAAACTCCTCAAGTGCGCAAAAGCACGTGACCGTTTAATCGGCCCATTCAACCGTCGCACGTTCCAAGTCACCAGGCTGGAGTTTGCAAATGAAAAAAAAGAACAAATGAGAATCAGTCAGGAAAATTTAAACATTTGACATTGGACTGTCTAAAGGATAAACTTGAAAAAGAAAACTTAGCAAAGATTGATCTTCAGTTAAAATGTGGTGAAATTCGAGCATCAGAAGTATTCATGAAGGATCACGGAAAATGCTTTGAAGAAGAAGAGGAGATTCTGGTAAATCAGAATAATTTGTTGAATGCAGAGTTAAAAAAACAAACTAATAAACTGTTAGAACTATGTTGTGAGAAGAACAATGGGATTTTTAAACTTCAATGCAAAATGGAGGAAATTAAGAAGGTGTTTTTCGATCCTGGACCAGACCACAACATTTGTTAGCATACCAGACAAGAGCCCCCAAAACCTTAAAAAAATTAAATTGCGAGGAAATGATACTTTGCTCCGGGAATATTTCCACTGACCAATGGGCATCATTTATATTAAAACAAACCTTATTCCTAACACAGGATTAAACATATTAACATCACAGAAAATAACTGACAAGTAAGATGAACAATTCATAACAATGAAAGGAAACATTTTAACTTCTAACTGATATTTTCTCTATCTCCAATTAAGCAAAGCCCATCAGAGGTCAAAAGCCACTTATAAATACAGTTTGAAAACACAAGGATATTTGTGGTCTTCTGGGTAGAGATTTCTTGGAAAAGACTGCTTGAAGAGAGAGAGATACCCTTTCAGATGCCAGCTTCAAGTCTTGCTGTCTTTTGTAGACTACTGCTTAACCTGGCAGCTTTTGGCAAAAGCTTCTGCTCAGCTTCAAGCTCCCAGCAAAATTAAAAAGCTAAACTGCCTGCTAAGACCTGGCTCCTCCTATTAATTACATCATCTCTATCTATAACTGCATTTTGACCATCTTTCTGAGGCTGACCACAACCCCTCAATTATTAAATCCCAGCGAACCTTTTTCTTGCAACCAAAATTCAATTCGCCCGATATATGTAAACACTATACATGGTTGGAATTAATAATGAGCACACCTTTACAACATCTTAATTGCACCTTCGGCAGACACAATGTTTGCCTGTATGTTAAACCAAGGTTTTTAAAAAATATTACTGCAGCAGATATATACATACCGTAACCCTGGCTCTTAAAACAATTACTGCACCAGATACATATAATACAACATATCTACAAATGTCTTACATTCATCACAGGTAGATGGTGTGGAGTATCGCAGTTTGAAAAGTGTTCTTGTGAATGGAAACATATTGTTGAATACTGATACAGTTGAGCAAAGAACTGATTCAAGTAATGTTACTGATGTATCAAAGTCAATGATGGAAGTCAATGATGAACAGTAAAAAAACAACTGAAGTATTTGCAAAATTGGAAACCGGAAGGACTGAAATTGCAAAGTGATTTTTCTGAGTCAATAACCAGAGACTCTAATTTTAAAACGCTTAGCGTTGATGCTACACAAGATGGTGAAGGTGGGTGAAAGGCAAGTGAAGAGTTTGCCAAAGACCATTTAAACTCCATTAGGAACTAGACTGAGATAGATGAGAAATTGTGCAGAAACGTTGAAGGATGAGGCCAAACTATGAAGCTACAGAGAGTGAAGTAATTGATATAGCTCAAATTGAATTGAAAGAACTCATTTGAAATGGTACTGGGTGAAACAACAATATCACGGTGACACAGTAGTTAGCAGTACTGCCTCACAGCGGCAGGGACCTGGGTTCAATTCCAGCCTTGGATCACTATCTGTGTGGAGTTTGTGCGTTCTCCCCATGTCTGCGTGGGTTTCCTCCGGGTGCTCCGGTTTCCTCCCATAGTCCAAAGATGTGCGGATTGGGTGGATTTGCCATGTTAAATTGGCCCTTAGTGTCCAGGGATGTGCGGGTTAGGTTACGGGGATAGGGCAGTGGACGTAGTAGGGTGCTCTTTCAAAGGGTTGCTGCCGAATCGATCGGCTGAATGGCCTCCTTCTACACTCTAGGGATTTTATGCTTCGATCACAAAAGGTTCAAAGAACAAACAAGGCAAGAATATAATAGTACTTTGATTGAATATAAGAAGCATCTTAACAATATTCTTGAAAAAACTAAGAGAGATTTTGACAAAAGGAAAAGAGATGTTAACGCACAAAAATTATATGTTGACTGTGTTAATTTGAAAAGCAGATTTACCACATTTGAATTTGGAAAGTGGATTTGAGAATGGAACCATGGCTTTAAGTGACGAAAAGGACAATTGCACTGTAGACTTAAATAAAATGTTATATTCTGAGTTGAAAACTGGAAATAAGAAGGAAAAGAAACACAGGGCTTGAGTTATGATAATGTTACGATGTATAGATTCCGATGTTATCGTAATCGTCTTTGTTTTGGTTAAATCATTGCTTTATGACATGTAATTATGAACTAAGAAAACTGTACTTGTATGATGCAATATGTTATATTTGTCATGTTAACTCTGGAAAAAGTGGATCTAACAACAGTGTAAAGACGTCACGATTAAGTTTCTATCGTGGTTAAAGCCTGCTGAATCACGCCCAAAATGATAAATGTTTAGATAGTAACCCATCACCACAAACACTCCAAACTCTCTCTCAGTGATGTGTAACAAAAGCAGCCATGAGCAAAGTTTTTATTGCACTATTTGTCTAATGTTTAATGGTCCCCAGGAATTTGTTTTGGGGTCTCACCTTAGTTTGAATGGGGAGCTTCAGGAACCCCAGGAAACCGTGAATGCACCCTTCAACCTGCAAGCACTTCAAAATATCGCAGCAATTTAGAGATTTGCCCATGCAAATTGCTAACTCCACTTCCCTGATGCTATTCCACTGAACACACCCAATTTAATTGCTGAGGTCCACAAGTTGGGACTGGCTTCTGGATACACTCACATTACACTCACATTTTCCACAAATGTAACCTTACACTCCCCACTCAACCCATACATTCTGCTCTCTGTTAAAATTCCCCTGCTTGATTTCAACGTGAAACAAAGTAGTAGCTTAATATTAGCATACCATTAATATAACATAGCATAATATCATTTTCAGAATTAGGGTCAGTTTTATAAATGAATGGAAAATCCTTGGCAGCAAAGCAATGATAGCCTGATATCCGTATGGCATAATCATTTATAAATCTGCAGCTTCAATCATATGCTTTCTATTCAAGTCTACATTATAAGTAAAAATACTTCACTCCTCCAGAAATGGCTGCAGCATTGAGTTAAATTCCTTTCATTTATCATATTTTGTTTCTTTATGAAATTATATCAATCTTGGCTCAGTGATAGCAATCTAGCCTCGGAGTTAGGAGGAGGTGGCTTCAAAAGCTATTCCAAATATTTTAGCACATAATCTAGGCTGCAGTGCTGAGGGTGTGAGGGGGGTGCTGCAGTCCTGAGGGTGGTGTTGCATGTGCCATGGTGAACCGCAACTCAGCGGGGTCTCACTTGCTCGCTCGATGCCGACATGTCCCTCTTCAAACCCAATCCCATCCCTCAGCCAATCCTGCCCATATGTTGCCTTCCGCACTGCACCCCTGTCGCCATCAGTAAGTGTCATGAGCCTGTAATGTGAGGAGTCTCTATCCACGCCACCCACCCCTGTCAACAGGGGTACCGGTGGCTACCGCAACCAATGTTAGCTGTATGCTCTGTGGCTCCTGTCCTGTTTCCCAATTGGGTCGACAGTGGGTGTCGTCATTCATTGGATGTGCTGTGTATTATCCTGCCAGCAGGGTGACACCTGATTGTGCAGTGGAGACGGTCACCATGTGCCATCAATTGCCTCCATGCTTAGAGGCTTGTGTGTAGACAGGTCCTACAGAAGGTGGTGAGGTAGTGAAGTGTGCATCTGCTGGGTGCGTAGCTGCAGTGTGATCTGAGTCCTGGGTGTGACAAACAAGTTGTGATAACCTATCCAGGGGCAGGATGGATGGGAACAGGACCATGGTGGACAGGCAGGGCTTGGAGACAGCCGGTGGTCCTGAGAAGTGGGCTAGCTGATAGTGTCACTGTTGAAGCCCTGCGAGGGGCTATGTGCCAGGGAGGGTGCCAAAGGTCATGGTACATCTGTCCTTTGTTTGGGATGAGCTCTGCTTTTCCCCTGCTTCCCCTGCAGAGGGGCTGTGCTTCTAATGAGTGCACTGAGAAGTGGCAGCACCTGGTGTGTCACTGATTGAGCTTGGCCACGCCCATCCAGTTGATGGGTCAGCTGGGGTCTGAGGGCTTCCAGAAGGGCGGCTTGGTTGGGCTCACAAATGGCCATAGGCTCTGTGAACATTTACAGTGAGCAGTGAGCAGAGCGAACAACCAGGGGCCTATAACTTGTACCAAATGGGTGCATTTAAAACACAGATTGCAGCAATGGTGATCTGAGCCAGGCCAGTCTGATAGAATCATAGAATCATTGAATTTACAGTGCAGAAGGAGGCCATTTGGCCCATCAAGTCTGCACCAGCCCTTGGAAAGAGCACCCTACACCTCCACCCTATCCCCGTAACCTAGTAACCCCACCTAACCCTTTTTGGACATTAAGGGCAATTTATCATGGCCAATTCTCCTACCATGCACATCTTTGGACTGTGGGAGGAAACCAGAGTACCCAGAGGAAACCCACGCAGACATGGGGAGAATGTGCAGACTCCCCACAGAAAGTGACCCAAGCAGGAAATCGAACGTTGGACCCTGGAGCTGTGAAGCAACTGTGCTAACCACTGTGCTACTGAGCTGCCCGGTCTCAAGGGGGACATCATGAATCCACAGACCTGTCAAAACGTCAGTCCCCCCCTCTATTCCACCAGCCCTGGCAGCCACCCCCCAGCAAGCGCTACAATTTTGAACACATTTCAAAACTTTGCTGACTTTCTCTCTTTGCATCAGTAGACAATAGCACCTAGTCCCCATTTGTAAATACTTGTAGTAAATCATGCCCACGTGACTTCCATCTGAGAGGGGCAGAGCATCACGGAGGGG
Source organism: Scyliorhinus torazame (assembly GCF_047496885.1). Lineage (NCBI taxonomy): Eukaryota > Metazoa > Chordata > Chondrichthyes > Carcharhiniformes > Scyliorhinidae > Scyliorhinus > Scyliorhinus torazame. The sequence goes on from NC_092707.1 coordinate 78,602,921, forward strand.
CGGATCATTCTGTGCCCAACTTGCTCAATACATTTAAATGCATGTAAATGTCGGGTTTGCATGCCCCCACCTTGTTTTAGTCGTCAGAGAGGGACTGGAGCATGATGCTTGAATTTGTGCTGGGCATGAACCCTGATTTTTGACGGACGTCTGATTCTCCACCCCATTGCGATTCGCATTTCTGGCGTCGCGAGGCAGAGAATCCAGTATTTCCTGCATTTCCTTTCAGATTTGCAGCATCTGTCGTAATTTCCTCATGGGTCCTATTCTTAATCCACCTTGCAAAGCTGCTGGTAAATCTCTCTCTCAACTTGAACATCACAGCACGCTGAAGAATAATGGTTTATCTTTCATCACTATGACACAAGTTGGGCTTTATTAAATCCTGATTGTAAAGCACTTTAAGGATTTCTAAGCTTTGATTATTTACCTCAAGCAGTCGCCAGTTTTGATCCGTCATCAAGATACGTCTGAAGCCAATCAGCTTTATATTGTACGGCTCTAGTGTTGAGACATTTCGGCTGGTTATTTTCCTTAATCTTCAGGGACACTTGTACACCTTTCATGGACCCCACTGTGTCTTCAAAAACACTACTGTATTTTTTTATGATGGTCTGTAAGTCTGAATTTTAAACAACTAAACAGTTGACAGTGCTCCAATTCAGTTTAATCCTTTCCAGCCAAGAGCGGCCAAAGAGAGCTGGAAAACTTCATCGGACCACACGGAATGGAAACTCTGCTGTTTGTTCACTTTGCTCAACCTCGACTGTGAGGTAAACTCTCAGTGGCACTATCTCTTCAGTTTGGTCCTCAAGCTCACATCTCCTGGTTTTATGGCAGGTAGTTAAGTTTCCATTCATGGATGGTCTCAGGAATTAGGGAGATGGCAGCCCCCATGTCGACCTTCATTTTTCAAGGTTGTCCATTCAGTTTTGGCACTATCTAAAAACACCTGGACTGAGAGCATGTTGAACTTCAATTCTTCAACAGAATTAATTGTGTTAGCTTCTTTGCGGTTGTCGTTCTTTGCTTCCATATTGTGACATTTCTTTGTTCAATTTGTTTTGTTACTTCCTTTGAATGTGTTCTGAATCGTTCTTTGAGCTGGAAAAGGTATTTTCCTCCAACAAGCTCTCGCTTGTGGGCAGTTCTGTCTCAATTTTTGTTTTGGCTGTCCTTGTACCAACAATGGCCTGTTTTTGCACAGTGATGACATGCCTGTTGCTGGGTAAACTTCTGGGCAGCAGCCAGTTTATGAATTCTTGTGCTTGTTTCAAGCTGAGAAGGCTCCTTAGCCGAGAGCTCCATTGAAACATCAGTATCTAATGCCATCTTAGATTTTGTTCCGTTAATAATCTTTTTCAAAGCACACAATAAACGATCTCTAATTCTGTCGTCTAACGAATTCACAAATTCACAAAACTCAGCAAGTCACTTCAGCATTGCAACAAACTGTGTAACATTTTCCCCTTCTGATTCCTCCGATGAAATCAAAACCTCTCCGCAATAATCACCGGCTTTGGTGAATAATGATCTTCTAATATTTTAACCAATTCTTGATATGTCATGGGTGGGATTCTCCGACCCCCCGCCGGGTCGGAGAATCGCGGGGGTTGGCGTGAATCCCGCTCCCGCCGCCCTCCTAATTCTCCGGCTCCCCAAAAATTGGCGCGGCGTGAGTTGCGCCGCCCGCCTCGGAGAATGGCGGGGTCCAGTGCGATTCAATGGGCGCCTGGGCTGCCCGAATTCTCTGGCCCGCGATGGGCCGAAGTCCCGCCCGTCTTTTGCCAGTCCCGCCAGCGTAAATTGGAGTAGGTCCCTTACCGACGGGACCTGGCGGCGCGGGCGGGCTCCGGGGTTCTTGGGGGGGCGTGTGGGATCTGGCCCCGGGAGGTGCCCCCACGGTGGCCTGGCCCACGATCAGGGCCCACCGATCCGCAGGCGGGCCTGTGCCATGGGGGCATTCTATCCTTCCGCACTGGAGGCTGTACCGGTCCGCCATTCCCGCTGCAGAAATAAAGCCCTCTGCGCATGCGCGGGGATGATGCCAGATGCGCTGGCGCTCCCGCGCATGTGCCAACTGGAGCAGACTGGCGGAGGCCCTCCGGCGTGGCGCTAAGCCCCTTTCCCACTGGCTGGCGGGGCGCAAACCACTCTGGGGCGGGCCTATCCCCTGAAGGTGCGGAGGAGTCCGCACCTTTAGAATCATAGAATTTACAGTGCAGAAGGAGGCCATTTGGCCCATCGAGTCTGCACTGGCCCTTTGAAAGAGCACCCTACCCAAGCCCACAACTCCACCCTATCCCCATAACCCAGTAACCCACCCAACACGAAGGGCAATTTTGGACACCAAGGGCAATTTAGCATGGCCAATCCACCTAACCTGCACATCTTTGGACTGTGGGAGGAAACCGGAGCACCCGGAGGAAACCCACGCACACACGGGGAGAACGTGCAGACTCCGCACAGACAGTGACCCAAGCCGGGAATCGAACCTGGGACCCTGGAGCTATGAAGCAATTGTGCTAACCACTATGCTGCCATGCTGCTTTGGGGCGGCCCGACGCCGGAGTGGTTCAAGGCACTCCGTCCCGCCGGGACCCCCCGCCCCGCCGGGTAGGGGAGAACCCCGCCCCATATCTCTGAGGATCCAGTTCTCTGAGTCCTCATCAAAAGAACCCATCTTACCAACATTTCCCACCATTTTTCACAGTATCAGAATGCTCTCCCCCTTCATATTCAGTGGTCCAGTTCATTCAAGACGGACTACCAATTTGTAACACCTTTAACTTTGCATGCAAGTTCTTTTGATCTCTGCTCTGCTCTATCTCCGTGTCTCACTGTACTGCACCTGGCGAGCCCTGCAGCCTTGGATCGCCGGTTTAAAATCGCTCCGGGCACTTACTTTGAATTTTTACCCCAAAACTCAAAATCGGTTCCGATGCCAGCAACTTCTGGCCTTCTGGTAATCTGCTGGTGGATTAGTTTGTTGAAGCCATCAATCTTCTGAAGCTTTTTTTTTCTTTTCAAAAAATTATTATTTTTCTTTTTTCTGATCTGTTCCTCGTTGTCAGTTTTCTTTTTGTAAACTGTTGTGTCTTTAGACTAAGCATATGAAAGAAATAGGATTCTCAAAGCACGTTTGTTTAATGCAAGGTCAACAGAGGTTTATTAAATAAGTCTGATGCACGATCAATTGTACAAAGACTCAGTTTGGATACAACTGTGGCTTTATTGCAGTAAGATGTGTGGCCTCCCACAGCAGCTGGTGAAATGGGTGCTGAATAGAGGACACGCATATTTATACACCTACTGGGTGGAGCCAGCAGGCAGGGGCTACCGGCGAACCTGTTGTACAGGTCCCACCTTACATCACCTAACATAGGTGCAACAGTGGTTTACCACATTCACCCCCTGTTAAAAATGAGTCCGGCGGGAGTGGTGGAGAACTATATACAGTAGTGAATTGATGTACAGTGTTTTATTAGGAGACAAAAAAAGTGTCTTTTGAAAGTCCGGTGCCAGTTAGAGATTCAACCAGTCTGGTGCCTTGACGTTCCGCTGGGAGTGACATAGCGGTGGTGGCGATATCGATGCTGGCGACGTCGGTGCTGGCCTGATGTCGGGTGACCCCGGGAGCGTGCCGAAATCCTCTTCATCCTCTTGCGTGGGCAGGGGAAGGAGGGATGGTCCTGGTGGGGTTAATGGTGGGAGCGCCGGGGGAGGGGAGGATGGCGCCGGCCCGGAGAAGAGTGTATGAGTGGAACCTGCTGGTGCCAGGTCCCTGAGGGAGACAGTATCTTGGCGGCTGTCGGGGTACGCCACGTAGGCATACTGGGAGTTGGCGTGGAGCAAGTGCACCCTATCCACCAATGGGTCCGCCTTGTGGAGTCGGACGTGCCTATGGAGGAGGACCGGTCCTGGAGCTGCGAGCCAAGTCGAGAGTGTCACCCCGGATGTGGACTTCCTGGGGAAGGCAAAAGGGCATTCATGGGTGTGTTATTCGTAGCGGCGCACAGTAGTGACCGAATGTAGTGGAGTGCATCAGGGAGGACCTCCTGCCAGCGAGAGGCTGGGAGGTTCCTGGACCGTAGGGCCAGTTGGACGGCCCTCCAAACCGTCCCGTTCTCCCTCTCTACTTGCCCATTTCCCCGGGGGTTGTAGCTGGTCATCCTGCTGGAGGTGATACCCCTGCTGAGCAGGAACTGACCAAGATCATCATTCATGAATGAGGATCCCGTCGCTGTGGATGTAGGCGGGGAAGCCGAACAGAGCGAAGATTGTGTTGAGTGCCTTGATGACGGTGGCAGACGTCATATCGGGGCAGGGGGTGGCGAAGGGGAACCTGGAGTACTCATCGACCACACTGAGAATGTACGTGTTACGGTAGGTGGAGGGGAGGGGCCCTTTGAAGTCCACGCTGAGGCGTTCAAAGGGGCGGGAGGCTTTCACCAGGCGCTCACGGTCCGGCCGGTAGAAGTGCGGCTTGCACTCCGCACAGACCAGGCAGTCCCTGGTGACTGTCCGTACCTCCTCGACGGAGTAGGGCAGATTGCGAGCTTTGACCAGATGGTACAACCGTGTGACCCCTGGGTGACAAAAGCTATTGTGTAGGGCCTGGAGTTGGTCAACTTGAGCGCTGGAACATGTACCTCGGGAGAGGGCGTCTGGGGGCTCGTTGAGTTTACCGGGGCGATACAGAATCTCGTAGTTATAGGTGGAGAGCTCGATTCTCCACCGCAAGATTTTATCATTTTTGATCTTGCCCCGCTGTGTGTTATTGAACATGAAGGCTACCGACCGTTGGTCAGTGAGAAGAGTGAATCTCCTCCCGGCCAGGTAATGCCTCCAATGTCGCACAGCTTCAACGATAGCTTGGGCCTCTTTTTTGACGGACGAGTGCCCAATTTCTGAGGCATGAAGGGTGTGGGGAAATAATGCCACGGGCCTGCCTGCCTGGTTGAGGGTGGCGGCCAGTGCGACGTCTGATGCGTCACTTTCTATTTGAAAGGGCAGTGTCTCGTTTACTGCGTGCAACCCGACCTTGGCTATATCAGCTCTGATATGGGCAAAGGCCTGTTGTGCCTCGGCCGGAAGGGGCAAGTGGGTGGACTGAATAAGTGGGCGGGCCTTGTCCGCGTAGTTTGGGACCCACTGGGCGTAGTAGGAGAAGAACCCCAGGCAGTGTTTGAGGGCCTTGGGGCAGTGGGGGAGGGGAAGCTCCATGAGGGGCGCATGCGGTCGGGATCGGGCCCCAGAACTCCGTTCTGGACCACATAGCCGAGGATGGCTAAGCGGGTTGTGCTGAACACGCACTTCTCCTTGTTGTAGGTGAAGTTGAGGAGAGTGGCGCTGCGGAGGTATTTAGCAAGGTTGGCATCGTGGTCCTGCTGGTCATGGCCGCAGATGGTGACGTTGTCTAGGTACGGTAAGGTGGCCCGCAAACTGTACCGGTCGATCATTCGGTCCATCTCCCTTTGGAAGACCGAGACCCCGTTAGTGACGCAGAAGGGAACCCTGAGGAAGTGATAGAGTCGACCGTCCGCCTCGAAAGAAGTGTATGGCCGGTCCGATTTACGAATGGGGAGTTGGTGGTAGGCGGATTTTAGGTCTATCGTTGAGAAGACCCGGGGCGGGATTCTCCGACCCCCCGCCTGGTTGGAGAATCGCCGGGGGCTGGCATGAATCCCGCCCCCGCCGGTTGCCGAATTCTCTGGTACCGGATATTCGGCGGGGGTGGGAATCGCGCCGCGTCGGTTGGCGGGACCCCCTGGCGATTCTCTGGCCCGCGATGGGCCGAAGTCCCGCTGCTGGAATGCCTGTCCCGCCGGCGAGAATCAAACCACCTCTCTTACCGGCGGGACAAGGCGGCGCGGGCGGGCTCCGGTGTCCTGGGGGAGGGCGCGGGGCGATCTGGCCCCGGGGGGGTGCCCCCACGGTGGCCTGGCCCGCGATCGGGGCCCACCGATCCGCAGGCGGGCCTGTGCCGTGGGGGCACTCTTTTCCTTCCGCCTTCGCCATGGTCTCCACTATGGCGGAGGCGGAACAGGCCCCTCTCCACTGCGCATGCGCGGGGATGCCGTGAGTGGCCGCTGACGCTCCCGCGCATGCGCCGCACGGCAAATTCAGTTTCGCGCCAGCTGGCGGGGCACCAAAGGCCTTTCCCGCCAGCTGGCGGTGCGGAAATCAGTCCGGCGCGGGCCTAGCCCCTCAAGGTTAGGGCTCGGCCCCTCAAGATGCGGAGGAATCCCCACCTTTGGGGCGGCGTGATGCCGGACTGATTCGTTTTTGGCGCCAGTCGGCAGACATCGCGCCGATTGCGGAGAATCCCACCCCCGGTACTGCGCAATCTGACTGACCATATCAGATATGCGTGGGAGGGGTTACGCGTCGAGCTGTGTGTACCTATTGATGGTCTGGCTGTAGTCCACGACCATTCCATGCTTCTCCCCAGTTTTAACGACTACCACTTGAGCTCTCCAGGGGCTGTTGCTGGCCTCGATGATGCCCTCCCGAAGCAGCCGCTGGACCTCGGACCTGATGAAGGTCTTGTCCTGGGTGCTGTACCGTCTGCTCCTGGTGGCAACGGGTTTGCAATCCGAAGTTAGATTGGCGAAGAGGGCGGGTGGGTCGACCTTTAAGGTCGTGAGGCCGCACACAGTGAGGGGTGGTAGGGGCCCACCGAATTTGAGGGTGAGGCTCTGGAGATTGCACTGGAAGTCCAGGCCTAGTAGTAGTGCATCGCAGAGATTAGGAAGGACTTAGAGGCGGAAGCCGCTGAATTCTACGCCCTGGACTGTGAGAGTGACCGTGCAGAACCCTCGGATCGGGACGGAATAGGATCCTGAGGCCAGGGAGATTCTTTGATTGGCGGGGTGGACTGCGAGGGAGCAGTGCCTTACCATATCCGGGTGGATGAAGCTTTTGGTGCTCCCGGAGTACAGCAGGCAAGAGGTCACGTGGCCGTTGATTTTCACCGTAGTCGAAACGGTGGCCAGGTTGTGTGGGCGAGACTGGTCAAGCATCATTGAGTCTGGCTGCGGTTGGTCGTCGCTGGTGTCCGAAGATGGAGAGCGTGGGGGGCCCAGGTCGTGGAATGTTGTCGGCGTCCATGCTCGTGGGGAAGACAAGATGGCGGCGCCTGAAGATCCTGCGGGGGACAAAATGGCGGAGCCCATGGGTCGCACGTTGCAGGGGCTGGACAAGATGGCGGCGCCCATGGGCCGCACGTGGACTGAGGGGGGGAAGATGGCGCGCCCACTGGCCGCTCGCGGCCCCGGGACGTGAAGATGGCAGCGCCCACTCGCCGCGCGTGACCCCGGGAGGTGAAGATGGCGGCGCCCATTGGCTGCGCGTGGTCCGGGAAGAAGATTGTGTGTAGGTCAGGAGGGAGGGGGCAATAGCGGCGACTGCACGGGCCTGGCACACTGCGGCGAAGTGGCCCTTTTTGCTGCAAACCTTGCAAATGCCACCGCGGGCCGGGCAGCATTGGCGAGGGTTCTTCTGCTGGCCCACAGAAGTAACATCGGGGACCCCCGGGGTGCACGAATTGGCATGTGGCGCAAGCGTATTGGCTGGGTAGAGTCCCGGTTGGGGCGGCCATTTGTGGGGTCCACGAAAGATAGGAGGGGTGGGCCGCGCGGCCGGACGGGTAGGCCTGAGCATTATGTGTGGCGACCGTCATGGAGAGTGCAAGCTTCTTAGTCCCCACTAGATCGAGCGTGGCCCCTTCAAGCAGTCTTTGGCGAATGAGTTCCGACCCAATCCCCGTTACAAAAGCATCGCTCATAAGAAGGTTAGAATGTTCGGTGGCCGTGACGACCTGACAGTCACAGTCCCGGACGAGTGGGATTAGAGCCCGCCAGAAGTCTTCTATGGACTCACCAGGGAGTTGAGAGTGAGTGGTGAGTACATGGCTGGCGAAGAGTGTGTTCGCCTTCTGTGCATAGTTTGCTTTGAGAAGCGCCATGGCGTCCGTGTAGTTCGGGGCGTCCTGGATCAGCGGAAACACGCTGGAGCTCAACCTGAGTACAGGATCTGTATCTTCTGAGCCTCTGTCAGAGGGGTGGTCGCTGAGTTGATATAGGCCTCGAAGCAGGCTAGCCAGTGATTAAAGTCCTTTCTGGTGTCGCTCGATTGAGGATCCAGCTGCAGGCAATGTGGTTTGATTCGGAGGTCCACCTTCTAGAAAATCTTATTGCAATAAATCGATGCACGATCAATTGAACAAAGACTAGAGTTGGATACAACTGAGGCTTTATTGCTCTAAGATGTGTGGCCTCCCACAGCAGCTGGCGAAATGGCTGCTGAATAGAGGACACGCATATTTATACTCCTACTGGGCAGAGCCAGCAGGCAGGGCCTACCGGCGAACCTGTAGTACAGGTCCTACCTTACATCACCTAATATAGGTGCAACAGTGGTTTACCACAAGGTCTTCATTGTTTAACATTTGGCACTAGACTCTCCAAAAGCCTGCAAAGTTGTCACATATGTCACGTGACCCCATTCTTAAAGAGACATTGCACACAACTACAATAACCCACAGAACCAGCCCGTGATTGGACAAGCATTATGTCATCAGCTGCCAGATAAGTTTTTAGTAGCTCCATTTCTGGCAGTCGATCTCAGAGTGACAGGTAAGGGCAGGTACGTTTAAGAGGGAGCAGGTGCTTGGACTGGGTTGGGAGGTGGGTTGCTCGAGCTGGCAGGCTGAGGTGGTGAAGGGTAGCCCAGGGTTATAAAGCTCAGGAACGGGTCACTGAGGGATGGGGACGCAGGAGTGGAGATGCCAGATAGCGGCGCCCAGAGTGGAAGACATAGCAGTATATGACTGGAGGCTGTGTGAGAAAGACGGTGTGAGGCAGGAAAAGAAACAGTGTGTGTGTGTGTGGGGGGGTGGGGTTAGAGAGAGGATGTGAGCAGGGAAGAAGAGAAGGTGTGATCAGGGAAGAGAAAAGGTGTGGGGATGGGGTGGAAGAAAGAGGGCTTAAGGGGAGAAGGTGTGAGGGGGAGAGTGATAGAGGGTGTGGGAGGGAGAGAGAGACAGAGTGTGAAGGGCAGAGATAGAGGATGTGGGGAGAGAAAGAGAAAAGGTGTAGGAGGGGAGAAAGAGAGCCAGTGTGAAAGGGGAGAGGGAGGTTGTGGGGAGGGGGAAGAGAGGGTGTGGGAAGGGAGAGATGAGAGTGCGTGAGGAAGAGAGTGTGTGTGCGGGGCAAGAGTGTGTTCATATGTCTGGCTGACTTCAAGTCTTAGGGTTCTCACTCACCCTCACCCACACACACGCCAACATGCACTCTCATCACAGCAGATGAGCATGAATGAGTCCACACGCTGAGACTGGGAGTGAGCTGGACACATGCTCTACACTCTAATATTCATCTTTATTTACTACTCATTGCTTTCTTTTTGCTGAGCAGGTTGTTTCTTCTCGTGCTATTTTTAAAATTCATGTCTAACGTTGTGCCGAGCTTTGTCTTTCCGAGGTTTGCTCATCAGCCCCTTGAGTGAGGAAAAGGCTCCCCACGCGGTAAGGTTGGACACGCCTGCTCCAATGTTACATTTCAGAGAGAATGCCCCTATGTCTCCTCTCACTCCCCTCACACTCGCTCTCTTTATCCCCTCCATACCTCTCCTCTCTCCACGCCCCCCCCCCCCCCCCCCCCCCCACACACATCCTCTGTCCCTATGTCCCTTCCCTCCAGGAATCTTCGAAAGCAAAACCTAAAAAGTTAAATCCTGCTCTTTGTCATCCTCTTGCTGGAGCTGCTTCTACCCTCGGCTGTAGTACAGTTTGAAGGTGACCAGCAGCTAGTTCATAGTCATTTATAGTAAGATGTCAGCACTGTTTAACTGTAAACAAATACATAATTTGCTTCATTTATGTATTTATTTTTCATCACTTTGGAGAATATTTGTTAGAACTGCATGAAACTATGATGTGTCCAGTGAAGGCACCGCTTAATCTATGGCTAATTGCATACTTGGATGTCCAAGGTTATATGCCAAGTGCTTGGAACTGGGATTAGTCTGGAATGTTCTCCTTTGGCAGATGCAGACATATTGGTCAAATGGTATCGCCCGTACTGTCCGTTTCTATGATGCTGTGACGAATTGTTAACCTTGCAGTCTGAACAAAGGATGGATTATCAGTAAGGTTCCACCTTCCAGATCTTAAAGAATAAGTTTCACTTACATGAATCACTATTGTTGAACTAGGGAACAGAAAGTGCTTCCGTAAAAAAAATGCAAAATTGGAATAGACAGCCATGAAATGATGAAAGACAGAGGAGAGTGTTTATAATCACAAGAACTGTCAAATGTGCATTATGGAACATAAATTACGCATAGTGACAGTTGGAAAGCAAATATTTCTCATGTAATTCTGTTCAATAGCAGAAATCCATCAAACACCGAGGAAAGTAATTTTTGAATGCGTGTGTACTAAAACAGTTTAACAGCAGAACCATCCCTGTAGGTGGTACTCGCACTATGGAATTGCTTCAACAGCATCTCTTTGCATAAGCATTTTGGAACTACAGACTTACTGCCTTGATAGACTATTTCATCGATCACTGTTAACTCCTGTTTAAATTTCCAGTCGTCTTGAGTGTCTGGGAAACAACAGTTTTACTTATGGCCAATTCTCCATTGCTATTTATTTGAGTATCCCAAAGTTTACATCCCCTTCTGATTGACATAATCTTCCAGTAAGATACAGACTTGACGAAAATAACAATGTCATGTATTCTTGCATGTTTTGTGCCTCCGTGTTCACTGTGGCCTCTGTTGCATGAACGCTGTAGAATCACCTGCTCAGTCAGACACCCCCATGGCACACAGCTGTAACCTGATTGTGGCCCTTTATTTTGGCAGAGGAACATATAGGGACAGGTGTAGACCATCTGGCCCTTCGGGCCTACTCCACCATTTGATAAGATCATAGCTGATTGTGTTGTGGTCTCACCTCCACTTTCCCGCCTGCCCCTCCATGACTCCCAACTCCCTCATCTTTGTTAAACTCAGCCTTGAATAAAGTCAATTATCCAACTTCCACTGGGGAAGAGAATTCCATGTCCTCACGACTGGATGCGGCAAACCAGGCTAACCAGGGTCAGTCACCACCACCACCACCATGCCCCTGGCACCAACCCGCGTCTTTCAAACTACTCCCCTCCCCACCCCCCATCCAACCCCGACCCAGGAGAAGAGAGCCCAAAACTGCAGGGGAGGAGAGAAGAACAGAGGGGTCCCACAGGACCTGAGACACCTCACCTTCCTAGAACAGAGTTGGAGATGGTTGGCAGGATTGGAAAGCGGGCAGCTGCTGAGGCGGAGGTCGGCATTGGAGATGCAAATGAGCCCCCAATGAATCCCTATGGCATGTGTGTCACCCACCCGCACACCACACCCACCTTGCGATCTAACCATGCATGGGGTCATCTGGGGTCCATCGGCCCTCCCGCCTCCATTGCAACCCCGCAGCTCATCTGGTGACAGGGCGGGGCCTGCTGGTGACCCGTGCTCACTGCTGCAACACCGAGACACCCCAAAGTACACATCTGGGGACGATACTGACTTTTCTTCACTGCTATCACTGACACACTCCACCACCCCAGAGACACTCACCTTGGTTGGGCACTTTAGTGAACAGGATCCGGGAACACTCTCTGGTGCGCACCACACATACTGCGGTAAATCAGGTGGAGGTAGGAACACCCGAGGGGCTGGATGGATGGAGGGCAGCCTGCCCTCAGGCACTAGCTGCCATCCAGACTGGTTTCAGGGTTCTGGAAAGGGAGGTCCCATCAATGACGAAGATGCAGCTGAAAACTACATGAAGTGGTATCAGCAATCATCCTGCTCCTGCAGGTGCAGTTGGAGAAATCCAACCGTCTGCAGGGCCAGGAGGCTGTGCCGACAGTGCATGGCACCCAAGCAGCATGGGTGGTGTCGACGGTGGAGGCCTTGGGTTCGAAGGTATCGGCCTGGGGTCAAGATGTCCAAGGACTGGGGAACCCTGTGCAGGTGGTAGCTGAGGTACAGGAAGAGCGGCCATATCACAGGCAGCTATGTACCTGAGCAAAATGGACATTGCAGCATCATTCCAAAGCTTGGCCCAGTCACAACAGATTATGGCTGGGGGCGACGAGAGCATTAACCTGACACCTGACACTGGCTAACCTGAGCCAGTCACAGAAGGGTCTGGTTCAGTTCTGAGTGGCGTAGCACAGTTCAAGAGGGGGGTGGCCCTGTCCCTGTGCTCCAATGTCCTGGTCGAGAAGAGAATGGGCATCCAGGACTGGCAGTTCCAGGTGATGGTGGAGCCCCTAGAGCTCGCTCCGGCCACACTGTCCCAGGGACAAGTCCGGGGCTGTTGAAACGCCCTGAAGGAGGAGGTGATGTGGCTGGTAACTCCCGCAGGGAAGGTGCCGGAATACCACAGCACCGCTGAATTCCCCCTACCTGCCCCTGGCACATCCAATGTGGTAGTGGGAAGAATAGGGTGGCACCTTACTGTGATGTTCTTTGATTTCTGAATGAGGATGGCTTCAAAGTGTCGTATCTCACAAAGAACATCAAGTAATGTATTGAACAAAGCTGATTTATTTACACTACAACTAAATAGACTTGACTTGCTTGCTAAGATATAAAAGGTAACAGATTGACTAAAACTATAATTCTAACTCCAGAGCTCCTGATAACACGACTATTCTCTATCTCGCCTAACAACCTTCTCCCTGAATCAAAAGGATCACATGCTCAAATAAAAGCAAATTCCTGTGGTGCTGCAATCTGAAACCAAAAAGAAAATGCTGGAAAATCTCAGCAGGCCTGGAAGCATCTGTAGGGAGAGAAAAGGCCTAACGTTTCGAGTCCGATGACTCTTTGTCAAAGCTCCCGCAGTATCCTGTGCTCCACGTGTATGCGCCTGATCACCATCTAGTGGTTGGATGTAGTTACAGTAAATTGTTCACCCTTCATTATTCTTACAATACACATATTGTCACATCCCCCTTTCTTTGAAGTTGTTTGGATATGCATTCAAATATATTTACAGTACGTGATGCTTGTTGAGGCTATACATGGTTTCACAGTGTTATTCTCCATTAGTTAACAATTTCTGCTTTTTCACAAATTAAGTCTGTCTATTTTTTTCCTGAGACATGTAGATCTTCTCAGCTGTGTTTGGTTATCCTGCCAAGCTTCTGCATGGTGCTGTTCCAATGCTGTTGACTTTGTGTTCACTGCTGGAATGACGTCTTCCTGACATACTGTTGGAGTTTCTTTGAGTAGCTCTGTATCATAAGAACATAAGAACTAGGAGCAGGAGTAGGCCATCTGGCCCCTCGAGCCTGCTCCGCCATTCAATGAGATCATGGCTGATCTTTTGTGGACTCAGCTCCACTTTCCGGCCCGAACACCATAACCCTTATTCCCTTTATTCTTCAAAAAACTATCTATCTTTATCTTAAAAACATTTAATGAAGGAGCCTCTACTGCTTCACTGGGCAAGGAATTCCATAGATTCACAACCCTTTGGGTGAAGAAGTTCCTCCTAAACTCAGTCCTAAATCTACTTCCCCTTATTTTGAGGCTATGCCCCCTAGTTCTGCTTTCACCCGCCAGTGGAAACAACCTGCCCGCATCTATCCTATCTATTCCCTTCATAATCTTATATGTTTCTATAAGATCCCCCCTCTATTGTGATGTTTGGAAATTTGGGTTGAGTCATCTTTACCTGAAGAAATGCTCTGCGGTTTCTTCTTAAGATAGAACCCTCTTTCGTTACTATTACATCGGAATGTGGAGCTGCCTGGCGTATGACATGTGCCATGCTCGGCTGTCCATTCAGATGGGAGCAGGGGCACAGTGGGCAGGCATGGCTTGGTGGCAGCTGGTGGTCATGCGTGGTGGGCTATCTGAGGATGTCACGGCGGAAGCCTGTCCTGCAGGGGGCAATGTGCCACGGTGGGTGACAACGGCCATGGTACATGCGTCCATCAGCCGGGGTGCACGCTGCAGCTCCCCTGCTGCCCGTGCAGTGGGGCAGTGCCTCGGATGGGTGCAAGGAGGTGAGTCTCGGGCTGTGATGGGCCACGCCCATCTTGCTGATGGATCGGCTGGGGTCTGTGAGCTCTTAGGAGAGTGGCCTGGGGAGGTTGCACCCATACTGCCAGTGACGCTCTGCACATCTACAGGTCACAGCGGGGTGCACAGCCAAATGGCTGCCTTTAAGGCCGCGTTAACGACAGTCCGTGCCCGGATACCACGGACCCAGGGGGACACCCTAACCCCACAGCCTGTATCCTTGTTGCCCTCCACCACTCCCCTCAGCCCTGGCAGATGCGCCCTGGCCAGCGGCACAACTGGCAGCGCACCGTTGTGCTTGTGGTAACTCGGCTTACCTCCTCTCCCTCCCTTCTCTGCCACGGTGCCTGCTTCCTGATGATAAATACCACAAGTGAACCTTACCCTTGTCAGGTCCGCCCGGCAGAGGAGGAGCATCGCGGAAGGCTGGAGAATACCGGGTCAGGCCTGGTAATAATATGCTAATGGCCATTACTGTACAATTTGCATGCCTGTGCTGATGTGCAGCATGGACGGCATTCACGCCACAATTGAGGCATCGGAGTATGGCATTCTATTGGGCTCCCAGTGCCGACCTCGATTTTTGGCTGATGCGCGATTGTCCGCCCCGTCTCGATCGCGATTCCTTCATCACTGGGCGGAGAATCCCGACCTATATCTTTTTCAAATGAGGAGACCAGAACTATGCACTCTATTCCAGGTGTAGTCTCACCAAGGCCCTGTACAGCTGCAGTAAAACTTGCCAACTTTTAAATTCCATTCCTCCTTGCAATAAGTGCCAACATTCCATTTGTCTTAATCACTTGCTGTACGTGAAAACAGCAAACATTTACAAATCAAGCAATTAATGATGTCCATTGTGTTTCAGTTGATAGTGGATTAATTTTTTCAAAAATGCTTCTAACAACTCCTTCTTGTTCTGTGTCCTGCATCTCTTTGAATCAGTCAATGCGTGTGACGCATGATGATGGGTCCTCCAGGGCATATACTCGAGCAATCTGAATCCTGACTGTTACCCATCAGCTGAAATTTGTTTTCCTTCCAGTATCATTCAGATATTTTTAAGGTTTCCCTTTTTTTGTCTATTTGTGATTCCAATTCAACTCCATTCAGCGTCCTTTCCTAGCATTGTCTAAAAGATTTAATTAAGAAAACCAGTCAGGATATCATACATACATAGTGGTTCCTACACATCTTTCTTGATAATAATAATCTTTATTATTGTCACATTAACACTGCAATTGTCACAGTCACACTGCCACATTCCGGCGCCTGTTCGGGTACACGGAGGGAGAATTCAAATTGTCCGAATTACGCAACAGCACGCCTTTCGGGACTTGTGGGAGGAAACGGAGCACCCAGAAGAAACCCATGCAGATACAGGGAGAACGTGCAGACTCCTCACAGACATTACCGCAGGTTTGTCCGGATTAAACTCCACCTGTCATTTCTCCGCCTCAGTCTCTCACCAATCTATATCCTCTGACAATCACCTTCACTAGTTGCAACTCCACCAATCTTTGCGTTGTCCGCAAAGTGACTAATGGATCTGGGGTCACATGTAGGCCAGACCAGGTGAGGATGGCAGACTTCCTTCCCTAAAGGGCATTGGTGAACCAGATGGGTTTTTACGATAATCAACAATGGTTTTATGATCACCAATAGACTTTTAATTCCAGATGTTTATTGAATTCAAATTTCACAATCTGCAGTGGCAGCATTTGAACCTGGGTCCCCAGAGCATTACTCTGGGTCTCTGGTTTACTAGTCCAGTGATAACACCACTACGCCACTGCCTTCCCCGGTGGCTATGACAAAGCCAGTTCTGTATCCAACTTGCCAGCTCACATCTGATGACGTGTGATTTCACCTTTTGTATCAGTCTGCCCTGAGGGTCCTTGTCAATGGCTTTACTGAAGTCCATGTAGACAACACCCACTGCCCTTCCTTCACAAATCATCTTTGTCACTTCCTCAAAAAAAATGATCAAGTTAGTGAGGCACGACCTCCCCTTCACAAAACCATGCTGCCCATCACTAATAAGTTCATTTGTTTCCAAATTTGAGTAAATCTTGTCACTAAGAATAATTTCCAATAATTTCCCTACCAATGAAGAAAGGCTCACCGGCCTATAATTTCCTGGATTATCCCTTCTACCCTTCTTAAACTAAGGAACGATATTGCTATTCTGCAATCCACTGGGACTTCACCTGTAGCCAATGAGGATACAAAGATTTCTGTCATAGCCCCAGAAATGTCTTCACTTGCCTCCCTCAGTAGTGTTACCTGCTTGTGTTTCACTAAGCAATTTAAGTGCTGTTATGACCTCAATTGACAACCAACCCATCCTCCTTAAGTAACTTATCTTTTTCAAAGAACCTTTTTTGCTTATTCTATTCTGTAATTAATAATAATAATAACGTTTTACTGTCACAAGTATGATGTTACTGTGAAAAGCCCCTAGTCGCCACATTCCGGCGCCTGTTCGGGTAAGCTGGTATGGGAATTGAACCCGCGCTGCTATCCTTGTCCTGCATCACAAACCAGCTATCTGGCCCACCGAGCTAAACCAGTCCAGTTTGTCCAGGATGGCAAATTCTTCCACATAGGTCCACAGTTAGGAGACCACTTTTGAGTCCGCGCCTGTCCATGAGAAAAATTAAACAGTTCTGTTTTGTTGGGCCTAGTAACTTTTCACTTCAATAAAACACAAACAATCCACTAGGTTTAAGGAAAAAGTCACTCGCTGCCCCAGTCTACATTGTAACATTGATTTTGCAAACGTTTCTGTTAGTTTCCTTCAGATGAGAGTGGGTGGGATTTTCTGACCTCACCATGACGTGTTTTCCAGCGGGGAAGGCGGCTTGCCAGTGGCCGGCAGCGGGATTGACTGGTCCCGCCTAGTTCTACGGCGTTTTGCGTGGCTCGTCCATCCCTCCGCCGGGGAGCCCGCTACAGGAGGTTGCCTTCAGTGGAAGTGGAAGATCCCGGAGACCAGAAGGGCTGGAAAATCCATCCAAATAGATGCAAATCTTGTGATACAACCTGTGATAGAATGGGGTGGATTGTAATTTCTGAACATGCTGGCAACTATAAATTAGTCATTGGCTTGGTAACAAATTTACTGACAAAAAGGAACACATTTTAAACAGTCCTGAATGTGGCTGAAATGGATGAACAGAACACCTTGTCGGGAGAGGTGTGAAGGGTTTAACAAGCTCCCGCACATTGAGAGGGAACAGGAGGGGAGCTCTGTAAAAAACAGTTTATAGAGACTGAAGTTAGCTTTTAAATCTGCAACCTTTAATTAATTTCCAAGTTGAGGAGCCAGACAGGACTTCTGCCATGAATAAGTTGTACCATTCGCTTACTCATTGTTCAGGTGATACATTTTTAAAAAGTTTTTACTTGTGAGAATTGGAAGTGTATCTTGTGAAGGCTTAGTAATAATTCTACGGGCTAAAATCTAATTGACAAGTCAGGATTTTCTGTTCATCCTCCTCAACACATTGCCAATTTTTTACTCCAGTGATGAAGTCTCTATAGAAAGCCTACAGAGCTGGGGCTAACGAGGAGCTCTGAACAATCTGCCACCTGAATTTGGCAGAAGGCTTGTGGTCTCCTGCCTTATTTCCCTGTGTCAACCAACCATATTCAAGGTCCAGATTATCTCATACTGTTTCTACCTATCTTCTGCCCCCAAGCACTCCTACTATTTCTGCCTCCACTTTAAAGTAAGCTTAAAAAGAATGGGCACAGTGGTTAGCACTGCTGCCTCACAGCACCAGATACCCAAGTTCAATTCCGACCTTGGGTGACTGTCTGTGGATTTTGCATTTTCTCCCCCTGACTGCCTGGGTTTCCTCCGGATACTCCGGTTTCCTCCTGCAGTCCAAAGATGTGCATGCGAGGTAGATTGGCCATGCAAAATTGCCCCTCAGTGTCCAGAGGTTAGATGGGGGTTACAGGGTTATGGGGATAGGACGGAGGAGTGGGGTTAGGGCAGGTGCTCTTTTGCAGTTTTGGTGCAGATTCATTTGGCCAAACAGCCTGCTTCCGTGCTGTAGAGATTCAATGAAAATCATCCTGCCATTACTTTGGCCCACAACAATCCCTGTAGGGTCACTGATTGGGCCCACTGCAGAAGCCCCAAAAAAACAATTCAAGCCCCTGTGGCACATGCAGCAACTTGTTGTGATGAATTTTCTAGATATGTGATGCACTATCAATTACGACGAGACGAGAGTAGAGAGTAATCGAGGCTTTATTACACAGAGATGTGTGGCTTCCTACAGCTGCTGCCGAAATGGCTGCAGCTCGGAGAGCACACACATTTATACTCCGCCTACTGGGCGGAGCCAGCAGGCAGGGATCTACCCCCATACCTGTAGTACAGGGGCCTTACCGTAATACCCTCGTATGCAGTGCAGTACATACAATATAATATAACAGTGGTCACTACCACATTCACCCCCTGTTAAAAATGAGTCCAGCGGGGGTGGTGGAAAACTATTTACAGTCAGGTTGTCATTAAAATTTCAGAGAAGGTTACAAATTTAGACAGTCTTGATCTGTCGTTGAGAGTGCCGCAGTGCTGGTGGCGAGTCAGGCGTCGGTTCGGGGAGCGTGTCAACATCCTCTTCATCCCCGGGTGGGACCACAGGGAGGACGGATTGTCCTGGAGCGGGGGCTGTGGTGGGGTGCGCTGGGGGAAGGGAGGGTGGTGCCGGGGCAGAGGGGGGGGGGGTGGTGTAGGGACCCAGCTGGTGCCAGGTCCCTGAGGGAGACTTTGTCTTGGCGGCCATCGGGGTACGCTACGTAGGAGTACTGTGGGTTTGCGTGGAGTAGCTGTACCCTCTCAACCAACGGGTCCGCCTTGTGGAGCCGCACGTGCTTGCGGAGGAGAACGGGTCCTGGAGCTGCCAGCCACGTTGGGAGCGAAACCCCGGAGGTGGACTTCCTGGGGAAGGCAAAGAGACGTTCATGGAGGAATCCGTTAATCGCCGTGCACAGGAGCGACCAAAGGAAGTGAAGTGCATCGGGGAGGACCTCCTGCCAGCAGGAGGCCGGGTGATTTCTGGACCGTAGGGCCAGCTAGACAGCCTTCCAGACCGTCCCATTCTCCCGCTCCACCTGCCCGTTTCCCCAGGGGTTGTAGCTGGTCGTCCTGCTCGAGGCAATGCCCCTGTTGAGCAGGTACTGGCGCAGCTCATCGCTCATAAATGAGGATCCCGGTCACTGTGGACATAGGCGGGGAAACCGAACAGAGCGAAGATGGTGTTGAGGGCTTTGATGATGGTGGCAGATGTCATATCGGGGCATGGGATGGCGAAGGGGAATCTGGAGTATTCGTCGACTTGAGAAAATACGTGTTGCGGTCGGTGGAGGGGAGGGGCCCTTTGAAGTCCACGCTGAGGCATTCAAAGGGGCGGGAGATCTTCACCAGGCGTGTATGGTCTGGCCGGTAGAAGTGCGGTTTACACGCCGCGCAGTTGTGCGTGGACCCGACCCGGTATCCACAACCCCACAGCCCACCCCCTGCCCCCTCCACCAGTCCCTCCAACCCTCGCAGAAGACCCCTCAGCCATCGGCACGGATCCCGGCCGAGTATGGCTGCGCTGGACCCAGTCCGCAGCCGCCAAGCTGGGTTCCAGCATGGCTGAGACCACACATGTCCCGCGCCGTCGGGGACTTGGCCCAACAGGGGCGGAGCATCACGGGAGGGCATGGCTGATGACGCTTTAACGCCTTTGCAATGGCACGCGATGCGATGACGCCATTTCGGAGCGGGTAGAGCACAGCTGACCGGCGGAAAACTGGCACCGGCCCCGATTTCAGTGACGGAGTCGATCCTCTGCCCAATCGCCGATTACGATATCGGCATCGGCCAACGGAAAATCCTGCCCATGGTCTCAGTTCAATACTGCAACAGGGCCTGTCCCCATTTCAATCAGACGCCAGTGTTGCCTAAAAGAAGGTCCTGGAGGCCTTACAACAACCTGAACATTTGTGAACATTGGGCAAATGTACAAACTCTGCAAAATCTGTTATTGTTCTATGCCTAGCAAATCGATATAATTTTGTGGAACTTAGGCCCCTCAGTTCATTCTACTTGAGTTATAAATAACCAATGGTTCTCCCAGTTACCTATGGAAACAACAAGCTTTCCTTTCACCTGCTCTGGTACTTGCTAAATATATTTCTAACCATTATTCAACCTTTGCTATTTTCTGTAAGATTGCCAAAGACCCAAAGGTTAAGTTGCTATTGTAGCTTATCAACTTTTCATATCTGTTTTATATTTATGAGATTTTCTTTTATTTCAGTTATCTACAGTAATTTCCACTTCCACCTCCATGCTCACGTTTCCTTTTCTTCATCGAGCTCTGTTTGTGTACTTCATAAATATCCAAGCAGAATTATAATCAGACAACATTCAGCAGCTCAATATCTGCTTAGAAAATCACACCTTACAAACATGCATCCCGGTCATATTCTAGACAGTTGCTTTATTGAAACACTGCTGTTGACATACCATTGCAATATTTACCTCCTATTCTTTTCAACAAAAACAGAAAATTCTGGAAATATTCAGCATTCTATGGCATCAGCTGTGGAGGGAAACAGAGTTAGGGGGCTAAATGTTCTGGTCCCGCACATCACGGGAATCGTGGTGGGTGGGACGGATCATTCGACGGACCAGCACAAGGCCCGTTGACTTTGGGCAGGAATTTAATCCCCGCCCAATTTTTCAAGTCTGCAACCTTTCATCAGAACTGGGAAAAGAAGGAGACGGAACAGGTTTTTTGAGCATAGTATGGGTGGGACAAGGACAAAAAAAAGGCCTGTGATTGGATGACAAAAGTATTTGGCTTCCAGGCCCCAAGATGAGGCAAGGGAAGAAACAAAAGATGTGTCCAAAGCGGTGTGCCGCTGACAACAAGTAAAAAATACGAGAAAATTGGAAACACGCAAATGAAAGGAAACAGAAAGGGCATCAAGAATATGGCCTGAAATTATTGAACTCAATGCTGATTTCGGAAGGCCGTAAAGTCCCTAGTCGAAGGACAAAGGTTCGGCTCCTTGAGCTGACACTTCGATTTACTGGAATAGTGCAATTGGCCGAGGACAAAAATGTGTCAGAGCAAGGTGAAGAATTAAAATGACCGGGAGCTCAGGAATGTGGCGGACAAGGTCAAGGGGATTATCTGCTGAGAAGCGCTGTTGCGGAGACTGCATCATCAGAACAGATGTGATAGAGTTGGGAGAATCGGGAGAATGGAGCAGAATCATTACAGGGTATGGGCTGTGAGGGCGTGTGGTTGAGGAGTCAGTGGGCTTATAATGAATATTAGTTGCTAGCTATGTTGGGCAGTGGGCAATATTAATTCCTATGTCTTCTGAGTGCTCTCATACGTTCCCCAAATCTTTCCAAAGGCAAGCTGAGGAACACCTGCTGCATTGAGGCTATGACATTTAGATTTACTGGAATAGTGCAATTGGCCGAGGTCAAAAATGTGTCAGAGCAAGTTGAAGAATTAAAATGACCGGCCACCGGCAGATCAGAAATGTGGCGGACAAGGTCGAGGGAATCATTGGTTGAAATGAAAAAATAAGCTGCTTTATTGAACAGACAGCAAGTGAATATACAGAATAACATTCAAATCAATTTCTGTGTGGTTACATTTTATCCCTATCCTCAGCAACATAAGGAACATAATAAACAACGTGCAGTATCCTGACTGCCTTGTTTTTGGCATCAGATTCCTTCTAACTGCACAAACGGTTGGATTCATTAAGAATAAAAGCATAAAGGGCTTGAAGGGGGAGGAAAGCCAGGGAGAAAGACGATGTAGCCAATGGTCAGCTGGAAGATGATCGCTGCCTCAACCAGCAAGGAAGGAGAGGAGTTGGAAGAATAAAAAGGCACCCGCAACAGAAGACTCCAACAAAGTAAAATCTAGACACATTCAAACCTTTGAACATTTCTCATCCTGTCATGCCCAGCATTGTTCTCCAGGTCACCATCATCTCCTTAGAAATTGTAATTACCCGATACAATGCTCTTACAAATTGTTTACTCTCCTTCTGAAAGCCGCAACTGAGCAAAAAGGCATTTAGAGCACACGCAGCAAAGGGTTTAGTACTTTTCCCATTCTGCAATGCAACCTGCAAAGTTCAAGGTAATTTTTATTTAAAATTACATGTCATTTATTTGATATAAGCCGTGTTCAGTAACACTTAGGATAATTGGCCTGCAACTGTATCCCTAGTAATGATGAGTAGAAAATGCATTGACAAACCAATACAAAACATGATGAAACGCATTAGTATTCAGTGAATTGTAATCTTCACGTTCTGTGCATTTCAAAATTGTCTCCAGGCATGGTAGTTTGGAGAAAGTGATGGACTACATTAGCAGATCTGCAGATTTTAACATTAATCAACATATGTTGCTTGTGGCTTGTTTTGTGAAAATGTCACAGTCAGCAGAATAAATAACTTTTAGAAAGCTGGAGGACAATTTTGCCATGTGTATCGATTAGGCCACTCATATAGTGTGTTGGCTTACATACTAACAGGTTTAAGGATACGTTTGGCCAACACGTCAATCCGGGCTGTTAGCAGCTACGGAATCAAGTTGCCTCGGGTTTATACCAACAAGATGATGTGCGGTCTGGAATAAGAGGAAAAAAAATGTTTGCAAAAGCTGCGATGATTAAATAGCTAGTCGACAGCACGGTGGCCTTTTATGCGTGGAGCTTATCTTGCACTGTCTTAATACTCTTGGCATAATAAGCATGTTTGCAGCACTAGCAGCAGCCTTGGCCATCTGAAATGTGCTTTGGGTGTATTGTCAGTCTTTACACTACCAGCATACACAAACCATCATTCAAATGGAAATGGAAGATTACAGCTCTTGTGACTGTTTGCATCCACAGGATACTTTCCGTTATACGTGCTCTGAAAATTTGATGAAGAAAATCCTATCGAAATTACTTTCAACAAGCAAGAACCAATTTCAAATAACCCTCAAAGTAACTTGACACTTGTTATATTTCTTGCCTTGAGGAAGCGCAATCAATTTGGATTTGGTTCACCCCTTCAAGGAGCTCCAGTTTTGATGTGGTGTCTTTGAAATTTTCTTCCAACTTTTAATAAAACTGGCAGCACTAACTAAATGCATTTTGCAGTATCTTCATCTGTTTTTCTCAGTATATAATGTCCTGCCTCCCACATTGCATCTATGACATGCCTACACTTTGGCACTACATTTCTCTGAATATGGAACAGGAAATCTGCCATCACTGTTATATTCCTTGCCTTTTCCTCCAAGTTACCAGATATGTGGTGTTGACAAAGAATATAAAAATAAGGGGCGGGATTCTCCGCAATCGGCGCGATGTCCACCGACCGGCGCCAAAAACGGTGCGAATCAGTCCGGCATTGCGCCGCCCAAAGGTGCGGACTCCTCCGCATCTTGAGGGGCCGAGCCCTAACCTTGAGGGGCTAGGCCCGCGCCGGACTGACTTCCGCCCCGCCAGGTGGCGGGAAAGGCCTTTGGTGCCCCGCCAGCTGGCGCAAAACTGACTTTGCCGTGTGGCGCATGCGCGGGAGCGGCAGCGGCAGCTCACGACATCCCCGCGCATGCGCAGTGGAGGGAGCCTCTTCCGCCTCCGCCATAGTGGAGGCCATGGCGAAGGCGGAAGGAAAAGAGTGTCCCCACGGCACAGGCCCGCCTGCGAATCGGTGGGCCCCGAGCACGGGCCCGGCCACCGTGGGGGCACCCCCTGGGGCCAGATTGCCCCGTGCCCCGCCCAGGACCCCGGAGCCCACCCGCGCCGCCTTGTCCCGCCGGTAAGAGAGGTGGTTTGATTCTCGCCGACGGGACAGGCATTCCAGCAGCGGGACTTCGGCCCATCGCGGGCTGGAGAATCGCTGGGGGGGTGGCCCGCCAACCGGCGCGGCACGATTCCCACCCCCGCCGAATATCCGGTGCCGGAGAATTCGGCAACCGGCGGGGGCGGGATTCACGCCAGCCCCCGGCGATTCTCCGACCAGGCGGGGGGTCGGAGAATCCCGCCCAAGAAGTTTGAATCAAAACAAATTTATTTTACACTACTAAACTTGATTAGGTTCGCACACTTTACTGAGTAACAGGTACGAAACTAATAATACTGAATCTGGAGTACAGTCATCAATATTCTATCTAACTATTAAACTACACTATGACTTGACCTTGTGCTATATCTCTGTAATGAATTCTCACTCTGCTCCCATCATGTTCTCCCAGAATTCCTAGAGAATATTCCGCAACGAAGTCAACGAACGGTTGCCACCTCCGGGTGAACCCTAACATTGACCCTCTCATGGCGAACTTAATTTTCTCCATAAAGAGAAAGCTAGCCATGTCAGATAGCCAGGGCTCCGACTTCGGGGGCTGAGTATCCCTCCATGCTAATAATATCTGTCTCCGGGCTACCAGGGAAGCAAAGGCCAGAACGTCTGCCTCTTTCTCCGCCTGGATTCCCGGATCTTCCGACACCCCGAAAATCGCCACCTCTGGACTCGCTGCCACCCTTGTTTTTAACACCGTGGACATGACATCTGCAAACCCCTGCCAAAATCCCCTAAGCTTTGGAAATATCCAGAACATGGGGACATGGTTTGCTGGCCCTCCCGCACACTTTGCACACCTGTCCTCCACCCCAAAGAATCTGCTCATCCGGGCCTTTGTCATGTGAGCCCGGTGAATAACTTTGAATTGTATCAGGCTGAACCTGGCACATGTTGTGGACGCGTTGACTCTACTCAACGCGTCCGCCCATAGACCATCCTCTATCTCTCCTCCCAACTCCTCCTCCCTCTTGCGCTTCAGCTCCTCAGTCTGCATCTCCTCTGACCACATAAGTTCCTTGTAAATGTCAGAGACGCTCCCTTCTCCCACCCACCCTCTGGAAACTACCCTGTCCTGTATCCCCCTTGGTGGTAGGAGCGGGTGATGTGTTGGGTGCTCTGCTACACAGACGAACCAACACGGTTGCGAATGGTACAACTCAGTTTTATTACTAACATTTATTTACAGTGGTAATCTGGTTACTGAGGTTCGATCACAACCCTTGAATCTGTGGACCTATTCGTAACACTATCTTGGAGTGGCATTCAGCACATGGTGGATGTCTGAGTGGCTTGCTGTGAGCTCTGTGCCCTGAGCTGTCTCCTGCTGGAATGCCTGGGAAGTGTTGTGTTCCCTGTTTTGTAGTATGTATGCTCTTGCCTGTGATTGGCTGTGGTGTGTGTGTGTGTTGATTGGTCCGTTGATCTGTCCATCAGTATGTATGTCTGTTTGCACCATGATGGTTACCTGAATATCATGACAGCGGGAAGGTTGAAACCTGTCACCGGTTTGTCCACACCTGCAGGTACCTGAATTTGTTTCCCCTCGCCAATCCAAACTTCTCCCCCAGCACCCTCAAACTCAGAAAGCTCCCCTCTATAAACATATCCCCCATCCCCTCAATCCCAGCTCTCTGCCACCCCCGGAACCCCCCATCCATTGGGGGGGCTGGTGATTATTAGAGATTGGAGGCCAAACCGATGCTCCCTCTGCTCCCACTGCCTCCTCCATTACTCCCAGACACTCAGGGCCGCCACCACCACGGGGCTAGTGGAGTACCATGCCGGCGGGAACGGCAGAGGCGCCGTTACCAACACCCCCAAACTGTTGCCCTTGCATGAAGCCGCCTCCATACGCTTCCATGCCGACCCTCCCCCAACCACCCACATCCTGATCATGGCTATATTCGCCGCCCAGTAGTAGTTACTAAAGTTTGGCAGCACCAGCCCGCCCTCTCTGCAGCTCCGCTCAAGCATCACCTTCCTTACTCGCGGGGTCTTGCCCGCCCAGACTAAGCCAGTGATCACTTTGTTGACCCGTTTAAAAAAGGACCGCGGAATAAAGATGGGGAGACACTGAAATACAAACAGGAATCTCGGGAGGACCGTCACCTTCACCGTCTGCTCCCTCCGAGCTAGTGACAACGGGAGCGCATCCCACCTCTGAAAATCACCCTTCATTTGGTCTACTAGTCAGGCCAGATTTAATTTGTGCAGCCGATCCCATTCCCGAGCCATTTGGATGCCTTGATACCTAAAGCTTCCCCCTACTACTCTAAACGGCAGCTCCCCTAATTGCCTCTCCTGTCCCTTTGCCTGGACCGCAAACATACCACTTTCTCCCATATTTAGTTTATACCCCGAAAACCGGCCAAATTATCCCCAGAATCCTCATGATTTCTTCCATCCCCTCTATTGGGTTTGATACATACAGGAGCAGGTCATCTGCGTAAAGCGAGACTCTGTGCTCCACCCCCCCCCCCCCCCCCCTCCCCCAGGCCAGCCCCTTCCAGCCCCTTGAAACTCTCAGTGCAATTGCCAGCGGCTCTATGGGTAATGCGAACAACAGTGGGGAGAGGGGGCATCCCTGTCTTGTCCCCCGATGCAGCCTAAAATAGTCCGATGTTGTCCTATTCATCCGTACGTTCGCTACAGGAGCCTGATACAGCAACCTGACCCAGTCAGTAAAGCCCCTCCCAAATCCGAACCATCCCAGCACCTCCCACAGATATTCTCATTCTACTCGATCAAAGGCCTTCTCTGCGTCCATTGTGACCACTACCTCCACCTCCCTACCTTCCTGGGACATCATGATCACGTTTAATAGCCTTCTTACATTGGCCACCAACTGCCTTCCCTTAACAAACCCCGCCTGGTCCTCCCCAATAACACTGAGTGCTGAATTTGGGTGCATTTGAGTGCTATAGTGAGAGTTTGGTGACTGAGGGATATTAAGGGTTCATTTTTATCTAAAGTCTAGTCTTTCTTTTATTTAGTTAATTAACTTAAAAGTTGCTGTTTGGTTTAGAAGAAGGTGAATTTTCCATCAGCTTTAAACAAAGGTTCTACTTGTAGCTACTTGCAGCTGGAGCTTGTTAATTAGTTAATTGGATTAACCAGTTTTCAGAGGTTAGAGTCACAATATAACTGTGAGCCAGCTACACTGCAGACTTTCTTTGTACTGAGTGCTGAATTTGGGTGCATTAGAGTGTTATAGTGAGAGTTTGGTGACTGAGGGAGTGCTGAATTTGGGTGCATTTGAGTGCTATAGTGAGAGTTTGGTGACTGAGGGAGGGCTGAATTTGGGTGCATTTGAGTGCTGTAGTGAGAGTTTGGTGACTGAGGGAGTGCTGAATTTGGGTGCATTTGAGTGCTATAGTGAGAGTTTGATGGCTGAGGGAGTTAGGTGAGGAGGGAGTAAGGTGCTCCTTTCATTTCATTTCCTACATTTCCTCAAAGAGCGTGAAGGGAGCCGGGAGTTTAAAGAGACTGCAGCTGACTGGGAGCAGAGTCGGAGGGCGGAGTTCCAGTTGGTTCACAGGGCAGCTATATTCTGTTAGGTAAGAGGGGATGGAAGCTAGGGCAGTTGCATGCTCTTCCTGTAGGATGTGGGTGGTGAGGGATACCACCGGTGTCCCCGCTGACTATACCTGCGGGAAGTGCACCCAACTCCAGCTCCTCAGAGACTGTGTTAGGGAACTGGAGCTGGAGCTGGATGAACTTCGGATCATCCAGGAGGCAGAGGGGTAATAGTGAAGAGTTACAGGGAGGTAGCCACACCCAAGGTACAGGACAAGAGTAGCTGGGTTACACTCAGGGGAAAGAAAACAAACGGGCAGACAGTGCAGGGATCCCTCGTGGCCGTTCCCCTTCAAAACAAGTGTACCGTTTTGGATGCTGTTGGGGGGGATGACCTACCGGGGAAGGCCCTAGTGGCCAGGTCTCTGGCACTGAGTCTGGTTCTGTGGCTCAGAAGGGAAGGGGGGAGAACAGAAAAACAATAGTGATAGGAGACTCAATGGTTAGGGGAATGTATAGGAGATTCTGTGGTCGCGAGCGAGACCCCCGGAACGGATGTTGCCTCCCGGGTGCCAGGGCCAGGGATGTCTCGGATCGAGTCTACAGGATTCTTAAGTGGGAGGGGGAGCAACCAGAAGTCGTGGTGCACATAGGCACCAACGACATAGCTAAGAAAAGGGATGAGGATCTAAAAAGTGATTTTAGGGAGTTAGGTTGGAAGCTAAAGAGCAGGACAAGCAGAGTAGTGATCTCAGAATTACTACCGATGTCACGTGCAAGTGAGGCAAGAAACAGAGAGCGAGTGCAGCTGAACACATGGCTACAGGGCTGGTGCAGGAGGGAAGGCTTCAGAATGTGGATCATTGGGATATCTTCTGGGGAAGGTGGGACCTGTACATGAAGGACGGATTGCACCTAAACTGGAGGGGCACCGATATCCTGGGTGGGAGGTTTGCTAGAGCTCTTCGGAAGGGTTTAAACTAGTTTGGCAGGGGGATAGGAACCAGAGCTATGGATCAGAGTATAGGGCAGCTGTTGAACAGGCAGAAATAGTATGCAGCAAGTCTGTGAGGAAGGATAGACAGTTGATAGGGCAAAGTTGCACTCAGTGGAATGGGTTAAAGTGTGTCTGTTTCAATGCAAGGAGTGTCAGGAATAAGGGAGATGAACTTAGAGCATGGATCAGTACTTGGAACTACGATGCTGTGGCCATTACGTGGATTTCACAGGGGCAGGAATGGTTGTTAGATGTTCCGGGGTTTAGATGTTTTAAGAAGAATAGGGAGGGAGGTAAAAGAGGAGGGGGAGTGGCACTGTTAATCAGGGAGTGCACCACAGCTGCAGAAAAGGAGGTAGTTGAGAAGGGTTTGTCTACTGACTCAGTATGGGTGGAAGTCAGAAACAAGAAAGGAGCAGTCACTTTATTGGGCGTTTTCTATAGACCCCCCAATAGCAGCAGAGAAATAGAGGAAAAGATTGGGCGTCAGATCTTGGAAAAGTGCAGAAGTAACAGAGTAATGGGTGACTTCAACTTCCTAATATTGACTGGAACCTCCTTAGTGCAAATGGTTTGGATGGAGCAGATGTTGTCAGGTGTGTACTGGAAGGATTCCTGATTCAATATGAAGATAGGCCGACTAGGGGGGAGGCCATTATGGACTTGGTGCTCGGCAACGAACCAGGCCAGGTGTCAGATGTCTCGGTGGGAGAGCATTTCAGTGACAGCGACCACAACTCCTTGACCTTTACCATCGTCATGGAGAGAGATTGGAACACACAGTATGGGAAGGTATTTAATTGGGGGAGGGGAAATTATACTGCTATTAGACAGGAGCTGAGAGGCATAAAGTGGGAACAATTGTTCTTGGGGAAATGCACAATAGTAATATGGGGATTGTTTAAGGAACACGTGCTGCGAGTGCTGAATTGTTTTGTCCCACTGAGACGAGGAAGGAATGGTAAGGTGAATGAGCCTTGGATGACAAGAGAAGTGGAGCTTCTAGTCAAGAGGAAGAAGGAAGCTTACGTAAGGTTGAGGAAGCAAGGATCTGACTCGGCTCTAGAGTGTTACAAGGTAGCCAGGAAGGAACTCAAAAATGAATT
The DNA here is from genome assembly GCF_047496885.1 of Scyliorhinus torazame. Classification (NCBI taxonomy): domain Eukaryota; kingdom Metazoa; phylum Chordata; class Chondrichthyes; order Carcharhiniformes; family Scyliorhinidae; genus Scyliorhinus; species Scyliorhinus torazame. Next base: position 78,632,531 of record NC_092707.1, read on the forward strand.
GAGGAGAGCTAGAAGGGGACATGAAAAAGCCCTGGCGGGAATCATAGAATTTACAGTGCAGAAGGAGGCCATTCGGCCCATCGAGTCTACACCGGCTCTTGGAAAGAGCACCCTACCCAAGCCCACACTTCCACCCTATCTCTATAACCCAGTAACCCCACCCAGCACCAAGGGCAATTTTGAACACTAAGGGCAATTTATCATGGCCAATCCACCTAACCTGCACATCTTTGGACTGTGGGAGGAAACCGGAGCACCCGGAGGAAACCCACGCACACACAGGGAGGATGTGCAGACTCCGCACAGACAGTGACCCAAGCCGGAATCGAACCTGGGACCCTGGAGCTGTGAAGCAATTATGCTATCCACAATGCTACCGTGCTGCCCCAAGGATTAGGGAAAACCCCAAGACGTTCTACGCTTATGTGAGAAATAAGAGAATGATCAGAGTGAGAGTAGGGCCGATCAGGGATAGTGGAGGGAACTTGTGCCTAGAGTCTGAGGAGATGGGGGAGGCCCTAAATGAATACTTTGCTTCAGTGTTCACTAGAGAGAGGGATCTTGTTGCCCATGAGAACAGTGTGAACCAGGTTAATAGACTCGAACAGGTCGATATTAAGAAGGAGGATGTGCTGAAGATTTTGAAAGGCATCAGGATAGATAAGTCCCCTGGGCCTGACGGAATATACCCAAGGTTACTACGGGAAGTGAGGGAGGAGATTTCTGCGCCGTTGGCGATGACCTTTGCATCCTCACTCTCCACTGGAGTAGTACTGGATGATTGGAGGGAGGCGAATGTTGTTCCCCTATTCAAGAAAGGGAAATCCCTGGGAATTACAGACCCATCAGTCTTACGTTTGTGGTGAGCAAAATATTGGAAAGGATTCTGAGAGATAGGATTTATGATTATTTAGAAAAACATAGTTTGATTAAAGATAGTCAGCATGGCTTTGTGAGCGCAAGTCATGCCTCACAAGCCTCATTGAATTCTTTGGGGATGTGACAAGACACATTGATGAAGGTCGGGCAGTGGATGTGGTGTATATGGATTTCAGTAAGAAGTCTTACAACACCAGCTTAAAGTCCAACAGGTTTGTTTTGATGTCACTAGCTTTCGGAGCGCTGCTCCTTCCTCAGGTGAATGAAGAGGTATGTTCCAGAAACATATATATAGACAGATTCAAAGATGCCAGACAATTCTTGGAATGCGAGCATTAGCAGGTGATTAAATCTTTATAGATCCAGAGACGGGGTAACCCCAGGTTAAAGAGGTGTGAATTGTGTCAAGCCAGGACAGTTGGTAGGATTTCGCAGGCCAGATGGTGGGTGATGAATGTAATGCGACATGAATCCCAGGTCCCGGTTGAGGCCGCACTCATGTGTGCGGAACTTGGCTATAAGGTTCTGCCTGGCGATTCTGCGTTGTCGCGCGTCCTGAAGGCCGCCTTGGAGAACGCTTACCCGGAGATCAGAGGCTGAATGCCCTTGACTGCTGAAGTGTTTCCCGACTGGAAGGGAACATTCCTGCCTGGTGATTGTCGCGCGATGTCCGTTCCTTCGTTGTCGCAGCGTCTGCATGGTCTCGCCAATGTACCACGCTTCGGGGCATCCTTTCCTGCAGCGTATGAGGTAGACAACGTTGGCCGAGTTGCACAAGTATGTACCGCGTTCCTGGTGGGTGGTGTTCTCACGTGTAATGATGGTATCCATGTCGAGGATCTGGCACGTCTTGCAGAGATTGCCATGGCAGGGTTGTGTGGTGTCGTGGTCACTGTTCTGAAGGCTGGGTAGTTTGCTGCAAACAATGGTTTGTTTGAGGTTGCGCGGTTGTTTGAAGGCAAGTAGTAGGAGTGTGGGGATGACCTTGGCAAGATGTTCATCTTCATTGATGATGTGCTGAAGGCTGTGACGAAGATGTCGTAGTTTCTCTGCTCCGGGAAAGTACTGGACGACGAAGGGTATTCTGTCGGTTGTGTCCCATGTTTGTCTTCTGAGGAGGTCGGTGTGGTTTTTTGCTGTGGCGCGTTGGAACGGTCGATCGATGAGTCGAGCGCCATATTCCGTTCGTACGAGGGCATCTTTCAACGTCTGTCGATGTCTGTTACGCTCCTCCTCGTCTGAACAAATCCTGTGTATACGGAGAGCTTGTCCATAGGGGACAGCTTCTTTAATGTGTTTAGGGTGGAAGCTGGAGAAGTGGAGCATCGTGAGGTTATCCGTGGGTTTGCGGTAAAGCGAAGTGCTGAGATGACCGTCCTTGATGGAGACGAGTGTGTCCAAGAATGCAACTGATTTTGGAGAGTAGTCCATGGTGAGTCTGATGGTTGGATGGAACTTATTGATGTCATCGTGTAGTCGTTTCACTACATATATATGTCATATATATGTCATATATGGATTTCATATATATGTCATATATGGATTTCAGTCCGGCATTTGACAAGATTCCCCATAGAACATAGAACATAGAACGATACAGCGCAGTACAGGCCCTTCGGCCCACGATGTTGCACCGACATGGGATGTCAAAAAACAAAAGCCATCTAACCTACACTATGCCATTATCATCCATATGCTTATCCAATGAACTTTTAAATGCACTCAATGTTGGCCAGTTCACTACTATTGCAGGTAGGGCATTCCACGGCCTCACCACTCTTTGCGTAAAGAACCTACCTCTGACCTTTGTCCTATATCTATTACCCCTCAGTTTAAGGCTATGTCCCCTCGTGCTAGCCATTTACATCTACGGGAGAAGGCTCTCACTGTCCACCCTATCTAACCCTCTGATCGTTTTGTATTCCTCTATTAAGTCTCCTCTTAATCTTCTTCTCTCTAACGAAAACAACCTCAAGTCCATCAGCCTTTCCTCATAAGATTTTCCCTCCATACCAGGCAACATCCTGATAAATCTCCTCTGCACCCATTCCAAAGCTTCCACGTCCTTCCTATAATGAGGTGACCAGAACTGTACGCAATACTCCAAATACGGCCAAATGGTAGGCTCATTCAGAAAGTTAGGGGGCATGGGATACAGGGAAATTTGGCTGTCTGGATACAGAATTGGCTGGCTGAAAGAAGACAACGAGTGGTAGTGGATGGAAAGTATTCCGTCTGGAGGTCGGTGACCAGTGGTGTCCCGCAAGGATCTGTTCTGGGACCTCTGCTCTTTGTGGTTTTCATAAATGACTTGGATGAGGAAGTGGAAGGGTGGGTTAGTAAGTTTGCCGATGACACAAATGTTGGTGGAATTGTAGATAGTGTTGAGGATTGTTGCAGGTTACAACAGGACATTGACAGGATGCAGAGCTGGGCTGAGAAGTGGCAGATGGAGTTCAACTTTGATAAATATGAAGTGATTTATTTTGGAAGGTCGAATTTGAATGCTGAATACAGGATTCAAGGCAGGATTCTTGGAAATATGGAGGAACAGAGGGATCTTGGGGTCCATGTACATAGATCCTTCAAAGTTGCCACCCAGGTTGATAGGGTTGTTAAGAAGGCGTCTGGTGTGTTGACTTTCATTAACAGGGGGATTGAGTTTAAGAGCCGCGAGGTTTTGCTGCAGCTTTATAAAACTCTAGTTAGACAACACTTGGAATATTGTGTCCAGTTCTGGTCACCTCATTATAGGAAGGATGTGGATGCTTTGGAGAGAGTTCAGAGGAGATTTACCAGGATGCTGCCTGGACTGGAGGGCATGTCTTATGAAGAAAGGTTGAGGGAGCTAGGGCTTTTTTCACTGGAGCGAAGAAGGCAGAGAGGTGACTTGATAGAGGTGTACAAGGTGATGAGAGGCATGGATAGAGTGGATAGCCAGAGATTTCTCCCCAGGGTGGAAATGGCTGTTACGAGGGGACATAATCTTAAGGTGACTGGAGGAAGGTAGAGGGGAGATGTCAGAGGTAGGTTCTTTACACAGAGAATGGTGGGTGTGTGGAATGCACTGCCAGCAGAGGTGGTGGAGTCAGAGTAATTCGGGACATTTAAGCGACTCTTAGACAGGCACACGGACAGCAGTAAATTGAAGGGGTGTAGGTTAGGTTGATCTTACATTAGGATAAATGGTTGGCACAACATTGTGCGCTGAAGGGCCTGTACTGTGCTTTACTGTTCTATGTCTATGTTCTATAACGTCCGGAACACAATCCTCAATCCTGGAGGACAAAATTTTGGCCAGCACCCATCTCTCCCTTGCCTCATTGAATGTCCTCACCAATAACAGTCCCAATATCCCAGAGAACATTTCATAGAACTCCACTGGGTATCCATCCGGCCCCGGGGCTTTATCCGATTGCATGGCCTTCAGACCCTCCACTATCTCTTCCAACCCAATCGGGGCCCCCCAGCCCTACTACCAGCTCCCAGTCCACCTTCGGGAAATTCAGCCCCCCTAGTAAATGCCTCATCCCCTCCGGCTCCGTTGGGGGTTCCAACCTGTAGAGCCTACTATAAAACTCCTTAAACGCATTATTCACCCCTGCTGAATCTCCCACCAGGTTCCCGTCTCCATCCTTTACTTTCCATATCTCCCTGGCTACCTTCCTCTTTCTAAGCTGCTGTGCAAGCAGTCTGCTGGCCTTCTCCCCATGCTCAAAGGTCGCCCCCCTCGCCTTTCTCAGCTGCTCTACCGCCTTCCCTGTGGTTAACAAGCCAAAATCCGCCCGTAGCCTCCGCCGTTCCCTTAAAAGCCCTGTCTCTGGGGTCTCCGCATACCTCCGATCGATCTGTAGTATCTTCTTTACCAGTGGGTCCATCTCCACCCTGTCCACCTTCTCCCTGTAGGCCTGTATTGAGATCAGCTCCCCACTAACCACCGCCTTCAGTGCTTCCCAGACAACTGCTGCCGCAATTTCCCCGTGTCGTTGACCTGCAGGTAGTTCTGAATACATTTCCTCAGTCGCCCACACACATCTTCGTCAGCTAAAAGTCCCACGTCTAACCTCCAGTGCGGGCGCTGGTTACTGTCTTTACTAACCTGCAGGTCAACCCAGTGCGGAGCATGGTCTGAGATTGTGATCGCCAACTACCCCGTGTCCACCACCCCAGCCAGTAAAGCCCTGCTCAAAATAACGAAATCGATCCGGGAGTACACTTTATGCACGTGTGAGTAGGAACACTCCAACATCCTCGGCTGCCAAAATTTCCATGGGTCCGCCCCCCCCCCCCCCCCCCCCCCCCCGGCCATCTGCCCCATGAACCTTTCTAGTTCCTTTGCAATTGCTGGCACCCTGCCCGTTTTTGAGCTTGACAGGTCTAAGCCAGGGTCAATAACTGTGTGAAGTCCCCTCCCTTGACCAACTTATGCGAATCCAGGTCCGGTATCTTCCCCAGCATCCTCTTTATAAACTCCACATCGTCCCAATTTGGCGCGTACACATTTACTAATACCACCTGCACCTCCTCCAATTTCCCGCTGACCATAATATACCAACCTCCCACATCCAAAACTATTCTACCCGCCTCAAACACCACCCGCTTATTGATCAGGATTGCGACCCCTCTGGCCTTCAAGTCCAGTCCCGAGTGAAAGACCTGACCGACCCAATCTTTCCTCAGTCTAATCTGGTCAGCTACTCTAAGGTGCATCTGCTGCAGCATTACCACGTCCGCCTTCAGTCCTCTCAGATGCGCGAACGCGTGTGCCCTCTTGACCGGCCCATTTTGCCACATTCCAGATGACCAGCCCAGTTGGGGGGTTCATTGCCCCCCACCTTTGCTGATCAGACATCCCCTTTCTTGGGCCAGTCTCCAGCCTGTGCTCCACGCACAGCCCGGCCCGGCCCACCCCCAGGTAGCCTCTGCCCCCAACCTTCTCTCTGTCCCTCAGCAAAAGTCCCTCCCTCGTCAGCAGAACATTTCCCCCCCCTAGTAACCTCACAATATAAATCGACCCCTTTGATAAACCTAACATCTGCTCACCCCTCACTATGCTTCCGTGAGCTAGCCCACCCAGCTAGCTTGGTGGCCCTCGACCCTGGCGCCAGAAAGTCTCCCACCTATTGTTCCCTCCCCACCCGCCCCCCGCTCATACATACATATTCCAATGACAAACAATCCCAACACAATTGCCCAACAGAAAAAAAAGAAACAAAACCCCGCTAACAAAGAAAAGATCAAACAAGAAGTCCAACATCTAAACCTCCACCCCCCCAGCAGTGCAAATGTAAACTTTAACTCACTCAGCTCTGCAACTGGCCCCAAATCAATACAGAAGACATTACAAATAGCTTCCATGAAACAAGAAACTTTTTAAACATGAACGTTGCAGCAAAGTTCAAAATTTCTCAGTCATCACCAGTCCTTTCCTTTTCGTGAAGTCCAGCGCTTCCTCAGGCGACTCAAAATAAAAGTGTGGCTCCTCGTACGTGACCCAGAGGCGATCCGGATACAGCAGTCCGAACTTCACCTTTATCTTAAAAAGCGTTGACCTGATCTGGATAAAGCCCGCTCCTCTCCTGGCCACCTCCGCACTCAGGTCCTGATAGATCCGCAGGATACTGTTGTCCCATTTACAGCTCCGTGTCTGCTTGTCCCACTGTAAAATGCGCTCCTTATCGAAGTACCTGTGGATTCTCACCACCATTGCCCTCGGGGGGGTCTCCCATTCGCAGCTTCATCGCGAGTGCTCTGTGAGCCCTGTCTACCTCCAAGGGTCAGGAGAATGCCCCATCCCTAGCACTTTCTCGAACATGTCCCCTATGTATGCCCCAGCGCCCGCTCCGGGAGCCCGACGATTCTCAAGTTCTGCCGGCGGGACCTACACTCTAGGTCCTCCACCTCCTGGAGGAGCCTTTTCTGCTGGTCTCTCAGCATTCCCACCTCCAACTCCTCTGCAGTTTGATGTTCCTCCTGGTCAGCCAGCGCCTTCTCTACTTTCTGGATCGCCCGATTTTGGGCATCCAATCTGAGCTCCAGCCGCTCAATTGACTCTTTAATCGGGTCCATGCAGTCCCATTTCTGCTTGGCGAAGCCCTCCTGGATAACTTGCATCAGCTGCTCCGTTGACCGCTGGGTAGACAAGCCAGAGGTCCGATCCTCCGGCCTGCTTCCACCCGCCGCAGCTTCAGCCCAAGGCTTCTCCGTTCGTCTGTTTGTGCCTTTGGGAGTGTAGCCACCTAAAATGGCTGATTCCCTATTAATCTGGCCAAAACCCGATTTAAAATGGTTCACCGAAAAGGCTGATGGGAAAAGCAGCCAACAGGACACAAACGGACAGCTGCAGACAGAATAGCATATTCGGCTCTGGGGAAGTCGGCCCAGATCGATACTCAAGACCATTAGCAGCACATCAACCCAGACATCTGCAGTTTAATTGGCTATCCCCGGGAACAATTGCAACATATTAGCAATTGAATGCCGGGCCAGACCTGTCGGCGCCTGCAGTGGCCGAAACAAAGACAGGTGAACGACCATCCCCCGATCAAGGAATCGCCCCGTTATTGCACATATCGAACCCAGTGATTGGGAACAAGTCCAATCACTTGGGACTCAGGGTCAAGGGCTGCCCCGAGAGGCGGGAAGCCCCTGGGCCCTATAAAGTATGGGGCCAAGTTCAGATCGCTCTCTCTCTCTCATCTTCGCCTGCTCGCGACCTTCGCAAGAACATCGACCAGAAAGCGTAAGTTTGACTCCAGCGATCGCTACCCGATAGAGACTCCTAGCCATCGACCCGTATCAGCCTTTTGAATCCCGCGGGCCAGATCCGATTGGATAAGCCATTCGTTTCCCTGACCTGGTGGGCCCTTCCTAAAGCTAAGTATTGGCCAGTAGTGATAGGTTTCTATATAGATAGTAGGATTATTGTGTAAGCATTACTTGTTGTAGATAATAAATGACCGTTGATTTCAATCTTACTAAGCGGTGTGCTGACTTACTAATCATAACTCGAGCTTGAACCACGTGGTGGTATCAGAAAGATACCTGGTGACTCATGAGCAAAGGTGACATAATTAGAACCAATAAAACTAAGGCTAATAAGAGCAACAGGAGCACTTCTAGTCCTCCTCTCCATGCACCGATGTGGGAATTCAGTACACAATTGCCTCTGTCATCAATTTTTCAATTCAAGTCCAGTAGAAAATCGGGGGAAAAGGTCCAAAAGTCCGACCCGAGCGGGAGCCACCAAATGTGCGACTTACTCCTTCATAGCCGCCACCGGAAGTCCAAGGAACTGGGCTTTTTTCAACAACATTCATTCCACAATTATATTTTGGGCTGGATTCTCCATTTCTGAGACTACGGGCTGGATTCTCTGATCGCCGACGCCGAAATCGCTTTCGCGATTGTCCTCACAACTTTAGGGGACCTCGAGTGGTGGCTGCGGACTGTGTCCAGCGACGCCACAGTCGGGGGGTGGAGCCGTTCCGCTGGCAGGGGGGCTTCGGCGGGGTTAGGACGAACTGGTGGGGTTTGGTCCAGGGATGGTGAGGCTGGTTACAGAGGGGCAGTTTCTGGCAGGCCGGGTCCGCTTGTGGCCGGCGCCATTTTGTGTGGCGCAGGCACCACAGCCACCACCGTGTGCATGCGTGGCCACGGACCTGGCCATTCTACGGCTGTATCCGAAGGTAAAGCCAGGGTCTTTACGCGGAGCGGCTGCTAGCCCCCCACCGGGTGGAGCATCGGTGCGGGTGCGGCCCCGACTTTCTGGTCGAAAGACTAGACGGATCCTGCAGACATAACCACAGAATCGGAAAATCCAGCCCAAGTGTTGACGCCAACGCAGAATCCGTGGACGTTTACGACAGAAAGACCGGCGCAGCACCTGGAACGATTCCGCTACCACTGAGGGGCGAGCACTGGTACCGCGTGGAACACAATCGATTCCAATGGTAAACAGTGCTGGATTCGCCGTGATTTACACTCGGGAGGCTGACAAGCTGCAGCCGCATATACACAATACAATCTCTACACACACCACCCCAGCCAAGAAGATGGCACTGGTTCCGCTGGAGTGTGTCCATATAGCTGATGAGTCGGTTGGGGCCAGAGGGCATCCTGGGGGGTGCCCTGGGGGTCACCTATATGACCCGTGGCCCGAAGTTTGGAGTGGGCTGTTAGCAGTGTGCGCAGCTGCATGGCTGCCTTGCTGGCTGCGGCAATGGTGTCCCCTGCTCGTCCACCCTGACACCACAGCTGACCTCCTGGTCACCCTCCGCTACTCCCGCCGGCCCTGGCAGAAGCCCCCCCAGGCAGCGGCACAACTGTCAGCAAACTATGGCGATGTTGGACACTTTCCGTACCCCCTCTCGCTCCCTCAGCAACCGCCACGCCGGTTTTACAAGTGAACCACGCCATCTGAGGTGGAGAATCACGGAGGCCCCAGAGAATACCGGGTCAGGCCCACTAATGATATGCCAACGGTGTCTACTGTGCATGCATTCCGGAACGCATTGACACCGCTGTCGAAGTGCTGGAGCATTGCGATTTGGTGTCAAATCGGCACCTGCCGGGATTTCGGCGTCGCAACCGATTCTCCACCCAATCGCCTATCCTGATTTTGGCAAAGGCTAATGGAGAATCCCACCCTTGGTCTGTCTTCTGATCTCTTACTGCGTTGTTACCGTATCTCATTAAGTGTTCTCATTTTTGTCATAATATACATCAGTACATTATGGTGCAATCACATACACACACTGATGGACATGCAGTAGGACCAACCAGCATACATAACACCGCAGCCAATCACCAGTGAGAGCACACGAACTATAAAGACAGGGGACAGGAGAGTTCCCGCACATTCTAGCAGCAGCCAGCTCAGAGCACAGAGCTCACAGCCTGCATCACAGACATTCACCATGTGCTGAGTGCCTCACCATAGCTAGTGATAGGAAAGGGTCCATAGTTAAGCTGGTATTGCTTATACCCACGTTTACAGTATGTTAGCATCGTTGAACAGTTAATAAAATAGAGTTGCACCACTTCCAGCATTGTTGGCTTGTTTGTGAACCAGAACACCCAACATGACATGGTACAAGGAGTGGCCGCAATCTAGCACTTGTGAGACCTACCTGCAACTTCTCAGCATTCCGGCATCCTACAGCATGGAGAACATCAACCCACCGCCGCCGCTCCGCATCGCTGGCAATCTCGGGTAAATTGGAAGATATTTAAACAGCGCTTCCAGCTCTTCCTCGAGGCCACGGACAGGGAGAATGCATCGGACACCAGGAAGAAAGCCCTTCTTCTCTCCACGGCTGGGCAACATGCCATCCACATCTTTAACTCCCTGACATTCGCGGACGACGAGGACAAGACCACGTACAAGACGGTGCTCCTCAAATTCGACACACACTTCAGTGTTGAAGTCAACGAAAGCTTCGAAAGGTACCTGTTCCAGCAGCACTTGCAGGGTAAGGACAAGCCTTTCCAATCCTATTTAACACACATCCACATCCTCGTGCAATCCTGCGGCTACGGGCCCACCTCCGACTCCATGATACGCGACCAGATTGTTTTTGGGGTCATGTCGGACACCCTGCGTCAGCAGCTCCTTAAAGTTAAGCAACTAACCCTAGCGACTGCCATCGAGACCTGTGTCCTGCATGAGAATGCCACCAGCCGGTACTCCTACATACAGGCAGCTGAAATGGCGCGGCAAGGGCCCCATGAGGCGGAACGGGTCCAAACGATCGAACACCTCCTGGGTCGCAGTCTGGAGGAGGGCGTCCATTTTGCGTGCTTTCCGAGGCCTCCCGCGCTTGTACGCGGCAAACGAGGGGACGGTGACGTGGAGGAACGTGATGCACAGGCCCGCACCACGCAAGACCGTACCGCGCATGTGCGGTGGCACAACGAACGCATTGACGTCACGACGTGCGGCAACTGTGGCTCCGCCCACTTAAAGCGGCAATGCCCTGCAACATCGCGACAGTGCCTACGCTGTGGCAGGCTTGGCCACTATGCTGCCTGCTGTCGAGCAGCCCAGCCTGCCAACTCGCAACAATTTAACCAGCCTCGCAGAAATGTTCGGGCAATCCAACCCACCTTCACTGAGTCCGATCCTGACTTCATGCAGACCAGTGACACCGAGGACAGGGAGCCTTTTTGAGTCGCTGTCATAACCAAGAACAGGCTGTCCCTGAATCGAAAGCACCAGCCGCTGTTGGTGCACAGCATTGATCCGGACAACGAGTGGTGTGCCACGCTGACGGTCAACCGATCCCAGATCAGATTCCGTCTGGACACTTGTGCTTCCGCCAATCTCCTTGCATGGTCAGCATTTCAAACCCTGGGGGTCAAACCAACAATTCTTCCATCCAATTGCCAACTGGTCGACTATAATGGTAACGTCATCCCCGCCACTGGGTCGTGCCAACTCGAGGTGACGCACAACTCGCGAAAAGTCACCCTACCCTTCGAGATCGTGGGCTCCTCAAAGGACTCCCTGCTAGGCGCACAGGCGTGCAAGCTCCTCAACCTCGTGCAGCGCATACATTCCCTCTCTCCAGAGGATATGTCTGACTTCCAAGATGTTGACTTCAGGGCGCAACTAAGTGCCATCATCACTCAACACCGAGATGTCTCCGAAGGCATGGGCACACTTCCCTACACATACAAAATCCTGCTCAAACAGGACGCCACGCCTGTGGTTCATGCACGTCGCAGAATCCCAGCACCCCTCAAGGACCGCCTCAAGCAGCAGCTGCAGGACCTCCAGGACCAAGGAGTGCTTTCCAGAGTGACGGAACCAACCGACTGGGTCAGTTCCATGGTGTGCGTCAAGAAGCCTTCCGGCGAGCTCCAGATCTGTATCGACCCGAAGGATTTAAATCGTAATATCATGCGGGAGTATTACCCTATCCCCAAGCGTGAGGAGATCACGTGCGAGATGGCTCGAGCCAACATATTCACCAAGCTGGATGCATCAAAGGGCTTCTGGCAGATTCAATTGGACAAGTCCAGCAGAAAGCTGTGTACTTTCAACACCCCATTTGGCAGGTACTGCTACAATAGAATGCCATTTGGAATCATATCAGCATCTGAAGTGTTCCACCGCATCATGGAGCAGATGATGGAGGGCATCGAGGGTGTGCGCGTCTATGTGGACGACATCATCATCTGGTCCACCACCCCGCAGGAGCATATCAGTCGCCTCCAACGCGTTTTTAAGCAAATAGGGGACCAAGACCTGCGCCTCAACAGAGCCAAATGTTCTTTCGGCCAGACCGAACTCAAGTTTTTAGGAGACCACATCTCCCGTTTGGGTGTGCGGCCGGATGCGGACAAGGTGGCAGACATCACGGCCATGCAGAAGCCAGCGGATAAGAAGGCAGTGCCCCGGTTCTTAGGAATGGTCAACTTCCTCGGAAAGTTCATCCCTAACCTTGCTTACCACACCATGGCTCTCCGCATCCTAGTTAGGAAGACGACGGACTTCCAGTGGCTTCCCGCCCACCAGCATGAATGGGAGGAGCTCAAGATCAAGCTGACCACCGCCCCGGTATTGGCGTTTTTCGATCCTGCAAGGGAGACAAAAATATCAACGGATGCTAGCCAATCTGGCATAGGGGCAGTGCTCCTGCAATGAGATGACGCCTCGTTATGGGCCCCTGTTGCCTATGCGTCACGGGCCATGACCCCCACAGAGCAGCGCTATGCGCAAATCGAGAAGGAGTGCCTAGGCCTGTTGACCGGTGTCGACAAATTCCATGACTACGTGTATGGCCCTCCCCAGTTCACTGTGGAGACCGACCATCACCCGCTGGTCGGCATCATCCAAAAAGACCTACAATGCATTCTGCTCAAGCTCCGGAGATATGATTTCCGGCTCGTGTACACACCGGGTAAGGACCTGATCATAGCCGACGCTCTGTCCAGGGCAGTCACCACTCCGTCCGACCCAGAGGGATTTGTTTGCCAAGTCGACGCCCATGTGGCCTTCACGGCCACCAATCTGCCGGCCACGGATGAACGCCTAACCCACATTCGCCGTGAGACTGCGGCTGACCCCCTGCTACAACGTGTGATGAGCCACATGAGTGACGGATGGCTCAAGGGACAATGCCCACAGTTCTATAATATTCAAGACGATCTGGCAGTCATTGATGGTGTCCTCCTGAAGCTGGACCGCATCATGGTCCCGCACAGCATGCGTCACCTGGTTTTAGAGCAGCTGCACGAGGGCCATCTCGGCGTAGAGAAGTGCCGATGGTGGGCCCAAGAGGCTGTCTACTGGGCTGGCATGAATGAGGATATTGCCAACACTGTGCTCAATTGCCCCACCTGTCAGCGGTTCCAGCCGGCCCAACCACGGGAGACCCTTCAGCCCCATGAGTTGGTCACGTCCCCTTGGTCTAAGGTAGGCATGGACCTGTTCCATGCGCTCGGCAGGGACTATGTTCTCATAGTTGATTATTTTTCCAGCTATCCCGAGGTTGTACGCCTGCACGACATCTCGTCATCGGCTGTTATCCGTGCCTGCAAGAGACCTTTGCTCGTCACGGCATCAAACTCACTGTGATGTCGGACAATGGCCCCTGCTTCGCGAGCCAGGAATGGTCTAACTTCGCCAGCAGGTGCAACTTTATACACGTGACGTCCAGTCCCCTGCACCCCCAGTCAAATGGCAAAGCAGAAAAGGGTGTCCACATCGTAAAGAGGCTCCTCTGCAAGGCTGCTGATGCAGGATCCGACTTCTGCCTCGCCTTGCTGGCCTATCGCTCGGTTCCACTGTCCACGGGCCTGTCACCAGCCCAGCTGCTGATGGGTCGCACCCTCAGGACCACTGTACCGTCCATTCACGTCCCAGACCTCGACTATGCTCTGGTCCTTCAGCGGATGCAACAGTCTCGCGCGCAGCACAAGGCGGCGCATGACGCTCAAGCGACTGATCTTCCTGCTCTGGCGCCAGGTGACAACGTCCGAATCTGTCTTCCGGCTGGTCTGCGACTGCTGTGGTTCTTCGGCAGGTGGCTCCCCGCACATTCCTGGTTCGTCTGCCTGATGGCTCCATTCGCCGCCACACTTGGCGTGCCCTTCGTCTGGTTCCACGCTCGCTACGCGATCCTACACCGGTGCCACGCCCTCATGTTGCCCCCGACCTGGACTTTGTAGAGCTTACGGATACTCTGCATCCTCCTCACTTGACCGTGGACCGACCCGATCCTCAGCCGGTGGCTCCTGACCCACCCGTGAGGCGGTCAACCCGAATTTGTCGCCCACCTCAAAGACTTGATTTATGAGCCTTACAATGTTGGACTCAATGCTTTGTTCTTTCATCCTGTTTTAGCATTTCACTAGTTTGTTTATAGCATTCGTTATTAGTTTTGTTGTTGGTGTAACACCTTGTTTTTCTTCTCTCTGCACCGGGCACCTTCCCGTGTATATAGACTAGCCTCATGTACATAGTTATTTAAATACTGCACACACATAGTCAGATACACTCATTACACGTTATTTATTCTCACATAGGCACATGTTCTTTGTAAAAAAGGGGATGCCATAATATACATCAGTACATTATGGTGCAATCACATACACACACTGATGGACATGCAGTAGGACCAAGCAGCATACATAACACCGCAGCCAATCACCAGTGAGAGCACAAGCACTATAAAGACAGGGGACAGGAGAGTTCCCGCTCATTCTAACAGCAGCCCGCTCAGAGCACAGAGCTCACAGCCTGCATCACAGACATTCACCATGTGCTGAGTGCCTCACCATAACTAGTGATAGGAAAGGGTCCATAGTTAAGTTGGTGTTGCTTATACCCACGTTTACAGTATGCTAGCATTGTTGAACAGTTAATAAAATAGCGTTACACCACTTCCAGCATTGTTGGCTTGTTTGTGAACCAGAACACCCAACACGACAATTTTGAGAAAATAAAATGAGATAAATCCCATTGGGGGAACCTCTTTGCCCCTGCCAATATTCTGACAAGTGATCGAAAGAATTCCTATACACTTTCAGGACATACAACTTTTGGTGGGATAGCAAAAAGAATCATCAACATTTCTTAAATTGGTTTTGTGGGCTGCAGAGATCCTCAGTTTAAATCCAGGTTCCAGTTAATTTTCTCGTGCATCAGGTAGTGACAACAAACAGATTGTGGCATTCTGATTCAGAATCAATCTCCAAATAAGGTAACAACAGTAGGAATAGCCCTTTTCCAAATGTCCAGGACACTGACATTCGAACAGGATAAACTAGTGAATAGGAAATATAACCTCGAACATCGAGTTGCTTGTGCTTCATGGGCTGCATCTCTGTTCATTACTGATAGTAGGCATGATAATGCACGGAATGTATAAATGTAAGTACCGAAGTGTGTGATTGGATTCATCACAGTGATACTAAGCTTAAGGAGGATGAATTTTCATGAATTTTATTCCTTTTATTATCAGGAAACAGTGTATCGTGGAGAATATTTTTTATTTAACCAAATACTGGGGATTTAGACAGTGGTTGAATGAAACGGATTTGAAATTGTTCCACCTAACCTGCAATTATAAACAGCACCTTTTGCAGCCTTCAATATTACTGTCTCTTACGTTACACATTTTTACTTTATATTAAAATGTAACCTGTAAGCCACTGATAATGGGTATGGCTGTGCTGTATCACCCTTGCACTTTGCAATAAAGAAGCTATTCAACTACAATCTATTTCATTATTTTTTTAACCACTTTTTCATTCAAGCTCTTTAATTACCCTTTAATGCTGGAAAATAAATGATCAATAATTTAAAATGGTGGCATGAAACATTGTGAGATGGTTGTGTGTCCTGAATTTTCACATTCAAGAACATTTGATTGACACGTCCTTTACTTTATATACAATGTATCCATAGGGCATCTTCCTCATTGATAGACAACACAAGAACAATACTGCAATCAAGAACAATTTGCCATGGTTTGCTACAATACCTTTTGAGTGAGCACACAATAAATAATCGAAGATGATTACATTGTAGAAGGAGAGTCAAACACTTCTTAAAATCTACAGCTTGTCAAAGATTTGCACTGTTATGAAGGATAAACATTCACACACCTAAATCACAGCATACAGCATATACATTCTGGTTAGAAATAGAGACTGGGGATCAAGACACTAAAAGATGTATTTCTTGGGGGTCGGTTTGCAGGATTGAAAGCTGCGAGTGAAGTATGGGCTGGAGCAGGGGGAAATACATTTATGTATTTAAGATACATGCAGGTTCGAGATTTTGCCCGAAAGGAGATAAGGACCTTCCCGGTGGAGCCGGCCTCCACATTACTGGAGGAGGTGCTGGCGACAGGGGGACTGGAGAAGGGGGTAATGTCGGCGGTTTAC
Source organism: Scyliorhinus torazame (assembly GCF_047496885.1). Taxonomy (NCBI): domain Eukaryota; kingdom Metazoa; phylum Chordata; class Chondrichthyes; order Carcharhiniformes; family Scyliorhinidae; genus Scyliorhinus; species Scyliorhinus torazame. The sequence goes on from NC_092707.1 coordinate 78,648,809, forward strand.
GGAGCTATTTTGGAAGAGGAGAAGGCACCACTGGAAGGGATCAAAGCAAAGTGGGAGGAAGGGTTGGGAGAGGATATGGAGGAGGGGTTCTGGTGTGAAGTGCTCCGGAGAGTGAACGCCTCCACCTCGTGCGCGAGGTTGGGGCTGATACAGCTGAAGGTGGTATACAGGGCACACCTCACGAGGGCAAGGATGGGCCGATTCTTTGAAGGAGTGGAAGATGTGTGTGAACGCTGCGGGGGGGGGGGGGGGGGGGGGGGTCGCTAATCACGTTCATTTGTTTTGGTCCTGTCCAAAGGATTACTGGAAGGAGGTTTTTAGGGTAATTTCTAAAGTGGTGCACGTGAAACTGGACCCGGACCCCCGGGTGGCTATATTCGGGGTGTCGGACCGGCCAGGGTTGGAAACGGGTGCGGAGGCAGATGTTGTAGCCTTCGCCTCGTTGATTGCCCAAAGGCAGATCGATGGGATGGAGAGCAATCTCTCCACCCTGTGCCCTGGCGTGGCGGGGGGACTTGTTGGAATTCATGACTCTTGAGAAGGTTAAGTTTGAACTGTGGGGAAGGATGGAGAGGTTCTACAATTCATAGGCATTATTCATCATGCACTTTCAAGAACTGGATAACATCAAACATTAGTGAGCCTCATCGAAGATGCGGACGATTTCGAGGCTATAATGACCCTGCTGAAAGTACACTATATTCGGCCAGTAAACCAGGTCTACGCCCGACATCTGCTAGCGACGAGGCGACAAATCCCCAGGGAATCACTGGAGGAATTCTACCGTGCGCTCCTGGTGTTAGGTAGGAACTGTGACTGCCCGCAAGTTTCAGCCAGCGAACGCACAGAACTTTTGATCCGGGACGCATTCGTTGCAGATATGCTGTCCTCCCAAATCCGCCAGCGGCTGTGAGAAAAAGAGACACTAGGCCTCAAGGAGGCATGGGCCCTTGCTAGCTCACTGGATGTGGCCTCTCGAAACGCCCGCGCGTACGTCCCCAACCGTGCAGCAGCCCCTTGAGCAGCATGGAACCCCCCCCCGCGGCTTACTCCGATGCATTCCCCATCCACCCACAAGCTTGTGCTGCGCGTCTACCAGGCAACCGCTGCTAATTTTGCGGGCAAGTCAAGCACCGCCGGCAGTGCTGCCCGGCCCGCTCCTCCGCCTGCAAAGGGTGCGGCAAAAAGGGCCATTTTGTGGCGGTATGCCAGGCCCGGGTGGTCGCCGCGGTCTCTGGGGGTCAACCGGGACCGCCATCCCAACTCTCTCCACGAGCGGGTCCCGGGCGCCGCCATCTTGTTCCCCAGGGACCACGTGCGACGGATGGACGCCCTTGCATCTTGCACACCCCCAGCCATGTGTGACCAGTGGCCGCCGCCATCTAGGCTGGAGTCTCAGGACCCCGATTCGGATGACCACACACTGCCTTAGGAAAACCTCCAACTTTTGCCACGACTTGCCTCAGTGATTCTGGACCAGTCTCAGTCCCGAACGCTCTCGACCGCGATGACGACCGTGCTCATCAATGGGCACAAAACATCCTGCCTGATCGACTCCGGGAGCACAGAGAGCCTCATACACCCCAACACGGTAAGGCGCTGTTCTCTTCCCATCCACCCAGTTAACCAAAAAATCTCCCTGGCCTCCGGGTCTCACTCTGTAGAGATCAAAGGGTTCTGCTTAGCAAACCTCACGGTCCAGGGAAGGGAATTAAAACATTTCCGCCTCCACGTTCTCCCTCACCTCTGCGCTGCCACGAGCCTAGGGTTAGACTTCCAATGTAACCTCTAGAGTTTAACTTTTAAATTCGGTGGCCCAATACCCCCCTCACTGTCTGCAGCCTCGCGACCCTCAAGGTCGATCCGCCTTTCCTTTTTGCGAACCACACCCTGGATTGCAAACCCGTCGCCACCAGGAGCAGACGGTACAGTCCCAGGACCGGACCTTCATTTGGTCGGAAGTCCAGGGGATATTGAAGGAAGGTATTATTGAGGTTAGCAGCAGTCCCCGGTGAGCTCAAGTAGTGGTTGTAAAGACCGGGGAGAAGTCTAGGATGGTCATCGATTATAGCCAGACCATCAACAGGTATACGCAGCTCGACGCGTACCCCCTCCCCTGCATATCTGATTTGGTCAATCAGATTGCACAACACAAGGTATTTTCCACGGTGGATCTAAAATCCGCCTACCACCAGCACCCCATCCGCCCTAGCGACTGCAAATACACTGCATTCGAAGCAGATGGGCAGCTCTACCACTTCCTAAGGGTTCCCTTCGGTGTCACAAATGGAGTCTCGGTCTTACAACGGGAGATGGACCGAATGGTTGACCGGTACGGTTTGCGGGCCACGTTTCCGTACCTCGATAACATCACCATCTGCAGCCACGACCAGCAGGACCACGATACCAACCTCCGAAAATTCCTCCATACCGCAAAAATCCTTAATCTGACCTACAACAAGGACAAATGCTTGTTCAGCACCGACCGTCTAGCCATCCTCGGTTACGTAGTGCATGATGGAGTTATAGGCCCAGATCCCGAACGCATGCTCCCCCTCATGGAGTTCCCCCTCCCCCACTGCTCCAAGGCCCTGAAACGCTGCCTGGGATATTTTTCAAATTATGCCCAGTGGGTCCCCAACTATGCAGACAAGGCCCGCCCATTAATTCAATCCACGGTTTTTCCCCTGTCGGCAGAGGCCCGCCAGGCCTTCAGCCGCATAAAAGCGGACATTGCAAAGGCCACGACGCACGCAATCGATGAATCCCTTCCCTTCCAAGTCGAGAGCGACGCGTCCGACGTAGCTCTGGCGGCCACCCTCAACGAAGCGGGCAGACCCGTGGCCTTCTTCTCACGCACCCTCCATGCTTCAGAAATCCGCCATTCCTCAGTTGAAAAGGAGGCCCAGGCCATAGTAGAAGCTGTGCGGCACTGGAGGCATTACCTGGCCGGCAGGAGATTCACTCTCCTCACTGACCAACGGTCAGTTGCTTTCATGTTTGAAAATGCACAATGGGGCAAGATAAAGAATGATAAGATCTTACGGTGGAGGATCGAGCTCTCCACCTACAACTATGAGACCCGGGAGGTTAAACAAGCCTCCTGATGCCTTATCCCGCAGCACATGTGCCAACGCACAAGTGGACCGACTCCGGACCCTCCACGAGGACCTCTGCCACTCGGGGGTCACTCGATTCTTCCATTTAATCAAGACACGCAACCTGCCCTACTCCATCGAGAAGGTCAGGACCGGCACCAGGAACTGCCAAATCTGCGCGGAGTGCAAGCCGCACTTCTACCAGCCAGAGAAAGTGCACCTGAAAAAGGCTTCCCGTCCCTTTGAACACCTCAATATGGACTTCAAAGGGCCCCTCCACTCAATACCGACTGCAATACGTACTTCTTGAACGTGATTGACGAGTTCTCCTGGTTCCCATTCGCCATCCCCTGCCCCGACATGACCGCAGCCACCATCATAAAAGCCCCCCACAGTATCTTGACACTGTTCGGTTTCCCCACCTACATACACAGCGATAGGGGGTCCTCCTTTATGAGCGACGAACTGCGTCAATTCCTGCTCAGCAAGGGCATTGCCTTGAGCAGGACGACCAGTTACAACCCCCGGGGAAATGGACAGGTAGAGAGGGAGAACGGAACGGTCTGGAAGACCGTCCTACTGGCCCTCTGCTCCAGGAATCTCCCAGTCTCCCACTGGCAGCAGGTCCTTCCGGATACTCTCCACTCCATCCGATCACTGCTGAGTACCACGACCAACCAAACCACTCACGAACGTCTCCTTGTCTTCCCTAGGAAGTCCTCCTCCGGGACCTCGCTCCCAACCTGGCTGGCAGCTCCTGGACACATCCTTCTCCGCAAACACGTGCAAGCGCACAAGTCGGACCCATTGGTCGAGAGGGTCCACCCCCTTCACGCTAACCCTCAATACGCCTAAGTGGCATACCCCGACGGCCGACAGGATACGGTCTCCCTATGGGACCTGGCGCCTGCTGGATCCCCACCCACACCCCCACCACCAACCCCACCCTCCCTCCCATCGGCGCACCCCACAGCCGCCCCCTTCTCAGGTGGATCGGCCCTCCCACCGGTCCCATCTAGGGGCGATGAAGCTGCCGAAGAAGCCGAAGCCACGCTCCCGGAGCCACGGATGCCCGAGCCGGCGCCTGAATCACCGACGAAACTGCGACGATCGCAGAGGACGACCAGGGCCCCTGATTGACTAATTGCTTTCTTTTGAATGTAAATATATACTGTAAATAGAACATAGAACATAGAACGATACAGCGCAGTACAGGCCCTTCGGCCCACGATGTTGCACCGACATGGGAAGTCAAAAAACAAAAGCCATCTAACCTACACTATACCATTATCATCCATATGCTTATCCAATAAACTTTTAAATGCCCTCAATGTTGGCGAGTTCACTACTGTAGCAGGTAGGGCATTCCACGGCCTCACTACTCTTTGCGTAAAGAACCTACCTCTGACCTCTGTCCTATATCTATTACCCCTCAGTTTAAGGCTATGTCCCCTCGTGCTAGCCATTTCCACCCGTGGGAGAAGGCTCTCACTACCACCCTATCTAACCCCCTGATCATTTTGTATGCCTCTATTAAGTCTCCTCTTAACCTTCTTCTCTCTAACGAAAACAACCTCAAGTCCATCAGCCTTTCCTCATAAGATTTTCCCTCCATACCAGGCAACATCCTGGTAAATCTCCTTTGCACCCGCTCCAAAGCTTCCACGTCCTTCCATAACGCGGTGACCAGAACTGTACGCAATACTCCAAATGCGGCCGTACCAGAGTTTTGTACAGCTACAACATGACCTCATGACTCCGGAACTCAATCCCTCTACCAATAAAGGCCAACACTCCATAGGCCTTCTTCACAACCCTATCAACCTGGGTGGCAACTTTCTGGGATCTATGCACATGGACACCTAGACCCCTCTGCTCATCCACACTTCCAAGAACTTTACCATTAGCCAAATATACCGCATTCCTGTTATTCCTTCCAAAGTGAATCACCTCACACTTCTCTACATTAAACTCCATTTGCCACCTCTCAGCCCAGCTCTGCAGCTTATCTATTTCCCTCTGTAACATGCTACATCCTTCCGCACTGTTGACAACACCACCGACTTTAGTGTTGTCTGCAAATTTACTCACCCACCCTTCTGCGCCCTCCTCTAGGTAATTGATAAAAATGACAAACAGCAACGGCCCCAGAACAGATCCTTGTGGTACGCCACTTGTAACTGAACTCCATTCTGAACATTTCCCATCAACCACCACCCTCTGTCTTCTTTCAGCTAGGCAATTTCTGATCCACATCTCTAAATCACCCTCAATCCCCAGCCTCCATATTTTCTGCAATAGCCTACCGTGGGGAACCTTATCAAACGCTTTACTGAAATCCATATACACCACATCAACTGCTCTACCCTCGTCTACCTGTTCAGTCACCTTCTCAAAGAACTCGATAAGGTTTGTGAGGCATGACCTACCCTTCACAAAGCCATGCTGACTATCCCTAATCATATTATTCCTATCTAGATGATTATAAATCTTGTCTCTTATAATCCCCTCCAAGACTTTACCCACAATAGACGTGAGGCTCACCGGTCTATAGTTGCCGGGGTTGTCTCTGCTCCCCTTCTTGAACAAAGGGACCACATTTGCTATCCTCCAGTCCTCTGGCACTATTCCTGTAGCCAATGATGACATAAAAATGAAAGCCAAAGGCCCAGCAATCTCTTCCCTGGCTTCCCAGAGAATCCCACGATAAATCCCATCAGGCTCCGTGGACTTATCTATTTTCAGCCTGTCCAGAATTGCCAACACCTCTTCCCTACGTACCCCAATGCCATCTATTCTAATAGCCTGGGTCTCAGCATACTCCTCCACAACATTATCTTTTTCCTGAGTGAATACTGATGAAAAATATTCATTTAGTATCTCGCCTATCTCTTCAGACTCCACACACAACTTCCCATCCCTGTCCTTGACTGGCCCTACTCTTACCCTAGTCATTCTTTTATTCCTGACATACCTATAGAAAGCTTTTGGGTTTTCTTTGATCCTACCTGCCAAATACTTCTCATGTCCCCTCCTTGCTCGCCTTAGCTCTCTCTTTAGATCCTTCCTCGCTACCTTGTAACTATCAAGCACCCCAACTGAAACTTCACTCCTCATCTTCACATAGGCCTCCTTCTTCCTCTTAACAAGAGATTCCACTTCTTTGGTAAACCACGGTTCCCTCGCTCGACGCCTTCCTCCCTGCCTGACCGGTACGTACTTATCAAGAACACGCAGTAGCTGTTCCTTAAACAAGCTCCACATATCCAGTGTGCCCAACACTTGCAGCCTACTTCTCCAACCTATCCCCCCCAAGTCATGTCTAATGGCATCATAATTGCCCTTCCCCCAGCTATAACTCTTGCGCTGCGGGGTATACTTATCCCTTTCCATCACTAACGTAAACGTCACCGAATTGTGGTCACTGTCCCCAAAGTGCTCACCTACCTCCAAATCTAACACCTAGCCTGGTTCATTACCCAAAACCAAATCCAATGTGGCCTCTCCTCTTGTTGGCCTGTCAACATATTGTGTCAGGAAACCCTCCTGCACACATTGCACAAAAAACGACCCATCTAATGTACTCGAACTATATCTTTTCCAGTCAATATTTGGAAAGTTAAAGTCTCCCATAATAACTACCCTGTTACTTTTGCTCTTATCCAGAATCATCTTCGCCATCCTTTCCTCTACATCCCTAGAACTATTTGGAGGCCTATAGAAAACTCCCAACAGGGTGACCTCTCCTTTCCTGTTTCTAACTTCAGCCCATACTACCTCGGAAGGAGAGTCCCCATCTAGCATCCTCTCCGCCACCGTAATACTGTATTTGACTAGCAGCGCCACACCTCCCCCTCTTTTGCCTCCTTCTCTGAGCTTACTAAAACACCTAAACCCTGGAACCTGCAACAACCATTCCTGTCCCTGCTCTATCCATGTCTCCGAAATGGCCACAACATTGAAGTCCCAGGTACCAACCCATGCTGCCAGTTCCCCTACCTTATTTCGTACACTCCTGGCATTGAAGTAGACACACTTCAAACCACCTACCTGAACACTGGCCCCCTCCTGCGACGTCAATTCTGTGCTCCTGACCTCTATACTCTCAATCTCTCGTACCCTAAAACTACAATCCAGGTTCCCATGCCCCTGCTGTATTAGTTTAAACCCCCCCAAAGAGCACTAACAAATCTCCCCCCCAGGATATTTGTGCCCCTCAGGTTCAGATGTAGACCATCCTGTCTGTAGAGGTCCCACCTTCCCCAGAAAGAGCCCCAGTTATCCAGAAATCTGAATCCCTCCCGCCTGCACCATCCCTGTAGCCATGTGTTTAATTGCTCTCTCTCCCTATTCCTCATCTCATTATCACGTGGCACGGGCAACAACCCAGAGATAACAACTCTGTTTGTTCTCGTTCTGAGCTTCCATCCTAGCTCCCTGAAAGCCTGCCTGACATCCTTGTCCCCTTTCCTACCTATGTCGTTAGTGCCAATGTGGACCACGTCTTGGGGCTGCTCCCCCTCCCCCTTAAGGACCCGGAAAACACGATCCGAGACATCACGTACCCTTGCACCTGGGAGGCAACATACCAAACGTGAGTCTCTCTCGCTCCCACAAAATCTCCTATCTGTGCCCCTGACTATCGAGTCCCCAATTACTAATGCTCTGCTCCTCTCCCCCCTTCCCTTCTGACCAACAGGGACAGACTCCGTGCCAGAGGCCCGTACCCCATGGCTTACCCCTGGTAAGTCCCCCCCCCACAAGTATCCAAAGCGGTCTACATGTTACTCAGGGGAACGACCGCAGGGGATCCCTGCACTGACTGCTTCTTCCCAGTCCCTCGTACAGTTACCCATCTATCTCCAATCTTTGGTGTAACTAATTCCCTGAAGCTGCTATCTATGACCCCCTCTGCCTCCCGAATGATCCGATGTTCATCCAACTCCAGCTCCAGTTCCCTAACTTGGTCTTGGAGGAGCTGGAGATGGCTGCACTTCCTGCAGGTAAAATCAGCAGGGACACTAACGGCATCCCTCACCTCAAACATCCTGCAGGAGGAACATTGCCCTCCCTTCCCTGCCATCCCTCTAACCGCCAACCAAGATCTAGTTAATAAATACAATTTTTTTAAAAAGAAATTAAAATAATAATATGGCACTTACCTCACACCAATGGGTCTTATTATTAGGTTAGAGGAGGAGGGTGGGAGGGAGACACTACACGTGTAGTGTCTCGGGTTTCCTCTCCACCAGAATTTATTGGTTGGGGGGGCGGGGGGGGGGGGGGGGGGGGGGCTTCCCAGAAGTCCGCGGGTCGAACTTCCGGTTCCCGCCTTATATTAAAAAAATATATAACAAAATAAAACAGAAAAAGAAGAACAGAAACGGGACCAGGTAAGTGTTTTTAAAGCAAAAACTTACCTCCCAGAAGGCCCTTGCGCACCGCTCCTGCCGAAATCCAAAGACCTGCTCCTGCAAAGGTAAGTGCTTTTAAAGTAAAAACTTACCTCCCAGAAGGCCCTTGCGCACCGTTCCCGCCGGAATCCAACGGCCTGCTCCTGCAAAGGTAAGTGCTTTTAAAGTAAAAGCATACCCCCCAGAAGGCCCTTGCGCACCGCTCCCGCCGAAATCCAAAGGCCTGCTCCTGCAAAGGTAAGTGCTTTTAAAGTAAAAACTTACCTCCTAGAAGGCCCTTGCGCACCGCTCCCGCCGAAATCCAACGGCCTGCTCCTGCAAAGGTAAGTGCTTTTCAAGTAAAAACCTACCTCCCAGAAGGCCCTTGCGCACCGCTCCCGCCGAAATCCAACGGCCTGCTCCTGCAAAGGTAAGTGCTTTTAAAGTAAAAACCTACCTCCCAGAAGGCTCTTGCGCACCGCTCCCGCCGAAATCCAAAGGCCTGCTCCTGCAAAGTAAATGCTTTTAAAGTAAAAACTTACCTCCCAGAAGGCCCTTGCGCACCGCTCCCGCCGAAATCCAAAGGCCTGCTCCTGCAAAGGTAAGTGCTTTTAAAGTAAAAACTTACCTCCCAGAAGGCCCTTGCGCACCGCTCCCGCCGAAATCCAACGGCTTGCTCCTGCAAAGGTAAGTGCTTTTAAAGTAAAAACTTAACTCCCAGAAGGCCCTTGCGCACCGCTCCTGCCGAAATCCAAAGGCCTGCTCCTGCAAAGGTAAGTGCTATTAAAGTAAAAACATACCTCCCAGAAGGCCCTTGCGCACCGCTCCCGCCGAAATCCAACGGCCTGCTCCTGCAAAGGTAAGTGCTTTTAAAGTAAAAACTTACCTCCCAGAAGGCCCTTGCGCACCGCTCCCGCCGAAATCCAACGGCCTGCTCCTGCAAAGTTAAGTGCTTTTAAAATAAAAACCTACCTCCCGGAAGGCTCTTGCGCACCGCTCCTGACGAAATCCAAAGGCCTGCTCCTGCAAAGTAAATGCTTTTAAAGTAAAAACTTACCTCCCAGAAGGCCCTTGCGCACCGCTCCCGCCGAAATCCAAAGGCCTGCTTCTGCAAAGGTAAGTGCTTTTAAAGTAAAAACTTACCTCCCAGAAGGCCCTTGCGCACCGCTCCCGCCGAAATCCAACGGCTTGCTCCTGCAAAGGTAAGTGCTTTTAAAGTAAAAACTTACCTCCCAGAAGGCCCTTGCGCACCGTTCCCGCCGGAATCCAACGGCCTGCTCCTGCAAAGGTAAGTGCTTTTAAAGTAAAAACATACCTCCCAGAAGGCCCTTGCGCACCGCTCCCGCCGAAATCCAACGGCCTGCTCCTGCAAAGGTAAGTGCTTTTAAAGTAAATACTTACCTCCCAGAAGGCCCTTGCGCACCGCTCCCGCCGAAATCCAACGGCCTGCTCCTGCAAAGTTAAGTGCTTTTAAAATAAAAACCTACCTCCCAGAAGGCCCTTGCGCACCGCTCCCGCCGAAATCCAACGGCCTGCTCCTGCAATTAGTTGCGACATGTGACGAGGCAAAACACTGTACTAATGTATACCGGGTACCATCATAACCTCAACCTCTACCACTGTATAACGCGAGACCACCACCCCCGCCGGACTCTTTTTTTTTAACAGGGGGTGAATGTGGTATTAGGGGTATTACGGTACCCAGGTTGCTGCTGTAAGACCATTGGTGTGGGAGGTACCTGAGACAGCAATATCATTGGTGAAGCCAGCCTGCTGGTTCCGCCCAGTAAGGCGGAGTATAAGAGTCAGGGTCTCCCTAGCAGCTGCATTCTGTACCTGCGCTGCTGGGGGAAACATCTAGTCCAATAAAGCCTTCAATTGTCATCCAATCTCGCTTCTGGAGTTATTGATCGAGCATCACCTTCGTTTGGCTTTGTAACTGGTAATCAGCAGGGAGAGATCCAGAGTGCATTCTGGGAAGCAGAGAAAAAACCAGGGGGCACCCTGGGAAGGTAGGTGATATAAAATCTTACCCCCAGGTTCCAGTGGCCTTCATTTTTGGGAGCGAGAGACAGAGAGCCGGGGAGCAGCTTGGGAATAGTTAAGTGATAGATATTCTGCTATTCTGAGTGATCCGACTGAGGGTGGGGGGGAAAACTGTAAAGTGACATCACAGGAAATCTGTGACTGATTGGCTGATAGGAAATCTGCACTAAATTAAAAAATGAGACATTGTTAAACTAATTAAACATAATTAATTAATTACTTAATCATAATTTAGAGAGGTATCTAAGCCAGAGATCGGAGAGTACTGTATTTAGCTTTTACATTTATAGTAGAAATTTAGTGCTAGGAAACAGTAACTTAAAAAATTTTTTTTAAAAATTTAACTGACTAATTAATTAACGCAATGTCAATTAGAGGGGTGCGGTGCTCTGACTGTGAGATGTGGCAGGTCCGGGAGGCTTCCAGCATCCCAAATGGCTTTATCTGCAGAAAGTGCACCTAACTGGAGCTCCTCACAGACCGCGTGGTTCGGTTGGAGCAGCAGCTGGATGCACTTAGGAGCATGCAGGTGGCGGAAAGCATCATAGATCGCAGTTATATAAATGTGGTCACACCCAAGGTGCAGGCAGAGAAATGGGTGACCACCAGAAGGGGCAGGCTGTCAGTGCAGGAATCCCCTGTGGTTGTCCCCCTCTCGAACAGGCATAACCCTTTGGATACTGTCGGGGGGGATAGCCGATCAGGGGAAAACAGCAGCAGCCAGAGCAGTGGCACCACGGCAGGCTCTGATGTTCAGAAGGGAGGGTCAAAGCGCAGAAGAGCAATAGTTATAGGGGACTCAATAGTCAGGGGCACAGATAGGCACTTCTGTGGACGTGAAAGGGACTCCAGGACGGTATGTTGCCTCCCTGGTGCCAGGGTCCAGGATGTCTCAAAACGGGTAGCGGGCTCCTGAAGGGAGAGGGCAAACAGGCAGAGGTCGTGGTACATACTGGTACCAACGACATAGGCAGGAAGGGGCATGAGGTCCTGCAGCAGGAGTTCAGGGAGCTAGGCAGAAAGTTAAAAGACAGGACCTCGAGGGTTGTAATCTCGGGATTACTCCCTGTGCCACGTGCCAGTGAGGCTAGAAATAGGAAGATAGAGCAGCTAAACACGTGGCTAAACAGCTGGTGTAGCACGGTGGGTTTCAGTTATCTGGACCATTGGGAGCTCTTCCAGGGCAGGTGTGACCTGTATAAGAAGGACGGGTTGCATCTAAACTGGGGAGGCATAAATATCCTGGTCGCAAGGTTTGCTAGTGTCACACGGGAGGGTTTAAACTAAGTGGGCAGCAGAGAAAGAGGTCAGAAGGTGAAAAAATTGAGGGAGAACTCGGAAATAGGGCCAGTATGGCTTTGAGGAAGAGCAGACAGGGAGCTGTTGCTGAAAACAGCGGGACTGGTGGCCTGAAGTGCCACCAGTTTTAATGCAAGAATTATACCAGGTAAGGCAGATGAACATAGAGCTTGGATTAGTACTTGGAACTATGATGTTGTTGCCATTACAGAGACCTGGTTGAGGGAAGGACAGGTTTGGCAGCTAAACGTTCCAGGATTTAGATGTTTCAGGCGGGATAGAGGGGGATGTAAAAGGGGTGGAGGAGTAGTGCTACTGGTTAGGGAGAATATCACAGCTGTACTGGGGGCGACACCTCAGAGGGCAGCGAGGCTATATGGGTAGAGATCAGGAATAAGAAGGGTGCAGTCACAATGTTGGGAGTTTACTACAGGCCACCCAACAGCCAGCGGGAGATAGAGGAGCAGATAGGTAGACAGATTTTGGAAAGGAGTAAAAGCAACAGGGTTGTTGTGATGGGAGACTTTAACTTCCCCAATATTGACTGGGACTCTCTTAGTGCTAGGGGCTTGGACGGGGCAGAGTTTGTAAGGAGCATCCAGGAGGGCTTCTTAAAACAATATGTAGATCGTCCAACTAGGGAAGGGGCTGTACTGGACCTGGTATTAGGGAATGAGCCCGGCCAATTGGTAGAAGTTCCAGTTTGGGAGCATTTCAGGATCAGTGACCACAATTCAGTAAGTTTTAAAGTGCTGGTGGACAAGGATAAGAATGGTCTTCGGGTGAATGTGCTAAATTGGGGGAAGGCTAATTGTAACAATATCATGCGGGAACTGAAGAACATAGATTGGGGGCGGATGTTTGAGGGTCAATCAACATCTGACATGTGGGAGGCTTTTAAATGTCAGTTGAAAGGAATTCAGGACCGGCATGCTCCTGTGAGGAAGGAGGATAAATAAGGCAAATTTCGCGATGCTTGGATAACAAGGGATATTGTAGGCCTCGTCAAAAAGAAAAAGGAGGCATTCGTCAGGGCTAGAAGGCTGGGAACAGTCGACGCCTGTGTGAAATATAAGGGAAGAAGGTAGCAACTTAAGCAAGGAGTCAGGAGAGTTAAACGAGGTCACAAAAAGTCATTGGCAAATCGGGTGAAGGAAAATCCCAAGGCTTTTTAGACGTACATAAAAAGCAAGAGGGTAGCCAGGGAAAGAGTTGGCCCACTGAAGGACAGGGGAGGGAATCTATGTGTGGAGCCAGAGGAAATGGGTGAGTTATTAAATTAATAATTTGCATCAGTATTCACCAAAGAGAAGGAATTGGTGGATGTTGAGTCTGGCGAAGGGTGTGTAGATAGCCTGGGTCACATTGAGATCCAAAAAGACGAGGGGTGTCATTCTCTGACCCCCCAGCGGGTCGGAGAATGGCCGTTGGCCGCCGTGAATCCCGACCCCGCCGGTTGCCGAAGTCTCCGGTACCGGAGATTGGGCGGGGGCGGGAATCGGGCAGCACCGGTTGGCGGGCCACCCCGCTCAATTCTCCAGCCCGGATGGGCCGAAGACCCGCCGAGAAATTGCCTGTCCCGCCGGCGTAAATTAAATCACCAACCTTACCGGCGGGACAAGGCGGCGCGGGCGGGCTCCGGGGTCCTGGGGGGGGGGGCGCGGGGCGATCTGACCCCGGGGGGACCCACTGATCCGCGGGCGGGCCTGTGCCTTGGGGGCACTCTTTCCCTTCCGCCTCCGCAACGGCCTCCACCATGGCGGAGGCGGAAGAGACTCTCCCCACTGCGCATGCGCGGGAAACTGTCAGCGGCCGCTGACACTCCCGCGCATGCGCCGCCCGGGGATGTCATTTCCGCGCCGGCTGGTGGGGCAACAAATGCCATTTCTACCAGCTGGCGGGGCGGAAATCCCTCCGGCGCCGGCCTAGCCCCTCAATGTTGGGGCTCGGCCCCCAAAGATGCAGAGCATTCCGCACCTTTGGGTGGCGCGATTCCCGTCTGATTGGCGCCGTTTTGGGCGCCAGTCGGCGGACATCGCGCCGTTGGGGGAGACGTTCGCCCGAGGTGTTGGGCATCTTGAAAAATATTAAGGTGGATAAGTCCCCAGGGCCTTATGGGAGCTACCCCAGAATACTGAAGGAGGCAAGAGAGGATATTGCTGAGACCTTGACAGAAATCTTTGGATCCTCACAGTCTTCAGGTGATGTCCCGGTGGACTGGAGAATAACCAATTTTGTTCCTTTGTTTAAGGGTAGCAAGGATAATCCAGGGAACTACAGGCCGGTGAGCCTTACGTCAGTGGTAGGGTAATTACTGGAGAGAATTCTTCGAGACAGGATCTATTCCCATTTGGAAGCAAGGGGTCGTATTAGCGAGGGGCAGCACGGTTTTGTGAAAGGGAGGTTGTGTCTCACTATCTTGATAGAGTTTATCGAGGAGGTCAAAAGACGATTGATGCAGGTAGGGCAGTGGGAAACCGGTGGAGTGGATGAGTGGGTGGGCCTTGTCCGTATAGTTAGGGACCCACTGGGCGTAGTATGAAAAGAACCCCAGGCACCGTTTGAGGGCGATGGGGCAGTGGGGAAGGGGGAGATCCATGAGGGGGCACATGCAATTGGGGTCAGGCCCTAGAACTCCGTTCTGATCCACATAGCCAAGGATGACTAATCAGTTCGTGCTGAACACACACTTCTCCTTGTTGTATGTTAGGTTGAGGAGTTTGGCGGTGTGGAGAAATTTGGAATGGTTAGCGTCGTGGTCCTGCTGGTCGTGGCCGCAGATGGTGACGTTATCCAGGTACGGAAAAGTGGTCAGCAGTCCGTACCGGTCAACCATTCGGTCCATCTCCAGTTGGAAGACCGAGACCCCGTTAGTGACACCGAAGGGAACCCTCAGGAAATGGTAAAGGCAGCTGTCCGCTTCAAACGCAGTGTACGGGCGGTCCGCCTTGCGAAGGGGAAGCTGGTGGGAGGCAGATTTCAGGTCCACTGTCGAGAAGACCCGGTACTGTGCAACCTGATTGACCATATCAGATATGCGTGGGAGGGGGTACGCGTCGAGCTGCGTGTACCGATTGATGGTCTGACAGTAGTCAACGACCATCCTGTTTTTCTCCCCTGTTTTCACCACTACCACTTGGGCTTTCCAGGAGCTGTTGCTGGCCTCGATGATACCTTCCCGCAGCAGCCGCTGGACATCAGACCTGATGAAGGTCCTGTCCTGGGCGCTGTACCGTCTGCTCCTGGTGGCGACAAGTTTGCAATCCGGGGTGAGGTTTACAAACAGAGAAGGCGGGTCAACCTTAAGGGTTGTGAGGCCGCAAACAGTAAGGGGTGGTAGGGGCCCAGCAAATTTCATGGTTAGGCTCTGGAGGTTGCACTGGAAGTCCAGGCTGAGTAGCAAGGCAGCGCAGAGGTTGGGGATGATGTAGAGCCGGAAGCCGCTGGATGGTGAGGGTGGCGATGCAGTACCTCCGGATCGCCATGGAGTGGGATCCGGAAGCCAGGGAGATTCTTTGGTTAATGGGGTGTACCGCGAGGGAGCAGCGCCTTACCATATCGGGGTGGATGAAGGTCTCAGTGCTTCCGGAGTCCAGAAGGCAGGATATCTCATGTCCGTCGACCTTCACCTCTGTCGATGCGGTCGCGAGGTTGTGTGGTTGGGACTGGTCGATCGTGACGGAGGCGAGACGCGGCTGGTCGTCGGTGGTTGCAGGCGATGAGTGGCTCGATGAGGTGCCCGACGAGCAGGGGTCCTGAGGCGGGGAAGATGGCGGCGCCCACGGGCCGCACGTGTCCTGAGGCAGGCAAGGTGGCGGCGCTCTCGGGCCGCACGTGTCCTTGGGTAGGCAAGATGGATCCACCCATTGGTTGTGAGGCAAGCAAGATGGCGGCGCCCACGGGCCGCACGTGTTGTGAGGGGAGCAAGATGGCGGCGCCCATGGGCTGCACGTGGTCTGAGGCAAGGAAGATGGCGGCGCCCACTGGCCACACGCGGGGGGTGCAGGGACAATAGCGGCGATTGAGTGGGCCTGGCACACTGCAGCAAAATGTATTTTCCTGCCGCAGGCCTTGCAGATCGCGCTCCGCACCGGGCAGTGCTGCCGGTGGTGTTTTGTCTGTCCGCAGAAGTAGCACTTGGGTCCCCCGGGGTTAGTTGGTTGCCGCGCGACACAGGCGTGGGGGTGGCTGGTGGCGGTCGCTGATGGGGTCCACGATGAGGTGGCCACTGGCGGGGTCCACGATGCCCAGGAGGAGTGGGCTGTGTGGTCGGGGGCATACGCCTGTATGTTGCGTGAGGCGACTGTGAGCGAGAGCACTAGTTTCTTGGTCACAGCAAGGTCAAGCATAGCCCCTTCTAAGAGGCGCTGGCGGATGTAGGCCGACCCTATGCCCGTAATGAACGCGTCTCTCATTAGCAGGTTAGAATGTTCAGCAGCCGAAATGGGCTGGCAATCACAGTCTCTCACTGGGGCGAGCAGGGCACGCCAGAAACCTTCCACAGACTCACCGGGAAGTTGGTGCCGCGTGGACAGGAGGTGCCTGGCGTAGATCTTGTTGGTCTGCTGAGCGTAGTTCTCTTTCAGTAGTGCCATGGCCTCTGCGTAGGTAGGCATGTCCTGGATGAGGGGAAAGACATCGGAGCTCAGCCACGTGTACAGAATCTGGAGCTTCTGTGCTTCTGGGATTGGGTCTATCGCAGATCCGATGTATGCTTCAAAGCAAGCTAGCCAATGTGCAAAGTCCTTTTTGGCGTTGTCTGCTTGAGGATGCAGCTGCAGGCGATCCGGCTTGATGCGGAGATCCATCTTTGTAAAATCTCAGTGTAATAAATTGATGCACTATCAATTACGCCGAGACGAGAGTAGAGAGCAATCGAGGCTTTATTACACAGAGATGTGTGGCCTCCTACAGCTGCCGCTGAAATGGCTGCAGTTCAGAGAGCACACACATTTATACTCTGCCTACTGGGTGGAGCCAGCAGGCAGGGATCTACCCCCGTACCTGTAGTACAGGAACCTTATTGTAATATCCTCATATGCAGTGCAGTATATACAATATAATACAACAGTGGTGACTACCACATTCACCCCCTGTTAAAAATGAGACCAGCGGGGGTGGTGGAAAACTATTTACGTACTGGTTGTCATTAAAATTTCAGAGAAGGTTACAAATTTAGACGGTAGGGCGCCTTGATCCGTCGTTGAGAGCGCCGCTGTGCTGGTGGCGAGTCAGGCGTCGGCTCGGTCATCGGTGACTCCGGGAGCGTGTCGACATCCTCTTCATCCCTGAGTGGGACCAAGGGGAGGACGGATTGTCCTGGAGCGGGCTCTGTGGTGGGGTCCACTGGGGGAAGGGAGAGTGGAGCCGCAGCAGGGGGGCGGGGGGTGTGGGGACCCAGCTGGTACCGGGTCCCTGAGGGAGACTGTGTCTTGGAGGCCATCGGGGTACGCTACGTAGGCGTACTGCAGGTTTGCGTGGAGTAGCTGTACCCTCTCAAACAATGGGTCCGCCTTGTGGAGCCGCATGTGCTTGTGGAGGAGAACGGGTCCTGGAGCTGCCAGCCACATTGGGAGCAAAACCCCGGAGGTGGACTTCCTGGGGAAGGCAAAGAGACGTTCATGGGGGGACTGAATGGAGTGAAGTGCTTCGGGGAGGACTTCCTGCCAGGGGGAGGCCAGGAGATTTCTGGACCGTAGGGCCAGCTGGACGGCCTTCCAGACCGTCCCATTCTCCTGCTCCACCTGCCCGTTTCCCCGGGGATTGTAGCTTGTCGTCCTGCTCGAGGCAATGCCCCTGTTGAGCAGCTACTGGCGCAGCTCATCGCTCATAAATGAGGATCCCCGGTCGCTGTGGACGTAGGCGGGGAAACTGAACAGAGCGAAGATGGTGTTGAGGGCTTTGATGACGGTGGCAGACGTCATATCGGGTCATGGGATGGCGAAGAGGAATCTGGAATATTCGTCGACCACATTGAGAAAATACGTGTTGCGGTCGGTGGAGGGGAGGGGCCCTTTGAAGTCCATGCTGAGGCGTTGAAAGGGGCGGGAGATCTTCACGAGGCGCGCACGGTCTGGCCGGTAGAAGTGCGGTTTACACTCCGCGCAGACCTGGCAGTCTCTGGTGATAGCCCTGACTTCCTCGATGGAGTAGGGCAGATTGCAGGCCTTAATGAAGTGATAAAAGCAGGTGACCTCTGGATAACAGAGATCGTCGTGCAGGGTCTGGAATCGGTCCACTTGTGCGCTGGCACATGTACATCGGGACAGGGCATTGGGGGGCTCGTTGGGCTTACTGGGGCGATACAAAATATCGTAATTAAAGGTGGAGAGCTCGATCCTCCACCGCAAGATCTTATCATTTTTGATCTTACCCCGCTGTGTGTTAAACATGAAGGCAACCGACCGTTGGCCTGTGAGGAGAGTGAATATCCTGCTGACCAGGTAATGTCCCCAGTGCCGCCCAGCTTCAACGATAGCTTGGGCCTATTTTTCGATGGAGGAGTGCCGAATTTCGGAGGCATGGAGGGTGCAGGAAAAGAATGCCACGGGCCTGCCTGCCTGGTTGAGGGTGGCGGCTAGAGCGACGTCTGATGCATCGCTCTCGACTTGGAAGGGAAGCATCTCGTCGACCGCGTGCATCGCGGCCTTGGCGATGTCGGCCTTGATACAGAGTATAAATGTGTGTGCTCTCCGAACTGCAGACATTTCGGCAGCAGCTGTAGGAGGCCATACATCTCTGCGTAATAAAGCCTCGATTACTCTCTACTCTCGTCTCGTCGTAATTGATAGTGCATCAAGGATTTAGATCGTTTGGAGACTTGGGCGACGAGGTGGCAGATGGATTTTAATTCGGACAAATGTGAGATGATACATTTTGGAAGGTCTAATGCAGGTAGGGAATATACGGTGAATGGTAGAACCCTCAAGAGTATTGACAGTCAGAGAGATCTTGATGTACAGGTCCACAGATCACTGAAAGGGGCAACACATGTGGAGAAGGTAGTCAAGAAGGCATACGGCATGCTTGCCTTCATTGGCCGAGGCATTGAGTATAAAAATTGGCAAGTCATGTTGCAGCTGTATAGAACCTTAGTTAGGCCACACTTGGAGTATAGTGTTCAATTCTGGTCGCCACACTACCAGAAGGATGTGGAGGCTTTAGAGATGGTGCCGAAGAGATTTACCAGGATGTTACCTGGTATGGAGGGCATTAGCTATGAGGACAGGTTGAATAAACTCGGTTTGTTCTCACTGGAACGACGGAGGTTGAGGGGCGATCTGATGGAGGTCTACAAAATTATGAGGGGCATAGACAGAGTGGATAGTCAGAGGCTTTTTCCCAGGGTGGAGGGGTCAATCACTAGGGGGCATAGGTTTAAGGTGTGAGGGGCAAGGTTTAGAGGAGATGTGCGAGGCAAGTTTTTTACATAGAGGGTAGTGGGTACCTGGAACTCGCTGCCGGAGGAGGTGGTGGAAGCAGGGACGCCAGTGACATTTAAGGGGCATCTTGCCAAATACATGAATAGGATGGGAATAGAGGGATACGGACCCCGGAAGTGTAGACGATTTTAGTTTAGACGGCAGCATGGTCAGCGCAGGCTTGGAGGGCCGAAGGATCTGTTCCTGTGCTGTACTTTTCTTTGTTTTTTGTTCTTTGTTCCCCCTTCAGTCCCCCATTCAATTCCCCCTTTCAGTCCCCCCTCTCAGTCCCCCCTTCAGTCCCCTCCCCCTTGAACACCTCCTTAGGCCCCTCCCCTTTCAGTCCCCATTCAGGCCCCTCTCTCCTTCAGCTCCTCTCCCCGAGCAGCCCCCTTCAGGTCCTTCCCCGCTTCAGCTCCCCCCTCCCTTCGGTACCCCTCATTCAGGCTCATCACCTATCAGGTGCTTCCCCCACACCTGGGGGGGATTCTCCCAAAAGGGGCCAATGTCCCCACGCCAGCGTCAAAACACTGGGATTTCACTCCTGGACTTTCCTTAAGAAAGTCCTGAGCGATTCTCCTTCCTGCAGGTCCCTGGAGTGCTTCTCATAGCTCTGGCTGCGGGTACGGGGCCCATCACCTCCAGTCGCGAGTCCGCGCATGCGCACGGCGGCGGCGTGTGGCGGCCGTCCCATGCGACATGGCAGACGTGCACCATGGAGCAACAGCAGAAATATAGGACCCCCCGAGATCGCGCGCGCCCGCGGATAAGCACCACCCGATCGCTTCCCCGTCCATCCATGAGGCCCTCACCCCGCCCCCCCCCCCCCCCGCCGGTGAACCATCTCCCCGCCCAAATCAGGGCGGCCGCGGACTGAGTCCCCAGCCGCCACCCAAGGTTCCCGACGGCCGATACGTGGTTAGAACTACACCGTCGAGAATTCGGGCAATTGCGCGCAGAGAATCACGGGGGTGGCATCTGTCAACGGCCCCCTACCCGCGCCGCGTAGATCGGCGCATTCCCGAGCGATTCTCCGGGGATTTTGGCGCGGAGGCTCGGACAATCCAGCCCCTGGTCTTTTTGGGAATCTCTTCACAACAAAGATACCCCTCTTTGAAATATCACTGCGGTTAGAAGGATCATCTGCTCAAAAGAGGAAGCACTTCAAAGTTAATGGACCGCAAAGAGCTATAAAAACAAACAGAGCTAATCTCTCCTTCGAAATAGCTTGGATGTGTCAATCAAGAGGCTTGTAATAGGTGATGGATCATGAAATTAATGCAGTTCAAAGCTTTTAGATTTTTCAGTGTGCCCAGAGATTTGAAAAGGTTAAAGGGGAGTGAAATTGACTGTGAAAAATCACTTCAAAGATTTCCAACACACCAAAGGAAAGACTTTTACCTTCACCTGACATGTGGAAGACACACTAAAGGTTTGATCATTGATATTGACACTCGGGGAGAGACTTTGAAGGGGTAAAACAAATCAGAAGGAAGATTTTTAACTACAGGTTGACATGCTGAAAGATAGTGCAATGATTTTCAAAGTCACAAAAACCTGCCACACGACTCCCATCCTGGGAAAGACCTCCAACTCATGCCCCTCCAGCCCAGCCCGAGCACCCCACGACCCTCACCTTCCCTGAAGGATTCCCCTCGACACCCGGGGGTAAGTGTGGAGAGGGTACTTATCCCCTTGTCCCTCCTCAGAGTCCACAGTGCCTGCTCCTTGTCCGGATCAGGTGAGAATGGTGTCCACTGGGAGGCTCGAGCATCTGGCCCCAAAACCTGGATATTTAAATTCAATTAAACGAATTGTAATCAAGTTCTCACATGCTCTGTCTGAAAACCTGATCGGGGCAGATGCAATGGGCAGAGTGACTTGCAGTGGGACATTGGCATTCCTGCCATTGATAGTGGTCCTGGAGGATTGTGGCCATAATAGAGTGAGAGCTATTAAATCCTAATCTCAGTATACACATCAGCTAGAAAGATGACAGATTCAGGGTGGTCAGGTTCATAGAATCATAGAATATCAACAGTGCAGAAGTAGGACATTTGACCCAATGAGTCTCCAACAACCTTCTGAAAGAACACCCTACCTAGGGCCACACCCCCACCCTATTCCAGGAACCCACCTAACCTGTATATCTCTGGACATTAAGGGGAAATTTTATCATGGTCAATCCACCTAACCGGAGGAAACCTGCGCAGACCCGGGGAGAAAGTGCAAACTCCGCACGGCAGACTGGAATTGATCTTGGGTCCCTGGCACTGTGAGGCAGCAGTACTAATCACTGTGCCACCGTACCGCCCAAAGCAAATTGCATCTGCTTCATCGACTCCATCTGCTAATGACAGGCTAATCTGGTGCTTTAGTTAATGTCTGGTCATACATTATGACTGTGTTCAATTAACCAAAGATAATGCGAATTTACAGTAATTTTGCCAAATAGTAATACCAAATAACCATGATTTTTTTAGCGACATGAGTTTGGCCCATTGCAACACAAATAAATGTACAATAAGAGCTTATTCCACAAGATCCTCTCATGCATCCCTGTCTTTTGAAACAAATTCTACCCCTGTGTCCAGCACCGCCACAGTTTTGGGGGGAGCCCTGCTGCTGGCTGGGCGGACTTCTGTGAGGGCTGGGGGGACTGGTGGGGGGTGGCCTAGGGTGGCGAGGGGCTGTCCAGGGGTGCACTATCTGCCAGGTCAGGGTCTCACGCGGTCAGCGTCATGTATGGCGCGACCGCTGCAGGTCATCGCTGTTCGCATGCACGGCCATGGATCTGGCTATTTCTGATGTGGGAGCCGGGAGTTTTGCCAGGCGTCACTGCTAGCCCCTCACCGGTCCCGGGATTGCTGAGGGGTCGGCACCGATTTTGGGGTTGTAAATCGCCACAGTTCCCACGCCGGCATCAGTACTTAGCCGCAGAATCGGAGACTCCAGCCCCATGTTTCAGTAATCCCCACCACACCCTACCCATTTGTCTCTATTTGTGTCATCACCTCATTGACCTTATTCTGCACACTGCATGCATTTCGGTTCATGGCTTTTAAATATGTCCAACTTATTTGTCTTTCCCTTGCAGGATTTTCTTGTGCACTACACTTTTCAGACATTCTGACCTCCTTTATTAATCTCTGATTGCAGCCAGCTTCATCCCAACTTTCACACCCACTCACCTTACATTTTGCTGTTTTATGGTTCCCTTCCCCTCCGTAGTCGTTAGACTGGTCCTGCCTGTTCATCCTATTAACCTTTATCGTCTCCTCACATGCTGACCTGCGGTTTTGGTTAACCATTATATTTCTTGTAGTTTACCTTTCCTTCCCCCCCCCCCCCCCCCCCCCCCCCCCCAACTTGGTAGTTGAAACTCCTTGTAACCACTCTATTTATCCCTTCACTAGGACACTGGTCCCAGATCGGTTCAGTTGGAGACCACCTGAACGGTACAGATCCCTCCTGTCTCAATACTGATGCCAGTGCCCCATGAAATGGAACCCCTCTTTCCCGTACCACTCCTTTAGCCACGTGTTTATTTCCCAAATTTTCTCATCCCTATGCCAATTTGTACGTGGCTTGGGGAATAATCCAGAGGTTATAACCCTTCAGGGCCAGTTCTTTAATTTTGTTCCCAGTTCCTGATATTCCTCAAACAGATCCTCATGGATCACAACAACTGGATCTTCCCCCTCCCTCTCCAACATCCTTTCAAGCCGGTTAGAACTGTCCCTCACCCTCGCACCAGGCAGGCAACATACCAAGTGGGACTCTCGGTCCTGCTTACAAAGGATGCTACCAGTTCCCCTAATTATAGAATCCCCTACAACTACAAGTTGTCTTTTTGCTTCCCACGCTTGAATGGCCTCCTGTACCATGGTGCAGTGGTCAGCGAGCTCATCCTCCCTATAATCCTTTTCCTCATCCACATGGAGCAAGTACCTCAAACCTGTTGGGCAAGATCAAGAGTTGAGGCTCCCCATTTCTGATTTTAGAATCCCTCTACCTGCCTCATTCGCAGTCACACCCTGCTGCCCCTGGCCACTGGCCAAATTTGAGGTACTTAATCTATGGGGTGGCATGGTAGCACAGTGGTTAGCACTTTTGCTTCACAGTTCAATGGTCCCAGGTTCGATTCCCAGCTCGGGTCACTGTGCGTAGTCTGCACGTTCTCCCCGTGTCTGCGTAGGTTTCCTCCAGGTTTCTGGTTTCCTCCCACAATCCAAAGATATGCAAGTTAGGTGGATTGGCCATGATAAATTGCCCTTAATGTCCAAAAACATTAGGTGGGGTTACTGGGTTACAGGGATAGGGTGGAGGTGTGGGCTTAAATAGGGTGCTATTTCCAAGGGCCAGTGCAGACTCGATGGGACGGATGGCTTACTTCTGCCCTGTAAATTCTATGATCTATGATCTATGACTGGGGATTGGTTCTTTTTAAGCGCTCAGCTTATGATGGGTGATTTGAATCTGTTTAAATGGGGAAGGAGAAAACAGCAGCAGGAGGCTCTAGGAGACAACGGGCATGGAGGGCTGCCCAAAGAAGCCTGATCCAGCCCAGAGAGTTCATAGGCTGGCCCAGCGTAACTTGCCTGGATCTGCCTGGGGAGCATTGTCCTAGGATGATGGTTCTCAATCACTTTTGGCTGAAGCACCCCTTTTGCAAATTGTAATCGTGGGCATCCCCATCTAAACAATCAGAACAGGTAATATTGATAATAATATAGTGCTCTTGAAAGGTTTTAGGAGATGGGTGTGCCTGCCTGTCTTTGCAGGGTGTGTCACTCCCCTCTGACGTGAGACAGTTAGCTCACTCTGCAGTACACACGTGGTGGCCATACTTATTCCTACTTCTCAGCTTGCACCAAGCTCACCCAACTCTGACCGCTGCTCATTCGTTTACGTGCCTGGTAAACACTTTTGAATCATTTTGTGGGCCTCCTGGCAAGGGGTCCATAGATCCCAGCTTAAGAATCACTGTATTAGGTAGTCTATCTCAGGCCTCTACAGGTCCGTGCAACAATATTTATGGCTGTTGGCCCTGTTATGATCCCGAACCTGGGGCGTCATTCTCCGACCCCCCGCCGGGTCGGAGAATGGCCGTTGGCCGCTGTGAATCCCGCCCCCGCCCCCACCGAAGTCTCCGGTACCGGAGATTGGGCGGGGGCGGGAATCGGGCCGCGCCGGTTGGCGGGACCCCCCGCTCAATTCTCCGGCCCGGATGGGCCGAAGTCCCGCCCAGAAATTGCCTGTCCCACCGGCGTAAATTAAACCTGGTATTTACCGGCAGGACCAGGCGGCGTGGGCGGGCTCCGGGGTCCTGGGGGGGGGCGCGGGGCGATCTGACCCCGGGGGGTGCCCCCACGGTGGCCTGGCCCGCGATCGGGGCCCACCGATCCGCGGGCGGGCCTGTGCCGTAGGGGCACTCTTTCCCTTCCGCCTCCGCCACGGCCTCCACCATGGCGGAGGCGGAAGTGACTCTCCCCACTGCGCATGCACGGGAAACTGTCAGCGGCCGCTGACGCTCCCGCGCATGCGCCGCATTTCCGCGCTAGCTGGCGGGGCAACAAACGCCATTTCCGCCAGCTGGCGGGGTGGAAATCCCTCCGGCATCGGTCTAGCCCCTCAATGTTGGGGCTCGGCCCCCAAAGATGCGGAGCATTCCGCACCTTTGGGCCGGCACGATGCCCGTCTGATTGGCGCCGATTTGGGCGCCAGTCGGCGGACATCGCGCCGTTGGGGGAGAATTTCGCCCCAGATCCCAACATTTGCTTGGAAAAACAGCCAAGAACTCCAAATACTTGTTTTAAATTTGTAAAACCGTGGGGAAAGGATACTTCGCTCCTGGAGTGATTCCACTTACAAATAGGTATCTTTTATATTATAGCAAACGTTATTATTAACCCAGGATTAAACATATTAACATCACAAAAAAGTAGCTTTTCAATTAACAGTTAAACATTTCTTGAAATAAAAGGGAAATCTTTTCACTACTAACTTATATCTTCCCTAACTCCAATTAAGCAAACCCCATCATAGGTCAAAAACCACTTAGCAGACACAGGGTTATTTTCTGTACATTTGTACAGAGGTTTCTTGGAAAGACTGCTTGAAGAGAGCGCGAGAGGACCTTTCAGGAAACAGGCTGTATTTGTCAGACTACTGCTTAACCTGACAGCATTTGGCAAAAGCTACTGCTCAGCTTAAAGCTCCTAGCAGACTCCAAACTAAACTGGCTGGTTCCTGGCATTAATTACAACATCTTCATCCCACTCGGATACCCTGATCTGCTTACCTAAGTCTAAACACAACGAGTGGAATTCTCTGGTCCCCCTGAGGCGTCTTTCTCGGCGGCGCAATGTTCACCGACGACAGAATTCTCTCTGCCAGCGTGAAAATTCCACACAGTCACCCAATGTCAGAATGGAACCCGGGTCCCTGGTGCTGTGAGGTAGCAGTTCTAACCACTGCTCCACCGTGCCGACACCATGGTAAGCAAAATCCTGAAACGTGCAGGATGTAGAAGTTTTGCTGGCCCATGGTGTAGATGAATAATGATAGTAAGAATAGAAATTCATGGCAATTAAAATGATTGTTGAATTTTTGCATGAGTTCTGCAATGGGTAAAGCCTCCGATTTGGCAGGGTTCAGTTCAGAAATGAATGCTTCGCACACTCCAAAAGGTTCCCTTCTGTGCTATTTTTTGACAGACGTTAAGTGCTGGCATGTAAATTTGTTCTACTTGGGGCAGAATTTCAACTTACTGCCCAGGCGCAATACTGAAATCAATGACAATGATAATTGGGCCGTTTTATACTTAGGAAACAAGTTAGCTTCAGAATTTCCCTGAATTGATTCAATCATGCATTTTGAAAGGATGGAAGATTTACAAACACTGCTGAACATCTTTTTTATGGAGCAGTTGAGGATGATTCAATTTACTCTGGAAATTACAACATTTGAACGTTGAGGGTCTTTTGTCCTCCTCTGGATTTTTGGACTATTGCTAACTGCTCTGATGTCTGTCATGCATTAGCAGGCCCAATGATCTTGAATCACAGAACCACAGAATATTTACTGCTCGGAAGGAGGCCATTTGGCCCATCGTGTCTGCACTGGCCAAACGAGCTTTATGGCCTAGTGCCATTCCGCTGAATATTGTTTCCATTCAAGTAATCCTCTAATTTTCTCGTGAATGCCTCAATTGAACCTGCCTCCACCACACTTCCAGACAGTGCATTCCAGACCCCAACCACTCGTTTTGAGAAAAGGATTTTTCTCATTTTATTCTTTTCCAAAACACTTGAAATCTGTGCCCTCTAGCTCTTGATCCTTTTACGATCAGGAACAGTTTCTCCTAGCTGTTCACCCTCCTCATGATTTTGAACGTCCCTATCTAATCTCCTCTCAGCCTTCTTCTCTCCAAGGAGAACTGTCCCAACCTCTCCAATCTAACCTCATTCCTGAAGTTTCTCATCCCTTGAACCATTCTAGTCGACCTCTTGGGCACTCAGTCCAGTGCATTCGCATCCCTCCTAGAATATGGCATACGGAACTGTACACAATACTCCAGCTGAGGTCTCACCAGTGTCTTGTATAGGTTCGGCATAACCTCCTTGCTCTTTTGCTGTATAGCCTCCTTGCATCTGTACTCTAATAAAGGTTTAATCCCTTTTTATAAACCACTAACTCATCATCAGAAAAACAAAAATAAAACAGAACAAAGAACAAAGAACAATACAGCACAGGAACAGGCCCTTCGGCCCTCCAAGCCTGCACCGGTCACGATACCACCCTTGGCCAAAACCCTCAGCACTTACTAGTGCCGTATCCCCGAGGTTGAGACATGTCACACAAATATTTAAATGCAAGTTATAACACCTTACTTTTAGAATTGCAAATTTATGAAGTGCAT
Organism: Scyliorhinus torazame; assembly: GCF_047496885.1. Taxonomy (NCBI): domain Eukaryota; kingdom Metazoa; phylum Chordata; class Chondrichthyes; order Carcharhiniformes; family Scyliorhinidae; genus Scyliorhinus; species Scyliorhinus torazame. The sequence continues at coordinate 78,675,990 of NC_092707.1, forward strand.
TGTCATTGCATGCAGTGAATTACATAATATTTACAGCATATGATATATATTTACAGCATATCTATAGGCCACTCAGTCTGTGCTGCGTGCCACGTGCCACACAAGCCGCTTTGCATCTTGCTTCATCTCACCCTATCACCAGACTGTATCCTTCTGTACTTTTCTCCTGAGAAGCAGACAAAATTGATGGGTATGAAAAGATCAGCAGGTCCATCCAGCTTGTCCCACATATCACAATGGCTGGAGAACATTGATTAGACAGTTTACTCCCTATCCTATCCCTTACAGCCATGTAATGATATTACTATTGATCGGCTCTGCATTGTTGTTTAAGTCACAAAATAAAAAAAATGTATTTCACTCCAACTGAACATTCAACCTTATTGTGTTGGTACTTCAAAAGTTCCTCCTGCTTTGCACAAGGAAGCAGCATCCGTTTCCCAGATTATTGCATTTTACGCACTGAACATAAAGAAACTGGTAAAATCTGCGCTAAAACATATAAGTACTGATTCATTGGACCCATCGATCGTGGTCATAAATCCTGTAATTGTCGCAAATCTCAAGAGCGACCAAAACGGGATTTATAATCAGGTTCAAGCACTTTGATTACCATAGGTTTTAATAAATTAACATTTTCATATCGCCGTAACCTCTGCCCACATCGTATCGACCAACCCAGTCGGCATGACGTCACGTTAGGGTGAATTGTTGCTGGTTTTCAAAAATGAAACCGGGCCGTGATGACCATGCCAGGGACGCGCAGGTAAGTATAGCCCCCGGGAGGTGAGGGACATGGCCTAACTCTGCCCCCTGTCAGCGCCAAACTGTCAGTGCCACCCTGGCAGTGCCAGAGGGGACTGCCAAGTTGACACTGCCAGGGCAGTCCCCCTGGACATCCCCATTGGGGTGGGTTCTCCTTATGTGTTGTGGGGGGGGGGGGGGGGGGGGTGGTAAGCCCCGATACTTGCATGCTGTGTGGGAGAGCTGGGGGAAGGAAGTGCCCAGATCCTTGCATCATGGGTAATGTGGGTCACCCTGATGCTTGTGGCGTGTCCTCTGTGGTTGTTGGGGGGTGGGGAAGTTTATTTTCAATGCAGATTGCGGTACCCTTTAAAAAGGTACCCCGATCTCTGTGGAGCCGTTCTTGCTGGCCCCGCCGTGCCAGAGTGACTGCATAAACCATGCCGCTAGATTTTCTGTGCACCGAATGCCAGAAAATCTGGAGAGAAAACTCAGCTCTGCATCTGGGGAGCTGCACGATGGGTTTCAGTCTGAACCTGACTGACAAATTTTGGGAACATTCAGTCCATTAGTTAATGATGGGAGTACAATTCCCAAACAATGTAAAATTTGGCTCCCATTTACGAATCACAAACAGTGTAAATAAAACCGTTGATAAAATCCACCTCTCAGTACAAAAAGGTTCAACATGGCTGCCAGCCAGACATTTTTCTCCCACTAGTCTGCCTCTGTGAAACTTAACGGAAAGTCCCTTTACAGCCAGTTGAAGGGCAGCGAGGGAAAGTTACTTTTCTAAGTGCTACTAACATTTTTGATTTATGGTTTTTGAAGCAGTCTTTGGTTGGAAACCTTTCCATACAAATAAGTTGAATCTGAAAGTCTCCATGGAACCCCGGGGGTCCTCCAATCCCAGTTTAAGAACCGTTGCCGCTGGTGGCCTTGCGGGACGACCTCGAGCAGGTTGAGGGCCCAGCTTCAAACAGCAAGGCCTCAACATTGGAGGCAGCAATATGGGCTGGCTGACTGAGTGATAATAGCAACTGCAATGGTGGAGTGGCAGTGGGCCAGGACTGTCCAGAACAAAAAGGATGGTGTGTGGGTGGTGAAGTGGATTACTACACTATCTTTTTGAGTCAAATTAAGAGGATGAATTTCAATCCAATGTTTTTGCACTGCCTCCAATTCTGTAACAAACAACACAAAACACATTCACATTATTCTCCTTTACTGCAGCTGGCAACGGGAAATCTGTAATTGAGACAAATAGTGAGTATACTCGATGAATCACAGCATTGATGTTTCTATCACAACACTGGCACCATAATAAAACGATTGATTCCTAAAGACCCAATAGACCTTTTCACCATGATCTTGGATGGACCACATCTCACCTTTTCCTGGTTCCATTTGCCTCAGTCATTGGTCATTGTCCAGATCTTATTTGATGTCAAGATGTGACCTTTGTACCTAGTGTTCTATTTCCTTTCTCTTTCTGCCCTTGAGGGAAGTTAATAGATTTAGTAAAACCATGTGCTAGTCAAATGCTTATACCCCGAGCGAACTTTGATCAGCAGAACTTGCCAGCAAGTTTATTGTTAGAAGGGCCGACATTGAGTCAAGAGGAGATAGTGGCCGTGCTCTGGGTGAAGGTTTAATAGTAAACTTGTGTAGACAAATTGGAAATGAAACAATGTTCCGTGTACTGATTAACAGAGTATCTGTGATGTAGAAGAGTGCTGCATTAGAGGAGAGTGCGGCTTCGGAGGTTTCTCTGCGGCAGTGCTCTCCATGTTTGAATCTTGAATAAACTATTTTAACCTGTACTTGAGTCTCCTCTGATCAGTTCGTAGGAATGCACCACAACACTATCATGCCATTGCTGAGCTAAACACTGCCACAAAAAGAGTTAAAAAGTAGATTGTGTTGAGTTGGGGAGGACAAGCAGCTCAAGGAGCAAGAAGCTGCAGTTCTCTCTCAGGATGACAGTGTATGTGCTCCCACATTGTCAACAGTTCTGATGTTATTACCTCTCAGCCAGTCAGCCTAGATTGCTGTCTCCCATGTTGAGGGATTGCAGTTTGATGCCGGGCACTCAACCTGCTCACAGTTGTCCTGCAAGGCCACCAGCAGCAGTTGTTCCCACACTCGGGTTGGACAATTCTCCATGGAGAGCAGGAACCAAAATGCCTCTATCACAAGTTTCAAATGCGACTTAGTCATGTGGAAAGGTTTCAAACCAAAGACTGCATCAATGGCAATCAATGAAATGCTATTACCTCTGAGAAAAATTACTTTCCCTCGCTGCCCCCTGATCTCATTGAATGGGAAAGCAGTTTCCAAGGGCCAAATGGCTTCTGTCAGTTCCTACCTCTTGTATTCTTATGTTGAATAGAAATAGCTCTGGAGTGCACCTCTATAATTAATGTTGCACTGTTGTAATCAACAAACCACACACAGGCATATATGTCAATCATTGATATGTGTTTCTTTTGAAAAAAAAGTCCATTAAAGGATTCCTTGATTTCCTGATTGATCAGAGGCCAATCGTTGGAGAGGGTTGATTGTATATTGCAGCCCTCAATCATTTACAAGTGTTGCTGTCAAACAGCACACCAAGAATAGACAGACTCTGCAGTGAGAAACAGGTACACCCACCTCACTGATACCTGTAAATTATTGTCTGCTTTCTTAAAATCATTAATAAAACACTCTTTACTGGCAGCAGTTTAAATTAAGAGTACTATATAGTATTTGTATTTAGGTTGGGGGGAGGGGGTGAAGAGAGAAGAAACATCTTGTCATGCAGCCTTTGGGAGAGCACTGCATCGGAGCGAGAGATCAGGCAAAGGCTCTCACAAGACAAGCATGAAGGAGATGTACAAGGGTGAATAGCTCTGTTTTGTATTAAAGCATTTTTGTTTAATTGAATGTGCTAATGGATAGAATTGCCACATAAAAGTTTTCATTGGTGGCTTCTGTTGCAGGATTTAGCCAAGAGAAGACTGTGATGGGACTGAGTAGACGGATTGGAAGGTGATGAATTGTGAAACATTGGTGGTGTAGGGATGTTACCTGATAAGAAATGATGGCTGCTCACCTTTCCAGAGCAAATATTTCCGGCCTGTTTCCTCCTCCCTAGATGTCCTCTGTATGGCTGGTGGCAACGGTTGTGTCTTCTTAACAGCAAGATTGAGGTAGGCCACCAGGAATTTGGATACTTGGCCCTGTGAATATGGTAGGGGCCCCCTGAGTGGTCCAGCTCACTCTGCTTGAGAATACCAAAGGTCTGGTCCAAAGACCTTCCTGGTGACAGCATGATTCTCGTGTAGGTGAATTATCCTCATGAGGTTGGGTTGCTGAGTCAGCTGTTTGGAGTTGAGCGGTGGAGAGGGTTGTTGGGGGGGAGGGGAAGTGGGGGGGGACAGGTGTGCCCCTTATCACCAACAGCCAACCTCTGGTTTTTAGTGGTTCCCTGAAGATGCCAGAAATGACAGACTGCTCGAGGATGAAGGCAACATGGCTGTTACCAGGGTCGCGGGTATTAACTAACATGTTGGTGTGGGCATGGTTGTACACCAACTGCATTGACCGAATAGTAATGCTTTACGGTTCCTGTACAGCTCCCTGTTCACACGTGGTGTCCGCAGAGTCAAGTTCATGCAGTCGATGGCTTCCTGTACCAATGGGAGTCCACTACCTTGACAAAACTATGTTACCACTCCTCCAGCTGCTCCCTGGTTAGAGACAACCCTCCAGATTTACAGGGCCTTGGTGACCTCCTCAATGCAGCAATGGACGGTGAACCGGGATAATATTGGAAAGGGTACCTTAAAGAAGCCAGCGGCATAGAAGTTGAGAACAATAATTGGGTGGGATTTTCCTTCCGTTGCCACTGATGGGATTTCCAGTCTTACTAACTGCTAACCCCACCGCAGCCCCCTCCCGGTGCAGGTTTTCTGGCAGCAGAGAGTGCGGACAATGAGAAACTCCGTTGACAGTGGTGGGACTATAAGATCCCACTGCCAGCCAATGATGGGCTGCCTCCGCCACTGCAAAACACACCCGGGAGATGGGAGGGTGCAGATAATCCCGCTCAATGACTTTGATAGCAGTTGGAAGTGCCATCCCCATCTGCTGCAATGGCTGCAGGCCCAGTTGAAGGAGTTGACAGAGTTGCATGACCACCTCCTTAAGTGAGTCTCAGACATGCCAGGCCTTGATCTTGGTTGAGGTGGCAGCACAAGAGCTCCCTCAAGATTGGTGGGTGGGCTGGACTTCTTGCTATGGCAAGCCATCTCCCTCCTCCCTCTGTGTGCAGCTTCCTTCTCTGCAGCCTGTGTTCCAACAGGGACTGCAGCTATAATGTGTCCATTAGCAGCCTTTCTGTTGGCATGTTACAAGCCATCTCTGATCTCCCCACCAGGATGCAGCAATACTTCCTTCAAAACGAACAAGTCACGATAACAGCTCCAAGAACACACCGCAGCACTTTCACACAACTTATATGGATGGCACGTAAGCACAGTGGTTAGCACAGCTCCAGGAACCTTGGTTAGATTCCAGCTTGGGTCACTGTGTGTGTGGAGTCTGCACGTTCTCCCCGTGTCTGAGTGGGTTTCCTCCGGGTGCTCCGGTTTCTTCCCACAAGTCCTGAAAGAAGTGCTTGTTAGATGAATTGGACATTCTGAATTCTCCCTCTGTGTACCTGAACAGGTGCCGGAATGTGGCGACGAGGGGATTTTCACAGTAACTTCATTGCAGTGTTAATGTAAGCCTACTTGTAAAGATTATTATCAGGTAAAAAGTTAGTCAAAAGCATCTCATTTGTGAGTTAGATGGATGCACCCAGTCCATCACATGAACCTGCCTCCCATCCATTGACTCTATCTGCACCCAAGAGAAAGTGCTGGAAAATCTCAGCAGGTCTGACAGCATCTGTAGGGAGAGAAAAGAGCTAACGTTTCGAGTCCAGATGACCCTTTGTCAAAGCTAAAAGACATAGAAAGTGGGGAATATTTATACTGTGGAATGAGAATGAAAGATGAGTCATAGCCACAGAAACCCAGGGACACGGGGTGCAAATAGCCACATAAACCCAGGGAAATGGGGTGCAAATAGCCCCAGAATCAAAGGGGAATGAGTGCTAGCGGTAGTCCCCAGAGAGAACAAAAGGTGTGAAAGGCCAAACAGTAGAAAAACTAACATCAGAGGGTAAACTGTGACAGATGTAAATGTGGGGGATGGGGAAGGGGGAAGCAAAGGGGAGAAATGGTAAGGAAAGGTGGATAAGATTGGGGGGGGGGATATATATAAAGAAAGACAAGAAATAAAGAAATGGTAAAAGCCAGTTAAAATGAAATGTGATGAAAACAAATGGGTCGAGGTGGGGTCGAGCTAATCATCTGAAGTTGTTGAATTCGATGTCAGGCCAAGAACAGTCATGTTGACATGGGAGCAGGGTCTTGCGTTGAAATGGCAGGCAACGGGAAGGTCAGGGTCCTGAATGCACACAGACCGAAGGTGCTCAGCAAAGCAATCACCTAGTCTGCATTTGGTCTCTCCGATATAGAGGAGACCACATTGGGAGCAGCGAATGCAATAGACCAGCTTGAAGGAGGTGCAAGTGAAACACTGCTTCACCTGGAATGAGTGTTTTGGGCCTGGGATGTTTCAGATTCCAGCATCCACAGTAATTTGCTTTTATGACTCTATCTACACCTCACCCTGCTTTGGGAAAGTGGGCAGCATAATCACTTTGCAGTTCATGGTGTGGTGATTTAATACCATACTGCAGTCAAACCTCAGCAAGTCTGTTGTTCATAGCCCAGATCGAGCGAGACTTTCTGTCACCGAGAGTGTCGACTGTTTCCTTTTTTGGGAATAGGTCATGTGTAGCCCACACCACCAGAGATGGGACACCTGGGGCGGGCTCAGGTGGCCTGTCAAGCAGTCATCAATCGGAGCATTGGATGCTGGGGCCCCCCTCCCGAGACCTCATTGGCCGGATGCCAGAGAAGTTTCTGGAAGGGCGGGTGCAGGGGGATAAAAGTAGGCATCTCAGAGACAGCAGTGGCAGAAGAAGCAGAGTAAGCGGAAAAAACAAAAGAGCAAGCAGAGTAAGTTGGACAGATACAACAATGGGTGTTTACGTGTGCTAATTATCTGCCATGCTTTCTGCATGTGACACATTAAAAAGAGGTTTTGAGACTTGTGATGAATGATATCTGTATACACATGTACCTTTAATGCATAGGCCCCTTTAAGATTGGGCTTGGAACCCTGGGGGACTCCGCCTCCGGCTCCGTCCCCAGGAAACTGTATATAAGGTTACGTTCAGTAGGCAGCGTGCAGTGAGCACACTTCTCAGCAGCTGTCTGGTTCTCTGGTAATTAAATTGAGATACCCTCAATTACGACTCAGGGGAGGCGATTGATAATTCAAAGGCTTTAATTACCAGAGAACCAGACAGCTGCTGAGAAGTGTGCTCACTGCACGCTGCCTACTGAACGTAACCTTATATACAGTTTCCTGGGGGCGGAGCCGGAGGCGGAGTCCCCCAGGGTTCCAAGCCCGATCTTAAAGGGGCCTACGCATTAAAGGTACATGTGTATACAGATATCATTCATCACAAGACTGCCACCCCATACATGGGATGTATGGTTCTTTCACCAACTTGCAGCAAGAAGTTGTATGCAACAGGATGCAAGTTGAGTGATAAATATTGATCAGAACACCAGGAAAATGTTCCTTGCTCTTCAAATTGTCTAACATGGCATCTTTGTATCTTCCTGGGAGGGTAGATAGGGCCTGGCCTGGCTTTAACATCTCATCCAAAAGGCAGCATATCCAACAGCATAGTCAGCCTAGATAATGCGCTCAACTCTCGAATGGAATTTCAACCCTGGTCTTCTGACTCAGAGCTCAAGTGTCACTGAGGAGTCCATGGTGACTCTTTATCTGAACACAGTGGGGAGTGTCATCTTGATTACATTCCCATGCTGCTGGTACACATCTGTGGCAGAACCTGGAATATTTCTTATTTAGTATTAGTGTGATTACCGCCTGCTTATTCGTCTCCGGCAACTCCCCCTTCTCTAGTGCTTCACGAAACGCCCCCAACAGATGTGGTGCCAGGTCCGCTGCGAATTCCTTATAAAATTCTGCCAGGTACCCATCCAGCCCAGGGGCCTTCCCCGACTTCATACCCCTGATACTTTCCAGCACCTCCCTCAGCCCCAGGGGCTCCTCCAACGCCTGCCTATTTGTTTCCTCCACCTGGGGAAATTCCAGCTCGTCGAGAAACCTCCTCATGTCCCCCTTCTCTCCTCCTGGGTCTGCCTCATAAAGTCCCTGGTAATACTCTCTAAATGCCTCATTTATCTTCCCTGGCTCTGACACCACATCCCCAGCAACAGTCCGGATCTTCAATATTTCCCTGGACGCAGCCTGCCTCCGCAACTGGTGCACCAGCATGTGGCTCGCCTTCTCCCCATACTCGTACTGCACCCCTCTTGCCCGACCGCCCTCCCCGTTGTCAGCCTGTCAATTTGCCCCTCAACTTTTTCCTCCTCGCCAATCCCTCCACGGTGGGCACCCTCGAATATTCCCTGTCCACCTCCACTATCTCGCTCACATGAACCGTAAATGAGATAATTTCTCTCCGGACCACTGCCTTCAGTGCTTCCCAAAAAATGCCCGCCGACACCTCCCCATTCTGATTGAACTCCACATAATTCGTTCTGTTGACCATATTCTTGAAGTTAAAATCTCTTAGTTATCCACATTTCCCATCAGGCCATAGTTGTGTCCTTTCTTTACTTGGCTATTTTGTGTCAGGCTGTAAATAGCTGGCTACTGTACTATCAAGTACTGAAGTGGGTTCTCTGCAACAGTTGGGCGGACAGGTGTATTAACATCAGTATCCTTGAAGGAGCCAAGAGCACCAGCATCAAGGCCATGATCATCTGAAACCAACTCCGTTAGGTAGACAGGGTGCTTAGAATGTCAGAGCCCTGACTGCCAAAACAAATCTTCTTCACCCAGCTCAAGGGAGGCTCCCGAACATAAGGACAAAGGAAGTGCTTAAAAGACACATTGAAGGCTTATCTCAAGAACTGTAACGTAGACGTCAATGCCTGGGACACCCCTGCTCAGAACGATCTACTTGGAGGAACCTCCTGATTGAAGGTGCACAATTCTTCTAAGACACCAGACAGCAAGAGAAGGCCCCGAAAAATGAGCCCGAGAAAGGAATACCAGTGATCTAGAGTCCAAGGACCGACCCCACCTCCCAAAAACAGCTGCCAAATGCGTGGTCAAAGATGCTGCTCTATGATCAGGCTCATCAGCTACACAAGGGCCCACAGAACCCTTGACCAGTAACATGGACTTTCTTAGGTGAACAATCATACTCGTTAGCGAGTGATCACCGAAGAAGGTGACTAGAGTTTTCCTGTATTAGGATGACTAGAACTGTAGGCAGTACTCTTGCTTTGGCCTAAGTAGAGATTTATATAATTCTAGGGTGTTATCCCTGCTATTATTCCTACCTCAGCTAATAAAGGGAAGTATCCCATCAGTCTTCTCAATCACCTTATCTACTTGCCCTTTGATTTCCTGGATCTGTGAACATGTATTCCACGTTCTCTGTGGTTCTCTACACTGCTCAGGATCCTATCATTTATTGTGTATTTCCTTGTCTTGTTTGGCCTCCCCAAATGCATTACTCCCCAATTTTCTGGACTGAATTCCATTTGCCACTTTTCTGTCATCCGATCGATACCTTCCTGCAGTGTCCTGCTCCACTATCGACCACACAACCAATTTTTGTATCACTTAAAATTCTCATAATTGTGCCCCCTGAATTGGAGTCTAAATCATTGCTAAGTATCGCAAAAGGCAAAGATTGGAAACTATTCAGGCAGCCAGAATGTGGGAGTGTTGCAAGACAGAAGAAGGTATTATCAAAAGCAGGCGGGGTTTGCAGCAATCATTGTCATGGGTGTGATTTTGCACCGTAAGAATGATGTGTGTTTAAGGACAGAGGCAGCGACTTGAAAGCTTAACCCTGGGCGGAATTCATCATCCACATACTTGGGAACTTTTTTCTCAGAGTGATCGACAGCAAGGTGCAGTTCGGAGATTATGGGAACAATGTTTGCAAGTATTGATTTAACTGGAAGGGAGCAGAGTACTGACGTTTATAAGATATTCGCAGCACAATAAATTGTTGAAAGAGAACTAAGGTATACCCAGTTGTGAGACTTGGACCATTTTCTTCACCTGGATGCGTTCAGGTCAGACTGTATAATAATAATAATCATTGTAATAATAATACTCTTTATTATTGTCACAAATAGGCTTACATTAACACTGCAATGAAGTTACTGTGAAAATCCTCCAGTCGTCACACTCTGCCACCTATGCATTCACCATCCTCCACATAGCACAGCTGCACATGTACTGAATGGGATGTTGTGTGGGTCTTGCTGGATGTGGCCAGACCTGGGTAGAGTGCTCTTTCGGAAGGTCAGTGCAGGCTCGATGGGCCGAATGGCCTCCTTCTGCAATGTAGGATTCCATGTGTTTGACATTTTGTAGAGAATTAGTTTGAATTTGACTTTAAGTTTACCGTAGGTCGACATCAATTATCGAAAGTGGCTCACTCTCTTTTCATCTTCTCAGTAAATTGTTTCACATCAGGTTACCATCCCTAGCTTTTCACTGCACAACCTGGAGCAGCTCTTCCTCATTGCCAGTCACTTTCAAGCTTGATAAGGTTATCAGGCATTGCAGCATGATGCTTGCACTTGACAGACAGATAAAAGTGTTCCTGGAAACTAATTATCCACCTATCGGCTGTGCTTTATCTATTTTATTTAAAGGTCATTTCCGTAACTCCTTACAGATCAGATCAGTCTTTGTATTATTGAACAAATGCATGAAGTGCATTTTGTCAGAACTCCTTATATAATAACGTGCTTAATTCTGAAAGTTGATTGGGTGGAATTTTAACACGGTAAAGTGCCTGGATTTAGGTGGGGTGCAATTTGGCGAAAATTGCAACATGCTCACAGTCTGACTCAAATGCACCGACTTCCAGATGAACTCAGACACACTCAGCTGAGTGCTTGCAACTTCCACCAGTGGGGTGCATGAACAATTAAAATATTTAAATACATGTATTCTATCAATATTTTAACAAGCTTTTAAATTAACAGTTTGTGTTTTCCAGGCTTCCTGATGATCACCGTGGAAATCAAAGTGAGGATAGTGGATGACATTTCATGGGGCCCATTAAAGTCAGTACCACATCAAAAAATTCTCACCGATGCTCTTCTACTTCCCTTGATCGGAGAGAGGACTTGTGTTTCAATATGTGTAAGTTCTCAAAAGAGCCTCTCAGCACAGGAACAGGTGATTGGTATCATGGCTGGCTTAGATTGACCTCGGATGAAGAGGAAACTGATTGGCAGCGGTAATAGCCTGTTGTGGAGAGGCCTACATGTGGTCAGCACAAAGGGGAGCAGTGGAGGGGACGAGGCACTTCCTAAATAACAGGATGCACAGGCAGAGACTCAGCTTCCCAGATTGGTCAGGACAGCAATCCTTCTGGGCGTTTAGACTGCAGTCAGTCAGGTGATGGCAGACATTTGCAGCCTCTTCCTTGCGGGACCTGGTGGCCTCATCTTATCAATGACTGTGAAAGAGATCGCTGCCCTCATTCTATTTGTCCCCCAGATCCTTCCAGGGAGCGACACAGCCAGGATCTCCCAGTCAGCTGGACATAAATACACAAGGCAAGTGGCCAATGGATTATTTGTCATGGCTGCCAACTGTGCAAGCTTTTCCTGGGATAAGGTTAGTTGGAATGAGTGGGTGTTCCCCCTTCCAGGACATATTCTTACCCCTTCACTCTTGCAACTCTGCTGGAGAGCAATGGGCGACATCATTTTATTCTTCTTTTTCCCAGCACTCCGACATGGTGCAGCCTCTGTGGCTTCAGCAGCTGAAGAGGCAGGCTGCTCAAATTGCTGCTCTGACTGTTGCAATACACTTGGCCAATGCCCTCTAGAAGGGTTTCCTCCAGGTGCTCCAGTTTCCTCCCACAGTCCAAAGATGTGCAGGCTAGGTGGGGTTGCGGGGTTATGGGGATAGGGTGGGGGAATGGGCTTGGGTAGGGTGCTCTTTCAGAAGCCTGGTGTAGACTTGATGGGCTGAATGGCCTCCTTCTGCCCTGTAGGGATTCTATGAATCTTAAGTTGAAGTCCTGTGAGAACGCCACCAATCGGTGCCAGGGGACATTGGCCATTGGGAGACATGTCAGGTACAGGAGGGGTGGCGGTGGACAGAGAGTATCGATGAGAAGTGTGTGTTCTTTGAGAGGTGTCTTAACTTCCATGGCTCTTTTACCATTATCTCTCCCCTGGATCAATGGCACTTCCCTGCTGTTATTATGCTGGTAGCCATGATGTGGAGATGCCGGCGTTGGACTGGGTTGGGCACAGTAAGAAGTCTTACAACACAGGTTAAAGTCCAACAGGTTTATTTGGAATCACTAGCTTTCGGAGCGTCACCTGATGAAGGAGGATCACTCACCTGATGAAGAAGCGTTGCTCCAAAAGCTCGTGATTCCAAATAAACCTGCTGGACTTTACCCTGGTGTAAGGCTTCATGCTATTTTACTGGACAGCAGCTTGATGAAGATCAGAAATGCACCGTAAGACCAAGGCTATGGTGTTGACCATCCTATTTAAGGCATCAGAACTGTTTGTATCAAGAGTCTGAGGGGCCATAGCCAGGGCCTACATAGACTGATCTCATTGCCGTGACTGATGCTCCACAGAATTGGCCACAGAAGAAGACATCCTCGCAATGCCAGGCAACATCAGTCCTCCCAACTTGGAGCTTGATTCTCTCTGCAATCACGGGCTGTGTGAGTGGACATCCTGTCAGCACGTTGTTGATTTTCTGCAGCCCTTCATTTTCCAATCATGCTCCCAGTCAATATTCCATTTGTGTCTAGCCTGGCAGAATTGGATGGGGCTGTGCCTTCCGAAGTGGGCTCATCAGAGCTGTCCCTGTTGCCACTGCCTGCTCTTTCTCTCTTGTGAAATATAAATCACCAGGCGAAAACCCAAATATCTTTGTAACTGGACTCATGGAAGTACAACTACTGGAGTTGATTCATGGCCAGCAGTAAGGTGGCAGAGAATCGGCTCGTTGTCAAAGTGCCCCATTGACTGAAGGCCCTGGCAGAGAGAAAATATGTGAATTAGTACTGGCAAGAATGGTGCTACTTATCGTTATGAAGATGGCCATAGTTCACACTTGGTGAAATTAAGTCAATTGACTGAATGCTGCATGGCCTGTGGACACGAATGTTTAATTCTGTCACCAAGTCACTGGGAGATCCCAATGTCTTCACCTCTGAGGACTAGGTATGTTGAAAAGCTACTGATCCCCAGTGCTTCCTCTCCTGCATCTTTCTACTTCAAATTCTGGTGAGGACGATGTCCAATCCTTTCTCTCTCACTTGGGCTTTGCACCCCTTGCAACAGGGGGAGATAAAAAAGAACAAATGACTGTCATGTCTTAATTTGATTGATGCAGTGCACTTGGTGTAGGGAAGGGAGAGGCATCAAATTGTGTTCAGATGAGGTTGAGCAGCAGTGATAGATGGACAGGCATTGATGTGAGGAATATGGGTGCATTTGCAAGGTAAGTGGGTGTGAGGACTGATGTGGGAGAATAGGTTTGACAAGGTTGGGTTGTACACAACAGATGCAAGTGAATGCACATCTATACTCATCCCTCCAGACCTGGTTGGGCATTAAGACTCTTCCAACATGGAAACCACAAATCTCCTGCTGCTGACCTCCTCTGCTACCTCCAGCCAGGCTGCCTTTGTTACTGCTTGCAGGTCTCGTCCTTCCATTGCTGAGGAAGAATATTCCCCTCTAACTCTTCGCTATCCCTCAACATTAAAAAAAACACTCCCAACAGCAAGTGATCGGGTGCAGTCTTGGAGCATCCTGAATCAATCCAGAAACTTCCTCCTCTCTTTGGGCAAACTCCTCCCTCTTACAAATTCTGTCTTGAATTGGTTCTTTAAATTGTTCAGTTGTTGTCATGTCAATCTGCAATACATCTGCTGCTGCTCACTCAATGCCAAACTGAAAATAGTATTTCAATGAAGTGGCTCCATTGAAATACCATTGAAACGCGGTGGTCTGCAGGTTAGACTGAAGCAACGCGGTTTCAAGACCCCTCTCCCCAGCAGACTCCTGTCAAACGTCCAAGCGATCGAAAACATGCTGGTTGAACTTAACGCCAGACTTACCTCTCAGAGGGAAGTAAGACATGGCTCACCCCCGTCTCATCGGACTGTGCCATACAACCTGAAGGATTCTCAATTCACCGGGCGGACCGCAATGCGTCATCAGGCAAAGGATGGAGGGGTTTGCCTCCTCATTAACTCCTCTTGGTGCTCGGATGTGGTGACCCTGGCGACCTACTGCTCCCCGGACCTGGAATATCTGACCATGAAGTGCCGCGCATACTATCTTCCACGTGAGTTCACTTCAGCCATTATCACAGCGGTCAACATCCCACCCCAGGCAGAAGTGAGGAAGGTGCTGGACGAACTGTACACAGTTATAAACGACTACGAAACAGAACACCCGGAGGCCTTGTTCATTGTGGCCGGAGACTTCAACAAGGCCAACCTCAAGAGTGTATTGCCAAAATTCCACCAGCACATCTCCTGTCCCACCAGGGGCGACAACACTCTTGACCACTGCTACTCAAAAATCAAGGGCGCCTACCGTTCCATCCCCCGACCGCACTTTGGGAAATTAGACCATAAGACGGTGCTCCTTCACCCGGCATACAAGCAGAAACTCAAGCGGGAGAATCCAGCTAAGAAGGCCGTGCCGTGCTGGTCCGAGGAAACAGAAGAGCTCTTATGTGACTGCTTAGAGACAGTGGACTGGTACATATTTAAGAACTCAGCGACCAATTTAAATGAGTATGCCACCACCGTCACAGACTTCATCAGCAAATGTGTGGACGACTGCGTGCCAAAGAAAGCAGTACGTGAGTTCCCCAACCAGAAACCATGGCTCAATCGCGAGATTGACTCCCTACTGAAGGACAGATCTGAGGCGTTCAAGTCAGACGACCCTGACCTATACAAGAAATCCAGGTATGACCTCCGCAAAGTCATCTGAGATGCCAAGAGAGAATATCAAGCCAAGCGACAGTCACAGACAGACATTCGGCGATTGTGGCAAGGACTAAACAACTTAACGGGCTACAAAGCAAAGCCGAGCAGTATCTCCAGCAGCAGCGCACCCCTCCCCGATGAACTCAATGCATTCTATGCTCGGTTCGAGCAGGTAACCAACAATCCGCTGTCGAGTGCCCCAGCAGCCCATAACTCATCCATACCCACCATCACAGCTTCCAAAGCCAGATCGGCCTTCCTAAAAGTGAACCCTCGGAAGGCGAAGGGCCTGGACGGATCCCTGGTCGTGCACTCAGAGCCTGCGCGGACCAGCTGGCAGAGGTGTTCGCGGACATCTTTAACTTGTCCCTACTCCACTCCGAGGTCCACACCTGCTTCAAGAAGATCACCATCATACCGGTGCCAAAGAAGAACCAGGCAACGTGCCTCAATGACTACCGCCCAGTGGCCCTGACTTCAGTCGTAATGAAGTGCTTCGAGAGGTTGATCATGAAGCGCATCACCTCCATACTCCCAGAACGTCTTGATCCACTGCAAATCGCATACTGTCTCAACCGGTCCACAGCAGACGCCATTTCCCTGGCCCTACACTCATCCCGAGAGCATCTCGACACTAAGGACTCCTACATCAGACTCCTATTTATTGACTACAGCTCCGCCTTCAACACGATAATCCCAGCCAAGCTCATTTCAAAGTTCCAAAACCTAGGACCTGGCTCCCCACTAGCAACTGGATCCTCGACTTTCTGACCAACAGACCACAATCAGTAAGAATGAACAACACCACCTCTTCCACAATGGTCCTCAATACTGGGGCCCCGCAAGGCTGCACACTTAGCCCCCTACTCTACTCCCTGTACACACACGACTGCGTGGCAAAATTTGGTTCCAACTCCATCTACAAGTTTGCTGACGATACGACCATAGGGGGCCGGATCTCGAATAACGACGAGAATACAGGAGGGAGATTGAGAACCTAGTGGAGTGATGCAGCGGCAACAATCTCTCCTTCAATGGCAGCAAAACTAAAGAGCTGGTCATTGACTTCAGGAAGCAAAGTACTGTACACACCCCTGTCAGCATCAACGGGGCCAAGTTGGAGATGGTTAGCAGCTTCAAATTCCTAGGGGTGCACATCTCCAAAAATCTGTCCTGGTCCACCCACGTCGATGCTACCACCAAGAAAGCACAACAGCGCCTATACTTCCTCAGGAAACTAAGGAAATTTGGCATGTCCACATTAATCCGTACCAGCTTTTACAGATGCACCATAGAAAGCATCCTATCTGGCTGCATCACAGCCTGGTATGGCAACTGCTCAGCCCAGGACCGCAAGAAACTTCAGAGAGTCATGCACACCGCCCAGTCCATCACACAAACCTGCGTCTAATCCATTGACTCCATCTACACCTCCCGCTGCCTGGGTGTAGCGCACAAAGACTCCGTGAGACGAATAGAGTGAAGTCGATGAGGCTTTATTAAGCGTGTCTGTTCCCCCGCAGCTCGATAGTAAACTGGCCTGCGGGGGAAGACTCCGGCTTCTTATACTCCGCCTTCAGGGCGGAGCTAGAGGTCAACGGCCAACCAGGACCAAGGATCTGTCAGCCAATGACATTAGGGCTTCCAGTCCCACATGACCCCCAATACATACTACCACATTCACCCCTTGTCAAAAATGAACCCGGCGGGGTGACGCTTCGTATGGTGGTAAGGGTTTACAGGGCTGGTCCTGGGAGGAAAAAAAACATTCACAAGGCAATACAGTATTGTACAATTTTGTCCTGTTGCAACTATTTACAGAGGGTATGGGAAGAAAAGCAAAATGTTCTTGCGAAAAGTCCATATTTAGTTTTAGATCGACGCCACGAGTCGGTCGGGTGGTCTGGTCGTCCGTGTCGATCGCCTCGGCCCCGGTGGTGGTGGTGCTTGTACCGGTGTTGTCGCCTCCAGGAGCCTTATGGTTTCAGCTTGGGCTTTATTCTTGGTCGGTGCTGAGGGGAGGGGAACCAATCCTCCTGGGAAGGGGGCGGTCGCGGGGTGTGGTGGTGGCAGGAAGGGGGGGGGTTGGGTTGATGGTGTTGGGGGGGTGTGCGTGTTGCCGGCGGGCGCCAGATCCCGCAGGGAGACCGTGTCCTGTCGGCCGTCGGGGTACTCCACGTAGGCGTACTGGGGGTTCGCGTGGAGGAGGTGAACCCTTTCGACCAACGGGTCCGCCTTATGTGCCCGCACATGCTTTTGGAGCAGGATGGGTCCTGGGGCCGCCAGCCAGGTCAGCAGCGACGTTCCAGAGGAGGACCTCGTAGGGAAAACAAGGAGACGCTCATGAGGCGTTTGATTAGTGCTCGTACATAATAACGACCGGATGGAGTGGAGAGCGTCCGGGAGGACCTCCTGCCACCGTGAAACTGGGAGGTCCCTGGACCGTAGGGCCAGTAGGACGGCCTTCCAGACCGTGCCGTTCTCCCTCTCTACTTGCCCGTTCCCCCGGGGGTTGTAGCTGGTCGTCCTGCTTGAGGCTATGCCCTTGCTGAGCAGGAACTGGCGCAGCTCGTCACTCATGAAAGAGGACCCCCTGTCGCTGTGGACGTAAGCGGGGTAACCGAACAGTGTGAAGATGCTGTTCAGGGCTATAATGACTGTGGCCGCGGTCATGTCAGAACAGGGAATGGCAAAAGGGAAGCGGGAGTATTCGTCCACCACATTAAGAAAATATGCGTTGCGGTCGGTGGAGGGGAGGGGCCCTTTGAAATCGAGACTGAGGCGTTCAAAGGGGCGGGAAGCCTTAATCAGGTGCGCTCCATCTGGCCTGAAAAAATGCGGCTTGCATTCCGCGCAGATGTGGCAGTCCCTTGTGACTGTACGGACCTCCTCTAAAGAGTATGGGAGATTGCGGGACTTGATGAAGTGGTAAAACTGGGTGACCCCCGGGTGGCAGAGGTCCTCGTGGAGGGTTTGGAGGTGGTTAATTTGTGCGTTGGCACATGTGCCGCGGGATAGGGCATCGGACGGCTCGTTCAGCTTTCCGGGACGATACAAAATCTCATAGTTGAAGATGGAGAGCTCGATCCTCCACCTTAAGATCTTGTCGTTTTTGATTTTGCCCCGCTGTGCATTATCGAACATGAAGGCTACCGACCGTTGGTCAGTGAGGAGAGTGAATCTCCTGCCGGCCAGGTAATGCCTCCAATGTCGCACAGCTTCCACTATGGCTTGGGCTTCCTTTTCTACTGAAGAGTGGCGGATTTCTGAGGCGTGGAGGGTCCGGGAGAAAAAGGCCACGGGTCTGCCCGCTTGGTTAAGGGTGGCCGCTAGAGCTACGTCGGAGGCGTCGCTCTCGACCTGGAAGGGGAGGGACTCGTCGATGGCGCGCATCGTGGCCTTTGCGATATCCGCTTTGATGCGGCTGAAGGCCTGGCAAGCCTCTGTCGACAGAGGGAAGGTCGTTGTCTGTATTAGGGGGCGGGCCTTGTCTGCGTACTGGGGGACCCACTGGGCGTAGTACGAAAAGAACCCCAAGCAGGGTTTCAGGGCTTTTGGGCAGTGCGGGAGGGGAAATTCCATGAGTGCGCGCATACGTTCGGGGTCGGTGCCTATTATCCCATTGCGCACCACGTAGCCCAGAATGGCTAGCCGATCGGTGCTAAAAACGCACTTGTCCTCGTTGTACGTGAGGCTCAAGGCTTTGGCGGTCTGGAGGAATTTTTGGAGGTTGGCGTCGTGGTCCTGCTGATCGTGGCCGCAGATGGTTACATTGTCGAGATACGGGAACGTGGCCCGCAACCCATGTTGATCAACCATTCGGTCCATCTCCCGTTGGAAGACCGAGACCCCGTTTGTGACGCCAAAAGGGACCCGTAGGAAATGGTATAATCGCCCGTCTGCCTCGAAGGCTGTGTACTTGCGGTCACTTGGGCGGATGGGGAGCTGATGGTAGGCGGACTTGAGGTCCACGGTGGAGAAGACTTTATATTGGGCAATCCGGTTGACCATGTCGGATATGCGGGGGAGAGGGTACGCGTCTAGTTGTGTGTACCTGTTGATGGTCTGGCTATAGTCAATGACCATCCTTTGTTTCTCCCCTGTCTTCACTACTACCACCTGCGCTCTCCAGGGACTATTGCTGGCCTGGATTATGCCCTCCTTTAGTAGCCGCTGGACTTCGGACCGAATGAAGGTCCGGTCCTGGGCGCTGTACCGTCTGCCCCTAGTGGCGACGGGTTTGCAATCCGGGGTGTGGTTCGCAAACAGGGACGGGGGTTGCACCTTGAGGGTTGCGAGGCCGCAGATAGTGAGTGGGGGTATTGGGCCGCCGAATTTGAACGTAAGGCTCTGTAGATTGCATTGGAAATCTAATCCCAGCAAGGTGGGGGCACAGAGTTGGGGAAGGACGTTTAGTTTGTAGTTTTTGAACTCCCTCCCCTGCACAGTTAGGGTAACTATGCAGAATCCCTGGATCTGTACGGAGTGGGACCCTGCAGCTAGGGAAATCTTTTGTGCGCTGGGATAGGTGGTCAAGGAACAGCGTCTTACCGTGTCGGGGTGTATAAAGCTCTCCGTGCTCCCGGAGTCGACTAGGCATGGCGTCTCGTGGCCGTTTATTAGCACCGTTGTCGTCGTCGTCTGGAGTGTCCGGGGCCGAGCTTGATCGAGCGTGATTGAAGCGAGACGTGGTTGTAGTAGTGGAGTGGGGTCCGTTGTTGCCGTCCAAGATGGCGTCGGGGATGGCAAAATGGCCGCCCCATACATCGCACGTGGCTGGGGGGTCACAAGATGGCGGCAGGGGTGGACAAAATGGCCGCCCCCACGCGTCGTACAGGTCTGGGGCGGTCCAAGATGGCGGCGCCCCTCCTCCCCTCGTGGTGGCCGGGACCCAAAATGGCGGCGTCTGCGGGTCGCACATGGTGTGCTGGGGGGGCTGGGGAGCGCTAGGACCGCGAGCGCTAGGACCGCGAGTGCTAGGACCGCGAGCGCTAGGACCGCGCGGAGCTCCCTCACCGGGGACAGCGGTGGTCGGGGCCCAAGTAGGTGGCACCGGCGGGTCAGGCGTGGGGCGCGGGGTGGGGGTTAGGGTGGCGTTAGGGGCGCGCAAAACTCCCTCCTCTCCGTGGAGAGTGTTGGCCGGGACCCAAAGCGGTAGCGCCGGCGGCGGGTCATACATGGGCTGCGGGGAGGGGGGTTGGGGAGCGTAAGCGGCGTGCAGAGCTCCCAGTTCTCCCGGGACCGCGGTGGTCGGGACCCAGAGCGGCTGCGCCTGCGGGTCGTACATGGCGTGCTGGGGGGGTTGGGGCGCGTAAACTGCTTGCAGGGCTCCCTGTGCTCCCGGGACAGCGGTGACCTCGCGGGACCGGCACACAACCGCATAATGGCCCTTTTTCCCGCAGCTTTTGCAGATAGCTGCGCGGGCCGGGCAGCGCTGTCGGGGGTGTTTCGCCTGGCCGCAGAAATAACAGCGGGCGCCCCCGGTGCGACTCGGCGTTTGGACCGCGCAAGCCTGTGGGGTGTCCGGGGGGGGGGGGTAGGGGGTTTGCCGCGACGGGTACGTACGGGGCCCAATGGGTTGCCGCGCGGTCTGGGCCGTAGGCGCGGGTATTACGCGCGGCCACGTCTAGGGAGGCTGCTAGGGCCCGTGCGTCTGAGAGTCCTAGCGACTCTTTTTCTAGAAGTCTTTGGCGGATTTGGGAGGATTGCATACCTGCCACAAAAGCATCGCGCATTAACATGTCCGTGTGTTCGTTTGCGTTCACCGACGGGCAGCTGCAGGCTCGTCCCAAAATCAGCAGCGCGGCGTAGAATTCGTCCATCGATTCTCCGGGAGCTTGCCGTCTCGTCGCGAGCTGGTAGCGAGCGTAGATTTGGTTAACTGGGCGGACATAGAGACTTTTCAGTGCTGCGAGCGCCGTCTGGAAATCCTCCGAGTCTTCGATGAGGGAGAAAATCTCCGTGCTCACCCTCGAGTGCAGGACCTGCAATTTTTGGTCTTCTGTGACCCGGCCGGTGGTCGTTCTGGGGTAGGCCTCGAAGCAAGTCTGCCAGTGCTTGAAGGCTGCTGCCGCGTTCACTGCGTGGGGGCTGATCCTCAGGCATTCCGGAATGATCCTGAGCTCCATAGTCCTTTTTAGGCACGCTTAATAAATTGTAGCGCACAAAGACTCCGTGAGACGAATAGAGTGAAGTCGATGAGGCTTTATTAAGCGTGTCTGTTCCCCCGCAGCTCGATAGTAAACTGGCCTGCGGGGGAAGACTCCGGATTCTTATACTCCGCCTTCAGGGCGGAGCTAGAGGTCAATGGCCAACCAGGACCCGGGATCTGTCAGCCAATGACATTAGGGCTTCCAGTCCCACATGACCCCCAATACATACTACCACACTGGGGAAAGCGGGCAGCATAATCAAAGACCCCTCCCAGCCGGCTTACTCACTCTTCCAACTTCTTCCATCGGGCAGGAGATACAGAAGTCTGAGAACACGCACAATCAGACTCAGAGACAGCTTCTTCCCCGCTGTTACCAGACTCCTAAATGACCCTCTTATGGACTGATTTCATTAACACTACACCCTGTATGGTTCATCCGATGCCGGTGCTTATGTAGTTACATTGTATATGTTGTGTTGCCCTATTATATATTTTCTTTTATTCCCTTTTCTTCGCATGTACTTAATGATCTGTTGAGCTGCTCGCAGAAAAATACTTTTCACTGTACCTCGGCACACGTGACAATAAACAAATCCAATCCATCCATCCATCCAATATCACAGACAGACATATTGAAGGCTTTTCTAGGTTCCTCATCTGATATCCCACCACCACTCCCACCCACACCAAACGTGCCTCAGTGTTATTATCTGGCTTGGTGTCTTTGGGCTTCTTTGGAGTTCCCATGTTGAACTATTGCAAAGAGACCATTAAATAAAAATGAATGAATAAAGCCCCCTTAACTCAATTCTGACTATATTTACTTCATTCACTCTTCCAAATGTGAAGCAGGCTTGAGGAGCTGAGTGGCCTACTCCTGCTCCTAGCTTGCACGTTTGTGTGCATATAATTGTTGTAAGTGATGAAGAACCGAATGCGCAACAAGCCTGGTGTAACTTCCTCACTGTATTTCCATGTTACTCATGTAGTTTAATAAATCTACAGGCTTGTACCTGTGATTTCCACAGCTTTAGCATCACAGCAAGAAGTAGCTTTGTACCCCTTGGAAGAACATATCCGCCAACAGTACAAGTCTGCTGATTGGAAGCTACAAAGCCATGTTGCCAAACCGGACTTGAGAAACATATTTTAAAAATTATTTGTTCCTGGGATGTGAGTGTTGCAGGTGAGCTACCTTCTTGAACTGCTGTAGTTCATCTGGGGTAGGTAGAGCTACAGGATGGGGAGGGGGTTTGGTAGGAAGGTGTGTATATCATATGCAGGGTTAAAGACTTTGGGGGAAATGTAGAATAAGGGGTTAACTTTAATACCACACTAATAATAGCTACTGAGTACGTGCATAAGGAACTGTCATAATGACGTCACTCAGAGAGAGATGAGTGAGAAGAACCTTGGAGAGGAGCAGGAGCTTTGTCCTGGTGTTCTGTAATCTTGACACCAAATCGGGTGCAATGAGGCTGCTGAATCGCACCCCATATTTCCACCATCTACTGCATCATCTTGATCAACCATCTCTGTTACCTCATTAAAAATTCAATCAAACTAGTCAGACATGGGGCGGGATTCTCCCCTACCCGGCGGGGCAGGGGGTTCCGGCATAATGGAGTGGCGGGAACCACTCCGGTGTCGGGCCACCCCAAAGGTGTGGAAGTCTCCGCACCTTTAGGGGCCAAGCCCTCACCTTGAGGGGCTAGGCCCGCGCCGGAGTGGTGTCCGCTCCGCCGGCTGGCGGGAAAGGCCTTTGGCGCCACGCCAGCCGGCACTGAAAGGTCTTCACCGGGCGACGCATGCGTGGGAGCGTCAGTGGCTGCTGATGTCATCCCCGCGCATGCGCACGGGAGGGGGTCTCTTCCGCCTCCGCCATAGTGAAGACCATGGCGAAGGCGGAAGAAAAAGAGTGCCATCACGGCACAGGCCCGCCCGCGGATCGATGGGACCCGATCGCGGGCCATGCCACTATGGGGGCACCCCCCGGGGCCAGGTCGCTCCGCGCCCCCCCCCCAGGATCCCGGTTGCCCGCCCGCGCCCCTTGTCCCGCCGTTCAAAAGGTGGTTTAATCCACGCCGGCAGGAGAGGGTTGACAGCGGCGGGACATTGGCCCATCGCGGGACGGAGAATCGCCGGGGGTGGGCCCGCCGACCAGCACGGTGCGATTCCCGCCCCCGCCGAATCTCTAATGGCGGAGAATTTGGGTCACGGCGGGGGCGGGATTCACGCCAGCCCCCGGCGATTCTCCGACCCGGTGGGGGGGTCGGAGAATCACGCCCATGATTTGCATTTAACAAATGTTAAAGTTTTCTTAATTAATTCATGCATTTATAAATGAAAGTTTATTTTGTCCCTAGTAATGTTTTCCAATATCTCTCCACCACTTCAACTCACTGACCTATAATTTTATGGTTTATCGCTCTTCCATTTCTTGATTAACAGATTAATAACACTCCAGTCTCCTGGCACTGTTCCTGTATTCAGCGAGGATATAAAGATTGTGATCAGTGTCTACCCTGTAATCACCTTGCTTTTTGCAATAATGTAGGATGCATCCCTTCCGGACTAAGAGATTTACCAACATACAGTAATGTTCTGTACATAACTTATTTCTCCTCTTTTATTGTCCATTCATTTGCTTTTTTTAGGAAGACAGATGCTTTAGTATCTGTCAAGTCCTCTGCCTCTACACAAAGATTTCCCTGTGCCCTGAACAGGCCCACTTTTGTTTTCTTGTGAATTGTTTACATATTCCTAAGCCTTTTAGAGTGCGGGTTAATGTTGCCTGTGTTACATATCAGAGAATACATGCCTGTTGGTGGAGCATCACATGTCAGCAGAGTGTTTTGTGAGGGCTTCCAGTTCTCCAGTGTAGATTGTATGAGCAAAATGTCCTAATAAACCTCGTGTTTGTAAGAAATCCAAGCGTGTGGCACCTCTGTGGTGATATGCCTGGGCTATATCACAGTTGGATGGTCTGAGACCTCCAACCAGCAGGTGGCGGTACAGAGACACCATGCGGTCTCCAGACAAGGGTCATGTGATCCTGGACCCGGATATAATGAGAGAATCCGGCCACCTTCAGAAGAAGGTGATGGTAATAAGACGTGTGTAATTGGTCAGTGCTAGATATAAGTTCCAGAGGAGTAGTAAGACTCCATGATTGCATGCTCTGTATCAGATTGCCACCCTACCACATGAGACACAATAAAAGGATCCTGGTTGGACATATCGAAGTGTTTGGTGAGTTACTTCATAAAGTACAAGGGACCAAACACAACAAACTCCCTGGGTGAAATTCTCCCCCAACGTTGCGATGTCCGCCGACTGGCGCCAAACACGGCGCCAATCAGACGGGCATCGCGCCGGCCCGGTGCGGAATGCTCTGCATCTTTGGCGGCCTAGCCCCAACATTGAGGGGCTAGGCCGACGCCGGAGGGATTTCCGCCCCGCCAGCTGGCGGAAATGGCGTTTGTTGCCCCGCCAGCTGGCGCGGAAATGCGGCGCATGCGCGGGAGCGTCAGCGGGCGCTGACAGTTTCCCGGCGCATGCGCGGGAGCGTCAGCGGCCGCTGTCAGTTTCCCGCGCATGCGCGGGAGCGTCAGCGGCCGCTGTCAGTTTCCCGCGCATGCGCAGTGGGGAGAGTCTCTTCCGCCTCCGCCATGGTGGAGGCCGTAGCGGAGGCAGAAGGGAAAGAGTGCCCCCATGGCACAGGTCCGCCCGCGGATCAGTGGGCCCCGATCGCGGGCCAGGCCACCGTGGGGGCATCACCCGGGGCCAGATCGCCCCACGCCCCCCCCCCCAGGACCCCGGAGCCCGCCCACACTGCCTGGTCCCGCCGGTAAATACCAGGTTTGATTTATGCCGGCGGGACAGGCAATTTCTGGGCGGGACTTCGGCTCATCCGGGCCGGAGAATCCAGCGGGGGGTCCCGCCAACCGGCGCGGCCCGATTCCTGCCCCTGCCCAATCTCCGGTACCGGAGACTTCAGCGGGGGCGGGGGCGGGATTCACGGCGGCCTACGGCCATTCTCCGACCCGGCGGGGGGTCGGAGAATGACGCCCCATATCTTTTCTCTTTGCGGAACTTAGCGAATATAACCAAAGAGAATATTGGCGATGAGGGTAGAGGCAAGGAAAACAAATTGCTGAAGGAAAACATTGTCGACAAGAAAAGTGGAGATAGCGCCAAGAGCTGAGAAAAGGTTCTCGGGACTGGACTCACACGTTGGACGAAGCATAAGCCACCCATGTTGGAGGTTTGAAAAGAAAGGAACACACCCGTGAGTAATCGGAACAACAGTAGGGCGGCATGTGGCGCTGAGGACCCGGGTTCGAATCCGGGCCCTGTGTCACTGTCCGTGTGGAGTTTGAACATTCTCCCCATGTTTGTGTGGGTTTCACCCCCACAACCCAAAGATGTGCAGGTTAGGTGAATTGGCCACGCTAAATTGCCCCTTAATTGGAAAAAAAATAATTGGGTACTCTAAATTTATTTTTAAAAAAGAACAACAGTTGCAAAACTTGCTTGCCATTGAAGTGTGTAGAGTCTGGGCTGCAGGATCTGTGCAAAGGGTGAAGCGAAACAGGCAGTGGGAACAGTGTTTCAGAAGTTTCCGTCCCCGCACATGCCGCGAATCGGGGAAAAAATCACACCACAGTCAGGCAAAAAGAAAATGTCTATTTTGCATTGTAGATAAGGGAATCCCTTGTTCCATATATGAAAAATAAAGGGAAGGGAGGAAGCTGGTTGCAGTATCCACCTTAGGAGCTGGTATCCAGAATGGCATAAAAAACAGGTGACATGGATTCATTTGGTAAAGACTGTGAGACTTAGAACTCATATGAAGAAAGATTTCAATTTTATCACAATGAATTAAACACCCGAGGACCTAAAGGCTGCAATATTTCTCAGGTAGGTAGCGCGTAAAACCTTCAAGCTGTGTTGTTACATTACTTTGAGTAACATAAGCCGCTACTTGGTGTAGGCGTTGTTGAAGAATACTCCAGACCTTGAGGTAAGTTGAACGTATTTATTGAGCAATTAACAAAGCTCCTAAATGAGTTCTACACTCTACTAATCTGACTCGAGTAACACAGTGTACTCTACTAACTATATGAACTTGCTCTAGACCACATGCTCTGGTGTGGCGGTGCTGCTAACCACACACGTCTTGCTCTCTAGGTTTCTGCCGGTGGAAGGGGCAGGGCCTGTGTGCCTTGTCCTTTTTATAGTGGTCGTGTGGTGCCCTCTTGTGGTGATGCCACTGCTGGGTGTTCTGATTACCCATTGGTTGTGTCTTGTTCTGATGACCCATTGGTTACATGTCTGCATATCATTACACAAGCTGCTGCAAAAACTGGATGATCTCCAGTGGCTCACTGGAAAGATGTGTCGTCTTTCTGTAGCAGTAACGCTCCAATGCCATCCTGACTCGCATCGGTCGAGATCTTAGTTTCGCGATCTGGGTCAAAGAATGTGAGAACGGGTGCAGTGGTGAGTTTGGCCTTCAGCTCCAACCACTCTGTCTGGTGTTCCATCTTCCACTCGAAGGCGGTTGATCTCTTTATCAGTTTTCTTAGGGACGTTGTGTGTGTGGTCAAATTCGGGTTGAATTTGCCGAGGAAGTTTATCACTCCAAGGAAGCGCAGTACTGCTTTCTTGTCCTCGGGAACTTTCATTGCCTCAATGGCTTTTATTTTGTCCATGTCCGGGTGCACACCGTGTTTCGATATCTGATCACCCAGGAACTTCAGCGTGGACGTCCCAAAGCAGCACTTGGATTTATTTAGCTTGAGGCCATGCTCATGTATGCGTCGGAATACTCTCTTCAGTCGCGACACATGTTCCTCTGGAGTTGAAGACCAGATTATGACATTGTCAATGTAGACACAAACCCCGTCTATTCCTTCCATCATCTATTCCATGATGCGGTGGAATATTTCTGATGCAGAGATGATGCCAAATGGCATTCGGTTGTAGCAGAATCTGCCAGAAGGCGTGTTGAAGATGCAGAGCTTTCTGCTGGATACTTCGAGTTGAATTTGCCAGAATCCTTGGGATGCGTCCAGTTTTGTGAAGAAGTGCGCGTGTGCCATTTCGCTCGTGATTTCTTCCATTTTTGGGATTGGGTAATGTTCCCACATAATGTTTTTGTTTAAATCCATGCAGATTCGTAGGTCCCCCGAAGGTTCCTTAACGCACACCATCGAGCTGACCCAGTCAGTTGGTTCAGTGACCTTAGAGATGATGCCTTTCTTCTGTCGGCTTGTAAGTTCTGCTTTCAGTCGATCCCTCAGTGGAGGGATCCCTCAGGTTTTGTGTCAGGCCGCAGTAGAATCTTGTACTCGTAAGGAAGTGTAACCATTCCGCTGAAGACATCTGGGTATTGGGTCAGTATGTCATCGATGCTGGCCTGAAGATGCTGATGAGACGGCGTCATGGTGTAGATCCTTTGGATGAGGTTCAGTTGCTTGCAGGCTTGCGCACCTAGCAGAGATGCCCTGTCTGGTTGGACAATCTCGAATCTCAGGCTTGTCTCAATGTGTAGGTTGGACACTGTCAGATGGCATGACCCCAGTGCCGTGATTGCGTTGCCATTGTAGTCCTGGTGTTTGCAAGCAGCTGGAAGGATTTTGGGAGCCTTCCTGATTTTCGTGAAGTCCAACTTCGAGATCAGGTTGGCGGACGTACCTGTGTCCAGTTTGAACTGGATGGCGCATCGGTTGACATCCATCACTCCGTTCCATTCATCCTCGGAATTAACGGCAAGGATTGACTGGACTTGCGAGATGTCCGGAGTGGCGTTTTCGCACTTCGTGATGATGCCTACTCGGAATGTTTTATCCAGGTAGTCATCGTCTGGATCTGTTGCACTACCTTGATCAGAGTCATGCATTTGGTGTTGCACACTTCTGATGCGGTTATGTTTGAACTGTGGTCGCTGACCCCTGAATTGTGGTGCAGATCTGCACAGGGCTGCATAGTGGTTGAGTTTCCCACATTGGAGACATTGTTTGCCTTTTGCAGGACATTTTATTCGAAAGTGGGCGGTTCCACAGTTTGTACACGTCACGTTCCGCGCGCCGTCGTGCATGCGCGGTGCAGTTCTCGGCCGTTTGCACATGCGCGGAGCAGTTCTCAGCCGAATGGTATTCACGGTCGTACTGCGCATGCACGGGCCCCAGGAGGAGCATGCGAGATGGCTGCTATTGGAGATGTGGAGGCGCTGCATCCAGGAGATGGCCTGAATGCTCTCCACCTCGTGGGAGGTTTGCTTTTCACTCTCAGCATTTCTGTATTGTGAGTAGCGATTTTTTGAATGTTCATTTACAGTGCACGTCTCAATAGCGATCTTTAAGGTCATATGTTTAATTTTTAGCAATTGTTCTCTCAGAGGATCAGAGTGGATTCCAAAAACAATTTGGTCTCTGATCATGGAGTCAGTTATGTCACCGAAGTTGCAGGATTGTGCTAGCAGTCTAAGGTTAGTGAAATAACTATTGAAGGATTCATCTTTGCCTTGCATCCTTTGTTTAAAGATGCGTTCAAATATTTCGTTCGTGTCAACCTCGAAGTGGCTGTCGAATTTTTCCAGGATAGTTTGGTATTTCGCTTTGTCCTGCCCTTCTGTGTACTGAAACAAGTTGAAGATCTCTATCGCGTGGTCACCCGCAGTGGGTCAGTAGGAGAGCTATCTTCCGAGCATCGGTCACGCCGTTCAAGTCAGATGCTTCTACATATAGTTGGAATTTTTGTTGAAACGAATGCCAGTTAACACTAAGATTCGGGAGTGAGAGCTGGGACCTTAGAATCAGCGCGGGAATTTGAAAAAGCGCGGGAGCTGCGAGGCAGAGGGGACCGTTTAAAAGGTCGCTGCCTGGGGTGAGGTAAGTACAGATTAACTTACTTACCTTGCAGGTCAGCTGTTGAGTTCGGGAGTGAGAGCTGGGACCTTAGAATCAGCGCGGGAATTTGAAAAAGCGCGGGAGCTGCGAGGCAGAGGGGACCGTTGAAAAGGTCGCTGCCTGGGGTGAGGTAAGTACAGATTAACTTACTTACCTTGCAGGTCAGCTGTTGAGTTCGGGAGTGAGAGCTGGGACCTTAGAATCAGCGCGGGAATTTGAAAAAGCGCGGGAGCTGCGAGGCAGAGGGGACCATTTAAAAGGTCGCTGTCTGTGGTGAGGTAAGTACTGATTAACAACTTACTTACTTTGCAGGCCAAGTCGATTTCAGCAGGAGCGGAGCAGGCTAGTCCATTTCAGCGGGTGCAGTGCGGAAGTGATTTCTGGGAGGTAAGTTTCTCCTTTAAATTTAAAAAAAAAAAAATTTTAGTGTTTAAGGTGGGAACAGGAAGTCGACCCGCGGACTTCTGGGAAGACCCTCACCAATAAATTCTGGTGGAGAGGAAACCCGAGACACTACACGTGTAGTGTCTCCCACCCGCCCTCCTCCTCTAACCTAATAATAAAACCCATTGGTGTGAGGTAAGTACCATATTTTATTATTATTAATATTTTTTTTATATAAAAAAATTTAATTTAGTTGTTAGCCAGATCTTGGTAGAAAGTTAGAGGAATGGCAGGGAAGGGAGTGCAATGTTCCTCCTGCAGGATGTTTGAGGTGAGGGATGCCGTTAGTGTCCCTGCTGATTTTACCTGCAGGAAGTGCTGCCATCTCCAGCTCCTCCAAGACCGAGTTAGGGAACTGGAGCTGGAGTTGGAAGAACTTCGGATCATTCGGGAGGCAGAGGGGGTCATAGATAGCAGCTTCAGGGAATTAGTTACACCAAAGATTGGAGATAGATGGGTAACTGTAAGAGGGACTGGGAAAAAACAGTCAGTGCAGGGATCCCCTGCGGTCGTTCCCCTGAGAAACAAGTATACCGCTTTGGATACTTGTGGGGGGGGGACTTACCAGGGGTAAGCCATGGGGTACGGGCCTCTGGCATGGAGTCTGTCCCTGTTGCTCAGAAGGAAAGGGGGGAGAGGAGCAGAGCATTAGTAATTGGGGACTCGATAGTCAGGGGCACAGATAGGAGATTTTGTGGGAGCGTGAGAGACTCACGTTTGGTATGTTGCCTCCCAGGTGCAAGGGTACGTGATGTCTCGGATCGTGTTTTCCGGGTCCTTAAGGGGGAGGGGGAGCAGCCCCAAGTCGTGGTCCACATTGGCACTAACGACATAGGTAGGAAAGGGGATAAGGATGTCAGACAGGCTTTCAGGGAGCTAGGACGGAAGCTCAGAACTAGAACAAACAGAGTTGTTATCTCTGGGTTGTTGCCCGTGCCACGTGATAGTGAGATGAGGAATAGGGAGAGAGAGCAATTAAACACGTGGCTACAGGGATGGTGCAGGCGGGAGGGATTCAGATTTCTGGATAACTGGGGCTCTTTCTGGGGAAGGTGGGACCTCTACAAACAGGATGGTCTACATCTGAACCTGCGGGGCACAAATATCCTGGGGGGGAGATTTGTTAGTGCTCTTTGGGGGGGTTTAAACTAATGCAGCAGGGGCATGGGAACCTGGATTGTAGTTTTAGGGTAAGGGAGAATGAGAGTATAGAGGTCAGGAGCTCAGATTTGACGTCGCAGGAGGGGGCCAGTGTTCAGGTAGGTGGTTTGAAGTGTGTCTACTTCAATGCCAGGAGTATACAAAATAAGGTAGGGGAACTGGCAGCATGGGTTGGTACCTGGGACTTCGATGTTGTGGCCATTTCGGAGACATGGATAGAGCAGGGACAGGAATGGATGTTGCAGGTTCCCGGGTTTAGGTGTTTTAGTAAGCTCAGAGAAGGAGGCAAAAGAGGGGGAGGTGTGGCGCTGCTAGTCAAGAGCAGTATTACGGTGGCGGAGAGGATGCTAGATGGGGACTCATCATCCGAGGTAGTATGGGCTGAGGTTAGAAACATGAAAGGAGAGGTCACACTGTTGGGAGTCTTCTATAGGCCTCCAAATAGTTCTCGGGATGTAGAGGAAAGGATGGCGAGGATGATCCTGGATAAGAGTGAAAGTAACAGGGTAGTTATTATGGGAGACTTTAACTTTCCAAATATTGACTGGAAAAGATATAGTTCGAGTACAATAGATGGGTCGTTTTTTGTACAGTGTGTGCAGGAGGGTTTCCTGACACAGTTTGTTGACAGGCCAACAAGAGGCGAGGCCACATTGGATTTGGTTTTGGGTAATGAACCAGGCCAGGTGCTGGATTTGGAGGTAGGTGAGCACTTTGGGGACAGTGACCACAATTCGGTGACGTTTACGTTAAGGATGGAAAGGGATAAGTATACACCGCAGGGCAAGAGTTATAGCTGGGGGAAGGGAAATTATGATGCCATTAGACGTGACTTGGGGGGGATAAGGCGGAGAAGTAGGCTGCAAGTGTTGGACACACTGGATAAGTGGAGCTTGTTCAAGGATCAGCTACTGCGTGTTCTTGATAAGTATGTACCGGTCAGGCAGGGAGGAAGGTGCCGAGCGAGGGAACCGTGGTTTACCAAAGAAGTGGAATCTCTTGTTAAGAGGAAGAAGGAGGCCTATGTGAAGATGAGGTGTGAAGTTTCAGTTGGGGCGATGGATAGTTACAAGGTAGCGAGGAAGGATCTAAAGAGAGAGCTAAGACGAGCAAGGAGGGGACATGAGAAGTATTTGGCAGGAAGGATCAAGGAAAACCCAAAAGCTTTCTATAGGTATGTCAGGAATAAGCGAATGACTAGGGAAAGAGTAGGACCAGTTAAGGACAGGGATGGGAAGTTGTGTGTAGAGTCTGAAGAGATAGGCGAGATACTAAATGAATATTTTTCGTCAGTATTCACTCAGGAAAAAGATAATGTTGTGGAGGAGAATGCTGAGCTCCAGGTAAATAGATTAGATGGCATTGAGGTACGTAGGGAAGAGGTGTTGGCAATTCTGGACAGGCTGAAAATAGATAAGTCCCCGGGACCTGATGGGATTTATCCTAGGATTCTCTGGGAGGCCAGGGAAGAGATTGCTGGACCATTGGCTTTGATTTTTATGTCATCATTGCCAGAGGACTGGAGGATAGCAAATGTGGTCCCTTTGTTCAAAAAGGGGAACAGAGACAACCCCGGCAACTATAGACCGGTGAGCCTCACGTCTGTAGTGGGTAAAGTCTTGGAGGGGATTAGAAGAGACAAGATTTATAATCATCTAGATAGGAATAATATGATCAGGGATAGTCAGCATGGCTTTGTGAAGGGTAGGTCATGCCTCACAAACCTTATCGAGTTCTTTGAGAAGGTGACTGAACAGGTAGACGAGGGTAGAGCAGTTGATGTGGTGTATATGGATTTCAGCAAAGCGTTTGATAAGGTTCCCCACGGTAGGCTATTGCAGAAAATACGGAGGCTGGGGATTGAGGGTGATTTAGAGATGTGGATCAGAAATTGGCTAGCTGAAAGAAGACAGAGGGTGGTGGTTGATGGGAAATGTTCAGAATGGAGTTCAGTCACAAGTGGAGTACCACAAGGATCTGTTCTGGGGCCGTTGCTGTTTGTCATTTTTATCAATGACCTAGAGGAAGGCGCAGAAGGGTGGGTGAGTAAATTTGCAGACGATACTAAAGTCGGTGGTGTTGTCGATAGTGTGGAAGGAAGTAGCAGGTTACAGAGGGATATAGATAAGCTGCAGTGCTGGGCTGAGAGGTGGCAAATGGAGTTTAATGTAGAGAAGTGTGAGGTGATTCACTTTGGAAGGAATAACAGGAATGCGGAATATTTGGCTAATGGAAAAGTTCTTGAAAGTGTGGATGAGCAGAGGGATCTAGGTGTCCATGTACATAGATCCCTGAAAGTTGCCACCCAGGTTGATAGGGTGGTGAAGAAGGCCTATGGAGTGTTGGCCTTTATTGGTAGAGGGATTGAGTTCCGGAGTCAGGAGGTCATGTTGCAGCTGTACAGAACTCTGGTATGGCCGCATTTGGAGTATTGCGTACAGTTCTGGTCACCGCATTATAGGAAGGACGTGGAGGCTTTGGAACGGGTGCAGAGGAGATTTACCAGGATGTTGCCTGGTATGGAGGGAAAATCTTATGAGGAAAGGCTGATGGACATGAGGTTGTTTTCGTTAGAGAGAAGAAGGTTAAGAGGAGACTTAATAGAGGCATACAAAATGATCAGAGGGTTAGATAGGGTGGACAGTGAGAGCCTTCTCCCGCGGATGGAAATGGCTAGCACGAGGGGACATAGCCTTAAACTGAGGGGTAATAGATATAGGACAGAGGTCAGAGGTAGGTTCTTTACGCAAAGAGTAGTGAGGCCGTGGAATGCCCTACCTGCTACAGTAGTGAACTCGCCAACATTGAGGGCATTTAAAAGTTTATTGGATAAACATATGGATGATAATGGTATAGTGTAGGTTAGATGGCTTTTGTTTCGGTGCAACATCGTGGGCCGAAGGGCCTGTACTGCGCTGTATTGTTCTATGTTCTATGTTCTATGTTCTATTACCGGTGGTCCTGAGGTGACGAGGAGCCTGTGTCTTGTCCATCGTGCCTAGATTCGGTAGCTGTTTGTGTTGGCTCTGTTACCAAAGAGCTGTCTGAGTTTGTCTCTGACCTTACTGAGTTGAACGAGGTAGATTCAGTAGCCACTCCTGTACCATGTGTTGTTATGTTACTTTGAGTAACATAAGCCGTTACTTGGTGTAGGCGTTGTTGAAGAATAATCCAGACCTTGAGGTAAGTTGAACGTATTTATTGAGTGATTAACAGAGCTTCTAAATGAGTTCTACACTCTACTAATCTGACTCGAGTAACACAGTGTACTCTACTAACTATATGAACTTGCTCTAGACCACATGCACTGGTGTGGCGGTGCTGCTAACCACACACGTCTTGCTCTCTAGGTTTCTGCAGGTGGAAGGGCAGGGCCTGTGTGCCTTGTCCTTTTTATAGTGGTCTTGTGGTGCCCTCTTGTGGTGATGCCACCACTGGGTGTTCTGATTACCCATTGGCTGTGTCTTGTTCTGATGACTCATTGGTTACATGTCTGCATATCATTACACAAGCTGCTGCAAAAACTTACTTTATTCAGCAAAACTGGGTGATAAGGGCCGGGATTCTCCCCCAACTGGCAGGGTGGGCCGTACCGGCGCCAAAGAGTGGCGTGAACCACTCCGGCGTCGGGCCGCCCAGAAGGTGCGGAATCCTTCGCACTTCTGGGGGCGAGGCTGGCGCTGGAGTGTTGGCACCACGCCAACCGGTGCCGAAGTGCCTCCGCCGGCCGGCGCGAGTTGGCGCATGCGCAGGAGGGAAAGAGTGCCCCCAGGGCACAGGCCCACCCGCAGATCGGTGGGCCCCGATCATGGGCCAGGTCACCGTGCCCCCCCCCACCCGGGCCCGGATCCTCCCGCACCCCCCACCCGAGGACTCTGCAGGCTGCCCTCAGAGCCAGTTCCCACCGGTATGGACCTTTGCCATTTCACGCCGGCGGGACCGGCCGAAAACAGGCGGCCTCTCGGCCCACTGGGGCCCGGACAATCGCCGGGGCGCCCGACCAGCGCGACGTGATCCCCGACCCCGCCAAAATACCGACGCCGGAGAATTCGGCAGCCGGCCACGGAGCCGTGGGGCTGGATTCTCCGACCCCCCACCAAATTGCTCATACTGTTTGAGGAAGCTACCGGGGATATATTCTATGCGGATATAGTCTATGAACTCCTCCTCAAGGCTGCCTCGACTGACCTGGTTTGACCAATTGACATGTCAGTTCATTTAATTTCAATTATCTGGGTCACATCACCGATAAACCTTACACAAGGCACCAAAGAAGAGTACAGCAATCTTAGAAGCATACATTCTCAAAATGTAACACAACTGAGGCGATTTCTGAGATTATTCAATTATCATGGCAGATCTATTCCGAATTTAGCTACACGATTGAAGCCTTAACATGCTTTGTAATGTGTCAATCAGATATGGTACTGGTCCGAAGAATGCGAGAATGAATTAGGTAAAGGAAGCTTTAAAGAAGTCAGAGCTATTGGTTCAATACGATCCCAAGCTGAAGCTACAGCCTGCTTGTGACGTGTCACCCAATGGGATTGGTGCAGTTCTCTCGCACATTATGCTTTCTGGAGAGGAACGACTGGTAGCTTCACATTGGAAAAAGAGCTTTTGAGCAATCTTTTCAGGATGTTATTTCACTCATTTGATGTATCATTGACCCTTGACAAAATTTTTTGCTGTAAAAGCTATTCCTCTTTTAGCAGCTAGTAGGTTTCAGAGATGGTCTTTTATATTATAGACACACACGTACGATACCAATACTGTAAATCAGAGCAACATACGAATGCTGATGCTTTGTCAAGATTTCCGCTACAAGCCAAGCAAGAATCTGAAGAACGTTTCATCAACATCCTGGATGGGATACTCTGTTGGCTGATGGGACGGCAAAATTGGGAATCGTGATTGGGTGGAGAATAGGTTCCGACGGCAAAATCGCAGCGGTGCGGATTTGATGACAAATTGCAATTCTCTGTCACCGCGTCAGCAGCGTCAATGTGGTCTGGAGCGCAAGTACAGCAAACACCATTTGCATGTCATTAATGTGCCTGATCCAATATTCTCCGAGGCCTCTGTGATGCTCCGCCTCCGATGAGCTGAGTTCCCAACAGCGCAGTTCACTTGTGCTCTTAAAGGCGTGAAACTGCACATTCTCCCCATGTATGCGTGGGTTTCACCCCCACAACCCAAAGATGTGAAGGTTATGTGGATTGGCCACGCTACATTACACCTTAATTGGGGAAAAAATTATTGGGTACTCTAAATTTATTTTTTTAAATTGTGAAACCGGCGCTGTGGCTGCTGAGGGAGAGGAAGGGGGTATGGAAATTGTCCAACATCACCATAGTTTCTTGACAGTTGTGCTGCTGGCCAAGGGGTTTCTTCTAAGGGCCGGGGGGAGTAGCGGGGGAGAGGCCAGGAGTTGGGCTCTGGGGTCAGGGTGAACGGGCACAGAACACCATTGCCGCAGCCGGAAAGGCAGCCATGCAGCTGCACACGTCGCTGACTGCCCACTGTGCACTTAGGGCCAAGCGTCGTATGGGTGTCTCCCAGGCCACCCCCCCTTAAGTCCCCTCTGGCCTCAGCCGACCCATCAGCTGTACGGGCACGCTCCAGCACAGCGAGTGCCATCTTGTTGGCTGGCATAAGGGTGTGTGGTGATTGTAATGTGTCTATGTGGCTGCAGCTTGTCAGCTTCCCGAGCGTCAATCTTGGGCTCGGCGAATCCCGCACCGTTTTTGGTTGGAATCGATTGTGTTCTACGTGACGCTGGTGCTAGCCTCTCCTCAGTCGCTGAATAGGTCCAGGTTTGGTGCCAGTTTCGCTGTCGTGCAAGTCCACGAATCCTGCCCTGGCGTCAACACTTAGTCTCAGGAACGGAGAATCTAGCCCCTTTTGTTTCTCACTCGTGGATAATGTATCTGTGACTTCATCTCAAGTACACTGCACAGACAATGGCACAGAGTTCGCCAGCAATGCTGCTGTTCGAAAGGAAATGGAGTGCACTGTTTGATTTGTTCATAGCTCCTGACATTTCAGAGATTGTCAAATGACAACAAGCACAGGTTGCTAGAAGGAGGTAAAACTCTAAAAAGTAAGTATTCATGCAAGGAGAGCATGTGTTAATAAGGAACTACACTACCTCTGAGAAATGGGTACCGTCTGTCATCTGAGCAATGAGAGGTACAATATCATACACACTACAGACAGATGATGAAATAGATTGGTGACATCATACTGACCAACTACTAGCTTCAAGAAGTGAAATCGCTGAAGCTTCTCAAGAGCTATATCCCTTGGAAAATCTAGACAGCGATACTTCTGAGCAGAGACCAAACGCAGAGACAAGTTCAGATCCTGTTTCCGAGGACTTTACAATATCTATAGAGACGGACATTGGAGTAACTTCCCAGGAAGTACCACGCACTGAAGAACAGAGGACACTTCCAAGGTTTTGAGTAGCCAAGTTCCAGAATGTCGAGTATAACCTTAAAAGAATAAATGTCCATCTGAGTGACTGTCTTATTATATATGTATGTATAGAGATAATGCACAGGTGGGTTTGTTATAAAAATGTTAAGGAAGATGTCATTGCACTAAAGAAGTAAAGGGGGAGGGGTGTTATGTATCAGAGAACACATGCCCGTTGGTGGAGCATCACATGATTTGCAGTGACGTCAGCAGAGTGTTTTGTGTGGGCTTCCAGTTCTCCAGTGTAGATAGTATGAGCAAAATCTCCTAATAAACCTCGTGTTTATAAGAAATCCAAGTGTGTGGCACCTCTATACCTTTTCTCTTTGTGGCACTTAGAGAAATTAACAGCCTGCTCATCTTTTCTTGTAACCTCTTCTTACCTCCTGTGTTAACTTTTACAATTGCAAATCTTTCTGGATATTAACTGAATCTTGTTCCTGATTTTTGTCATAAGTCTCCCTTTGCTGTTCTATTTTACCTCATGGGGGGAATGATTTCAGCCTGCGATTGCTGTCAGAGAGGATGGAAATGTGGCGGAGCTTCATTCCAAACCTGGCCACGACATTGGTACTACTTCACCAGTTACTAAGGAAACAATCTTTCCTCATGGGACAATCCCGCCATTCCCAGGATTAGTCTGGTGAACCTCCATTGCACGCTCTCTATGGCCTCCTTCCTTAGACAAAGAAACCAACATTGCACACAATACTTCATGTGCTGTCTTACAAAGGCTCTGCACATCTGCAGCAAGACGCCCTTACTCCTGTACTCAAATCCCCTTGCAATCAATCTTAACATACCATTTGACTTCCTAATTCTTGTTGCACCTGCATGTTTGCTTTCAGGGACTTATGAACAAGAACAATTCAGGTCTCTTTGGACACCAACATTTCTTAATCTCTCCTCATTTAAGAATTATTCTACATTTGTATTTTTCCTACCAAAGGAGATTACCTCACATTTTTCCACATTATGTTCCATCTGTCATGTTCTTGGCCATTCACTTAGCCTGTCCAAATTTCCTTGAAGCCTCTAAGCATCTTTCTCACAACTCACATACCTTCCAAGTTTGTGTAATCAACAAACCTGGAAATATTATATTTGGTCCCCACACTTGTCCCATTGATATAGATCATGACTATCTGGCTCCCAAGCACCGATCTTTGTGGTACCTAACTAGTCGCGACCTGCCAATCTGTGACTGATCCGTATACCCCTACTCTGTTTTCTATCCGTTAACTAATCTTCAATCCATGCCAATATATTTTCCCCAATCCCGTGAGTTCTAATTTTGTTTACTAACCTCCTGTGGAGGACCTTAATGAAAGCCTCTTGAAAATCCAAATACACCACTGGTTCTCCCTCATCAATTCTGCCAGTAACATCATCAAAAAACTCCAACAGGTTTGTTGAACATGATTTCCCTTTCGTAAATCCATGATGACTCTGCCCAATCTCACCATTATTTTCTAAGTGCCCAGTTATCACATTCTTTAGAATAGATGCTAGCTTTTTCCCGACTACTGATGGTATGCTAACAAGGTCTGTAGTTCCCTGTTTCTCGCTCCCTCCTTTCTTAAATAGTGGGGTCAGATTGGCGACAACCCAATCGGCAGGAACCATTCCAGAGTCCATCGTATTTTGAAAGATCATCACCAATGCATCCATTATCTCCACAGCCACCTCTTTCAGCACTTTGGGATGTAGATCAGCTTTCAGTCCCATTAATTTCTCCAGCACTACATTTTATAATTTCTTTGAGATCCTTAATCTTACTAGTCCCTGAGGCTGCCTAATATTTCAGGGAGGTTTCTTGTATCTTCCTCCATGGAGGCAGACACTAGGAGGCAAATCCCAGCCTCTCCCTCCAGTGGGATTTTCTAGTCCCATCAAAGTTGACCCCTCTGGTGGGGCAGGTGAGCCATGCGAAAGCCTGTATACATTGGCGGGACCAGAGGATCCTGCAAGTGGCTAATGGCTTGCCGGATCCACCCCGGGAAAATCTCCACGGGAGGTGGGGCTGAAAACCCTGGCCAAAATAATTTAGTTTCTCTGCCATTTCCTTACTACCCATTATAAATACTCTACTCACTGCCTTTTAGTGTTCAATTCTGGTCGCAACACTACCAGAAGGATGTGGAGGCTTTAGAGAGGGTGCAGAAGAGATTTACCAGAATGTTGCCTGGTATGGAGGGCATTAGCTATGAGGAGCGGTTGAATAAACTCGGTTTGTTCTCACTGGAACGACGGAGGTTGAGGGGTGACCTGATAGATGTCTACAAAATTATGAGGGGCATAGACAGAGTGGATAGTCAGAGGCTTTTTCCCAGGGTAGAGGGGTCAATTACTAGGGGGCATAGGTTTAAGGTGCGAGGGGCAAGGTTTAGAGGAGATGTACGAGGCAAGTTTTTTTACACAGAGAGTAGTGGGTGCCTGGAACTCGCTGCCGGAGGAGGTGGTGGAAGCAGGGATGATAGTAACATTTAAGGGGCATCTTGACAAATACATGAATAGGATGGGAATAGAGGGATATGGACCCAGGAAGTAGACGATTTTAGTTTGGACGGGCAGCATGGTCGGCACGGGCTTGGAGGGCCGAAGGGCCTGCTCCTGTGCTGTACTTTTCTTTGTTCTTTGTTCTTTGGGCCCACATTTATTACTGACCTATTCCTACTTATATACCTATAGAAGCTTTTACAGTCTATTTTAATGTTCTTCGCTCATTTAATTTCATATTCTATTCTCTCTTTATCAACTTCTTGGTCCTCGTTTGCTGAATTTTAAAATGCTCCCAATCCTCAAGCTAACTACTTTTTTGGCAACTTTGTATGGTGTGTGTGTGTGTGTAAGTGTGCATGCATGTGTGTGCATGGACAGGTATGTGTGTGTGTCTTAGCCTGAAAGAATGACAGCATTCACGATCTCCTCAGAATCCACAACATCTGCTTTTGCATTGTGGCATTTACCTGGTAGAAGTGATGCCAGACATTTGACAGCTTCTCCTGCGCACCCACCCCCTTGAATACAATGAACCACTCAGAATACATTGGACTGCTGCCAGCATCACCAACCCAGAAATACATGCCTATCTCTCCTCACAGCTGATTGCTGGTAAAATTGAATGCTTAAAAATTGCAAAAATCAATTGCTAAATAGAAAATATAATGCGCAAAACATCTCAATTATTTTGAAGACAACTTCAAAACCTGGTGCAGGCCATGCACTCTGCTAACAACTGCTTTCAATCCAGAAATTTAACCTTGACCATTTTTTTAATCATCCAGTTTTACAATAGTCACGACGATGCATTGAGTCCTCCTTTGAAAATGTTTTTATTGTGTTTCATGTGATTATTTGAGTGCTTCTCTTCCCATTTCTCATTGTCAGGTTAATCTACCACATTGGAAAGTCCTTGCTCTTTATCATCCATTGCTTCGTATACTGTGCTTTCAAAGATCAATCAATCACTGCACATAGAGAAATGTTGAAAGGAGCACTTTGTTGACACGTGGTCTGTACCATGTTCCCTTATTCCTGGCTGCCTGTCTCTTCTCAACTGTACATTTAACTAACGGTAAAAGATTTGGAAATGTGACGAATAACTACGGATAGCTGTCTCTCCGTAAGGTTGTAAGTTAAAAGTCCAAAAGTCCACGAATAAAGGAGAAGCCTGAAATTTATTTTAAAAACATGGACTTCCGACAACTTCTTATCAATACTTCCCGCAGGATGAACCAACACAGGATATTGTGTAACAATTTACTGGACATGTGTAAACATGCAAATCTAAGGAAAAAGAAATCAATGAAAACAATTTAAAACTGCTTTGCTGCAGAGTGCTTTTTTTCTCTCTACCTTTCAATCCTGGGGAAAGAAAGATTGATTTGATTTGATTCCCCAGCACTATTCTTCAAGTGCTTTGAGAACCTACAGTCTCGATAACATAGCCTCTGTTGGTATAGTTAGATCCAAATAGATGTTGGTGGGTTTACCTCAGGCACACTTTTCCCTGTGTCAGCTTATTAGCAAAGATATAGGTACTGATTTGGATGGTGTATTGCCTCTGAATGAAAATCTAAAGGGAAGAACAAGAGAAAAGGGGTGCATTCCGCTGTGGTGAAAACAATTCCGAATGTGGTGAAAACAATTCGGGGCAGCACGGTAGCACAAGTGGATAGCATTGTGACTTCACTGCGCCAGGGTCCCTGGTTCGATTCCCTGCTGAGTCACTGTCTGTGCGGAGTCTGCACGTTCTCCCCGTGTCCGCGTGGGTTTCCTCCGGGTGCTCCGGTTTCCTCCCACAGCCCAAAGACGTGCAGGTAAGGTGGATTGACCATGTTAAATTGCCCTTAGTGACCAAAAAGGTTAGGAGGGGTTATTGGGTTACGGGGATAGGGTGGAAGTGAGGGCTTAAGTGGGTCGGTGCAGACTCGATGGGCTGAATGGCCTACGTCTGCACTGTATGCTCTATGCCTCAGGAGTGTCAGGAGCAATCTGGAACCCTTAGCAACATTTGCGAAGTTTGAAGAAGCAGGGAGCTATGAACAAACAAACAGAAAGACAAGCAAAAATAAAGAGAAAGATTATGGCAACAGTAACCACATGAAGTAATTACAGGTTGGGTGATATTCTGTGCAACTCCACTGCACCATCCTCGTGAGAAAGGCTGCACAAAAGTGAAACCAACATTCAGATTACCAATAGCTGGTAGATTATTGGGTACAACACTTTAACCCAACTCCGTTGATAATCGTTCAGAGATATTGGTTTAATCCAGCGGAGAGATCCTCCAGTGAGTCCGTCACCGAGTTTGTATCTTGGATACAGAAGATAACTGAGTCTTGTGAGTATGGAATTGTTTTGTCTGAAATGCTGCATGATGGTTTACATGCGGTATTAATAATATGGAGACTCAGAAAAACTTTTGGGCTAAGTCTTCCTAACTTTTCAGCAGGTACTGCAGATCTCTCGGTCGAGGAACGTGGCACCAAGAGATACAAGGGATGGAGGTGAATGTCTTGGGGCGTTGCCCCTTACATGGTATCCCCACAGCCCAGACAGAACTGCAACTCTGGCTTCTGGGCGAACAGACAGCCGCCAGGATGTGCGACGTCATTGGACACGGTTCAAGGCAATTTCAGCCCATGTGCAACATATGGATGCCGGTCCAGGCGCACCCGCAGGCAGC
Organism: Scyliorhinus torazame; assembly: GCF_047496885.1. NCBI lineage: Eukaryota > Metazoa > Chordata > Chondrichthyes > Carcharhiniformes > Scyliorhinidae > Scyliorhinus > Scyliorhinus torazame. Next base: position 78,718,307 of record NC_092707.1, read on the forward strand.
AGGAGGACCAGTATTCCAGGCTCCCGGTCGAGGTAGGTGTCATCCCGGTGGCCGGGCCTTGCATTTGGATAACTTAGAAGAGGCAGAGGATAATAAGAGCATACAAACTAAGAGCAGGAGTAAGCCATCTGGCCCCTCAAGCCTGCTCTGCCATTCAAGATCATAGCTAATCATTTTGTCGATGCAGCTCCACTTAACCGCCCGCCCACCGTAACCCTTTACTGTTCAAAAATCTACCTACCTTTGCCTTAAAAACATTCAACGAGGTAGCCTCAACTGATTCACTGGATAGGGAATTCCACAGATTCACAATCCTTTGGGTGAAGAAGTTCCTCCTCAACTCAGTCTGGATGAAGAACTTGTTGTCGAAGGTGAAGACGTTGTGATCCAGAATGAAGCGGATGAGTTGCAGAATTACGTCTGGAGATTGGCAGTTGTCGGTGTTGAGTACTGAGGCTGTTGCAGCAATGCCGTCGTCATGGGGGATGCTGGTGTAGAGTGCCGAGACGTCCATTGTGACGAGGAATGTTCCTGGTTCAACTGGTCCATGGTTGGTGAGTTTCTGTAGGAAGTCCGTCGTGTCGCGACAGAAAGAAAAGTACAGCACAGGAACAGGCCCTTCGGCCCTCCAAGCCTGCGCCGACCATGCTGCCCGTCTAAACTAAAATCTTCTACACTTCTGGGGTCCATATCCCTCTAAAGAACAAAGTAAAGTACAGCACAAACAAAGAAAAGTACAACACAACAAAGAAAAGTACAGCACAACAAAGAAAAGTACAGCACCACAAGGAAAAGTACTTACTCTTGCCATAGGAGACATTTGACACAGTGGAGCAAAACCAGCAGACACAGATGTGGAGATGAGAAAGTATCTCAAGGAAATGCTTGTTTCAACCAGGAGAGCAAGTATTAGCGCGCAGCTACACCACAAGTGAGAAGTGGGTCGCTGCGACAGTATTGGCTCAGATGGGTCCAATATCCTAAATGGTCCAAACGACAGACAAACTCGTGTGGAGATGCCACGCAGATCAATTATTGTCAACCCGTGTTTGTGTGCCAGAGCCAGAACTATCTCAAGAGTGAACAGTCTTCGTTCCATCTGACTGTGTAACCTCTCATTCATCAACAGAAGAAGAGATTGCAGCAGAAGTACCTGCTATTACTGGTTTTCCCTCAGAGACTGTAGTGCCTTCCAGCATAGAGACATCTACTGGAGAACCTAAAAATACGTCTAAAGTTGAGAATGACCAAGTACCAAAAGTGCACAGGCAACCAGCAAGAAATAGATGCCCATCTGATCGTCTATCTTATTGACTGTGTTACTACACTGTAATAATGTGATGCCTGCACTTGTCGATAAATGTAAATGACTATGATAAAATAGTAATTATTTGTTACATTGGACTTCAGTTGAAAGGATTAGCTTATGAGGAGAGACTGAGTAGACTGGGACTATACGCATTGGAATTTCAAAGAATGAGGGGGAATTTGATAGAAACATATAAAATTATGACGGGAATAGAAGCAGAGAGGTTGTTTCCACTGGGGGTGAAACTAGAACTAGGGGACATACCCTCAAAATAAGTGGGAGCAGATTTAGGACTGAGTTGAGGAGGAACTTCTTCACCCACAGGGTTATGATCCTGTGGAATTCCCTGCCCAGTGGAGCAGTTGAGGCTATCCCATTGAATGTTTTTAAGGCAAAGACATAGATTTTTGAACAGTAAAGGAATTAAGGATTATGGTGAGTGGGCGGGTAAGTGGAGCTGAGTTCACAAAAAGATCAGCCATGATTTTATTGAATGGCGGAGCAGGCTCAACGGGCCAGATGGCCTACTCCTGCTCCTAGTTGATGTGTTGGGTGTTCTGGATCACATACAGGTCACCAACACTTGAAGTAGTGCAACACTATTTTATTAAAAGGTTAACGATTTAAACATACTTGAACTGTGGGTAAATACGATACCAGCTTTAACTAAAGACCTTTGCCTTGTCCTAACCAGTTGATGCACTCAGCACATGATGAATGTCTGTGTTGCAGGCTGTGAGCTCTGTGCTCCTAGCTGGCTGCTACTCGAATGGGCGGGAACTCTGATGTCCCCTGTCTTTACAGTGCGTGTACTCTCACTGGTGATTGTCTGCGTTGTTGTGTATGTTGATTGGTCCCACTGTGTGTCCATCAGTGTGTGTCTGCACCATGATATACTGGTGTATATTATGACATCCCCCCTTTTTAATAAAAAAATGTGCCTGCGTGACAATAAATAGTGTGTGGTGAATGATCCTGACTAAGTGTGTGCGAAATATTTACAGGACTATGTACATAAAATGAAGCTATTTACATGGGAAGATGCCTGGTGCAGAAAAAAAACAATGTGTCACACAAATAACAAGATGAACACTATACAAACCACTTGAACGATTAAACGGAAGAACAGAACAGACCAGAGAGTCCATTAGTGCAAAGTTCACAAATTAAGTCTCTGAAGTGGGCGACGAATTCTGGTTGACCGCCTCAAGGGTGGGTCAGGAGCCACCAGCTGAGGAGCGGGCTGGACTGCATCAGAGTGAGGAGGATGCAGAGTAACCGGAATCTCTGCATAGTCCAGGTCAGGGACAACAGGAGGGCATGGCACTGGCGGAGGATCATGTAGTGAGTGCGGAACGAGACGAAGGGCATGCCGATTACGGTGCAGAATGGAACCATCTGGTAGACGAACCAGGGACGAGAGGGGAGCCACCTGCCGAAGAACCACAGCAGTTGCAGACCAGCCACCATCCGGAATATGGATGCGGACGTTGTCATCTGGACCGAGAGCAGGGAGATCAGCTGCACGGGCGTCATGAGCCGCCTTGTGCTGTGCACGAGCCAGTTGCATTCGTTGAAGGACCGGAACGTGGTCAAGGTCTGGGACGTTAATGGACGGCACCTTCGTCCTCAGGGTGCAACCCATGAGCAGCTGGGCTGGTGACAGGCCAGTGGACAGTGGGGCCGAGCGATAGGCCAGCAGGGCGAGGTAGAATTCGGATCCCGCATCGGCAGCCTTGCAGAGGAGCCGTTTGACTATGTGGATGCCCTTCTCCGCTTCGCCATTGGATTGGGGGTACAGGAGACTGGATGTCACATGCACAAAGTTGTACCTGCTGGAAAAGTTGGACCATTCCTGGCTTGCGAAGCAGGGGCCATTGTCCGACATCACAGTGAGTGGGATGCCGTGACGAGCAAAGGTGTCCTTACATGCACGGATGACTGCAGACGATGTGATGTCGTGTAAACGTACCACCTCCGGGTAGTTTGAAAAATAGTCTACAATCAGAACATAGTCCCTGCCCAGCACGCGGAACAGGTCGATGCCGACCTTGGACCAAGGGGACATGACCAACACATGGGGCTGTAGGGTCTCACGTGGTTGGGCCGGCTGGAACCGCTGACAGGTGGGGCAGTTGAGCACTGTGTTGGCGATGTCGTCATTGATGCCGGGCCAGTACACTGCCTTTCGGGCCATCGGCGGCACTTCTCCATGCCAAGATGGCCCTCGTGTAGCTGTTCCAAGATGAGCTGGCGCATACTGTGCGGGATAACAATGTGGTCCAGCTTCAGGAGGACACCATCGACTACGGCCAGATCGTCTCTGATGTTGTAGAACTGCGGGCATTGGCCCTTGAGCAACCCATCTGTTAGGTGGCGCATGACACGCTGTAGCAGGGGGTCAGCCGCCGTCTCGCGGCGAATTTGGACGAGGCGTTCATCCGTGGCTGGTAAATTGGAGGCCACGAAGGCCACATGGGCGTCAACCTGGCAGATGAATCCCGCTGGGTCACACTGGGTCGGCTGTGATCAGGTCTTTGCCCGGGGTGTATACGAGCTGAAAGTCGTATCGCCGGAGTTTGAGCAGAATGCGCTGGAGGCGAGGCGTCATGTCGTTCAAGTCTTTTTGTATTATATTGACCAGCGGGCGATGGTCGGTCTCGACGGTGAATTGGGGAAGGCCGTACACATAATCAGGAAATTTTACGACACCGGTCAACAGGCCCAGGCACTCCTTTTCTATCTGCGGGTAGCGCTGTTCCGTGGGGGTCATGGCGCGTGACATATATGCAACGGCAGCCCATGATGAGGCTTCATCGTGTTGCAGGAGCACTGCCCCAATGCCAGTTTGGCTGGCATCGGTCGAAATTTTTGTCTCTTTCGCTGGATCAAAAAAGGCCAATACCGGGGCCGTGGTAAGTTTGGTTTTAAGTTCTGTCCATTCGCTCTCGTGGGCAGGAAGCCATTGGAAGTCTGTCGTCTTCCTGACCAGGTTCCTGAGAGCTGTGGTATGAGAGGCGAGGTTAGGGATGAACTTCCCTAGGAAGTTGACCATGCCCAGAAATTGGAGGACCGCCTTCTTGTCCTCTGGCTTTTTCATGGCTGTGATAGCAGCCACCTTGTCCGCATCCGGCCGCATACTCAACTGGGAGATGTGGTCCCCTAGGAACTTGAGTTCTGTCTGGCCGAAGGAGCATTTGGCTCTGTTGAGTATGCGTTTGAACACGTGCTGGAGGCGACTGATATGCTTCTGCGGGGTGGTGGACCAAATGATTATGTCGTCAACATAGACGCGAACACCTTCAATGCCTTCCATCATTTGCTCCATGATCCTGTGGAACACTTCTGATGCCGATATGATCCCAAACGGCATCCTGTTGTAACAGTATCTGCCAAAAAGGGTGTTAAAGGTACACAGTTTCCTGCTGGATCTGTCTGGTTGAATTTGCCAGAATCCTTTCGAGGCGTCAAGTTTGGTGAAGAGCTTGGCGCGAGCCAACTCGCATGTGATCTCTTCGCGCTTGGGGATTGGGTAATGCTCCCTCATTATGTTGCGATTCAGATCCTTTGGATCAATGCAGATTCTGAGCTCGCCGGAAGGCTTCTTTACGCACACTATGGAACTGACCCAGTTGGTTGGTTCCGTAACTCTGGAGATCACTCCTTGGTCTTGGAGGTCCTGCAGCTGCTGCTTGAGGTGGTCCTAGAGGGGTGCTGGGACACTGCGAGGTGCATGCACCACAGGTGTGACGTTCTGTTTGAGTGTGATCTTGTACGTATATGGGAGCGTGCCCATGCCTTCGAAGACGTCACGGTCCTGGTCGATGATGGCGTTGAGTTGCGGCCTGAAGTCAGCATCCTGGAAGGCAGGCGTGTCATCAGGAGAGAGAGAGTGAACTCTTTGAACGAGGTTTAGCAACTTGCACGCCTGTGCGCCAAGCAGAGAGTCCTTTGAGGAGCCCATGATCTCAAAAGGAAGGATGGCTTTTTGTGACTTGTGCGTCACTTCGAGTTGGCATGAGCCGGTAGCAGGATTGATGTTGCCATTGTAGTCCAATAGCTGGCAGGCCGATGGGAGAATGGTTGGTTTGACATGAAGACTTTGGAAAGCAGACCACGCCATGAGATTGGTGAAGGCACCAGTGTCCAGGCGGAATCGTATTTGGGACCGGTTGACCGTCAGGGTGGCACACCACTCATCGTCTGGATCGATGCTGTATACCGACAGCGGCTGGTGTCTTTGCTTCGGGGACAGCCTGTTTTTCGTTATGACACCGACTCGAAAAGGCACCTTTGGGTCCTCGGTGTCACTGCTGTGTGGGAGGTCCGCATCGGACTTGGCAACCGTGGGTTGAATTGCCCGAACATTCCTGTGAGGCTGGCTGAAGCGATGGGAGTTGGCAGGCTGAGCTGCTCGACAGCAGGCAGCATAGTCGCCAAGTCTTCCACATCGTAGACATTGTCGAGATTTTGCGGGGCATTGCCGCTTTAAATGGGCGGTGCCACAGTTGCCGCACGTCGTGACGTCAGCACGTTCGCTGCACCACCGCGCATGCGCGGTGCGGTCCTGCGTGGTGCGCGCCTGCGCATTACGTTCCTCCATGTCGCCGTCCCCTCATTTGGTGCGTACAAGCGCGGGGGTCCGCGAAAAGCACGCAAAATGGCTGCCCTTATCCAGGCTGAGGCCTGGGAGGTGTTCAATCACTTGGACCCGTTCCGGCTCATGGGGACCTTGCCGCGCCGTTTCAGCCGCTTGTATATGGGAGTACCGACTGGTGGCATTTTCATGTAGGACACAGGCCTCGATGGCGGCCGCTAGGGTGAGCTTTACTTTGAGGAGCTGCTGACGTAGGGGGTCTGACTGAACACCGAAAACGATCTGGTCGCGTATCATGGAGTCGGAGGTGGGCCCGTAGCTGCAAGATTGCGCAAGGATGCGGAGGTGCGTTAAAAAGGATTGGAAAGGTTCGTCCTTACCCTGAAAACGCTGCTAGAACATGTAGCGTTCAAAACTATCAATCACCTGTACGCTGCAGTGAGTTTCAAATTTGAGGAGAACCGTCTTGAACTTCGTCTTGTCTTCGTCATCTGCATATGTGAGAGAGTTGAAAATATGGATGGCATGGTCCTCGGCCATGGAGAGGAGAAGAGCAATCTTTCTGGTGTCCGAGGCACCCTCCCTGTCCGTGGCTTCGAGGTAGAGCTGGAAGCGCTGTTTGAAAATCTTCCAGTTGGCCCCGAGGTTGCCGGCAATGTGGCGCGGCAGCGGCGGGCTGATGTTGTCCATGTTGCAGGATGACGGAATGCTGGCGGAAGGCAGATCACTTGCAGGTAGGTCTAAGAAGTGCTAGTATCCCACCACTCCTGGTATGATGTGTTGGGTGTTCTGGATCACATACAGGTCACCCACACTTGAAATAGTGCAACACTATTTTATTGAATCATTAACTGTCTAAACATACTTAGACTGTGGGTTAATCTGATACTAGCTTTAACTAAAGACCTCTGCCTTGTCCTAACCAGTTGATGCACTCAGCACATGGTGAATGTCTGTGTTGCAGGCTGTGAGCTCTGTCCTCCTAGTTAGCTGCAACTCGAATGAGCGGGAACTCTGATGCTCCCTGTCTTTATAGTGTGTGTGCTCTCACTGGTGATTGGCTGCGGTGTTGTGTATGTTGATTGGTCCCACTGTGTGTCCATCAGTGTGTGTCTGCACCATGATATACTGGTGTATATTATGACACTAGTTATGTTCTTATGTTATGAAGTGATATATGTGGGTCATTGTAGTTGTGAGCAATGTTTCTTTCAGAACCGAGTCATGTGACATGTGTGACACAATCGACTACTTTGCAGGCTTTTGGGGAGTCTAGTGCCAAATAGTGTGCAGTGAAGACCCATTCAATAAACCTCTGGTCATCTTACGTTAAACTCAAGTGCTTTGACGCCTTTTATTTTGTACAACAAAATTGACTTTCATTGTAGTCAACGGTTAAAAACATGGGAAGAGTTTAAATTAAATATTGTATATGGTGCAAGTCATATACGATATAATCAAAGACCCCACCCACCCGGCTTACTCACTCTTCCAACTTCTTCCATCGGGCAGGAGATACAAAAGTCTGAGAACACGCACAAACAGACCCCAAAACAGCTTCTTCTCCGCTGTTACCAGACTCCTAAATGACCCTCTTATGGACTGACCTGATTAATACTACACTCCTGTGTGCTTCACCCGATGCCGGTGTCTATGTATTTACATTGTGTACCTTGTGTTGCCCTATTATGTATTTTCATTTTCTTTTCTTTTCTTTTCATGGACTAAATGAATTGTTTGAGCTGCTCGCAGAAAAATACTTTTCACTGTACCTCGGTACACGTGACAATAATCAAATCCAATCCAATCCAAGTGAGGATAGTTCAGTAGCTCATGAATGATGAGTGATTGTAGCCCAGATTGCAAAGACAATGTGCAGTTTACAGAATCATAGAATGGTTATAGCACAGAAGGAGGCCATTCAGCCATCAAGCCTCTGCCAGTCTCTGCAAGAGTAATTCACCGAGTTGTAGTCCCCTGCTTTTTCCCCAAAGCGCTGAATAATTCGCATTTTGACTAATTATCCAATTCCTTTTGAAAGCCACAATTAAATCTATTTCCACCAGTGCTTCCAGGTGGTGCATTTCAGATCCGAACCATTCACCGTGGAAAAGAGTTTTCTCAAATGTCACCATCGCTTCTTTTACACATCATGTTAAATGTGTGCCCTCTGCTTCTCCAACCTTCAACCAATGGAAAAAAATTCTCCCTACCTACTCTCTCCGGCTCTCTCATGATTTTTAATCCTATACCAAACCTCCTTTGATTTACATTTTGTTGTTTTCTTTTTAAAAAATATTTTTATTAACGTTTTACATTTTTACTGTACAAATCGTTAAAGATAGATGAGACAGTTACAATTTACAAGTTTTATTTCGGTATTTCCCCCCCACCCCGTGCTCCCCCCCTTGCTCCCCTCTCCCCCCCTACTTCCTTTCTTTCACTGTTTCAAGGTCCTTTCCTTGGCCCTTTACTCCACTGCGGGTGCTTGTTTGGTGTTTGTCTGTGGGCAGTGCCCTTCCCCCTCCCTGTCGCTTGGCCTCCCCTCCCTTCCGCCCACCTCTTCTCCTCCTGTTGTCAGCCTGCTTATGAGGATTCTCTTTCGTGTGGCCTTGTCTAGGGCCCTTTGGTCCCTTTGTCGGTCGCTTTCTGGCCTCCCCCTTGTTATTTCCTTTGGTCTCCCCCCCTTCCCACCTGTTTAACCCCCCCCCCCCCCCCCCACTATTTCTGTTTGCGCCCTGTGGTCCCGATGGCTCCCATGCGTCCTCCCTCTTTCCTGCTCTATTCGTTGTTGGCTTCAAACAGGTCATGGAGCAAGTTGGTGAATGGCCCCCACGCATTGTGGAAGCCATCCTCTGACCCTCGGGTGGTGAACTTAATCTTCTCCAGGTGGAGAAATTCCGACAGGTCTGCCAGCCAGTCTGCAGCTGTGGGTGGTGCTGCTGATCACCAGCCGAACAGGATTCTTCGACGGACGATTAGGGAAGCAAATGCAAGGGCTTCTGCCCTTTTCCCCGTATGTACTTCTGGCTTCATTTGGTTATTTTCATTCCTATTGCAACACTGTCACACACTCCATATGTAAATACTACAAACCATGTAGTTTCTGGTACGGCCACATTTGGAGTCTTGCGTACAGTTCTGGTCACCGCATTATAGGAAGGACGTGCAGGCTTTGGAGCGGGTGCACAGGAGATTTACTAGGATGTTGCCTGGTATGGAGGGAAAATCTTATGAGGAAAGGCTGATGGACTTGAGGTTGTTTTCGTTGGAGAGAAGAAGGTTAAGAGGAGACTTAATAGAGGCATACAAAATGATCAGGGGGTTAGATAGGGTGGACAGTGAGAGCCTTCTCCCGCGGATGGAAATGGCTGGCACGAGGGGACATAACTTTAAACTGAGGGGTAATAGATATAGGACAGAGGTCAGAGGTAGGTTCTTTACGCAAAGAGTGGTGAGGCCGTGGAATGCCCTACCTGCAACAGTAGTGAACTCGCCAACATTGAGGGCATTTAAAAGTTTATTGGATAAGCATATGGATGATAATGGCATAGTGTAGGTTAGATGGCTTATGTTTCGGTGCAACATCGTGGGCCGAAGGGCCTGTACTGTGCTGTATCGTTCTATGTTCTATGTTCTATGTAATAGAGCAGCAGTTGATATTGCAGGTCGGAAAGTGCAGGTATGGAAACTTACAAATTATTGCCCAGGAGTGCATGAACCTTTACAATAATAGACATGGTGAATTGGACTTTAGCTTTAATTGCTATTGTCAGCATTTAAAGGCCACAGCCTGGCTTGACAATCCAATGATTTAGCTGGTCATGAACTCACTCCTGCAATTCCCTGCAGGGTGGTCTCCTCAGCTCTGCTCAGGCTTAATGAGAGTAGGGAAGAGAACGAGTGGAAATGGGATGGTCCCCCGTGAGGACAAATCTTTTGCCTTTTTAGTAGCTGGATTATAGTGGGGTTAGCAGATGTCCACACTGCTGAGGATGGCACATCAGATATAAAAAATGAAGGCATTTGGATAATTTTGCACTCCCATCGCCACATTTCCCTTCCATGAAATCTACCATTAGGGGTCAAAATGTTGCAGCCCCTATGTCTTCTCAATAAGTCCCCTATTGCTTGGCACATATTCTCCACTTGTTTAGTTTTCTTCTTTTCAATCCTGTATTTCCTGAAGTCCTAAAGGGAAAAGGAATGAAATGAGAAGTTTGAACAGAGATGAACTTATTTCTACATCAGTGCTCCAGCTGGTTTAACTGTTCCTGCTAAATATTGGAGCAGCGTCCATGGGCATCCAAGAGAGAGGGTTTACTTTCCTTTCATTTGGGCAGTCACTTGTCTTTATACTGATATTTTTTTATTCCCTGTAGTTTACATACCTTCATATATTCTCCTTTAACTAATAGAGTGAAACCAACCCAATCTGTTCTGTGATCGGTGCCAATGGCAAGAAGAATGATTTAAGAAGACATATGCTTACAGGTTTCGTTCCCTTCTCAGGCTGAAACCTCATGAATCACATCAATCTCCGATAAGCGAGTTAAAGTGACGCACAGACTGGAGACTCAAACCTTGCGACCTTGATGTTTGGAGTAAATCGCTCAATTGCTTAAGCTGGACGAGCAACCTTGGTGGTTAAACTCTTGACCTTGCAGTTGGAGAGTCAAACGCTGAACTGCTTGAGCCAATGTTCTGCAAGATGGGATTTCCTATATTGGTTATTATCAGCACATCATGAATCAACCTGCCAAAAACCTAGTCAGTGACAAAGTAGGTAAGTGAGACTGAATACCCACATTAAAGGAAAAAAAAACTCCAGTGGCTATCTGATTCAAAGGAATTTCCAAACAGCAATATTTTATATATCTTATCATAGAGAGATGAAAACTTTGATGCATGCATTTTAAAATACTGCACGAATATTCTGCAAAAGCCATGCAGCCTGATTCAAAAAGTGTTTACATGTGCAAAGTCAAAACAGGAAAAGGACACATGGAAGAGAATGGGGCTCACTGCATTTTCAAAAGACGTTATTTCTCAGATTTTTTTTTGAATTGGAATCTGTACATTGTAACATTGATCCGTCATTGTTCTGTCTTTAATCTTTCCCTCTGTGTCTTAAAATCTGGGAACGAGGGAAATATCCCCCCAAAACCGCCTGAGTTAATGTGTAAGGAATGTGCTGTGTTTTTCTGCAAGTGTTCAATACCCAACTACTTAGGTATGATGTGGAGATGCCAGAGTTGGACAAGGGTGGGCACAGTAAGAAGTCTTACAAAATCAGATTAAAGTACAACAGTTTTATTTGGAATCACTAGCTTTTGGGGTGTAGCTCCTTCATCAGGTGACTCACATAAACCTGTTGGACTTCAACCTGGTGTTGTAAGATGTCTTACTGAAACTACTTAGGGTCTGCCGTGACATCCAGCATCACCACGACTATTGAGGATGATAATATCTTCCTGCCGTATACCCGTCCTCACCTCCCAGCTCACTCTCACCTAGCTTAGGGCTGGTTTAGCTCAGTGGGCTAAACAGCTGGTTTGTGATGTAGAACAAGGCCAGCAGTGCGGGTTCAATTCCCGTACCAGCCTCCCGAACAGGCGCCGGAATGTGGCGACTAGATGCTTTTCACAGTAACATCATACTTGTGACAATAAAAGGTTATTATTATTATTAGCTTTTGGCTTATGGGTAACCTAATGGCGTGATTGCGGATGTCTTACTTTCCTTCTCCTTGCCTCACACATATCTTCCCTTTCTGAGTTCCTGCTCTCAGTCTCTCAAGGACTTCCACCTGCCTAGCCATGGGCACTCCAGAGGGAGGAAATGAAATGAAAATCGCTTATTATCCCAAGTAGGTTACTGTGAAAAGCCCCTAGTCGCCACATTCCGGCACCTGTTCGGGGAGGCTGGTACGGGAAAGAGAACAAGATGCTGATGAAGAGGCCTTTATTGAATAATGATTGATTAATATCGCGTTTGCACACTCCACAGAACTATAACTAGTAATCATGTAATCTATATTAAAGTAATAACTAATTTAAACTACACATGCTGCTTCTATCTAATCTTAACTATGCTGTGATCTCTCTCTCTCTCTCTGTTTACACTCTGCTGACTAGAATACCCAAGATCCCCTGAGTTCTTGGGCTGAATTCTCCCAAAATGGGTCTATGTCCCCACGCCGGCGTAAAAACGCTGGCGTTGCACTCCGGAGTTTCCTCAAAAAAAAGGAAACCAATTCACTCACCTTCAGGGGGCTGGCAGGGACCCGGAGTGACTCACCCAGCTCCAGCTGCGGATACGGGCCCCCTAACCTCTGGTTTTGAGTCCGCACACGCGCACGACGGCGGCCGTGCCGAGCACCATGGCGGACCCAGGCTGCGGAGACAGCGCCGACATGTAGGCCCCCCTTGATCAGCCCTGCGCCTTTGCATCAGACCGGCCCGATCTGTCCCCCGGTCGCTCATAAGGCCCCCCCGGTGCCCGATCCCCCCGCCCCCCCCCCCCCCATCAGGGCAGCCGCTGACTGAGTCTGCAGCAGCCACGCGAGCTTCCCAAACGGCAATAGGTGGTTCGAACCATGCTGTCGGGAACTCGGCCAGCTGGGAGTGGAGGATCGCTGGGCGGGCCTCTGACAAAGGCCCACCAGCCGCGTGGAGTATTCCGTGAAAACAGCGATTCTCGGGTCCCGGAGAATCGCTGGACCGGCGCTGGGCCCTATTTTGCCGCAAAAGTTGATTCTCTGCCCCTGCGCCAAACGCGATTTTGGGGCGGGGCTGCGGAGAATCCAGCCCCTTATATTTATGCTAGGAACTAGTGGTGCCCTCTAGTGGTTGTGTTACACTGAGGTGTAATAATTAACACTTTACTCTCTGCATATATACATATTATTACGGTTTGCCTGCCAGACAGCTTCCTGTCCCTGTCAAAATGAATGAAGGTGGCCTGCTTCAAGCTGGCTGAGGGCACCGTGCTAAAACATACCCTTTCTGCAGTCGCTGTTCCATTTCCTTATGGTGCTGCAGACCCAAAGGACTGTCACTGCTTCCTCAATACCTGTTGCAGTCTTTACGTGGACAGCTCAACTTGTCCTCTTGCGCATCAGCCCAAGGATGCAGCAACATTCAGTGACAAATGCAGGACCCCACTACAAGGCCTCCAATTACATTCCAGAATACTTTCAGACACTTTGGATAATGTTCTTAAAAAACCCCAATTTAGCTGTAATCAGGGTGCTTGGTCTTTCAGATAACCATACTGCAGGGGCCAGCTTGAAACTTTGCTCTTGTTCTTTGTTGAGTAAATAACGGGCGTGGACCGTTTGTTGTCCAGATTTGGGATCATGACATTACATCAGACAAATGTGTGATGTTAGGACACCATCGAATCAGAACCTTGAGGCACTGCAAGTAATATCACACCGGTGTACATCCTAATTCCTGGAGAACTCTGTGTGGACCACATAGGACCAACAGCTGTCCGAGGGACACAGGTAGAGCTGTGCAAGGCCTCTGCAGAACCATTATAAGCAACGCTTCATGAAAAGAATTTAGCTCTGGGTCTTCAAAAGCAGTTTTAAAACCAAGTCCAGTCGATCATTCGTGCAAGAATCATTAAGATCGGCTGACTTGAAGTACGCAAAAAATCAAAACAGAAGGAAGCCTGTTACTCTCCAATGATACAGTCTGAACCATATGCGTAGCGTAGGAAAGGCTCACTGCCTAGTATCGCCTCGAGATTCCACCATCTGTCTCCAGAGTTAAGATCATTGTTGTCTAAGTGCACTTTGCATGAAAAATTATCGTTTTATGTTGATAGAGTGGATGAGTTTCATTAATGTGAAAATGCAGCACTGCAACAGGATAATCTCCAGACAACCGTGACTTTCTAGGGTGTAAACTGCTCGAAAGTTGCATTGACGCAAATATTTGCATGGCTCGGTTGCATGCAATTAGAGGCAAGTGTCACAACTTGTGCATCTGAATTATATTGCCTGCAATCCCTTCAACTCTCTTTGAATAGTAATAATGTACTGAGCAGAGATCAGTGGTCCCTGGGCATAGATGGACTGAGAGTCTGCAAAAATGTGGGAGTCAGAACCAAAAGAGATGGTGTCAGAGCCAGTAGAGATGCTGTAGGAGTTGGGAGAGATGCTGTAGGATTTGGGAGAGATGGTGTGGGAGTTGGCAGAGATGGTGTAGGAGTTGGTAAAGATTCTGTTGGATGTGGTAGAGAGGGTGTGGGTGTTGGTAGAGATTCTGTTGGCTGTGGTAGAGATAGTGTGGGAGTTGGCAGTGATGGTGTGGGAGTTGGTCGAGATGGTGTGGGAGTTGGCAGTGATGGTGTGGGAGTTGGCAGTGATGGTGTGGGAGTTGGCAGAGATGGTGTGGGAGTTGGCAGAGATGGTGTGCGAGTTGACAGAGATGGTGTGGGAGTTGGCAGAGATGGTGTGGGAGTTGGTAGAGATGGTGTGGGAGTTGGGAGAGATCCTGTTGGATGTGGTAGAGAGGATGTGGGAGTCGGTAGAGATGGTGTGGTAGTTGGGAGAGATCCTGTTGGATGTGGTAGAGAGGATGTGGGAGTTGGTAGAGATGGTGTGGGAGTTGGGAGAGATCCTGTTGGATGTGGTAGAGAGGATGTGGGAGTTGGTAGAGATGGTGTGGGAGTTGGGAGAGATCCTGTTGGATGTGGTAGAGAGGATGTGGGAGTTGGTAGAGAGGATGTGGGAGTCGGTAGAGATGGTGTGGGAGTTGGGAGAGATCCTGTTGGATGTGGTAGAGAGGATGTGGGAGTTGGTAGAGATGGTGTGGGAGTTGGCAGAGATGGGGTTCAGGGGGTCCCTGGGTAGGGGGGTCTCCCTAGTGAAGGAATCCTTGGAGGGGGGTGGGCGGTTGCGTCACCCATATACTTGGGAGAAGGGAATCCGGGTGTGGGGCTGCTTTGCAGTGCATGGGTGGTCCCGCGGCCGGATTTTGCCATTCGACTGTCCCCTCTAAATAGAAATCCGATAGAGGGATTCCCTTGGGAATCCCTCGTATTCCTCGCCATGCATAAATTTGCATGGTATGGGATACTGAATTGCTTCGGGAACTCGGCCGGTCGTGGATAGAGCATCGTGGGTCGGGCATGCGGCGTACTCTTAGAGGCAATGTCGCCGACATTCCCAGCCATGGCCTGCTGTGGTTGGGCCACGCTCAGAAGCGCTGCTGTAATTTCCAGGTGGCTCTGTCGCTTGGTTGCCTGTGAGGCAGCATACCTGTCCTGAGCTTCGGCCAGGACCTGCACTGAATGCCCCAGGCCTGGCAATACTGATCCATAGCCCAAACCGTCGCCCCAATGCCTCCACGGCGGACGCCACCCGTGTGATGTTGGCCTGGGTGGCACGCATTGTCAGCACCACCTCCTTCTCCTGCACGCGGTTGGGCTCCTCCAACTGCTCCTGCAGGTGCTGGATGCTCACCGACAACCCCTCATATAGTCTCTGCGTCTGCGCCTGCATCTCCACAATCGATGGGACTGCCTGTTCCAGAAGCCCTCAACCCTCTGGACGGCAGCTAGTTCCTGGGGTTGGCCTGCCTTCCGGCCGTTGCGCCCTCAGGTGCTCCTACCTGCATCTGCTCCATCAGATTAGCTCTGTGGTGCGCACCACAGCGTATCCCAGGAGCCTCTTCACTAAAGTGCCCAACCGACGTGAGTGTCTCTGGGATGGTGAAGGGTGTTGGAGACTGCTGTGACAGAAGTCACTGTCATCCTCAGACTTGAACTCTGGGGTGTCCTGAGTCTCGGACCGAGGGCTGGTGTCCCAGCTGCTACCCTGTCGCTGATTGGCTCATGGGGAGGTTCCGCCTGAAGCACTGGGTGGGGACAGGATTCACCAGATGGGCCCGCCCCATCAACAATAGGCCCTGCAAGACACAAGACAAGATGCATGATTAGACCGCGAGCCAGGGGGCCATGGGGGGGGTGGGGGGGAGTGTGCTCAGGTGTGGGTGAGGGTGGTTGTCACGAGGAACCGCAACTCAGCAGGGTCTCACTTCCTCGCCCGAACTCCAGCCAGGCAACCTCCCTTTCCTCCGGGCCGCCGGCCACATCCAGTTCTCTCTGCTCTGCCATGCTGAGGGGTCGCAAGCCTGGCGATCCCCCTCCAGTCTTAACCCATTCCCAACTGCTGTGGGCGGCCTTTTCCAGGGGTGGGGGGGGTGGTTAGGGTTAGAGTTAAACAGTGTTAAACAGTCCGACTCATGCAGCCCAGGGGGTGGATAGCTGGTGGCTTCAGTAGCCAGGGCACCCAGCCATAGCAGCAGGAATGGGTGCCGGCATGTGGTGCAATCGTATGGATTTGGCCGCCCTCCAGGTCGGGGGGGGGGGGGGTGTTGGGTTACGGGTGTGTGGGGTCGGTGGTTGGCGCCAGTGGCCCAGTGTTGCCTCCTCACCTTGGCCGCCCTGAGGTGGTTGTGTAGTTTCTTCCGGCACTGCTGGCCGGTCGGGGCGATGTTCCCCACGGCGCTGACTACCTCTGCCACCCGCGCCCAGGCACAGCAGATGGTGGCGTTGGCATATTCCTTCCCGGGTGCAGGGTCGTCCGCCTCTCCTCCACCGCATCCAGGAGGGCCTCCAACTCGGCGCCAGTGAATCTTGGGGCCGCTCCCCTTGCTGCCATCTTGTTGGCGGGATGGTGTGTGTGGGGGGTGAAGTGTGTATATGCGGCTGCAACTTCTCAGCCTCCTGAGTGTGAACCTCACACCCGGTGAATCCCACACCATTTCTCATTGGAATCGATTGTGTTCCACTCGGCGCCGGTGCTAGCCCCTCAACAGTAACAGAATCCGTCCAGGTGCGGTGACAGTTTTGCTGTCATGGAACTCCACGAGTTCTGCACCGGCGTCATCACCTAGTCTGCCAAATGGAGAACTTTGCCCAATATCGCAAAAAACCTAATACCTAGTTGAAATGAATGATCTCACTTTTATGACATCTTAATTGCACCTTTTGCAGACACACCTGTAGGTTAAACCAGGATTAAAAAAAAAAAGAATGACTGCAATGGGTGTGCATACCTTAACCCAGGCTTTTAAAACATTACAGTCCAAATATGTGCAGGTTAGGTGGATTGACCATGCTAAATTGCCCCTTAGTGTCCAAAAGGTTAGGTGGGGTTACTGGCTTACGGGGATAGGGTGGAGGTATGGGCTTGTGTAGGATGCTCTTTCCAAGGGCTGGTGCAGACTCAATGGGCCTAATGGTCTCCTGATGCACTGTAAATCTGTGATTCAATGATTACTGCAACAGATTTACATAATACAAACGAAATACACTTTCCTACATTCATCAAACTTGAAAGAGGATGAATGGGAGCTATCTCCAATCGCATCAACTAAGCATCCAGACAATTACTTATGTACTCAAGTGGGTGGAGGAAAACTATCAGACATAATCACTTGAACAATAGGACTGGAATTGAGAGAGGAATTTAAAGCCATGACCTGAGCAAGGTACAATTGGAAAACACAAATCCTGACCATATTTGGGTCACTGGGTAGTTGAAAAGAGAAGATGATATAACAAACCAACCCAGTGTGTGTTAAGTGATTGATTTTTCTACAGAATAAAAAAAGTAAGAGATGCTGAAGAAGTGATATCCTGAATGGGTTCCATCACTCTCTTTTTCCATCCAACTTACAAGTTTTGAATATTGAAAATTTTGACTCCCCAGGTGTCACAGGACAGAGATGCTAAAAATAACTCAACCCAGCACTGTTATCTCCAGAAAAATAGATAAATCACCTGCATATTTAAACCACCCTTACGCCAAGAACAGCAGGATCACCAAGTTCAGCCTGATGCCAGACTAGTCATTGACCTTCAAGACCCCTACCCCTTTAATTTTACTGGAATCTAAATAGTTTCATCTATCCTCCCACTCCATTCTATTTGTGTGTGTGAACTTCAAGTGCATGTGCAAAAGTTGCAAGATTTTTTATTACTTTACTTAAATGCGGTTAAATGCAAGAAAAACTATTCTCTTTTCTTTTAAAGAAGTCAAGAAAATCTGACTCTGTGTGTCCTTCATAGCCGCAGTACACAAACAGTCAGAGCAGAAATTTAAAAAGAGCAGGAGCTGAGAGTCGGAGCAGAGATTTAAAAAGAGCGGGAGCTGAGAGTCGGAGCGGAGATTTAAAAAGAGCGGGAGCAGAGAGTCGCGGAGATTTAAAAAGAGCGGGAGCAGAGAGTCGCGGAGATTTAAAAAGAGCGGGAGCTGAGAGCCGCGGAGATTTAAAAAGAGCAGGAGCTGAGAGTCGCGGAGATTTAAAAAGAGCAGGAGCTGAGAGTCGCGGAGATTTAAAAAGAGCAGGAGCTGAGAGTCGCGGAGATTTAAAAAGAGCAGGAGCTGAGAGTCGCGGAGATTTGAAAAGAGCGGGAGCTGCGAGTCGGAGCGGAGATTTTAAAAGAGCGGGAGCTGAGAGTCGCAGAGATTTAAAAAGAACAGGAGCTGAGAGTTGCGGAGATTTAAAAAGCGCAGGAGCTGCGAGGGACACCTCTGGACAGCAGGCTGAAATTAAAAAACAATTCAGAAGTGACATCACAGTAAAACAATAAGTTCATTGGCTGGTGTTATCGTGCGGGGCGCAGAGGTTGCTGAGTGAGTGCTTGCTGAGAAGGGGAGTGAATAACAGGTAAGCTCTTTCTTTATTTTTCCTTTTTTATCTAGAGGGGATGGCAGGGAAGGTAGTGCAATGTTCCTCCTGCAGAACGTTTGAGGTGAGGGACGCCGTCAGTGTCCCTGCTGATTTCATCTGTGGGAAGTGCACCCATCTACAGCTCCTCAGAAACCGCGTTAGGGAACTGGAGCTGGAGCTGGATGAACTTCAGATCATTCGGGAGGCAGAGGTGGTCATAGATAGAAGCTTCAGGGATGTAGTTACTCCGAAGAATAAAGATAGATGGGTGATGGTGAGAGGGGCTGGGAGGAAGCAGTCAGTACAGGGATCCCCTGTGGTTGTTCCCCTTAGTAACAAGTATACCGCTTTGGATACTGTTGGGGGGGGACTTACCAGGGGTAAGCCAAGGGGTACAGGTCTCTGGAACGGAGTCTGTCCCTGTTGCTCAGAAGGGAAGAGGGGAGAGGAGTAGAGCATTAGTCATTGGAGACTCCATAGTTAGGGGGATAGATAGGATATTCTGTGGGAACGAGAGAGACTCACGGTTGGTGTGTTGCCTCCCAGATGCCAGGAAGGTGGTTTAAAGTGTGTCTTCTTCAATGCCAGGAGCATGCGGATAAGGTGGGTGAACTTGCGGCATGGGTTGGTACCTGGGACTTCGATGTTGTGGCCATTTCGGAGACATGGATAGAGCAGGGACAGGAATTGTTGCTGCAGGTGCCGGGGTTTCGATATTTCAGTAAGCTCAGGGAAGGTGGTAAAAGAGGGGGAGGGGTGGCATTGTTAGTCAAGGACAGTATTATGGTGGCAGAAAGGATGTTTGATGAGGACTCGTCTACTGAGGTAGTATGGGCTGAGGTTAGAAACAGGAAAGGAGAGGTCGCCCTGTTAGGGGTTTTCTATAGGCCTCCGAAAAGTTCCAGAGATGGAGAGGAAAGGATTGCAAAGGTGATTCTGGATAGGAGCGAAAGCAACAGGGTAGTTGTTATGGGGGACTTTAACTTTCCAAATATTGACTGGAAACGCTATAGTTTGAGTACTTTAGATGGGTCTGTTTTTGTCCAATGTGTGCAGGAGGGTTTCCTGACACAGTACGTAGATAGGCCAACGAGAGGCGAGGCCATATTGGATTTGGTACTGGGTAATGAACCAGGACAGGTGTTAGATTTGGAGGTAGGTGAGCACTTTTGG
Source organism: Scyliorhinus torazame (assembly GCF_047496885.1). Taxonomy (NCBI): domain Eukaryota; kingdom Metazoa; phylum Chordata; class Chondrichthyes; order Carcharhiniformes; family Scyliorhinidae; genus Scyliorhinus; species Scyliorhinus torazame. The sequence continues at coordinate 78,738,081 of NC_092707.1, forward strand.
TGATAGTGGCCACAATTCGATTACGTTTACTTTAGTGATGGAAAGGGTAACTGGGGGAAAGGCAATTATGATGCGATGAGGCAAGACTTAGGATGCATTGAATGGAGAGGAAAACTGCAGGGGATGGGCACAATGGAAATGTGGATCTTGTTCAAGGAACAGCGACTGCGTGTCCTTGATAAGTATGTAACTGTTTGGCAGGGAGGAAGTGTTCGAGCAAGGGAACCATGGTTTACTAAAGCAGTCAAAACACTTGTCACGAGGAAGAAGGAGGCTTATGTAAAGATGAGACATGAAGGTTCAGTTAGGGCGTTCGAGAGTTACAAGTTAGCTAGGAAGGACCTAAAGAGAGAGCTAAGAAGAGCCAGGAGGGGACATGGGAAGTCTGGCAGGCAGGATCAAGGATAACCCTAAAGCATTCTATCAATATGTCAGGAATAAACGAATGACTTGGGTAAGAGTAGGGCCAGTCAAGGACAGTAGCGGGAAGTTGTGCTTGGAGTCTGAGGAGATAGGAGAGGTGCTAAATGAATATTTTTTGTCAGTATTCACACAGGAAAAAGACAATGTTGTCGAGGAGAATACTGAGATTCAGGCTACTAGACTAGAAGGGCTTGAGGTTCATAAGGAGGAGGTGTTAGCAATTCTGGAAAGTGTGAAAACAGATAAGTCCCCTGGGCTGGATGGGATTTATCCTAGGATTCTCTGGGAAGCTAGGGAGGAAATTGCTGAGCCTTTGGCTTTGATCTTTAAGTCATCTTTGTCTACAAAAATAGTGCCAGAAGACTGGAGGATAGCAAATGTTGTCCCCTTGTTCAAGAAGGGGAGTAGAGACAACCCCGGTAACTATAGACCAGTGAGCCTTACTTCTGTTGTGGGAAGAATCTTGGAAAGGTTTATAAGAGATAGGATGTATAATCATCTGGAAAGGAATAATTTGATTAGAGATAGTCAACACGGTTTTGTGAAGGGTAGGTCGTGCCTCACAAACCTTATTGAGTTCTTTGAGAAGGTGACCAAACAGGTGGATGAGGGTAAAGCAGTTGATGTGGTGTATATGGATTTCAGCAAAGCGTTTGATAAGGTTCCCCACGGTAGGCTACTGCAGGAAATGCGGAGGCATGGGATTCAGGGTGATTTAGCAGTTTGGATCAGAAATTGTCTCGCTGGAAGAAGACAAAGGGTGGCGGTTGATGGGAAGTGTTCAGACTGGAGTCCAGTTATTAGTGGTGTACCACAAGTATCTGTTTTGGGGCCACTGCTGTTTGTCATTTTTATAAATGACCTGGAGGAGGGCGTAGAAGGATGGGTGAGTAAATTTGCAGATGACACTAAAGTCGGTGGAGTTGTGGACAGTGCGGAAGAATGTTACAAGTTACAGAGAGACATAGATAAGCTGCAGCGCTGGGCTGAGAGGTGGCAAATGGAGTTTAATGCAGAAAAGTGTGAGGTGATTCATTTTGGAAGGAATAACAGGAAGACAGAGTACTGGGCTAATGGTAAGATTCTTGGTAGTGTGGATGAGCAGAGAGATCTCGGAGTCCATGTACATAGATCCCTGAAAGTTGCCACCCAGGTTGAGAGGGTTGTTAAGAAGGCGTACGGTGTGTTAGCCTTTATTGGTAGAGGGATTGAGTTTCGGAGCCATGAGGTCATGTTGTAGCTGTACAAAACACTGGTGCAGCTGCATTTGGAGTATTGCGTGCAATTCTGGTCGCCGCACTATAGGAAGGACGTGGAAGCATTGGAAAGGGTGCAGAGGAGATTTCCCAGAATGTTGCCTGGTATGGAGGGAACATTTTATGAGGGAAGGCTGAGGGACTTGAGGCTGTTTTCGTTAGAGAGAAGAAGGTTAAGAGGTGACTTTATTGAGGCATACAAGATGATCAGAGGATTGGATAGGGTGGACAGTGAGAGCCTTTTTCCTCAGATGGTGATATCTAGCACGAGGGGACATAGCTTTAAATTGAGGGGAGATAGATATAAGACAGATGTCAGAGGTAGGTTCTTTACTCAGAGAGTAGTAAGGGCGTGGAATGTCCTGCCTGCAACAGTAGTGGACTCGCCAACACTAAGGGCATTCAAATAGTCATTGGATAGACATATGGACGATAAGGGAATAGTGTAGATGGGCTTTAGAGTGGTTTCACAGGTCGGCGCTACATCGAGGGCCGAAGGGCCTGTAATGCGCTGTAATGTTCTATGTTCTATATTCTATGTTCTAGTGTTCAACACTCACTGAAATGGCAAACTTATGCTTTTAAAGAAAACTTTGTTGCAGTGAATTGGATTTTCCAGCCCTTCGTGCTGTCAGGGTCTTCCAGTCCCGTCAATGTGAACAGAGATTTCAATGGCTTACCGACCTCACCGCGGGGGGAGGCTGGAAGGTTCTGGCTGAGCAGTGGGAAAAGAGGGAGTCATTCAACCTCTCCTCCCTGACCGTGACACAGTTCAACCAGAAATACACATTCATGACTTTGACAAAGTTTTACTAATTTGAAGCCTACTTGTGACAATAAGCAATTTTCATTTCATTTCATTTCATACGGGTGAAGGTGAAGACTCCTCAGTGGACTTGTGCACTCTGAAGATGAGCACAATCACATGCCTCAAGTCTACTGTCCACCTGCTTGGATACACACACATCATTGGGGCTTCCCAAGCAGGTAGCTAGTTTTGCACATGGCGAGGCACACATCACAGTGAGCGGGAACAGGGGTTGGATAAGGAACAGTAGTGGAGAGTTCCTGGCCCAGAGTGCAAGACCTTCTTAAGCTCTGCTCAGCTGAGGGTGGATGCTGAGCCTTGGGTGACTTTTCTGGACCAGCAGCAGAAAATGTGTGCGGTTCCGTCAGCACTTCTAGGAGGCACTGTGCATTCTCGGAGAGAGATTAGAGCAGTCAATCCAATCTGTCCTCCAAAATACATGGCCGCGCAATTGCGTGACCACGCAACAAACTGAACGACCTCTTGCAGGTTGCGCATAAGTTGGCCACTTTAAATGACATCCTCATAACATTTAAAGGGACTGCAAAGTTAAACTAATCACCCACTCACGGTGATACAGTGGTCAGCACTGCTGCCTCACAGCTCTAGGGTCAATTCGAGCCTCAGATCACTGTCTGTGTGGAGTTTGCACTTTCTCACCGTGTCTGCATTGGTTTCTTCCGGGTGCTCCGCTTTCCTCCCACAGTCCAAAGATGTGCAGGTTAGGTGAATTGGCCATTATAAATTGCCCCATAGTGTCCAAAAGGTTAGGTAGGGTTACGGGGAAAGAATGGAGACATGGGCTTAAGTAGGGTGCTCTTTCCAAGCGCTGGTGCAGACTTGATGGGCCAAATGGCCTCCTTCTGCGCTGTAAATTCTAGAATTCTGTGATTCACCCAAAGAAAAAATAAATTAGAGGTAATATTGAGTCAGTCTCTAACGTGAGTGCCATGACTTCACAAGCCTTTGCACTTGTAGTGATCTGTACATCTGTACATACATCTGCACATACACCAGGCACTACAGCACATATGTAACAGCCACAGCATCACTAGAGGGCAGCATCAGAGAGGGTATAAAGGGTCCAGCCCAAGGGAGGATCCACCTCTCTTTCAGAAGCACAGGACTAGTGAGCAGCAGCAGACAGAGACAGCTCAGCATTGGCAGCTTACCTTCGCTTCACTGGTCATACCTCTTGACTGTATTATATCTAGTTAAGCTCTGGAAACAGAACAAACCTACTGAATAAAGTATTTGTGTTAACTGGAAGTTGACAATCTTTATTCAGACTTAGAGATAACATATGATACCAGGAGTGATTTCAGAAAGCTAGCTAGACACCAGCAAGAGAAGAAAAACTTAAACCAGATATTCGACTGTGGAAGACTTTTCAGCAAATGGATCTCGACGACTAACTGATTCGATGGAACTTGTTGGAACTCCATGGCGGCTGGGAACAACCGGTAATTTAAGTTATAACTGGAAAATGTTTGAACAGCTGTTCCAAATATTTATCACAGCTAATGATTTGAGCATTCCCTCTGATTCAACGAAAATAGCCCGACTACTCTCAACAGGGGGGCATGAAGCTAGAGAAATCTATAATTGCTTTAATTACTTAGAAGGTGAGGACAACACCAAAGTAGACGTTATACTCAAAAAATTTGCTGAACGCTGTAACAGTCAATCTGGTGAGATGCTGGAAAGACTCTTGTCAGAGAAATGGAGGGCCCATCTCTGTTTATATTACAAATCTCAAGTTAATACCACAAGGCTGTGAAAATGCTGATTTCAGAGACACTGTCATAATGCATCAATTAATTTCTGGACTATTTGATAAAAATTTGAGGGAAGAACTTTCACAAAATAAGTATCTAACTCTTGAAATCGCTATACAAAAATGCTTTGCTTATGAACAAAAACAAAATCAATACTTTCAGTCTCTACAAACACAGAATCATCATTTAGAAAACAAAATCGGTAAAAATGGCACGAACACTCATCACGAGGCGGAGGCAGGGTTGAATCGGAGAAAGACGGAGGTTCTGAGTGGCAGCCATCTTGAGAAAGGAGCTGCACAAGCTCAGTTGCGAAAAGAGGGCACAGTACAGGAAACTCGGTGTGCGCCTGGGCAATCGAGTCCTACGCATGATGTCACAATCATCATGATGTCAGAGGACCAGGACCACGCCCACTTAAAAGGGAAATGCACAAAAATGAACAAAAATAAATTTAAAGCTGCAAAACCCAATTTTCTTGCCTCAAAAGACAGAACAATGCCCAAACTTACACCAGCAGTTGAAAATAACTTTCACAACACTCTGGAACAAGCAGTTAGCACTGCCCTAGAAGATGATATGGTCCTTGTAGACTATGACTCAGACGAAGATTTCATCTTGGGAGATGGCTACCCCAGTACCAAATCAGAACCGCAACTAGAGGTATTGTACCGTGAAGACCCCGACAATGAGGTTTCGGAATGGGAAATCTTCAGCCCAGCATATATGACATCCCGACTCGTGAGTGCAGGATTATGCTGCGGCCTGACGCCAAGAAACAGAGAATGGTCCACGCACCACAAAGGGTCCCAGCCTCCACACAAGAAGATGATTTGTTCATTGAACGTGAAGAGAACGATCACAACTCTGAAACAAAAAGCGATGATTCATCCAACGAACAATACACACAATGCTGCTCAGACATGGCTGAGTTATTCGGAGATCCTGATCACAGCATCTGCAAAATGGCTGAAAAGCTCAATACGACTCTTCTCATGGTAGATGAATCCAATACCATGGTGCCATGGAAGATCGCCGATACATTGGATGACAGCAATATCCAAGACGAAGACGACGCCACACAGAGAGCACAGAACTACTCCGTTGAGAGAGCACAGATCGACTCTACAGCGAGAACACTGCACGACTCCACAAAGAGAGCGATGACAGATTCCACAGAGAGAGCGACGACAGACTCCAGAGAGAGAGAGCGATGACAGGCTCCACAGAGAGAGCGATGAAGGACTCCACAGAGAGAGCGATGAAGGACTCCACAAAGAGAGCAACACAAGCCTCCACAAAGAGAATGATGCAAGCCTCCACAGACAGCTCGGTCACAGACTCAAAAATGGAAGCAAGCAAATACTCCATAGCGAACCAAACGCCATGCATGTACAAGACCATGAAGATCTATCAAGCTTATTTGAGCCACCAGAAGAAGACACTGAATGTCTACCCACTGTATGTGAGACAAGTGACGAAGAAATCACAATTCCCATGCAGGATGTGCAGGATCACAGCGAGACTGACATATCTCAGCTCGTCTGCACAGAAGCACTCAATAATCAGAGGACTGCCACCCAAGAGTCCAGAGAGACCACGTCAATAGAAATCTTGAAGATTTTGACTCCAGAAAAGGAGCACAAAGAGATCACAGATGATTCAAATGAACCTGAAATGATTCCAAAAGAGGAGCACCAGGAAATCAATGATAATTCAAGTGAACCAGAAATGACTCTAGAAGAGGGGTACCAAGTAAGCAAAGAAGAGGAATCAAATCCACCACAAATGACTGATGTCACCAACATCAATGCAACATCAGATCATTCTCACAATTCTCAAGAAGATATGCTCAATGTAGCAGTTACCACAAAGGACACTGACACCAATAACTGTGACAATGACTCAAATCATCCACATGTCACACTCATTGAGAGAAACAAGAACAACAAAATCTGCAAGAAACACAGCAGAAACAAGAACAACAACAGCAACAACAAAAACAACATGCAGCGCAACAAGAACAACAAAAGCAACAAGAAGCATCCCAGAAACAACAAGCACGACAAGAAAAAGAACAAGAATAAAAGTAAAAACAACGAAAACAGAATCAACAAACGCGACAAAAAGAACAACAACAACAAGAACGACAACGAAAACAACAAAGACAGAAAAGACAAAAACAACAACAAGAACAACAATGAAAACAACAAAAACAGAAACGACAGAAACAACAACAAAAAAACAACGACTTGTACAACATGGTACAACTCTGCATGTGAAGGACAATGCCACAGCACACTGTGAAACAATGACAAGACTGCAAACATGCCATGGCATGATGAAGAATCTCACAAATTCACATCTGCTCCAGAACAAACAATCAAAACAACTTTCACGAACGATGACATACAGAATCAATACCACAAACACAGGAAAACATCGAGGTCAGACAACGGTGCGACACAGAATCGCTACCCACAATCAAATGGAACAGGGGGAAAAGGTGTCCACATCATTAAACGACTCATCAGCAAAGCAGATGAGTCACGTTCTGACATCAACCTCGCTCTGTTATCGTACCGCGAAACCCCATTGAGCTCCGGACTGTCGCCAGCGCAAATGCTCTTCGGCAGAGACATCCGGACAACCCGACCGGATAGATTTGTAACGACACTTCGCCACACGCGCAAGACGAATATGGACATTTCTCACGATGGACTCATAACACAGTTAATTGTTTCTGTATTACTTTTATCATTTTCACAGTGGGCAGATTTGCATATTCTCACCACTTGTCATGTACAGTTTTCTTGAGGCCAGCCTAGAAAACATGTCAAATAAAAGGGGGGGGGGAATGTAGTGATCTGTACGTCTGTACATACATTTGCACATACACCAGGCATTACAGCACAGACGTAACAGCCACAGTATCACTAGAGGGCAGCATCAGAGAGGGTATAAAGGGTCCAGCCCAAGGGAGGATCCGCCTCTCTTTCAGAAGCACAGGGCTAGTGAGCAGCAGCTAGACAGCTCAGCATAGGCATCTTACCTTAGCTTCACTGGTGATACATGTAGACTTTATTTTATCTAGTTCAGCTCTGGAAACAGAACAAACCTACTGAATAAAGTATTTGTGTTAACTGGAAGTCTACAATCTTTATTCAGACTTAGAGAATAACATAGTACTGATGTAAATTAACATGGAGAATCAGATCTGGTAGGCAACCAAGTGTTTGTCGGTCCTCACCGACGGCCTGCATACTCAGTCTAAAATAGAATAGAGGAAATCCTTGCCTGACTCTTCTGACTCTCACTGAAGTGTAGCAAAGCGCCCTTCCGCCCTTTGTTGGCACTAAAGTGCAGATATGTCACTCAAGGGAATGGTGGAGAAAGGGAGGATTCTGCTGCAAGTGCGTATGATCCAAGAACATTCTTGGATACAATATTACCAAGGGGGGAGCATTCCAAATCCCTTTCTGTCTTTAAAAGCAAAATGGCATTTATTATTATGAACATATGTAAGGGGATCATACAGAATGCAAAGGGAAGCTCTAAGTTGGTTAAATCTGTGGTTGTTAAAGTGAAATTACAACAACCTGTGGGATATTTTATTTCTCCTACTGATCTCTCATTTTTTTTATGCCTCAGTAAAACAATCCTCCCAGCTTGCATTAACACTGAAGTTCCCATGGTTTGCCTTAATAGGCTTGTCAACGTTGAAAAATATCCAGGTGCGAGATTTTCAGCTGAGTAGGTCTACCTGAGGCACCAATTCAGACCAAAATCAGAAACATCATTAAATATGACAGAATGCATCAGCTCACAGGCTCTGGGGGATGGATAGCGTCCGTTAATACATTCTTTCCCTTTTTCTGTCTTATTCTTTTTACTGCATCTTTGTAAAATCTCGTTACGTGCCTTCTTCCCATTTTGTTGCGGCATCTTTCCTTCAGTTCTCGATGCGCATACTTAGGGATTTAATGCTTATGAGTTTTCTGACTGCCTCTCTTCGCCTTTCCCTGTTCGGAAATGAGATAATACAGGAACCAGCCTGCCAACTCGATAGAACCAAAGGTTGAACTACAGCTGTGTCAAAATCAATAGAAATGCCAGGAATTGGCAGTACTATCAAAACAAGCGTGCTTCACAATACTCGGATAGGAGGCTGAATGTGGGAAAGCTGTTAGAGTAGGCACTTTTAATCAGCTTTGATGGTGCAGGTAAAATGCATGAAAATTATCTTAAATGCGTCCTCAAAATAAAGTCCGTAACAAGACTGTGAATACTTCCATGAGAAAACATTGTCATTAAAACCAGACATGCATAAACCATTAATGACACAGACCCATTGGTAGCTGTGTAGGAGATAAGATGGCAGCTTCCGAGCAATTGCAAGTTGTTATGAAGAGGCTAATGGCATAAATTTTGTGACTTGACTTTCCAGTAGCTTAATGTCCTTAAGGGCACTGAAGTTGTTACATGTGATTGACACAAAGAATATAGAGAACTCCCCAACTATATGCCCCTCGGATTAGTCACTTGGATTGAAGAAGCATCTTTGAAAATGTTAAGTAATTTGCAGCCACCAACTCAGACACTGCTGGAGGACATACCTTCAAGACTATTGTAGAATCAGTAACTGCACATGGTGAATCATTGGGTATGAATATTTTGTAGCCAGACAAGGGGCAAAGGCTAGTTTGTATCCCAGTTCACTGGAGGGCAAAATCGTTGGAACATTGTATTATTGGCGACTCAGCTGAGGACCTCAATGGAGCTCTATAAAGACTGATGAGCATACGCACCAAGGTGCTGGGAGCATTGGCAGGTCTGCCAGACAGTCCCTTATTAGAGAGCCTGGAGAAATCTGACTCCAACTTGACCATCATGCAGAGCTTGTGCCCTTAATGATTGGAGATGGTGGCCAATCGAACCATAGAATTCCTACAGTGCAGAAGGAGGCCATTCGGCACATTGGGTCTGCACCGACCCTTTGAAGGAGCATTCTATCTAGGCCCATTCCCCTTCCCTTTCTGAGTAACCCCAGAACCCCACCTAACCTGCACATCTTTGGACACTAATGGGCAATTTAGCATAGCCAATCCACCTAACCTGCACTTCTTTGGAATGTGGGAGAAACCTGGAGCACCCAGTGGAAACCCATGCAGACACGGGAGAAAGTGTATATTCCACACAGCCAGTCATCCATGGTCGGAAACAAACCAGGGTCCCTGACCCCTGTGAGACAGTAAGATCCATGATCGTACTAGCACATCCAGCAATAATGCATCAATCGGCAGCCATTGTCTCAACTTCCACTGCAGTCCAGGGGAAAGCCATGCCAGCTTTCAGTATTACAGTGGAAACACAGGCAGAGGTCATGAGATTCATGCTTGCTGTCATGCAGGTTTAGACTGCTGCCATTATCATAGTTATCAAAGGGACTTGCAGGTTTTCGCAGCAGCCCAGCAATCTGTGCTCCAACAGATGATTGGAATTGCTGAGGTGGTGCCTCATGGGAGTGGCAGTGACACTGTGGACCATGACCTTGCGATCCTGAGCAATGATGAGTTAAACTGTTAACTTGGAATGATCCTAAATGTTTCTCAGCACTTAATGTCAAACAGGCATTTTGTTGTAGTTGTCATTGATTTTGTGAATTAACCTTATCCACTAATTATTTGTATTTCCAGTGTAAGAACATGAATTGTCTGCCACCTTTGATGATTTGACAAGCAAGGATCCATTCATTCACCCAGCGATTTATGCATATCTGAATTGGGGCTGTTAATGTCATTGCAATTACAACCTCAGCTGGTCAGTGGAAGACAGTCCAGGGAGCCGGATTTAGGCATCATTCACCCTAAGGCACAATCAGAGTAATCAACTGAGGGGGAAAGGGTTAAGGCTACTCTTAATTAATGCCCTGATTAACATTTGGGGTAATGATTCCAATATTTTCACAATATACCTGGACATGGTGTAAGATAAATTGAATACAAAACAAAAAGCATGACGTGCCCGTCTCACTCACACCCACTCATACACAAGTGCACTATAAACACAATAAGAACATAGGAATCAGAAGATGGGTTAGGCAATTCAGCCCCTTGAGCATGCTCCGCCACGCAATACAATCATGGCTGATCTCCTCTCAGCCCCAACTCCACTTTCTTGTCCGTTCACCATAACTCTTCAACCCATTACTAATTAAAAATCTATCCCTCACGACATTTCAGGCGGCTCCCGCTAGAACGGACTTTTGGGCTCTCCGGAGGAGTCTCAACGGAAATCTTTTGCCCGATTCCCATGTGGGAAGGTGAGATCAAGGCCCCCCTTCCGTCGTGTATGGAGGGGACCAGAAGTGGAGCGGCGGAAAAAGAGGCTCTGGAGCAGCGGCAGAAATGAGGGGTAAAAAACAAGATGGCGGAGGGCGGAGATCGAGCAGCATGGGGGCCGGACCAGCAGGAGTTTCTCAGGCGCTGCGTGGAGGAGCTTAAAAAGGAGGTGCTGGCGCCAATGCTGATGGCGATCGAGGGGCTGAAGGAGACCCAGAAGGCCCAGGAGGTACAGCTCCGAGAGGTGAGGGACAAAACCAACGAGAACGAGGACGAGATCTTGGGCCTGGCGGTGAAGATGGAGGCGCATGAGGCGCTGCACAAGAGGTGGGCTGAAAGATTCGAGGTCTTGGAGAACAGGTCGAGGAGGAAGAATCTCCGGATTCTGGGTCTCCCTGAAGGGGTGGAGGGGGCTGATGCCAGGGCGTATGTGAGCGCGATGCTCCATTCACTGATGGGTGCGGAGGCCTCTCCGAGCCCCCTGGAGCTAGAAGGGGCTCACCGGGTCCTGGCGAGGAGACCCAAGGCCGGCGAGCCGCCAAGCGCGATAGTGGCGAGGTTCCATTGTTTCGCGGACAGAGAGAGTGTCCTGAGATGGGCCAAGAAGGTGCGGAGCAGTAGATGGGAGAATGCGGTGATCCGAGTCTACCAGGACTGGAGCGCGCAGGTGGCAAAGAGGAGAGCTGGCTTCAACCAGGCCAAGGCGGTGCTGCATAGAAAGAGGGTGAGATTCGGAATGATGCAGCCAGCGCGACTGTGGGTCACATATCAGGATCGACACCACTATTTTGAAACGCCAGAAGAGGCTTGGACCTTTATCCAAACGGAAAAATTGGACTCGAACTGAGGGTCTGTGGTTGTGGGGGAGATGTCGACTGTATACAGGGTTGTAAATATGGGTAAAGAATGTTTCACGGGTGGGACGATGGATGGGGATGGGGGGGAAGAGTTTTGATGGGGAGACTGTGAGGAATGTGGGCGCCGGTGCTGGAGGGAGGTGAGACCCGGGGATGGGGGAATTGTGATAAGGCCGCAACAGGAGCTGCGCCACAGGGGGTGGGGCTGGCTCAGGAAAGCACGGGCTTTTTCCCACGTTAGGAAGGGGCGGGAGGGGGGGGCGGGATGGAGAAGCGCAAAGAGGAGGAGGGATTTCCACACTGGGGGGGGGTGGTCAACGGGAAGGCGGGGGAAGCCGGGGTCAGCATGAGTCAGCAGACTTACGAAAGTATTATGGGGGGAGCAAAAGAGGTAGATTTGGATCTAGCGGGGGGGGGGGGGGGGGTGGAGTGGAGGGGGGAAGAGGGGGGGAAATAGGGTTGCTGCTGCATTGGCTGAGGGGGAACTGAAAACGGAAGAGGTGGTCGGGGCGGGGGTTCCCCGTCTGGGGGACTGGAGGGTGCGGGAGGCGCGGGCACGGGACTGGCCTAAAATAGGAGATGGCTAGTCAGCAGAGATGGGGGGGGGGTAGCCCCCCAATCCGGCTGATCACGTGGAATGTGAGGGGCCTAAATGGGCCGGTTAAGAGGGTCCGAGTGTTCGCGCACTTAAAGGGACTGAAGGCAGACGGGGTCATGCTTCAGGAGACACACCTGAAGGTGGCGGACCAGGTCAGGTTAAGGAAGGGATGGGTAGGACAGGTCTTCCACTCGGGGATGGATGCAAAGAATAGAGGGGTGGCAATACTGGTGGGGAAGCGGGTGTCGTTTGAGGCCAAGAACATAGTAGCGGACAATGGAGGTCGATACGTGATGGTGAGCGGTAGGTTGCAGGGGACGTGGGTGGTATTGGTAAATGTACACGCCCCGAACTGGGACGGTGCTGGATTCATGAAGCGTATGTTGGGGCGTATTCCGGACCTGGAGGTAGGAAGCTTGATAATGGGTGGGGATTTCAACACGGTGTTGGACCCAGCACTGGATCGCTCCAAATCTAGGACCGGAAAGAGGCCGGCTGCGGCTAAGGTGCTTAGGGGGTTTATGGACCAGATGGGGGGAGTAGATCCGTGGAGATTTGCCAGGCCTTTGGCCAGAGAACCTTCTTTTTTCTCCCATGTACACAAGGCCTACTTCCGGATAGATTTTTTTGTTCTGGGCAGGGCATTGATCCCGAAAGTGGAGGGAACGGAGTATTCGGCCATTGCCATTTCAGACCAGCCCCGCACTAGGTGGAACTAGGGTTGGGGGAGAGAGGGACCAACGCCCGCTGTGGCGGTTGGATGTGGGACTGCTGGCAGACGAGGAAGTGTGCGGGAGGGTGCGGGGGTGCATTGAAAGGTATTTGGAGGCCAACGACAATGGGGAGGTGCAGGTGGGAGTAGTATGGGAGGCGCTGAAGGCGGTGGTCAGGGGAGAGTTAATCTCCATCAGGGCTCATAGGGAGAAGAGAGAGGGCAGGGAAAGGGAGAGGTTAGTGGGGGGGATTTTAAGAGTGTACAGGAGATATGCAGAGGCCCCTGATGAGGGACTACTCAGGGAGAGGCGAAGTCTCCAGACGGAGTTCGACCTGTTGACCACAGGGAAGGCAGAGGCACAGTGGAGGAAGGCACAGGGGGTGACGTATGAGTATGGGGAGAAGGCGAGCCGGATGCTGGCACATCAGCTCCGTAAGAGGACGGCAGCGAGGGAGATAGGTGCAGTCAACGATGGAAGGGGAACTACGGTGCGGAGTGCGGTGAAATTAAATGAGGCATTCAAGGCCTTCTATGAGGAGCTGTACAGATCCCAGCCCCCAGTGGGAAAAGAGGGGATGCGACGTTTCTTGGACCAACTGAGGTTCCCGAGGGTGGAGGAGCAGGAGGTGGCTGGTTTGGGGGCGCCAATTGGGTTGGAGGAGCTGATTAGAGGACTGGGGAGCATGCAGGCAGGGAAGGCCCCGGGACCGGATGGGTTCCCGGTGGAGTTCTATAGGAAGTATGTAGACCTGTTAGCCCCGTTGCTGGTGACGACTCTCAATGAGGCAAGGGAGGGGGGACCCTTCCCCCGACAATGTCGGAGGCGATGATCTCTTTGATCCTGAAGCGGGATAAGGACCCACTGCAATGTGGGTCGTACAGGCCGATCTCGCTCCTCAACGTAGATGCTAAGTTGCTGGCAAAAGTGCTGGCTACGAGGATCGAGGACTGTGTCCCGGGGGTGATTCACGAGGACCAGACGGGATTTATAAAGGGTAGGCAGCTAAACACCAATGTGCGGAGGCTCCAAAATGTGATAATGATGCCATCGGTGGTGGGAGAGGCGGAGATAGTGGCGGCTATGGATGCGGAGAAGGCCTTTGACCGAGTAAAGTGGGAGTATCTCTGGGAAGTGTTGCGGAGGTTTGGGTTCGGGGGAGGGTTTATTAGCTGGCTTAAGCTCCTATATAGAACCCCGCTGGCGAGTGTGGTTACGAATCGGCGGAGGTCGGAGTACTTTTGGCTGTATCGAGGGATGAGGCAGGGGTGCCCTCTGTACCCCCTATTGTTTGCATTAGCAATTGAATCTTTGGCCATGGCATTAAGGGAGTCCAGGAAATGGAGGGGGGTGGTCCGAGGGGGAGAGGAGCATCGAGTGTCGCTATATGCAGACGACCTGTTGCTGTATGTGGCAGATCCAGTGGAGGGATGGTGGAGGTCATGCAGATTCTAAGGGAGTTTGGGGACTTTTCGGGCTATAAGCTTAATGTAGGGAAAAGTGAGCTCTTCGTGGTGCATCCAGGGGACCAGGGAAGAGGGATAGACGACCTACCGTTGAGGAGGGCGGAAAGGAGCTTTCGATACCTGGAGATTCAGGTAGCTAGGAGCTGGGGGGCCCTGCACAAACTTAATTTGACGCGGCTGGTGGAGCAGATGGAGGAGGACTTCAAACGATGGGACATGTTGCCACTCTCGCTAGCGGGCAGAGTACAGTCGATTAAAATGGTGGTCCTCCTGAGGTTTCTTTTTGTATTCCAGTGCCTTCCAATTGTGATCACCAAGGCCTTTTTTAAGAGGGTAGGCAGAAGCATTATGGGTTTTGTGTGGGCAAACAAGACCCCGAAGGTAAGGAGGGGGTTCCTGGAGCGTAGTAGAGATAGAGGAGAGCTGGCGTTGCCGAATCTGGGTGGCTACTACTGGGCAGCCAACGTGGCGATGATCCGTAAGTGGGTGATGGAGGGAGAGGGGGCGGCATGGAAGAGGTTGGAAATGGCGTCCTGCAAAGGAACGAGCCTGGGGGCGTTGTTGACGGCACCGCTGCCGCTCTCGCCGACAAGGTACACCACGAGTCCATTGGTAGCGGCAACGCTAAAGATCTGGGGGCAGTGGAGACAACACAGGAGTGCGATGGGAGCCGCGGTGTGGTCCCCGATCAGAGATAACCATCGGTTTGTCCCAGGAAGGATGGACGGGGGGTTTCAGAGCTGGCATCGGGCAGGGATTAGAAGAATGGGGGACCTGTTCATTGATGGGACATTCGCGAGCCTAGGGGCGCTGGAGGAGAAGTTTGTGCTACCCCCGGGAAACGCGTTTAGGTCCATGCAAGTGAGGGCATTTGTGAGGCGGCAGGTGAGGGAATTTCCGCTGCTCCCGGCACAGGGGATTCAAGACAGGGTGATTTTGGGTGTATGGGTTGGAGAGGGCAAGGTGTCGGCGGTATACCAGGAGATGAAAGAAGAGGAGGAGGCTTTGGTAGAGGAGCTGAAGAGCAAATGGGAGGAGGAGTTGGGGGAGGAGATCGAAGAGGGTCTGTGGGCTGATGCCCTGAGTTGGGTTAATTCTTCTTCCTCGTGTGCCAGGCTCAGCCTGATACAGTTTAAGGTTATTCACAGAGCGCATATGACTGGGGCGAGGCTAAGTAGGTTCTTTGGGGTGGAGGACAGATGTGGGAGGGGGGGGACATCTCTTTCAGGGGGGGGGGGGGAAGAAGGGTGGACGGGGAAGGGGGGTTTTCCTGGGGGCACTTGAGCAAGAAAATACAAAAATGTCCCGGAAAGTTGATATGTGCGGGAGAAATCCAATGTACAAAGTTCTGTATTATGTTGATTTGACATGTTTATGTCTTGCTATGTGAGTTTTCTTTTCTTTTTGTTACAGGGGGGGGGGGGGGGGGGGGGGGGAAGGCGGGGGGAGGGGGGGGTTTGTATGGTTGAAACCTTTGTTGAAAAATTCTTAATAAACATATTTTTAAAAAAAAATCTATCCCTCTCCTCCCCAAATTGCCCCAGCATCCACCGCACACTGGGGTAGTGAATTCCATAGATTCATGACCCTTTGAGAGAAGTAATTTCTTCTTATCTCTGTTTTAAATTTGCAACCCCTTATCCTAAAACTGTGACCTCCCGTTCTAGATTGCCCCACAAGAGAAAACATCTGCTCTACGTCTACTTTGTTAATACTTCTTATCACCTTATACCTTAATTAGATCTTCTCTCATTCTTCTCAACTCGAGAAAGTATAGACCTAAACTGTTCAATCGCTCTTCATAAGACAAACCCCTCATCCCTGGAATCAATCTCGTGAACCTCCTCTGAACTGCCTCCAATGCAACTACATCCCTTCTCAAAAACGGGGACCAAAACTGTGCACAATACTCCAGGTGCTGTCTCACCAATGTCTTTTACAGTTGCAGCAACACTTCCCTACTTTTATATTCTATTCCTTTAGCGGTAAAGGCCAAAATTCCATTTGCCTTCCTTATTACCTGTTGTCTCAGCAGGTCTGACAGCATCTGTGGAGAGGGCAGCATTGTAGCCTTGTGGATAGCACAATTGCTTCACAGCTCCAGGGTCCCAGGTTCGATTCCGGCTTGGGTCACTGTCTGTGCGGAGTCTGCACATCCTCCCCGTGTGTGTGTGGGTTTCTTCCGGGTGCTCCGGTTTCCTCCCACAGTCCAAAGATGTGCAGGTTAGATAGATTGGCCATGATAAATTGCCCTTAGTGTCCAAAATTGCCCTTAGTGTTGGGTGGGGTTACTGGGTTATGGGGATAGGGTGGTGGTGTTGACCTTGGGTAGGGTGCTCTTTCCAAGAGCCGGTGCAGACTCGATGGGCCGAATGGCCTCCTTCTGCACTGTAAATTCTATGATGAAAAGAGAGCTAATGTTTTATGTCTGGATGACTCTTTGTTTCAGGTTCCAGCATCCGCAGTAATTTGCTTTCATTACCTGCTGTAATAATAAGGTAATAATAAGGAGACAGTAATAAGGAGACTTTAATCTTGGCAGAGTCACATGCTCAGTGCAGAGACTGAAAAACTGGGAACAGGGTTAATATTCACCCGTTGTTTTGAGGCAGGGAAATACTTCCCAGCAGCATTCAACTATCTGCCTCTAAATACACTGGCAAAGAGCTGAATGCCTTCATGGTCTGCATTTTGTTACCATGCATGACACGTTGTAAAGATGCAGCATAAATTGATATGCTTGTTCAGCATATGTACATTCCCATTAAGAAAACCGTCCTGGTAATCACTGACTGGAACATGGCAATTGCATACTGGTGATGTCATAACAGCTTCTCGCTGAAGCAAATTGATTGATGGCTGTGCTTAAAGTCCAATTTTTCTGCTTTACCTTGAAGGTTGTGAGAAATGGAGCTTTACAATTGCCAGCGAGTGTTGGTCAGAAACAGTTTTACAGCAGACTATTTGTATCTTCCATCTTTGTCTCCTTGAATAATGTTGATTCGTGTTGGGGAAACAGCTCCGGTACCATGTTCGAGTGCAGTCTTTGTGTCTGAGCCCAAGCAGTGAGAGTCACAGGATTATCCAATGGGTTCATGGGTGCCAACGGCATGCCAGTATCTCACTCAAGTGGTCATTCTTTCTCATCTGGGAGGGGAGCTGTAGTTAGAGACCAAAGGGTTCATTTTAATCTAGATTGACAGGCGGGAAATCAAGGGGTCGGGTGGAAAGTTGGGTTTTACAGCATGCCCAATGTGACTCACTATTGACCTCAACAAACTTTGCATCCAATCCATCAATTTTCGAACAGGCAGATTAAGTTAAAACTATCCCTTAAGATAAAGAAGTAAGCAAATCCATTGATATTCATATATTTTATTGCATTCTAAATATGCTTTTAAGGAAACCTTACAATTAGGGTTGAAAGGTTGTGAGTTTGCTACCTTCACCCCCACCTCTTTACCAGCAAACTACTCTGCTTATCGATATGTTGACCTTTCTGAACCAGTCAGTTCTCTGGTCCAGGCTTCCTGGGACACATGCAAAAATATTCTTATTGCAATTGAAACCAGTACCACTGTTTTCAGGTCTCTAGACTTTACAAAGGATATGGAGGAACTGGAGCGGATGGATTTCTCAAGGATGATTTGAGAACTGAAAGGTTACACCCATCAGGAAATGCGGAACAGCTGAGTTTCTTTACTCGGAAAAGTGAAGACTGAGGTTTAATCTGTCGGAGGTATTTAAAATTATGAAGTGTTCGATAGGGTGGATGTAGAGAAAATATTACCAATTGTGGGCATAGAACATAGAACATACAGTGCAGAAGGAGGCCATTCGGCCCATCGAGTCTGCACCGACCCACTTAAGCCCTCACTTCCACCCTATCCCTGTAACCCAATAACCCCTTCTAACTTTTTGGGGTCACTAAGGGCAATTTATCATGGCCAATCCATCTGACCTGCACGGAAAACCGGAAACCGGAGCACCCGGAGGAAACCCACCCAGACACGGGGAGAACAAAATGAGAGGCCACAAATATAATAAGGTCGCTTCTTCTTCTGTCGGCTTTGTCCATTTTACCTGGGGATTGCCACCCTTCTTCATCCTCTCCTGTCAATTACTCCTTCCTCTTCTAGCCTTCTAGTCTTTCACCACTGCATCGTTCCATCTGATCTGAGGTCTTCCTCCTCTCCTTCCTCTTGGCAGTTCACAAAATCACAGAATGAAACAGTGAAGAAGAGGTCCTTCAGCCCATCGACTCTGCACCAATGCATGAAAGACACCTGACCTGCCCACCTAATCCTATTTGGCAGCACTTGGCCCATAACCTTGAATATTATGACATGCCAAGTGCTCATCCAGGTACGTTTTAAAGGATGTGAGGCAACACGCCTCTACCACCCTCTCAGGCAGTGCATTCCAGACTGTCACCACCTTCTGGGTAAAAAGGTTTTTCCTCAAAATTCCCCACCTCCTTGAACTTGTGTCCCCCTGTAACTGACCCTTCAACTGGGTGAACAGCTGCTCCCTATCCACCCTGTCCATGCCCCTCATAATCCTGTGCACCTCGATCAGGTCGCCCATCAGTCTTTCCTGCTCCAGTGAAAGTTGCATCTCCATCACTCGCCACATTTTTCTCTTTCTCTCCTCACCCAAAGACCATTTGGATCTTTTTCTCATCGACTTTGTTCGATGTGCCCACAATCTTCACTGACCCTCTGGTGTGCTGCTTCCTGATCTTGTCCTTCATCCTCACCCTACACATCCATCTCAGAATTTTCATTTAATTGTTCCTCTCTTCTTGATGTTGCTCGAATTCCTGCACGACATAACACAAGGTCGATCTCACAACTATCTTGTAGATGCTTCCTTTCTGTTTCAGCGATACTTTTCTATCACATAACACTCCACTGTATTCTGTCCAATTACTCCAGCCAGAGTTAATCTTTTGCTTATAATTTCCATTTCTATACTTCCATCTTCTGACATCACTGACCCCAGGTACTTGAACCTATTCACTTTCTCCAAGTCTTCATCCAAAATCTTTATACCTTCACCCTGATCCTCTTCCCAAGGTTTAATCTGATAGTCCATATATTAGGCCTTGAAATACTAAGACATATTTTCTTCATTCCACACCACATAGCTCTATGCCAGCTGCAAACATCATTGACCTGCCTCATTTGCTCAGCTAGAAGATATATGACAATCAGGAAGAGGATGGGGCTCAGTACCAACCCTTGGCACAACCCAATTTTGTCTTTGACACTCTCACTCTGCCCCATACTACGTCTTCCTCTTGTCTGACATCCTTGTACAAGTTCTGTAATAGTTCTACATACTCCTCAGAGACTCCACGAGTTCTGCCACCTCTCTAAATTTCCTCCCTAGGCAACCAGTAATAAGCCTTCTCTCGATCGATGAATAAAATGTGCTTGTTGTATTGGCCTTGCCGATATTTCTCCGTCACTTGTGTCTCAAATTAAAAATGGCACAAGTGGTGTTTCCTCTGGGCAGAAATCCGAATGGATCATCGTGGATTTATACTATTTTCCTCAGTCTCTTGTCCGTGCCTTGTAGGTGTGTGGTAGGAGTTTAAGTCCTTGGTAGTTTTTGCAAATGATGATTGATATGAATGGATACGTTAGTCAGGAATAAACCCAATCGGAATTCAGGAGTAGCTGCTTTGTAGATCTATCTTAAAAGGCTGAAAAATGTAGAGCTCATGTGCAGCCTATTTTTGTGTGAGGTCATGCATTGGTTACATTTAGATTTACTTTTGAGTACATTCTCCATTGTGCTTTCTTAAACTGTACATCAATGTTTTGTGTACAACTTCAGGATCATAATATTTAGTAAGCCTAGGGACTGATGGGCAGCACAGTAGCACAGTGGTTAGCATGGTTGCTTCACAGTGCCAGGGTCCCAGATTCGATTCCCGGCTTGGGTCACTATCTGTGTGGAGTCTGCACATTCTCCCCATGTCTACGTGGGTTTCCTTCGGGTGCTCTGGTTTCCTCCCACAGTCCAAAGATGTGCAGGTTAGGTGGATTTGCCATGCTAAATTGCCCTTAGTGTCCAAAAAGGTTAGGTGGGGTTACTGTCTTAAGGGGATAGGGTATAGGTGTGGGGTTTAAGTGGGGTGCTCTTTCCAAGTGCTGGTGCAGACTCGATGGGCTGAGTAGCCTCCTTCTGCACTGTAAATTCTATATTCTGATAGAGACTCATACCAAATCTGAGTACAGGGTTATGGAATGCAGATACCAATGGGATTATTCAGCTAGAAGCAATATAAATGGGGTAGAACTGAAGCCAGAAGTTGGAAGATGAAGAAGGGTGACATTGGGATGGTTGGACACAACTGGTTGTAATGTCTGTCCATGACCACACCCAATGCAGTCATGGTGTTGGCTGTAGGAATGTTCTGCTTCATTTAACCCTTCATAAAACTTGGGTTTTGAATTCATTCTTGGAGCTCAGGCACAGAACTGCAACCTTTTGTTCATAATATTGTGAGATTCACATTCCTAACAGCATGATGGCCAAATCCAAAGTCCAGAGTGCATGAACTTTCAAGGTGACTGTGATCAATTAGGAATTAGTTGATAGATTCCATCCTTAAGCTCAGAAACTCTGAGGGAAACAGTAGCATCAGTTCTGGCCACACAGCTGAGATAATCTCTCACAATTTAGGGAAGATTTGCATTTATGTAGCGCCCTTCATGACCACTGGACACCTCAAAGCACTTTGCAGACAATCAAGTGCTTTGAAGTGTGGACAATGTGGTAATGTAGGAGACAAGGCAGCAGAACTTCACACGGCAAGCTTCCAAAATTGGTCAATGTGATAAACAATTGTGTAGCTGCTTTTACTGCTGTTGATTTAGGAATAAATATTGGGCAGGGCACCAGGGATAACTTGCCTCCTCTTCTTTAAAATGGTATCACAATATTTTCCATCAACTTGTGAGTGTAGTTGGGATCAACTGGGTTATCACCTCACCTGAAAGACAGAACCTGCTGGAGTGCAATTCACAGACTGGGTGTCCAACCTGGTATCCTCCTAGTCCACAAGGCTCAGCTCCACAGTGATCAGTGCAAACTGCCGTTTTCTCTGGGCTGTATGTATAAAACTGGAGGCAAAGCTTCTTTTGTACAATTTTCTCATAATGTTATCATGAAAGTATCAGATTGATAAGATTAAAGGAGTAGGCTTAGGAAATATGTTTTCAGTGTCGAACTCCACATGAAGCATGCATTTTAGTGAACCAAAAGTCATTTGGGATGCATTGATGATGGTGCCTGATTTCACGATAAGCACAAAGTTATACACCTGGAATACCAAAATGGGAACAAAGAACAAAGAACAAAGAAATGTACAGCATAGGAACAGGCCCTTCGGCCCTCCAAGCCCGTGCCGACCATGCTGCCCGACTAAACTACAATCTTCTACACTTCCTGGGTCCGTATCCCTCTATTCCCATCCTATTCATGTATTTGTCAAGATGCCCCTTAAATGTCACTATCGTCCCTGCTTCCACCACCTCCTCCGGTAGCGAGTTCCAGGCACCCACTACCCTCTGCGTAAAAAACTTGCCTCGTACATCTACTCTAAACCTTGCCCCTCTCACCTTAAACCTATGCCCCTAGTAATTGACCCCTCTACCCTGGGGAAAAGCCTCTGACTATCCACTCTGTCTATGCCCCTCATAATTTTGTAGACCTCTATCAGGTCTCCCCTCAACCTCCTTCGTTCCAGTGAGAACAAACCGAGTTTATTCAACCACTCCTCATAGCTAATGCCCTCCATACCAGGCAACATTCTGGTAAATCTCTTCTGCACCCTCTCTAAAGCCTCCACATCCTTCTGGTAGTGTGGCGACCAGAATTGAACACTATACTCCAAGTGTGGCCTAACTAAGGCTCTATACAGCTGCAACATGACTTGCCAATTCTTATACTCAATGCCCCGGCCAATGAAGGCAAGCATGCCATATGCCTTCTTGACTACCTTCTTCACCTGTGTTGCCCCTTTCAATGACCTGTGGACCTGTACTCCTAGATCTCTTTGACTTTCAATACTCTTGTGGGTTCTACCATTCACTGTATATTCCCTACCTGCATTAGACCTTCCAAAATGCATTACCTCACATTTGTCCGGATTAAACTCCATCTGCCATCTCTCCGCCCAAGTCTCCAAACAATCTAAATCCTTCTGTATCCTCTGACAGTCCTCATCGCTATCCGCAATTCCACCAACCTTTGTGTCGTCTGCAAACTTACTAATCAGACCAGTTACATTTTCCTCCAAATCATTTATATATATTACAAAGAGCAAAGGTCCCAGCACTGATCCCTGTGGAACACCACTGGTCACAGCCCTCCAATTAGAAAAGCATCCTTCCATTGCTACCCTCTGCCTTCTATGACCTAGCCAGTTCTGTATCCACCTTGCCAGCTCACCCCTGATCCCGTGTGACTTCACCTTTTGTACTAGTCTACCATGAGGGACCTTGTCAAAGGCCTTACTGAAGTCCATATAGACAACATCCACTGCTCTACCTGCATCAATCATCTTAGTGACCTCCTCGAAAAACTTTATCAAGTTAGTGAGACACGACCTCCCCTTCACAAAACCATGCTGCCTCTCACTAATACGTCCATTTGCTTCCAAATGGGAGTAGATCCTGTCTCGAAGAATTCTCTCCAGTAATTTCCCTACCACTGAAGTAAGGCTCACCGGCCTGTAGTTCCCTGGATTATCCTTGCTACCCTTCTTAAACAGAGGAAAACCATTGGCTATTCTCCAGTCCTCCGGGACATCCCCTGAAGGGACAGGGAAGCCTGTCTAGCTTCGGAGAAAGGAAGGTTATTGACCTTTAAGTTTATTTGTCCTCATGTTACCGGCGGAAGTACAATCAACATGTTTGATAAAAGCCACCAAACAAAACTCAAAGCAACAATTGTATCTCTGCGGGGTGAAACTGTGTGTTCATCCACTTGGTGCATTGCAGAAAGCATTCAAATCAGTCATCCATTGCCAGTCGTGGCAGTATTAGGTTAGCAAATCATCCCAGTCAAATATTCACACGGTCTTTGTCGCTCTGATATTACTTAAGAGAAGTGCTAGATTAATTTTAAAAGTTCATCCATCAGTGACATTAAGGGGAAGTAGCAAGATGTGATGAAGGCACTGAAGCCTTTACACGTGCAGACATTGGCTGACCTTTTCTGCCATCAAGGAATCTTGGAACATTCTGGGAGGAATGGAAATTCTGCCTGGTGCAAACGGCACCCAAAATCTGGCTAATTATCAGCATCATTTGTCGGCACATTCACTGGCATTAAGGCAGCAGGTGGAGTGGGTAGAAGAAGACACTTGAATTGATACATTGCCCCATGACCAATGAAATCTCAAAGCACTTCACCGTCAATGAAGTACCTTTCTGAAGTGTAGTCACTGCTGCAATGTAGAAAATGCCAGGTTATAGTCCAACAGGTGAGTCACCTGATGAAGGAGCTACGCTCTGAAAGCTAGGGACTCCAAACAAACCTGTTGGAGTTTAACCTGGTGTTGTAAGGCTTCTTACTGTGCTCACCCCAGTCCAACGCCGGCATCTCCATATCGTAGAAAATGCAACAGCTCATTTGAACTCACCAAGTTTCAGATGATAATGATCATATAATCCGTTTTTATAATGTGGATTGAATAACAAATATTGGCCAGAGTACTGAAAATAACTCAACTCTTCATCGAAATCGGTTCTTTGACATTCACCCAAGCAGACAGATGGGGCAGCTCGTCTAAAAGACAGCACCTCTGAAAGTGCAGTGCTGCCTCAGAACTGCATTAGAGATGTCAGCCTCGAATTTTGTGCTCTCGCCCTGGAGGCGACTTGGATCTGGAACCTTGTGATTCAAAGGCGACTGTGCTACCAATTAAGTTTTGATTGTTGCTAATCTTGGAGAATGCTACAGCTTGGGGATGAGGAAGGAGGGTGATTCCAATGCACTCTTTGAGGGTTAAAGGAATCTATCTTTGTGTTTTTTTAAAAAAGACAATGTAGATGATGACACCAATGACCCCCTGATAGTTTGTTAATGTAGACTTTTCATTAATGATGGAAAATACATCATACGATGTAAAATATAATTAAAAATATCTTCCCATAGTTGGGCAGCTCTATTAGTTGGTTGACATCTCTTCCAGTGCAAAATGCTGGAAGTGACAGGAGTGGGAAACTGGGAAAGTGGCTTCCATAATTCACTGGAGTCATGTTCAAGGGTTGGCTTAACACAGAAGCAAAATTTAGGTTATGGTTTTTAGGAAGGCCTGCATGGAAGCTTTCTTCATGAGTTTGCATGAATGGAATCTTTATGGGTTGATAATAATTTAATATTTGTGCAGAGAACAGGGAATGTCGACAGCACTATTGATGCAGTGTTCAGACATGGAAGTCGAATGCAAGTTTCCAGTGTTGGTGCAATATAAACATCTCCTGTAGCTGGAATGGATGGTCCTCTGCATACTCATCAGACTGTTGCTGCTCCTCTGGCCAATCTCCCTGCATTCCTCTTCCCAGACCTCCTTGATGGCTCCTCCTTGTAAGGTAAGTTGGGCGGCACGGTAGCAGGGTGGTTAGCACTGTTGTTTCACAGCGCCAAGGTTGCAGGATCGATTCCTGGCTTGGGTCACTGTCTGTGCGGAGTCTGCACGTTCTCCCCGTGTCTGCGTGGGTTTCCTCCGGGTGGATTTCCTCCCACAAGTCACGAAAGATGTGCTGTTAGGTAATTTGGACGTTCTAAATTCTCCTTCTGTCAACCCGAACAGGCTCCGGAATGTGGCGACTAGGGCCTTTTCACAGTAACTTCATTGCGGTCTTAATGTAAGCCTACTTGTGACACTAATAAAGATTATTATTATCATTAATGGTTGTTTTAAAGGTTTTTATTTTTAGATATTCAAAGGGGTTTTGAATGGTTACGATTTTTGTTTTGTACTTACTTTATATGGGACAAAGATAAGACCTTTTCAGGACTACAAAATCAGTAAAAGCTTTATGGATCTGGGGCGGGATCCTCTCCTACCCGGCGGGGCGGGGTTTCCGCGTAATGGAGTGGCGGGAACCACTCCGACGTCGGGCCGCCCCAAATGTGCGGAATGCTCCGCATCTTTGGGGGCCGAGCCCCAACCTTAAGGGGCTAGTTCGGCGCCGGATGAATTTCCGCCCCGCCAGCTGGCGGAAAAGGCCTTTGGTGCCCCGCCAGCTGGCGCGGAAATGACATCTCCGGGCGGCGCATGCGCGGGAGCGTCAGCGGCCGCTGACGGCATTCCCGCGCATGCGCAGTGGAGGGAGTCTCTTCCGCCTCCGCCATGGTGGAGACCGTGGCGGAGGCAGAAGGGAAAGAGTGCCCCCACGGCACACGCCTGCCCGCGGATCAGTGGGCCCCGATCGCGGGCCAGGCCACCATGGGGGCACCCCCCCCAGGACCCCGGAGCCCGCACGCGCCGCCTTGTCCCGCCGGTAAGGTAGGTGGTTTAATTTACGCCGGCGGGACAGGCATTTTAGCGGCGGGACTTCGGCCCATTCGGGCCGGAGAATCGCGCGGGTGGGCCCGCCAACCGGCGTGAGGCAATTCCCGCCCCCGCCGAATATCCGGTGCCGGAGACTTCGGCAACTGGCGGGGGCGGGATTCACACCAGCCCCCGGCGATTCTCCGACCCGGCGGGGGGTCGGAGAATCTCGCCCATGATGTTTTTTTCCTTTTTAGTTGTACATCTAATTCCCTTTCACAGAATCCCTACAGTGCAAGGCCATCTCCAACTCCATTCAGCCCATCGCGTCTACAAAGACCCTTCAAATGAGCTTTCTGCCCATTTACGAGTGCCCACCTGCCCTGTCCCCGTAATCCCATAACCTAACATGCACATCCCTGGACATTAAGGGGAAATTTGGCATGGCCAATCCATCTAACCTGCACATCTTTGGACTAAGGGAGGAATCCGGAGCACGCCACGGAAACCCACACAGACACTGGGAGAACATGCAAACTCCATGCAGGCAGTCACCCCAGGCCAGAATTGAACCCTGGTCCCTGGCGCTGTGAGGCAGCAGTGCTAACCACTGTACCACCGTGCCACCCCTCTTTTGAGAGTTACCATTGAATCTGCTTCCAGCACCCTTTCAGGCAACGTATTCCAGATCATAACCAATCACTAAATGAAATGATTTCTCCTCATATCATAGAATTTACAGTGCAGAAGGAGGCCATTCGGCCCAACGAGTCTGAAACGGCTCTTGGAAAGAGCACCCTACCCAAGGTCAACACCTCCACCCTATCCCCATAACCCAGTAACCCCACCCAACACTAAGGGCAATTTTGGACACTAAGAGCAATTTATCATGGCCAATCCACCTAACCTGCACATCTTTGGACTGTGGGAGGAAACCGGAGCACCCGGAGGAAACCCACGCACACACGGGGAGGATGTGCAGACTCCGCACAGACAGTGACCTAAGCCGGAATCGAACCTGGGACCCTGGAGCTGTGAAGCAATTGTGCTATCCACTATGCTACCGTACTGCCCCCTGGCTTGTTTTTTAAATCGGTGTACATTGTTTTCTGTTCCTCCTGGCTCTGAAAACAGTTTATCCCCATCTATTCCATCGAAACACCTCATCAGTTTGATAGAGCATCACATTTCCCTTTAAACCTCCTTGTTGTAAGGGAGAACAATCTCGGCTTCTCTCGCCTTGGCAGATAATTGAAATTTCTCGTCCCTGATCCCGTCCTAATGAATCCCATCCACAACCATTCAAAGGCCCTAATGCTTTTCCTACAGTGTGGTGCCCGGAATTGGACATCATGCTCTCGCAGTGGTCAAGCCATTGACTTGCGACGGTTTAACAAGATTTTCTTTTGACACCGAGGAAAGGTGGTGATGCAGTCTGTGTTAGTTAGTCAATGGCTTCATGAGATTAGCCCATCGATGTGCTGTTAAGGATTGCTATTATGTTCACACTGGTAAAAGGTAAATTCACCATAAACCCAGCTGACCATAGGCTACTTTCCCGTTTGAGGGGGAGAGCTGACTGGTGGTGATTTAATCAGAGGATCACCACATCTTGGATTGGATTTGTTTATTGTCACACGTACCGAGGTACAGTGGAAAGTATTTTTCTGAGAGCAGTTAAACGGATCATTAAGTACATGAAAAGAAAAGGAAATAAAATAAAATAGGACAACACACGGTACACAAAGTAACTACATAACTCTGGCATCGGGTGAAGCATACAGGGGTGTAGTGTTAATGAGGTCAGTCCATAAGAGGGTCATTTAGGAGTCTGGTAACAGCGGGGAAGAAACTGTCTCTGAGTCTGTTCGTGCGTGTTCTCAGACTTTTGTATCTCCTGCCTGATGGAAGAAGTTGGAAGAGTGAGTAAGCCGGGTTGGAGGGGTCTATGATTATGCTGCCCGCTTTCCCCAGGCAGCGGGAGGTGTAGATGGAGTCAATGGATGGGAGGCAGGTTCGTGTGATGGACTGGGCTATGTTCACGACTCTCTGAAGTTTCTTGTGGTCCTGGGCCGAGCAGTTGCCATACCAGGCTGTGATGCAGTCAGAAAGGATGCTTTCTATGGTGCATCTGTAAAAGTTGGTAAGAGTTAATGTGGACATGCCGAATTTCCTTAGTTTCCTGAGTTTCCTCACCTTTGGCGAGGGCCAATTTTGAGGAGGCTTCGCGAATAACCCCACCAATATTCTTTGTCCAAAAGTGAAGTAAAATTTCTGGCTCCATTCTGATATACCGCCAGGCGCAAGCTTGTCATTTTAAAGAGCTCATCTAAGTCTCATGCAAAGGAAAAGGGAGAGAGCAATTAACCAGTTTAAAAATAAAAAATAACAGCCACCAACTATCACCTTGTTTTCCACAGGCCCACATATGGTGTGACTTTTCTCCAGCGAGCTGCTTTTCCTGTGTGAAAATCTCTTTCCAGACCCATCTTCACAAGAGGGATTGGCAGAGGAATACAGCTGCACGTGCTCAGCAATAGAAATAGAGATGAGAAGAAGGGGAATGTAAGTTTCCGTGACAGAAATTCACTTCAAAAATATCGGTGTCCTGTAGCTTGGCTGCTTCTCACGAACGTGTCAGAAATAATCACTGTCTCCATGGACGTCTCTGAAGGCTTTTGACATGTAGGTTACTTGTTGCAGGCAGTGCTAGCAACAGCCTGATGGGTGGAAAACAAGACTTTCACGAGGAAGAGGAGCAGCGCATGTAAGTGGCAAATGGGTCGATTGCCGGTGACGCGGAAGGAAAAGATATGCAGAGTACAACTCTGGCCACGTTAGAGGTACTGAGGGTAACTTGATCCTGCAGCTTCCTTGCGGCTGAGAAGGATTTTCTGCTTCTGAAGTTGTTTTGAATGCTCAGAGATTACAAAAGCTTCCACCTGCGCTCTAAAAGTATCTAACGGTCCGCAGGGGGACGCTTTCCTGGGAAGGAGCCAGGAAGTGAATGGAACTGATGCTGCCAATTTAAATCAGCAGCCGACTTAAAATGCCCCCTGAGCTCATGAGCACAGAGAGGTTTAAGAACACTTTGATATGGTAATGTACTTTAGGCAGTATTGTAACCCGCACAAGATCTACGGGGTTGGAGCAATCAATCTCCCCCTGAGACTCGCCGAATACGAGCTTTAGTGGGGAGCCCAAGATCGTTCATGTTTGAGATCTGTATAAGGTCGGCCAGGTATGGAACCAACAGAGCAGACCCAACTGGGATCTGATGTCTTTTGTAAATATAATTGCTTTGCAATAAATCAAATTTTCTTTTTACCAACTCGCTTTGGACTCATTTCTGGCCTACTAAAGACCGGTGAAGCCTGTTTGCAATCCAACCTGCCCAGACAATTATCTCCTTTTTTTCCTCTGTGCGGTGTACAAATAATAACAAACATTAATTCTTTTCAAATGCTGAGAGTTTGTTCATTCCCCTTTTCAATCCACCGAATTGTGATTGACCAACTCTCATTGACATTTTGTTCCAAATCTTTTGCGAATAATATTTTGCCTGAAATACATCTTTACTATCCTTCCCTTAAATCTATGCCTCAGTTCAGAATTCTTGCAACAGCAGAGAAACTTGTTTGTCTCCAATTTATCAAATGCTGTCATTAGCTTAAGAGGTCAAGCTAATGTGGTGTTGGGTGCTCTGGTGCACAGATGAGCCAACACAGTTGTATGTGGTACAACTCTATTTTATTTTAACTCTTATAATACAGTTCGTTCTGGATACTCTGCACGTGCTGTCTCCCTGAGTGTGTCGTGTAGCAGGTCTGTCCTGGTCCTCCTCTCCAGCTAATACTGACCACCGGGTGTCGTGTTTGTGCTTTTATATCTTTCTGTGATTGGTTGTGGTGTTGTGTGTTCTGATTTGTCTGTTGGTGTGTCTATCATGATGTGTGTGTTTGAATATCATGACATCCCCCTTTTTACAAAGATATGTGCCTACGTGGTTATAAATATAATCGTGTCGTGAGTGCATCTAAGAGTGTGTGCGTGTGTTGTGTACAGCGTGTGTATATGACGTAACTATTTACATGGGGCGATGTCGGGTGCGTCACACTAACAAAGTTGTACCATAACAAAACATGAATGCGAGAAAAAAAACAACTTGAACAGTGGTCCGGTCAGACGATATCTGGAACAATAAACAACAACAGGTTATAATACAGAAGTGTTTGACTTTTTGAACGTATGAACAGCGTTATAAGTCCAGTCTAATGGGTGACCGCCTCAAGAATAGGCTGGTCCTCAAGCCGGTTCAGCTGTGGAGATTTGGGGTCACACTGGTTCACCTTGGACTGTTGGAGGTGATGCTGTTGCCGAAGTCTCTACTTTTCCATTTGTTGTACTTCGTGCAGTGCTTGGTTTTTCATTCGTGCAAATATAACATTCAACATCTTTGTTAGTGTTGCCTTGGCTGTGGTTTGGTTCTGGTGGCGATGGAAGGGGCATGATCCGTGGCATCTCCACGAAGTCATCCTTGGGAACCAGTGGAGGATCCGGCGTGTGCGTACGGTTCAGTTGCGAGCGTGGAAGGCGGCGCAAAGCTCGCTGATTGTGCCTACGCACCAATCCATCCGCCCTGCATGCCAGGAACAAGGTGGAGACTTTTTTCTTTTTATGTTTGTGGTGGACGGCATCTTGTAGCCGATGGGTCGTTGCCATCGAAGTAGCACCATCACTAATATCATGCAAGGCGATGACTGTGCCAGATGTGGAAGTTGGCCGAGACCGTGCATGCTGGTTCCGGCCACCTGCTGTGCCGGAAGGGCGACTCCGCAGAGAAACGTCGAAGCATGTCGCCTTGGAGAGAGAATTGTTGCTCGCATCAACGTCTGGCGATGGCGCGAATTGGTGTGTCCGTCTTGGACCGCCGGTGCTGGTCGCCACTGCCGACCCAGTGGGACTGCCACGCGATCCATTCCCTGTCGCCGTGGCATCCGCCGTCACCCTGAGCATGCCATCACCGAGGCCGCGACACCGCCCGTCTGGAGCAAGGTCTGGCGTGCGCGAATCAGAGTCGGCGCTTGGCTGCTCCCCATCTGGAGCCCGGTCTGCCTTCCGTCGATGCTCCCCATCCGGAGTCCTAACAGGTTCACTGGAGGCAGCCGAGATTCCCTGAAGCTGCACCTCTGGAGTCGGAACATGCAGGAATGCACCAACCAGTGGAGAGGCTCGAGCCATCGAGGGTGGAAGCGGTGCGCCGCCACCGCAGTCGTCAGTGATCCCACCGTGATCGTCGAGTGCCTCGGTACGCACTAGGCGAGGTCTGTCACCTTGCACCTTTTGCATGGGAAGTGGGATGCTGTCGTCACTCGTCTCACATCCCGTGGATAGATCCTCATTAGCAGCTTGCTGTTCACTAGGGTTGGGTAAATTGTCAGAGTTTTCATCTGGTGGTGCACACCATGTCGGTGGACTGTCATTGTCTTGCCGTTGTCCTTCATTTGGGCTTTTCTTCTTTGGAATTTTAAATCTTCCCCCAGACATTGCAGAACCTTGTTTATTACCCCCAAATTCTCCCATATGTATGGTCTCGAATATAGGATCCAATGTTTCTATCAACATTGTACTATTTTCCAAAGAACATTCCGTTTCACTTTTCTTCTCAGGTACCTCATATGTATCTTTGTCTAATGTACATGCCTTCATGGTCTCTGGGTCTGATTTTGCTGGGACTGGCATGGTCACAGTCTCTCTTTTACTGTTCTCAATTGCCCACATTATACTCCCCACACATAACTGCTTAATCACTGGGGTTAGTGTGGTACAATGGATAATCGGGTCGACCTTATCTGCATCTTCACCATTAGTGGAAAGCACACTTGGTTCACTTGAAACTGCTGCGGGTTTTAAATTCGTTATCTGGCTACTCGATGTCGGTGTCCTCAGGATTCTTGCTCCAATGTTCTGCTCATTTATCAGTGGAGTGTGTATAGGTTCAATGCAATTAATGTTCCCCTCAAGGTTTGAAGAGTCATTACTGACTAACTGCTGGTCTCCGAAGTTGGGACTTTGCGGCGTTGTGTTGAAGGGAGACATTTGTCCCTGCTGTAGATATGATTCAGGTTGTGCTATTTCCATTACCTGAGGATTAATGTCTTGTCCATTTTTTCGATCCGTACTAAAACACTGGCAATTCTCAGTCTGCTCCTTGCAAGTTAAACATTCAATTAATTTCTTTAGCAAATCCTCAGCATCCTTCTGTGGCCGTGCAGCATTATTAATCTCTGTTCGGCTATAATGATCCTGAAGGTCAGCGCATAAACCTTTTTTCTTCGGGCTTGGAAGAGGCGATTCCTTTGGCTTGTCTTCAGTTGGGCTTGAACAGTCTTCAGCGCTGTGCCCTTCATTGTAGCATGAGAGACCGTCATGGTCATGCTGCTGTGTAGTGGAGCATGGTAGGCTGTTATAGCCTTCTTGCTGTTCACGTGAGCATGGCAGACTTGCATCGTCTGCCGCTGGTTGGTCAGGAGAGGTTGCTAGACCCTCATGGTCTTGTTCCTGCAAGGACCGCACATTGGAGTCTTGCGTTGCTTCTATCGTGGAGGCTGTCCACGAGCTCTCTGTGGAGGCTTGTGACACTGGAGTCACTTCTGGTTCATGCAAGGACTGCGCTCTGGAGTCTTGCATGTCTTCTTTCATAGAGTCGGGAACGCTGAGCGGGACGTGGACCACGCTCTGTGTGGCAGCAGGGCGCTCTCCGTGTGCTTGCACCGCTCCCTGTCTGTTAATGTCAGGCTGCAGCATCATCCGGTACTGATAAGTTGGGACGTCATATCTGCTGGATTGAAGATCCTCAAATCCGAAAAATGAATCCGCATCTGCGTCGGATTCAATGTGGGGGCCGCCAATGTGCAACACGAAAGGTTCGTCCGAGTCATAGTCGTATAGGACCACGGAGCTATCATTGGGCTTGCGAGGTCCGGAAACACTGTAAAGATCGTCATCGAAGTATTCGAGGTCGGAATCATTGGCTTGTGCGTAGGTAACTGCTTGTCGGAGGGTTCTTCGGAGGTCAAATTCATCTCCTGGGTCAATTTGCAGCAATGTGCTGTCATTCCAGGTGAGGGAAGGTTGTTTTACAGCTTTAATAGATTTTTGTTTTTTTGATTTGGGACGTTTCCCTTTTAAATTGGATTTGGGACGTTTCCCCTTTAAATTGGTGCAGTCTGGGGCCTCTGACATCCTGACGCTCGGTATGTAGCACGTAGGAAGCGACTGCGCATGCTCAGATCGCTGTTCCTTTACCGATGGCCGTTTTCTTGACTGCGCATGCGCAGCATCTCGCGCATGCGCAAACGAAATGTCCGGTTCTGCGCACTGCTCGCGCAACTGTGCTAGCGTGATACCTTTAGCAAGATGGCCGCCGACCTCGACCCAGCCCTCTCTCAGGCCCGGGATTTCGGCCTCTGGGAATTCGGGCTCCGGGATCCCGGCCACGAGGTGAGTACTGCCGCTTTTCTTACCTTTACTTGCCGATTGGATTGCGTTTTCTTCACAGTACTTGGAGAATTTGTCCAGGACTGCCTGGTAATCGTACCTTTGCTGCCTCCTGAAGAACCTGAACCTTGTGAATATTTCTCTTGCCCTTGCACCGGCGATGGTGAGGAGAAATTCAATTTTTTCGCTATCATCCAGGTCTTGGAGTTCAGCTGCTACCAGGAACAATTCGAACACTTGCCGGAATCGCCGCCAGTTTTCGCAGAGATCGCCGTGGCACTGGAGCGGCTGCGGAACCGGGAGCTCTATCATTTTGCCTGGGCACTGCTGGTTGTCTGTGTACACTGAGGTATGCCGGCAGGTATCGATCCACTCCTGTACCATGTGGTGTTGGGTGCTCTGGTGCACAGATGAGCCAACACAGTTGTATGTGGTACAACTCTATTTTATTTTAACTCTTATAATACAGTTCGTTCTGGATACTATGCACGTGCTGTCTCCCTGAGTGTGTCGTGTAGCAGGTCTGTCCTGGTCCTTCTCTCCAGCTAATACTGACCACCGGGTGTCGTGTTTGTGCTTTTATATCTTTCTGTGATTGGTTGTGGTGTTGTGTGTTCTGATTTGTCTGTTGGTGTGTCTATCATGATGTGTGTGTTTGAATATCATGACAGCTAAGACACTCTTTAGTCCTTTCTCAAGTGTCCCTCTGTACGCAGTTGCTGTTCATTGCTTATTCCGCCATGCTTTGGTACCAATCTTGTAGCCCTGCTCCTAAACCTCTCCAATCATGTTTCATCTATTTTGAAGTAGAACTAGATAATTAACTCCTTGGAAAAGCAGCTGCCTGACTTCTTGAAATTGGAGGATCGGATTAAACTGAGATGATCAAGCACATTGTGTACTGCTGGGGTGAAAGTGGAAGACAGAGTAGCGTGGGGGCTGGTGGTGGGGGGGGGGATGGGGGTGGGGGGAGAATGATGCTGCTTGGAAGACACCAAGCCAAGGCTGCATGGTGGAGGTATTAGAGTTGATTCATAGTCTGAATTCTTGCTCAAAACGTTTGGGATCATTTTTTAACTTTGTCTCTGAAGCTAAAATGGATGGCGTAGAGTGTATAACATGCACTCCAGCAGAAAAGAGCGACATGTTGCTGAAGATTTTAACTTGCACTCATCATGTCAAATACAAGAAAGCCAAATCTCAAACAATCACAATGATTTATACCGCAGGGGGAAAGAGTTGCTGATGGTTGGCACGACCACTCTGATAGCAATGGCTCGACCAATTAAAGTCAATCAGCCAACCAGTCAGCCTGTTGCATAAATGTTTGCAATCGTTTGGAATTTTAAAGTCTGACGTGATGAGTGCAAAATGAAAAGCTTCGACAACACGCTTTTCTTTTCAGCAATATTCTTGCTGAATAGCCATTTCACTTTCCATGAATTATTATGGTCTTTGCTTTTCTATTATAATATAGAATACATTAGATCTGACCATTAAATAGAAAATAATTTTTGCATTTCTCGGAAGTGGTATGAAAGCCCGGCAGAGACAACACCCTGACCTCACCTGAGCGCCACATTATGTTTCAGAGAATATAAAAATATTTTTACCTAGAGACATCCAAAAATCTTCCATCTAGTCCAATCTAATATTTCCTTCACTCTTATTGAAGGAATGAATGACAGCTACTTTTACGGAAAGTGTATTTGTTTGAAATAATTATCTTTCATGATTTCTAGTCTCACTCCATTAAACTCAAGTCCCCCTCTGCTGCAGTCTCTGTTGAATAGCACATTTTCATTTTCATTATAGTGTTCAAATCTGGTCGCCACACTACCAGAAGGATGTGGAGGCTTTCGAGAGGGTGCAGAAGAGATTTACCAGAATGTTGCCTGGTATGGAGGGCATTAGCTATGAGGAGAGGTTGAATAAACTTGGTTTATTCTCACTGGAACGACAGAGGTTAAGGGGCGACCTGATAAAGGTCTACAAAATTATGAGGGGCATAGACAGGGTGGATAGTCAGAGACATTTTCCCAGGGTAGAGGGGTCAATTACTAGGGGGCATAGGTTTAAGGCGCGAGTGGCAAGGTTTAGAGTAGATATACGAGGCAAGTTTTTTTACACAGAGGGTAGTGGGTGCCTGGAGCTCACTGCCGGAGGAGGTGATGGAAGCAGGGACGATAGTGACGTTTAAGGGGCATCTTGACAAATACATGAATAGGATGGGAATAAAGGGATATGGACCCCGGAAGTGTAGAAGATTTTAGTTTAGACAGGCAGCATGTTCGGCGCAGGCTTGGAGGGCCGAAGGGCCTGTTCCTGTGCTGTAATTTTCTTTGTTCTTTGTTCATTTGTATCTTTTCAGTAACTAAGTAAGCTAAGGCTTTTCCAAATTTGCAGCTTCCCCAATTCACTTCATGCTAGTAGCCATCCATGCATCTTTGAACAATCCTATAACCCTGGGCGTGATTCTCCATTTGTGAAATGCCAGGGCAGGATTCGTGGACGTCTACCTCGGCACAATTGGCGCTGCAGCTGGACCAATTCAGCCACTGTTGCGGGGCTAGCACTGGTGCCACATGGAACACGAACGATTCCAATGGGTAACAGTACCGATTTGCCGGCTCCGTGATTGACACTGAGGAGGCTGACAAGCTGCAGCCGCGTATACACACTTCACTCCCCACACACACTCATCCCAGCCAACACGATGTTACTGGTTGCGCTGGAGTGCGCCCATCCTGTTGATGGGTCTACTGGGGCCAGAGGGCACCTAGGGAAGTGGCCTGGGGGGACACCCTTCCAACCCATGGTGCTAAGTTCACAGTGGGCAGTCAGTGGTGTGCGCAAACCTTTGCAGGCTCCATGCCCTTCCGCTCCGACCCCACAACTCATCTCCTGGCCACCCCCAGCTACTCCTCCCAGTCCTGGCAGGAGCCCCCTGGTCAGCGGCACAACTATCAGCGCACTATGGTGCTGCTGGACACTTTCCATATCCCCTCTGCCCCCCTCAGCAGCCTGTCTCATGATTTTTAAAAGCACAAGTGAACCTCGCCACCAGGAATTCCCCTTTTGGAGGCGGAGAATTGCCGAGGCCTTGGACAATACCGGGTCAAGGCCGCTAATGATATGCAAATGGCGTTTACTGTATGTGCAGAATGGAATGCATTGAGGCCGCTGTCGAGGCACCGGAGAATTGAGATCGTGAACCCGGAGTCTGCCACGATTTTGGCATCAAAACCGATTCTCCGCCCAATCGCCATTTCTGATTTCAGCGTCGGCCAACAGAGAATCCCATCCAAAGTGTTTCCCAAACATTTGCAGCCACAGAACACTTTTGACCTCCTACTTTGTTATTATACTGAAGAGTTAAACCACAAAAACTGATTGTTTTTTGCGCAATAAGTACAGATACAAAAACAAATCGATAAAAATATTTTCTATTTGCTATATGTATGTATCAATTTTAATTTAAAAGTTAACTTAATCAGCAACCATTCAGTCTTACCTTCTTTTTGTCTTTTATTAATAGGTGGAGTGACTTGTTTAATATTAGGAGTGTTATTGGAGAACTGGATTCTCATATCAGATACACACGTGTTTGCACCCAAAAGAAGCACACACAACCACACACAAATGTGGTGATGTGCATCAATATAAATGCATACAAATGTGGTGATGTGCATCAATATAAATGCATGTAGGCTAGCTAGACACTAGAGGGAGCACCAAAGACATCACACACACACACTCAACCAATAGATCAGTTAGATAGGACAGTGTTGATCCCCAAATTTCTTTCTCTGTCAGTCTGGCCTCAATAAAAGTTGAGATGGATTCGCACGTAAAAAGAAGTTATTTATTTAGCTTGCAAGCTTGAATCATCTTACAGAAACGTAAGAGACATCCAGCCTCTTACACCCCAGAAAACGACTGAACTAAAAGACAAAGGGATCTCTGCAAAATCAATTCAAATGGTATCAAGTTTCACATACTCGACGGACATAGGTCAGCCTATGTCCCTCCTGACCTGTTCGATCTATTCTGATTGGCTCACTTCCAATCCCTTTCTCTGGCCCCTATCAGTGCAGCATCACTCTAATAGACACACCTCTTCCTGCTTTTTCCATGCGGTCTCAAACCCCTTTGTCCCTAACTGCCAGAATCAAAGTGGCTTATTTCTACATACATTAACTAGTATCTCTAAAGTAACTATTTTATATCACATTCGTCATTCCCTCCTTTTATCATTCCATGATAACCTAACTATCCACTCCATAGCTACGGTTCCTCATCTAAAAAGATCCGTCGCTGCATTTCCAATTCCTGTCTTAGCCCCCCTTCATCTGCCTCACCCTCATGGATTTTAACAGTTAAATTTTTTTTCCGGTGATTGGGGCGGTGATCTGATCTAGTGCACCCCGCATTCTACCCATCACACATTTAAGGATGGCCAGGCCCACAAAGATGCAGCCGATAGCTACCACTAGATACATGGCCATATTTATCAACCAGTCCTTCCATCCTCCAAATCCCCAGTTACCCCAAGAGTCAGGATCCTGCATCCCGTCCAAGTGATCCCGTATGCGATCCATAAATTTAGTAATGTTAGCGGTCAAGTCCTGAACTCCCATGATACACTTGCCTTGCACTATGGCGCATACCCCACCCTCACGGGCCAGACGATAGTCAAGAGCATGCCGGTTCTGCATTGCAAACAACCGTAGCTGAGACAACTCCTTGGTTATTGCCCCGAGGGCTCCCAAGGTTTACTACCCGGGTTTTCCTCAGTTTGGCCTTTAACTAACTTAAGTGTATCTCCCGGTAACCTACGTTCTAGCTGTACTTCCCTTCTCACACGCCCCGTCCTCTCTCTAGTCCCTTTCTCTTTCTCATGGTCTCTTCCTACACTCTTCTGACAGCCTGATTTTACCTTTATTGTACCACTTTTAACACATCCAAAATCAAATTTACATGTATTCCAAAAACAAGGCAATGTCCATATAATGTTCCCTTCCCATCGCCGGGACCGGTGCAGCTGCTTCATGACTCCTGCATTCTCCTTAACTTTGATGACCTTCCATGAGTCGATACCATGTCCTCGTATATGGGGGCAGCGAAGAACATCACCTTTGCATAGGTGATGTACCCTTGTAGATTGGTTGGGGCTACACAGATACATAATATTCCCCTTTTCCATGTCCATCGCCAATAACACGCCAAGCGAAGTGAGGCCAAATATCAGACAGACGATGCGTAGCCACTCCATCATGCTCCACACCTGTAAAATAGCACTGGAGAAGGGAGGCAGGTTAGTATCCGACCTTTTACAGTAGTGGAGATGGACTCAATTTACAGTGATGTAGGTGGAACCAAGCACTTCGCCCCTCCACTTTAACTGCTGTGGGGGTGGTAAGGAGAACTTGGAAGGGCCCGTCCCATCATGGCTCCGACCCCTTCCTAGTCCAATTTTTGACCATGACATAACTACCGGGCTGGACTGAAAGTGAGCTAGGTACTGGGGCAATGGCTGGTGAGCCGCGCGGACTGGGCCATGGAGTTCCTTGAGCACTTGCGTAAGGGCTAGAACATAGGTGGTAATTTCTTCAGTCATCTGATGAAACTGAACCCGTCTGGGAACCTGCAGGCTCCAAGGAGTTCTAAGAGGCCTGCCATAAAGAATCTCGGCGGGAGAGAGCCGGGCTGGTCCCGCAGGTGTAACCCGCAGCTGGAAGAGGGCAACGGGGAGCAACTTAAGCCATGTCAGTCCCGTGTCTGCTCTTAATTTTGCCAATTTAGTTTTGAGGGTCTGATTGTGTCTCTCAACCAACCCGGCCGCCTGCGGTCTGTAAGCACAGTGTAACTGCTGGCGTATGCCCAACTGGGAGCAAAACTCCTTGTTAATTTGTCCAATAAAATGAGGCCCATTATCAGAACTTAACTGAGCTGGTATACCGTACTGGGGAATGATTTCCCTCATCAAGACTTTAACCACAGGAGCAGCTTTATTATCGATAGTCGGATACGCCTCGACCCATCTGCTGAACACATCCACAATGACCAAAACATATTTGTAACATTGACACCTTTCCAACTCAATGTAATCCATTTGGAGCGTCTCAAAGGGACCACTGGGCAACGGGGTTTGCCCCTTCCCACAAGGGATACCTTTTCCGGTGTTATATTGCTGACAAATCAAACACCGATTACTGATACTTTGGGCCAACCCCTGCATTTTAGGGTGCCACCAAGTGTCCAGCAACAAATCACTAGTCCCTCGAGCCCCACAATGAGTTGCAAAGTGTACACATTCAATGACCCATAAAGCCAGTGCATCAGACATACAAGTCTGATGTGCAGGCGTGGTCCATAAAGAGGAAACAGAATCATATGTACAACCTAACCGTTTCCACATTTGTTTCCTGTAACCTTATGACATCTTGGATGGTTGGCATTGGCTTGTCAGAAGCAGACGTATTCATAGTAGATCGTTTAGTCTGACTTAACATTTTCGGCACCATCACTTGCTGAATTTGTGCGGCTGTGCGCGCTGCACGATCTGCTCGTTCATTACCAACGTCAACTGGGGTTGTACCATTCGTGTGGGCAGCGCATTTAATAACGGAAATCTGCGCGGGCATAAGGAGGGCCTGCAGGAAGTCATTAACTAAACCCCGGTGGGATATTTGACCACACATAATCATGTCAGGTTGTTCTGACGAAATGTCACTCAAATCGCCCCTTATTGTGGTAGTTTCCTGAATCAAGGCTAAACAGTCGTGGCCAGGTGCGTCGTCATGGACAGGGGGACCACTAAGAAAACAGGCTGGATTGATAGTGGTACAGTATTTAAA
This sequence comes from Scyliorhinus torazame, assembly GCF_047496885.1. Taxonomy (NCBI): domain Eukaryota; kingdom Metazoa; phylum Chordata; class Chondrichthyes; order Carcharhiniformes; family Scyliorhinidae; genus Scyliorhinus; species Scyliorhinus torazame. The sequence goes on from NC_092707.1 coordinate 78,778,199, forward strand.
TGTCAGATGTGGATTGTTCAAAAGGTATATCTCATACCTATTCTGACGAGCTGCGGTAAGATGCTGACCATTCGCCCCATATCCCTGGCATGGTACTGGTCATGGACCTGACGTGTAATATGAGGGCTTACCGAAGCTGACTGTGGCCATAAATGTGGTGATATTGTAACAAAATCGGCTGTACCTTCTTTTCCCGTGACTGTGGCTGTAACCTTGACTGGCCATTCGGTCTCAAGTAATGGCCGGTATTTGTCCTCCAACTCCCTGTTTCGTCCAGTTCTGTCATAGGCCAGGGTAACGTGATGCAGTGACTGTTCAACGTCTAACGTCCACCACTGGGGGGGGTGATAGAAATATAGCACTGTTGTCTCATCCTCCTCTTCGCTGATCCACCCACCCAAAGTCACTATATTGGAGCTCCTGCTGGTAAACTACCATTTCTGCCGCTTGTTGGGGTCGCAGGTCATCCTTTTTCATTACATACTCAGTCTTAACCTTTGTAACTGAGCCTCCTTCTTGGCTTACACCCTCCTTCCAGTAAAATCTGACTGCCCTTGCCATCTGGGAAGGGTCGTTCTCTGTCCAATTCATGTTATTACATTTCACAGCAGTAACCACAGAAGGTGGTAGGCAATGCATTAACATAGCACAGTATTGAGGGGAATTCTGACCATTTTGATACAGCAAATCGCCTGACTGCCCCCGGTAGATTTCATTAAAACGCTCCAGAAATTCCTCTGACTCATCAGTCTTCCTAGGTTTTAGGTCTAAGATAACAGAAAGATTTATGGGCCTTTGAAATGTGCTATTCAACGCATTCAAGATCTGTGTCCTTCTTTTCTCTATTTGCTCTCTTTTTTTTAAAACTTAAAAATGTTTGAAAATTCAAATTGAATTACTGCAACTTGCAAGCTTAGCTCTGATCTCAACTCAGAACTAAATTTACAATTTGCTTAACACAAACTTGTATAACATTTACAACTTAATTATTTCTTTATCTTAACAATTTTTCTTTTAACAAGTTTTTTTTCTTTTACATACACATAAGTATTAGCAAAATCAACTATCATCTCCAGATTGACACTTTTTAAAATGGTGTCCATGATCTTCTTTAAGTTTCTATTAATCTCCAGATAAAATGAGATAAACCTTATTTCAAGTAAGTAAAATTTAAGATTCTGGCAATTTCAATCAATTGCTTTCGAAAATAATAACTTTTATCAAAGAGGTGGAGAAACCCACTGGTTTCCTTTAATTAATTCAAAACGTAACTTTGCTGGTGTTCACTGACTCAAAGGAAAGGTATCCGATTACACTACGGCTGCTGCTGTTATCTCAAAGCCTGAGTGAGAAGCACTGTCTGTTTTCAACTCCGCCTGCTGCTGTTAACCCTTTGAGAGACTTCTGCTTCAACCAATATGCAGCATTCCTCACAATCTCAACTAGACCTCGGAACTTTACAGTCCAAGGAGACAATTTTAGCTTAATCAACTATATATTTAAAACACTCACACATAGAGTTGAACCATCTTCAGATTTAAAAACAGTTATACTGGACTGAACCTCCATCTATTGAAGTCCCATCAGCCCCTGAACCCATATAATAGACTGAACCTTCATTAATGAAGTCACATCAGCCTCTGAACCCTTATAATAGACTGAACCTTCATTAATGAAGTCACATCAGCCTCTGAACCCTTATAATAGACTGAACCTTCATTAATGAAGTCACATCAGCCTCTGAACCCATATAATAGACTGAACTAAAAGACAAAGGGATCTCTGCAAAATCAATTCAAATGGTATCAAGTTTCACATACTCGACGGACATAGGTCAGCCTATGTCCCTCCTGACCTGTTCGATCTATTCTGATTGGCTCACTTCCAATCCCTTTCTCTGGCCCCTATCAGTGCAGCATCACTCTAATAGACACACCTCTTCCTGCTTTTTCCATGCGGTCTCAAACCCCTTTGTCCCTAACTGCCAGAATCAAAGTGGCTTATTTCTACATACATTAACTAGTATCTCTAAAGTAACTATTTTATATCACATTCGTCAACAGGACCAATAGACATTCACGATACACAAGGAGGTGACACGACCACAGGGGGGCATTACACCAACTCATATATAAAGGACACCACACACATGATCTGCCTCTTTCCAGTGGGGACAGTCAGTGAGTAGAGACACAGGGTTGATTCAATATTACACCCACCACGTGGATTGCAGCAGCTGGTTAGTCAGTCTGGGTAGCTATAGTAGGATTAGCAGTAGTGTCGAACCCGAGTAATAGAAGTGTAAATAGTTTAATAAACGTGTTGAAGTTATCTCCACGTCTGAACCTTCCATTGTCAAGTGCACCACAAGGAAGCCGCTTATGTTATACCTACAACATAACTGATCATGGTATCAGAAGTGAACTGTTGCAATCCAGATAGCCATACCTCAGCATACAGTGAAAACAAGCAACTATACCCAGGCAAGATGTTTGAGATCCGGGTTCCGCAGCAGCTCCAGTGCCACGGCGATCTCCGGGAAAACTGGCGAGCATTCCGGCAAAAGTTTGAAATCTTCCTGGTGGCAGCCGAACTAGAAGAAGTAGCCGATCCCGAAAAAACAGAGCTTGTCTTCACCATCGCCGGTGCCAGAGCAGAAGAAATCTTTAAAAAATTCAAGTTCTCCAAGGGGCAAAACAGGAGTGACTTCCAGGCAGTCCTGGACAAATTCGACAAATACTGTGAGGAAAACACACTCCAACCAGCAAGAAAAGGTAAGAGAAGCGCCAGTACTCACCACAATGCCGAAATCCCGGAGCAGAGAACAGTTTTGATCGGTGGCCATCTTGCTAAAGGGACTGCACTTGCACAGTTGCGCGAGAAGCGCACAGAACGGGATGGTCCGTTTGCGCATAAGAACATAAGAACGTAGAGCAGGAGTAGGCCATCTGGCCCCTCGAGCCTGCTCCACCATTCAACGAGATCATGGCTGACCTTTTGTGGAATCAGCTCCACTTTCCGGCCCGAACACCATAACCCTTAATCCCTTTATTCTTCAAAAAACTATCTATCTTTATCTTAAAAACATTTAATGAAGGAGCCTCTACTGCTTCACTGGGCAAGGAATTCCATAGATTCACAACCCTTTGAGTGAAGAAGTTCCTCCTAAACTCAGTCCTAAATCTACTTCCCCTTATTTTGAGGCTATGCCCCCTAGTTCTGCTTTCACCCGCCAGTGGAAACAACCTGCCCGCATCTCTCCTATCTATTCCCTTCATAATTTTATATGTTTCTATAAGATTCCCCCTCATCCTTCTAAATTCCAACGAGTACAGTCCCAGTCTACTCAACCTCGCCTTGTAATGCAACCCCTTCAGCTCTGGGATTAACCTCGTGAATCTCCTCTGCACACCCTCCAGTGCCAGTACGTCCTTTCTCAAGTAAGGAGACCAAAACTGAACACAGTACTCCAGGTATGGCCTCACTAACACCTTATACAATTGCAGCGTAAACTCCCTAGTCTTAAACTCCATCCCTCTCGCAATGAAGGACAAAATTCCATTTGCCTTCGAAATTACCTGTTGCACCTGTAAACCAATTTATGCGACTCATGCACTAGCACACCCAGGTCTCTCTGCACAGCAGCATGTTTTAACATTTTATCATTTAAATAATAATCCCTATTGCTGTTATTCCTACCAAAATGGATAACCTCACATTTGTCAACATTGTATTCCATCTGCCAGTCCCTAACCCATTCACTTAGCCTATCCAAATCCCTCTGCAGACTTCCAGTATCCTCTGCACTTTTTGCTTTACCACTCATCTTAGTGTCGTTTGCAAACTTGGACACATTGCCCTTGGTCCCTAACTCCAAATCATCTATGTAAACTGTGAACAATTGTGGGCCCAACACTGATCCCTGAGGGACACCACTAACTACTGATTGCCAACCAGAGAAACACCCATTAATCCCCACTCTTTGCTTTCTATTAATTAACCAATCCTCTATCCATGCTACCACTTTACCCTTAATGCCATGCATCTTTATCTTACGCAGCAACCTTTTATGTGGCACCTTGTCAAAGGCTTTCTGGAAATCCAGATATACCACACCCATTGGCTTCCCGTTATCTACCGCACTGGTAATGTCCTCAAAAAATTCCACTAAATTAGTTAGGCACGGCCTGCCCTTTATGAACCCATGCTGTGTCTGCCCAATGGGACAATTTCCATTCAGATGCCTCGCTATTTCTTCCTTGATGCCGCGCATGCGCAATCACAAAAACGGCCATCGGTACAGGAACAGCGATCCTCTCTACGCTTTCTACGCGCTACGTCACATGCGTCATGACGTCAGAGGCCCCGGACCATGCCCATTTAAAGGGGAAACATCCAAAATCAAAGAAAAAATCTTTTAAAGCTGTAAAACAACCTTCCTTCACCTGGAATGACAGCACAATGCCTCAAATTGAACCAGGAAATGAAATTAACCACCGAAGAACCCTGCAACAAGCAGTTACCTACGCCCAAACCGATGATTCCGATCTTGAATACTTCGATACCGACCTTTACATTTTCTCTGGACCTCGCGAGCCCAATGCCAGCTCCGATGCAAACAGTGATGATATGGTCCTAGAAGACAACGACACAGACGAACCTTTCACCTTGGGAGGCTACCCCAGTACCAAACCAGAACTGCAACTAGATGTGTTGCACATTGGCGACCCCGATGACGAGTTCTTCGGATTTGAGGATCTTCAGCCCAGCAGATATGACATCCTGACTCGTGAGTGCAGGATTATGCTGCAGCCTGAAACCAAGAGACAGAGAGTGGTACAAGCCCACAGAGAGCGGCCTGCTGCCACACAGAGCGTGGTCCACGCACTGCTCAGGATTCCCGACTCTACGAAAGAAGACACGCAAGACTCCACACCGCAGTCCTTGCACACACAAGACGTGACTCCAGTGTCACAAGCCTCCGCAGCGAGCTCGTGGACAGACTCCACGATAGAAGCAACGCAAGACTCCGACGCGCAGTCCTTGCAGGAACAAGACCACGAGGGTCTAGCAACCTCCTCTGACCAACTAGCGGCAGACGATGCAAGTCTGCCATGCTCAAGTAAACAGCAAGAAGACTATGACAGTCTACCACGCTCCAGTGCACAGCAGGACGACCATAACAGTCTATCATGCTACAGTGAAGAACAAAGCGACGATGACAGTCCAAGCCAAATGAAGGACAACAGCAAGGCAATAACAGTCCACCCACATTGTTTGCACCACCAGATGAAGACTCTGACAATTTACCCAACCCAAGTGAACAACAAGCAGCTACAGAGGATCTACCCACGGTATGTGAGACGAGTGACGACAGCATCCCACTTCCCATGCCAGATGTGCAAAGTGACAGACCTCAGCTAGTGTGTCCAGAGGCACTCGACAATCACTGTGAGACCACTGGTGACTCCGGTGACACCACGATACTTCCACCCTCATTCGCTCGAACCTCTCCACAAGTCAATGCATTCCTGCATGTTCCGAATCCAGACGTGCAGCTTCAAGAAATCTCAGCTGACACCAGTGAACCTGCTAAGACTCCGGACGGGGAGCATCAACAAACCAACACTGACTCAGTTAAAACAGACCAGGCTCCAGATGGGGAGCAACCAAACGCCGACTCTGATTCACGTAAGCCGGACTTTACTCCAGACAGGGAGTGCCGCAAACCCAGTGATGGCACGCTCAGGGTGACAGCAGATGCCACAACAACAGGAGATGGATCACTTAACAATAACACTGGGTCAGTAATAACAAGCAGCGGCTACAGTCCAAGAGGAATACACCAATATTCACCACAGCTATATCCACATTTTCTTCCCACACCAGCAATGCAGCCAATGTCAGCTCATGCTGGACAAACCCAGTATTCAGACATGCAGCAGCCAGCAGTCTATGCAGCATATTGTCAAACAGGCCAGCACTACGGATTGCCCACTAATGGAATCAAGTCCGAAGGAGGACTACCGCAAGCGCAATCTGCACTACAGACTGGATTCCTTAGTTACAGCCCAGGATTTGCTGCACCCCAGCCTGGCCAGACGGCATATTCCTATCAGATGCAAGGTTCTAGTTTCCCACCATCACCAGGTATCTATGCGAGCAGCAATTCTGTTTCCAATTCGACAAGCTTCAACGGTTCTCAGCAGGATCACCCTTCCAGCACAGCACATGGCCAGAACCAGTATGCACAGTCTTATCCAACTTCAACATATGGCACATCCATGACCTCGAATGATACTGTTGATGGTACCTCTTCAACATCAACACCTTATCAGCTACAAGATGCCACCCGACAGCACCATCACAAACATCGGAAAAAGGAAGGGTCTCCAAATCAGACAGCGAAGTGATTTGACCACTTCCTGGTTCCTGTGGCACAGGGACGTTGATGGCGTTCATAACCAAGAGAGACATTTGACCATGATGATTGATGGTTTATGGACTCACACAAATGATTTGGATTTATTGTTTAGTCACTGTTCCCATGACTTGTATATACCTTAACGTATCTACCTGTTTTTTGTTCAATTTTCTTAGAGTGTACTGAAAATATGTAACATATAAAAAGGGGGGGATGTGGTGATGTGCATCAATGTAAATGCATGTAGGCTAACTAGACACTTGAGGGAGCACCAAAGACATCACACACACACACTCAACCAATAGATCAGTTAGATAGGACAGGACCAATAGACATTCATGATACACACAGAGGTGACACGACCACAGGGGGGCATTACACCAACCCATATATAAAGGACACCACACACATGATCTGCCTCTTTCCAGTAGAGACAGTCAGTGAGTAGAGACACAGGGTTGATTCAATATTACACCCACCACGTGGATTGCAGCAACTGGTTAGTCAGTCTGGGTAGCTATAGAAGGATTAACAGTAGTGTCGAACCCAAGTAATAGAAGTGTAAATAGTTTAATAAACGTGTTGAAGTTATCTCCACGTCTGAACCTTCCTTTGTCAACTGCACCACAAGGAAGTCGCTTATGTTACACCTACAACATAACAAATCAACAAACACATACATAGAAATACACATCCACTCCCATCCCTCCCTCTCACATACACATACTTACCTCTCTCTTTCATACACACTCACCTTTCTCTCACACATACACACACACACTTCTCTCTCATGCACATGCACACACACAGATCAGGCTCTCTCCTCTTTTTCTCATACTACACACACTCACCTCCCAATCCCTCTCTCACGCACTCTCAGCTCTCTCTCACACATACTCCCATCTCTCTCTCCTTCACACACACTCACCCTAACCTCTCTCTCTCACACACACTCTAACCTCTGTCTCACACACACTCACCTCTCTCTAACACTCACCTCTCTCATACTCATCTCTCCCACACTCACTTCTCTTTCTCCATTCCCCTGAGACCGCCTCCGTTCCTGCCAGAGCCTCCGAGTCACAAACTCCGTCCGCCGGGTCACCTATAGCTGATTCCAAGCCATCGCTCCAGCCTCTGAGTTGGCCTTGCCTCCTCTAAGTCAAACTCCCCATATCCGAGTCGGTCTCCCCTCTCCTGAATCAGACTTTCCCTTCTGCCCTGTGATTTGTTACGCTCTAGGTGTAGCATAAGCGGCTTCCTTGTGGTGCACTTGACAAAGGAAGGTTCAGACGTGGAGATAACTTCAACACGTTTATTAAACTATTTACACTTCTATTACTCGGGTTTGACACTGCTGCTAATCCTACTATAGCTACCCAAACTGACCAGTCTGCTACAATCCACGTGGTGGGAGTGATATTGCATCAACCCTGTGTCTGTTCTCACTGACTGTCTCCACTGGAAAGAGGTAGATCATGTGTGTGATGTCCTTTATATAAGGGTTGGTGTAATGTCCTCCTGTGGTCGTGTCACCTCTGTGTGTATCGTGAATGTCCATTGGTCGTGTCCTATCTAACTGATCTATTGGTTGGGTGTGCGTGTGTGTGATGTCTCTGGTGCTCCCTCTAGTGTCTAGCTAGCCGACATGTATTTACATTGACCCTTTGTGTATTTACAGTGATGCACATCACACCCTGGACTCCAAGTTGGCTCCCCCTCCCTCTGTGTGGTTGTGGAATACCTCACTCCTTTGCTCTCATCCTTGCCTGTGAATTTCAAGACTGACTTTGCCGCTATTTGCCGCTCATCCAATCAGCGACTGGCTTCTCGGTGTTTGGCTGCTGATAGACTGACCAGTGTGCCTATCGGTAGCCATGCAGTGTGAAAACCGCTTTTGATTACATGTCATAGATGTTTACTGCATGGAAATAGGCCCTTTGGCCCAGCTTGTTGATGCCGCCCAGTTTCTATCACTAAGCTAGTCCCACTTACCCGCATTTGGCCCACATCCCTCTATACCCACCCTGCCCATGTAACTGTCTGTTTTTTAATTTCCTCTGGCAGCCTGTTCCAGATGCTCACCACCCTCTGTTGCAACAAATGTCCCCTCTGGTCTCTTTTGTATCTTTCCCCTCTCATCTTAAACCTATGCCCTCTAGTTCTAGACGCTTCTACCTTTGGGGAAAGATGTTGACTCATCTACGTTATCTATGCTCCTCATTATTTTATAGCGATTGGACAAGCTGAAAGGGCAATGTTGCGTTGGGTGCTCTGGATCCGTGGAACACATACAGGCCACCAACACTTAAAATAGTGCAACACTATTTTATTAAGTTAGAAACTGTTGAACATACTTTCACTGTGAGTTAACACGATGTTAGATTAAATTAAAGACCTATGCCTGTCCTAACCAGTCTATGCACTCAGCACATGGGGAAGATCTGTGCTGTAAGCTGTAAGCTCTGTCCTTCTGAGAGGCTGCATCCCGAATGAGCAGGAACTCTGATGCCCTCTGTCTATACAGTGAGTGTGCTCTAACTGGTGATTGGCTGCGGTGTTGTGTGTGTTGATTGGTCTTGCTGTGCGTCCTTCAGTGTGTGTGTCTGCGCCATGATATACTGGTGTATATTATGACAGGCAACTGTTTCAAGTGTAAAATGGCCAGACCTACCGTGGAACCTCTGGATGAGTCTTACAGAATCCCAGGGCTCTGTGAAGCCCAGTTTGGGAAATGCTGCTATAACCAAAGGCAAATAGGGAGGGCTACATTTCTATAAATGTGCAAGCAAATGTATCTCATTCAAAAAGTAATGGCAATGTGTACCTCCTCAGATGTATGCGTGCTTTCATTTGTAAGGTCGTCAAACCTGAAGAAGGAAGAATGGCTAGTTTTTCTGAGAAATGGAAATCAATGAAACTGATGGTCCATCTTCACAAGAGTAGGAAAGACTATATGGTCTGGTGTGGAATCAGTGATGAGGGGCTGGAATGGTCATCACTTTGACATTATCGCTGAGAGAATGAGAAATTATGAAGAGAGGTTTGTTGAAATCAGGGTCGGGATTGTCCGAAGTCCTGGCAAAGTGTTGACGCTGGCGTTAAAACCGGCTCGAGCGACGCCAGCGTCAATGGGCCTCCAGGCCCAGTCATTCACCCCTTCCTCGGGGGCTAGAATGTTGCCAGAGGGCTGTGCGCTGTTCCGGCGCTGAAAGCTGGCTCACCACGGCCGGCGCGGGTCCGCGCATGCGCCCCACGGTCGTCTTCTCGCCGGCCCGCGGGCAACATGGCGGAGCCCCACAGGGGCCCGGCGCAGAGGAACATAGGCCGTCCTGGAATTAGCGCGCCTGCCGATCGGTTGCCCCCGATCGCGGGCCAGGATGGCCCCTGCAGCCAGAACACCGAGGTCCTGCCGGATAGGACCATAGGAACCGCGCCGGCGGGCACGCGACCCATCGAGCGTGCAGAATCGCCACGGGACCACTTTCAATGGCGCCCGACTGGCGCCGCGGCGACCGCACTGACGCGATTGCCGCCGCTTCTCTGGTCGCTGGACAATTGGCGGCCGGGCGTCGGAGCGGCGTGGCAGGATTCGCGCGCCCCCCTGCCGATTCTCCGACCCGGCGCGGGCTCGGAGAATCCCAGCCCAGATGTTCCTTCCTGCAGCATATTTTCTTTGCCCAAATGACGTGATTGCAAGATGACTACTTGAACTTGCATTGCATTTTGTTGCTACATTCTCATTAATAATTCTATGTGATTTCTGTTTTACAAACAGGCAACAGACTTTCTTGCATGTCTATATATGTCCTGCTGAAATGCAACGCTGCAGGGTATGATTCAGGCAGTTGCTGTTTTTATGGGAAAATTGGCTAAATATTTGAAGCCAAAGATACATGGCTATGGGGAGAGTGTGAGACAATGAGATTCGTTTTGGTTTTACTGCAGAACTGAGCTTATGCAGACATGGTGGGAACTTAGGTTCTTTAAACCTCCATTGTACTAAAAGGGAACAAGGCAAACACAGGAATTCATTCATCAGACATTTCGGATCCTAAAACAATGCTTCAACTCTTAGAAATATTGTGGCGTGGAGGGGAGGCTGGTGGGAGGTTTGGGGAGTGCAGGATGCTGACAGTTTTACTCTATGACCTCGGGAAGAACTGCAGAACTATATTACCATAGCATACCATGCACTAGAATGCCATGGGCAACTTTAGAGAAAGATGGAAATAAATTTCCTTTTAATACCTCATGATGTCTGAAAGTGCTGAACAGCCAATCAAGGAGTTTTTAAAATTTGCAGACATTGGGCACGATCTTCTGGACAAATTTCCAAGTGTTATAGCGAGCGGGAATTGCCACGAGTTTCCGGCGCTCGACCCCATGAAACCGGCAACGCAATTCAACGTTAGTTGATTTACTTACTGAGGCCTCACGGGCCTTACCAGCCAATTCGCCGGGATCGTGCTCGCCAGTCCCCCGCTAACAAGGTTGAGTGGCACTTAAACTGCATTTGTTCAGCCAACTTTATCTAGCTCGCGATAATGGCGCCGAGGAGACCGGCCCCAAGATTCGGGGACGCTGACCTGGGGAGGCTCCTCGATGCTGTGGAGACCAGGAGGGTCTCCTGTTCCCCCATGGGTCCCGGGGGTGAGCCACAAGGCAGCCAGTGCATCGTGGGATGAGGTGGCAGCGCCCATTAGTTCCAACAGTATGATCAAGAGGACTGGCCAGCAGTGCAGGAAGAAATTCAATGACCTACATCGGGCAGCAGGAGTGAGTAGACACCATCGCCACCCCCCCCACCCCCCAAGGGAGCATCCACCCCCCAACTCTCCTTGACCCCCAGCCCTCTTACCCCCTTCTCCTCCAACCCTGCCTTCACACCCCCTCTCCCACCACTGAACCACGTGTGTGGCTAATGATGCTCTCTCAGTGTCTCCTCACGAAAAGCTCTCCTAAAATCGGCGGGAGAGGGCTCAGACTGGCAGAGGGCTGCCGGACTTGAGAATCCACACCTCCTTCGAGAAGTGTGCCCTGAAGGTGACCGGTGTAGCTGTAGACAGGGTGGTCACCAATGCGGAGGCTGGCGGATGCCGCAGAGTTAGGAAGCACCAGGCTCCACCCGGGAGACCTGTCAAACGTGAGCAGTGATTGCCTGACTGATTGACCCATCCCTCTCACTGACCACATGTCCATTCTCCCGCAGGTCCTTCAGGCGATGGCACCAGCCCATCCTGGGTGGCTCCCTCTCCTGACTCCGAGGAGAACAGGCTTCTGGGGCACAATCTGGTGAGCACCACACTCCTGCTGATGGACATCAGGTGGGTCAAAAAACCTCCAGATGAGGCAGCAGTCGGAGGTCTGCTGGATCCCAGAACCCAGCTGGTCCTGACCTGATGCTGAGCTTCTGGAATTGGGTTACCCGGAGCTCATGGAGATGATAGGGAGCGGACGGGACATTCAGAGGGGGATGTCAGCGTCACTCCAGCAGATCCATAGCTGCTTGGAGGAATCCCAAGGGATACGGTGCAGGAGATGTCGCCGGCAATGTGTGGCACCGAGGCCAACACTGCTAAGGTGGCGACCGCATTGGAGAGTCTGGTGCACGTCGTCAGTAGCATGAGTGGAGATGTCCAAGGGGTCACGCAGTTGGTGACGGCCATGGGGCTGAGGGTCTCGGCAGTATGTCTGCCTCGCTGGGGGATGTTACCCAGTACCAGGCTAACCTTGATGAGGTTCTGCGGTCATGCTGCGCTCACAGATGGGCATGGCTGAGACTCTGCGGAACTTGTCCCAGTCGTAGGTGGGCATGGCTGAGGCACTGCAGAGCATGTCCCAATCACTGAGGAGCATCGCTGAGGGCATCAACACCATGGAGCGGACCATGCGGAACCGCCAGGACTGGAAGAGCCAGACAATGGAAGGGCAGTTGGGGCTCGAACCAGTTGCCCTCCATCCCAACGTGAACTCCACGGCCCTATGGGCACCGATCGGGAGGAGGGGACACTGGGTGCCAATGTGGACCCATCCCATGGAGTGGTGATGGTGGCCACCATCTCCCCCGAGTTCCACCCCTCTGATGAAGTGGCGTCTCGGGGTCAGCACATGGGACAGGGCGGCACGGCTGTGCATGTGCCACTGACAAGTGAGCCGGGGCCTTCTGGCGTCAGAGCCCCAAGAGGATGCCCAGAGGGGCATCGAAGGTCACAGGATGAGGTAAGAAGCTGATTGGCTCCACCCCAGATGTGAATCCTGGGGAAACAGCAAGACGTAGTGGTAGAGTTAGGATGGCTAGCACGTTGAGCATCACTGAGGGCACCGGGGTAGGTGGGGGAATGGGGGGGGGGTTAGGTAGGAGGTGGGGAGGGGGTGGGGTTGGGGGCTGGGGGGTTTGGGGGTGGCACTATCAGGACTGGGGTATTATACAGCACATTAAACAACTTTTTGCACAACATTATGATGCCTCTGTCTTTTTCTTCCGCAATGTGGGCTGACCCCCGGACCTCTTGCCCATCTCTCCAGGCAATCCCCCCACCCACCCTCCCCATGGCACTCACCCACTCACCCACCCTCTGACCGTGGACATGTCCCCGGAGCTGTGACCCATCGGATGTTGCGTGTGTGGTGTTGCCTCCTGCACAGTGTCCAGGCATCAAGGTGTGATTAGAATGCTAGATAATGACTCCCGCATGCTACATGGCCCGCCTACATATGGGAATCCACTTGGCATGTGTCAAGTGCTCACTTAACCACGATTGCCAATTCCTTATTAGCGCTAGCCTTCAGTCGTACTGCCAGAGTCCTCAGCAGTCAGTGGGGGTTATGGGTGATCGTTGGGGCAGACGGGCAGTGACAAGGGTTGCCCCCGGAATGGGGTTGGGATCCAGGGGTTGGCATGGTGGTGCCTGAGCAATTGCCCCCCAGTTGTACCTCCAAATGCCTTTCCCCCACCTCCCTTGGCAACCCATCCCTGCGGAGGATCCCACCTCCCGCCGAGCGCTGGGGTAGCAAGCCCAGCACACCAGGGCTCTGCCTGTGAGCAAAGATGGCTACTCACATCCTCGGCTCCCCACAGAGGCCCTTCCGCCAGGTTCACATTTTTCAAAAGGAGTACTAATCGGCGCCCACGTGACCACTTGCTGGGAGACCAATGGATATGGAGTCGCTCTCATTGATTGTATGGAAATGGGGCTTAAGTGGTGATAATTGGTTTCTCGCCACGCTATGGCGAGACCCTGATTTTGTGCGGATCTCGTTTTTAGCCTCTCCCTCTATTCACCGGCCTTGTTACGCTTGAGTGCTAGTGTAACGAGTCCGGAAGATCGCGCCCATTATTGTAATGTCGGAAACACTATGGCCTATTCGTGCTCAGCAATGAGATAATGAGCTGATTATTTATTTTTTCGTGGTGTTTGTTGAGTTATAGTTCAGGACACCAAGGAGAGCTCTTCAGACGAGTGGTATGGGCTTTTTTTTACATCCATTTGAGAAGACAGGTAACGCCTCGATTTGGCGTCTCTTCTCAATGTTTTAGCATCAACTACTTCCTGTGGTAATGAATTCCACAGGCTCACCACTCTTTGTGTGAAGAACTGTCTCCTCATCTCTGTCTGAAATGGTTTACCCTGAATCCTCAGGCTGTGACCCCTGGTTCTGGACACACTCATCATTGTTAACATCTTCCCTGCATCTACCCTATCTAGTCCTGTTAGAATTTTATAAGTCTCTATGAGGACCCCTCTCATTCTTCTGAACTCGAGCGAGAACAATCCCAACCTAGTCAATCTCTCCTTATATGACAGTCCCGCCATCCTTGGAATCAGTCAGGTAAACCTTCGATGCATTCCCTCGAGAACATCCTTCCTCAGAGAAGGAGACCAAAACTGCACACAATACTCCAAGTGTGGCCTCACCAAGGCCCTGTACAATTGCAGCAACACATCCCTGCTTCTATGCTCGAAACCTGTTGCAATGAAGGCCAACATACATTAGCCTTCTTTACCACCTGCTGCACCTGCAGGCTTACCTTCAGCGAATGATGCACAATTACACCCAGTTCCCGCTGCGCACTCCCCTCTCCCAATTTACAACCATTCAGGTAGAAATCTGCCTTCCTGTTTTTGCTTCCAAAATGAATAACCTCACACTTATCCAAATTATACTGCACCTGCCATTGGTTTTGTCCACTCGCCCAACCTGTCTAGATCTTGCTGTAGGATCCTTGCAGCCTCGTCACAATTCACCCTCCCACCTAATTTGGTATCATCTGCAAACTTTGAGATGTTACATTTTGTTCCGTCATCCAAGTCACTAATATATATTGTGAATAGCTGGGGTCCCAGCACCAATCCCTGTGGTACCCCAATTTGAAAAGGACCCATTAATCCCTACTCTTTGTATCCTCTCTGCCAACCAGTTTTCTACTATCCACCTCAATACATTTCCCCCAATCCTATGCACTTTAATTTTGCTCAATAATCTCTTTTGCGATATTTTGTCATACGCCTTCTGAAATTCCAAATATTACCACATCGACTGGCTCCCCCTTGTCGACTGTACTGGTTATCTCTTCAAATAATTCCAACAGATTTGTCAAGCATGATTTTCTCTTCATAAATCCATGCTGACTCTGACTGATCCTGCCACTGCTTTCTAAATGTTCCGCTACAAAGTCCTTGATAATGGATTCAAGCATTTCCCCCACTATCGATGTTAGGCTTACTGGCCTGTAATTTCCTGCTTTCTCTCTACCTCTCTTTTGGAATATCGGAGTGACGTGAGCTACCCTCCAATCTGCAGGGACAGTTCCAGAGTCTATAGAATCCTGGAAGATGACCACCAATGCATCAACTATTTCCAGAGCTACCTCCTTAAGCACTCTGGGATGCAGATTCTCAGGCCCGAAGGATTTATCCACCTTCAATCCCAGCACCATTTCTCTACTAATGCTGATCTCCCTCAGTTCTTCCCTCTCACTAAACCTTTCATTCCCCAACATTTCTGGGATCTGATTTGTGTCCTCATTTGTGAAGACAGAATCAAAGTATGTATTCAATTGCTCAGCCATTTCTTTGTCCCTTATTATACATTCCCCTGTTTATGTCTGTAGGGGGCCTACATTTCTCTTTACCAATCACTTTCTCTTCACATATCTGTAGAAACTCTTATGTTCCCTGCAAGCTTCCTTTCGTACTGTACTTTCCCCTTTTTAATCAATCCCTTCGTCCTTTTTTGCTGAATTCTAAACTGCTCCCAATCCTCAGACCTATTATTTTTCTTGGCCAATCTGTATGCTTCTTCCTTGTATCGGATACTATTTCCAATTTCCTTTGTAAGCCATGGATTGACCCTCTTACCCACTTTGCTTTAGTGCCAGACAGGAATGAACAGTTGCTGTAGTTCCTCCATGCGTTCCTTGAATGTTTGCCATTGTCTATCCACTGTCATCCCTTTAAGTAACTCTCCCCAATCTATAAAGGCCAACTCACGCCTCATATTCTCATAGTTCCCTTTATTAAGATTCAGCACCCTCGTCTCCGAATCAACTACTTCACTTTCCATCTTGATAAAAAATTCTATCATGTTATTGTCGCTCACCCCCAAGGGGTCTCCTACAGCCAGATTCGCAATAATTCCCTTCTCATTACACAGTACTCAGTCTAAGATGGCCTGCTCTCTAGTTGGTTCCTCCACATATTGGTCAAGAAACCCATCCCGTATACTCTCTAGGATTTCCTCCTCTATGGCATTGTGGCTAATTTGATTTGCCCAATCTATGTGATGATTCAAATCACCCATGATCACCAATATTCCCTCATTACATGCATCTCTAGTTTCTTGTTTAATGCCGTTCCCAACCTCACCACTGTAGTTTGGGGGTCTATATATGACACCCACCCCATGTCTCCATAATCCCAATTATATCATACCCATTTATATCTATCTGCGCGATTAGTTCATCCACTTTCTTGCAAATGCTTCGTGTATTAAGGCACAGAGCTTCTAAGTTTGACTTTTTCACAATGCTTGTCTTGCTCCCAATATTTGTCTCTCCTGCCCTGTTTGAATTTTGTCCTTGGTTTCTCCACCTATCACTTTTCTTATTCACTTTTCTACCTTTTGCTTTCGTCCTTGCTCCCTCTTTCTCTGACTCCTTGCGTAGGTTCCCACCCCCCTGGCATATTGGTTTAAACCCTCCCCAACCGCTCTAGCAAATAGGACATCAGTTCCAGTCCTGCCCAGGTGTAACCCGTCCAGTTTATACAGTTCCCACCTCCCCAGAACAGGTCCCAAAGCCCCAGGGATCTGAAACCCTCCCCTTGACACCATCTCTTCAGCCACGTATTCATCCTATATATCCTGTCATTTCTACTCTGACTAGCACGTGGCACCGTAATAATTCTGAGATCACTATCTTTGAGGTACAATTTCTTAACTTCCTTCCTAGCTCCCTGTATTCAGCTTTTAGGATCTCATCCCTTTTTTTACCTTTATCGTTTGTAGCGATGTGCACCACGACCACTCCAGAATGTCCTGTACCCACTCCGAGACATCCTTAATCCTAGCATCAGGGAGGCAACATACCATCCTGGAGTCTCGTTTGCGGCCACAAAAAGCCTGTATATTCTCCTTTCAATTGAATCCCCTCTAACTATTACACTGTCACACTTATTACTCCTCCCCTCTGCAGCAGAACCAACCGTGGTGACACAAGTTTGGCTGTTGTTGTTTTCCCCTGAGAGGCCATTCCCCTCAACAGTATCCAAAATGGTACATCTGTTCTGCAGGGGAATGGCCACAGGAGATTCCTGGACTACCTGCCTCGCCCTCTTGCTCTGTCTGGTGGTCAACATTCCCTTCCTGTCTGCAGAGTCTGAGCTTGCAGTGTGACCACCTCTCTATACGTGCTATCCACGGATGCTCCACAGTGTCTCCAGCCGCCACTCCAGCTCTGAAACTCGAGCTTCCAGGAGCTGTAACTGGAGACACTTCCAGCACAGATGCTGACCCTGGGGACTGGAACTGTCCCCAGCCTGCCACATGGAGCTACACGGTAGCATTGTGGATAGCACAATTGCTTCACAGCTCCAGGGTCCCAGGTTCGATTCCGGCTTGGGTCACTGTCTGTGCGGCGTCTGCACATCATCCCCGTGTGTGCGTGGGTTTCCTCCGGGTGCTCCGGTTTCCTTCCACAGTCCAAAGATGTGCAGGTTAGGTGGATTGGCTGTGATAAATTGCCCTTAGTGTCCAAAATTGCCCTTAGTGTTGGGTGGGGTTACTGGGTTATGGGGATAGGGTGGAGGTGTTGACCTTGGGTGGGGTGCTCTTTCCAAGAGCCGGTTCAGACTCAATGGGCCGAATGGCCTCCTTCTGCACTGTAAATTCTATGATAATCTACGATGGAGCAAGAGGAGCAGACCATGCCTTGGAGCAGTCCTAACGTGATTTATTCCTTTAAATTAAACCTTTGAAATTAAACTTTAGAAAGATGTTTTTGTGTCAGATTAAATCCAATCCCCGTATACTGTTTAATTTGATTTTTTTTAAAAACCTGAGTATTTATCGCTCTTGACCTGACAACAAATTAAAAATAGTTATTTAACTGAAATTAAAATAGTTATTTAAATCAACCCCAAATAGTTATTTAAGTCAAATTAAAAAATAGTAATTCAAATCAATTTAGAAATAATAATCCTGGGCTCTTAATCTCTGGAATTCCTTCTCCAAAGCTCTGTGCCTCAGTCTGCCTCTTTCAGAAGCTGCTTAAACCTTACCTCTTTGATTGATCTTTTGGCTAAGCAGTTGCCCCAGTGGCTCCTTATAGGGCTTGGTTCAAACCCTTATTTTATAATGGTTTGCTGAAGTGCCAGGGCGACTTTATTGCATCAAAGGCACTGCGGGCGGGATTTTCCACCTCCCAGGCGGTGTGTTTTGCGGTGGCGGAGATGGCCCGGCTTTGGCAGGCGGTGGGATCTTCTGGTCCTGCCACTGTCAACAGGGAACCCGCAGTTGTGGATTGCTGTTGACGGGACCGGGAGATCCCACTGGTGGGAATGCCCGGAAAAGCCCACCAAGTAGTTGTTGCTGAGGCCAACAGGAAATGTTTGTCATAAGAAGAGTTACGCAAGACGTGAACACGAATAGAATAACCATTTTAGTAATGAGATGTGAAATGTCTGTTGTGAATGTAATTTTTGCGATCGATCGACAATCCCATCATTTTGGGATTATTGCTATCTTTCCCAATGGAGTAATAACGTTGCACCTACTGATAGCGATCACATCATTTCTGTTTGCAGTGTGATTGGTCGGCATGCTAGCTGGTATTACCTTCACCTTACAGTCTTGTTCTTTCGTGCTTCTGTTCCCGGCAGTTCAAGGTGAAACTGGTTTTATCTAGCCTGCTCATATTGCCCGACAAATGGAAATTGTGCATCAAATCAATCAAGGCCAATATTAATAAGCTTAACACTTACTATATCTGACATATCTGCTGATAATGGACTAACAGCACAAGCTCATAAGTAATTATTGCAGCACAAGTGCCAAAAGCATTTGTAAAAGCGCTGTGGAAATTTAAACAAATTCAGAAATATTGGTTGAAAATATTATCATTGAGGGTTTAAATTTCTATAATTCAGTAGTTTGTTTCTTGGGCAAAAAAAACCATGAATAACAGTTATTCTATCATGGAAGTTAGGTGTTTAGATATTATGGGTGGGGTTTTACAGCCACGTCCACCACCAAGATTCTCCAGTCCTGCCATAAGTCAATGGACATTTGGCTGGCCTGCCACATTGCACAAAGCAGGCCCCGCCACGGCAGGATCATACACCATCTCGGGGTACTGACACTGCATGCATTACTTATAGGTGGGATCTGCACATGGTGAGACACAGTGAACAAGTGAGCTTCAGCCAGAGAGGGGCAATGGATAAGAAAGATACCAACTCGCCGGAGGGCAGATTCACACAGAGGATCAGCTCCAGAGATCTCAGATGAGGATGCCGATGGGGCACCATGCAGGAGCAGGCTGATGGCCTACAATTACTGTCAAGGAGCAAGGAGGAACTTAGTGTTAACTTTGCGCTTATCATTGTGTCCGCCCATTCGAGTGTGGAATTGATGGCCAACTCCATGAGAGCACTTGAGTGCTTACCGTGATGTCGCAGCTTACGGCCAATGTCTTACTTCCACTGCATCCCAAACAAAAATGTTTGAGTGCGACTGTTGAAGCTCAGACTGAAGTCATGCCAGCTCAGTTTTCTGCCACGCATGCTCAGACTGCTGTCAATGTAGCTGCGGATACTAGTATTCAAAGGCGCTTCCAGGGTCTCCTAGCAGTCCAACAATCTGTCCTCCAATATGTTGCTCGTATTGAAGAGGCTCATCCCTGGGGAATGCTCACAGCATTGGACAAACACGATCATGCTATTTTTCTCCCAAAAAGGCAGCATTATCCTTCTGCCCTTATTGTTGCCTCACAGCCAGCCAGCAGTCCAACCTGTTCTTTTTAGGTGGCCCATTCAGAAGCTGGACGTTCTAGGAGACAAAAAGCTTCTTCAGGTGGTTGGCAAAGGCCAGCTGCAGTCTCTCCCAATGAAAATCAACAGACGTGTTCTCGTCCAGCTGCAGCCATTGGGGTATCACTATGTCGGATCACAAGGACAGGTAGAAACATGTGAAAAACAGAAATTAATGGTGGATTCTTAGGAGGCCACAAGAATGGGAAACGCGGTGTATGACATGGCTTAATTTAGGTGCAAAATTTTGATTTCCCAATGGCGGGTTGAAATGAAGCGATTAAGTAACTCAGTGTGCTTGTCAACGACGAGTCAAAAATTACACTGGCCTGTGGCGGGTTACTATGTGTAATATATTTGCATGCCATTAATACTCATGAACTTGGTAGTTTTTAATAAAGTCCTACCCTGGGATAAAGTCAGCGGCACATGAGAATCTCGTGAAACCCCACTTCATGATCATTTCAAGGTGGTGTACACCATTCGGCTTTGTTCAGTTAATAATAATATTTTATTGTCACAAGTAGGCTTACATTAACGCCGCAATGAAGTTACTGTGAAAAGCCCCTAGTTGCCACATTCCGGTGCCTGTTCGGGTACACAAAGGGAGAATTCGGAATGTCCACATTACCTCACTGCACATCTTTCGGGACCTGTGGGAGGAAACCGGAACACCCGGAGAAAACCCACGCAGACACAAGGAGAACGTGCAGACTCTGAACAGACGGGAATCGAACCTGGGACCCTGGTACTGGAAGCAACAGTGCTAACCACTGTGCTACCTTGCCGCCTGGTAAAAGAACAACTCCCTGACCGGGAATCGAACCCGGGCTACAGCGGCGAAAGCACCAAATCCTGACCACTAGACCACCAGGGAAGTTATGTGTAACGTAAGCAGGTTCCCATGGTGAAATCTGCGGCACAGGATGGTGAGTGTTGAAAGATTGTTTATCAGGGCCAGGGAGGTGCAATGGTGAGAAGTTCCGAGTGTCCTGGCTGTAGTGGTCCTGTAAGAGGGTATGTGTGGCTGGTGGGCCAACAGGGATGAAAACATGGATGAAAGGCTTAAAGGGCTGGATCAGTGCTGTCAATGGTGGGGTCCTGAAGGTTGAATTGATAGCGCTGGGTGGCGGAGGGAACAGTCACAGCCAAATGAGGAATTTGTACCTGGTATAGGGGCAAGTCCAGAGCCAGGATTGAGTATAGGAAGGCCTCATGGGGTGGGTCCCGGGAACGAAAAAAAACAGGAGGAGGATAAGGGGAGGGTTTACTGTCAGAGTGGGCACTGGGATGGTCATGGGTGTTGCACATAGAGGAAGAGATGGCATGTGCAGGGAAATGGTAATCTGGTCCAGGGTAATGCGGGGAGGCTCAAGGGTAACAGAGGGGAGAGGCATGGTTATGCATAATAATATAGTAATAATCTTTATTGTCACAAGTAGGCTTACATTAATGCTGCAATTAAGTTACTGTGAAAAGCCTCTAGTCGCCACATTCCGGCGCCTGTTCGGGTACACTGCGGGAGAATTCAGAATGTCCAATTCACCTAACGGTACGTCTTTCGGGAATTATGGGAGGAAACCGGAGCACCCGGATCACGCAGACATGGGGAGAACATGCAGACTCTGCAAAAACAGTGATCCAAGCCGGGAATCGAACCTGGGACCCATGCGCTGTGAAGCAACAATGATAACCACTGTGCTACCGTGCTGCCCGTAGGATGGGGGAATGCATGAGGGTGACAAGGGCAGGTAGAAGGTACAGGACCAGGTTTGGAATGTAACATGCAGCATTCTTTGTAACTCTCTGAAAATACACATTGGGTTGCAAGGATCAAAGGAACGTTGTTTTGTGTAGGTGCAATTCATGCTGCACACAATTGGCTGATTGTGAGGACTCCCTAAATAATTAATTAAATGGTTTAGAACAAGAACGGTCATGCTATCACATGTCTATCTGTTTTTCACACACTGTAATACTGCCAGAATCATAGGACTCATTCACCTGATTTTTCAGAAACATCAGGAGCAGGAGGAAGGAATGCGAAGAGGTGGCTGTTCAACAGAGGCCTCAAGGCTAACAGAAGGAAGCACCTCAGGCTGGTCCATATGCAGACAGTCAGGGAAGGCAAAATGCAAGGATAGCACATCAACACACGCAGAGGACAAGAACAAACAATCTCCAGATGCCAGAAAAGTGACGTCAGAGACATTTGAGGATGCTCCAGGAAATGATCACTGAGATTTGTCAGATTGTTCATTGAGATGTAAAGCTTCATGGACATGGTGGAACCCAACACGAGTAGCCTTCAAGGTTACAGCGGCGCTCAATTTCTACGCCAGCAATGGCTTTCAGGAAGTGACAGGTGACATGTGGCATGTCGCAGGCTGTCAAATATAGGTGCATTTAGGAGGTGACAAATGCCTTATTTAGTTCTTCCAATGATTTAATCCACTTCATCACCAATGAAGATAGTCAGGTTGTCAGGTCAGCGTGTTCAGTGTGATCACTGGATTTTCTTGAGTGCAAGGTGCTGTCGACTGCACTCCTGTGGCCATGAAAGCTCCCTGAGAAAAGCCAGCTGCATTTGTAAATTGTAAAGGTTTTCACTCCATCAAGCTACAAATGGCTTGTGACCAGAGGAGAAGAATATTGCAGGTCTTTGCTGGTTTCGCAGAAGTTGTCATGACACATACAACTTGCACAACTCATGATTCCCAGAGCTTTTGGAAGTCCCAGCCCAAGTTGATGGATAATCTCTTGGTGACATGGGCTACCCTCTGTGTACATGGCTGATGACGCTGGTGAGGCATCCCCAGAGCGAGACAGCATGGCACAGCAAACAAGCTCATGTGTCCACCAAATCATCAGAGGGCACACAATCAAGTTCCTTAAACAGTGCTTCAGCTGCCTTGACAGGCCTGCAGTTTAGTATAAGAGGTTACTTCTAACAGTATGTTATAACCCCCATGAGACCCAGGGGCATGATCCGATTAATCTCCCACGAATCTTGTGGAGTACGAGTCCCCTGCTAAGGGGTGGAGGCTCATCAGCAGGCTAGTTAACTCAGTACTGTATTTTGTGAGGGCCACGAAGAATCCAGCACGAGTTGTAGAATAGAAAGAAATAACATTTATTTACAATAACATATATGTACAACAGCAGCGGTAACTCCCTTGCTGCTCACTCCTCTCTAGCTGGTTCCAAACTGGCCAGCTCTATTTATGCAGGGAGTCTGCTAATGATTTCTCCGCCCCTCTCATTGGGGAAGCTCATACTCCCTAAGGATGTGGGATTGCCATTAGTCCCCAGCCAGTGGTAAGCAGGCAGGTTCTAACACTGTAAAAGCTGGCCCGGGTAGGAGCCTAGCAGCACAGCAGTTCTGACTGGGACTGGGACTGGAACTATTACTTGTAAATACATTCTTCTAGGAAATAGATCTTGGGCAGGATTCTCCGTTGCCCTACGCCAACAGCATAGTCGGCGATCGGGTGAAGAATGGGCTCCGACGCCCAAATAGGGGCCATGCTCTGCCCCCACGGAAGTGGCATAATCATGTTGTGCGCCGCACACCATTGCAACAGCATTGACACGTCACCGGAAGGCCCTCCCACAATGCTCCGCTCCGATGGGCCGCATTCCCGACTGTGCAGTTGACATGTGGTCTCAGCGGTTGGGAGTCCAGCGCCGCCACACGCGGTGGGATCCGTACTGCAGGTTGGGGGGGGGGGGGCATCCGCAAGAGCTTGGAGGACTGGTGTGGTGGTCAAGGGGCAGCCAGGGAGTGGCCTGTGGGGTTGTGGATGCTGGTCGGGTCCGCACACAGTCGGTGCCATGTTGTACGGCATTTAGGTTGTCGTCGTGCGCATGCGCGGCCAGGGACCCGCCCATTCTCTGTCCGTTTTCAGCGCAGATACCATGAGATTCACCCAGTGCCACCGTTAGCCCCTCACCGGTCCTGGAATTGGTGAAGGTTAGGCACCGAATTTGTCGTAGTAAAACGCCCGCAAATTCTCTGTTTGAGCCGGCACTTAGCCGCTGAAATGGAGAATCCAGCCCCTTATTTTTGACTCTCCTTTCTGGTCTCGTCCATGACTCCTAAATTGGCGATGAGAATAAAGCTGAAGTACAGTCAGCGCAGCTAACCATTTGCAGCATGGTCGGTATTAAGGTTAACACCATTTTGAAAATTGCTGCTATCTGGCTGACTTGTCACATTTGATGCGGGTGTAGAGGACTGGAGTCAGGATGTGGAGTATATGCGCGTTTTTTTAAGGTGAACGATTTCATTAGGGATGATCACCAGACGATAATTCTGCTGACCGCCTGCAGGGACCCCACTTTCAGCATCATAAAGAGTCTAACATACCCTGGGCCCAAGACTCTGAGACATTCGAAGAGTTAGTGGCACTTGCGGCAAACCACTACAACCACAAGCCGCAGGTCATCGTACAGAGGTACCAATTTAATACTGCCGAGAGGACCCTAGGGAGCCTGTTACGGGTTTTTTGGTGCTATTGCACAGGCTCATAAAGTTTTGCGACTGTAGGCCATCCCTACCCGAGATACTATGGGATTGTCTGGTATGCGGAGTAAATAATATGGCGAAATTGCTGGCAAAGACGTTGCTGGACCTAAAAAAGGTTGTTCAGATCTCCCTCTCACTGGCGAGCGCAGAGAAAGCAGTCCAGGAACTCCAGAGGATGCCAGTTATGCAGGTCAACAGCCTCCCATGGATGCCACCCATTCTGGAGAACAACACTCCATAGGACTGAGATCCCAGAGCCACAGACTCACCAAGATGCCTTGGACAACACTTTTCAAACCCATGACCATTGCCATCTAAGTAACGTCACCATAATCCCAGGTGACCATTGGCTGCGTTCCCCTCTGAGGGGAAGAGCTTGCTGGTGATCATATAACCAGTGGCGGACCTACATTTTTGGGGCCCTGAAGCTTGAACTGTTATGGGGGCCCCTTTGCAACCAGCAACGAGGTCTGGGTAACCACTGTTATCTTCTTCAATGGGGTTGTTCCATTGCCTTATAGTTTTCGAGTTATGGGGAATGAAAATTAGGGAAATGTTATAGACATGCATGATGCATCACAGAATGATGAAATAAAACATAGAAAAGACCACAGTCAATATAATCTTTTATTTTCGACACCTATGAGAATACATACTACATGAAGCACATTTTACAAAATACTCTTTTCTCTGTTTTTTCTAGCAACCTATTCACGTACAGTTTTGTCATATGAGAACTTCCTTGCAATGTCACTTTCTAGAGACAATATGCATAAAGAATTTAAGCGCTCTTCAGTCATGGTAGGCCAAAATTTGTTGTTTATAAAGGATAGCTTTGAAAAATTCCTTTCTGCTTCACAGCTCGTGATAGGCATTGTCAAGTACAGCTTAAGCGCAGTAGCAATATTGTGGAACACTTCAATTAGGTGTTGCTCACAAATAAGCTGAAAAACCTCCGCGCATTGCATTTTAGATGGCGTGTTTTCTTTTGTGTTCTGGGATCTCCTAAGGTGCAAATATTCTTTGAATTGAAATCACTCGTTTACTAATTTGTGTTCAATATCATCTTTGTAATACGATATTATTAGTTTAATACTGTCCTCATCAATTTCAGAATTGTTCACCAATTCTGAGAGGAACTTGAACCTTTTCGCAATCTGCTCATATGGGTCAATCCTCTTGCGTAACTGGATTATCAAGCAGTCATAGAGCTGATATAGAACTTCTATCCTAAATTTGTCAGCTCCTCTCAAAGAAGCAATACCACTTGTTCCATCTGAAAGTGTTCTTGTAACAATGCGTTTGGAAGCATCAGAATAACTTGAGGTGATATCTTCACACACACCTTGTGCTTCTGATTCATAGTGTGCACAATCCTATCGGCTGAATTTTCTCTGCGTTCTTTAACAAACTAAAGTAAAGATGATAGCAGAAGATAACCTTCAAATACATCAAAACCAGGAGTTTGGAGTTTCTTACTTGTTTTGTTGAAACGCTCCAGCACTTCTTCCCAAACGACTGTTAAGATAATATATTCCAGCTTTACCAACTTGTGGTATAAATTCTTTGCATCTCGTTTACATTCAGGCTTCTCTTCTGAGTCTTCAAAAATATGTTTGAGAGTTTGTAAAATACCCATATATCCATTTTTAATTGCCCGGACTGCTTCATAGTGTGCAGACCATCTAGTTACACTTAAGCTCTTTCGAGAAAAATGTAGATTGCCCTGTGTGTTTAAAATCCCCCATCTTCGTGGAGATCCAGAAAAGAAAACATACAGCTCCTGCAAAATGCCAAAATAGTCAACAACTTCAGGTACAGTAGACACTACCTTTTCTCCAACAAGGTTAAGTGAATTGGCTGCACATGGTACATAGTCTGCGTACCTGTTAATGTTTTTAAAGAGTGCTTGCAGCCCTTTCTCCGAGCCCTTCATGTTGGATGCATTATCGTAGGACTGACCACGGATATTTTCAAGTGAAAGCTTATTTGTTGTATTTTGTTGAACAAGGTCGTGGATGAATGATTTTCTATCGGTAAAAATGTTAAAAATCTCTCACAGGGTTTTCCATTATAGCAGTATCAAACCACAATTACCAGCTGGTCAACATGTGTCAGGTCAGGCGTAGAGTCAACAATAATAGAGTAGTATTTGGTGTCTAGGTTGTTGATTTGATTCACAATTTCATCTTGCACATGCTTTCCCATGATTTCTATCAATTCTTCATACACGGGTTTGGATAGGTAAGTAGCATTTACCTTTTCATTTTTACATTTCTCGAGATGTTCATGTAAAAATGGGTCGAACTCTGCAATAAGTTCAATGGCCCCCATGAAGTTTCCATTATTTGGTGAGCCCCACTTCTCCTCATGACCTCGAAATGCCAAATCTCTTTCACTTAAAAACATTATAACAGCTACAACTCTTTTCAGTACTTCAAAATAGTACTGCATGGTTTTTCTCATCTGTTCTTCAAGTTGCTGATCCACAGTATTTTTATTTGACTTTCTTGCTATCCAACACAACATCGCCCTCTTATGTTCCATGCTGTCTTCATGATTCTCCAGAGTTCTGAGTACATTCATCCAGTCAGAAAACCCACCTGTTGTAAGTGATGTTTGGCACTTAGAAAAGAGTTTGCAAACAAAACAGTATATACAGCCTTTGCTCTTTGAGTAAACTAACCAGGATCTCATCACAGTCTGGCCATTTTTCAATTTTTTTTCAAAATATTTGTTTGAGAAACTTCTGTTTTGTAAACCCTGCTTGATTCGGTATATACATCATCTAGTTTTTTATTTTGAAAAAAACCTATGTCTTGCATTAAACAATTCTGTATGAAATCATTATCAACTGTTATGGGCCAGTTTTCGAGGTCACTGTATTCTTTGAAATCACTGAATTTGCTTCCTGTTTCATGTTTCTGTCAGTCTCTGCTTGTTCCGCGGTACTTTCATGTTGACCACTGTGATCGTCATCTGTATCAAAAGTGTCAACAGTGGGCTGAATATTGCTAGAAAGAGCTCCCACGGTTTGTGCACTATCACTGGCTTCAATGGTGTTTGCTTGGCTTGTTTCAACTGTAGACAAACTTGACATTGCAAAATAGTTTGTTTGTTTGTGACATTTAGAAATTTCGTCAGATCGCTTTTCATTGTGTTTGCATTTTTGGTATCCACTTAAGTACTTTCGTGAACTCATTGTTATTCCTCTAGGGTCTTATCCTCTGTTAAAAAGGCTAAGAAATTACATTAGCCACAGCAGAACAGCCAACTTACCATGACACTCCACCTTTACAACATCTGTGCTACTGACTCTCAAACTTTGGGATTGTTGAAATATATACAACAGAAAATGAATCAATTTGAGTCGTGCGACTATTGTTGCATGCTTTGAAAGGAAAAAGATTTAGGTCTACTTTCTGAGAAACCCCTTCTCAGAAAGTAAAGCGCCATTTTTTAATATTTATAATAAATAAGCTAAATAGGCTATGTTCAAGCTAGCCTACACTAGGCTAGACTAAGTTAGGCAAGATTAGGCCACCAAAACTCATAGGCTAAGGTAATGTAACACAATTTTACCATTATTTGAATACTTTTCATAATAAACACCTGTAATTTAACACAAATTCACCCTTTTATTACTTTTTCATAAATACTTGTAATATAGTATTAGCCTAGGCTATGCGGTCGTAACCTACCTTCCGTTCACCTCTTCATAAAAACAATAGGCTTAGGCTAATCTAACACTATTTCACCTTATTACTTACCTTACTTTTCTCAATATAATATTTATTTTTGAGTAGGGGTAATTAAAATATTGTATCCTTATGAACACTTTATTGAAAAAAATTCTTGTCTAGATCGCTACCACGAGTGCTATCACGTTGAAAATTCACGTTAGCATTGTGATTGCCTTTCAACAGCTCCCCTTTTTTGTTACGCCACATCATCTACTGTTTGTATTTCTGTCATAAATGTGAATAGTGTTTTAAATTATTTATAATTATGTTATATTAAATATATTTAGAATGAAACATCCTTAATTTGAACGTTTTCTCGTTTACGGCTAGCCTACATGATACTTTAATAACCTTTTAATTTTTATTTTAACTATTATTTTGTATTGAATTACACTATATTATTAATATTATTATTTTTTTAAAAACCCTTCTCATACAGTAGACCCAAAATGTTTAAGCAACGTGGACTAAAGTCACTTCTGGGGCCGCTCTGGGATTAGGGGCCCTGAAGTTTCATTAGTTTCATAGTAGGTCTATCCCTGCATATAACTCAGGCCAGGGACAAGGTTGAGAAGGTAGGAGGTCATGAATAACCTCAGCCGGCACCAGGATCAAACCTGCACTGTTGGTCTCACTCTGCATCACAAACCAACTGTCCAGCCAACTGAGCTAAACTAGCTCTCATTGGAAGCAGATATATGGGAATGCCACCACCTTGAAATTCCCTCAAACTCACTGACCATTTCAGTGTCCTTCCTGTATATTCCCTTATTTCCCCTTTCTTTTATTTTGCAGTTATCATTGTTGATCCAAAGGTGATTAATGGTCATGTATTTATAAGTCAAGCAACAGAGTGATTGAGGAATTCAGAAGCTATAGGACAGAACACATGGCTAGTCTTTGCTAATTTGAACAGGCGACCTCGGACGTTTTGGCACCAGAGAGACATATGGGGTCAGACTGGGTTTGATTGATTGACTAGTGGCCAATGAATTGGCCAAAGGGCCTTACTCTGCCTGGTAACAAGTGGTGATTGGATCCTATCCCAGTGGGACGGATCTCAGAGACCCGAGGAAGCTTTTGACACAGAAAGACACAGAAAGGCAAGGACCTGCTTTCTCTCCCTCTCCAGAAAGGCTGTGAGTAGTGTATTCCTGAAGCTGCAGAGAACCCGAATAAATGAATCTACAGGGAAACGATTACAAACCAAGACCTGCTCTCTCTCTCTTCAGAAAGGCTGTGAGTACTGCATTTCTGAAACTACAGAGACCTAAATTAATCAACAGTAAAAGCCTTGAATTGAAAGTAAAGTTTGAAGTGAGGTAAGGTACTAAAAGCCATGATCTGAAATGAAGACTCTTTTTTTCCTTTTCCTTTTTTTTTAACCCTTTCTTCCCCTCTGTGTTTATTTGTCTTGTGTATGTGTGTAGAGTGTAGGGCCAAGCTAAAGTGGAGAATTAGGAATTATATAATAGTTAACCAGTTTTATTTGCTGCATATTTAATTATAGTTATTGCTTTTAATAAAAAGTAATTGTGTTTACATTTACAAGCCTGGTGACTGTAATTATTTTTATAAGAATTATTTTGTAATTCACCTGTGTTGTGACTCCGAGTCAACTGGCGCTGGAATTGAACGTGCAATGGCCCAGGGTGTCGTAACACCATCCTGACTTGGAAATATTTTGCCGATCCTTCGCTATCGTTGGGTTAAAATCTTGGAATTCCCTTCCTAACAGACTGTGGGTGTACCTGTAGTGATATTCAGATATCAATATACGTGATCAATGTATGTAAATGTAGTACAGTCATTTCAACAATACATGGCTCACAGTCAGATACTATAAGAACTGATATCTCGACTTTTCTAAGAGATACTGGCCGGAATTCTCCCCTATCCGGCCCCAACCAAATCACAGGCCCCAACCAAACTGAAGCGTGGTTAAATTGGTAGCGGAGATTTGCTAAATATTGAACTGTGTCAGGCCTCACTGTGAAGACACGTACTTCAACCTGAGAAAGAATTCAAGTGTTGAGCGGGTTAAATTTAACAAACGTACCCAATGTTGGGTGGTATGGTGACACAGTGGTTAGCACTGCTGCCTCATAGCTCCAGGGACCCCGGTTCCAATTCCGGTCTCGGTGACTGTGTGGAGTTTGCACTTTCTCCCCGTGTCTGTGTGGGTTTCCTCTGGTGCTCCGGTAGCCTCCCACAGTTCCAAGAAGTGCAGGTTAGGTGGATTGGCCACTCTAAATTGCCACTCAGTGTCCAAAAGGTTAGGAGGTGTTGCTGGGTTGTGGGGATTGGGTGTGTTGTGTTCTGTGATATGGTTGTTGCAATGATGTACGCAGAGCATCTAGTTTAACTAGAAAGACGATTTATTAATAAACACGTGGAAAGATAATTAACAGATTACTATACAGATAATGGCTACTAAATGAACTTAGTGAATTCTTCTGGAACTACTCTATGTGTGACTATCCTCTCGTACGTCCTACTACCAACTGGCGGGTATCTCAAGTCACATGACGCATATCTGATGCCACCAGCTGGTTGGAAGTCATATTGCTCACTTTCTACATAACTGTGCACAGGCATACCACCACATCTCCCTCCCTTTGGAGATGTTAACATGATTATTCAAATATAACTGTGTCTTACAAAACATGATCCATGTTATCATCTTTTTACACATATGCATGTTAATACAGCTATCTGCTCCTCTAGCACATCTTTTGGTGGAGTAGCCTCGGGGAGTCCACTACTGGAACCATTCTGCTGGCCGGAAATGATTCTCCCAATGCCTCTGGAGCCAGTTTCTCCAGAATGGGTATGATTTCTTCTGTTATCAGTCTGTTCACAGCTGAGTTGCTCTCATCTGAAGTGTCGGCTCCTGCAATCTCACTTTCAGTCTCTGCATACGCCACCTTAGAGCTTTCACACTTACCGGTGTCCTGCGCAGACTGGGCGTCCCTTGTGATCACCTCGTCATTCCCGCCAAACCACTGGAATGGTGTTTCATGGTCATCCCCATCTGGCTCATCATCTGAGTATTTACTTTCCTCATCGCAACCATGGTCGTCGTAGTTTTCATCGCCGTAATGATCATCATCGTAGTCGACATCATCATAATCATCATGTGGAGATGCCGGCGTTGGAAGGGGTGAGCACAGTAAGAAGTCTTACAACACCAGGTTAAAGTCCAACAGATTTGTTTCGATGTCACTAGCTTTTGGAGCGCTGCTCCTTCCTCAGGTGAATGAGGCGGTATGTTCCAGAAACATATATATAGACAGATTCAAAGACGCCAGACAATGCTTGGAATGCGAGCATTAGCAGGTGATTAAATCTTTACAGATCCAGAGATGCGGTAACCCCAGGTTAAAGAGGTGTGAATTGTGTCAAGCCAGGACAGTTGGTAGGATTTCGCAGATGGTGGGGGATGAATGTAATGTGACATGAATTCCAGGTCCCGGTTGAGGCTGCACTCATGTGTGCGGAACTTCAGGACGCGCGACAACGCAGAATCGCCGAGCAGAAGCTTATAGCCAAGTTCTGCATTCTCGCATTCCAAGCATTGTCTGGCATCTTTGAATTTGTCTATATATATGTTTCTGGAAAATACCTCTTCATTCACCTGAGGAAGGAGCAGTGCTCCGAAAGCTAGTGACATCGAAACAAACCTGTTGGACTTTAACCTGGTGTTGTAAGACTTCTTACTGTGATCATAATCATCATCATCGTCCGCAATAGCGTCTTCCGTGAAGTATAACACTGCCAATGGAATTACGTGTTCATGTAAGATATGACCGATTTTCAAGTCAGCAGTGACTCTCGCTGCAGAACTTTTACTTAACACTCCATGCTCTGGAACCTCAGGAGGACTGAAGCAGTTGAAGAATGCGTCATTTGGTACAGTTTTCGTCACTGTTTTACGAGTATACTTACCCTTATGCGTCTGCTTTGTTTTAATGGTTTTCAGTATGACATTTTTTTCTTTCTTCCAGACTATGTGGCACCCAGTGCATCCTGTGATTGCAAATATGAGGAAGTCTGACCCATCAGGCCGTGACTCCATCTGGTATGTCTTTGCGAGGACCTCATTTGAGAAGTACTCATTTGGTTCAAACTTAAACTCCAGAGTAAAGCTAATTGGCTGTCCGGGATCTGGGAAATTTATGTTCACATCTTGTAGACCCACCATGCTCCTGTAACATGTCACTGAATCCTCATTTTTGGAGATTGTTAATGAAAAGTCTGGAATTTTCTTTGGCGCTTCCATCTCGTCATCCGGTTTGTTGTCCTCTACTTTAACTTTTGCATGTATTTCATTGGATAACAGCACCATTATATCTCGTTGCCAGTCACAATGGTACTCTGTCGCAGTTCTGTCTGGAATGTACAGCCGCTCAACTAGGCTCAGGGCCTCACACGCATCCACTCCTATGATGGACTCGTGTTTCGTGTCCACAGTGGAGAATGGTACGATGTGACTTCTGTTGAGTACCCATGCTTCGAGTTCACATACACCCAGCATCGCAATCTCATTCCTATTGTAGACTATCAGCAGTCTCGGTTGATTGCCGACTTTCAGTTTGATCGGCAGCCCGTGAAAACTGGACAAACCGAGGAGGTTTGCCCTTGCAGCCATGTCGAGCTTGCATTTTATCAATGTGTCGTTCAGCATCACTGTCCATCTGTTTTCGATGGTATCAGCTTCATCATCACATTTGGCACAACTGGCCAGTTAGACATCTTCAATGTTCATTTTCGGACCCATCGTGTTGTTGGTTGAAATCAGATCGACGAAAAATAATTCTTCAAGGGGCATCTCATCAATTGCATTGACTGGCCCAGTTTGGTCCACTGTAGGATGCGAAAAATATTGCTACGCAAAATGATTTGTACAACCACACTGGGAACATAATTTTCCATATGCTAGACAATTCCATGGCCCATGACAGTTGTCACATTTCTGACACAAAATGGCAGACCTGGTCGGCCGCTTCAAATGGCCGCCCGCACTGAACAAAGAACAAAGAACAAAGAAATGTACAGCACAGGCCCTTCGGCCCTCCAAGCCCGTGCCGACCATGCTGCCCGACTAAACTACAATCTTCTACACTTCCTGGGTCCGTATCCCTCTATTCCCATCCTATTCATGTATTTGTCAAGATGCCCCTTAAATGTCACTATCGTCCCTGTTTCCACCACCTCCTCCGGTAGCGAGTTCCAGGCACCCACTACCCTCTGCGTAAAAAACTTGCCTCGTACATCTACTCTAAACCTTGCCCCTCTCACCTTAAACCTATGCCCCCTAGTAATTGACCCCTCTACCCTGGGGAAAAGCCTCTGACTATCCACTCTGTCTATGCCCCTCATAATTTTGTAGACCTCTATCAGGTCTCCCCTCAACCTCCTTCGTTCCAGTGAGAACAAACCAAGTTTATTCAACCGCTCCTCATAGCTAATGCCCTCCATACCAGGCAACATTCTGATAAATCTCTTCTGCACCCTCTCTAAAGCCTCCACATCCTTCTGGTAGCGTGGCGACCAGAATTGAACACTACACTCCAAGTGTGGCCTAACTAAGATTCTATACAGCTGCAACTATACAGCATGACTTGCCAATTCTTATACTCAATGCCCCGGCCAATGAAGGCAAACATGCCGTATGCCTTCTTGACTACCTTCTCCACCTGTGTTGCCCCTTTCAATGACCTGTGGACCTGTACTCCTAGATCTCTTTGACTTTCAATACTCTTGAGGGTTCTACCATTCACTGTATATTCCCTACCTGCATTAGATCTTCCAAAATGCATTACCTCACATTTGTCCGGATTAAACTCCATCTGCCATCTCTCCGCCCAAGTCTCCAAACAATCTAAATCCTGCTGTATCCTCTGACGTCCTCATCGCTATCTGCAATTCCACCAACCTTTGTGTCGTCTGCAAACTTACTAATCAGACCAGTTACATTTTCCTCCAAATCATTTATATATACTACAAAGAGCAAAGGTCCCAGCACTGATCCCTGTGGAACACCACTGGTCACAGCCCTCCAATTAGAAAAGCATCCTTCCATTGCTACTCTCTGCCTTCTATGACCTAGCCAGTTCTGTATCCACCTTGCCAGCTCACCCCTGATCCCGTGTGACTTCACCTTTTGTACTAGTCTACCATGAGGGACCTTGTCAAAGGCCTTACTGAAGTCCATATAGACAACATCCACTGCCCTACCTGCATCAATCATCTTAGTGACCTCCTCGAAAAACTCTATCAAGTTAGTGAGACATGACCTCCCCTTCACAAAACCATGCTGCCTCTCACTAATACGTCCATTTGCTTCCAAATGGGAGTAGATCCTGTCTCGAAGAATTCTCTCCAGTAATTTCCGTACCACTGAAGTAAGGCTCACCGGCCTGTAGTTCCCGGGATTATCCTTGCTGCCCTTCTTAAACAGAGGAACAACATTGGCTATTCTCCAGTCCTCTGGGACATCCCCTGAAGACAGTGAGGATCCAAAGATTTCTGTCAAGGCCTCAGCAATTTCCTCTCCAGCCTCCTTCAGTATTCTGGGGTAGATCCCATCAGGCTCTGGGGACTTATCTACCTTAATATTTTTTAAGACACCCAACACCTCTTCGTTTTGGATCTCAATATGACCCAGGCTATCTACACACCCTTCTCCAGACTCAACATCTACCAATTTCTTCTCTTTGGTGAATACTGATGCAAAGTATTCATTTAGTACCTCGCCCATTTCCTCTGGCTCCACACATAGATTCCCTTGCCTATCCTTCAGTGGGCCAACCCTTTCCCTGGCTACCCTCTTGCTTTTTATGTACGTGTAAAAAGCCTTGGGATTTTCCTTAACCCTATTTGCCAATTACTTTTCGTGACCCCTTCGAGCCCTCCTGACTCCTTGCTTAAGTTCCTTCCTACTTTCTTTATATTCCACACAGGCTTCGTCTGTCCCCAGCCTTCTAGCCCTCACAGATACCTCCTTTTTCTTTTTGTCGAGGCCGACAACATCTCTCGTTATCCAAGGTTCCTGAAATTTGCTGTATTTATCGTTCTTCCGCACAGGAACATGCCGGTCCTGAATTCCTTTCAACTGACATTTGAAAGCCTCCCACATGTCAGATGTTGATTTACCGTCAAACATCCGCCCCCAATCTAGGTTCTTCAGTTCCCGCCTAATATTGCTTTAATTAGCCTTCCCCCAATTTAGCACATTCACCCTAGGTCCACTCTTATCCTTGTCCAGCAGCACTTTAAAACTTACTGAATTATGGTCATTGTTCCCGAAATGCTCCCCTACTGAAACTTCTACCACCTGGCCGGGCTCATTCCCCAATACCAGGTCCAGTACTGCCCCTTCCCTAGTTGGACTGTCTACATATTGTTTTAAGAAGCCCTCCTGGATGCTCCTTACAAACTCCGCCCCGTCTAAGCCCCTGGCACTAAGTGAGTCCCAGTCAATATTGGGGAAGTTGAAGTCTCCCATCACCACAACCCTGTTGTTTTTACTCTTTTCCAAAATCTGTCCACCTATCTGCTCCTCTATCTCCCACTGGCTGTTGGGAGGCCTGTAGTAAACCCCCAACATTGTGACTGCACCCTTCTTACTCCTGATCTCTACCCATATAGCCTCACTGCCCTCTGAGGTGTCCTCCCTCAGTACAGCTGTGATATTCTCCCGAACCAGTAGCGCAACTCCACCTCCCCTTTTACATCCCCCTCTATCCCGCCTGAAACATCTAAATCCTGGAACGTTTAGCTGCCAATCCTGCCCTTCCCTCAACCAGGTCTCTGTAATGGCAACAACATCATAGTTCCAAGTACTAATCCAAGCTCTAAGTTCATCTGCCTCACCCGTAATACTTCTTACATTAAAACATATGCACTTCAGGCCACCAGTCCCGCTGTGTTCAGCAACTTCTCCCTGTCTGCTCTGCCTTTGAGCCCCACTGTCCCTATTCCCTAGTTCTCCCTCAATGCTCTCACCTTCTGACCTATTGCTCCCGCACCCACCCTCCTGCCATACTAGTTTAAACCCTCCCGTGTGACACTAGCAAACCTCGCGGCCAGGATATTTATGCCTCTCCGGTTTAGATGCAACCCGTCCTTCTTATACAGGTCACACCTGCCCTGGAAGAGCTCCCAGTGGTCCAGATAACGGAAACCCTCCCTCCTACACCAGCTGTTTAGCTACGTGTTTAGCTGCTCTATCTTCCTATTTCTAGCCTCACTGGCACGTGGCACAGGGAGTAATCCCAAGATTACAACCCTCGAGGTCCTGTCTTTTAACTTTCTGCCTAGCTCCCTGAACTCCTGCTGCAGGACCTCATGCCCCTTCCTGCCTATGTCATTAGTACCAATATGTACAACGACCTCTGCCTGTTTGCCCTCCCCCTTCAGGATGCCCTCTACCCGTTCGGAGACATCCTGGACCCTGGCACCAGGGAGGCAACATACCATCCTGGAGTCTCTTTCACGTCCACAGAAGCGCCTATCTGTGCTCCTGACTATAGAGTCCCCTATTACTATTACTCTTCTGCGCTTTGACCCTCCCTTCTGAACATCAGAGCCAGCCGTGGTGCCACTGCTCTGGCTGCTGCTGTTTTCCCCTGATAGGCTATCCCCCCCAACAGTATCCAAAGGGGTATACCTGTTCGAGAGGGGACAACCACAGGGGATTCCTGCACTGACTGCCTGCCCTTTCTGGTGGTCACCCATTTCTCTGCCTGCACCTTGGGTGTGACCACATTTACATAACTGCGATCTATGACGCTTTCCGCCACCTGCATGCTCCTAAGTGCATCCAATTGCTGCTCCAACCGAACCATGCGGTCTGTGAGGAGCTCCAGTTGGGTGCACTTTCTGCAGATGAAGCCATCCGGGACGCTGTAAGCCTCCCGGACCTGCCACATCTCACAGTCAGAGCACTGCACCCCTCTAAGTGACATTGCGTCAATTAATTAAAATTAAAAAATTATCTTTTATTTTTTATATATATTTTTTTAAATTTCAAAGTTACTGTTAACTATCTGTTTCCTAGCACTAGATTTCTAATAGAAATGCGAAAGCTAAATATAGTGCTCTCCGATATCTGGCTTAAATATCCCTCTAAATTATATTTCAGTAATTATGTTTATGTTTAATTAGTTACCAATGCTTAATTTTTTTAATTTAGTGTAGATTCCCAACCAACCACTCAGGCCACAGCTTTTCTGTGATGTCACTTCAGTTTCCCCCCGACACACACAATTTGAAAAAGGTATAATAGTAAAAATGAGTAAAAATCACTTACTTTCCTTCTTACCCTCTGAGTGTCTTAGATGTTCTCAGGTTCTCTCCCTGACAGAGACTGCTCCTCCACCTTCGAACGGCTCCCGAAACTAGGCCGCGATCTTTTAAAATCTCCGCTCCGACTCGCAGCTCCCGCACTTTTTAAATCTCCCGCGCTGTTTTCAGAGTCCCGGCTCACTCAGCTCCCGCGCTGTTTTCACAGTCCCGGCTCACTCACCTCCCGCGCTGTTTTCACAGTCCCGGCTCACTCAGCCCCGCGCTGTTTTCAAAGTCCTGGCTCACTCAGCTCCCGCGCTGTTTTCAAAGTCCCGGCTCACTCAGCTCCGCGCTGTTTTCAGAGTCCCGGCTCACTCAGCTCCCGCGCTGTTTTCACAGTCCCGGCTCACTCACCTCCCGCGCTGTTTTCACAGTCCCGGCTCACTCAGCCCCGCGCTGTTTTCAAAGTCCCGGCTCACTCAGCTCCCGCGCTGTTTTCAAAGTCCCGGCTCACTCAGCTCCCGCGCTGTTTTCAAAGTCCCGGCTCACTCAGCTCCCGGGCTGTTTTCAGAGTCCCAGCTCACTCAGCTTCCGCGCTGTTTTCAGAGTCCCGGCTCACTCAGCTTCCGCGCTGTTTTCACTGTCCCGGCTCACTCAGCTCCCGCGCTGTTTTCAAAGTCCCGGCTCACTCACCTCCCGCGCTGTTTTCAGAGTCCCGGCTCACTCAGCTCCCGCGCTGTTTTCAGAGTCCCGGCTCACTCACCTCCCGCGCTGTTTTCACTGTCCAGGCTCTCTGCCTCCCGCGCTGTTTTCACTGTCCCGGCTCACTCACCTCTCATGCTGTTTTCAAAGTCCCAGCTCACTCAGCTCCCGCGCTGTTTTCTCTGTCCCGGCTCACTCAGCTCCCGCGCTGTTTTCAAAGTCCCGGCTCACTCAGCTCCCGCGCTGTTTTCAGAGTCCCGGCTCACTCAGCTCCCGCGCTGTTTTCTCTGTCCCGGCTCACTCAGCTCCCGCGCTGTTTTCACAGTCCCGGCTTACTCAGCTCCCGTGCTGTTTTCACTGACCCGGCTCACTCAGCTCCCGCGCTGTTTTCACTGTCCCGGTTCATTCAGCTCCCGCGCTGTTTTCAAAGTCCCGGCTCACTCAGCTCCCGCGCTGTTTTCAAAGTCCCGGCTCACCCAGCTCCCGCGCTGTTTTCAGAGTCCCGGCTCACTCACCTCGCGCTGTTTTCAGTGTCCCGGCTCACTCAGCTCCCGCGCTCTTTTCACTGTCCTGGCTCACTCAGCTCCCGCGCTGTTTTCAGAGTCCGGGCTCACTCAGCTCCCGCGCTGTTTTCACTGTCCTGGCTCTCTCTCCTCCCGCGCTGTTTTCACTGTCCCGGCTCACTCACCTCTTGCGCTGTTTTCACTGTCCCGGCTCACTCAGCTCCCGCGCTGTTTTCAGAGTCCCGGCTCACTCAGCTCCCGCGCTGTTTTCAAAGTCCCGGCTCACTCAGCTCCAGCACTGTTTTCAAAGTCCCGGCTCACTCAGCTCCCGCGCTGTTTTCAGAGTCCCGGCTCACTCAGCTCCCGCGCTGTTTTCACTGTCCTGGCTCTCTCTCCTCCCGCGCTGTTTTCACTGTCCCGGCTCACTCAGCTCCCGCGCTGTTTTCAGAGTCCCCGCTCACTCAGCTCCCGCGCTGTTTTCACTGTCCTGGCTCTCTCTCCTCCCGCGCTGTTTTCACTGTCCCGGCTCACTCACCTCTTGCGCTGTTTTCACTGTCCCGGCTCACTCAGCTCCCGCGCTGTTTTCAGAGTCCTGGCTCACTCACCTCCCGCGCTGTTTTCAGAGTCACGGCTCACTCAGCTCCCGCGCTGTTTTCAAAGTCCCGGCTCACCAAGCTCCCGCGCTGTTTTCACTGTCCCGGCTCACTCACCTCTCGCGCTGTTTTCACTGTCCCGGCTCACTCAGCTGCCGCGCTGTTTTCACTGTCCCGGCTCACTCACCTCCCGCGCTGTTTTCACTGTCCCGGCTCACTCAGCTCCCGCGCTGTTTTCAGAGTCCCGGCTCACTCAGCTCCCGCGATGTTTTCACTGTCCCGGCTCACTCAGCTCCCGCGCTGTTTTCAGAGTCCCGGCTCACTCAGCTCCCGCGCTGTTTTCACTGTCCTGGCTCTCTCTCCTCCCGCGCTGTTTTCACTGTCCCGGCTCACTCACCTCCCGCGCTGTTTTCACTGCGGCTCACTCTCCTGCCGCGCTGTTTTCACTGTCCCGGCTCACTCACCTCCCGCGCTGTTTTAACTGTCCTGGGTCTCTCTCCTCCCGCGCTGTTTTCACCGTCCCGGCTCACTCAGCTCCCGCGCTGTTTTCAGAGTCCCGGCTCACTCAGCTCCCGCGCTGTTTTCAGAGTCCCGGCTCACTCAGCTCCCGCGCTGTTTTCACTGACCCGGCTCACTCAGCTCCCGCGCTGTTTTCACCGTCCCGGCTCACTCAGCTCCCACGCTGTTTTCAGTGTCCCGGCTCACTCAGCTCCCGCGCTGTTTTCACTGTCCCGGCTCATTCAGCTCCCGCGCTGTTTTCAAAGTCCCGGCTCACTCAGCTCCCGCGCTATTTTCAAAGTCCCGGCTCACTCAGCTCCCGCGCTGTTTTCAGAGTCCCGGCTCACTCACCTCCCGCGCTGTTTTCAGTGTCCCGGCTCACTCAGCTCCCGCGCTGTTTTCACTGTCCTGGCTCACTCAGCTCCCGCGCTGTTTTCAGAGTCCGGGCTCACTCAGCTCCCGCGCTGTTTTCACTGTCCTGGCTCTCTCTCCTCCCGCGCTGTTTTCACTGTCCCGGCTCACTCACCTCTTGCGCTGTTTTCACTGTCCCGGCTCACTCAGCTCCCGCGCTGTTTTCAGAGTCCCGGCTCACTCACCTCTCGCGCTGTTTTCAAAGTCCCGGCTCACTCAGCTCCCGCGCTGTTTTCACAGTCCCGGCTCACTCAGCTCCCGCGCTGTTTTCAAAGTCCCGGCTCACTCAGCTCCCGCGCTGTTTTCAGAGTCCCGGCTCACTCAGCTCCCGCGCTGTTTTCACTGTCCCGGCTCACTCAGCTCCCGCGCTGTTTTCAAAGTCCCAGCTCACTCAGCTTCCGCGCTGTTTTCAATGTCCCGGCTCACTCAGCTCCCGCGCTGTTTTCAAAGTCCCGGCTCACTCAGCTCCCGCGCTGTTTTCAGAGTCCCGGCTCACTCAGCTCCCGCGCTGTTTTCAAAGTCCCGGCTCACTCAGCTCCAGCACTGTTTTCAAAGTCCCGGCTCACTCAGCTCCCGCGCTGTTTTCAGAGTCCCGGCTCACTCAGCTCCCGCGCTGTTTTCACTGTCCTGGCTCTCTCTCCTCCCGCGCTGTTTTCACTGTCCCGGCTCACTCAGCTCCCGCGCTGTTTTCAGAGTCCCCGCTCACTCAGCTCCCGCGCTGTTTTCACTGTCCTGGCTCTCTCTCCTCCCGCGCTGTTTTCACTGTCCCGGCTCACTCACCTCTTGCGCTGTTTTCACTGTCCCGGCTCACTCAGCTCCCGCGCTGTTTTCAGAGTCCTGGCTCACTCACCTCCCGCGCTGTTTTCAGAGTCACGGCTCACTCAGCTCCCGCGCTGTTTTCAAAGTCCCGGCTCACCAAGCTCCCGCGCTGTTTTCACTGTCCCGGCTCACTCACCTCTCGCGCTGTTTTCACTGTCCCGGCTCACTCAGCTGCCGCGCTGTTTTCACTGTCCCGGCTCACTCACCTCCCGCGCTGTTTTCACTGTCCCGGCTCACTCAGCTCCCGCGCTGTTTTCAGAGTCCCGGCTCACTCAGCTCCCGCGATGTTTTCACTGTCCCGGCTCACTCAGCTCCCGCGCTGTTTTCAGAGTCCCGGCTCACTCAGCTCCCGCGCTGTTTTCACTGTCCTGGCTCTCTCTCCTCCCGCGCTGTTTTCACTGTCCCGGCTCACTCACCTCCCGCGCTGTTTTCACTGCGGCTCACTCTCCTGCCGCGCTGTTTTCACTGTCCCGGCTCACTCACCTCCCGCGCTGTTTTAACTGTCCTGGGTCTCTCTCCTCCCGCGCTGTTTTCACCGTCCCGGCTCACTCAGCTCCCGCGCTGTTTTCAGAGTCCCGGCTCACTCAGCTCCCGCGCTGTTTTCAGAGTCCCGGCTCACTCAGCTCCCGCGCTGTTTTCACTGACCCGGCTCACTCAGCTCCCGCGCTGTTTTCACCGTCCCGGCTCACTCAGCTCCCACGCTGTTTTCAGTGTCCCGGCTCACTCAGCTCCCGCGCTGTTTTCACTGTCCCGGCTCATTCAGCTCCCGCGCTGTTTTCAAAGTCCCGGCTCACTCAGCTCCCGCGCTATTTTCAAAGTCCCGGCTCACTCAGCTCCCGCGCTGTTTTCAGAGTCCCGGCTCACTCACCTCCCGCGCTGTTTTCAGTGTCCCGGCTCACTCAGCTCCCGCGCTGTTTTCACTGTCCTGGCTCACTCAGCTCCCGCGCTGTTTTCAGAGTCCGGGCTCACTCAGCTCCCGCGCTGTTTTCACTGTCCTGGCTCTCTCTCCTCCCGCGCTGTTTTCACTGTCCCGGCTCACTCACCTCTTGCGCTGTTTTCACTGTCCCGGCTCACTCAGCTCCCGCGCTGTTTTCAGAGTCCCGGCTCACTCACCTCTCGCGCTGTTTTCAAAGTCCCGGCTCACTCAGCTCCCGCGCTGTTTTCACAGTCCCGGCTCACTCAGCTCCCGCGCTGTTTTCAAAGTCCCGGCTCACTCAGCTCCCGCGCTGTTTTCAGAGTCCCGGCTCACTCAGCTCCCGCGCTGTTTTCACTGTCCCGGCTCACTCAGCTCCCGCGCTGTTTTCAAAGTCCCAGCTCACTCAGCTTCCGCGCTGTTTTCAATGTCCCGGCTCACTCAGCTCCCGCGCTGTTTTCAAAGTCCCGGCTCACTCAGCTCCCGCGCTGTTTTCAGAGTCCCGGCTCACTCAGCTCCCGCGCTGTTTTCACTGTCCTGGCTCTCTCTCCTCCCGCGCTGTTTTCACTGTCCCGGCTCACTCACGTCTTGCGCTGTTTTCACTGTCCCGGCTCACTCAGCTCCCGCGCTGTTTTCAGAGTCCCGGCTCACTCAGCTCCCCCGGCTCACTCACATCTCGCGCTGTTTTCACTGTCCCGGCTCACTCAGCTGCCGCGCTGTTTTCACTGTCCCGGCTCACTCACCTCCCGCGCTGTTTTCACTGTCCCGGCTCACTCAGCTCCCGCACTGTTTTCAGAGTCCCGGCTCACTCAGCTCCCGCGATGTTTTCACTGTCCCGGCTCACTCAGCTCCCGCGCTGTTTTCAGAGTCCCGGCTCACTCAGCTCCCGCGCTGTTTTCACTGTCCTGGCTCTCTCTCCTCCCGCGCTGTTTTCACTGACCCGGCTCACTCAGCTCCCGCGCTTTTTTCACCGTCCCGGCTCACTCAGCTCCCACGCTGTTTTCACTGTCCCGGCTCACTCAGCTCCCGCGCTGTTTTCACAGTCCCGGCTCACTCAGCTCCGCGCTGTTTTCACTGTCCCGGCTCACTCAGCTCCCGCGCTGTTTTCAGAGTCCCGGCTCACTCAACCCCCGCGCTGTTTTCACAGTCCCGGCTCACTCAGCTCTCGCGCTGTTTTCACTGTCCTGGCTCTCTCTCCTCCCGCGCTGTTTTCAAAGTCCCGCCTCACTCAGCTCCCGCGCTGTTTTCAGAGTCCCGGCTCACTCAGCTCCCGCGCTGTTTTCACTGTCCCGGCTCACTCAGCTCCCGCGCTGTTTTCAGAGTCCCGGCTCACTCAGCTCCCGCGCTGTTTTCACTGTCCCGGCTCACTCAGCTCCCGCGCTGTTTTCAGAGTCCGGGCTCACTCAGCTCCCGCGCTGTTTTCACTGTCCCGGCTCACTCAGCTGCCGCGCTGTTTTCACTGTCCCGGCTCACTCACCTCCCGCGCTGTTTTCACTGTCCCGGCTCACTCAGCTCCCGCGCTGTTTTCAGAGTCCCGGCTCACTCAGCTCCCGCGATGTTTTCACTGTCCCGGCTCACTCAGCTCCCGCGCTGTTTTCAGAGTCCCGGCTCACTCAGCTCCCGCGCTGTTTTCACTGTCCTGGCTCTCTCTCCTCCCGCGCTGTTTTCACTGTCCCGGCTCACTCACCTCCCGCGCTGTTTTCAGTGTCCCGGCTCACTCAGCTCCCGCGCTGTTTTCACTGTCCCGGCTCACTCACCTCCCGCGCTGTTTTCACTGTCCTGGGTCTCTCTCCTCCCGCGCTGTTTTCACCGTCCCGGCTCACTCAGCTCCCGCGCTGTTTTCAGAGTCCCGGCTCACTCAGCTCCCGCGCTGTTTTCAGAGTCCCGGCTCACTCACCTCCCGCGCTGTTTTCACTGACCCGGCTCACTCAGCTCCCGCGCTGTTTTCACCGTCCCGGCTCACTCAGCTCCCACGCTGTTTTCAGTGTCCCGGCTCACTCAGCTCCCGCGCTGTTTTCACTGTCCCGGCTCATTCAGCTCCCGCGCTGTTTTCAAAGTCCCGGCTCACTCAGCTCCCGCGCTGTTTTCAAAGTCCCGGCTCACTCAGCTCCCGCGCTGTTTTCAGAGTCCCGGCTCACTCACCTCCCGCGCTGTTTTCAGTGTCCCGGCTCACTCAGCTC
Source organism: Scyliorhinus torazame (assembly GCF_047496885.1). NCBI lineage: Eukaryota > Metazoa > Chordata > Chondrichthyes > Carcharhiniformes > Scyliorhinidae > Scyliorhinus > Scyliorhinus torazame. The sequence goes on from NC_092707.1 coordinate 78,822,333, forward strand.
CCGCGCTGTTTTCACTGTCCTGGCTCACTCAGCTCCCGCGCTGTTTTCAGAGTCCGGGCTCACTCAGCTCCCGCGCTGTTTTCACTGTCCTGGCTCTCTCTCCTCCCGCGCTGTTTTCACTGTCCTGGCTTACTCACCTCTTGCGCTGTTTTCACTGTCCCGGCTCACTCAGCTCCCGCGCTGTTTTCAGAGTCCCGGCTCACTCACCTCTCGCGCTGTTTTCAAAGTCCCGGCTCACTCAGCTCCCGCGCTGTTTTCACAGTCCCGACTCACTCAGCTCCCGCGCTGTTTTCAAAGTCCCGGCTCACTCAGCTCCCGCGCTGTTTTCAGAGTCCCGGCTCACTCAGCTCCCGCGCTGTTTTCACTGTCCCGGCTCACTCAGCTCCCGCGCTGTTTTCAAAGTCCCAGCTCACTCAGCTTCCGCGCTGTTTTCAATGTCCCGGCTCACTCAGCTCCCGCGCTGTTTTCAAAGTCCCGGCTCACTCAGCTCCCGCGCTGTTTTCAGAGTCCCGGCTCACTCAGCTCCCGCGCTGTTTTCACTGTCCTGGCTCTCTCTCCTCCCGCGCTGTTTTCACTGTCCCGGCTCACTCACCTCTTGCGCTGTTTTCACTGTCCCGGCTCACTCAGCTCCCGCGCTGTTTTCAGAGTCCCGGCTCACTCAGCTCCCCCGGCTCACTCACATCTCGCGCTGTTTTCACTGTCCCGGCTCACTCAGCTGCCGCGCTGTTTTCACTGTCCCGGCTCACTCACCTCCCGCGCTGTTTTCACTGTCCCGGCTCACTCAGCTCCCGCACTGTTTTCAGAGTCCCGGCTCACTCAGCTCCCGCGATGTTTTCTCCGTCCCGGCTCACTCAGCTCCCGCGCTGTTTTCAGAGTCCCGGCTCACTCAGCTCCCGCGCTGTTTTCACTGTCCTGGCTCTCTCTCCTCCCGCGCTGTTTTCACTGACCCGGCTCACTCAGCTCCCGCGCTGTTTTCACCGTCCCGGCTCACTCAGCTCCCACGCTGTTTTCACTGTCCCGGCTCACTCAGCTCCCGCGCTGTTTTCACAGTCCCGGCTCACTCAGCTCCGCGCTGTTTTCACTGTCCCGGCTCACTCAGCTCCCGCGCTGTTTTCAGAGTCCCGGCTCACTCAACCCCCGCGCTGTTTTCACAGTCCCGGCTCACTCAGCTCTCGCGCTGTTTTCACTGTCCTGGCTCTCTCTCCTCCCGCGCTGTTTTCAAAGTCCCGGCTCACTCAGCTCCCGCGCTGTTTTCAGAGTCCCGGCTCACTCAGCTCCCGCGCTGTTTTCACTGTCCCGGCTCACTCAGCTCCCGCGCTGTTTTCAGAGTCCCGGCTCACTCAGCTCCCGCGCTATTTTCACTGTCCCGGCTCACTCAGCTCCCGCGCTGTTTTCAGAGTCCCCGCTCACTCAGCTCCCGCGCTGTTTTCACTGTCCTGGCTCTCTCTCCTCCCGCGCTGTTTTCACTGTCCCGGCTCACTCACCTCTTGCGCTGTTTTCACTGTCCCGGCTCACTCAGCTCCCGCGCTGTTTTCAGAGTCCCGGCTCACTCAGCTCCCGCGCTGTTTTCAGAGTCCCGGCTCACTCAGCTCCCGCGCTGTTTTCACAGTCCCGGCTCACTCAGCTCCCGCGCTGTTTTCAAAGTCCCGGCTCACTCAGCTCCCGCGCTGTTTTCACTGTCCCGGCTCACTCACCTCTCGCGCTGTTTTCACTGTCCCGGCTCACTCAGCTGCCGCGCTGTTTTCACTGTCCCGGCTCACTCACCTCCGGCGCTGTTTTCACTGTCCCGGCTCACTCAGCTCCCGCGCTGTTTTCAGAGTCCCGGCTCACTCGGCTCCCGCGATGTTTTCACTGTCCCGGCTCACTCAGCTCCCGCGCTGTTTTCAGAGTCCCGGCTCACTCAGCTCCCGCGCTGTTTTCACTGTCCTGGCTCTCTCTCCTCCCGCGCTGTTTTCACTGTCCCGGCTCACTCACCTCCCGCGCTGTTTTCACTGTCCCGGCTCACTTTCCTCCCGCGCTGTTTTCACTGTCCCGGCTCACTCACCTCCCGCGCTGTTTTCACTGTCCTGGGTCTCTCTCCTCCCGCGCTGTTTTCACCGTCCCGGCTCACTCAGCTCCCGCGCTGTTTTCAGAGTCCCGGCTCACTCAGCTCCCGCGCTGTTTTCACTGACCCGGCTCACTCAGCTCCCGCGCTGTTTTCACCGTCCCGGCTCACTCAGCTCCCACGCTGTTTTCCGAGTCCCGGCTCACTCAGCTCCCGCGCTGTTTTCAGTGTCCCGGCTCATTCAGCTCCCGCGCTGTTTTCAAAGTCCCGGCTCACTCAGCTCCCGCGCTGTTTTCAAAGTCCCGGCTCACTCAGCTCCCGCGCTGTTTTCAGAGTCCCGGCTCACTCACCTCCCGCGCTGTTTTCAGTGTCCCGGCTCACTCAGCTCCCGCGCTGTTTTCACTGTCCCGGCTCACTCACCTCTCGCGCTGTTTTCAAAGTCCCGGCTCACTCAGCTCCCGCGCTGTTTTCACAGTCCCGGCTCACTCAGCTCCCGCGCTGTTTTCAAAGTCCCGGCTCACTCAGCTCCCGCGCTGTTTTCAGAGTCCCGGCTCACTCAGCTCCCGCGCTGTTTTCACTGTCCCGGCTCACTCAGCTCCCGCGCTGTTTTCAAAGTCCCAGCTCACTCAGCTTCCGCGCTGTTTTCAATGTCCCGGCTCACTCAGCTCCCGCGCTGTTTTCAAAGTCCCGGCTCACTCAGCTCCCGCGCTGTTTTCAGAGTCCCGGCTCACTCAGCTCTCGCGCTGTTTTCACTGTCCTGGCTCTCTCTCCTCCCGCGCTGTTTTCACTGTCCCGGCTCACTCACCTCTTGCGCTGTTTTCACTGTCCCGGCTCACTCAGCTCCCGCGCTGTTTTCAGAGTCCCGGCTCACTCAGCTCCCCCGGCTCACTCACATCTCGCGCTGTTTTCACTGTCCCGGCTCACTCAGCTGCCGCGCTGTTTTCACTGTCCCGGCTCACTCACCTCCCGCGCTGTTTTCACTGTCCCGGCTCACTCAGCTCCCGCACTGTTTTCAGAGTCCCGGCTCACTCAGCTCCCGCGATGTTTTCACTGTCCCGGCTCACTCAGCTCCCGCGCTGTTTTCAGAGTCCCGGCTCACTCAGCTCCCGCGCTGTTTTCACTGTCCTGGCTCTCTCTCCTCCCGCGCTGTTTTCACTGACCCGGCTCACTCAGCTCCCGCGCTGTTTTCACCGTCCCGGCTCACTCAGCTCCCACGCTGTTTTCACTGTCCCGGCTCACTCAGCTCCCGCGCTGTTTTCACAGTCCCGGCTCACTCAGCTCCGCGCTGTTTTCACTGTCCCGGCTCACTCAGCTCCCGCGCTGTTTTCAGAGTCCCGGCTCACTCAACCCCCGCGCTGTTTTCACAGTCCCGGCTCACTCAGCTCTCGCGCTGTTTTCACTGTCCTGGCTCTCTCTCCTCCCACGCTGTTTTCAAAGTCCCGGCTCACTCAGCTCCCGCGCTGTTTTCAGAGTCCCGGCTCACTCAGCTCCCACGCTGTTTTCACTGTCCCGGCTCACTCAGCTCCCGCGCTGTTTTCAGAGTCCCGGCTCACTCAGCTCCCGCGCTGTTTTCACTGTCCCGGCTCACTCAGCTCCCGCGCTGTTTTCAGAGTCCGGGCTCACTCAGCTCCCGCGCTGTTTTCACTGTCCCGGCTCACTCAGCTGCCGCGCTGTTTTCACTGTCCCGGCTCACTCACCTCCCGCGCTGTTTTCCCTGTCCCGGCTCACTCAGCTCCCGCGCTGTTTTCAGAGTCCCGGCTCACTCAGCTCCCGCGATGTTTTCACTGTCCCGGCTCACTCAGCTCCCGCGCTGTTTTCAGAGTCCCGGCTCACTCAGCTCCCGCGCTGTTTTCACTGTCCTGGCTCTCTCTCCTCCCGCGCTGTTTTCACTGTCCCGGCTCACTCACCTCCCGCGCTGTTTTCACTGTCCCGGCTCACTCTCCTGCCGCGCTGTTTTCACTGTCCCGGCTCACTCACCTCCCGCGCTGTTTTCACTGTCCTGGGTCTCTCTCCTCCCGCGCTGTTTTCACCGTCCCGGCTCACTCAGCTCCCGCGCTGTTTTCAGAGTCCCGGCTCACTCAGCTCCCGCGCTGTTTTCAGAGTCCCGGCTCACTCACCTCCCGCGCTGTTTTCACTGACCCGGCTCACTCAGCTCCCGCGCTGTTTTCACCGTCCCGGCTCACTCAGCTCCCACGCTGTTTTCAGTGTCCCGGCTCACTCAGCTCCCGCGCTGTTTTCACTGTCCCGGCTCATTCAGCTCCCGCGCTGTTTTCAAAGTCCCGGCTCACTCAGCTCCCGCGCTGTTTTCAAAGTCCCGGCTCACTCACCTCCCGCGCTGTTTTCAGTGTCCCGGCTCACTCAGCTCCCGCGCTGTTTTCACTGTCCTGGCTCACTCAGCTCCCGCGCTGTTTTCAGAGTCCGGGCTCACTCAGCTCCCGCGCTGTTTTCACTGTCCTGGCTCTCTCTCCTCCCGCGCTGTTTTCACTGTCCCGGCTCACTCACCTCTTGCGCTGTTTTCACTGTCCCGGCTCACTCAGCTCCCGCGCTGTTTTCAGAGTCCCGGCTCACTCACCTCTCGCGCTGTTTTCAAAGTCCCGACTCACTCAGCTCCCGCGCTGTTTTCACAGTCCCGACTCACTCAGCTCCCGCGCTGTTTTCAAAGTCCCGGCTCACTCAGCTCCCGCGCTGTTTTCAGAGTCCCGGCTCACTCAGCTCCCGCGCTGTTTTCACTGTCCCGGCTCACTCAGCTCCCGCGCTGTTTTCAAAGTCCCAGCTCACTCAGCTTCCGCGCTGTTTTCAATGTCCCGGCTCACTCAGCTCCCGCGCTGTTTTCAAAGTCCCGGCTCACTCAGCTCCCGCGCTGTTTTCAGAGTCCCGGCTCACTCAGCTCCCGCGCTGTTTTCACTGTCCTGGCTCTCTCTCCTCCCGCGCTGTTTTCACTGTCCCGGCTCACTCACCTCTTGCGCTGTTTTCACTGTCCCGGCTCACTCAGCTCCCGCGCTGTTTTCAGAGTCCCGGCTCACTCAGCTCCCCCGGCTCACTCACATCTCGCGCTGTTTTCACTGTCCCGGCTCACTCAGCTGCCGCGCTGTTTTCACTGTCCCGGCTCACTCACCTCCCGCGCTGTTTTCACTGTCCCGGCTCACTCAGCTCCCGCACTGTTTTCAGAGTCCCGGCTCACTCAGCTCCCGCGATGTTTTCACTGTCCCGGCTCACTCAGCTCCCGCGCTGTTTTCAGAGTCCCGGCTCACTCAGCTCCCGCGCTGTTTTCACTGTCCTGGCTCTCTCTCCTCCCGCGCTGTTTTCACTGACCCGGCTCACTCAGCTCCCGCGCTGTTTTCACCGTCCCGGCTCACTCAGCTCCCACGCTGTTTTCACTGTCCGGCTCACTCAGCTCCCGCGCTGTTTTCACAGTCCCGGCTCACTCAGCTCCGCGCTGTTTTCACTGTCCCGGCTCACTCAGCTCCCGCGCTGTTTTCAGAGTCCCGGCTCACTCAACCCCCGCGCTGTTTTCACAGTCCCGGCTCACTCAGCTCTCGCGCTGTTTTCACTGTCCTGGCTCTCTCTCCTCCCGCGCTGTTTTCAAAGTCCCGGCTCACTCAGCTCCCGCGCTGTTTTCAGAGTCCCGACTCACTCAGCTCCCGCGCTGTTTTCACTGTCCCGGCTCACTCAGCTCCCGCGCTGTTTTCAGAGTCCCGGCTCACTCAGCTCCCGCGCTGTTTTCACTGTCCCGGCTCACTCAGCTCCCGCGCTGTTTTCAGAGTCCCCGCTCACTCAGCTCCCGCGCTGTTTTCACTGTCCTGGCTCTCTCTCCTCCCGCGCTGTTTTCTCTGTCCCGGCTCACTCACCTCTTGCGCTGTTTTCACTGTCCCGGCTCACTCAGCTCCCGCGCTGTTTTCAGAGTCCCGGCTCACTCAGCTCCCGCGCTGTTTTCAGAGTCCCGGCTCACTCAGCTCCCGCGCTGTTTTCACAGTCCCGGCTCACTCAGCTCCCGCGCTGTTTTCAAAGTCCCGGCTCACTCAGGTCCCGCGCTGTTTTCACTGTCCCGGCTCACTCACCTCTCGCGCTGTTTTCACTGTCCCGGCTCACTCAGCTGCCGCGCTGTTTTCACTGTCCCGGCTCACTCACCTCCGGCGCTGTTTTCACTGTCCCGGCTCACTCAGCTCCCGCGCTGTTTTCAGAGTCCCGGCTCACTCGGCTCCCGCGATGTTTTCACTGTCCCGGCTCACTCAGCTCCCGCGCTGTTTTCAGAGTCCCGGCTCACTCAGCTCCCGCGCTGTTTTCACTGTCCCGGCTCACTCAGCTGCCGCGCTGTTTTCACTGTCCCGGCTCACTCACCTCCCGCGCTGTTTTCCCTGTCCCGGCTCACTCAGCTCCCGCGCTGTTTTCAGAGTCCCGGCTCACTCAGCTCCCGCGATGTTTTCACTGTCCCGGCTCACTCAGCTCCCGCGCTGTTTTCAGAGTCCCGGCTCACTCAGCTCCCGCGCTGTTTTCACTGTCCTGGCTCTCTCTCCTCCCGCGCTGTTTTCACTGTCCCGGCTCACTCACCTCCCGCGCTGTTTTCACTGTCCCGGCTCACTCTCCTGCCGCGCTGTTTTCACTGTCCCGGCTCACTCACCTCCCGCGCTGTTTTCACTGTCCTGGGTCTCTCTCCTCCCGCGCTGTTTTCACCGTCCCGGCTCACTCAGCTCCCGCGCTGTTTTCAGAGTCCCGGCTCACTCAGCTCCCGCGCTGTTTTCAGAGTCCCGGCTCACTCACCTCCCGCGCTGTTTTCACTGACCCGGCTCACTCAGCTCCCGCGCTGTTTTCACCGTCCCGGCTCACTCAGCTCCCACGCTGTTTTCAGTGTCCCGGCTCACTCAGCTCCCGCGCTGTTTTCACTGTCCCGGCTCATTCAGCTCCCGCGCTGTTTTCAAAGTCCCGGCTCACTCAGCTCCCGCGCTGTTTTCAAAGTCCCGGCTCACTCACCTCCCGCGCTGTTTTCAGTGTCCCGGCTCACTCAGCTCCCGCGCTGTTTTCACTGTCCTGGCTCACTCAGCTCCCGCGCTGTTTTCAGAGTCCCGGCTCACTCACCTCTCGCGCTGTTTTCAAAGTCCCGACTCACTCAGCTCCCACGCTGTTTTCACTGTCCGGCTCACTCAGCTCCCGCGCTGTTTTCACAGTCCCGGCTCACTCAGCTCCGCGCTGTTTTCACTGTCCCGGCTCACTCAGCTCCCGCGCTGTTTTCAGAGTCCCGGCTCACTCAACCCCCGCGCTGTTTTCACAGTCCCGGCTCACTCAGCTCTCGCGCTGTTTTCACTGTCCTGGCTCTCTCTCCTCCCGCGCTGTTTTCAAAGTCCCGGCTCACTCAGCTCCCGCGCTGTTTTCAGAGTCCCGACTCACTCAGCTCCCGCGCTGTTTTCACTGTCCCGGCTCACTCAGCTCCCGCGCTGTTTTCAGAGTCCCGGCTCACTCAGCTCCCGCGCTGTTTTCACTGTCCCGGCTCACTCAGCTCCCGCGCTGTTTTCAGAGTCCCCGCTCACTCAGCTCCCGCGCTGTTTTCACTGTCCTGGCTCTCTCTCCTCCCGCGCTGTTTTCTCTGTCCCGGCTCACTCACCTCTTGCGCTGTTTTCACTGTCCCGGCTCACTCAGCTCCCGCGCTGTTTTCAGAGTCCCGGCTCACTCAGCTCCCGCGCTGTTTTCAGAGTCCCGGCTCACTCAGCTCCCGCGCTGTTTTCACAGTCCCGGCTCACTCAGCTCCCGCGCTGTTTTCAAAGTCCCGGCTCACTCAGGTCCCGCGCTGTTTTCACTGTCCCGGCTCACTCACCTCTCGCGCTGTTTTCACTGTCCCGGCTCACTCAGCTGCCGCGCTGTTTTCACTGTCCCGGCTCACTCACCTCCGGCGCTGTTTTCACTGTCCCGGCTCACTCAGCTCCCGCGCTGTTTTCAGAGTCCCGGCTCACTCGGCTCCCGCGATGTTTTCACTGTCCCGGCTCACTCAGCTCCCGCGCTGTTTTCAGAGTCCCGGCTCACTCAGCTCCCGCGCTGTTTTCACTGTCCCGGCTCACTCAGCTGCCGCGCTGTTTTCACTGTCCCGGCTCACTCACCTCCCGCGCTGTTTTCCCTGTCCCGGCTCACTCAGCTCCCGCGCTGTTTTCAGAGTCCCGGCTCACTCAGCTCCCGCGATGTTTTCACTGTCCCGGCTCACTCAGCTCCCGCGCTGTTTTCAGAGTCCCGGCTCACTCAGCTCCCGCGCTGTTTTCACTGTCCTGGCTCTCTCTCCTCCCGCGCTGTTTTCACTGTCCCGGCTCACTCACCTCCCGCGCTGTTTTCACTGTCCCGGCTCACTCTCCTGCCGCGCTGTTTTCACTGTCCCGGCTCACTCACCTCCCGCGCTGTTTTCACTGTCCTGGGTCTCTCTCCTCCCGCGCTGTTTTCACCGTCCCGGCTCACTCAGCTCCCGCGCTGTTTTCAGAGTCCCGGCTCACTCAGCTCCCGCGCTGTTTTCAGAGTCCCGGCTCACTCACCTCCCGCGCTGTTTTCACTGACCCGGCTCACTCAGCTCCCGCGCTGTTTTCACCGTCCCGGCTCACTCAGCTCCCACGCTGTTTTCAGTGTCCCGGCTCACTCAGCTCCCGCGCTGTTTTCACTGTCCCGGCTCATTCAGCTCCCGCGCTGTTTTCAAAGTCCCGGCTCACTCAGCTCCCGCGCTGTTTTCAAAGTCCCGGCTCACTCACCTCCCGCGCTGTTTTCAGTGTCCCGGCTCACTCAGCTCCCGCGCTGTTTTCACTGTCCTGGCTCACTCAGCTCCCGCGCTGTTTTCAGAGTCCGGGCTCACTCAGCTCCCGCGCTGTTTTCACTGTCCTGGCTCTCTCTCCTCCCGCGCTGTTTTCACTGTCCCGGCTCACTCACCTCTTGCGCTGTTTTCACTGTCCCGGCTCACTCAGCTCCCGCGCTGTTTTCAGAGTCCCGGCTCACTCACCTCTCGCGCTGTTTTCAAAGTCCCGACTCACTCAGCTCCCGCGCTGTTTTCACAGTCCCGACTCACTCAGCTCCCGCGCTGTTTTCAAAGTCCCGGCTCACTCAGCTCCCGCGCTGTTTTCAGAGTCCCGGCTCACTCAGCTCCCGCTCTGTTTTCACTGTCCCGGCTCACTCAGCTCCCGCGCTGTTTTCAAAGTCCCAGCTCACTCAGCTTCCGCGCTGTTTTCAATGTCCCGGCTCACTCAGCTCCCGCGCTGTTTTCAAAGTCCCGGCTCACTCAGCTCCCGCGCTGTTTTCAGAGTCCCGGCTCACTCAGCTCCCGCGCTGTTTTCACTGTCCTGGCTCTCTCTCCTCCCGCGCTGTTTTCACTGTCCCGGCTCACTCACCTCTTGCGCTGTTTTCACTGTCCCGGCTCACTCAGCTCCCGCGCTGTTTTCAGAGTCCCGGCTCACTCAGCTCCCCCGGCTCACTCACATCTCGCGCTGTTTTCACTGTCCCGGCTCACTCAGCTGCCGCGCTGTTTTCACTGTCCCGGCTCACTCACCTCCCGCGCTGTTTTCACTGTCCCGGCTCACTCAGCTCCCGCACTGTTTTCAGAGTCCCGGCTCACTCAGCTCCCGCGATGTTTTCACTGTCCCGGCTCACTCAGCTCCCGCGCTGTTTTCAGAGTCCCGGCTCACTCAGCTCCCGCGCTGTTTTCACTGTCCTGGCTCTCTCTCCTCCCGCGCTGTTTTCACTGACCCGGCTCACTCAGCTCCCGCGCTGTTTTCACCGTCCCGGCTCACTCAGCTCCCACGCTGTTTTCACTGTCCCGGCTCACTCAGCTCCCGCGCTGTTTTCACAGTCCCGGCTCACTCAGCTCCGCGCTGTTTTCACTGTCCCGGCTCACTCAGCTCCCGCGCTGTTTTCAGAGTCCCGGCTCACTCAACCCCCGCGCTGTTTTCACAGTCACGGCTCACTCAGCTCTCGCGCTGTTTTCACTGTCCTGGCTCTCTCTCCTCCCGCGCTGTTTTCAAAGTCCCGGCTCACTCAGCTCCCGCGCTGTTTTCAGAGTCCCGGCTCACTCAGCTCCCGCGCTGTTTTCACTGTCCCGGCTCACTCAGCTCCCGCGCTGTTTTCAGAGTCCCGGCTCACTCAGCTCCCGCGCTGTTTTCACTGTCCCGGCTCACTCAGCTCCCGCGCTGTTTTCAGAGTCCCCGCTCACTCAGCTCCCGCGCTGTTTTCACTGTCCTGGCTCTCTCTCCTCCCGCGCTGTTTTCTCTGTCCCGGCTCACTCACCTCTTGCGCTGTTTTCACTGTCCCGGCTCACTCAGCTCCCGCGCTGTTTTCAGAGTCCCGGCTCACTCAGCTCCCGCGCTGTTTTCAGAGTCCCGGCTCACTCAGCTCCCGCGCTGTTTTCACAGTCCCGGCTCACTCAGCTCCCGCGCTGTTTTCAAAGTCCCGGCTCACTCAGCTCCCGCGCTGTTTTCACTGTCCCGGCTCACTCACCTCTCGCGCTGTTTTCACTGTCCCGGCTCACTCAGCTGCCGCGCTGTTTTCACTGTCCCGGCTCACTCACCTCCGGCGCTGTTTTCACTGTCCCGGCTCACTCAGCTCCCGCGCTGTTTTCAGAGTCCCGGCTCACTCGGCTCCCGCGATGTTTTCACTGTCCCGGCTCACTCAGCTCCCGCGCTGTTTTCAGAGTCCCGGCTCACTCAGCTCCCGCGCTGTTTTCACTGTCCTGGCTCTCTCTCCTCCCGCGCTGTTTTCACTGTCCCGGCTCACTCACCTCCCGCGCTGTTTTCACTGTCCCGGCTCACTCTCCTCCCGCGCTGTTTTCACTGTCCCGGCTCACTCACCTCCCGCGCTGTTTTCACTGTCCTGGGTCTCTCTCCTCCCGCGCTGTTTTCACCGTCCCGGCTCACTCAGCTCCCGCGCTGTTTTCAGAGTCCCGGCTCACTCAGCTCCCGCGCTGTTTTCACTGACCCGGCTCACTCAGCTCCCGCGCTGTTTTCACCGTCCCGGCTCACTCAGCTCCCACGCTGTTTTCAGAGTCCCGGCTCACTCAGCTCCCGCGCTGTTTTCACTGTCCCGGCTCATTCAGCTCCCGCGCTGTTTTCAAAGTCCCGGCTCACTCAGCTCCCGCGCTGTTTTCAAAGTCCCGGCTCACTCAGCTCCCGCGCTGTTTTCAGAGTCCCGGCTCACTCACCTCCCGCGCTGTTTTCAGTGTCCCGGCTCACTCAGCTCCCGCGCTGTTTTCACTGTCCTGGCTCACTCAGCTCCCGCGCTGTTTTCAGAGTCCGGGCTCACTCAGCTCCCGCGCTGTTTTCACTGTCCTGGCTCTCATCCTCCCGCGCTGTTTTCACTGTCCCGGCTCACTCACCTCTTGCGCTGTTTTCACTGTCCCGGCTCACTCAGCTCCCGCGCTGTTTTCAGAGTCCCGGCTCACTCACCTCTCGCGCTGTTTTCAAAGTCCCGGCTCACTCAGCTCCCGCGCTGTTTTCACAGTCCCGGCTCACTCAGCTCCCGCGCTGTTTTCAAAGTCCCGGCTCACTCAGCTCCCGCGCTGTTTTCAGAGTCCCGGCTCACTCAGCTCCCGCGCTGTTTTCACTGTCCCGGCTCACTCAGCTCCCGCGCTGTTTTCAAAGTCCCAGCTCACTCAGCTTCCGCGCTGTTTTCAATGTCCCGGCTCAGTCAGCTCCCGCGCTGTTTTCAAAGTCCCGGCTCACTCAGCTCCCGCGCTGTTTTCAGAGTCCCGGCTCACTCAGCTCCCGCGCTGTTTTCACTGTCCTGGCTCTCTCTCCTCCCGCGCTGTTTTCACTGTCCCGGCTCACTCACCTCTTGCGCTGTTTTCACTGTCCCGGCTCACTCAGCTCCCGCGCTGTTTTCAGAGTCCCGGCTCACTCAGCTCCTGCGCTGTTTTCAAAGTCCCGGCTCACTCAGCTCCCGCGCTGTTTTCAGAGTCCCGGCTCACTCAGCTCCCGCGCTGTTTTCACTGTCCCGGCTCACTCAGCTCCCGCGCTGTTTTCAAAGTCCCAGCTCACTCAGCTCCCGCGCTGTTTTCAATGTCCCGGCTCACTCAGCTCCCGCGCTGTTTTCAAAGTCCCGGCTCACTCAGCTCCCGCGCTGTTTTCAGAGTCCCGGCTCACTCAGCTCCCTCGCTGTTTTCACTGTCCTGGCTCTCTCTCCTCCCGCGCTGTTTTCACTGTCCCGGCTCACTCACCTCTTGCGCTGTTTTCACTGTCCCGGCTCACTCAGCTCCCGCGCTGTTTTCACTGTCCCGGCTCACTCACATCTCGCGCTGTTTTCACTGTCCCGGCTCACTCAGCTGCCGCGCTGTTTTCGCTGTCCCGGCTCACTCACCTCCCGCGCTGTTTTCACTGTCCCGGCTCACTCAGCTCCCGCGCTGTTTTCAGAGTCCCGGCTCACTCAGCTCCCGCGATGTTTTCACTGTCCCGGCTCACTCAGCTCCCGCGCTGTTTTCAGAGTCCCCGCTCACTCAGCTCCCGCGCTGTTTTCACTGTCCTGGCTCTCTCTCCTCCCGCGCTGTTTTCACTGTCCCGGCTCACTCACCTCTTGCGCTGTTTTCACTGTCCCGGCTCACTCAGCTCCCGCGCTGTTTTCAGAGTCCCGGCTCACTCAGCTCCCGCGCTGTTTTCAGAGTCCCGGCTCACTCAGCTCCCGCGCTGTTTTCACAGTCCCGGCTCACTCAGCTCCCGCGCTGTTTTCAAAGTCCCGGCTCACTCAGCTCCCGCGCTGTTTTCACTGTCCCGGCTCACTCACCTCTCGCGCTGTTTTCACTGTCCCGGCTCACTCAGCTGCCGCGCTGTTTTCACTGTCCCGGCTCACTCACCTCCGGCGCTGTTTTCACTGTCCCGGCTCACTCAGCTCCCGCGCTGTTTTCAGAGTCCCGGCTCACTCGGCTCCCGCGATGTTTTCACTGTCCCGGCTCACTCAGCTCCCGCGCTGTTTTCAGAGTCCCGGCTCACTCAGCTCCCGCGCTGTTTTCACTATCCTGGCTCTCTCTCCTCCCGCGCTGTTTTCACTGTCCCGGCTCACTCACCACCCGCGCTGTTTTCACTGTCCCGGCTCACTCTCCTCCCGCGCTGTTTTCACTGTCCCGGCTCACTCACCTCCCGCGCTGTTTTCACTGTCCTGGGTCTCTCTCCTCCCGCGCTGTTTTCACCGTCCCGGCTCACTCAGCTCCCGCGCTGTTTTCAGAGTCCCGGCTCACTCAGCTCCCGCGCTGTTTTCACTGACCCGTCTCACTCAGCTCCCGCGCTGTTTTCACCGTCCCGGCTCACTCAGCTCCCACGCTGTTTTCAGAGTCCCGGCTCACTCAGCTCCCGCGCTGTTTTCACTGTCCCGGCTCATTCAGCTCCCGCGCTGTTTTCAAAGTCCCGGCTCACTCAGCTCCCGCGCTGTTTTCAAAGTCCCGGCTCACTCAGCTCCCGCGCTGTTTTCAGAGTCCCGGCTCACTCACCTCCCGCGCTGTTTTCAAAGTCCCGGCTCACTCAGCTCCCGCGCTGTTTTCAGAGTCCCGGCTCACTCAGCTCCCGCGCTGTTTTCACTGTCCTGGCTCACTCAGCTCCCGCGCTGTTTTCAGAGTCCGGGCTCACTCAGCTCCCGCGCTGTTTTCACTGTCCTGGCTCTCTCTCCTCCCGCGCTGTTTTCACTGTCCCGGCTCACTCACCTGTTGCGCTGTTTTCACTGTCCCGGCTCACTCAGCTCCCGCGCTGTTTTCAGAGTCCCGGCTCACTCACCTCTCGCGCTGTTTTCAAAGTCCCGGCTCACTCAGCTCCCGCGCTGTTTTCACAGTCCCGGCTCACTCAGCTCCCGCGCTGTTTTCAAAGTCCCGGCTCACTCAGCTCCCGCGCTGTTTTCAGAGTCCCGGCTCACTCAGCCCCCGCGCTGTTTTCACTGTCCCGGCTCACTCAGCTCCCGCGCTGTTTTCAAAGTCCCAGCTCACTCAGCTTCCGCGCTGTTTTCAATGTCCCGGCTCACTCAGCTCCCGCGCTGTTTTCAAAGTCCCGGCTCACTCAGCTCCCGCGCTGTTTTCAGAGTCCTGGCTCACTCAGCTCCCGCGCTGTTTTCACTGTCCTGGCTCTCTCTCCTCCCGCGCTGTTTTCACTGTCCCGGCTCACTCAGCTGCCGCGCTGTTTTCACTGTCCCGGCTCACTCACCTCCGGCGCTGTTTTCACTGTCCCGGCTCACTCAGCTCCCGCGCTGTTTTCAGAGTCCCGGCTCACTCGGCTCCCGCGATGTTTTCACTGTCCCGGCTCACTCAGCTCCCGCGCTGTTTTCAGAGTCCCGGCTCACTCAGCTCCCGCGCTGTTTTCACTGTCCTGGCTCTCTCTCCTCCCGCGCTGTTTTCACTGTCCCGGCTCACTCACCTCCCGCGCTGTTTTCACTGTCCTGGGTCTCTCTCCTCCCGCGCTGTTTTCACCGTCCCGGCTCACTCAGCTCCCGCGCTGTTTTCAGAGTCCCGGCTCACTCAGCTCCCGCGCTGTTTTCACTGACCCGGCTCACTCAGCTCCCGCGCTGTTTTCACCGTCCCGGCTCACTCAGCTCCCACGCTGTTTTCAGAGTCCCGGCTCACTCAGCTCCCGCGCTGTTTTCACTGTCCCGGCTCATTCAGCTCCCGCGCTGTTTTCAAAGTCCCGGCTCACTCAGCTCCCGCGCTGTTTTCAAAGTCCCGGCTCACTCAGCTCCCGCGCTGTTTTCAGAGTCCCGGCTCACTCACCTCCCGCGCTGTTTTCAGTGTCCCGGCTCACTCAGCTCCCGCGCTGTTTTCACTGTCCTGGCTCACTCAGCTCCCGCGCTGTTTTCACCGTCCCGGCTCACTCAGCTCCCACGCTGTTTTCAGAGTCCCGGCTCACTCAGCTCCCGCGCTGTTTTCACTGTCCCGGCTCATTCAGCTCCCGCGCTGTTTTCAAAGTCCCGGCTCACTCAGCTCCCGCGCTGTTTTCAAAGTCCCGGCTCACTCAGCTCCCGCGCTGTTTTCAGAGTCCCGGCTCACTCACCTCCCGCGCTGTTTTCAGTGTCCCGGCTCACTCAGCTCCCGCGCTGTTTTCACTGTCCTGGCTCACTCAGCTCCCGCGCTGTTTTCACTGTCCCGGCTCACTCAGCTCCCGCGCTGTTTTCAGAGTCCCGGCTCACTCACCTCTCGCGCTGTTTTCAAAGTCCCGGCTCACTCAGCTCCCGCGCTGTTTTCACAGTCCCGGCTCACTCAGCTCCCGCGCTGTTTTCAAAGTCCCGGCTCACTCAGCTCCCGCGCTGTTTTCAGAGTCCCGGCTCACTCAGCTCCCGCGCTGTTTTCACTGTCCCGGCTCACTCAGCTCCCGCGCTGTTTTCAAAGTCCCAGCTCACTCAGCTTCCGCGCTGTTTTCAATGTCCCGGCTCAGTCAGCTCCCGCGCTGTTTTCAAAGTCCCGGCTCACTCAGCTCCCGCGCTGTTTTCAGAGTCCCGGCTCACTCAGCTCCCGCGCTGTTTTCACTGTCCTGGCTCTCTCTCCTCCCGCGCTGTTTTCACTGTCCCGGCTCACTCACCTCTTGCGCTGTTTTCACTGTCCCGGCTCACTCAGCTCCCGCGCTGTTTTCAGAGTCCCGGCTCACTCAGCTCCTGCGCTGTTTTCAAAGTCCCGGCTCACTCAGCTCCCGCGCTGTTTTCAGAGTCCCGGCTCACTCAGCTCCCGCGCTGTTTTCACTGTCCCGGCTCACTCAGCTCCCGCGCTGTTTTCAAAGTCCCAGCTCACTCAGCTCCCGCGCTGTTTTCAATGTCCCGGCTCACTCAGCTCCCGCGCTGTTTTCAAAGTCCCGGCTCACTCAGCTCCCGCGCTGTTTTCAGAGTCCCGGCTCACTCAGCTCCCGCGCTGTTTTCACTGTCCTGGCTCTCTCTCCTCCCGCGCTGTTTTCACTGTCCCGGCTCACTCACCTCTTGCGCTGTTTTCACTGTCCCGGCTCACTCAGCTCCCGCGCTGTTTTCACTGTCCCGGCTCACTCACATCTCGCGCTGTTTTCACTGTCCCGGCTCACTCAGCTGCCGCGCTGTTTTCGCTGTCCCGGCTCACTCACCTCCCGCGCTGTTTTCACTGTCCCGGCTCACTCAGCTCCCGCGCTGTTTTCAGAGTCCCGGCTCACTCAGCTCCCGCGATGTTTTCACTGTCCCGGCTCACTCAGCTCCCGCGCTGTTTTCAGAGTCCCCGCTCACTCAGCTCCCGCGCTGTTTTCACTGTCCTGGCTCTCTCTCCTCCCGCGCTGTTTTCACTGTCCCGGCTCACTCACCTCTTGCGCTGTTTTCACTGTCCCGGCTCACTCAGCTCCCGCGCTGTTTTCAGAGTCCCGGCTCACTCAGCTCCCGTGCTGTTTTCAGAGTCCCGGCTCACTCAGCTCCCGCGCTGTTTTCACAGTCCCGGCTCACTCAGCTCCCGCGCTGTTTTCAAAGTCCCGGCTCACTCAGCTCCCGCGCTGTTTTCACTGTCCCGGCTCACTCACCTCTCGCGCTGTTTTCACTGTCCCGGCTCACTCAGCTGCCGCGCTGTTTTCACTGTCCCGGCTCACTCACCTACGGCGCTGTTTTCACTGTCCCGGCTCACTCAGCTCCCGCGCTGTTTTCAGAGTCCCGGCTCACTCGGCTCCCGCGATGTTTTCACTGTCCCGGCTCACTCAGCTCCCGCGCTGTTTTCAGAGTCCCGGCTCACTCAGCTCCCGCGCTGTTTTCACTATCCTGGCTCTCTCTCCTCCCGCGCTGTTTTCACTGTCCCGGCTCACTCACCACCCGCGCTGTTTTCACTGTCCCGGCTCACTCTCCTCCCGCGCTGTTTTCACTGTCCCGGCTCACTCACCTCCCGCGCTGTTTTCACTGTCCTGGGTCTCTCTCCTCCCGCGCTGTTTTCACCGTCCCGGCTCACTCAGCTCCCGCGCAGTTTTCAGAGTCCCGGCTCACTCAGCTCCCGCGCTGTTTTCACTGACCCGTCTCACTCAGCTCCCGCGCTGTTTTCACCGTCCCGGCTCACTCAGCTCCCACGCTGTTTTCAGAGTCCCGGCTCACTCAGCTCCCGCGCTGTTTTCACTGTCCCGGCTCATTCAGCTCCCGCGCTGTTTTCAAAGTCCCGGCTCACTCAGCTCCCGCGCTGTTTTCAAAGTCCCGGCTCACTCAGCTCCCGCGCTGTTTTCAGAGTCCCGGCTCACTCACCTCCCGCGCTGTTTTCAAAGTCCCGGCTCACTCAGCTCCCGCGCTGTTTTCAGAGTCCCGGCTCACTCAGCTCCCGCGCTGTTTTCACTGTCCTGGCTCACTCAGCTCCCGCGCTGTTTTCAGAGTCCGGGCTCACTCAGCTCCCGCGCTGTTTTCACTGTCCTGGCTCTCTCTCCTCCCGCGCTGTTTTCACTGTCCCGGCTCACTCACCTGTTGCGCTGTTTTCACTGTCCCGGCTCACTCAGCTCCCGCGCTGTTTTCAGAGTCCCGGCTCACTCACCTCTCGCGCTGTTTTCAAAGTCCCGGCTCACTCAGCTCCCGCGCTGTTTTCACAGTCCCGGCTCACTCAGCTCCCGCGCTGTTTTCAAAGTCCCGGCTCACTCAGCTCCCGCGCTGTTTTCAGAGTCCCGGCTCACTCAGCCCCCGCGCTGTTTTCACTGTCCCGGCTCACTCAGCTCCCGCGCTGTTTTCAAAGTCCCAGCTCACTCAGCTTCCGCGCTGTTTTCAATGTCCCGGCTCACTCAGCTCCCGCGCTGTTTTCAAAGTCCCGGCTCACTCAGCTCCCGCGCTGTTTTCAGAGTCCTGGCTCACTCAGCTCCCGCGCTGTTTTCACTGTCCTGGCTCTCTCTCCTCCCGCGCTGTTTTCACTGTCCCGGCTCACTCAGCTGCCGCGCTGTTTTCACTGTCCCGGCTCACTCACCTCCGGCGCTGTTTTCACTGTCCCGGCTCACTCAGCTCCCGCGCTGTTTTCAGAGTCCCGGCTCACTCGGCTCCCGCGATGTTTTCACTGTCCCGGCTCACTCAGCTCCCGCGCTGTTTTCAGAGTCCCGGCTCACTCAGCTCCCGCGCTGTTTTCACTGTCCTGGCTCTCTCTCCTCCCGCGCTGTTTTCACTGTCCCGGCTCACTCACCTCCCGCGCTGTTTTCACTGTCCTGGGTCTCTCTCCTCCCGCGCTGTTTTCACCGTCCCGGCTCACTCAGCTCCCGCGCTGTTTTCAGAGTCCCGGCTCACTCAGCTCCCGCGCTGTTTTCACTGACCCGGCTCACTCAGCTCCCGCGCTGTTTTCACCGTCCCGGCTCACTCAGCTCCCACGCTGTTTTCAGAGTCCCGGCTCACTCAGCTCCCGCGCTGTTTTCACTGTCCCGGCTCATTCAGCTCCCGCGCTGTTTTCAAAGTCCCGGCTCACTCAGCTCCCGCGCTGTTTTCAAAGTCCCGGCTCACTCAGCTCCCGCGCTGTTTTCAGAGTCCCGGCTCACTCACCTCCCGCGCTGTTTTCAGTGTCCCGGCTCACTCAGCTCCCGCGCTGTTTTCACTGTCCTGGCTCACTCAGCTCCCGCGCTGTTTTCACCGTCCCGGCTCACTCAGCTCCCACGCTGTTTTCAGAGTCCCGGCTCACTCAGCTCCCGCGCTGTTTTCACTGTCCCGGCTCATTCAGCTCCCGCGCTGTTTTCAAAGTCCCGGCTCACTCAGCTCCCGCGCTGTTTTCAAAGTCCCGGCTCACTCAGCTCCCGCGCTGTTTTCAGAGTCCCGGCTCACTCACCTCCCGCGCTGTTTTCAGTGTCCCGGCTCACTCAGCTCCCGCGCTGTTTTCACTGTCCTGGCTCACTCAGCTCCCGCGCTGTTTTCAGAGTCCGGGCTCACTCAGCTCCCGCGCTGTTTTCACTGTCCTGGCTCTCTCTCCTCCCGCGCTGTTTTCACTGTCCCGGCTCACTCACCTGTTGCGCTGTTTTCACTGTCCCGGCTCACTCAGCTCCCGCGCTGTTTTCAGAGTCCCGGCTCACTCACCTCTCGCGCTGTTTTCAAAGTCCCGGCTCACTCAGCTCCCGCGCTGTTTTCACAGTCCGGGCTCACTCAGCTCCCGCGCTGTTTTCAAAGTCCCGGCTCACTCAGCTCCCGCGCTGTTTTCAGAGTCCCGGCTCACTCAGCACCCGCGCTGTTTTCACTGTCCCGGCTCACTCAGCTCCCGCGCTGTTTTCAAAGTCCCGGCTCACTCAGCTCCCGCGCTGTTTTCACTGTCCCGGCTCACTCACATCTCGCGCTGTTTTCACTGTCCCGGCTCACTCAGCTGCCGCGCTGTTTTCGCTGTCCCGGCTCACTCACCTCCCGCGCTGTTTTCACTGTCCCGGCTCACTAAGCTCCCGCGCTGTTTTCAGAGTCCCGGCTCACTCAGCTCCCGCGATGTTTTCACTGTCCCGGCTCACTCAGCTCCCGCGCTGTTTTCAGAGTCCCGGCTCACTCAGTTCCGCGCTGTTTTCACTGTCCTGGCTCTCTCTCCTCCCGCGCTGTTTTCACTGACCCGGCTCACTCAGCTCCCGCGCTGTTTTCACCGTCCCGGCTCACTCAGCTCCCACGCTGTTTTCAGTGTCCCGGCTCACTCAGCTCCCGCGCTGTTTTCACAGTCCCGGCTCACTCAGCTCCGCGCTGTTTTCACTGTCCCGGCTCACTCAGCTCCCGCGCTGTTTTCAGAGTCCCGGCTCACTCAACCCCCGCGCTGTTTTCACAGTCCCGGCTCACTCAGCTCTCGCGCTGTTTTCACTGTCCTGGCTCTCTCTCCTCCCGCGCTGTTTTCAAAGTCCCGGCTCACTCAGCTCCCGCGCTGTTTTCAGAGTCCCGGCTCACTCAGCTCCCGCGCTGTTTTCACTGTCCCGGCTCACTCAGCTCCCGCGCTGTTTTCAGAGTCCCGGCTCACTCAGCTCCCGCGCTGTTTTCACTGTCCTGGCTCTCTCTCCTCCCGCGCTGTTTTCACTGTCCCGGCTCACTCACCTCTTGCGCTGTTTTCACTGTCCCGGCTCACTCAGCTCCCGCGCTGTTTTCAGAGTCCCGGCTCACTCAGCTCCCGCGCTGTTTTCACTGTCCTGGCTCTCTCTCCTCCCGCGCTGTTTTCACTGTCCCGGCTCACTCACCTCTCGCGTTGTTTTCACTGTCCCGGCTCACTCAGCTGCCGCGCTGTTTTCACTGTCCCGGCTCACTCACCTCCCGCGCTGTTTTCACTGTCCCGGCTCACTCAGCTCCCGCGCTGTTTTCAGAGTCCCGGCTCACTCAGCTCCCGCGATGTTTTCACTGACCCGGCTCACTCAGCTCCCGCGCTGTTTTCAGAGTCCCGGCTCACTCAGCTCCCGCGCTGTTTTCACTGTCCTGGCTCTCTCTCCTCCCGCGCTGTTTTCACTGTCCCGGCTCACTCACCTCCCGCGCTGTTTTCACTGTCCCGGCTCACTCTCCTCCCGCGCTGTTTTCACTGTCCCGGCTCACTCACCTCCCGCGCTGTTTTCACTGTCCTGGCTCTCTCTCCTCCCGCGCTGTTTTCACTGTCCCGGCTCACTCACCTCTTGCACTGTTTTCAGAGTCCCGACTCACTCAGCTCCCGCGCTGTTTTCACTGACCCGGCTCACTCAGCTCCCGCGCTGTTTTCACCGTCCCGGCTCACTCAGCTCCCACGCTGTGTTCCGAGTCCCGGCTCACTCAGCTCCTGCGCTGTTTTCAGAGTCCCGACTCACTCAGCTCCCGCGCTGTTTTCACTGACCCGGCTCACTCAGCTCCCGCGCTGTTTTCACCGTCCCGGCTCACTCAGCTCCCACGCTGTTTTCAGTGTCCCGGCTCACCCAGCTCCCGCGCTGTTTTCAAAGTCCCTGCTCACTCAGCTCCCGCACTGTTTTCACTGTCCTGGCTCACTCAGCTCCCGCGCTGTTTTCAGAGTCCCGGCTCACTCAGCTCCCGCGATGTTTTCACTGTCCCGGCTCACTCAGCTCCCGCGCTGTTTTCAGAGTCCCGGCTCACTCAGCTCCCGCGCTGTTTTCACTGTCCTGGCTCTCTCTCCTCCCGCGCTGTTTTCACTGTCCCGGCTCACTCACCTCCCGCGCTGTTTTCACTGTCCCGGCTCACTCTCCTCCCGCGCTGTTTTCACTGTCCCGGCTCACTCACCTCCCGCGCTGTTTTCACTGTCCTGGCTCTCTCTCCTCCCGCGCTGTTTTCACTGTCCCGGCTCACTCACCTCTTGCGCTGTTTTCACCGTCCCGGCTCACTCAGCTCCCGCGCTGTGTTCCGAGTCCCGGCTCACTCAGCTCCTGCGCTGTTTTCAGAGTCCCGGCTCACTCAGCTCCCGCGCTGTTTTCACTGACCCGGCTCACTCAGCTCCCGCGCTGTTTTCACCGTCCCGGCTCACTCAGCTCCCACGCTGTTTTCAGTGTCCCGGCTCACTCAGCTCCCGCGCTGTTTTCAAAGTCCCGGCTCACTCAGCTCCCGCACTGTTTTCACTGTCCTGGCTCACTCAGCTCCCGCGCTGTTTTCACTGTTCCGGCTCACTCAGCTCCCGCGCTGTTTTCACTGTCCTGGCTCTCTCTCCTCCCGCGCTGTTTTCGCTGTCCCGGCTCACTCAGCTCCCGCGCTGTTTTCAGAGTCCCGGCTCACTCAGCTCCCGCGCTGTTTTCACTGTCCTGGCTCTCTCTCCTCCCGCGCTGTTTTCACTGTCCCGGCTCACTCACCTCCCGCGCTGTTTTCACTGTCCCGGCTCACTCTCCTCCCGCGCTGTTTTCACTGTCCCGGCTCACTCACCTCCCGCGCTGTTTTCACTGTCCTGGCTCTCTCTCCTCCCGCGCTGTTTTCACTGTCCCGGCTCACTCACCTCTTGCGCTGTTTTCACCGTCCCGGCTCACTCAGCTCCCGCGCTGTGTTCCGAGTCCCGGCTCACTCAGCTCCTGCGCTGTTTTCAGAGTCCCGGCTCACTCAGCTCCCGCGCTGTTTTCACTGACCCGGCTCACTCAGCTCCCGCGCTGTTTTCACCGTCCCGGCTCACTCAGCTCCCACGCTGTTTTCAGTGTCCCGGCTCACTCAGCTCCCGCGCTGTTTTCAAAGTCCCGGCTCACTCAGCTCCCGCACTGTTTTCACTGTCCTGGCTCACTCACCTCCCGCGCTGTTTTCACTGTCCCGGCTCACTCAGCTCCCGCGCTGTTTTCAGAGTCCCGGCTCACTCAGCTCCCGCGATGTTTTCACTGTCCCGGCTCACTCAGCTCCCGCGCTGTTTTCAGAGTCCCGGCTCACTCAGTTCCGCGCTGTTTTCACTGTCCTGGCTCTCTCTCCTCCCGCGCTGTTTTCACTGACCCGGCTCACTCAGCTCCCGCGCTGTTTTCACCGTCCCGGCTCACTCAGCTCCCACGCTGTTTTCAGTGTCCCGGCTCACTCAGCTCCCGCGCTGTTTTCACAGTCCCGGCTCACTCAGCTCCGCGCTGTTTTCACTGTCCCGGCTCACTCAGCTCCCGCGCTGTTTTCAGAGTCCCGGCTCACTCAACCCCCGCGCTGTTTTCACAGTCCCGGCTCACTCAGCTCTCGCGCTGTTTTCACTGTCCTGGCTCTCTCTCCTCCCGCGCTGTTTTCAAAGTCCCGGCTCACTCAGCTCCCGCGCTGTTTTCAGAGTCCCGGCTCACTCAGCTCCCGCGCTGTTTTCACTGTCCCGGCTCACTCAGCTCCCGCGCTGTTTTCAGAGTCCCGGCTCACTCAGCTCCCGCGCTGTTTTCACTGTCCTGGCTCTCTCTCCTCCCGCGCTGTTTTCACTGTCCCGGCTCACTCACCTCTTGCGCTGTTTTCACTGTCCCGGCTCACTCAGCTCCCGCGCTGTTTTCAGAGTCCCGGCTCACTCAGCTCCCGCGCTGTTTTCACTGTCCTGGCTCTCTCTCCTCCCGCGCTGTTTTCACTGTCCCGGCTCACTCACCTCTCGCGTTGTTTTCACTGTCCCGGCTCACTCAGCTGCCGCGCTGTTTTCACTGTCCCGGCTCACTCACCTCCCGCGCTGTTTTCACTGTCCCGGCTCACTCAGCTCCCGCGCTGTTTTCAGAGTCCCGGCTCACTCAGCTCCCGCGATGTTTTCACTGACCCGGCTCACTCAGCTCCCGCGCTGTTTTCAGAGTCCCGGCTCACTCAGCTCCCGCGCTGTTTTCACTGTCCTGGCTCTCTCTCCTCCCGCGCTGTTTTCACTGTCCCGGCTCACTCACCTCCCGCGCTGTTTTCACTGTCCCGGCTCACTCTCCTCCCGCGCTGTTTTCACTGTCCCGGCTCACTCACCTCCCGCGCTGTTTTCACTGTCCTGGCTCTCTCTCCTCCCGCGCTGTTTTCACTGTCCCGGCTCACTCACCTCTTGCACTGTTTTCACCGTCCCGGCTCACTCAGCTCCCGCGCTGTGTTCCGAGTCCCGGCTCACTCAGCTCCTGCGCTGTTTTCAGAGTCCCGGCTCACTCAGCTCCCGCGCTGTTTTCACTGACCCGGCTCACTCAGCTCCCGCGCTGTTTTCACCGTCCCTGCTCACTCAGCTCCCGCACTGTTTTCACTGTCCTGGCTCACTCAGCTCCCGCGCTGTTTTCAGAGTCCCGGCTCACTCAGCTCCCGCGATGTTTTCACTGTCCCGGCTCACTCAGCTCCCGCGCTGTTTTCAGAGTCCCGGCTCACTCAGCTCCCGCGCTGTTTTCACTGTCCTGGCTCTCTCTCCTCCCGCGCTGTTTTCACTGTCCCGGCTCACTCACCTCCCGCGCTGTTTTCACTGTCCCGGCTCACTCTCCTCCCGCGCTGTTTTCACTGTCCCGGCTCACTCACCTCCCGCGCTGTTTTCACTGTCCTGGCTCTCTCTCCTCCCGCGCTGTTTTCACTGTCCCGGCTCACTCACCTCTTGCGCTGTTTTCACCGTCCCGGCTCACTCAGCTCCCGCGCTGTGTTCCGAGTCCCGGCTCACTCAGCTCCTGCGCTGTTTTCAGAGTCCCGGCTCACTCAGCTCCCGCGCTGTTTTCACTGACCCGGCTCACTCAGCTCCCGCGCTGTTTTCACCGTCCCGGCTCACTCAGCTCCCACGCTGTTTTCAGTGTCCCGGCTCACTCAGCTCCCGCGCTGTTTTCAAAGTCCCGGCTCACTCAGCTCCCGCACTGTTTTCACTGTCCTGGCTCACTCAGCTCCCGCGCTGTTTTCACTGTTCCGGCTCACTCAGCTCCCGCGCTGTTTTCACTGTCCTGGCTCTCTCTCCTCCCGCGCTGTTTTCGCTGTCCCGGCTCACTCAGCTCCCGCGCTGTTTTCAGAGTCCCGGCTCACTCAGCTCCCGCGCTGTTTTCACTGTCCTGGCTCTCTCTCCTCCCGCGCTGTTTTCACTGTCCCGGCTCACTCACCTCCCGCGCTGTTTTCACTGTCCCGGCTCACTCTCCTCCCGCGCTGTTTTCACTGTCCCGGCTCACTCACCTCCCGCGCTGTTTTCACTGTCCTGGCTCTCTCTCCTCCCGCGCTGTTTTCACTGTCCCGGCTCACTCACCTCTTGCGCTGTTTTCACCGTCCCGGCTCACTCAGCTCCCGCGCTGTGTTCCGAGTCCCGGCTCACTCAGCTCCTGCGCTGTTTTCAGAGTCCCGGCTCACTCAGCTCCCGCGCTGTTTTCACTGACCCGGCTCACTCAGCTCCCGCGCTGTTTTCACCGTCCCGGCTCACTCAGCTCCCACGCTGTTTTCAGTGTCCCGGCTCACTCAGCTCCCGCGCTGTTTTCAAAGTCCCGGCTCACTCAGCTCCCGCACTGTTTTCACTGTCCTGGCTCACTCAGCTCCCGCGCTGTTTTCACTGTTCCGGCTCACTCAGCTCCCGCGCTGTTTTCACTGTCCTGGCTCTCTCTCCTCCCGCGCTGTTTTCGCTGTCCCGGCTCACTCAGCTCCCGCGCTGTTTTCAAAGTCCACATTTTTTATTGAACAGTGTCACAGTGCTGATGGCGTTGACATCTTCTTCCACATTTGTGCCAAAATGTTTCCAGCTCACTTGCATGGCAGATCTTGATAGCATTTTTTAATTTCATGTTTTCTTCCCGTAACAATCTCTCATGGAGTTTATCATTTGATATCCAAAACACTATTTGGTCGTGGATCATTGATGACTTTCGATTACTGCAGGATTGGACATTCAGCCTCAAATTGATTACAAAGCTATCAAAAGATTCATCTGTTTTTTTGGGTACGTGTACGAAATATGTAACGTTCAAATGTTTCGGGTTTTTTCGGAGAGCAACATCAATCAAAGTACTTTACCAGCTCATCGTAGCTCTTGCTTTCCTCTTTGCTGTCAAAAGCGAAGGTATTATACATTTTGTTTGTTTGACGATCTGCTACCATGAGCAGCAATGCAATATGCCTCTCATCAGGCTGTGCCTGCAGGCCAAGGGCTAAAACATAGTCTAAATTGTTGCTTGAAAACCCGCCAATTTTCATCGACGTTACCGGAAACTTGAAGCTGGTGGAGTGCCTTTAATCCTTCCATCTCTAACTTCACTGGCTTTCGTTGAGCAGATGGCCGTAGTTCACCAGGTCGGCGGAAGAATCTCCTATTTTTGTTCTTCAACATCTTTCGCCTCGTCTTCTCTGACGTTATCTTTCAATGTTCTGGACTCCTGGTACCATGTTGTGTTCTGCAATATTGCCGTTGCCATGACATACACAGAACATCTAGTTGTTTAACTAGAAAGACGATTTATTAATAAACACATGAAAAGATAACTAACAAATTGCTATACTAACAATGGCTATGAAATGAAATCAGTGAATTCTCCTGGAACTATTCTATATGCGACTATCCTCTCTTATGTCCTACTACCAACTGCGGGGTATCTCAAGTCACGTGATGTATTTCTGATGTCACCAGCTGGTTGGAGGTCGCATTGCTCACTTTCTACATAACTGTGGACAGGCATATCACCACTGAGCGGAGGCATGGGCTTGAGTGGGGTGCTCTTTCCGGGGGCTGGTGTGGACTCGGTGGGTCGGGTTGCCTCCTTCTGCACTGTAAATTCTATTAACATCAAGAGGAAAGTGGCGATGCATTTATAATGACCTGTGCAGACTTACAAAAAACACCGTAAGAGATGAGCTAATCAGAGACAGAAATATGTCCTGGATGATGACATGTCTGGCCATTTGCAGTCAAGAGATGATATTTAGCTAAGGCAACCCAACTGAACAGACAAGCTGAGGTGAGGAGCATAATCGATCTGTGATTTCAGGTGATGGGGAACCATACCTCAAAAGCGGCTCGCTAATAGAGTGTGTCAAATTTTAAAACAAAACACCTGTTATATAAAATCTGAGGAGATAGGAAGACCGTCCATCCACAGCCCCAGCTAATTGTAATTGGTTTGGCAGGAAAAATACCAGCAGCAAATCTGACCAGCCAAAGCAACCGAATGCCATTTATACAGAAAACGTGGCCACCTCCAGCATTTGTGCCTTAGCTAGAATATCCACAAAGCACTCAAAAGGTGGCAAGATGCATGAAGTAGACGATATCCATGATA
The DNA here is from genome assembly GCF_047496885.1 of Scyliorhinus torazame. NCBI lineage: Eukaryota > Metazoa > Chordata > Chondrichthyes > Carcharhiniformes > Scyliorhinidae > Scyliorhinus > Scyliorhinus torazame. The sequence continues at coordinate 78,848,799 of NC_092707.1, forward strand.
TTGAGGGGCCATTCCTTGGAGAGAGCCAGGAACCAAGCAGAAGCTACTGGAGTACTGATATTACAGTAGAGGAAAGAAGAAACACATAATCGTAACTTCCGTACAATCGTCTGGCACACAGAGATTGCATGCCGTACATGTGCGTCGTGACTATGTGGGACTCCCGACGCATAGACATGTCCGCTGAAAGTGCGCCAAGTTTGAACTTCCGCTCCTTTGTGCTTCTAGTTGTTGGCTGCACTGAAGCAGCAGAATGTGAAATCACGGGACAGCGCTAAATTGACCAGATTGAGGGCGGCACGGTGGTGCAGGAGTTAGCACTGCTGTGTCGCGGCGCTGAGGATCCGGGTTTGCACATTCTCCCCGTGTTTGCGTGGGTCTCCCCCCACAACCCAAAGATGTGCAGGGTGGGTGGATTGGCCACGCTAAATTGCCCCTTAATTGGAAAATAAATTAATTAATTAATTGACCAGCTTGTCCAAATGTTAGATAAGTTTTTACACTGTTTATTTGCACTTTTTCCCTCCTTTCAGAATCATCGAGCAGAGGAAGGAAACATCAGAGACCTTTTTTTCGGTGTTAATCTTTTCTAATAGTGTTTTTAAATACATTTAGAAAGCACACACATTGAAAGAAAGATTACTTTTTTTAAACTTGGTTTGCCATGAGGATGTTAATTCCATTAAAAAATAGTTTGAAGTATAAAGTGAGTTTGGAGTCACAGAAAGTGAGCAAAAGATTTTTTTTGCACTTTATCAAGAGGATGCTAATTCCATTAAAGGAACCAAAATAGTCAGAGTGGGTATTGAGTTTCAGTGATCACTCACTAACGAGTATGTTTGTACGCCTAAGAAACTCCGTGTTACTGGCCATGGGCTCTGTGGGTCCTTGCGTGGCTGATGAGTTCGATCCTAGAGCCGCATCTTCAACCGCACACTTGGGAGGAGTTTCCGGAATGTGGAATTGACTCCTGGACTCTAGATCGCTGGTGTTCCTTTTTCATGCTTTCACTTGCTGTCAGGTGTGCTCGAAGAGTTGTGTCCCTTCAATCAGGAGGTTCCTCCAAGTCGGTGTCTTCTGAGCAAGGGTCTTCCAAGCATTGATGTCTATGTTGCATTTCTTGAGGTAAGCCGTCAAGGTGACTTTGAAGCACTTCCTTTGTCCTCCTCTTGTTCGAGAGCCTTCTATGGGATGGGCAAAGAAGATTTTAATTGGCTGTCGGGTCTCTGACATCCTAAGCACAAGGGCCGGGATTCTCCCCTACCCGGCGGGGCGGGGGAATCCGGTGTAATGGAGTGGCGGGAACCACTCCGTCGTCGGGCCGCCCCAAAGGTGCGGAATTCGCCGCACCTTTAGGGGCCACGTCCTCACCTTGAGGGGCTAGGCCCGCGCCGGAGTGATTTCCGCCACGCCGGCTGGTGGGAAAGGCCTTTGGCACCATGCCAGCCGGCGCCGAAAGGACTTCGCCGGGCGACGCATGCGTGGGAGCGTCAGCGGCCGCTCATGGCATCCCCGCGCATGTGCAGTGGAGGGGGGTCTATTCCGCCTCCGTCATAGTGAAGACCATGGCGAAGGCGGAAGAAAAAGAGTGCCTCCACAGCACAGGCCCGCCCACAGATCGGTGGGCCTGGATCGCGGGCCAGGTCACCGTGGGGGCACCCCCCGGTGCCAGATCGCCCCACGCCCCCGCATGTGGCATTTAGGTGTCATTGTAGACAGCCTAGGTGACAGCATAAATTTTCAAGGGGATCTTGACAGACTAGGTGAATGGCCAAGATTGTAGCAAATGGAATTCAATGTCAGCAAGCGAGAGGTTATCCATTTTAGACCAAAAAAGGAGAGATCAGAGCACTTTCTAAATGGAAAGTGGTTAGGTACATTGGATGTCCAAAGAGACTTGAGGTTCAGGTGCATAGATCTTTATTATGCCAGGAACAAGTGCAGAAAATAATCAAAAACACTAATGGAATGCTGGCCTTTCTATCTAGAGGACTGGAATATAAAGGCACCGAGATTATGCTGCAGCTATACAAAACCCTGGTTAGATCCCACTTGGAGCTCTGGGCACCACACCTTAGGAAGGATATTTTGGCCTTGGAGGGAGTGCAACGTAGGTTGACCAAAATGATACCTGGGCTCCAAGGGTTGAGTTACGAGGAGAGATTACTCAAATTAGACTTGTTTTTGCTGGATTTTAGAAGGTTAAGGGATGATCTTATCGAAGTATTCAAGCTATTAACAGGGAAAGACGGGGTAGATCAAGACAAACTATTTCCATTGGTTGGAGATTCTAAAACTGGGGGGCATGGTCTAAAAATTAGGGCCAGACCGTTCATGAGAGATGTCCGGAAGAACTTCTTCACTCAAAGGGTGGTAGAAGTTTGGAACTCTCTCCCACAAACAGCAGCTGAAACTAGATAAGTTGTTATTTCATTTCATTTCATTTCATTTTAAATCTGAGATATATAGAATTTTCTTAATCACAGTTATTAAGGGATATGGGCCAAAGGCAGGTATATGGAGTTAAGTCACTTATCAACCTCAATCTCATTGAATGGCAGGACAGGTTCGAGGGGCTGAATGGCCTTCTCCTGTTCCTATGATTCCTTTGATTCCTAAGTAGTCCTCAGTTGCTGTCAGTTCTCAAAAATTTATTCTGGCGACAAGTGAGGAGTTAAATATTTTCTTTTTTCTTTAAATTTAGAGTAATTCATTTTTTCCAATTAAGGGGCAATTCAGCGTGGCCAATCTACCTAGCTTGCACATCGTTGGGTTGTGGGGGCGAAACCCGCGCAAACACGGTGAGAATGTGCAAACTCCACATGGACACTGACCTAGAGCCGGGATCGAACCTGGGACCTCGGTGCCGTGAGGCAACAGGGCTAACCCACTGCGCCGCCGTGCTGCCCCGTGAGGAGTTAAATTAAAGGTGTTCAATGTGATGGTATCAAAAATCTGTTTGTGGGGTGTGAGTGGTTGTGGTGCTGGGGAAAGGGAAGGGGGGAGCAGGGGAGGTGGGGCGGGTGCAATAGCTGAGGCCAGTGGTATATTATCATGAATTAGTGCTTTCCTGGGACCGGATGATATTTAGTGGGATTTGACATTCTCGGCTGAAATATCAGGGGCATAATTGCCAGGTTCATTGCCTGCGTTTCTGAGTAATCCTCAGATTGGGAGCTAAACTATATTGCAAAGTGACGTTACATTTTGTAATTTTTCTTGGAAAAGGTCAGTCTTCAAACAGGTATTAATTTCTTCAGTCGTAAAAAGTCAAGTCTCCTGTATGTTAAATCCTGCAGTTTTATATATTTAAATAATGCCATTAATTTAGAGTTCTTTGTTTAGAGTTAACGCTATAAAATTTTATCCCCCTCAGAGGTTGATTTCTATTGTCTCATTTCGATCACATTAGACCTGCTGAGAGACAAATGGGTCTGAAGCATCCGAGGTTGCAGACGGATGTAAAAGCAACTTTCGTGTCTCACCCAATCTCCACTAGAATTCTGGTCAAGAAGTGCCTCCCGGCATCAATGCTGCGGAATTTCTAAGTGCATTGAAGAAAATGCCCAACTGTCCAAGTGCCAACCTGCATGGAAAGATTTAATTAAACTATCTCATTGTTGTCAGAATCTTAACTTTCAGCTTTTGCTTGTGAAGTGAGCTTCTGTTAGAAGAAGGCAATGGGGTTGATTTTGCGATTGGCATCTCCAGTTGGGAAGTGAGAGGCCCAGAAGCTTTGCATCACTGCTCATATTCAGACCCACAGTTTCCAAAGCGGCACCTTGCGAATTCTGCTCTTTTGGGCTCACTCAGTTGGAGGATTGGATTGGATTGGATTTGTTTATTGTCACGTGTACCGAGGTACAGTGAAAAGTATTTTTCTGCGAGCAGCTCAACAGATCATTAAGCACATGAGAAGAAAAGGGAATAAAAGAAAATACATAATAGGGCAACACAACATATACAATGTAACTACGTAAGCACTGGCATCGGATGAAGCATACAGGGTGTAGTGTTAATGAGGTCAGTCCATAAGAGGGTCATTTAGGAGTCTGGTGACAGTGGGGAAGAAGCTGTTTTTGAGTCTGTTCGTGCGTGTTCTCAGACTTCTGTATCTCCTGCCCGATGGAAGAAGTTGGAAGAGTGAGTAAGCCGGGTGGAAGGGATCTTTGATTATGCTGCTCGCTTTCCCCAGGCAGCGGGAGGTGTAGAAGGAGTCAATGGATGGGAGGCAGGTTTGTGTGATGGACTGGGCGGTGTTCACGACTCTCTGAAGTTTCTTGTGGTCCTGGGCCGAGCAGTTGCCATACCAGGCTGTGATGCAGCCCGATAGGATGCTTTCTATGGTGCATCTGTAAAAGTTGGCAAGGGTTAATGTGGACATGCCGAATTTCCTTAGTTTCCTGAGGAAGTACAGGTGCTGTTGTGCTTTCTTGGTGGTAGCGTCGATGTGGGTGGACCATGACAGATTTTTGGAGATGTGCACCCCTAGGAATTTGAAACTGCTAACCATCTCCACCTCGGCCCCGTTGATGCTGACAGGGGTGTGTACAGTACTTTGCTTCCTGAAGTCAATGACCAGCTCTTTAGTTTTGCTGGGAGCGAGGGATAGATTGTTGTCGCTGCACCACTCCACTAGGTTCTCTATGTCCCTCTTGTATTCTGACTCGTCGTTATTCGAGATCTGGCCCACTATGGTCGTATCGTCAGCAAACATGTAGATGCAGTTGGAACCAAGTTTTGCCACGCAGTCGTGTGTGTACAGAGAGTAGAGTAGGGGGCTAAATACGCAGCCTTGCAGGGCGCCGGTGTTGGGAACTATTGTGGAGGAGGTGTTGTTGTTCATTCTTACTGATTGTGGTCTGTTGGTGAAGCCACTTAAAATGGCCAACTCCCAATTCAAAATGGCGAACGGCAAAGGCTGGTGGGAAAGTCAGCTAACAAGACAAAAACGAGCAGCTGCAGGTTGGCTGTGTATTTACCTCTGGAAAGGCCAGATAAGATCGATACCAGCAACCATCAGCATAACAAAACACCAGCCATCTGCATACTAATGAGCAATCCCCGGGAACAATAAGCAACATTTAGACACACAAAGCAAAACCAGACTCTTCGGCGCCAGCAGGAGCCTACACAAAAGGAGGTGAACGAGCATCTCAAGACCGCCCATCGATCAGGGAACCGCTCCAGCATTGGAGAAAATCGAACCAAGTGATTGGGACAAAGTCCAATCACTTGGGACCAGGTACAGGGTCCACCCCGAAAGGCAGGAAGCCCCTGGGGACTATAAGAATTGAGACCCAAGTTCAAATCGCTCTTCTCTTCAGCTCTTCACCACCGCTGCTCTCTCTTCACTTTTCAGCAGCCGATCGAACCTCTAAGTCTTACATAAGAACTAGAACATAAGAACTAGGAGCTGGAGTAGGCCATCTGGCCCCTCGAGCCTGCCCCACCATTCAATGAGATCATGGCTGATCTTTTGTGGACTCAGCTCCACTTTCCGGCCCGAACACCATAACACTTAATCCCTTTATTCTTCAAAAAACTATCTATCTTTATCTTAAAAACATTTAATGAAGGAACCTCTACTGCTTCACTGGGCAAGGAATTCCATGGGTTCACAACCCTTTGGGTGAAGAAGTTCCTCCTAAACTCAGTCCTAAATCTACTTCCCCTTATTTTGAAGCTATGCCCCCTAGTTCTGCTTTCACCCGCCAGTGGAAACAACCTGCCCGCATCTATCCTATCTATTCCCTTCATAATCTTATATGTTTCTATAAGATCCCCCCTCATCCTTCTAAATTCCAACGAGTACAGTCCCAGTCTACTCAACCTCTCCTCGTAATCCAACCCCTTCAGCTCTGGGATTAACCTAGTGAATCTCCTCTGCACACCCTCCAGTGCCAGTACATCTTTTCTCAAGTAAGGAGACCAAAACTGAACACAATACTCCAGGAGTGGCCTCACTAACACCTTATACAATTGCAGTATAACCTCCCTAGTCTTAAACTCCATCCCTCTAGCAATGAAGGACAACATTCCATTTGCCTTCTTAATCACCTGTAAACCAACTTTTTGCGACTCATGCACTAGCACACCCAGGTCTCTCTGCACAGCAGAATGTTTTTATATTTTATCATATAAATAATAATCCCTTTTGCTGTTATTCCTACCAAAATAGATAACCTCACATTTGTCAACATTGTATTCCATCTGCCAGACCCTAGCCCATTCACTTAGCCTAGCCAAATCCCTCTGCAGACTTCCAGTATCCTCTGCACTTTTTGCTTTACCACTTATCTTAGTGTCGTCTGCAAACTTGGACACATTGCCCTTGGTTCCCAACTCCAAATCATCGATGTAAATTGTGAACAGTTGTGGGCCCAACACTGATCCCTGAGGGACACCACTAGCTACTGATTGCCAACCAGAGAAACACCCATTAATCCCCACTCTTTGCTTTCTATTAATTAACCAATCCTCTATCCATGCTACTACTTTCCCCTTAATGCCATGCATCTTTATCTTATGCAGCAACCTTTTGTGTGGCACCTTGTCAAAGGCTTTCTGGAAATCCAGATATACCACATCCATTGGCTCCCCGTTATCTACTGCACTGTTAATGTCCTCAAAAAATGCCACTAAATTAGTTAGGCACGACCTGCCCTTTATGAACCCATGCTGCGTCTGTCCAATGGGACAATTTCCATCCAGATGCCTCGCTATTTCTTCCTTGATGATAGATTCCAGCATCTTCCCTACTACCAAAGTTAAGCTCACTGGCCTATAATTACCCACTTTCTGCCTACCTCCTTTTTTAAACAGTGGTGTCACGTTTGCTAATTTCCAATCAGCCGGGACCACCCCAGAGTCTAGTGAATTTTGGTAAATTATCACTAGTGCATTTGCAATTTCCCTAGCCATCTCTTTCAGTACTCTGGGATGCATTCCATCAGGTCCAGGAGACTTGTCTACCTTTAGCCCCATTAGCTTTCCCATCACTACCTCCTTGGTGATAACAATCCTCTCAAGGTCCTCACCTGTCATAGCCTCATTTCCATCAGTCACTGGCATGTTATTTGTGTCTTCCACTGTGAAGACCGACCCAAAAAACCTGTTCAGTTCCTCAGCCATTTCCTCATCTCCCATTATTAAATCTCCCTTCTCATCCTCTAAAGGACCAATATTTACCTTAGCCACTCTTTTTTGTTCTTTATATTTGTAGAAACTTTTACTATCTGTTTTTATATTCTGAGCAAGTTTACTCTCATAATCTATCTTACTCTTCTTTATAGCTTTTTTAGTAGCTTTCTGTTGCCCCCTAAAGATTTCCCAGTCCTCTAGTCTCCCACTGATCATTGCTACTTTGTATGTCTTTTCCTTCAATTTGATACTCTCCCTCATTTCCTTAGATATCCACGGTCGATTTTCCCTCTTTTTTACCGTCCTTCCTTTTTGTTGGTATAAACCTTTGCTGAGCGCTGTGAAAAATCACTTGGAAGGTTCTCCACTGTTCCTCAACTGTTTCACCATAAAGTATTTGCTCCCAGTCTACCTTAGCTAGTTCTTCTCTCATCCCATTGTAATCTCCTTTGTTTAAGCACAAAACACTAGTGCTTGATTTTACCTTCTCACCCTCCACCTGTATTTTAAATTCCACCATATTGTGATCGCTCCTTCCGAGAGGATCCCTAACTATGAGATCCTGAATCAATACTGCCTCATTACACAGGACCAGATCTAGGACCGCTTGTTCCCTCGTAGGTTCCATTACATACTGTTCTAGGAAACTACCGCGGATACATTCTATAAACTCCTCCTCAAGGCTGCCTTGAACGACCTGGTTAAACCAATCGACATGTAGATTAAAATCCCCCATGAAAACTGCTGTACCATTTCTACATGCATCAGTTATTTCTTTGTTTATTGCCTGCCCCACCATAATGTTCCTAGTTGGTGGCCTATAGACTACTCCTACCAGTGACTTTTTCGCCTTACTATTCCTGATTTCCACCCAAATGGATTCAACCTTATCCTCCATTGCACCGATGTCATCCCTTACTGTTGCCCGGATGTCATCCTTAAATAACAGAGCTACACCACCTCCCTTACCATCCACTCTGACCTTACGAATAGTTTTATACCCTCGGATATTTAACTCCCAGTCGTGACCATCCTTTAACCATGTTTCAGTAATGGCCACTAAATCATAGTCATTCACGATGATTTGCGCCATCAACTCATTTACCTTATTCCGAATACTACGAGCATTCAGGTAAAGTACACTTATGTTGGCTTTTTTACCTCTGTTCTGAATCTTAACACCTCGATCAGTAACCTCTCCTAAGTTATATTTCCTCTGAACCTTTCTCCTAATTTTCCTTGTAACAACCTGCCTCGTCGCTTACCATTAATGTTTTCACTTCCCGTTTTATTCCTTTTAGTATTCCTGGTCCTATTCACTGAGATCCCCTCAGTCACTGTACCTTGTACTGTCGCCCTTTTTGATTTTTGACTATGGCTTCTCTGCCTTACATTTTCCCCCTTACTGCCTTTTGTTTCTGTCCCTGTTTTACTACCTTCCAACTTCCTGCATCGGTTCCCATCCCCCTGCCACATTAGTTTAAACTCTCCCCAACAGCTCTAGAAAACACCCCCCAGGACATCGGTTACAGTCCTGCCCAGGTGCAGACCGTCCGGTTTGTACTGGTCCCACCTCCCCCAGAACCGGTTCCAATGTACCAGGAATTTGAATCCCTCCCTCTTGCACCATCTCTCGAGCCACGCATTCATCCTATCTATCCTGACATTCCTACTCTGACTAGCGCGTAGCACTGGTAGCAATCCTGAGATTACTACCTTTGAGGTCCTACTTTTTAGTTTAACTCCTAACTCCCTAAATTCAGCTTGTAGGACCTCGTCCCGTTTTTTACCTATATTGTTGGTGCCTATGTGCACCACGACAGCTGGCTGTTCACCCTCCCCCCCCCCCCCCCCCCCAGAATGTCCTGCAGCCGCTCTGAGACATCCTTGATCCTTGCATGGAGGCAACATACCATCCTGGAGTCTCGATTGCGTCCCCAGAACCGCCTGTCTATTCCCCTTACAATTAAGTCCCCTATCACTATAGCCCTGCCATTCTTCCTCCTGCCCAGCTGCGCAGCAGAGCCAGCCACGGTGCCATGAACCTGGCTGCTGCTGCCTTCCCCTGGTGAGCCATCTCCCTCAACAGTATCCAAAGCGGTATATCTGTTTTGCAGGGAAATGACCGCAGAGGACACCTGCACTGCCTTCCTACTCTTGCTCTGTCTTTTGGTCACCCATTTTCTATCTCCCTCAGTACCTTTCACCTGCGGTGTGACCAACTCGCTAAACGTGCTATCCACGACATCCTCAGCATCGCAGATGCTCCAAAGTGAGTCTATCCGCAGCTCCAGAGCCGTCAAGCGGTCTAACAGGAGCTGCAACTGGACACACTTCTTGCACGTGAAGGAGTCAGGGACAGTGGACATGTCCCTGAGCTCCCACATCGCCCACGAGGAGCATGACACGGGTCCGAGATCTCCTGCTGTGTCTTAAACCTTCGGTTAACTTCAACAATTACAATTTCCCCCCCAAAATTAAATAAATAAATGAACAACGAAGAAAAAAATAAATAAATATACCAATGAAAAGAAACAGAAAAACAGAAACACTACTTACCAGTCACTTACCAGGGACAAAAAGCACTTCTCCCCACCCGGCTTCGAATTCCCACCTAGATTCAAATTCCCAAACTCACTCTTGGTTCTGTCTCACTCTGGCTGTGTCTTCTCTGGCTCACTGGGAGAACTTACTTCAACGCTCGCTACGAGATAGGCGCTCCTAGCTACCAACCTGTACCAACTTCGAATCCCGCAGGCTCAGAACCCGAACGAAAGGCCATTTGTTTTCCTGACCTGGTGGGCCAGTTCCAAGTTAAGTATAGGCCTGTTAGTTGTAGAAGTAGCTTAGACGTAGAATTTGTGCATGAGTAGCGATTACTGTGTATAATAAATGTGCTTTGATTTAAATCTTACTAATCGGTGTATTGGATTATTGATCATTACTCGGACATGAACCATGTGGCGGTATCATAAAGATACCTGGCGACTCAAGAGCAAAGGTGATAAAACAGAGCAATTAAACTAAGGCAAAGTTAGCAACATTGGTCAGAAAATCGAGGATCCAGTTGCAGAGTGGGGAGCCAAGTCCTAGTTTTTGGAGCTTTGATATGAGCTTGGCTGGGATTATGGTGTTGAAGGCGAAGCTGTAGTCAATAAATAGGAGTCTAATGTAGGAGTCCTTGTTTTTGAGATGGTCCAGGGATGAGTGTAGGACCAGGGAAACGGTGTCTGATGTGGACTGGTTGCAGCGGTATGCGAATTGCAGTGGATCAAGGCGTTCTGGGAGTATGGAGGTGATGCGCTTCATGGTCAACCTCTCGAAGCACTTCATTACGACTGAAGTCAGGGCCACTGGTCGGTAGTCATTGAGGCACGTTGCCTGGTTCTTCTTTGGTACCGGTATGATGGCGGTCTTCTTGAAGCAGGTGGGGACCTCGGAGTGGAGTAGGGATAGGTTAAAGATGTCCGCGAATACCTCTGCCAGCTGGTCCGCGCGGGCTCTGAGTGCACGACCAGGGATCCCGTCCGGGCCCGTCGCCTTCCGAGGGTTCACTGTCAGGAAGGCCAATCTGACATCGGAAGCTGTGATGGTGGGTAAGGGTGAATTATGGGCTGCTGGGGCACTCGACAGCGGATTGTTGGTTACCTGCTCGAACCGAGCATAGAATGCATTGAGTTCATCGGGGAGGGGTGCGCTGCTGCCAGAGATACTGTTCGGCTTTGCTTTGTAGCCCGTTATGTTGTTTAGTCCTTGCCACAACCGCCGAGAGTCTGTCTGTGACTCTAGCTTGGTTTGATATTCTCTCTTGGCATCTCTGATGGCTTTGCGGAGGTCGTACCTGGATTTCTTGTATAGGTCAGGGTCGTCTGCCTTGAACGCCTCAGATCTGTCCTTCAGTAGGGAGTCAATCTCGCGATTGAGCCATGGTTTCCAGTTGGGGAACGCACGTACTGCTTTCTTTGGCACGCAGTCGTCCACACATTTGCTGATGAAGTCTGTGACGATGGTGCATACTCATTTAATTTGGTCGCTGAGTTCTTAAATATGGACCAGTCCAGTGTCTCTAAGCAGTCACGTAAGAGCTCTTCTGTCTCCTCGGACCAGCACTGCACAACCTTCTTAGCTGGATTCTCCCGCTTGGGTTTCTGCTTGTATGCTGGGAGAAGGAGCACCGTCTTATAGTCTGATTTCCCAAAGTGAGGTCGGGGGATGGAACGGTAGGCGCCTTTGATTTTTGAGCAGCAGTGGTCAAGAGTGTTGTCACCCCTGGTGGGACAGGAGATGTGCTGGTGGAATTTTGGCAGTACACTCTTGAGGTTGGCCTTGTTGAAGTCTCCAGCCACGATGAACAAGGCCTCCGGGTGTTCCGTTTCGTAGTTGTTCATTACTGTGTATAGTTCGCCCAGCACCTTCCTCACTTCTGCTTGAGGTGGGATGTAGACCGCTGTGATAATGGCTGAAGTGAACACACATAGAACATAGAACATAGAAAATACAGCACAGAACAGGCCCTTCGGCCCACGATGTTGTGCCGAACCTTTGTCCTAGATTAATCATAGATTATCATTGAATTTACAGTGCACAAGGAGGCCATTCGGCCCTTTGAGTCTGCACCGGCTCTTGGAAAGAGCACCCTACCCAAACTCGACACCTCCACCCAACACCAAGGGCAATTTGGACATTAAGGGCAATTTATCATTGGCCAATTCACCTTACCCGCACATCTTTGGATTGTGGGTGGAAACCGGAGCACCCGGAGGAACCCCGCAGACACGGGGAGGACGTGCAGACTCCGCACAGACAGTGACCCAAGCCGGAATCGAATCTGGGACCCTGGAGCTGTGAAGCAATTTTGCTATCCACAATGCTACCGTGCTGCCCTTGAGAACAAATAAATCTACACTATATCATTTAACCGTAATCCATGTACCTATCCAATAGCTGCTTGAAGGTCCCTAATGTTTCCGACTCAACTACTTCCACAGGCAGTGCATTCCATGCCCCCACTACTCTCTGGGTAAAGAATCTACCTCTGATATCCCTCCTATATCTTCCAACTTTCACCTTAAATTTATGTCCCCTTGTAATGGTTTGTTCCACCCGGGGAAAAAGTCTCTGACTGTCTACTCTATCTATTCCCCTGATCATCTTATAAACCTCTATCAAGTCGCCCCTCATCCTTCTCCGTTCTAATGAGAAAAGGCCTAGCACCCTCAACCTTTCCTCGTAAGACCTACTCTCCATTCCAGGCAACATCCTGGTAAATCTTCTTTGCACCTTTTCCAAAGCTTCCACATCCTTCCTAAAATGAGGCGACCAGAACTGTACACAGTACTCCAAATGTGGCCTTACCAAAGTTTTGTACAGCTGCATCATCACCTCACGGCTCTTAAATTCAATCCCTCTGTTAATGAACGCGAGCACACCATAGGCCTTCTTCACAGCTCTATCCACTTGAGTGGCAACTTTCAAAGATGTATGAACATAGACCCCAAGATCTCTCTGCTCCTCCACATTGCCAAGAAATCTACCGTTAACCCTGTGTTCCGCATTCATATTTGTCCTTCCAAAATGGACAACCTCACACTTTTCAGGGTTAAACTCCATCTGCCACTTCTCAGCCCAGCTCTGCATCCTATCTATGTCTCTTTGCAGCTGACAACAGCCCTCCTTACTATCCACAACTCCACCAATCTTCGTATCGTCTGCAAATTTACTGACCCACCCTTCAACTCCCTCATCCAAGTCATTAATGAAAATCACAAACAGCAGAACTGATCCCTGCGGTACGCCACTGGTAACTGGGATCCAGGCTGAATATTTGCCATCCACCACCACTCTCTGACTTCTATCGGTTAGCCAGTTCGTTATCCAACTGGCCAAATTTCCCACTATCCCATGCCTCCTTACTTTCTGCATAAGCCTACCATGGGGAACTTTATCAAATGCCTTACTAAAATCCATGTACACTACATCCACTGCTTTACCTTCATCCACATGCTTGGTCACCTCCTCAAAGAATTCAATAGGATTTGTAAGGCAAGACCTACCCCTCACAAATCCGTGCTGACTATCCCTAATCAAGCAGTGTCTTCCAGATGCTCAGAAATCCTATCCTTCAGTACCCTTTCCATTACTTTGCCTACCACCGAAGTAAGACTAACTGGCCTGTAATTCCCAGGGTTATCCCTAGTCCCTTTTTTGAACAGGGGCACAACATTCGCCACTCTCCAATCCCCTGGTACCACCCCTGTTGACAGTGAGGACGAAAAGATCATTGCCAACGGCTCTGCAATTTCATCTCTTGCTTCCCATAGAATCCTTGGATATATCCCGTCAGGCCCGGGGGACTTGTCTATCCTCAAGTTTTTCAAAATGCCCAACACATCTTCCTTCCTAACAAGTATTTCCTCGAGCTTACCAATCTGTTTCACACTGTCCTCTCCAACAATATCGCCCCTCTCATTTGTAAATACAGAAGAAAAGTACTCGTTCAAGACCTCTCCTATCTCTTCAGACTCAATACACAATCTCCCGCTACTGTCCTTGATCGGACCTACCCTCGCTCTAGTCATTCTCATATTTCTCACATAAGTGTAAAAGGCCTTGGGGTTTTCCTTGATCCTACCCGCCAAAGATTGTTCATGCCCTCTCTTAGCTCTCCTAATCCCTTTCTTCAGTTCCCTCCTGGCTATCTTGTATCCCTCCAATGCCCTGTCTGAACCTTGTTTCCTCAGCCTTACATAAGTCACCTTTTTCCTCTTAACAAGACATTCAACCTCTCTTGTCAACCATGGTTCCCTCACTCGACCATCTCTTCCCTGCCTGACAGGGACATACATATCAAGGACACGTAGCACCTGTTCCTTGAACAAGTTCCACATTTCACTTGTGTCCTTCCCTGCCAGCCTATGTTCCCAACTTATGCACTTCAATTCTTGTCTGACAACATCGTATTTACCCTTCCCCCAATTGTAAACCTTGCCCTGTTGCACGTACCTATCCCTCTCCATTACTAAAGTGAAAGTCACAGAATTGTGGTCACTATCTCCAAAATGCTCCCCCACTAACAAATCTATCACTTGCCCTGGCTCATTACCCAGTACTAAATCCAATATTGCCCCTCCTCTGGTCGGACAATCTGCATTACTAAAGTGAAAGTCACAGAATTGTGGTCACTATCTCCAAAATGCTCCCCCACTAACAAATCTATCACTTGCCCTGGCTCATTACCCAGTACTAAATCCAATATTGCCCCTCCTCTGGTCGGACAATCTACATACTGCGTTAGAAAAGCTTCCTGGACACACTGCACAAACGCCACCCCATCCAAACTATTTGATCGAAAGAGTTTCCACTCAATATTTGGGAAGTTAAAGTCGCCCATGACTACTACCCTATGACTTCTGCACTATTCCAAAATCTGTTTCCCAATCTGTTCCTCCACATCTCTGCTACTATTGGGGGGCCTATAGAAAACTCCTAACAAGGTGACTGCTCCTTTCCTATTTCTGACTTCAACCCATACTACCTCAGTAGGCTGATACTCCTCGAACTGCCTTTCTGCAGCTGTTATACCATCTCTAATTAATAATGCCACCCCCCCACCTCTTTTACCACCCTCCCTAATCTTATTGAAACATCTATAACCAGGGACCTCCAACAACCATTTCTGCCCCTCTTCTATCCAAGTTTCCGTGATGGCCACCACATCGTAGTCCCAAGTACCGATCCATGCCTTAAATTCACCCACCTTATTCCTGATGCTTCTTGCGTTGAAGTATACACACTTCAACCCCTCTCCGTGCCTGCAAGTACTCTCCTTTGTCAGTGTTCCCTTCCCCACTGCCTCATTACACGCTTTGGAATCCTGAATATCGGCTACCTTAGTTGCTGGACTACAAATCCGGTTCCCATTCCCCTGCCAAATTAGTTTAAACCCTCCTGAAGAGTACTAGAAAACCTCCCTCCCAGGATATTGGTGCCCCTCTGGTTCAGATGCAACCCGTCCTGCTTGTACAGGTCCCACCTTCCCCAGAATGCGCTCCAATTATCCAAATACCTGAATCCCTCCCTCGTACACCATTCCTGCAGCCACGTGTTCAACTGCACTCTCTCCCTATTCCTAGCCTCGCTATCACATGGCACCGGCAACAAACCAGAGATGACAACTCTGTCTGTCCTGGCTTTTAACTTCCAGCCTAACTCACTAAACTTGTTTATTACCTCCACACCCCTTTTCCTACCTATGTCGTTGGTACCAATGTGCACCACAACTTCTGGCTGCTCACCCTCCCCCTTAAGGATCCTGAAGACACGATCCGAGACATCCCTGGCCCTGGCACCCAGGAGGCAACATACCTTCTGGGAGTCTCGCTCGCGACCACAGAATCTCCTATCTATTCCCCTAACCATTGAATCTCCTACAACTATTGCTTTTCTATTCTCCCCCCTTCCCTTCTGAGCCCCAGAGCCAGACTCAGTGCCAGAGACCTGGCCGCTAGGGCCTTCCCCCGGTAGGTCATCTCCCCCAACAGCATCCAAAACGGTATACTTGTTTTGAAGGGGAATGGCCACGAGGGATTCCTGCACTTTCTGCCTGTTTGTTTTTTTCCCCCTGACTGTAACCCAGCTATTCTTGTCCTGTACCTTGGGTGTGGTTACCTCCTTGTAACTCTTCTCAATCACCCCCTCTGCCTCCCGGATGATCCGAAGTTCATCCAGCTTCAGCTCCAGTTCCCTAACACGGTCTTTGAGGAGCTGAAGTTGGGTGCACTTCCCGCAGGTATAATCAGTGGGGACATCGGTGGTATCCCTCACCACCCACATCCTACAGGAGGAGCATGTAACTGGCCTAGCCTCCATCCCCTCTTACCTGACAGAATATAGCTGCCCTGTGGTCTAACTAGATCTCCGCCCTCCGACCCTGCTCCCAGTCAGCTACACTTTCTGTAAACTCCTGGCTCTCTTCGCACTCTTTGCGGAAATGTCGGAAACAAAATGAAAGGAGCGCCTTACTCCCTCCTCACCTAACTCCCTCGGTCACCAAACTCTCACTATCGCACTCAAATGCACCAAATTCAGCACTCCCTCGGTCACCAAACTCTCACTATCGCACTCAAATGCACCAAATTCAGCACTCAGTGCAAACAAAGTCTGCACTGTAGGGGATCACTTTTATACTGTGAATCTAGCCTCTGAAAACTGGCCTAATCCAATTAACTAATTAACAAGCTCCAGCTGCAAGTGCCTACAAGTAGAAGCCGGTTTAAAGCTTATTGAAAATTCACCTTCTTCTAAACCAAACAGCAACTTTTAAGCTAATTCACTAAATAAAAGAAAGACTAAACTTTAGATAAAAATGAAGCCTTATACTCCCTCGGTCACCAAACTCTCACTATCGCACTCAAATGCACCAAATTCAGCACTCAGTGCAAAAAAAAAAAAAAAAAACACGTGGAAGATAATATGGACAGCACTTCACGGTCAGGTATTCCAGGTCTGGGGAGCAGTAGGTCGCCAGAGTCGCCACATCCAAGCACCGGGAGGAGTTGAGGAGGCAAACCCCTCCACCCTTCGCTTTGCCTGATGATGCCGTGCGGTCCGCCCGCTGAATTGAGAAGCCTTCAGGTTGTATGGCACAGTCCGGTGAGACGGGGGTGAGACACGTCTCTGTGAAACAGAGCACACAGCAGTCTCTTACTTCCCTCTGGGAGGTAAGTCTGGTGTTAAGTTCATCCAGCTTGTTTTCGATCGCTTGGACGTTTGCCAGGAGTATGCTGGGGAGAGGGGTCTTGAAACCGCGTTGCTTCAATCTAACCTGCAGACCGCCGCGTTTCCATCGCTTCCTCGGTCGGCGGCTGCTGCTGGATGATCCTGGGATCCGATGGCAGATGTCAGCTCTTGTGGAAGGTATGTGGTTGCGTCTGGCGGGATCCAGGGTGCTGGCGGGGACCAGGGCGCTGTTTATGTATCTGGAGTCGCGTCTGGCAAGGTCCCGGGCGCTGGTTGAGGTAGAGGAGTTGCTAGGGGGGCATGTTTGTGATCTGGTGTTCTACGGGCACGGGAATACCTTGCAGCGCGTTTGGGTCCTTGCGTGGGGTCTCTGCTGTTTTGGGGGTCCTGGGTCATTGGCAGAGGCTTCCTGAGGCAGGTTGGGCTGGGTCCTGTGGTCTGTTACCTCCCTGGGCACTCCTGGCGTCGGATCTTGAAGTAGGCCCGGTCGGGCCTCCACTTGGATTTTTCTTTCTTCCATCACCAAGTAGGTCGGGTTGTTGGGCGGGCCTCTCTGGGTCGGGTCACTGGGCGGGTCTCTGGGGGTCGAGTTGGGCCGGGTCTTGCCGTCCGGGGTCGGATCGGGACTGGGCAAGGCGATCCGGGGGCTGGCGTCGGTAGTTAGGCCGGGTTGGGAGCTCCGAGGTCCAGGTCGGCTCCAAATCGAAGTCGGGGCTTCACTTCCGGTTTGGGCCCGATCTTCTTCCAGGTCGCGGAGGTCAGGTCGGGTCGGGTCACATGGTCTCCAAGGGCCTCGGAGGATGTTCAAGCCTGCAAGAGAAGATAAAAGAGAGAGGTTAGTAATAATGTTAGTTTTAGAATTAATTTTTAAAAGATTAGAACGAGTATAGGTTAAGTAAAAAGTGGATCTGTTTGGGAGAGCTCGCAGAGAGTCGCCTCGCTCCAGCGCCATCTTGGTAAGGAAGGCGGAAGAATCCTTACGGGAGGCTTGTCAAATCTCCAAGGCACAGCCTCCCGTACAATTAAAAGAAACAAAAGAAGAGGCTGGAGAGTTTAGATGGTGAAGATTGAACCCTGAAAAGTGGGAAAGAGTACCAGCTGGCAAGCATGTGGCGGGGAGGGGGATGTTGGGAAAAAAGAGCAGTGGAGTTTGGGGAAAGGGAGTGAGCATGAAGAGGATCCTCGGGATATTGAAAGATCAGCATGAAGAAAGAAATGTTCAACAAAGACTGCTTCATTCTTATTTCCTAGTTTTTTTCAATTGTAAGTAGATATACTTTCCTGTCACTTCCTCATTCTGAGGGTGAACACAGAAATGTTGACTGAAAATGTAATTTAATACTATTTAAAATGCCTCCTACTGATCGTTAGGTGGTAATATAATGATAAAATATGCCATTGGCATTAATATTGTGATGTTTAATTCAAGCAGATTCTGAACTTGTGGAGGAAGCTCAATTTTTTCTGCCTAGTAATAAATAATCAGCTGTGTATCAGGTTCAAAGACAAAATTCTGCTCAAGCATTTGCCAGCTCTTTTCAAAAGTAATTGGAGAGGAGATCATCTGTCAGTGATATTTCCTGATGGCGGATCAATTCAGACTCACATTAACCTGATCAGTTCACAGTTTTCTTTTGTTATGACTGCATAATCAGACCTCTGAATCAATACATCACTCCTCTTTGCGCAAGAGATTGAATGATAGGGAAGTATATTATCCACCGCTCTCATCTACTTTTCAGTTCAGGTTTCAGTTCTTGCCTGTGGTAATGAAATTAGCTGAAAGCATAGAAAGTCCATCCATCAAAGGAATTTCTCCCACAACTCAGACAGGCAATAATAGATCTCTATTTCTTGTGACGCTTGGCAAAGATCATTAGAATTTGTCTGAATAAAATCAGCAAAGAGAGATGAAGGCGAGCTCCACTTCCATAAGTTTGATGAAATGCCTTGAATGACCTCTGAGACTGTCACCCTATCTGAAGCACATAAATCAATGTTATAAATCTATCAATCCATTTGATACCCTTATCGCCAGCCACAATTTTGCAAATTTTGAAATTGGAACCTTGATTTTTCTTTTCCACCTTGTGTCTCATTTTTCTAATTGTTAGGCTGAACTGGTTCTTAAGGGAGACCAATGGTATGCTTCCACCAAAGCCAAGCTGGTGCTAAAAAGCCGTTTCAACTGGCCCACACGATGGGCCGAATTTAGTTATGGTGACAGAGGTCCCACCAGCCAGTTTGACATCTGATGGGAGCCCAGGGTCATCTTTCCGCAGGAGGCATCTGCAAATTAAAAATAATAATTTATGCGATGTGGGCGTTGCTGGTTAGGCCAGCAATTATTGCCCTTCAGAAAGTGGTGGCGAGTTGCCTTCTTGAACCGCTGCAGTCCGTGAGGTGTTGCTGCACCCACAGTGCTGTTAGGGAGGGAGTTCCAGGATTTTGACCCAGTGACAGTGAAGGTCTGCCAGCATCTGTCAGGAGAGAAACAGCACCTTTTAGATTTCTCCTTGTCATGCAATTTTAAACCCTTCTTCATTTCTCTTATGGCCTGTATATGGAATTTCAAGCATTTCACTTCACATCCACATTTCAAAGGCCTCTATTTCTTTCTTTATTCATTGTCCAGATTCTGAGGCATTCAGATGCCCCAGATTCTGAAGCATTCCGAGGCATTCACAATGGTGCCCACGTTGTGTGCCGTTGTGGGGCAGCTCAGTGGCACAGTGGTTAGCACCGCTGCCTCACAGTGCCAGAGTTCTGGCTTCAATTCAGGTCCTGGGTGACTGTGTGGAGTTTTCACATTCTCCCCGTGTGTGCGTGGATTTCCTCCGGGTGCGCCAGTTTCCTCCCACAGTCCAAAGATGTGCAGGTTAGGTGGATTGACCATGCTAAATTGCCCTTTAGCGTCTCGGGATGTGCAGGTTATGTGGGATTATAGGGAAAGGTGTTATCTTACTTTAGGCAATATATGCTACTCATTTGTTTATGCCAAGATGGTCTTAACTTGATGATGGTGAATACTCAAAGTCGTCCAGTGAAAACTCATAATTTATTGAGTAACTAATCAATTAACTTGAGAGTTCAATTCCTTAATATTTTCACTAGCTATTAAATTAAACAAGATAGAACTAGATTAAACTATGAACATTTATACTTGCACTCTGAGCTAACTCCACACCTCTGTTCTCTAGTCACAACACACATGAAGAGAACAGGAAAACAGATTGAGCTTGTTTTTATACACCTGTTACTGTTGCCCTCTAGTGATCATTTAACTGTAATGACTATAAATTAACCCCTTATGTATATACATGTACAGAGATCACTACAATAGGGAGGGGGGATGAGCCTGGGTGCAGTGCTCTTTCGGAGGGTCGGTGCAGACTTGCTGGCCGAAATGGCCTCCTTCTGCACCGTGGGAATTCTATGATTTTGGGAAAGTGGATACAATGTAGCATCAGATGACTTTATTTTCCAAATTTTAAGCTTGCGTTTCCTTGTTGTTAATGCATCATTCATCTTCACAAAATTACTTCTGGCTATCTCTATTCTGCTTAGTTACAGCAGAAAGCCAGGCCAATTGGAGATAGCTAGTGAGAGAGAAGGCAGCTCTGCCAGAAATAGTTGGTTTTAGAAGGCTCAAGTGGGATCATCTTTCTCAACCTTGCTAGAAGAAAAGCCATACTATGGAGTAATGTTTAAGAAAAATGGTTGAGATGCCAGAAATCTAAAGTCCAGCTGGTTAAGGAAACTAGAGAAATTAAGAGAGGTTTCTAAGAAGTCTGGAGTTAACGGAGCAGAGGAACTTGTGCACCATAACAAATTACTGTCACAGTGAGTTGAAAAGGCACTGGATCATGAGAGATCAGAAAGCTATCTGCAGTAGTGCTAAGGTGTGTGAGAAATTACTACAGTTTAGGAGATATTGTTTGAAATAATCATGGAAATCGGTGGCTGGATCTCGGATTGTGTAAATGCCTTTAATACGAAGGGAACCTGAAGGGAGAGGTGTAAAACCTGAAAGCAAAACTTTGATGGAAGCAACGGAGAGAAATCACAATTTAAAAGAAGATTTGAAAGTGCGACTTTTGAACATGGAATTTGAAATCACTCGTATGGAAGCTGGAGTTCAGTGAGACAAGATGGTTCAGAGTATAAGAATCATCTAGGGGGATTTTGAAGAGAGATCACAGACATTCACTTGGGATCAGAGAGGAGTGTGTCTGACCACAGTCATCTTTTGTACTTAAAAGGGACTTTGTGTGTTAATGAGACCATCGTAGCTTAAGATATGCTTTGTAATCCGTGTTGATCTTAATGTCTGTGTGTATTAGTTAATCTAAGGGGTGAGTAAAGGAGCATTGCATAATTATCCAATGGTTCATGTTTTCTTGTTGTTAAAACTAATTAGTCGTCCTGTGACTCTATTCCTCCACGTTTTCTAAAAAAAGTTAAAAATTTATATTGAAAATGGCTTTATATATTTACTGGATGAAAATGACTGATTGAGTTTTAAAAGACTGGGGCAATGTTCCAATGACATTAAATTACAGTCTGTAGGATGAGTGAACATTTGCATCGCTGTACAAGACAAATTCTAAAGATGTTAAGTGAAGCCAACCTGTCTGCAGTTCCCGACTTAACTAGGTAGGGGAAAATATCATTAGACATAATAATTTCAGGCAAAGGACTCTGACTGAGAGCAATTCACCAGCCATAATCTAATCAAGTTGAAACCATCAACTTTGAAGCCACTAACCATGACCATATTTGGGTTACTGAATAGTTGATGGGAGAGGAACCAGTGACAAACCAGCTCACCTTCTTTTGAAGGTTTTAAGAAACTGTTATCTCCAGTTCAGATAGAAGTAGAAAATATGCTAAAGTTGCAAGACCCCTCTGTATGCCTCCCTAGGACTCTATCTCTCTCTTTCTATCTAACTTGCAAGTTTGAGTCCTGTCTATTATTTGACTATCCATATGCCACGAGAAGACTTTTTAAAGAAGTCAACTCAGCAGCTGCTATTTCAGACGAAAAAATAAATCGACCAATATCTTTAAACCACTTCAACACCAAATCCTAATGCACCACCAAGCTCAGCTTTGATCCACCCAAGCTAACAACCTATGAGACCCATATAAATTTAATCTTTATTTGAATTTAGCATATCACTTAATCTATCACCCCACTTGGTAACCTATTTTTGCATGTATGAACATGTTTTTATTATTTTACTCAGATCAGTTACGTGATCAGTTACGTACAATACATATTATCCTCTTTCCTTTAAAAAAAACCTGAAGGAGACTGCCTGTTGGTGTATTTTACAGTCACAGCACAAAAACTGTTAACCATAAGACCATAAGACATAGGAGCAGAATAAGGCCACTCGGCCCATTCGGTCTGCTCCGCCATTCAATCATGGCTGATATTTACTGATCCCCATTCTTCTGCCTTCTTCCCTAACCCCTGATCCCCTTTTTAATCAAGGACCTATCTATCTCAGTCTTAAAGACACTCAGTGATTTGACCTCCACAGCCTTCTGCGGTAAAGAATTCCCCGAATTTACCACCCTCTGGCTGAAGAAATTCCTCCTCATCTCTGTTTTAAAGGAGTGTCCCTTTAGTCTGAGATTGTGTCCTCTGCTTCTAGTTTTTCCTACAAGTGGAAACATCCTCTCCACTTCCACTCTATCCAGGCCTCGCAGTATCCTGTAAGTTTCAATCAGATCCCCACTCATCCTTCTAAACTCCAATGAGTACAGACCCAGAGTCCTCAACCATTCCTCATACAACAAGTTCTTCATTCCAGGGATCATTCTTGTGAACCTCCTCTGGACCCTTTCCAAGGCCAGCACATCCTTCCTTAGAAATGGGGCCCAAAACTGCTCACAATACTCCAAATGGGGTCTGTCCAGAGCCTTATACAGCCTTAGAAGTACATCGCTGGTCTTTTATTCTAGTTCTCTTGACATGAATGCTAACATTGCATTTGCCTTCTTAACTGCCGACTGAACCTGCCCGTTAACTTTAAGAGAATCGTGAACAAGGACTCCCAAGTCCTTTTGTGCTTCTGATTTCCTAAGCATTTCCCCATTTAGAAAATAGTTCCATGCCTAAATTCCTTCTTTCAAAATGCAGAACCTCACACTTTTCCACATTGTGTTTCATTTGCCACTTCATTGCCCACTCTCCTAGCTTGTCCAAATCCTTCTTCAGCCCCCTTGCTTCCTCAATTCTACCTGTCCCTCTACAGATCTTTGTATCATCTTCAAACTTAGCAACAGTGCCTTCAGTTCCTTCTTCCAGATCATTAATGTATATTGTAAAATGTTGTGGTCCCAGCACAGACTCCTGAGGCACACCACTAGTCACCGGCTGCCATCCTGAAAAATACCCCTTTATCCCCACTCTCGGCCTTCTGCCAGTCAGCCAATCTTCTATCCATGCCAAGATCTTACCTTGAACACCATGGGCTCTTAACTTATTTAACAGTCTCCATTACGGCACCTTGTCAAAGGCCTTCTGGAAATCTAAATAAATCACATCCACTGGTTCTCCTTTGTCTAACTTCCTTGTTACTTCCTCAAAGAACTCTAACAGATGTCAGACGTGACCACCCTTTGACTAAGCTGTGCTGACTCAGCCCTATTTTAGCGTGCACATCCAAGTAATTTGCGATCTCGTCTTTAATAACAGACTTTAAAGTCTTACTAATGACCAAAGTCAGGCTAACCGGCCTATAATTTCCCTTCTTCTGCCTCCCTCCCTTCTTAAACAGCGGTGTTACATTAGCCACTTTCCAGTCCTCTGCGACCCTTCCTGCTTCCAGTGATTCCTGAAATATCACCACCAATGCCTCCACAATTTCCTCAGCTATCTCTTTTAGGACCCTGGGGTGTAGGCCATCTGATCCAGGTGATTTATCCACATTCAGACCTTACAGTTCCCCCAGAACCTTCTCCTTAGTGATGGCCACTGCACTCACCTCTGCGCCCTGATTCTCCTGGAGCATAGACATCCCACTGGTGTCTTCCACCATGAAGACTGATGCAAAGTAACTATTCAGTCAATCTGCCATTTCTTTGTTCGTATTATTACTTCTCCAGCCACGTTTTTCAGTCGTCCAATGTCTATTTTTGCCACTCTCTTATCTTTTATATATTGAAAGAAACTCTTTATATTACTCGCTAACTTGCACTCATATTTCATCTTCTCTCCTCTTATTGCTTTTTTAGTTCTCCTCTGCTCGCTTTTAAAGGCCTCCCAATCCTCTAGCTTCCGACTAATGCTTGCCACTTTGTATGGTTTTTCTTTTGCTTTTATGCTGTCCTTGACTTCCCTGGTCAACCATGGATGCCTTGTTCTGCCCTTGGCATGTTTCCCCCTCCTTGGGGTGAATTTCTGTTGTGCCTCCCGAATACCCCCCAAAATCCCCTGCCATTGCTGTTCCACTGTCTTCCCTGCTAGGCTGCTTTTCCAATCAACTCCGGCCAGCTCCTCCCTCATGTCTTTGTAGTTACCCTTATTTAATTGTAATATCGTTAGAAGACTCCAGCTTCTCCCTCTCAAACTGCAGGGTAAATTCTATCATATTGTGGTCACTGCTCCCTCATGGTTCCTTCACATTAGGATCCCTAATCAAGTCTGCCTCATTACACATCACCAAATCCAGAATTGCCTGTTCCCTACTGGGCTCTACCACAAGCTGCTCCAAAAAAAAATCATCTCTTAAACATTCCACAAATTCCTTTTCTTGGGATCCACTACCAACTGATTTTCCCAGTCCACGTGATTATTGCGATATTGCCTTTTTTTACATGCTTTCTCTATCTCCTGATTTATTTTCTGCATCCTGACTACTGCTAAGGGGCCTGTACATAACTCCCATCAGGGTCTTTTTACCTTTGAGATTCCTCAACTCTACCCACAGAGATTCTATGCTTTCTGATTCTATGTCGCTCCTTGCTATTGATTTAACTTCATTCCTTATCATTAATGCAACCCACCCCCTTTGCCCATCTGCCTGTCCTTTCGATAGGATACATATCCTTGTATATTTAGAACCCAGCCATGATCCCCTTGCAGCCACGTCTCTGTGATGCCCACAACATCGTACCGGCCAATTTCAAGGTGCGGAAAAAGCTCATTTACCTTGTTCTGTATACTGCGCGCATTAAGGTACAACACCCTCAGTCCTGCATTGACCACCTCCCTTCTCACACGTGTCACCTTTTTTGCTCTGCCTGAGAGTGATGTTGTTCTATTATTATTGTTCTCTATTTCCCCTTCAGTTATGACACCTTCTAAGCTAACTCTCTGGTTCCCAGCCCCCTGCTATATTAGTTTAAATCCTCCCGCGTGACACTACCAAACCTTCCAGCCAGGACATTGGTGCCCCTCGAGTTTAGATGCAACCCATCCTTCTTCTACAGGTCGCTCCTGCCCTGAAGAAATCTGAATGGTCCAGAAATCTGAAATCCTCCCTCCTACACCACTGGTTTAGCCATGTGTTTAGCTGCACTATCCTCCTATTTCTAGCCTCACTGGCACGTGGCACAGGGAGTAATCCTGAGATTAGAACCCAGGAGGTCCTACTTCTTGGCTTACTGCCTAACTCCCTGAACTCCTTCTGCAGGACCTCATCACTCTTCCTGCCTATATCATTAGTACCTATGTGTACTACAACCTCTGGCTGTTCACCCTCCCTCTTTGGGCTGTCCTGTGTTCGTTCAGAGACATCCTTGGCCCTGGTACCAGGGAGGAAACACACCATCCTGGAGTCTCTTTCACTTCCACAGAAGCGCCTATCTGTGCCCCTTACTATAGAGTCCCCTATAACTATTGCTCTCCTGCACTTTGCCCTCCCCTGCTGAGCAACAGAGCCAGTTGTGGTGCCACTGTTCTGGCTGCTGTTGTTTTCCACTAAAGACTATCCCCCTCAACAGTATCCAAAAATGTATACCTGTTAGAGAGGGGGACAGCCACAGAGGATTCCTGCACTGACTGCCTGCCCTTTCCCACGGTCACCCATCTGTCTGCCTGCACCTTGGGTGTGACCATATCTCTATAACTCCTATCTGTGATGCTTTCCACCACCTGCATGCTCCTAAGTGCATCCAAGTGCTGCTCCAACCGAACCATGCAGTCTATGAGGAGCTGCCATTGGTTACACTTGCTGCAGATGTGGTCGATCGGAAACGCTGGCAGGGTCACAGATCTGCCACATCTCACAGTTGGAGCACTGCACCCCACTGAGTGACATTTAAGCACTAGTTAATTAATTTATAATAAACACTTGAATAATTGTTAGATAACCACTCACTGAGTTGGCAATTATATTCTTTTTAAATATTTGTTTCAGTCAAACGAGGAGTGGGAAACAAGGGGAGCTATTCCATCTCTCCTCACCTCGCCCTGGCAGTATATATCAATGAGCCTTTCTCCCCATCACAGCTTGACCTTACTGCACCAGAACTTGTTTTTATATTCTCAGAAATAGAGGTGTCAGATTTAAGCTCAGACCTCAAGAAGTGGCGAACGCAGCCTTGGAAAATATATGCTTATCAGTGAAACATGAACCACCATAATATGGTAATGCATGCTGCTTTAGTCAAAAGGCAATGGAACTCTGAAAATTGCTTTTTATCTTTGCAAAAGTTTGGCAAATTATTCTGAAGTGAGACAGATCAGAATATCATGAAAGGAAAACTGTAAATATATCACATGCCTCAGGCATGATATCGCAAGTAAAAGCATCCTGGGTACTAATTGCTTTCAAGCTTTGATGTAATGATTCTCATAACATCTCTTTTGAGTGGCTAAATTTAGCCCCCTCGTGAATCTGTGATTATAAATAATGTGATGCATATTTTGGACTAAAAGTTCTGCACTTCTTATTGAAAAAATGGATGACGAGAGTTCAGAGGAGATGTTCTGATGTAAGGCTGAGGGCTAGCGGAATTGGTTTGCCTCACAACCTTGGATGTCTTTGTTTGCGCAATGGCAATAGCAATGGACACCAATTTATAGCATAGAAAAATGGAGGGGAGTGCCGAAAGGCAAGAACACAGAAACAAGGGCAATAGATAAAAGCAAAATGAGAAATATATGGACGGAATCTTTCCATATTTTTACAAGCTCCCCGACTCAAACCCGACGTGAAGCTCTCCAGCTGCACAGCCAAGCTTTTAGCTCAAATTTTGAGCCTCTCTGAAAGCAAAATTCAGCAGGGCTAGTTTACGCCTTCACTGTGGCAGGGCCTGATAGAGCTAGCGAGGCAAACTCTGACACCAAGGGGCTGCCAAGAGAGTCCACCCCAGCATTGCCCCTGGCACAGACGCTATACTTGCCCCTATGATGTAAGAATATTCAGTGAGGGGGCACCATGTTGGGGGTTGGTGGGGGGGGGGGATGCTTGGTAAGTATATTAAAATATATCTAAATGAGGTTCCTTTCTGGGCCTGAACCTCATTACATCACTGTCGAGGGGTTGGAAAATTGAAAAAAGCTATCTCGCCGGTGAGAATCACATTTTCCATTCACGCTGACGGCTAACACGGACTGAACATCGCCCTCATGGGGCGCGATTCTCCGACCCCCCGCCGGGTCAGAGAATCGCCGGGGGCTGGCGTGAAACCCGCCACCGCCGTGTCCCGAATTCTCCACCACCAGAGAATCGGCGGGGGCGGGAATCGCGCCGCGGCGGTCGGCGGGCTCCCCCCGGCGATTCTCCGGCCCGCGATGGTCCGAAGTCCCGCAGCAACCCTCGCCAGCCGGCGTGGATTGAACCACCTACCGTACTGGCGGGAGCAGACGGCGCAGGTGGTCCCTGGGGTCCTGGGGATCTGGCCCCGGGGGGTGCCCCCACGGTGGCCTGGCCCGCGATCGGGGCCCACCGATCGGCAGGCAGGCCTCTGCCGTGGGGGCACTCTTTTTCTTCTGCCTTCGCCATGGTCTCCACTATGGCGGAGGCGGAAGAGACCCCCTCCACTGCGCATGCATGGGGATGCCGTGAGCGTCCGCCGATGCTCCCGCGCATGCGTCGCCTGGCGAAGTCCTTTCGCCACCGGCTGGCGTGGTGCCAAAGGCCTTTCCCGCCAGCCGGCGGGGCGGAAATCACTCCGGCGCAGGCCTAGCCCCTCAAGGTGAGGGCTTGGCCCCTAAAGGTGCGGAGAATTCCGCACCTTTGGGGCGGCGCGACGCCGGAGTGGTTCCCGCCACTCCATTACGCCGGATTCCCCCGCCCCGCCGGGTAGGGGAGAATCCCGGCCCAGATGTGAATTTTCGGAATGTGGGTTCCTTATTTAATTTATGCCACAATGGGGAGGACCAGCATTTCCCACACAGACGGAACGAAAATCGATGAGATGAGCTCTTCCCAGCCGACACTCACCACACTTTCTAATGGCTAATCATATGGGGTACAGGAACAGCTCTCATGTTCAGAGCTCCAGACATTTTACAGGAAGATTTAGCAGGAAAAAAAAAAATATTTCCATGTATCAAACAAAATATAAAGATAAGAGTTCCTGCAGTGCACCTTGTAGATGGTACACACTACTGGCACTGTGCGTCGCTGGTGGAGGGAGTGAATGTTTGTGGATAAGGTGTCAATCAAACAGCTTGCTTTATCCTGGATGACGTCAAGCTCGTTGAATGTTGTTGGATCTGCACTCGTCCAGACAAGTGGAGAGTATTCCATCACACTAAGGGCGCGATTCTCCAGGCGCATTGCGTTCAAGCGAGAGTACAACGCGGCCGGAGAATCCCGGGAGAGTCTTCCAGCAAGCCTCCCGACAGGCTCCGCGCCTCGTGAGATTCTCCGAAGTCCCATGAGACTTCGGAGTCAGAACTCCATCCCATATGGGTGTGAACAAACAACGCTCCCAGGAGTAGATCGTAAACTGACTTATGACCTACTCACGTGGGATCCACCGGCCTCCCCAGGAAGGCTGCAGCTGGGCGCTGATCAGTGCTTGTCCACACAAATGTTGACCAGGCGGAACGGCACCCGGGTTGAGTGGTAAGTGCGTCCCCCTGGAACGCAGGCACTGCCAAGGTGGCCAGATGGCACTGCCAAGCCAGCAGGAGCGCTGCCTGAGTGCCAGGGTGGCAGTGCAAGGGTGCCCGAGTGCCAGTGTTACACTTCCAAGGGTCAGGGGCCAATGGAGGCCATGCCCATGAAACAAGGGTTGGGGGGGGTGGTTTGAAGGATGGGGACTGCAGGGCAGGTAAGGAGGGGTTCCTGGGGAAGTTGGGGGGGTGATGGGTGGTGGTCCTAGAAGGGAGTGGTGCTGTAAAGGAGGGGACTGAAGAGTGGGGAACCCCATGGACCCCATAGTGAGGTGTCCTCACTTGGGGGGGGGGGGGGGGTAGTGTCCATGTGTGTGGGGGGTGACATTTCCCATGGGTGGAGGGTCTGGGGGACCCACAAGCTCACTTAGAGATTGGGGCACCCTTTCACAAGGGTGGCCCCATCTCTAAGTTCAGCTCCCCAGTGCTAAAAAAATTCTAAGGGCTGGATTCTTCCACCCTGTCCACCTTGAGAACGCCACGGACGAGCTGCGATAAATGGAGAGGTCAAATTGACCTTGGATGGGATTCTCCGGTGGCCGGGTGAACACGGCCGGAGAATCCCGTCCTAAGTGTGTGCTAAACCTGTGAGAAACTCCCCAGGGTCCAAACAACTGACTAAGTGTCATGGAATAGCGGTGGGGAACTCGCTGGCAAATCCGGCAGGAACCTCCCTGAAACACCTGCCGTGAATTAACTTCGACATTTTGGGGGAGAATCGTGGCCATAAAATATACAACACCAGTATCGAGGCAGCATGCTTGCTTTGTTCATTAGTCTTCTAACATGGCCCTGGGTTTGAGATAAGTGAATTCTGTTTTACTGGGCTTGGCTTCATCTACAGACCGAGCTAACTGACTCACCACCTCTTTTTTATGTTTCGCCAGAAAACCCAACATTAAAACTGACCCCTCAGGATGTGGGTTTACAGAAGAATCTCCTACCATTTCCAAAATCAGCAAATGGCTCCCATTGTCTTGTGTTATTCCACTGGGGTTAATACACATCTTGACAGGCTGGGCATTGTACAAACAAATCACATTTCCTCTGGCACTCTGATCTCACTGCCACTCTTAGCAATACTATCACAGTGCGGAAAGAATTATACATATTTGCTTTTTATATGTTGTGATTTGGAGAATGCATAAACTTATTTTACTTATGCGACCATTGCATAAACAGCCCCATCAAATAGCCATTTTAATTTAAGCTCTGCTGATTTCAAACGGCAACCTCAGAAGGAGATGAGGAGTTCTATCAGTTAATCCTACCCCATTTCTTGGATTAAATATTTATTTTGATTTCAAATTTGTCTGTATCTTAAAAAGAATCAATGAATATTTTTACAGAGCAAAGCCTGCCGTTGCTTCAGATCACTAGATGTAATCACCTCATTAAAAGTAAATAGTCGAGAGATTTTAGACCACCCCACAGTTAATTGAATTTTTTTCTACTGATCTTTTTGTCGCTTGCTGCTTTCTTCGAAGGTGGGTGTGTCTACATTTTTTTGCCTCATGTAAAAGCTATTATAGTGGTGTGGCTTGCAGTCAGCATCTTCCTTTAATTTTTTCTTTGATTTACTTGATGACTCTTTTACTTGTTTAATGTCAGGATTCAAGCAACAAATTGGGAAAGAAATTGAATTCACCAACACAGAAATACCAGGAAAAAAAACACTCAGCCAATATTCTTACGTAGCTGTTTTAAATGTACGATCATGAATGCTGTGGTTGTAGATCGTTCTGTGGTGTTTAATAGGGTAAACATATTGCTATTTATCAAATCTTTGGCCCTCCAGTGCTCGATGTGAGCTTTTGATTAATGGGGCATCAGTTTACAAGTAACAAAGACAAATGCCATCTCACATTAGGTAAGCAGAAAAGGATCAAGCTAACTCAATGGTGTTTTTTCAAATGTTTCCAAGATTGAATATAAATTATAATGAAGTTGTTGTCTCAAATATAATTATTTCGCAATCAGGCAATCCTCCTGATGCTAACATTATCGCTTTTACTAATTAACAGAACTCGAGTCCTATTCAGTTTGGATTTTCTAATTGGAAAGGTTATAGAAGCCTATTTTCTCCATAACTTCAGGAAATCATCTCCTTTCTGCGAACACGACATGTTTGGCAATCTATCTTTTTTGACAATAAAGCAATTAATTAGGCCTTCAAAATGATTCTTCTTATCTTAATGCACAAATAATATCATGTAGTTCATTACCATCTGTTTAGTAATATCATGAACCACTAGCATATCATTTATATTCAGTTAATCTTCTCTGTATATAATGTAATTATACCACATAACGGCCTAGAACTAAGCACAAGAAATAATCCCTGGGTTGGAATGGGTAAGCTTGTGACACACATCATATTAGCGGATGGATTTTTGTCAGTTGGGTCCGCAGAATCGGGAAAGTTCGTGGGCTAGATTCTCCGCCAGCGGGATCTTCCATTTCGCCAACAATGCACTCACGCCAGCAGATTAATTGATGAGTGAGAAATGGGTGAGTTGGCAAGGAGAGTATAAGGGAAAATGGTGGTGAATGGAGGGGCATGGGATGGTGATGCATGGGCTGGCATGGAGGGTATGAAGGGCAATGGGGTGGGTGGCATGTTTTGGCATAGGTGAGGCATGGGGAGTAAAGGAGTGTGAGCAGCGAGGGCTAGAGGGTCTTAATGATTTTATTATACTGGAACAAATCCCAGAGAACGCAGTGGGCCTATTAAACAGTTCATTTGGGCATGCAGCAGCCCATGGGGCTACCACCAACAATGTTTCCGTTGAAGCAGGAGCACCCCCAGCCAGAGCAAAAATCCAAACATTCAGGGAATTTTCCTACGGGTCGGATTCAGGAAGTCAGGGGCGGGATTCTCCGTCCCGCCGCACCCATTTTCATACACGACGTGCCCTCGCTGGCAGCGGGATTCTGCATGCTGCCAGCCAGCCAATGGGGTGCCCACAATGTTCATATGCACCTAGCTTTCCATTGACAAATCATTAGGTCATCAAACTCTGTTAATAGGATAATGGCTTGTCAGGCAGGAATGTCCCGGAAGACAATGGATCTTGGGGGAATCACCTTCTGTATTTCCGAACGAGCTTATGTCTGAATGGGACCATGTGAGTCAGCCAGGTGGGGGTGTATCCTGTTTGAGTCCAGGATAACTGTATTTTCCTTCAGTCTGTATGACCCCTAAATTGCCTGATACATTTTGGACCCCCTTTTCTGGACCCAATATCCTAATATTTCCTCATCATGACACACTCAAACTGTGAACTTTCAAAGTTCCCCCCAAAAACGCCTCTCGCCGTCCGCGCCAAATACACTGTTCATCCTTATTGGAAATTGTAGGTTTGTAGAAGTAGTCAAGCGGCACTAATCCTACAATAATACCCCTCAAGCTTATGTCAACAAACATTCATTGACATTTCAAACACTGATATTTTTATGCTGAGAGACACAGCAAGCTTTTTCCAAATTTAAAGGGGAGTGGATTTAAATCACTTGGCAGCTAACAGTTCCATAGGCCTTATTCACCTTTATACACATTTACATCTACTCTTATCAATCCCAAAGAGGAACCTGATATATCCAAAAGGGTGCCTGTCATCTCCATAAACCTCGGCCAGTTTAGACATTTTCTTCATATTCATAAAAGCCACACACAAGTCCTGCTTGAGAAACCTTTGTGGTGAAAATAATATTGGTTTAAAGGCAGCTGCAGTTTTAAACATGCAGATGACTCCATGAATTACGCATGCATGAAATATGTCATGCCCCCGTGCCCTCCCCAGTGAAGAAGGTGAGTGCCAGATATGGGGACTTCACTGCATGTGGGGTTTCAAACAGATGTTTGCCCCTTACTTGCATAAACAAAACGTACAATCCTGAATCAGGATGCCTTTTTTTTTGTCCTCATTAGTATGGCAGGAGCCCCACCGTTGGTGTATAATGAGCAGGAACTTAACCCACCATATTGGTTTCTTAGGCCCCCATCTTGATAATGACAGTCTGTAAAACAATCTAAACACACTTATAGAGAGGGCAGAGAAAATCAATATTAATGCTCAAAAGCCTGCTAGATCCATAGGAGCTGACTGAATGAAGAATGTACTGTATGTATTCTGATCTGCGAACCATAAACTTGGAATTGTTTCTGATGAAATAGGATAACAAAGAAATATGTGCTTATTCTTCTGGTGCACCGACAGAATAAAAATTAGTTATATCCTTCATTTCTCTGCTTCTTTATTTCTCCTGAAGGTAAAATGCCGACTGGTCGCCCTAGCCCTAAGCCTACTGGGAAATATGTTAAGTTAAAAAGAGACACTGGGCGCGATTCAGCAGACTTAAAACTAAATCCGCTGTCGGACATATTTAGTGGGGTGTTGCTCGGCGGATGCAGCACCAAGAAACACGCCGTTATTTAACGGCACTTCGCTTTTTCTGGCCTTGTGGAGTTTCTCTCTGCTGAGGCCGCACTTAGAGGAATGGGTGTTTGCAGATCAGGGCGCCATTTTGATTGGCAGCCTGATTTTCCCCCCTCTTTCAGGCCCTCACGTTTTATCAACCCCCCCTCACTCCCCCCCCCCCCCCCAACCCCCCCCCCCCCCCCAACCTTGGAGAGGCCCCTGCGAACAACCCCTCACACACTCTCCAATTATCCAATTAGCAATAGCTTTGGGCCCGACCCCTGTCAGTGTCAACTTGGCCAGCCAGGCACCCTGGCAGTGTTACCTGACACCTTGGTAGTGCCAGGGTGGCACTGCCAGGGTGCCAGGCTGGCTGTGCTAAGGTGCAAGGCTGGTAGTGCCAAGGGCCCAACTTCCAGCGGGAGTGCCAGTGTTCCAACCTGCCCTCGCCCTGACCACTTGGTGTTCTCGATTAGCCTGCGAGACACCCCCCCATTGCTGTTATGCCTGGTCCACATTTGTGTAGACCAGTGCTAACGGCACCCTGGTGGGGGTCTTACAGGCGCAGCCGTTGAGTCTCGGGCTCCAGGTTAATCCAGCGGCTGGGTATTTAAATGACCATTGAGCTTATTTAAATATGCAGAGCTAGATCTCGTCCAGTGAGTGCGAGATCCAGATCACGTCGGGTGGAGCGAGTTGTGTGACCCGTGATTGGCCTGGTACAGAGCCCGATTTCGGGCTCTTGCACAATTCATGCATTACATCCAGCTCCACGCCAGGTGACACAGGGTTGTTGGATCGCGCCCACTATAGCCAGATGGATATTCGTAAAGGCACCATCAAAGTGAAGGCACCAGCAAAGTCTGATGGTTAAAAGGCTAACTGTATCAGCATAAGCAACATAAGCAGGGCTATTTGCAGTGAAAAACAGGGTGTGTAGTCAAGGATTGTGCACAAAAGCTGTTGCTATGCCTTTGACAGACAGTGATTAAACAGTAACTCCTGTGTGTAGTGTTTCTGAGAAGAAATACGAACCCTGAATGACTTACGGTTGTTTGAGAATTTGTGACCAGAAAATAAATTGATTGATGGCTGGAAGCATGAGATCAGTGCCAGTGAGATCTGTATAAGAAGGAGAGACAAAGAGATTTCATCATCAGAACCTCGGGGAACAACATCGCAGAAGAAAGAAGTCTCAGGCTTGAAGGAGGAATCTCATCCACATTTCGTATTTGGCCAAGCCGACTGGGTCGTGATGTCTCCACAAGTCCACTAGAAGTTAGATACGTATCAACAGTTTAACCTTTGCTCATGAACTTGCCGTGGTAGCAAAGGAAGGTAGAATCATTTCTGTGCTTTCGATGCAGTGCATGATAGTACCTCTCTTGCAGTAATGATAAGCATTGGGATTTTATATTGTGTTCAATAAAGAAGTGATTTGATTCAAAGTTAAAGGTGTGTCTGTTAATCGACTGGAGTGAGGGCCCTGGTCAATATTAATATCCCTCTCTAATATTACTCCATGAGTGATAGCAATTTCTCACCACAGCTCCCTTCCTTGAAGCTCACAGAATGAATAGGTTCCAACTAAATTTCGGGATAGACCATTAACAAGGCGATCATCTTCGCCCATTAATTCATTTATTTGAGGATATTTTTTACAGAACATTTTTGTAGTTATGTACACTTTCTGGAAAATCATCCAGTTTGGGGTTAGCAAGAAATGTAGAACTCGACTGAGCTTATGTTGAGGAGAAATTATAAAGCAATTCGACTGTAGTGTACTTCACTCTCACACTCACGAGAGACTAGACGATGGGCACGATCTACCGGCTGTGCCGCACCGCCTTCGGACGAAAGGGGGTGCGGCACGGCTGGTAGATGCCGGGAGATCTACTCGGCTCGTCACGCCTCGCAATCTCTAATGGGATCTTGCAAATCTGCATAGAGTGAGACAGCTAGTCTCACTCTGATATGCGCTTGCCTGATTTGCCGAGGTGCTGGGATCTAATCCTTTTGTCTCGGAGACCTCAGATGAGTGTTGTTCAGTGTTGGTTCCCACAAACACAGACCAGATGGAATGGCACTTTGCGAGGGTTTCCCACGGATTCGGAGGCCCCCAGGTGGTTGGGTGACACCCTGGTACCACCGCCTAGGCATCTTGGCACTACCTGGGTGACAGCCTGGTACTGCCGAGGTGCCCAGGTGGGACTGTCAGTGTGCCAGGCTGGCATTTTTCTGCACTGGGGATTTGGCCCTGGGGTGCCCAGACCATGTGAGGTGGGTTGTGGGAGCTTTGGGGGTTCCGGGGGTCGCATCAAGAGGGGGTCAAAAGATCGGGACACCCTTTAAAGATGGCTTCCCGATCTCCTCCTGCACTGAGGACTTCTCGCGAACGGAGCTTCTCAGTGCAGGAAACAGGACTAAGTGCGGCCTTGGTGGGGCGTACCCCGCTGAGGCCCCGGATTGCAACATAGTCCCGTTAGATAGTGTGTTTCTCGGCGCTACGATTGCCGATAAACACTCGGGTATATGCGCTTGACACGGACTCTGTTGCAATTTGGTTAGATCGCGCACAAAAACTCTTGGAGTTATAAAAAAGACCTTTATTACAGCTATCTAGTAACGTCTAGACACAAGTATGATAAAAATATGCCTGACCAGTTGTGTACTATACTCCCTTTCCATTGCCCTGTGTGTGAGAGGGCACATATAACCTACAGCTGCATAATGATCAATTAATTTTTATGTGTGAGCTGTGTGACTACAGGCTCCCTATAAATAATATAGCAAGGGTCCAGGAATGATATCTGTAGATAGTTTGAGCTGAAACAACTTGGTTTCCTATCACTAGTTTTCTGTCTTTGAGAATTTAGCAGCTGGTGGCTTGCGTGATTTTTAGCTTGTATGATTTGAACCATTTTAGGTCAGAGATACCATCCATGTGCCTCTTTGGGGAGCTGATGGTAGGCGGACTTGAGGTCCACGGTGGAGAAGACCTTATATTGGGCAATCCGTTTGACCATGTCGGATATACGGGGGAGAGGGTACGCATCTAGCTGTGTGTACCTGTTGATGGTCTGGCTATAGTCTATGACCATCCTTTGCTTCTCCCCTGTCTTTACTACTACCACCTGTGCTCTCCAGGGACTATTGCTGGCCTGGATTATGCCTTCCTTCAGTAGCCGCTGGACTTCGGACCGAATAAATGTCCGGTCCTGGGCGCTGTACCGTCTGCTCCTAGTGGCGACGGGTTTGCAATCCGGGGTGAGGTTTGCAAACAAGGATGGGGGCTCAACCTTGAGGGTTGCGAGGCCGCAGATAGTGAGTGGGGGTATTGGGCCGCCGAATTGGAAAGTTAGACGCTCATCGACTTCACCTCTATTCGTCTCTCGGGAGTCTTTGTGCGCTACAATTTATTAAGCGTGATTCGTTCCCCGCAGTTCAGCAACAGACTGGAGCTGCGGGGAGAATTCCTGGTTCTTATACTCCGCCTTCAGGGCAGAGCTAGAGATCAACAGCCAACCAGGACCCGGGATCTGTCAGCCAATGACATCACGGCTTCACAGTCCCACATGACCCCTAATGCATACTACCACAGTATCCCACTATAATATTACACCATGAAGGAGGAAAAGTGTGCATACCTAGGTGCTAAGTAATTGTTGTAACATAGCCTCATCTAAAATGAAGACATTTGAGTACACAGAATGTCATAATTCGGTAAGTTTCTTCCTCGCCCGCTGCCAGCTACAGGAAGTACTGTTTCAGTCGGAGGAGGGGAGGGGCCCTTTGAAGTCCATGCTGAGGCGTTCAAAGGGACGTGAGCCTTCACCAGGTGCGCTCGGTCTGGCCGGTAGAAGTGCGGTTTGCACTCCGCGCAGACCTGGCAGTCTTTGGTGACCGCCCTGACTTCTGCAATGGAGTCGGGTAGGTTGCGGGCCTTAATGAAGTGAAAGAACAGGGTGACCCCCGGGTGGCAGAGGTCATAGTGGAGAGCCCGGAGTCGGTCCACTTGTGCGCTGGCACATGTACCTCGGGATAGGGCGTCGGGGGGCTCATTGAGCTTACCAGGGCGATACAAAATCTCGTAATTGTAGGTGGAGAGCGCGACCCTCCACCTCAAGATTTTATCGCTTTTGATCTTGCCCCGCTGTGTGTTATTGAACATGAAGGCAACCGACCGTTGGTCAGTGAGGAGAGTGAATCTCCTGCCGGCCAGGTAATGCCTCCAATGCCGCGCAGCTTCAATGATGGCTTGGGCCTCCTTTTCGACAGAGGAGTGCCGAATTTTGGAGGCGTGGAGGGTGCGGGAAAAGAATGTCACGGGTCTGCTGGCCTGGTTGAGGGTGGCGGCTAGAGCGACGTCTGATTCATTGCTCTCAACTTGAAAGGGGAGGGTCTCGTCGACCGCGTGCATCGCGGCCTTGGCGATGTCGGCCTTGATACGGTTGAAGGCCTGGTGAGCCTCGACCATCAGGGGGAAAAGTGTGGAGTGAATGATTGGGCGGGCCTTGTCCGCATAGTTAGGGACCCACTGGGCGTAGTGGGAGAAGAACCCCAGGCATCGTTTGAGGGCCTTGGGGCAGTGGGGGAGGGGGAGTTACATGAGGGGGCGCATGCGATCGGGGTCGGGTCCTAGAATTCCATTTTGCACGACATAGCCAAGGGTGGCTAAGCGGTTGGTGCTGAACACGCACTTCTCCTTGTTATACGTTAGGTTCAGGAGTTTGTCGGTGTGGAGAAATTTGGAAAGGTTAGCGTCGTGGTCCTGCTGGTTGTGGCCGCAGATGGTGACGTTATCCAAATACGGGAAGGTGGCCCGCAGTCCGTACCGGTCAACCATTCGGTCCATCTCCCGTTGGAAGACTGAGACCCCATTAGTAACGTCGAAGGGAACTCTAAGGAAGTGGTAAATGCGGCCGTCTGCTTCGAACGGTGTATATTGGAGGTCCGCCTTGTGGATGGGGAGCTGGTGGTAGGCAGATTTCAGGTCCACAGTAGAGAAGACCCGGTACTGTGCAATTGACCATATCAGATAGGCGTGGGAGGGGGTACGCGCCGGTCTGCGTGTACCGATTGATGGTCTGACTGTAGTCAATGACCATCCTGTGTTTCTCCCCAGTCTTTACAACTACCACTTGGGCTCTCCAGGGGCTGTTGCTGGCCTCGATGATGCCTTCCCGCAGTAGCCGTTGGACCTCTGACCTGATGAAGGTCCTGTCCTGGGCACTGTACCGTCTGCTCCTGGTGGCGACGGGTTTGCAATCCGGGATGAAGTTCGCAAACAGGGAAGGTGGGTCGACCTTAAGGGTCGTGAGGCCGCATACAGTAAGGGGTGGTAGTGGCCCGCCGAATTTCAGAGTTAGACTTTGGAGGTTGCACTGGAAGTCCAGGCCAAGTAGCAAGGCTGCGCAGAGGTTGGGGAGGACGTAGAGCCGGAAGTTGCTGAACACTACCCCCTGGACGGTGAGGGTGGCGGTGCAGAACCCCGGATCTCCACGGAGTGGGATCCGGAGGCCAGGGAGATTCGTTGGGTAATGTGGTGAACCGCGAAGGAGCAGTGCCGTATCGGGTTGGATGAAGCTCTCCGTGCTCCCGGAGTTGAGAAGGCAAGGTGTCTTGTGGCCATCGACTTTCACCGTCGTTGTCGCGGTTGCGAGGTTGTGTGGCCGGGACTGGTCGAGCGTGATGGAGGTGAGCTGCGGCTAGTGTTGGTAGGCCCCAGGCTGGTTGACGGTGGTTGCGGGCGATGAGTGGCCCGATGAGGTGCCCGACGAGCAGGGGTCCTGAGGCGCCGTCCAGAATGGCGCCGAAGATAAGGACGCCCATGAGGCGTACGTGGCGGGCAGCGTTAAAGATGGCAGTGCCCACAGGCCGCAAGAGGAAGATGGCGGCGCCCACGGGCCGCACGAGGTCTGATGAGGGGAAGATGGCGGCGCCCACGGGTCGCATGTGGGTTCCACGATGTCCAGGATGGGGTCCCGTGCAGTCGGGGGCGTAGGCTTGTACATTATGGGAGGCTACAGTTAGCGAGGTCGCGAGTTTCTTGATCGCCGCAAGATCGAGCGTACCCCCTTCTAAGAGGCGCTGGCGGATGTACGCCGACCCTATGCCCGTAACGAAAGCGTCCCTGATTAGGAGTTCGGTTCAACAGCCGAAACTGCCTGGCAATCGCTGTTCCTCGCCAGGGCGTGCAGGGCACGCCAGAAATCTTCCAATGACTCACCGGGGATTTGTTGCACCATGGACAGGAGGTGCCTGGTGTAGAGTTTGTTGACCGGCCATGTGTAATTCTCTTTCAGAAGCGCCATGGCGCTTTCCGGATAAGAGGAAAAATATCGGTGCTCAACCGTGCGTACAGGATCTGTAGTTTCTGTGCCTCTGAGGGTGGTTCTGTCGCTGATCCGATGTAGGCTTCAAATCAAGCCAGCCAGTGGTCGAAGGCCAACGTGGCCTTGTCTGCTTGAGGGTGCAGCTGCAGGCGATCTGGCTTGATGCGAAGGTCCATCGCTGTAAAATCTCTGCGTAATAAATTGATGCACTATCAATTCCGACGAGACGAGAGTAGAGAGTAATCGAGGATTTATTACGCAGAGATGTGTTGCCTCCTACAGCTGCTGCCGAAATGGCTGCAGCTCGGTGAGCACACATATTTATACTCCGCCTACTGGGCGGAGCCAGCAGGCAGGGATCTACCCCTGTACCTGTAGTACAGGAGCCTAACCGTATTACATCTCATATGTGTGCTATATACAAACAGTGGTGACTACCACACCCATGAATCTTGATTCTCAATCATCAGCAAAGTGGTGGAATGTGTCATTGACAATACTATCAAGCAGCTCTTCCTCAACAATAACCTTCACACCTGTATTCAATTTGGGTTCGTCCAGGGCCTGGCCACCTTACAACATTGGTGCAAACATGGACGAAAGAGCCGAATTCCAGAAAAGAGGTGAGAGTGACTGACATTGACATCAAGGTATCATTTGACTGTGGCATCAAGGAAACCTGGCAATACTGAAGTGATTGGGAATCGAGCGGAAATCTCTCCAATAATTGGAGTCATACTGAGCTTAAAGGAATATAGTTGTGGTTGTTGGAGGTCAATCATCTCAGTCCCAGGACATCACTGCAAGAGGTCCTCATGGTAATGTCCTAAGCCCAACTAACTTCAGCTCCTTCGTTGATGACCATTCCTCCAACTTAAGGTCAGGACTGGGGATGTTCGCTGACAATTGCATTGTGTTCCGTAACTTTTACAACTGCTCAGATACTGAAGCAATCTGTGCCCACACGCAGCAAAACCTGATTAACATTCAGGTTTCGGCTGCAAAGTAGCAAATCGTATCCGCGCCACACAAGTGCCAGGCAATGACCACCTTCAACAAAAGAGTCTAACCATTTCCCCTCGATATTCATTGAAATTGCCACCAACATCCTGGGGTTACCGTTGGCCAGAAACTTAACTGGACTAGCCATGTAAATACAGCAGGTGAGGCTGGGAATTCTATGGTGAGCAGCTCACTTCCTGACTCCCCAAAGCATGTCACCATCTACAAGGCACAAATCAGGAGAGTGATGGAATACTCTTCACTTGCTTGAATGATTGCAACTCCATCAACACTCAATAAACTTGACACATTCCAGAACAATGCAGTCTACTTGATCGACATCCTACCTATTACCTTAAACATTCACTCTCCCCACCACTGATGCACAGTGGCTGCAGTGCACATCATCTATCTGCAAGATGCAATGCAACAATGCGCCCTGGCTCCATTGTCAGCAGCTTCCACTCTACTACCAAGAAAACAAGGGCAGCTGGTGCATGGTAAAACAGCCGCCCATAATTTTCCTTCTGAGCCACACACCATCCTGTCTTGGAACTATATTGCTGTTCCTTCACTGTTATTGGGTCAAAGTCCAGGAACTCATTCCCAAACAGTACTGTGTGATTGCAAAAAAGCGGAAAAGCTTTACGGGTAATATTGCACACCTTTAACAGCTGCTAGCTCAAAAAAACTCCTCTCCAGGCTCTGTAGCACCTTCAATTGATCTTGTGCTATGTGTCACCATGGTGAGATCAGATCACTGTGCCACAAATGTTGTGCCCAAAGGTAGATTGCTCTGGTATTTCTGAACTCTGTTTTTATTATTAGCCTTACTGTTGGTTAATTACAAATGACCTAAAACAAAGCTGGTAGCCCGGTTTGCAAAGTAGCTGTGTGAGGCAGATTCCAGCCCCCAATCCTTATCTGCAAGAATATTTGATTGGGAACATTATACATATTCCGGAACATCTGCAATCTTCAAATGAGGAAAGGTTTTTATTTATGAAGTCCCCTCAGGAAGGATGGATGACTAAAGGGTTTAAGGTCTTCATCTCAGTTAATAAACAAACATTGGTTCTGTAATTTAAGAAGCACATTTCCACTGATAAACATTTTCAACAAGTAATCAGGTTAAGTGTCTAATTCATGCTCATTCCCCTTGATATCTTTCAATCTAAGCTAAGAAATTAACTCTAAAGCTCCCAGCACCAAGTAAATGCATTTGCCTATACAAATATTTGGTGTTGAAATGTGAGTTTAAAACAGAACAGTGATGGCCCACCTTAAACTGGTTAAATATTATTTAAGAAGGGAGGAAGAGGCAGAATGGAGAACTGAAGATCTGTTAGTTTGATATCAGTATTTGGGAAAATGATAGAATCTATATGGATGTGATGACTGGATATTTAGAAAAGAATGGTAAAATTGGGCAGAGTCAACATGGGTTTCTGAGCGAAAAATCATATTTGACCAACTTGTTGGAGTTCTTTTTGATGATCTTACTTGCAGCATTGACAAAGGAGAATCAGTGGATGTGGATTTTCAGAAAGCTTTTGATAAGGTCCCACATAGGAGTTGAGCAAATAAAATTAGAGCTCCTGGGATTGGGGGAAATATCCCAGCGTGGATTGAAAACTGGCCAAAAGACAGAAAGCAGTGAGTAGGAATAAATGGATCAGTCTCAGGATGACAGGTTGTTACTCGTGGGGTACCGTGAGGATCGTGCTTGGTCCACACATGAATGATTTGATTGTGGGGGCCAATTGCAAATTTGCGAATGACACCAAACTGGGTGGGAATGTAAGTTGTGAGGAGGATGCAAAGAGGTTTCAAGAGGACTTGGACAGGCTAAGTTAATGGGTAGAACATGATAGATGGAATATAATAATATAAATAATAACAATAATCTTTATTGTCACAAGTAGGCTTACGTTAACATTGCAATGAAGTTACTGTGAAAAACCCCTAGTCGCCACATTCCGACACCTATTCGGGTACACAGAGGGAGAATTCAGAATGTCCAAACTACCTAACAGCACGTCTTTCGGGACGTGTGGGAGGAAACCGGAGCACCCGGAGTAAACCCACGGAGACACAGGGGGAATGTGCAGACTTTACACAGAAAGTGACGCAAGCGGGAATCAAACCTGTAACCTTGGTGCTACCCACTGTGCCACCGTGCTGCCCTTATATATAATGTGAATAAGTGTGAAGTTATCCACTGTGGTAGGAGACAACAGAAAGACAGAGGGCTGGATTCTCCGCTAGTGGGATTCTCCGTGTGCCAGCAGCGCACCCAAGCCCGGGGATTTCCCGACGGTGTGGGTCTGTCCACAATGGGAAACCCCATTGGCCGGCTGGCGGGAAGGAGAATCCCGTTGCCAACGGGGCAAGCCGCACCAGAAAACTGGTGCGACGGTACGGAGAATCCTGCCCAGAATATTTACGTACTGGTGAGATGTTGGGAAGTGTTCATGTTCAAAACGTTCT
Organism: Scyliorhinus torazame; assembly: GCF_047496885.1. Taxonomy (NCBI): domain Eukaryota; kingdom Metazoa; phylum Chordata; class Chondrichthyes; order Carcharhiniformes; family Scyliorhinidae; genus Scyliorhinus; species Scyliorhinus torazame. Next base: position 78,892,013 of record NC_092707.1, read on the forward strand.
GAAAGCTAGTGATTCGAAACAAACCTGTTGGACTTTAACCTGGTGTTGTAAGACTTCTTACTGTGCCCACCCTAGTCCAACACCGGCATCTCCACATCATGTTCAAAAGGAGCTGGGTGTCCTTGTTCATGAGTCACAAAAAGTTGGCATCCATGTGAAGGAAGCATTTAAGAAGGCACGTGTTATGTTGGCCTTCATTGCAAGGGGATTTGAGTACAGGTGTAAAGATATCTTGCTGCAGTTGTATAGAGCCTTGGTGAGGCCTCACCTCAAGTATTGTGCATGGTTTTGGTCCCCTGATCTGAGGAGGGATATATTTGCCATAGAGGGAGTGCAATGAAGGTTCATCAGATTAATCCGTGGGATGGCAGAATTGTCCTATAGGAGGGATTGAGGACTCTGGGTTTATATTCCCTAGAGTTTTGAGGAATGAGTGCTGATCTTATAAAATCTTACAATATTCTTACAGGGCTTGATAGGGTGGAAGTAGATAAGACGTTTCTCTTGGCTGGTGAGTCTAAAGCCAGGGGACATAATCTCAGGGTAAGGGGTTGGCCACTTAAGATGGAGGTGAAGAGGAATTTCTTCACTCTGAGGGCGGTGAATCTTTGGAATTCTCTAGCCCGGAGGGCTGTGGAAGCTCAACATTCAAGACAGAAATCAATAGATTTCTGGATACGAATGACATTGAGAGATCATGGGCAGGATTCTCCATTGGCCGACTCCAAAATCGGGAAAGACAAATCGCCGGAGAATTGGTCATGAGGCCAAAATCGTGGCTGGCGCCTGCTAGAATGCTATGCCCTGGTGCCTCGACCACTGCGTCAATGCGTTCTACTCTGCACTTTTGGAAAACATCATCCCTATATCATTAGCGGGCCTGACCCGGTATTCTCCAGGGCCTCCGCGATTCTCCACCTCCGCCGGGAAGAATTACCAACGGCGAGTTTCACTTGTGATTTCAAAAATTGGGAACCAAGTGCCATGGCTGTTGACAGTTGTGCCGCTGGCTGGGGGGCTTCTACCAGGGCCAGGGGGAGCAGCAGGGCAGGGGGGCAGGAGGTGGACCATGGGGTCGGGGTGGACAGGCACGGAGCACCATTGCCGCAGCCTACAAGGCAGCCATGCAGCTGCGCTTGTTGCTGACTGCCCACTGTGAACTTAGTGCCACGGGTCGTATGAGTGTCCCTCCTAGGTGTCCTCTGGCCCCAGCTGACCCATCAGTGGGATGGGTGCGCTCCAGCGCAACCAGTGCCATATTGTTGGCTGGGATGAGTGCGTGTGGGAAGTGGAATGCTAATATGCAGCTTGTCGGCCTCTCGAATGCCGATTCCGGTGAATCGGACACCATTTTTCATTTTTTTAAATTTGTTCATATGATGTGGACATTGCACCAGCATTTACTGCCCATCCCTAATTGCCCTTCAGGAGGCAGTTAAAAGTCAACCACATTGCTGTTGGTCTGGAATCACATGTAGGCCAGACCAGACCAGGTAAGGACGCCAGATTTCCTTCCCTAAAGGACATTAGTGAACCAGGTGGGTTTTATACGACAATCAACAATGGTTTCATGGTCATCAATAGACTTTTAATTCCAGATTTTTTTAATTGAATTCAGATTTCACCAGCTGCAGTGGTGGGATTTGAACCTGGATCCCCAGAGCATTACTCTGGGTCTCTGGTTTAGTAGTCCAGTGACAATGCCACTATGACACTGCCTCCCCTGAGTTCCCCGTGGTGCCGGTGGTAGCCCATTAACAGTTCTGGAATTGCTCTGGGACTGGCAGCAATTTTGCTGTCGTAGAAGTCTACCGATTCTGCCCCGGTGTTAACATGCCTCTGAAATGGAGAACCCAGCCCCTGGAGTGGGGGAAAATGGTACAGAGGTAGATGATGAGCCATGATCTAATTGAATAGCGGAGCAGGTTCAATGGGCCCAATGGCATGCCTCTGTTAATATATTTTTAAAACTTAGGGGTAAATTTTCCGACCCCGTCTGACAATTTAACGGACCATTAAAAGGACCTTTGACCTCGCATGGGAATTTCTCGCCACTGGGTGGGCGGGACTGGAAAATCCCGCCCTTAGTTCTTAAGATGTATAAAGGGTTAAATGCTTACTGGCTCATATATAATCCAATTTGTTCCAGCGTTTGAAGGTATAGTCTCTTTGGGGTTTGTCTTGCACAGTAATAACACAAGGGCAGAAATTGAAAAAAATCAATGTTAATTATTGCTTAAAGTAAGCCAACAAGGCTGATTATTTGTCATTAGGAAGTTAGGATTTGCTGCTACACAGTTATCTTCTCTTAATTTACCAGCAGCTTCTTCTGTCTTAGTCTATCTCAATGTAACTTGATTTAAGACTGCTTTTCTAATTATTTTGCACTCTTTACATTGTGACTGAAATAAAGGGCGAGCAATGAATAGACTGCACAGAGCCAACTGGATGGATTTATTGACAGGTTTCAACTGCGCTAGAATCTTGGAAGGTTATTTTGTTTCAAATGGGCTGGTGTATAACTGTCAGCAGAATATACTGTTCATTTGTGATTTTCAGTGGTCTCTCGGGCTGGCTAAGGCACATCTCAATGCATAACTGATGTTGTTTTTACATGACTAGATAGTTTTTGAGAAGGTTAGGGCAGAGGCCCTACAAATGGATACCAGAATTTTCTTTTGGCACCAAGTCATCATGACCCTTAAAAAGAAACTGCCAAACTCCTCAAAAACACCACGTGAGCATCTCTTGAACTCGTTCTTGCCTTCATCATAGGCTATAAAATGTAGCTATTTTTGCTGTCATGCTTCATTATTTGTTTCATCATTCATCTGTTTGCTTCATCCAATTGTCTAATGTGTGAAACAATTTAAATGATGTTTAAATATTTGTCAAATATGTCATACTTGTCATCCTTCAGGTTGCATTTACTAACTCAAATCACTTGGCCTAATGTACCATGTAGAACGATTCATCAGCTTTTGTCCCTGCTTCTGAGAAAAGTCTCAACCCTCAATAGTGTCTCCTTCACATGTGCTCCCATCAATGTTGATAGTTGCGGAGCAACATTAAGCCAGCTTAGTTTGTTTTTCTCCAAGCTCTCTCTTTTCTGTGCCAGTCATGTCACTGTTTATAGCGACAGTGTCACGCACTGCCAAGAACTTCCATGAAGTGTAACCATGCAAGACTTGGTGTTATTTAGAAATATGTCAACCCTAATCAGACTAGACAAAGCCAATATCATCATACCTTCTAATGGGCAAACATGAAATTTAAAATAAACTAACTTCAGCAATTCCATTTCTTCTGTATTCAAATGAGAAGTGGCAAGAAAAGTATGGCGACGGTGTGATTGTAACAGCTTACCCTGAATGACTCAGTGTGCTAACAGAGGATTTGCATTGATGTTTATAGCTCTAATCTTGTATGTAGATTAGTCATTGTAGGTCAAGCTAAGCCAAATTTACAATAGTATCATTATACAAATGATGAGAAACATGGAGCATGATCTAACCAAATTGGAACAGAGTCCCGAAATGAGTGCATTTAGCGGGTGTTTCCTGGTGCTCACAGCACCGCAAAACACCACACTATCACGACTCTGTTTCAATTCAGGGCCTCAGTGGGGAATGCCCCGCCGAGGCCGCACCTGTCTCCACTTGCCAGAACTGCTCAGTGCAGGAAGAGATTGCAACGCCACTTTGAAATGATGCCCTAATTTCCTGACCTCGTAAACCCCCCCAACTCACCTATAACGGGGTCCTCAGGCTCCCCTGACCCAACCTCACACGTGTAGGACACCCCCAGGGTCAATCCCCGCCATGGGAAAAATGCCAGCCTGGCACCTTGATACTGCCAGCCTGGCAGTGCCCTTTCCAGCTGGCAATGCCAGGCTGGCACCCAGGTGGCACTTCCAGAGTGCCAGGGACAATGTGCTGGCTGGAAGTGCCGAGGTGCCCGTTCCATCTGGTCCCCATTTGTGGAGACCAGCACTCTCCTGAGGTCTTCAAGACATAGGGGTTAGATCCCAAAGCCTTGCTTCGATCAGGGGAGTGCATATTAGAGTGAGACTAGCTGTCTCACTTTGTTATGCAGCTTTTCACGTCTCGCAAGATCGGGTTAGATCCTAGAAGAGCGATCTCCAAGCATCTTCCGGCCATGCTGCGTTGCCTTTTGGACGCAACACGGTCGGTCGACTGCTCCCATAAGCTGTTTTGTAAAAGAAAGTCATCAAATCAGAAGCAAACATGTGGCTCACCCAGCCACAAGCTGCGCAATCTGCTCCATGATGGACAGTTAAGCTTTGAAGCATCTACAAAATGTCTCCAGGCCTTTTCAAATTTATGTGAACCTCTGGGATCCAGCGTTAATTCCTGTACCAAATATATTATTGACTAATTGTCTTCCTTGGCATTTTAACAGTCCGACGTAGTCAGGGATCTGCCCCATTAGAGGCTAAAAATCTTCCCCAAGTTTATACATCATGCAATTGATCCTGCTAATGAAAAATAAAAAATAAACTAGCTACAAAGGTTACATATGTTCCTAAATCAGTTAAGACATGGCTTCAGGAAGTATGGTTACACAACGGCTTGTAATCATAAAATTCCACTGCTATGGTCCATCGTGATTCTCTTAAATAGAAAATCATCATTTAGTCTAACATGGAATAGCAGAATTATTTTCTTATTTCACATGGCTGCCTTTAAAACCTTTGAGAGCTGGCTTGCCCTCCAATTACATGCTTATCTTGTGGGCACATTCCCTTTGGCCAACTCCCCATGATGGTTCCATGGACTGGGAATAAGTGTTGTGTCAATGCCATTCTCAAGTTTAAGCGCATCAATGATGTTAGCAGGAAGATTTGGGCTGCATGCCTTTTCCATAAGATGTAGGAGCAGAAATAGGCCATTCAGCCCATCGAGTCTGGTCTGCTATTCAATCAGATCATGACTGATTTCATAGGATGATCCTCAACTCCACTTTCCCGCCGTATCCCCATAACCCTTGATTCCTTTACTGATTAAAAATCTGTCTATCTCAGCCTTGAACATAACAACGACACAGGCCTCTACAACTCACTGTGGTAAAGAATTCCATTGATTCACTTCCCTCTGAGAGAAGAAATTCCTCCTCATCTCTGACTTAAATTTTCCAGAAAAATCAGAATTTTCTGACAGTCATTTCTTTGGTTGATTAATATTTCACTTGCATTTAACAGCCAGAGAAAAAGTTCCCATTGTATGATAAACTTTATCTTAGAAATCACTGTTTAGACCATAGAAACCATTGAATCCCTGCAGTGCAGAAGGAGGCCAATCGGACCATTGAATCTGCACTGACCCTACCAAGAGCACCCTACCTAGGACCATTCCCCCGCCTTATCCCTGTAACCCCACCTAACCTGCTCATCTTTAGATACTGAGGGGCAATTTACCATGGCCAGTCCACCTAACCTGCACATCTTTGGACTGTGGGAGGAAAGCGGAGCACCCAGAGGAATCCATGCAGACAAGGGGACAATGTGCAAACTCCACAGGCAGTCACCCAAGTCCACAATCGAACCCGGGCCCGAGACACTGTGAGGCAGCTGTGCTAACCACTGCGCCACCATATCGCCCTTTTGTTTGTGATTTTAAAGGACAATTGCAGTCATATGATGTTCCTTTGCCATTTAATGTAATGCAGAAATTAATTTGTTTAGTTTGTCTCCACTAAAATAATAGCTGAAGGCTCGTCATTAAACCACTTTAACTTCTGTCCTCTAATATTGCCAACAGTCATGTCTAGACTCTGTGCGCACTTGATTTCCTCAGTAATTAGATTTTTAACATCTAAAACTTCTGCAGTATGTTAGATAAATGGAAATAAAGAATGAACGGTAAAATATGCTATTATTATTTCCCACAAGGACTTTGCAAAATCTGCTATCTTCAAACCTGCCGCATAAACTGAAACTGTAGCATTATAAGTGCACTGTGTCAACTTCAGTTGCTTATCATGAAGTGATGTGGTTAATTTGCATGTTCAGGAGGTCCATGCAGTTGCTGGGTCGTTTGTGGCGTGCAGAGCCGTGACTTTTCTCAAGTGTTATTTTGGGCAGTTGCCTGTGTACATTCAGTTGAATTCTGATGCTATTGGCTGAAGATATTTTTATGCATTGGTGATGCACCAACCAGGTTAAACTGAAGGGATCGCGTCCCATTTAATTTAACTCTGACTCGCAAGTGGCTGTCATAAAGAAGGCATTGGCATTTGGTTGAAGTAACCTTGCTTTGGAGCTTCAGGTTAATCTCTAATAGAAACAAATATTGAAAATACGTACTGGTGCTTCAACTCAGCTAAGCTGTAGCATTCAAAATGATCCTCAGAGTACAAAATGTTTGATATCTATCTGTCTCTTTCTACCTGTATTTATGTGCGTAATTTGGAAAAGATTTAGGAGCTAGCAGTCAGCTAGACATGCAGGCAGGAACTTAACGGTTAAAACTAATAAGGTCTATTCATCCATAGGTAATTGGGTCTTTAAGTGTAGTCATGAAGCAAACATTGGCAGGGATTACTTTATACCCCTTCGTGCATTTCGTCCTCCCCCCAAATGAACTATCTCCTTTTCTTGTCTTTTATCCTCACAGGCTGGAAATCATTGCTTGTTCAAGACAATTGAGGTCACCAATTTCTTAAGCTGTAATGCCTTTTCTTCGTCATTTTGGCCTTTTATCTCCTTAAAGTTGTGTCCCGGACAGATACAGAGCTCTCAAGTCGATGGATCGCATATCATCTCTCTCTCACTCTGTTATGATACACGCACACATTTTTCAAGCAACTAAAAATAGCTAGATGGAAAATTAATCTTCACCAAAAATGGGTTAGCAATAATTCGATAGACAAATGACATCAAAGCCTGTGGTGATCTCGGTATTAACAGTTCTAATTTCAGATGGTGAGTTAACACACCTCAAAGTGAGAATGAACAGGACTTCCTGGCGTTCGCGAGCGGAGTGGCTGCGTCGAGAAGAGAGGAGCCTTCGCAGAGGGGAGCCGGCCCCCGATTTTTCGGACTTTCTCGGGGGTTTCCCTGTGGTTCGCTCTTCGTAGGTTTCTTCGACCTTTGGGGCGTGAGAGACGGGCACCGGGTCGGTCCGGTTTGGAGCCGGTGAGGAGCCTCGCGGGAGTGTCCAGCGGCCGGAGCGGGAGGCATCGACCCAGAGGTCGGATGCGTGGGCAGAGCTTGACACGAGGCGAGGCAATCGAGGTGGCAGGCCCGAGTCCAGAACGCGATGTAGAGGGGGACTAGAGGACACTGGGTGGCTCCCACTGAAAATGGATCTCTGAGGAGTTTGAAGTCCGGTCCCCGGGGGAAGAGATTTCTTGACTTTGGAATTTGGGGGAAAAAGTTTGTAAAAATAATTATTTAGTTATTTTCGGATTAAAGAAAGAAAGAAGAAATAATAAGTCGTTAGAGGATGCGAAAAGCAGCTAGGAAGAAGGAAGAAAACCCCGGTTCGCCGTTGAATGAGAAGGCCAGCAAAAGCGCTGACAAGATGGCGGATGCCGGACCGCATGGTGAGGCCGCACTGCTTACGGTGGAAAAGATGACCGAGGTGATGGCGGTGGAGCTAGAAAAGCAGTTTGTGAGGCATATGGAGGCTTTGAGGAAGGAGACGGTGGTCGCATTGAAATCATTGGTGGAGGAGGCAATCGCCCCGGTGAGGGTAGCTGTGGCAAAGACATCGGCCGAGGTGAGAGAGCTGGGTGAGAAGATGAAGGAAGTGGAGGAAGCCGTGTTGCAGCACAGCGACCAGCTCACCTCAATAGGGGACGAGCTGCGGAGAGTGGTGGAGGTCAACAGAGGGCTCCGAGCAAAACTCGAGGACTTGGAGAACCGCTCGAGACGGCACAATCTGAGAATTGTGGGCTTGTCCGAAGGGACAGAGGGCCCAAGGCCAACAGAGTACTTCGCGAAGAGGTTGGCGGAGTTGATGGGGGAGGGTGAGAACTCCTCCCAGTACGAGCTGGACCGAGCTCATCGGTCATTAAGGCTGAATGAAGCCCAAGGTGAATGAGCCGCCAAGATCAGTAATTATCTGCTTCCATAAGTACTGCATGAAGGAGAAGGTGCGAAGCTGGGCGAAGCAGAAGCGCGAGGTGCAGTGGGACGGTGCTGGATTTCGGATCTATCAGGACTTGACAGTTGAGTTGGCAAAGAGACGAGCGGCGTTCGGGCGGGTGAAGGCGGCATTTTACAAAAAGGGGGTTCGATTTGGTATGGTATATCCAGCGAAGCTGAGGGTAACGTATAACGCCAAAGACTTTTATTTTGAGACAGCGGAGGCAGCTGAGACGTTCGTGAGGGCAGAAAGCTTGGGACAGACGTGAGCAGCGGAACTGGAAGAGAGACTGTGGACTGTGTTTGGGCAGCTGGAAAATGTATAAATCCTACAACTTTCTTTTTACTGATGTGTATTGTAATTCACTTCTCTTTGCATTGTAACAGAGTTAAAGTTAATGGTTGGGTTGATTGGCGTTCTGTGTTGCGACGGTTAAATCTTATGTTAGTGAATTGTATGGGTTGGATTGTTGGTTTTGTTTTTTCTTTCTCTGGGACTGGGTGGAAGGGGACGATATACATTGGCGGGAGGAGCCACCGGCGCTAGCTAACTAAAGTCAGCTAGTGAACGAAGGTGAGGTGAGAGGAGGGCTGTTGGAGCCTGGATAGCAGGCTTCAATGGGCCTACGAGGCGAGCGAGAGGGGGGGGCGGGGGGGGGGGGGGATTGATGCTGGGAGATGTTTTTTCAAGGGGAAATGTAGGGGGGGTTCTTGGGAGGGGGGAGAAGGGGTTCGATGTTAACAATGGGGAGGGGCGGGTCAGGCTTATGGGGCAGGGCCCGGTGGTATAATGATGGTGGATAAGAAGGGTGGGGGGGGGGCGGGGGAAGGGGGGTGGGGTGAGAGACCCCCAGTTAGGATAGTCACGTGGAATGTGAGAGGGCTAGGAGGTCCGGTCAAGAGGTCAAGGGTGCTTGCGCATCTTAAAGTTTGAAAGCCGATGTGGCAATACTGCAGGAGACTCACTTGAGGGTGAAGGGCCAGGTGAGACTTAAAAAGAGCTGGGTTAGTCAAGTGTTTCACTCTGGATTTGACGGAAGGGCTTGAGGGGTCGCGGTGCTGGTCAGCAAAAGGGTACGCTTCCAGATGGAGAAGGTGGTGGCAGATCAGGGGGGTGGATATGTGACTGTGACAGGGGCGCTGGAGGGGAGATTAGTGGCGCTGTTAAGTGTATACGGTCCCAATTGGGACGATGTGGGATTCGCGAAGAAGGTGTTTGGGGCCATACCCGACTTGGACACACACAAACTGATTGTGGGGGGGGACTGGAACTTGGTGCAGGAGCCAAAGTTGGACAGAACACGGCCGTGCTTGCTGGTCCCATCAGGGGGGCAAAGGCGCTGGCTGGGCTAATGGTGGAAATGGGAGGGGTGGACCCTTGGAGGTTCATGCACCCAAGGGAACAGGAGTACTAATTTTTCTCAGCAGTCCATAAGGTATACTCGCGGATCGACTTCTTTGTGGTGGGGAAGGCTTTGCTGGCTGGGGTTAAGGGGTCGGAATACTCGGCAATTGCAGTTTCAGATCATGCTCCGCATTGGGTGGATATGGTACTGGAGAAGGGGGTAGCGCTGAGACCGGGGTGGAAACTGGATGTGGGGCTTTTGGGAAACCAAGTGTTTTGTGAGAAAATTGAAATGGTAATTAAGGAACATGTAGGTTTCAACTGTACGGGTGAGGTGTCGAAGGCAGTTGTCTGGGAGGATCTAAAGGCGGTGGTGAGGGGTGAGGTAATTTTGTTTAAGGCCAGGGTGGACCAAGAGGAGAGGTTGGAGCGGCAGAGGGTATTGGTGAGATGTTAGAACATAGAACATAGAACATTACAGCGCAGTACAGGCCCTTCGGCCCTCGATGTTGCGCCGACCTGTGAAACCACTCTAAAGCCCATTTACACTATTCCCTTATCGTCCATATGTCTATCCAGTGAACATTTGAATACCCTTAGTGTTGGGGAGTCCACTACTGTTGCAGGCAGGGCATTCCACACCCTTACTAGTCTCTGAGTAAAGAACCTACCTCTGACGTCTGTTTTCTATCTATCTCCCCTCAATTTAAAGCTATGTCCCCTCGTGCTAGACATCACCATCCGAGGAAAAAGTCTCTCACTGTCCACCCTATCCAATCCTCTGATCATCTTGTATGCCTCAATTAAGTCACCTCTTAACCTTCTTCTCTCTAACGAAAACAGCCTCAAGTCCCTCAGCCTTTCTTCATAAGATCTTCCCTCCATACCAGGCAACATTCTGGTAAATCTCCTCTGCACCCTTTCCAATGCTTCCACACCCTTCCTATAATGCGGCGACCAGAATTGCACGCAATACTCCAAATGCGGCCGCACCAGAGTTTTGTACAGCTGCAACATGACCTCATAGCTCCGAAACTCAATCCCTCTACCGATAAAAGCTAACACACCGTACGCCTTCTTAACAACCCTCTCAACCTGAGTGGCAACTTTCAGGGATCTATGTACATGGACACCGAGATCTCTCTGCTCATCCACACTGCCAAGAATCTTACTATTAGCCCAGTACTCTGTCTTCCTGTTATTCCTTCCAAAATGAATCACCTCACACTTTTCTGCATCAAACTCCATTTGCCACCTCTCAGCCCAGCGCTGCAGCTTATCTATGTCCCTCTGTAACTTGTAACATCCTTCCGCACTGTCCACAACTCCACCGACTTTAGTGTCATCTGCAAGTTTACTCACCCATCCTTCTACGCCCTCCTCCAGGTCATTTATAAAAATGACAAACAGCAGTGGCCCCAAAACAGATCCTTGTGGTACACCACTAGTAACTGGGCTCCAGTCTGAACATTTCCCATCAACCACCACCCTTTGCCTTCTTCCAGCTAGCCAATTTCTGATCCAAACTGCTAAGTCACCCTGAATCCCATGCCTCCGTATTTTCTGCAGTAGCCTACCGTGGGGAACCTTATCAAACACTTTACTGAAATCCATATACACCACATCAACTGCTTTACCCTCATCCACCTGTTTGGTCACCTTCTCAAAGAACTCAATAAGGTTTGTGAGGCACGACCTACCCTCAATGTTGGAGGTAGGTAGGAGTTATGCAGAAGATGGGGACCGAGCGATGCTGGAAAAGAGGAAGGAACTACAGGCGAGCTACGACCAACTGTTTACCAGGAAGGTGGTGCGCCAACTGAGATGAGCAAGGGGTGCAGTTTATGAACATGGTGATGCTAACTATATTAGCAGGTCAGCTGTGGAGGGAAGCAGCGGCAAGAGAAATTCTTCAGGTGAGGGATAGGGCAGGGAAGTTGGTGGTGGCTCCGGAGCTGATTAACAAGGTTTTTGAGGAGTTTCATGAGAGGTTGCACAGGTCAGAGCCACCCCGGGGAGAATGTGAGATGCAGGAATTTCAAGATGGTTTGGAGTACCCGAGGCTAGGGGAGGAGGACAGGGCTACATTAGAAGGAGCAATAGTGGAGCAGGAGATAAAGGATGCGATTGGGAGGATGCAGTCGGGGAAGGTGGCAGGGCCGGATGGGTTTCCGGTGGAATATTATAAAAAATTCAAGGATAAGCTGGCACCCCTGATGGTGGGGATGTTTGAAGAGGCGATAGGGAGGGGGATGTTGCCACAAACCTTGGGGCAGGCATCGATTTCACTGTTGCTAAAAAAAGATAAGGATCCAACGGAATGTGGGTCGTATCGGCCCATATCACTTCTGAATGTGGATGCAAAAGTATTGGCAAAGGTACTGGAGGGTAGGCTGGAGGAGTGCCTCCCGAAGGTGATAGGTGAGGATCAGACAGGGTTCATGAGAGGGAGGCAGCTTTTTTCGAACATTAGGAGGGTTTTTAACGTCGTTATGGCACCAGCGGAAGGGAAGGAAACAGAGGTGGTTGTGGCATTGGACGCCGAGAAAACGTTTGACCGGGTAGAATGGGGGTACTTGATGGCAGTTCAGGAGTGGTTTGGGATTGGACCAAGATTTGTGAACTGGGTAAAGCTACTTTATAAGGAGCCGAAGGCGAGTGTCCGCATAAACAACATCAGCTCGAGATACTTTTCTCTCCACCGTGGGACGAGGCAGGGATGTCCTATGTCCCCCCTGCTGTTTGCACTTGCGATTGAGCCGTTGGCCATTGCATTAAGAAGTTCAGGAGCATGGAAAGGAATAGTGTGGGAGGGATAGAGCATAGGGTGTCCTTATATGCCGACGACTTGCTGTTATATGTGTCGGAACCGAGTGTGTCGATAGGGGGAATATCGGAGCTACTGGGGGTATTTGGGTCTTTCTCGGGGTACAAGCTGAACCTAGACAAGAGTGAGTATTTTGTGGTGTCTCGGCCGGGAGTGGGGGCAGGGGTGGAGGGGCTGCCATTCCGTCGGGCAGGGACTCACTTTTGGTATCTGGGGTGCAGGTTGCCCGGGAGTGGGGGCGGCTTCGCAGGTACAACATCACTAGTTTGGTGGGGAGAGTGAAAGCCGACCTGGCAAGGCGGGATGGTCTCACTCTGTCACTGGCGGGTCGGGTACAGGCGGTTAAAATGAAATGAAAATCACTTATTGTCACAAGTAGGCTTCAAATGAAGTTACTGTGAAAAGCCCCTAGTCGCCACATTCCGGCGGCTGTTCGGGTAGGCTGTTACGGGAATCAAACCGTGCTGCTGGCCTGCCTGGGTCTGCTTTCAAAGCCAGCGATTTAGCCCTGTGCTAAACAGCCAAGTGGAATATGTACAACTCAATCATTGTTTACCAAATGCCAGCACCATTATTTTCTGCAGATATACATCAAGTGCTGGCCTGGTTAAATATAAAATAAACAGTGGATTAGAGGGATCTTTCCATCGTACGTTCTATTATTTAAAAAAAATGAAAAATCACGGTAACATTTCTTGGCTGTGAAATTCGGATCCTTCATGCCCAGTGCACTGTGGCCAAATCTTCTGCATTTTGAAATGTTTTGGGCATTAAGGCCATTTCCGACCATTTTAGGTCCAGTGGTTCACTGCCAGGAGAGAACCAGTCAGCAGGCCGACATGTGGAACAGGGAGTCTGTGTGGTCAATGGGAAGATCCAGGGCTCTGGATGGCTAGCAGTCTCACCTGGAGAGGTGGCCACTGCAATGCAAGTGAGTGACCATGAGGGCACCTTAAGATGGAGTCTGAAGTCTTCCAAAAAAGGTTAAATAAGCTGTGGCAACTGCTTCCAGCAGGGCTGTGGAGGAGAAACCCCTTAATAGGATGGCTCTTGCCTGCAGTTGTGGCCTTTTGGAACCAGTGGCAGATGCCAGTCTCACTCTGCCTTCGGCAAAATGCAGAGACAGGAGCCTGCCGGAGAGCTAACCCAACATGGACCATTCTGAAATCAAAACAGAAAATTCTCGGAAAACCTTGGCTAGGTTGGGTAGCATCTGTTTAGCGAAAGAGTTAATGCATCAGGTGTGTGATCTTTGATTGGAACTGAGGAAAATTAGTGATGTAATAGGTTTTGAGCAAGGGGTGGGTGGGACAAGGACAAAAGCAAGGTCTGTGATTGGGTGGAAGACAGGAGAGACTGAATGACACAAAGGCTAATCCTTCAGGGCCAAAGGGAACAGAGATGGGGCCAGAAAAGAAACAAAAGATGAGTCGAGAGCAGGTGTGCTGCTTAATGAAACAAACAAAAAAATAAAACAAGGAAAGAAGAGGCAACAAGATGGAGGTAGAGTTTACCATTTGAAATCATTAAACTCACTTGTTCAGTCCAGAAGGCAGTAAACTGCTTAATTGAGAGGTGGGGTGCCGTTCTTTCTGGACCCTTATGATTTCCCTCCTGGATCTACCTCTAATCCTATCATTGTGGGGTTCATAGACTTCGCCTGCTGCACACCAGTTTGCCTCCAAAATGGCGTCCATGCTGCAAGTTCTCTCTGGGAACACATCACACTGGTTTGACAACGCTTCCATTTTGGCGTGATTGCAACTCAAGAAAAGCATCCGCGGATGCTGGAAATCTGAAATAAAAACAGAAAATGCTGGAAGAAACACAGCTGGTCCGGCAACATCTGTGGAGAGGGAAACAGAGGGTGGGATTCTACTTCTGTTCATGGCAGCGAGATTCTCCAGTCCTGTTACAGTGAATGGGGGATTAGGCTGAGTGCCTAATTCTCCATCCTCGCTGGCAGCAGTAGCAGGGTGGACTCACAACGGAGAATGCCGCCCAGAATTAATGTTTTGAATCTGAGGTGACCCTTACTTGGAACTCTAGCCAACGCGCTCTTTCAATCTCACACAGTTAACCTCACCACAGCCGCTATTTAAAGGAATCAGCAACAGCCAACAGGTTGGTTCGTGATTGGTTTCTATTGACTGCCGTCGCAGCTGTTGTAGAGTTTGTTATAGAATTCTTCAAAGTTGCTGACATCTACAGCGATTGGTGGAAAACGTGGTTGAGGACTTGTCCTGCATCCAAGCACCCTGCACAAACCACTCGCTCCCAGACATGAGTTTGTGAGTAGGAGCAATTATCTCGATGCTCAGTGGTATTGCTTCATAACATTTCACCTGTGCTGACAGCTTTCTGGAAGCTAATGCAACTGGTTGTACAAAAATGTGTGAATTTAGGTCACAAAGGTTAGCTAGAGAACATCGCAAGAGCTGTCATTTATGATCAAAAACTTATTTACCAGTAACACTGGCAACTGTAGCTGGCTGTTTTTAATCTGCTCGTGTTTCCTATTGCGTTAACACTGGGCCACACATTTTGACAATATGTTACACAGTAAGCAGCACTAAATCATGATCTTATTACGGCTTCAGGAAATTACACTTTTCAGCAATTATATAAAAAACAATTATCATAGATCAGGGTTTGCATAAAAACAGATTCAGCTGCCAGCTTACATATCAGTTGCTGCACCCTTGTTAAAGCCAATTATATGTTGAGATTGAGAGAGAACTTGCATTTATGTTAAACACGTTTCATGATCCCAGGCCCCAAAGAGCCTTGCAGCCAATCAAGTAGCTTTATGATTTAATAAGACAGCTAATGTTTGTTGATATCTGAGGAAGGTGTGAATATTTATGAATGTTCTTGATTCCTTGGACTCCAAAGTTTGCCCACTACCTGTAGGATACAAGTCAGGATTGAATAATCTCCATTTGCAGCTCCAGCAGCATTCAAGGAGCTCAACACCATCCAGGACAAAGCAGCCCGCTTGATCGGTATCCTAGCCTCTATCTTACACATTCAATCCCTCCACCACTAGTGCTCAGTGACAGCAGTGTGTACCAACTACAAGATGCAAGATAAGTTGCCAAGGCTCCTTCGACATTACCTTTCAAATTCATGACCTCTACTACCTAGAAGAACAGAGGTAGCAAGTGCACCACAACCTGCAAGTTCCCCTGCAAGTCATGCATCATTCTGACTTGCAAATATATCGCCATTCCTTCATGGTGAGGCTGGATTAAAGTACTGGAATTACCTCTCTGATAGCACCGTGGGTGTACCCACACCCACATTGGACTGCAGTGGTTTAAGAAGGTGGTTCAACTTCTCAAGGGCAACTCGGGATGGGCAATACTTGCTTACCTTGGCTGTGAAGCTTACATCCAGTAAATAAATTAAAAAAATAAGATTTGCTACTGTCTGCCTGGAGCCTGTTTTGTGTCAGAAGTGTCAGGAATCTCTATAGTTAATTCCTCTGTGCTCCTTCTTTTAAATTTCTGCCAATCTGTACAATATGAAAAGGGAAAATACTGTTTTCAAAGATGGTATTGTCGTTAAACTTGAGCCGTCTTTTGTTTTGAAATCTTTCCTTGTCCCTCCCTATCTCTGTAACCTCCTACAACCCTCTGGGATATCTGCACCTGCCAGTTCTGGTCCCTTGAGTATCCCCAACTTTAATCGCTCCATCTTTGGTGGCCATGCCTTCCTTGCCTGGGCCGTAATCTCTGGAATTCCCTCCCTAAGCCTCCCTGCCATTTTTTTCAACCTCTTTTTCCTCCTTTAACACACTCCTAAAAATCTACCTCTTTGACCAATGCTTGGTCATTTGCCCTTTATAGGCTTTTGTGATTGGGGTGAAATTTTGTTTGATAATTCTCCTGTGAACTATCTTGGGACACCTTTTGTCTTAAAGCTTCTTGATGTATGCACCTTGTTATTTAATGCTCGTCAAAATTGGTCCCACCAACAGTGCAGCTCTCCCTCAGTACAGCTCTGGAGTTCAGCCGAGGTTTTGTGCTCCCGATTCAAAAGCGGCAACTGAACCCTTTACCTTTGAACTCATAGCCAGAATCTGGGCTGAGATACTTTACAGCAGTTTTATATTAGTCCATGCTTCGAAAGTTTTACACTGAAGGCTGAAACCGATGTTGGCGTTATTCATAAACAGCGTCATTTTAAGTAGGACATGACTTCCATCATCTCGTTTCAATGCAACCGTAATAGATTTGGCCTGGTAAAGACATCATTGTAGTTAAAAATCATATTTAATCCTGAGTGACTTTGTTGCATTGACTTATGATCTTTCTGAAAAAAATCATCAAAGTTATCAGAGGAGATGGGAAGGAAAATGCAGAATTTCAGGACTAAGGCATAACATTCTCAATAGTCAAATCCTCAAAGGTATCATTCATTGAAACATGTACATGTCAAAAAATAGCTGGTCTTGAATAAATGGGATGAAATCTAGTCAACATTGCACAGCAACAATGACTTCTGCAGCTTGCAAATATTTTTAAACTGATAAATGAGGAATATGTGAATATTTATAGACATTCTTGGTTACTCTTGCTACATCTGCTGGGAGCATGTTTTGTGTCAGATGCTTCAGGGACTTCTACAGTTTACTCTGGTGTATTCTTTACTTTATATCTCTTCTAGCTCGTTTATTATGTGAAGCAAAAAGCTACCTCCAAAAGTTGGCACTACCGCTGTTCTGTTAAAACATCTTCTAAAAGCTGACTTTAATTGCTTTCAGTTCTGGGTGATTCTTCTTCCTATCACTGGAATTAATTTGGGACTCTCTCTCTCTGGTGCTGATGATGTGATTTATGTACATCTTGTGTAACTGTACATATATCTCCAGTAAATGGAGAACACAATACGATATATTTGCAGAAACGCCATGCCCTGTCTCATTTGATCTTTCAAGCTATGATATGGAGATAAGCACTTCCCATTGGCCTACTAAACTGAAACATTTTGAACTGTGCAATCTACCAGTCAATCACAATTCTTTTAAAATCCAAGGAAACTTTGTTACTTGCTTCAAAATAAAGAAAATGATGCTGTTATCTGAAAATGGTGTTTTTTTCATCTCTAATTTTCTCCCTCCTTTCTTAAGGCAATGACGTATGTTAGAGTTCTAAGGTCAGTTTGTCCAAACTAGTGCACAGTAGTTTGTGTAACGCAAGCTCATATTGGGTGTCTAGCTGTTGAGTTATCCAGCTATTTGTTGGAGTATTGTGTCCAGTTCTGGGCTTTACACTTCAGGAAAGATTTGAAAGCACTGGAGAGAACGCAGAAAAGATTTGTGAGAGTGGTTCCAGGGATGGCAACTTCAGCTACAGAGAAGACAAGGTAAAGAGGAGATTTGATAGATATTCAAAACCATGAGGATCTGGACAGGGTGGATAGGAAGAATCTGTTCCCAATGGTAGATGAATTGAGAACAAGAGGGCATAGATTTAAGGTAATTGACAAACCAAGCAATGGAGACATGCGGAAAAACTAGGCGGAATTTTGCATTCCGGGACTAAGTCCCGGGGCGGGAGTTGGAAACGAGAATGTTTCCCCTGTGGAGGCTGGTGGGAATTTGCGCTGAATTGGGCGATGCAGTCCCCATTAATTGAAGAGATGGTTGGGGGGCCCCAATCTTTGTCGTGGTGGGGTTGGTTGGATGGTGCGCTCCTTGCTGTCCTATCCAGTGCCATATTTAAAAGGCATCCGGACAGCATCCTTATCCACATTGAAGGAGGAGATGGTCACCGATGAAAGAGACTCCGGCTCCCCATATTCAGTGACGAGTCCCTGGGGGTCCCTCTCGATGGTGTGGAGGCCAGGAGGCCTGGCCTCTACACAAAGGATAGAAAGAGGAGACTGAGTTGTCACACTAACCCAGCGGGAGGAAGTCGCCAGGGTGGCCAGTGCCAGGGCTTCCACCAGAGGACTGCCATGCAACGCTGCAAACACTTGAATGACCTCATTCGCTCCACACAGCTAAGTGAACACTTAACTGTTCATATTCACCTCATTGAATGGTACAGGAGGCATGGGACACATTGGCAAGAGCACCTATCATGCAGCCTATGTATTAAAGAGCTACTTAATGTGACAATGTGATGCCTCATAGACCCACTGCAGTCCATCTAGTCTGCAAGTGGAGAAGCCTCTGTGGGTCCCTGACCCTTCCACACAGAGAGATCTGATGCAGTGGGGGAGGGTAAATGAAGAAGGGAGTTAGGCATTGAGGGAACCAGCAAGAACCATAAATTCCTCTATCTCCATGGGTCCACTGCTCTGGAGGGTGCTGCCCCAGGAACTCTTCTGGACAAGCTGCATTATATCAATCACAGAGCACACAATCCAGTGAGTCATTTGTAAAACTGGAACATGAGAAATATACATGAAAACTAATAACTCTTCACCCCATCTTTTTCTCTTTGTTGAGGCACAATTGGAGGGAGCGAAGGAAGATTGGGGGGCAGGGACGCGGGGGGGGGGTGTGGGGGGGGGGCGGGGGGGGGGGGAGAGTGCCAGCCTGTCAACAGAAGCCCATGGCAGTTAATGGCCCATTGAATCTGAAATGGACAGCAGCTGTTGGCTCCATGAAGCTGGGAGTTGGTCTTGAGAAGCCCGTTTTTTGAAGCAGTGTCAGCTCGGCGAAGCTGGACTGTCCTCTAATTCTCCATGAAAGTGGCTGGTGGGGCAAAGGAAGGGCCGCGGTGCTGCTCAGAGCAACTTGAGAGCTGGATTTGTGCCAGAAATGAGATGCTGGGCTGCTGCCTGTGAATTCAGTGGGACGCAGACTTGGGAGAAGGGATTGAGCAACTGGAAGGTGAGCAGCTGTTGGGGCAATCTGAGGTGGAGTGGATTTTGAGGGAAATCAGAGCTTATACCTTTGAAAGAGAGGAGCCAAAATTCCTCAGGTTTGAAATAATTTTTGTGACTCACTGAGGTCTGGGTGGGAAAATCCGGGGAATCTGTCTGATTGTGTTGGCCATTAAATGTGCAATTTGTGGTGTGTTCAACAACAGTTAGTCCGTTAATTCATGTTTATCTCATGTTAATTCTAGAGCATAAGATATTAGAGCATAAGATTGATAGTGTTGACTTTGTTTTGCTGGCTTTTGTGTAGTAACATTTCTTCTGTTTGTTTAAAGCATTAGAAGCTTGTGGCTTTATTATCTTTGCAAGTAACTGTGATTTCCAATTTTGTCTACTTTAAAATAAAAGTCATTGGTGCCTAACGGGATCATAACAACATTTGGGATGGCCTTCTTAAGGATCACAACAAATGTTGGGGTCTAATCCAGGATCGTAACAAACATGTAGGACGGGATTCTCCATTGCCTGACGCCGATATTGTAATCGGCGATCGGGTGGAGAATCCCTTCCGACGCCCAAATCGAGGGTGGCACCAGTTTGACGCCGGTTTTCGAGACGCCGACCCCTCGAAATCAGCGTCATTGTGTCGCGCGCTGCACGCCATTGGAATGGCGTTGGTGCGTCATTGGAAGGCCCACCCCCGATGCTCCGCCCCTGGTGGGCTGATTTCTCGACTGCGCAGTTGGCGGGTGGATTGCGCGGTCGGGAACCCCAGTGTGGCGGCTGAGGACTGTGTCCAACGCTACCACAGATGGCTGGAAGCCGAGCCGCTGGCCGGGGGGCTTCCATAAGGGCTGGGGGGACTGGTGGGGGCGGCCAGGGGGTGGCTAAGGGTTGTCCTGTGGGGCCGTATTTGACAGGTCAGGTCCACACATGGCCGATGCCATGTTGTACGGCGCGACCACTGCAGGTTGTCGCCGTGCACATGTGCGGCCACGGACCCAGTCATTCTCCGCCCATTTGTAGCGTGGGAGCCGGGAGTTTTACTCGGCATCGTTGCTAGCCCCTCACCAGTACCAGAATTGGTGAGGGTTCGGCGGCGATTGAGGCGCTGTAAAATGCCACAGTTCCCACGCCGGCGTCGGCACTTAGCCGCAGAAACGAAGAATCCAACCCTTGCTATCTGGACTGGGATTGTAACATTGTTTACCTTATAAAAGAAGATTTAATTGTTTGAGACCTCCTGTCAGCACGATATCACAGTGGATAGCACTGTTGCTTCACAGTGCCATGGTCCCAGGTTTGATTCCCGCTTGGGTCTGTGTCTGTGCGGAGTCTGCACATTCTCCCCGTGTCTGCGTGGATTTCCTCTGGCTGCTCCGTTTTCCTCCAAAGATGTGCAGGTTAGGTGGATTGGCCATGATAAATTCACCTTAGTGTCCAAAAAGGTTAGGTGGGGTTACTGGTTTACGGGGATGGGGTGGAGGCATGGGCTTGGGTGAGGTGCTCTTTCCAGGGGTCGGTGCGGACTTGATGGGCCGAGTGGCTTCCTTCTGCACTGTAAATTCTATTAATCTATGAAAGATGTACTTGTTAGGCATATTGAACATTCTGAATTCTCCCTCTGTGTACCCGAACAGGCGCCGGAAGTGTGGGGACTAGGGGATTTTCACAATAACTTCATTGCAGTGTTAATGTAAGCCTACTTGTGACAATAATAAAGATTGTATTATTATTATTATTGTGCTGGCTCCTGTAAGATCCCATACAAATGAAAATTTGCAATTAGATACTAACAGCGTCAATTGTATAGCTTTTCAACTTACCCATCATGTTTAAGACTTGTGTTACAGATCATCTGCCCTTTTTCGATATAGCGAAAATGTCATTTTATTTCATAAGAATACAAGAATTAGGAGTAAGAACAATTCATTTCTAGGGGACATGGTGGCGTAGTGGTGTTATCACTGTGATATAATCCAGAGACACAGACCATCGAGAAGGGTTCGAATCCCACAATGACAAATGGTGAAATTTGAATTCAATAAAAATCTGGAATTTAAAGTCAAATTATGACCGTGAAACCATTGTTAATTGTCATTAAAATAAAAACCTAGCTGGTTCACAAATTCTCCTTCAGGGAAGGAAATCTGCCACAGCAATGTTGTTGAGACTCTTTAATGCCGTCTGAAACGATCCAGTAAGCAAGGCAGTTCAAGGTCAATTAGGGATGGGCAATAAATGCTGGCCCCACCAGCAACACCCAGATAAATAAAAATTCAACCCTATTGATCTCTGCCTTGAATAAATTCAAGAAGCCCATGGCTCTCTCTAGTTCACAATTCCAAATATTCATAACGGTTTAAGTGAAGCAATTTCTTCTGCTCCATATCCTAAACTCCCGATCTATTTTTCAGGTAGACGTCTGACAACACCAGGTTAAAGTCCAACAGGTTTGTTTCGATGTCACTAGCTTTCGGAGCACTGCTCCTTCCTCAGGTGAACCATGGTTATCTGTTGAAGACTCCCCAGCCAGGGGGGAACATATTCCAAACATCCATTTCTGTTCATTAACAAACCCACAATCGATGCTAATATGTTACCCCCAATCTGTTGACTCTTATTTTTCTGCCATAACCTTTTCTGTGTCACTTTAATCAGTTCTTCACGAAAACTCAAGTTCAGCACACAGGCTGGTTCCCCTTATCCACCCGACTACTCACATTCTCAAAAAACTGTCAAGTGTTTGCCAAACATTATTTCTATTTGAATAAATCCATATTGACTCTGCCAGTTCATATTATTATTACTTTTGAAGTGTCCAGTTATCATGGCCATAGATGATTGATTCCAGCATTTTTCCTACTATCAATATCAAGCTGACTCTCCCTCCTTTCTTGCAGAGTCTCATCAATCATCTTCCAATCAAGGAATTCTAGAATCTAGCGAATTTTAGAAGGTCAAACTAATGCATCAATTTATCTCTGTAGACACTCATTTTAAAACTTTAGGATTTATGCCATCTGGTCCAGGATGTTTGACAGCTTTCAGTCCATTTATTTCCCCAGGTCTATCTCTTTGCTGATACTAATTTTCATTGAGAGTGTATGTCCCATGGTGAATAAGACATATCATCGCTGTAGGTGCTGGTTTTGAGTCAAACAAAACGGCTTTGTTGTTGCCAAATTTGAAAAAGAAAATACATAATAGGGCAACACAAGGTACACAATGTAAAATACATAGACACCGGCATTGGGTGAAGCATACAGGAGTGTAGTGACCTGATTAATATTACACTCCTGTGTGCTTCACCCAATGCCGGTGTCTATGTATTTTACATTGTGTACCTTGTGTTGCCCTATTATGTATTTTCTTTCCTTCTCATGTACTAAATAAGCTGTTTGAGCTGCTCGCAGAAAAATACTTTTCACTGTACCTCGGTACACGTGACAATTAACAAATCCAATCCAATCAATCTTGGCTCACAATTGTAGCCGATTGTGTAATTCGAATGTAGTCTTCATATAATCCTCCAGTACAAACATTGCAAAGCATTTCCAGTGAAATTCGCTCAAACTTCATATACAAAAATTTTAAATTGCATAACAAAGAGGACAAGATGTGCAGACTGTAATTTGAGACGATTATAAATTAAGTCCTTTGAAGTTTTGCTCAAAATCTGTTCATTATACCAGACTTTGATGTTTTGCAATCATATATTTATTGCTTATCAGGAAGGATGTCTGCTGATTTACAGTAATACTAAGCTTATCTATTTTTATTAATACACGCGGAATATTACAGTAAAGCTGGAGGTAGGTATTATGGTGTATACTTCATTTAAGATCATTTTGAATTCCTGTCTGTTTGCGTCAAATATGAAATGCAGTCCTGTTGATCCTTCCAAAATTAGTTACGAGATTTAATAATTTCACAAATTTCATCTACACTTCAATGTGAATTGAAAATAATTTTGTGTCCTCATTTTCTTTCCTCTGGTGAGTGGTAGGGGGCCTGGTTCCTGGCACTATCCAATTACACTGGGCCTTGTTATGTTCTGCACTCTCAGGACAAAAGAGCGTGAAGTTGTAGCACGTGGGGTTCAATGCAGATAACAATGCAGATTTATTGAATAGCGGTGAACTGTACAAAGGCTTAATCGAGACGAGGGCAAAGTCCACGAAGCAGGCAATGACATCTTGAACTATACACGTGACTAGACACAACAACATAACAATAACCTCAAATATATAACATCGCCACCCCCCTTAACTTTTAATGTTCCATGATAACAATTAAACATTGTACTTTTACATAGATATCAAAATACATATACAAGGGCAAGCAATGAATTATTACACTGTAATAATACAGTTAACAGGAAAGATGATCTGGTGGGCTTCTACTCTGCATTAGTTGCCTGCGCACTTCAGGGATTTGGTTGTTCTTGGCCTAAGACGTACTCTCCAGGTCTTCAAAGATGTATCTACCTTGGAAGGTGGTACAGGAAGACTAATAGCAGCAGGGAATTCTTTGGCAATCTTTGCTTCTGCTGATTGACCAGAGATTGCAGTCACACAATGTGGCAATATAGATGGAGGTTCATCCTGAGATAGTTCTGGCATACACAGGAGTGGCACATTGATGCTTGAAGCTAACAATTGATCTAGGTGTCACCTCCACACTAGCTCATCTTCAGTTTGTACTGTATAGGAGACAGGGCCAGTTTGAGTCAATACAGTTGCAGGACATCACTTCTCACAGGTAGTACAGCTGTGTGCCAAAAGTTGCTCTCCTTGTCGAAACAAGTTTATTTGGAATTAATAATAATCGCCTATTGTCACAAGTAGGCTTCAACGAAATTACTGTGAAAAGCCCCTAGTCGCCACATTCCGGCGCCTGGTCGGGGAGGCCGATACGGGAATTGAACCTGCGCTGCTGGCATTATTCTGCATTGTTCTGCATTACCACCTCCTCTTAAGATTTACAACTGTTGATTGTATTCCATTATCTCGGGCATCTCCTGGGGTAAAAGTAGATCAGGTAAGGTCCTCCTCAGTAGTAGCAAAACTGGGGAACTCTGAATAGTCGGGAGTGTGGTGTTGCGATACTTCGCCAAGGAGCTGATGGGTGGCTCCTTCAAGGCTTTCTGTGTATGCTTCAAGGAATGGACAAAACGTTCAGCTAAAGCATTCATGGATGGGTGGAAAAGTGCTGACTTTATGTGTTGGATACTACTCATCTTTTGATGGTCCTCAAACACCTGAGCCCTGAATTGTGGGCCGTTATAACTCGCAGTTTGTTCTAGTTTCCCAAGTCTGGCAAAACTCTCATCACGCATTTTGATGGTTTGTTCCACAGTTGTTGACTTCCTTAGGATCATCTCAGGCCATTTGGAGTGTGGATCTACGAAAACCAAGAACATGTGCCCCATGTATAGACCAACAAAGTCAATGCGTAGACATTGCCACAGCACTTTAGGTCACTGCCATGGATCATAGAATCAAAGAATCATAGCATTTACAGTGCAGAAGGAGGCCATTCAGCCCACCGAGTCTGCACCGGCCCTTGGAAAGAGCACCCTACTTAGGCCCCATGCCGCCACCCTATTCCCTTTATCCCCGTAACCCAGTAACCCCACCTAACCGTTTTGGACACTAAGGGCAATTTAGAATAGCTAATCCATCTAATCTGCACATCTTTGGGCTGTGGGAGGAAACCGGAGCACCCGTAGGAAACCCACGCACACACGGGGAGAACATGCAGATTCCACACAGACAGTGACCCAAGCCGGGAATCGAACCTGGGACCCTGGAGCTGTGAAGCAACTGTGCTAACCACTATGCTACCGGGATGCAATGGGGCAACAATGTGTTCCTTATCTGCGCACATGACTGGCACAGTCCTGCTTTTTCCTCAATCTGGGTATCAATTATTGCCCACCAGAAGTAGTTCCTCATGAGTTCCTTCATTCGAACTATACTTGGTGTCCTTCATGTAATTGTTCCGATATTCTTTTTGCAAATTCAGAAGAATTATTACCCTCATCCCCTGTACTGTCAACTCGAGTTTTCTGGAAACATATGGCTTTAATTCGGGATATGTTCCTGCTATCCTCCCTTTTAAAACCATTTCCAGTACCTTCCCCATCCATAAGACCATAAGATATCGGGGCAGAAATAGGCCATTCGGCCCATCAAGTCTGCTCCACCATTCAATCATGGTTAATATGTTTCTCATCCCCATTCTCCTGCCTTCTCCCCATAACTCCTGATCCCCTTATTAATCAAGAACCAATGTATCTCTGTCTTAAAGACATTCAGGGATTTGGTCTCCACAGCCTTCTGCGGCAAAGGGTTCCACAGATTCACCACTCTCTGGCTGAAGAAATTCCTCCTCATTTCAGTTTTAAAAGATTGTCCTTTCAGTCTGAGGCTGTGCCCTCAGGTTCTAGTCTCTCCTACTCGTGGAAACAGCTTCTCCATGTCCACTCTGTCTCGGCCTTTCAGTATTCTGTAAGTTTCACTGAGATCCCCCTCATCCTTCTAAACTCCATCGAGTCACGGAATCACTTCTGGTCTGTTGCTGGACCTGAGCTTCATTCACTTGAATGTGTTCTATCTGCGCACAATTGAAGGTATTTTCACAACTGGGTGGTACCTGACCAGTAGGCAAAGGTAAATGTAACAATACATCATCATTGGCATGGCTCTCTGACTTTTGGTATTTATCTTGTAGGAATGTGCGGATAATTGACTGGAATCTCCGCCGCCAGTAGCGGAGTTCCCGATTTGTTTGCGATGCTCCGGTCCCTTGTTGGCGGCGGCACCGAGATTCGTGCCTTGTACCTGTGGGAGGATGTAAATGAGTCAAGCCCCTTCTCAACCTATAAATGGACTGGTCACCAGATTCTGCCCGCTTTTGTGATGTCCTAGTCCTCTGGGGTGTGGATTGGTGTAAGGATCTGCTAGCGTGGCCCGAATGCAGTGGACCTCACGGGAGGCCATGAGGGTAAGTATTTAAGGTAAGCACCCAAAGTCTATTCAACAGCTCCTCCTCCCTATAAAAATAATCCTGCCAACCACGCTTCCCCACAAGATTCCCCCACCAGATCCTCCATTCAAACTCCCCTTCAGGCCCTCCCACAAGACCCCCCACCAGAGACCCCGAACAGACCCCCCTCATCAGAGCCCCCCCCCCCCACCAGAGACCCTTAACAGAAATCTCCCCATCTGCCCCCCCCATCAGACCCCCACCAGACCCACCCATCAGATCCACCACCATAAACCCCCGCCAGACCCCTATCGGAAACCATATCAGCTCCCATCAGATCCAGCCCCCAGATACACCATCAGAGATCCCCACCAGATCCCCATCAGGTTCCCCACTAGACTCCCCACCAGAAACCCGCCATCAGAGATGACCATCAGACAATGCTTTGAATGCGAGCATTTGTAGGTAATTAAGTCTTTATAGATCCAGAGATAGGGGTAACCCCAGGTTAAAGAGGTGTGAATTGTTTCAAGCCAGGACAGTTGGTAGGATTTCGCAAGCCCAGGCCAGATGGTAGAGGATGAATGTAATGCGACATGAATCCATAGTCCTGGTTGAGGCCATACTCATGTGTTGGGAACTTGGCTATAAGTTTATGATCGACGATTTTGCGTTGTCGCGCGTCCTGAAGGCCGCCTTGGAGAACGCTTACCCGGAGATCAGCCTGCCGATTGTCGCCTCTGATCTCCGGGTAAGCATTCTCCAAGGCGGCCTTCAGGACAACGCAAAATCGCCGAGCAGAAACTTATAGCCAAGTTCCGCACACATGAGTACGGCCTCAACTGGGACCTTGGATTCATGTCGCATTACATTCACCCCCCCACCATCTGGCCTGCGAAATCCTACCAACTGTCCTGGCTTGGTACAATTCACACCTCTTTAACCTGGGGTTACCCCTATCTCTGGATCTGTAAAGACTTAATTACCTGCCAATGCTCGCATTTAAAGCATTGTCTTGCATCTTTGATTTTGTCTAAACATACCTCTTCATTCACCTGAGGAAGGAGCAGTGCTCCAAAAGCTAGTGTTTGAAACAAACCTGTTGGGCTTTAACCTGGTGTTGTAAGACTTCTTACTGTGCTCACCCCAGTCCAACGCTGGCATCTCCACATCATACAAACATTGTGGTTAGGTTCACAGCAGCCTTATTCCTACCCTTTGCTGCCTGCCCATTAAACAATTCTCCAACCAATGCTGATGCATCAATAGCAACTCCATTAGGCCTTCTCTTAACTTATCAATTTCCTTTAGGAATCCATGGCTCTCCCTTCACCACCTACTGGCTACTTCTTCAAAAAGCTTGAATATATTTGGCAAACATAATTTACCTTTCATAAAGCCACGTTGGCACTGTGTGATCATGCTCTGACTTTTTAGGTGCGTGGTCAAAACTTCCTTAATAAGATACTCCAGCATTGCCCAAATGCCTCCTGTTAGGATAACTGGCCTGTAGTTTGTTATTTTCTCTCCTCTCTCCTTCATTGAAAAAGCCGTTTAATATTTGCCAATTTCTAATCTTCTGCGACCATCCAAGAGTCTGAGGAAGTTTAGAAAATCAGTTCATCCACTGCCTCTGCAGTTAATGCTTTTAGAGTGCTAAGTTGTAGGCCATCAGGCCCTGGGGATTTGTCAGTTTTAATCCTTTAAGTTTCTTTAACACTTTTTCTCTGAAGATATTAATTACTTTAACTTAGTCATTATTAATCAGCTTCTTGGTTACTCTTTATTTTTGGGTGGAATTCTCCATCCTGCTAGACCCGTTTTCTGGCATGGCGCGCCCCCGCCGGCAGCGGGATCCTCTGTCCCGGCAGCCGGCCATTTTGGTTTCCCATTGTGGCCACCCCCACGCCTCCGGGAAATCCGCAGGCGTGAGTGTGCTGCTGGCGAAGAGGAGGATCCCAGCGACGGAGAATCCAGCCCCAAGTATTTAATTTGTATCTTCTGCTGTGAAGACAGGCAAAACGGGCTTGACTTTCATTCCTTGGGCGAAGTTCTCCGGAAACGGCGAGATGTCCGCCGACTGGCGCCCAAAACGGCGCAAATCAGTCAGGCATCGCGCCGCCCCAAAGGTGCGGAATGCTGGCGGAAAAGGCCTTTGGTGCCCCGCCAGCTGGCGCGGAAATGACATCTCCGGGTGGCGCATGCGCGGGAGCGTCAGCGGCCGCTGACAGCTTCCCACGCATGCGCAGTGGAGGGAGTCTCTTCTGCCTCCGCCATGGTGGAGACCGTGGCGGAGGCGGAAGGGAAAGAGTGCCCCACGGCACAGGCCCACCCGCGGTTCGGTGGGCCCCGATCGCGGGCCAGGCCACCGTGGGGGCACCCCCCGGGGCCAGATCGCCCCCCGCCCCCTCCAGGACCCTGGAGCCCGCCCGCGCCGCCTTGTCCCGCCGGTAAGGTTTAATTTACGCCGGCGGGACAGGCATTTTAGCGGCGGAACTTCGGCCCATTCGGGCCGGAGAATCGCGCGGGGGGGCCCGCCAACCGGCGCGGCGCGATTCCCGCCCCCGGCGGGGGGTCGGAGAATCTCGCCCCAGAGGTGGGAAACAGTATCCAGGTGTAATTTGGTCCTAAACATGTGGAATACTGGTTAAAGTTCAGGTGAGTCCTCAGTTGATACGGAGTTGGATTTCCTGTCCATTTAGAGCCAGCAACGTGTGCTGATTTGAAACTCATGGTCGTGACTGATTATCATCTCCACAAATTGCAGGTTATTTACACGTGTACGTTAAACGCGGTGTTATTTTGCCAGTATATTCTGGTCCAATATGTTCATTCGTTTTTGGAGGTCATGTGTTGGTTTCTCCATTTCAGCTTGACTCATTACAATTTGGACCACTGACACATTTGCTATACTGAAAAATGGCATTTATTTATGCATCTTTGACGCAGAAAAAACATCCCAAGGCATTTCAACAGTGGCAAAAATCAAACAGAAGTCCTTCACAAACCAAAGAATTAAATGACGAGAGGTGAGTTTAAAAAAATGGTTTGAATGGAGATGCAAGCTAATGGAGATGCACTGTACTAATAGCTCTCTTTCACATTTTTGAAGCAGAGGAACGGGTCGGGTTACACCAGAAATGGGCAGCCTGCAAGTCCATGTACCTTTGAAACTGAATAGACCTGGAGGGGTATGAATGTCCATGAAAAGACAGGCAGTAGATTTTCTAGGCTCAGGATCAGCGATGTGTGATCAGCAAACAGCCGAAATGAGAGCTCAAAGTTACTGAAAATCGGTCCAAGGGCCTCATTAGCATATTCCGCACAAACTTGTGTCTTCGCAAACATCTCGTGAGGAGACCAACTTCATTCCATCTGCCTGTTTGTCAGCAGCCCTCAAGCAAATTTTGTTGGGTGTTGGTGGTGGAGGGGGAAAGGAAAGTTGGGGGATCGAGAGGGCGCTATTGCTTGGCGAGCTGGTGCTTGGGGCAGGCTACGAGTGTGGGGAGGTTGGTGATCCTGACTGTTGAGGAGTCAGAGGTACATGAATGCTCCAATTGGCTCCACAGGAATGTGTTTTATTAAAAATTAAAACTTCCCTTTGGTGGGTTGCCACTGGGAATGCTGAAGAATCCTGGGAAAGAGATTTGTATGTGTTCCAATGGTTTTTTCAGATCGAAAATGGGCATAATGCAAAGCAAATTAGCAGTGAGACAGCCTTTCCTTAATTTGTGGAGTTATCATTTTATTGACGCAGATAGGAGAATTGGTGATGTAGTGGTATTGTCACTGGGCTAGTGATCCAGTTGTTCTGGGTACCTGTGTTCGAATCCCACCATGGCAGATGGTGAAATATGAATTCAATAAAAATCTGGAATTAAAAGTCCAATGATGACCATGAAATCATTGCTCATTGTCGTAAAATCTAATCTGGTTCACTAATGCCCTTTAGGGAAGGGACTCTGTCATCCTTACCTGGTCTAACCTATGTGATCCACAGCAATGCGGTTGACTCTTCAAAGCCCTCTGAAATGGCCTAGCAAGCCAATCAGTTCAAGGGCAATTATGGATGTGTAATAAATGCAGTGCCCACATCCCATAAATGAATTTTAAAAATAGACACCTAAAACATCTACCAAAGGATCCCATCCATAAATTAGTTGTCAATAAATGAGGGTCCCCGTGGAAACACAATATTGCAGCTACCCTGGTGCATTCAATGAAGTCCCCTCACTTGATTAACACGACAAGCACAAAACCCGACTTGCCTGCTTTCTATCTGTTCTGTACTTGGACAAAAATAGTTCTATCATGAATTAATACGATTTACATTATTACCGTGTGTGTTTGACGAATGAACGATATAAGATTTACCAGATATGAGAGCTGTGCCCCTTAAGAGATAGAATCATTAGTGGCCTATTCTATAAATACAAATCTTGAAAAATTATTTCACAGAGAGTATTGCACCTTACTGGAAATGCAACTAAAATTAATTAGCACTCATTCGCTTAATGTACCTTGTTAAATTTTACACGGAAGCACATGTTCTACACCAAACCCTTTTGATGAATTTATTTTTATCACGTTCATTGTCCTATTCTCGTTCATTGTCCTATTCTGTCAGTTTCAAAGACATTCAAGGACATTGGAACTCAGACCTTCTTTAAAATGAGAACATTTGAAGCAGCATATTCTGGAGAGGGAGACTGTTTACTGACAGGATAATCATCGAGCGAGCATGCTCAAAGGCTGAAGGGCTGCTTTATGTTTTACTGATTCCACTGCAATGAGATCTCCGCCTTTAGAAGTCCTTGTGCTTGTTATGCAAAAGACATTCCTGTCGCTCATTAGAAGTACGCAAAGAAAAAAAACTCCTGTGGTTCTTGTGGAAAGAACTAATTGGCCGTGTTTCATTTGGTTAAAAATAATTTTTCAAATACTGCAGTGAATTTAAAAGATATCCGACTACAGCTCTTGTTAAACAAATGTATATTGTGGTACATTATTAATTGTTAAGTAATTAGCAAAAAAGTCACATTGGTAACAGCTGAATGAACTTTATGTGATACATAGAAAACAGTGAAAGATACACAGTCAATCCCAGGCATATTGGGCTGGATTTACATGGAGCTGGGGAGACTCCAGTGACCTTTTAAAATGTTGGACAGGTATACCACGAGCCCGGTGGTGGCGGCAACGTTAAGGATCTGGGGCCAGTGGAGAAGGCACCGGGGCGCAATGGGAGCATCGGTATGGTCCCCGATCAGAGGTAACCACCGGTTTGTTCCGGGGAAGATGGATGGGGGGTTCCAGAGCTGGCATCGGGCGGGGATTAGAAGAATGGGGGACCTGTTCATTGATGGGACGTTTGCGAGCTTAGGGCACTGGAGGAGAAGTTCGAATTACCCCCGGGAAATGCCTGAAGATATATGCAGGTGAGGGCTTTTGTGAGGAGACAGGTGAGGGAATTCCCGTTGCTCCCGGCACAAGAAATTCAAGACAGGGTGATCTCGGGTGCATGGGTTGGGGAGGGCAAGGTGTCGGCAATACACCAGGAGATGAAAGAGGAGGGGGAAGTGCTGGTCGAAGAGTTGAAGGGTAAATGGGAGGAGGAGCTGGGGGAGGAGATCGAGGAAGGTCTGTGGGCTGATGCCCTGGGTAGGGTTAATTCCTCCTCCTCGTGTGCCAGGCTCAGCCTGATACAATTTAAGGTGGTTCACAGAGCTCACTTGACGGGGGCGAGGTTGAGCAGGTTCTTTGGGGTAGAGGACAGATGTGGAAGGTGCTCAGGGAGCCCGGCGAACCATGTCCATATATTTTGGTCATGCCCGGCACTGGAGGGGTTCTGGAGAGGAGTGGCGGGAGCAATATCTCAGGTGCTGAAAGTCCGGGTCAAGCCAAGCTGGGGGCGAGCAATATTTGGAGTAGTGGACGAACTGGGAGTGCATGAGGCGAAAGAGGCCGGTATTCTGGCCTTTGCGTCCCTAGTAGCCCGGCGAAGGATCTTGCTAATGTGGAAGGAGGCGAAGTCCCCC
The DNA here is from genome assembly GCF_047496885.1 of Scyliorhinus torazame. Classification (NCBI taxonomy): domain Eukaryota; kingdom Metazoa; phylum Chordata; class Chondrichthyes; order Carcharhiniformes; family Scyliorhinidae; genus Scyliorhinus; species Scyliorhinus torazame. The sequence goes on from NC_092707.1 coordinate 78,924,163, forward strand.
AGTGTGGAGGCCTGGATAAACGATATGGCTGGGTTCATAAAGTTGGAGAGGATTAAGTTCGCCTTGAGAGGGTCTGCGCAGGGGTTCTACAGGCGGTGGCAACCGTTCCTAGACTATCTCGCAGAGCGTTAGAGGAAGGTCAGTCAGCAGCAGAAACCTGGGGGGGGGGGGGGGGGGGGGGGTGATGGAAGTCCGGGGAGGGGGGTAGGGGGAGGGGGAGCTGCCTGGGGGGGTGGATGAGCAAGAGATGACATGAAGGGTCGGGGAAACTGGCACGTACGGGAGAGAGCCAGTGTACAAAGCTATGTAAATATACTATTTTGCCATATATATATCTTGCTCCGCGCGATTTCTCGTTTCTTTTTTTTTGTTACGGGGGGGTGGGTGGTGGTTATTGTTTGTAAGGGAGGAAAATTGTGTTAAAAACTTTAATAAATATATATATTTTAAAAACAATGTTGGACAGGGGCCGAATCCAGATGTCCCACCCCATTTCTGGCAAATCTCACTTGTGTTAGCAGGGAAAAGCACAGAGGCACACAGTACAGTTTGGCTGGGCCATTTAAACTTGGTGCGCAGGACAAGCAGACCTGATTAACTCCAGGAATGCCCTCAACCCGCAATGTGCATTCCATGATTTTATGGTGGAGATGTCAATGCTCGTGAAGGGCAAATTAATGTATTTGGAATTGTCAAGCTGTCAAATTATTTATGTCCCCTTCCCTATAAATTTTGAAAACAAAACTGCTTGCCTCTGTCTCTGAGAGTAAATAAAATCTGTGCTCGTGGTTTCAATAGACGTTTGTGACATAACAGTACAGCATTTCTACTTGATGGCTTCCACAACCTTCTATTATCATGGAATGCTACAGAAGCTAAAGAAATTCGGCATGTCTGCATGGACTCACTCTCACAAACTTCCACAGATGTGCCATAGAGAGCATCCTATCCGGCTGCATCACAGCTTGGTATGGCAACTGCTCGGTCCAAGGTCGCAAGAAACTGCAGAGAGTGGTGAACACAGCCCAACGCATCACACACGCTTGCCGTCCTCCCATTGATTCTGTATACACCTCGCGCTGCCTCAGAAAGGCAGACAACATTGTCAGAGACCCCTCACACCAGGCTTTACCCTCTTCCAGACCCTTCCATCGGGCAGAAGTTGCAGAAGTCTGAAGACCCACATATCCAGACATAGGAACAGCTTCTTCCCCCCCAGCTACCAGACTCCTCAACGACTCTCTCTTGGATTGATCTGTTCCCTGTAAGAACACGATTCATGACGCCCTATGCTGCACTTTCTTGGCCTTGTTCCGCACTGTAACCAATCACTATTGTTGATGCATCACTGTCAATGTACTCTGTTGATTATTCTTTTGTCTACTATGTACATACTGTGCACATTCCCTTGGCTGCAGAAAAATACTTTCCACTGTATTTCGGTACATGTGACAATAAATATCAATCAATCAATGTTGGGGGTGCTGGTGGGGGAACTGTATAAATTCATGATTGATTGACAGCTCCAATATGTTATTAATGGGTTAGATGTCTTTGATGTGGGTTTATGAATACAAATGTTGTTTTTTATAAGGGATGAGGAAGGTGGTGGTGTGGTGGTATTGTCACTAGACTAGTAATCCAGACACCGAGGGTAACACTCTGGGGACCTGGGTTCAAATCGCACGGAAGGTGGTGAAAATTGAATTCAATAAAAGTCTGGAATTAAAACTCTAATGATAAACATGAAACCATTGCTGCAAAGACCCATTTGGTTCACTAATGTCGTCCATGGAAGGAAATCTGCCATCCTTGTCTGGTCTACATTTGACTCATGAATGGCAATTAGGGGTGGGCACATCCCGTGAATTGTGTGACTTAAATGCATTGAAAAGGCTTTAATGAATGAGAGCTTTAATGACTTTGCTTATTTATCTCAGCATGAAGTCTGCCCAATGAGTTGGCATGGAATTTGTAAGGGGAAAGAGTCATCAGTAGATGGCATGGGTTGTACTAATTTGGCATAGGGGCTTAAGGGTCCATAGAGATGAGGGGAGTGGCCTGGGTTGGTATACAGGATGTGAAGGGGGTGGAGGAGCATGGATTAACATAGAACATATGGAGGGCCAATGGGGATGGGCGGGGCACATAGATTGTCATGGAGTGCATGAGGAGCCATTGGGGATTGATGGGGAATGGGATATCTGTTCACATGGATGGGACATGGGGAGAGGGTGGGGTGAGGAGGTGGGAGAGATGAATGCTAGAGGGCCTAATATATTTTTCAATTATTATGCTTGAGAGTTGACACTTTTTTTACCAAAATAACGCAACAAGATTACAAAATAATACATCACCCAAAGAAAGGTAGGAAAATAAAAGAGATAAAGCTTAACCTACATGAGCACAATATGCAACAGTTCCTGAAAGACATCACAATTGATTTAATATCACCATTCAGTGATATTAAGTCGTCCAGCACAGCTTTCTCTTCATGGATTCCGGACCACCTGCACCTATGTTGGACCAAGGGATGGAATCATTGAACCCACCCTTGCAAAAACAAAAAGAAAATGCATGGAAAACCCAGACGCGTGGGGAGTTACAGGCTCATCGCATAACGCAACAAATCACCAAGCTCAGGCCCAAGGCATAACCACAATTATAATGAAAGGAGAAGAGAGGACCATAAACAGTAACAGTATGTTCAGGCCTATTGGGCCTTCCAAGGATGAAAAGAAAGAGAAGAAGAGTGAAGAAACACACAGGCTATCCAACCAGATGACAACCCTCACCAGGCGAAGAATAGAACATGGCACGTATTCAACAAAATGGGGGCCCACCAACCCAGGGGTAACCACAGGGTATCCACCAAGGCACAGAGCTCAACCTATCCCCTGACCCCTGTGCACCAGAAAGTCAAGGAAACAAAACCCAGCACCCCTCCAGGAAGCCCTACTCCATGTCCTTGGAGAGCGACACCCCTGTTGTGTTGGGTGCTCTGGATCCGTGGAACACATACAGGCCACCAACACTTAAAATGGTGCAACACTATTTTATTAAGTTAGAAACTGTTGCACATACTTTCACTGTGGGTTAACACGATGTTAGATTAAACTAAAGAACTATGCCTGTCCTAACCAGTCTATGCACTCAGCACATGGGGAAGATCTGTGCTGTAAGCTGTAAGCTCTGTCCTTCTGAGAAGCTGCATCCCGAATGAGCGGGAACTCTGATGCCCTCTGTCTATATAGTGAGTGTGCTCTAACTGGTGATTGGCTGCGGTGTTGTGTGTGGTGATTGGTCTTGCTGTGTGTCCATCAGTGTGTGTGTCTGCACCATGATATACTGGTGTATATTATGACATCCCTCTTTTATAAAAAAATGAATGTTTGTGGCAATAAATAATGCGTGGTGAGAATGTTCCTAACTACGTGTGGGGTGCGAAGACATATTTACAGGACTACGTACATGAGAACTAAGCTATTTACATGGGAAGGTGCCTGTGCAGAGAAGCAGTATGCAACAAGAGTAACAAGATCAACACTATATACAAACCAAGGAAACGATCAAACAAAGAAACAAAACAATTCAGAGAGTCCATAAATTCAAAAAAGTTCATAAACTTAGTCTCTGGGGTGGGCGACGAGTTCTGGTTGACAGCCTCAAGGGTGGGTCGAGAGCCACCGGTTCAGGAGCGGGCTGGACTGCGTCAGAGTCAGGGGGAGGCAGAGTGACAGGGAGCTCTGCATAGTCTGTGGCAGGGTCAGCAGGAGGGCGAGGCGACACTGGAGGATCACGTGGCGACCGTGGAACGAGACGAAGGGAGCATCGATTGTGGCGCAGAATAGAGCCATCCTGGAGACGAACCAGGAATGAGCGGGGGGCTGCCTGCCGAAGGACAACAGCGGTTGCAGACCAGCCACCATCCGGAAGATGGATATGGATGTTGTCATCTGGAGCCAGGGCAGGGAGATCAGCTGCACGGGAGTCATGAGCCGCCTTGTGCTGTGCACGAGACAGCTGCATCCGGTGAAGGACCGGAACATGGCCGAGGTCTGGGACATGGATGGACGGCACCATCATCCTCAGGGTATTGAGTAACTGGGCTGGCGACAGGCCAGTGGACCGGGGGGGGCGGAGCGATAGGCCAGCAAGGCAAGGTAGAAATCGGACCCAGCATCGGCAGCCTTGCATAGGAGCTGTTTGACGATATGTACTCCTTTATCCGCTTTGCCGTTGGATTGGGGGTACAGGGGGCTGGATGTCACATGGGCAAAATTGCACAGCCTGGTAAAGTTGGACCATTCTTGGCTGGCAAAGCAGGGGCCATTGTCCGACATAACCGTGAGCGGGGTGCCGTGTCGAGCAAAGGTTTCTTTACATGCACGAATGACTGCAGACGAGGTGAGGTCGTGCAACCGTATCACCTCCGGGTAATTCGAAAAGTAGTCCACGATCAGGACATAGTCTCTACCCAGCGCATGGAACAGGTCGATGCCCACCTTGGTCCATGTTGACGTGACCAACTCATGGGGCTGCAGGGTCTCACATGGTTGGGCCGGCTGGAAGCGCTGACAAGTGGGGCAGTTGAGCACTGTGTTGGCTATGTCCTCATTAATGCCGGGCCAGTACACTGCCTCTCGGGCCCGTCAGCGGCACTTTTCCACGCCAAGGTGGCCCTCGTGTAGTTGTTCCAGGACAAGCTGGCGCATGCTATGCGGGATGACAATGCGGTCCAGTTTTAGAAGAACCCCGTCTACTACTGCCAGGTCATCTCTGACATTATAGAATTGAGGGCATTGCCCCTTGAGCCACCCGTCCCGTTAGGTGGCGCATGACACGCTGTAGCAAGGGGTCAGCCGCCGTCTCGCGGCGAATTTGGACGAGGCGTTCATCCGAGGCAGGTAGATTGGAGGCCGCGAATGCCACATGGGCGTCAACCTGGCAGACAAATCCCGCTGGGTCACATGGTGTGTTGACTGCCCTGGAGAGAGTGTCAGCAATGATGAGGTCTTTGCCTGGGGTGTATACCAGCTGGAAGTCGTATAGCCGGCACTTGAGAAGAATACGCTGGAGGCGAGGCGCCATATCGTTCAAGTCTTTCTGTATCATATTGACCAACGGGCGATGGTCGGTCTTGACGGTGAATTGAGGAAGTCCGTAGACATAATCGTGAAACTTAACCACACCGGTCAGAAGGCCCAGGCACTCCTTTTCTATCTGCATGTAGCGCTGCTCTGTGGGGGTCATCGCACGTGACGTTTATGCAACGGGGGCCCATGATGAAGCCTCATCACATTGAAGGAGCACTGCCCCAATGCCGGATTGACTGGCATCGGTCGAAATTTTGGTCTCCTTTGCTGGATCAAAGAAAGCTAAGACCGGGGCAGTGGTCAGTTTTGTCTTGAGTTCTCTCCATTCGCGCTCGTGGGCAGGGAGCCATTGGAAGTCTGTCGTCTTCCTGAACAGGTTCCTGAGAGCCGTGGTATCAGAGGCGAGGTTAGGGATGAATCTCCCTAAAAAATTGACCATGCCCAGAAATCGGAGGACTGCCTTCTTGTCCTCTGGTGTTTTCATAGCTGTGATGGCAGCTACCTTGTCCGTATCCGGCTGCACACCGAATTGGGAGATGTGGTCCCCGAGGAACTTGAGTTCCGTCTGACCAAAAGTGCATTTGGCCCTGTTGAGGCGGAGGCCATGCTCATGTATACGTCTGAATACGCGCTGGAGGCGACTAACATGCTCCTGCGGGGTGGAGAACCAAATGATTATGTCATCGACATAGACGCGAACACCTTCAATACCTTCCATCATTTGTTCCATAATCCGATGGAACACTTCTGATGCAGAGATGATCCCAAACGGCATCCTGTTGTGACAATATCTGCCAAAGGGGATGTTAAATGTCCACAGTTTCCTGCTGGATTTATCGAGCTGGATTTGCTAGAATCCTTTTGAGGCGCGAGTTGGGTAAAGAGCTTGGCGCGAGCCATCTCACATGGTAGCTCTTCGCGCTTGGGAATTGGATAGTGCTCTTTCATGATATTGCGATTTAGATCCTTGGGATCAATGCAAATTCTCAATTCGCTGGAAGGCTTTTTTACACATACCATGGAGTTGACCCAGTCGATTGGTTCCGTGACTTTGGAAATCACTCCTTGGTTCTGGAGGTCCTGCAGCTGCTGCTTGAGGCAGTCCTTAAAGGGTGCTGGGTCCCTGCGAGGTGCATGCACCTCAGGCGTGGCATTCGGGTTTAATAAAATCTTGTAGGTGTACGGGAGCGTGCCCATGTCCTCGAAGACATGGTACTGGTTGATAATGGCGTCGAGCTGCGCCCTGAAGTCGGTGTCCTGAAAGGCAGACGCGTCAGCAGGAGAGAGAGAATGAACTCTCTGAACTAGGTTCAACAGCTTGCATGCCTGCGCACCAAGCAGGGAGGCTTTCGAGGAGCCCACAATCTCAAAGGGAAGGATGGCTTTGCGTGACCTGTGCGTCACTTCAAGTTGGCATAAGCCACTGGCAGCAATGGCATTGCCATTATAATCTAATAGCTGGCAGGCTGATGGGAGGATGGCTGGTTTGACACAAAGGTTTCGGAGGTCAGACAATGAGATTGGCGGAGGCACCAGTGTCCAGGCGGAATCGTATTTGGGACCGGTTGACCGTAAGGGTGGCACACCACTCATCGTCTGGATCGATGATGATACCGATAGAGGCTGGATTCTTTGCTTCGGGGACACCCTGTTTTTTGTAACGGTACCGACTCGAAAAGGCGCCTTTGGGTCCTCGGTGTCAATATCGGGTAGCAGGTCCGAATCGGGCTCGGTGACCGTGGGTTGAATGGCCCGGACATTCCTGCGAGGCTGGCTGGAGCGACAAGAGTTGGTAGGCTGAGGTGATCTGCATAAAGCAGCATAGTGGCCAAGTTTGCTACATCTCAGGCATCATTGAGATTTTGCAGGGCATTGCCGCTTTAAGTGGGCGGAGCCACAGTTGCCGCGCGTTGTAGCGTCAGTACGTTCGCTGCGCCACCGCGCATGTGTGGTGCGGTCATATGTGGTGTGCGCCTGCGCAGTACGTTCGTCGCGTCGCCATCCCCTCGAAAAGCGCGCGAAATGCCCGCCCTCATCCAGGCTGAGGCCCTGGAGTTGCTTGATTGCTTGGACCCGTTCTACCTCGTGGGGACCTTGCCGCGCCGTTTCAGCCGCTTGGATGTGGGAATACCGACTAATGGCGTGTTCGTTTATCACGCAGGTCTCGATGGCTATCGCTAGGGTGAGCTGCTTTACCTTGAGGAGCTGCTGGCGTAGGGGGTCCGACTGAACACTGAAAACGATCTGGTCGCGTATCATGGAGTCGGAGGTGGGCCCGTAATTGCAGGACTGCGCAAGGATGCGGAGGTGGGTGAGAAAGGACTGGAAAGGTTCATCCTTACCCTGCATACGCTGTTGGAATACATAGCGCTCAAAACTTTCATTCACCTCTATGTTGCAGTGAGTGTCAAACTTAACGAGGACCGTCTTGAATTTTGATTTATCTTCATCATCAGCAAAGGTGAGAGAATTGAAAATGTGGATGGCATGTTCCCCGGCCGTGGATAGGAAGAGAGCGATCTTCCTGGTGTCTGAGGCAGCTTCCCGGTCTCTGGCTTCAAGGTAGAGCTGGAAGCGTTGTTTGACTATCTTCCAGTTGGCCGCCAGGTTACCGGTGATGCGGAGCGGCGGCGGGCGGACGCTGTCCATTTTGCAGGATGGCTGTATGCTGGTGGAAGGCAGATCACTTGCAGGTAGGTCTAAGAAGTTCTAACATCCCTCAACTCCTGGTCTCAAGTTGTGTTGGCTGTTCTGGATCCATAGAACACATACAGGCCACCAACGCTTAAAATAGTACAACACTATTTTATTAAGTTAGAAACTGTTTAACATGCTTTCACTGTGGGTTAACACAATGTTAGATTAAACTAAAGACCTATGCCTGTCCTAACCAGTCTATGCACTCAGCACATGGTGAAGATCTGTGCTGAGAAGCTGCATCCCGAATGAGCGGGAACTCTGATGCCCTCTGTCATTATAGTGAGTGTGCTCTAACTGGTGATTGGCTGCGGTGTTGTGTGTGTTTATTGGTCTTGCTGTGTATCCATCAGTGTGTGTCTGCACCATGATATACTGGTGTATATTATGACAACCCCGAGTCCCTCTGGGTAGCTGGATAACAGCCACAGCACTGGGCCTGGCCAAGGCCCAGCACCAACACACAAAGGAAATCTATACCTCATGGGCCTCCAGCACCACAGGAAAATTAATCTGCCCCCCAGTTGAGCCTGTACCTTTTCCAACTCCATCCAGAGCAATGCAGCATAAGAGGATGATTATTCCAGCCCCGAGAGAGGTGGGGGCTCCCATCCAAGAAGAAGTGGAATCATCAAGACACCCAATAATTATGCTCCCTGGGAAGGAGGGCCGACTCTCTCTTCCCTGAAACAAACACACAGACCATACCCCCCTTGCCCCTCCCACCACCCAACCATGGGCCAGATCAGGAAAAGAAAACTAATGCTCGCCTGAATGAAGAGAAGACAGGAAGAAGAGAAAAAATAAATAGCGGGGACACTCAGCCGAGCTCAAAGCGTCAATAATAAAAGCAAATTGCTGCGAATGCTGGAATCTGAAACAAAAAGAGAAAATGCTGGACAATCTCAGCAGGTCTGACGGCATCTCTGGAGAGAGAACGGAGCTAACGTTTCGAGTCTGGATGACTCTTTGTCAAAGCTAGGGAGGACCGGAAATGGGGTCAGAAATGAAAACAAATTGATAGAAATAAAAATGGGGTGAAGGTGGAGGAGAGAGTTCACAGCCTGAAGTTGTTGAACTCAATGTTAAGCCCGGAAGGCTGTAGCGTGCCTAACTGGAAGATGAGGCGCTGTTCCTCCAGTTTGCTCTGGGCTTCACTGGAACATTGCAGCAGGCCAAGAACAGACATGTGGGCATGAAAATGAAAATGAAAATTGCTTATTGTCACAAGTAGGCTTCAAATGAAGTTACTGTGAATAGCCCCTAGTCGCCACATTCCGGTGCCTGTTCGGGGAGGCTGGTATAGGAATTGAACCGTGCTGCTGGCCTGCCTTGGTCTGCTTTAAATGCCAGCTATTTAGCCCAGTGTGCTAAACCAGCCCCTGAGAACAGGATGGTGAGTTGAAATGGCAAGCAGCAGGAAGGTCTGGGTCCTGCTTGTGGACAGACCGGAGGTGTTGTGCAAAGTGGTTACCCAGTCTGTGTTTAGTCGCTCCGATGTAGAGTTGACCGCATTGGGAGCAGCAAATGCAATAGACCAGACTGAAAGAGGTGCACATAAAGCGCTGCCTCGCTGGAAAAAGGTGCTTAGAGTAGGGAGGCGGTAAAAGATCAGATGTTACATCTTCTGCAATTGCATGGGAAGGTGCCATTGGAAGAGGGTGAGGTGTTGGGGTGATGGAGGAGTGGACCAGGGTATCCGGAGGGAATGGTCCCTGCGAAATGCTGACAGGGGAAGTGGGGAGATGTGTTTGGTGGTGGAATCATGCTGGAGGTGATGGAACTGACGGAGGATGATTCTTTGACTTCCGAGGATGGTGGGGTGAAAAGTGAGGACAAGGGGTCCCTATCCTGCTTCTGGGAGGGAGGAGAGGGGGTGAGGGCAGAGGTGCGGGAGATGGGTTAGGACACAGCTGAGAGCCCTGTCGTCCACAGTGGGTGGGAAACCATGATTAAGGAAGAATGAAGACATGTCAGCAGCACCCTTTTGGAAACTAGCATTGTTGGAACAGATGCGATGGAGGCAAAGGAACTGGTAGAATGGGTTGGAGTCCATACAGGATGTGGGGTGTCAAGATCAATGAGCACTCTTCAAGGCCTCTCCAGGGTTCCAAAGATCGAAACACTATTACTTCCAACATGCCATTTCTCCGCATGCCTCGGTCCCGGCCAGTGCAAATGACTCAACCTATGCGGCCACCTCCAGCCCCTCACAACAAGCATCAAGAATAGAATGGTATAGGACAGTGGTCGGTGACCCACACGCAGGATACGTTGTGCTCCCAGCCTGCAAATCAAGATTACCAAAACAAGGCAGCCAATTCTCAAACTCAATCGGAAATTCATCTTCAGGGAAACATCCCACCTGACCCTCATCTCCCAAACCCGACACACCATGCAATAGGATTTTGATGACATGACATGAAGGTTGCCCCCAAACAGGACAGTGCTCTTACGAGTGCAAGAACCTTCTCATGCCCCTCCAACACTTTTCCAAAGGTACCCCACATTCCCTCGAAGTGAGCTTTGATGACCTGCACCTCAGAGCCGAAATTCTCCGTCAAGGCTACCTCTTTGAAGGCGGCCATCATTCGATACAGGCAGCACGGCCAAGGAGAGAATCCGCTCAACTGTGCCGCTCCTAGCCGGGACCCAACCCAGCTCCCTCCAACTGCCACAAAACAAAATGAAGATTTAAGCCTTTTATCTCAGCTCAATCTCACAAAGTGACTAATCTGGAACTTCCTCGGACATGATGCAAGCTATGTAACCGAAGAAAAAATTAGTACAAAACGTGCATGTAATGATATGTAGACTGACATGAAACTAAGGGGTTAATCGGAACACCCGGCTGTGGCACGACCACTAGAGGGCACTACACAACTCATTATAAAACCAGACACACACTAGACCCTCCCTCTCACTCCTGGCAGGGACTGTAGGATTAGCACCAGAATAGTTTAGATCTCAGGCTGGGTCACCACATGTGGCCTAGATCCCAGTTGTACAGTTAGTCATTATCACTGAGTTACTGGAGTGTCAAACTCATTTATCTAGCTGTTGTTACTGAATAAATCCTTTCAACTTACTTCAAGGACTGGAGTGTCTTTCAACGTTGTCTATGGTCAGTAGCAACTTATGCTAATCAAACAGCATAACATAACAGTGCATCAGGATGAAACGACAGAGTAAATGACAAGCAGAACCGGAGGTCTTGAAAACGCAACCGTTCCTGTGCTCACATCAATGGCCCCCGAGGAACTACTATTTAACAGCGCAGTGGGACAAAATCCCAAAGAACTGAGGCAGGCTGGTTAAATGGTACACATCGACACCCGGCAGATCCTGCGGCCACCTTCAATCAGCATCCTGGCGTAACAGGCCCGATTCTAGCCCATGCCTGCCCACCCTGCATCTCCACTGGATTGAATATCCTGCTGTTTGATGCACTACCTCCCGAGGCAGGTATGCCATGCTGGGAGGTTTCCTGGCACTCGCTACCCATCCTTGAGATGAAATAACTTTGTAAAAAATAAATTTAGAGTATCCAATTATTTGTTTCCAATTAAGGGGTAATTTAGCTAGGCCAATCCACCTATCCTGCACATCTTTGGGGTTGTGGGGGTGAGACCCAAGCAGACGCGGGGAGAATGTGCAAACTCCACACGGACAGTGACCCGGGGCCGTGATCGATCTCGGGTGCTCGGTGTTGTGAGGCAGCAGTGCTAACCACTGCGCCTGCACCGAGATGAAATAACTTTTAAGGGCAGGAAAAAGGTCACTGGAGCAGAGACCTGACACCTGTTAAATGAAGCAGTGCTGCAGGTCCCTAATCCTTTCACAAACAGATTCATTTAGATTTTCATATTCACTGCATGGTGGAGCAGGTCATTCAGGCGCTATAGAAATGATTTGATTTTCATCCGTTGCTGATAATGGAATGGAAATTGGAGAGGGACACTGGTTTGCATGGATTCTACAACAGATATGCCACCTGCTCTGTCAGGTTACAGCTCAGGCCCATCACTGAGGGGGAAATCAGTCTGCCAGGTTTCTGCCTAGTAGGGTTAGATAGCAGTTGGGTATTCCACTGTGCCAGATCACCAACCAGGTGAGTTCCCTGACATATCAGGGATCTACCTGCCAGGTCAATTGTTTCGCTGAGTAACATTCCATGTGATGATTACCCTTTTGTGTAAAAGTGTGTCACAATCTTTTTTCCTTCTTCCGAATTTCTTAATTTGTACCCCTTGATGTTGAAAGTCTACTTTACGGTAAATAATTTAGCTGGTGCAGCTTTAACAACTCTCCCATCTCAGCACAAATTAAGTTAATGATTTGACTTTGATGCACAAGGCTGATTTTTAAGTAGTAAATGTATTTTTAGGCTGTGAAATTTGACACTGACGTTGCAGGGTTTTTTAAATTTCTGCACTTTTGGGTGCCATCCATGCTGCCCATGTACACTTCTGGCACTATTCACGTCAGACACCATTTTGGTGACAGCATACTGTGCGCACATGGAGCATCTGCAGAATGTATGCAGAATAGACAGATTGTGATGCCAGTGACATTGGCGTAACACCGATGCTGCCATTTTGGAGCTCAGCGCCACAGCTTATCGCATCTCCGAACATCACAAAGTTAAGTGTGCGTCCATGAGCAGGAGGGTCCTGCCCACTAGTATTGTTTTAAGGGTTCATCACCTGCTTATGGGTTAATTATTGCTCGTTGCCAACTGATTGTTGTTGCAACTGTGCGAGTGTTTGGTGATTTCCAGAGTTGTTAAAAGTTGCTGGGGTCTATAGGGAATGTTGTGTTACAGGTTGAAGGACTTTATTCTCACCTGAAGGATCTTGCAGAAAAACCACTTGCTCTCAGATATGGGTGGAATAGGTTTCACCCATACCATGACAGAGGAGGAGCAGAGGTGGCACAGAGTAAGACAAGTTGCTGGAAGAAAAAGGAAGAGGTGATGGGGCATCCTGCAGGTGACTATATCTACTCAAAATGTCAGGGAGCAATTTTCTGACCTCCTACCAGTGAGGAACAGTGTGTCTCCTTTACTAAGGTACGCTCACTGACATCTTCCCGCAGCTGCAGCCTCAGCTGCAGCTTCGGAGCAGGGTAAGGACAATTATTCCACACAAAAGTCAACACTTTGCCCTTTTACATTCCTTTAGGATCTGCTTACGTGTGCTTTTGCTGACCAAATTAAGTGCTACAATTTAGTGGCGCAAAATGGGTGGCAGAAGGCTGCTGACTTTCAGTGAAAGACATGGCTGAGGCCTTCCAGTGCAACCTCGAGGAGCTCTCTTCGGGAAGGCCCCACTTCAGACTGTACCAGCTTGCTATGTGTAGCAGCAGTCTCAGCCAATTGGCTAATGGACAACAGCAAGGGCACTGACCTAGAGGCAGATGGGAGGATTAATACTGCCACACTGAGGAAGGATAGCAGGTACATGCTCCATGGTGCTACTGCCAGTCCCCCAGTGTCTCAGCAATCTTAGTAATGAGTTAGAGGACAACTTCCAGGACTACTAAGGCACCCTGCAAGCTCATTTGGACACTTGTATTCAGGGCCATGGTGGTGGCAGTCTGAGCTTGCATTGGAGTAAGCTGAATTTTCATGAGAGTCATCTGAACTTCCACTGCAAAACTCAGAAATTTATATCACTATTACCTTTCAATCATTAGCTTTTTTTTACTTTCAGACTAAATAAAATTTATAATCAATTTTTATGATTAGACGTGTTATTACAAACTTCAGGTTCTTTTATAGCTTGTTTTCATTGCTCATAAAATAGTCATTTGATGGTACAGAACTGGAGTATTGTTGAAAAAAAAGACACGTCGAAGCTTTCTGTCTTGCATTTATCAAGGCACTTCACAGCCTGTGCTTGCAAAACCCAGAACAGTGTCCAACATTAAATGTGATTCTGTGATTGGACAATATTTGTGAAATAATCCTCAGTGTGCTAAGAATTATGCTGATAACCAAGATTGTCAGTCGGGCTTGTAATGTGTATGTTCTGGAAGCTACATATATTAATACACAGGGCCCTGTTCTTTGCAGACAGAAAAAAAACCATGTTCAAACATTGCGCTTGTTTTAGTTAAACACATTAAGTGGCAACTATTTGTTGACTCATCCTCAGGGCAATGACTTGGAGAATCAGGGTCAAGCTGTCTGTTTTAAATTTCAAACAATGGTTGGCAGTTAACTGTCAGTCGGCATCAACTGGTGCATTCTCCATGGCAACACCTCTACCAATCAGATTCCACTTGCCAACCAACCAGCACTCTCTTCTCATGCAGTATAAATTGATGTTCCCCCCCTTATACTGATATTCTTGTTTATTGGCCTGAGGAGTGCAAGCTGAAAAGCTTCAACATGCCTCTTTTTTTCAACAATTCTCAAAATATATTCACCACAGTGTCACTCATGTGCTAAAATGCTGTGCCTCCATCTCATGGATTTTGTAGTCATCGATCTTTGTGATGAGTTGTCATGTTGTACTGATGATGCCGTATATGTTCTTCCTAATGTGGTAAGAGTTGTGCTTGATGTCGCTGATGCTGTGTATCTTGGCAATTATGTTGTCGATGTTGGTGATTTTGTTGATGCTGTCTTGTTTTGTTAGTGATGTTGCTGTTTTCTGTCTTGATGTTGTCTGAAATTTAAGTCACAGCTTCACCAACAATTTTTGCAGGGTTCCATGTTTTCCAGACAGGATCCTATATATATATATGTATAGGATCAACTGCTTGGGCTGGGATTTGGCAGACTTGTTGATGTGTTGTCCTCCTTCTGTCTGTGCATCAGTGAGTTGTTGTCTTATTTTCTCCTGGTCATTTGGAGGATGATTCTTGCGTGGCAAAGTTGTCTTATATTTTCTGCCACTCAGTAACACTGCAGACCATTTCATGTCTGCCTTAAAAGGTGTAGCTTGGCGTGAAAATAAGGCAGGGTTTGGGTCTTGCTTTGTCTCTCAACACTTTATGAGAGTCCTCTTGATTGAATGTATCTTTATATGAAACCATGTCCTCTTGAGTAATGCAATGATGTTGAACCCATACTGTTCAACAAATTCTTTAAGTTCCCAGGAGGTGAATTGCATTCTATTATCGCACATGAACCTTTCAGAATTCCCATGCACAGCAAACAGAACTTGGACAACTGTGGTGATTGTTGTAGCTCTCAAATCTTCCACCTTTCTGATGAGTGGGAACTTTGAGTAATATTCTCTTAGAGTAAGATACCATTCTTGATTGTGTGGGAACAAATCAGCTCCCACAATGTGCCATGGTTTGGGCGGTACCTCACCAGCTATCCTTTTTCTGCTGTATATTTCTATACTTCTGGAATACACTGCATATAGACGCCTTTCTTTTAATATCTTTGTGGATGCCTATCCAGTTCATAGCCTGTCTGGCTTTGAGTTTAAACTTCTCCATTCCCATGTGGCCTTCTTGATAAGTTCTTTCTATATTATTCTGGGTATGATGATTCTGGATCTGGCGAACAGAACATCATCTTCTAATGAGATGTCATCTCTGATTGACTAATCCTACCCTATTGCTGACTGTGTTTGCTGCACCTTATCAGTGCATCCTTGGATCACTTGCTGAGAGATCATCTGTAACTCTTCATCTTTGCTTGATCTCATCTTTAATTTATTTCAATTTCACTGGTGTTACATTCATTAGATGATGGATCTTTGTGGTAATCACCACTGTTGTATATATTAGGAGATGTGTGGTAAGGCCCTGTACTACAGGTACGGGGGTAGTCCCTGCCTGCTGGCTCCGCCCAGTAGGCTGAGTATAAATATGTGTGCTCCCCATACAGCAGCCATTTCGCCAGCTGCTGTAGGAGGCCACACATCTTAGTGTAATAAAGCCTCAGTTGTATTCAACTCTCGTCTTTGTGCAATTGATCGTGCATCAATTTATTACACTAAAGTTTTCAGAAGATGGACCCCCGCATCAAGCCGGATCGCCTGCAGCTGGATCCGCAATCAAGCAACGTCAAAAAGGACATTGAACATTGGCTAGCTTGTTTCAAAGCTTCCATCAGGTCTGCACCAGACGCAATTCTGGAAGCTCAGAAGATCCAGATCCTCTACTCGCGGCTGAGCTCCAACGTTTTCCCACTTATCCAGGACGCGCTGACCTATGATGAAGCCATGGTGCTACTGAAAGAGAACTACACCCAGCGGACGAACACGCTCTTCACCAGCCACATACTCTACTTGTATTCAGCTCCCTGGTGAGTCCGTAGAAGATTTCTGGCGTGCTTTTATTCCCCTGGTCAGAGACTGTGACTGTCAGGCCATCACGGCCACGGAACATTCAAACCTCCTCATGCAGGACGCTTTCGTCACGCGGATAGGGTCAGACCACATCCGCCAGCGACTTTTAGAGGGGGCCACGTTTGACCTCGCAGAAACCAAAAAGCTGGCTCTATCGATGACAATCGCCTCGCCCAATATCCAGGCCTACACCACCAGCCACGCGGCCCACTCTTCCTATGCATCGTGGACTCCCCAGACGGCCACCCCACCGGGGACCCCACTCAGCCAATCCTACGCCTGTGCCACGCGCCAGCCAGCCAACCCCGGGAGCCCCAGATGTTATTTCTGTGGGCAGCAAAAACACCCCCGCCAATGCTGCCCGGCCCGCAGCGCCCTTTGCAATTCCTGCGGCAAGAAGAGGCACTTTGCCGCGTTGTGCCAGACCGACTCAGTCGCTGCGATCGCCCCGAGCCCCCCCCCCCCACCCCCCCCGTGTACGCCATTTTCCCCTCCTCGGACCACGTGCGGCCCATGGACGCCGCCATCTTTTTCAACCCCCGCCACCTGCGGCCCGTGGGCGCCGCCATCTTGTCCACCTCAGGATCTTCAGGCACTGCCATCTTGTCTCCACCACGGCACATGGGCGCCACCATCATACCAGGACTCGTGCCCCTCGGGCACCCCAACGTCCGATACCAGCGACGACCAGCCACGCCTCGCCTTGGTCACGATTGACCAGTCTCGCCCGCACAATCTAGCCACCGCCTCGACAAGCGTGAAGATCGATGGGCATGAGATCTCCTGTCTGCTGGACTCCAGGAGCACCGAAGGCTTTATTCATCCCGATATGGTAAGGCGCTGCTCCCTCGCGGTACACCCCGCCAATCAGAGAATCTCCCTGGCCTCCGGGTCCCACTCCGTGGCGATCCGGGGTTACTGTATAGCTACGCTCACGATCCAGGGCGTAGAATTCAGCGGCTTCCGCTTCTACATCCTTCCCAACCTCTGTGCTGCCCTGCTACTCAGCCTGGACTTCCAGTGTAACCTCCAGAGCCTAACATTGAAATTTGGCGGGCCCCTACCACCCCTTACAGTGTGCGGCCTCGCGACCCTAAAGGTCGACCCACCTTCCCTATTCGCAAACCTACCCCCGGATTGCAAACCCGTCGCCACCAGGAGCTGACAGTACAGCACCCAGGACAGGACCTTCATCAGATCCAAGGTCCAGCGGCTGCTTCGGAAAGGCATCATCGAGGCCAGCAACAGCCCCTGGAGAGCCCAAGTGGTAGTGGTGAAAACTGGGGAGAAACACCGAATGGTGGTGGACTACAGCCAGACCATCAATCGGCACACGCAGCTTGACGCAGATCTGATATGGTCAATCAGATTGCACAGAACCGGTTCTTCTCAACTGTAGATTGAAAATCCACCTACCATCAGCTCCCCATCCGTAAGGCGGACCGCCCATACTCTGCCTTCGAGGCAGATGGCCTCCGCTACCATTTTCTTAGGGTTCCCTTCGGCGTCACCAACGGGGTCTCGGTCTTCCAAAGGGAGATGGACCGAATGGTCGACCGGTACAGGCTGCGGGCCACTTTCCTGTACTTAGACAATGTGACCATCTGCAGCCACGATCAGCAGCACCACGGCTCCAACCTCGCTAAATTTCTCCACACCGCCACTCTCCTAAACCTCATCTATAACAAGGAGAAGTGCGTATTCAGCACAAACCGCTTAGCCATCCTCGGCTATGTGGTCCAGAACGGAGTTCTGGGGCCCGATCCCGACCGCATGCGCCCCCTCATGGATCTCCCCCTGCCCCACTGCCCCAAGGCCCTCAAACGCTGCCTGGGGTTCTTTTCTTACTATGCCCAGTGGGTCCCAAACTATGCGGACAAAGCCCGCCCACTCATCCAGTCCACTCTTTTCCCCCTGACGGCCGAGGCTCAACAGGCCTTCAACCGTATTAGGGCCGACATTGTCAAGGCCGTGATGCACGCAGTCGATGAGACGTTACCCTTTCAAGTGGAGGGCGACGCATCAGACGTCATTCTAGCCGCCACCCTTAACCAGGCAGGCCCGTGGCATTCTTTTCACGAACTCTTCATGCCTCTGAAATTCGACACTCCTCCGTCGAAAAAGAGGCCCAAGCTATCGTTGAAGCTGTGCGGCATTCGAGGCATTACCTGGCCGGCAGGAGATTCACTCTCCTCACTGACCAACGTTTGATAGCTTTCATGTTTAACAACACACAGCGGGGCAAGATCAAAAACGATAAAATCTTGCGGTGGAGGATCGAGCTCTCCACCTACAACTACGAGATTTTGTATTGCCCCGGTAAGCTCAACGAGCCCCCCGATGCGCTATCATGAGGTACATGTGACAGCGCACAGGTGGACCGTCTCTGGACTCTGCACGACAACCTTTGTCACCCGGGAGTCATACGGTTGTACCATGTCATCAAGGCCCGCAATCGAAGAAGTACGGACAATCACCAGAGACTGCCAGGTCTGTGTGGAATGTGTGGTCTGTGTAGAACCGCACTTCTACCAGCCGGACCACGCGCCCCTGGTGAAGGCCTCCCTCCCCTTTGAACGCATCAGCGTGGATTTCAAAGGGCCCCTCCCCTCCACCAACCATAACACATATTTCCTCAGTGTGGTCGATGAGTACTCCAGATTCCCCTTCGCCATGCCATGCCCCGACATGACGTCTGCCACCGTCATCAAAGCCCTCAACTCCATCTTCGCTCTGCTCGGCTTCCCCGCCTACATCCACAGCGACAGGGGATCCTCATTCATGAGTGATGAGCTGCGTCAGTTCCTGTTCAGCAGGGGTATCGCCTCCAGCAAGACGACCAGCTATAACCCCTGGGAAAATGGGCAGGTGGGGAGGGAGAACGGGACGGTCTGGAGGGCCGTCCAGCTGGCCCTATGGTCCAGAAATCTCCTGGCCTCCCGCTGGCAGAAGGTTCTCCCCGATGCACTGCACTCTATTCGGTCGCTCCTATGCACTGCGACTAACGACACACCCCATGAACGTCCCTTCGCCTTCCCCAAGAAGTCTACAACCGGGGTGTCGATCCCCACTTGGCTTGTAGCTCCAGGACCCGTACTCCTCCGTAAGCACGTACGACTTCACAAGGCGGACCCGTTGGTTGAAAGGGTGCAGTTACTCCACGCTAACCCCCAGTATGCCTACGTAGCGTACCCCGACGGCCGCCAGGAAACTGTCTCCCTCAGTGACCTGGTACCAGCAGTTTCCCCACACACACACACCTCCGGCCCGGCGCCATCCTCCCCTCCCCCGGCGCACCCAGCAGTAACCCCCGGGACCATCAGTCCTCCCCCTGCCCACGTCCGAGGATGAGGAGGATTTTGGCACGCTCCCGGAGTCACCGAGGACCAGACCGGCACCAGAATCGCTGCCACCACTGCGTCGCTCCCAACGTCAAATCAAGGCACCGGACCGGCTAAACCTGTAACTGATTCGGGACTGTTAAAGCACCATGTACTGGACGCCAACATTTTTTTTGCCTCTGTATATTAAAACTTGTTCTGTATATAGTTCTCCGCCACCCCTGCCGGACTCAATTTTAACAGGGGATGAATGTGGTAATCACCACTGTTGTATATATTAGGAGATGTGTGGTAAGGCCCTGTTCTACAGGTACAGGGGTAGTCCCTGCCTGCTGGCTCCGCCCAGTAGGCGGAGTATAAATATGTGTGCTCGCCATACAGCAGCCATTTCGCTAGCTGCTGTAGAAGGCCACACATCTTAGTGTAATAAAGCCTCAATTGTATTCAACTCTCGTCTTTGTGCAATTGCTCGTGCATCAATCTTCACACCCAAGGCATTTACCTCATGTTTCTCAATGGGCTGGTTTAGCACAGGGCTAAATAGCTGGCTTTTAAAGCAGACCAAGGCAGGTCAGCAGCGCGGGTTCAATTCCTGTACCAGCCTCCCCGAACAGGCACGGGAATGTGGCGACTAGGGGCTTTTCACAGTAACTTCATTTGAAGCCTACTTGTGACAATAAGCGATTTTCATTTCATATGGTGACAGTTGAGATATACATCTGTTAGCACCATTTCATAGAATCCCTACAGTGCGAAAGGAGGCCATTTGGCCCATTGAATGGGCAGAAATCCTCGGAAAGTACACCCTACCTAGGCCCACTTCCTCGCAACCCCACCTAACCTTTGGACACCTGTGCACAACTTTGGACTGTGAGAGGAAATTCACGCAGACACGGGGAGAATGTGCAAATTCCACACCGACAATCACCCAAGGTTGGGATTGATCCCAGGTCCCTGCCGCTGTGAGGCAGTAGTGCTAACCACTGTGCCACCCATTTCCCCCCTGGCTTGGATTGCAGAGTGTAACTGTAACTGTAGGGCTGCACGGTAGCACAGTGGTTAGCACTGTTGCTTCACAGTGCCAGGTTCCAAGGTCCGATTCCAGGCTTGGGTCACTGTCTGTGAGGAGGCTGCATGTTCTCATTGTGTATGCGTGGGTTTCCTCCCACAATTACCAAAGCACATGCTGTTAGGTAATTTGGACATGCTGAATTCTCCCTCCGTGTACCCAAACAGGCGCCGAAAAGTGGCGACGAGGGGCTTTTCACAGTAACTTCATTGCAGTGTTAATGTAAGCTTACTTGTGGCAATAAAGATTATTATTATTAACTTTGAAGCTTCAAGAGTAATCTTTGCAGTCTTACTGCTGCTTTACATGGATGTTTTTTGTAGACCTGCTCTAATGGATGACAATCACTCTCCACTATGAAATTTCTCCCATGGAGATTGTTTCATCCTGTGTCCTGGGTCTAGATGGAAATGTTTGGGGTTTCTCTACCCTCACCAAGTAAGCTGCTTGAGAATATAATTTGTTAAAACCATAACTCATTATTTACTGTTACAATGTGCAGAGTAATATCTCCTCACGGCGTTGAAACTTTTCCTTCCTTTAGATTTCTGTCACTCCATCGTTTGATGTTACATCATCATTAAATCAGCATCATGTGCTTCTGATGTTAACCCTTTACTCTACAGAGATAGGCATGGAATTATGCATATCCATGCACCACGACTAAAAGCGCTCTTTCAATGTTGGCTTGACTGGTCTCTATTGATTTTAGAGTTTTGGATGTGAATTTGATTGTTTTTTTCCCCCCTAGTAGCAGGGCAACTCCTAATCTTTTTGCGGAAGGACAGTTTTCCCTCTGGTGGGAAATGAAAGACTTGTCTCCTTGAATACTGCTCCTCTGAGTTTGCTGAAACTCCTGTCAAATGACCACTGATACTCAATGTCTACTCTTAGTCTGAAAACTGAAAGAGATGACATCAGCACTGGCAGGCGTCTCATCTGACACTGTCATCGGCTCTTGTCGGTTTGCTCTGTGTTCTGACAAGCGTGGTATGAAATAACCCATGTGGTGCACCAAGCCAAGGAAACTGCTCAGCTCTTTCCTTTTCTTGCAGCTTCCATCTCAGAGATGGCCGTGACTTATTCAGCACTCGGCTTGACCCATTCAGGTGTGGACACCATTCCGAAGAACTGGCGGCATGGTGGCAGTGGTTAACACTGCTGTCTAACAGCGCCAGGGACCCGGGTTTAATTCTGACCTTGGGTGACTGTCTGTGTGGAGATTGCACATTCCCCCCGTGTCTGTGTGGGTTTCCTCTGGGTGCACTGGTTTACTCCCACAGTCCAAATATCTGCAGGTTAGGTGGATTGGCCATGCTAAATTGCCCTTTTGTGCCCAGAGATGTGTAAGTTAGGTGAAGGGGTTATTGGGATAGGGCAGGTAAGTGGATTTGGGTGGAGTGCTCTTTCAGAGGGTCAGCACGGACTCGATGGGCCAAATGTCTGCACTGCAGGGATTCTGCACTGCAGGGATTCTATGATTATATCCTGACACCTTCACTATATATTTGTCTGAGTTTAACTTGATCTCAGATTTCCTGGTTCTTTCCACAGCTTCATGTAGATGGTCGTCATGGGGTGAGATTCTCCGATTATCCAGCTGCATGTTTTTCAGTGGCGCGTCATTTACTGGTGGCAGGATTCTCTCGTCCTGCCGCTTGTCAGTAGGATTCCCATTGGGGCCACCCACGCTGTTGGAAAATCCATGAATGGAGGTCCGTGCAGGCAGGAAAAGAGAATCCCAATGACTGGAGAATTTCAGCCGGGTCTTTTATATCTCTACCATAGACCTAGGTTTTGTCAGCTATACAACCTGCTTCTGAGCATCACTTTTATGTCCTGTCTGCATTCTGTTGGTATACATCCTGGCTCACTTAGAAGCCAAAAATTTGTACCGTCCAAAAGGGTGTGTCTAATGTTGTCAACAATGAAGATTGCTCATCACGTTCATGCTCCAGTAACTATTTGTGGCATCTAGCTGGCTGAAAACCTTTGCCTCTGCCAGTGCTGGTGTCATCACTTTCAGTTTTGGAGTTGGATAGTGAATCCTCTGTATTGCTTGAGATCATTGGATTCCAGGCAAACTCGTAACCGTCTATTTGGCTTCACTCTCAAAATGATGTAATTTACCCAATCTGTGGTCTCTGTGACTGGTGTAAGGATCCTTCCTGTTCCTTCTTGTTTATTCCCTGACTATTCCCTTGTTTCTCCCTTTCTTTTATTTTGCCATTACATTTCTGATCCGTGTATGATTGATGGACATGGGTCTTCAAAGCAGCCTGTATCTTTAACTCAAGCAGAAGAAAGTGTAGCCTGTGCCTTTAATTCAAATAAAAGGATCCAGTATGTTGTGCTGACTTAAATTGTGGACTGGCACCAATGACAGAGATTGGCTGGGACTGGGTTTGATTCATTTGGCTGGGTGACCCATGAATGAGGCCAGAAGGCTGTTTTCTGCTCAGTAACAGGTGGTGCTTGGATATCATTCCTCTGAAATGTTTTTCAGAGCCACAAGAGTCCATTTAAATTTCACGTTTGATTCTGGCAGTGGAAGTGAAAGATTCAACAAAATCCTCTTCAGAAAATGGCTGCTAATCCCCTTCAGAAAAGACCCAGCTAACTCTTTCACTCTCTCTCTCCAATAAGTCTGTGAGTGTTGGATCCCTGAACAGGGCTTGAAGGCAGCTCCAAAACTGAGAGCAAACTCTGATGAAACAGGGATTAACCTCACCAGGATAATTGTGGGTACAGGCTACAAAACAAGTACTGTGATTGTCAAGCTTCCCCCTTCCCCCTCTGAGTTTGTCTGTCTTGTGTGTGGGTAGAGGGTGTGGGGTGGTAGGTTAATTACAGTGGGAGATAGGTACTTAATATTTAATCAGCGGTATTTAATCAACATATTTCATCATTATTCTTGTTATAAATAAATAGTACTTGTGCTTCAACTTACAAACCTGGTTACTGTAATTATTGGGCAGCCGAGGGCCAAAGATTTTGGTTAGAATTATTGGTTAATTCACTTGTGTTGTGACTCTGGGGCACGTGAGACTGGGATTGACCACGCACTTGCCCAGGGTGATGGAACACTGGTGATTACAGTCTTTCCTTCATCTCCTGGAGTTCTCTTTCATGTTTTCCTTTTAACGGTATTGTTGCTTTACATGGGGGATGAATCGTTGGTTTCTTCTCTGGATCATTAGTGGTGTGATACCAAAAATCTTCAAAGCTGCGAACTGTCTCATCAAAATGCACTGGATGCAGTTGGGCAAGATCTTCCTTGTTTCTGATTGGAAGGCACTTTTCAGGTGTACAACCTTCAATCTTCATTGGCACCTTTTTCATCTCATGGGTTACTGAGATCAGCTGCAGCTGTCCACAACAGCTTAGCCCCAGGACAGAAGGGCCATCTGTTTCTGGGACATAGAGGTCTTTTCTTTTGTGTTTCCCTCTGACGTAGGTGCTTCAGCGGGTCGAATATCAGTTCCACCATATTCTGCCACTGTGAGAGTTTGGTGAGTGGGGGAGTTCAAAGTGTTAATTTTGTTCTTAAAATCTAATCTCGTCTGTAATCAGCAACTGGAAAGTAGAGTAAGTAGACTAAGTTTCTTTCTTTCCTGTAACTTAGACAAGGTAAACACACTCTGTTTATAGGAACGCAAGGAAAGCATTTGGTAAATGATTAAGATCTTTTCCATTCCTAAGGTTTAAAATAGTATACAGGTTGGTGGTAAAGTTAATAAAATATATATAAATGCAACATAAATAAGTGAATAATATAATTATGTAATTCATTAAATCACATTAAAGATGGCAGGACAGGTGATGTGTCAAGACTACAACGTGTGGGACCTCCTGGGTGCCAGTGAGATCCAGTGTGCTCCGGTTTGTGGGGCTCTGGCACCATTACAGTGGAAGGTGGCATCTGTATTGTTAGGAAAGTCTGCACCAGGACAATGCTGCGACCAGAATTCTTGCGAACGGAATAACTAAGGACGTTGAGAGTGTTTGAAACTAAATAGTATAGCAAGTGTCGAAAGATGTGGCATATCAAAGAGTAGAGAAAAAGTAAGAGAGGAAAATAGTAAAGTGGGAAATGAGGGTTGGAGAATGGCAGGAAGGGATAGAGAAACAAAAACAAGAATTCCCCAACAGACATGAAGAAGATAACAAAAAGACAAAACTAAAGGTGCCATGCCTGAATATGCATAGCATTCATAACAAAGTAAACAAATTGATGGCATATATTGAAGTAAATAAATCTGATTGTATATCCATTAAGGAGACATGGCTGCAGGATGACGAGGCTCAGGTCTTGAACTTCGAGGGGTATATTACACTTCAGGAAGATGACAAAGCTAATAATAATCTTTATTAGCGTTACAAGTAGGCTTACATTAACACTACAATGCAGTTACTGTGAAAATCCCCTCATCGCCACACTACAGTGCCTGTTCGGGTACACTGAGGGAGAATTCGGAATATCTAATTCACCTAACAAGCACGTCTTTTGGAACTTGTGGGCGGAAACTGGAGCACCCGGAGGAAACCCATGCAGACACAGGGAGAACATGCAGACTCCGCACAGACAGTGACCCTAGCCGGGAATTGAACCTGGGACCCTGGCACTGTGAAGCAACAGTGCTAACCACTGTGCTACCGTATCGCCAATAGGTAAAGGTGGAAGGGATAATCAAAGATGCCATTGGTGCAATAGTTAGAAATGATCTTTATTTAGGAGATGAGAATGTAGAATTGACTTGAGTGCAGATGAGGAATAGTAGGTGAAAGAAGTCATTGGGGGAGTGGTCTAAAGGTTCCCTCACAGTAGCCACAATGCAGGACAAAGTATACAAGAAGAAATATTGATAAAGGAATGGCAGTAATAAGAACAAAGAACAAACAAAGAACAAAGAAATGTACAGCACAGGAACAGGCCCTTCGGCCCCCCCAAGCCCGTGCCGACCATGCTGCCCGACTAAACTACAATCTTCTACATTTCCTGGGTCCGTATCCCTCTATTCCCATCCTATTCATGTATTTGTCAAGATGTCCCTTAAATATCACTGTCGTCCCTGCTTCCACCACCTCCTCCGGCAGAGAGTTCCAGGCACCCACTACCCTCTGTGTAAAAAACTTGCCTCGTACAGCTACTCTAAACCTTGCCTCTCGCACCTTAAACCTATGCCCCCTAGTAATTGACCCCTCTACCCTGGGGAAAAGCCTCTGACTATCCCCAAAAATCGCGTCTTGCCACAAGTAGGCTTCAAATGGAAGTACCGTGAAAAGCCCCTAGTCGCTACATTCCGGCGCCGGTTCGGGGAGGCTGGTACGGGAATTGAACCCGCGCTGCTGGCCTGCCTTGGTCTGCTTTAAAAGCCAGTTATTTAGCCCAGTGCTAAACCAGCCAAATCTTCCTGAAGTGTAATGCACCAAATCATGGGTAGATTTAATCTACAGATAAACTGGAAAGATCAGGTTGGCAGTTTTAGCCTGGTTGAGGAGTTCATAAAATGTTTTTGTGGGAAAATGTGAAGTTGTTCACTTTGGCAGGAAGGAAAACAAAGCAGAATATTACGCAAATGGAGAATGACTGCAGCATTCCGAGGTGAGGAGGGATTTTAGGTGTTCCAGTGCATGGGTCACAAAGAGTTAGTATGCAGGTATAGCACATAATCAGGAAGACTTTATTTTACTACTAAAGGAATTGAACAAAGAATTCAGGATAAAAGCAAATTACTGCGGATGCTGGAATCTGAAACCAAAGAGAAAATGCTGGAAAATCTCAGCAAGTCTGGCAGCATCTGTGGAGAGAGAAAAGAGATAACGTTTCGAGTCCAGATGACCTTTTGTCAAAGCTCAATAGAACTTTGACAAAGAATTCAGGATGTAATTTTTCAGTTAGACAGGGCATTGATGAGACCTCAAATAAATACTCTGTGCAGTTTTATTTACAGAAGGATGTATATGCATTTAGATGGACTGGATTTGTTTCCACTGGAGTTTAGAACATTGAGGGGTGATCAGATTGAAGTAGATAAGATCCTGAATGGTCTTGATAAGGTGGACATAGAAAGGATGTTCTCTCTTGTGGGTGTATTCCGAACTAAAGGACACTGTTTTAAAATTAGGGGTCACCCTTACAGGACAGAGATGAGGATAGTTTTTTTTCACTCAGAATTGTGCACCTCTCAGGAGGTAGAGATGGGGGTGATTGAATGTTTTTAAGACAGCAGGAGATAGATTCTTGTTTGGCGAGGGAATCAAAGGTTATCAGGGAGCGGCACAGTGGTGCAGTGGTTAGCACTGTGGTTCCGGGTTCGATCACGGCTCTGGGTCACTGTCCGTGTGGAGTTTGCACATTCTCCCCGTGTTTGTGTGGTCTCACCCCCACAGCCCAAAGATGTGCAGACTTGGTGGATTTTCCACGCTAAATTGCCCCTCAATTGGGTACTCTAAATTTATTTTTTAAAAAGGTTATCAGGAGTAGATCAAAAATGAAAAATGAAGTGAAAATCGCTTATTGTCACAAGTAGGCTTCAAATGAAGTTACTGTGAAAAGCCCCTAGTCGCCTGTTCGGGGAGGCTGGTACGGGAATTGACCCCGCACTGCTGGCCTGCCTGGGTCTGCTTTAAAAGCCAGCTATTTAGCCCTGTGCTAAACCAGCCCCACATTGTGATCATATTAACCTTTAATGTGCACTCCAACTGACAGAACCTGTTCTGAAAGGCACTCTTGCAATGCATGTTCATTCTTTAAGCCATGATGTGGAGATGCCGGCGTTGGACTGGGGTGAGCACAGTAAGAAGTCTTACAACACCAGGTTAAAGTCCAACAGGTTTATTTCGATGTCGCTAGCTTTCGGAGCGCTGCTCCTTCCTCTGGTGAATGAAGAGGTATATTGTTTAAGCGACATTGCCAAATATCTCACAAACATGATACATGAATATTCATGAGTACAAGGCAGCAGACTAGTTACAAGGGCTGAGGTGCCAAATGAGAGTGACATGAGACATTGTGTAGCTATTTCCTAAAAGTATTTGTTTTATAAGGTGGTTTCATGCTGTTTTCAGCCCAGTTTGATTACTGGCAGTGACTCAGTACTGCTGGTAACTGCCTGTTTGCTTTGTGTCTTATTGTAATGAGTTGTCACTCTGAGGATTATTGATACAATCCCTGAATGCTTACTGGGGCAAAGTGCAAATTTGTTCTCTGTGAAATTATAAAGATCGCGCATAGGAAGTGGCGCTTCAAAGCATTGTTAGCTGTATTAGCTGGCAAACGTCCAGTTAATTGGCCAGATGGAACTCCTGTGACAGTTTAACTCAAGCACTGGGCCATTTATCTTCAATGGGTCAACAGCTCAATTAAAATATCGTGAGGACAATAGAGATGCATTGGGGCTTATTGCAGCATTTTGTGACAGCGTAAAATAGGTGGTAGCAAGTTGATAGTCCATTTTACAAGATCCAATTTATATTCCCATCGACTTCAATGGAGTGATGCCAAACATGTTGACTACTCACGCTGACCCATGTTAAAGTATCACGCAAAGTCACAAATAAGCCTATTAACTGTTCACAGGAACCTAGGCCATTCGAGTCTTCAAAAGTGGTCTGCCATGCAACTAGTCCATGGCAGACCTGTACCCCAAATCCATGTTCTCATTCAATATCCCTTCATACCCAACAAAAATCTATTGCTTTCATTTGCAAAAATTTCCATTGATCTAGCAACCATACGTCAGTATGGGCTGGTTTAGCACAGGGCTAAATCGCTGGCTTTGAAAGCAGACCAAGGAAGGTCAGCAGCATGGTTCAATTCCCGTACCAGCCTCCCCAAACAGGTGCCGGAATGTGGCGACTAGGGGCTTTTCACAGCAACTCCATTTGAAGCCTACTTGTGACAATAAGCGATTTTCATTTCATTTCATTTTCATTTCAGTGGGAGAAAGTTCCCTTTGTGTGAATAAGTGCTTCTTGACTTCATTCCTAATGACCTCTAATTTGAAGATTAATGCCTGTATTTTCTAAAGTCCCTCACCAGAGTAAATCATTCCTGGATGAGATCATCGCAAAAGCTACAGCTTTGTCATCTTGTGTTGTAGGGATGAGAATTTGGACAGTTACTTTCAGTTACTTGATAGTGCCAAGAAACACAGATGAATCCTATCAGTTTCCCATATGGAAATACAGATGCAGAGTGATGGCTGTATTAGCAGCAAATGAACATGTAACATGATACAATCAGTTGAAAACAGTGGGCATCCAGTTATGAACAAAATATATAACGGTATGATCTTTTAAAAAATGGACAGATACATCAGGCCATCTAATGTTAAACTCTGGAGTTTAACTTGAATTAGCTGAATACGGATAATATAACGTTGAGAAATGAGATTGAAGTTTTACTTGATTGAGATGATGCAATTAGGCATAGCCACAAACTTTAGGTGCATCACAGCCTTTCTGGTGTATCATCAATATAAATCAACGGAAATATGTTTTTTCGATCAGTGAATTTGTTGAGAATTTCAGTCAATTCATAAATCGTGGTA
The DNA here is from genome assembly GCF_047496885.1 of Scyliorhinus torazame. NCBI lineage: Eukaryota > Metazoa > Chordata > Chondrichthyes > Carcharhiniformes > Scyliorhinidae > Scyliorhinus > Scyliorhinus torazame. Next base: position 78,953,236 of record NC_092707.1, read on the forward strand.
CCATGGCTCCCTTTAAGGGGCGATCTCTCGTAGTCCATTTGATCTGTCGGGGTTGATCATGTGTGAGCGCGAATGCCGACCGTTGGGGGAAAAGCATGGGGCCCTGGGAGCAAGGAACTGGGCAGCGTGGACCCAAGAGTCAAAGAGTGAAGACCTGTTTCAGGGTCCTCTGTGTCTGTGTACAGTGAACCTTTCTCTTGTTCTTAATAAACCTCTTTTTAGTTACACAAGAAGCCTCCGCAGTATTCCCTCAAACCACCACATTGGTGATGAGCATAAATCGGACAACAGTCAGAAGTCATCGCTAGTCGCAGAATTTGTATTGGAAGGGATTACATCAGAAGCCTCCAAATGAAAAAAGATATGCCTATGATTGGAAAACCCGATCCGTTTGAGCAGAGGGACGAAGACTGGAGCCCATATATTGATATATTTCTTCATACAGGGGAAAGATAAACAAAATATTATTTTGTTAAAGTTTGTAGGCTCCAGACCTACGGTCTCAAAAATAATTTTATGTCTCCGGAGGCTCCCGCCACAAAATCGTTTAACCAATTAATGACGTTTGTGAAGGAGCACTTCAACCCAAACCCTCCATCAAACTACAATGCAACAAGTTTAATTTGGCTGTCAGGGACCAGGAGAGACAATCTTAGCTTTTGTTGCCAGACACTGCCCAATTAGCGAACATTGCAAATTCGGCACAGCATTAAGAATTACTGCGTGACTGGCTGGTATGCGTCATCAATGACATCAATGTGCAAATGAAATTAGCTAACATTGCAAATTCGGCACGCCATTAAGAAATGCTGCGTGACCGCCTGGTGTGCGGCATCAATTACATCAATGTGCAAATGAAATTAGCTATTGTAAATTCGGCACGGCATTGAGAAATGCTGCCTGACCGCCTGGTATGCGGCATCAATGTGCAAATGAAATTTCTGGCTGAGATTAAGATTTCCCTGGATAAGGCGATTGATATAGCTCAAGCAACTAAATGCACTGAGAAGAGCACGTCAGAGCTTCAATGGGTGTAAGACAGTGAAGTAAACCAACTGTGGGGCGGTACGGCTGCAAGGTGCACACCCAGGTTAACAGGCATAGAGGGTGTTCCGCCACCATCCCAGGAGCAGGATCAGAGTGAGAGGTCAGGACTAAAAATCGGCCATCAAACTAGGAATTATGACGGATGCTATAGATGCGGGGAAGATCACCCCCAAGAAGTATATCACTGCAGAGAATTAATCTGTTTTAGGTGCAACAAGCCATATTCAGACACATTACCACGTCAAGCAGGGCACAACAAATGTTAAATAAAACAAACAATGACTTCAATGAATAATGTGGAGAAGAACTCTGATGAAGAATCAAAGATTTACAGGCTGAATATGGTGAAAGTAAGAAAAACAGCCCCAATAGGAATAGTCCTCATGGCCAAAGGGTGATCATTAAGCATGAAGGTCAGCACATCGGCCACGATGGTGGGCGAACAAACTTTCAAATTCCTTCGAGGAGGAGTTCAGCCTTTGAGTTGAAGCAGTAGAACCGCTGATGCACGATCAATCACTACTGAAGCGAGATTGTAGTCCAATTGAAGGCTTTAATGAACAAGTAGTTACCCCAGCAGCTCTGGTACAGAATGACTGCTGTGGGTGAAACACAGATTCTTATGCTCCGCCTGCTGGGCGGAACCAGCAGGCAGGTTCCACCACTCATACTACAGTATAAGGTACATCCCACCTAGGTACCACGATACCCCTACTTTAGCCTACCACAACCGCCAATTTGCAAAATATACAGTAGAGACGTTATGAAGATTTTGATGACAACTCTGATGCCAGTTGTAATTATCACCAACAGGATGCCCAGCTACCCATGATCAGTATGGAGGGACAATGCCAAAGTCTCATGGGGCAAGATTGACTGTGCCAAATCAAGATAAACTGGTTGGAGATTTTCATAATATCAGATGATGTTTTCCAGGAAATCTTATACAACTATAAAGGTGTGTTTCAGAACAAGCTAGGCCGAATTTGAGGGGTAAGGGCCAAGACTTCCGTCAACACTGAATCCGCACCGAAGTTCTTCAAGTCGAGGCCTGACCCTTACACCTTGCACCAGAAAGTTGAGGAAGAGGTAAACCATTGGAAGCTTTGGGGATCATAAAACCCATGCAATTTTCTGAGTTGGCAGCCCCCATTGTCCCTGTTTCAAAACCAGACGGCTCAGTCAAAATCTGTGCGGACTACAAGTTTAGGATTAATCAAGCAGCCCAACTTGACAAATATCCAATTTCCGGATAGAAGATTTTCATGCAAAGTTGGCGGGGTGGGGGGGGGGGGGGGGGGGTGGGGCTGATGAATGCAAAACTTGACTTAAGTCACACTTATTTTCAATTGAATCTAGACAAGGAACCCAGAAGAATGTGACCATTTATCAGCACAAAAGCCTTTTTCAATACACCAGTTTATCTTTTCAGCATGTGCAATGTTTTTGCCAAATCTAACAGCCTGCTTTTAGTCTCTGTCCGTAAGGTACTGCGTGTGACCGTCTCCACCCCCAAAAACTTCAGAGTACCTGAAAGAGCCATTGTCCACAACACACTCCCCACTTAAACTAAAATACCACACCTGAAAAGCAACCACAATATGCTCACCCCTCACTGTCTTTATGTTCACTAAGCCAATTCAATAGATAGACATTTATCCAGGACGAGCTCCCAATTTGTTATGGGCCAGGGTTTAGAGAACCCCAAAGTGTATCATGGTGTTCACCTGACCCACAATTTTTAATAGATTGTGGTAGGAGGAGCACTCGGCCTACTCTACAGGTGTGGTACAGCAGAAATGGAGAAGTAATTTTTAAAGCAAAATAATGTTTATTCTATGAACTTAAGTTAACCTTTTTGAAACACACAGTGAACATCTTAGCAACCATCAATTCAAATACAACCCCTAAAGAATACAACACTAAGTGATCCTGAATAACTTCCCAAACAACATCCAAAAGACAGAAGAAACCCCTTTTAACAGAAGCACATTAGGTTTACATTCACTCCTGAGAACATTTATAATTCTGAATTCACCAAATGATCAAGAGATAGTCTTTTATGGCAGAGAGATCAACAGTACACCTGCTCTGTCTGGCTTCAGCTCCAACACTGAAAATGAACTAAAACACACCCTGCAGCAAACAGCCTAAAACAAAAGTAAAAAGCTGACAGACAGCCCAGCTCCACCCACACTCTGATATCACTGATAAACACCCATTTTTTAAAGGTACATTTCTTAAACACCCATTTCTTAAAGGTACTCTCACATGACAATAGCTAAGGAGTCAAATTATTAAAAATGTCTTTACTGTGAGAATAAAGTCATTGTTTTAGGTAATGAATAAACTATCAAACTTTGGTGCCATGTCTGTAGAAATTTAAAACATTGTTTCTTGAAAAGTTGCATAAAATTCCATGTAATGCATAAAATGTATCAAAAGCAAGATTAATGCAAGCATTTAATCTTTGTAGGAATGGCATACGTGGCGGGTGCACATAGACATTTAATTAATTTGATGGACATTAGTGAATTTTAAGTAATGATCAATGCTTGGATAACGAATCATGTTCTAAGTAACAGACAGTTGTTTGGATAAATCAGAAAGCCTCAGCTGAGAATTAGAACCAATGAGAGTAAGTAAGGGGTTAGACCATAGATATGAATTCCTTTAAAAGTAACACCTTGTGGGCGAGGTTTTTTCCAGAATTCCTGGATTCCTGAGTTCTTGAATCATCTCTCTGTTTGTGTTCAAAGTGATTTATTTATGTTTTTTGCCATGGATTCAACCCTTTTATGTATTGTTTGATATTTCATTTCTAAGTTTTGATTCAGTTCTTATGCAAGTGTACTAAAGTGAATATTTAGCAATAAAATTGTATTTTGAACACATCCAATTAACCGGGTCTGTGACTCTTATTTTGAAGATAAATAAGAGATCCTACACATCCATTGCAAGAGAATCACTGTTGTAGGAATTGCACCATGCCCATCCTTGCCATACGAAGGTGAAAATGTTGGCCAGGAGCTACATGTGGTGCCCCAGCATTGATAAGGATATTGAGCACCTAGTGTACCAGTGTGATTTCTATCAGGCACAACAAACCTTGCTGCCCATGGCCCACCTACATTCATGGGAATGGCCTGGTCGTCCATGGACGAGGTTACATATTGACTTTGCAGGCCCTTTACTGGGAAGAATGTTCCTGTTGACACCCACTCCAAGTGGTTGAATGTTCAGAGATGGGAACGACAACCTTAGCAGCCACCATTGACACTTTGCACCACATCTTCAACGTACACAGCCTGCCCGATGTATAGGTGTCCGACAATGGCACTGCATTTACTGGGGAGCAATATCAGCATTTTGTCAAAACAAACGGCATCCACCAAGTTTGAACAGCACTTTACCACCCGGCCTTGAATGGATTAGGAGGGAGAGCAGTTCAGATGTTCAAGTGTGGGGTGAAGAAAGAAGCTAACAGACCATTACGCCTCAGGTTGGCCAACTTCCTTTTCTCATGGGCAGCACGGTAGCACAGTGGTTAGCACAGTTGTTTCTCAGCACCAGGGACTGTGAGGAAACTGAAGCACACGGAGGAAACCCACGTAGACAAGGGGAGAATGTGCAAACTCCACACAGACAGGCACCCAAAGCCAGAATCAAACCCAGGCCCCTGGCTCTGTGAGGCAGCTGGGCTAAACACTGTGACACCGTGCCGCCAACGCACAGTGGCAGCAGTTTATACCATTTACAAGGTGTGCTGTTGCCAAGGTTCTTCCAACAGGACCTCCCAGACCCATGTCTTCCACCAACTGGAAGGTTAAAGGCAACAGCCATATGGGTACACCACCACCTGTAATTTCTATCCAATGTTACAAGCCTTCCTGGAACCATATTGCCATTTCTTCATCATCACTGCACCAAGCTCCCTCCCTAACAGCACTATGGGAGCGCCATCGCCTTTTGGACTGCAGTGGTTCAAGAAGGCAGCACCTTCTCAAGGGAAATTAGGGACAGACAATAAATGTTGGCCATAAAACCTTGAAAAGTAATAGGTGGTGGGACTCTTGCACTGCAGCTGCTTTCTTTTGCTTACCCCAATAGCTACAGAGGGACTATTTGCGGAAATCTGGGGTTTAAGCGCTGCAAGGTAGTAAAAAAGGCCAAGGATGTTGCTTTGATGTGAGCGTCATTGCATTCTGTTATTTTACCATCCACAATTTCTTCCATCTATTCACCCAACATACCTAAGGTCAGTAGGGAAAGCAATCACCAAAACAAGCCTGTGCAGACACAGTGGGCTGAACGGCCTCCTTCAGCACCTAATAATTGTGCGATTCTGATAGATAGGAGCAGTGCTGAAACCACATAGAAAAGATCATCCTCCGCCTTTTCGCCAGCTCCAGCATGATAAACAACAACACCTCCTCCATAATAGTCCTCAATATCGGGGCTCCGCAAGGCTGCGTACTTAGCCCCCTACGGAACTCCCTGTACATACACGACTGTGTGGCAAAATTTGGTTCCAACTCTATCTACAAGTTTGCTGACGATACGACCACAGTGGGCCGGATCTCGAATAACGACGAGTCAGAATACAAAAGGGACATAGAGAACCTAGTGGAGTAGTGCAGCGACAACAATCTATCCCTCGCTGCCAGCTGGTCATTGACTTCAGGAAGCAAAGTACTGTACACACCCCTGTCAGCATCAACGGGGCCGAGGTGGAGATGGGTGGCGCCCCTGACGTTGTTGCTTGCTTCTCCCGGTTGGCCTTCGCTGCCGTTGTTGTTGCGCGTTCGCCTCTGCTTCGGCTGATCGTCATTTCTTTCTTCTGTACTTTCTTACTCTCTGTTACTGTATTTGCCGTGGTTGTTGTCGTTTCCTGTGCTCTCCTTCCCCTCGTCACCCCCCCCCCCCCCCCGTCCTCTGGTTCCCCTCTATTGTTCTGTGCCTCCTCTCTCTCCTTCTTACCTCCCCCCCCCCGCCCCCCCTCCTTCCCTGTGGTTCACCTTTCTTTTCTCTTGAGTTTGCTATCCCCCTGCACTGCTCCGCCCCCCCCTCCATCCCCCCCGCCCCCTCCTGCCCCGGGTCTTTCCCTCCTTGTTATGCCTTGGCTACTTTCCCCTGGCTCTTGGCCACTTGATTATTCTTCAGCTTGTTCGTTGGCCACAAACAGGTCCTGGAACAATTGGGTGAATGGCTCCCACGTTCTGTGGAAGCCGGCGTCTGACCCTCGGATGGCGAATTTGGTTTTCTCCATTTGGAGAGATTCCGAGAGGTCGGACAGCCAGTCTGCAGCTTTGGGTGGTGCTGCTGACTGCCAGCCAAGCTGGATTCTATGGCGGGCGATCAGGGAGGCAAAGGCAAGTGCGTCCGCCCTCCTCCCCATGAATAGATCTGGCTGTTCTGAAACCCCCGAAGACCGCCACTTTCAGGCATGGCTCCACCCTCATCCCCACCACTTTGGACATTGCCTCGAAGAAGGCTGTCTAGTACCCAGCAAGTCTGGGGCAAGACCAGAACATGTGGGCGTGGTTGGCTGGGCATCCTTGGCACCGTTGTGCCGGTGTTATGTAGTTACATCGTGTCCCTTGTGTTGCACTATTATGTATTTTATTTTATTTTCATGTACTTAATGATACTTAAAAATACTTTTCACTGTACCTCGGTACACATAATAATAAACAAAAATCCAAATGTTGCTACCGTGCGACGCAGCCTCCCCTTACCACCACGTCACCATTCCGCAGGATCCTCTCCCTCCAAAAGCTCCAAAAAGGCAGCCCCTGAAAAGGACACTGCATCAAACAAAAACAAATTCCAAAGGAAGCTTGAAACATCAACACAAAAGATGATAAAGAGTTTGATAAACGTACCCCAGGCATGGAAAGCATCAATCGAGCTGGTCGACACCATGTTCTCCTTCTCCACAGACACCCAGCCATGAATGTAGCCTTGGAGAGGGACAGGGAGGGTGTGGAGGGGTGAGGGGTGCAAACGACCCCTTAATGACCTGCTGCCTGGACCTGTTGATGGCAAACTTAGCCAGGCTCAGGAGCACGTGCACGAGGAGATGCATTAGCTGCATCTCTGATGGTAAGGTTTCTTACTGAAGTAATTTGCTAAGCTCTCAGGTGGTACTTATGAAATCATTGCAGGAATTCAATTGTCAGGTTGTTTGAGAAATCCTGCTTTTATTTTCCTCAGGGGCATTCAGGGAGTCTCTTGTATCACGGAGAAAGTCATTTCCCAGTGAAATCTCAAAGAAACATTCAGATTTAGTGGCTGCCTGCATCATTTTACAGCTACAAAGGCAGGCAAACTACCAATTGTAAAATTCAGTAGTGGCGCTCTGGCACAAAGCTAACTGCGTTTTCCTTGGAATGAGAAATCAAGATGCAATCTCATGTTTTTGATCGGCAGAGGTTGAGACTCCGTATAGAGCAGCACAAGAGCTGCATTTCTTTCGCAGTCAACATGTGTGCCAATACTTAACGTCACACAGCAAGTCAGCGATCGATTGTCAGGTTACAGATTTTTGAGGCGAGCGTCCTGTAAAAATTGTGAATATTAGTTCATGGGGAAATGTGCTGGGCCGTGTTGCAGGATTCTCATCACGGGTGCTGCTGTTCCTGGTTACGCTATAGAGTGAAAGCGCTGCTGCGAACATATGCACAGAGACCAGGAATAGGCCATTGGCCCCTCGAGCCTGCTCCGCCATTTAATATGCTCATGGCTGATCTGACAGCAACGTCAAATCCACATCCCGTCCACCCCTTTCCTTACCAAGAATCCAGCCACCTCTGCCTGAAAGAATATTCAAAGACTTTGCTTCCATTGCCTTTTGAGGAAAAGAGTTCCAGAGGCTCACCAGCCTCTGAGTGAAAAGATTCCGCCTCGTCTCCATGTGCAACGCCTTATTTTTGAACAGTGACCCCATTTCTAGATTCTCCCAGAAGAGCAAACATACTCTCCACATCCACACTGTGAAGACATCTCATGAACGTATTTGTTTCAATCAAGTCACCTCTTACTCTTCAAAACTCCAGCCTAGCCTGTCCAAACATTCCTCAGAAGACAGCTTTTGTTACTTTCTATTAGAATCATAGAAGTTTACAGCATGGAAACAGGCCCTTCGGCCCAACCAGTCCATGCCGCCCAGTTTTTACCATTAAGCTGGTCCCAGTTGCCCGCACTTGGCCCATAACCCTCTATACCCATCTTACCCATTTAACTATCTAAATGCTTTTTAAAAGACACAATTGTACCCGCCTCTACTACTACCTCTGGCAGCCCATTCCAGACACTCACTACCCTCTGAGTGAAGAAATTGCCCCTCTGGGCCCTTCTGAATCTCTCCCCTCCCACCTTAAACCTTTGCCCTCTAGTTTTAGACTCCCCTACCTTTGGGAAAAGATGTTGACTATCTACCTTATCTATGCCCCTCATTATTTTATAGACCTCTATAAGATCACCCCTAAGCCTCCTACGCTCCAGGGAAAAAAGTCCCAGTCTATCCAGCCTCTCCTTTTAACTCAAACCATCAAGTCCCGGCAACATCCTAGTAAATCTTTTCTGCACTCTTTCCAGTTTAATAATATCCTTATTCTTATAACCAAAAATTTCTTGAGGCAAGCGATGGATTTTGAAGGGAATATACCATCTATGCTCGTGTAAAGGCTGGCCTCATGTAAAAGTTGACCCAGCACTAGAACCACCCCCCCCCCTCTTCTGGGGTGTGGAGGCTGTGGGGTGAAATAGGGAGGCTCCTAAATAAAAACAGAGAGCGAGAGAGATAGACAATAAATGTCTGGTTTTGATACTGTTTCCCCAATTCCCTTGTGCATTCTTTTGAGAGACATCTTAGGCATGTCAGTCTAGTGTATTTTAGTTGAAAATATTGCCCATGTAAAAATCGGCCCCGTCACTTTTTGCTGAAAAGATTTGTCTAAAACTTTTACATATATACTATATATGGTAGTCTTATGTGGTGTAGCCATGCATTCAACCACCAAACTGTTGGGATCACCTTAATTTTGTGATATTTGATATTTCTTGAGTGTGGAATAAAATTTCACAGCTGTGGCATTCTGTCATCGAAAAACATTCAGGCAGAAAAATGTTTTTTTTTTCAAGGTTTATGCTTGATCCACTTATTGGGGAGTAATTGCTTATTCCAATTATATTCTGCGTGTCCCAGATGCAGTTGTAATGATCTGGATCCACAGAGACACAGGATAGTTTAACAAGCCACTAGAGCCCAATATTCTTTTAATAGCATTGAGCATGGTGTAAACGCAAATTGAGTAATGCCAATTATATGCTTGTCCCAGGATGGGAAGTTATAGGTTGGCACCTTTGGCAACATATCTGAACTTGGGCAGGATGGAGAGATGGATAATTATTTTTCATTCTCATTCTTTTTGTCCTTTTAACTGTCAATTCTGTTCATATAAAAGTCTTTCAAAGTCCTACCGTGAATGCTGAATATACTGTTCCTTGGTTCAATACTTTCTCAACTTCCTAATCTTCTTTTGGTGAATTTTGTGCTTCACGAAGTGAAGTATGTTCCTGAAAGAACAAACCTGCATGCAAATAGCACCTGTGGAAGGGCGTGTATAGAAATCTGGGGGTAAAGACGCAGGAGTGATGGAGAGTAAAGGGTTAAATCCAATGATAGCTACTGAGCGTGTGCATAAGGAGATATGCTATCATGCTGCCACTCACTTGAGAGACGATGAGTGAGAAGCACCTCAGAGCGAAGCAGTAGCTATGTTCCATTGTTCGATCGCCTTGTAAATAGTTCTTGTATTAAATGAAGATATTTGGAATTTGCATCCAGCTGCATCTCTTCAAGGTTCCCAGCTTGGATCACTGTCTGTGCGGAGTCTGCACATTCTCCTCGTGTCTGCGTGGGTTTCCGCCGGGTGCTCCGATTTCCTCCCACACTCCAAAAGTGTGCAAGTTGGTGGAGAGGTCACACTAAATTGCCCCGTAGTGTCCAAACGTTAGGTAGGTTACAGGTTAGGGCGGTATTTCAGGCGCCGGACTCGATGGGCTGAATGTCCTCCTTCTGCACTGTAAATTCTATGATTCTATACTAAGAAACCAAGAAATCCTGAGACAAACTCACAATAACAGAATGCCCTTCTGTGATGAACGGTTACTATAACACTGTACCCTTGTCATCATGTAAGATGATGTCCCCTTGAAGACTGGGCTTGGAACCCTTGGGAACTCCGCCTCTGGCTCCGTCCATCTGGGAGCCGTATATAAGGGGCCGCCTTGTGGGCGGCGTAGCTGATAGCACACGTCTCGGCACCAGTCTAGTTCTTAGTTTATTAAAGGCTTCTTTACCGTTTACACTCTAAGTGTCGTTATTGAGGGTACCACACCTTCATAATTGCAAAACAATCTCCGTAGCTGGTGAGGTAATTTTGTAGTGTGGTCCTCGGCGTAGTAAAAGGAAATAAGTGTGGTAGTATGTATTGGGGGTCATGTGGGACTGGAAGCCCTAATGTCATTGGCTGACAGATCCCGGGTCCTGGTTGGCCGTTGACCTCATGCTCCGCCCTGAAGGCGAAGTATAAGAAGCCGGTGCCTTCCCCCGCAGGCCAGTTTACTATCGGGCTGCTGGGGAACAGACACGCTTAATAAAGCCTCATCGACTTCACTCTATTCGTCTCACGGAGTCTTTGTGCGCCACAATAAGGCAGCCATTTTCATACAACCATGTCCTGAAAGAGCGATGAGATTGATGAGAAGATTTTTGTTAACTGATGTTAGTGAAGAGATAAATGTTGACCAAGGCACAGCAAGAACTCTCCATTTTGTTTTTGGACAGTGCCATGCCTATCTTTTATATCCATCTGAAATAGCTGATGGGCTTTAATTAAAAATCTTATTGAAAGAAAGGCACCACTGACATTGCAACGCTCCCTCAAGACTGTACTGAAGTATCAGCTTAGATTACTTTTTCAAATCCCTGGAGTGGCTCAGAATTGAGAATTTTGTCACGGAGTGAAGACTGCCGCTGCTGCAATGATTTTCTGCTTCTTCACTTACCAGACCACGTTCTTCCACCCATCAAAACGGATTCAAGGCAACCACTCACATGAGATTCTAAGGCTCAGCAAATTGTGTGCAACCAATGAGAGAGAAAATGCTGGAAAATCTCAGCAGGCCTGGCAGCATCTGTAGGTAAAGAAAAGAGCTAACGTTACGAGTGTGTGCAACCAATTGTGAGAGACCAGCAAGCTTCTTGCTCACCTGTTCCTCAGATCCATGAGTCAGCATGAACTCTATCGAACACCGAGCTCCAGCCTGTTTTGCCACTTCTCTTCCTCAATGGATGTTCTGCAGCCATTAAAAGGATCTCATACCACCAAAATTCATGTTGGGTTTGAGTCATTGTTTCTTGTTGAGGTGCTGCAGCCATTTCTTCCCCCTGACAGCTTTACGTACACCCAGCAACATTTCAAGAGCTGCTGGCATTAGATTATCCATCTGTGACCATAGCGCGTCCTCAGGATGTCATTTGTCTTATGCCAGCTTTGCAGCTATATCATGTAAATAAGCCTATTTTGTCACAGCTCACAACATTATAGGAGCATACAGAGCCTGAGGAAAGTCATTACTGCACTAGACCTGCATTATTAACTCATTAGTTATTTTCCTCCCACAGTTAAGAGATATTGTATTCACCAATGCTTACTGTATCACGAGACTCTCTGATATCTTGATATTTCTATCATTAATATTCCCTATAATGAATGGCATAGACTTTAACTTATTTATGGAAATGCCAGGCTTCTTTGTTGCATCTCTCACTTCCCATAGCAACTACGTTTTAGAAACAATTGAAAGGTTTTGTAAACCAAAGATAAAAACCCAGCTGCAAATGGGAAGCATCCCCCTAATTATTCAGTCCTTCATGCTCTGTGCACTAAATACAATCAACCCACCATCGCAATTCACCATTTTCCTGCACAACATATGTTTTCCATTCAATTACAGATTGCTTTGGTTTAAATTGAGCTGTTGACTGAACGATTAAAAGGACTGTACTACAAATGTTGGCAAACTTGTCGCTTTAATCTACATCTTTTAACAAACTTGATCCAAGCAGAACATTTCCTGATAATCTAATTATATGTTTATCAGGATTCAACTTGAATCTGTTAAATAATAGATGAAACTTCAACAACAGCTACCATCAGCTGCACTTTAATGGGAGGCTGTCTTCATAATATTAGAAATATGTTTAGATAATCTTTTTAGTTTCATGACAACAAGCCTGCATATAATGGTGTTATTATGCTGGATTATACTATGGATCAGCAGCTGCTGACGTCATCCCCGCGCATGCGCGGAGGGGGGTCACTTCCGCATCGGCCATCGCAGAGGCTGTGGCCAAGGTGGAAGGAAAAGAGTGCCCCCACGGCACAGGCCCGCCAGCGGATCGGTGTGCCCCGATCACCGGCCAGGCCACCGTGTGGGCACCCCCCCGGGGCCAGATCGCCCCGCGCCCCCCCCCCCCAGGACCCCGGAGCCCGCCGCGCAGCCAGTCCCGCCGGTAAGAGAGGTGGTTTGATTCTCGCCGGCGGGACTGGCATTCCAGCAGCGGGACTTCGGCTCATTGCGGGCCGGAGAATCGCCGGGGGGCTCGCCGACCGGCGCGGCGCGATTCCTGCCCCTGCCGAATATCCGGTGCGGGAGAATTCGGCAACTGGCGGGGGCGGGATTCACGCCAGCCCCAGGCGATTCTCAGACCCGGCGGGGGGTCGGAGAATCCTGCCCAAGTTTAGACAAACATATTCTTTAAATTCACATCTAACAGCCTGATTTAAATAATAATAATAATCTTTATTAGTGTCACAAGTAGGCTGACATTAACACTACAATGCAGTTACTGTGAAAATCCTCTCGTCGCCACATTCCAGCGCCTGTTGGGGTACACTGAGGGAGAATTCAGAATGTCCAATTCACCTAACAAGCACGTCTTTCAGGACTTGTGGGAGGAAACCGGAGCACCCGGAGGAAACCCACGCAGGCATGGGGAGTACGTGCAGACTCCGCACAGACAGTGACCCAAGCTGGGAATCGAACCTGAGACCCTAGCGATATGAAGCAACAGTGCTAACCACTGTGCTACAGTGTCACCCATTTGTGTGCACGAAGACATCTGTTCACTGTAAATCCAGGGCACCATGAGTCCAGTGTATGGTGAATCCTGTGTACGGTAAATCTAGTGCACAGTACATCCAGTGCATGGTAAATCCAGTGCATTATGAAGCCACAGCAGCGTGAAGCCAGGGCGTAGTGAATTGTGTGCAAAGCAAAGTTGTCAAAGGACTAGTCAACTGAGTAGCAAGTAATTCTGATTCATTGCAATACATGACATGACTGTAGGAGTTCCTCAGTCAGAGCATAATCTTCAGCAAAACTATCTTCATCAATGACCCTCGCTCTGCCATAAAGTCAGAAGTGGGTCTCATTTCTGACAATTCTACAATCTTCAGCTGCATTCACAATGCTTCTGAATTCCAGAGAGTGGAGCTGATTTGGATACAGCTTGTGTGACCAAACAAGGGGAAAGGGCAGACAAAGAGATGGGGGGGGGGGGAATGCATTGAAGACCAGATTTAGAAGACCGAAAGATGCAAGAGCTATAAGGAAGGGATGGTGGAGGTTTCCGGCTCTGCCCACTCCCCCACAATGGGACTGTAAAATTCCACCCTGAGCTTCTGCAAGATCGGTTGGCTCACAATGTGACAAGCCTCTGTGTGGGCTGTTGAGAAATCCATGGAATCTGTATGGTCACAACTGTCATTTCCCTTGGAGTGTGGTATGGCGGTCCACAGTTCACCAGTTAATTCACATGTCCTGCATACTTACCCTGAATGTATAAGGTAGCTATGTTCAATTATTTTTTCTTTCTGCATTTGTATGTGTCTTGTTATGGGCGAGGGATAGAAACTCCAAAGTATATTATGAAGTTCATCTGACCTTTCTGTTGAATTTGGCTAGGATGAGCCTAAAAACCTTCCTAGGCACTTTCATAGAACACACAGTGTAGAAGGAGGCCATTCGGCCCATCGAGTCTGCACCGACCCACTTTAAGCCCTCACTTTCACTCTAGCCCTGGAACCCAATAACCCCTCCTAACCTTTTTGGACATTAAGGGCAATTTAGCTTGTCCAATCCACCTGACCTGCACATCTTTGGACTGCGGGAGGGAACCGGAGCACCCGGAGGAAACCCATGCAGCCACAGGGAGAACGTGCAGACTCTGCACAGACAGTGACCCAGCGGGGAATCGAGCCTGGGACCCTGGCGCTGTGAAGCCACAGTACTAACCACTGTGCTATTGTGCTGCCCACTTTAATTAAAACAAGGTTTAGTCTAAGGATGTAATTAACATATATATATATATATAAACGCAGCAAGAATTTTTTAGCAATTACAAACATAAAGACAACACAACAGCTACAGTAATCTATGTATATAACACTTAATGAATTACCCCTTAGCTGTACCAATTCAATAACAATATCCAATAAACCAAAACCCCTTTCAAGGGCGTGGCCCAGCACACTTTATTCTCACTTGACTGGGACTGGTCCTTTCCCTGAGCTTCTGATCCAGTTTCAACCAACAGTTTCAAACTCCTTCCGGAAAACAACTTTATATTTAAAGTTACCAAGGCAGTTTGCCATCCCCAATGTGCTTTTCACTGGAACAACTTTTTAAATGAAAACAGAGAGAAACAGGGAAAACATTTCTTTTTCCTTCTGCAGTCCAAAGCAACCAAACGAAAACTGAAACACCCAAAATAACCCTCTCACCTGACAGCCACAGCACAGCTCCTTCCGCAAAATGACTGAAGCCGTTCTACAAGTCACATAATAAGAGACCAAACCTTTCTTAAAGGGACACTCACATGACAGTCTGTAAAGATAGAGCTGGGGTTGAGGGAATGGTGAATATTTCAATCATTTTCTTGTGTTTGTATTGACATCTTTACAGTCCTGGTTCATTTGTTTTATTCCTTGTGTTAAAAGTTCATCAGCAGGCCTCTATGAATCTGTTCAGTTACGTACGTTCATGATGCCTAAAAAAAAAAGAGATAGGGGGCTGGATTCTCCGCTGTCGGGATGTTCCATTTTGCCGGCAGCCCGGGGGTTTCCTGATAGCGTGGGGCTGCCCCACAAGGGGAAACATCATTGACCAGCGGCGGAACGGAGAATCCCGCCGGCGTTCTGAAACAGAACTTTGGCGCAGCGGGACGGAGAAACCCGCCCACGATCTCCGAACCAGGTTTCACTCTGGGCTTTGACTTGTCTGGTATTAAAATCAGCTAGGGTCACAACAGTAGATCTTTCAGTAAATCGTAACAGTAGATGATAACAGAAAATCCTCTAAAGAGTGACATATGGAGAAGGCAAGGGCATGTTAAGAGAAGGACGCGAATAAGGCAGAGGATGGGGTTGTGGAGTTGACTGTGGATTAGGGAAGGGCAGGACAGTTTGACACAGGAAGAGAAAATTGGCTTCAAGGTAGTTGCATGAATGGTTTTAGTTTTCAACACAAAGGGAGACAAATACATTTTTAAAAAATTTATTTACAGGATGCGGGCATCGCTGGTGAGGCCAGCATTTATTGTCCATCCCTATTTGCCCTTTAGAAGGTGGTGTGAGTTGCCTTCTTGAACCTCTGCAGTCCTTGAGGTGAAGGTACACCCACTGTGCTGGTAGAGAGGGAGTTCCAGCGACTGTGAAGGAACGGCAATATATTTCCAAGTCAGGGTAGTGAGTGACTTGGAGGGGAACCTCCATGTGGTGGGGTTCCCAGGTATCTGCTGCTCTTCGCCATTTAGATGGCAGAGGTTGTGAGTTGGGAAGGTGCTGTCTAAGGAACCGTGGTGAGTTACTGCAGAGCATCTTGTAGATGGTGCACATGAAGGCCACTGTTCATCGATGGTGGATGGATTGAATATTTGTGGAATGGGGAGCAATCAAGCGGGTTGTTTTGTCCTGGATGGTGTCGAGCTTCTTGAGTGTTGTTGGAACTGCACCCATCCAGGTAAGTGGAGAGTATTCCATCATACTCTGTGAGCGGTTTAGGTATTCTAGATCTGAAGGGACTATCTTACAAACCTATATCGGGCTAAGCCACCAAAACAGAGAAATCCGTTTCTCTGTTAAGACTCCAAGGGGAGGTTACTTTTCTGTGTCTCAAACAGTTAAACAGGACTTCAGTTACTTCCTAATGGGCGATGTTCAGATACGTCACTCATGACTAAACCCCCTCCCTCTGTCAGTCGTGGACCCTTGTCATTGAAGACTTCCTAAATAAGTGTCCAGGATCTAAAGCCTATTGAGAGTAAGGCTGCACAGTTTAATTTCTAATAGTACTTTATTATAAAATGCTCTCAATTGGGGCAGCCTGGTAGCATAGTGGTTAGCACAGTTGCTTCACAGCTTCAGGGTCCCAGGTTCGATTATGGCTTGGGTCACTGTCTGTGCGGAGTCTGCACATCCTCCCCGTGTCTGTGTGGGTTTCCTATAGGTGCTCTTGTTTCTTCCCACAGGCCAAAGATGTGCAGATTAACTGGATTGGCCACGCTAAATTGCCCTTAGCTAAAGTAGGGTTACTGGTTTACGGAGATAGGGTGGAGGTGTGGGCTTAAGAGCCGGTGCAGATTCAATGGGCCGAATGGCCTCCTTCTGCCCTGTAATTCTATGATACATACAGAATTGCACAGTTATAAAATGAATTGATTAATAGTCTTTTGTTCTCTGTTAAAAATATAAATCAGTTAACAGTCCTTTGTCATGTGCTAACAAACTAACTTCATTAAGAGAAGGATACATCGAAACATGGAAAATCCTAAAGCATCTCATATCAATTTCTAATACATTTCTAAGAAGTTTAATAGAAACATACTTCCAAAAACCACAATGGCCTTTGTTTGACAAAGCAGGCTGAGGAACAGAACATTGATACACTTTTGGCAGGAGAGAGTGTGTATCCCGATTCTGTGAATCTGACTGTCTTTTATACATATTTCTTCCGATTTAGTGTATGCCCTTCGCTGTGTCTTATCTCCCCCACTGGGCAATTTTCTATAGCCAAATGGCCAGGTTGGTGGTTTATCAATAAAATGTTATTTAATGTTCTTCGTATTTGCTTGAATATCAGGTGTCTAAGATATATGGGCGGACAGGGAGTTGTTGGAGACACATCTCTACTTTTGTCTATTTTTAATGTGTCAAGATTCATAAATATATAGATGTCCAGATAGCCACTATTCCAAATGGCGTTATCGTAAGTGTCAAAGTTTATATGTCAGAGAAGGAAATTTGTTTAATTTATGCTACTTGCTATCTCTATATACCTTCCCACGCTCTAGCTTGTGGTTATAATTGCAGGAAGATAATTTGATGAATTTATGGGCTGTCAATTCAAGGAACTTCCATATCCCTACATTTGTCTTAGGGAATGCATCAAAGCAAAAGAGAAAGCCTAGAATGTAGCAAAGAGTAGTGGGAAGTCAGAAGATTGGGAAGGTTACAAAAACAAACAGAGGATAACAAAGAGAGAAATAAGGAAAGAGAGGATCAAATATGAAGGTAGGCTAGCCAGTAACATTAGGAATGATAGTAAAAGTTTCTTTAAATACATTAAAAACAAACGGGAGGCAAAAATTGACATTGGGCCGCTCCAAAATGACGCTGGTAATCTAGTGATGGGAGACAAGGAAATAGCTGAGGAACTAAATAAGTACTTTGCGTCAGTCATCACAGTAGAAAACATGAGTAATATCCCAACAATTCCGAAGAGTCAGGGGGCAGAGTTGAATATGGTAGCCATCACAAAGGAGAAAGTGCTAGAGAAACTAAGAGGTCTAAAAATTGATAAATCTCCGGGCCCAGATGGGCTACATCCTAAAGTTCTAAAGGAGATAGCTGAAGAAATAGTGGAGGCGTTAGTTATGATCTTTCAAAAGTCACTGGAGTCAGGGAAAGTCCCAGAGGATTGGAAAATCGCTGTTGTAACCCCCCTGTTCAAGAAGGGAACAAGGAAAAAGATGGAAAATGATAGGCCAATTAGCCTAACCTCGGTTGTTGGCAAGATTCTAGAATCCATTGTTAAGGAGGAGATTTCTAAATTCTTGGAAGTGCAGGGTAGGATTAGGACAAGTCAGCATGGATTTAGTAAGGGGTGGTCATGCCTGACAAACCTGTTCGAGTTCTTTGAAGAGATAACAAATAGGTTAGACCAAGGCGAGCCAATGGATGTTATCTATCTTGACTTCCAAAAGGCCTTTGATAAGGTGCATCACGGGAGACTGCTGAGTAAAATAAGGGCCCATGGTATTCGAGGCAAGGTACTAACATGGATTGACGATTGGCTGTCAGGCAGAAGGAAGAGAGTTGGGATAAAAGGTTATTTTTCAGAATGGCAACCGGTGACGAGTGGTGTCCCACAGGGTTCAGTGTCGGGGCCACAGCTGTACTCTTTATATATTAACGATCTAGATGACGGGACTGGGGGCATTCTGGCTAAGTTTGCCGATGATACAAAGATAGGTGGAGGGGCAGGTAGTATGGAGGAGGTGGGGAGGCTGCAGAAAGATTTAGACAGTTTAGGAGAGTGGTCCAAGAAATGGCTGATGAAATTCAACGTGGGCAAGTGCGAGGTCTTGCACTTTGGAAAAAAGAATAGAGGCATGGACTATTTTCTAAACGGTGACAAAATTCATAATGCTGAAGTGCAAAGGGACTTGGGAGTCCTAGTCCAGGATTCTCTAAAGGTAAACTTGCAGGTTGAGTCCGTAATTAAGAAAGCAAATGCAATGTTGTCATTCATCTCAAGAGGCTTAGAATATAAAAGCAGGGATGTACTTCTGAAGCTTTATTAAGCATTAGTTAGGCCCCATTTAGAATACTGTGAGCAATTTTGGGCCCCACACCTCAGGAAGGACATACTGGCACTGGAGCGGGTCCAGCGGCAATTCACACGGTTGATCCCAGGACTGGTAGGCCTAACATACGATGAACGTCTGAGGATCCTGGGATTATATTCATTGGAGTTTAGGAGGTTGAGGGGAGATCTAATAGAATCTTACAAGATAATGAGTGGCTTAGATAGGGTGGATGTAGGGAAGTTGTTTCCATTAGCAGGGGAGACTAGGACCCGGGGGCACAGCCTTAGAATAAAAGGGAGTCACTTTAGAACAGAGATGAGGAGAAATTTCTTCAGCCAGAGAATGGTGGGTCTGTGGAATTCATTGCCACAGACGGCGGTGGAGGCCGGGACGTTGAGTGTCTTTAAGACAGAAGTTGATAAATTCTTGATTTCTCGAGGAATTAAGGGCTATGGAGAGAGAGCGGGTAAATGGAGTTGAAATCAGCCATGATTGAATGGTGGAGTGGACTCGATGGGCCGAATGGCCTTACCTCCGCTCCTATGTCTTATGGTCTTATGGTCTTATGACTTAATAACCCTAGGGATCAGCTAAAGTTTTTGCAGCTGGTACTGACTTTTGAAAGACCTTTCTTTGAAGTGGTTTTATTCCACTTTGAATTAAAACATTTGAAGTATTAATTTCTGCTGCTTATACATGTCCTTATTCTAAACCAAATTCTGCAGACAATGTGGTCTCCATCTCAACTCCTGACTTGTGCCTTGTAGATGGTCGCCAGGCTTTGGGGGATCAGGAGGTGAGTTACTCAGCGTAAGATGCCTAAACTTTGACGTGCCCTTGTAGGCACAATATTAATATGACATCAGTTTCTGATCAATGGTAACCACGAGGATGTTGATTGTGGGTATATGAGACGTGACAATTCCGAAACTGAGAAGGAAATAATTTTGTTCTGACAACTCACAGACAGAGGGTCAGCCATTTTAATGTCATTGTTCAGCAGAAAGGTCCAGTATAAAAACAGGAAATCATAATCATAGAATTATCATAGAATTTACAGTGCAGAAGGAGGCCATTCGGCCCGTCGAGTCTGCACCGGCTCTTGGAAAGAGCACCCTACCCAAAGTCAACACCGCCACCCTATCCCCATAACCCAGTAAACCCCACCCAACACTAAGGGCAATTTTGGACACTAAGGGCAATTTACCATGGCCAATCCACCTAACCTGCACATCTTTGGACTGTGGGAGGAAACCGGAGCACCCGGAGGAAACCCACGCACACATGGGGAGGATGTGCAGACTCCGCACAGACAGTGACCCAAGCCGGAATCGAACCTGGGACCCTGGAGCTGTGAAGCAATTGTGCTATCCACAATGCTACCGTGCTGCCCACTGCCATAATAGGGATATATTTTATAAAAATAGAGAGGGTTAGATTCTGTTCTGTCATAACTCTTTCCACTACCAGGAAAGTAGTTCAAGAGGCAGGTCATCATGGAGAAAGGTTGTTACGAATTATCCTTTGCATCCAGAATAATAACCCTGATTTGAAGTGCTGGCTGGCATGTACACATGTATGTGTGTGTATGTGTGGAAGGAGGAAGGGGTTTGAGGGGGGGGGGGGGGGGGGAGGTGAGTTGGAGGATTAAGCTGAAATTTTCTCCCTCAATTCAAAAAAACAAGATACAAGTCCAGATAAATCAAAAAGTAGTGATTGGTTAGGACCAAGTTGGAAATTTGCATGGCTTCAGATGTTAAATGGCTTTAAAATATCAGGAAAATCAGAAGATGCCATGATTTTGGTGTTGTGGTGGTTATCCCTTTCAGGGCAACACAGCCGAGTAAGGGTCACCTGGCCTGTGTAACCAATCGGGACTTAGAGTGGGTAACCATCCCAGGGGGAGGAATTTCTCCTCGACAGAGGTATTCCATAATTAGCTGCAAATGTGCTGCTACTGACATGACTTGTTAATAAATCTCTTGTTGTTCACTAACAAAGACTGGAATTCTTTAGTTATTGCTATTCAATCTTCCCATCGGCAGCGCACCTACGCCCATGGGGTTCCCAGTGTCGGTTGATGGTTACCATGGGAAAGCCCATTGACAAGCGGCGGGAAGATAGAATCCCGATACAAGCGAATGGCGCATGGTCGAGAAAAATGCGGTTGGCGGACTGGAGAATCCCACCCAAAGTCCCTGAAAGTGCACCTTTACAGGTGTGTTGGGGTGATTGAGTTAAATTAAGAGATGATGTGATGAGTTTGGCTTTCGGCAAAGTGAATATTTAGTGTGAATGAAGAGCATGCAGCACAGTATACTGGGGACTTAAGAGGAACAAGAAAGAATAATGCTATGTTCAGGGGTTCAAAGATGATAGAAGATCAATGAAATAAGGTACCTGTGCAACAATCTCTTTTCAGTGTACCTTTCCTGTGGGAGAACAGGATCTCAGGATTATCTCTGGATTACTAGAAGAACACTACAAATATGGATTTGGTTGATGATTGCTACAGTTTTCTATTCAACTTTAACATTCAAAACAGGTAAACTATTATATTGCGGAGAGAAAATTGAAAACAGAAAATCGCATTCACAATAGCTTTTATTATTGGACTATTAATGTGTGATTTCAGCATTGTGATGGCTTGAATACATTCTATACTCAGGATGCTATTTTCACAGCTGATAGTTGTGTGATTATCTGACTGCTGAAAAATCATCCAAACAAATGGCAAGTTGCATATAATGTTTTCTCGGAGGCATTTCAGATTTAACTGATTATGTTCGTTATATGCTCAATTGTGGTTCTGTTTGAAAGCTGTTATACCCTTACTTTATCCATGAATACAGGATAATTTTTTCAAACACTCTCGTGCGCCATATCTTTTTGTAACTTTCTATCATCGAGCAAGAAAGAGGATCTGAATTTCAATTCCAAGTATTTTCAACTTTATATCATTGGGCCAGTCGTGACTTTGACATTGAGAATTTCTCGACTGTATAGCAGCAACAACATTGCATTGGCTGTGAAGCCATTTGAGTCAACCTGAGGTCATGAAAACTGCTCTATAAATGCAACAGGGAACAGCCTATTTTTGATCTTGTCTTGTGTAATGCGACAGGTCTAATTAGTAATCTCAGAGTAAAGGATCTCTTGGGCAGAAGTGGGTGGTAATATAGAATTACACGTTGAGTTTGAGGATGACAGATGTCAGTCTAAATCTAAGATCTTAAACTTAAATAAAGCCAATTACATGAGAATGGGGAGTGAGTTGGCTGAAGTAGAATCTCGTAGAATCCCCACAGTGTAGAAGAAGGCCATTCAATCCATCAGTCCATCCACCGGCCCTCCGAAAGAGCATCACACCGAGGCCCACTCCCCTGCCCTATTCCCATAGCCCCACCTAACTTGTAATCCCTGGACACCAAGGGACAATTTTATCATGGCCAATCCACCCAACGTTCACATCTTTGGACTGTGGGAAGAAACCGGAGCATCCGGAGGAAAACCACGCAGACACGGGGAGAACCTGCAGACTCCTCACTGTGACCAATGGCTGGAATTGAACCCGGGGCCTCAGCGCTGTGAGGCAGCAGTGCTAACCTCTGTGCCACCGTGCCACCTCTGTTTGGTAGAATGGGGAATCAGATTACATGGTATCATGGTAGCTAAGCAATGGCAACCATTTAAAGAAACTTTTCATAATTCTCAATGTACACATATGCCATTGAGAACTCTGTAGAAAAAGTAGAAATTTTAAATCTGTGTCCTCTGATTTTGGTAACATAGGTAAGATACAATGGAATAATAAATGGAATAAATGGGGTTTGCTTCAGAGAGCAGCTAAGGAAGAAAAGCAGACTTGGGTCATTCCCCTCAAATAGAAGCAACCTGTGGAAGCATTCAGAGCACAATCGCAGTTCAGTTGCAAATGCGGTATTCTGACACAGGCTGGAATCGAACCCGGGTCCCTGTGAGGCAGCAGTGCTAACCACTGTGCCAGCGTGCCGTCTCTGTTGGGTAGAATGGGGAATCAGATTACATGGTATCATGGTAGCTAAGCAATGGCAGCCATTTAAAGAAACATTTCATAATTCTCAATGTACACATATGCCATTGAGAACTCTGTAGAAAAAGTTATCTGTTGTCAACTAAAGAGGTGAAGGATAATATTAAATTAAAAGAAGAGGCTATAATGTTGCTGGGAAGTATGGTAAACCCAAGGATTGGGAGAGTAGTAAACCCAAACAAAGGGTGACGAAAGAAAAAATGAGGCAGTGGGGGCAAGAGGAATATGAGAGTAAACAAAAAGAAATATAAAAGCAAGTTGTACCATCTACTGCAAGTCTGTAAAAATGACAAGGGCAGCAGGAATACTTGTGGGTCCTTCAGAAGCCGTGACATGAGAAATCATAATTTGAATAAGGGATGGCACGCATTTAAAAATAAAAAGGTAAAACAAATTATTTTGGATGCTGGAATCTGAAACAAAAACAAAAAAATACCGGACAACCTCAGCAGGTCTGACAGCATCTGTGGAGAGAGAAGGGAGCTAACATTTCGAGTCTGGATGACTCTTTGTCAAAGCTAGAGAGAACTGGACAAGGGATCAGATTTAAACTGTAGGGGGAGAGGGGGGACTTGGATCAGTGGGGCTGGATAGAGGGCCAGTGATAGTTGGAGAGTACCTTCTGTCCTCGACACCTTTGTCAAGCTCCATGTTTCGCTGGCCCCCTACCCGTCCCAACCCTCCATCAAGGCAGCATTTGACTGAGTATGAGGAAAACTCTCCGCTGATTGGAGTCAACTTGGCACAAAGGTCATGGTGGTTGGAGGTCAATTATCTCAACTCCGAACATCACTGCAAGAGTTCCTCAGGCTACTGTCCTAGGCCCAAACATCTTCAGCTGTTTCATCAGTGACCTCGTAAGGTCAGAAGTGGGGATATTCGCAGATGACCACATAATGTTCAACACCATACATGACTCTTCAAATAATGAAGCAGTCCATGTCCAAAAGCAGCAACACCTGGACAATATCCAAGCTTGGGGAGACAAGTGGCAAGTTACATTTGCACCACACAAGTTCCAGCAATGACCATTGTGGTAAACCACTGTGTTCCTATATTAAGGGTTGCACGGTAGAACCTGCACTACTGGTTCACCTGGGCCCCTGCATGCTAGCTCCGCCCAGGAGCCGGGTTATAAATATGCGTGGCCTTCAGCCAGCAGCCATTTCGTCAGCTGCTGTAGGCCACACTTCAGATCCTAATAAAGCCTCAGTTTGAATTCAACTTCGTCTCCAGCCAAATTGATCGTGCCTCAATTTATTAGTATCTGATTCAGAAGATGGACCTCCGGATTAAACCAGATCGACTGCAGCTGGATCCACACGCAAGCGACGCCAGAAAGGACTTTCAGTACTGGGCAGCTTGTTTTGAAGCGAATATCAACGCGGCACCGACCACTGTTCCAGAGGCTCAGAAGATTCAAATCTTGTACTCCAGACTCAACTCAAAAATCTTCCCGCTTATCCAGGATGCGCCCAATTACGCTGACGCTATGACTCGACTCAAAGAGAATTATGAGCAGAAGACGAACACGCTCTTCGCCAGACAGGCGCTCGCAACGCGTACTCAACTACCTGGTGAGTCAATCGAGGACTTCTGGAGGGCCCTGATCCCACTAGTTCGGGACTGTGACTGCCAGGATGTTACAGCTAAGGAGCACTCAGATCTCCTTATGAGGGACGCCTTTGTAACTGGGATTGGGTCCGATGTTATCAGGCAGCGGCTCCTAGAAGGGGCCATGCGCGACCTCACAGAGACTAAAATACTAGCGTTTTCCATGATGGTCGCCCTGCGCAATGTACAGTCCTACCCCCCAAACTGCGCAGCCCACTCCTCCTACGCTTCATGAGCCCCACAGGCAGCCGCCCCAGCGGGGGCGCTACCCACCCAGCACGCCTGCGCTACCCGCCAGCCGGTGATTCCGGGGGGCCACAATGCTATTTTTGCGGCCAACAAAGACACCCCCGCCAACGCTGCCCGGCCCGTGCTGCCCTTTGTAAGGCCTGCGGGAAGAAGGGCCACTACGCAGCGGTGTGCCAGGCCCGCTCAGCGGCAGCAGTCCCCCCCCCCCCCCCCCCCCGGCCACGGACAATGGGCGCCGCTATCCTCCCCTCCTCCCCAGGCCATGTGCGAGCAATGGGCGCTGCCATCTTCTCCCCCGCACAGCACGTGCGTTTCATGGGTGCCGCCATCTTGCTCCACCCCGCAATGTGCGTTCCATGGGCGCTGCCATTTTGTGAACCCCAGGACCTCCAGGCGCCGCCATCTTGTCCACCCCGCAGCACATGGAGACCAAAGGCGTTTCAGGACCCCGACGCAGCGGCCGCCTCACTACCCGATGATCAACCACGACTCGCATCCACAGTAATCGACCAGTCCAGACCACACACTCTGACCAACGCATCCACCAGCGTGAAAGTCAACGGCCACGTGACCTCCTGCCTACTGGACTCCGGGAGCACCGAGAGCTTTGTCCATCCAAATACGGGAAGGCGCTGCTCCCTTAAGGTACACCCTACCAATCAAAGTATCTCCCTGGCCTCCGGATCCCATCGCGTAGTGATCCGGAGGTACTGCACGGTCACTCTCACAGTCCAAGGCGTAGAGTTCCACGGTTTCGCCTCTACATCCTCCCTAACCTCTGCGCTGCACTTATTCTTGGCATGGATTTTCAGTGCAACCTCCAGAGCCTGACTCTTAAATTCGGCGGACCATTGCCACCCCTCACTGTGTGTGGCCTCGCGACCCTAAAGGTCGATCCTCCTTCCCTCTTTGCCAATCCAACTCCAGATTGCAAACCCGTCGCTACCAGGAGAAGACTGTACAGCACCCAGGATAAGGCCTTCATCAGGTCCGAGGTCCAGCGGTTGCTTCAGGAGGGAGTCATCGAGTCCAGCAACAGCCCCTGGAGAGCTCAAGTGGTAGTGGTTAAGTCTGGGGAGAAAAATCGAATGGTCATGGACTACAGCCAGACCATCAACAGGTACACGCAGCTCGACGCGTACCCCTCCCACGCATATCTGACATGGTTAACCAGATTGCACAGTACAGGGTCTTCTCAACGGTGGACCTGAAATCCGCTTATCACCAGCTCCCCATCCGCAAATCGGACCGGCCATACACCGCCTTCGAGGCAGACAGCCGGCTATATCAATTTCTTCGGGTCCCCTTTGGCGTCACCAATGGGGTTTCGGTCTTCCAAAGGGAGATGGACCGAATGGTCGACTGTTACGGCTTGTGGGCCACGTTTCCGTACCTAGACAATGTGACCATCTGCGGCCATGATCAGCAGCACCACGACGCCAACCTGCTAAATTTCTCCGCACCGCCACTCTCCTCAACCTCACGTACAACAAGGAGAAGTGTGTGTTCCGTACAAACCGCTTAGCCATCCTCGGCTACGTGGTCCAGAACGGAATTCTGGGGCCCGATCCCGACCGCATGCGCCCCAAGGCCCTTAAATGCTGCCTGGGGTTATTCTCGTATTATGCTCAGTGGGTCCCAAACTATGCGGACAAGGCCCGCCCACTCATACAGTCATACCCAGATCAGAGCTGATATTGCCACGGCCAAAATGCATGCTGTAGACGAAACACTTCCTTTCCAAGTAGAAAGCGACGCATCGGACGTCGCCCTTGCCGCCACCCTCAACCAGGCAGGCAGGCCCGTGGCATTCTTTTTCCGCACCCTCCATGCCTCTGAAATTCGGCACTCATCCATCGAAAAGGAGGCCCAGGCTATCGTTGAGGCTGTGCGACATTGGAGGCATTACCTGGCCGGCAGGAGATTCATTCTCCTCACTGACCAACGGTCGGTAGCCTTCATGTTCAACAGCACGCAGAGGGGCAAGATCAAAAATGACAAAATCTTGCGGTGGAGAATCGAGCTCTCCACCTATAACTGCAGGATTAAGTATCGCCCTGGCAAACTCAACGAGCCCCCAGACGCCCTATCCCGAGGTACATGTGCCAGTGCACAGGTCGACCGACTCCGGATCCTGCACGACAGCCTTTGTCACCCAGGGGTTACTCGGTTGTACCACTTCATTGAGGCACAAAATTTGCCCTACTCCGTCGAGGAAGTAAGGAGAATCACCAAGGACTGCCAGGTCTGTGCGGAGTGCTAGCCGCACTTCTACCGGCCGGATCACGCGCACCTGGTGAAGGCCTCACGCCCCTTTGAACACCATAGCGTGGATTTCAAAAGCCCCCTTCCCTCCTCCAACCGACACACGCATTTCCTCAGTGTGATCAATGAATACTCCCGTTTTCCCTTCGCCATCCCATGCCCCGACATGACGTCTGCCACCGTCATTAAAGCCCTTAATTCTAACTTCACTCTATTTGGCTTCCCTGCCTACATCCACAGTGACAGGGGATCCTCATTCATGAGTGATGAGCTACGCCAGTTCCTGCTCAGCAGGGGTATCGCCTCCAGCAGAACGACGAGCTACAACCCCCGAGGAAACGGACAGGTAGAAAGGGAGAATGGGACGGTATGGGGGGCCGTCCAGCTGGCCCTACAGTCCAGAGATCTCCCGGCCTCCAGCTGGCAAGAGGTCCTCCCTGATGCACTACATTCCATTCGCTCATTACTTTGCACTGCTACTAACTGTACACTGCATGAACGCCTTTTGGCCTTCCCCAGAAAGTCCACATCCGGGGTATTACTCCCAACTTGGCTCACAGCTCCAGGAACCGTGTGTGGTGGTATGTATTAGGGGTCATGTGGGACTGTGAAGCCGTGATGCTATTGGCTGACAGATCCCGGGTCCTGGTTGGCTGCTGACTCCTGGCTCCGCCCTGAAGGCGGAGTATAAGAACCCAAGCTTCTCCCCGCCGCTTCATTCTGTTGCTGAACTGCTGGGGACAAGTCTCGCTTAATAAAGCCTGAATCGACTTCATCACTTCTCGTCTCTCTCGTAAGTCATTGTGCGCTACACAGTGTTTCTCCATAAACATGTGCGGCTCCACAAGGCGGACCCGTTGGTGGAAAGGATGCACCTGCTCCACGCAAACCCACAGTACGCCTACGTGCCGTTCCCCGACGGCTGCCAGGATACCGTCTCCCTCAGGGACCTGGCACCAGCAGGTTCCGCCCCCACACCACCCCCGCCGCCCCCGGCGCCACCCTACCCTCCACCACCGCCTCCATCACCCCCCCTAGGAGCATCCGTCCTCCCCTTGCCCACCCCCGTTGAGGAAGAGGATTTCGTCACGCTCCCGGAGTCAACTTCGACCACGACAACACCAACACCGCCGGCTCCGCTTCGTCGATCCCAGAGGACGATCAAGGCGCTGGACCGGCTGAACCTCTGACCGGCCCACTGGATGACCAGAGGCATTTTTTTTTCACTGTTCTGTAAATATTAAAGATTGCGAATTGTATATAGTTATCCCCCCCACCCCCGCTGGACGCAATTTTATCAGGCGGTGAATGTGGTAAACCACTGTGTTCCTATATTAAGGGTTGCACGGTAGAACCTGCACTACAGGTTCACCTGGGCCCCTGCATGCTAGCTCCGCCCAGGAGCCGGGTTATAAATATGCGTGGCCTTCAGCCAGCAGCCATTTCGACAGCTGCTGTAGGCCACACTTCAGATCCTAATAAAGCCTCAGTTTGAATTCAACTTCGTCTCCAGCCAAATTGATCGTGCCTCAACCATCTCACCATAACTTTTGTTTTCATTCATTTACGGGATGTGGGCGTCGCTGGTTAGGACAGCATTTATTGCACATCCCTAGTTGCCTTTCACAAGACTGTGGTGAGCTGTCTTCTTGAACCGCTGCAGTCTTTGAGGTGAAGGTACACCCACTGTGCTGTTGGGAGGGAGTTCCAGCGACAACAAAGGTATGGCGTTATATTTTCAAGTCAGGGTTGTGAGTGACTTGGAGGGGAACCTCCACGTTGTGGGGTTCCCAGGTAACTGCTGCTCTTGTCCTTCTCGATGGTAGTGGTTGTGGGTTTGGAAGGTGCTGTCTGAGGAACCTTGGTGAGTTACTGCCATGCATCTTGTAGATGGTATACACAGCTGCCATTGTTTGTCGGTGGAGGAGGGTTTGAATGTTTGTGGAAGGAGGAGCAATCAAGTGGGCTGCTTTGTCCTGCATGGTGTCAAGCTTCTTGAGTGTTGTTGTAGCTGCACCCATCCAGGCAAGTGGAAAGCATTCCATCATACACCTGACTTGTGCCTTGTAGATGGTGGACAGGCTTTGGGGGGTCAGGCAATGAGTTACTTGCCGTAGGATTCCTAGCCTTGACCAGTTCTGGTAGCCACAGTTTTAATGTGGCTAGTCTAATTCAGTTTCTGATCAATGGTAACTCCCAGGATGTTGATTGTGGGGATTCAGCGATGGTAATGCCATTGAATGTCAAGGGGCGATGGTTAGTCCTCTCTTGTAGGAGATGGTCATTGCCTGGCTCTTATGTGGCACAAATGAAACATGCCACTTGTCTGCCCAAGCCTGGATATTGTTCAGGTTTTGCTACATTTGGACATGGATTGCTTCATTATCTGAGGAGTTTCGAATGGTGCAGAACATTGTGCAATCATCCGCAAACATCCCCACTTCTGACCTTATGATGGAAGGGAGTTCATTGATGAAGCAGCTGAAGATGTTTGGGTCTAGGATACTACCCTGAGGAAATCCTGCAGTGATGTCCTGGTGCTGAGATGATTGACCTCCAATCACCATAACCACCTTTCTTTGTGCCAGGTATGACTCCAACCAGTGGAGAGTTTCCCCCCTGGTTCCCATTGACTCCAGTTTAGCTAGGGCTCCTTGATGCCATACTCGGTCAAATGCTGCCGTCAGATACGCAACTAGATATGGGCAATAACTGCTGTCCTAACCAGCGACACCCAAATCCTGTAAGTGAATAAAGAAAAATTAAACCCAGAGGAGACAGGCGTTTGTGCGCACTCCTATTTCTGCTCAAGATCCAAGCTGGCTAGTATTACCCATCGCTGTCCCTGACCTCCTACCGCTGACTTAAAATTACAGTCGAGCAAGAAGCATCTCTTAAATAACCATTAATTGGTCACTTAAGGGTTTTAAATGAGGCTAGGACCAGCAGGCGGCCCTAGATGTAATATCCCACATGGGACTGACAGGGTGGGAATGATTACCTTCACTGTGGTCTCGTGGAGTTCCAGCCACCCCATTGAGGGATGAGGAAACTCCATTCAGCTATGTATAAAGGGTTGGCCAATAATGCACCAACCGAGGAGAGACCTGGTAGGGATCAACTGGGTGTTGTATAGAATGTGACCCTGGTACATGGCTGTGAAATGGCTGCCCTGCCCTGTGCCTCAGCCACCGCCTGCACTCTGTGCCCCAGGCCTTGGATATCCTGACCTATGGCTGAAACCTTCGCACCCAAGGCCTCCACCGTAATGTTGGCCTGGGTGACATGCATGGTCGGCACTGCCTCCTGCTCCTGCAGGTGATTGGACTCCTCCAATTGCATCTGCAGGCACTGGATGGTTGCTGACACCCCCTTGTGTATTCTCTGGCTCTGCGCCTGCATCTCCAACACCTTTCCAGAAGCACTATACCTGTCTGGATGGCAGCTAGTCCCTGGGGTCGGGCCGCGATCCGACCATCCACCCCTTTGAGGTTCATACTAGTACCTAATGCACATGTGTGGTGTGCACCAGATAGTCCCCAGGAGCATCTTCACTAAAATGCCCAACCGAGGTGAGTGTCGCTGGAATGGTGGAGGGCGTTGGTAACAGCAGTGTCGAGAAGTCGGTGTCACCCCTAGACTGATGTGCTGGGGTGCTGTGAGGTTGCAGCGGGAGCGTGGGTCTCCGGATGGTCCCGCGCCATCGCCCGGTGTGTCGTGGGGTTGCATCTGGGGGTGGGAGATACAAATCGGTTTCTCATCATCGGTTGGCGACCCTGCAAGACACAAGATCCAAGACAAGGCGAATGGTTAGATTTAGATCACGGGTGAGGGTGATGTGTGGCGGGGGGAGGGTGACTCACATGCCACAGGGATATCGCAATGCCTTGGGGCTCACTTGGTTGTCTCATGCCGATTTACGCCTCTGCGACTGCCCACTTACCCACCCTAGGTCCAAAGTCCTCTGCTCTGCGATGATGAGGGGCTGCACATCCAGCGGGCCCCCTCCGTCTTCTCCTGCTCCTTGTGGTTGTGGGTCACCTTCTCCTGGGGGGACAGATGATGCACAGTGTGAGACACTTGGACGAGGGCAGCCCAGGGGGTCCGCAGATGGCGGCCTGTGTGTTCAGGTCACCCAGCCATAGAGGGCGGTATGGGTGTCGGAATGGGGACTTCCAGTGGTGGCCATGGTATGAGTGGTCACACACAGGGCAACTCCTGCTTGAAGGCACAGAAACAAGCTCTTTTTACCTGATATTGGGTGGAATGTTGATGAAAATGTGTAGGTGAAGTTCGGAGGAGTAGTTTCCCCCAGGAGTGGTATGTCTGCTCATTACCAAACCTGGCAGAAGACAGAGAGAGACCAGGATAAAGAGTTGGAGAAAGCCTGTACTGCAGCAGCAGTCATTGTAAGCATGGCTGCGGGGGAAGGGCTGATGAAAGGTGGAAAGCCCCAGATGGAGCAGTTGATGGCTTTTATTAAGGAAGAATTTCGGCTGCATGTGGCGCAGTGGTTAGTACTGGGACTGTGGCGCTGAGGACTCGGGTTCGAATCCCGGCCCTGGGTCACTGTCCGTGTAGAGTTTGCACATTCTCGCCATGTCTGCGTGGGTTTCACCCCCACAACCCAAAGATGTGCAGGTTAGGTGGATTGGCCACGCTAAATTGCCCCTCAATAGGAAAAAAAATAATTGGGTACTCTAAATTTATATTTAAAAAATATATTAAGGTGGAATTTCGCCAGCAGAGGAAGGAAATGTCAGAGGATCGTTCGAAGGCCATCGAAGGAGCTGTGGCACCCCTGAAGAGTTTGTTGGAGCGGGTGGAGATGGGATGCTCAGATTAGGGAGATCGAAGGAGTGATCTCGGGCCACAGCGATCGTGTGGTTGCTCTGGAGGGGGAGGTGGGCTCCTAGGGGACCTCTGTAAAATATTGAGGGCAAAGGTGGAGAAGCAGGAGAAGACCTCGAGAAGGCAGAACCTGTGAATAGTGGGCCTGCCTGAAGGAGTGGAAGGTGTGAGTGCCACGAGGTACGTCTCGAAGATGCTGGCGGGCTGGTGGCAGAAAGGATGCTAGATAAGGCCGCTGAAGTGGACCGAGCGCATAGGTCCCTGAGGCAGAAGCCTAGAGCTGGGGAGCCGCCGCGGGCGGTGATCGTGAGACTCCACAAATTTTTGGAGAATGAGAAGATTTTGCGTTGGGCCAGGGAGAAGCGTACCTGCGACTGGGAGGAGAATAACGTCCGAATTTATCAGGACAACGAAGCCAAGTTGGCAAAGCGATGGGCATGCTTCAACAAGGCCAAGGTGGTGCTGTACCGGTGGCAGATCAGGCTTGGGGTGCTCTCTCCGGGGAAATTGTGGGTGACGTCCGGAGGCAGGGAGTATTATTTCGAGAGCCCAGAAGCGGCCGAAGACTTCATTAAGGAGCATAAACTGGGGGAGAACTGAGCGGACAATGCTTGCAAACCCGTTTGCTGGCACTTTGTAATGGTCGGGAGCATGCTTGAAGTGGGATTGGGGGATTGTCGCCTTTTTTTTGTGGGGGGGTTGCTGTTTACTGTTGAGATTGTAAGGGGTTGCAGGGGTGAAATGTTTATGTAGGGACAGGTGTTCCCCCCCGCCCCCTCCTTGTTTTATGGGTGCTTTTGGAGGAGGCTGCCTGGAGTTCAGGAGAAGTCTTTGTTTGGGTCGCGGAGGGTAAGGTCAACAGGGAGCCTTCCTCCTTGAGCTGAGGAGTGGGTGGGGGGGGGAAGGGGAGGTCATTGGACGTGCCTTTGGGCAGGGCCTGCCGCGCTAACAGGTGATGCAGGTGAACGGAAGTGAGGTGGTGAGGGAGAAGGCTGAGAGGGCTGGCCGAGGGAGGTCGCGATGGGGGGGAGGGTGGGGGGGGGGGGGGGGGGCGGGAGGTGGGGGGGGGTTTGCGACGTTGAAGTGGCTTTTATGATTTGGCCACGCACCAGTTGATCATGGGAAGAGATTTTAACTCTGTCCCAGAGCTGAGTCCCAGGTCGATGGGTAGGGTACGAATGGCAAGGGAGCTGGTCGGGGGGGGGAGGTTTATGGAGTGGATGAGTATTATGGATCCATGGCACTTTCAGAACCCAGGGTGAAGGGAGTATTCCTTCTTTTCACACATCTATAAGGTGTATCGAGGATTGACTACTTTGCAGTGAGGAGGGAGATTTTAGGTGGGATGGAGGGGGCAGAGTATGAGGGGATAGTTGTCACGGACCATGATCGGGGTGAGAGCAGAGACCGGGGTGGAGGTTTGAAGGTGTGGGCGGTGATTAATGAGTCTGCGGAGTTGAATCAGAATGGGGAAGTGTCGGCGGCCATTTTTGGGGAAGCACTGATGGCAGTGGTCTGGGGAAAATTATTTTTTTTAGGCTTGTGTGGATAGGGAAAGGAGGGAGGAACATGACCGTCTCGTGAGTGAGATAGTGGAAGTGGACAGGGAATATTCGAGGGTGCCCACTGCGGAGGGATTGGCGAGGAGGAAACAGTTGCAGGGGCAGTTTGACAGGGGAGGGCGGTAGGACAACTGCGTAGGGCAAGATGGGTGAAATATGAGTATGGGGAGAAGGCGAACCGCATGCTGGCGTAATAACTGCGGAGGCAGGGAAATATTGAAGAAACGAACTGGGGATGTGGTGTCGGAGCCAGGGAAGATAATTGAGGTGTTTAGGGAGTACTACCAGGGACTTTACGAGGTGGCCCGGGGGGAGAAGTGGGGAAAATGGGGCGGTTTCTGGATGAGCTGGAATTTCCCCAGGTGGAGGAAGCAAAGAGGCAGGCATTGGAGGAGCCCCTGAGGCTGAGGGAGGAGCTGCATAGTATCAGGGGTATGAAGTCATGATAAATCCGTTGGGGGCTCTGGTACTGGAGGTGGTGGTGTCCATAGACGCGGAGAAGACATTTGATTAGGTGGAGTGGCAATACTTGTTCGAGTTTTGGGAAGGTTTGGGTTTGAGCCGAGATTTGTGGCATGGATGCGGTTGCCGTATGTGGCACCAAGGGCGAGTGTGAGGATGAATGATATGAGCTCACAAAGCTTTGACGTACACAGGGGTACGAGGCAGGGGTGCCCGCTGTCGCCGTTGCTGTTTGCGCTGGCCATAGAGCCGTTGGCGATGTCTCTCAGGGGGTTGGTGGAGTGGCTGGGGATTATGAGGGGACGGAGGGAGCATCGGGCGTCACTCTATGCGGATAACCTCTTTCTGTATGTTTCGGATCCTTTGGAGCATGGGAAGGATTATGGATCTGCTGGGGATGTTTGGAAGGTTCTCGGGGTACAAACTGAATGTAGGAAAATGCGAGGTGTTCCCAGTGAATGAGCTGGCACTGCGGGCTAATTTAGGGGGGATGCCATTTACGGTGGTGAGGGATAGGTTTACGTATTTGTGGATTCAGATAGCGAGGGACTGGACAGGGCTCCATAAGTGGAACTTAACGACGCTGGTGGAGGAAGCCAGGGAGGATCTTAAGAGGTGGGATACATTGCACTTAACATTGGTGGGGAGGATCAAAGTGGCGAAAATGAATATTTTGCCGAGGTTCTTGTTTATTTTTCAGGCTCTCCCGATCTTTATACCAAAGGCCTCTTTTTCGAAAAGTGTACACGATCATTTAGCTTTGTGCAGGTTAAGGAGACACATCTTGAGTGAGTGAGACACATCCAGAGTGGGAATTTGGAACTTGGTAATTTGGTGCAGTGAGGTAATTCGGTGCAGAGTTGGAGAAGGTACTTTTTCCTTACCGTTTTGTTTCCTTTCTTCTGGCTTGTAACTGTTAATCTGCAGGGAGAGAACCAGAGAGCATCCTGAGAAGGTAAGTGATTCTTATTCTTATTTCCTTTTCAAATTGTGTGGGGGGAAAACAGAAGTGACATCACAGTAAAGCTGTGAACTGATTGGTTGGTTGGGAATCTGTTCAATTTGAAAAAAAATAATATTGCAAAACAAATCTAATTGATTAACTAGATAGTGGAGTAACTAAGCCTGAGGGCAGTGATCAGTATTTAGCATTTAATTTTACAGTAAAAATCATCTAGCGCCAGGGCCATATAGTTAATTGTAACTCAATCGAACAATAATTCAAGTGTTTATTTTAAATAAATTAATAAGTGCTTAAATGTCACTCAGTGGGGTGCAGTGCTCCAACTGTGAGATGTGGCAGATCTGTGACCCTTCCAGCATTCTGGTCGACTACATCTGCAGCAAGTGTAACCAATGGCAGCTCCTCACAGACCGCGTGGTTCGGTTGGAGCAGCAATTGGATGCACTTAGGAGCATGCGGGTGGCGGAAAGCGTCATAGATAGGAGTTATAGAGACGTGGTCACACCCATGGTTCAGACAGAGAGATGGGGGACCACCACAAGGGGCAGGCAGTCAGTGCAGGAATCCCCTCTTGAACAGGTATACCGCTTTGGATACTGTTGGGGGGAATAGCCTATCAGGGGAAAACAGCAGCAGCCAGAGCAGTGGCACCACGGCTGGCTCTGATGTTCAGCAGGGAGGGTGAAAGCGCAGAAGAGCAATCGTCATAGGGGACTCTATAGTCAGGGGCACAGACAGGTGCTTCTAAGGAAGTGAAATGTCAGTTGAAAGGAATTCAGGATCGGCAAGTTCCTGTGCGGAAGAAGGATTATTACGGCAAATTTCGGGAACCTTGGATAACGAGAGATATTGTAGGCCTTGTCAAAAAGAAAAAGGAGGCATTTATCAGGGCTAGAAAGCTTGGAATAGATGAAGCCTGTGTGGAATATAAGGAAAGTAGAAAGGAACTTAAGCAAGGAATCAGGAGGGATAAAAGGGGTCACGAAAAGTCATTGGCAAATAGGGTTAAGGAAAATCCCAAGGCTTTTTACACGTACATAAAAAGCAAGAGGATAGCCAGGGAAAGGGTTGGCCCACTGAAGGACCGGCAAGGGAATCTATGTGTGGAGCCAGAGGAAATGGGCGAGGTACTAAATGAATACTTTGCATCAGTATTCACCAAAGAGAAGGAATTGGTGGACGTTGAGTCTGGAGAAGTGTGTAGACAGCCTGGGTCACACTGAGATCCAAAAAGACGAGGTGTTGGGCGTCTTGAAAAATATTAAGGTAGATAAGTCTCCAGGGCCTCATGGGATCTACCCCAGAATACTGAAGGAGGCTAGAGAGGAAATTGCTGAGGCCTTGACAGAAATCTTTGTATCCTCACTGTCTTCAGGTGATGTCCCGGAGGACTGGAGAATAGCCAATGTTGTTCCTTTGTTTAAGAAGGGTTGCAAGGATAATCCAGGGAACTACAGGCCAGTGAGCCTTACGTCAGTGGTAGGGAAATTACTGGAGAGAATTTTTCGAGACAGGATCTACTCCCATTTGGAAGCAAATGGATGTATTAACGAGAGGCAGCACGGTTTTGTGAAGAGGAGGTCGTGTCTCACTAACTTGATAGAGTTTTTTGAAGAGGTCACAAAAATGATTGATGCAGGTAGGGCAGTGGATGTTGTCTATATGGACTTCAGTAAGGCCTTTGACAAGGTCCCTAACGGCAGACTGGTACAAAAGGTGAAGGCACACGGGATCAGGGGTGAGCTGGCAAGATGGATACAGAACTGGCTAGGTCATAGAAGGCAGAGAGTAGCAATGGAAGGGTGCTTTTCTGATTGGAGGGCTGTGACTAGTAGTGTTCTGCAGGGTTCAGTGCTGGGACCTTTGCTGCTCGTAGTATATATAAATGATTTGGAGGAAAATGTAACTGGTCTGATTAGTAAGTTTGCAGACGACAAAAAGGTTGGTGGAATTGCAGATAGCGATGAGGACTGTCAGAGGATACAGCAGGATTTAGATTGTTTGGAGACTTGAGCGGAGAGATGGCAGATGGAGTTTAATCTGGACAAATGTGAGGGAATGCATTTTGGAAGGTCTAATGCAGGTAGGGAATATACAGTGAATGGTAGAACCCTCAAGAGTAGTGACAGTCAGAGAGATCTTGGTATACAGGTCCACAGGTCCCTGAAAGGGGCAACACAGGTGGAGAAGGTAGTCAAGAAGGCATACGGCATGCTTGCCTTCATTGGCCGGGGCATTGAGTATAAGAATTGGCAAGTCATGTTGCAGCTGTATAGAACCTCAGTTAGGCCACACTTGGAGTATAGTGTTCAATTCTGGTTGCCACACTACCAGAAGGATGTGGAGGCTTTAGAGAGGGTGCAGAAGAAATTTACCAGGATGTTGCCTGGTGTGGAGGGCATTAGCTATGAGGAGCGGTTGAATAAACTCGGATTGTTCTCACTGGAACGACGGAGGTTGAGGGGCGACCTGATAGAGGTCTACAAAATTATGAGGGGCATAGACAGAGTGGATAGTCAGAGGCGTTTTCCCAGGGTAGGGGGGTCAATTACTAGGGGGCATAGGTTTAAGGTGCGAGGGGCAAGGTTTAGAGGAGATGTTTGAGGCAGGTTTTTTACATAGAGGGTAGTGGGTGCCTGCAACGCGCTGTCGGAGGAGGTGGTGGAAGCAGGGACGATAGTGACATTTAAGGGGCATCTTGACAAATACATGAATAGGATGGGAATAGAGGGATACGGACCCAGGAGGTGTAGAAGATTTTAGTTTAGACGGGCAGCATGGTCGGCACAGGCTTGGAGGGCCGAAGGGCCTGTTCCTGTGCTGTACTTTTCTTTGTTCTTTGTTCTTTGTATTTCGGACTTTGTATCGGCAGGGAAGGCGCCGAGGGTGGGGAGGACCCTGCTACAGAGACAGAGGCAGCGGGGGGGGGGGGGGGGGGGGGGGGGGGGGGGGGGTATGCATTGCCGAATTTGCTTCATTATTATTGGGCGGCGAATGTGGACAAGTTGCGGCGGTTGGGAGGAGGAGGAATCTTGTAAAGGGTCTAGTTTGAGGGCTATGGTGATGGCACCGTTGCCAATAGCTCCAAGTCGATATTCAAGGAGCCTGGTGATGCAGTCCGTCGTGAAGGTATGGAATCAGCTGAGGAGGCATTTTTGGGTGGAAGGGATGTGGGTGCTAACGCTGCTGTGCGAGAATCATGGGTTCGAGCCGGGAGAGGGGTGTGGGGTGGATAGCGTATATAGGAGGTGGAGGGAAGTGGGGCTGGCCAAGGTAGGGGCTGGTTTAACACAGGGCTAAAGAGCTGGCTTTTAAAGCAGACCAAGGCAGGCCAGCAGCAAGGTTCAATTCCCGTACCAGCCTCCCCAAACAGGCATCAGAATGTGTCAACTAGGGGCTTTTCAAGGTAATTTCATTTGAAGCCTACTTGTGACAATACGCGATTTTCATTTCATTTCATGTTGGTGAGGGATCTGTATTTGGAGGAAGGGTCCGCCAGTCTGGAGGAGCTAAGGGAGAGGTTAGAGCTACTGAGAGGACATGAGTTCAGGTATTTGCAGTTTCGGGACTTTGCGTGAAAGGTCTGGAGGGGGCTCCCTAGGTTGCCGAGATACACCCTGCGGAAGTAGGGTGTATCCCGAAGAATTGGGGATATATACAAGTGGCGGGGGGAGCAGTGGGGCGAGCAGGTGGTGACGATCAAGTAGAAATGGGAAGCGGAGTTGGGAGGAGAGATCAATTGGGGAGTATGGAGTGAGGCACTGCATTGGGTAAACGGGACCTCCTCGTGTGTAAGGATGAGCCTGATACAGTTTAAGGTGGTGCACAGAGTGCATATAACTCAGGAAGAATGAGTGGGTTCTTTCCGGGGGTAGAAGATGAGTGTCGGAGATGTGGGCGGGGTTCAGCGAACCATGTGCACATGCTTTGGGGTTGCAAAAAATTGGGAAGATTCTGGGCGGGAGTGTTCTCGGTCTTAGCCAGGATAGTGGAGGAGGAGGTGGACCCGGACCCTTTGGTGGTGATATTTGGGGTTTCGGAGAAGCCGGAACTCATGGAGAGGAGGAAGGCCGATGTCTTGGCCTTCGCCTCTCTGATTGCACGGCAGCAAATTTTACTGGAGCGGCGGTCAGCATCGCCACCGAGGGTAGCGGCTTGGTTGGGTGACCTGTACGATATCCACTCAGCATTATAGCATTAGCAGCAGCAGAATTATATACTCCTGCGAAATGCTGTCTCATGGTGTAGCACATCAGTTACTCCTGCGTCCCCATGAAGATGAAATATTAATGGGTGGCTCTATAAAGTGTACGCATCTTCATTGTCTGGAAGTCCATCTTCCGGTCTCAGAGGGCTCCCGGAGATCGATCTTCATTGTCAGGAGGTCCATCTTCTTTCTTCCATAGTGGATCAGTGATGTTTGGTGCCATATGATAGGTCAACAGACTATGTGCCATCAGGCTGCCACATCACGGAATGCAGTGCCAAACACCCAGTTGCATAATTAATGAGGCCTGGGCTGGAGGATTTGGAGTGTTTCCCCACTGGCTTCCCATTACACATTCCTGCCCCCCACCATGGGTCTCAGTCCCAGGATGGGAGGATTCTGCCCAAAGAAAGCCTGTTTACTTCAGTGTCATTATATGCTTGCTGCATTGAGATTACCACTTGAGCGCTTATCTTCCTCATTTTAACATGTTGATGGACAGCCTGGTGGCACAGTGGTTAGCACTGCTGCTTCACAGGGACCCGGGTTCGATTCCAGCCTGTGTCAGAATACCGCATTTGCAACTGAACTGCGATTGTGCTCTGAATGCTTCCACAGGTTGCTCCTATTTGAGGGGAATGACCCAAGTCTGCTTTTCTTCCTTAACTGCTCTCTGAAGCAAACTCCATTGCTGAAGCAGGTAAATGACCAGGAAGGGCTCACTGTGTGTTGTGTAGTTTGGTACAACATAAGGGGCTGGATTCTCCGTCCCGCCGCACCAGATTTCTGGTTCAGCACGCTGGCGGGATGCTCCGTTTCGCCGGCTGGTCATTGGGGTTTTCCATTGTGGGGCAGCCCCATGCTGTCGGGAAACCCCCGGGCTGCCGGCAAAATGGAGCATCCCGCCGGCGGACAATCCAGCCCAAGGTTTCTTTCATCAGAAGCACAGATTTTAACAATTGATCTGTTAAGGAAAACAAAACCACAAATGATCTATTTCAAATATAGCCAATGATTATTTAGATAAGGAGTTACATGAGATTTGAGAACGTCACTTATTTTTCCATTGTACCTTACCTATATTACCAGAACCAGAGGACACCGATTTAAAATTTCACGTCTGACAAGAGGGAAGAAAAGACAATGGGCTGGATTCTCCGCTCCATGACGCCGTTTTGTCGCCAATATCGGGAGCGGCACCGGTTTTTGCATTCCCCGCCCCCTGAAAAGCGGCGTATTCCAAGAGGATGCCTCGCCAATTATCCATGGCCTCAGGCCATTGCCCGCCCGCGATGCTCCGTCCCCGACCGGCCGAGTTCCCAGATGGCGTGGGATTCGTGTGGTCTCACCCGTCCGGAAACCTCGCGTGGTAGCTGCAGACTCAGTCTGGGGCCGCCACAGTCGGGGGAGGGCTGATCCGCGGGCAGGAGGGGCTTCATTCGGGGCTGGGGGCACTGTGTGCTGGCAGTCTGGGGCGCACGAGCAGCCGATGAGGGGCACTACTTTGCGGTTTGGGTCCGTGGGAGTGGCCACTGCAGGCCGCCGCCATGCGCATGCGTGGCCTCGGGACCAGAAGTGCTCAGGGCCGTATCGACAGCTAGAGCTGTGAGCTCTAGGCTGAATCCCTACTAGCTCCCAGCGAAACGGTGAATCGGTGGCTGTTTTATGCCAGTTCTCCTGGCGTAAAAGACCACCATTTTCACCCCGCCGTGGGGATTTAGTCTCCAAAACGGAGAATCCAGCCCAATATTTCGATAATTCAATTACCTGGAGCCTATTCTTCGCAGAAGCAGTTTGAATCTAACATGATTAAATTATTATAATGGGAAATAGGGATTTAAGGGTAGAAAAATACTCTAGGCTGCTGGTTGATTACTTTTGACAATCATGGGGTATTCATGCAGACATATTAGAGTCCATGATTTGATACATTGCCAGTGGAAGGAGTGACTTTAATGCCCAAATGTTTCTTTTTCCTTATTCCATCATTTTTCACGTTCCTGCAGTCGATGAGGCAGGCATGCTTGATGCTTCATGTCAGAACAATAGATGCTCCACTCTCTAGAAATGACAAGACTCATCTTAACACGCACGCAATTCACGAAAAGGAAAACAAATAAAAATGTGAAGGAGCCCTCGCGTCTGTTGAATCTAAAGTTTAACGACAACTAACGGGTCCAACAAATCCCAACATGGATTGACGCAAATTGTGTTTACTTCACAAATAAAAATCAATAACTTATTTAGTTTCTCAAGCAGTGCTCGTTCGAAAAGACAGTGATGCGACCCCGCTTCACAGTCCATCATTGCTGGAGAACACTTTAATACGAGCGAATTGAAACAGATAATGATTCTGAACCCTAAGCAGCTTTAGGGATTTTTAAAAAATCATCTGTTAAAGCCACCTGCCACCTGCCATTACAATCAATTTTTGATTGAATAGAGCAGCCCCTTTTTTCTTTCGCTGGTAACATTTCTCTTCATTTTGAAGATAAGCAGCAAGGTGCTCCCAAAGTACTGGCACAGTTTAAATCTGCAGAGGTGAAAAGTGTTTCAATCAGGAGGAAAAAGTTTTCTCTTTAACATCGGCAATTTTTTTCTTGGAAGCACAGCTCTTATAGGAAATGACATAGAATCCCCACAGTGCAGAAAGAGGCCATTCGGCCCATCAAGTCTGCACCGGCCCTTTGAAAGGCCATCCTACCTCTGCCCAATAACCCCCCCCCCCTTCCAACCTCACCCTAAGCGGCAATTTAGTATGTCCAATCCATCTAACCTGCACATCTTTGGACTGTGGGAGGAAACCGGAGCACCTGGAAGAAATCACACAGACAGGGGTGTGGTGTTCTTTGTCTTGCTCAATTCAGGATGGTTGGCATAGTGTTCACAAAGACCACAAAATAACTTTAACTTGAACAAAGCTATAAATTTATTAACACTACTAATTTGGATTCGACACATACTCGTAAATAATACACAGTTGATAATTAACATATAATCTACAGTCACCGACAACTAATCTCTAAACTATTATAAACTATGATCTGCTCTTACTCACACTATCTTTCCTTCAGTCTGTACTCTAGCTAACTCCTTCACTTCTCTCCCCACAAGGCTTAGCATCAATGTTTGAAATACTTCTAACTCTAGCTCCCTCGAGAGGCTGATCTAGACATTTCATTAACCTTTGCAGTTCTTACATTTATGATAATACCACAAGGGGGAGAACATGCAAACTCCACACAGTCACCCAAGGTGGGAATCGAACCCAGATCCCTGCGCTGTGAGGCAGCAGTGCCAACCACTGTGCCACCCTGTTGTACAGTTGTACAAGTACAGTTGCTTAAAATACAACCACATTAATTCGACAGGAGTCTATTCGGCTTCTAGTCTAGATTATATTTCAATTTATGAAATCACACCCCCATCCAATTAAGTCATATGGTTCTTGATTTCAGGCTAACATTGAAACCAAGTGTCCATTGATTACAAGTTTTTTTGAACTCTGTAAACCCAGTTCTTCATCTGAGCATTGTTGGGGATGTGAAATCGCTAATTAATTTACATGCGGTTTCATCAAAACTTTGACCTGGTTGCATCCAGAATGAAAAGGATTTCCAGGCTGCTTTTAAAAATCATTTCCACTTTTCAAAGTTTACAGCGGAGCAAGAGAGGAAATAAAAACTAGGCTGGGTTTGCTGGCCTTTCCCGCCTGCAGCAGGAATTGGCGTGGGCGGGACCAGAAAATTTGGAAAGCAGCCAAAAGTTCGGAAAACTCCGAAGTAGAACTTGCTCGAATAAAATGCCTTTCATATCCTCAGTATATTGCAATGCTTTTCAGAACCAACAGATAGCTTTTTGAATTCCGGTCACTATTGTTATGTAGGCAAACACGTACGCTGTTTCCATTGATCTATGTCGGGAACAACATTTACATTCATTTGCATCTCATTCATTTTCATTAAAAGCCCAGCTCGCAGGAATCCCTCTGAATTAAGTGCCCCTCCAGCAGGTGATCAGAATGGTGTGTTTCATGACTGTACACGATGCTGGTGTGCACCTAGCAAGCTTCACTTCATCAACAATCTTGAGGGATGTGGACCTTGCTTCCATCTACGTTTAAGAGATTCACAATTTAGCTGCGTCTATCACAGGCAGCTCCAAGACTGGAAAATGGGAGGGTGCAAAGCCAGGTTGGCCACGGGGATGATACGGGTGTCGACTCTGAAGGGAGAAAAAGAATGTGGGGGTGGGTGTTAATAAGGTCCAGGGTAACATGGGGTGACAGAAGATCAAGGAAAGATGGTATTGGGTGGGTTAATGGTAATGGCTTTGAACTG
This sequence comes from Scyliorhinus torazame, assembly GCF_047496885.1. NCBI lineage: Eukaryota > Metazoa > Chordata > Chondrichthyes > Carcharhiniformes > Scyliorhinidae > Scyliorhinus > Scyliorhinus torazame. The sequence goes on from NC_092707.1 coordinate 78,996,810, forward strand.
GTGGGTGGCGGAGAGGGTAGAAGGTGATGCTGCGAGTGTGGAAAGCAACACACATCATCTTTCCAGTTGCTGCAATGCAGAACATTCAATGAAAACTGTGATATCTCAAAGTTGGAGGAGGGTCTTTTCAGTTGGGTGGAGTTCAAGGTCAGCACAATTGACCAATTAAAGGGACACCCTAATAATCACAGGAAGGCTCTATGAGAGCAAAGTTTAGTATGATGAAGCCCACAATCATAGTAGGCTTGTGTAAGACTCCGAGGGTCTCATACCCTGGATATTCCGGAAAGGTCTGGGGCTGCTGTTCATTCTGTACTAATTCCCATCAGAGATAGAGATAGAGAGAGAGGTGGCTACCTCACAACGCCAAAACTCTATCCTGCCAGGTGAATGGTTGTGCCCGTTAGTTGGTCATCTATGTTGCCAAGATAATGGTCTGAGAATAGAGTTCCGAGGGTGGTGGAAGCAAGTGGAAAAGTATCTGTGTGGAGATTCCTGCACATTGCTCTCATTATCCTGGTCGAAGAGCATTGTCCCCATACACATTTATGTTTGAATGGGAGGAACACCCATCTCTGGTCCTCCAGGATGTCCTTCAAAAAGAATAGGTACGGTGGTGATGCCAAGTCTAGATGGAGGGTGATGGGCTCAGCATTTGGCTGCTGGCTTGGAGTTGGAGGGAAACTGTAAAAGACACGCACAATAAGTTTAGCCCTGAAGTGGGAAATGGTTCAGAAGGGCACTTGGCACAGAAGATGGAGACACAGAGAATAAAGCAGACATAACTGATGCCTGGAGCCCAGCGGGGTGCCAGTAGGACAGATAGGAACAGATCCAGGACAAAGGGTGCCAGACAGGAAGATTAAGAAATACATAAATGCGGGACACCACTTGAATAAAGCTGACTTCAGCCAAGGTGTACACAATGATATGCTAATACGAATGTCTTGGGCCATTTCCTAAAACAAAGGGACAATCGATACTGCTTTCCTGCTGCTACCTGTAACCTGTAAAACCTCATTAACTATAACCATGTGTAAATGGCAAAATGCTTACAAATAGCGATGAACAATCTATAAAATGTTTAAAGATAACAAGGTGATAATTGTTTTGTATCTGGCCTCATTGTGAACCCAAAGTATAAAATGAATGACTGCCATTCAAACCACGAAAAAGGCTGGCTACCGTACCGCGGGGTACGTACGCTTTCTCCCAAAGCTTTGTGTAACAATAAAACTGCACTGATTGAACACAGCAAGTCTGACTCCTGAAGTGGTTGATTTTTCCCACAACAGCACTTTAATTTGTTCACACATCGACTGAGTCGTCGATGATTTAGGCGGCAGACTACCTTGCCTTGCCAATGGATCTCACCCAGGTGAGGAGATGAAGGGCCTATCTCTGATTGGTACAAGGCTATGAGGAGAAAGCACCTGGGCAGCAAGAGTCAGTGGGGCCTCTATAAGTCAACAGGCTGGCAAACATGGACCACTGCAATGGCGAGCACTGGCCCGACCATATGTGCAGCACTGGCTCTGTTTTTGATGGATCATAGATTATAGAATTTACAGTGCAGAATGAGGCCATTTGGCCCATCAAGTCTGTACCAGCTCTTGGAAAGAGCACCCTACCCAAGCCTCCACCTCCACCCTATCCTCTAACCCAGTAACCCCATCCAACACTAAGGGCAATTTTGGACACTCAGGGCAATTTAGCATGGCCAATCCACCTAGCCTGCACATCTTTGGACTGTGGGACGAAACTGGAGCAGCCGGGGAAACCCACGCACACACGGGGAGAACGTGCAGACTCCGCACAGACAGTGACCCAAGCCGGGAATGGAATCTGGGACCCTGGAGCTATGAAGCGATTGTGCTAATCACTATGCTACCACGCTGCCTGTTTTTGCTTAGAGAGAAGCAAAAGGCAATGCCAGAGGTGCCTTGGTATGTCCCAGGATGTGACTGCTCATATCTGCAAGCTTCACCTGTACAAGTTGCGGCTGAAAGGACTCTGGAGGAGTAATGCAGAGCCACTGGCCTGCCATGAGTGAATGTGTGTAGCGGTGTGCTTTAAAAATGGTGTCAGTACCTTCAATCCCATGCTTCTTGCGCTTGCATAGCTAATGAGCTGAAAAGCAGAAGGTTTCACCTATTCACCCGCCCCTCCGCCCAATAGGCATCACGTCGGCTTTGCTGCCCGCCAACGCACTTAGTCTCTAGAATGGAAAATTCCACTCACAATGCATGTCTAAAATCAAAGAAAACAGTGTGGTTGAGGGCACAGGTGACTCCCTGAACCTGCAAGCTGTCAATCTTCAAATCTAAGAGTGCATAGTCAGCACAATATAGTCAGGGAATGCATTGGACAGTAATTAAGAAACAGGATGTTTTAGACGTCTAATTCGTTTTGCTTAAAACACACGGTGAAATTATCCAGTGCAATAATTTAACAATGAAAATTACTACAAATTTGGGAGGTCACACTTAATTGTTCCGAGCACTAATATATTGCCACAGAATGCTTAGACAGCAAGGGAGTCAATTATTAAGCAATGGACCTGACAAAATTTAATTTAAGCTGCAATATTCAATACACTTTTGTGCACTAAATATCCAGATGGTAAACAAAATTGAAGCACAAATTAATCGTTTTGCATTCAGTTCATTGGTAGAACTTGAATATTGCTGAAAAGCGAGGCATGTTGCCAGGGCTTCATTCAACAGGACAAACACAAGAATAGCAAATTTCAAACAATCACAACAATTTGTAGTACGGAAGGAAAAGATGCTGATTGGTTGGCAAGTCAAGACTAGTTGTCCGAAGCTTTGCCTTGATGAAGTTTGGGGCTCTTGCCTTTGGTCTATTCGGTGCAAGACGAAGAGTCTCTGCAACCTATTTCTCCTTGTCTAAATCAGACTAACCTTTAGTGGAAATTGTTGTGTTCCGTGATCTTGTCTTGCAATGTGTTATGGACCAGGGTTTAGAGAACCCCAAAGTATATCATGGAGTTCATCTGACCCACAATTTTTAATAGATTGTGGTATGGGGAGCACATGGCCCACTCTACAGGTGTGGTACAGCAGAAATGGAAAAGTAATTTTTAAAGCAAAACAATGTTTATTCTATGAACTCAAGTTAACCCTTTTGAAACATACAGTGAACATCTTAGCCACCATTAATTCAAATACAACCCCCAAAGAATACAACACTAAGTAATCCTTAATAACTTCCCAAACAACATCCAGAAGGCAGAAGAAACACCTTTTAACAGAAGCACATCAGGTTTACATTTACTACTGAAAACATTTATAATTCTGAATTCACCAAATGATCAAGAGATAGTCATTTCATGGCAGAGAGATCAACAGTACACCTGCTCTGTCTGGCTTCAACTCCAACACTGAAAACAAAACTAAAACACACCCTGCAGCAAACAACCTAATACAAAAGTAAAAAGCGACAGACAGCCCAGCTCCACCCACACTCTGACATGACTGCAGTAATAAACACCCATTTCTTAAAGATACTCTCACTACAGATATTTATATACACACCCATTTATAAACACCCATTTTTTAAAGGTACTCTCACATGACAAATGATTCTACAGAACTGCTGATGACTTAGCCAGAACAATGATTTATTAATGTACACGTGCTAAGGTAACTGTCAGTATCTTGTACAGACCAAGTTATCATAGAGTTACATTAGACTCTCCTGGAACTACCATCAGGTGCGACTGTCCAAGTGACCTTCTGCTAGCCGGATGTCACCTGACTGATATCTGATGCCACTTGCTGGTGGGAGGTCACACTGCTGAGTAATTGTAATATTATCTACAGGAATATCACCACAGAAATAAAAGACAAAACTGTTTAAGGGATTGCATTAGACATTGAGTTGGTTGAAAACGCCTCATTATCCTTGAAATTCAGTCATCCTTACGCTCTCCTCACCAGCAATGCTGCTGAAGTCATGTCCTATTCCAAAGTCAACTTTTCTTTCCAAATGTTGGGGTGGCATGGTGGCACAGTGGTTAGCACTGCTGCCTCACAGCGCCAGTGGCCCGGGTCCAATTCCGGCCCTGGGCAACTGTGTGTGTGGAGTTTGCACTTTCTCCCCGTGTCTGTGTGGATTTCCTCTGGGTGCTCCTGTTTCTTCCCACAAGTTTGGTGAATTGGCCATGATGAAATTGCCCCTTAGTGTCCAGGGATGTACAAGCTAGGTGGGGTTGCAGGGATAGAGCGAGTGAGTGGGCTTGCTCTTTCAGATGATCGATGCAGACCCAAATGGCCTCCTTCTGCACTGTAGGGATTCTATGTGATTCTATCATGCACTCATCACTTGTGAGCTGGATATTACCACAGGCTATGGAATCCTGATATTATGTCCAAATAGGCTTCTTGAGTCCCATACTAACCAGCAATGGCCCTGATGGTGCAGCCTACCTGGAGCTTTCTTTCTGGTCAAGGGAGCCGGCTGGGCTCTCAATGCTGCAGGCCCAATTAGAGACTTGACAGACCCACTGGTGGAGGTAGACGATGCCTGAGGCAGGTCCAGGTCTGCGACAGCGTCTCAGAATGGCCCATTAGCCACCTCGAAGTGGATGGGAAACCCATCTTAGGTTTTTTATACTGTAGGCCTGGTCTTTTCTGCCATCTGGCCCCCCTTTATGGAATGGAGCCTTCAGCTGAAATGATCCCCCACTTGCCTGCCACAGAGAAGCCGTCTCCATGAAGATTGAGTCCATAATCTGTTTAATTGGCTGACGACCTCTGTGTGGTGCAGGCAGCCGATCCAGGTCCTTGCCGGTCCATCGGAAACTTCCCCGGCAGTGAGGACACATCGGCAAGCAGCCCTGGTGCGGCACCCAAACATTTTTGCATATTCTGCCATCAAACTGCCTATAAATTGCATCCTAAAAGTTACGTTCTGAAAGGAACATTTCTAATTTGTACCGGATACTAAGTGGCTAATATAGGAAACTACTATGTTCTTTAGACTACAATGAGGCATTGATCTTGAGGTCTTTCTGAATAACCCTACTCGCACCCAGTCCCACATTGATGAGCTCAAAATTCACACACAAATATTCGAGACTTACTATCTAAACTTCACAATGAAAGGAAGTGCAAGCATGTGCCTTACACAAACTGCAGCAGAACAGTGTGATTCATTTCTTATTAAGAATTTGCTTCAAGCGAAAAAGCAATCATTTCAGTCTTTGATACTTTTGGAGACATATGCTTCAGACAATCGTACGGGAATGCGGGAAAGCAAGGAGTACTCAGGAACATCCGATTGTTGAAGATTTGTACAACTTATCAGCATGTGACAATTATGCTAAGGTAATGGCTTTGGACTTGATAATGATGCTGCCCTTTTCCATGTACATGCGAACATATGATCATAGATATCAGGAGCAGCACCTTAGAACCTGCTCTGCCATTCGATGCGATCATGGCTCATCTGATTGTGGCTTTTACATTCCTGTTTACCTCCCGTGTGCTTTTACTCCATTGTCAGTCAGGAATCTATCTAACTCAACCTTAAAAATGTTCAATGTCTCAGCCTCTACAGCTCTCTGGCAAAGAGAATTCCACAGACTGATAACCCTCTGAGAGAAAACAAAAACTCTCCCCATCTCTATCTTAATAGGAAAGCCCCTTAGTTTTAAGCTGTGCCCCACTTAGTTCTAGTTTCTCACACAAGGGAAATGTCCTCTTGGGATCCGCCCTGTTGAGTCCCCTCAGGATCTTATCAGCGGGATTCTCCGCAATCAGCGCAATGGCCCGACGCTGGCGTCTAAAACGGCGCGAACCACTCCGGCATTGGGCCGACCGGAAGTAGCGGAATACCCCGCACTTCTGGGGTCACGGTGGACGCCGGAGGGGTTGACGCCATGCCAGCTGGTGCCGAAGGGACTGCACGAGTCTGCGCATGCGCCTAACGGCCGGCGTGATCCTGCACATCCGCGGAACCGCTGGCGTATTCTGGCGCAAGCGCAGGGGGGTGTCTTCTCCACGCCAGCCATGGCGGAGCCCTGCATGGGCCGGCATGGACAGAAGTGCCCCCATGGCACAGGTCCGCCCGCAGATCGGTGGGACCCAATTGCGGGCCAGGCCACTGTGGGGCCCCCTCTGATCCACCCGCACCCCCCCGAGGACCGCTCCAGCCAACTTACCTGCCAGGTCCCGCCGTGTGGGACCATGTCTAATCCACACCGGCAGAACTGGTCAGAAACCGACGGCTGCTCGGCCCATCGGGGCCTGGAGAATTGCCGGGATGGCCGCTGCCAATGGCCCCCGACCAGCGTGGCGTGAACTCCGCCCCTGCCCAAAAACCAGCGCCGGAGAATACGGCAGCCGGCGTCGGTGCAGCGGGGCGGGATTCACACCGCCCCCCGGGGATTCTCCGACCCGGCGGGGGGTCGGACAATCCTGCCCTATATCTTTGAATAAGATCACCTCTCATTATCCCAAACTCTCATGGATACAGGCCCAACCTGTCTAACCTTTCCTCTTAAGATAACCACTTCATCACAGTGAGTGACTTGAGTGAACCTTCACTGCACTGCTTAAATAAGGAAACTAACAGTGTGCAGAGCACTTCAGTTGTGATCTCACTGGGACCATGTACAACTGTAGTAAAGCTTCCCGACATTAATATTTAATTCCCCTTGCAATAAGTGGCAACATTTGATTTGTCTTCAAAATCACTTGTATCTACATACTAACCTTTAGTGATTCATGAACCAGGACATTCAGAACCCTCGATACCACTGAGTTTTGCAATCTCTCTGCATTTAAACAACATTATCCTGCCAAATGTGGATGAGTTCACATTTTCCCCAATTGTTCTCTGTCTACCAATTTTTTGCTTGCTTACTTAACCTATCTCTGTCTCTTTGCAGGTTCCTTATGCCCTTTTCACAATGTGCTCTCCTTTGTATCATATGTACGGCCTCAACCGTGACCTTGGATTCATGTTTCACTACATTCACCCCCCACTATCTGGCCATTCCCGCCGGAGGGATATTCCTGTCCCACCGACAGTGACCTCCCCCCCGCCCCAGGCGCATGTTCCCTAGTGGCGGAGGGTGTAAACACCAGGAAGCCCGGTTGACAGAGGCAGGGTGGGAAGATCCCACCGCTAGCCAATGGCAGGTTGCCTCTGCCAGCGCAAAGCATGCTGCGGTGGGGGCAGAAAATCCCGCCGATAGGGTGGAAATAGCTGAGGCCCGGCACTTATCCCCATGGCATTCCGCTAGACATAGCTTGCCAATTCGAAAATGAGCCATTTATTCCTACTCTCTGTTGGACAGACAGTCCTTTATCTTTGCTCTTGCACATTAATGTAATTTATTATATTTTACTGTCCCCCGCAGAGCCACATTAATTAACATTGTGATTTATACATGAATGATATGTATGTTAACTGAGCATAGCTCTTTAACTATGTTAATAAGGATCCTCTCAGAAACACGGTGAGAATGTTACAATATACCTACCCTTTAGGCAAAATTCAGAGCCTCCAGGTGACTAAGTTGGTAAAGGCAGCATGTAGCTAAGTCACGCACAGCAGGTGACCACAGCTGATTCCAGATCTTTAATTATCTGATGTGAGGCTTGTCAGGAAGGATGCTGCAATTGAATTATAGAATCCCTACAGTGCAGAAGGAGGCCATTCTGCCCATCAAGATTGAACTGACCCTCTGAAAGTGCACCCTACCTATGCCCAATCCTACGCCCTATCCCTGGAACCTAACCTGTACATCTTTGGACACTAAGGGGCAATCTAGTGTGGCCAACCCACCTAACCTGCACATCTTTGGATAGTGGGAGGAAACTGGAGCACCCGAAGGAACCCCAAGCAGACACGGGGAGAACGTGCAAACTTCACACAGCCAGTCACCCAAGGCCGGAATTGAACCTGGATCTCTGGTGCTGTGAGACAGCAGTGCTAACAACTGTGCTATCATGCTTTCACTATCATTACTGTTCATTAATATCTCGCAATGTCCATGAAAAGTTTGGAGACCCACTAAAGACTGACTGGAATGGCATAGGGATTCATGCCACGCTTGAATAGCAGGTTGACATTCACTGTCTTAGTTCCTACCGAAACCCTTGCCAATCTCACTCCAAAATGTGATTATTCCTTGTCTGCTGCCATCCCAGGCTTCAGTCTTCTCTGCCTTTCTCAGCACTCTCCATAGGACTAAGGGTGAACATGTTAATGCCAACATACAAGCAGCAATCCCAATTTCCTCAAGCTTGTTTCTTATTGGCCTTCCAGCCCAGCGAGTCCACACGGGGCCAACCTTGCCAACTTCCTTCCTATCCCTGGATGATTTCCCATTTTCCATCCTCCATAAACCTGAGCCAATCAAAACCTTTGCTGTCCATTGCAAGTTGCACCAAGTTCTGTTCACCCATCACCTCTATTCTCGTTGACCTATATTTGCTCATGGTCCATCAATGTCATGATTTTAAAATTGTCAACCTCTTGGTCAAATCACTCCATCACTTGAGTTTTCCCTAGCTCTGTAATCTGCTTCAGCACAACAGCTATCCAAGAGTTCTGCATTCCTCCAATCAGACAAAGAGGAATGGCCCTACATGAGAAACGTAGAATGGGGAGTAGATAATAAAACTCAAGGGACAAGGCCTACAGAACTAACGTTTGGCCCAAGAGGCAGATTGGAGCAAACCTGCAGGAGGAATACAGACCGAGCAGCAGAAAAGTAAAGCCTGAGGAGTGAGGCCTACAGTTTACCTTTAGGTTCAGAAGCAGCCAGAGGTCCAGGAGCCAACCTGGAGTTTCAAACAAAAGTGAGATCACAGGAAGGTGGTATGTTGATTTGCGAGGGACTATTGCTGTTTAGGGACTGAATCTAAACAACTGGGAGTTTAACACATGGTAAAAGGATTGACTATTAATAAAAACTCACAAGTGATTAGCTGCTGCCTTGTCTTTGATTTTAAATAAGGTTTATTACCACTAGTAAGGTGTACTAACTATTCGTAGTATTTATCAGTATTAATACGATTTATGAATAGTAGTAAGTTTATAAATATTTGAAAATCTTCATTAGTATTGGTAAGATTCATTAACAGGAGTCAAGTTCATTAGCAGTAGCAAGGCTATTAATTAATAAATAGAGGAATGGCAAGGCTCCAACCTTGAGAGTGTGCATTCTATCCTACGTGGGAACTCCAGGATGTTTTCCGTGCCCTGACCAACAATTTGCACAGTGAGTGTCATTATTTGCAGCAACTTGAGCTCCGGGTTTTAGAGGCTGAACAGCAGCTGGCCTTATTGCAGTTGAGGCTGACATGAGGCGGATAGCTTTGTGGATAGCCTATTTAATGATGTGGTGACCCTCAACTTAAGAGTCTACAGGGAGCGTGGGAATGCGTGACCACCAAACAGGCTAAAAATGTACAGGCAAGTATCACAAGGGTCCCTGAGGCCATTCCACTCTCCAACCAGCATTCAGTTCAATGATGAAGTGATGAAACTCTTCACCAGCACTTTAGAGCTCTTAACAGCAGCTGGCCTTATTGCAGTTGAGGCTGAAATGAGGCTGAGAGCTTTGTGGTAACCTATTTATAGATATGGTGACCCTTCAGCTTAAGAGTCTGCAGGGAGCAAGGGAATGGGTGACCACCAAACAGGCAAAAAATGTACAGGCAGGTATCACAACGGTCACTGAGGGCATTCCACTTTCCAACAAGAAGGACTATAATACACTACAACACTTAATTATACTGATGGCCATACACACACAGTATTACATTAAGTTTCCCTTTGGTTCACACCTACCCATGTTCCCAGCCAACATCCAATATTATATAATTCTATGAGCTCAATCCAGCAGATAGTTACCACGCGCAGGTTATCTGCCATGTTTGGGAAAATCATCTTCAATTTCAGCGAAGGCGAAAAATGCTATTTCTTTTTGGGAGACTGTTTCTGCAGCTGGGTGTGGTTGTAATGGTAGACATATTTCCCCAGTCATTGCGCTATGGATATATCATTTGTAGTGACTGTGGTGACTGTCTCTTTAAGACAGTAAACCGAAAAAGGACGAATGGGAACCGAGAGTGAGTGATCAACCGAAGGGTGGAGTCCTTTCTTGGGCAGAATACATCTAGCAGCCATGTAGTAAGCATGTAAGGACTTGGAGCTGTGCCTCAAGGCAGTCTAGCGCTGCAAAACCTCCTGTACCATGTTACCCTTTATTAGTAAACACCACTTGTTCCTAACAAAGTCTGAAGTCTTTTGACAATGCCAGAAGTGTACCATAATGCGAGGTGGATCAATTCGATGGCATCGCGTACCTGTAAGTACCTAAATTAATTGAAGTTTTGAAAAGAGGGATACCCACCCGATTTGGGGTGAATAGTCAGAGAGAGTTGTCGAGGTAGTGCACGACCCTAAGAGGCAGACAAACTAATGAACCCGATCTGGCCGGTGAGTCAAGAAATTTTGAAATATATAGAACATTTTAAATGAAGAAAGATGAGCTTTCAGGAGCAAAAGCTTGAGCTGAAGAGAAACTAAAATAAAAGGACAGGAGTGTTTGAAGTAATAAGGAGATATACCCAGCTAGAAGAGAGCTGTGGTCCAGATTTAAAAAGAAGAGGTTTAGAAATAGAAGGCAGAGATTGCTGCAGTTAAACAAATTCAGATACTAAAAAGAGCAAAAGGGTAAGTAAAGCCTCATGAGCAATTGCAGATCTCCTGATCGGAACTGAAACTGCACGGGGTCCGGGGAGAGAGAGATCCCTGCACTGAGGGATTGCAGGCAATGGTGATTGGCAGTCTTGTGAACAAAAAGGCCCAGACTGGAGCTGTTGTTCCCGCCAAATCTCCAAAAGCATGGGAAAAGTACAGAGAAAAATTGCGACTGTGGCAGTGAAAAGAAAGGAAGGTTGACAGTCTTAAAGTGGTAATGCATTTAAAGTTGTACAACATTTAATACAACAGTCACAAGAAGGAACAAAGGTCAAAGGACAGGAAAATCAGAGACGATCCGATAGAGGGTAATTCTAAGTGGGGTCCATAAGCAATAATGTCCTCAAAGGGGACAATGAGTACCTCAAGGAAGAGGCAATACTGTAGTTCATATGAGGTAATAAGCTCTCAAGGAAGAGGCAATGCCAGACTCAGAGTCGGCAGTGAAAGACTCTCCAGAAGGAAGGCACCGATGGGGCCCAGAAAGAGGGTCCCAAAAGACCTTAAATGACTAACTGAAGAGCTGAAAACATGCAAGTCACAGTCATATCCCACCCTTTTGCATTGTAATAGACGTTTCTTGAGTTTTAGCAATAAATTACAAGCAAACGATAAAGCTGTAATCAAGTCAGAAAAACAAGCCGCAGCAGAAGTAATAGTAAGAGTGAAGAAAAAAAGAGTTGGATAACCTTCACCGAGAACCTCAACTAACAGAAAATTAGTTCAAGGTTTGTAAACCGAATCTAAATAAGAAGCACCCAGCTATATCAAAGCTTGGGGAAAAAAAAGAGGCAGCATGAAAAAGGCGAAGTAGCTAGGAAATCTACTGGGTCATTCAGGAATATGTAAGAGTCCTTCCTGTTCATTTCCTTTGTTCCAATTTATTTTATTTTATTATTTTAGTCCTGTAGTCAAATCATCGGAATGTGCCTTTAAGCAGCAGAATCAAGCTGAAGCTGAAGAGTGCTTGCCAGGACAATGTATTCCTAGGTTTTGTATTTTGGAGAGGAGAAACCAGACTCGTTGGTGCTGAGTGAATCTTAGGAACTGGTTTCGGAGGAAGCCGGTTCAATTGGCTAACTGGCAATTGGTGGGCTGCCCAGGGACAGTGTTCTGACTCAAAAGTCAGTGATTGGTTCCTACGTAATGTTTTCCGAGAGAACTGGGCTGAAGTCTTTAGACCTTGGAAGTGAAAGGAACAGTCTCTCTCTCTCTTGCTTACTGAAGTAAAGAACTACTTTATTGATATAAAACCAGCGAGTGCCTGGCACATCTTTGCTGTAAACTTGAAATGATCTTGAATGTACAGAGAAAGTAGACAAAGTCGCCAGAGAAAACCATCTCAAGCCTAAATGGAAGAAGTACTAAAACGAAACCCTGAACTTCAAAAATACATTTACTGGAAGTATTTCCAGTGCATTAAATATCTTTATCCTTTTATTTTATTAATATTTTCTTTATCTTTCAACCACCCTTTCTCTCTGTGTTGTTTGTCTGTGTGAGTGTGCGTGTGTGTGTATAGAGAGTGGGGATAGTTAGAAAGAGGTGGGGGGGGGGGGTTGGGAAAGGGGTATTAGATAATCAGTTACATTTTTCTGTCAGCTTAATTATATTACATAATAAAAAGTTACTTTTGTTAACGTTACAAACCTGGTGACTGCAGTTTATTAGGCTAAGCCAAAGACCTCGGATATTTTAAATACAATCTAAGACTCTGCGTCAAGTGGGGCTGGAGTTGACCACACATTAGCCCAGTGACAAACAGTACAACATTCACTAACGAGCGGTGAAGGAACTGGGGTTAGAACATGAAGATGTGAATAAAAGGTAAAAAGAGTTGAGAGAGAAAGCACAAGCTGAACTCAGCAACAGTGGTCAGAGCATGGAACATGAAGAGCCAAGAAGATCCCGTGTAATGGATTCCATCAGTTTTGTGATGGTTGAGAGAACTACTAGTCACAGAGTGGAACTCATCAAAGATTTGATCCATGGCACTCATGTTGGACATCTTATGTCATTTACTGCAAGAATTACCATACTGTTGAAGCAGAAATCAGAGCAGAAATGTCATTTACCAGAGCCATTATTGGGAAACCTCCAACAATCCAGTTGAATGACTGAAGTGTCAGTCGTGTGGAATATACAAATGAACTGGAGAAATTGGTATTCTGCAGAAAGGCAGAAACTGTGCATGAAGGGCCTGAGGAGGATTTAGCAATGGACAAACCCAAAGAGAGAACACAACTGTTGAAACATGTTAGCAATCCGGAAGAATTGTCCATTAAAATTAACCAGAAGAAGGGAGAAATGATGAACGCCAAAGTAGTGTTTGTTGCAGCTACAAAAAAACAAATGTGCCAGTTCTCTGAAAACATGCAAAGCATGAGAAGGGAGAGATCTTTATCAAATGTTGGGAGAAGGAATGATGGGTTCACTTGGGAAGAAATTCAGAAATGGATAAACTGAATGGAGTGCAAAGGTAGAGCAATGGACTAAATGATTGTAATTCTCTTCAACAAGAGAAAGTTATTCGGACAGAGAGAAAACGGCAGTGGTTTGAAGAAGAACTGCGATCTGTTCAGTGCTAAGCTGGTGACAAATGTCATTCGACTGGAAATCAAGATTGGAATGCTATTGAAGCAATGTTTACATGAGACAAATGGACTGAGTAAAACTTGCACATATTGAGAATAAAAATCAAAAACTGGGACAGTTGAGGAGTATTTATCTAAGATCTTCCCGATTAGACGAGGTTGTAAGCTACCAGACAAGGTCTTGTGAATATCTAAAGTAAGACTCGCTATATGGGAGTTCTAATTATAGTATACACAATGTGCCTTGCGTTCACCATCTTTTCTTTAACTTCAACTAAATATTTCTTAGTTAAATGTCACTCTTATTTATTCAAATAGACACTGATCTGTATGGTAAAATTAATACGCAATTTATTTAAAGAAAAAAGGGTAATACAAGTGTTTTGATAAATAATACAGTTTGACAGATACAGGGGGCGAAATTCTCCGGAAACGGAGCGATGTCCGCCGACTGGCGCCCAAAACAGCGTAAATCAGACGGGCATCGCGCCGCCCCAAAGGTGCGGAATGCTCCGCATCTTTGGGGGCCTAGCCCCAACCTTAAGGGGCTAGGTCGGCGCCGGACGAATTTCCGCCCCGCCAGCTGGCGGAAAAGGCCTTTGGTGCCATTCCAGCTGGCGCGGAAATGACATCTCCGGGCGGCGCATAAGCGGGAGCGTCAGCGGCGGTGCGATTCCCACCCCCGCCAAATCTCCGGTGCCGGACACTTCGGCAACTGTCGGGGGCGGGATTCACGCTAGCCCCCGGCGATTCTCTGACCCGGCGGGGGGTCGGAGAATTTCGCTCATACGTGATGAGTTAGCCTGTGACCTTCTTAACTACATAATTGCTTAAGCTACTTCCATGGTCAGTATTTTGAGTGGCAAGATAAAGGAGTGGCAAGATAAAGCAACAAAAGTCACAAAATGGGCATGAGGCCATAAGGGCAGAGGGAATACACAAGTGTCTCACTGCAAGCAGATTGCTTGTAGTCTGGAGGTCTGGATGTGAGAGGCCTAGTGAGAACCACAATGACGGCCTGACTCGGAAGTAAAGAGCGCCTGGAACGGAACCATTGGAGCTCATATATCGTGGATACATATCTCCTGTGATGGCAACAGTATTTAGTGAAAGCTTGACAAGAGCTTCTTCATATAATTCCGTTAATGACTGGGAAGACAAGTAGGATTGGACAGTGAATTCTTGAATTATGTCCTCGTCTCTCTTTTGGTATTGATCCATAACTGTCAATTATCTATTGGGGCGAAGGAAACGTATCAGTACTATGCCTGCAACCCCAATCGCACCATATTTTAGGTACTTCCCATTCCTAACATATCGCCAAACCAGTTGAGCATTCTGGAGGCCGTGTTGATGGTGAAGTCAATAATAGAGGAGAATGCATGTGGTAGTCTCGGGAAGGCGTTTTTCATGGTTTCGCCTAATACAGTAATTCTCTCATGGCTCCCGGATAGGAAGTGTCTATTGACTCCAAGTGAGCCTGGGGGTGTTTTATCTGTTTCTCGATGTCCCAATTAGTATATGTAAGGACTAATGGCTCCTGTATGATGATCATTGCGGCATCCAGTATTTGTGAGATAAGCAGCCTTAGGAATGGATCTACTGCTGGGGGGCAGTAGATAGACTGCTTATGTTGTGTGACTGGCGGTAATAAATAGCCACAACACCTGGTATGGTTAACTGCTGGGGTAATTAGCCAGGTGCCGACTGGAAGTGAGCAATCCTCGCAAAAGTTTGCCGTGGCTATAATGGTTGAGCCGTTGGCCATGGAGAAGTAGGAGCGGAACGCCTGTGCAATGGGCGTGGCTATTACAGGGCAACCATGTGCACTGGTGTCCAGTCATCAGCGATGTAGAAAGATCCCTGAGGGCTTAATTTAGCCGTGAGCCAGGTAATGTTAGTTGAGGCGTGTAATAAGGCCGTCTGGCTTTTAAGGGGCAGCTCACTTATACCAACATTATCGTCGGGTTTTATCTGTATAAGGTTACAGTGTTTGGCCCTACAGTGGGGAATGCCAATGTTGGCCAAAAAGTAGGTAAATAATGGCACTCCATTTTCATGAAACATAGGTATTGAGAATACAAGCTGAATCTTATACCGACGTCTTTGGCAATATCTAGTTACCATACCACCTAATATATTCCCAGCAGGACCTTCAGGATTAGAAGTAATGACGTTATAAAGTTTTACAGTTGTTCCTCCTCTTTGTAAACCAGCCAAGTGTTTGTCTGAAGACATATATTCATCGATTGATTGTTCTAACTCTTCCCAGGGGACATGGCCCACCTGGATAGTGTTAATAATTCTAAGTAGTTGCGTATAAGTTTTAGTGATCGGTAGTTTGGCCCCTAAATGTAACATAGCTGCTGCTGAGAGGGCAAGCCCTGGGCCGAGTGTTTTCCGAAGGAAATAATAGGATGAGCAATATTCTACTGGTTGTTCGTCAGTTCCTTATTCCAGGATAAAAAGCTGGAGAAAAGGTCGACTGAGATTTGTTGTCCCTTAACTATTTGAGTGGAAATAGGTCTGCGTTCGCGGCTGGCCATGGGCTGAGGGGCTGTGAGATTGTATGCGATTTGTGCGAGGCCTGAGGGAAGTTCAAGAAGATGAACGTCGTGGTGGAAGTTAGAGATGAAAGAGGGAAGTTTATTCCTGAGGTGGCAATCAGGTTGTTGGAGCCAGGCACAGTCAATTGCTGCAGTCGAATTTCCTGCGCTGCCTGCCAGGGTAGTGTTCCAAAAAGGAATAGGAGTTAACGCTTGGTGAAGCGAGTGTAGGAGGGTCTCATTTTCTAATAGGATAAGATAGAGAGATCTGATGGTGATATTCTGGTTACTGTTATCTATTGAGATAGAAGCTGTGAGGTTATTAGTACAACGCCAATAGGGTTTAGTAATGGTGCTGTTTTCTAGTGGTCAAGCTCCCATACCTTTTCTGTTCAATCTCATGCCAATTGTATGGTTTGATAAGGACTGATTGAGGAGGGCAACCCATAGGGGGTGCCTGCAAATGTCACGAAAAGTGATAGGTTGAAAGAAATCTTGGCATGAACCTGAATGATTGGTGCCTTGGAGAATATGTAGGCACGTATCGGGAAGGTTGTTGTTGGACGAATTTTGTGCTAGTGACTTGAGGAAATTAATAGAATCTTTAACGGGTCTCTGGATTCTTTGTACCAGGGTCTGTAGAAGGAAGTGGAACAAATAATATGTTCACCAGCCATGAGTTGAGGCATATGGTAGTCAGGGGTCGAGTGATTGACAACATTTTGAATGTGGGCCCTGTTAGAGCCTGGAGAGGAACAGTAGGAATCAATTCCAAAATTGCATAAATATGCCATTTGGCACCGCACCTTCTCTGTGTGGAGAGGGAAGAAATTTATGACAGCTCGTCGTCCCTTGTCCGAAAATGCGTATTCATCTAAGGATAGCAGCGGAGTACATTGGTCCGCTTTTAGAGTGACCGGTGGTCGGGCTTCGGGCAGCGTGACGATATAACAGTGTGCATACTGAAGGATGTCTTCTTCTGGCTCAGTGAATTGAGCAAGCTTCAGCTGGGGAGAGGTCAATTTCAGCTGTCTGATAGCGGATGCCACTGTTTTTTGGAGGTCAAGTTTATGTCTATATTCTTTTAGCATGAGTTGGGCTGAGATGACATCTGTGTCTTGGACTAAGGTGTGTGGAACCATGATAGTTCCTGCCACCCTTACTGTGGGATGGAGGTCAGTATAGGCAATAATACCATCTTTGACCCATGATCGTTGAACCGGTGTCTCTAAAGGTCCAGAGACCGTGGAGTTTGGTTCTTCCAATGATAATAGGCGTCGGTTTTGCCTGTTATTATTGTCATTATCATTGAGTTCTGTATAGTTAAGGTCCTGGCCTACATTAGAGTTTAGGTCAAAAGTTTGCATTGCAGTGAGGGAGACCGTAATAGCGCCAAGTATGAGGCTCAAAAGGATAAGTGAAAAAATAATGCCGAGTGCGGTAAGGCAGAAGCACTGGCATCTCTGCTTTTTAAGACCATCTCTTTTGGGAACGCATGATCTTTTGTACTTTGGCCTTGAACTTTAAAAGTTGAGGGTGACCTTTGAGACAGGTCTTCCCAGGTGTAGCAATAACTTGAGTCAGAGGTATTTCCTCTGAAGGTTTATCTAATTCTGGCTCGTTATGGGATCTAACCTGATATCGCGCATGCCAACTTGTCATTTTGTTGTTACCTGTGGTTCAAAGGCTTTGGGAACTGGTCGACAGTTATCAATGGATATTAGTTTGGTACCTTTCGTCCCGTGGTCAATTAGAAGCATCCGACCTTGGGCCTGTTTGACACAAACGGGGGGTTTCCATTTAGGTCTAAGTAAGGTATTTTTAGGATTCTTCTTTTCTTGTACCCAGTCACCTTCTTGTGGTGACCACTCATTGGGTTCTGGCAGTTTAGGAGGTTGCATTTGAGACAATAAGCCAATCATTTCTTGGGCTAATTCTGGGTTGTACTGAGGAATTACTCCTTCAGATGCCTGCTGGACAGTATTCATTTGTACATTTAACATTAAAAAGTAAGGTGTGATATGTTTTTCAGATCCTCCACGACTCAGGGGTAGATTGTTGACTGCCAGCTGTACGTCCGGCACCAATTTGGCCCAACTGCGTCCTTGTGTCATTAGCAGTTTAGTCATGCAAAGCAGTACATCTTGGTTACGCCGCTCCACCGACGCACTTGATTACGGGTGCAAAGGAGTGCTGTGTTACCATCCAATACCTCTGTCAGTACACATATTCTGGAATCCCTTTCCAACAAAGGCAGATCCACGATCTGTGAGGAGACGGAGGGGGTAACCAGCGCAGGGAAAAATGATGTTTCCAAATGCATTGACAGTTGCGCTTTCCGTACAGCGAGTAGTGGGCGCCAACCACGTGTAGGAAGTACAGGTGTCAACAACTACTTAAGATGTATTGGTTTTGTCCTGTATAAGGAAGGTGCCCAGTAGAGGGCGTAAAGGG
The DNA here is from genome assembly GCF_047496885.1 of Scyliorhinus torazame. NCBI lineage: Eukaryota > Metazoa > Chordata > Chondrichthyes > Carcharhiniformes > Scyliorhinidae > Scyliorhinus > Scyliorhinus torazame. The sequence continues at coordinate 79,015,150 of NC_092707.1, forward strand.
TCCCACATAATCAGCCTGCCACACACGGTGGGGGGCGTCCGGTTTTGCTCTTGAAATGAATTTAGATCTGGTGACTCCTCCTCCTTTCGAGGTCTGGAGGCACTGAGGACAATTTGCCACTCATTTTTTGCAATCAGTTCATGTATAAGGCCACCAATAGGTGAGCAGTAGTTTAGCCATTGTTGCCTTGGCTCCAGGATGGCCGAACCATGGCTAACATGGCCCTTTTGTATTAAACTTAGGCATTTCTTTGCCGGTGGGATAACCTTAGCCTCCTTTCCTGGAATAGTAAGCAAGACTCTTCCCATTTCAGCACAAAGATAGTTATAGATGGATGGTTACCCGCGCGGGGTTTTCCCGGAAATAAGTAGGCGTTACTCATCAACCTGATTGTCACTGTACATTTGTCTTGTAATTACCAGAACCTTTACATGTTCTGTCCCTAGTTCTTCTAGGGTCACTGCTTGTTTTGCAATGTTGTCTGCCATTTGGTTACCGATGCTGTGGGGGCCTCCTTTTGTATGGCCTGGGACATGCATAATGGTAACATGATTCTTGTTGTCTAATTGCTGGGCAATTTTTTGCCATAAAGATATATGAGCTATTGGTTTTCCTTTATCTGTCTTAAAGGTATTCTTTCTCCATACTGGTAAGAAAGTATTAGCAGCCTTCTGGCAATAGGTGCTATCAGTGCAGCTTAATGTTTTAGTATCATTAGAAGTTATTTCTTGTAAGGCTAATAATAATGCCTGTGCTTCAGCATATTGGGCATTATGGGGACCCAGGGTCCTTGAAATTGATTTGGTGGGGTTAAAAGTTCCATTTGAATGAGGACCTAGTATTATCCCACTACCAGCTATCGTGCACATGCTGCCTTGCCTATCAGGGATGGGCATTGCCGATCCGTCACAGTAAATGACAAGGTCAAAGTCCTCTCGGGGAGTTACTGTAAGTTTGAGACTCGGAATATCTGGGTCCTCTTCTTTGTCCAGTTTTTCAAAACCGGGAAAATGGAGCATATCCTGCGAGTATTTTTCATTATATTCAAAGCTCAGGGAGGTATCATATAAAAGATGGTGCCACTTAGTGTATCTGGCCTGAGTTACCTTGCGTTCGTTCCCTGGCATTCCTTTCTGTGATCTTAGTTGGGGAAAACCCGTTTTAATTATAATACGTGCATTGGCCTGAACCTTCCGCAAGGTTCTTACGGCATGTAGGATGAGGACCATGCAGCGTTCTAAGGTGGTCAATCTCTGTTCACAGGGGGAGTAGTTAAGGGGGGGTATTGGAACGGCGTTGTGGCCCCCTTATGGAAGTAGGCTGCACAGGCTGCTCGGGAAGCGACCCGAGGGATAAGACAGATATCCCTGGATGGGTCTCTTGAGCTCAGGTCAGTGGCATTTTTTTACTGCAAGAATTAGCTGTATAAGAGCTTCCTTTGCATGCTCCAGGAAGCAGAAAGGTCTATTTGTCGGGGTACAGTACTCATACAAGGGAGCTGAAAGTGGAGCGAATGCTGGTACAAACGTCCGTGCAAAATTAAGCAGTCCCAGCATAGATTGTAGTTGTTTAAGGGAAGTAGGGTTCTTAATAGCCGAGAGTTTCTCGGAAATGGAGTCAGTAAGGCCTCGGCCAGTTTCTGTGACATTGATACCGAGGTATTCAACTGATTATTTAAGCAATTGGCATTTCTTAAGGCCGACTATGTATCCATGGATTTTTAAAAGGGTAAAGATTTCGTCCAGGACTTCTAAGTGTTGTTCACGGGTGTCGGTTGTCACGTACACGTCGTCTACATAGACGTCGATATCGTACTTATGACGTATGGGCGCTAATGCTGAAATGACGCTGGCCGTGAAGAGCGAAGGCGAATTGCGGAAGCCCTGCGGTAGTCGGGTCCAGACGTACTGGTGGCCGTTAGGACCAGTGAACGCTGTGTAATCATACTCCTCGGGGAGGATCGGGTGTGACCAGAAGCCATTAGATAAATCCAAAGTGGATTTGTACTTTTTTCAGCTAATCTGTTGTGTAACTTGTTGTATGCTAGCGGATTGGGCTGCGTTTGGAATCGTAACGCGGTTTAGTTCTCGGTAGTCGACTAAAAGTCTGACTCCGCCTATAGCTTTGGGAATTCTAAACATAGGGGAATTATAAGGAGATGATCTTTTAATCAGATCGCCTTGTTGGCTTAGAGAGTCAATTGTTTTTTGGAGCGCGGCTCTGCACTCCGGGTCTCAGATGAACGATTGTTTCTGAACCGGGAAGTCGTTGGCTCCGGTTGTGACTGGGTTAATTTTTAGCAGTTCTGATGTTTCTGGAATAAGTCCCAGTGTCTGAGAATTAAGTATTTAATTTGTGCTTTTGTCTGTTTGTCTGGGCTATCTGTTTTTTCCTATTATCCTGAGGGGCTAATTGAAGTAAGTTATACTTTTGAATTATGTCTTGGGATAGGATAATGTCGCAATCTTGATCTTTGTCTAAATTTGGCCATAGTCCGGCTTGACATCTAATTACTTGATCATTAGCTAGAAGGGTGATCTGTACCAATGGTATTTGTCTTACTTCTGAAGTTATGCCTTTTACACTTCTGGTCCCTATTATGGGTCTGTTTAAGGAATGGTAACGGGCACATCCTTCATCTATGAGCGGCATTTCCGCCCCAGTATCTAGGAGTAAGATTCCCTCTATTGTAGCGGTTAGTAATTTTGGATTAAGATATAGGGTGGCATTTATGTATGGGAATTGAACGGGAGCGATTTGGGAGAATTTGTGAGCGGACCTGCCTGTTAGTCAATAGTGATTCTTAGAGGTGTTGTACACTCGGATGTTGGCCGGAACGCGGCCACCTTTAGAATTTCTACCTTGGCCTCTGTTTTGTCCAGTACTGCCATTAGTTCTAGGCTGATCCTGGTATTGTTGCTGTTGCCTCTGTGGATTTCTATCATCCTGGTATCTTCCAGGGGGGTGGATATTAGCTCTATCTCGGAACTCATACCATCCTTGTTGAGGAGGGTACTGGGGGTATTGCGGACCTCTGTCCTTGAATAGGCGACAGGGTATTGCCTGATGTGGGTCCCTAGAGGGTCCCGGTGGTGTCTGCCTGGGGGCTTGTCTAAAAGGCTGCTGTCTGGCACCTGAGGCTGGGGCTCGTGCAGGAGTTCCTGGGGACCTACGGCAGGAGTTTGTCTCCTGCCTGGAGTACGAGGGGCAGCTGGTGCTCCTGTTCCCCCTCTCGTTTGTGTCCCAGAGGTGGAGGGGACGTTCCTATGTCCTCCTAGTTCGGTAGCCGATAGCTGGCAAAGTTCCTCAAGGTCTCCGCAAGCCTGAATAACTGCATGGTATATAGCAGCCTGGATTTGTTGACTGTGTGCTGCATCCTGCAGGCGCAGGCGGTGGGCTGAGTCAGTGACTGATTTTAACAGCATCCGACTGACTTGAGCAAAATCGAATTGTAATAATTCACCCCTGCAATGGCTTTTCTTACTATATCTGTCTGAGCCGGTGTCAGAAGTGCGGGGATATTAAAGTCACTTAAGAATAATTATTTGCCTATTTATAACCAATTGCAATTTTTTGTTACTTGGCAAAGTTTGAAAAAGGTTTTAACAGTTTTCTTACATTCACAAAAATGTTGGCAGTTTTTGGGAGGTAGGAGTTAGCTGTGGCGATTTATACCATAGTAAAACCAACTGTCATCTCCCGATTTACACTTTTAAAATGATGTCACAGAGTTTTTTTTTAAAGTTTCTATTAATTTACAAGTAGAATGAAATGAACATTATTTCAAGTAATTCAAACTTAAGATTCTGGCAATTCCAATCAACTGCTTGCTAAAATAATTAACATTTATCAGAGAGATGGAGAACTCAAAAATCCACTGGTTTCCTTTTGTGTAATTTAAAACGCTGGACTTTCTCTGACTCGAAAGAAAAGTATCGAATTGCAGCACAGGCTGTTTGTTATCTCAAAAGCCTGTCTGATAAGCACTGGTTTGCAGTCGAAAACTTTTGGCTGCTGTTCTAACTGACAATCCTGTCTATGATTTTTCCCCAGGAAAAATTCTGTTATGGGCTTGAGCTGCCATAGGCAAAGTATTTTAAATATATATACTTGGTCTTTTCTACTAGTAAACAATGTTTAACAATAGTAGCCAAATTCGGTTTGATTTTGCTGGTGATTAATGCTTTATTTTATATTGTTCTGACCTTACTAAAGGGTCATGGTGCACTGTTTTAGTTTAGCTTATAAATTAAATATATTCCAGCGACAGAGTTATTGTGTCTATTTGTTAAGACCCAAGAATAAATCTCAGGCTCCACGTTGGAGCGCCAGATGTAACAGTTGAGGAGTATTCTATCTAAGATCTTCCTGAGTAGTCGAGGTTGTAAGCTACCAGACAAGGTCTTGTGAATATCTAAAGTAAGACTCGCTATATGGGAGTTCTAGTTATAGTATACACAATGTACCTTGCGTTCAGTGTACAGGATAGACTGCGACTTAGATTGTTATCTTTTTCTTAACTTCAACTAAATATTTCTACTTCTTGAGAGCTCGGCATGGGCAAGTGACCCTTTAGATAGCCTCAGAGGGTGAGAATATGATGAGTCTTAGTTAAATGTCACTCTTATTTATTAAAATAGACACTGATCTGTATGGTAAAATATATACGCAATTTATTTAAAGCAAAAAGGGTAACACAAATGTTTTGATAAATGATACAGTTTGACAGATACAGGATACGTGATGAGTTAGCCTGTGACCTTCTTAACTACATAATTGCTTAAGCTACTAACATTTCATACTTACAACGACTAGTAGTTCTCGTAGCTCGATACTCAATCAAGAGCAGAACGCCACGAGTCGAGATAGCAGTCTAAACACCGAGTAATATCCTAAACAGCTCTCCAAGCGAAACTCTCCCTTTCGCAGCTTTTTCTTAAATATTTATATCCTTTTCTGACTTAGAGAGTTTGACTCCCCAGTTATTTTGAGACAAAGAACAGTCTCTCTTTTGGCCGGCAAGACCTTGGTTTCTCGGGAGGTCTAACAAGGCACCTGTTCTTAAAGATATGAGGCTGATACCTCCGGTAGCTATCTCCAGAAAAACACCAGCCTCCCTTCTTGGTAGGGTCTCTTGCCAAGCAGTAGCACCCGTAGTGGCAAGGCCATTCTACAAGTGATATCCCCCTGTAGTTGGCAGAGCTTATTTCTGGATAAGGCCACAAGACTTAATGAGTTCACTGCATCTAGACTCTGACAAAGATAATGTCTGTAATACATATTAAAAAAACCATTATTGTGATAAGTAATGGTTTACAATAGATAAATGACTTCATCCGTCATCAGTTTTTAATATAGGGTTAAATACATGATTTAATCTAGCATCAGCTCTGATCAGTTTTTAATATAAAGTGAATATATGATTTAATATAAAATCAGTTCTGATCAGTTTTTAATCTAGGTGGATACCGCCACAAAACTAAGAGGAACAGCTTAATCATCAGATACAAAGGAACCAGTTCTCAACTGAGTGAGATTCCAACAATTGGAGTTATCATTTTATTGGAATCTTTTGGTGATTGTTTGCTGAACCGATACGTGAATCTTGAAATGGGAACAATTAGCATACATGATTGAAAAGGAGGGTTAAAGGAAGGGAGGGCAGGTTACAAGGGGCCAGCAACAAGAGAAGCAACAGGGTCAGTGGTTCCTTTCCCTTGTCTTAACTATAAAATCCCTACAGTGCAGAAGGAGGTCATTCATCCCATCGAGTCTGCACCAACCCTCTGAAAGCGCACCCCATCCAGGCCCACTCCGCTATCCCATCCCCACAACCTCACTCAATCTGCACATCTTTGGACACTAAGAGGCTTTTTTTTTTAGCATTGCCAATCCACTTAACCTGTACACATTTGGACTGTGGGAGGAAACTGGAGCACGTGGAGGAAACACACGCAAGCATGGGGAGAACGTGCAAACTGCACACAGTCACCCAAGACCCGGGTCCCTGGTGATGTGAGGAACCATGCTGCCCTGGTCATATAAGCGTGTCCGGGGTCACGGGCAGAAGGTGAGAGAATGGCACTTAGTGAATGTCTCATTTGCAGACTTGGTACAGACATGATGGGCTGAATTGTCTTCTGTGTGTAACAATCTGGCGATCTCTGGCCGCTTGTGCATCCCACGTTTACTTCAACCACCAATGGCCTTCGTCTGTGCAGACCCTAAACTCTTCAATCCCCTTCCAAAAACTCTCCACCTCTTCAATCTTATTGGCATTCCTTAAAACCTGCCTCTTTGACCTAGCTTTTGACCACAGGTCCGAATGCTTCTTTGACTTGATGTCCACTTTTATCTTTACATTGCTGTGAGCTGACGAGGGACATTTCACTCTATCTAAATTCAAACTGTTGTTGTTGAATAGATGCACTGACTTGAAGTGACATGTCACCCGCCTCATGAATGTTTCCAGAAGCAATGAACGTGAACACCCCAGTTCTGATCTCCTTCACCTGTTTCTTAACCTTTGGTGATTTAAACTGGAATCATTTTGTTTCACTTTTCTACCTCCTTTTCTCTAACTGCATGGGTTGCTTCCAGATAAAACACTTCACATGTGGCCTCATTAATGCAATACAGACAATCCATGGTATATAATTTTTTAAAAATTGGAAAATTCATTCTTCACTGACCTCATGATTTGTATCACAGAATAATGGAAATATAAAACGTTTTGTGAATATCAACGTTATACTTTAGGCTGTCAAGGGATACATACCTTTTCCTCTGTTCCACATAGCTGGGCTAAGCAGCAGAACACTGCATGATATAGCATTCCTGTGCTTATAAAACAGCACGTCTCTGTATTACTCACTGTGAGAAACTCGATAGGATAGCCTCTTATATCCAAATATCTTATTCATCTTTGTACCTGCAGTGTTACACAGCTCCCAAATTTATAAGTAGTGTAAATGCGAGTCACTCATAAGGAACCTATTAGCTGTCTTCTGAAAATAAAGATATACAGGTTACAGTTTAGTACTCCTGGCTTCACACAGTGGGGACACATATCAGTGATTCAGGTATGGAACTCACTGCAACTGTACAAAATTAATGGACAATGAAATGTATGGGAATGTTGACCTCTGCCTGAGTTCCCAGGCAAGTGCTTCTATTGTGCTCTGAGCCAGGAGCACTGATTCATAAAACTTTTCCCTCATAATCCGTCGCATTACTACTGTCATGCAATTCAATTTCATCCCGAAAGGATTTCACTGAATTTGTTGGGCATGATCAGCTTTCACGGATTCGAAATGGCTTGAAATTACGGTCTTTTCTCTTGCTAAATGTGTTTAAACTGCTTCTTTATAGATGAATCTTCCAAAGAGATGTCAATCCTTTTCACCAGTGGATGTCAGGCTAATAAAACTAGAATTTTAAAGAAGTTCGAACATTAGCCATTTTACATTCTTCTGAACCGACTCCTGTATTTGGCAAACAATTTGGAAAATTTCAATCAGTTTTCCTTATTTCTTTATATCTTTGTCTACTTAAGTATTGTTGGATATTTATTTCCCTGCTGTGCCATGAATATCCCAGAAAATTACTTTGTACTGAATATGTCATTGCTAATTTCTGCTTTGTTCCACATGCTCAAATGTAGCTTCCACCTCTCCAACCGGGCGGGGGGAGAATGCATGCACTATTTTCTAGAGTTTAAATTGAGAAATGGCCATTCAAAATACTCACTGTATTTATTACCTTCCTCTCTCTCCTTTTTTAAAATTAAGTGCATCAATATTATTTTCATTTCCTTAATATCACGGCTGATTTTCTTTTCCAAATTTTACTTAGCATCATGGGCCAGAGTTGTATGCAGAAAGAGTGGGTGCACACCCCCACCCAGAATCATGCAAAATTGCGCAAGAAGACGTGGGGTGCACGTACTTGCTCCATCGTGCACTCGCGTGATATTTTGGTCAGCGGGCACCAGCGCAAGGTGGATGCATGCCCGCTGTCAATTAAGAAGTTGGTTAATAGGATTAAAAGGGCTGAATGTTGCGTTGCCTGCGCACGGGCAGGAGGCCAATCAGGTTTTGCCGATTTTACAGAATCATAGAATTTACAGTGCAGAAGGAGACAATTCAGCCCATCGAGTCATCTAAGGGTGGGTTGAAAGGAGGCAGGAGCAAAGGCAGGGTTAAGTGGTGGGAGCAATAACCTACTGACTGATGCTCAGTCTAGATTCATCCAGGGTCACTCAGCTCCTGACCTCTTTACAGCCTTGGCTCAAACATGGACAAAAGAGCTGAACACCAGAGGGAGGTGAGAGTGACTGCCCTTGATATCAAGGCAGCATTTGACAGAGTGTGGTATTTAGGAGCTCTCGCAATACTGGGGTGCAAGGGGATCAGGGAGCAAATCTACCGCTGGTTGGAGTCAGACCAGGTATGATAGTTGTGGTGGTTGGAGGTCAATCATCTCAGCTCCAGGACATCACTGCAGGAGTTCCTTAGAGTAGTGTCCAAGGCCCAACCATAGAATCATAGAATCCCGACAGTGCAGAAGGGGGAATTTGGCCCATCAGGTCTGCACTGACCCCCTGAAAGAGCACACCACACAGGCCCAAACCCATATCATCCTCCAACCCAACCTAGGGGCAATTTAGCATAGCCAATCCACCTAACCTGCACAACTTTGTGTGGTGGTAGGAAACTGGAGCACCCGGAGGAAACCCACGCAGGCACGGGAAAAATGTGCAAACTCCACACAGGCAGTCATCCGAGGTCGGAATTGAACCCTGGTCTCTGGCGCTGTAAGGCAGCAGTGCTAACCACTGTGCCATTGCGCCACGCAACCATCTTCAGTTGCTTCATTCATGGCACCGTGGCAGCTGGAATACACATTGACTGCCAAAACCGCATTTTAAGTTGATTTAATAATGTGAGAATGGATGTTATTTTTAAAATATTTTTAGAGAAATATTGTGTTGTTCTGTAAAAAAGGCTATGTGTGCGTAAATGATTTAATTGTCTGGGAGAACTGAGAGATGAGAAGGAGTAGAAGTATTAAATGCCTACATTTGAAATAAGCCATGGTCAGTAAATAAGTAAAGTTTAGAAATTTGCATGCAGAGATAGAGAGGGACTTGATTTTATTAGCTGCTAAATTTCAAAGGGAAGTGTGACGACTGGAAGACTTTAGAAATATTGGTTTCTACGTTTTGGGCAATTTAAGGGCTAGCGTGTGGTTGACTGCAATGGCCATGATTTTTTTAAATTCTGTTTTGCTGGGCCTGTGTATGTTCAAAAGCCAGTAGGTGAAATTGACAAAAGAATATATTTTTTATTCTGGTGAGTTAATGTGCTTTGCAGGCTACAGAGATCATTTGTTTTTCAGCTTTGGGAGATGAGGTCACTTCTGGGTGGAGCCAAGGAATGCAGAGAGTCATTTTGAAAAACTTTAGAGAGGCAAATTTTGGAGAAAGGTTTGGAGAGAGGAGCTCAATTCTGCTCTGCCTGGCACTGAGACCACAATTCTCTCACAGTAAGATAGATTGAGAACTGTATGTTTCTTTTCTTGTTGTTTAATGATAAATTATTCAGTAGTGTTTAAGGAGTAATTGTAAGCTGTTCTTTTGGGGTGTGAAGTTACAAAGTTTAATATTGTCGTCATAATAAGCTTTGCTTTAAAAATAACTAAGCCCTGTTTTTTCCTACAGTCACTCCTGGAGTGAATCATTCTTTCCGCATAGTCTTACAAATAAACAGAAATGTTGGGGTTTTCATCCAGTATCCTAGCCCTGTTGGAGTCTGGTTTGGTATCGCAATAGCAGTAAAACATTTTTTACAGCTTGCAAAGGTTTCATAAGTAAACACTGGAAGGTTATTTAATTTTATTTGACCCAAAAGCGGAGGTAACAGGAAAACATGAAAGATTTTTACATTTTGGAAAAGTTAAGTTCAAAGGGGACTGAGGACAATGTAATCGTATACTAAAGGGAAAAAGGATGCTTTAGGAAATACATTGGGCTGGCTTTGGTTGGCAGTGTGGGGAAGACCTCCTGGAACCAACTCTTGGCTGGGAGAAGGTGAAGTTTCAATCAGCCATCCAGTTAAGCCAGAAATGTCTTGGGCTGCAGAAAGCAGTCTTGTTTCTGAAGGTTCTTGTATTTCCACAGCAGAGTAGAAGTGAGATTGTGAGTTCATGTGCTATACCTTTACTAAAGCAACAGAAATTTAGCCTTGGCCACTATTGTTTGACTTTTATATTTAAACATCTATGAGGGAATGTTGCTTGGAGGTTGTTCACATGTGGGTCTGGCCAACTATGGACTCTTATCAGACAAATTTAACTATGTAGCTGTAATCTTGTGTGTTTAAATTTTATTTTCTTCTTAATCATAAATTTGCTTTCATTTTTTTAAAATCCCCATTGTATTACTGGACGTCTTGCTGCTGAGATCAATGTGTTTCCTTCTCGCTTTATAATCCGTACACCATGTTTCCCTCTGTGATTTGGTTTCCTCAGCAATTAACACGTGCTGTGGTCAGGGGCTGGTTTAGCACAGGGCTAAAGAGCTGGCTTCCAAGGCAGGCCAGCAGCACAGTTCAATTCCCGTACCTGCCTCCTAGAACAGGCGCCGGAATGTGGCGACTAGCGGCTTTTTACAGTAACTTCATTTGAAGCCTACTCGTGACAATAAGCGATTTTCATTTCATTTTTCATTTTCATAACAATAAGTTTCCTTTAAGATATGTATTTTGTCACAGTGCCCCTTTAAGGGGACGTCATTTCAAATTGAGGAGATGTACGAGGCAAGTTTTTTACACAGAGGGTAGTGGGTGCCTGGAACTCGCTACCGGAGGAGGTGGTGGAAGCAGGGACGATAGTGACATTGAAGGGGCATCTTGACAAATGCATGAATAGGATGGGAATAGAGGGATACGGACCCAGGAAGTGTAGCAGATTTTAGTTTAGACGGGCAGCATGGTCGGCACAGGCTTGGAGGGCCGAAGTCTGTACTGTTCTTTGTTCTTTGTTCTTTGTACATGAAGATATGGGTTCAACGATAAGGAAAATTAGGAAAAAAGATAAAAGGAAAAATAACTTAGGAGAGGTTACTAATACAGGTGTTAAGATTCAAAACGGAGGTATAAAAGCCAACATAAGGGTACTTTACCTGAATGCTTGTTAATACCAACAAAAAGGAAGGACTGTAGAAAGAGGTAAAATCGAACATGGATATCTAAGGGAAAGTATCAAGTTGAAGGAAAAAGCATACAAAGTGGCAAAGATTAGTGGGAGACTAGAGGATTGGGAAATCTTTCGGGGGGAAACAGAAAGCGACTAAAAAAGGTATAAAGAAGAGTAAGATAGATTATGAGAGTAAACTTGCTCAGAATATAAAAACAGATAGTAAAAGTTTCTACAAATATATAAAACAAAAGAGTGGCTAAGGTAAATATTGGTCCTTTAGAGGATGAGAAGGGAGATTTAATAATGGGAGATGAGGAAATGGCTGAGGAACTGAACAGGTTTTTTGGGTCGGTCTTCACAGTGGAAGACACAAATAACATGCCAGTGACTGATGGAAATAAGGCAATGACAGATGAGGACCTTGTGATGATTGTTATCACTAAGGAGGTAGTGATGGGCAAGCTAATGGGGCTAAAGGTAGACAAGTCTCCTGGACCTGATGGAATGCATCCCAGAGTACTAAAAGAGACGGCGAGGGAAATTGCAAATGCACTAGTGATAATTTACCAAAATTCACTAGACTCTGGGGTAGTCCCGGTGGATTGGAAATTAGCAACCATGACACCACTGTTTAAAAAAGGAGGTAGGCAGAAAGCGGGTAATTATAAGCCAGTTAGCTTAACTTCGGTAGCAGGGAAGATGCTGGAATCTATCATCAAGAAAGAAATAGCGAGATATCTGGATGGAAATTATCCCATTGGGCAGACGCAGCATGGGTTCATAAAGGGCAGATCGTGCCGAACTAATTTAGTGGAATTTTTTGAGGACATTACCAGTGCGGTAAATAACGGGGAGCCAATGGATGTGGTATACCTGGATTTACAGAAAGCTTTTGACAAGGTGCCCCACAAAAGGTTGCTGCATAAGACAAAGATGCATGGCATTAAGGGTAAAGTAGTAGCGTGAATAGGGGATTGGTTAATTAATAGGAAGCACAGAGTGGGGATTAATGGATGTTTCTCTGGTTGGCAATCAGTAGCTAGTGGTGTCCCTCAGGGATCAGTGTTGGGCCCACAATTGTTCACAATTTACACAGATGATTTGGAATTAGGGACCAAGTGCAATGGGCGGGATTCTGTGATCCTGAGGCTAAGTGTTGACACCGTCGGAAACGCCGTTGCGTTTCTCGATGGCGTCAACACGGCCTCAGGATCAGCAATTCTGGTCCCGACAGGGGGCCAGCACAGCACTGGAGCGGTTCATGCCACTCCAGCTACTGATCTTGGCGTCAAATGGGTGCCGCGGGATCCTCACATGCGCAGTGGCACCGGCGCCAACGCGTGCATGCGCAGTGACTTCCTTCAATGCGCCGGCCCCAACGCAACATGGCGCAGGACTACAGGGGCCGGCGCGGAAGAAAGGAGGCCGCCAGCCAGAGAGGCCGGCTCGCCGATCGGTGGGCCCCGATCGCGGGCCAGGCCACATCGGAGGCCCCCCCCTGGGGTCGGACCCCCCCTTCCCTCCCATAAGCTGCTCCCCGACCCTTCCACACCAAGCTCCCGCCGGTTGAGAGCAGGTGTGGACGACGCCGGCGGGACTTAGCATTTTTACGACGGCTGCTCCGCCCATCTCTGGCAGAGAATCGGTGGCCCGGCCGCGTAGTGCGGCCCCTGACCGGCGCCGCGCCAACCACACCGGCGCCGATACTCCGCTTTACGGAGAATCGCGTGCTGGTGTCGGGTCGGCGTGGTGCGATTCATGCCGGTGGCGGGGATTCTCCGGCCCCAGGCTGAGAGAATCCCACCCAATGTTTCCCAAGTTTGCAGACGACATTAAGATAAGTGGTAAAGCAAAAAGTGCAGAGGATACCGGAAGTCTGCAGAGGGATTTGGATAGGCTAAGTGAATGGGCTAGGGTCTGGTAGATGGAATACAATGTTGACAAATGTGAGGTTATCCATTTTGGTAGGAATAACAGCAAAAGGGATTATTATTTACATGATAAAATATTAAAACATGCTGCTGTGCAGAGAGACCTGGGTGTGCTAGTGCATGAGTTGCAAAAAGTTGGTTTACAGGCGCAACAGGTGATTAAGAAGGCAAATGGAGTTTTGTCCTTCATTGCTGGAGCGATGGAGTTTAAGTCTAGAGAGGCTATGCTGCAATTGTATAAGGTGTTAGTGAGGCCACACCTAGAGTATTGTGTTCAGTTTTGGTCTTATTACCTGAGAAAGGATGTACTGGCACTGGAGGGTGTGCAGAGGAGATTCACTAGGTTAATCCCAGAGTTGAGGGGGTTGGATTACGAGGAGAGGTTGAGTAGACTGGGACTGTGCTCATTGTAATTTAGAAGGATGTGGGGGGATCTTATGGAAACATATAAAATTAGAAAGAGAATAGATAGAATAGATGCGGGCAGGTTGTTTCCACTGGCGGGTGAAAGCAGAACTCGGGGGCATAGCCTCAAAATAAGGGGAAGTAGATTTAGGACTGTGTTTAGGAGGAACTTCTTCTCCCAAAATGTTGTGAACATATGGAATCCTCTGCCCAGTGAAGCAGTAGAGGCTCCTTCATTAAACGTTTTTAAGATAAAGATAGATAGTTTTTTTGAAGAATAAAGGGATTAAGGGTTCTTGTGTTCAGGCCGGAAAGTGGAGCTGAGTCCACAAAAGATCAGCCATGACCTCACTGAATGGCGGAGCAGGCTCGAGAGGCCAGATGGCCTACTCCTGCTCCTAGTTCTTATGCATTCATGTTCTTATGCGACTGGTGGCCACTGTGGGGGCTGGTGTTCTTCACCTGCTCCCACAATGTCATTTTGATATAGTTTGATAAGTTTCATTTAATGTTTTGTAACTTTTGTTTCAGTGCCCATTTAAGAGCTTGTCACTTTAATTTGTAATGTTTGTTTTTCTTTTTGGATAATTTGTTTAATCCAAAAGAATATAAAGACAGCTTGTTATCTGGAGATGTCTGGAGCTGCCATTGGGAGTCTCTCTATGCGTGAGTCCTCATCTTTACCATCAGGGATTTGGCGTGGAGGTCGGATGATGTAGTCTGGTGCAACAAAAGATTAAGGTGGCTCACGGAGTCCCAGGCCACTTTTCTTATCTGTGGAGTCTGTGTTCCTTGCCTATGCAGAATGTATGCATTTGGACTCCTTTGTTGCACTTTTTTAAGTATGCTGCTCTTCAAGTTTTGTTTACACTTCAGTCCCACACTCCTGTTGGCCTGACCTATGGCAGAGGGAAGTGGGTAGATCAGAGGATCACATCATTGGCCTGTTCCCTGGCTTGGCCAAGGTGGCATTAACTGACCCAAAATGGGGAATCATTTGACCCCACAATTTGCCTTTTGTCTGTGGTTAATCTGTGCCCAGGTGTCCTTGGGGAGGGAAACATGGACGCACTGGTATGCTTGAGGCCCTGCGTAACAAGTGGACAGTGCAGATGTTGGATTGCACCATCAGTCCCTGAAATGAAATTCAAATTTGATATGTTTCAAGTTTTGTTATCGTGCCTTTTTAAGGGGCTGTCAATTAGTTCATTAATTTATTTGTTAAGTTGTGACTCAGAAAAGAGGATTAAGAGAGCCTGTGTGAAGTCTCCATACCTCCATGTGGGAGTTGCTTGTCTTTTACCAGGAACACTTCAAAGTCTGGAATCTGATTCCATCATGCCGGAGCTCTTTCCCATCAGGATTAGCAGTTATTGTCTGAGATCCACTGCTCAGGAAACCGCGCTTCCACCATTACAGATTCTTATGACTGATCATGATATGGAGATGCCGGCGTTGGACTGGGGTGAGCACAGTACGAAGTCTTACAACACCAGGTTAAAGTCCAACAGGTTTGTTTCGATGTCACTAGCTTTCGGAGCGCTGCTCCTTCCTCAGGTGAACAAACAAACCTGTTGGACTTTAACCTGGTGGTGTAAGACTTCGTACTTATGACTGATGGAAGAGAGGGCTGGGGCTGCATAGGTGACTAGAGTCAGGGACATGCTGGACAGCAGAGAGGCAGATTGGATCATGCCACAAGAACTTGCACGTCTAGCATATGAAGATGTCCAGCTCCCCTTTTCCATCAGAGATTTGGCCTGGAAGGTGTGGCATGCAGTAACCCTGCATAATAGAAGGTTAGGATAGTTCACAGACTCCCAGGCCGCCTGTGATTTCTGTGGCCTTGGGGGGTGTGTGCTCTATTCTTAAATAGGTTGTGAGAGGCTGCAGCCCCCGTTTTGTTATTTGTGGCGGCTGCTCCTCAGGTTCTGTTTGTTCCTCAGCCCTATGCTCGTGATCATTGGCCATCTGGTGTGCAAGGAGACAGGCAAATTAGCAGACCTTGTTAGCCTGCTCCTGGGCCTGGCTAAGGTGACGATTAACAGGTCCTAGCAGCAGGCAGTTTAGGGTGTTGTTTGACCCCACTGTCTGCCCCTCTTCCATGATTATGCCTGTGCCCAGGTGCCCCTGGAGACGAGCATGCAGTGTCCACTGGTGCATTTGAGGCTTTACACTGTAGCCATCTGGGATGGCCACTTACAACCAGGACCAGATAAGCTCGCAAAGCATGGCGGGTAAAATGGACAGAGCAAGATTCAGGCAGGCTCAGAGCCTGAAATGTATATTTGGAAGTGAGGAATCCAGACGGTATCGAAACCCCGACCAATTATCATTTGATGGACCGATTAGCATTTGATGGCCCATCTCCGCCAGAGAAAGGACTGGTACTTGAGCGACCGGTACAGTATCAGACATTTTGGCGCCACTCCCTGTGCTAGGGAAGCGTAAACAACAGGGTCAGTGACCACTTGGGACACGCCCAGCCATCCAGGCACCCGCCCATTTATTGGTTCGAAATCGAACATAGGGATCAGGGATCACCCAATTAGTGGGGTCCAAACTGAAGGACCGCCCAAAAGAGCGTGAAAACCCCCAAGCATAAGAGAGTCCACCATGTGTTTGTTCTCTTTTGGACCTGGCGCCCCGGCAACGACCATCTCCAATCGCAGCACCACCAGAAGCAAGTCCAAGTTTAACGCCCGCTACCAGATGGATGAGCCTAGCTGAGGAGCAGTTACTTCTACAGACTCGATAGATCCAGAATCGAACAACGGCCACTGTTCCTCTGACCTAAGCCGGGTGCCTGAAGTTAAGTACAGATTGTCTTAGTCGATAGGTGTAGTTTAACTAGTAGTGTGTGTTGCATGATTGATTGTGTGTGTAAATAAAGTACCCTTGACCTTGAACTAACTAACTGGTGTTTGGCTCTTTGATCGATAGCCGGTTGAACCTTGTGGTGGTATCATTTGATACCTGGCGACTCTGAGTATTAGAATATTGATATCCAAAGGAAGGAGGGCAACCTCATTGACTGCCATATTTACAGTCTGTAAAGAAAAGGCAGCAGTTATTGGTGACATCTGACGGGACCTGACCCAGAAGTGACTGTGTCACTCCGAGAGAACCCACAAAACGATTGAATTAGAAATCCAAATTGGCAAAGTAAAAGAAACCACAAGTGAAACCAGTATCGATCAAACCTCCAGAATTCGGAAGTGTATAATTTACATGCGTACTAACAAAGGGATATAAGGTAAACTCGATCGATTTTGTTGCGTGAAACTTTCGGGAGTTGCGTAAACCGGAAAATAGCTTGAGCCTTACCCGTGTTTGCACCACCGCTTTATTCCCCCTTGTTCCAAATTCCCGGTAGAGACAGAAATAATTGTAGGGATGACCATGAAGGCAATGGAACGCCATATGCATCCACAAGAGCCCGAGGTCGCAGCGACCAACAGAGCAGAACAGTGTCCCATTTGGGAGGAAGAGACTAGGAAATACCTAAAGGGGAATGGATGGCCTCTATGGTCAGAATTTTGCGCGAATGAGGAAACAGGTCCTGGCAGCATAGGACAGACTTGGTGGGACAGCCTGACTGAGATCCACAAAAGGGTTTGAGTAAGGTTCGTAAGCCGATGGCAATCATGTCCGTCTTGGCACAATTGCGAGGCACAGAGGAGGTCGTGAGGACGCTGCATAGACAGCTTGAGGAGAAGGAGAGAAGGAGAGAGGGAAACATTAGTGAAAGTGAGAGATTAAATGTGCAACTCCGGGAGCAGCTAGCAGCGAAGGACAAGGAGATGGATGATGTCAAGGGGGCACACAAATCTTGTCTCGCCAACCTCAGCAGCTTCCAGATCCAATACGATAAGGCCTACCAGGACACACAGCGTGCGGTACTGGTAAGAGAGGAAACAGAGAACCAGGTAGAACAGTTGAGGAAACAATGCGATGACTTGAAGGCAGCCCTCCGATCACTCCACAGTTCCACCACAGAACCGAGGCAGAGTTCGGTGGATCATGCCAAGTGCAGGCAGCAAATTGCAAGATTGCAATCACTGCTATCCGTTCAGAACGGGTTTAGAGACACCTTTGGCCCACAGTTAGATCAGGAGGAAGGCCCCGATTGGCAGGAACTCAGTGAAACGGACCAACAGTACGTGAATGAGACAGAGAATCTGAATAGAGCCCCCCAGGCCCCGAAAAGGAAAGCACCTGCACCACCGACTGCACAGGCAGCACCCAACCCAATGAATCCCATCCCCACGCAGTGCAGTGTCACCACAGAAGACCAACCCGATTTTGTGTACACCACCCCATTAACCATCACCCAGTTAAGAGATGCCCGCGATAAAATTGAGACTTTCCACCCCACATCAAACCCACACCACTTTTTCGAACTAGTTAAGCAACAGACCCTCATGTACGGTTTGGACGAACAGAAAGAGGTAAAGCTCATAGTGATGTGCCTTGACCCGTCAGTTAGTTCAGCCCTTCCTGACCCACAGAATGTAGGAGGAGGTAGCCTCCAAGACATGAGAACAGCCATTTTAGACGATATTGGCTACAATAGAGGAGATCCGGTAGAAGGACTCAACCGGTGCAGGCAGAAAAAGGGAGAGCATCCAACAGCGTTTGCTGGATGCCTCTGGATCCACTTTACTGCTGTATTTGGTTAGTTAGCCCGTGCCCGTTTATCAGCAGACGATACGGCCAAGTGGACCAGTACTCTAGTATCCCATGCCATAGAAGCAGGACAGAAGGCATGTGCCAACTACGACCCCTCAGACCCGGCACACAATGGAGTGTGGGTACTGAAGCGATTATCGAGAGCTTGGGAACAGTTCCTACAGAGAAAGACAGAGCAGGAAAGAGTAGACGCCACCATGAATCCAGGAAGGGCACACCAAGACCCCGCATGGGTAAATGAGGGCAGAAATGACACACAGCACCCTAAAGCGCAGGGATGCTACAATTGCGGATACGAGGGACATTACGCCCGAGAATGCAATGCCCCCCTAAACCAGCAACGACATCAACAGCCCAACCCCCCCACCCAGGGAACCATACCCAAGGGAGCAATACACCAGAGAGCCTGCCCCACCTTACGTGCCCCGGGGGTCAAGTTACAACTGTGGGCAGTCAGGACACTTCACCCGAGATTGCAGGAGACCCCCACCACCAGTTAGACTAGCTCCCAGATATGAAAGAGAACACCACCCACAGCAGCTACAAGATACCAGCTGCCCCATGCAAACTGTGAGCGCTTACCCGCCCTTCTCATGGCAGGGACACCTCAGCAATGCCACTTCATTTTTGTTTCTCTCCTCCTTTCTCTCTTCTTCAGTCACACTACACTAACTCCATATGCTAGTTACACCCCAGGCCAAATGTGTTTTACGGTATCCTATTCTCTGATGGAACCTGCCCGCTTTTCTTCTTTAGTTTAGTTTTAATGTTGTATGTTCTCTCTTGTACGATTTTGTGTGTCGGCCTCACGAATAATTTCTTGATGCAGTAATGACTACTCTTCTCACGCCACATGGCAGTTAAAGAAATAAGTTTGTTGGAGCCCTCTACCCTCAAATTCTTACCACTCTTGGAAGGTCACTCAGTTATTGGAGTAACGGCACTGATCCCCGCCCTGCCGAGGACCCCCTATACGTTTGGTCAGCCAAGCTCGGGTAGTGGAGAAACGGCACTGATCACCGCCCTACCCAGGGATTCCACCCATTCTTGCCCTGCCGCGGATCATACGCACCCCATTTGGAGAATTGTTTCGAAACACCTTTGCTGCTCTTTTCACATCTGTGGTTTAAAGAATGCACTTTTGCCACAACTTTTGCCCCTTTCTGGCGACCCTTCAGTTGCTGTCCCCCACCTGCTATTTACATGATCAAATCACTTGGTTGAAACGAGTTTGCAGAGGATGGAGAAATTGTCTGCCCACTCAGCCCATCAAACACAGGCTGCGAGAGTGCTCGCACTGTGACAGGATTTTTTCTTTCGCATGTCTTGTCTCCAAAATGGTTGTTTAAAAAAAAAAATGAAGGAGTCACATATGGTGACGATTCTAAATGGGAAATTGATGATAAGAAGAAACAGACAGACAAACGAGATATTAAGCAACAAGATAATAACAGATATTATGCTTGTACCCCCAGGAAGATACGGAGATACCTGAAGACGGAGAAAAGCACGGACAAGATGAAGACGAACCTGATGATCTGCATCATGATTGTCGCTGGAACAATACAGTTGCGCACGTTACCCACCCCTACCCTCCTTACCACATGGGCCCTGAACACGACTACCCAACACAACACCCCCAGCCCGGACACTACACCACACATAGACACAGCCACACAAGGTGTGAGAATCTCATAAAATGGTACTCCCTGTCATATACAGTAGAAACCCTACTGGTGATAGCTACATTGTGCAGTGTCATCCAGACAATCAGACTTCGGAAATGGAGAAGGAGAGCCCCCTGCCCTCCAGTATACACACTTGGAGCCCCTTTCCTCGGACTCCAGCAAACCCCACACTCTTTCTGAACCCTTTCTCCCAAATAAATTCCATGGTTGTTGTTTCTTTAATAAAGTTACTTTTTTTGTACATAGACATTAAGTGATAAGTAGGAATGTGATGCTGCTCTTGGTTATTTGTATTGTAAGATAAGTTCTTTGATTATTAGATAGCAGCATGAGTGTAGTCTAGTTAGAGACAGTTAGAGGTTCCCCCTTTTTGTGTAAGGAGACTGAAATGTAAGTTTGAATGTTAAATGCCCCCTTAGGAATTTTTAGAATATGTGTTGTATTAGGGAAATGTAGGTAAATATATTGACCCATAGGATAGAGTAGGGTAGAACCTGTCCTTGATTGAGGGTACCCGGCATGTCAGACAACAGGAGAAGATCCAGCAGTGTGATCCTTCACCCTTTGTGTTGAGGATCAAGAGGACAGAGTGTAGTCATCTGGGATGGCCACTTACAACCAGGACCAGATAAGCTCGCAAAGCCTGGCGGGTAAAATGGACAGAGCAAGATTCAGGCAGGCTCAGAGCCTGAAATGTATATTTGGAAGTGAGGAATCCAGACGGTATCGAAACCCCGACCAATTATCATTTGATGGACCGATTAGCATTTGATGGCCCATCTCCGCCAGAGAAAGGACTGGTACTTGAGCGACCGGTACAGTATCAGACATTTCGGCGCCACTCCCTGTGCTAGGGAAGCGTAAACAACAGGGTCAGTAACCACTTGGGACATCCCCAGCCATCCAGGCACCCGCCCATTTATTGGTTCGAAATCGAACATAGTGATCAGGGATCACCCAATTAGTGGGGTCCAAACTGAAGGACCACCCAAAAGAGCGTAAAAACCCCCAAGCATAAGAAGAGAGTCCACCATGTGCTTGTTCTCTTTTGGACCTGGCGCCCCGGCAACGACCATCTCCAATCGCAGCACCACCAGAAGCAAGTCCAAGTTCAACGTCCACTACCAGACGGACGAGCCTAGCTGAGGAGCAGTTACTTCTAGACTCGATAGATCCAGAATCGAACAACGGCCACTGTTCCTCTGACCTAAGCCGGGGGCCTGAAGTTAAGTACAGGTTGTCTTAGTCGATGGGTGTAGTTTAACTAGTAGTGTATGTTGCATGACTGATTGTGTGTGTAAATAAAGTATCCTTGACCTTGTACTAACTAACTGGTGTTTGGCTCTTTGATCGATAGCCGGTTGAACCTTGTGGTGAGATCATTTGATATCTGGCGACTCTGAGCATTAGAACATAGATATCCAAAGGAAGGAGGGCAACCTCACTGACTGCCATATTTACAGTCGGTAAAGAAAAGGCAACAACACGACCTGTGGCTGTAGTGCATCATGAGCCCTGGGATTTTGTTTTTTGTTGCATTGCCTATTGAAATGATCATTGATATAATTTGTTCGTGCATTTCTCATTTACTCAAAATAGTAAAAGAAAGGCATTGGAGCAGAGGGCAGAAGTAGGTAATGCTGTATTCTGTTAATAAACCTATTATCAAGAGGAGGACTTGTGTCTGGCTTCATACTTCACCATGTGGCTTGGATCTGTTTAATAAAAGCACCTGTCTAGCCTCTTGCACCATTTTTACTCCTTTCTTAGATCAGAAACATTTTTATAACTGGTCCTAGCCCTCGCTCCCGCCAGAATGCATCTCACCTTCAAGTGGTGCCGGCCTTAACTGGACTTCCTCCCCTGCTGAGGCATACAACCATTCATCAGCACATCTAACTTTGGGCTGCATGCTTCCATCATTGAAATCAGTGGATAGCACAAAGTTTGGACCTTGCCTACGTTGCTGTGGGTAGGCACAGATTAATCACACAGAGGGTGGAATTCTCCCGGCAGGGTCAGAAAGTGTTTCCTGCTGTGAAGGTCGATGGGAAGCCAAGTCATATATTCCGGTCCCGACCTCAGATCCACCGGTGGATATTCCGCCCAAAGTGAACATTGCACTATAGTGATCTTTGCACTAATCCAGTTCCCCCCCTGTTTCTCAGGCAGAATGCCTGCAAGAGAGGACATATATTTTTGACAGCTCACCACAGCCACAATGTGGACGCTGTTTTACAAATCATCCCCTGTAAATAAAGGAGAGCTTGGTGGTTTTATGCCAAACCCGCCGGGCAAGTGTTCCCTTTAACTTTTTTGTGCTTGCCATTCAAATTCACTCCTTCAGTAACATGCCGCCTTCTCTGCCCATGGCAGCATGATGGCAGTGTTTTGGAGCTGCATATCTCATGTTAACAGGTTTTATTTCTCATGTATTTCGTGACATTCCTTCAAATATGAATGAGATAGTAGTTGGAATCTTACACAAGCACCAGCTAAGCACTCCTAAGCACATCACACTCAAATTCATTTAAATCAGGGCAGTGTAAAGGAGCAAACTATTGGTTTTCAATCTCCAATTAAAAATTATTATACTGTTTTTAAAAAATTCTTCATGACCTTCCTCCCTATCTGCAAAACGCACACACCCTTCGAAGTTTACCCCACCTCCGATTCTGTCTGGGTGCATCGTTCCCCTTCTCACCCCGACTTTAACAGCCATGCCTTCAGTATTATGGACCCTGAAATACTCCATTAGAATCCCTTTGACTCACCACCTCCCTCAACTCCTTTAAGGCTCTCTTTAAAATCCGTTATTTGGATTAACTTATGGGCCACCATTCTTAATACTTCCCTGATTTTTAAAAAATCTTCATTGTCACAAGAACGCTTACATTAACACTACAATGAAGTTACTGTGAAAAGCCCCTAGTCACCACATTCTGGCACTTGTTCGGGTACACAGAGAGAGAATTCAGAATATCCAAATTACCTAACAGCACGTCTTTCGGGACTTGTGGGAGGAAACCGGAGCACCTGGAAGAAACCCACGCAAACACAGGGACAATGTGCAGACGCCACACAAACAATGACTCAAGTCAGGAATCGAACCTGGGACCCTAGAGCTGTGAAGCAACAGTACTACCCACTGTGCTACAGTGCCACGTCTATTTCAGCTGGATTCTCCGCAGCCCCGCGTCGAAATCGCATTTGGCGCGGGGGTGGAGAATCCACTTTTACGACAGGACTGGGCCCGGCGCTGCTACCGCGCTTCTCCGGTCCCCGGAGAATATTACATAGCACGGCTGGGGGGCCATTGCCAGAGGCCCTCCCAGCGATGCTCCGGTCCTGGCCGGCCGATTTCCCGACGGCGTGGTTCTAACCACGTCTGGCCGGTCGGGAAGCACGCGCAGCGGCTGCACGCTCAGTCCATGGCCGCCCTGGTGCGAGGCGATCAAGAACCGGGGGGGCCTTATGGGCGGCCGGGGCGGTGATCGGGCGGGTTAGGTCGAGCGGCATGGGGCAAATCGTTGGGACCTTCTTTGTTGGTCCAGGTCCGCCGGCTGAGTCAGCCATCGTGTTCGGCGCGGCTGCTGCCGGGTGCCGCCGTGCGCATGCGCGGACTCACAACCGGAAGTGCGGGGGCCTGTCAGCCACTTCAAGGCTGATGAATAGATGTAAATTGTTTTCAGGAAAGCCTTTTTTCGCCAGCGTGGGGACATAGCCTCATTTTTGGAAAATCATGCCTAGTGTCTATTTCTGGTGATTACACCCTTGGAACCTTTTTCTATGTGAAAGACAACATTAATTTTTTTTGAAATCCTTTTATTGGCATTTCTCATTTTTATAAACAATTGTATATATACATCACATTTTTCTTACCCGTGTTAATTATTTATTTTATTATAAAAGAGATTTATTTTGTCTTTCATTTAATTGACCCTATACAGATTTAGCCGCCCTCTGGATCGGTCTATAGTACCACCCCACCTCCTTTGACTTCAGCTGTGTTTTGCTTTTATTTTCAGGGAAAATCTCCCTCCTCCCTCCTCTTCTCTTCTTTTGTGGTTTCCCCATCTTCCTTCCGTCTTTCCCTGCCCCCTCCCTGTGTTGCATAGTCCTTTGGTTCCTCATCTATCTTGGATTTTTATTCTTAACTTACATCTCGTTGCTGGCCTCAAACTGGTTTTGGCACAAAAGACTGCATAAATAAGAGTTGATGTGATTATTGTTATGCTTCACTCTGATGCAATCAGTGATGAGTGTAGATTAAATGCTACCCTGGATAACATTACAAGTAACACTGTAATGGAACCATTTCTAAGCAAAACATCTGCAATATTTGAACTGCGGAACCTAATTGTGATAAACTGTGTTTTTTCCTGTCCTAAAACAGGCAATCCTGTTCAAAGTAATCCTTCTACTACAGCAAATATATATTTATTCAGTTGATAGCATCCATGTATAGTAATTGACAGGCAATATGTGATAAATATAGAAGCTGTCACATGCATAATAAGCACTGGAAACCATGTGGGGGAGTAGTTGTGATGATCGATTGCTTTCCACTGGGCCTAGTTCTGAGAGTGACATCAAATGATCAATATTAGAATCCAATACCCACTTATGCAATGAAGTTTGTTTGACAGACCAGGTTGGTCGATAAGTAGACCACCATCCCAAGAGGAAATAAAGCCCTTGACATTCTGTGCCATCATTCCATTCATCTCAGACCATGTCAAATGAGGTTGTTTATACCAGCACGGTAGCACAGTGGGTAGCACTGTTGCTTCACAGCTCTAGGGTCCCAGGTTCGATTCCTGGCTTGTATCACTGTCTGTGCTGAATCTGCACGTTCTCCACGTGTCTGCGTGGGTTTCCTCTGGGTGCTCCAGTTTCTTCCCACAAGTCCCGAAAGATGTGCTGTTAGGTAATTTGGACATTCTGAATTCTCCCTCTGTGTGCCCAAACAGGCGCCGGAATGTAGCGACTAAAACCTTTTCACATCTTCATTGCAATGTTAATGTAAGCCTACTTGTGACAATAAAGATTATTTTAAAAAAAGATGCTTTTTACATACAAATAGAGTGGAACCTTTACTATCTGCATTTCAATTGTCCACCTCCCCAATTATCTGGCCAATTTACAAAATCTTATGCACAACATCTATGTAGCCTGCTAATTTCTTTAAATATTTGCATTTCATCTCCTTTCCTTAATGAATGAAGCATGGTTTCTTTTATTATTTGTATTGAACAGGCTTTTCTCTCTGTGAATGGAATATCTCTGGAAATAGGTTCGATTCCTCAATTATCAATGATCTTGCCTCCATCATAAGGTCAGAAGTGATGTGTTGGGTGCTCTGGATCCGTGGAACACATACAGGCCACCAATACTTAAAATAGTACAACACTATTTTATTCAGTTAGAAACTGTTGAACATACCTTCACTGTGGGTTAACACGATGTTAGATTAAACTAAAGACCTATGCCTGTCCTAACCAGTCTATGCACTCAGCACATGGTGAAGATCTGTGCTGTAAGCTGTAAGCTCTCTCCTTCTGAGAGGCTGCATCCCGAATGAGCAGGAACTCTGATGCCCTCTGTCTATATAGTGAGTGTGCTCTAACTGGTGATTGACTGCGGTGTTGTGTGTGTTGATTGGTCTTGCTGTGTGTCCATCAGAGTGTGTGTCTGCACCATGATATACTGTGTTAGACGTTTTAGTTGCTGTGATATGAAGAGTCTAAAGTTCTGTTCCTTTTTCACAAACACACATTTATTTCCTTCCAACAGCCTTTGCACAAATCTCTGGCTATACATCACCTGACAGAGGCCACCTGAAGCCCCTTTACATATCAGTGTCAATTAATGGATACTTAACATAAATGAGACAACTAATTGTAATGTCTCTTAACCCATTACTTAACAGTCTCCCCTTCCTTGGAGAAAAAAAAAAATTAGGTGAAAACAACATTTCAAGAAACTCAAAAACACACACATGATTTCCCCCCCTTTTTTTTGTTTGGACGAGAAAGAAAAAAAAAACAGTCACAGAAACAAGCACCCTTCATTAACAACATCCAAAAGTTTCTGTGAACTCGCCCCTCTTTTCGTAAAACAGTCTGACAGTTGTTAGCTCCTATCGACCCATTTAATTTTTGTTATTTCCCCTCTGTCCAACATCTGCTTCAAACTTGAGATGTCTATCTGTAACCTCTTTTCATTGACACTTTTTGTCGAGTGCACATTTTCCCACAGGGATTTATTGTGTCAGTCAATAGGTATATTACCCAAATCCCCTGAACCCAAAATTTCTGTCAATATCATACTTATATAAAAGGCCATATCCACCGCCTCTACAAGGCTTAACATCTCAGCAGCCAAAGTGCTTTTTACCACTCGCCTCATTTTCTTTGTTTCCCACACAAGCGGGCAACATTTACCATTGTTCCCCAAAAGGAAAATTATAAAACCTCCTGCGCTTGAAACCCCATCACATAAATTTGCGTAGGATGCATCACTATAAACTATGAGTTTCAAGTGCCTAAGGTTACCTAAAACTGGGAACTTCAAAATACACTCCTGCATTTTTAGTTTGGCCAACACTTTATTTGCTCTTATTATATCTTCCACTTTGGGATCATTCATTTTTGTACTCAACTCTAAGACATCAAAACTCACGTCCGGTCTTGTCTGCCTACCTAACCAGTTCAGTTGCCCAATTAAACTTTGCAGTTGCACTTTTTCTACCTTTGAAACCATTGCATCTTTTTGTGAAACTCGGCCACGACTAATTGCTATTGGGCTGATGCTTTCCAAATAAGATTGCTGACGTAAAGTTGCCCCTAACTTAGAGTCTGTCCAATTTCCAGTCCAATATATTTAAATGCACCGGAAGCCTGACTTCCAACCCTGAATTCTTTCCTCAAACCAGAGATTACAATAGCTTCAAAATCACTAGTTCCACCCCACAAAAAAATCATCGACACGCATCATAAAAATGCCAGAAAGATTTCCATTATAGTGCCAGTAAAACATTGCAGCATCTGCTTTCAACTGGCAACAGCCTAACTTTAACAAAACTGACCTTACCGAAAAATACCAGACTCTAGATGCATCATTTAATCCATCTACACATTTGTTCAACTTCCAGAGTACCCCTTCTGTGTTAGCTGCTTCTTTAGGAGGACGGAGAAAAATGTCTCTCTGGGGCAGATGCCCCTGCAAAAAGGCAGCTTTTATATCTATAGATTTGCATTCCCATGGCTTTGTGGCTAATAGAGCCAAGAAGATCTTTAAAATAACCTTTCCTGCTGTAGGTGAATCTACCCTTAAATCCTGATCTTCTAAGTTTTCTTCAAATCCCCTTGCCACAAGCCTGACCTTTGCCTTATAATTTCCATCCGGAAGAACCTTTTCTGTGCAAATCCATCTGTGGGATAGAGCTCTTTGTCCCCTATCCAGTACTTCCGTGTATACCCCAAATTCACTCCAACTATGCAATTCTTGCTGTTTAGCTTCTTTGATAACTTTTTCATCTAATTTATTTGAAGCCACCAAAATCTCACGTGCATGTGGGCTTCTACTCCTATTAGTATTCGTAGTCTTACTCATATTCCGAGATCTTGATAAACTACGTCCCTCTCCCGCCTGGTATCTCGTTCTGTACTGCTACTGCTTGATCTTTCCCTTCTGCTGTGGGATGTCTTTTCAATAGTTCTCGACCTTTTCCTGCGAACCTGTTCACTATCCGATGTACTATCTGAACTGTGTTTCTGTACCCTCCATTTTTGAACTTCGTTTTCCCAATCCATTGTCTTGACTCCTTCCCCTGAATGCTGTACATTCAACCAATGTTTATACTTTCCAGTGGCCTTCCCTGCTCTACTAATAACAGTTGCATCCTTCCATTGACTAGACCCTTCAGGCAAGTATGTCACTTTTGTACCAACATTTGACAGTTGCCTTTTCGGAAAAATGGCCTGTTCTAATTCACCAGAAGTGTTGTGTTCCTCCACAGAAACCCTGTCTATATCAGTTAATTGGTCCTCATAGTTCTGTAACACATGCGTACCAGAAGACTCTGGTTCCTCGTCATGTCTGTCTGCTCTGTCTAAGTTTGAAAATTTGTAATCTGTACCCATTATCCTTGATGAATGTACCCTAACAGTTTGATTACCATGTTGCAAAATAATTGTTTTGCCATCTATGCCTATGATCTTCCCTGGGCCTTTCCATTCATTAGAATTGTCTCTCTTATAGTATACAATGCCTCCTTGCTGAAAACGGCATCTAATGGCCGTACGTTATGTCTGAAAGCTCTGCGAATTCTTTCAGAGTCTTCTGCTTCCAAAAAAGTTTATCTACTGCGATGTAATGCATTTAAACGTTCAGCAAAACCAGAGCTAATTGTAGTCCCCTCCCAAGCTGGAGGCTGGTCATCCAAAATGGATGGAATTTTAGGATTTCTACCAAACACTAATTGATAAGGACTATAGCCCCCAAACATCTGCAATGAATTCTTTGCATGTACTGCCCATGCTAAAGGTGAATTTAGCCTGCAATTTGGTCGATCTGCCAAAATTTTCCAAAGCATGTCATCGATGACAGCATGATTTCTTTCACAGACACCATTACTAAATGGGCTTTCTGCTGCCGTATTCATAACTCTGATATTCATGTTTTCACACATATCCCTAAACTCACCATTAGCAAATTCTCCCCCATTGTCCGTAAGGAATTTTGCCGGTGGACCCATTCCTGTCCCTATCCATTTTTCCACGATTTGATCCAGAATTACTCTCTTTTCTTTACTTCGTACAATTGTTGATTGACTAAATCTAGTTGCTAAATCTACAAAATGCAAAATAAATATATTATTTGCTTTATCTCAGATCTTAAGGTCCATGGCTACAATGCCTGGCCAAAGGTAGGGTTACTATCGGTCGTGCTGGTGTCCTTCTGTACTTCCTACAAACGTCACAGCGGTCACTAACCTGTTCTATCAGTTTAGTATAGTCGTCATCCCTTACCCCCGCATCCTTTAATAAATTTTTCAGCCTCCGAGGAGACGGATTTGCAAATTGCCTATGCAGTTTTAATACCACAAGCTTTTTATCAGCTAAAGTCCCATTTTCAACTGCCATTAACACATCCTTAACCACTCTACTTGAAATATTATTTGGCAGTAATGGAATACAATAATGTCCCGACTGTGTAAATTGTAAGTCCACCGTCTTTTCAAAAACTGTTGCCTTATCCTGTTCCATATCCAGTTTCATGTGTGCTTTCTTCGACGGTCTGCTCAGAATCAAAGGTATCTCACTTGATACAACATCCGTGCTAATGAAATGATTCACTCCAGCAATATTGCAAGGGATCACCACTCTTTTCAGCGACTTCAGAGTATTATCATCCCCAAACCTGAAACTTGTGGAACTTTCAAATTCCTTAACCTTGTTACGATTTTCAGCATTCAAAGAGTCCAGGTAACATTTTAACCAGTCAATTCCACACACTGTAGCTGTGCAGCCACTGTCCAATACAGCACAGTTGAAGGATTCTGCAACCAACACCCTCATTACCGGCGTAAAACTGCTTGTCAATAGGACAATGCCTTCTTTCTGGTCACTATCTTTTTCCTCTTCTGACTCTTCCATGTCATGTGTCGCTTCAAACACTCTATCATAACGAGTTGGACAGTTGAAAGTATAATGGTATTGAGAGTCACATCGAAAACATCGATTTATCATGCCCCGTGCATTTCTGGGGTTCATCTTCCTATTGTATGTTCTAACTGGGTTTCTGTCTTCATAATTTCCTTGTCTCGGTCTCCTTCTGTAGTCTTGAGCCCTGTTCATAGCCATACGATTTCACCATCCTGTTAGTAGTGTATCTTCCATATTCTGCCTTATTGCAGGCTGACCTATTTGGGTCATCAGAGCCATCTGAATCGAATGTTTCCCCAGAAACTTTTGTAAAGCTTTTGTCATCTGTTCAAATAAGGTATCCTTATCAGTAAACTGAACTCCTGTCAAAACCAGGAGCCTATCCATGTTGCTCACTCTAGCACAGTCAAGTAATTTAAAGGCCAACACAGACTGTGGAAATTCCAGATTGTGTTTCTGCAGTCTTTTATATAGTCTGCCAAATTCCATTATATAGTCTTCCATGGAGATATCCTCCAATTTCCGGAACTTATCAAAATCCGACCATGCTTCATACGCACTTAACAAGTCATCTTTCTTATAAATCTTATCCATATAATGTAATAAAGTCTCCAGACCTTCTTCTGAGTCTAACTCTTCCAATTCTAGCTCAGAAAGCACTTTGTTTCGGATTTTACTGCCATATGGTAGAGAAAGAGCCAATGCCATACCTTGTTTTCTCTTTCCCAAAGCAGTTACTTTAGTCCACATAACTACTGCACTTCTCCATTGGTCGTACGATTCCCTTTCAGAAAATAAGGGAGGATGGTCATATCCAGCCATCTTTATCCTCGGTTCAGCCATATATCCCTTCTTTTTTTCTTTTCTCACTCACTCCTTGGTTTGATCTGGAAAGTTGTATCTTTCAACCCTTCACATTTACACAGCAACCACCCTCTGCTACCAATTGTTAGACGTTTTAGTTGCTGTGATATGAAGAGTCTAAAGTTCTGTTCCTTTTTCACAAACACACATTTATTTCCTTCCAACAGCCTTTGCACAAAACTCTCACTATACATCACCTGACAGAGGCCACCTGAAGCCCCTTTACATATCAGTGACAATTAATGGATACTTAACATAAATGAGACAACTAATTGCAATGTCTCTTAACTCATTACTTAACATACTGGTGTATATTATGACATCCCCCATTTTATATAAAAATGTATGTGTGTGGCAATAAATAATGTGTGGTGAGAATGTTCCTAACTACGTGTGGGGTGCGCAGACATATTTACAGGACTATGTACATGAGAACTAAACTATTTACATGGGAAGGTGCCTGGTGCAGAGAAACAGTATGCAACAAGAGTAACGAGATCAACACTATATACAAACCAGGGAAACCATCAAACAAAGCAACAAAAAAATTCAGAGAGTCCATAAATTCGAAAAGTTCATAAATTTGGTCTCTGAGGTGGGCGACGAATTCTGGTTGACCGCCTCCAGGGTGGGTCGAGAGCCGCCGGTTCAGGAGCGGGCTGGACTGCGTCAAAGTCAGGGGGAGGCAGAGTGACAGGGAGCTCTGCATAGTCCGTGGCAGGGTCAGCAGGAGGGCAAGGCGACACTGAAGGATCACGTGGCGAGCGTGGAACGAGATGAAGGGCGCGTCGATTGCGGCACAGAATAGAGCCATCCGGTAGACGAACCAGGAATGAGCGGGGGGGCCACCTGCTGAAGGACAACAGCGGTTGCAGACCAGCCACCATACGGAAGATGGACACGGACGTTGTCATCTGGAGCCAGAGCAGGGAGATCAGCTGCACGGGAGTCATGAGCTGCCTCGCGCTGTGCACGAGACAGCTGCATCCGGCGAAGGACCGGAACGTGGTCGAGGTCTGGGACATGGATGGACGGCACCGTCGTCCTCACGGTGCGACTTATGAGTAACTGGGCTGGTGACAGGCCAGTGGACAGTGGGGCGGAGCGATAGGCCAGCAAGGCAAGGTAGAAATCAGACCCAGCATCGGCAGCCTTGCATAGGAGCCGTTTGACGATATGTACTCCCTTCTCTGCTTTGGCTTTGGATAGGGGGTACAGGGGACTAGACGTCACATGGGCAAAATTGTACCGCCTGGCAAAGTTGGACCATTCTTGGCTGGCAAAGCAGGTGCCATTATCTGACATAACCGTGAGTGGGATGCCGTGTCAGCAAAGGTTTATTTACATGCATGAATGACTGCAGACGAGGTGAGGTTGTGCAACCATATCACCACCAGGTAATTCGAAACGTAGTCCATCATCAGGACACAGTCTCTACCCAGTGCGTGTAACAGGTCGATGCCCACCTTGGTCCATGGTGACGTGACCAACTCATGGGGCTGTAGGGTCTCACATGGTTGGGCCGGCTGGAAGCGCTGACAAGTGGGGCAGTTGAGCACTGTGTTGGCTTTGTCCTCATTAATGCCGGGCCGGTACACTGCCTCTCGGGCCTGTCGGCAGCACTTTTCCACGCCAAGGTGGCCCTCGTGCAGTTGTTCTAGGACAAGATGGCGTATGCTATGCGGGATGACAATGCGGTCCAGTTTTAGAAGAACCCCGTCTACTATCGCCAGATCACCTCTGACATTATAAAATTGAGGGCATTGGCCCTTGAGTCACCCGTCTGTAAGGTGGCGCATGACACGCTGTAGCAAAGGGCAGCCGCCGTCTCGCGGCAAATTTGGACAAGGCGTTCTTCCGAGGCAGGTAAATTGGAGGACGCGAATGCCACATGGGCGTCAACCTGGCAGACAAATCCCGCTGGGTCACATGGAGTGTTGACTGCCCTGGAGAGAGCGTCAGCAATGATGAGGTCCTTGCCTGGGGTGTATACCAGCTGGAAGTCATATCGCCGGAGCTTGAGAAGAATACGCTGGAGGCGAGGCATTATGTCATTCAAGTCTTTCTGTATTAAATTGACCAGCGGGCGATGGTCGGTCTCGACGGTGAATTGAGGAAGTCCGTAGACATAATCGTGAAACTTAACAACACCGGTCAGAAGGCCCAGGCACTCCTTTTCTATCTGCGACTAGCGCTGCTCCGTGGGGGTCATCGCATGTGATGCATATGCAAAGGGGGCCCATGATGAGGCCTCATCACGTTGAAGGAGCACTGCCCCAATGCCGGATTGACTGGCATCGGTCAAAATTTTGGTCTCCTTTGCTGGATCAAAGAAAGCTAAGACCGGGGCCGTAGTCAGGTTTGCCTTGAGTTCTCTTCATTCACACTTGTGGGCAGGGAGCCATTGGAAGTCTGTCGTCTTCCTGACCAGGTTCCTGAGAGCCGTGGCATGAGAGGCGAGGTTAGGGATGAATTTTCCGAAAACATTGACCATGCCCAGAAGTCGGAGGACCGCTTCTTGTCCTCTGGTGTTTTCATAGCTGTGATGGCAGCTACCTTGTCCACATCCAGCTGCACACCCAATTGGGAGATGTGGGGCAGGATTCTCCGCAATCGGCGCCATGTCCGCCGACCGGCGCCAAAAACGGCGCGAATCAGTCCGGCATCGCGCCGCCCCAAAGGTGCGGAATCCTCTGCATCTTGAGCGGCCAAGCCCTCACCTTGAGGGGCTAGGCCCGCGCCGGACTGATTTCCGCCCCGCCAGCTGGCAGGAAAGGCCTTTGGTGCCCCGCCAGCTGGCATGGAAATGACTTTGCAGTGCGGCGCATGTGCGGGAGCGTCAGCGGCCGCTCATGGCATCCCCGCGCATGCGCAGTGGAGGGGGTCTCTTTCGTCTCCGCCATAGTGGAGACCATGGTGAAGGCGGAAGGAAAAGAGTGCCCCCACGGCACAGGCCCGCCCGCGGATCGGTGGGCCCCGATCGCGGGCCACGCCACTGTGGGGGCACCCCCCGGGGCCAGATCGCCCCGCGCCCGCCCCCCAGGACCCCGGAGCCCGCCCGCGCCGCTTTGTCCCGCAGGTAAGAGAGGTGGTTTGATTCTTACCGGCGGGACAAGCATTCCAGCAGCGGGACTTTGGCCCATCGCGGGCCGGAGAATCGCCGGGAGGGGCCCGCCAACCGGCGCGGCGCGATTCCAACTCCCGCCGAATATCCAGTGCCGGAGAATTCGCCAACCGGCAGGGGCGGGATTCACGCCAGCCCCCGGCGATTCTCCGACCCGACGGGGGGTCGGAGAATCCCGCCCCTGCTCCCCGAGGAACTTGAGTTCTGTCTGACCAAAAGAGCATTTGGCCCTGTTGAGGCGGAGGCCATGCTCATGTATACGTCTGAATACGCGCTGGAGGCGACTAACATGCTCCTGCGGAGTGGTGGACCAAATGATTATGTCATCGACATAGACGCGAACACCTTCAATACCTTCCATCATTTGTTCCATAATCCTATGGAACACTTCTGATGCAGAGATGATCCCAAACGACATCCTGTTGTAACAATATCTTCCAAAGGGTGTGTTAAATGTGCAGAGTTTCCTGCTGCATTTATCGAGCTGGATTTGTCAGAATCCTTTTGAGGCATCAAGTTTGGTAAAGAGCTTGGCGCGAGCCATTTCACATGTGAACTCTTCGCACTTGGGAATTGGATAGTGCTCTCTCATAATATTGCGATTTAGATCCTTGGGA
Source organism: Scyliorhinus torazame (assembly GCF_047496885.1). NCBI lineage: Eukaryota > Metazoa > Chordata > Chondrichthyes > Carcharhiniformes > Scyliorhinidae > Scyliorhinus > Scyliorhinus torazame. Next base: position 79,049,341 of record NC_092707.1, read on the forward strand.
TCAATGCAAACTCTCAATTCACTGGAAGGCTTTTTTACACATACCATATAACTGACCCAGTCGGTCGGTTCCGTGACTTTGGAAATCACTCCTTGTTTCTGGAAGTCCTGCAGCTGCTGCTTGAGGCGGTCCTTAAAGGGTGCTCGGACCCTGCGAGGTGCGTGCACCACAGGTGTGGCATTCGGTCTTAATAAAATCTTGTAGGTGTACGGGAGCGTGCCCATGCCCTCGAAGACTTCGTGGTACTGGTTGATAATGGCGTTGAGCTGCGCCCTGAAGTCAGTGTCCTGAAAGGCAGATGCGTCAGCAGGAGAGAGAGAGTGAACTCTCTGAACTAGGTTCAAAAGCTTGCATGCTTGCGCGCCAAGCAGGGAGGCTTTCGAGGAGCCCACAATTTCAAAGGGAAGGATGGCTTTGCGTGACCTGTGCATCACTTCGAGCTGACACGAGCCGCTGGCAGCAATGGCATTGCCATTATAATCTAATAGCTGGCAGGCTGATGGCAGGATGGCTGGTTTGACATGAAGGCTTTGGAGGTCAGACCGCGCAATGAGATTGGCGGAGGCACCAGTGTCCAGGCGGATTCATATTTGGGCCCGGTTGACCGTAAGGGTGGCACACCACTCATCGTCTGGATCGATGCTGCATACCGATAGAGGCTGGATTCTTTGTTTCAGGGACACCCTGTTTTTTGTAATGATACCGACTCGAAAAGGCGCCTTCGGGTCCTCGGTGTCAATATCGGGTAGCAGGTCCGAATCGGGCTCGGTGACCGTGGCTTGAATGGCCCGGACATTCCTGCGAGGCTGGCTGGAGTGACGAGAGTTGGCAGGCTGAGGTGATCTGCATAAAGCAGCATAGTGGCCAGGTTTGCCACATCGCAGGCATCGTCGGGATTTGGCAGGACATTGCCGCTTTAAGTGGGTGGAGTCACAGTTGCCGCACGTTGTAGAGTTAGTACGTTCGCTGCGCCACCGCGCATGCGTGGTGCGGTCGTACGTGGTGCACGCTTTCGCAGTACGTTCGTCGACGTCGCCGTCCCCTCGTTCGGTGCGCACAAGCGTGGGAGTCCGCGAAAAGCACGCGAAATGGCCGCCCTCATCCAGGCTGAGGCCCTTGAGTTGCTCGATTGCTTGGTCTCGTTGGGCCTCATGGCGACCTTGCCGCGCCGTTTCAGCCGCTTGGATGTGGGAATACCGACTAGTGGCGTGTTCGTGTAGCACGCAGGTCTCGATGGCAATCGCTAGGGTGAGCTGCTTTACCTTGAGGAGCTGCTGGCGCAGGGGGTCCGACTGAACACCGAAAACGATCTGGTCACATATCATGGAGTCGGAGGTGGGCCCGTAATTACAGGACTGCGTAAGGATGCGGAGGTGGGTGAGAAAGGACTGGAAAGGTTCATCCTTACCCTGCAAACGCTGTTGGAATACATAGCGCTCGAAACTTTCATTCACCTCGATGTCGCAGTGACTGTCAAACTTAAGGAGGACCGTCTTGAATTTTGATTTATCTTCAGCATCCGCAAAGGTGAGAGAATTGAAAATGTGGATGGCATGTTCCCCGGCCGTGGATAGGTTGAGAGCGATCTTCCTGGTGTCTGAGGCAGCTTCCCGGTCTGTGGCTTCAAGGTAGAGCTGGAAGCGTTGTTTGAATATCTTCCAGTTGGCCCCTAGGTTACCGGTGATGCGGAGCGGCGGTGGCGGGCGGACGCTGTCCATTTTGCAGGATGGCTGTAGGCTGGTGGAAGGCAGATCACTTGCAGGTAGGTCTAAGAAGTTCTAACATCCCTCAACTACTGGTACCATGATGTGTTGGGTGCTCTGGATCTGTGGAACACATACAGGCCACCAACACTTAAAATAATACACTATTTTATTAAGTTAGAAACTGTTGAACATACTTTCACTGTGGGTTAACACGATGTTAGATTAAACTAAAGACCTATGCCTGTCCTAACCAGTCAATGCACTCAGCACATGGTGAAGAGCGGTGCTGTAAGCTGTAAGCTCTGTCCTTCTGAGAGGCTGCATCCCAAATGAGCGGGAACTCTGATGCCCTCTGTCTATATATAATGCGTGTGCTCTCACTGGTGATTGGCTGCGGTGTTGTGTGTGTTGTTTGGTCCCACTGTGTGTCCATCAGTGTGTATGTCTGCACCATGATATACTGGTGTATATTATGACAAGAAGTAGGGATGTTCGCTGATAATTGCATAATGTTCAGCACCATTCACAACTCCTCTTCAGCAGTCCATGCACAGATGCAGCAAGACCTGGATAACATACAGAAATGAAAGAGAAAATGCTGGAAAATCTCAGCAAGTCTGGCAGCATCCGTAGGGAGAGAAAAGAACTAACGTTTCGAGTCCGATGACTCTTCGTCAAAGCTTTGAAAAAGAGTCATCGGACTCGAAATGTTAGCTCTTTTCCCTCCCTACAGATGCTGCCAGACTTGCTGAGATTTTCCAGCATTTTCTCTTTTGTTTCAGATTCCAGCATCCGCAGTAATTTGCTTTTATCCAGTGGATAACATACAGACTTGGGCTAATAAGTATATGTAACATTCCCATCACATCAGTGATTGACATTGACCATCTATAATAAGGGAAACCCCTTTGACATTCAATGGAATTACCATCACTGAATCCTGCACTCTCGATATCTTAGGAGTACCCATTGACTAGAAACTGAGCTGGACTAGCCATATAAATACTGGATAAGTGCAGCTCCAACAACACTCAAGAAGCTCAACACAAAGCAATCCATGTGACTGGCACTCCATCCACCACCTTCAACAACCATTTTGTCCACCACAGATGCACAGTGACAGTCATGTATACCGTCTACAAGATGCACTGCAGCAACTCACCAAGGCTCCTTCGACATCACCTTCCAAATCTGTGGCTTCTACCACCTGAAGGACAAGGGCAGAAGATGCATTGTAATACCACCACTAGCAATTTCCTCTCCAAGACACACAACATCCTGATGTGGAACTATATCACCACTCCTTCACTATTGCTGGGTAAAAGTCCTGGAACTCCCTCCCTAACAGCACTATGGGTCTGCCTACATCACACGGTCTGCAGTGGTTCAAGCAGGTGGCTCACCACCACCTGCTCAAGGGCAATTAAGGATGGGCAATTCATACTGATCTAGCCAGCCTGTGAAAGAATATAATAAATCTGTCAACTTTTGGCAGCAAGGAAGAATGGGTCTAACCGTAATGGTCGACAATGCACCGTCAATAGCAACATCAATCTGGTGTTGAAAAATTTGCCCAGACTGTAAACCCAAGTGGCATTTCATGTACTGCTTTATACGCCATGGCCAAATGTAACATTTAATTACCATTGGAAATTATTTAGGTAAAGGAACATCTTTGAAGACCTGCACAACAAATCAGTAATTTTGTTCAGCCAGATGACACATCAAGAAATAGGTCATGTCTGGTAACCATAGGAACATTATCATTTTAGACAGGTGAAATGGTTCAATATATGCTGATTGGATTTTACAAGAAAGCACTGAAATGTATTTATAAATTAGTGACCCTGCTGTTTTACAGTTAGATCCGTGACATAGTTTCATGGTAGAATGCTCGAGCCACATTTAGAATGTAGGATTCATTTATCACCCAGTTCACATGAGACACCCACTCTCCTGAGTGTTCATTTTGTCCTTCAGAGGGGATTAGTATGACATTGAAGCAACCCACTGCATCTCTTTTTATATAAGACAAGGATATTTCCACACTGCCTTCAATTGAATGTACATTTGAAAGAATATGACTGGGAATTTAACATGGAGAAGACTTTTCAACGGAGCACAGTCACAGGCTGAATGTCACCCGAGAAGGCTGAAGAAAAGTGTGAGCCACAGACTTACTGTAAATGAGGTCTCGAGGTTTCAGTTTGCTCTGTGAGACACTGTGAAACTTTGATATGGAATGGGGTTTGCCAGAATTCCAAACTCTCCCCCTTCACCCATTGCTAAATATTCAATTCTGTCTCTCCTAAATGGAGGTGGGAAACTTGATGCAGCAAAATTAAAAGAGGAAACGAAAAATGCTGCATTCAGTTTTAATTACTTTGAATACATCACGATAATCTGAACAAAATATAGTGAATAAAGAAGAGAATACACTGAGTACAGCTCACCATTTTTGAACAATCTGTGATTATAAAGGGTTCTGCATCAATTGTATCCTCATTGGAAACTTCAAGCTGTGGTAAACACAGCCTGTTCAGTGGCATCATTTCACTGTGATATTGGTGCAGGTCTGTGAACAGCTTGCTTGCCAGTCCTTCCTGTGCCCAAGGGAGGAGCGCAATAGCGTGAAACAAACAGGGATATTACAAATCTTAATTTTTGCTGATGCTTTATTACTCTTCAGCATGTAATCAGTACTGTAGGTTAAGACAACATGGTGAAAAGAATTGTTACACTTGCATTGTAAATAAGGACTGTAAGATATATGTGCGAGAATATACTGCCTCTGTAACATACTATGGAGTGCGCACAAACATCCTCATTAATATGCTTCTGAAGCACTGTTGAAAGAATCTGTCAATCTGCGGTTGGGTAAAGATTTTTGTCATTTGTTGTACTGTATTCTCTGTGGAATGGTCGCAGGACACCAGCGGAATTAGTAAGTGGCACGACCCATCTCTTTGAGTGCTGGTTTTACAGCGGCCCTGATGACTGTTGAGTAATTATTTTTAACGATCCACTAATCATCTTGGAACAGTTTCCCGCTGTGCTGTGGTTTTTGGCCTCTGATGAACAGCAATGGCAGGCTGTCCACTTGCCCGGCCACAGTCCATTATAGCCTCCATGCAACATTCAGGGGCCAGGCTAATTACTAATGACCCATGAAAATAGAAATGATCAACATGAAACGAATCACTCACAATATGTCCCTCAAATTATTATTGACGACGGTGCTGGGCCTCAGAGGAATTCAATTCTGCATTAATAAATTAAGATTAGCATTCTGAGTGGGGAGATGTTGTACTGATCAGGCAGAATCACAACGTGCATGCTCTTGAGAAATGTTCTGCATCATTGCTAATGCTCCCTTTTTAGATTATCTCTGCCGAATTATGACAAAGGCCCTCTTCTTTGCACGCAGATGATTTTAGTGTTTCAAAGCTAGACAAAACATTGTGTAATTTAAAGCAGGATTCAAGAAGATGTATGCATTAGAATGGCTTCTCAAAGCATTATCAACTCCAGTGGTTAACTTTAAAAACAAACTTTTATTGAATTTGGCAATGTGCTTTTTGGGTTATTAGTAATATCATGTGGTTCTTGTAAATGCAATGAGGATCTAACATAGTTTGGTACAATGAGAATCTTACATAGTTAGGTATGTTTTCAGTACACTTCAGTGCTTCAAGATTGCCTGAAACAGAACCTCTGATGATTATTACTCCTTTTTGTCAAACAGAACATGGATGCAAAACTATATGGAGGTAACAGTGACTCCTCAAAACAGATCACTGTGTTAATTGTGCACAAGTTGTGGTTAACCATGTGCAGGTGGAGGGTATTGATTAAGTTAATACTTGAGTACATATAAAGAGATACTGGGCATGATCAAATGGGAGAAGAACTAAGTGTGGTAGAAGCGAGAATTGCCGAGTGCTTCCTGACGATCGACCCGGCAAGACTGCAACCGGTATCTAACGCAATTAGGGCCAGTAATGATGCTCCATGGGCTTCATGGTGGAAATGGCTGTCCTGCCAGCTGATTTGCCTGGATCGCGCCCGGCAGCTCCCTCTAACGAAGGGGAGCAGCTCTTAAACCGCTCCCTCTGAACAAACCCCACACAGCATGCAGTTATGCCACCAATGAGTCCTGCACCATGTTTCGGAGATGCCAATCTGGCCAGGCTGCTGGATGCGATGGTGGCGCGACTTGACACCCTGCTCCCCTGAGGGAACCTCTGGTATGGGTATACATGATCGGGGGAGTGGCCTGTTGGACCCATAAGCACTGAGACCCTCAACCCCCTCTCCCCCCAGCCCAAGGGCGACCCCTTGCCGAAGGCACCCAACCCGCCTGACCAGGTCCAACCCTCCCGGGGGCTCCTCCACACACTGTACCATACCCCCTCCCCACTAGGTGGAATCCGAAAGCCGTCAACGGGAGCGGGCTGGTTAGATCAGAAACCTATCCGTGCCCGGCACAGATCCCAATTTTGCCCTCTCCCACAGTCTAACCAGCTCACATGGATCCACGCCGGGCCCAACACTGCCGTTCGATTGAGCCCACTTACTGACAAGGGTTTCGTTGAATTAGAAAGTAAATAGTTGTAATGTTTCACTCGATGACTAAACCTAAACTGAGTAAACACTAGTTTTGGTTTCATCCTTCACTAACTGGCTGCAAAGTATTTCACTATTCCATTCAGCTTGGTCATCATTCCATACTCAGTGATCTGGAATGCAAGCACACTTCATTTGCATAAATAAAGGTCAAATAATAAAAAAGGTCAAAAAACTCTTGAATGTGCACACGACGATGAGTATTAATGCCTAGTTTTGCAATTGCATTCATCCCTAACGTGTGAGGTTTTTGGTCAGTGGTTTCCCCCGGATGATATTAGGTAGATGGTAAGAAGGCATTTTCCAAATGGAAATTTAGGATATATTTTCTTTGGTGTAAAATGTCTCAGGACAGAAAGAACTATTGCGAATAATATTGCACTTTTTCTACAAATATTGGTGAATGGCCTCTATAACTTTAGTTAGTTACTAGTTGACCACCATTAAGATAACAGACATACGAACATATGAATTAGGAGCAGGGGTAGGTCACTCGGCTTTTCGAGTCTGCTCCACTATTCAATAAGATTATGGCTAATCTGATTGTAACCTCAACTACCTTTCACCCCCTTGCTTATCAAGAATCTATCCAGCTCTGCCTTAAAATATATTCAAAGATTCTGTTCCCACTGCATTTTGAGGAAGAGAATTCCACAGACTTATCATCCTCTGAGAGAAAAAAATCTCTTTCCTCTCTGTCCTAATTGGGTGACAGTGACCCCTAGTTCTAGATTCTTGACGCCGATATCGTAATCGGTGATCGGGCAGAGAACCACCTTTCTCCGACCAAATCGGGGGCGGCGCCTGTTTTTGGATGCTTTGCCCCCACCGAAACACCATCATGAGGAGTACGCCGCACACTGTTGGGACAGCCTCAGGACGTCACCTGAAGGCCCTCCCCCGATGCTGACCCCCGGTGGGCTGAGTTCCCGACGTCATGATTCATTTGTGCTCTCAATTTCCGTAAACCTCACGGGGCGGCTGCGGACTGTGCCCAGCGCCACCACAATCGCGGGGGTGGGGGGGGGGGGGGGGGGCGTGCCTGGGGGGGGGGGGCTTCGGCGAGGGATGGAGGGACTGGTGGGGGTTGGTCTGGGGGTGGTGAGGGGGGCGTTACATGGCGGCACTGTCAGGCAGGTCGGGTCCGCGTGCGGCTGGTGCCATGTTGTACAGCACGACCGCTGCAGGTCGTCGCCGTGTGCATACGCGACCACAGACCCGACCATTCTCCAGCTGTTTATGGCGAGGGAGCCCCTCACCAATCCCAGAATTGGTGAGGGTTCGGCGCCAATTTTGGCATCGTAAAATGCCACAGTTCCCACGCTGGCGTCGGTGCTTAGCCGCAAAACCGGAGAATTCAGCCCAAGTTCTCCACATCAATCCTGTCAAGATCGCTCAGGATCTTATATGTTTCAATCAAGTCACCTTATTCTTCTAAACTCCAATGAATACAATCGTAGCTTGTCCAAACTTTCCTCATAAGACAGCCCATCCAATCCAGGTATTAGTTTAGTGAACCTTCTCTGAACAGCTTTCAATGCATTTATATCCTTCCATAAATAAGGAGAAAAATACTGTACAGAGTACATCAGATGTGGTCTCACCAATGCCCATTATAACTGAAGCATAACTTCAGTACTTTTGTATTCCATTCTCCTTGCAAGAAATGATGGGTGCAATTCACCCCAAAAATGCCGAAGGTGTCATTTTCGGTGAGTTTGGTGGTTCTAATGCTGAGATCACAGTCTGTATTCACCCGCACAAATAGTGCAAAAAATGAGCTCCCAGTTGAATTTGATATGCCTGGCTCATTTGGCGTCTGATTCGCCAGACTCATGCCTCAGCTGTTCGCCACCAACAAGGGGGAGCTGCTTTTAAATGCTCCCTCAACACTCACTCCCAGTCAAGAAACGACGATGGCAGTACGGAGACCAGCTCCTCGCTTTGGGGATGCCGACCTTGAGCGGCTTCTCGATGCAATGGATGAGAGGCAGGGCACCCTGTTCCTCTGAGGGGGTCGGAGAACTAGCAGCAGTGTCAGCAATGCCACCTGGGAGATAGTGGCAGCTGCATTGAGCGCGGGCAACATTACCAGGAAGACTGCCGTCCAATGTCGAAAGAAGACAAAAGATCTCCAATAAGCTGCAAGGGTAAGTTGCCACCTATCTCATGGTATCAGTCCCGCCTGCCACTCTTCAATTTCCCAAAACAGCCCCCCACCCCCCGCCACCCCAATCAACTGGCTGACACCTCGCACCCTCCCAACATCTAATCTTCAAGCTTGTTCCTCAGGACTTCCTGGCACCCACCAGAACAACCTCTTCATGTCTCGACGTGGTGCCTCCACATGCCACCTGCTATAGACCCCTGACCCATGAAGCCTGTGGTTCACAATGTCTCCTCTTTGTCTTCGCAGGTGAAGATAAGAGGGAAAGGGCGAAGGCAGGTTGTGGGGTGCCAGAGATATGAGTCCTCACCCACAATGAGGAACAGAGATCACGGGCTGGATTCTCCGGTCAGCGACGCTGAAATCGCATTCGACGATTGGCCGAAGAATCACATTTTCCAAGCACATCGGGGGCGGCGCCGCTTTCGCGATGGTCCGCTCCCTCCAAAGCGGTGCACTCGGAGAGTATGCCGCGCCACGTATCGATGGCCTCAGGACATTGCCTGAGGCACGCCTCACGATGCTCTGTCCCCGACCAGCCGAGTTCCCGACGGCGTTGGTCGCGTGTGGTCTGATCCATCAGGAACTCGGCGTGATGGCTGCACACTCAGTCCAGCGCCGCCACAGCCTGGGGAGGGCCGATCCGCGGCCAGGGGGGGACCGTATTAGGGGCTGGGGCACTGTGGGGGGGTGTTCCGGGGTGCGCGAGCCGGGCAAAGGGGAGCACTATTTCATGGGATGGGTCCACGAGTGGCCTCCGCCATGTAATACGACACGGCCGCTGCAGGCCGCCGCGGAGCGCAAGTGCGGCCACGGACCTAGCAATTCTCCGGGCCATATCAGCAGCTAGTGCTGGTTGTTCTATGCTGCTGGCATGCTGACCTCCGGCAAAACGGATAATCAGTGGCCGTTTTAAGCCATGTTTTCCCACCGCTCCCACGCCGGCGTAAGAACATAGCCCCAGAATCGGAGAATCCAGCCCCACCTGCTTGCCCAACAGGAGATCAGTGACCGGCAGCGAATTTGACCTGTGCCAGAGAAATGAGGATCCATTGTCTCTTCACCCAGATAATCGGTCTCAAGTGAAGTAAAGCTTTGAGTCTGGATGTCATCCAGATTCAAAACGTTCGCCCTTCTCTCTCCACAGATGCTGTCAGACCGGGTGAGATTGTTCAGTATTTTCTGTTTATGTTTCAGATTCCAGCATGCACAATAATTTGCTTTTGTCTCAAATGAGGTGTTGATGTCCCACCATTTATCCACCCTTTCACTGATCACATGTCCAGTGTCTCGCAGGATCACCATCTGAATGAGGCCGGGCCATCCAAAGTCATGCCCCCCCACTCCCCCACCTCAAACCAAGAGGTGGGAGTATATGTAATATATGTTACTCATTTGTTTATGCCGAGTTAGACTTAACTTTGATGATGAATATTCAAAGTCTTCCAGTGGTAACAAATTATTCATTGAGTAACTAATTAATTTACTTGTGAGTTCATTTCTTCAATAATTTTACAAGTAGTCAAATTAAACAAGATTGAATTAGATTAACAATGAATATAATAATAATCTTTTATTGTCACAAGTATGAAGTTGCTGTGAAAAGCCCCTAGTCGCCACATTCCGGCGCCTGTTCGGGTAAGCTGGTACGGGAATTGAACCCGTGCTGCTGGCCTTAATTCTGCATTACAAACCAGCTGTCGAACCCACTGAGCTAAACCAGCCCCTGTGTACTCTACACTCTGATCTTACTATACTTCTGTTCTCTAGCTACAACACACACGAAGAGAAGAGCGGGAAACAGATTGAGCTTGTTTATAGGCAGCATGGTAGCATAGTGGTTAGCACAGTTGCTTCACAGCTCCAGGTCCCAGGTTCGATTCCCGGCTTGGGTCACTGTCTGTGCGGAGTCTGCACGTTCTCCCTGTGTCTGCGTGGGTTTCCTCCGGTGCTCTGGTTTCCTCCCAAAGTCCAAAGATGTGCAGGTTAGGTGGATTGGCCATGCTAAATTGTTCTTCGTGTTCAAAAGGTTGGGTTAGGTTACGCGGATAGGGTGGAGGTGTGGGCTTGGGTAGGGTGCTCTTTCCAAGGGCCGGTGCAGACTTGATGGGCCGAATGGCCTCCTTCTGCACTGTAAATTCTTTGATATACTCCCTGCTAGTGTTGCCCTCTAGTAATCATCTGACTGTACTGACTGTACATTAACCCTTCATGTATTTACATATACAGAGATCACTACAAACACCTCAGAGGAGAACTCCGTAGAGAACATCAACAATGCGCCGCAGCTATCACCCGCATCTCCACCATCGCAGAGACACACACCTCGGTGTGTGAGATTAGTAGACAGGCTTCTGGGACACAATCTGGTGAGCACCACATAACTGCTGATGCACATCCATTGGACGCAGGAACATCCAGCAGATGCCTTGCCTCTGGACAAGGTTCTCCCTGAGCTGCTACAGTTGATAAGCCAGAGCCATGAGGTTCAGGAGGGGGTGACAATGACATTCCCGCAACTGCAAGGCGGATTGGAGGAGTCACAAAGTCTTCAGGTACAGGAGATGGTGCCGGCATTGCATAGCACCCACACTGATAGAGTGGCACACGCAGTGGAAAACCGCAGTGGAGCATGACATCCAAACCATGAGTGGTGGCGTCCAGGTCGTGGCTCAGTCTCTGACTACTATGGCTGAGGGCCTTGACATCACGTCCTATTCACTGAGGGACATGTCCCAGACACAGACTCAGGTGAACATTGCCGGGGCACTCCAGTCACTGAGGAACATTGATGAGGCTTCAACACCACAGTGGAGACAATGGGGGGCCTCCAGGACTGGTATTGTCAGATGGCTCAGAGGCTTCTGGAGATCACTCCAGCTGCTCCTCCATCATCTGGAGTCACCCAGGACCCTACGGATACCTACAGAGAGGAAGAAGCACTGGAGCTCATCCTGGGGCCTTCCACCAAGGAGAGGCAGGCAACCTCCAGTCCTTATGAATCCCTCTCTCCTGACACTGGTGCATCTCAAGGGCAGCGGGCAGAACAGGTGGGAGAATGACACATGTAACACCAGTAAGTAGGCCGGGGCCCACCAGCTCCAGGCCATCCAGAGGATGCATCAAAGGCCACAGGACGTGGAAAGGAGCAGGCTGCCTCCACCTCTGATGTGCATCCCGGGGACACACCTCGACATAGCTCTGGATCACGGAGGATCAAATAGTTTTAGCAGCACTGAGTGGCATTGGCGAGGTCAGTATCCGTAATTGTATAATAATAATAATCTTTAATGTCACAAGTAGGCTTCCATTAACGCTACAATGAAGTTACTGTGAAAAGCCCCTGGTCGCCAGATTCCGGCACCTGTTCGGGTACATGGAGGGAGAATTCAGGATGTTCAAGTTAACTAACAGCACTTCTTTCGGGACTTGCGGGGGGAAACCAGAGCACCTGGAGGATACCTATGCAGACACGGGGAGAACGTGCAGACTCCGCACAGACAGTGACCCAAGCCGGGAATCGAACATGGGACCCTGGCCTGTGAAGCAACAGCGTTAACCACTGTGCTACCATGCCGGAAGTAGGAATGGATAATTGTTGCACTAAAATGTTCATCAGTAAAACAGTTCACACCTGTAACGTGTAACACCTCTGTCATTCTAATCTTCACAACAGGGTTGGTCTCTAGACACACTGACTTGTCGAGTTGGATCCTTGCCGCCTGTACTCCAGCCTCTGGGTTTTCCTTGGGCTTGTCCTTCAGCATTCCAGGTCTTCCTCATCCTCCTCAGATGAGACTGCATGTTCCTCCTCCTCCTTCTTGTCCAGAATGTCGCCTCGCTGCTGCGCCAAGTCGTGGAAGGCATTACAGACTACAACAAAGCGGGAGACTCTTTTGAGGCTGCATTGCAATGCACCGCCAGATTGGTACAGGCAACGGAGACACATTTTGAGTAGCCCAATGACAGAACGGGTGGCAGTGTGGGCCTCATTATAATGGGTCTCCACCTCAGACTCAGGCCTCTGAATTGATGTCATCAGACATGAAAATGAAATGAAATGAAAATGAAATGAAAATCGCTTATTGTCACGAGTAGGCTTCAATGAAGCTACTGTGAAAAGCCCCTAGTCGCCACATTCCGGCGCCTGTTCGGGGAGGCTGGTACGGGAATGGGAGGGCATGACATGGGAGGGCAACTATCATGGAGCCAAAGAAAATGGTACTAAATGGGTGAGGTACTAAATGAGGTATTAAATGAGTACTTTGCATCAGTAATCACCAAAGAAAAGGACTTGGTGGATGATGAGTCTCCATCACATTGAGATCAAAAGGGAGGAGGTGTTGGGCATCTTGAAAAACATTAAGATACATAAGTCCCCAGGGCCTAATGGGATTTACCCTATAATACTGAGGGAGGCCAGGGAGAAACTTTTTGGGGCCTGTTTTTGAAAACTCACCACTATTCTTAGAAGTCCCCCTATACCAAAAAGGGCCGACATTCTAAATGGTGAACAGTGTTTCTCACTCCCTGACTCTGATGCAAGCTTCGGTGGGTGCTATTCAGGTCAAACTATGTTTTCAAGTTATCCCCTGGTGTAACCCACACCTTCACCGAAGATTTCATCTACTTACCACTTAGTAGCATCGATCCTGGGTCCCACATTGCTAAGTAAGTAAAGTAGACTAATAACCACTGTTTCAGGTTAAACTTTTAAGTTATTTTATTATTATATATTTTTTTCTCTTTTTAAAAGATGCAATCACTGTCTTTACAGAAAAGTAAAAATATCTTGCTTCTGGATCCTTCTGGTTGGTTGAAGGGACCTTCAGGCCCAACTTGACAATCAATCTTCTTTAAAGTCTGGTCTTCTTTAGATGTATTCGCTGATGAGCTCGGTTGCTATGTCCTATCTTTCCCATGTACCGAGCTGTGAGAGCTGGCTATGCTGGCTATCTCTGAGCTGACTCTAAGCTGAATCTGCCTCCTCTTTAAATTCTAGTCTTCCTTAAATGTATTAGCTATTTTAACTCGGCTGCTCTGCCCTGTCTCTTTCCCATGACCGAGCTGACTTTAATGTGACTCTAGCTGCTTCTCTTGTTCCTTCTCTGCTTCTCTCTCTCTCCCTCTGAGCTCTGGTTCTTGTTCTGGTTCTGCCTGCTATCCCCTTTCTTTGGTTTATATTCTCTTTCTAACAGTTAAGTTTTTATGACGTTATTGTAAAGTAACTCTTATTTTCTTTGATTGTAAAAAGTATCTTTGATCTAAACTTTCTAATCCAACTAAGTATTCATTTTGACATGACTTCATCTCATAGATCTGATTACATTGTTTCCTTTGTGATGTTCAAAATGCTTTGACTTCAAGAGGTGTTACTTTTAATTCCTGTCATTTCTATAGTTTTATTTTCCAATTGTGTCCTCAGCTCAATTTTGACTTTGATTTTGGCTTTGAATTATGTTTCTCGTAGACTGATAGTCTCCAGTCTTCTTTAATTTACCTGGTTTAGAAAATTTTCACACCTCGAATTCTCACCAAATTCAACTGAACCTCATCCTTTTCTTTCTAGATCCTTACTAAGATAGTTACCGTCAATGAAGGTGTGAGCCATTGTTTTTGGCTTCATTCAAAATCCTGTTTGTCTTGTTTGCTAAGTCTTCCTGACCAAGGATATCTGCATTTTACAATCCTTCCCTGACAGCTGCTGTTAACCCTTTGTGGGATCTTGCCCTGTATCCTCTCATGTTTCTCTCAGACCAGATATTGCCAGACTTCCATGTTTCAAATGACACATCTTTCCATATTTCCAATAACAGGCCTTGACAGAAATCTTTGTATCCGGACTGGCTACAGGTGAGGTCTGAGAGGACTGGAGAATAGTTAATGCTGTTCCTTTGTTTAAGAAGGGGAGCAAGGATAATCTAGGAAATTATAGGCCGGTGAGCCTTAGGAGGTAGGGAAATTATTGGAGAGGATTCTTCTATACAGGGTTGGACTGGTTTGTGTTGGATTTGTTTATTGTCACGTGTACCGAGGTACAGTGAAAAGTATTTTTCTGCGAGCAGCTCAACATAAGTACATGAAAAGAAAAGGAAATAAAAGAAAATACATAATAGGGCAACACAAGGTACACAAGGTAACTACATAAGCAACGGCATCGGATGAAGCATACAGGGGTGTAGTGTGAATGAGGTCAGCCCATAAGAGGGTCATTTAGGAGTCTGGTAACAGCGGGGAAGAAGCTGTTTTTGAGCCTGTTCGTTCGTGTTTTCAGACTTCTGTGTCGCCTGCCCGATGGAAGAAGTTGGAAGAGTGAGTAGGCCGGCTGGGAGGGGTCTTTGATTATGCTGCCCACTTTCCCCAGGCAGCGGGAGGTGTAGATGGAGTCAATGGATGGGAGGCAGGTTTGTGTGATGGACTGGGCGGTGTTCACGACTCTCTGAAGTTTCTTGCGGTTCTGGACCGAGCAGTTGCCATTACCAGGCTGTGGTGCAGCTGATAGGATGCTTTCCATGGTGCATCTATAAAAGTTGGTGAGAGTTAATGTGGACATGCTGAATTTCATTAGTTTCCTGAGGAAGAATAGGCGCTGTTGTGCTTTCTTGGTGGTAGCGGCGACGTGGGTGGACCAGGACAGATTTTTTGGAGATGTGTACCCCTAGGAATTTGAAACTGCTAACCATCTCCACTTCGGCCCCGTTGATGCTGACAGGGATGTGTCCAGTACTTTGCTTCCTGAAGTCAATGACCAGCTCTTTAGTTTTGCATGCATTGAGGGAGAGATTGTTGTTGCTGCACCACTCCATTAGGTTCTCTATCTCCCTCCTGTATTCTGACTCGTTTTTCGAGATCCAGCCCACTATGGTCGTATTGTTAGCAAACTTGTAGATGGAGTTGGAACCAAATTTTGCCACACAGTTGTGTGGGATTTACTCCCGCTTGCAAGCAAGTGGATGTATTAATGAGAAGCAGCATGGTTTTGCGAAGACGAGGTTGTGTCTCACTAACTTGATCGAGTTTTTCGAGGAAGCGACGAAGGTGATTGATGAAGGTAGATGTTGTTTACATGGACTTCAGTAAGACCTTTGACATAGTCCCTCATGGCAGACTGGTACAGAAAGTGGATACAGAATTGGCTCGGTCATGGAAGACAGAGGGTAACAGTGGAAGGGTGCTTTTCTGAATGAAGGACTGTGGCTAGTGGTTTTCCCCAGGGATCAGTGTTGGGACCTTTGCTCCTGGTAGTATAGAGAAATGATTTGGAGGAAAATCTAACTGGTCTGATCAGTAAGTTTGCGGACAACACAAAGGTTGGTGGAATTGTGGATAGCAGTGAGGACTGTCAGAGGGTACAGGAGGATATAGATTGGTTGGAGACTTGGGCGGAGAGATGGCAGATGGAGTTTAATCTGGACAAATGGAACGCCCAATGCACTGTGGGAAATTTACAGTATATGGCAGAACCCTTACTGGCATTGACAGGCAGAGGGATCTGGGTGTACAGGTCCACAGGTTACTGAAAGTGGCAACTCATGTGGAGAAGGTAGTCAAGGGCAGCACGGTCGCACAGTGGTTAGCACAGTTGCTTCACAGCTCCAGGGTCCCAGGTTCGATACCCGGCTTGGATCACTGCCTGTGCAGAGTTTGCACGTTCTCCCCGTGTCTACGTGGGTTTCCTCCGGGTGCTTCGGTTTGCTGCCACAGTCCAAAGATGTGCAAGTTAGGTGGATTGGCCAGGATAAATTGCCCTTAATGTCCAAAAAAGGTTAGCTGGGGTTCCGGGGATAGGGTGGAGGTGTGGGCTCAAGTAGGGTACTCTTTCCAAGAGGCCGGTGCAGACTTGATGGGCCGAATGCCCTCCTCCTGCACTGTAAATTCTATGATTCTAAGAAGGCATATGGCATGCTTGCCTTCATTGATCGGAACATTGAGTATAAAAATTGGCAAGTCATGCTGCAGCTCCATAGAACCGTAGTTAGACCACACTTGGAATATAGGGCGGGATTCTGTGATCCTGAGGCTAAGTGTTGACGCCGTCGGAAACGCCGTCGCGTTTCCCGACGACGTAAACACGGCCTCAGGATCAGCAATTCTGGCCCCTATAGGGGGCCAGCACGGCACTGGAGCGGTTCGTGCCGCTCCAGCTGCTGATCCCGGCGCGAACTGGGCGCCGCGGGTTCTGCGCATGCGCAGTGGCATCGGCGCCAACGCGCGCATGCGCAGTGGCATTGGCGCCAACGCGCGCATGCGCAGTGGCTTCCTTCAGTGCGCCGGCCCCGACGCAACATGTCGCAGGACTACAGGGGCCGGCGCACAAGAAATGAGACCCCCAGCCCGAGAGGCCGGCCCTCCGATCGGTGGGCCCTGATCGCGGGCCAGGCCACATCGGAGGCCCCCCACAGGCCGTCCCCCGACTCTTCCACGCCAAGTTCCCGCTGGCTGAGAGCAGGTGTGGACAGCGCCTGCGGGACTCAGCATTTTTACGATGGCCGCTCGGCCCATCCTGGGCCCAGAATCGGTGGTCCAGCTGCGTAGAGCGGACCCCAACCGGCGCTGCGCCAACCACTCCAGCGCCAATTCTCCGCTCTGTGGAGAATCGTGTGTCGGCGTCGGGGCAGCATGGCGTGATTCGCACCGGTCGCAGGGATTCTCCGGCCCGGACCGGGCTGAGAGTATCCCGCCCATAGTGTTCAATTTTGATTGTCACACTGCCAGAAGGGTGTGGAGGTTTTGGAGAGGGTACAGAAGAGATTTATCAGGCTGTTGCCTGGTATGGAGGGTGTTAGCTATGAGGAGCGGTTGGGCAAACTCGGTTTGCTCCCACTAGATCGACGGAGGTTGAGGCGGGACCTGATAGAATCTACAAAATTAGAGTGGCTAGTCAGAAGCCTTTTCCCAGGATGGAAGAGTCAATTACTATGGGATATAGGTTTAAGGTGAAAGGGGCAAAGTTTAGAGGAGATGTGTGAAGGAAGTTTTTTACACAGAGGATAGTGGGTGCCTCGAACTGGCTGCCAGAGGAGGTGGTGGAAGCAGTATGACAGTGACGTTTAAGGGACATCCTGACAAATACAGGAATAGGATGGGAATAGAGGAATACCGACCCTGGAAGTGTAGACAATTTTAGGTTAGGCGGGCAGTGTGGTCGGCGTAGGCTTGGAGGGCTGAAGGGCCTGTTCCTGTGCTGTACTTTTCTTTGTTCTTTGTTCTAACTTTAACATGAGCTTGTGCACTATTTTAAACCTGAGTACTGGAATAGAGCTAAACCATTTACCCACCAAATACCTTCCCCTATGGTAGAGCAATCAAAATCCTGGAATTCCCTCTCTAACAACACTGTGGCTGTACCTACACCATATGGACTGCAGCAATTCAAGAAGGCCATTCAACCTTCTCGAGGGTAATTAGGTATGGGCAATAAATGCTGGCCTAGCCAGCGAAGCCCACAACCTATGAATGAATAAAAATTAGTAAGAATCAATTGCTACTGGGTGAAGAAGATAGGAAAAGCAAAGGGAAAGGAATATCTCTTTCCCCTCTTCACCAAACTTCCCGCTCACCAAATGTCCAGGTATGCATTAGGTTCCAAAGCCGCACTCATCAGCAGACTACTGACACTTAGTTGAAAGGTGACTCGAAAGACTCAGAAACACAGCAAACTCAACTTCTGTCATGTCACCCTTCATTAAACTTGTAAGATGATGCGTTTCAGGGGCGGGATTCTCCGTAATGAATGGAAATTGCTTATTGTCACGAGTAGGCTTCAATGAAGTTACTGTGAAAAGCCCCTAGTCGCCACATTCCGCCGCCTGTTCGGGGAGACTGGTACGGGAATCGAACCGTGCTGCTGGCCTGCCTTGGTTTGCTTTAAAAGCCAGCGATTTAGCCTAGTGTTAATCGGCGCGATGTCCGCCGACGGGCGCCAAAAACAGCGCAAATCAGTCCGGTATCGCGCCACCCCAAAGGTGCGGAATTCTCCACATCTTGAGGGGCCGGGCCCTTTCCTTGAGGGGCTAGGCCCACGCCGGACTGATTTCTGCCCCGCCAGCTGGCGGAAAAGGCCTTTGGTGCCACGCCAGCCAGCGCGGAAATGACTTTGCCGGGCGACGCATGCGCGGGAGCGTCAGCGGCCGCTCACGGCATCCCCGCGCGTGCGCAGTGGAGGGGATCTCTTCCGCCTCTGCCATAGTGGAGACCATGGCGAAGGCGGAAGGAAAAGAGTGCCCCTACGGCAGAGGCCCGCCCGCCGATCGGTGGGCCCCGATCGCGGGCCAGGCCACCGTGGGGGCACCCCCCGGGGCCAGATCGGCCCGCGCTCCCCCAGGACCCCGGAGCCCACCCGCGCCGCCGTGTCCCGTCGTCCCAAAGGTGGTTCAATCCACGCCGGCTGGCAGTGGCGGGACTTCGGCCCATCGCGGACCGGAGAATTGCCGGGGGATTCCCGCCAACCGGCGCAGCGCGATTCCCGCCCTCGCCGAATATCTGGTGGCGGAGAATTCGGCGCCGAATATCCGGGGGCGGGATTCACGCCACCCCCCGGCGATTCTCCGACCCGGTGGGGGGGTCGGAGAATCGCGCCCCAGATCTGGTTTATATTCGGAAGATTTATATTCGGAAGAAATGTCTTATTAATAAGTTTGAAAAATGGATTGAATTCAACCCAGATTGATGAGACAGAAGGTTCAGAAGAACATATGGAATAGGAGCAGGAGTACACCATATGGCCCTTTGAGCTACTCCGCTAGTCAGTATGGTCATGGCTGCTCTTCAGCTTCAACTTCCATTTCCCGCCGACTCCCCATATCCCTTGATTCCAAAAGAGACCAAAGATCTGTCTGTCTCAGTCTTAAATTCAGTGATGGAGCATCCACAATCTGCTGGGATAGAGAATCCCAAAGTTTTCCAACCATTTGAGTGAAGAAATGTCTTCTTATCTCTGTCCCAAATGATTGCCCTCTTATTTCAAGACTATGTCCCCTTGTTCTAGATTTCCAAGCCAGGGGAAGCAACCGCTCAGGGTCTACCCTGTCAAGGCTCTTCAGAATCCTGTATGTTTTAATGAGGTTGCCTCTCATGCTTCTAATCTCCAGAATATATAGTCCATTCTCAGCATATTATCACAGGGCAAGCCATCCATTCCAGGGACCAAAATAGTGAACATTTGCCGTACCACATCCAAGTATATCCTTTTGTAAATATGATGGCCAAAGCTATGCACAGCACTCCAGGTGTGGCCTCATCAAAACCCTTTTCAGCTGGAGCAAGATTTATTTATTCTTGTACGCCATTCCACTTGCAATAAGCGTTCTCCAAGGTGGCCTTCAGGACGCGCGACAATGCAGAATCGCCAAACAGAAACATATAGCCAAGTTCCGCACACATGAGTACGGCCTCAACCGGGACCTTGGATTCATGTCGCATTACATTCACCCCCCACCATCTGGCCTGGCCTTGCAAAATCCTACCAACTGTCCTGGCTTGAGACAATTCACATCTCTTTAATCTGGGATTACCCCTCTCTCTGGATCTGTAAAGACTTCATTACCTGCAAATGCTCACATTCAAAGCATTGTCTTGCATCTTTGACTTTGTCTATATATATGTTTCTGGAACCTACCTCTTCATTCACCTGAGGAAGGAGCAGCGCTCTGAAAGTTATTGATTTGAAAAAAACCTGTTGGACTTTAACCTGGTGTTGTAAGACTTCGTACTGTGCTCACCCCAGTCCAACGCCGGCATCTCCACATCATGGCTACCATTGACACCGCAAACTACCGGTTCAAAGTGGAGAGGATCTCCAAGAAGATTGCACATATAGACACTGACATTAAGTTTCTACAAAGATGCAAGAAAGCAGACAAGATCCCGAAAGGGCTACAGATCACAAACCCACTCAAGTCTGTCATGATATGCACTCATGCACATAATGAGATACAGACAGGCAGGGACAGACACCCAGTACAGCCAATCAACACACAGGACAGAACACAACCAATCACCAGGCAGAACACTAGAGGGGAGTTTCTCACTATTAAACACAGGAGGCATCAGCACTCTGCCTCTTTCCACTGGTGACAACTGTAGTGACAGTCAGGGTGTATATATCAGTGAGCACCTTCTACACTTGGTCTGGTCTCGTTAGTTATAGTTAGCACACTTAGATTAGTAGAGTGTCAATCCACAGCAAGATGTGTGCACTGCTCAGAAAGTTCAATGAAGCGTATTAAACTTACATCAAAGTTCGGTGTCTACTTTCAAGTACAACTGCATCCAGTTGCGGTCCGTGTTACCCCAGGGTGACTAACACAACATAGAATTTCATAGAATTTACAATGCAGAAGGAGGCCATTCGGCCCATCGAGCCTGCACTGGCTCTTGGAAAGAGCACCCTACCCAAGCCCACACCTCCAGCCTATCCCCATAACCCAGTAACCCCACCCAACAATGAGGGCAATTTTGGACACTAAGGGCAATTTATCATGGCCAATCCACCTAACCTGCACATCTTTGGACTGTGGGAGGAAACCGGAGCACCCGGAGGAAACCCACGCACACACTGGGAGAACATGCAGACTCCGCACAGACAGTGACCCAAGCCGGGAATCGAACCTGGGACCCTGGAGCTGTGAAGTGATTGTGTTAACCACCATGCTACCGTGCTGCCCTTACATGATACCAGTAGTCTACTTTCTCTAAGTGGTTTACCTCGAGTGGTTCCGTGACGACCAGCAAGTGCCTTCCAGCGGCATGGAGAAGTACCAGACCCCTCCACAGCTCCGGATCTCCGGCAATCTCGGTGGCAACTGGCGGGTCTTCAAGCTGAGGTTCCTTCTCTACATTGAGGCCTCAGGCCTCGAGGATGCGTCCGATGCCAGAAAAATTGTTCTGCTCCTATCAACTGCGGGGGACCAAGCCATCCAGATTTTCAACTCGCTTGATTTTACCGACGGCCAGGACAGACCAAATTCAAGACCGTTTTAGCGAAATTCGACAGTCACTGTGAAGTCGAGACAAATGAAAGCTTTGAGCGCTATGTCTTCCAGCAACGCCTTCAGGGAAAGGATGAACCTTTCCAATCCTTTCTAATTCATCTCCGTATATTAGTGCAGTCCTGCAATTATGGTGACACCGCTGATTCCATCATCAGGGATCAGACCGTGTTTTGGGTGCACTCCGATTCTTTGCGGGAGCAACTCCTCAAAATTAAGCACATGACCCTGCCAGTCGCAATCGAGACGTGTAAAGTGCATGAACAGGCGAGAAATCAGTACACCCGTTACAAATCGGCAGAACATGAACAACTTGCCTCCCACGAGGCAGAGTGTACAGGCCATCGCCCGGATGCAGCGCCTCAATATCGATGAAGGCGGCCATTTTGCGCGCTTTTCCCAAGGCCCCATGCATGCGCAACATGAACGGGAGAACGAAGCGGCCGAAGACCAAACTGCGCAGGTGCGAACGTCGGCTGACCAAATTGCGCATGTGCGATGATGCACGGAGCGTAACGACGTCAACGTCATGACGTGCCAGTTCTGCGGCACCGCCCATTTAAAGCGGCAATGCCCTGCAAATGGCAGGCGATGTTTAAATTGTGGGAAGCCTGGACATTATGCAACCTTGTGCAGGTCTGCACCACCAGTCAAGGGCCAGCGATCCCACTTCCAACGCAAGCGCGTTCGATGTGTACAGCAAGGTCGACTGGATTCTGATCCTGGTAGCACTGCGGATCCAGAGGACGACAGCCTGGAGTCCCCATTTCGTGTGGCCATCATCATTATATGTGACTATGCTTCCTCAAATTCAGCAAGACGCCTATCTATCCTCAATGTGGATTCCGCGGACGAATGGCGTGCTGTCATACATGTAAATCAATGCAGCATCCAGTTCAAGCTGGACACTGGTGCTTCTGCCAATCTCATCTCTCAAGCTGATTTTGACCACATTAAAAAGCAACCCAAAATTCTTCCACCAGCCTGCCAGCTCCTCGATTATAATGGCAGTGCCATAACTGCATTAGGATCTTGTCATCTATTTGTCTCCAACAAGACCATCAATGCCACACTGCGATTCGAAATTGTCAAGCCTGATAAGGCATCCCTGCTCGGTGCCCATGCATGCAAGCTACTCAACCTCGTACAGCGAGTCCATGCCATGTCCTCTGCCAATGTGGATCTTCAGGCTGACATTGATGACATCCTGGCACAATACCCGGATGTGTTTAGTGGAATGGGTACTCTGCCATACTGCTACAAGATCTTACTCAGGTCTGATGTCACGCCTGTAATCCATGCACCACGCTGGGTGCCGTCTCCTCTAAAGGAACGTTTAAAGGCACAGCTGCAGGAGCTCCAAAACCACGGCATAATCTCCAAAGTGACGGAACCGACTGACTGGGTCAGCTCGATGGTCTGTGTGAAGAAGCCCTCAGGTGAGTTGCGGCTAAGCATAGATCCCAAAGATCTTAACCGGAACATAATGCGGGAACACTACCCGATCCCGAAGCGGGAAGAACTGACCAGTGAGATGGCACATGCCAAATTCTTCATGAAGCTAGATGCATCGCATGGTTTCTGGCAGATACAACTGGACGAATCCAGCAGGAAGCTCTGCACGTTCAACACACCATTTGGCAGGTACTGTTATAACCGTTTGCTGTTCGGCATTGTTTCAGCCTCTGAAATCTTCCACAGGATCATGGAGCAGATGATGGAGGGCATTGAGGGTGTTCGTGTCTCCGTAGATGATGTAATCATACGGCCCACGACCCCCGAGGAACACATATCTCGTCTCAAACAAGTCTTTCGATGTGTCCATGCAAACGGCCTCAAGCTGAACAAGGCCAAGTGCTCCTTTGGCATGTCATCCATCAAGTTCTTGGGCGACCAAATATCCCAGCAGGGTGTGCGACCAGATTCGGACAAAGTCAAGGCCATTAACACCATGAAGACCCCAGAAGGCAAAAAGGTGGTACTACGCTTCCTCGGTATGTTGAAGTTCTTGGGAAAATTCATTTCCAACCTGGCCTCACGCATCACGGCTCTCAGGCATCTGGTGAAGAATTCCACTGCATTCCAATGGCTACCCTCACATCAAGCAGAGTGGCTCGAGCTTAAGGCAAAGCTCACCACTGCTCCAGTACTCGTGTTTTCTGACCCAGACAGGGAGACAAAAATCTCCAGGGACGCAAGCCAGGACGGCATTGGTGCGGTGCTCCTTCAGAAGGATGACTCCTCGTCCTGGTCTCCAGTTGCTTATGCGTCAAGGGCCATGACTCTTACTGAACAGAGGTATGCCCAGATAGAAAAAGAGTGCCTGGGCCTCCTAACCGCATTGTAAAGTTCCATGACTCCGTCTACGGTCTACCAACCTTCGCAGTGGAGACTGACCACAGGCCCTTGGTCCATATCATTCATTTTTTAAAAATATATATATTTATTAAAGTTTTTAACACACTTTTTCTCCCTTACAAACAATAATCACCCCCCCCCCCCGTAACAAAAAAAAAAGAAACGAGAAATCGCGCGGAGCAAGATATATACATGGCATAATAGTGTATTTACATAGCTTTGTACACTGGCTCTCTCCCGTACGTGCCAGTTTCCCCGACTCTTCATGTTATCTCTTGCTCATCCACCCCTCCAGGCAGCTCCCCCTCCCCCTCCCCCCCTCCCCGGACGTCCCCCCCCCCCCCCAAGGTTGCTGCTGCTGTTGACCGACCCTCCTCTAATGCTCCGCGAGTTAGTCTAGGAACGGTTGCCACCGCCTGTAGAACCCCTGCGCAGACCCTCTCAAGGCGAACTTAATCCTCTCCAACTTTATGAACCCAGCCATATCGTTTATCCAGGCCTCCACGCTGGGGGGCTTTGCCTCCTTCCACATTAGCAAGATCCTTTGCCGGGCTACTAGGGACGCAAAGGCCAGAATGCCGGCCTCATGCCTCCTGCACTCCCGGTTCGTCCACTACTCCGAATATTGCTAGCCCCCAGCTTGGCTTGACCCGGACTTTCAACACCTGAGATATTGCTCCCGCCACTCCTCTCCAGAACCCCTCCAGTGCCGGGCATGACCAAAACATATGGACATGGTTCGCCGGGCTCCCTGAGCGCCTTCCACATCTGTCCTCTACCCAAAAGAACCTGCTCAACCTTGCCCCCGTCAGGTGAGCTCTGTGGACCACCTTAAATTGTATCAGGCTGAGCCTGGCACACGAGGAGGAGGAATTAACCCTACCCAGGGCATCAGCCCACAGAACTTCCTCGATCTCCTCCCCCAGTTCCTCCTCCCATTTACCCTTCAACTCTTCTACCAGCGCTTCCCCCTCTTCTTTCATCTCCTGGTGTATTGCCGACACCTTGCCGTCCCCGACCCATGCGCCCGAGATCACCCTGTCTTGAATTTCTTGTGCCGGGAGCAACGGGAATTACCTCACCTGTCGCCTCACAAAAGCCCTCACCTGCATATATCTAAAGGCATTTCCCGGGGGTAACTCAAACTTCTCCTCCAGTGCCCCTAGGCTCGCAAACGTTCCGTCAATGAACAGGTTCCCATTCTTCTGGTCCCCGCCCGATGCCAGCTCTGGAACCCCCCGTCCATCTTCCCCGGGACAAACCGATGGTTACCCCTGATCGGGGACCACACCGATGCCCCCATTGCACCCCTGTGCCGTCTCCACTGGCCCCAGATCCTTAGCGTTGCCGCCACCACCGGGCTCGTGGTATACTTTGTCGGCGAGAGCGGCAGCGGTGCCCCCAGGCTCGTTCCTTTGCAGGACGCCATCTCCATCCTCTTCCATGCCGCCCCCTCTCCCTCCATAACCCACTTGCGGATCATCGACACATTTGCTGCCCAGTAGTAGCTCCCCAGGTTTGGCAGCGTCAACCCTCCTCGGTCCCTACTGCGTTCCAGGAACCCTCTCCTTACCCTCGGGGTCTTATTCGCCCACACAAACCCCATAATACTCCTGCCTACTCTCTTAAAAATGGCCTTAGTGATCACGATGGGAAGGCACTGAAACACAAACAAAAATCTCGGAAGGACCACCATTTTGACCGATTGCACTCTACCCGCCAGCGAGAGCGGTAGCATTTCCCATCTTTTAAAATCCTCCTCCATTTGCTCCACCAACCTCGTAAGATTCAGTTTATGTAGGGCCCCCCAACTCCTGGCTATCTGGATCCCCAGATACCGAAAGCTCCCCTCCGCCCTCCTCAGCGGTAGGTCCCCTATCCCTCTTTCTTGGTCCCCCGCCTACAATACAAAGAGCTCGCTCTTCCCTACATTGAGCTTATAGCCCGAAAACTCCCCAAACTCCCTTAGAGTCTGCATGACCTCCACCATCCCCTCCATTGGATCAGCCACGTACAGCAACAGGTCATCCGCATATAGCGACACCCGATGCTCTTCTCCCCCTCGGACCACCCCCCTCCATTTATTAGACTCCCTCAATGACATGGCCAATGGTTCGATCGCCGATGCGAACAACAGGGGGGACAGGGGGCACCCCTGCCTCGTCCCTCGGTACAGCCGAAAGTCCTCCGACCTCCGCCGGTTCGTCACGACACTCGCCACCGGGGCTCTGTAAAGGAGCTTAACCCAATTGATAAACCATCGCCCGAACCCAAACCTACGCAGCACCTCCCAGAGGTACTCCCACTCTACTCGGTCAAAGGCCTTCTCCGCTTCCATAGCTGCCACTATCTCCGCTTCTTCCTCCACCGATGGCATCATTATCATGTTTAAGAGCCGCCGCACATTGGTGTTTAGCTGCCTACCCTTTACAAATCCTGTCTGGTCCTCATGAATCACCCCCGGGACACAGTCCTCGATCCTCGTGGCCAGCACCTTTGCCAGCAACTTTGCATCCACATTAAGAAGCGAGATCGGCCTGTACGATCCACATTGCAGTGGGTCCTTGTCCCGCTTTAGGATCAAAGAAATTGTCGCTTCCGACATTGTCGGAGGTAAGGTCCCCTCCTCTCTTGCCTCATTAAAGGTCCTCACCAGTAGCGGGGCCAACAGGTCTACGTACTTCCTGTAGAACTCCACCGGGAACCCATCCGATCCCGGGGCCTTCCCCGCCTGCATGCTCCCCAAGCCCTTGCTCAGCTCCTCCAACCCAATTGGTGCCCCCAGACCAGCCACTTCTTGCTCCTCCACCCTCGGGAATCTCAGCTGGTCTAGGAATCATCTCATACCCTCTTCCCCCGTTGGGGGCTGGGATCTGTACAGCTCTTCATAGAAGGCCTTAAATACCTCGTTTATTTTCGTCGCACTCCGAACCGTGGCTCCCCTTCCATCTTTGACTCCCCCTTTTTCCCTCGCTGCCATCCTTTTACGGAGCTGGTGTGCCAGCATCCGACTAGCCTTTTCCCCATAGTCATAGGTTGCCCCCTGCGCTTTCCTCCACTGTGCCTCCGCCTTCCCCGTGGTCAACAGGTCAAACTCCGTCTGGAGCCGTCGTCTTTCCCGAAGTAATCTTTCCTCCGGGGCCTCTGCGTATGTCCTGTCCACTCTCAAAATCTCTCCCACTAACCTCTCCCTTTCCATTCCCTCTGTCTTCTCCCTGTGAGCCCTAATGGAGATTAGCTCTCCCCTGACCACCGCCTTCAATGCCTCCCATACCACCCCTACCCGCACCTCCCCGTTGTCGTTGGCCTCCAAGTGCCTTTCGATATACCCCCTCACCTTCCCACACACCACCTCTCCGCCAGCAGTCCCACATCCAGCCGCCACAGTGGGCGTTGGTCCCTCTCCTCTCCCAGCTCCAGTTCCACCCAGTGCAGGGCATGGTCCGAAATGGCTATAGCCGAATACTCCATCCCCTCCACCCTCGGGATGAGCGCCCTGCCCAGAACAAAAAAATGTATCCGGGAGTAGGCTTTGTGTACATGGGAAAAGAAAGAAAATTCCCTGGCCTGCGGCCTTGCAAACTGTCATGGGTCCACTCCCCCCATCTGATCCATAAACCCCCTAAGTACCTCTTTCCAGTTCTTGATTTGGAGCGGTCCAGTGCTGGGTCCAACACTATATTGAGGTCCCTACATGCGCTTCATGAATCCTGCATCATCCCAGTTCGGGGCGTACACGTTTACCAACACCACCCACCCTGCAGCCTACCGCTCACCATTACATATCGCCCTCCATTGCTCACCTCAATAGTCTTGGCCTCAAATGACACCCGCTTTTCCACTAATATTGCCACCCCTCTATTCTTTGCGTCCAGTTCCGAGTGAATACCTGTCCTACCCATCCCTTTCTTAACCTGACTTGGTCTGCCACCTTCAGGTGAGTCTCTGGGAGCATGACCACGTCCGCCTTCAGTCCCTTTAAGTGCGCGAACACTCGAGCCCTCTTCACCGGCCCATTCAGCCCCCTCACGTTCCACGTCATCAGCCTGATTGGAGGGGCTCTCACCCCCCCCCCCCCCCCCCAGGGGAAGTTGTGAAGCTCAACAGACTGATCAAGACCTTCGATGCAGACCTTCAGAGCACCTTACGTGCTCTCATCACACGTATTCCCCACGTTGGAGGTCTCTATTGCCTCCTGAAAATACACAAGGCCAACACACCAGGCCGTCCTATCCTTTCAGGCAATGGGACCCTGTGTGAGAACCTCTCTGGCTACATCGAGGGCATCTTGAAACCGATCGTACAAGGAACGCCCAGCTTCTGTCGCGACACGACGGACTTCTTACAGAAACTCAGCACCCATGGACCAGTTGAACCAGGAACATTCCTCGTCACAATGGACGTCTCGGCACTCTACACCAGCATCCCCCATGATGTCGGCATTGTTGCAGCAACCTTAGCACTCAACACCGACAACTGCCAATCTCCAAATGCAATTCTGCAACTCATCCGCTTCATTCTGGATCACAACGGCTTCACCTTCGACAACAAGTTCTTCATCCAGACACATGGAACAGCCACGGGGCCCAAATTTGCTCCTCAATATGCCAACATCTTCATGCACAAGTTTGAACAAGACCTCCTCACCGCACAGGACCTTCAACCGACGTTATACATCAGATACATCGATGAAATATTTTTCCTTTGGACCCACGCCGAAGAATCACTGAAACGACTACACGATGACATCAATAAGTTCGATCTCACCATTAGACACACAATGGACTACTCTCCAAAATCGGTTGCATTCTTGGACACACTCATCTCCATCAAGGAAGGTCACCTCAGCACTTCGCTTTACTGCAAGCCCGTGGATAACCTCACGATGCTCCACTTCTCCAACTTCCACCCTAAACACATTAAAGAAGCCATCCCCTATGGACAAGCCCTCCGTATACACAGGATCTGCTCAGACGAGGAGGAGCGTAACAGACATCTACAGACGCTGAAAGATGCCCTTGTACAAACGGGATAAGGTATTCGACTCATCGATCGACAGTTCCAACACGCCACAGCAAAAAGCGCACGGACCTCCTCAGAAGATCTTGCCAAGTTATCCCAACACCCCCACTACTTGCCTTCAAACAACCGTGCAACCTCAAACAAACAATTGTTTGCAGCAAACTACCCAGCCTTCAGAACAGCGACCACGACACCACACAACCTTGCCATGGCAATCTCTGCAAGACGTGCCAATCATCGACATGAGTACCACCATTACACGTGAGAACACCACCCACCAGGTATGCAGTACGTACTCGTGCGACTTGGCCAACGTTGTCTACGTCATACGCTGCAGGAAAGGATGTCCCGAAGCGCGGTACATTGGCGAGACCATGCAGACGCTGCAACAACGGAAGAACGGACATCGTGCGACAATCGCCAGGCAGGAATGTTCCCTTCCAGTCGGGGAACACTTCAGCCGTCAAGGGCATTCAGCCTATGATCTCCGGGTAAGCGTTCTCCAAGGCGGACTTCCGGTTGCGGCTATGCTGAGGTAAGTTGCACGTTCGGCACCTCCCGCTGGGAACGGACTTTTGGGCTTGCCAGAGGGGCCCCAACGGCAATTGTTCGACGGCTTCCAGTGTGGGAAGGTGACAGCAAGGTCCCCCCGACATTATATGGATTGGACCAGGAGTGGAATGGTTAAAAAAGTGATCCTGGGGCAGCGAAAAGTGCGAGGGAGGAAAAGCAAGATGGCGGCGGGTGGAGACCAAGCAGCATGGGCGCAGTGGTCGCAGGAGCAGCAGGAGTTTCTTAAACGCTGCTTTGAGGAGCTGAAGACAGAAATGCTGGCGCCAATGAAGGTGGCGATTGAGAAGCTTGTGGAGACCCAGAAGGCCCAAGGGGCGGCGATCCGGGAGGTGCGGCAAAAAGCCTCGGAGAACAAAGATGAGATCTTGGGCCTGGCGGGGAAGGTGGAGGCGCACGAGGCGCTGCACAAGAGGTGGGCGGAAAAATTTGAGGACCTGGAGAATAGGTCTAGGAGGAAGAATCTTCGGATTCTGGGTCTCCCTGAAGGAGTAGAGGGGTCCGATGCCGGGGCATATATGAGCACGATGTTCAATTCGCTGATGGGCGCGGGAGCTTTCCCGAGGCCCCTGGAGCTAGATGAGGCTCATCGGGTCCTGGCAAGGACACCCAAAGCCAACGAGCCGCCAAGGGCTGTAGTGGTGAGGTTCCACCGCTTTATGGACAGAGAGTGTGTCCTGAGATGGGCCAAAAAAGAGCGGAGCAGCAGGTGGGAGAACACGGAGATCCGAATTTACCAGGACTGAAGTGCGGAGGTGGCTAAGAACAGGGCTGGTTTTAACCGGGCTAAGTCGGTTCTCCATCAGAAGAGGATGAAGTTCGGGATGTTGCAGCCAGCGCGATTGTGGGTCACGTTCCAAGGTCGGCACCACTATTTTGAAATGCCCGATGAGGCATGGAACTTTTACAAATTGAAAAGTTGGACTCAAATTGAGGGTTTGTCGTGGGGGGGGGGGGGGGGTATGTTTACTGTGTTTATTGCGTTTGGG
This sequence comes from Scyliorhinus torazame, assembly GCF_047496885.1. Classification (NCBI taxonomy): domain Eukaryota; kingdom Metazoa; phylum Chordata; class Chondrichthyes; order Carcharhiniformes; family Scyliorhinidae; genus Scyliorhinus; species Scyliorhinus torazame. Next base: position 79,079,768 of record NC_092707.1, read on the forward strand.
GAATGTTCTCTTGGCTTGAGTGCTGGGTGGGGATGGGTGAATGGATTTGATCTGGGGGCTGTGGGAGAGTGTGGGCGTCGGTGTTGGAGGGGCAGGCCCCACGGAGGAAGAGGGGGAGTGGAGGCGCGGGGACGGGGAGTTGGGGTAAGGCCGCAAAAAGGAGCTGCGCCAGAGGGGGCGGGGCCGGCTCAGGAAAGCGCGGGCTTTTTCCCGCGTTAGGGAAGGATGGAGGCGTGGCCGGGGGTGGAAGGGCGATGCTGGAGAGGAGCGCACACTGACTGCCAAGGGGTGGGGGGATTCTCACACTGGGGGGTTGATGGAATGGCGGGAGAGGCCAGCGTCAGCAGGAGTCAGCTGACTTACGGGAGTGTCATGGGCGGAGCAAAATGGCTAGATGTGGATCTAGCGGGGGGAGGGGGGAGGGGGGGTACAGGGTTGCTGCTGCATTGGCCAAAGGGGAGCTAGAAGTAGGAGAGGTAGTCGGGGCGGGGGTCCGCCGCCTGGGGGACTGGAGGGTGCGGGAGGCGCGGGCACATGGCTGGCCTAGAAAAGGAGATGAAGAGGGCGGAAAGGAGCTTTCGGTACCTAGGGATCCACGTAGCTAGGAGTTGGGGGGCCCTGCACAAGCTCAATTTGACGTATTTGGTGGAGCAGATGGGGGAGGATTTTAAAAGATGGGATATGCTGCCACTCTCACTAGCAGGTAGGGTGCAGTCGGTCAAAATGACGGTCCTCCCGAGGTTTGTATTTGTGTTCCAGTGCCTTCCCATTATGATCCCCAAGGTCTTTTTCAAACGGGTAAGTAGGAGCATCATGAGTTTTGTGTGGGCGAATAAGACCCCGAGGGTGAAGAGAGTGTTTCTGGGGCGTGGCAGGGACAGGGGGGGCTGGCGCTGCCGAATTTGTGCAGCTATTATTGGGCAGCCAATGTGGCGATGATCCGTAAGTGGGTAATGGAGGGAGAGGGGGCGGCGTGGAATAGGCTAGAGATGGCGTCCTGTGTGGGCACGAGCCTGAGGGCGCTGGTGACGGCACCGCTGCCGCTCTCGCCGACAAGGTACACCACGAGTCCGGTGGTAGTGGAGGCGACACAGGGGCGAGGTGGGAGCCTCGGTTTGGTCCCCGATTCGGGAGAACCATCGGTTCATCCCGGGAAGGATGGATGGGGGGTTTCGGAGCTGGCATCGGGCAGGGATTAGAAGAATGGGGGGACCTGTTCATCGATGGGACGTTTGCGAGCCTGGGGGCGCTGGAGGAGAAGTTTGGGCTACCCCCGGGAAACGCTTTCAGGTACATGCAAGTGAGGGCGTTTGTGAGGCGGCAGGTGAGGGAATTCCTGCTGCTCCCGGCACAGGGGATTCAGGACAGGGTGATTTTGGGTGTATGGGTTGGAGAAGGCAAAGTTTCAGCGATTTACCAGGATCTGAAGGAAGAGGAGGAGGCCTCGGTGGAGGAGTTAAAGGGAAAGTGGGAGGAGGAGCTGGGGGAGGAGATAGATGAGGGTCTAGAACATAGAACATAGAACATAGAACAATACAGCGCAGTACAGGCTCTTCGGCCCACGATGTTGCACCGAAACAAAAGCCATCTAACCTACACTATACCATTATCATCCATATGTTTATCCAATAAACTTTTAAATGCCCTCAATGTTGGCGAGTGGGCTGTGGGCTGATGCCCTGAGTAGGGTTAATTCTTCCTCCTCTTGCGCCAGGCTCAGCCTAATACAGTTCAAAGTTACTCACAGAGCGCATATGACAGGGGCGAGGTTGAGTAGGTTCTTTGGGGTGGAGGACAGATGTGGGAGGTGCTCGGGAAGCCCGGCAAATCACGTCCATATGATCTGGTCGTGTCCGGCACTGGATGGGTTTTGGAGGGGTTTTGCAAGGACTATGTCCATGGTGGTGAATGCCTGGGAGTGCAGGAGGCGAAAGAGACCGGTATTCTGGCCTTTGCGTCCCTGGTAGCCCGGCGGAGGATTTTGCTATTATGGAAAGATGCAAAGCCCCCTAGTGTGGAAGCTTGGATCAATGAAATGGCAGGGTTCATCAAGCTGGAGAGGATAAAGTTTGCCTTGCAAAGGTCTGTGCAGGGGTTCCTCAGGCGGTGGCAACCGTTCCTAGACTATCTAGCGGAGCGTTAGGAGGAGGTCAGCAGCAGCAGCAGCCCAGGGGAGCGGGGGGGGAGGGGAGGGAGGGCGGGGGGGTTCTTTTGGGGGGGCGTTTGGGTGGGTGGGAGGGGTTTCCCTATTGGTGCTTTTAAATGTCATATGGGGGGTTATTGTATATGGGGGAAATCCAATGTATGATTTTTGTATAATTTTTGATTGTTGTGTTTTTGTTTCTTTCTTTCTTTTTGTTGGGGGGGGGGGGTTTGTTGAAAATCTGTTGAAAAATTTGAATAAGTATATTTTTTAAAAAGCGTTCTCCAAGGCGGCCTCCAGGACGCGCGGCAACGCTGAATCGCCAAACAGAAACTTCTAACCAAGTTCTGCACACATGAGTACGGCCTCAACCGGGACCTTGGATTCATGTCGCATTGCATTAACCCCCCACCATCTGGCCTGGGTTTACAAAATCCTACCAACTATCCTGGCTTGAGACAATTCACACCTCTTTAACCTTGGATTACCCCTATCTCTGGATCTGTAAAGACTTAATTACCTGCAAATGCTCGCATTCAAAGCATTGTTTTGCATCTTTGACTTTTTCTATATATATGTTTCTGGAATCTACCTGTTCATTCACCTGAGGAAGGAGCAGTGCTCCGAAAGTTCGTGATTTGAAATAAAAATGTTGGACTTTAACCTGGTGTTGTAAGACTTCTTACTGTGCTCACCCCAGTCCAACGCCAGCATCTCCACATCACTTGCAATAAAGGCCAAAATGCCATTTGCTTTCCTAATTTCTTGCAATACTGGCATGCTCACTTTCTGGGTTTCTTGTACAAGTAGACCGAAGTCACTCTGAACATCAACACTTATAACCTCCGTGACTTTTTAAAGGTATTCTGTTTTTCTATTCTTATACCAAAGTGAATAACCTTCCTTGACCTATTGGTTATAAAGGGTGGCACGGTGACACAGTGGTTATCACTGCTGCCTCACAGTGTCAGGGACTCAGGTTCAATTCTGCCTTTGGATGACTGTATGTGTGGAGTTTACACTGTCTCCCCATATCTGCTTTGGTTTCCTCCGGGTCCTCCAGTTTCCTCCCACAGTTCAAAGATGTGCAGGTTAGGTGGATAGGTCATGCTAAAAATTGCCCCTTTGTGTTCAAAGATGTGCAGGTTATGTGGGGTTACAGGGGTAGGGTGGGGTGTGGGCCTAAGTGGGGGGTTCTTTCAGAGGATCGATGTGGACTCAAATTAGCCAAATGGCCTCCTTCTGTAGGAATCCTATGGATTCTAGGGGTTTGAAGGGTGCAGGAGAGTTTTACTAGAATTATTCCAGGGATGGAGGATTTTAGTTGCAAGATTTGGTTGGATAATCTGGAGTTGCTCTATTTGGAGCAAAAGAGATTGAGGGGAAATTTGGTAGAAATGTACAAGATTGTGACAGGTTTGGATAAGGCGTTTTTGAGGAAAAAACCTGTCTGCACTAGTTGATAGTACAAGGACACTTCTCCTTCTTTGGCAATCACTCACTGATGAGTATGATTGCCCACCTATGAAACTCTGTGTTACTAGTCAGGGTTATGTGGGTCCAAAGCACATGGCCGGCCCAGCAAAGTTGATTTTGATTTTCACGTCCTTGATGCTGGTTCTCGTGGCTTCTTCAAGGACACTGATGTTAGTTTGCCTGTCCTCCCAGTTGATGCGGAGAATCCATCTCAGACAGCATTGACGGTATCTCTCTAGGGCCTCGAGGTGGCGTCTGTACATTGTCCAAGTTTCTGAGCTCCACTGCGGCAAGGTAGAGATCCAAGGAAAGGACAAGGACTAGACTAGAAGACACAGATTTAAGATTTTGGACAAGAGATGCAGATGCAATAGGAGGTGAAACTAGTTCATGCAGCGAGCGGCTGGCCTGGAACTCTGTTTTTGCGGGTTGTGAAAGTGGAAACAATCAATGATTTTAATGGAAAGCTTGAAGGAAATATACCAGCAGGACTTTGGGGATTGAACAAGGGAAGTGAGACTGTTTAGATTGCTCAGTGAAGATCCATCATGGACTTAATGGGCCAAATGGCCGCCTTCTGTTCTGCAAAGACTGTGATTCTATGGCTGTATGACAATCTTTGACACTGCAAGATTAAAGCTGCTGGAAGCTAACCCCTTTAGCTCAGCTGCTTCACTGAGATTAAACTCACCTCAGGCCTACAAAGCTTGAGAAGAACACACTGCTAAACATCATCTCATCAGGGCTATGGCAGCTCAGTCACTGAGTATGTTCAAAGCAGAAATTGACAGATTTCTAAATACCAGTGGCATAAAGGGAAATGGCGATAATGTGGGGGGAATGATATTAAAAGAAAGTCCTCAGCCCCTCTAGATATTTAAAATGGTTCAAGAGCACTAAACACAGAAGTGGTATTCCACGTGATTCTTACACATGGGGTGTAATTTTCCTCTGCAGACTATATATTATGGCTATAAACCAATGTTACAACTGGGTGAGGAGGAGTGAGCTGGCCCCCCTTGTATTCAGCCTCCTCGGTTGGCACAACAAAGGTTTCGAAAATATTATTTTCTCCATAGATACTTTTTCCAGTCCAAATATTTTTACGAAGAAGCCAATCAAACATGGTGTTCTCGAGTGAAAGAAACGAACACCAGGAAAAAATAATAAAAGACGCAATGATACAAGCGCACAAATATCAGCAGTAAGAAAGTTACAGCACAAAATAAAAGTTAAAAGAACATATGAGTAAGCTTGCCCGCACTGCATATATTGTGAAATGTCGTAGCCGTTGATGTTAGGTGGTTTCCGGTAAAATTCTGGAGTTGGCCTTGTTCAGGTTTGCACTTTGTTGAGGTCCCTTTGGCTTGATTCAGTTCTGCACTTTGTTGCAGACACAGTTTTTGCTTCCAGAGAGAGATATTTCCTGCTCTTTTCTAGCAGAGCTCTCAGATATGTCCAACGTTCAAAGATATGCAGGTTAGTGGATTGGTCATGTGAAATTCTCTCTTGGTATCCAAATATGTGCAGATTAGGTGGGGTTACAGGGCCTAGGTAGGGTGCAGACTTGTTGGGCCGAATAGCCTCCTTCTGCACTGTAGGGATTATATGATGCTTATTTTCTTCCTGCTTCTTTCTGTCTATTCCAGGAAGGAAGTTCAATTTGCATGTCTTGTATCCTTTGTTGTCGTAATCCAATTTAAAAAAAAACTTTCATCTCAGAAGCCTTTTGACATATTTGTGGCATATAAAACAACAAGAGATGGGTTAGCCCGTCTTCCACATGACGGTTTTCAATGTCTGATGAATATTTGATCAAACGTTGATCACTTTACATTTTTAATGCCTTCCTTTCAAGAGTCTTTGACATCCCCCACACACCCACACCCCTCAGATAGGTAGACAGATTTTGGAAATGAGTAAAACAACAGGGTTGTTGTGATGGGAGACTTCAACTTCCCCAATATTGACTGGGACTCACGTAGTGCTCGGGGCCTGGATGGGGCAGAGTTTGTAAGGAGCATCCAGGAGGGCTTCTTCAAATAATATGTAGACAGTCCAACTAGGGAAGGGCTGTACTGGACCTGGTATTGGGGAATGAGCCCGACCAGGTGGTAGAAGTTTCAGTAGGGGAGCATTTCGGGAACAGTGACCACAATTCAGTAAGTTTTAAAGTGCTGGTGGACAAGGATAAGAGTGGTCCTAGGGTAAATGTGCTAAATTGGGGGAAGGTTAGTTATAACGATATAAGGTGGGAACTGAAGAACCTAGATTGGGGGAGGAAGTTTGAGGGTAAATCAACATCTGATATGTGGGAGGCTTTCAAATGTCAGTTGAAAGGAATTCAGGACCGGCATGTTCCTGTGCAGAAGAAGGATTAATACGGCAAATTTCAGGAACTTTGGATAACGAGAGATGTTGTAGGCCTCGTCAAAAAGAAAAAGGAGGCATTTGTGAGGGCTAGAAGGCTGGAAACAGATGAAGCTTGTGTGGAATATAAGGAAAGTAGGAAGGAACTTAAGCAAGGAGTCAGGAGGGCTAGAAGAGGTCACGAAAAGTCATTGGCAAATAGGGTAAAGGAAAATCCCAAGGCTTTTTACACATACATAAAAAGCAAGAGGGCAGCCAGGGAAAGGGTTGGCCCACTGAAGGATAGGCAATGGAATATATGTGTGGAGCCAGAGGAAATGGGTGAGGTGCTAAATGAATATTTTGCATCAGTATTCAACAAAGAGAAGGAATTAGTGCATGTTGAGCCTGGAGAACGGTGTGTAGATAGCCTGAGTCACATTGAGATCCAAAAAGACGAGGTGTTGGGAGCGTTGAAAAATATTAAGGTAGATAAGTCCCCAGGGCAAGATGGGATCTACTCCAGAATAATGAAGGAGGCTAGAGAGGAAATTGCTGAGGCCTTGACAGAAATCTTTGGATCCTCACTGTCTTAAGGTGATGTCCCGGAGAACTGGAGAATAGCCAATGTTGTTCCTTTGTTTAAGAAGGGTAGCAAGAATAATCCAGGGAACTATAGGCCGGTGAGCCTTACGTCAGTGGTAGGGAAATTACTGGAGAGAATTATTCGAGACAGGATCTACTCCCATTTGGAAGCAAATGACGTATTAGTGAGAGGCAGCATGGTTTTGTGAAGGGGAGGTCGTGTCTCACTAACTTGATAGAGTTTTTCGAAGAGGTCACAAAGATGATTGATGCAGGTAGGGCAGTGGATGTTGTCTGTATGGACTTCAGTAAGGCATTTGACAAGGTCCCTCATGGTAGACTGGTACAAAAGGTGAAGTCACACGGGGTCAGGGGTGAGCTGGTAAGGTGGATACAGAACTGGCTAGGTCATAGAAGGCAGAGAGTAGCAATGGAAGGGTGCTTTTCTAATTGAAGGGCTGTAACTAGTGGTGTTCCGCAGGGACCAGTGCTGGGACCTTTGCTGTTCGTAGTGTATATAAATGATTTGGAGGAAAATGTAACTGGTCTGATTAGTAAGTTTGCAGACGACACAAAGGTTGGTGGAATTGCGGATAGCAATGAGGACTATCAGAGGATACAGCAGGATTGAGATCGTTTGGAGACTTGGGCAGAGAGATGGCAGATGGAGTTTAATCCGGACAAATGTGAGGTAATGCATTTTGGAAGGTCTAATGCAGGTAGGAAATATACAATGAATGGTAGAACCCTCAAAAGCATTGAAAGTCAGAGAGGTCTAGGTGTACAAGTGCACATGTCACTGAAAGGGGCAACACAGGTGGAGAAGGTAGTCATGAAGGCATACGGCATGCTTGCCTTCATTAGCCGGGGCATTGAGTATAAGAATTGGCAAATCATGTTGCAGCTGTATAGAACCTTAGTTAGGCTACACTTGGAGTATAGTATTCGATTCTGGTCGCCACACTACCAGAAGGATGTGGAGGCTTTAGAGATGGTACAGAAGAGATTTACCAGGATGTTGCCTGGTATGGAGGGCATTAGCTATGAGGAGCAGTTGAATAAACTCGGTTTGTTCTCACTGGAACGACGGAGGTTGAGGGGCGACCTGATAGAGGTCTACAAAGTTATGACGGGCATAGACAGAGTGGATAGTCAGAGGCTTTTCCCCAGGGTAGAAGGGTAAATTACTGGGGGGGCATAGGTTTAAGGTGCGAGAGGCAATGTTTAGAGGAGTTGTATAAGGCAAGTATTTTACACAGAGGGTAGTGGGTGCCTGGAACTCGCTGCCGGAGGAGGTGGTGGAAGCAGGGACGATAGTGACATTTGAGGGACATCTTGACAAATACATGAATAGGATGGGAATAGAGGGATACGGACCCCGGAAGTGTAGAAGATTTTAGTTTAGACGGGTAGCATGGCACGGGCTTGGAGGGCCGAAGGGCCTGTTCCTGTGCTGTACTTTTCTTTGTTCTTTGTTATTTGTTCTTCCCCAGGTGTGAAATTCCATGCAACATCTCAGAAAAGGCCTGCAGTGCAATCCATACGTGGAATTTGCAGAAACGTGGTCAACTTTACAGTATCAGGCAGCAGCTGACTGTTGGTATCCATCTTTGGTCAGTGTCTTTACTTGATTTTTAAAATAAAAGCAGGTCTTTTTTAAACAGTTAAACATGTCTCCGGTTAACCGACGAAGCTGTAGGTAGCTCTCACTCTGTTACAGTTTTTCTGTCATTGTGACACGAGTTACAGAAAAAAACATAAAAGAAACGTCCCACAGACTCCTTACTGCAATGTTGTAAAACAGATCACGGGCAGGATTCTCCGACCCCGCGAGGGGGCGGCGTGAATCCCGCCCCGCCGTATTGATGCCGGCTGCCGAATTCTCCGGTGCCAGTTTTCGGGTGGAGGCGGGGATCACGTCGCACCGGTCGGGGGCCGTTGGCAGTGGCCCCCCCCCCGGCAATTCACCGGGCCCCATGGGGCCGAGCGGCTGCCCGTTGTCGGCCAGTCCCGTTGGCGTGGATCTATGGTCCATCTCGGCGGGAACTGGCATGTCGACCGTCTAGCGGGGTCCTCGGGGGGGGGGGCGCGGGGGGATTCGGCCCCAGGGGACCCCCCACGGTGGCCTGGCCCACGATCGGAGCCCACCGATCTGCGGGCGGGCATGTGCCGTGGGGGCACTCTTTCCCTTCGCGCCAGCCTCTGTAAGGCTCAGCCATGGCCGGTGCGGAGAAGAAACCCCCTGCGCATGCGCAGGAAACACGCCGGCGGTTCTGCGCATGCACCAGAACATGCTAGCGCTCCTGCACATGCGCCAACTCGCGCCGGCCGGCGGCGGCCCTCCAGCTCCGGCCTAGCCCCCAGGAGTACGTTGGATTGTGCAACTTCCGGGCGGCCCGACGCCAAAGTGGTTCTTAGAATTCATAGAATTTACAGTGCAGAAGGAGGCCATTCGGCCCATCGGGTCCGCACCGGCACCTGGAAAGAGCACCCTACCCAAGGTCAACACCTCCACCCTATCCCCATAACCCAGTAACCCCACCCAACACTAAGGGCAATTTTGGACACTAAGGGCAATTTATCATGGCCAATCCACCTAACCTGCACATCTTTGGACTGTGGGAGGAAACCGGAGCACCCGGAGGAAACCCACGCACACACGTGGAGGATGTGCAGACTCCGCACAGACAGTGACCCAAGCTGGAATCGAACCTGGGACCCTGGAGCTGTGAAGCAATTGTGCTATCCACAATGCTACCGTGCTGCCCTTTGCGCCGCTCTTGGCGTCGGTACGGGCCGCCCCGCCAATTGCGGGAGAATCCTGCCCCATGTGTCCATGTTTCCATGTAAAAACTGGGCAGATGCATGCTCTGTTCTTTGAGCTTACTGCTCATATAAAATAAGTAATGTCACCATAGTCCAGGATGACCATAGGCTGCTTTGCCTTTGAGGGGCTGAGCTTTCTAGTGCTGATATAACCTGAGGATACAACCTGAGGATCACCACACCCCAGGAACGTTTGAGAAGATGGGGCCTTCATGAATAACCTCAACTGGTGTGGGAATTGAGCCCAGGCTGTTGGCCTCGCTCTGCATCACGAACCAGCTGTCCAGCCAACTGAGTTAACCGGCCCCTGACTGCTAATATAGTGTTCATGGAAAAGATTTACCCCCCTTACATTAAAATAAGTAATGAACACAACACCAATTTTTAGGAAGTTAATATTACACTGTTCATATGTCTGTTATAATTTACTGGAAAATGGAAAAACTATTCCCAAGGAATAGATGTAAAAATGACCTTTTACTGCAATTCAAAGCACTTATTAACAATGACATTTTTGCATTGGAAATCATAACACAGTTAATATGAAATTAGGTCAGCTGATACATTCTGATTTTTCAACATCGAGACGAGGATGAAGCAGTATCATGTACAGAACTCGCATTAATGAGAGAAGGCAGCAAAAGTATTAGTTAGATTCACCTATTTCACAAATAACACACTACTGGCACAGTACTTCAAAAGGCAACTGCAAACTTAACCTTCGACAATTGCATCCCTGTTTCCATCCTCCCCCTGGTCAGGTTGTCACAACCTGTGTGTCACAACCAGGTACCACATCACATTGCAGCTAAGTTCCCAACAGACGTCCATCCTGCTCACTCAGCCCCATCTATGGGACCGGCCGGCACACAAGCCTCTAAGCATGGAGGTGATTGGTGGCACATGCTGACCGCCTGCACCTCACAACCATGTGCCACCCTGCTGGCGGGTTAACGCACGGCCCACCCAATGAGGGCACCCACAGTAAATCCCACTGGGGAGACAGGACAGGGTACCGCAGAGTCTATCGCTGACATGGGTTGAAACCACTGTACCCCCGTCAACAGAAAGGGGGGGTGGTGAGGATAAAGGCTCCCTGGTGCCTCACTGCTGGGGCCAGGGGTGGAGTGTGGAAGACAACATATCGGGGAAGATGGCTAAGGGGTGGGGTGGATTTGGGGGGGGGACATCCGGAATCGACGGTTGAGTTGCCGGTGGCCAGGCAACCTAGTCAGTTAACCTGGAAGCGATGAGGCTTTCCCGTGTGGGCGGCCCTGGCGCACACATCTAGCGGCCTCCTGTGCCTGCCAGGGCCCCATGTCCTGCCCAGCCTGACCCTTCTCCACATCCTCGTCAGATGAGGGCTGGCGTTCATCCTCCTTCTCCTCCAGCACGTCGCCCCTCTGAAGCGCAATGTTCTGTAGGACGCAGCAAGCCAGCACGATGTGGGAGACCTTCCTGGGGATATATTGGAGGGCCCCATCAGAGTGGTCCAGGCACATGAACCGATTTTCAATATGCTGTCGCACTGCTTGATGATGCTCCCGGTTGCTGCATGGGCGTCGTAACGATTTTCCGCATTGGTCTGGGGCTTCCGGACAGGCGTTATTAACCATGACCGCAGAGAAAATCTCTGCCACCCATGAGCCAACCCCTCACCCGAAGCAGCGTCTTGAAGATATCGGGCATTGATGTGTGCGTCAGGACAAATGGACGTGCACGCTGCCCGGGTATTGGGCGCAGACTTGCATGATGTGCATCCGGTAGTCACACACCAACTGCACGTTCATGGACTGGATGTCCTTCCGGCTTATGACGGACACCCCCTCATGCAACGGTGTTTGTAGGGAGGCATGTGTCCCATTGATCACTCCCTGGACCTGGGGCATGTCTGTGATGGCAGCGAATCCCACTGCCCAGGTGACCTGGTGGGTTCACTCCACATATAATGTGTCACCTGGGCATAGAGGGCATCCATGGTGGCATGTACAGAGGACGGGAAATCCTGGACAGGTCCCCACTCGGCACCTGGAATGACCACGTGGCGTACAGGTTCAGGGCGACTGCCACCTTGACAGCCATTGGGAACGGGTGTTCTTACCCCATACCCCCGTGGTTCCAAGTACGCCATAATCTGACAGGGATGTCGCACAGTCTCCCTGCACAGCCGCAGTCGGTGTTGGCATGCCCGGTCCAGCAGGTTCTCGAATGACAGGCGCTGCCAATACACACAGGGCCTGATGCGGTGCCCCCTTCCCACCTCCTCTTTGGTCTGTTGGACTTTCAGTTCTCCAGCCTCATTGGCTTGCCCCTGCTCCTCTGGGGCTAGCCCCTGTCCTACAGGGTGCTCCATGAGCAGCTCCTGTTCATGCAGCCTCCCTGCATCCGCAAAGACTGCCGCAGTCAGGCAGATGCCAACGATTCCTGGCTGAACCCCGAAATCCATTGTCTAAAGGGGGTAAAGGGCATGTTAGTATGGTGAGTACTCCCGTGCCCATCCATGTCCAATGGGTTACACGGTGGCCCTGTCTTGCACTGCAGCCTCTGCCCCCGCATGACACCTCCCAATCCCACCTTCCGTTGCCCGCCCCCCCGGCTGATTTGCCCGGCACTTTGCCTTCCACACAGCACCCCTAGCCTCAAAGGTGCCTGGCACTGAAGGACCACTAATTAATAATTAATAATCTTTATTGTCACAAGTAGGCTTATATTAACACTGAAATGAAGTTACTGTGAAAATCCCAATCCCTTCGTTGCCACATTCCAGCGCCTATTCGAGTACACGGAGGGAGAATTCAGAATGTTCAAATTACCGAACAGCGCATCTTTCAGGACTTGTAAGAGGAAACCGGAGCACCCGGAGGAAACCCACGCAGACGCAGGGAGAATGTGCAGACTCCGCACAGTGACCCAAGCCGCGAATCGAACCTGGGACCCTGGCACTGTGAAACAACAGTGCTAACCACTGTGTTATCGTGCCGCTATCACCTGTAATTCTGTCACCTATCCCTGCTGGCAGTAGTACCGCTGGCTGGCGCTACCCATGCCAGCGATACGCTCTGCGGCCCTTCTCCTGTGACCCACCTGTGGGGTCTACCATGGGTGTTCTCCTTGGATGGGTGTGTAATACCCCTCCACAGGGTGGCACCTGGTTGTGTCGTGGGTGGGCGATGGTTACCTTGTGCCATTGACCGGCTCCATGCTTGGTGACATGCGTTCGGCAAGGGCCCAGGGATGTGGCTGGGCGAGAGCATTTGTTGGGAATGTAGCTGTGGTGCGAACTGTGTGGGTCCTGTGTGCAATGCTTTGGTTATGCCTACCTGTCTTGTGGCAGGATGGATAGAAGCAGTGACGCAGTGGGCAGACCGGGCTTGGTGACTGTCGGTGGTCCTGTGGGGTGGGCTAGCTCATGGTGTCACTGGTGTGGCCTCTGCCCTGCGAGTGGCAGTATGCCAGGTCGCATGCCAAAGGCCACAGCCACAGTGCCCTATCCCTGCCTTTCAAGTGAATCAGTGAACAGCACTGGAGTCATCTCTGCCTGACGGAGGCAGTGCACTGCGGGATATCGGAGAGTACTGGGTCAAGCCATTTAATGATATGCTAACACCTGCGACTATACGTTTTGCATGCACATGCCGGGGTGGAGCGTGGAACGCGTTTACACCGCCAATGAGGTACCGGAACATGGTGGTCCATTGGCGGTCCGGCACCGACCTTGATTTTTGGATGACGCCCCATTCTCTGCCCAATCGTGATTCCGGCGTCGCTGGACAGCGAATCCATCCCTTAGTCCCTCAAACAGAGAATTCCGCCATTGTCGTTAGATTGACATGAACCATGGGGCGGCATGGTGGCACAGTAGTTAGCACTGCTGCTCCACAGCGCCAGGGACCTGGGTTCAATTCCGGCCTCGGGTGATGGTCTGTGTGGAGTTTGCACTTTCTCCCCGTGTCTGCGTGGGTTTCCTCCAGGTGCTCTGGTTTCTTCCCACAGTCCAAAGATGTGCAGGTTCGGAGGACTGGCCATGCTAAGTTGCCCCTATGTGTCCAAAAAGTTAGGCAGGGTTATGGCAATAAGGCTTAAGTACGATGCTCCTTCCAAGGGTCGGTATAGACTCAGTGGGCCGAATGGCCTCCTTCTGCACTGTAGGGATTCTATGATTCTTCTATGATTCATGGCAGCCCTGAGTAATGAATTTAAATGATCTGAAAAAAATTGCATTCTCGCTGGCAATAGCCATACATCACCACCAACAATTAGACAAGAAGAGACAAAATCCAGACTGAAACTGTTACGTTTTGCTAGTTTCATACAGGAATTTCACTAACATCTTCTAGTTGCAGTATAACATTTCAACTTAAATTTGTATTACAAAATAATTTTAATAACAGTACTATTTCCATTCCCCCTGATTCCGGCTGAATATCACAACCAAACGCTAATTTGTAAAATGACAAGCATGTATGAGGTGCAAGTTTATAGTTCGGAATTTAATTATATAAATTCTGGCATTGTCCACCCTGAATCGGGCTTTATTATAACCACAATAAGCAAATGTATTTGGTTCTAGTTTGTTTGTTGAAGAGAGAATTACTAGAAATTTCAGATTCCAACTGTTGTATTGAACTGACAAGTTATGTGATGATGGTGTCCCACACAGGACCATTTTTAGTTCAGGCAGTATCTCTTGAAATAAATCTTGGCAACACACTATTTAATACAATTTTGTAAAAAAAATCCATCGATTGACTCTCATTAAATGCCATTGCTCATTAGTGTAATTAAAAAAATAACTTTTCATACATTTCTAAGGGCTGAGGAAACACAACAACTATGAAAAGATTTGCAGTTATAAAGTGCTTCTCAAAACTCCAGGGTGACTCAAAGAGCTTCAGTGCCAATTAAATACCTTTGACGCCACTGTCATGTCAGGAAACATTGCAGCCAATTTGTGCACAGCAGAAGGTCCTGCAAACTGCAATGAAATATATTACAGATTAGATCATTTCGATGTAAATGGTGTGGGAATAGATTTGGCCAGCATGCCTGTGATTGTCCCGAAACACTTCACTGTCAAATGAATACTTTCAAAATACGGGGCTGGATTCTTCGCAGCCCCGCACCAAAATCATGGGTGGATTCTCCAACCCCCCGCCGGGTCAGAGAATCGCCGGGGGGCGGCGTGAATCCCACCGCCGCCGGCTGCCGAATTCTCCGGCGGTACCTGGCTCTGCGGGCAGCCTTCGGAGTCCTCGGGGGATCTGGCCCCGGGGGGGTGGTCCCATGGTGGCCTGGCCCACGATCGGAGCCACCAATCCGCAGACGGGCCTGTGCCATGGGGGCACTCTATTCCTCTGCGTGGCCGCTGTAACAGTCCGCGATGGCCGACGCCAGCACACGCTGGCGCTCCTGCGCATGCATCAACCTGCGCCGGCTGGCGGAGGTCCTTCGGCGCCGATTGGCGTGGCACCAAGCCCCTTCCGCGCTGGCCATCACGGCGCAAACCACTCCGGCGCCGGCCTAGCCCCTGAAGGTGCGGAGGATTCCGCATCTTCGGGGCGGCCCGATGCCGGAGTGGTTCACGCCACTCCTTCGCACCGGAATTGCCCGACCCGCCGGCTCACGGAGAATCCTGCCCCATGTTTGGAGCGGGGGCGGAGAATCAACTTTCACGCCGAAATCGGGCCCGGCGCCGGTCCGGTGATTCTCCGGGACCCGAGAATAGCGTGTTCGCAGAGTGCTCCGCGTGGCTGGGGGCCCATTGCCAGAGCCCCACCCAGCGATCCTCTGCTCCCAACTGGCCGAGTTCCCGACGGCGTTGGTCTAACCACCTATTGCCGTTCGGGAACCTCGCATGGCGGCTGTGGACTCAGTCTGCGGCCGCCCTGGTTGTGGGGGGGGGGGGGGGGGGGGGGGCGGGAGGATTGGACTCAGGTGGGGCCAAATGGGTGGCTGGGGGACAGATCGGGCCGATCAGACCTTCGGACGTGCGGCCGATCAGGGGGGCCTACATTTTGAAGCTACCTCCGCGGTCCGAGTCCGCCTTGGTGCTCGGCACGGCCGCTGGAGGCCGCCACCGTGCACATGCACGGATCCAGACCAGAAGTGCGGGGGTCCGTAACCGCAGCTAAAACTTTGTGAATCACTCTGGGTCCCTGCTAGCCCCCTGAAGGCGAGTGAATCAACTGATCTTTTTTATTGGAAACTCGGGAATGAAACGCCAATGTTTTTACGCCGGCGTGGGGACATAGTCCCATTTTGGGAGAATCCAGCCCATGGTCACTGCTGCAAAGTCGGGAGACTGTAATCGGGGAAATAAGTTGAGTGGCTTGGAGATTTGATCAAAGGATGCCCCATTTCCAGGGGGAAACAAACTAGTTATTCTTTTCAATGAGGTAAAGCACACATTTGCATCATTTTAACTTGGTCTGGCTCCTTTCTTTCTCAATCGAAAGCAGGACGTGCCAAATATGTGGGGAGTGGCCCTTTAACAATGATAAAGATTGTACAACTAAAACCTCGATAATATACAATAAAATCTGACATCCAGGTACTTTTCCAACAGTAGCTCTGGGGTGAGGGCAAGATGGGAGTGGGGTGGATTAACAGTCTGTTCAGGGAACTGTTTAAAAATGTGTTTTGCGAGGTTTCCCAGAAGGATGAACTCAGCATATGGTAATGTCGCTCAACTTTACAAAGCTCCACCATTGGTGCCGGCAATGAAGAGGTCCAGATTTGACATTCTTGCAAAATGGAGCCATATTTCAACATAATGACCTTTCTGCACTCTGATAATCACTTGAGCTCATAGTTTATGAGAGGAGTTCATGATCATTTGGGATTTCATCTGAATTTTCTGCCTTTGTGCAGAAGGGACTTTAGTTGGCGGATTAGCTGCCTTAAATACCCTGTATTATTTTAATCAGCTGCTTGACTATATTTCATGAAATAGGCACTTAGCGAAGCATGATGGATATATAGCCTTATTTTTAGTCAAAAAGTTCGAAGTTCTGTATGAAACAGTCAGAAAGTCATACCATGCAAACAGGCGTATAGCTGCACATTGTTTTGCTGACAGCAGATAATTCTTATTTTTCTTAGGCGAGGAACTCAAGGCCTGTTATTAAACTTTGCTCACGTTTCTGGCTTCTTGGCTAATCTCAAGAATGCCTCTCTGTTCTAGATATTGCTTACGATATTATATAAATTACTCGCCTTACCTTTGTAAAGCAGGGACATTTGGAAAGACTGCGGTCATTCTAATTCCCTCCACGAACTTTGTGTTAAATAAAGGACCGTTCGCGACAACTCGAAGTGCTGACTATTTCTTTCTTCACCGATTGGCGTAGTCGTTTCAGTTTCCCTAGTTTAACGGGAGGCAAACCCCGAAAAAAAATCTCTAAACAGGACTCTCTCAGCTGAAAGGGAGAAAGCCTTAGCGCGACCCCAGCTGAAAGGGGGGGTCTGCGGCTCGGCAGCATTAATTACTGGCCAGTGACTCATACCCGGGCTCAGAGCAGTTGTTGCAGCCCAACTTTCCTGTTATGGGAACTGTCCGATTTTCATTTCCATGGCAATTGAAATCTGCCACCTTCGCTGGTGGGTGACCAATCGGCAAAGCTGGTTTTGGAAACCAATGCTTTAGAACTTGAATTTTGGAGCCCTACATTTTACTATTCGAGGAAAGGGCGGGGGAAGGGCAGTTGGGGTGTTGCGGGGGGGGGGCATGGTGGGAGGATTGGAGGGGCAATGAATGAACATCCAAGAGATTTTGTTCCATAAAAAGAAACAGAAGAAAACCTCTCTGAGATCTTGGGGTACTCATTCATTGAATCACCTTGTGTAGTTATATAATTAAAGCAATCCTAAAGATTTTAGGAAAGTGTTATTACGTTTGCGATTTTTACTGAGACTGGCAAAAAGGGAAAACCTCCAAAGGCACTTTTGTTATGTTTCTATTTTTTGGTCACTCCCCTGCTGGTTAATATGTATGTTTTAAAGGCATACATTATACAGCTGGATTCCTATTGCCTTAGTCCCTACTGGAACAGTGGGACCACTTTTGGCCCAGGAAGTCAGCTCTGTGCATTTGGTAGCCATAAAGTACACAAAAGGGGGTTGATTAATTCTGGGGAAAGAGAACTTCTAAAGGATTGTAGAAACAAGAGAGTGTAAGATCAAAGGCGGAAAACAGATTTAAGGAAACATTGAAGACTGTGTTGTGTGCGTGGCTGTGAGATCTTGACAAGGCAGCGGGTGGGATTTTCTGGTCCTTCCCGGCGACTGAATCTTTCGGTCCCGCAGAAGGCAATCCTCTCCCCCCCCACAAGGCTGGTTTCCTGGCAGTGGAACAGGCCAGCCATATGAAATGCCACAGGCATTGGCCGGATCCCACCGGCGGCCAATGGCGAGCCATTTCACCGCCACAAAACACACCGTGGGGGGCCCATCAAATCTCACCCAGTGAGTGCTGAAGCAGGCCTGTGAACACTGGTAGTTGACACCCTCAGAGAAAATATGCCTGTGTGCGATCTCCCTCAGTGCAGCAGAGATGATTTGTGTTATTGCTACAGGAATTCTATAGAGTAGAAAATCTGTAAGGAATGTTGCCCTCAAAAGAGGGTTTAGCTCTTAGTTTACCTAAGCCAAAATATTTTAGGAACTGTTTGTAAAGTACTATTAACTGTATAAAGATGTTTTTGCATTTTAAGTGCCATTTACTCCTCATGATTCACAAATTGCAAAAATCATTGTGGCAGCTGATTCAAGTTCCCTTTGGGATTTGGGTAGCTTGGCACTTATCATCTGCCATGCCTTAACATTTATCCCAATCAAAGTATTTATAATAATCGTGTTCAGAACTGTAAGGGTTAATGCGAGACTGGAGAATACAATACCGCCCACATTATGACAGAGAGAGTCACATGGGAGTGGTAGATTGTAGTAGGGAGACTGGCGGAAGTTGACCCAGGCGACACTGCAACAAAATGGTTAGCACTGCTGTGTTACAGCGCTGGGGACTCTGGTCAATTCGGGCCTTGGGTGACTGTCTGGTTGGAGTTTATACGTTCTCCCCATGTCTTCATGGATTTCCTCCAGGTACTCCGGTTTCTTCCCACAGTCCAAAGATGTGCAGGTTGGGTGGATTGCCCCTTAGTGTCCAAAGATGTGCAGGTCTGGTAGGAATATGGGAATAGGGCAGAGGAGTGAGCTTTGGTAGGGTGCTCTTTCAGGGGTTAGTGCAGCCTCGATGCGCCAAATGGCCTTCTCGAGGGATCGGCTCTAGGGATTCTATGGATTCTACTCCGGACTGTATGCTATTTAAATGCGCATAAGTTATGCGTTGCTAGTAAACAGTTATTGTTCAATTATACAAGCTTCTAAACATCTTCACAAGACAACATACACACTACAACAGCATCTGTTGAAGCAGAAATCCTGTTTGAGGGGCCAGTTTGGCTCAGTTGATAGTAATTTTGTCTATAAGTCAGAACGTGCAGTATTGAGGGATGCTGCTTGTTGGAAATGCTACCCCTTGGATGTGAGTTTAAACTGAGGCTCCGCCTACTAATTCCAGTGGTCCTGATGGATGCCAAAGATCCTATGGCATTATTTCAAAGGAGTGCAGGGTGTGTTTGGCCAACATTCTGTTAATTTTCTCCCCACTGAATTCTATCAAATGTTTCACTAATTATTTGTCAAACTAAGTTACGTGGGATTTGATTACATTCAAAATGGCATAATTGTCAGAGAACGGCAACTGCATTATTGTTCGAATTCTAATGAGATGCTTCTAACAGAATGATGTTACCACTTTCAGGTTTTTACGTTGTATAATCACACATATTTATCATCCTTGGTCAGTCCCTTAAGTGGACTCCATGTATGATCTGGACTTCATCTTTGCTACCCAATGTGCAATGAAATCATGATATGATGTTGGGATTGGGACAGAAAATCCTTAGATTATATTCGGTTACTGATAGATATTGGGCAGGATTCTCCGGTCGGCCAGCCGTGTTTTCTGGCGCGCCCCGGTCGGCAGCGGGATTCTCCCCTTCCCGCAGCCGGCCAATGAGGGCTGGGATTCTCTGAGCCTCCGCGCTGCAATCGCGCTCGGCGCGGAGGTGGAGAATGGGCGCCAGATCCGCGATTCTCCGGGGAATCGTCACCAATCACGCATGCAGTCGACGTGGCGTCAGTCGGGGGCCATTGAAAGTGTCCCCCGCAAAGATTGTCCACCAACAACTGGCCGAGTTTCCGCCGGCGTGGTTCACTCATGGTTCCACCCAGCGGGAGCTCGGAGTGGCTGCTGCGGACTCAGTCCGCGGCCGCCCTGGTGGGGGCAGGAGGGATTTGTCACCAGGGGGACCTACAGGATGGCCAGGCTCGTGATCGGGGGCCACCGATCTGCAGGCGCCCGTGATCATGGGGTGGCCTATATTGCCTGGGCCCGCCGCGGTGTGGGTCCACCAGGTTGCGCAGGGCCCCCGCAGCAGGCAACCACCACGTGCATGCGCGGACCCACAGCCTGAAGTGCAGGGCCCCGTATCGGCAGCCGCAGCTGCGAGGAGCACTCCGGAGCTCAACTAGCCCCCTGCAAAATGGAGAATCACACTGGACTTTCTTCAGGAAAGTCCAGAGTGACTCGCGCCCGATTTCTCGCGGGGGTGGGGACATAGCCCCATTATCAGAGAATTCCACCCAGGATTTCCCATTTTTGGCCACCTCGTGCCGTCGGGAAACCTATGGGGGGGGGGGGGGGGGTGCGCAGCCGGCGGACTGGAGGATTCCGCCGACGGAGAATTCCGCTGATTGTATCATGCCACACTAACTCTCATAAACCTACAAAAAAGGTTTTATGTGAAATATATTTAAATTATTCCAACTGAGTGCAAAAATTTACTTTACAAGATATCAAATTTAACAAGAAGAGGAAAGCCAGAGGGAAAAATAAATAAATGCAGATCCCAAGAAATGGCCAGCTGATAATGTGTATCCAGGAGTGTAGAATACCCAGAAAAGTCCCTAACCTGTAAATTTAATAAAGGGAACATATCTAATTATTATTTAAAACATTGCATTGCTCATGTGTATCAGAGAATCATTAAAAAATAATTAGAGCTACCCACAGCACTGTGTTGCAAATGAATACTAGATATTCATTCCTTTTCAACCAAGAGCTAAGAGCCATTATTCAATTATGTTTCAAGAAATGGGAACATTAGAAGAGACATTATTACATCAAAGGGGCTTTGGGCTTCTTTCCTGTTCAGCAGGTTTTATTTCTGTAATACTTCTATTCCAACTGAAATGAAATACAGATGTTCAACACTTCAAAACTATCAGAAAGTCGGACTGGTAGTCATGGTGAGTGGTATGACAGCACAGCATGCTATAGCATCCATAGCATTCATAAAAGATTTGGAAGCCTTGTTGTAGCTGCTTACTCTTGGATCTGGTCAATCTATCTGAGCTGATGCAATGTTTTCTTTCAATGTAGATTTCATATTATTGTAGTCAATGAGACCCGAAACTGTAAGTAGTTTATTTCCTACTCACAGTTAGGAAATACAGCAACTAAGCAACACTCCACGTCCCGACAGGGACCATAGTGAGTTT
Organism: Scyliorhinus torazame; assembly: GCF_047496885.1. Taxonomy (NCBI): domain Eukaryota; kingdom Metazoa; phylum Chordata; class Chondrichthyes; order Carcharhiniformes; family Scyliorhinidae; genus Scyliorhinus; species Scyliorhinus torazame. Next base: position 79,100,769 of record NC_092707.1, read on the forward strand.
CTGGCTCCCTCTTTGGGCTGACTTTTATCTCGGGAAATTAACAAGCCCCGCTGTTGGGTCTCTGCCCCTCTGTGGAGGAGCTTGTATTCCACGGACCCCTCAGGGAGATCAATCGGGTCATCCCCATGGGTCTCGTGGGGGTTATAATGCACATTAATGTAGTGCATATGGAGCCACGGCTACTTGCATTCTATATAACACCTTTAACATGACAGGAGTGGGGGCAGCATGGTGGCACAGTGGGTTAGCACTGCGGCCTCACGGCACCGAGGTCTCAGGTTCGATCCCGGCTCTGGGTCACTGTCTGTGTGGAGTTTGCACATTCTCCCCATGTTTGCGTGGGTTTCGCCCCACAACTCAAAAGTGTGCAAGCTAGGTGGAATGACCACGCTAAATTGCCCCTTAATTGGAAAAAATGAATTGGGTACTCTAAATTTATTTTAAAAAACATGACAGGAGTGTTCTGAAAAAAAAAATTGAACACTAATTTATGTAAGGAACTATTAGGAAATGTAACAGATGACAGGGAGATGGGGAGGTTTACAAACGGAATTCCAGAGTTCTGGGCTTGGGCAGCAGAAGGCACAGCCAGCAATGGTGGAGAATGAGAAGTGTGAATGCATGGAAACCAGAATTGAAAGACTGCAGAGACTTTCAAGGATCATTGGCCAGAAGATGTAAGAGAGGTTGGAGGGCCAAGACTATAGAGGGATTTGTAAGCAATCATGAGAAATTAAAAATAAAAACAAAAATTGCAGGAAATACTCAGCAAGTCAGGCAGCATCTGTGAGGAGAAGCAAAATTGACCTTTTAGGCCAACATGACCTTTTATCAGGACTGGGAGAGAGACTGCAGAATGTGGTGGTGCAAAGGACCTGGTACATGAAACACACAAAAATAGCAGACACAGGATTAATTAGGTTGGCAAAGGAGGATGTTGGTCTTCTTTGCAAAGGGTGATGGAGCATTAAAGTGGGGAAGAATTTTTCCAACTGTACAGGGAACTGTGAGACCATGGTTGGGGTTTTCCAGCTCTACTGTTGTGGGACTTGTTGCAGGAGATTCTGTGTCCCAGCCAAAAGTCAATTACTTTCCGCGGGACTGGACATCGCCAGTGATGGGCACGGCCGGAAAATCTCACTTCGTACCGAGAGCACTACTTACAGTTTTGGTCTCTTTACTGAAGGAGGGATTTACTTGTATTGGATGTTTGTTCACAGAAGGTTCACTGGATTGATTCCTGACAATGGTCCGTGTTCTTATTCTGACACTTGCCTGGCTCTACAGCAAAAATTTTACTCAGAACATGACATTCTCATGTGCGATATAAGTGGAAGTTAGACATCAGGAGCTATTGGTCTGCAGGGCATGAAGAAGATCACACAAGGTGTATAATTCAGGAGTAATGCAAGCAGTAAGTGACTTGCGGGTGGGGGCATGTGTAGAAATATCATTAATAAATTTGTGACGACATCATCAGTTTAATATTTCTAGTATTTTGAATGTATTATGCTTTTGCAAGATATATAAAAGAAACAATTTCAACAGAGGTATTTATAGTATCATTACACAGTCGGCAAAGCAACTTTTTCCACTGGTATGAATGGTTCAGATCCTATGCAATAATGTTCTCTGGCATGTAATTTATTCATACAATACATATACACTATTTGGTTCAGCTCAGTTGGCAGGGCAGCTGGCTTGTGATGCCGAGCAAGGCAAACAACGGGGGTTCAATTCCCGTGCCGGCTGCAGTTATTCATGAAGGCCCTGCCTTCTTAACTTTGTCCCTCGCCTATGGTGTGGTGACCTTCAGTTTAAATCACCACCAGTCAACTCTCCCCCTCAAAGGAGAAAGCAGCCTATGGTCATCTGAGACTATGGCGACTTTATATTTTAAATACTCTGTTTCAGTTCATCTCTTGTTTTTTGGAGGCCGTGTTTATTATTTGGTGACACATGATCAGTAGTTTTATCAAATTTGTTGCACCCCTCCCGCGTGCGGGTGGAGCAATGGATCACTCAGAAACCCAATGGGTTTCTCACGTAATTGACTGATAGCTGTGCATCAGATTGTAACTTTTAGGCAAAGTATCACGCCAGGCACATTTTACAAAAGCATTACAGGATCCAACTAAATTCACATTGACTTTTATTTGCAATAAAACATGCAGGAATTTGGGAAACGAATATGAATCCTACAGGAGGGTGGCACACTTACAGTGTCGCTGCAGGACAATATTCAGTGCTAATGGGGCAATAGAAAGAACAATCATCTCATACAGTTGCTTTTCCAATGTTACTGTTGTTTCACAAATATAAACTTTCCATCACGGGAGGAAATTGTTGCTACTTTAGCTCGAAAAGTAAGATGTGACATTCATGTGCGGCAATAAAGATTGCTCCATATGAAAGCCGATCCTATTACCACATATTGCTGTTATGAGCTTCCGGCTGATCTTTTATCATTCATTCTTCATTTCAGCTTTGATCATTCTAATCTCTCAAGCTGCATTTATCTTCCTATCACTTCCAAGAGCTTTGTTTTCTGCAGGTTATTCTTCTCAGATCAATTTCATTTAAAAGGACACATTTATCTCTGTTATCTCGCCAGTCGTGCCTCCGTGCCCTCTAGCTTTACAGGCGCCTCGAACCATATCGACTCTCTTGGGTTTTCTGCCGCCTGGACAAGGGAAGCTTCAAACAAATGCGCCTTCACTCCATTCTTCCCCGTACCATCTGGATCCTTATACTGATCAGAGGCACACTGAATAATTAAAACGCGTGCAACAAAATATCAGCTGCTTCTCAATAAAATATGTCTCAAAGAGAAAACTGACCTGACGGGATGAGTTTTGTGATGCAGCGCAGGATGTCAGTTCACATTGTAAACCTGTGCTTGGGTTTTAGTGCTTATCCAAATGATAGATTCCAAATCTCTGCCACTGAATAAACATAGAGTTTTAATAAGAGGTGGATAACATTTGCAATTCTTCAGTAGGATGCATAAACAATAACAGATGCAGCTCAATTTGTTTGATATATTGAAGCTTTGCCGCGACCTTCAAAATGGTAAACATACATTTATTCAAAGGAAAGGTTAAAAGTAGATCATGGGGGTAATTTTGAGCTCGGGATCGGCGAAGCGGGCGCAAAATCCTGAATTTCCCTGTCCCCCGCCAGCGATGGCACGAGGTTCACACCCACAAAGGGCAGCAACCTTGTGACTGGACGAGTGATCCAGAAACCCAGGGTAATGCTCTTGGGACAAGGGTTCGAATTGCGCCAGGGCAGATGGTGGAATTTGAATTCAATAAAAATCTGGAATTAAAAGTCTAATGACCACCATGAAACCGTTGTCAATTGTTCTACAAACCCATTTGGTTCACTCGTGTCCTTCAGAGAAGGAAATCTGCCATCCTTACCTGGTCTGGACTACATGTGACTCCAGACCCACAGCAATGTGGTTGACTCTTAAATGCCCTCAGGGATGGGCAATAAATGTTGGCCCAGCCAGCAATGCCTACATCCCATGAACAAATTTTTAAAAAGGATCGGCACTGTCAGGTTGGCAGCCTGTGGGAGCCCCATGGAGGGGTTCATTTATGTTTCTTAGGTGCCCCGTCTGAGGTGTTCAGGGCACCATGTAAAGATGGCGCCCTGATCTCTGTGGAGCCAGTTGCCGGCTCTATCAAGCTTTGGCCCGTCAGAATGACGGTGTAAACCATGGGCAATCATTCTTTTTCTTTGAAGAGGTTCAAGATCTGAAGTGAAAACTGTCCTGTGCAACTGGTGAGTTACTTGCCAGTTTTCAGTCTGAGCCTGACACTTTGCCCAATTCTGGTAAGATTCTGCCCCATATCACTACTGGGTGAAAAGGGCTATCCGCTCACAACATGGCCGATGACTCCGGTGTGAAATACATGGATGTGTTTCGAACGTAGACATTGTGAAAACTGAGATGGATTTTACCAGCCCTATGGAGACAAGCTGGGAGGAGAGAGCTGGTAAACTGGAAGGGGAGCTCATGCCCTTCCAGACATGACACCATAGAATATTACCAGAGGTAGTAACCTTTGTATTGCAACTGCATATTGAGTAGCAAATTATGCCAGTTAAATACCCAATTAAGTACCACTTCTGGCATTTTCCTAGTATTGTGAAGACATACCACTATGTAGTAAGGCCGTCAGGTAAATTCTAATGACCTCCCAATGGGATTCTGTGAGGTGCAGGGGTAGGATAGTGGGGGGAAGGAGGTTGGGGGCTCTTTTATAGACACTCAGTGGAGCATGGAGGGTCAATGGAGCTGCTGGAAGGTGCCACACACCAGTGGCTAGAACCTACTCACCTGGCCCCAAAACAGTTAGAGAAAGAAAACTTATTTTGCCTTTGAGGTGCCTCAGAATGATAACACCCTCTCCCTCCTCCTGCAGCCTTGGCACTATAATATTGTAATGATGATGCTACCAAGGCCACAGAGCCGCCGATCCTCTATTTGGGCCAGAATCTTAAGGAGGCAGTCTGATGCACTCAATTGGGCAGCAGTCCTGACATCTGGAAAGGATGGATCTGACGTTCTGTGCAAAGCCCTGTGCCATGTTGGCACCAGAATCCTCCATGTTCTTTGATGTTGGACGTAGGCTTTCTGGCACCAAGTGCACCAAACATTTTCAACAACATCAGCGTTTTTCTTATGGTTCATTCAAGAGATCATGTAATCCCTCGACATCAGAATCTCTGCCTGACCTTGCATTCCAGTGAGCCAGTATATCTGCTATCTTCACCACCTGCCCTGGCCAATGTCTCTGTCATCCTCTCTCCTCTAAACTGTCCTCTAATGAAATGTGCAGTTTCAATATCTGAACTGATAGCTGCGAGTGTGAAATCAAGTGACGATGCTATGTCTTCATCTTCATTCTCTTGGTGTCCTCCCTCTTAATTATCTGAAAGAAAAAAGGCACATGGGTAAAGTAGTGGTGAGGGGGGTGAGGGAGTGTGAGGCGTGTGCTTACACCATCTGGACTTGTAAATTGGAAGAGAGGATTAAGGAGGATATGTCGGATATGAGAAGAAGGGTCACTAATGAGCATGCCATCATCTTTGATGGTTTCAGCCCTGCTACTGGCCATGGCCTCACCAATGAGAGTCCCAACAATGGCCAGCACTGTCTTCTCCATGAGAGTCGGGTCATGCCAGCATGTCTGTCCTTCACCAATTAGAAATGCTGTTTCTGCTTGTCCGCTACCTTTTCCTGCAGGAGTCAGAAAAGAGCATCTGTGAGTGCTGTGAAGTTTATTTGGTTGATGTGGCTGTCAGGGTTGAACTGCTGACAGCATTTATAAGATGTCTGATGTGGACGTGAGGTTTGCAGCTTGTGTGAGGGCGAATATTAATTAGTGTTTTTTTTTAGTTAAGTGGTAAATTGAGAGGTATCTGAGGTTAGTGACACAATAGTGATGCAGTAGATAGGATGTGACATTTGTATTTACTGACCTTGACCACTCATATTAATTCATTAAATTTGCACCATTTCAGCCAGGTCCTCAGAGCTTGACCTCCAGCATTAACCTCCATAGGTAACAGCCTCTGAGAATGTATCTTGAGGGCTCCCCATATAGATGCAGTGCATCTCTTCTACTTTCCACCTCCTCTACCAAAATCACCAGTGCAACGCTCCAAAACCTTGGATCCCGCGCTCTCCCATGTTGCACCACTCCTTACCGTGTTGGATGAACTTCCTGCATGACTGCCAGTCCTTACTCCACCCACAATGCATTTAAAGGCTGCAGGCTGACTCGAAGCAACACTTTTACTCTTCCTTTGAAGTTGCTTAATTTGAATTATCTATTAATTTGAATATTTCACGAGCAAGGATCGCTTTTTGTGCCATTAATTTTAAATTGCTTAATTTGCATGACCAAATAGTTTTTTTATCAGCATAAACTGCCTTTGAATTAGCAAAGGATAGGCTTTGTTCTTAATGTGATATAACATACAAAGTCTAAGTCAATAATTGTGCACTGGTCAACCATTTACCACATGAAAGAGTGTAACTCATTATTTCAGACACCATGAAACTCATGCACATGATTCAATTGATGCAAAATTATGCAGTTTCCTCAAACATTATCATTGCCAATTATGATGAATATGAAAAATTGTCACACAGGGTATTATATTTTTTGCAGTAATGTTATTAAAACCTGCATTAAGATGCATATAGACAGTATGATTGCTAGAGCGGTGATTAAGGTGTCATAAAGGTAATCATTGATTTGCAGGTGAAGTGCTCTTCTAATAGATCCTGAGAACCAGGTACATGTTTACAGATAGCTAGCTAATGAAATATTATTTACATTTGAATGACCCTGGGGGTAGATAATTTATGAGGGGTACTGTGTTTAGTCCTGGCTAAACAAGTCAAGGGACATCTTGCAGGAAGAGATGAAAGAATGTCTTACGTATAGTGTTCAATTCTGGTCGCCACACTACCAGAAGGATGTGGAGGCTTTAGAGAAGGTGCAGAAGAGATTTACCAGAATGTTTCCTGGTATGGAGGGCATTAGTTATGAGGAGCGGTTGAATAAACTCGGTTTGTTCTCACTGGAACGAAGGAGGTTGAGGGGAGACCTGATAGAGGTATACAAAATTATGAGGGGCATAGACAGAGTGGATAGTCAGAGGCTTTTCCCCAGGGTAGATGGGTCAATTACTAGGGGGCATAGGTTTAAGGTGAGAGGGGCAAGGTTTAGAGTAGATGTACGAGGCAAGTTTTTTACGCAGAGGGTAGTGGGTGCCTGGAACTCGCTACCGGAGGAGGTGGTGGAAGCAGGGACGATAGTGACATTTAAGGGGCATCTTGACAAATACATGAATAGGATGGGAATAGAGGGATACGGACCCAGGAAGTGTAGAAGATTGTAGTTTAGTCGGGCAGCATGGTCGGCACGGGCTTGGAGGGCCGAAGGGCCTGTTCCTGTGCTGTACATTTCTTTGTTCTTTGTTCTTTGTTTTGGGTACAAATGATGTAGTTAATGGGAGGAGCCAGATTTCTCTGAAAAGTCAGTAGATCTTAGAACTCTCATCTGAACTGAGGTGTCTCAGTCTGCTGCTAAAAGACTCTCTCTCCAAAGGTTCTGCACAGAGAAAAGCAAGTAAAACTCTGGTTGTTAACTTTATTCATGAGTGGTATTTGAAATATCGGGCATAATTTACTGGCCATGCTGTGCCCAAAAAGCAGCATGCAGTGGTGCAATGTGGCCAGTAAATTCCGGGAGACCCAGCTTCAGGGATCTACCCACCTTACCATGCCTCGCGAGACCTAACACAATCTTGTGAGACGTGCGATGTGAAGCCCGGCCATTGTGCACGGGGTAACGTTTTGGGAAATTTGCATATAGAGCGAGACAGATAGTCTTACTCTAATATGCAGTTCCCTGACGTAACCAAGGCAATAGGATCCATCCCCTTCACCTTGGAGACCTCGAACGATCAGTACTGGTCTCCACAAATGAGGACCAGATGGAACGACACTTTTGGGGGTCTCCCAGAGAATTGGAGGTTCTTAAATGCTTTCCTTCTGGTTAAGATGGCACCCTGGCACTGCTGGTGCAAGCCTGGAACACTGACACTGTCAGCCTGGTGCCATGGCAGCGCCAGGCTGGCACCATGGCAGTGTCATCTGCATGCCAGCTTTGCATTGCCAAGGTGCCCTGGTGGCACTGTCAGCTGTCAGAGGCACTTCCAAGGTGCCAGTGACAAGCTGGCATTTTCTACAAGGTGGTGATCGGGCCTGGGGTGCCCTGTGCAAGTGATGTGTGTGGTTGGGTGCCAAGGACCCCCTTATCGGTGAGTTGGGGCTTTGGGGGAGTTCGGTGGTTATGTCCGGAGATCGAGAGTTTGGGATGCCATTTAGCACTGGTCCAATCGCTCCCTGGACTGAGGCGTTTCAGCGAACGGGGCTCCTCAGTGCAAGAAACAGGACTATGTACGGCCTTGGCCACACATTCTCCGCTGAGGCCCCATATCTAACCGGGGTGGCGTTAGATAGTATTATGTTTCTTGGTGCTATGAGCGGCGGGAAATACATGGTGAAACAGGATCGCTATGGGACATAGTTCACATTTGGTTTGATCGCGCCCATATTGGTTTGCTTAATTGGAATAGAGTGGCAGGTTTAAAAATTAAGTTAAGGGTTTCTCTTTTACTTAAGACCTGTTGTAACTGTTAACTGTAAAGCTAGTTCTTTGTCGCTGTGGTTAATTCTGTGTTTGAAGTAAAGTTTGTTTTAGCATAAAAGATACCCATGGGTCAGTGTTATCACTCCTGTGATGCAGTAACATTTCCTCACAGTTTGCAAATCGCAAATAGTTTGGGATCTTAACACAATCCTGAAAAAGATTACACAATGGGTTGGACTGCTATTTAATTCAATGATGTAAATTCAGAGTCAGCAGCCCATTTTACATCACTCCCCAGTAACACCAACTGAAGTAAAAAAAACCTGAAGAGACGTAAGATGGGTTCTTGACTCACTAACACCCATCCTCCACCATCGCACAAACTCAAAATCCACTTGAATGGAACGAGGAGAAATCATCCGATTGCTCTTTGTTGTGAAATCATAAAATTGACTTTTTTGCGACATCAGAGACATTTGTTTGCAAGGCTTCAGTGCTCGCAGTCCCCCTGACCTATCACCAGCACAATTCATAAATTCACAGGCAACAGGTCACCAACTTCTTGGTAGTCCCAGGCTTTGATTGATGTTAACTGCTGCTGGTTCTTTTAATTTAGGCTCGAATGACTGGTTCTGTACTTGTTCCCTGGTCAGGCATTCAGAAATAGTCACCATCAAGTGCTCTGCCCGAAGGCAGGTCCCTGGCTGATAGGCTTCTCCATGACTCTCTGTCCTGTGCCAGTCTTCTCATTTCCCAATAACTTCCTTCAATTTTATAGCCATCCAGCATTGATATTCTCTTCCTCTCTCTTCCTCTGTTTCCTGAAGTCATCCCTCCAAAATGTCATTTACCATTTTGTCTCCTCTTGAGATGTGCCTTGCCTGTTCAGCAAATTTCTCCTCAGCACTTTATCACTTGTTACTTTTTCTTGAGAGTTGATCCTTTCCATGCGCCTCCGAATCCACATTTCAAAGCTTTTCAGCAATTGACGGTCCATTTCTGTAAGATCCAAGTCTAACATTCACACAAGCCAATGCTCAAATCAAGCTCTTTGCAAAGCGCTTCTTGTGCTGTTTATTCAGCTTTCCAGTTCGCAACTGTCTCTTTTCTGAAATGCAGTCTTTCTCATCGTTATCCTTGTTCTTGTTTCTTTGATGCACCTTCCATCTGCAGAAATGTTTCCTAAGTAATTGAATTCTAGCAGCTGTTCTAATTCCTTTCCTTCCATGAATATATTAATATTTCTTGGTAATTTTGAGATACGCCTTTGGTTTTATGATGTTCGCTTTCATTCCGAAGCTCATGCCTGCTGTTACTCATCGATCTACTCATTCTTGTAATCCTTCTTCTGTGCTTGCTACAAGTGCTTTGTCATCCAATTGATGTATCATTACACGCCCCCCCCCCCACCCCCAATCTTAACTCTAGTTCCAGTGTCTTCAAACGCTTCTTTGATCATTGCTTCTGCATTGACATTGAAGAGGACTGGTGATAAACAACCCCCTTGTTGAACTCCTCTTCCAATTATGCATCATTCCGACTCCCAGTTGTTGACTACTTTCATTGTTGCTGTTTGTCCCATAGACAGATCATCTTTCTGCATGGTTGGTTCAGAGCTTAATCCTGTCGACTTGATTGAATGCTTTTGCAAAATCTACAAAGCAAGCATAAACGTCGACCTGAATCTTCCAATTTGGGCAGTAGCGAATAACTCAACCTAAGTCACTGATGCACCTCAGGACCCTAAGGATGCCCCACTGCGTTTAAATGCGCGGCACTTACACAGGAAGTCTAAACTCTTAGTTGTTGCTTTAACCCTTCCCGATGATTTCCACAATGATAAAGCCCAAAGAGAAGTCCACAAGATAAGTAAGAAAGTAATAGAACAAAGAACACAAAGAACAATACAGCAGAGGAACAGACCCTTCGGCCCTCCAGGCCTGTACCGGTCACGATACCAACCTTTGCCAAACCCTCAGCATTTCCTTGTCCCTCTATACCCATCCTATCCATGTGTTTGTAAAGATGCCTTTTGAACACCGTTAATGTATCTGCTTCCACAACCTTCCCTCGCAACGCGTTCCAGGCACTCACCACCCTCTGCGAAAAAAACCTGCCTCGCACATCTCCTCGAAACGTTGCTGCAAGGACCTTAAACCTATGCCCCCTGGTGACCGACCCCTCTACCCTGGGAAAGAGTGCCTGCCCATCCACTCTATCCATGCCCCTCTTAATCTTGTAGACCTCTGTCAGGTCACCGCTCAACCTCCGTCTTTCTAATGAAAACAGTCCAAATCTATTCAGCCTCTCCACATAGCTAACACCCTCCAGACCAGGCAACACCCTACTAAACCTCCTCTGCACCCTCTCAAAAGCCTCCACATCCTTCTGGTAGTGTTACGACCAGAATTGTGCGCAATATTCCAAGTGCGGCCTTACCAAGGTTCTATACAACTGTAGCATGACTTGCCAGTTTTTATACTCAATGCCCCGTCCAATGAAGGCAAGCATTCCGTATGCTTTCTTGATAATCTTGTCCATTTGTGTTGCCACTTTCAAAGATCTGTGGACCTGCACGCCCAGATCTCTCTGACTTTCTATATTCCGAAGAGTTTTACCATTTACAGTATGTTTCCCCTCTATGTTAGACCTACCAAAATGCATTACCTCATGTTTGTCCGGATTAAATTCCATTTGCCATTTCTCTGCCCAAGTTTCCAACCGATCTATATCCTGCTTTATCTTCTGACAGTCCTCAACACTATCTGCCACTCCACCAACCTTGGTGTCATCCGCGAACTTACTAATCAGACCGGCTACATTTTCCTCCAAATCATTTATGTACACCACAAACAACAAAGGTCCCAGCACCGATCCCTGTGGAACACCATGGGCGTCCGACCCCCCGCCGGGTCGGAGAATCGCCGGGGGCTGGCGTGAATCCCGCCCCCGCCGGTTGCCGAAGTCTCCGGCACCGGATATTCGGCGGGGGCGGGAATCGGGCCGCGCCGGTTGGCGGGCCCCCCCGCTAGATTCTCCGGCCCGCATGGGCCGAAGTCCCGCCGATAAATTGCCTGTCCCGCCGGCGTGGATTAAACCACCTTTTGAATGGTGGGACAAGGCGGCGTGGGTGGGCTCTGGGGTCCTGGGGGGGGCGCGGGGCGATCTGATCCCAGGGGGTGCCCCCACGGTGGCCTGGCCCGCGATCGGGGCCCACCGATCCGCGGGTGGGCCTGTGCCGTGGGGGCACTCTTTCCCTTCCGCCTCCGCCACGGTCTCCACCATGGCAGAGGTGGAAGAGACTCCCTCCACTGCGCATGCGCGGGAAACTGTCAGCGGCCGCTGACACTCCCGCGCATGCGCCGCCCGGAGATGTCATTTCCGCGCCAGCTGGCGGGGCAACAAAGGCCGTTTCCGCCAGCTGGCGGGGCGGAAATTGGTCCGGCGCCGACCTAGCCCCTCAATGTTGGGGCTCGGCCCCCAAAGATGCGGAGCATTCCGCACCTTTGGGGTGGCGCGATGCCCGTCTGATTGGCGCTGTTTTGGGCGCCAGTCAGCGGACATCGCGCCGTTTCCGGAGAATTTCGCCCCATTAGTCACAACCTTCCATTCAGAAAAACATCCTTCTCCTGATATCCTTTGCCTTCTGTGACCGAGCCAGTTCTGTATCCATCTTACCACCTCACCTCTGATCCCATGTGACTTCACCTTTTGTACCAGTTTGCCATGAGGCACCTTGTCAAAGGCTTTACTGAAGTCCATGTAAACAAGAACATTGCCCTCCCCTCATCAATCATCTTTGTCACCTCCTCAAAAAACTCAATCAAGTTATTGAGGCACGACCTCCCCTTCACAAAACCATGCTATCGCTTATGAGTCCATTTGTTTCCAAATGGGTATAAATCCTGTCCTTGAGAATTCTCTCCAATAATTTACCCACTCCCAACGTGAGGCTCACTGGCCTATAGTTTCCAGGATTATCCCTGCTACCTTTCTTAAACAACGGTACCACATTAGCTATTCTCCAGCCCTCTGGATTCTCACCTGTGGCCATTGAGGATACAAAGATGTCAGTCAAGGCCCCAACAATTTCCTCCCTTGCTTCCCTCAGTATTCTGGGATAAGTCCCATCTGGCCCAGGAGACTTATCTACCTTAATCTTTTAAAAGACCCAATACCTCCTCCTTTCCGATGTTCACATGATCCAAACTGTCCACACACCCTACCCAAGAATCAACTTCCACAAAGTCCCTTTCTTTAGTGAACACTGATGCAAAGTATTCATTTAGTACCTTGCCCATTTCCTCTGGCTCAGCACATAGATTCTCCCTATTGTCGTTAAGTGGTACAATCCTTTCCCTGGCCACCCTCTTGCTTTTTACATATGAATAAAAAGCTTTGGGATTCACCTTAATCCTACTTGCCAAGAACCTTTCGTGATGACTCCTAGCCCTCCTAATTTCCTGCTTCAGTACCTTCCTACTTTCTTTCTACTCAAGGGTTTCGACTGTTCCCACCCTTCTAAACCATACAAAAGTCTCCTTTTTCTTTTTGACGAGGTTCACAATATTCCTCGTTATCCGAGGCTCCCTAAACTTCCCATACTTATCCTTCATTCTCTCAGGAACGTGACTCTCCTGAATCCTAATCAACTGTCGCTTAAAAGACTCCCACATGTCCGTTGTTGATTTATTATCCAACAGCCGTACCCAATCCAAATTCCTCAATTCCTGTCTAATGTTATCTAATGTGGTGAATCCAACAACTCGACGAATGATTGCTGTTGTACAGAACAAGAGTAATCACTGGCTGATCAGCCTGTCAATCAGGATGGTCCACAGGCCAGATTGGCTACCCTGGACACTGACCATTCAGGTTGCTAGTACGACACAAACGGAATGGGGCAGTTATTGAAATTCATTAACTGGACAGACAGTTACCATGAAATTTAAAGAACCTGGGAATCTCTTAGAATTACTTGGATGTGTGTTCTTCAAGATAGGAAGGGAAAGAAGATGTCAAGGAGCACAGGAAGGACTTTGATTCTGAAGGAGGTATTGTGCCCAGAGATCCTCCTCTCAATCCTTCCAAGTCTTCCTCCCAGATGTGTCGGCCCAGCCCCTGGGCCACGTCATTCTGGACCTTCGTCAGACCCTACTCTTAGTGTTAATATGGAATTCCACCACATTGCTATATCCTGTGAAAAATAATTTCCGCTCCATTTCATCAGTATCATGAGTCAGGTTCCTGACAACTAGCTGATGACTGTCTGGGTATTGAATTGTGTGCCGTGCTTCATTTTCACTGCAACCTGGCCTGGGGCCCTGTGGAGGCAGCCCACCCTGCCATTGAGCATGAGGCCATGGGAGTGGAATCTGTATTTCTGGTTTTGTCGCTGGCCAGGGCTGTGGTGTCAGGGCTTTTAGTCAGAATTCCAGTGTTGGGACAATGCCACTGCTTGGAAGATTCTGTTTGAAGTGTCCTCGAACATTCAGCCAGAATGGATGCTGGATCGGAAATGGAGGGAATGGAGATTTTATCACAGGACCCTCAGCAACTTCCTCCTCCAACGCAAGCTTAGGCTTTACTTCATCTATGGGTGACCCTGGATGTATTCTCTTATGGGTTCTATGTTCCTACGTTCCCTTCCAGCTCAAATCCTCTTTTGATAGTTTGAGAGGGAGTGAGAACATTGAGGCTGGGAGTTAACCGGACACACACACATACACGCAAACACACACATAGACACAAACACGTATGAACACAATGCTCAGTGTGGGGGCACACAACCTTCCCTTTCTCCCAAAAAACAGCCACGCTCTGCTGGGAGAGGAGGAAAATTCAGGCTGAAGGCCAACCTGTTTTCAACCCCACTTTCATGTGAATTCCACTGAGGCCAGCTTGGCGCTCAGCAGTAGAGGTGAAGGTAAGGTCGGTGTTAATTAAACCCGTCCTTGGCTTGATCCCCTTCCCCTCCCCACTCCCTGGTGACCAGCTCTTGAAGTCTAGTCTGTCCTTTTCTAGCTTTGCTTCTTAAGTGAAAACGCAAAAAAGGTTTTATTGGTTAGCTCGGCTGCTTTGCTCTTTTTAAAGGATAATCTTTATCAATTACTCATTTTCTAAATTACCAATTTATTCCTTTGCTATTGATTTTCTTTTGGTTCAGCAAGATGTACATGTTTTCCTCATACCTCAAACGTTTTGTGTTGAGATATGTTTAGTCTTGTGCCAAACCTGAGGCTGGATTATAAGCCCCGCCCCGCCATATTTCTGTTTCAGCACGCCGGCGGGATACTAAATTTCACTGGCTGGTCAATGGGGTTTCCCATTGTCACGCCGTCAGGAAACCCCCGGGCTGCCGGCAAAATGGAGCATCCCGGTGGCGGAGAATCCAGCCCCAGATCTCAGGCAACTGCTGCTGGGTTTCATTCTGAAGGGGAATGTGAGGCTTACAAGAGTCTTATTTTTTGGGAGGGGCTGGGAAAAGTAGAAAAAGCAAGTGTTGGAAATGCCCAGCATGTCTGGTGGTGTCTGTGCAAAGAGAAACACAGGTCAGTGATCCTTTGTCAGAACAAGTTCATTCATGGACCTGAAGCGACCATCTCTCTCCACAGATGCTGCTTAGTCTGTTGAGAATTTCCAGCATTTTCTTTTTATATTTCCAGATTTCCAGTGTCTGTCGTACTTTGCTGTCCTACTGTATGCTCTATTCTGGGCATTTATAAGTGTTTCAATTTAAAATGGGAAAGTATTTATCTGTTGAGAAAACCCACACGTGTGGATAGAACCCGTACCAGCCTTCCCGAACAGGTGCCGGAATGTGGCGACTAGGGGCTTTTCACAGTAACTTCATTGAAGCCTACTTGTGACAATAAGCGATTATTATTATTAGAAATAGCACATTGTTATTGGAATGGTTAATTTGGTGTCCCACTGAGAGGTCTTCATGTATGTTTAAACATTAACCATTTATTGTTAACCCATGACTATGTATATATCCCAGGTACTGCCATGCACGGGTGCTGCCTCCATGCTAACTGCTTCTAGACTCTATGCCCAAAGTCTACTATAATGTGACTCAATACATCATACAATGAGCGATATTATTCTCCAGTCCCACATTAACCATTGCTCTGTCAAATACCTTTATATTACAACGGCACACTGTTACCATATACAGCAATTATTGCAGATGAATTGATGGTGCTAATTTACAGGAAGGTTTTTGCCATTTTAAAACTTGGAAGTGAAACCAGGGGTTTTGTGCCAATAGTATATTTTGTTAATATTTCAAGCTATTCTCATTTGTAAATAGGATTGTTGTTTGCAGTGCTGTGAGGTTGGAGTCTTTTGGATGTTGCTGTCTGGATATCAAATTGGCCCTGGTTCAAAAACGTAGAGCTGGTTCCCTAATATGAATGAGCAAGCTGTGTGTAATTGTCTAACAAAGCCCTGGTGATAAAGTGTATCATACAGAAATCTAAGCTTTCAATGTGTTTTGTAGATTAAGGCATAGAATATAAAACCAAGAAGCTTTGCCAAGCATATTAAAACAATTTGATCCTATTGTGACAATGGAACCAAATTCTGGGCACACAAACCATGTGAGCGGAGGGTGAAAGGCAGGAGGTGCGGAGGAAATATGGGGCCCAGAGACAGGAGAAAACCAGAGCTCATCATTTTGCCTAGGCCTGTCCAGCATCCGCCTGTGATTGTCGATGGGGCGGGGGTTGGGAGGGGTGCGTGTGTGTGTTTGTGTGTGTAAGGGAGGGGGTGAGCTTTATCATTGCTGAGGGGGGGGGGGGGGGTGAGATTGTCATGAGGGGACTGTGAGGGAGGTAATAAACCTTGTCAATAGGGAGGTCATGCAATGTCGATGGTGACATTTCTATTTAAAAACAGTGTGAGTCAATGAAACAAAGGCATGCTTAAAGGCCATGTCTTCAGTTCATGTTGAAAAATAGAGGCCATGACTTTGCTGGAATTGCTCCCACCACTCGGCCTCCTGACCCTTGTCATTGCCATGTCCTTGCTTGCAGCTCAAAATGCCTGGTGCATTGGGAAGCTGCCGGAAAGCCTGCGATTAATATCAAGAAACAAAGTTCAGCATCAAATTGACACTGGACACTATGCAGAGCTTGGAGTCCATTCTTTCCAGCATGGAAGCCATGGCCTATTCCATCATCGGATGTGAGGATCCAAACATGAGGCAGCTTCTGATGGGTAATCCCCATCTTCCATTGCTGCACAAACAGCTCCCACCAAAAATCTGAGTGCTGCAGTGGAAGCTATTGTAGTTTGGTGCATTAATCCTCCAATGGGACCTACAGTGCTTCAAAGCAGACATCCAATCTGTCCTGCAGAAGCTTACGAGGGTCACTGAGACAGCAGCCCAGAGGAGTGGCAGTGGCTCCGTGGAACATGGGCCTGATGTCCCCTGAGGAATCTTTCATTCTGTTGCTCTTACCACTCCAGCAGCACCCTTGGCTGTTGCTATTCAGCCAGCTCAGACAATGCAACCCATGCAGAATTAGTGCAGCCTGAAACAGGCCAGAGCCACTTGTGCTCATCCTCCAAGACCATCGACAGCCCCCTCCACCGAAGGTCATCTGCTGGCGATGCTGCAACAACTGAATTTTATTTTCATTGCTGTCAGTTGGGAGACATATGGAATGGATGGTGTGAGAAGATTCAACAGTAACTTTATGAGGGAATTGAATCTCGCCTTAAAATTGAAAGATTTGCAGGCCTAATAGGGAAGCTAATTGGTAGCTCTTTCAGAGAGCTGGGACAGCCAGGATGGGCCAAATTACCTCCTGTGCTGAATGATTCTAAGAAGAGTGGGACTAGGTGGCTGTGGAATTATTTTCAGGAGCCTCCACCCTGTGCTGAATTTGCCATCTAAACTGCAGACACCCGTAACCCTCGGACATGATTTGGCCATGTAGACAAGAAGGGTAAATATTGTTCTGCAATTCTTGTTTGAAACAAGCATGTATTCCTATTTGCCCTTGAAGCACAATTTACATTTTCCAATTCGCTCCCTGTTTTAATTCTTTCTGCTGGTCAGGCAGTGTTTGTTTTGTATTTTACTATATTCTCCTGCCAATATTTTTCTGTATAATTCCTGGCTGCAGTTCCCAGTTAAATAGGATCATGAGATTCCTCAGGGAATCTCCGATCGCACTGCATGATTTAGATAAGGAAGATGATTCCAGGAGGGGACAGAACATATTCAATGGAACATTTATTTTACAAATGTATCATATAAGATGTGAAGTAGGATTCCCGAGAGGACAGGACGGTGCGTAAATGTAAGATAAGTTGAAATTGGCAGGGGTATTTAACATACATTTCAATTCTGTGTTTACAAAAGACAAGGGCAATGCCATTCATTCTGGTGCCAGTTCAAGTGATGCAATGCAGACAAGACAGCAGAGCTGAAGCAGCTGGATGACATACCCAGATGTAACACCTGCGTGCGTCAAAAGAGATTGAAGGAAATAGATCACCATGTCACAGACGCCAAGGGGCTGCTGCAACACACCAACACTAAAAT
The DNA here is from genome assembly GCF_047496885.1 of Scyliorhinus torazame. Lineage (NCBI taxonomy): Eukaryota > Metazoa > Chordata > Chondrichthyes > Carcharhiniformes > Scyliorhinidae > Scyliorhinus > Scyliorhinus torazame. Next base: position 79,118,511 of record NC_092707.1, read on the forward strand.
TAACCAACGGTTGTGCAGGGAACACTTCCTTCATTCACTCCTGAAGCACAAGTGTTAGGAACCAAGATGGGCCCTTTTCTGGGGCTATTTAAAGGGCCACTCAACGAGTTGCAGCTAAGTTGCATTTGACACAGTTGTGCTTGGGCAAAGTTGGTGGAAACATTGTGGTGAATTGCTGGAACGGTCCGAAGGTTTCTGCTGACTCGAGAAAATTACGTTGACTTGTAATTGTGGAGACACTAGTTGCAGGGCCACTTGCTCTGAAATATGAGCAAGAAGTGCAGAAGGGGTGACAGAATAGAAGAGAGATATATTATTTGAGGAAGACTAGAAAAGTAGTATGTTATTTAAATGGAGGGAGACTGCCAAACTCTACGGTACAGAGGGGATCTGGGTGACCTTGTACACCATAAATTTATCATAGGATTTACAGTGCAGAAGGAGGCCATTCAGGCCATCTAGTCTGCACCGGCCTTTGGAAAAAGCACCCTTCTTAACCCCATGCCTCCAACCCAGCCCCATAATTCAGTAACACCTCCTAACCTTTTGGACAGAAAGGGACAATTTAGCATGGCCAATCCACCTAACCTGCACATCTTTGGATTATGGGAGGAAACAGGAGCACCAACCCATGCCGACACTAGGGTAAAGTGAAAACTCCACACTGACAGCCACCTTAGGCTGGAATTGAACCCGGGTCCCTGGAGCTGTGAGGCAGCAGTGATAACCACTTTGCCACCCTGAATCTCAAAAAGATAGTACGCAGGTACAGAAAATTATTGAGGGCGAAAGAAAATTTGGAATTTATTTCAAGGAGAATCAAATTTAAAAGTAGGGAAAGTGTCACTACAGCTATACAGGACATTAATGAGACAGCATCTGGAGTACTAACATGAGACAGCATCGGGGGTGGTGGTGAGGAGAAGGGCAGAGGTACACTAAAACGACAGGGGGAGGGGGGAACAAAACGGGCTGAGGGCAGAGGGAGCTGCTCCCAGGGGGGAACCACCACACTGTCGAGTCTAGTGTGAGGAAGTAAGGTGGGGGGGGGGGGCACGACATAGCTTCCGAAAGGGAGGAAGAGCCGGGCAGAAGGGGAGGACAAATCAACGAATCAGGGGAGAGGAGGACGATGGGTAAAGGGGGAAGGTAACAAGGCTATGAGGAAAGGGAAGAATAGATGGCAAGGCTAGATGTGCTGGGGGGGGGGGGGGGGGGGGGGGGGGAGGGGGGGGCGTGGAGAGGGAGGAGAACGTTGGTCATAACAGATCGCACATATGGATGGCTGGAACAAAGAAGAAAGCGACGGCCATTTTGGATGGCCCTCAAACAAAGGGAAACCCCAGCGTGCAGGGACACATCCACGTGGTAAGTACAACAGTCCCCACAAGAGTTGGGGACAGAAACCCCCCAACAAAATAGTCATCTGGAATGTCAGGGGACACCACAGCCCGGTGAAAAGATCCAGAATCTTCGCCCATCTAAAAAGCCGAATGGCCAACATAGTCTCCTTTCAGGAGGCACAACTGAGGGAGAAGGGCCGACTGGGGGTAAGGAAGAGTTGGACAGGACAGATATACCAAGCGTGTGGCCATACTGTTGAGCAAAAGGACGAACTTTACATTGACAAGCGTGGCAACAGACCGGGTGAGACAGTACGTAATCGTTAGGGGCATCCTGGAAGGGGAGGCGGTGGTGCTTGTAAATATATACCCCCACCCCCAAGTGGCTGATGCATGATCAATTGCACAAAGACTAAAGTTGGGTACAACTGTGGCTCTATTACAGTCAGATGCGTGGCCTCCTGCTATAGCTGGCGAAATGGCAGGGCACTGGAGGTCATGCATATTTATGCAGTTCTCCGTGGGCGGAGCCAGCCGGCAGGAGCTACCGGCGAACCTGTAGTGCAGGTCCTACCTTACATCTCCTATTATAGTGGTTCACCACATTCACCCCCTGTTAAAGATGAGTCCTGCGGGGGTGACGTGAAACTATATACAATTAGTGCAATTATGTGCAGTGGTAGGGAAAGAAAAGTCCACGTTGACGGTCTGGAGTCCGTCAAAGGTTCAGCCGGTCCGGTGCTTTGGTGCTTCGTGGGGAGCGGCGTAACGGTGGCGGCGAAGTCGTGCTGGCGGTGGTGGAGGTGGCACCGATGGCGGTGGTGGCGGTGCTGATGCTGGCCAGTCATCTTGGAACTCCGGGAACGTGCAGAAGTCCTCTTCGTCCTCTTGTGTGGAAAAGGGGAGGGGGGGGGATGCTCGGGTGGGGTCAATATTGGCGGCGCGGTGGGAGTTGGGGGGGGCATTGGTGGGGCGCATTGGTGGGGCGCATTGGTGGGGGTGTGTGTTGGGGTGGAACCTGACGGTGCCAGGACCCTGAGTGAGACAGTATCGTGGCAGCCATCGGGGAACTCAACGTAGGCATATTGAGGGTTGGCGTGGAGCAGGTGAACCCTGTCCACCAAGGGGTCCGCCTTGTGGAGTTGGACGTGCCTACGGAGAAGGACCGGTCCTGGAGCAGCGAGCCAAGTCAGGAGCGAGACCCCAGATGTGGACTTCCTGAGGAAGGTAAAAACACGTTCATGAGGTGTGTTATTAGTGGCGGTGCACAATAGTGACCGGATGGAGTGTAGAGCGACAGGGAAGACCTCCTGCCTGCGAGAGGCTGGGAGGTTCCTGGACCGTAGGGCCAGCTGGACGGCCCTCCAATCCGTCCCATTCTCCCGTTCTACTTGCCTATTTCCCTGGGAGTTGTAGCTGGTCGTCCTGCTGGAGGCGATACCCCTGCTGAGCAGGAACTGACACAGCTCATCGCTCATGAATGAGGATCCCCTGTCACTCTGGATGTAGGCGGGGAAACCGAACAGAGCGAAGGTGGTGTTGAGGGCCTTGATGACGGTGGCAGACGTCATATCGGGGCATGGGATGGCGAAGGGGAATCTGGAGTACTCATCGACCACACTGAGAATGTACGTGTTACGGTCGGTGGAGGGGAGGGGCCCTTTGAAATCCACGCTGAGGCGTTCAAAGGGACGGGAAGCCTTCACCAGGCGCGCACGGTCTGGCCGGTAGAAGTGCGGCTTGCACTCCGTACAGACCTGGCAGTCCGTGGTGACTGTCCTTACTTCCTCGACGGAGTAGGGCAGATTGCGAGCTTGACCAGATGGTACAATCGAGTGACCTCCGGGTGACAAAGGCTGTCGTGTGGGGCCTGGAGTTGGTCCACTTGTGCGCTGGCACATGTACCTCGGGAGAGTGCGTCTGGGGTCTCGTTGAGTTTACCGGGGCGATACAAGATCTCGTAGTTATAGGTGGAAAGCTCGATTCTCCACCGCAAGATTTTATCATTTTTGATCTTGCCCCGCTGTGTGTTATTGAACATGAAGGCTACCGACCGTTGGTCTGAGTGAATCTCTTACTGGCCAGATAATGCCTCCAATGCCGCACAGCTTCAATGATAGCTTGGACCTCCTTTTCGACGGATGAGTGTCAAATTTCAGAGGCATGAAGGGTGCGGGAAAAGAATGCCACGGGTCTGCCTGCCTGGTTTAGCGTGGCGGCAAGGGCGACGTCTGAAGCGTCACTTTCTACTTGGAAAGGCAGTGACTCGTCCACTGCGCGCATCCAGGCCTTGGCGATGTCTGCTCTGATGCGGGCGAAAGCGTGTTGTGCCTCGGCCGCGAGGGGGAATTGAGTGGACTGAATGAGTGGGCGGGCGTTGTCCGCATAGTTTGAGACCCACTGGGCGTAGTAGGAAAAGAACCCCAGGCAGCGTTTGAGGGCCTTCGGGCAGTGGGGGAGGGGAAGTTCCATGAGGGTGCACACGCAGTCGGGGGAGGGCCCGAGAAGTCCGTTTTGGACTATATAGCTGAGAATGGCTAACCGGGTCGTGCTGAACACACACTTCCCTTTGTTGTAGGTCAGGTTGAGAAGAGTGGCAGTGAGGAGGAATTTATCGAGGTTGTCATTGTGGCCCTGCTGGTCATGGCCGCAGATGGTGACATTATCTAAGTACGGAGGGGTGGCCCGCTAATCGTACTGGTCGACCATTCGGTCCATCTCTCTTTGGAAGACCGAGACCCCATTTGTGACACCGAAAGGGACCCTAAGGAAGTGGTGGAGGCGACCGTCCGCCTCGAAGGCCGTGTATGGCTGGTCCGACTTCCGGATGGGGAGCTGGTGGTAGGCGGATTTCAGGTCAATTGTTGAGAAAACCCGGTTCTTTGCAATCTGATTGACCGTATCAGATATTCGTGGGAGGGGGTACACGTTCAGCTGCGTGTACCGATTGATGGTCTGGCTGTAGTCCATGACCATCCTGTGTTTCTCCCCAGTTTTAACCACGACCACTTGGGTTCTCCAGGGGCTGTTGCTGGCCTCGATAATACCCTCCTTAAGCAGCCGCTGGACTTTGGACCTGATGAAGGTCTTGTCTTGGGTGCTGTACCGTCTGCTCCTAGTGGCAACGGGCTTGCAATCCACAGTTAGATTGGCAAAAAGGGAGGGTGGATCGACCTTGAGGATCGTGAGGCCGCAAACGGTAAGGGGGGTAAGGGCCCGCCGAATTTGAGGGTGAGGCTCTGGAGGTTGCACTGGAGTCCAGGCCAAACAGGAGTGCAGCGCAGAGATTAGGAAGGACATGGAGGCGGAAGTTACTAAATTCTATGTCCTGGACCGTGAGGGTGACTGTACAAAAACCTCGGATCGGGACAGAGTTGGATCTGGATGCTAGGGAGATACTTTGATTGGCAGGGTGGACCGCGAGGGAGCAGCGCCTTATCGTATCTGGGTGAACGAACCTTTCAGTGCTCCCGGAGTCCAGCAGGCACGTGGTCGCGTGGACGTTAATTTTAACCGCCGTCGAGGCGGTGGCCAGGTTGTGCGGGCAAGATTGGTCCAGCGTCATCGAAGCGAGCTGTGGTTAGTCATCGGATGCTTCGGGTGGAGAGCGAGTGCGGTTCCGATGGCGGGATGTCCGGAGACCCTGTGGTGGACAAGATGGCGGCGCCCATGGGGCGCACGTGGCCGAAGGGGGACAAGATGGTGGCGCCCATTGGTCGCACATGGACCCGGGAGGCGAAGATGGCGGCCCCCATTGTGCGTCTGGCGTGGGGGAGGGGGCGATAGCGGGTGCGATCGCAGTGACTGCGCAGGCCTGGCATAGAGCCGCAAAGTGGCCCTTTTATTGCAGGCTTTACAAGCTGCAGTGCGGGCCGGGCAGTGTTGGCGGGGGTGCTTCTGCTGACCGCAGAAGTAGCAGCGGGGACCCCGGGGTGCGCGGATCGGCGTGCGGTGCAGGCGTATTGGGAAGGCAGGGCCCTGGCTGAGGAGGTCATCGGCGGGGTCCAGGAAGGGAGGAAGGAGTAGAAGGGTAGGCAGCTCGGCGGGAGGGGTATGATTGTACGTTACGGGATGTGACCGTCATAGAACATAGAACATAGAACATTACAGTACAGGCCCTTCGGCCCTCAATGTTGCGCCGACCTGTGAAACCACTCTAAAGCCCATCTCACTATTCCCTTATCGTCCATATGTCTATCCAATGACCATTTGAATGCCCTTAGTGTTGGCGAGTCCATTACTGTTGCAGGCAGGGCATTCCACGCCCTTACTGTTCTCTGAGTAAAGAACCTACCTCTGATATCTGTCTTATATCTATCTCCTCTCAACTTAACGCTATGTCCCCTCGTGCTAGCCATCACCATCCGAGGAAGAAGGCTCTCACTGTCCACCCTATCCAATCCTCTGATCATCTTGTATACCTCAATTAAGTCACCTCTTAACCTTCTTCTCTCTAACGAAAACAGCCTCAAGTCCCTCAGCCTTTCCTCATAAGATCTTCCCTCCATACCAGGCAACATTCTGGTAAATCTCCTCTGCACCCTTTCCAATGCTTCCACATCCTTGTAATAATGCGGCGACCAGAATTGCACGCAATACTCCAAATGCGGCCGCACCAGAGTTTTGTACAGCTGCAACATGACATCATGGCTCCCAAACTCAATCCCTCTACCAATAAAAGCTAACACACCGTACGCCTTCTTAACAACCCTCTCAACCTGGGTGGCAACTTTCAGGGATCTATGTACATGGACACTGAGATCTCTCTGCTCATCCACAATGCCAAGAATCTTACCATTAGCCCAGTACTCTGTCTTCCTGTTATTCCTTCCAAAATGAATCACCTCACACTTTTCTGCATTAAACTCCATTTGCCACCTCTCAGCCCAACGCTGCAGCTTATCTATGTCCCTCTGTAACTTGTAACATCCTTCCGCACTGTCCACAACTCCACCGACTTTAGTGTAATCTGCAAATTTACTCACCCATCCTTCTACGCCATCCTCCAGGTCATTTATAAAAATGACAAACAGCAGTGGCCCCTAAACAGATTTTTGTGGTACACCACTAGTAACTGGACTCCAGTATGAACATTTCCCATCAACCACCACCCTTTGTCTTCTTCCAGCTAGCCAATTTCTGATCCATACTGCTAAATCACCCTGAATCCCATGCCTTCGTATTTTGTGCAGTAGCCTACTGTGGGGAACCTTATCAAACGATTTACTGAAATCCATATACACCACATCAACTGCTTTACCCTCATCCACCTGGTTGGTCACCTTCTCAAAGAACTCAATAATGTTTGTGAGGCACGACCTACCCTTCACAAAACCGTGTTGACTATCTCTAATCAAATTATTCCTTTCCAGATGATTATACATCCTATCTCTTATAAACCTTTCCAAGATTTTGCCCACAACAGAAGTAAGGCTCACTGGTCTATAGTTACCGTGGTTGCCTCTACTCCCCTTCTTGAACAAGGGGACAACATTTGCTATCATCCAGTCTTCTGGCAATATTCCTGTAGACAAAGATGACTTGAAGATCAAAGCCAAAGGCTCAGCAATCTCCTCCCTAGCTTCCCAGAGAATCCTAGGATAAATCCCATCCGGCCCAGGGGACTTATCTATTTTCACACTTTCCAGAACTGCTAACACCTCCTCCTTCTGAACCTCAAGCCCTTCTAGTCTAGAAGCCTGAATCTCAGTATTCGCCTCGACAACACTGTCTTTTTCCTGTGTGAATACTGACGAAAAATATTCATTTAGCACCTCTCCTATCTCCTCGGTCTCCAAGCACAACTTCCCACTACTGTCCTTGACTGGCCCTACTCTTACCCTAGTCATTCGTTTATTCCTGACATATCTACAGAAAGCTTTAGGGTCATTCTTGATGCTACCTGCCAAAGACTTCTCATGTCCCCTCCTGGCTCTTCTTAGCTCTCTCTTTAGGTCCTTCCTAGTCTAACTTGTAACTCTCGAGCGCCCTAACTGAACCTTCATGTCTCATCTTTACAGAAGCCTCCTTCTTCCTCTTGACAAGTATTTTGACTGCTTTAGTAAACCACGGTTCCCTTGCTCGACCACTTCCTCCCTGTCTGACAGGTACATACTTATCAAGGACACGCAGTAGCTGTTCCTTGAACAAGCATCACATTTCCATTGTGCCCATCCCCTGCAGTTTTCATCTCCATCCGATGCATCCTACGTCTTGCCTCATCGCATCATAATTGCCTTTCCCCCAGATATAACTCTTGCCCTGCGGTATATACCTATCCCTTTCCATCACTAAAGTAAAGGTAATCGAATTGTGGTCACTATCACCAAAGTGCTCACCTACCTCCAAATCTAAAACCTGTCCTGGTTCATTACCCAGTACCAAATCCAATATGGCCTCGCCTCTCATTGGCCTATCTACATACTGTGTCAGGAAACCCTCCTGCACACATTGGACAAAAACGGACCCATCTAAAGTACTCGAACTATAGCGTTTCCAGTCAATATTTGGGAAGTTAAAATCTCCCATAACAACTACCCTGTTGCTTTCGGCCCTATCGAGAATCATCTTTGCAATCCTTTCCTCTACATCTCTGGAACTTTTCAGAGGCCTATAGAAAACCCCTAACAGGATTACCTCTCCTTTCCTGTTTCTAACCTCAGCCAATACTACCTCAGTAGACGAGTCCTCATCAAATGTCCTTTCTGCCACCGTAATACTGTCCTTGACCAACAATGCCACCCCTCCCCCTCTTTTACCACCTTCCCTGAGCTTACTGAAATATCTAAATCCCGGCACCTGCAACAACCATTCCTGTCCCTGCTCTATTCATGTCTCCGAAATGGCCATAACATCGAAGTCTCAGGTACCAACCCATGCCGCAAGTTCACCCACTTTATTCCGGATGCTCCTGGCATTGAAGAAGACACACTTTAAACCACCTTCCTGCCTGCCGGTACACTCCTGCATCTTTGAAAACTTACTTATGACCTCACTACTCTCAACCTCCTGTATACTGGAGCTACAGTTCAGGTTCCCAAGCCCCTGCAGAACTAGTTTAAACCCTCCCGAAGAGCATAAGCAAATTTCCCCCCCAGGATATTGGTACCCCTCTGGTCCAGATGTAGACCATCCTGTTTGTAGAGGTCCCACCGACCCCAGAATGAGCCCCAATTATCCAGAAATCTGAAACCCTCCCTCCTGCACCATCTGTGTAGCCACGTGTTCAACTCCTCTCACTCCCTATTCCTCGTCTCACTATCATGTGGCACAGGTAACAATCCAGAGATAATAACTCTGTCCTAGATCTAAGTTTCCACCCTAGCTCCCTGCCTTACATCCCTCTCCCTTTTCCTACCTATGTCGTTGGTACCTATGTGGACCACGACTTGGGGCTGCTCCCCCTCCCGCTTAAGGATCCCGAAAACATGATCATGGAGAGCGCAAAGGTTTTCGTCTCCGCCAGTTCGAGCATGGCCCCTTCCAGTAATCGTTCTCGGATGCGGTCCGATGCAATCCCCGTCACGAAGGCATCGTGCATGAGGAGATTCACATGTTCGGCGGTCATAACGGCCTACAGTCACAGTCCCGGACGAGTGGAATTAGGGCCCGCCAGAAGTCTTCGATGGACTCACCAGGTAGTTATGAGCGGGTGGCGAGTGCATGCCTGGCGAAGAGCGTGTTCGCCTTCTGCACGTAGTGTTCCTTCCATTGCTTTTGTGTAATTCGTGGCGTCTTGGATCAACGGGAACATGCTAGAGCTCAGTCTGGAGTACAGGACGTTTATCTTCTGTGTGGTGTTGGGTGCTCTGGTGCACAGATGAGCCAACACAGTTGTATGTGGTACAACTCTATTTTATTATAACTCTTATAATACAGTTCGTTCTGGATACTCTGCACGTGCTGTCTCCCTGAGTGTCCCCGGCTATGGCTGTGTCCTGGTTCTCCCCTGCCGCTCTTACTGACCACCAGGGGTTGTGTCTGTGCTTTTATATCTTTCTGTCATTGGTTGTGGTGTTGTGTGTTCTGATTTGTCTGTTGGTGTGTCTATCATGATGTGTGTGTTTGAATATCATGACATCCCCCTTTTTTACAAAGACAAGTGCCTACGTGGTTATAAATACAATTGTGTCGTGAGTGCATCTAAGAGTGTGCGTTTGTGTTGTGTACAGCGTGTGTTTATGACGTAACTATTTACATGGGGCGATGTCGGGTGCGTCACACTAACAAGGTTGTACCATAACAAAACTTGGATGCGAGAGAAAAAAAAAACTTGAACATTGGTCCGGTCAGACGATATCTGGAACAATAAACAACAACAGGTTATAATACAGAAGTGTTTGACTTTTTGAACGTATTAACAGCGTTATAAGTCCAGTCTAGTGGGTGACCGCCTCAAGAATGGGCTGGTCCTCAAGCCGGTTCAGCTGTGGAGATTTGTGGTCACACTGGTTCACCTTGGACTGTTGGAGGTGATGCTGTTGCCGAAGTCTCTACTTTACCATTTGTTGTACTTCCTGCAGTGCTTGGTCTTTTTCATTCTTGCAAATATGACATTCAACATCTTTGTTAGTGGTGCCCTGGCTGTGGTTTGGTTCTGGTGGCGATGGAAGGGGCATGATCCGTGGCATCTCCACGAAGTCATCCTTGGGAACCAGTGGAGGATCCGGCGTGTGCGTACGGTGCAGTTGCGAGCGTGGAAGGCGGCACAGAGCCCGCTGATTGCGCCTACGCACCAATCCATCCGCCCTGCATGCCAGGAACAAGGTGGAGTCTGTTTTCTTTTTATGTTTGTGGTGGACGGCATCTTGTAGCCGATGGGTCGTTGCCATTGAAGTAGCACCATCACTAATATCATGCAAGGCGATGACTGTGCCAGATGTGGAAGTTGGCCAAGACCGTGTACGCTGGTTCCGGCCACCTGCTGTGCCGGAAGGGCGACTCCGCAGAGAAACGTCGAAGCATGTCGCCTTGGATAGAGAATTGTTGCTCGCATCAACGTCTGGCGATGGCGCGAGTTGGTGTGTCCATCTTGGACCGCCGGTGCTGGTTGCCACTGCCGACCCAGTGGGACTGCCACGCGATCCATTCCCTGTCGCCGTGGCATCTGCCGTCACCCTGAGCGTGCCATCACCGAGGCCGCGACACCGCCCGTCCGGAGCAAGGTCTGGCGTGCGCAGATCAGAGTCGGCGCTTGGCTGCTCCCCATCTGGAGTCCGGTCTGCCTTCCGTCGATGCCCCCCATCCGGAGTCCCAACAGGTTCACTGGAGGCAGCCGAGATTCCCTGAAGCTGCACTTCTGGAGTCGGAACATGCAGGAATGCACCAACCAGTGGAGAGGCTCGAGCCATCGAGGGTGGAAGCGGTGTGCCGCCACCGCAGTCGTCAGTGGTCCCACCGTGATCGTTGAGTGCCTTGGTACGCACTCGGCGAGGTCTGTCACCTTGCACCTTTTGCATGGGAAGTGGGATGCTGTCGTCACTCGTCTCACATCCCGTGGATAGATCGTCATTAGCAGCTTGCTGTTCACTAGGGTTGGGTAAATTGTCAGAGTTTTCATCTGGTGGTGCACACCATGTCGGTGGACTGTCATTGTCTTGCCATTGTCCTTCATTTGGGCTTTTCTTCTTTGGAACTTTAAATCTTCCCCCAGACATTGCAGAACCTTGTTTATTACCCCCAAATTCTCCCATATGTATGGTCTCGAATATAGTATCCACTGTTTCTATCGACATTGTACCATTTTCCAAAGAACATTCCGTTTCACTTTTCTTCTCAGGTACCTCATATGTAACTTTGTTTGATGTACATGCCTTCATGGTCTCTGGGTCTGATTTTGCTGGGACTGGCATGGTCACAGTCTCTTTTTTACTGTTCTCAATTGCCCACATCATACTCCCCATACATAACTGCTTGAGCACTGGGGTTAGTGTGGTACAATGGATAATCGGTTCGACCTTATCTGCATCTTCATCATTAGTGGAAAGCACACTTGGTTCACTTGAAACTGCTGTGGGTGTTAAATTCGTTATCTGGCTACTCGATGTCGGTGTCCTCAGGATTCTTGCTCCAATGTTCTGCTCAATAATCAGTGGAGTGTGTATAGGTTCAATGCAATTAATGTTCCCTTCCAGGTTTGAAGAGTCATTACTGACTAACTGCTGGTCTCCGAAGTTGGGATTTTGCGGCATTGTGTTGAAGGGAGACATTTGTCCCTGCCGTGGATATGAGTCAGGTTGTGTTATTTCCATCACCTGAGGATCAATGTCTTGTCCATTTTTTCGATCCGTACTAAAACACTGGCAATTCTCAGTCTGCTCCTTGCAAGTTAAACATACAATTAATTTCGTTAGGAAATCCTCAGCATCCTTCTGTGGCCGTGCTGCATTATTAATCTCTGTTCGGCTACAATGATCCTGAAGGTCAGCGCATAAACCTTTTTTCTTCGGGCTTGGACGAGGCGATTCCTTTGGCTCGTCTTCAGTTGGGCTTGAACAGTCTTCAGCGCTGTGCCCTTTATTGTAGCATGAGAGACCGTCATGGTCATGCTGCTGTGTGGTGGAGCATGGTAGGCTGTTATAGCCTTCTTGCTGTTCACGGGAGCATGGCAGACTTGCATCGTCTGCCGCTGGTTGGTCAGGAGAGGTTGCTAGACCCTCATGGTCTTGTTCCTGCAAGGACTGCGCTCTGGAGTCTTGCGTTCCTTCCATCGTGGAGTCCGTCCACGAGCTCTCTGTGGAGGCTTGTGACACTGGAGTCACTTCTTGTTCGTGCAAGGACTGCGCTCTGGAGTCTTGCATGTCTTCTTTCATAGAGTCGGGAACGTTGAGCGGGACGTGGACCACGCTCTGTGTGGCAGCAGGGCACTCTCTGTGTGCTTGCACCGCTCCCTGTCTGGTAATGTCAGGCTGCAGCATCATCCGGTACTGATAAGTTGGAACGTCATATCTGCTGGGTTGAAGATCCTCAAATCCGAAAAATGAATCCGCATCTGCGTCGGATTCAGTATGGGGGCCGCCAATGTGCAACACGAAAGGTTCGTCCGAGTCATAGTCATATAGGACCACGGAGCTATCATTGGGCTCGCGAGGTCCGGAAACACTGTAAAAATCGTCATCGAAGTATTCAAGGTCGGAATCATCGGCTTGTGCGTAGGTAACTGCTTGTCGGAGGGTTCTTCGGAGGTAAAATTCATCTCCTGGGTCAATTTGCGGCACTGCGCTGTCATTCCAGGTGAGGGAAGGTTGTTTTACAGCTTTAACAGATTTTTGTTTTTTTGATTTGGGACGTTTCCCTTTTAAATTGGATTTGGGACATTTCCATTTTAAATTGGTGCAGTCTGGGGCCTCTGACATCCTGACGCTCGGTATGTAGCACGTAGGAAGCGACTGCGCATGCTCAGATCGCTGTTCCTTTACCGATGGCCATTTTCTTAACTGCGGATGTGCACCATATTGCGCATGCGCATACGAAACTTCCGGTTCTGCGCACTTCTCGCGCAACTGTGCTAGCGTTATACCTTTAGCAAGATGGCCGTCGACCTCGACCCAGCCTTTTCTCAGGCCCGGGACCTCGGGCTCCGGGATCCCAGCCACGAGGTGAGTACTGCCGCTTTTCTTACCTTTAAGTCCCCATTGGATTGCGTATTCTTCACAGTACTTGGCGAATTTGCCCATGACTGCCTGGTAATCGTGCCTTTGCTGCCTCCTGAAGAACCTGAACCTTCTGAACATTGCTCTTGCCCTTGCACCGGCGACGATGAGGAGAAATTCAATTTTTTCCTTGTCATCCAGGTCTTGGAGTTGAGCTGCCGCCAGGAACAATTCGAAATTTTGCCGGAATCGCCGCCAGTTTTCGTGGAGGTCGCCGTCGCACTGGAGCGCCTGCGGAACCGGGAGCTCGTACATCATGTCTGGGCACTGCTGGTTGTCTCTGTACACTGGATGTATGCCGGCAGGTATCGATCCACTCCTGTACCATGTGGTGTTGGGTGCTCTGGTGCACAGATGAGCCAACACAGTTGTATGTGGTACAACTCTATTTTATTATAACTCTTATAATACAGTTCGTTCTGGATACTCTGCACGTGCTGTCTCCCTGAGTGTCCCCGGCTATGGCTGTGTCCTGGTTCTCCCCTGCCGCTCTTACTGACCACCAGGGGTTGTGTCTGTGCTTTTATATCTTTCTGTCATTGGTTGTGGTGTTGTGTGTTCTGATTTGTCTGTTGGTGTGTCTATCATGATGTGTGTGTTTGAATATCATGACATTCTGAGCCTCCGTTGGCTCGGGGTCCACAGCATTGATGTAGGCCTCAAAACATGCTAGCCAGTGAGTAAAGTCTTTTCTGGCATCGGGCGAGTGCGGATCCAGCTGCAGGTGGTCGGGCTTAATTCGGATATCCATTCTGTGGAAAATCTGACTGTAATAAATTGATGCATGATCAATTGCACAAAGACTAAAGTTGGGTACAAATGTGGCTTTATTACAGTCAGATGCGTGGCCTCCTGCTGCAGCTGGCGAATGGCAGGGCACTGGAGGTCATGCATATTTATACAGTTCTCCGTAGGCAGAGCCAGCCGGCAGGAGCTACCGGTGAACCTGTAGTGCAGGTCCTACCTTACATCTCCTATTACAGTGGTTCACCACACTGGCACAATGTGGACAGCATTAAAAAAACCATGGCGGAGACCCCTGACCTAGATTCTCACTGACTCATCATGCGGGGAGACTTTATCTGCGTACAGTTGGTGGACAAATCCAGTCCTAAATCAGGGAAACAATTGGCAATGGCTAAGGAACTGAACGCTTTCACGGAGCAGAAAGGGAACGAGCTCCCTACTAGACAAACATCTGACATCAGACAAACTAGGGGACGGTAGCTGCACTGATATGTACGGATGACTGCTAGAGGAGATAAGGGTACTGCTGGACAAGACACGGGGTAAGTGGGATGAAGAGCTTGGCATGGAGATAGGGGAGGGACTCTGGATCAAAGCACTTCATAGGGCGAACTCCACCCCCTCACGCACAGGACTGAGCCTAACGCAAGTAGTGAACAGAGCGCACTTGGCCAGAACACATATAAACGGGTTAATTCCAGAGGTGGAGGACAAATGTGAATGGTACTAGGGAGACCCGGCCAACCACACCAACAAATTCAGCTCTTGTCCCAGACTTCTGGACCTCCTTTTTCGAAGCCATGTCCAAGGTTGTGATAGTGAGGGTGGAGCCAAGGCCAGGGTAATGGAACAGCCATAGCTCTCTATGGGGAGAGAGGCAGACGCCCTATCCTTTGCCTCATTGATAATCCGCCGGAGACTCCTGCTCGGCTGGAGAGCAGCGCCACCAAATGGCACAGGCTGTCTGTCCGACTTCGCAAAATTCCTCAAATTGGAAAAGATAAAATACATTATCAGAGGATGGAGAAAGGCTTCCGCAGTACATGAAAGCAATTCACCAACCTGTTCGAGGACCTGTTTCTAACCAGCAACCAATAAAGGAGGGGGGAGCGAAATAGACAAAGGAAGGCGAAGGGGGGAGGGGGGGGTGGTGGGTAGGAGAAGGGAGTACAGTGGAAGCAGGGCAGGGGAACGAAAGGGTACCGAAGGAAAGAGAGCCAATAGGTGTTGTCATGATATCCACATCAGCATATCATGGTGCAATCACATACACACTGATGGACAGGCAGTTGGACCAACCAGTGTGGTATTATCAGGTAATGCAGTACCCGAGAGGCTGTAGACCTTTGGGTAAACCTAGGAGTTTACCATTGGCTGTTTGGTAGGTAGCTCCGCCCTGACAGGCGGGGTATAAGAACCGGTGCCGTCCCAGCAGCCCTCATTCTGTACCGAAGCTGCTGGGGAACAGATCTAGTCTATTAAAGCCTTCAGTTATGTTACAACCTCATCTTTGAGTTTAATTGATCGTGCATCAATTTAATAGACTACTCTCAAGCTGAAAGAATGGATTTCCGAATCAAGCCGGATTGTCTACAACTCAGCCCCCACGCGGAGAACTCGGCGGCGATATTTAAGCACTGGCTGGCGTGCTTTAAAGGCTACCTCAAGACGGCCGGACGTACCCCCTCAGGAGAAAAGAAACTGCATCTCCTGCACTCAAGTGTAAGCCCTGGAATCTTTACACTCATCGAGGAGGCGGAGGACTATGATGATGCGATCGAACTGTTAAAGGGACATTGTATACGTCCTGTAAACCAGGTCTACGCACGTCACCTGCTTACAACTAGACGGCAAAGCCCTGGGGAATCGCTGGAGGACTTCTACCGTGCGCTACTGGTGCTGGGCAGAAACTGTGCTACCCGCAAGTTTCGGGCAGCGAGCACACGGAACTTCTAATCCGGGATGCCTTCGTAGCAGGTATGAGCTCCTCAGAGACCCGCCAAAGACTCTTAGAAAAGGACACCCTGGGACTGAGAGAGGCACGGGCCCTGGCAGGGTCCATGGATGTTGCCTCCAGAAACGCGCAGTCCTATGCGCCCGACCGCGCGGCGGCCCCCTGGGCTGCGTGGCATCCCACAGCGGCAGCCCCACTGACCTTCCCCGTGTCCCTGCAGGCCTGCGCTGTAAGACGGCCCGCTAACTCCGTTGAGTCCTGCTGTTTCGTCTGCGGGCACGCGAAGCATCCCTGCACGCGCTGCCCGGCCCGCACCTCCACCTGCAAAGGGTGCGGCAAGAAGGGCCATTTTGTGGGGGTCTGCCAAGCACGAGTCGTGGCCGCGGTCTCCAGCTACTCCGGCCCGCCGCGGCAACCTTCCCTTCAGGCCCCAGGCGGCCAGCACTCACCGCCACCCCCTATCCTAGGGCCACGTCCAACCCACGGGCACGGCCATCTTGCCCCTCGGACACCACGCTGGACGGATGGGCGCCGCCATTTTGTCCATCCCCGCCGCCATTTTGTCCATCCCCGACCACCATGTGCGATCCATGGGAGACGCCATCTTAGATTGGGCCCTAGGCACCCAGCACGGCCGACTACACTCTGCCCGATCACAACCCACAACTGCTCCATCTGGCCTCGGTGACGCTGGACCAAAATCGACCTCGGACACTCGTGACTGCACCGACGACGGTGTTCATCAATGGCCATGAGACGTTTTGCCTGGTCGACTCGGGGAGCACGGTAAGCTTTATACATTCCGACACGGTAAGGCGCTGTTCATTGTTACTCCCCTGTAAACCAAAGAATCTCCCTGGCCTCCGGGTCACACTCAGTGGAGATAAAGGGGTTCTGCCTAGCGAACCTCACTGTCCAAGGCAGGAAAGTGAACAATTTCCGCCTTTATGTCCTGCCGCACCTCTGCGCGGCTACACTCCTGAGGTTGGATTTCCAATGTAACTTGCAAAGCATGACTTTTAAATTCGGCGGCCCTATACCCCCCTCACTGTCTGTGGTCTCGCGACCCTTAAGGTCGACCCGCCTTCCCTGTTTGTGACCCTCACCCTGGATTGCAAACCCGACGCCACCAGGAGCAGACGGTACAGTGCCCAGGACTGGACCTTCATCAGGTCAGAGGTCCAAAGGCTACTGAGGGAAGGGGTCATTGAAGCTAGCAACAGTCCCTGGAGAGCTCAAGTAGTGGTGGTAAAGACCGGGGAGAAACATAGGATGGTCATTGACTACAGTCAGACCATCAACAGGTTTACGCAACTGAATGCGTACACTCTCCCCTGCATGTCCGACCTGGTGAACAGGATCGTGCAATACAAGGTCTTCTCCACGGTGGATCTCAAGTCCGCTTCCCATCAGCTACCCCTCCGCACTAGTGACTGCCAGTACACTGCCTTCGAAGCAGATGGGCGGCTCTACCAATTTTTAAGGGTTCCCTTTGGTGTCACTAATGGATCTCGGTTTTCCAACGCGAGATGGACCGAATGGTTGACCAATACGGCTTACGCGCAACGTTCCCGTATTTTGATAACGTCACCATCTGCGGCCATGACCAGCAGGACCACGACACCAACCTCTGGAAATTTCTCCAGACCGCGAAAATCCTTAACTTAACGTATAATAAGGATAAATGCGTATTTAGCACCGACCGCCTAGCATTCTAGGCTACGTAGTGCGAAATGGAGTTATAGGCCCCGACCCTGAACGCATGGGCCCCCTTATGGAGTTCCCCCTCCCTCACTGCCCCAAGGCCCTGAAGCGCTGCCTCGGGTTTTTCAGTTATTACGCCCAGTGGGTCCCCAACTACGCAGACAAAGCCCGACCCCTAATCCAGTCCACAACCTTCCCCTTGTCGACGGAGGCCCGCCAGGCCTTCTGCCGCATCAAAGCAGACATTGCAAAGGCCACGATGCGCGCCATCGACGAGTCCCTCCCCTTCCAGGTCGAGAGTGATGCGTCCGACGTAGCTCTGGCCGTCACCCTCAACCAAGCAGGCAGACCCGTGGCCTCCTTCTCCCGTACCCTCCATGCTTCAGAAATTCGCCATTCCTCGGTCGAAAAAGAGGCGCAAGACATAGTAGAAGCTGTGCAACATTGGCGGCATTACCTGGCCGGCAGGCGATTCACTCTCCTCACTGACCAACGGTCGGTGGCGTTCATGTTCGATAATGCACAGCGGGGCAATATAAAAAATGACGAGATCTTATGGTGGAGGATAGAACTCTCCACCTACAACTGCGAGATCTTGTACCGTCCTGGGAAGCTAAACGAGCCTTCCGATGCCCTGTCCCGCGGCACGTGTGCCACCGCACAAGTAGACCGCCTCCGAGCCCTCCACGAGGACCTCTGCCACCCGGGGGTCACTCGTTTTTTCCACTTCATTAAAACCCGCAATCTGCCCTACTCCATCGAGGAGGTCAGGACAGTCACCAGGGACTGCAACACGCATTTCCTGAACGTGATTGACGAGTACTCCCGGTTCCCATTCGCTATCCCCTGCCCCGACATGACCGCAACCACCGTCATCAAGGCCCTCCAGGGTATCTTTACACTGTTCGGGTTCCCCGCGTACATACACAGTGATAGGGGGTCCTCCTTTATGAGCGACAAACTGCGTCAATTCCTGCTCAGAAAGGGCATCGTCTCAAGCAGGACGACCAGTTACAACCCCCGGGGAAACGGGCAGGTAGAGAGGGAGAACGGAACGGTCTGGAAGACCGTTGTACTGGCCTTACGGTCCAGGACTCTCCCCATCTCCCACTGGCAGGAAGTCCTCCCGGAGGCCCTCCACTCCATCCGGTCTCTGCTCTGTACAACTACCAATCAGACACCTCATGAACGTCTCCTTGTCTTCCCCAGGAAGTCCTCCTCCGGGACCTCGCTCCCAACCTGGCTAGCGACACCCGGATCCGTCCTGCTTCGGAAGCACGTGCGGGGGCACACGTCGGACCAGTTGGTCGAGAGGGTCCACCTGCTGCACACTAACCCCTAGTACGCCTACATGGCGTTCCCTGACGGCCAGCAAGATACAGTCTCCCTCCGGGACCTGGCACCCGCCGGAGCCCCACGCGCACCCGAACCATTACCCCCACCCCCTCCCCCACACAGCACCTCACTGGAGGGTCGGTCCTCCCGCCGCTCCTACCTAGGCCATCTCACCCACCGACGCCCTCTACAGGCGCCCCCCTCTCTTGTCAACCGTTTGCCCCACCAGCGCCGTCTAGGGGTGACGAAGCTGCCATGGAGGACGAAGCTACGCTCCCGGAGTCGCAGAAGCCCAGACCCCCACCAGAATCACCACTGAGGCTCAGACGATCCAGGAGGACGACCAGGCCACCCGACCGACTGATTGCTTCACTGTAACTGTAACTGTCAATGAACAGTGACTGTACATATCTTCCACGCTTGTAAATATTCTCGACAAACCTGTAAGGAGGTATCACGGTACCTCCATATCTCATCATACCATGTTAAATGTAATTGTAACCACTGGCCACCACCTGACTCCTTTTTAACAGGGGGTGAATGTGGTATTATCAGGTATTGCAGTACCCGAGAGGCTGTAGACCATTGGGTAAACCTAGGAGTTTACCATTGGCAGTTTGGTAGGTAGCTCCACCCTGACAGGCAGGGTATAAGAACCAGTGCTGTCCCAGCAGCCCTCATTCTGTACCGAAGCTCCTGGGGAACAGATCTAGTCTATTAAACCCTTCAGTTATGTTACAACCTCCTCTTTGAGTTTAATTGATCGTGCATCAACCAGCACACACATAACATCGCAGCCAATCACCAGTGAGAGCACACGCACTATAAAACAGGGAACACCACAGTTCCCGCTCATTCTACCAGGAGATAGCTCAGAGCACCGAGCGCACAGCGCACCACTCAGACATAGACCATGTGCTGAGTGCCTCACTAAGATAGTGATAGGGCTGGGTCCACAGGTTAGCTGGTGAAGCAAGTACCCAAGCCAGTAGTTAATTGTTACAGTTGTTTAGACAATAAAACAGAGTTGTACCATCTACAGCCGTGTTGGATCATTTATGCATCAGAACACCCAACACGACATGATACCAGTAGTGGACGCTAACCAGCGACTGTGAGACCTACCTGCACCCTTTCAGAAATCCGCCATCCTGCTCCATGGAAAACATCAGCCCACCGCAGCCGCTCCGAATCGCTGGTAATCGCGGCGTAAACTGGAAGCTGTTAAACAGCGCTTCCAGCTCTTCCTAGAAGCCACAGACAGGGGGAATGCATCGGACACCAGGAAGATCGCCCTCCTCCTCTCCACGGCGGGGCAACACGCCATCCACATCTATAACTCCCTGGCATTCGCGGAAGGCGAGGACAAAACAAAATATAAGACAGTGCTTCTGAAGTTCGAGGAACACTTCAGCGTGGAAGTCAATGAGAGCTTCGAGAGGTACCTCTTCCAGCAGCGCCTGCAGGGTAAGGATGAGCCTTTCCAATCTTACTTGACACACCTCCGTATCCTCGTGCAGTCCTGCGGCTATAAGGCCACCTCCGACTCCATGATACGGGATCAGATAGTTTTTGGGGTTATCTCAGACACCCTACGCCAGCAGCTCCTAAAAATAAAGCGCCTCACCCTAGCGACTGCCATCGAGACCTGCGTCCCCATGAGAACGTGACCAGCCAGTACTCCCAAATCCAGGCGGCCGAAACGGCACGGCACGGTTCCTACGAGGCGGAGCGGGTCAAGTTGATCGAGTTTCTCCCGGGCCGCGGCCCGGATGAGGGCGGCCATTTTGCACACTTTCCGAGGCCTCCCGCGCTTGTACGCGCCAAAAGAGGGGCCGTTGATGCAGAGGGCCGTGATGTGCAGGCTCGCTCTATGCAGGACCGCACCGCGCATGCGCAGTGGCGCAACGAACGCCATGACGTCACGACGTGCGTCAACTGTGCCTCCGCCCACTTAAAGTGGCAATGTCTGGCCAAAGCGCGACAATGCCCCCGCTGTGGCAGGATGGGCCACTACGCTGCCTCCTGTTGAGCAGCTCAACCTGCCAACTCCCAACAATTCCGCCAGCCTCACAGGGACGTGCGGGCGATTCACTCCGGGGAAGGATCTCATCATCGCAGATGCTCTGTCCATGGCGGATATGACTGAGTCATATCCAGATAGTACGCAGACCAGCGATACCGAAGACAGGGAGCCTGTCCGCGTTGCGGTAATCCACAAGAACCGGATGTCCTCAAGTCGGAACCACCAGCCGCTGCCAGTGCACAGCATTGATCCGGGAGGCAATGAGTGGTGTGCCACCCTAACGGTCAACCGATCCCAGATCACATTTCGCCTGGACACTGGTGCCTCCGCCAATCTCCTCGCATGGTCAGCCTTCCAGACCTTGAAGGTTAAACCACCGATTCTGCCATCCCACTGTCATGCAACAAACGGAAACGTCATCCCGGCCACGGGGTCCTGACAGCTCGATGTTACACACAACTCACACAAAGCCACATTATCATTTGAAATCGTAGGATCCTCGAAGGACTCTCTGTTAGGCGCACAGGCGTGCAAGATCCTCCACATCGTTCAGCGGGTACACTCTCTGTCTCCAGAAGGCACGTCCGATTTCCCGGATGCAGACTTTAGGGTGCAGCTCCACTCATTCCTCACGCACAACCAGGAGGATTTCGAGGGCATGGGCACACTGCCCTAGATGTACAGAATATGGCTCAAACCGGACGCCACCCCGGTCATTCACGCGCCTCGTAGAGTCCCAGCACCACTCAAGGACCGCCTCAAGCAGCAGCTGCAGGACCTGCAGGACCAAGGAGTGCTTTCCCGGGTCACGGAGCCAACGCCAAGGGTCAGCTCCATGGTGTGCGTCAAGAAGCCCTCTGGCGAGCTCCGGATCTGTATCGACCCAAAAGATTTGAATAACAACATCATGAGGGAACACTACCCCATACCCAAACGAGAAGAAATCACGAGCGAAATGGCTCGGGCAAAAATATTCACCAAGCTTGATGCCTCAAAGGGTTTTTGGCAGATTCAATTGATTCAGTCCAGCAGGAAGCTGCGCACTTTCAACACTCCATTTGGCAGATACTGCTACAATAGGATGCCATTCGGCATCATTTCGACCTCCGAAGTGTTCCATTGCATCATGGAACAGATGATGGAGGGCATCGAATGGGTACGCGTCTACGTAGACAACGTTATCATCTGGTCGAGCACATCGGTCGTCTCCAGCGTGTCTTTGCACGGATACGGGATCAGGGCCTGCGCCTTAACCGAGCCAAGTACTCCTGCAACGGGACGAAACCGCATCATGGGCCCCGGTCGCCTATGCGTCGCGGGCATGACCCCCACAGAACAGCGCTGTTCGCAGATTGAGAAGGAGTGCCTGGGTTTGTTGACCGGCATCGACAAATTCCACGATTATGTGTATGGTCTTCCGCAGTTCACTGTGGAGACCGACCATCACCCCCTGGTCGGCATCATTCAGAAGGACCTCAACGATATGACCCCTCGCCTCCAGCGCATTCTGCTCAAGCTCCGGAGGTACGACTTCCAACTTGTCTACACCCCGGGGAAGGATCTCATCATCGCAGATGCTCTGTCCAGGGCGGTCAACACGCTGCCCGACTCGGAGGGGTTCGTTTATCAGGTCGATGCACAGGTAGCCTTCACATCGGCCAATCTGCCAGCCACTGATGCACGTCTGGACCACATTCGCCGTGAGACTGCGGCTGACCCCCTTCTACAAAGTGTGATGCGCCACATGACGGAAGGGGCAGTGCCCACAATTTTACAACGTCCGGGACGGCTTGGCATTCATTGATGGTGTCCTCTTGAAGTTGGACCGGATTGTGATCCCACACAGCATGCACCGGCTTGTCCTCGAACAACTGCACGAAGGCTATCTCGGAGTTGAAAAGTGCAGGCGGAGGGCCCGAGAGGCTGTGTACTGGCCGGGCATCAGCGACGACATTGCCAACATGGTGCTCAACTGCCCCACCTGCCAGGGGTTTCTGCCGGCGCAACCCCCTGAGACCCTTCAGCCTCATGAGTTGGTCACGTCCCCCTAGGAGAAGGTGGGTGTGGACCTCTTTCATGCGTTCGGCAGGGACTACATTATTCTTGTTGACTACTTCTCAAGTTATCCGGAGGTCATAGGCCTGCATGACACGAGGTCATCAGCTGTCATCCGAGCATGCAAAGAAACCTTTGCTCGCCATGGAATTCCGCTCACCGTCATGTCTGACAACGGGCCTTGCTTTGCAAGCCAAGAATGGTCTTCCTTTGCTACTTCATAGAACTTCACACACGTGACGTCCAGTCCCTTGCATCCTCAGTCGAATGGCAAGGCGGAAAAGGGCATCCGCATTGTGAAGCGGCTCCTCTGCAAGGCTGCTGATGCCGGATCTGACTTCTGTTTAGCCCTGCTGGCCTGTCGCTCAGCCCCACTGTCCACGGGCCTCTCGCCAGCCCAGCTGTTGATGGGTCGCACCCTCAGGACCACTGTGCCGTCCATTCATGTTCCTGACCTCGGCCATGCTCCAGTATTGCGAAGGATGCAACAACAGCGTGCTCAACAGAAGGTGGCACATGACGCTCGGCCGACTGATCTTCCTGCCCTGGCGCCTGGAGACAACGTCCGCATACACCAACCGGGAGGTTCTCCGCCACGTGGCTCCCCGCTCATTCCTGGTTCGTATGCCCGATGGCTCCATTCGCCGCCGTAATCGGCGGGCCCTTCGTCTGGTTCCGCGCTCGCTATGAAATCATGCACCGGTGCCACGCCCTCCTGTTGTCACTGATGTCGACTTTGTTGAGCTTCCTGCCACTCTGCCTCTTCCTCTCTCGCCCGTGGCAAGGCCCATTCCTCAGCCAGTGAATCCTGACCCACCCTTGAGGCGGTCAACCCGAATTCGTCGCCCACCTGAGAGACTTGACTTATGAGCCTGTTAGCACATTGGACTCACTGAATTGTTTTACAGTACTGTTCACGAGTTTCTTTTATTGTCGTTCATTGTTCCAGAAGTTTTCTCTCGTCATTTGTTGATTGCATTTGTTCTGTTATTGCTACAACCTCGTTGATCTGTTGCACCTGACACCTTCCTCTGTATATAGTTTAGCCTCATGTACATGTTGTAAATATTGCATACACATACTCAGATGCACTCAGTACACATTTCTATTTATTACCATGTAGGCACATATCCTTTGTGAAAAGGAGGGATGTCATGATATCCACATCAGCATATCATGGTGCAATCACACACACACTGATGGACAGTCAGTTGGACCAACCAGCACACACATAACATCGCAGCCAATCACCAGTGAGAGCACACGCACTATAAAACAGGGAACACCACAGTTCCCGCTCATTCTACCAGGAGATAGCTCAGAGCACAGAGCTCACAGCGTGCCACTCAGACATAGACCATGTGCTGAGTGCCTCACTAAAATAGTGATAGGGCTGCGTCCACAGGTTAGCTGGTGAAGCATGTACCCAAGCCAGTAGTTAGTTGTTACAGTTGTTTAGACAATAAAACAGAGTTGTACCATCTACAGCCGTGATGTATCATTTGCGCATCAGAACACCCAACACGACAGGTGTGGCCATGGTAACAGCATTGGGATTGGATTAGATTTGTTTAGTGTCATGTGTACCAAGGTGCAGTGAAAAGTATTTTTTTGCGAGCAGGTCAACAGATCATAAGTACATGAAAAGAAAAGAAAATACATAATAGGGCAACACAAGGTACACAATGTAACTAGATAACACCGGCATCGGGTGAAGCACACAGGTGTGTAGTGTTAATCAGGTCAGTCCATAAGATGGTCATTTAGGAGTCTGGTAACAGTGGGGAAGAAGTTTCTTGCAGTCTTGGACTGAGCAGTTGCCATACCAGGCTGTGATGCAGCCAGGTAGGATGCTTTCTATAGTGCATCTGTAAAAGTTGTTAAGAGTTAATGTGGACATGCCGAATTTCCTTAGTATCCTGAGGAAGTACAAGCGCTCTTGTGCTTTCTTGGTGGTAGCGTCAACGTGGGTGGACCAGGACAGATTTTTGGAGATGTGTACCCCTACAAATTTGAAACTGCTATCTCCACCTCAGCCCCGTTGACGCTGACAGGGGTGTGTACAGTACTTTGCCTTCTGAAGTTAATGACCAGCTCTTTAGTTTTGCTGGCATTGAGGGATAGATTGTTGTCCCTCCTGTATACTGACTCGTCGTTATTTGAGATCCGTCCCACTATAGTCGTATCGTCAGCAAACTTGTAGAAGGAGTTGGGACCAAATTTTGCCACGCAGTCGTGAGTGTACAGGGAGTATAGTAGGGGCCAAGTACGCAGCCTTAAGGGGCCCTGGTATTGAATACTATTGTGGAGGAGGTGTTGTTGTTTAACCTTACTGATTGTGGTCTGTGGGTTAGAAAATCGAGGATCCAGTTGCAGAGTGAGGAGCTAAGTCCTAGGTTTTGGAGCTTTGATATGAGTTTTGCTGGGATTATGGTTGGGATTATTTGCTGGGATTATTGAAGGCGGAGCTGTAGTCAATAAATGAAAATGAAAATGAAAATCGCTTATTGTCACGAGTAGGCTTCAATGAAGTTACTGCGAAAAGCCCCTAGTCGCCTCATTCCGGCACCTGTTCGGGGAGGCTGGTACGGGAATTGAACCGTGCTGCTGGCCTGCTTTGGTCTGCTTTAAAAGCCAACGATTTAGCCCAGTGAGCTAAACCAGCCCCAATAGGAGTCTGATGTAGGAGGGGTACGTCTTGGTGGCTGTAAACACGCCCCTGCTATGTTTTATTACCGTGGGGCCACATGTAAATAGTCAAAGAATACGGTTGTGGAAACCATTACTGGAGCCCAATGTTCACATGCCTTGTAGCTGTATATATGCTTCTTATGTATTCATACTTGATTACTCTGTTTTCCCTTTTGTCATTTTATTTCTCTGTTTGTATTCCTTATTCTTTTGCTTTTTTGCAATATTGTCACAATCAAATACAAAGACCAATAAAAATATATATTTTATTTAAATGCTGGCATGAACTTGTTGTGCCAACTGACTGTTTCTGCGTGGCATGTTCTATGTAATTCTCTGTGTGTATCAAAAGATTTATCAGAAGGCTAAACCATTTCCCCTATTGTAAAATAATCTGCTAGTAATTAGAAAGGTGAAAATGTGCTCAGTGATATTTTAACAACTGAATTATCGCATTTTAATGAGATTCTCCTGCAAGCAATGCTGAGGCATTTGTTTATCCATTTAGGTTAAATGGGTTAACAAATACTTTAAACAGTGCTCAAGCAGCACAGACACATTTTACATGAGCTTGAAGATTGCTGACAGCGATTTTGTCTCGTTAGTTACTTAGCAACAGCAGCTCAATGGTCCTTCATTGTGGACAAGGTAATGGCCCAAACTGTTTTGTTCTTGCTGTTTGTATTTCTTGAGGTAATGAGGTCTCCTCAAGCCAGTGCAGCTTTTTGAAAAAATCAGTTTTGCACGGTCGCACCCTCAGAATGGTGAAGGCCCGTGCTTTGTGGTATCTTTTGCGCAATTACATGTGTTCAGCATCTCGTAGGGGCTGAGGATTTCTGACAGGAGGAAGCAGCCATTGTGTCACTGTAGATGGCCTGTATCACGAGAAAGAAGACACATTTCAGCAAATTGAAGTTAAACAGAACACAATTTGCCAATATGAGCTTCAAAGCTGCACTGATCTGGATGAGCCTGAGCTACGGCATCCTTCAGGAAAAACAAAACGGCTGCTCTCAGAAATTCACGCGTTAATTGGATCTCCCAGCACCAGGTCCACAGTTGGATTCAAGCCTAATTTTCCAACTGTCAGCATCTTGCACACTTCACACAGTAGGGAAAAGAATTAATGCGCCTGTAAACATTTAGCTCATTATGCCCCAGCATTACTCACTTTCCACAAATAGGAGAGGTTCACTAAAACAAATGAAGCAGACCTTTGTTTCAAGACAAATTTTTCTACAGACATTTTACAATCTCTGGCAAAACTAGAATATTGCTTCTCAGTTTATTTTTCTTAAAACATCATGCTGAGAAAAAAATAATTTATTCATTTCATGAAGTTCTTGACCTTCCAATTGATTTTATAGCTCCTGAATATCCTGTTAGGTGGTGATTGGTGATCGTAAAATGAAAGATCTGGATGAGCAACAGCTCAGAAATTGTACTACACTTGGAGGGGTGGGGCGGGGAGGTGGTTGGCGAGGAATAAATGGACCACGGTAACTTGTATCGCACTCTCCTCGGTAATGATTGAAAGCCACAGCCAGCCAGCTTGTTGAACTTGAGATAATGCTTGCGTAGATGCAGCACTGAGTCATTCTTAATAACACTCAACAAGGTGCCAGCTGTCAAATTTGATCACCATTCAACGTCTATCTATCCAAATGGCTTTTTATTTGGTATCCTGAAAGGAATATCCAGCACCAAATGCAGCTGCGTGACCAGTGTCACTGGGTAAGTCTCAAACAGAACTGCCTAACTTGGGCTGGCGGACCAACTGCAAATAACAGATTCCAGAATTCACCTGGGTCGAGATTAAGATTATACCCATTGCTGCAATGTGTCAAATCATTTCCAAGCAACTACGCATCAGCGTGATTTTGCAACCAGGAATATATTAAATGGAACATTTTGCAGGCCAAGATAGGAAATACATAGCATCATACAGTACAGAAACAGCCTATTGGGGCCGACTCAATGAACGACCTGCCAATCAGACCTACTTTCCAGCCCCTTTCATAAACTCTTGATACTTGTCCTCATCAGGTAATCTGTTAAAAGTTATTACTGAAACAACCTTTATCATTTTCCAATTATTTCCAAGTGCATTATGTGATGCGCAACCCTGTAGTCTTTCAAAGTACATCAGAGGGCCAAAACCAACAAAGGAACTGCTCCATCAGGGGACAACACCCTCATAGGGACAACACCATCAGGGGGACAACACCGTCAGAGGGACAACACCATCAGGGGGACAACACCATCAGGGGAACAACACCATCAAGGGGACAACACCAACAGGGGAACAACACCGTCAGAGGGACAGCACCATCAGGGGGACAACACCCTCATAGGGACAACACCATCAGGGGGACAACACCGTCAGGGGAACAACACCGTCAGAGGGACAGCACCATCAGGGGGACAGCACCATCAGGGGACAACACCATCAGGGGAACAACACCATCAAGGGGACAACACCAACAGGGGAACAACACCGTCAGAGGGACAGCACCATCAGGGGGACAGCACCATCAGGGGGACAGCACCATCAGGGGGACAGCACCATCAGGGGAACAACACCATCAAGGGGACAACACCAACAGGGGAACAACACCGTCAGAGGGACAGCACCATCAGGGGAACAACACCGTCAGAGGGACAGCACCATCAGGGGGACAACACCAACAGGGGAACAACACCGTCAGAGGGACAGCACCATCAGGGGGACAGCACCAACAGGGGAACAACACCGTCAGAGGGACAGCACCATCAGGGGGACAGCACCATCAGGGGGACAGCACCATCAGGGGAACAACACCATCAGGGGGACAACACCATCAGGGGGACAACACCCTCATAGGGACAACACCATCAGGGGGACAACACCGTCAGGGGGACAACACCATCACTGAGACTGCACCATCAGAGGGACAGCACCATCAGAGGCACAGCACCATCAGGGGGACAGCACCATCAGGGGGACAGCACCATCAGGGGAACAACACCCTCATAGGGACAACACCATCAGGGGGACAACACCGTCAGGGGGACAACACCATCACTGAGACTGCACCATCAGAGGGACAGCACCATCAGAGGCACAGCACCATCAGGGGGACAGCACCATCAGGGGGACAACACTATCAGGGGAACAACACCATCAAAGGGACAACACCATCAGAGGGACAACACCATCAGGGGGACAACACTATCAGGGGAACAACACCATCAAAGGGACAACACCATCAGGGGAACAGCACCATCAGGGGAACAACACCATCAAAGGGACAACACCATCAGAGGGACAACACCATCAGGGGGACAACACTATCAGGGGAACAACACCATCAAGGGAACAACACCATCAAAGGGACAACACCATCAGGGGAACAACACCGTCAGAGGGACAGCACCATCAGAGGGACAGCACCATCAAGGGGACAGCACCATCAGGGGGACAGCACCATCAGGGGGACAACACCATCAAGGGCACAGCAGCATCAAGGTGACAGCATCATTAGGGGGAATAACACCATCAAGGGAACAACACCATCAGGTGGACAGTACCATCAAGAGGACAGCACCATCAAGAGGACAACACCATCAGGTGGACAGTACCATCAAGAGGACAGCACCATCAAGAGGGCAACACCATCAAGGGGACAGTACCATCAAGAGGATAGCACCATCAAGAAGACAACACCGTGAAGGGGACAGCACCATTAGGGGGAATAACACCATCAAGGGAACAACACCATCAGGTGGACAGTACCATCAAGGGGACACCACCATCAAGAGGACACCACCATCAAGAGGACACCACCATCAAGAGGACAGCACCATCAAGAGGACACCACCATCAGAGGGACAACACCATCAGAGAAACAACACCGTCAGGATGGCCAACACCATCACTGAGACTGCACCATCAGAGGGACAGCACCATCAGAGGCACAGCACCATCAGGGGGACAGCACCATCAGGGGGACAGCACCATCTAACACGCCAGACTCAAGGAATGTGTTTCCTTGCCACGTTTAAGTCTGGTGATTTCTGGTCCCTTTCTAGGGCCGTGGATTCTAATCCCACTGCTGACATTGCCCTTTAAGGGCAGCACGGTAGCACAGTGGTTAGCACTGTGGCTTCACAGCGCCATGGTCCCAGGTTCGATTCCCCGCTGGGTCACTGTCTGAGCAGAGTCTGCACGTTCTCCCCGTGTCTGCGTGGGTTTCCTCCGGTTTCCTCCCATAGTCCAAAGACGTGCAGCTTAGGTGGACTGGCTATGCTAAATTGCCCTTAGTGTCCAAAAAGGTTAGGAGGGGTATTGGGTTACGGGGATAGGGTGGAAGTGAGGGCTTAAGTGCAGACTCGATGGGCCAAATGGCCTCCTTCTGCACAGTATGTTCTATGAAGCTCTATAAAGCTATCAAGGGGACAGCATCATCAAGGTGACAGCACCACCAGGAGGTACACCATCATCAGAGGACAACACCATCAGGGGGAAGCCCCATCAGAGGGACAACACTGTCAGAGAAACAACACCGTCAGAGAAACAACACCTTCAGAGAAACAACACCATTAGAGGGGCAACACCGTCAGAGAAACAACACTGTCAGAGAAGCAACACGTCAGAGAAACAACACCATTAGAGGGACAACACCATCAAGGGGGCAACATCATTATGGGGACAACACCATCAACGGGACAATACCGTCAGAGGGACAACACCGTCAGAGAAACAATACCGTCAGAGAAACAACACCGTCAGAGAAACAATACCGTCAGAGAAACAATACCGTCAGAGAAACAACACCGTCAGAGAAACAATACCGTCAGAGAAACGACACCATCAGAGAAACAACACCATCAGAGGGACACCACCATTAGAGGGACAACACCTCACCTTTGTCCCACAGCACCTTCCCATGCAATAGCAGAAGGTGTAACACCTGCCCCTTTACCTCCTCCCTCCTCACTATCGCAGGGCCTAAACATTCTTTTCAAGTGAGGCAGTGCTTCATGTGTACCTCCTTCAATCTGATCTATTACATTTGCTGCGCTCAAGCGGTCTACTCTACATCGGAGCGACTAAACACAGACGGGGTAACCGCTTTACAGAACACCTCCGGTCTGTCCGCAAACAGGACCCAGACCTTCCTGTCACTTGCCATTTCAACTCACCGTCCTGCTCTCATGTCCACATGTCCGTCCTTGGCCTGCTGCAATGTTCCAGTGAAGCCCAGAGCAAAATGGAGGGACAGCACCTCATCTTCCGATTAGCACATGGCAGCCTTTCGGACTTAACATTGAGTTCAATGACTTCAATCTGTGAACTCTCTCCTTCACCTTCACCCCATTTTTATTTCTATCATTTTATGTTAATTTTGTCCATTGATGATTCTTTCCCTCACCATTGTCCCCCCCTCCCCCCACCCCACTTGAGCCATCTGTTCCCTGTTCCTAGTTTCCCTTTGACACACTGCTCATCTTGGTTCTGCCATTCACACATTCCAGTCTCCCCAAGATCACCTAATTTCCCCTCTGATGGTTGGAGGCTATTTTAGCTGAGCTGTTAACCTGCTTACTTCAAAACAAATCAGAAGCTCGAGTGCAACGTTACATAGAGTGAAATAGAGGGCGGGAATTCCCGGCGTCCCAGCCACGTGTTTCTTGACGACGCGCCATGTGCTGGCGACAGGATCCTCTGCTCCCGCTGTTGTCCATGGGAATTCCCACTGAAGCCACTTCATGCCGCCGGGAAACCCAAGGGTGGGACTGCGCTACCGGCAGGACCAGAGAATCCTGCTTCCAATGAACGCTGGAGAACTCCGGCCAGAATATATACCACAGAAACAATCCATTCAGTCCAAATTGTCCATGCTGTAATTATGCTCTAAAAGAGACTCAATCTGCCCTTCTTCACCTCACTCGATCAACGTAACTCGCTATTCCGTTCTCGCTCATGTGTTCATCTACGTGTCCCCTGTTGAAGGTCTATGGATCATGGATGGTTTAAAAAAAATTAATAATCTTTATTTGTGTCACAAGTAGACTAACACTGCAATGAGGATACTGTGAAAATCCCCTAGTCGCCACCTTCCGGTGCCTGTTCGGGTACACTGACGGAGAATTCAGAATTTTCAATTCACCTAACAAGCACGTCTTTCGGGACTTCTCTTTATTCTTTCAGGGGATGTGGGTATCAAGCTAGCATTTGTTGCCCATCCCTAATTGCCCTTGAACTGAGTGGGTTGCTGGGCCATTACAGAGGGAGTTAAGAGTTGGCAACATTACCGAGGATCTGGAGCCACTTGTCGGTCAGCAGTCGTGAACCAGATGGGTTTTTACAACAACAATTACATTTGTCGACAGTTGCCATTACCAATACTCGTTTTATATTCCAGATTTATTAATTGAATTCAAATCCATAAATTGCCAGTTTGGGATTGAACCCATACCTCCAGAGCATTAGCCTGGGCCTTTGAATTACCAGCCCACAGTAACATTATCACTGGGCGGAATCTGACCAAAAAATGGAAAAGTGTCAGTTCCAGTTAAAAAAAAACCTGCCAATCCTGCTAATGGCATTGGCAGGATTTCTTTTAGCATTTTTAGCCTCTTGAAGAAAGTTTTTTCCCCCCACATGAATCACACCGTGCTCTTGGCAGCATCTCGCTGATTCACTCTTCCCAGGGAAACCTCATCACTGGAATAACGGTGGAGCTCCATTTAAACACCTCCCCAGCACTGCCCAGCTCTTGGTCCAGCCATTGAGAGGGGATGGCAGCACAAAAGCTAGTATCGCCTAACTCAGAGGCTGCCCTGGTCGCACACCTGAATAGGGTACAGCAGAGGCGGGATGTCCTGTACCTATACTCCAGGAAGCGACCCACCAGCAAGGTGACCTTGCCTGCCTGGGAGGCAATAGTTGCAATGGGTGAGTGCCAGCTCTCTCCAGAGGTGGACAAGGCAGCAGTACAGGAAAAAGACGAATAGCCTTCTTTGTGTGGTCAGGGTAGGTCTGTCACCTCCAGTCTCTCACTGCCGCCTCCGCCCCCCCTTCCCCCCACCCACCCCTTGCACTTCCAAGGTGATCTCCCACCCAGCCACCTCCAGGGATGCTCACATGTGACAAGCCCCTTTCCTCCCCCCTACCCTACCCCTCATGGTGCTCCCCCCCACCCCACCCCCAGTCTCAGTTCTGCTCCTCACATCCTTGCTCCCACTTCAGTTCTACACATGCCACTCCTCAGCCACCTTAAGTGACAGGAATACTGCTTACACATTCCCCATCGGTCTCTCCGCAGGATAACCTTGAGCATAAACAGTGTGAGAGAGCACAGCCACCCAGTCTCGAAAGGGAGCTCCGGAACCAGGCCCCGCAAGAAGAGAGAGAGAGCCCATGAGCTGGCCGGTGAGGAGCCTGAACCAAGACAGTTATCGGACCACCCAAAACAGTAAACTGACCCTCAAAACAGTAAACTGACCCCCAAAACAATAAACTTACCACCCAAAACAATAAACTGACCCTCAAAACAATAAACTGACCCCCCAAAAGAGTAAATTGACCACCTAAAACAATAAACTGACCAACCAAAAACAGCAAACTGACCACCCTAAATAATAAAGTGACCGCCCAAAAGAGTAAATTGACCATCTAAAACAATAAATTGACCAACCAAAAACAGGAACCTGACTCCCGAAACAATAAACTGACCCCCAAAACAATAAACTGACCCCCCTTAAAAGAATAAACTGACCTCCAAAACAATAAATGGAAATGAAAATCGCTTATTGTCACAAGTAGGCATCAATGAAGTTACTGTGAAAAGCCCCTAGTCACCACATTCCAGCACCTGTTCGGGGAGGCCGGTACGGGAATTGAACCGTGCTGCTGGCCTGCCTTGGTCTGCTTTAAAAGCCAGCTATTTAAACCATCCCCTGTGACCCCCAAAACAGTAACCTGACCCCCAAAACAATAAACTGACCCCTGTCATCGGAGTGTCCCTTTAAGAAAGGTTTTTGTCTTATCACATGGCTTCAGTGATGTAATTGTGTGTGTGGAGCTGGGCTGTGGCTCTGTGAGTTTCTACTTTTGCTTTGAGTTTTGGAGTTGGTTTGTGGCTCTGTGAGTTTTTACTTTCATTTTCACATTTGGCAGCTGTAGACTCAGACAGAGACGTATTTTGGGCAGATCTTGTTATTGAATTGGAACAGTTAAGGGGGAATTCATTAAGGGTTTTACACAGATTACTGTAGTTGTGTGGGGTATTTATGTTTGTAGTTGATAAAAATTCTTGCTGTTTGCGTTTATACAAATGTTAACTAAATTCTTAGAATAAAACTTGTTTTTTTTGGATTAAAAGCGCCTAAGAAGACTGTTGAATAACACCTGAAAGGCAGGTTCCTCTGCTCATCCTAGTCAAAATCAATAAACAGTTATCGGTCAGGTGGACTCCATAATATACTGTGGAGCTTTCTAAACACTGGCCCACAGCAGCCCCCAAAACAATAAACTGACCCCATACACACAAATTGACCCCCCAAAACAATAAACTGACCCCCAAAACAAAAACTGACCCGAAACAAAAACTGACCCCTAAACAAAAACTGACCTTAACCAAAAACTGACCCGAAACAAAAACTGACCCCCTAAACAAAAACTGACTCCGAAATAATAAACTGACCCCCGAAACAAAAACTGACCCCGAAACAATAAACTGACCCCCTAAACAAAAACTGACCCCGAAACAATAAACTGACCCCCTAAACAAAAACTGACCCCGAAACAATAAACTGACCCGAAACAAAAACTGACCCCGAAACAATAAACTGACCCGAAACAAAAACTGACCCCGAAACAATAAACTGACCCCCTAAACAAAAACTGACCCCGAAACAATAAACTGACCCCCTAAACAAAAACTGACCCCGAAACAATAAACTGACCCCCTAAACAAAAACTGACCCCGAAACAATAAACTGACCCGAAACAAAAACTGACCCCGAAACAATAAACTGACCCGAAACAAAAACTGACCCCGAAACAAAAACTGACCCCGAAACAAAAACTGACCTTAACCAAAAACTGACCCGAAACAAAAACTGACCCGAAACAAAAACTGACCCCGAAACAAAAATTGACCCCCAAAACAATACACTGACCACCCAAAACAATAAACTGACCCTAAACAAAAACTGACCACCCAAAACAATAAACTGACCCCCAAAACAATAAACTGACCCTAGACAAAAACTGACCACCCAAAACAATAAACTGACCCCCAAAACAATACACTGACCACCCAAAACAATAAACTGACCCTAAACAAAAACTGACTCTGAAACAATAAACTGACCCTCAACAAAAACTGACCCCGAAATAATAAACTGACCACCCAAAACAATAAACTGACCCCCAAAACAATAAACTGACCCCCAGAACAATCAACTGACCCCCAAAACAATAAGCTGACCCCCAAAACAATAAACTGACCCAAAACAAAAACTGACCACCCAAAACAATAAACTGACTCTAAACAAAAGCTGACCCCTAAACAATAAACTGACACCCGAAACAATAAACTGATTCCCTAAACAGTAAACTGACACCCGAAACAATAAACTGACGCCCTAAACAATAAACTGATGCCCTAAACAGTAAACTGACACCCTAAACAATAAACTGACGCCCTAAACAATAAACTGACGCCCGAAACAATAAATTGATGCCCTAAACAATAAACAAAGCACCCCAAAAAAACTGTCCCCTTAAACAGTGAACTGACCCCCAAAACAATAAACTGACTCCCTAAACAAATAGTGAACTGACCCCCAAAACTATAAACTGACTCCCTAAACAGTGAACTGACCCCCAAAACAATAAACTGACCCCCAAAACAATAAACTGACTCCCTAAACAGTGAACTGACCGCTCGAAACAAAATGCAGTTAAAAACTATTATTATTATTACTTCACACTCTCAGCAATTTTACTATTTGTAAATGCAGATTTATGTGCAGTTGAATATGTATATTTAAAAATATGCTTGGAGTTATGTTTTTTCCCTACATGTGCAAATTGATTTTAATCCATTAAGATTGAATTGCATTAATGATTCGTGTCCACTGTAGATATTGCTTTGATGCAATGTGTTTTTCTCATTGCTCTGACACATAATGGAGCATGAAGTCACCAACCTGACAGTGAATCAGATTTTGACAAGCACAGGAAGATCATTTGAAGGAGCTTAGAACAGACGACTTTAACTTGACCTGCAGGAGAACTGCAACAAATGGGATAGACATTGGAATCAGCTGCAGGGAGAAAACATACAAGAGTCCATTTTCCGCCTACCCTCAAATCTTGACCCGCTGCTTCAAACATGCTTACATTTGTGGGTTCCTGTCATTACCCGACTACACACCCCAGGCATGTGCCAATTGGTCGGGCCTTGTATCTGACAGTGCCACTCTCCGAGAAACCTACAGCAACTATAATCATCACCTGCTTTGGGACTGTCTGTCTACTCTGCAAAAACACTGGAAGGCCTCTAACCCTTGCCTGCTATCCCATAAGGAATAATGAGACTATACTTTTGGAACTATTCCCTCTAATTCTTCTCTTAGATGCCTTTCAAATGGGCCACACTAACAGGACAAGGGAATCAAAATGTGACTGATTAATCTATGTCGTGTGTCATAATCACAGACGTCCAGGGCGGTACAATTAACGCTTTCTTGGGTGATATACCGTCAATTCACTGTGTGACAGTGAGAACGAGCGACCATTAGGCTTTAATATCCAAGAACTCGCCTGCCAGAGTCGGCTGTACAAATGAGTGCCACCCACAGGTGGCTGGACTATATATGGCCCTGGTGAGGGCGGAGCCAGAGGCGGAGCCCACCGGGGTTCTAGTACAGAACCTGGAAGTAGTCCATATCATCACTTCCAGGTCATGGGTCACATCATTATACAGACAGTACAGACAGCTCATGCATTAGGTGAAATACATTCACCACATTCACCACCTGTTAAAAAAATCAAGTCCAGCGGGGTGACGTGGGGTCATTAGAGATTCAGTCTGTCTGGAGGCCGGATTATTCTTTTAGACCTCCTCAGCTCTGGCGATGCGGCGGGCACGGTCGTTGCCGATGGTGACTCCGGGGGCATCGTGTCTGGAGCTTGAGCCTCAGTCAGGCGTGTCGGAGACGGTTGGGGAGTTGGGGTAGGCAAGGGGGTGGCGGGTGGCGGCAGTGCCGGCGCAGGCCAAGACAGGAGACCCAGGGGGGCGTAAGGGGCGCAGGGGTTGGCTGTAGGCAGTGGGGAGGGGGGCACGTTGACAGGGGAACAAGCTGGCGCCAGATCTCGGAGGGAGACCGTATCGTGCCGTCCGTCCTGGTGCGCAATGTAGGCGCACTGGGGGTTGGCGTGCAGCAGCTGGACCCTCTCGACCAGGGGGTCGGTCTGATGGCTCCTCATGTGCCTCCGGAGAAGGACAGGTCCCGGAGTTGTCAGCCAAGGTGGAAGCGAGACCCCGGAGATGGACTTCCTAGGGAAGAGAAACAAGCAGTCGTGAGGGGTATCGTAAAGGAGTGGAGGGCATCGGGGAGGACCTCCTGCCAGCGGGGGGTCGGGAGACCTCTAGACCGGAGGGCCAGAAGGACGGTCTTCCATACCGTCGAGTTCTCCCTCTCCACCTGCCCGATTCCCTGCGGGTTACAGCTCGTAGTCCTGCTCGAGGCGATGCCTTTGCTGAGCAGGTACTGACGCAGCTCATTGCTCATAAACGATGTGCCCTGGTCGCTGTGGGCGTAAGCAGGGAAACCGA
Source organism: Scyliorhinus torazame (assembly GCF_047496885.1). Classification (NCBI taxonomy): domain Eukaryota; kingdom Metazoa; phylum Chordata; class Chondrichthyes; order Carcharhiniformes; family Scyliorhinidae; genus Scyliorhinus; species Scyliorhinus torazame. Next base: position 79,155,851 of record NC_092707.1, read on the forward strand.
AAAGTGTGAAGATGCTGTGCAGTGCCTTTATCACAGTGGCCGAGGTCATGTCGGGGCAGGGGTCTGCGAAGGGGAAGCGGGAGTACTCGTCGACGACAGTTAGAAAGTATATATTACGGTTGGTGGAGGGGAGGGGCCTTTTGAAGTCCATACTTAGGCGCTCAAAGGGCCAGGAGGCCTTTACTAGGCAGGCCTTGTCTGGCCGGTAGAAGTGCGGTTTGCACTCCGCGCAGACCTGGCAGTCCCTGGTCATGGCCTTGACCTCCTCGGTGGAGAAGGGCAGATTGCGGGCCTTAATAAAGTGGGTAAGCCGGGTGACCCCCGGGTGGTAGAGGTCATTGTGGAGAGCCCAAAGTCGGTCATATTGCCCGCTGGCGCATGTGCCGCTGGACAGGCCACCTGGGGGCTCGTTGAGCTTCCCAGGACGATACTTGATATTGTAACTGTAGGTGGAGAGTTCGATCCTCCACCTCAGGATTTTGTCATTTTTAATTTTGCCCCGCTGTGCGTTGTCAAACATGAAGGCGACCGACCGCTGGTCGGTGACGAGGGTGAACGTCCTACCGGCTAGGTAGTGCCTCCAGTGCCGCACGGCTTCCACTATGGCTTGTGCTTCCTTATCGACCGAGGAGTGTCGGATTTCGGAAGCGTGGAGGGTTCTAGAGAAGAATGCTACTGGCCTGCCCGCCTGGTTGAGTGTGGTGGCCAGGGCGACGTCTGACGCATCGCTCTCTACCTGAAATGGGACGGACTCGTCCACCGCGTGCATAGCAGCCTTGGTGATGTCGGCCTTGATGTGGCTGAAGGCTGAGCGGGCCTCAGCCGTCAGGGGAAAAGTGGTGGTTTGAATAAGTGGGCCGGCTTTGTCCGCATAGTTGGGGACCCACTGGGCGTAGTAGGAGAACAGCCCCAGGCATTGTTTGAGGGCCTTTAGGCTGTGGGGAGGGGGGGAGTTCCATCAGGGGGCGCATACAGTCGGGGTCAGGCCCTTGGACTGCGTTCTCCATGACGTAGCCGAGGATGGCCAGTCGTGTAGTACGGAAAACGCACTTCACTTTGTTGTGCATGAGATTGAGGGATTGGGCGGCCTGGAGGAACCTCTGAAGGTTGGTTCATGGTCCTGCCGATCATGGCCGCAGATGGTGACATTGTCCAATTACGGGTATGTAGCCCGCAAACCGTACTGGTCCACCATTCGGTCCATCGTTCTCTGAAAGACCGAGACTCCGTTAGTGATGCCAAAGGGGACCCTGAGGAAGTGGAAGAGTCGGCCGGCTGCTTCAAAAGCAGTGTAGTGGCGCTCTTCCGGGCAGATTGGGAGCTGGTGGTAGGCTGACTTCAGATTGATGGTTGAGAACACACGGTAATGTGCGATCTGATTGACCAACTCCGCTATGCGGGGGAGGGGGTACGCATCCAGTTGCGTGAAGCGGTTAATAGTCCGGCTGTAGTCAACAACCATCCATTTGGGGCAGAACGGTAGCATGGTGGTTAGCATAATTGCTTCACAGCTCCAGGGTCCCAGGTTCGATTCCCGGCTTGGGTCGCTGTCTGTGCGGAGTCTGCATGTTCTCCCCGTGTGTGCGTGGGTTTCCTCCGGGTGCTCCGGTTTCCTCCCACAGTCCAGAGATGAGCAGGTTAGGTGGATTGGCCATGCTAAATTGCCCTTAGTGTCCAAAATTGCCCTTAGTGTTGGGTGGGGTTACTGGGTTATGGGGATAGGATGGAGGTGTGGGCTTGGGTAGGGATGCTCTTTTAAAGAGCTGGTGCAGACTCGATGGGCCGAATGGCCTTCTTCTGCACTGTAAATTCTATATCCGGTTCTTTTCCCCGGTCCGGACGACCACCACTTGCGCTCTCCAGGGGCTGTTGCTGGCCTCAATGACCTCTTCACTCAACAGTTGCTGGACCTCCGAATTGATAAAAACCATATCTTGGGAACTGTACCGCCTGCTCCTGGTGGCGATGGGCTTACAGTCGGGAGTGAGGTTCGCAAAGAGCGAAGGGGGAGAGTCCTTGAGGGTCGCGAGTCTGCATACCGTGAGGGGGGATAAGGGTCCGCCGAACTGTAGGGTCAGGCTTCGGTGACTGCATTGGAAGTCTAACCCAAGCAGTAGGGGGGCGCAGAGATGAGGGAGGATGTACAACCTAAAACGGGCGTACTCGGCGCCCTGCATCGCGAGGTTAGCGATACAGTACCCCGGATCTGGACAGAATGGGATCTGGAGGCAAGGGAGATGATTTGGGATGCGGGGTATATGGGAAGGGAGCAGCGCCTTACCGTGTCAGGGTGAAGAAAGCTCTCCGTGCTCCCAGAGTTGAAAAGGCAGGGGGTCTCGTGCCCTTTGACCCGGACGACCATCATTGAGTTTTTGAAGTGCTTCGGCTGTGACTGGTCGAGGGTAACTGGGGTCGTGGTCACAAAATGGCGGCCCTCATGAGTCGCATGTGTCGGGCCGGGTCGAAGATGGCGACCAGGATGGCCGCCCCCATCGGTCGCACATGTCAGAATGTGTTGGAACCGGCGGGCAAGATGGCGGCCCCCATGAGTCGCATGAGGCTGATGACACGTCTGAAGGGGGCGTTCCGGGCAGGCACGCAGCCACGTTGCAGGGCCTGTGAGTCCACGGGTCGGGCCTGGTGAGTGTTCGATTTCTGGGCTTTAGGTTGGCCCAGACAGACTCTGGCGAAGTGTCCCTTTTTCCCACAGTCGCTGCACGTCGCTATGCGGGCTGGGCAACGCTGCCGGGGGTGTTGACCCTGACCGCAGAAGTAGCACTGAGTTTCCCGGGCTGGACTGGCAGCCGCACGGCACAGGCCCGCGACATAGTCGGGTCCGACGGGGGTCGTGACGATGGCGTCCACAAGGAGTTTGCCGGGTCCGCGGGGAACGCACTGAGGTTCTGGTAGGTCACCTCGAACGAGGTAGCTAGCTTTACCGTGTCCCACAAGTCAGTGGCCCCGTTTTCCAGCAATCGCTGCCTGATGTAGTTCGATCGGACCCCAGCCACGTAGGTGTCCCGGATCTGTAGGATCATGTGTTCCACCGCCGTCACATCCTGGTAACTGCAGTTCCTCGCGGGAAGGGTCAGCTTTTCCAGGTACTCATCTCGCGATTCCCCAGCACGTTGACGGTGAGTCATGAGAAGATGTCGGGCTTACACTTCGTTTACAGGCTTCACGAAATGCGCCTTGAGGGTTGCGACCACCGCCTCGTACGTGGCCGCTTTCTCAATCAGCACGGAGATTCGATGGCTCACCCAAGCGTGGAGGAGTCGCAGCTTGAGGGTTTCAGTGGGAGGCGTTGTGGAGGAGTCGAGGTAGGCCTCGAAGCAGCAAAGCCAATGTTCGAAGATGTCCTTGGCTTCCGACGCTCGTGCGTTGAGTTCAAGCTCATCTGGCTTCAGAGCGGCTTCCATGATGCTGTCTATTGATATTAAATTGTTGTACCATCAATCACTGTGAGACCATGAGAACGAGCGAACATTAGGCTTTAATATTCATGAACCCGCCTGCCAGAGTCGGCTGCACAAATGAGTGCCACCCGCAGGTAGCCGGACGATATATGACCCGGTGAGGGCGGAACCAGAGGCAGAGCGCACCGGGGTTCCAGTACAGTACCTGGAAGTAGTCCGTTTCATCACTTCCAGGTCATGGGTCACATCATCATACAGACAGTACAGACAGCTCATGTATTAGGTGAAATACATTCACCACATTGGGGAAAACATTTTAAACCACTAGGCAGAATAACTTTTCTTTGCATTCGCAAACTAACCATTCTGGAGACATTTCAAAGAGGAAGGCTGGTACTGCAGCATTTTTAAATATTGAGAATAAAGTATTAGAGGTACAGACACTTTAATTCTAGATAATTGCAAGCAGGATTATAATATCTTGTGATATAAGCACATGGAGTGCACCTCCCACATTATTACATTTATTTGCCTAAATCTCCTTGGCTTATTCCAGTAGAGAGGAAGGGCAGGATTCACCATTACCTGACGCCGATTTCGGAATCAGCAATCGGGCAGAGTATCCCTTCTGATGCCGCATTGGGGACGGCACTTGATTGACGCAGGTTTAGCATGCTCTTCCCCCTCTGAAATGGCATCATCGCGTTGCGCGCCTCACGCCGTTGGGACGGCTTAGCGCGTCACTTGAAGGCCCTCCCCTGACGCTCCATCCCGATGGACCGAGTTTTCGACTGCGCGGTTGATTTGTGGTCTCAGCGGCTGTGTCCAGCGCCGCCACAGTCGGCCGGGGGGCTTCTGCGAGGACTGGGAGGACTAGCAGGGGGGTGGTGGCCTGGGGGACACTATCTGGCAGGTCGGGTCTGTGCACAGCTGGTGCCACATTTTACGGCGCGACCACATGCGCAGTCACGGACCCGGCCATTCTCCGGCTGTTAATATCGTGGGAGCAGGGTGTCTCAGGCGGTGTGACTGCTAGCCCCTCACCAGCCGCAGGATCGGTGAGGGGGCGGTGCCAATATTTTTGATGGAAAACGCCACAAATGCTCTGCACTTCGGCACAAAAACGGTGAATCTAGTCCGAATTTTGTGTAAAGGATGAGTTGGTTGCAAAGGCAGGATAGAAGACTGCTGTTATTTAAGGGAGTGCCACTGCATTCGGAGGAGATTTATTTTAGTGGAGAACGGCTTCATACAGAGTTCAGCCAGTAAATTCAAAATTATAAACAATTTCTACCAATGGTGCATATTTTCTAGTTTTTACAGTGAATTTCCAGTGTCCCAAATTCAGAATTGATAAATTGATAATATATAAAAAGAGCATGGGAAAAATAATCGACCATTGGATTATATTCAACAGACCAACTAGGCCATCAATGGACACCCAGCCTCCCAACCTAGAAGCAGCACCCAACTTCCTTCACAAAAGAACGCTGTCCCTCCAAACTTCCTAACCATGCTCCCTGGCTCCCTGGCTCACATTCGGCCAATGCCGCAATCGCGAAACACAATTGGGCGGAGAACCGTGCGTCAGCCTGAAATTGTGGCCGGCGGTGGATTGAGGCCAAATGGAATGCCATGTTCCCGTCCCTCGACAGTGGCGTGAATGCATTCTACGCTGCACACCAGCCTGGGCATGCAAACTGCACGGTAAACGCCGTTGGCATATCATTAACGGGCCCACCCGGCATTCTCTGGGCCTCCCGCAATGCTCTGCCTCGGCCAGGTGGAATTACCGACAGCGAAGTTCACTTGCGGCATTTAAAATTGGGAAACAGGCATGGTCCGCGGCTGCCGAGGGGGCAGGAGGGGTACAAACAGTGTCTCTCAGCGTTATAATGCGCTGACAGTTGTGCTGGTGCCCAGGGAGGCATCTGCTAGGGCCAGGGGGAGTAGTGGTGGGCGGCTAGAAACTGGGCCATGGGGTCAGGGTGGCCAGGCATAAACCACCATTGCCACAGCCTACAAGGCAGCTATGTGGCTAATCATATCGCTGACTGCCCACTGTGAGCCGAATGCCACAGATTGTATGGGTGTCCCCCCCAGGCCACCCCCAGTTACCCTCCAGCCCCAGCTGTTCCATCACAGCTCCAGGGTCCAAGGTTTGATTCCCGGCTTGGGTTACTGTGCGGAGTCTGCACATTCTCCCTGTGTCTTCGTGGGTTTCCTCCGGCGGCTCCAATTTCCTCCCACAAGTCCCGAAAGACGTGCTGTTAGGTGAATTGGACATTTTGAATTCTCCCTCCGTGTACCCAAACAGGTACTGGAATGTGGCGTCTCGGGGCTTTTCACAGTAACTTCATTGCAATGTTAGGGTAAGCCTACTTGTGACAATAAAGATTATTATTAAAAAGTATTATTTTGATCTATGTTTATGCAAGTGTATTAAGTAGATTCTTGGTAATGAAGTGTGTTTTTGGACACCTCTCAAAACTGGGCTGATTACCTTATTTTTGGAAGAAAAATAAGAGATCCTACACACTGCCAGCTTGGAATCCTGGCAGTGGCCCTGATAGGCTGGCAGTGCCACCCAGACACCCTGGCAATGCCATAGTGACACTGCCAGGATGCTCAGATGGTATTGCCAGGGTGTCAAGGCACCCGGGTACCAGAGTGGGAGCCAGGATACCACTCTGCCTTTTCCCCGACCACCTGCGATCTTTAATGGCCTGGGAGACTCTCCACATTTCTGTGGACCAGTACTAAACGCCGTCCTAGTGAAGCATCAAGGCTCGGTCGCTGAGCCCCAGTAACCGGGAGAACCTGGCGAACATACAGCTCTTTTAAATATGCTGATCTGGGACACAGCCAGCGATAGCAAGATCCAGATTGCAACATCTCGCAGGATTTTGTTGAATCTCGCAAGACGTTTTGAGCATCGCAAATTTCCCAAGAGGCCCCTCGCGAGATTCAATGCCTCGTCCCGACGCCAAGTTGGGCGCGACAAGGCCTCTGATTCATGTCCCAATTTAGCAGTGAAAAGCTCCCCAACCTCCAAAAACATGACTAAGTGTGGGTGAGTATGAGTCTGGATCACACCAAAAAAACGAAGGACACATTGGCCAGAATTATCTGGCAGTCACGATTCAATTTTCCTGAGTTTCCTGGCGGCGTCAAGTGGCTTCAATGGGAAATCACATTGACAAGCGGTGGGAAGACAGAATCCCACCGCCAGCGAATGGCGCGCCACTGAGAAACACGTGGCAAGGGAACCGGAGAATTCAATCCCGAGTCATCTTTTGGCTGAATCGCGCCTGGTAACTCTGTTCCTCTCTCCATAAACGCTGCCAGATCTGCTGAGGTTCTCCAGCATTTTCTATTTTCTTTTATTTCTCCCTCCTCTACTCCTTCTTGAATTCAACTTGCCACCCCCTTCCCCTGGCTTTGTTCAATCCGACGCTCTTTCAATTTGACTTGGCGCTCTATTCCCTCACATCGCCCTGCTTTGCTTCCCTTCTGTACCCTGTACCACTCCTACCTAAGTGCTACAGACGGAATATGTTGCCACTGCTATTCCTGAGATGCAACTGCAGCTCATGTGCTAATTCCTATCACAGGAAACAGAGGCCAAGCCTCTCCCCATTACAGGCTGAGGGGTTCTGAGAGGATTAGCGTTAGGGTTAGGGCCGAGTTCATGGTGATTTTTGACATGATATTCTGGGCTTTAATGTCATATGAAAGAGTGGGCATGTGTGCGCGTGTCTGCCTGGCTTCCCGATGACTCTCCCAAGACATATATCAGAAAAGTTAATCTTAGGGCCGCACGGTGGTGCAATGGTTAGCACTGCTGCCTCACGGCGCTGAGGACCTGGGTTCGATTCCGGCCCTGGGTCACTGTCCGTGTGGCATTTGCACATTCTCCGCGTGTCTGCGTGGGTCTCACCCCCACAACCCAAAAAGATGTGCAGGGTAGGTGCAGTGTGTCGTGTTGGGTGTTCCGATACACAAACGAACCAACACGGTTGTGGATGGTACAACTCTGTTTTATTATTCTGTACAATAATAACTATTAACTTCTGGCTGTGGTTCGTACTTCATCAGCTAACCTGTGGACCCAGCCCTAGCACTATCTTAGTGAGGCACTCAGCACATGGTGTATGTCTGAGTGGCACGCTGTGAGCTCTGTGCTCTGAGATATCTCCTGGTAGAATGAGCGGGAACTGTGGTGTTCCCTGTTTTATAGTGCGTGTGCTCTCACTGGAGGTTGGCTGCGATGTTGTGTGTGTGCTGGTTGGTCCAACTACCTGTCCATCAGTGTGTGTGATTGCACCATGATATGTTAATATGGATATCATGACATCCCCCCTTTTCACAAGGATATGTGCCTACATGGTAATAAATATTGTTGTGTACAGAGTGCATCTGAGTATGTGTGTGCAATATTTACAACATGTACATGAGGCTAACCTATATACATAGGAAGGTGTCAGGTACAACAGAGCAACGAGATTGTACCACAAACAAAACAAGTGCAAACAGCAAATATCGAAAGAGAACTTCTGGAACGACAAGAAAGAAACACGTTAACATTATTGTAAAACAATTCAGTGAGTCCAATGTGCAAACAGGCTCATAAGTCCAGTCTATTAGGTGGGCGACGAATTCAGGTTGACAGCCTCAAGGGTGGGTCAGGATCCACCGGCTGAGGAATGGGCCTGGCCACGGGCGAGAGAGGAATAGGCAGCGTGGCAGGAAGCTCAACGAAGTCGACATCAGGGACAATAGGAGGGCGTGGCACCGGTGCATGATCACGTAGCGAGCGCGGAAGCAGCTGAAGGGCCCGCCGATTACGCCGGCGAATGGAGCCATCAGGCAGGCGAACCAGGAACGAGCGGTGAGCCACGCGGTGGAGAACCTCGGCGGTTGCCGACCAGCCACCCTCCGGTAGGTGTATGCGGACGTTGTCTCCAGGCGCCAGGGCAGGAAGGTCAGTTGCCCGAGCGTCATGTGCCGCATTCTGCTGAGCACGCTGCTGTCACATCCTTCGCAATACTGGAGCATGGTCGGGTTTAGGAACATGAATGGACGGCACAGTGGTCCTGAGGGTGCGACCCATCAACAGCTGGGCCGGCGAGAGACCCGTGGACAGTGGGGCCGAGCGATAGGCTAGCAGGGCTAAACAGAAGTCAGATCCGGCATCAGCAGCCTTGCAGAGGAGCCGCTTCACGATATGGACGCCCTTTTCCGCCTTGCCATTTGACTGGGGATGCAAAGGGGTTGACGTTGCGTGTGTGAAGTTGTATGAAGCGGCAAAAGAAGACCATTCTTGGCTCGCAAAACAGGGCCCGTTGTCAGACATGACGGTGAGCGGAATTCCATGGCGAGCGAAGGTTTCTTTGCATGCTCTGATGACAGCTGATGATGTCAAGTCGTGCAGGAGTATGACCTCCGGATAATTGGAAAAATAGTCAATTATAATGACGTAGTCCCTGCCGAGCGCATGAAAGAGGTCCACACCCACCTTTGCCCAGGGGGACGTCACCAACTCATGGGGCTGAAGCGTCTCAGGGGGTTGCGCCGGCTGAAACCTTTGGCAGGTGGGGCAGTTGAGCACCATGTTATCGATGTCGTCGCTGATGCCCGGCCAGTACACAGCCTCTCGGGCCCTCCGCCTGCACTTTTCAACTCCGAGATGGCCTTCGTGCAGTTGTTCGAGGACAAGCCGGTGCATGCTGTGTGGGATCACAATCCGGTCCATCTTTAGGAGTACACCAACAATGACGGCCAAGTCGTCCCGGACATTGTAGAATAGTGGGCACTTGAGCCGCCCTTCCGTCATGTGGCGCATCACACGTTGTAGAAGGGGGTCAGCCGCAGTCTCACGGTGAATGTGGGCCAGACTTGCATCAGTAGCCGGCAGATTGGCCGATGTGAAGGCTACTTGGACGTCGACCTGACAAACGAGCCCCTCTGATTCGGGCGGTGTGCCCACTGCTCTGGACAGGGCATCCGCGATGATGAGGTCCTTTCCCGGGGTGTAGACAAGTTGGAACTCGTACCTCCGGAGCTTGAGCAGAATGCTCTGGAGGCGAGGAGTCATATCGTTGAGGTCCTTCTGAATGATGCCGACCAGGGGGTGATGGTCGGTCTCCACAGTGAACTGCGGAAGACCATACACATAATCGTGGAATTTGTCGATGCCGGTCAACAAACCCAGGCACTCCTTTTCAATCTGCGCATAGCTCTGTTCTGTGGGGATCAAGGCCCACGAGGCATAGGCGACCGGGGCCCATGATGCAGTATCGTCCCGTTGCAGGAGTACCGCCCCAATGCCGGACTGGCTGGCATCAGTCGAGATCTTTGTGTCCCGAGTGGTGTCGAAGAACGCCAATACCGGGGCGGTGGTGAGCTTGATCTTGAGCTCCTCCCATTCCTTCTGGTGTGTGGGCAGCCACTGGAATTCCATTGTGTTCTTGACCAGGTGGGGAAGAGCCGTTGTGTGCGAGGCAAGGTTGGGAATAAACTTCCCCAGGAAGTTGACCATCCCGAGGAAGCGTAGCACTGCCTTCTTGTCTGCCGGCTGTGGCATGGCTGCGATAGCTGCCACTTTGTCAGCATCCGGCCGCATCCCTGACCGGGGTATGTGGTCCCCCAGAAACCTTAGCTCAGTTTGGCCAAAAGAGCACTTGGCTCGGTTGAGGCGCAGGCCCTGATCTCGTATCCGTGCAAAGACACGCTGGAGACGACTGATGTGCTCCTGTGGTGTGGTGGACCAGATGATGATGTCGTCAACATAGACACGCACCCCTTCGATGCCCTCCATCATCTGTTGCATGATGCGGTGAAACACCTCGGATGCCGAGATGACGCCAAACGGCATCCTATTGTAGCAGTATCTGCCAAAGGGAGTGTTGAAAGTGCACAGCTTCCTGCTGGACTGACCCAGCTGAATCTGCCAAAAACCCTTTGAGGCATCAAGCTTGGTAAAAATTTTAGCCCGGGCCATTTCGCTCGTGATTTCTTCCCGTTTGGGTATGGAATAGTGTTCCCTCATGATGTTGTTGTTCAGATCTTTCGGGTCGATGCAGATCCGGAGCTCGCCGGAGGGCTTTTTTACGCACACCATGGAGCTGACCGATGGCGTTGGCTCCGTGACCCGAGAAAGCACTCCTTGGTCCTGCAGGTCCTGCAGCTGCTGCTTGAGGCGGTCCTTGAGTGGTGCTGGGACTCTACGAGATGCGTGAATGACCGGGGTGGCGTCCGGTTTGAGCCGTATTCTGTAAGCGTAGGGCAGTGTGCCCATGCCCTCGAAAACCTCCTGGTTGTGGGCGAGGAGCGAGTGGAGCTGCGCCCTAAAGTCTGCATCCGGGAAATCGGACGTGCGCTCTGGAGACAAAGTGTGTACCCACTGAACGAGGTGGAGGATCTTGCACGCCTGTGCGCCTAACAGAGAGTCCTTCGAGGATCCGACTTTCTCAAAAGACAGGGTGGCTGTATGTGAATTGTGTGCAACCTCGAGCTGGCAGGACCCCATGGCCGGGATAACGTTTCTGTTATAATCAACCAGCTGACAGTGGGATGGCAGAATCGGTGGTTTAACCTTCAAGGTGTGGAAGGCTGACCATGCAATGAGATTGGCAGAGGCACCAGTGTCTAAGCAGAATGTGATTGTTGATCTGTTGACCATTAGGGTGGCACACCATTCATCGCCCCGATTAATGCTGTGCACTGGCATCGGCTGGTGGGTCCGACTTGGGGACATCCGGTTCTTGTTTATTACCGCAACGCGGAAGGTTTCCCGGTCGTCGGTATCACCGGTCTGCACGTCGTCAGGCTATGACTCGGTGTATGGGAGCTGAATGGCCCGCACGTCCCTGCAAGGCTGGCGGAATTGCGGAGAGTTGGCAGGTTGAGCTGCTCGACAGCAGGCAGCGTAGTGGCCCATCCTGCCACAGCGGAGGCATTGTCGCGCTTTGGCCGGACATTGCCGCTTTAAGTGTGCGGATCCACAGTTGCCGCACGTCGTGATGTCATGGCGTTCGTTGTGCCACCACGCATGCGCAGTGCGGTCCTGCGTAGAGCGCGCTTGCGCATCCCGTCCCTCTGCGTCGACATCCCCTCTTTTGGCGTGTACAAGCACGGGAGGCCTCGGAAAGCGAGCAAAATGGCCGCCCTCGTTCGGGCCGCGGGCCAGGAGGAACTTGATCGACTGGACCCGCTCCGCCTCGTAGGACCCCTGCCGTGCCGATTCGGCCGCCTGGAATTGGGAGTACCGGCTGGTCGCGTTTTCATGGAGGACGCAGGTCTCGATGGTGGTGGCTAGGGTGAGACGCTTTATTTTGAGGAGCTGCTGGCGTAGAGTGTCCGAGGTGACCCCAAAAACTATCTGATCCCGAATCATGGAGTCGCAGGTGGCCTCATAGCCGCAGGACTGCGCGAGGATACGGAGGTATGTCAAATAAGATTGAAAAGGCTCATCCTTACCCTGCAGGCACTGCTGGAAGAGGTACCTCTCGAAGCTCTCATTAACTTTCACGCTGAAGTGTTCCTCAAATTTTAGAAGGACCGTCTTGTACTTTGTTTTGTCCTCGCCTTCCGCGAATGCCAGGGAGTTGTAGATGTGGATGGCGTGTTGCCCAGCCGTGGAGAGGAGGAGGGAAATCTTCCTGGTGTCCGTTGCATTCTCCCTGTCTGTGGCTTCTTGGAAGAGTTGGAAACGCTGTTTAAACAGCTTCCAGTTGACGCCAAGATTTCCAGCGATTTGGAGCGGCTGCGGCGGGCTGATGGTTTCCATGGCGCAGGATGGCGGGTTTCTGAAGAGGTGCAGGTAGGTCTCACAGTCGCTGGCGAGTTTCCAGACCTGGTACCATGTCGTGTTGGGTGTTCCGATACACAAACGAACCAACACGGTTGTGGATGGTACAACTCTGTTTTATTATTCTGTACAATAATAACCATTAACTTCTGGCTGTGGTTCGTGCTTCACCAGCTAACCTGTGGACCCAGCCCTAGCACTATCTTAGTGAGGCACTCAGCACATGGTGTATGTCTGAGTGGCACGCTGTGAGCTCTGTGCTCTGAGCTATCTCCTGGTAGAATGAGCGGGAACTGTGGTGTTCCCTGTTTTATAGTGCGTGTGCTCTCACTGGTGATTGGCTGCGATGTTGTGTGTGTGTTGGTTGGTCCAACTACCTGTCCAACAGTGTGTGTGTGTGATTGCACCATGATATGTTAATGTGGATATCATGACAGAGTGGCCTCGCTAAATTACCCTTTAATTAGAATAAAATAATTGGGCACTCTAAATTTAAAAAATCTATATAAAAAAAGAAAAGTTAACCTTATATTTTTTTCAAATAAATTTAGAGTACCCAATTAATTGTTTCCAATTAAGGGGCAATTTAACGTGGCCAATCCACCTAGAGTGGCTGCAGCTGCTCTCTGTCTCTGTTGCTGGGTGCTGGCTGTTGCTGACTTGCCTGCAGGAAGGAGAGAGAGAGAGAGGAGAGCAGAAGGAGAGAGGAAGGAGAGAGGAAGAAGAGAAGGAAGGAACAACAACAACAGGAAGGTGGCTGCAAAACAAGGTGGGAGTAAAGCCCCTTTGTACTTAGAACATAGAACATAGAACAGTGCAGCACAGAACAGGCCCTTTGGCCCTCGATGTTGTGCCGAGCATTGTCCGAAACCAAGATCAAGCTATCCCACTCCGTCATTCTGGTGTGCTCCATGTGCCTATCCAATAACCACTTCAAAGTTCCTAAAGCGTCTGACTCCACTATCACAACAGGCAGTCCATTCCACACCCTAACCACTCTCTGAGTAAAGAACCTACCTCGGACATCCCTCCTATATCTCCCACCCTGAACCTTATAGTTACGCCCCCTTGTAACAACTACATTCACCCGAGGAAATAGTCTCTGAGCGTCCACTCTATCTATCCCCCTCATCATCTTATAAACCTCTATTAAGTCGCCTCTCATCCTCCTACGCTCCAAAGAGAAAAGCCCTAGCTCCCTCAACCTTTCCTTATAAGACCTATCCTGCAAACCAGGCAGCATCCTGGTAAATCTCCTTTGCACCCTTTCCAATGCTTCCACATCCTTCCGATAATGAGGTGACCAGAACTGCACACAATACTCCAAATGTGGTCTCACCAGGGTCATGTATAGTTGCAGCATAACCCCGCGGCTCTTAAACTCAAGCCCTCTGTTAATAAACGCTAACACACTTTAGGCCTTCTTCATGGCTCTATCCACTGGAGTGGCAACCTTCAGAGATCTGTGGACATGAACCCCAAGATCTCTCTGTTCTTCCACATTCCTCAGAACCCTGCCGTTGACCCTGTAATCACAGGGGCAGCACGGTAGCACAAGTGATTAGCACTGTGGCTTCACAGCGCCAGGGTCCCAGGTTCGATTCCCCGCTGGGTCACTGTCTGTGCGGAGTTTGCACGTTCTCCCCGTGTCCGCGTGGGTTTCCTCCGGGTGCTCCGGTTTCCTCCCACAGTCCAAAGACGTGCAGGTTAGGTGGATTGGCCATGCTAAATTACCCGTAGTGTCCATAAGGGTTGGGAGGGGTTATTGGGTTGCGGGGATAAGGTGGAAGTGAGGGATTAATGTGGGTCGGTGCAGACTCGATGGGCCGAATGGCCTCCTTCTGCACTGTATGTTCTATGTAATCTATGTAATCAGCATTCAAATTTTTTCTACCAAAATGAATCACCTCGCAGTTATCAGGGTTAAACTCCATCTGCCATTTTTCGGCCCAGCTCTGCATCCTATCAATGTCTCTTTGCAGCCTACAACAGCTCTCCACCTCATCCACTACTCCACCAATCTTGGTGTCATCAGCAAATTTACTGACCCACCCTTCAGCCCCCTCCTCCAAGTCATTGATAAAAATCACAAATAGCAGAGGACCCGGCACTGATCCCTGTGGTACACCACTGGTAACTGGTCTCCAGTCTGAAATTTTCCGTCCACCACCACCCTCTGTCTTCTATGTGATAGCCAGTTACTTATCCAATTGGCCAAATTTCCCTCTATCCCACACCTCCTTACTTTCTTCATAAGCCAACCATGGGGAACCTTATCAACCGCCTTACTGAAATCCATGTATACGACATCAACTGCTCTACCTTCATCTACACACTTAGTTACCTCCTCAAAGAATTCAATCAAATTTGTGAGGCAAGACTTACCCTTCACAAATCCGTGTTGACTATCCCAAATTAAGCTGCATCTTTCCGAATGGTCATAAATCCTATCCTTCAGACCTTTTCCATTAACTTACCGACCACCGAAGTAAGACTAACCGGCCTATAATTACCAGGGTCATTCCTATTCCCTTTCTTGAACAGAGGAACAACATTCGCCACTCTCCAGTCCTCTGGCACTATCCCCGTGGACAGTGAGGACCCAAAGATCAAAGCCAAAGGCTCTGCAATCTCATCCCTTGCCTCCCAAAGAATCCTTGGATATATCCCATCTGGCCCAGGGGACTTGACGACCCTAAGGTTTTTCAAAATTGTTAATACATCCTTCCTCAGAATGTCTACCTCCTCCAAACTACCCGCCAGTATCACGCTCATCCTCAAAAACATGGCCCCTCTCCTTTGCAAACACTGAAGAAGAGTATTAATTCAATGCCTCTCCTATTTCTTCTGACTCCATGCACAAGTTCCCACTACTGTCCTTGACCAGCCCTAACCTCACCCTGGTCATTCTTTTATTTCTCACATAAGAGTAAAAAGCCTTGGGGTTTTCCTTGATCAGACCCGCCAAGGACTTCTCATACCCCCTCCTAGCTCTCCTAAGCCCTTTTTTTTCAGCTCATTCCTTGCTAACTTATAACCCTCAAGTGACCCAACTGAACCTTGTTTTCTCATCCTTACATAGGCTTCCTTTTTCCTCTTGACAAGACATTCAACCTCTTTTGTGAACCATGGTTCCCTCACACGGCCATTTCCTCCCTGCCTGACAGGAACATACCTCTCAAGGACACGTAGTATTTGTTCCTTGAACAACCACCACTTTTCATTTGTGCCTTTCCCTGACAGTTTCTGTTCCCATCTTATGCTCCCTAATTCTTGCCTAATCGCATTATAATGATCCCTCCCCCAATTATAAACCTTGCCCTGCCGTATGGCCCTATCCCTCTCCATTGCAATAGTGAAAGACACCGAATTGTGGTCACTGTCTCCAAAGTGCTCTCCCACAAACAAATCTAACACTTGGCCCGGTTCATTACCCAGTACCAAATCCAATGTGGCCCCCCTCTTGTCGGCCTATCCACATATTGTGTCAGGAAACCCTCCTGCACACACTGTACGAAAACTGCCCCATCCGAACTGTTCGACCTATCGAGGTTCCAATCAATATTTGGAAAGTTAAAGTCACCCATGACAACTGCCCTGAGACCTCCACAGCTATCCATAATCTGTTTTGCAATTTCTTCCTCCACATCTCTATTACTATTTGGGGACCTATAGAAAACTCCTAACAACATGACCGCTCCTTTCCTATTTCTAACTTCAGCCCATATTACCTCAGTAGGCAGATCCCAATCGAACTGCCTTTCTGCAGCCGTTAAATTATCCTTGGTTAACAATGCTACTCCTCCACCTCTTTTATCACCTTCCCTACTCTTACTTAAACATCTATACCCCAGAACATCCAACAACCATTCCTGTCCCTGTTCTAACCATGTCTCCGTAATGGCCACAACATCGTAGTCCCAAGTACCAGTCCACGCTCCAAGTTCACCTACCTTATTCCGGATGCTCCTTGCATTGAAGTAGACACACTTCAACCTACCTTTCTGTCTGCCGGTACACTCCTGTGACCTTGATACCCTCCTCAGTACCTCACTACTCTCAACACTGGCTTCTGGACTACAGCTCGTTTTCCCATCCCCCTGACAAATTAGTTTAAACCCCCTCTGTGGTGTTGGGTGCTCTGGTGCACAGATGAGCCAACACAGTTGTATGTGGTACAACTCTATTTTATTTTAACTCTTATAATACAGTTCGTTCTGGATACTCTGCACGTGCTGTCTCCCTAAGTGTGTTTGGTAACAGATCTGTCCTGGTCCTCCTCTGCAGCTAATACTGACCACCGGGGGTCGTGTCTGTGCTTTTATATCTTTCTGTCATTGGTTGTGGTGTTGTGTGTTCTGATTTGTCTGTTGGTGTGTCTATCATGATGTGTGTGTTTGAATATCATGACACCCTCGAAGAGCCGTAGCAAATTTCCCTCCCATGATATTGGTGCCCCCCTGAATTATGACATGCAGCTCCTGTTCATAGATCTGCAGGGTCTTTGTTCCCCTCTGCAAGCTCTGCACGTCTTTTACCAGGACCTGCTCAAAGCCTGGAACATGGTTGCCTTGCGTCGCAGCTCCCCCCCGTCAGGGGTAGTTGCTGTCGTCAGGGAGCCGCTGCTCAGGGATCCGCACTTCCACCAATGCTATTTCGAGTGGCTGGCGGAGAAGCGAGCTGTGGCTGCTGGGGTGACCAGGAGCGGGGACGTGCTGGGTGGCGGAGGAGTGGGCTGGATGACACCCGATGAGTTAGCACAACGTGCAGCGGTGGGCGTCCGGCTCGCAGCCAATGCCATCCGAGACCTCAAAACGGTCGTGCTCGGACCCGATGGCACTCGTGGTTTGGAGGGCGCGCAGGTGTGTGGGGGTATCCCGTCCAGGCGAACCACTGCCCGGACGGAATTCCACATTGGTCCCAGGCCCCGAAACCTCCCTCGGGGGCTGGTGCCCCACAATCCTAGCCGCCTCACGGAAATACCCTCCGTGCCTTTTCGCACTGCGCGGAGGGGTTTCGTGTACGCGCTGCTGCTGCACACCCTTCACCTCCTTAGCATGCGGTGTCCACGGGCGCCATCGAGACCTTCCATGCCCGGTGGGCACCGGAGGGGTTGGGGTGCATTATTGACCCCTTTAACTGCACTCTTATTTGATGTTTTTAAGTTTCCATTGATCTTTGTTATGTTAGCGCAGTGCCCCTAACAGGAGCGGCCCTTTTTTGCTTTGTCCCTCAGTTTGTTGTCCTTTCTTCTGTTTTGTTGGTGGACCTCAAAAGAGTGGCTAATTCACCTACCCTGCACATCTTTGGGTTGTGGGGGTAAAACCCACGCAGACACGGGGAGAATGTGCAAACTCCACACGGACAGTGACCCAGAATCGAATCTGGCACCTCGGTGCCGTGAGGCAGCAATGCTAACCACTGTGCCACCGTGCTGCCCCTATTTTTGCTTGTCTGAGCATGAGGCACGAAACCATTAAGACTCTCATATTTTGCAAGTAAACAATCAAATTTGCTTGTGTTGAACATTCCTCTATCATGTTGTGTTGGATGAAAAGCAACATTTGTTACCAAAATAGTGGCATTTATCAAGGCAAAAACATATGCTCAGACAGGTTAGATTATAGCTTTTCCATCCAAAATATACTTGAAGGATGACAACTCTGCTGCAGCAGTATCAAAATAACAAAAATGAGCAATTGCCAATTTAATTTTCACTCGAGTCAAATACCTCCTGTGTATTGATTTCCAAATTGCTTGGTGTTTTGTTTATTTTAAAGATAAAAACAAATGCCTGATATTAAGTGAGAATATGGGGCGGGAATCTCCAATAATGGGGCTGTGTCCCCACTCCAGCGTCAAAACGCGGGCGTTTCACTCTGGACTTTCCTGAAGAAAGTGCCGCGCAACATGGAGGACTCGCACCGCGGATCAGCCCTGAAAATATACGCCCCCCCCCCCCGAGATTGCACGTGCCCACGGATCGGTGGCCCCCAATCGCTAGCCTGGCCGTCCGTGAGGCCCCCCCCGGTGAAGGATACACCCGCCCCCCACCAGGAAGGCGGTGGACTGACTACAGCCGCTACTGGCCGTTCCCAACAGGCAAAACGTGGTTAGAACCACGCCATCGGTAACTCGGCCAGTTTTCATTGGAGAATCGCCGCGGGGGCCTCTGTCACTGGCCCCCTACCCGTGCCGTGCCTCCGTTGCGCTGGCCTGCGGGTCACCCAACACTGCACAATGAGAAATCCCATGGCAGGTGGCGGGAACGTAAAATCCAGCTGCTGGCGAGAGTACGCTGCCCAGGAAAGCGCGGCTGGCGGACCGGAGAATCCCACCCCTGACCTACCTTCCCTCATCCCATTTTTCAGCACCCACCGCCTTTTATAAAAAATCATTTGCGGGGTGTGAGCATCATTGGTTAGGCCAACATTTATTGCCCACATCTTATTGCCCTTCAGAAGGTGGTGGTGAGCTGAATTCTTGAACTACTGCAGTCCTTGAGGTGTAGGTGCACCCACAGTGCTGTTTGGGAGAGAGTTCCAGGATGTTGTCCCAACGACAGTGAAGGAACGGCGATATATTTCCAAGCCAGGATGGTGAGTAACTTGGAGGGGAACGTCCAGGTGTTGGGATTCCCAGAAATCTGCTGCTCTTGTCCTTCCAGATGGTAGTGTTCGTAGGTTTGGAAGCTGTTGTCGAAGGAACCTTGGTAAATTACTGCAGTGCATCTTGTAGATGGTACACATGGCTGCCACTGTTCGTCAGTGGTGGAGGGTTTGAATGTTTGTGGAAGGGGAAGCAATCAAGCGGGTTGCTTTGTCCTGGATGGTGTCGAGCTTCTTGATTGTTGTTGGAGCTGCACTCATCCAGGCAAGTGTAATTCCATTACACTCCAGACTTGTGCCTTGTAGATGGTGGACAGGTTTTGGGGGGATTAGGAGGTGAGTTACATGCCATAGGATTCCTGGCCTTTGACCTCCTCTGGTAGCCACAGTATTAATATAGCTAATCCAGTTCAGTTTCTGATCAATGGGATATTGACTGTGGGGGATTCAGCAGTGGAAATACCACTGAATATCAAGGGGCGATGGTTAGATCCTCTCTTGTCGGAGATGGTCATTGCCTGACACTTGTGTGGTGCAAAGGTCACTTGTCAGCCCAAGCATGGATATTGTCCAAGTCCTGCTGCATTTGGACACGGACTGCTTCATTATCTGAGGAGTCGCGAATAGTGCTGAACATCGTGCAGTCATCCGCAAACATCCCCACTTTTGACGTTATGATGGACGGCAGATCATTGGTGAAGCAGCTGAAGATGGTTGATTCTAGGACACTACCATGAGGAACTCCTGCAATGATGTCCTGGAGCTGAGATGATTGTCCTCCAACCACTACAACCATCTTCCTTTGTGCTATGTATGACTCCAACCTGCAGAGTATTTTCCCCCAGATTCCAATTGACTCCAGTTTAGCTCGGGCTCCTTCATGACATACTCAGTCTAATGCTGCCTTGATGTCAAGGGCAGTCGCTCTCACCTCTGGCATTCAGCTCTTTTGTCCTTGGTTTGAACTGTAATGAGATGAGGAGCTGAGTGACCCTGGCGGAACCCAAACTGAGCATTAATGAGCAGCTTATTGCTGAGTAAGTTCCGCTTGATAGCACTGTTGATGACTCCTTCCCTCACTTTGCTGATGATGGAGAGTAGACTGATCAGGTGGTGTGCAATGACGTGCCAAGTGCTAATCAGGTACTTTTTAAAGGATGTGAGGCATCCCGCCTCTACTACCTTCCCAGGCAGTGCATTCCAGACCGTCACCAAACTCTGCGTAAAAAAGTTATTTCTCAAATCCCACTGAACCTCACCTTGAGCTTGTGTTCCCTTGTAACTGACCCTTCAACTAAGGGGAACAGCTGCTCCCTATTCACCCTGTCATACCCCTCATAATCTTGTACTCCTCGATCAGGTCGCCCCTCAGTCTTCTCTGCTCCAGCGAAAACAACCCAGCTATCCATCCTCTCTTCATAACTTAAATGTTTCATCCCAGGCAACATCCTGGTGAACCTCCTCTGCAATCACATCCTTCCTATATTGTGGGGACCAGAATTGTACACAGTACTCCAGCTGTGGCCTCACCAATGTTCTATAAAGCTCCAAAATGACCTCCCTGCATTTGTAATCTCTGCCTCGATTGATAAAGGCAAGTGTTCCATATGCCTTTTTCACCACCCTATTAACCTGCCCTCATGCCTTAAGAGATCTATGGACAAACACGCCAAGGTCCCTTTGTTCCTCGGAACTTCCCAGTGTTAGGCCATTCATTGAATACTTCCCTGTCAAATTACTCCTTCCAAAGTGTATCACCTCACACTTTTCAGGGTGGGTATGGGGGCGGCGAAGGGTGGTTATGAAGGGTGCGTATGCAGGGGGGTGAAGGGGGTATGAAGGGTGGGGGATGAAGGGGGCCTAAAGCAGGTGCATGGAGGCTGGCCTGAAATTTGGGGGGCTGAAAGGGTGGGGTGGCCTTGAAGGTGGGCGGACACCTCGGCGATCCCATAGAGTATGCTAACCAAGGGAAGGGAAGAAGGCTGATGCAACAATGCTGATGTGGATGAATGTGGGTGGGGCTGGGTTACCCTCATACATGTGTGGTGTGTTGGGCGGTTGAGGGGGGAATGACAAGGACATTTAGTGATGGAGGGAGGTTGCCCTTCTGGGGTTGAGTGTTCAGGGTGTTGCCCATGTCTGCAGGGAGTCACGATGTCCGTGGGTTTCGGTTGTGGGGGACCTTCAACTTTAACTTTGAGATCTGGGCATCCTTTAAAAAGGACACCCCGATCTCTGAGGAGTCGGCCTTGCTGGCGTCTTTAGATCCCCACTCCAAATTGGGATACTTCAGTGAGGATCTCCCAAACCTTAAAAAAATGGACTAAATGTGAATGAATTGTGAACTGGATCGTGCTCATACACCCGACCAAAATCACCGCACGATTCCCGCCAAAATGACATTGAGCCATTTGTGGGGAAAATTCCACCGAGGAAAGGGGTGAATAAGAGAAGGCCTTGAGGAATGGTGAGCATGTGAATGTTTGCACAATGTTCAGCACCATTCAGACTCTGAAGCAGTCATTGCCCTTGTACATCAAGACGATGGACAATATTCAGGCTTGGGTTGACAAATGGCGACATTCACTCCATACAAGTGCCAGGCAATGCCCATCTCCAACAAGAGAGAGTCTAACCATCTCCACTTGACATTCAATGGAACTATCATCACTGAATCCTCATTATCAACATCCTGAGGGTTTACCATTAAACAGAAACTCAACTGGACCAACTATATAAATACTGCAGCTGCAACAGCAGGTCAGAGGCTGAGAATTCTGCCGAGGAACTCCCAAAACCTGGCAACATCTACAAGGCACAAGTCAGGAGTGTGATGGAATACTCCCCACTTGCCTGGATGTGTGTAGCTTCAACAACGCTCACGAGGCTTGACACCATCCAGGACGAAGCCCTCTTGATTGGCACCCCATCCACAACCTTGAACATTCACTCCCTCCGTAACAGACGTGCTAGTGGCAGCAACGTCTAGCTCTACTTTCCAAGCCGTCATCGACACTTCCTTGCAAACCTGCAACCTCTACCATCTAGAAGGACAGGGGCTGCAGATGCATGGGAACACCACCACCTGCATGTTCCCCTCCAAGCCACTCACCATTCTGACTTGGAACGATATTGCCATTCCTTCACTGTTTTTGGGTCAAAATCCTGGGACTCCCTTCCCAAAAGCACTGTGGATGTAAGGGCAGCACATGGACAGCAGTGATTCAAAAGGCAGCTCACCCCCTTCTCAAAGGGCCACTAGGAATGGGGAATAAATTCTGGCATCCCGTGACACAAAAAGACAGGATCTTGGGAATTTAGCCAACAGATGAGTAATGATGTTATTCAAAAACTGCCGCTCCAGTTCCCAGAAGACAGCATTATGCCAATTGTGGGATGAATGCGGTTTCTATGTAGCTCCACATATGTTAAAACAATTACAGCCTATTGCTCCCCCGACCCTGAGAAAACTGCTGCGGTATAACATTTTGAATGTCATGTTGCTACTGCATTGCTTTGGGAAAACAAATATGGGATTGTTTATCTTATCTTGCCTAAAGTGGCTGTTTGATACCTGCACAGACATAAAACGTGGCAGCAGCACTGAAGATAAGAACCATTACTTCCATTTGCTTCCAAATGTACTGCCAATTCATGATAGGGCTGATGAGTTATATAAATTGACAAATAAAGCACATTCGCTGGTACCCTTAATGACTTGTATGGTCAAAAGTACATAATTGAAACGAATGAAGTTGATTTTTAGTTTTCTATCTGGGTGTAAACAGGTGCTGCGAATGGGACATCCATTGTAGAGAGAGCCTAAATTTCGTTGATTTCTTTCATGGGCAGATGATCCACTTTGCCAGTTTTCTGTCCACACGTTAAGTGCCAACAAACATGTGAAAGAACATAGGCGGATTCTCCGTTGCCTCTCGCTGAAATCGCGAAACGCGCTTGGGTGCCGATTTGATGCCAAATCGCAATTCTCCGTCACCTCGACAGCGGTGTCAATGCGTTCTGGAAGGCACACGCAGTAAACCCCGTTTGCATGTCATTAGCGGCCCCACCCAGTATTGTGCGGGGCCTCCGCAATGCTCTGCCTCCGATGGGCCTAGTTCCTGACAGTGCGATTCACTTGTGCTTTTAAAAATTGTGAAACTGACGTCGTGGCCGCTGAGGGAGAGAGAGGGGGCACGGAAATATCCAACATCACCATTGTTTGCTCACAGTTGTGCCGCTAGCCGAGGGGCTCTGCCAGGGCCGAGGGGAGTAGCGGGTGGAGGCCAGATGGTGGGCTGTGGGGTCGGAGTGGATGGGCACAGAACACCATGTAGCTGCACACGCTGCTATCAGCCCACTGTGAACTTAAGACCATGGGTTGTCTGTGTGTCCCCCCAGGCCACCCCCAAGGGCCTCTCTGGCACCATCAGCTGTATGGGCACTCTCCAACACAACCAGTGTCGTCTTGTTGGCTGGGATGGTGTCCGTCGGATTGTAATGTGTATGTGCGGCTGCAGCTCCTGAGTGTCAATCACAGACCTGGCGATACCCGCACTGTTTTTCATTGGAATGGATTGTGTTCCATGTGGCGTTGGCGCTAGCCCCTCAACAGTCGCTGAATCGATCCAGGTTCAGCAGCAGTTTTGCTGTTGTGAAAGTACACAAATTCAGCGTCAGCGTCAACACTTGCTGTATTCTCCGATTTTGAGGCCATGTCCAGAGAATGTGTCTAGTCTTGTGACAAAAAAGTCGGCGCCACCCCTGCACCGATGCGCCACGTGGTGGGGGGCTAGCAGCCGTGCCACGTAACCCCCCCCCTGGCGTTCCCGACTGAAACGGCTGGAAAATGGCCAGGTCCGTGGCCGCGCATGCGCACGGCGACAACCTGCAGCGGTCGCGCCGGCTTGCCAGATAGTGCCCTCCTGTAAACCCCCTCGCCACCGCCCAACAGTCCCCCCAGCCCCTGCCGAAGCCTCCCCGGCCAGCGGAACGGGCCCTCCCGACTGTGGTGACGTTGGACACCAGTCCGCAGCCGCCACGCGAGGTTGACGAATCTCCGAGCACAAGTGTTCCACGCCATCGGGAGTCAGCCCATCGGGGGCGGAGCATCGGGGGAGGGCCTTCAGGTGACGTCGTGAGGCTGTCCCAACGGCGTGCGGCGTACTCACCGATGATGCTGTTTTGGAGGGGGCGGAGCATCCAAATAACGGCGCTGCCCCCGATTTCGACATCAAAAGGGATTCTCCGCCCAATCGCCAAATGCGATTTTGGCGTCGGCAAGCGGAGAATCCCGCCCCTATTCTCATAAATGGAGAATCCCGCCCCTATTCTCAGAAATGGAGAATCCCGCCCCTATTCTCAGAAATGGAGAATCCAGCCCCATTTGTTTCACTCTGTGATTATAGCAGGGGTGACCCTGCTCTCTACCTTTCAAGTGTGCAAGGTGTGTTCGAAAGGAGTATTTTGGAGCTAAAAAAGAATGAAATAAAAGAGGCTGCTGGAAACACTCAGCGGGTCTGGCAGTATCTGTGGAGAGAGAAACAGAGTTTTTCAAAAATGTTTTAAAATAAATAAATTTAGAGTACCCAATTCATTTTTTGCAATTAAGGGGCAATTTAGTGTGGCCAATCCACCTGCCCTGCACATTTTTGGGTTGTAGGGGCCAAACCCACGCAAACACTGGGAGAATATGCAAACCCCACACGGACAGTGACCCAGAGCCGGGATCGAGCCTGGGACCTCGGCGCCGTGAGGCAACAGTGCTAACCACTGCGCCACCGTGCTGCCCTTGAGAGAAACAGAGTTAACGTTTCGAATCCGTACGACTCTTCTTCAGAATTGATGAAAGCCGGGAATGCGATGATCTTTTATGCTGTTGAAAAAGGGGAAAAGTGAAGCAAAAGAGGTCAAGGACGGGTGAGAGGGTAGGGGAAATTAAATGACAAAGATGTCCTGCGACAAACGATCAAATAAGTGGTAATGATAGTACTAAAGAAACAACACATTGGTCCCGAGTAGGTGTGAAAGCTGTGGAAAGTTCAGCGCTGTCTGAAATTTAAAAATATGCAAACATGATCCAGACTGGCATGTGGGGGGAGAAATTCAAAATGGAGGACAGAGTTCATGGTCTTACGTTTTTGAACTCATTGTGTGCAGATGGCTGCGAAGTGCCTAATTGGAAGGTGCAGTGCTGTTCCCTCAGCTTCCATTGGGCTTCACTTGAACATTGCAGCAGGCCAAGGTGTGAAATGTGAGCATGAGAGCCAAATAGTGAATAGAAATAGCAAGCAGCAGGAAGGTCAGGATCATGTTTGTTGCCCTTAGTCACGAAAATGGTTAGGTGGGTTTACTGGGTTAGGGTGGAGATGTGGGCTTAAGTAGGGTGCTCTTTCCAAGGGCCGGTGCAGACTCGATGGCCCGAATGGCCTCTTTCTGCACATTAAATTCTACGTAAACACTCTTCTATGTAATTCTACGTAACCAGTGCATCACCTGGACGGAGTGTTTTGGGGCAGAGAGGAGGTAAAGGGACAGGTACTAAACCTCCCATGATTGCATGGGATGGTGCCATAGGAAGGGGATGAGGTGTTAGGGTGGGAGAGGAGTGGACAGACTTTTGCAGAGGGAAATTCCCTTCAGAATTCTGACAGGAGAGGTGAGGGGAAGATGTGTTTGGTGGTGACATCCTGCTGATGTTGGTAGAAATGGCAGAGGACAATACGCAATCCTTTGAATACTGAGGCTGGTCAAATAGAAAGTGAGGACAAGGGGAACTCTATTGTGCTTCTGGGAGGGCAGGGAAGGAGTGAGGGGAAAAAGTACAGGAAATGGGTCGGACACAGTTGAGGGCCCTGTCAACCCTAGTTGGGAGGGGGGAGGGAATCCGTGGTTCAAAAGTGCTGTGATGGAAGGTGTAATCGTCAGAACAGATGTGAGAGAATGGAATGCAGCCCTTATGGGGAGCAGTGTGTGAAGAGGTGTACTCAAGGTGTCTGCAGTAGTTGATGGGCTTGCAATGAATGTCAGCAGATTGTCTGTCCCCAGAAATGGAGACAGAGAAGTGAAGTGAAGAGACAAAGATGAACCATGTGAGGTGAGAGGGGTGAATATTGAAAGCAAAATTGATTTATTTTTCAGTTATGAATGAATATGAAGCAGTACTGATAGTTATTGTGGTAGTACCAGGTATTGCGGTACCTAAGAGGTGGATGACCATTGGCTAGACCCAGGAGTCTACAATTGGCTGTTGTGCATAGCTCCGCCCTGAGAGGCGGAGTATAAGAACCGGTGCCATCCCAGCAGCCTTCACTTTCTGTATCGAAGCTGCTGGGGAAGAGTTCTAGCAGCCTTCAGTTATGAATCACTTCGTTTTGGGAGTAATTGATTGCGCATCAGTTATATATGAGGATAAAATTTAGGAGTAGATCACATGACCCTTCGAGCCTACTCCGCCATTTAACAAGATCATCTTTGATCTCTCAACTCTGATGTGTTGGGTAGGCTGGGTCGATGTGGACTGCACTTGATGCAGTGTAGCGAGAGACAGACCTCCAACACTTGATAAGATGCAACACGATTTTATTTAACATCTAAGCTATTATACATGTTCAACTGTGGGTTGACACTATGCTAACTTGACTGGAGACCTGATACTAGCCTAACCCGACTTACTGGCTACCACATGGTGTTTGCACTGACCAGCTCACTAACTCTGACTGCCTCAGAGGCTGGGTCCCGAGAGAGTGGGAAAACTGGTGCCCTCTGGCTTTATAGTGGTCGTGTCCTGTCTGGTGATTGGCTGCTCTGTTCTGTGTGCTTACTGGTCATCCTGTGTGTCAATCACTGCCTGTCTGCACTCCATTATATACATAGATGTATATTATGACAAACTCCACATTCCCAGCTACTCCCAACAACCTTTCATCCCTTTCTTATCAGTAATCTACCTACCTCTACCTTAAAAATATTCAAAGACTCTGCTTTCACCGCCTTTTGAGGAAGAGAGTAAAGACTCATGACCCTTTGAGAGAAACTAATTCTCCTAATCTCTGCACAGACTAGCTGACCTCTTATTTTTAAACAGTGACCCCTAGTACCAATTGTTCCCGTGGGTAGCACGGTGGCACAGTGGTTAACACAGTTGCTTCACAGTCCCAGGGTCCCAGGTTCGATTTCGGGCTTGGGTTACTGTCTGTGCGGAATCTGCATGTTCACCCCATGTCTGCGTGGGTTTCCTCCGGGTGCTCCGGTTTCCTCCCACAGTCCAAAGATGTGCAGGTTAGGTGGATGGCCATGCTAAATTGCCCTTAGTGTCCAAAAAAAGAGGTTAGGCGGGGTTACTGTGTTACAAGGAGAGGGTGGAGGTGTGGGCTTAGGTAGGGTACTCTTTCCAAGAGCCGGTGCAGACTCGATGGGCCGAATGGCCTCCTTCTGCACTGTAAATGCTATAAAAAAGAGGAAACATCCTTTCTACATTGACCTTGCCAAGACTCCTCAAGGTTTCAATCAAGTTATCGAGTACTGGATAAAGAGTTGTGAGAGGGGACCTGTATAGGAACAAGAAATATTACACATTGTTCACAAAAGCACAGACAAACGTTACGCACAGTTGCGGGATTCATTTAAACAGCCCTGATTTCTCCTCTCACTATCTGTCCATCAACAGAAAGGTATGTTTTTGCATTTTGATTTCCCTCTTTTACTGATGGTGGCGTATTTTCCCCAACCCTTAAATTTGGAGAATCCCTATCACCTATGAATAAATTGCAAACTCGAGGTAAGATAAAATAAAAGTGGTTGGTTTATTTCACACACAGACAAAATGCGGAGAGGGATCTCATGAGATCCACCCCTTTTGCACTCACAGAACAATAGGGGAATAAGGTAAAGGAAGAGAGTTCAGGGCAAGACCACAGTAAAAATACAAGTTAGGGTTTTAAGTGCGTCCAGAATTAAAAGGCTAATGGAATATCCCTTCAGCGGGGAGGTTGACAGTTGCAAGGTGATCCAATTTTGCAGAAGCAAGACTTCCAGGAAGGGAGAAGGTCGGTGGGGTTCCATTAGGCTTGGAGACACCTGTATTAATTCTGTTCCTGGTGGGAACAAGGTCACTTTGAGAGTGACATACTGATGACATCGGCAGTTTGGGCAGACCAACAGCCAGTCTAATGTAGCAGCTTGTGTAAATACACTGATGTGCAATCAATTGCACAAAGACGCAGATTGGGTACAACTGTGGCTTTATTACAGTCAGATGCGGGGCCTCCTGCTGCAGCTGACAAAATGGCAGGGCACTGGAGGTCATGCATATTTATACAGTTCTTAGTGGGCGGAGCCAGCCAGCAGGGGCTACCGGCGAACCTGTAGTGCAGGCCCTACCTTACATCCCCTAATACAGTGGTTCACCACATTCACCCCATGTTAAATTGAGTCCGGCGGGGGTGACGTGAAACTATATACAATTAGTGCAATTATGTACAGTGGTAGGAAAAAAAAGAAAAGTCCATGTTGATGGTCCGGAGTCTGTCAAAGGTTCAGCCGGTCCGGTGCTTTGGTGCTTCGTTGGGAGCGGCGTAACGGTGGCGACGAGGCCGGTGCTGGCGGTGGTTGAGGTGGCACCGATGGCGGTGGTGGCGGTGCTGATGCTGGCCAGTCATCGGGGAACTCCGGGAGCGTGCCGAAGTCCTCTTCGTCCTCTTGTGCGGAAAAGCGGGGGGAGGGTGGTCTGGTGGGGTCAATGTTGGCGGCGGGGTGGGGGGGGGCATGGGTGGGGGAGTGTGTTGGGGTGGAACCTGACGGTGCCAGGTCCCTGAATGAGACAGTATCTTGGCAGCCGTCGGGTAACTCAACGTAGGCATATTGAGGGTTGGCGTGGAGCAGGTGAACCCTGTCCACCAAGGGGTCCGCCTTGTGGAGTCGGACGTGCCGACGGAGAAGGGCCGGTCCTGGAGCTGCGAGCCAAGACAGGAGCGACAGCCCGGATGTGGACTTCCTGGGGAAGGTAAAAACACATTCATGGGGTGTGTTATTAATGGCGGTGCACAATAGTGGCCGGATGGAGTGTAGAGTGTCAGGAAAGACCTCCTGCCAGCGAGAGGCTGGGAGGTTCCTGGACCATAGGGCCAGCTCGACGGCCCTCCAAACCGTCCCATTCTCTCGTTCTACTTGCCCATTTCCCCGAGGGTTGTAGCTGGTCGTCCTGCTGTAAGCTATATCCCTGCTGAGCAGCAACTAACGCAGCTCATCGCTCATGAATGAGGATCCCCTGTCACTGTGGATGTAGGCGGGAAAACCGAACAGAGCGAAAATGGTGCTGAGGGCATTGATGACGGTGGCAACGCCATATCGGGGCATGGGATGGCGAAGGGGAATCTGGAGTACTCATCGACCACACTGAGAATGTGTGTGTTACGGTCGGTGGAGGGGAGGGGCCCTTTGAAATCCACGCTGAGGCGTTCAAAGGGGCGGGAAGCCTTCACCAGGCGCGCACGGTCTGGCTGGTAGAAGTGTGGCTTGCACTCCGCACAGACCTGGCAGTCCCTGGTGACTGTCCTTACTTCCTCGACGGAAAGCTACCGACCGTCGGTCCGTAAGGAGAGTGAATCTCTTACCGGCCAGGTAATGCCTCCAATGCCGCACAGCTTCAAAATAGCTTGCGCCTCCTTTTCGATGGATGAGTGTCGAATTTCAGAGGCATGAAGGATGCGGGAAAAGAATGCCACGGGTCTGCCTGCCTGGTTTAGAGTGGCGGCAAGGGCAATGCCTGAAGCGTCGCTTTCTACATGGAAAGGCAGTGACACGTCCACTGTGTGCATCCTGGCCTTGGCGATGACTACTCTGATGCGGGCGAAAGCGTGTTGTGCCTCGGCCGTGAGGGGAAATAGGGTGGACTGAATGAGTGGGCAGGCCTTGTCCGCATAGTTTGGGACCCACTGGGCGTAGTAGGAAAAGAACCCCAGGCAGCGTTTGAGGGCCTTGGGGCAGTGGGGGAGGGGAAGATCCATGAGGGGGGGCATGCGGTCGGGGTAGGGCCCGAGAAGTCCGTTTTGGACTACATAGCCGAGAATGGCTAACCAGGTCGTGCTGAACACACACTTCTCTTTGTTATACGTCAGGTTGAGAAGAGTGGCAGTGCGGAGGAATTTATCGAGGTTGGCATCGTGGTCCCGCTGGTCATGGCCGCAGATGGTGACATTATCTAAGTACGGATAGGTGACCCGCAAACCGTACTGGTCGACCATTCGGTCCATCTCCCTTTGGAAGACCGAGACCTCATTTGTGACGCCGAAAGGGACCTTAAGGAAGTGGTAGAGGCGACCGTCCGCCTCGAAGGCTGTGTATGGCTGGTCCGACTTCCGGATGGGGAGCTGGTGGTAGGCGGATTTCAGGTCAATTGTTGAGAAGACCCGGTACTGCGCAATCTGATTGACCATATCAGATATGCGTGGGAGGGGGTACGCGTCGAGTTGCGTGTACCGATTGATGGTCTGGCTGTAGTACACGACCATCCTGTGTTTTTCCCTAGTTTTAACCACTACCACTTGGGCTCTCCAGGGGTTGTTGCTGGCCTTGATAATACCCTCCTTAAGCAGCCGCTGGACCTCGGACCTGATGAAGGTCTTGTCCTGGGTGCAATCCGCAGTTAGATTGGCAAAAAGGGAGGGGGTATCGACCTTGAAGGTCGTGAGGCCACAAACGGTAAGGGGGGGTAAGGGCCCGCCAAATTTGAGGGTGAGGCTCTGGAGATTGCACTGGAAGTCCAGGCCCAACAGGAGTGCAGCGCAGAGATTAGGAAGGACATAGTGGCGGAAGTTACTAAATTCTACGCCCTGGACAGTGAGGGTGACTGTACAGAAGCCTTGGATCGGGACGGAGTGGGATCCGGAGGCTAGGGAGATCCTTTGATTGGCAGGATGGACCATGAGGGAGCAACACCTTAACGTATCTGGGTGTACGAAGCTTTCGGTGCTCCCGGAGTCCAGCAGGCACGAGGTCGCGTGGCCGTTGATTTTCACCGTCGCCGACGCGGTGACCAGGTTGTGCGGGCTAGATTGGTCCAGCGTCATCGAAGCGAGCTGCGGGTAGCCGTCAGATGCTTCGGGTGGCCAGCGTGTGCGGTTCCAATCGTCCCGGGCTCCAGTGGCTCATGCATCAAGGGCCATGACTCTTACTGAACAGAGGTATGCCAGATAGAAAAAGAGAGCCTGGGCCTCCTAACCAGCATTGTTAAATTCCATGACTACGTCTACGGTCTACCTACATTCACAGTGGAGACTGACCACTGCCCCTTGGTCCATATCATTCATAAGGACTTGAATGACATGACGCATTCTCCTTCAACTCCGAAGGTACGATTTTGAGTTAGTATACACACCAGGCAAGAAGCTGATAATTGTGGATGCCCTGTCCCGCTCCATCACCTCGCCCTGTGAACAGGTTGACTTCATCCGCCAGATTGAGACACAGGTGCAGCTGTGTGCCAACAACCTCCCGGCCTCAGATGAAAGAGTGATCAATATTCATGGAGAGACTGCCAAGGACCCTCTTCTGCAGCGTGTAATGCACCACCTCGCAAATGGTTGGCAAAAAGGGCAATGCCCTCAGTTCTTTAATGTCAAGGACAACCTGACAGTCGTCAAGGGGATCCTCCTCAAGCTAGATTGTATTGTTATTCCTCGTAGCCTGCAGAGCTTAGTGCTCAAACAAATCCATGAGGGACACCTCAGTGTCGAAAAGTGTAGGCGCAGGGCCCAGCAGGCTGTCTATTGGCCTGGAATCAACCAGGACATATCCAACATGGTCTTCAATTGTGCGACCTGCCAGCGCTTCCAGCCTGCTCAGGCGAAAGAAACACTCCAGCAACACGAGATTGTGACCTCTCCGTGGTCCAAGGTGGGAATCGACCTTTTTCATGCCAATGGGCGTGACTATGTGCTCATCATAGATTACTGCTCAAGTTACCCAGAAGTTGTGAGGCTGCCAGACCTCACATCAAGGACAGTTATCAAAGCCTGGAAGGAGACATTTGCCAGGCATGGTATTCCACTCACTGTCATGAGTGACAATGGTCCCTGCTTCCACAGCCAAGAGTGGTCCAATTTCGCCAAGTCGTACCAATTCAAACACATTACCTCAAGTCCACAATACCCGCAGTCCAACGGGAAGGTTGAGAAAGGGGTCCATATCGTGAAGCAACTGCTTTGCAAGGCTGCAGACTCTGCTTCTGACTTCAACCTTGCGCTGTTGGTGTACAGGACAACCCCTCTGTCCACCGGTATGTCTCCAGCACAACTCCTCATGAATAGAGACCTGCGGATGACTGTTCCGGCCATATACTTGCCAGACCTGGATCACCTCCCAGTGCTGCTAAAGGTGCAGCAACTCAGGAACCGGCAAAAGCTGACGTACGATGCTCATGCTACCGATTTGCCTGTGCTATCTCCGGAAGATGCTGTTCGCATCAAGCCACCTGATGGTGGCTGGTCAGCCCCAGCTGTTGTTGTTCGACAGGCTGCTCCCAGGTCGTTTGTGGTTCGTATGGCTGATGGCCCCATTGTCAGGCGCAACAGAAGGGCACTATGCAAACTTGCCTGCCCACCACCAAATCTCACCTTTCCAGATGTTGTTATGCCTCCTCCAGACACCTCGCACCACGAGGCCACCAATTTGGCAGCAATCCTGCCTGTCAAGGTGCCGTCGTCCCCACCTCCACCTCTCAGGCGGTCGACAAGGATCTGACGCAGCCCCAAAGATTGGACTTATAGACATTTATCTTGTACATATTGTTCTGTATCTGCACGCTAGATACCTTTCATGTACATATTCATTCACTCGCCATTTACTGTAAATAGTTATATCCGTACATGCAGTTGCATATGCTCTAAGCAACCAACAACATTTTTTTTAAAAAGGGGGATGTCATGATATGCACTCATGCACATAATTAGATACAGACAGGCAGTGACAGACACCCAGTACAGCCAATCAACACACAGGACAGAACACAACCAATCACCAGACAGAACACTAGAGGGGGATTCCCACTATAAAACACACGAGGCATCAGCACTCTGCCTCTTTCCACTGGTGACAACTGTAGTGACAGTCAGGGTGTATATCAGTTAGCACCTTCTACACAACATGGCTCAGAGCTAGTCTGGTCTAGTTAGTTATAGTTAGCACATTTAGATTAGTAGAGTGTCAATCCCAGCAAGCTGTGTGCACTGCTACAGAAGTTCAATAAAACGTATTGAACTAATGTCTAAGTTTGGTGTCTACTTTCAAGTACAACTGCATCCAGTTGCAGTCAGTGTTACCCCAGGGTGAATAACACGACAGAAGGAAACTTGAGCACCTGAAGGAAACCCACGCAGACATAGGGAGAACGTGCAAACTTCACACAGTCACCTAAGATTGGAATTGAACCTGGGTCTCTGGCGCTGTGAGGCAGCAGAGCGACCGTGCTGCACTTAACCTGTAAATCTACAAATCTGTGCTCTCTCTCTATTAATTTGCTATTTTGAGTCTTTAACTATCAAAGCAATAGGAGATAATCTAATGTTGTAACTAAATAACTGTTTATGAAACAGGTAAAGTAATATTTGACAAAGCTCGGCTGCGACTTCACTGGCTCAACGCGGTTCAAGGTTTCTGATTCAGCCCGGGGCACGAGGTGACATGTGATCTTCTTTCTCTCTCTTTCTGTCTCTCTGCCAGTTCTGTGGTCTTCTGCTCCCAGCTGGAAAACAGTCTCTTGTCTTTAGTTTCAAATTTGGTGCAACAAGTAGCTTAAATCTGCTGTTTGATAACTCTTTCTAGACCACAATCCATGTGCATGACCAGTCACATTCCTGAATTTTGATTGGCTTGTGCCAATGATCAGTCACTGATTGGGTTAGGTGGTGCATGATTAGTTTCTGATTGGTTCCACAAAGGTGATGGTCATCGCTTGACCTAATTTCCTGTTGTCTCCTGACTGGCCAGCCCACTAATGTGTCATGTACTTGGGTGGCCATCCCCCTCATTATGGATTTTCGTGTTATTTCATTAAATTTTATGACTTTCTATTGAGATAACGCCGGCCTTAAGTTACTTGCTTTGTCCATTGAGATAAATGAGCGTGTGATGTCAAGCTATAATGATTAGCGTTTGGGCTCATTGTCTCAAATATCTAATTGATGTTGTTATGGGCCAGGGTTTAGAGAACCCCAAAGTGTATCATGGAGTTCCCCTGACCCACAACTTTTAATAGATTGTGGCATGGGGAGCACACGGCCCACTCTACAGGTGTGGTACAGCAGAAATGGAAAAGTATTTTTTAAAAGCAAAACAATGTTTATTCTATGAACTCAAGTTAACCTTTCTAAAACATACAGTGAACATCATAGCAACCATCAATTCAAATACAACCCCCAAGAATACAACACTAAGTAAACCTTTAAGCTTTCCTTTTTAACATCCATACAACTTAAAAACAAAACCTTTATCAGAAGCACATCAGGTTAAAGTCACTACTGAAAACATTTATAATTCTGAATTCACCAAATGATCAAGAGATAGTCTTTTGATGGCAGAGAGGACAGCAGTACACCTGCTTTGTCTGGCTTCAGCTCCAACACTGAAAATGAAACTAAAACACACACTGCAGCCTGCTCAAAAACAAAAGGAAAAAGCTGACAGACAGCCCAGCTCCACCCACTCTCTGACATCACTGCGTTAGTGAACACCCATTTCTTAAAGGTACTTTCACTACAGATATTTATTTACATACCCATTTATAAACACCTATTTCTTAAAGGTAATCTCACATGACAATGTACAGGTCTCCTGTAGAATTCTCATTAAACTAAACACCTGTCAGCATGTTTTGACGACAGAATCAGGATCAGCTTCGCTGTTATATGTTATTGTAGTATTTGCCCGTGCTTGGTACAAGTCAATTAAAAATAGTAAAAGAACACAGGTAGTGCATAACCTGAAACTAATACAGCAATTACAAAGTTACTACAACATGAATGTATGTATAGAAATCAGTACATAAAGTTAGCCAGTGTGGGAGGGGGGAGGGGGTGGGGGTGGGGGTGGGGGGGTGGGGGGATTTCTCTCCTACACGTTCATAAGGAATATAAGTCAAGAGATGTCTGTGCAAACTCGATGGGCTGAATGGTCTCATTCTGCAATGTAGGAATTCTCTAGCTCTATGGAACTACATAGCTATAAAAATAGATGACAGGGCTAATTTATAAACCTACAGATCTAAAGATGACAACATATTGTTCAGGGAAGCGACTGTTCTTCTCCGTTTACACGACTATAAAATTAAAAGGACTAAACTAATTGCAGGAAATAGGACTAACTGTTTAGAACCTTGCAGCTGTTTTACTTCACACAATAGGCTTTTCAATCTTGGGCAATACAAACTGATAATTGCTGGGGAGTATTACAGCTCTATACTCGGATTTGATCAACCTTGACTGACTTACTTGCTCTGTAATTAGATCATAAAAGTATAACTCGATATGGCTTAGGGCCACTGTGTGTTTCTCACTTGTCAAATGGCGATGTGACTACTAACACAGAGCTCGTCACATAATATACTAGTGTCCTGCATTGACTACAATCAAACAGAATGTCATATTGGGTTAAGTGATTAATACATGCACAAATAAACTACAAACTAATTGTTTTTTAAAATTTGTTCTTGAGATGTGGGGATGATTTCTGCCCTTCTACTGGCCACAGCCACAGTCATGGCTGCTCCATTGTTGACAAACACCATTGGCGGAATCGCAGTTGTGTCTGTCCCCTGCTGGTTAGCTGCTGCTTGTCTTGTGTGAGCGAGCAAAGAGTATTGGTGATTGTGGTGTAACCTGTTGGGTGATGTGCCCGTCAAGATTTAATAGCTGGTAATGGGTGCAAGCTGTGAGGTGTGGGTGTGAGGCTTGTAGCATTGCTGATTGTGCAAGAGTGAGTTAAAGCGTTGAGCATTAAGTATGAGCTGTGGCTGATAGATCATTTGCAGTTAAATGAAGCATTGTGTAGAATTGAGCATTATACGATGCTCAAGGTGCAGTTGGTGGAAGATGTCATTTGAAGATACAGTCACTGACTTTAACCAGAGGTGTGAGGTAATTGAAATTCCTTTGGCACTACACTTTGGTCCTTGGGATCACGAAGCTGAGATTGTGATGGCTATCTGCTCCCAGTGCCTTCACAATGTCTGCCTGGAATGTGCTTTGGTCCTCTCTGGGTAGGGGGAATCACTCCTCCTGTTCCCTGACTGCACCGAGGCTCCAATGCTTCATCATACAACCTTAGAGCATGCTGCAATTATGCTGTCTTTTCCAGGTCAAAATCACTTTTGGAATGATTTCCAGTCCCTGCTTCAACCAGAATGTACCTCCCCTTGTAAACATGTAGGTTGGCTTTATGTATAGTGCAGGGTAGCTGGAACTTATGCTTGCCCTTCACTGTTTCCTGCTGAGGTGTGCAGCAACACACCAGTGCGCTTAACGCTGGATGCATGTCACAATCGTGCAAAGGAGGAGGCAGCACAAAGTTAACATGATGCCTGTATCAGAAGCAATGAGTGTGGGTTTGTCACATGATAGCAATACCTGCATCCATTATCAGGGGCTACCTCATTTTCCCCATTTTGCACATTTAAAATAAACAAAACTCTCAGAGCTGCATTTCAGCCAAGTTCGGTATTTTAAATATTAATTGTGGTGTTGGGTGCTCTGGTGCACAGATGAGCCAACACAGTTGTATGTGGTACAACTCTATTTTATTTTAACTCTTATAATACAGTTCGTTCTGGATACTCTGCACGTGCTGTCTCCCTGAGTGTTTCGTGTAGCAGGTCTGTCCTGGTCCTCCTCTCCAGCTAATACTGACCACCGGGTGTCGTGTCTGTGCTTTTATATCTTTCTGTCATTGGTTGTGGTGTTGTGTGTTCTGATTTGTCTGTTGGTGTGTCTATCATGATGTGTGTGTTTGAATATCATGACATCCCCCCTTTTTACAAAGATATGTGCCTACGTGGTTATAAATATAATCGTGTCGTGAGTGCATCTAAGAGTGAGTGCGTGTGTTGTGTACAGCAGGTGTATATGATGTAACTATTTACATGGGGCGATGTCGGGTGCGTCACACTAACAAGGTTGTACCATAACAAAACATGGATGCGAGAAAAAAAAAACTTGAACAGTGGTCCGGTCAGACGATATCTGGAACCATAAACAACAACAGGTTATAATACAGAAGTGTTTGACTTTTTGAACGTATGAACAGCGTTATAAGTCCAGTCTAATGGGTGACCGCCTCAAGAATGGGCTGGTCCTCAAGCCGGTTCAGCTGTGGAGATTTGGGGTCACACTGGTTCACCTTGGACTGTTGGAGGTGATGCTGTTGCCGAAGTCTCTACTTTTCCATTTGTTGTACTTCGTGCAGTGCTTGGTTTTTCATTCGTGCAAATATAACATTCAACATCTTTGTTAGTGTTGCCTTGGCTGTGGTTTGGTTCTGGTGGCGATGGAAGGGGCATGATCCGTGGCATCTCCACAAAGTCATCCTTGGGAACCAGTGGAGGATCCGGCGTGTGCGTACGGTTCAGTTGCGAGCGTGGAGGGCGGCGCAAAGCTCGCTGATTGCGCCTACGCACCAATCCATCCGCCCTGCATGCCAGGAACAAGGTGGAGTCTTTTTTCTTTTTATGTTTGCGGTGGACGGCATCTTGTAGCCAATGGGTCGTTGCCATCGAAGTAGCACCATCTCTAATATCATGCAAGGCGATGACTGTGCCAGATGTGGAAGTTGGCCGAGACCGTGCACGCTGGTTCCGGCCACCTGCTGTGCCGGAAGGGCGACTCCGCAGAGAAACGTCGAAGCATGTCGCCTTGGAGAGAGAATTGTTGCTCGCATCAACGTCTGGCGATGGCGCGAATTGGTGTGTCCATCTTGGACCGCCGGTGCTGGTTGCCACTGCCGACCCAGTGGGACTGCCACGCAATCCATTCCCTGTCGCCGTGGCATCCGCCGTCACCCTGAGCGTGCCATCACCGAGGCCGCGACACTGCCCGTCCGGAGCAAGGTCTGGCGTGCGCGAATCAGAGTCGGCGCTTGGCTGCTCCCCATCTGGAGTCCGGTCTGAATTCCGTCGATGCCCCCCGTCCGGAGTCCCAACAGGTTCACTGGAGGCAGCCGAGATTCCCTGAAGCTGCACTTCTGGAGTCGGAACATGCAGGAATGCACCAACCAGTGGAGAGGCTCGAGCCATCGAGGGTGGAAGCGGTGCGCCGTCACCGCAGTCGTCAGTGGTCCCACCGTGATCGTCGAACGGGTAGAGGGAATCCTGAAGGGGGAGGGCAAACAGGCAGAGGTCGTTGTACATATTGGTACTAACGACATAGGCAGGAAGGGGCATGAGGTCCTGCAGCAGGAGTTCAGGGAGCTAGGCAGAAAGTTAAAAGACAGGACCTCGAGGGTTGTAATCTCGGGATTACTCCCTGTGCCACGTGCCAGTGAGGCTAGAAATAGGAAGATAGAGCAGACAAACACGTGGCTAAACAGCTGGTGGAGGAGGGAGGGTTTCCGTTATCTGGACCACTGGGAGCTCTTCCGGGTCAGGTGTGACTTGTATAAGATGGACGGGTTGCATCTAAACCGGAGAGGCATAAATATCCTGGCCGCGAGGTTTGCTAGTGTCACACGGGAGGGTTTAAACTAGTATGGCAGGGGAGTGGGCACGGGAGCAATAGGTCAGAAGGTGAGAGCATTGAGGGAGAACTAGGGAATAGGGACAGTGTGGCTCTGAGGCAGAGCAGACGGGGAGAAGTTGCTGAACACAGCGGGTCTGGTGGCCTGAAGTGCATATGTTTTAATGCAAGGAGCATTACGGGTAAGGCAGATGAACTTAGAGCTTGGATTACTACTTGGAACTATGATGCTGTTGCCATTACAGAGACCTGGTTGAGGGAAGGGCAGGATTGGCAGCTAAACGTTCCAGGATTTAGATGTTTCATGCGGGATAGAGGGGGATGTAAAAGGGGAGGCGGAGTTGCGCTACTTGTTCGGGAGAATATCACAGCTATACTGCGAGAGGACACCTCAGAGGGCAGTGAGGCTATATGGGTAGAGATCAGGAATAAGAAGGGTGCAGTCACAATGTTGGGGGTACTCTACAGGCCTCCCAACAGCCAGCGGGAGATAGAGGAGCAGATATGTAGACAGATTTTGGAAAAGAGTAAAAACAACAGGGTTGTGGTGATGGGAGACTTCAACTTCCCCAATATTGACTGGGACTCACTTAGTGCCAGGGGCTTAGACGGGGCGGAGTTTGTAAGGAGCATCCAGGAGGGCTTCTTAAAACAATATGTAAACAGTCCAACTAGGGAAGGGGCGGTACTGGACCTGGTATTGGGGAATGAGCCCGGCCAGGTGGTAGATGTTTCAGTAGGGGAGCATTTCGGTAACAGTGACCACAATTCAGTAAGTTTTAAAGTACTGGTGGACAAGGATAAGAGTGGTCCGAGGATGAATGTGCTAAATTGGGGGAAGGCTAATTATAACAATATTAGGCGGGAACTGAAGAACATAGATTGGGGGCGGATGTTTGAGGGCAAATCAACATCTGACATGTGGGAGGCTTTCAAGTGTCAGTTGAAAGGAATACAGGACAGGCATGTTCCTGTGAGTAAATACGGCAATTTTCGGGAACCTTGGATGACGAGTGATATTGTAGGCCTCGTCAAAAAGAAAAAGGAGGCATTTGTCAGGGCGAAAAGGCTGGGAACAGACGAAGCCTGTGTGGCATATAAGAAAAGTAGGAAGGAACTTAAGCAAGGAGTCAGGAGGGCTAGAAGGGGTCATGAAAAGTCATTGGCAAATAGGGTTAAGGAAAATCCCAAGGCTTTTTACACGTACATAAAAAGCAAGAGGGTAGCCAGGGAAAGGGTTGGCCCACTGAAGGATAGGCAAGGGAATCTATGTGTGGAGCCAGAGGAAATGGGCGAGGTACTAAATGAATACTTTGCATCAGTATTCACCAAAGAGAAGGAATTGGTAGATTTTGAGTCTGGAGAAGGGGGTGTAGATAGCCTGGGTCACATTGTGATCCAAAAAGACGAGGTGTTGGGTGTCTTAAAAAATATTAAGGTAGATAAGTCCCCAGGGCCTGATGGGATCTACCCCAGAATACTGAAGGAGGCTGGAGAGGAAATTGCTGAGGCCTTGACAGAAATATTTGGATCCTCGCTGTCTTCAGGGGATGTCCCGGAGGACTGGAGAATAGCCAATGTTGTTCCTCTGTTTAAGAAGGGTAGCAAGGATAATCCCGGGAACTACAGGCCGGTGAGCCTTACTTCAGTGGTAGGGAAATTACTGGAGAGAATTCTTCGAGACAGGATCTACTCCCATTTGGAAGCAAATGGACGTATTAGTGAGAGGCTGCACGGTTTTGTGAAGGGGAGGTCGTGTCTCACTAACTTGATAGAGTTTTTCGAGGAGGTCACTAAGATGATTGATGCAGGTAGGGCAGTAGATGTTGTCTATATGGACTTCAGTAAGGCCTTTGACAAGGTCCCTCATGGTAGACTAGTACAAAAGGTGAAGTCACACGGGATCAGGGGTGAACTGGCAAGGTAGATACAGAACTGGCTAGGCCATAGAAGGCAGAGGGTAGCAATGGAGGGATGCTTTTCTAATTGGAGGGCTGTGACCAGTGGTGTTCCACAGGGATCAGTGCTGGGACCTTTGCTCTTTGTAGTATATATAAATGATTTGGAGGAAAATGTAACTGGTCTGATTAGTAAGTTTGCAGACGACACAAAGGTTGGTGGAATTGCGGATAGCGATGAGGACTGTCTGAGGATACAGCAGGATTTAGATTGTCTGGAGACTTGGGCGGAGAGATGGCAGATGGAGTTTAATCCGGACAAATGTGAGGTAATGCATTTTGGAAGGGCTAATGCAGGTAGGGAATATACAGTGAATGGTAGAACCCTCAAGAGTATTGAAAGTCAAAGAGATCTAGGAGTACAGGTCCACAGGTCATTGAAAGGGGCAACACAGGTGGAGAAGGTAGTCAAGAAGGCATACGGCATGCTTGCCTTCATTGGCCGGGGCATTGAGTATAAGAATTGGCAAGTCATGTTGCAGCTGTATAGAACCTTAGTTAGGCCACACTTGGAGTATAGTGTTCAATTCTGGTCGCCACACTACCAGAAGGATGTGGAGGCTTTAGAGAGGGTGCAGAAGAGATTTACCAGAATGTTGCCTGGTATGGAGGGCATTAGCTATGAGGAGCGGTTGAATAAACTCGGTTTGTTCTCACTGGAACGAAGGAGGTTGAGGGGCGACCTGATAGAGGTATACAAAATTATGAGGGGCATAGACAGAGTGGATAGTCAGAGGCTTTTCCCCAGGGTAGAGGGGTCAATTACTAGGGGGCATAGGTTTAAGGTGAGAGGGGCAAGGTTTAGAGTAGATGTACGAGGCAAGTTTTTTACGCAGAGGATAGTGGGTGCCTGGAACTCACTACCGGAGGAGGTAGTGGAAGCAGGGACGATAGGGACATTTAAGGGGCATCTTGACAAATATATGAATAGGATGGGAATAGAAGGATACGGACCCAGGAAGTGTAGAAGATTGTAGTTTATTCGGGCATTATGGTCGGCACGGGCTTGGAGGGCCGAAGGGCCTGTTCCTGTGCTGTACATTTCTTTGTTCTTTGTTCTTTGAGTGCCTCGGTACGCACTAGGCGAGGTCTGTCACCTTGCACCTTTTGCATGGGAAGTGGGATGCTGTCGTCACTCGTCTCACATCCCGTAGATAGATCCTCATTAGCAGCTTGCTGTTCACTAGGGTTGGGTAAATTGTCAGAGTTTTCATCTGGTGGTGCACACCATGTCGGTGGACTGTCATTGTCTTGCCGTTGTCCTTCATTTGGGCTTTTCTTCTTTGGAATTTTAAATCTTCCCCCAGACATTGCAGAACTTTGTTTATTACCCCCAAATTCTCCCATATGTATGGTCTCGAATATATGATCCAATGTTTCTATCGACATTGTACTATTTTCCAAAGAACATTCCGTTTCACTTTTCTTCTCAGGTACCTCATATGTATCTTTGTCTAATGTACATGCCTTCATGGTCTCTGGGTCTGATTTTGCTGGGACTGGCATGGTCACAGTCTCTCTTTTACTGTTCTCAATTGCCCACGTTATACTCCCCATACATAACTGCTTAATCACTGGGGTTAGTGTGGTACAATGGATAATCGGGTCGACCTTATATGCATCTTCACCATTAGTGGAAAGCACACATGGTTCACTTGA
This sequence comes from Scyliorhinus torazame, assembly GCF_047496885.1. Lineage (NCBI taxonomy): Eukaryota > Metazoa > Chordata > Chondrichthyes > Carcharhiniformes > Scyliorhinidae > Scyliorhinus > Scyliorhinus torazame. The sequence continues at coordinate 79,198,022 of NC_092707.1, forward strand.
AACTGCTGTGGGTTTTAAATTCGTTATCTGGCTACTCGATGTCGGTGTTCTCAGGATTCTTGCTCCAATGTTCTGCTCATTTATCAGTGGAGTGTGTATAGGTTCAATGCAATTAATGTTCCCCTCAAGGTTTGAAGAGTCATTACTGACTAACTGCTGGTCTCCGAAGTTGGGACTTTGCGGCGTTGTGTTGAAGGGAGACATTTGTCCCTGCTGTAGATATGATTCAGGTTGTGTTATTTCCATTACCTGAGGATCAATGTCTTGTCCATTTTTTTGATCCGTACTAAAACACTGGCAATTCTCAGTCTGCTCCTTGCAAGTTAAACATTCAATTAATTTCTTTAGCAAATCCTCAGCATCCTTCTGTGGCCGTGCAGCATTATTAATCTCTGTTCGGCTATAATGATCCTGAAGGTCAGCGCATAAACCTTTTTTCTTCAGGCTTGGACGAGGCGATTCCTTTGGCTTGTCTTCAGTTGGGCTTGAACAGTCTTCAGCGCTGTGCCCTTCACTGTAGCATGAGAGACCGTCATGGTCATGCTGCTGTGTAGTGGAGCATGGTAGGCTGTTATAGCCTTCTTGCTGTTCACGTGAGCATGGCAGACTTGCATCGTCTGCCGCTGGTTGGTCAGGAGAGGTTGCTAGACCCTCATGGTCATGTTCCTGCAAGGACCGCACATTGGAGTCTTGCGTTGCTTCTATCGTGGAGGCTGTCCACGAGCTCTCTGTGGAGGCTTGTGACACTGGAGTCACTTCTTGTTCATGCAAGGACTGCGCTCTGGAGTCTTGCATGTCTTCTTTCATAGAGTCGGGAACGTTGAGCGGGACGTGGACCACGCTCTGTGTGGCAGCAGGGCGCTCTCCGTGTGCTTGCACCACTCCCTGTCTGTTAATGTCAGGCTGCAGCATCATCCGGTACTGATAAGTTGGGATGTCATATCTGCTGGATTGAAGATCCTCAAATCCGAAAAATGAATCCGCATCTGCGTCGGATTCAATGTGGGGGCCGCCAATGTGCAACACGAAAGGTTCGTCCGAGTCATAGTCGTATAGGACCACGGAGCTATCATTGGGCTCATGAGGTCCGGAAACACTGTAAAGATCATCATCGAAGTATTCGAGGTTGGAATCATCGGCTTGTGCGTAGGTAACTGCTTGTCGGAGGGTTCTTCGGAGGTCAAATTCATCTCCTGGGTCAATTTGCGGCAATGTGCTGTCATTCCAGGTGAGGGAAGGTTGTTTTACAGCTTTAACAGATTTTTGTTTTTTTGATTTGGGACGTTTCCCTTTTAAATTGGATTTGGGACGTTTCCCCTTTAAATTGGTGCAGTCTGGGGCCTCTGACATCCTGACGCTCGGTATGTAGCACGTAGGAAGCGACTGCGCATGCTCAGATCGCTGTTCCTTTACCGATGGCCGTTTTCTTGACTGCGCATGCGCAGCATCTCGCGCATGCGCCAACGAAACTTCCGGTTCTGCGCACTGCTCGCGCAACTGTGCTAGCGTGATACCTTTAGCAAGATGGCCGCCGACCTCGACCCAGCCCTCTCTCAGGCCCGGGATTTCGGCCTCTGGGAATTCGGGCTCCGGGATCCCAGCCACGAGGTGAGTACTGCAGCTTTTCTTACCTTTACTTGCCGATTGGATTGCGTTTTCTTCACAGTACTTGGAGAATTTGTCCAGGACTGCCTGGTAATCGTACCTTTGCTGCCTCCTGAAGAACCTGAACCTTGTGAATATTTCTCTTGCCCTTGTACCGGCGATGGTGAGGAGAAATGCAATTTTTTCGCTATCATCCAGGTCTTGGAGTTCAGCTGCCACCAGGAACAATTCGAACACTTGCCGGAATCGCCGCCAGTTTTCACGGAGATCGCCGTGGCACTGGAGCGGCTGCGGAACCGGGAGCTCTATCATTTTGCCTGGGCACTGCTGGTTGTCTGTGTACACTGAGGTATGCCGGCAGGTATCGATCCACTCCTGTACCATGTGGTGTTGGGTGCTCTGGTGCACAGATGAGCCAACACAGTTGTATGTGGTACAACTCTATTTTATTTTAACTCTTATAATACAGTTCGTTCTGGATACTCTGCACGTGCTGTCTCCCTGAGTGTTTCGTGTAGCAGGTCTGTCCTGGTCCTCCTCTCCAGCTAATACTGACCACCGGGTGTCGTGTCTGTGCTTTTATATCTTTCTGTCATTGGTTGTGGTGTTGTGTGTTCTGATTTGTCTGTTGGTGTGTCTATCATGATGTGTGTGTTTGAATATCATGACATTAATAACTTATTTTAGGATTATGAACTGATCAATTTTTATCTCATTTAGTTCGACAACACTTATGATTAATGACATCTGCAGTTGATTTAATTGTTCACGGTTAAAATGTAAAAGAAAAATGTACATCAAGAAAGCACTTCTTTTTCTCCATGGAAAGGCAAATGGTGTTTCAGTCTCTTTTCCAATTGATTTTAACATCACTGAAAGATTAACTTGAATTATTGGGTCAATTTTCCTCCGTGCTCAGAGTATGCTATTCCCTCAGCATCATGATCAGGGAAAAGTGGTTGGAGATCAATTTTGCCCGATCTCTGTTCCCTTAAAGAACCCCAGAATATCCAAGGCTCCCACAAAACGTCAGAAGAGGCCAGAGCTAACATGGAAATAAAGCAATCATGACTATCATTGCCTCAATTTTAACTGATTTCCAGTCACACCTCAAGAAGCTGCTTGTGTCTTGGGACGGCTTCAGAACTGAAAGTCTGAGAGGGATACGGTTGGCATGGTGACACAGTGGTAAACATTGCTGCCTCACAGCTCCAGGGCCTGGGTTCGATTCCGACCTCGGATGACTGTGTGAAGTTTGCACATTCTCCCCATGTCTGCTTGGGTTTCACTGGGTACTCCAGTTTCCTCCCACAGTCCAAAGATGTGCAGGTTAGGTGGATGGCCATGCTAAATTCCCCCTTAATGTCCAAAAGGTGAGGTGGGGTTACGGGATTAGGGTGGGGGAGTGGTTATAGGTAGGGTGTTCTTTTGGAGGATCGGTACAAACGCGATAGGCTGAATGGCCTCACTCTGCACTGTAAGGATTCTATGAAAGATGGAAAAGAAAGGTGGCTTTTCATTCAATTAGTTCTTTTCTTTTGCAGCCGCTTCGAGTCTGGAGACCTTCTGGCTGTTCTTCTTCAACAGCAACCAGCTGAATTCTCCTGCTGTCCATGTTTCCCTGTACAATTGTTCCCCTTAATACCTTAAATTTTGGGCAAATCATCCCTTTACATTGAAGGCAATGCAGTTTATTTAATTACTCCTCATGGTTTAACCCTTTGTGTCCAATCTAATCTGCACTCTCTCCAAGGCCAATATTACCTTCCGTAGGTGCGGTGCACAGAACATTGTGCAGTGCCCTAGGTGTGTTCTAATCAGGGCACCTGAGTCCAAAGTGATCCTCATATTTGCGTATATTGAAATCCATTTGCCACAATTTCCTTCCTTCACTTGTCTATTGATGACTCTTTGTAATGCCATGGTTCCATCCACACAGCTTAAAATACCCCCTATCTCTGTGTCCCTGACGAATTTGGCAATTTGGCTTTCTATCCCGTCATTTAAGTCATTAATGTATAAAAAGTAATTGAGGCCTGAACACAGCGGGCCATTACCAACTCAAGAATCTGCCACCTTCCCCACAACCAATTTCCTAATCAGGCCAATAATTTGCCTTCAATTCCATGAGCATCAATTTTAGTTAACGTCTCTCATGAGGAACTTTATCAAATGCATCCTGCACGTCCATACAAGTAACATCCATAGATATTTCTTTATCCACTACATTGGCCACCTCTTCAAAAATTCTAACAGGTTTGGCAGGCATTACCTTCCCTTTACAAATCCACGCTTGCTCTCTTTCTGATCAGCTGAAAATGTGGAAGCTGTTCAGTCACAGTGTCTTTAATTATGGACTCCAGTAACTCCTAAACAACTGATGTTAGGTCTATAATTCCTTGGTTTTCCCCTCTTGCCTTTCTTAAATAACGGAATGGCATTTTCCAATCTCAAGGAATTGCTTGTGAGTCAAAGAACTTTGAATGATTACCGTTAGAATATCTATAATGTTCTCATCCACTTCTTTAAATACATTGGGATGGAAACCATCTAATCTTGGGAACCTGTCACACTGTAGTGTCCTGAATTCCTTCATTAATGTTATCTTGCATACATTAATGCTATTGAGTCCCTGCCTCGATCATTCAATAATGTTTTTCCTCGGGGCCACTGGCATTCCTTCCTTTAACTGTAAAGACTGTCAAAACAAAATTATTCAGCATGTCCACAATTTTCTTGTTTTAATTGACAATGTCATCACTATCAGTTTTCAAGGGGATCAGATTACTTCTGACCATCTTTTGTCCAAACGTAAATGTTTCCTTGTACTGATTTTGGTGTCCATTGCAAATTATTTTTCATACTCCCTTCCCGTAGCTCTAACTATTTACTTTGTCATCCTTTGCTATTCTTTGTATCACTCCCATTTTCCAGACTCTGGGCCATTTTTTGCCTTTTGTGTGTGCTTTTTCTTTTAACTTCATGTTGTCTCTTACTTCTTTAGTTGTCCTTGGCTGTCTTTTTTGGCATGTAGACCTCTTGTCCTTTTGGGATGTAGATTGGTTTTGCATTGCATTCCTATAGCATTCTTTTGGATACCTCCCACTGACCTTCTGTCATTTTACCTATTAACAGGTTATCCAGTTTACTGGACAGTCTCATCCCATTGAAGTCAACTTTTCCTAAATCTAGAATTTTACTGGTTTCACATTTTTCCTTTTCAAACACTATGTTGTGTGATGAATGTAAGAAATTGATATATTTTATATCAGTTGCAGTAATGTTTTTAAAAACCTGAGTTCAGGTGTATATATATATATATATATATCTGTTGCCGTAATATTATTAAATAACCTAGGTTAAGGTATGCAGACCCTGCGGCTGCAAAAGCTGCAATTAAGACAGTGTAAAAGTGAGATCATTATTCATTCCTACCATCCAATTGTTTACCTATATAATGCCTAATGGACTTTTGTTTATAGAAAGAGGATTCCCTGGAGATCAGATAATTCAAGACATTGGGGTGGGATTCTTCGGACCCGCCTACCCGGCGACGAGAAATTTCCGCCCAAGGTCAAAACTATGTTTAATAAAGGCAATACGGCCGGGATTGATCTCCATGTTCCTGTCAGAAGATGACAACAGAAATCATAGAATCATAGAATTTACAGTGCAGAAGGAAGCCATTCGTCCCATCGAGTCTGCACGAGCCCTTGGAAAGAGCACCCTACCCAAGCCGACACCTTCACCCCGTAACCCCACCCAATCTTTTTGGACTCTACAGGCAATTTAGCATGGCCAATCAACCAAGCCTGCACATCTTTGGATTGTGGGAGGAAATCGGAGCACCCGGAGGAAACCCACGCAGACACGGGGAGAACGTGCAGACTCCGCACAGACAGTGACCCAAGCCGGGAATCGAACCTGGGACCCTGGAGCTGTGAAACAACTGTGCTAACCACTGTGCTTGCGTGCAGCCTTTTCCTGCCCAAGGAAAAGGTGGGGCTCCCCCACCACACCAACACTGCCCCCCCCCTTCACCACACACACCCCACCATCCAGCAACGTTCATTCACTGCCGCACCGGTATTACCAGATCTGTCATTTGTTTCCAGACCTTCCAAAACTATCTTTCTGGCTCCTTCTTCCAAGGACCTCCCTCCGCTCTTGCTCCCAGATCCCAGGACCCCTCCCACAACTCACAAATCCCAAAATGCCTTTGAAGTGCTCCCAGACCCTCGAGGCCCCAGTGTGCTCAGAACGGTCAGGGTTAAGACATGCAGCTTGGGTTTATGTTCAAATGGCCAACATGAATTAACTTTACATTGGTCAGATAACTCTATTTTTCAGGTTTCCGTACTGGAAAATAAAAACGCGAAGATCTGAACCACCTTACTGTTTCAGGTTTTACCATCCGAGCAGTTTCTAAAACGGAATCATGTGTGAGAGCTGAAAATCAAAATATCGCCTTTGAGCTGAACTGAAGACCGTCATATGATAAAAGCAATAAGATTGGCCTGACCAACAGGGAAGATAATTTCATGCTGATGCTTCAGGAGTGTAGATTTCCCATGTTTGATGAGGTCAAGCGGTACAACATCAGCACCTGGATCTTTGCCCAGACTATGGTTTTTAACTGTGTAGGCAGAGTTGCTGATACTGATACAAAGTCAGTCCCAGAGCTAGAAATCGCCCATCCCTAAAGATCCACACAGGGGCATGGCTGAGAAGTAACATAGGTGGCATTTCTAATTCGAATGGTAATGGTTGAATTAGTGGATGCATCCTGATCGCAGTGCACACTAGCGAGTGATCTGTATCACAGTCAGCTCTGTGTGTGTTGAGAATGCTGATCCCAGAGTCATGTTTGGCGATGATCAGACCAAGCCGGTCCCAACTCCTTGATCTTGGATGTCTCCAGGACACCCTGTGGCCGGTTTGTTCTGGAAGAAGGTGTTAGTTACCCAAAGCTCCCGGTTGCAGCAAAACGCAAGTAGTCCTGTCCACTCTTATCTATATTTCCCTGGCTATGACGTCTGAGACAAGAGGGCCAGGCCTCAGGTGTCCACCCCTTATTGTGTTGAAATCCAGCTGTAGGCAAAGATGTTCTGATTTTGGGTTTCTGCTGAAAGCAGGTTCAAGCTCCTCATAGAATTGGTCTTTGCCTTTGTAGCGGAGCACAGCACTAGAGCATGAATTTTGTTTCTGTTACTGAATGCCATACAGCATATCTGTATTACTGTCTTTTTCTAGTTTTTTTCACAAGTTACAGTCTGTCAATGCATGCAGTGATACTGTGAACTATTTTAAAGATGTAGAAGCAGTACATTGACATTGACACCAAGCTCAGCAAGTTGCACTAAGTTTGTTTCTCAGATTCTTCTTTAGCTTTCTTTCTGCTAGCGACAGCCCCTCCCCTAAATACACCTCTCTGTACATTCATCCTTTGACATTACAGCAATACTTTACTCTTCATTAATTTGATATTCAAAATATTCTCTCAGCTTTCTGACTGAATGGGACTGAGAGAAGTAGGAAAGCATTCGTGACTAACCTGAGGTCACATTTTGTATCTTACTTGCTTGGACAGTAAAGCTCATAAAATGTAACCACGTTATTTTTATTAGGTGCAGAGTAAATCTCCAACACTGCAGCCAAATCGGACACCTCGTTACTTCTCACACATGTCCTTGTGTGGCTCTTAGGACTAGTGATTTCTGGCCCTTGGATCTATGCTGACTGTAGGCCTTGAGATTGTTCAAATTAAGCCTCCAGTGATTATCTTCACTGAAGGCATGTATCAATCTGACAAGCTTTAATATTGTGATCAGGAGGATTTTAGATACTCTTAGCTGAAGAAGCTCATCAAGGTTAGAAGCCTCCAACTCTCAACAGGACTTTGTGAAAACAACCTATTGACATTTTTCCTATGATTGACAGCAAGGCTGATTATCTCCAGGCATGCCAGGATTTCCTACTGGTAAACTTTGACTTCTCTGACACCCTTGTGTCTCAAACGGATATCACCGCTGGTGTACCACTTCTTGGAGCCGTGAGGTAATTTCAAATTTAGATTTATTTTATATAAAGATATCAATAACAAGAATGGACTTCTCAGATTTTTCTGAGATAATTTTGAAAATAAAATTTGCAGTATCCAATGTCTTTGAGTCAGAGTCAGCAAGCACAGTTAAACAGTCAATGGAGAAAAATAATCGCAAGCAGGACACACCATCAAACTTGTAGCTTTATAGTGTCTCTTACGTCAGGAAATATGGTTGAAGCAGTGTGTATTGGGGGAAGCAGAGGGGCGATGAGTATGATTTGGGAAGGGAGTTCTGAAGAATGCGCTCAGGATTGGTAAGGTTCAGCCATCAAAGCAGATGGATGATTGACATACAAGAGGCTAGAATCCAGTGACTGAAGGACAGAAAAAAACTTATATTCATATAAAGCGTTTAATATAATAAATACTCCCAAGGCACTTCATGGAAGCATGATGATACAACGCATGACACTGAGTCACATAAGGAGATATATTAGGTCAGATAACCAAACGCTTTGTCAGAAAGGTAGGTTTTGAAGGAGGAAATTGGGATAAAGAGGCGGACAGATCCAGGGAGGGAACTCAAGTACTTCGGGTCCAGGCAATTGAGGGCACAATCTCCAGTAGTGGACTGCATAAAATCAGGGATGCTCAAGAGTCCAGGATTAGATGAGCACCGATATCTCAGAGAGTTGTGGGGCTGGAGGAGATTGCAGAGATAGTTACAGTCCAATTAAACCATGAAGCAGCTTGAAGACAAAGGTAATCTGCATGATTCTCCGGAGGCTGGATCCTCCACTTCGCCAGAGGAGCAACCACACCCGCGGGTTTCCTGACAGCGTGGGGGTGGCCACAATGGGAAACACCATTGGCCGGCTGCGGGAACAGAGAATCCCGCTGCTGGCAGGGTGCGCCATGCCGGACGATGGGGTCGGTGAGACGGAGAATCCCGCCCAAGAATTTTAAAATCTAGTCGGTGTTTGACTTTAAGTCAATGTAGGTCCGCAAGCACGGGTGATACATGAAGTTGATGCGAGCTAAGACTTAGGAAGCAGAGTTTTGGATGACCTCAAGTTTATGGAGGGCAGAATTGGATTTGTTTATTGTCACGTGTACCGAGGTACAGTGAAAGTATTTTTCAGCAAGCAGCTCAAACAGATCATTTAGTACATGAAAATAAAATAAAATAAAATACATAAAAGGGCAAGACAAGGTCCACAATGTAATACATAGACACCGGCATCGGGTGAAGCATACAGGAGTGTAGTGTTAATCAGGTCAGTCCATAAGAGGGTCATTTAGGAGTCTGGTAACAGCGGGGAAGAAGCAGATTTTGAATCTGTTTGTGCGTGTTCTCAGACTTTTGTATCTCCTGCCCGATGGAAGAATTGGAAGAGTGAGTAAACCAGGGAGGGGTCTTTGGTTATGCTGGCCACTTTCCCCAGGCAGCGGGAGGTGTAGATGGAGTCAATGGATGGGAGGCAGGTTCGTGTGATGGACTGGGCTGTGTTCACGACTCTCTGAAGTTTTTTGTGGTCCTGGGCCGAGCAGTTGCCATACCAGGCTGTGATGCAGCCTGATAGGATGCTCTCTATGGTGCATCTGTAAAATTGTTAAGAGTCAGCGTGGACATGCCAAATTTCCTTAGTTTCCTGAGGAAGTATAGGCGCTGTTATGCTTTTTTGGTGGTAGCGTCGCCGTGGCTGGACCAGGACAGATTTTTGGAGATGTGCACTCCTAAGAATTTGAAACTGCTAACCATCTCCACCTCAGCCCCGTTGATGCAGACAGGGGTGCGTACAATACTTTGCTGACTGAAGTCAATGACCAGCTCTTTAGTTGTGCTGGCATTGAGGGAGAGATTTTTGTTGTTACACCACGCCACTAGGTTCTCTATCTTCCTCCTGTATTCTGATTCGTTGTTATTCGAGATCCGACCCACTATGGTCATGTCATCAGAAAACCTGTCGATGGAGTTGGAACCAAATTTTGCCACGCAGTCGCGTGTGTACAGGGAGTGTAGTAAGAGGCTAAGTACACAGCCTTGTGGGGCCCTGGTATTGAGGACTATTTTGGAGGAGATATTGTTGTTTATTCTTACTGATCGTGATCTGTGGGTCAGAAAGTCGAGGATCCAGTGTCATGATATGCACTCATGCACATAATGAGATACAGACAGGCAGTGACAGACAGCCAGTACAGCCAATCAACACACAGGACAGAACACAACCAATCACCAGGCAGAACACTAGAAGGGGGTTTCCCACTATAAAACACAGGAGGCATCAACACTCTGCCTCTTTCCAATGGTGACAACTGTAGTGACGGTCAGGGTGTATATCAGCTAGCATCTTCTACACGTGGCTCAGAGCTAGTCTGATCTAGTTAGTTATAGTAAGCATGCTTAGATTAGTAGAGTGTCAAACCCACAGTGAACTGTGTGCACTGCTTAACAAGTTCAATAAAGCGTATTGAACTAACATCAAAGTTTGGTGTCTACTTTCAAGTACAACTGCATCCAGTTGCAGTCCGTGTTACCCCAGGGTGATTAACACGACATCCAGTTGCAGAGTGAGGAGGCAAAATCCTAGGTTTTGGAGTTTTGCTAAGAGTTTGGCTGGGGTTATGGTGTTTAAGGTGGAGCTGTAGTCAATAAATAGGAGTTTGATGTAGGAGTCCTTGTTGTCGAGATGCTCTCGGGATGAGTATAGGGCCAGGGAGATGGCTTCTGCTGTGGACCGGTTATGGCAGTATGCGAATTGCAGTGGAACAAGGCGTTCTGGAAGAATGGAGTTAGAACAAAGAACAAAGAAAATTACAGCACAGGAACAGGCCCTTCGGCCGTCCCAGCCTGCGCCGATCCAGATCCTTTATCTAAACCTGTCACCTATTTTCCAAGGATCTGCTTCCCTCTGTTTCCTGCCCATTCATATATCTGTCTAGATGCATCTTAAATGATGCTATTGTGCCCGCCTCTACTACCTCCACTGGCAAAGCGTTCCAGGCACCCACCACCCTCTGCATAAAAAACTTTCCACGCACATCTCCCTTAAATTTTCCCCCTCTCACCTTGAAATCGTGATCCCTTGTAATTGACACCCCTACTCTTGGAAAAAGCTTGTTGCTATCCACCCTGTCCATACCTCTCATAATTTTGTAGACCTCAATCAGGTCTCCCCTCAACCTCCGTCTTTCCAACGAAAACAATCCTAATCTACTCAACCTTTCTTCATAGCTACCACCCTCCATACCAGGCAACATCCTGGTGAACCTCCTCTGCACCCTCTCTAAAGCATCCACATCCTTCTGGTAATGTGGCGACCAGAACTGCATGCAGTATTCCAAATGTGGCCTAACCAAAGTCCTATACAACTGTAACATGACCTGCCGACTCTTGAACTCAATACCCCGTCCGATGAAGGCAAGCATGCTGTATGCCTTCTTGACCACTCTATCGACCTGCATTGCCACCTTCAGGGTACAATGGACCTGAACTCCCAGATCTCTCTGTACATCAATTTTCCCCAGGCCTCTTCCATTGACTTTATCGCCAGCTCTTGAATTAGATCTTGAATTAGTTGATGCGCTTCATGACCAACTTCTCAAAGCACTTCATTGCCATCGATGTCAGGGCCACCGGACAGTAGTCATTGAGGCACATTGCCTGGTTCTTCTTTGGCACCGGTATAATGGTGGTCTTCGTGAAGCAGATGGGGACCTCGGCGGTGGGGACCTCGGCGGAGAGTAGTGACAGGTTAAAGATGTCCGCGAACACATCTGCCAGCTGGTCCGCTCAGGCTCTGAGTGCACGACCAGGGATCCCGTCCGGACCCATCGCCAAATGTGTGAAATCAGCCAAGAGTGTGTTGAAATAGTTGAGTTCAGAGGAGGCAAAGGCATGAATGAGGGGCTCAGCAGAAGAAGAAGTGAGATAGGAAGCAAAGTTGTATGATGTAATGAAGGTAGAAATAGGCAGTCTTAGCGATAGTGTAAATATTGTGGAAGATCATCTCATAGTCAGAAGTGACTCCAAGGTTGCGAACAGACTGGTTCAATTTATCACTGTTGCCAGGAGAGGAATGGAGTTGTAAAATTAACTAGGGAGTGGAGTTTCAAACGTGGACCCAGCTTTCCGGCTGGCACCTTGGCACCTTGGCACTTCCAGCCTGGCAGCTTGGCACTGCCACCTTGTCACTGCCAGGGTGGGTGTGTTGAACTGCCAGGCTGGAAGGATACTGCATGGTGTTAGGGTGGCAGTGCCATGGTGCCATGGTGGCACTGCCAACAGTCACTCCTGTGGGGGGCCATGGCATAAAAGGGGCGATGAGGGGGTTATGAAGGGTAGGGGTTGAAGGGCAGGTATGAAGGGGCCTCATAAAGGTTGGGGGGGGTTAAGGGTGGAGTCCTGAAAGGCGGGGTGGGGAGGCCTGAAAAGGGGAGGCCCGAGGGAGGCGCTCCCATTTTGGGGTGTCCTCACTTAAGGGGTTGTGGAGTAATGCCCATGTGTATGTGTTTCATTCAGTTTTGAATGGCGCCCCGATCACTTGACCCCCCCCCCCCCCCACCCCGATGTGACCCCCATCCCGTCCAATGCCCCAACTCACCTCTAAGGGAGTCCCAGGCCTCCCGTTTGCCCAACCTCACTCGGGCAGAGCATTCAGGGCCCAGCTCAGGGCTCTGGATAAAATGTCAACCTGGCACCATGGCAATTATCCTACCAGCTGGCAGTGCCATCTGGGACTATGGCAGTGCCAGGATGGCTCCCAGGTGGCATTGCCAAGGTGCCAGGCTGGCAGTGCCAGGCTGGCAGTGCCAGGGTGTCACCTTTTCCAGAGGGCAACCGCCTGGGGACATCTGATCTATTGGGAGACCCCTGAAGTGCCATTTCATCTGGTCCCTGTTTGTGAGGGCCAGTACTGAATGGCGTTCGCCTAACCTCTCTGAGGTGAATGGATTAGATCCCAGGGCCTTGGTAGAACAGGTGAGTGCATGTTAGAGGGAGACTAGCTGCCTCACTCCAATATGCAGATTTTCCAAATTCTGATCCTGCCCACAATGGGCGGGATTCAGATCGAGACACCTCGTGAAGTCACATTTGATCGCATGAGGCCTGGCATCCTGGATAGATCCTGGAAGAGGAATCTACCCGCATCTAGCAATTGAATGGGGGCATGGCGCAGCCGGTAGATTGCACCCTATGTGTGGTTGACCAGTAGTGTGGATCTCACCCAAAAAGCCAATGAGAAACACTTGGCCAAATTCACCCAAAAACTTAGAAATTCCATCCCATTCGGTTTATGTCTTCTTTATAAAACATGGAGGAACAGTCACAGGCTGCTAAATAGTTTTGACAACAAGGAAAAAACATTTATTAAACATTTTAAAAATTGGATTATTTTACAGTACTCATTTACTCCCCCCATTAGTTTAACAAATATACACAGATTTAAAGATTAACATAGATTACAAAGTACACCTTAAGCTACATGGTCTCATGTACACAAAAAGTCCCTCTTAAGTATACAATATTACTATGTTCAAACACACACTCAACTCTGAACTCAAGTTCGTGTCAGTGGATTTCTCTTCAGTACCTCCCCAGACGATTGTCACATGAGAGTTTCCAAACTCCAATCACAAAAGCATGATTTATAAACTTCTCTCATAATAATGCTTTCCTTTTGTGGTTTGTATTCCAAAATCCAGTCGGTGTTCTCCAAAGTTCACTTTCAAACAAAGCTTCTGTTTCATTTTTAACAGTGAATCCAGTCCAAGATTTCACACCAACCCCTTGAGGATTTCTTTCTCTTGACTGCTTTGCAAAAGACTTACAGTTGCTTGAACACTCAATTCTCAAGCTGTATTAAAATTATTTCAAATATTTCATCTGTCTCTGAAATCTGCTATCCCACTTTAAATCTAGTTACTGCAATTGTCTCTTTAACTCTGAACACTTTGTTTACTCTTCCTTGAATTCTTCTGAACAATACCTTGGCCACTGTTTACTTAACTTCTTAGACAGCCTTTCTGTGCCAATTCCCTGGTTATCTGTATTGTATCTTGATCCTCAGTGACCTGGCTCCAAATGCTTTGGCTTCCACTTAAATCTAAGAACAAAGGAAAGCCCTTCCCTCTGGAAAGTGGTCTCCTGTTGCTCAGCACCAACTTACTGGTGGCATGGTAGCACAGTAGTTAGCACAGTTGCTTCACAGCGCCAGCGTCCCAGGCTCAATTCCCAGCTTGGCTCACTGTCTGTGCGGAGTCTGCACGCTCCCCCTGTATCTGCATGGGTTTCCTCCGGGTGCTCCGGTCTCCTCCCACAAGTCCTGAAAGACGTGCTTGTTCGGTGAATTAGATATTCTGAATTTTCCCTCCATGTACCCGAAAAGGCTCAGGATTGTGGTAACTAGTGGCTTTTCACAGTCACGTCATTGCAGTGTTAATGTACTTGTGACAATAAAGATTATTATTATACTTCTATTTAATCCCCACACCATAGCCCTCTCTAAGCACAGTGGGAACTTAACCAACCCACCTACATAGAAACACCTTTGCCCAGCATGAACCTAACTCTAGGTTTTACCCTTCCAGGCACAAACGCATTAAATTAAGCACACCTAAAACTAGCATTTACCAATACAAATATAAATCGCTTAAAACTACCTTTGTTTTTCTAACACATGGAACCAGGTGAGATCAGTGTCCCCCAGCTGGATGATAGTGGAGAGGTATTGGAGGAGGATGGTGCGGTCAACTGTGACAAAGATTGCAGACAATCAAAAAGAATGAGGAGGGAAATTTTACATTTGTCACAATCACATAGGTTGTTATTGTGACTTTGTGAAGAGCTGTTTTGGTGCCGTGACAGTATAATTGCTGCATTATGCCACATCTCCTCCCAGGTCTCTGACTTCCATTTCTTTTTTATAGTGACAACCGCTGTGGCAGTTTTGTAAGCTTAACAGAATATGCATTTAGCTCCTTTGCAGGAGATTGAGAATCCTGCAGGTGAACTCTCAGACTCTATTGCGTAGAAGGAGATGAATCAGGTTCAGCTGTCTGGCCGTCACCATGCTTCGGTAAATGAAGGCAGTATCTCTGGTCTGTTCAATTTGGCAGGTGACTGCTTCGATTGTTTAGATGTTTACTTCTGTTTGGCATCTAGTGGCACGTCTGTTCTGTCTCGCTGTACCAATATCTGTTGAATGAGGTGGAACCGTGGATGTGGTGTCTATTCAGCCATTTGTTCAGAACAAGTTGGATTGTGACACAAACTGGCTCTCCTGATTGGTGGTCTGGTCGGTTGTGTGATTTGTGAGCTTTGTCTTGTATCTACATCTGGCTGGAATGACACTCACCTTCTCTCGCTCACTTTGTCCAAGTCATCAGCTTTTACACATGGCATGAATGAATGTGGGAGAGCTGGAAATTGAGTTCTCTGACTTCTTCCCATATATCCTGTGGCTATTCCCTTGCAAAACAGATATCTGGGGCGAGATTCTCCGACCCCCCACCGGGTCGGAGAATCGCCGGGGGCTGGCGTGAATCCCGCCCCCGCCGGTTGCCGAATTCTCCGGCACCGGATATTCGGCGGGGGCGGGGATCGTGTCGCGCCGGTTGACGGGCCCCCCCACCTCCGGCCCGAATGGGCCGAAGTCCCGCCGCTAAAATGCCTGTCCCGCCGGCGTAGATTAAACCACCTACCTTAACGGCGGGACAAGGCGGCACAGGTGGGCTCCAGGGTCCTGGGCGCGGGGCGATCTGGCCCCGGGGGGTGCCCCCACGGTGGCCTGGACCGCGATCGGAGCCCACCGATCCGTGGGCGGGCCTGTGCCATTGGGGCACTCTTTCCCTTCCGCCTTCGCCACGGTCTCCACCATGGCGGAGGCGGAAGAGACTCCCTCCACTGCGCATGCGCGGGAATGCTGACGCTCCCGCGTATGCGCCGCCCGGAGATGTCATTTCTGCGCCAGCACCAAAGGCCTTTTCCGCCAGCTGGCGGGGCAGAAATTCGTCCGGCGCGGGCCTAGCCCCTTGAGGTTGGGGCTCGGCCCCAGAGATGCGGAGCATTCCGCACCTTTGGGGCGGCGCGATGCCCGACTGATTTGCATCATTTTGGGCTCCAGTCGGCGGACATCGCGCCGATACAGGAGTATTTCGCCCATTGAGGGGAATGACCTCTTAGGAAAAAGCTGTAACAGCCAAATTTGTTGAGCCACGGTTAGTGCTGCTGGAGAGGAGAGGCATAAAAAGTGTGTGAATTTAATAGTTACAGGGGATTCAATTGTATGGGGAATAGATAGGCCTTTTTGTGGCCACAAACGGGATTCCAGGATGGTATATGCCTCCCTGGTGCTCGGGCTAAGGATGTCTTGGAGCAGTTACAGGACATTCTGGAGGGGGAGGGTGAATAACCAGTGGTTGTGGTGCACACCAGTACCAATGACATAGGTAAACAAAGTGATGAATGGTTAGGAACAAAGTAAAAGAAGAATGGTTTGGAAGAAAGTTGAGAAGTCGGACCTCAAAGGTAGCGATCTCAGAATTACTACCAGTGCCATGTGCTAGTCAAAGTAGAAATAGTAGGATGTATTTGATGAATATGTGGCTGAAGAGATGGTGTGAGGGGGAGGTTTTCATAGTCCTGAGGCATTGGGACCAGATCTGGGGGAGGTGGGAGCTGTACAAACTGGACCGGTTACACCTAGAAGGGACCAGGACTGATGTCCTTGGGGCGGTACTTGCTAGGGCAGTTGGGGAGGGTTTAAACTAATTTGGCAGAGGGATGGGGACCTATGTAAGGATTCAGAGCAGGGGGATGAAGAACAAGAGAAAAAGACAGAAAGGAGAATAAGAAAAGTGATAGGCAAAGGAATCAAGGGTCTATATCTGATAATAACACAATAACAAATAGTTGGGAAGGAACAGGGTACATTAAAAGGACTAGTCCTAAGGACTTGTACCTGAATACGTGGAGTATTTAAAATAAAATGGGTGAATTAGTTGCGCTGATTGATGTAAAAGGATATGATATAATTGGGATTATGGAGACATAGCTTCAAGGTGGTATGGATGGTAACTAAACATTGAGGGCTATTCAATTTTTGGAAGGACAGTCAGAAAGGAAAAGGTGGTGGAGATGCATTGCTGATGAAAGAAAATTTTGACACAATATTGAGGAAAGATATTAGTACAGATTTTGTGGAATCTGTCTGGGTGGAGTTACGAAACATCAAGGAGCAAAAAACATTCGTCCGGGTGGTATACAGATCACCAAACTACAGTGGTAATGTTGTGAATAGCATTAGACAGGAAATCAGAGATGCAAGTGATAAAGGAACATCTGTGATCTTGTGTGAATTGGTTTGGGTGTTGTGCAATGAGAAAGGATTAGTTGGCAATCTAGTTGTGAGAGAACTCTTGGGGATGAGTGACCATAATATGGTAGAATTCTTTATCAAGATGAATAGTGAGGAAGTTGATTCTGAGACCAGGGTCCTGAACCTCAATAAAGGTAAATATGATGGAATGAGACATGAACTAGCAATGACGGTTTGATAGGTGAATGCCAAAATTTGTTTATTCCTATTAGGTGCAAGAGTAGAAAGGGAACTGTGGCCAAACCATGGCTCATAAGGGAAATTAGAGATAGTATTAGATTCAAAGAGGCATACGAATTAGCAAGAAAAAGCAATAGGCCTGAGGATTGGGAACAGTTTAAAATTCAGCAAAGGCAGACCAAGGGATTGGTTAAGAAGGGGAACATACAATTTGAAAGTAAGCTAGCGGGGAACATAAAAACTGACTGTAAAAGTTTCTATAGGTATGTAAAGAGAAAAAGATTAATAAAAACTCATGTAGTTGACAGTACAGTCAGAAACGGGGCAATTCATAACAGGGAACAAAGAAATGGCCGCAGAACTAAATTCATACTTAGCTTCTATCTTCACAAAGGAAGACAGGAATAATGTACCGGAAGTTCTGAGGAGCACAAGTTTTAGTGAGGAACTGAAGGAAATTAGTATTAGTAACAGTAAGGAGTTTTACAACATCAGGTTAAAGTCCAACAGATTTGTTTGGTGTCACCAGCTTTCGGAGTGCAGCTCAGGTGATGAAGGAGCTGGACTCCAAAAGCTACTCCAAACAAACCTGTTGGACTTTAACCTGGTGTTGTAAAGTCTTCTTACTGTGCCCACCCCAGTCCAATGCCAGCATCTCCACATCAGTATTAGTAAAGAAATGGTTTGGGAGAAATTAATGGAATTGAACACAGACAAATCTCCAGGGCCTGATAATCTTCACCCCAGAGTACATAAGGAAGTGGCCCGAGAAATAGTAGATCCATTGGTGGCCATTTTCCAAAATTCTTTGGACTCTGGAATGGTTTCTACAGATTGGAGGGTAGCGAATGTAACCCAACTATTCAAAAAGGGAGGTAGAGAGAAAACAGGGAACTATAGATCAGTGACTAACGGCGGTAGTAGGGAAGTTGTTGGAGTCATTATCAAGGATTTCATAGCACAGCATTTGGAAAGCAGTGGTGTAATCAGACAAAGCATGGGTTAACGGAAGAAAATCATGCTTGACAAATCTACTAGAATTCTTTGAAGATGTAACTAGTAGAGTCGACCAGGGAGAACTGGTGGATGTGGTTTATTTAGACTTTCAGAAGGCTTTTGACAAGGTCTCACATAGCAAATTAATACGTAAAGTTAAAGTGTATGGGATTACAGGTAGTGTCTTGAGATTGATAAAAAGCTGGTTAGCAGACAGGAAACAACAGCGTGGAATAAATGCGTCTTTTTATAATTGGTAGGCAATGACTCGTGGGGTACTGCTAGGACTCCAACTGTTCACATTATATGTTAGTGATTTAGACGAGGGAACTAAATGTATTATCTCCAAATTTGTAGATGATACTAAGTTGGGTGGGAGGGTGAGCTGTGAGGAGGATGCAGAGATGCTTCAGCGAGATTTGGACATGCTGAGTGAGTGGACATATACATGGCAGATGCAGTATACTGTGGATAAATGTGAGGTTATCCGCTTCGGTATCAAAAATAGGAAGGCAGATTATTATTTGAATGGATGCAAATTGAGAGTGCTGGATACTCAGCGAGACCTCGGAGTCCTCGTCATCAATCGCTGAAAGTAAGCGCGCAGGTACAGCAGGCGGTAAAGAAGGCAAATGGTATGTTGGCCTTCATAGCGAGAAGTATAGGGCATTGGTGAGGCTACACTTGGAGTATTGTGTGCAGATTTGGTGTCCTTATCTGAGGAAAGATGTTCTTGCTGTGGAGAGAGTGCAGCAAAGGTTTACCAGGTTGATTCCTGGGAAGGAAGGTCTGTCATGTGGAGAGATTAGATCGGGTAGGATTATATTCATTGGTGTTTAGAAGAGTGAGAGGGGATCTCATAGAAATTTACATTCAGAAAGAATGTTCCCGATGGTGGGGGAGTCCAGATCTAGGGGTCAGAGTTTGTGGGCAGCACAGTAGCACAGTGGTTAGCACAGTTGCTTCACAGCTCCAGGGTCCCAAGTTCGATTCCCGGCTTGGGTCACAGTCTGTGTGGAGTCTGCACGTCCTCCCCGTGTCTGCATGGGTTTCGTCTGGGTGCTCAGGTTTCCTCCCACAGTCCAAAGATGTGCAGGATAGGTGGATTGGCCATGCTAAATTGCCCTTAGTGTCCAAAAAACAGGTTAGATGGGGTTACTGGGTTATGGGGATAGGGTGGAGGCATGGGCTTAAGTAGGTACTCTTTCCAAGGGCTGGTGCAGACCCGAAGGGCCGAATGGCCTCCTTCTGCACTGTAAATTCCGTGATTTGAGGATAAGGAGTAAACCTTTTAGGATTGAGGTGGGGAGAAATGCCTTAACCCAGTGAGTGGGGAATCTGTGGAATTCACTACCACAGTAAGTAGTTGAGGCCAAAACGTTGTGTAATTTCAAGAAGGAATTAGATATAGCTCTTGGGGCTCAAGGGATCAAGCGATATGGGGGGAAGGTAGGATCAGGGTATTGAACTTGATAATCAGTCATGATCATAATGAATGGTGGAGCAGGCTCGAAGGGCCGAATGGCCTCCTCCTGATTCTCTTTTCTATGTTTCTTTGACCCACAACATAATCTGCAAATTTTTCACAAGCCCGGTAGCAGCTAATGCTTCTTTCTCCATCACTGAATATCCCCGTTCAGTCTCTGACAGTGAATGGGATGTGTATTAAATTAGTCTACGCCTTCCATCCATCTGTATCTGAAAGAGATCCTGCAGCAGATATATCCACAACAATGATAGTGGATAGCTTTGGGTCATAATGAGCTAAAATATCAGCATCTCTTTGATTTTCTCAAAAGGCGTCTGTTGCTTCCTCCCAGTACCATGTATTGTCTTGTCATGACAGCTCACATGGTGGCTCATTGATGACATCTAGGTTTGGTAGGAAACTTGCAGCTTGGTTTACCACAACAATGAATCTCTGGAGCTCAGTATGTTCCGAGGATTTTTTTTTAAAAATAATTTTTTACAGAATGCGTGCTTTGCTGGCTAGGCCAGCATTTGCTGCGCATCCCTAATTGCCCTTTTTAGAAGGTGGTGGTGAGCTGCTTCTTGGACCGCTGCAGTCCATGTGGTGTAGGTACACCCACTGTGCTATGAGGGAGGCAGTTCCAGGATTTTGACCCAGCGAAAGTGAAAGAACGGTAATTTACTTCCAAGTCAGGATGATGAGTGACTTGGAGGGGAACCTCCAGAATCTGGAAACTCATGATTGCCCTTTGAAGGGGGGTGTCCTGAGATGAGACCCCTTAAAACCGGATAGCTAGGATAACACTAGAATAGTTCTACATAAGTTAGTTTATTAAGGATTAAGACTAATCATAGAAAATATACCCAGTAATCATTGTTAACCATTATACATGTATTCTCAGACCATAGCAGTAACAAACATTTGGATTGGATTGGATTGGAATTGTTTATTGTCACATGTACCGAGGTACAGTGAAAAGTATTTTTCTGCGAGCAGCTCAACAGATCATTAGGTACATGAGAAGAAAAGAGAATAAAAGAAAATACATAATAGGGCAACACAACATATACAATGTAACTACATAAGCACTGGCCTCAGATGAAGCACACAGGGTGTAGTGTTAATGAAGTCAGTCCATAAGAGGGTCATTTAGGAGTCTGGTAACAGTGGGGAAGAAGCTGTTTTTGAGTCTGTTCATGCGAGTTCTCAGGCTTCTGTATCTCCTGCCCGATGGAAGAAGTTGGAAGAGTGAGTAAGCCGGGTGGGAGGGATCTTTGATTATACTGCCCGCTTTCCCCAGGCAGCGGGAGGTGTAGATGGAGTCAATGGATGGGAGGCAGGTTCGTGTGATGGACTGGGCGGTGTTCACGACTCTCTGAAGTTTCTTGCGGTCCTGAGGTGGGCAGGAACTGATTGACATCAGCAACATGGAAGCAGGGGAGAGCAAAGGACAGTGGATACAAAAACAATAGATGGCCAGGGAACAGGATAGGGTTGAATCATGAGCTGATCACACAGTCATCTTGCTGCCGAAAGAAAACTTCATAGGTCAAGATAAAATTGACAGCTCCAAGGATTGGATCGAGTCCAAGTGGGGTGGGCTATTGATTTGTCAAAAATTGTAGTACTGTTGCACTTGACCCAGTGTAAAGGAGAGTGATTTTGGCATGTATCCAACTCACTCTCCCTCGTTCAGTGACCAAGCTAGGAAAAATAAAGCCGTCTTAACTAGCGTTGATGTGTCCGCAGGTCTTTGTGTTTAGCTGAGCTGTAACTAAGTGTAGAAGCCAGCTATTTTCTATAGGTAGAAGATAGCTATTTAGCATTAAGCCCCTAGTCTATTAAATACCATTTTAAAACTCACTCATAACCTCAGGTCATTTCAAAATACACATTCAGCATTTCAGGACATAGCTGCAAACAGGACACAGAACAGCAGAATTCCTATGCAGCTAACAAATACAATTCCAAGATAAAGTAACCCAAGGACAAGGCAAGCTCCATGGCAACAGCATAGAGACTATTGTCCTAACAAGCAAGTGTATGTGATAAGGAAGCCAAATCGCATTCCATAGCTCATACAAGAATACATTTTAGGTCAATGTTGCCTATTAATGACAGACGGCTGAGCGTTGAATCAAAATTATTTGATTCTAACCTAAACCAATTAGGATTATATCAGGGTATAAGCTAGATGGCTAAAGTCTGATATGATTTAGTATAACTGTGTAGATCATTCTTACTTCATGAATCATCTATACTTTGACTTAACTATTCACTGCCTTTCTGTTTTTCATATTTCATTTTCTGACTTTGACTTTTCAAGTTATTGCAAGCTGTTTGCCGGAAGCAAGAAAATCATTTCTGTATTACTTGTAAGTTGAATTGTCCACAAGATTGCTTCTGTTGAGTCCTTTGCTAGCTGGACTTATTAGAGAATATGACTTTAAATGATTCTCAATTGTAATCAATAGAGACAAATAAAACAGATTCTTATTTGCACCTGAGAAGTTTTAACTCAAATTTCTACTGAGTTTTAGTGATCGCAAAGTGCCACTAAATCCGCATGGTAGATCTCTACAACTGGCGTTGTTCGCCAAAAGGGCAGGAGCTCTGAGACGAGATCGGACGAGATTGGACGAATCGGAGAGGTTCGGGAACCTTCAGGAAGAATTGGAGGAGGCCCAGGAGGACGGGAGATCCAAGGACAAATGGCTAGACTAGGGTAAGAAACACCTTTTTCACCCATTAAAGGTCTTAAAGCTGCATCAACCAGTGCTTCGACCCGTGGAAAGGACATTTTTATGGACTGTGTTAAATCAATCAGGTGCCGGTCGTTGAGACTAAAATAAAACGGGGTTGAAAGAATAGTCACGGTAGTGTACACAGATTACACACAGTCGGCGACCCCCCAAAAATAGGTGAAAGGGTGAATTTATGGCTGAAACAAATCCTAAGATAGATTCAGAACCTTTAACCGGCAGAGAACTACTCCCCACAACATCCAAGGGAGGCAGTGCTGTGCCGGATGTCTCTATTGAAGATATATTGGGAGATTTTGGATCTTTCATTATTAAACAATTTAGACTATGTGAAATCTCAAGAAAAATTGAATCAAAATATGATATCCCTAGAGGACAGTGGTCCCTCGATAAAATCAAGAGGGCAGGGGGAAAATACACACAATTGCACAGTGAAGAATGTGCAAAATGATCCCTTGCAATCATGGGACAGCTACGCAGACAGCAAGAAATAACGATTAAAAATAAAAGTGATCATGAGCTTAAGTCCACTAAAGAGCAACTAACTGCAGTTATTGAGGAATTACGAGATGCAAATTCCAAGCTTGAGCATTATGATGAAATTAGAACAGGATTGGAAAACAAATCCTTTAAAGTCCAGCAACAGACTTTTCAAATTGGGGAATTGCAATGTAAAGTTCTTGAAATGGAGTCAAAATACCAACAGTTGCAAACAAAAACTGAGCGAGTTGAAATTTAAAATTGCAGGTTAATCGACGAAAGATGTGTTTTAGAAAGAGAAATTAACAATTTTAAAGGCCACTGCAAGATCCTGACAGACAGTCTTGCAGCTCATAATTTAAACCAAAGCATAGCTCAGATTCAACAAGCAGCTGAACAAACAGCTCAAATTCAGCAAGTAGCCCCAGTGGCACAATCAGCAATTGCGCAGTCGAGATCAAGTGTCAGGACTAAATTAAAACCTAAAATTCATTTGCCAGTTGAATCAGATGAAGATAGTGATGCAACAAGTTTTCCTACAATGCAAAATACTAAATTAATTTGACTAGCCCCTTTAAAACGCAAATGGATTAGAGTTGGAAGCAAGAAAGTAGAAGAGGGAGGTGAAACTATCACGAAAACCATATTTAACCACCATTGGATTCATGAACCAGCAGACCCTGAAAAAATTTAAAAAAGCTGAACTTACCTGTGATACTGAACAGAATGCTGCTTTCTTTCCCCTAACTGCAGGAAAAATTAACATTTTTGCCGCAGGAGTAGATTCTATTACTCTTCGACAAACTAAGCCACGGCTTTTAGAATTTGGACCACATCAACTGATGGCATCAATATTGGTAGGTCCGGTAACACAAGCACTTCTAGGTATGGACATCTTATCACAACTAAATTCTTCACTGAATTTCAATAATGGAAAAATCACCTGGTCCATTAGACACATCAAAAAAGATGAAATACAAAAGCATCCAGTTTGGGCAATTGACAAAAATGATTGTGGCCTTTTGAAAATGTAACCAGTCACTTTCATGGGATCCGCTCCACCTTGTACCAAACAATACCCTATTAATAGAACTTCAATTCAAGGCATTCTACCTATAATAGAACAACTTGAAGAAAGGGGTATTTTAGTGCACATTCACAGTTCATCAAACAGCCCTGTAATGCCTGTAAAAAAGGCTAATGGCACATGGCACTTACTATTGACTATAGAAAAGCAAATCAATTCATTGTCAGAAAAGCTCCTTTAGTGGCAGATCCATCTACAATCTTTAACTCTTTAACTCCTGACCTTCAATGGTTTTCAGTCATTGATATGGCAAGTGGTTTCTGGTCAGTACCACTAGCTAAGCAAGTACAGCCATGGTTTGCATTTACAGTTAATCAACAACAGTACACATGGACTAGACTACCACAAGGTTTTCACAGTAGTCCAACTGTTTACTACATGGCTCTACAGAATAATCTCAGGCAACTGCCTGATCTGCCTTCCACCATTCTCCAGTACGTAGATAATATTCTGATAGCCTGCATCAATAAAGATGATCATGAGAAAGATCTACGAGTGGTCCTGAAACACCTCAGTACTCATGGTCACAAAGCTAGCTTTGCCAAAGTCCAGATTTCCCAAGAAGAAGTTGTCTACTTAGGTCAGAAAATATCCAAAGGAAAAAGGGAACTTACTCAGGACAGAACAGCTGACATCAAAGCAGCTAAAGAACCCTCAACTGTACAGGAAGTGAGATTCTTTTTGGGACTCTGTAATTTTAACAGAAATTGAATTGATTCTTACACTCAGTTATCCCAACCATTGAATGATCTTTTAAAAGGAAACAGAAAATCAAAGGATTCAGTTAATCTCAATTTAGAACAGAAGCAATCATTTCTAAATTTGAAAAAGGTCCTGTGTTTAGCACCATCCTTAGTTATTCCAAACAACGGAAAACCTTTTACCATGTTTGTTCATGAAAAAGATGGTTACATGACTGCAGTATTAGCTCAGGAACATGGTGATCTGTTAAGACCGGTTGGATACTATTCCCTTAAACTTGACAATGTGGCACTAGCATTTGGCAGTTGTTTACGAGCCATGGAAGCCACATGTCGAGCTGTAATGGCAACATCAAGGCTTGTCCTCGACCAAAAGTTAACCATTAAATGTCCACACTCAGTCCATTCTCTACTATCCATGAACAGAGTATCACAAGTTACATCGCTAGATGGACTGGATGGACAGCAGTTTTGGAAGCTCCCAACCTATATTTTCACAAAGCCAGTCCTGTAAACCCATCATCTTTGATCCCGCTTCCCGAGGAACAAAAGGGAGGGGAGGGAGAAGGGCATGACTGTGTGAAAATAATAGAGGAAATGGAAGAAGTACACTTTGAAGAAGAAGAGCCACTACAGAACCCAGATTTAGTCCTATTCACTGATGGTTCCTCTTTTATTGACAAGGGTATCAGAAAAGCTGGGTGGGCAGTCACAAGCCCATACGAAGTATTAGCTGAAGGAAGTTTGCCCCCATGTACATCAGCACAGCAGGCTGAATTAAAGGCACTAACAGAAGCATGTCATGTGGCAAGAGATAAAACTGCTGACATCTATACTGACTCCAGATATGGTTTTGGAGTAGCACATGATTTTGGCCATCTGTGGAGAAAAAGAGGATTTTTCACAACAGCAGGTACACCTATCTGAAATGGAAAGGAAGTACGAGATCTTCTAGAAGCTATGGCCTTACCAAAAGAAGTATCAGTTCTAAAATGTAAAGCCCATACTCATGAGGACGCTATGGAAGCAAGAGGAAATGCTCTTGCGGACCAAGCAGCAAGGGAAGCAGCCTCCCTTTGTGCCTCTCAATGGCATCAGAAATCCAGTCACATTTAGAAATTGAGAGTAACCACCTTGTTACATGATTTACGTGAAATGCAGAATGATTGTACAATGGAAGAAAAATGGACATGGTTAGAATCAAGTATTCAACTGCATGATGATGAAATTTGGAGAGAAGTTCAAACTTGTAAACCAGTCGCACCACAAACACTAATGCCCTTCTTAGCTCAACAAATTCATTCATGGGGGATATCTATCACCTCAACAAATGATGGATCGATTCCATAAAAGTTGGTGTGGTAAAGGATTCAAGAAACATGCACAATTAGTAGCAAACCGTTGTGTGACCTGTCAAAAGAATAACTTGGGTCCTATAACATCAATACCTCAATTAAGAGCTCCTGCTCCTGCAGGCCTTTCCAGGATATACAGGTAGATTACATCACCCTTCCTAAATGTCAACAATACAATGACGGCCTTGTAATAGTGGATAAATTCTCCAGAGGGGTGGAAGCTTCTCCAGCTAGAAGAGGGACAGCTGCCCATACAGCCAAAGTGCTATGCAAAGACTTTATCCCCAGATGGGGAGTACCAGCTAGCATTGACTCAGACAATGGAACCCACTTTACAGGTGCTGTTTGTAAGGAAGTCTGTAGACTACTAAACATTGACTGGAATTTACACTGTCCTTATCATCCACAGTTATCAGGACAAGTGGAGCGTATGAATCGAACTTTGAAAGAAAGACTGTCGAAATACAACCAGGAAGGCACGAATTGGGTCCAAGCTTTGCCAATAGTATTATGCAGTATTAGAGCTACACCAAACAGAACAACAGGCCTGAGTCCATTTGAAATCATCACAGGCAGACTGATGTCTCTGCCAGGAACTATTGATTTGCAGAAAGCAGACTGTCATTTAATGAGTGATGCTTTGCTGACTTATTGTCAAAATCTAACAAATGCTGTTAGTTCTGCCTCTCAACAGGTGTTAGCTGCGTGGGGAGATCCTCCAGAAGGTGGGCACGACCTGGTACCCAGTGAAGAAGTGTACATCAAAAAGCTGCAAAAGGAACCCTTAGGATCGAAGTGGGAAGGTCCTTTCATAATACTTCTCACCGCTGTAAAGTTAAAAGGAAAGAAAAGTTGGATTCACGCATCGCACGTGAAGCGCGCATACAAATATTAAGATCTGTCAAATGTTTAGCGCAATTTTAATTTTCAGTTATTTGATTGGCCTTGTAAATGTTGTACCAGAACTGAATAAGAACACATTCCTTTACACGTCTAAAGGATATGCTAAAAATTTCAACATTTCCAATTGATGGGTATGCATTGCAACCCTTACTAACTCAGGAGAGGGTAGTCCCTTTCTAACTATTCCCTTTAATGCTTCAGAAACAGCAGAATGGTACATCTATCAAAGCTTCCCTCGCTCTGTAGTGGTCCGTTCTGGAGCATATTCATGTGAAAAAGGAAGGTACAAGATTTATTTATAAAAATTTATTAACTTATGGAAATCTGCAGGCTATCCACTAAACACCTTTTCAGGATGGTACCAATTTAAATATAACCCTAACTAAAAACCTCAACATCTTAATCTCCCAACTAATATTAAACAAAAAGGATCAATTTGCCTCATCAGTAAGAACCCTAAAGTGATACAAATGGGTAATAGTGTTTGTACTAATTATGTAGATGTTAACACAGCTTATAAATGTACAAAAGATTATTTACAAAGAGTTAAACAGTCCTCAAGAATAACAGGCATACCTAACCTCAAAAATAATAAAACATTCTCAGACCAGTGGTTCTTAGAAGATATTTACTTATATTCTGCTTACAATGGAACTTATTTTATTTGTGATGATAGAGCATATCCCTGGCTCACAAAATACTGATCAGGATCTTGCTAAGTAGGATACTTAGCACCTGCTATCCATCATCTTCCTCATCTCCCTTATGTTTCAGAATCAGCTGCTCGAAGAAATAAACATTCCATTACCTTAAGAGATGCAATTTATGGTAGAATCATTCCTTTCTATTGGGAAATAAGGATGGACAATGAATTGAATAAAATAACAACCATCATACAAAACATAGCCGATTACACCACCACTGCCCTAGATAAAATCTCTAACGAAATGCGAGCAATTCGAACCGCGGCATTACAAAATCGAATGGCACTTGACTATCTGCTAGCCAAAAAAGGTGCCACCTGCGCCCTGATTGGTGCGGAGTGTCGCACTTTCATTCCAGATAACTCAAAAGAAGTTAAAGATTTGGCATTACATATCCAAAACGAAATCAGGAAACTTGATCCACCGCAAGTTATCTCTCTCTGGGATAAAATTTGCGGGTGGCTGGGACACACTAGAATGTCCACAATAAGAATAATCTTATTCTCCTGTGTAGCTGGATTCATCATTTACATAACATACCAATGTGTTAAGTGCATCAAAGAACTATTCGCTAAACGCAGGGGGCCAACTGTCAGAATGATTCACCCTAACCCAACTGCACCACCATTAGATGAAATAGAAATGCATTATCATTGTTGAAATGTTACTGATCAATTAATTATTTGACTGTATTATTAACATTTTGTATAATTTATTAATACTGAATCAGTAGTATCAAATTTGATTAATTTATTAATTGTTTTTCTTTAAGAATTATAATAATTATTGAGGGCAGCACGGTAGCACAGTGGTTAGCATAGTTGCTTCACAGCTCCAGGGTCCCAGGTTCGATTCCCGACTTGGATCACTGTCTGTGTGGAGTCTGCACGTTCTCCCCGTGTCTGCGTGGGTTTCCTCTCGGTGCTCCGGTTTCCTCCCACAGTCCAAAGATGTGCAGGTTAGGTGGATTGGCCATTCTAAATTGCCCTTAGTGTCCAAAAATGTTAGGTTGGGTTATGGAGATAAAGGGGATAGGGTGGAGGCATGGGGCTTAGGTGCGGTGTTCTTTCCAAGGGTCGGTGCAGACTTGATGGGCTGAATTTCCTCCTTCTGCACTGTAAATTCTATGACTTTCTATGACTATGACTATGAATTATTGCTGAAATGCTTGTAATGCAATGCTTATCCACTCTATTGTTTAAAACTGCAATGACAATATGAATGAGTTATTCTTTGCGCTTTTACCTATCCTATCGCATTAATAATGTATTTTATCTTATTGTGATAATATCTCACTTATTCTTTCGATTTTTAAAAAGGCCAACTGTAGAAGCCAGCTATTTTCTATAGGTAAAAGATAGCTATTTAGCATTAAGCCCCATGTCTATTGAATACTTTTAAAAACTCACTCATAACCTCTGGTCATTTCAAAACACACATTCAGCATTTCAAAACATAGCTGCAAACAGAACACAGAACAGCAGAATTCCTATGCAGCTAACAAATACAATTCCAAGATAAAGTAACCCAAGGACAAGGCAAGCTCCATGGCAACAGCATAGAGACCATTGTCATAACACGCAAGTGTATGCAATAAGGAAGCCGAATCGCATTCCATAGCTCATACAAGAATACATTTTAGGTTAATGTTGCCTAATAATGACAGACAGCTGACCGTCGAATCAAACTTATTTGATTCTAACCCAAACCAATTAGGATTACATCGGGGTATACCTAGATGGCTAAAGTCTGATATGATTCAGTATAACCGTGATAGATTGTACGGCCATTTCTTACTTCATGAATCATCTATACTTTGACTTAACTATTCACTGTCTCTCTGTCTTTCATATTCCATTTTCTGACTTTGACTTTTGAAGTTTTTGCAAGCTGTTTGCCGTAAGCAAGAAAATCATTTCTGTATTACTTGAAAGTTGAATTGTCTACAAGACTGCTTCTATTGAGTCCTTTGCTAGCTGGACTTATTAGAGAATATGACTTTAAATGATTCTCAATTGTAATCAATAGAGACAAATAAAACAGATTCCTATTTGCACCTGGGAGGTTTTAACTCAAATTTCTACTGAGTTTTAGTGATCGCAAAGTGCCGCTAAATCCGCATGGTAGATCTCTACACTAAGAGGGAGGAACCCCAAATAAAAGCCAGCTCAATACCCGGTCCTTGAAAACGTTCCTTTCGATTTATCAAAAGGGCCAACTTGCCTTCTGTGGATCAACTCTGACACTGGATGCTTCCACAATATGCAAAATATGACAATCAGCGGAAATTCACATATTTTGTTGAGTGTAATTTCTGATCCGTCTTGACATTTTAGCACAGCTCACATTTAAATGTCTAAGTGGATCCATGCATCATCCATGTGAGGTACAATTCCAATTCGTCCTTCTAGGATACTTGATGTTGTCCTCTGGAAGATTTCTCGTGCTCAGGTAATGTTGAAGGATAATCCATTAAAAGAAAACTTCCCAAATGGTGGAATGAAGATTGTGAGCAACTTGGACTTTGCACTGAGTGGTAGTTGCCAAAAAACACTATTTGCATCAACCTTCATGAAGATTAAAATCTTACCAAATTTAGCTTAGCTCTTATCCACAAACAGCACAGGATGAATTTTGTGCTCACCTGCTTTGTTCAAATGTGGAAGGTCTAAAGTAAACAATTGATAAAGTAAACATTGACCAAATTATCCCCTTTGTAGGGCAATCTACAGCCAGAGGTCACAGATATAGGTTGAGAGGAGGTGGTAGATTTAGAACTGAGATGAGGAGGAACTACTTCTCGCAGGGGGTGGTGAATTTGTGGAACTCGCTTCCCCATAGTGCGGTGGAATTGGAGTAATTGAATGGTTTCAAGAAGGAGATATTTCTGATTTTTTAAAACGGGTTAAAGGGATATGGGCAACAGATGGGGAGGTGGATTTGAGACCAGGAAGAGATCAACGATGATCTGATTAATTGGCGGAGCACGCTCGAAGAGCTGAATTGCCTACTTCTGCTCCTATTTCCTATGTTCGAAACGCTGGGTTATTGCACTTGAGCCAACTCTGAACACCAGTTTGTTGGTGTTGTAACAGGTGAATTAACCCCCCGTTTCAACATAGAGTCAATTTCCTTCCTTGCTTTTGTTTAGAGTGGATGAGGAACTTTCCTGAATGCAAACAGACAGACTGGATGGAACTTTTTCATAACTTTGCAAGTGGCACAGCGGGTGGGTAAAATGGGGAGGAAGCCACTGGCCAAAGAGCGGCTTCCTCTGCCTATTGTGATCCTCTGGATGAAAAAGAAGTAAGGAGTGGTTACCAAAACGTCAGCTGATGGGGGGGATCTGACATAGCCCACCCCACTAGCAACTTAAGTTTTTAAAAGATCAGGCGCCCGGATTTTGAAAAGAAAAATAGGAGCAAACCCCCTCTCCCACCGTATCACAGAACACCCTCCGTCACTTCCACCCAATCACGGAATTCCCCTCATCACCACAGAGCCCCCTCCCCCATGGACACATAGCCCTCCCCCATGCAACTTCCTCCTATCAAGGATAGCACACTGCCCCACCCACTCCACAACACTACCCTTCGGCACTGTCTTGACACTTCCCCCTGGATCTGTCCCCAGGCCCTGCCCCCTAGCACTGCACAGTGCCGGGGATATTGCTCGGGCATGACCCTCTCTCCCCTGGGGGCTGTCCTCATCTCCGGCGGGTTCTGCTATCCAGGTCATGGGGGCCTTTCATGATTCATGTTGGTGTGCCCTCATGATTTGGCACTCAAGCAGGATTTCCTTCTTCCACTGCTGTTCCCATCCCCAAAAGCGGGTGCAGAAGCCCCCACTACCTCCCCCCAACTGACTTCATTTCGGGATGTAGTGTGATGTGATAAGTTGTCTTTAGCTTTCTTAGTCCTGTGATCCAATGTGGGAGTTCAGTCCTGAAATTTGTCGCTGATCTTCTGGACTTTCCAGTTCCCCTACTCTGCGAATCCGATTTGAGCAAGTATAGGCTTTCCTGCTTAAGAATGAACAACTCTCGTTCAGGATCACAAATAAGTTTCAGTGATTTATCTCTCTCTTTATTGAAGGCTTGCATTCAGTGAACCTTGGTTTCTATACCTCCTGGTACATATTGTTTTTTTTTACATGTCGGGTGGAGAGAACATTTCTCCAACCGCGATTCAGCATCAGATTGAAGCAAAACTGCTGCCCCCTGTGTCTAAATTATACTGCATCCTACTGCACTCAGTGAGATTATTAGCACTCCAGTAGCTTCCACTCGGCTACCTCATCTCTCCAAAGAAAAGCATTTCAATATCATTGACATCTTGCACTTCATGGATCTTGCCACCTTGTGAATGTTTCTCTTTTTGCTTATTCTATCGAAGCTTCTTGCTGCGATACAGAACCTGTAAGTTATTCTTCTCCGTGCAAAAATGATGTTTGGTCTCTTTGGGAGACAGTTTTCACGCCTATATTTATTCCTGCCATACCAATAAGCTGGGGCAGTTGATCGGCACTCTTTCTGTCTTCCCCGCTTTCTTTTATCGTCACATCGCTGCTTTTAATTTAACATACTCCACTGAGTCTGCTGTTTTGGGGATTTGTTTCTCCCTGTCACGCCAAGTATTGATCAATGTTGCTACCCAACCTCAACCTGACTACTTAGTCGAATTGCCTTTATTAAAGTTAACACTTCTCTCGGCTGCAAGTGGTCAGACAATACCTCATCCAGGACTCCGAGAACAATTCTATCCCTCATTAATTTATTCTTTACGTACAGCCTAGGTTCAAACATAGCCAAAAGAGCTGAATTCCAAAGGTCAGATAAAAGTGACTGCCCTTGACATCAAGGCAGCATTTGGCCAATTGCGGTATCAAGGAGCCCTGGCAAAACGGGAGTCAATGGAAATCAGGGAGAAAAACCTCTGCTGGTTGAAGTCACACCTGGCACAAAGTAAGATGGTTGTGCTGTTTGGAGATCAATCATCTCAGTTCATCACTGCAGGAGTTCCTCATGGTATTGTTCTGGGCCCAACCATCTTCAGCTGCATCATTAATGACCTGCCTTCCATCATAAAGTCAGAAGTGGGGATGTCTGCTGATGACTGAATAATGTTCAGCGCCAGTCATGACTCCACAGATACTGAAGCAGTCTATGACCAAATGCATAACCTAGACAATACCCAGGCTTGGGCTGACAAGTGGCAAGTAACATTCGCGCCACACAAGTGCCAGACAATGACCATCTCCAACCATCACCCCTTGATATTTCATTGCTCAATCCTTCACGATCAACAACTTGGGGGTTACCATTGACTAAAAACTTATCTGGAACAGTCATTTAAATACTGTGGCTACAAAAGCCACAGTAAGAGGCAAGAAATCCTCTGGTCAGTAACTGACCTCTTGACTGTCCAAAGTCTGTCCCCTATCTCGAGGCGCAAGTCAAGTGTGATCCACTTGCCTGGATGAGCGCAGCTCCAACAACACTCAAGATGCTTGGTGCCATCTGGAACAAAGTAACCCACTTGATTGGCACCCTTGCCACAAACTTCACTCACCATCCTGACTTGGAAATATATCATCATTCTTCCATTGTTGTTGGGTAAAATTCTGAACTCCCTCCCTAACAGGGCAGCAAGGTGGCACAGTGGTTAGCATTGCTGCCTCACAGCGCCAAGGATCAGGGTTCAATTCTGACCTTGGGTTACTGTCTGTGTGGAGTCTGCACGTTCTCCCCGTGTCTGCATGGGTTCCTCCGGGTGCTCCGGTTTCCTCCCACAGTCCACAAATGTGCAGGTTTGGTGGATTGGCCATACTAAATTGCCCCTTAGTGTCTAAAAGGTTAGTTCGGGTTCCGGGTATAGGGAGTACGAGGATAGGGAGGGTGCGTGGACATGGGTAGGGTGCTCTTTCAGAGGGTCAGCCTAGACTCATTGGGCCCAATGGCCAACTTCAGCACTGTTGGGACTCTATGAAATCTACAAAACAGCACAGTGGGTGTACGAACACCACATGGACTGCAGCGGTTCAAGAGGACAGCTCACCACCACCCACTCAAGGGCAATTAGGGATGTGCTGGCCTAGCCAGTGGAAGCCCACATCCCTTAAGTGCATTTAAGAAAATATTTTAAGCTGTCATATCCACAGTTCTCTATACAGATCTTTTTCAAATGTATCAATATTTTTCCTTTGTCTTTGGGTAGCGCGGTAGCACAGTGGTTAGCACTGTGATTAACAACACCAGGGTCCCAGATTTGATTTCCGCTTGGGCCACTGTCTGTGTGGAGTCTGCATGTTCTCCCCGTGTTTGTGTGGGTTTCCTCCGGGTGCTCCGGTTTCCTCCCACAAGTTCCGAAAGATGTGTTGTGAGGTGAATTGGATATTCTGAACTCTCCCTCAGTGGACCCAAACAGGTGCCGGAATGTGGCGACTAGGGGCTTTTCACAGTAACTTCATTGCAGTGTTAATGTAAGCCTACTTGTGACAATAAATATTATTATTATTGTAAATTTAATTCACTTGAAAACGGTATTGTTCTGCAGGTTGAAGGAGACAATGAGTGTTTTTATTACTTCACTGTATGTAGCTTTTTATTCATCAATACCTTACCTGACTAGGTCAGCTTCACTACGTGGTCTCATGCGATACAATACCTGGTAAATCTTCGGCACTAACTCAGCCACACTCTGTATGACTGATTTATATTCTTGGACTCATTTTGCTAGCACAGTCAGTTGGGGTAAGAGGAATACTATTTTTCTGAGAAGCACCTTACTGTGGCTTAATCTTGTTATGAGGCCTACAAGAGAGAGCAGGTTCATGAGATATGGGCGGCACAGTAGCACAGTGGTTAGCACTATTGCTTCACAGTGCCAGGGTCTGGGGTTCGATTCTTGGCTTGAGTCACTATTTGTGCGGCGTCTGCAAGCCCTCCCGTGTCTACATGGGTTGCCTCCGAGTGCTCCGGTTTCCTCCCACAAGTCCCGAAAGATGTGAATTGAATCTGAGGTGAATTGGACATTCTGAATTCTCCCTCATTGTACCCGAACAGGCGCCTGAGTGTGGCGACTAGGGGGTTTTCACAGTAACTTCACTGCAGTGTTAATGTAAGTCTACTTGTGACACTAATGATTATTATTATTGCATCACTTCCAATAATGATGTATGCTCCATCTCATTTCACGCAGTTAGTCCATCTCATTTCAGCAGGGGCTGGTTTACCACAGGGCTAAATCGCTGGCTTTGAAAGCAGACCAAGGTAAGCCAGCAGCACAGTTCAATTCCCGTACCAGCCTCCCCGAACAGGCGCCAGAATGTGGCGACCAGGGGCTTTTCACAGTAACTTCATTTGAAGCCTACTTGTGACAATAAGTGATTTTCATTTCATTTTCAGTTAGAATTAACCCCTCATACTACAGCCATGACATTGCCTGTCTCTGACTTCATCTTGCCGATACTATCACCAAAACCTATGCAAGACTTTGATCTAAGCCTTTGTTTCAACTGTGAATGGCTGGGTTTCCTGGACTAAAAGAAATCTGCCAGCTGCAGTGGAGCGAATACAGCCTCGGGGAGAAGTTAAGTGCTTACACAGCACTCCCTGTGGATCGGGGGGATCAGGGGAGAGAAAGCCTGTCATTTCTTCAGTGCCCTTAATTGTGTTCCTCACTTTGCTTTCACTGGCAAGTCCCAGGGAGCCTTGAAAATCCATGCACATACAGTTAAATTCAAAGGTCATGTTAATATCACTTTTAATACACTATTAATATATTGAAATAGACAGCCCACCTTTCCCGAGAGGACTCTGCTCACACACAGTCTAATGTGCTGCAGTTTAATAATTAAGGCGGTCGATTGGAGCCTGTGAATTTCAGCGCTTTTAACCTCCTGCGTCTCCCACGTCCACTCCAGTCGAAATTTCCCCCATGATACCTTTGTGTCTGAAAATATTATTGCAAATCAATATTCAACAATTGTCCAGTAAGTACATTTTGGCCTCTGTGTTGGCCTATCAGCTGCAAAAACAGCTTATCTGGTCCTGATCATGTTCTTTTTTGAGAGCTTGCTGTGTGCAAATTGACCACCGTTTTTCCTACATTACAACTGGGGCTACACTTCAAAAGTATTTAATGGGCCGTGAAAGGTTTTGGCATGACCTGAGAATGTGAAATACGCTGCATACACGTTTGACACGTCCCACAGCCAGTCGGTCAAAACAAAGCAGCAAACCGCTCCCGCATCCAGTTGTGAATAGTGATGACAATTAAATAACTAACAGGAGAGGAGGTTCAATGCACATTGCCATTTCTAATTATGGTGGAGCCCAGCACGTCAGTTCAAAAGACAAGGCTGAAGCATTTGCCATCGTCTTCAGCCAGAAGGGCCAAGTGTTATACATCTCGGCCTCCTCCTGAGATTCTCTGCTTCACAGATACCAGTCTTCAGCCAATTTGATTCACATCATGTGATAAAAATAAACGGACTAAGGCACTGGATACAGCAAAGGCTATGGGCCTCAACAACATCCCAGCAGTAGTGTTGAAGTGCTGAAGACTTCTGCTCTGGATTCAGTTGCACACCTCACCAAGCTGTTCCTGGGCAGCTGCAACACTGGCATGTGCCCGACAATATGGAAAATTATCCATGTCTGTCCTTCCACAAAATGCAGGACAAATCCAAACCGGCCAAACAGTCTCCTCTAAACCATCAGCAAAGTAATGGAATGTGCCAGAAACAGTGCTATCAAGCAAGGCTTAGACAGCAATAAATTGTTCACTGATGCTACGTTTGTGTTCCATCATGTTCCAGGCTTCATTACAGCCTTAATCCAAACATGGACAAAACTTATGAACCTCAGACGTGAGATGAGAATGACTGCACTTGGCATCAAGACACCACTGAGACAACAGGGGAAATACTCTCCAATGAATGGAGTTATACCCAGCACAAAAGAAGATGGTTGTCATTGTTAGAGGCCAGTCAATTAAACCCCAGAACCTTACTGCAAGAGTTTATTAAGGTTGTGTCCTAGGTTTAACTATGTTCAGCTGCTTGAGCAAGGATCTTCCTTCAATCATAAGCTGAAAAGTGACAATGTTTGTGTGGTAATGACCACTGTTGTATATATTAGGAGATGTGTGGTAAGGCCCTGTACTGCAGGTACGGGGGTAGGCCCTGCCTGCTGGCTCCGCCCAGTAGGCGGAGTATAAATATGTGTGCTCCCCATACAGCAGCCATTTCGCCAGCTGCTGTAGGAGGCCACACATCTTAGAGTAATAAAGCCTCAGTTGTATTCAACTCTCGCCTCTGTGCAACTGATCATGCATCAATTTATTACTCTAAGATTTTCAGAAGATGGACCTACGCATCAAGCCGGATCGCCTGCAGCTGGATCCGCAATCAAGTGACGCCAAAAAGGACTTTCAACACTGGCTAGCTTGTTTCGAAGCTTACATCAGGTCTGCACCAGACCCAATCCCGGAAGCTCAGAAGATCCAGATTCTCTACTCGCAGCTGAGCTCCAATGTCTTTCCTCTTATCCAGGACGCGCCAACCTATGATGAAGCCATGGCGCTACTGAAAGAGAATTACGCCCAGCAGACGAACACGCTCTTCACCAGACACGTACTCTCTACTCGCAGTCAACTCCCTGGTGAGTCCGCAGAAGATTTCTGGTGTGCTTTAATTCCTCTGGTCAGAGACTGTGACTGACAGGCCATCACGGCCACAGAACATTCAAACCTCCTCATGCAGGACACCTTCATTACCGGGATAGGGTCAGACCTCATACGCCAGCGACGTTAGAGGGGGCTCCGCAGACGGTCGCCCCACTGGGGGCCTCACCCAGTCAATACGTCTGTGCCACGCGCCAGGCAGCTAACCTTGGGGGCCCCTGATGTTACTTCTGTGGGCAACAGAAACACCCCCACCAACGCTGCCCGGCCCGCACCGCCCTTTGCAAGGCCTGCCGCAAGAATGGGCACTTCGCTGCGGTGCGTCAGGCCCGCTCAGTCGCCGCTATTGCCCAACCCCCTCTGCATACGGACAATGGGCGCCGCCACCTTCACCTCCCCGGACCACGCGCGGCCAGTGGGCACCGCCATCTTCTTCCCCTCAGACCACGCGCGGCCAGTGGGCACCGCCATCTTCTCCCCCTCAGATCACGCGCGGCCAGTGGGCGCCGCCATCTTTTTTCAACCCCCGCCACGTGCGGCCCGTGGGCGCCGCCATCTTTCCACCTCAGGATCTCCAGGCGCTGCCATCTTGTCTTCCCCACGGCACATGGGCACCACCATTGTTCCAGGACCCGTGCCCCCCGGCCACCCCATCGTTCGATACCAGCGACGACCAGCCACGGCTCGCCTCGGTCACGATCGACCAGTCTCGCCCGCACAATCTAGCCACCGCCTCGACAAGCGTGAAGATCGATGGGCACGAGATCTCTTGCCTGCTGGACTCCGGGAGCACCGAAAGCTTCATCCATCCACATACGGTAAGGCGCTGCTCCCTTACGGTACACCCCGCCAATCAAAGAATCTCCCTGGCCTCCAGATCCCACTCCGTGGCAATCCGAGGGTACTGTATACTCACATTCCAGGGCTTGGAATTCAGCGGCATCCGCCTCTACGTCCTCCCCAACCTCTGTGCTGCCCTGCTACTCGGCCTGGACTTCCAGTGTAACCTCCAGAGCCTCACCTTGGAATTCGGCCGGCCCCTACCACCCCTTACTGTGTGCGGCCTTGCGACCCTAAAGATCGATCCACCTTCCCTATTCGCAAACCTAACCCCGGATTGCAAACCCATTGCCACCAGGAGCAGACAGTACAGCACCCAGGAAAGGACCTCCATCAGGTCCCAGGTCCAGCGGCTGCTTCGGGAATGCATCATCGAGGCCAGCAACAGCCCCTGGAGAGCCCAACTGGTAGTCGTTAAAACTGGGGAGAAACACAGGATGGTCGTGGACTACAGCCAGACCATCAATCGGTACACGCAACTCGACGCGTACCCCCTCCCACGCATATCTGATATGGTCAATCAGATTGCACAGTACCGGGTCTTCTCAACTGTAGACCTCAAATCCGCCTACCACCAGCTCCCCATCCGTAAGGCGGACCGCCCATACACTGCCTTCAAGGCAGATGGCCACCTCTACCATTTTCTCAGCGTTCCCTTCGGCGTCACCAACGGCGTCTCGGTCTTCGAAAGGGAGATGGAACGAATGGTCGACCGGTACGGGTTGCGGGCCACCTTCCCGTACCTAGACAACGTCACCATCTGTGGCCACGATCAGCAGGACCACGATGCCAACCTTGCCACATTTCTCCACACCGCCACTCTCCTAAACCTCACCTATAACAAGGAGAAGTGCGTATTCAGCACAAACCGCTTAGCCATCCTCAGCTATGTGGTCCAGAACGGAGTTTTGGGGCCCGATCCCAACCGTATACACCCCCTCATAGAGCTCCCCCTTCCCCACTGCCCCATGGCCCTCAAACGCTGCCTGGGGTTCTTTTCATACTACGCCCAGTGCATCCCAAATTACGCGGACAAGGCCCGCCCACTCATCCAGTCCACCCTTCTCCCCCTGACGGCCGAGGCTCAACATGCCTTCAACCGTGTAAGAGCCAATATCGCCAAGGCCGCGATGCACGCAGTAGATGAGACGCTGCCCTTTCAAGTGGAGAGCGACGCATCAGACGTCGCCCTAGCCGCCACGCTCAATCAGGCAGGCAGACCCGTGGCATTCTTTTCCCGCACCCTTCATGCCTCTGAAATTCAGCACTCCTCCGTCGAAAAAGAGCCAAGCCATCGTTGAAGCTGAGCGGCATTGGAGGCATTTTCTGGCCGGCAGGAGATTCACACTCCTCACTGACCAACGGTCGGTAGCCTTCATGTTCAACAGCACACAGCGGGGTAAGATCAAAAATGATAAAATCTTGAGGTGGAGGATCGAGCTCTCCACCTCCAACTACGAGATTTTGTATCGCCTCGGCAAGCTTAACGAGCCCCCAGATGCCCTCTCCCGTGGTACATATGCCAGCGCACAGGTGGCCCCACTCCGGACCCTGCACGATAACCTTTGTCACCCGGGAGTCACACGGTCGTACCATTTCATAAAGGCCCGCAATCTGCCCTACTCCGTCGAGGAAGTCAGGGCAATCACCAGGGACTGCCAGGTCTGTGCGGAGTGCAACTGCCCTTCTACCAGCTGGATCGCGCGCGCCTGGTGAAGGCCTCCTGCCCCTTTGAACGCCTCAGCGTGTATTTCAAAGGGCCCTCCCCTCCACCGACCGTAACACGTATTTCCTCAGTGTGGTCGATGAATACTCCAGATTCCCCTTCGCCATCCCATGCCCCGATATGACGTCTGCCACCGTCATCAAAGCCCTCAACACATTCTTCACGCTGTTCGGCTTCCCCGCCTACGTCCACAGTGACAGAGGATCCTCATTCATGAGCGATGAGCTGCGTCAGTTCCTGCTCAGCATGGGTATCGCCTCCAGCAGGACGACCAGCTATATCCCCCGTGAAAACGGGAAGGTGGAGAGGGAGAACGGGACAGTCTGGAGGGCCATCCAACTGGCCCTACGGTCCAGAAATCTCCCGGCCTCCCGCTGGCAGGAGGTCCTCCCTCATGCACTGCACTCCATTCGGTCGCTACTATGCACCGCCACTAACAACACACCCCATGAACGACTCTTTGCCTTCCCCAGGAAGTCCACATCCGGGGTGTCGCTCCCGACTTGGCTCGCAGATGCAGGACCTGTAATCCTCCGTAGGCACGTCCGACTCCACAAGGCGGACCCGTTGGTTGAAAGGGTGCAGTTACTCCATGCTAACCACCAGTATGTATACGTAGCATTCCCCGATGGCCGCCAGGATACTGTCTCCCTCAGGGACCTGGCACCAGCAGGTTCCACACACACACACCCCTCCGGCCCGGCTCCAACCCCCCTCCCCCGGCGCACCCAGCAGCAACCCCCCCAGGACCATCCGTCCTCCCCCTGCCCACGCCAGAGGATGAAGAGGATTTTGGCATGCTCCCGGAGTCACCAAGGAATAGACCAACACCGGATTCGCCACCACTACTGCGTCGCTCCCAACACCACATCAAGGCTCCGGACCGGCTAAATCTATAATTGGTTTGGGACTATCAAACCACCTTGTACTGGACTTCAGAAAGAAATATATATTTTTTGCTTCTGTATATTAAACTTGCTCTGTATATAGTTCTCCACCAACCCCGCCGGACTCAATTTTAACAGGGGGTGAATGTGGTAATCATCACTGTTGTATATATTAGGAGATGTGTGGTAAGGCCCTGTACTACAGGTAGGGGGGTAGTCCCTGCCTGCTGGCTCCGCCCAGTAGGCAGAGTATAAATATGTGTGCTCCCGCTACAGCAGCCATTTCACCAGCTGCTGAAGGAAGCCACACATCTTAGAGTAATAAAGCCTCAGTTGTATTCAACTCTCGTCTCTGTGCAATTGTTGTGCATCAGTTTGCTCATGATCGGGCATTATTCAGTACCATTCTCAACTCTGAAGCTACTGACGCAGCCCATGCCTGCATGCAGCAAGATATAGACAACATCTAGGATTGGGCTAATAAGTGGCAAGTAATACTCATGCCAGATAAAAGTCACACAGTGACCATCTTCAACAAGAGAGGATCTATCTCCCTTTGACATTCAATGGCCAAAACAATTGTTGATTATCCCACTATCAACATCCTGGAGGTAACCATTAACCAGGGACTTAAACTGGACCACCTACAGGAACACTAACTGCAAGAGCAAACAAGAAGCTGGATATTATGCAGCCTGTATCTCCCATTCTGACTCCCCAAAGCCTGTCCACCATCTACAAGGCACAAGTCTGGAGTGTGACAGAATATTCTCAATTTGTCTGGATGAATACAGCTCTAGCGACACTCGAGAAACTCAATACCATTCAGGAAAAATCAGCCCACTTGTTTCGCCCACGATCTACTACCTTAAACATTTACTCGCTCTACCACTGGCATGCAGTGACAGCAGCATGTGCCAGCTACAAGATTCATTGTAGAAGCTTGCCAAAACTCCTTTGACAGCACCTTCCAAACCCGTGACCTCTACCAACTAGAAAAACAGCAGTAGATGAATGGGAACAGCCGCACCTATAAGTTACCCTCCAAGTCACTCACCACCCTGACTTGGAAACATGAAATGAAATTAATGAAATGAAATGAAATGGAATGAAATGAAATGAAATGAAAGTCGCTTATTGTCACAAGTAGGCTTCAAATTAAGTTACTGTGAAAAGCCCCTAGTCACCACATTCAGGCGCTTGTTCGGGGAGGCTGGTATGGGAATTGAACCATGCTGCTGGCCTGCCTTGGTCTGCTTTAAAAGCCAACTATTTAGCCCACTGTGCTAAATCAGCCCCTAAAAAAAAAAGAATAATAATCACTTATTGTC
The DNA here is from genome assembly GCF_047496885.1 of Scyliorhinus torazame. Taxonomy (NCBI): domain Eukaryota; kingdom Metazoa; phylum Chordata; class Chondrichthyes; order Carcharhiniformes; family Scyliorhinidae; genus Scyliorhinus; species Scyliorhinus torazame. Next base: position 79,240,162 of record NC_092707.1, read on the forward strand.
ACAAGTAGGCTTCAATGAAGTTACTGTGAAAAGCCCCTAGTCACCACATTCCGGCACGCCGGTACGGGAATTGAACCCGCGCTGCTGGCATTGTTCTGCATTACAAGCCTGCTGTTTAGCCTACTGTGCTAAACCAGCCCCATATCACCATTCCTTCATTATCTGTGGGTCAATATCCCCAAACTCCCTTCCCACAAGTACCTCCGACACTTGGACTGCAGCTGTTCAAGAGGCTGACTCATCACTATAGCAATTGTCGATCGGCAATAAATGTTGGCCTTGCCTGTGATGCCCATACTCCACGAATGAATTTTTTAAAACCTTTTTTGCTCAACCATTCCAAACACTTTACGATGTGTTGTTCTTTCATGGACAGGATGGATATAGAGGGATATGGCACTCGGAAATGCTGAGGGTTTTGGCCAAGAGTGGTATCATGACCGGTACAGGTTTGGAGGGCCGAAGCGCCTGTATTGTTCTTTGTTCTTTCAGGTGCACTGTAATACCATGTATCATCCAACAGTGCATTTTAGTGCGGCTTTTTTAAAATTCGAAACTAAACCTGGGGAGATAAACAGGTAAAGCAAATTGCATTTCTCTGCCTATAAAATACCTACAGGATATTCATTACAGAGTGCATTAGAATTCCTGTGCAATGGTACCCTCCCACACAGAGCCCTGAGCTACAGCAACTTGATTATCCAGCATTGTGGAGGTGAAGCTGACAGACACCATTCCTGTCCTTCCCATCACTAAGTTACAAATCTGAATGTGAATGTATAGGTTAATTTCCTTTGTTAATCCTTAAGGATTTTAACAGAAAAGCAGGAAGAGGGAAGTAGCTCACCACATGGAGCAAATAAAAGTCCAATGCCCCTTCCCAGTGGTTTTATATTTTTCTATGGATGAGTGTATTTAACAGTCTTGTGCGTAATATAGAGAGCTGCATTCACTGTTGTCATGTACGATGTGCAGTGAAATGTTTGGATGCTTTATAGCAACAACCTAATCGAAATAAGAATGCAGCGCGAAAGAAAATGTGCAATTACTAGCAACAAGATCATGTTACTTAACTGACCCAGCGGCAATACCAAATAGCTAGCTGATGGAAGAATCAAAGATGATCATTGCCAGCACGGTTAGATCTAGATGCATGTTCCACTCTGACGGACTCATATTCTCATTAAATGTTCCCAAGATCCTGACATCAAAACGTGTTTCATTCACCAGCAATGGTGCCACTGCTGAGGAAATAGCCTTGAGATCATGTTCCGTGAAGTAGCCACTTGGAGTACAGGGGGTTGAGCAATTGTGAGTAATGGACCATTCCACATGCTCACTGTGTTCGCCATCACACCAGAATGGGCTGTAGTATTTCTGTGGTGTCAGACTCACCCTTTCAGAATGTATGAAATAATAATTGCATTTTTATAGTTCCCTGTCAATTCTAAGACAGCCTTCACGTAATGAGCCACTTCTGCGGTCTCTATTTACACATGCAAATATTGCAACCATTTTAACCCAGAAACATGCAGCTGATCACCATTATGCATTGTCATCAATGCCCTTCAGTATAGTGTGTCACATGATTATGTGATGGCATCATCAGAGGCCCTTGGGAGATCTTTACCTTCTCTTCTATCTTCGACTGTGAGCAAGCAACAACTCTGTAATAAACCCCGACAACTAGTTCAGTAACCTACGGTGTGTCAATCTGGTTAACTTTTGTTTATTTTATGAGTAAAAGTAAACCCCCTGAAAGCATAACAATAATAAAAACAAAGCTGGCGACGAGAATGATTTTCCAGTGAAATCGTCAGAAAGAACACAGCCAGATTTGGACCTCGAATTGAAGATCAATTTTCAGGAGACCACTCCTCCAGCCATAAATGTGGGGTAATGCAGGCCATCGGGAATGGGCTTTTTAGCATTGCTGGGAGAGCATATTAATTTTAGAAGTGATAGGAAGCACTCAAAACTGTTCCTACATTTTTTTTCTATGCAACCAAAAAAAGCCTTTTTCAGCAATAGAGTCGGCTGCCTGAATAGGAAGCCTGTAATAGGGAGACCCCCGCAGGGACTCCTGTAATAGGGAAACCCCCCGCAGGGACCCCTGTAATAGGGAGACCCCCTGCAGGGACCCCTGTAATAGGGAGACCCCCTGCAGGGACCCCTGTAATAGGGAGACCTCCCGCAGGGACCCCTGTAATGGAGAGAACCATGCAGGGACCCCTGTAATGGGACCCAGCAGACAGCCCCTGCAATAGGGGACATCCCGAGGGACCTCCTGACCAAAGGGACCCCCCGCATGGACCTCTGTAAATGGGAGACCCCCAGGGACCCCCTGACCAAAGGGATACTCTCCCCACAGGGACCTACTGACCAAAGGGACCTCCCACAGGAAACCCCTGCCTAAAGGGACCACTGTATCCCTACAGTGCAAAAGGAGGCCCATCAAGTCTGCACCAATCCTACCAAGAGCACTCTATCTAGGCCCACTCACCCACCCTATCCCCGTAACCCCACTAATCTACTCATTGTTGGACACTAGAACAAGGCCAGCAGCATGGTTTCAATTCCTGTACCGGCTCACTACCCAAATAGGCGCTGGAATGTGGTGACTTGGGGCTTTTCACAGTAACTTCATTGCAGTGTTAATGTAAGCCTACTTGTGACAAAAAAGATTATTATTATTATTACTAAGGGGTAATTTAGCATGGCCAATCCACCTAACCCCCGTCAAACAGATGCCCCCGCCTTCAGAAAAGAGAAACATGTCTGGAAGCTTGAGAGCAGTCCAGGCGGGGGCAGTGAGACGTTTGATTAATTAACCTATGGTGTGGCAAGCTGGTTGATGCACGATCAATGACCACTAAAGCGAGGTTGTAGTCCAACTGAAGGTTTTAATAAGCTAGATGTTTCCCCAGCAGCTCAGGTACAGAATGAGGGCTGCTGGGGCGGCACGGGTTCTTATACCCTGTCTATCAGGGCGGAGCTATTATACACTCCAGCCAATAGAAAGCATACAGTTTCCACCAATGGTGCTTTAGCCTATCAGGTACTGTAATACCTACAATACCACATTCACCCCCTGTTAAAAAAAAGAGTCCGGCGGGGGTCGTGGCCAGAAACTACAAAACATAACAACATTGTGTAATTAGTTATGGAGATACCGTAATACCTCCGTACAGTGTTTAGTAACTATTTACAAGTCTGGTAGCTATGTACATTTGATGGTTTATATTTACAGATTACAGTTAAAATGAAGCAATCAGACGATCGGGGGCCCTGGTCGTCCTCTGTGATCGTCGGAGCTTCGGTGGTGACTGCGAGGCTCGGGCATCTGTGACTCTTGGAGCGTGGCTTTGTTCTCCATGGCAGCTTCGTCACCCCTAGACGGCGCTGGTGGGGAAAACGGCTGACCTGGGAAGGGAGCGCCTGTGGGGGGTGTCGGTGGGTGGGGGGGCCTAGACGGGGGCGGCGGACGGGCCGATCCTCCTGTAAGTTGCTGGTGTGGAGGGGAGGGTGGGACTGGTGGTTGGAATGTGCGTGGAGTTCCGGCGGGTGCCAGGTCCCGTAGGGAGACCGTATCTTGTCGGCCGTCGGGGTACGCCACGTAGGTGTACTGGGGGTTATCACGGAGCAGTTGGACCCTCTCGACCAACGGGTCCGACTTGTGCGCCCGCACGTGTTTTCGGGGCAGGATAGGTCTGGGTGCTGCCAGCCAGGTCGGGAGCGAGGTCCCAGAGGAGGACTTCCTAGGGAAGACAAGGAGACGTTCGTGAGGTGTCTGATTGGTGGTCGTACAGAGTAGTGACTGGATGGAGTGAAGGGCATCCGGGAGGACTGGAGGTTCCTGGACCGTTCCAGACTCCCTCTCTACCTGTCCGTTACCCCGGGGGTTGTAACTGGTCGTCCTGCTCAAGGCGATGCCCTTGCTGAGCAGGAATTGACGCAGTTCGTTGCTCATAAAGGAGGACCCCCTATCACTGTGTATATAAGCGGGGAAACCCGAACAGTGCAAAGATGCTATGGAGGGCCTTGATGACGGCGGTTGCGGTCATGTCGGGGCAGGGGATGGCGAATGGGAACTGGGAGTACTCGTCAATCACGTTCAGGAAGTACGTGTTGCGGTCGGTGGAGGGGAGGGGGCCTTTGAAGTCCATGCTGAGGCGTTCAAAGGGACGGGAAGCCTTTATCAGGTCCGCTCTCTCTGGCCGGTAGAAGTGCGGTTTGCACTCCGCGCAGATTTGGCAGTCCCTGGTGGCAGTCCTGACCTCCTCGATGGAGTAGGGCAGGTTACGGGTCTTGACGAAATGGAAAAAGCGAGTGATCCCCGGGTGGCAGAGGTCCTCGTGGAGGGCTCGGAGGCCGTCCACTTGTGCGGTGGCACATGTGCCGTGGGACAGGGCGTCAGGAGACTCGTTTAGCTTCCCGGGACGATACAAGATCTCGTAGTTGTAGGTGGAGAGTTCGATTCCCCACCGCAAGATCTTGTTGTTTATTATCTTGCCCCGCTGTGCATTATCGAACATGAAAGCAACCGACTGTTGGTCAGCGAGGAGAGTGAATTTCCTGCCGGCAGGAGGTACGGGAGAAGAAGGCCACGGGTCTGCCCGCTTGGTTGAGGGTGGCCGCCAGAGCTACGTCGGACGCATTGCTCTCGACCTGGAAGGGGAGGGACTCGTCGATGGCGTGCATCGTGGCCTTTGCAATGTCTGCTTTGATGCGGCTGAAGGCCTGGCGGGCCTCTATCGACAGGGGAAAAGCTGTGGATTGGATCAGAGACGGGCCTTGTCTGCATAGTTGGGGACCCACTGGGCGTAGTAGCTAAAAAACCCTAGGCAGCGTCTCAGGGCCTTGGAGCAGTGAGGGAGGGGGAACACCATAAGGGGGCGCATGCATTCAGGGTCGGGGCCTATAACTCCATTTCGCACTACGTAGCCGAGAATGGCTAGACGGTCGGTGCTAAACACGCATTTATCCTTGTTGTATGTTAGGTTAAGGATTTTAGCGGTCTAGAGAAATTTACGGAGGTTGGTGTCGTGGTCCTGCTGGTCATGGCCGCAGATGGTGACATTATCGAGATACGGGAATGTTGCCCGTAAACCGTACCGGTCAACCATTCGGTCCATTTCGCGCTGGAAGACTGTTGGTGACACCAAAGGGATCCCATAAGAAGTTGTAGAGCTGCCCGTCTGCCTCGAAGGCAGTGTATTTGCGAATGGGGAGCTGGTGGTAGGTGGACTTGAGATCCACCGTGGAGAAGACCTTATAATGCGCGATACTGTTTACCAGGTCGGATATCCGGGGGAGAGGGTACGCGTCCAGCTGCGTAAACCTGTTGATGGTCTGACTGTAGTCAATGACCATCCTATGCTTCTCCCCGGTCTTTACCACCATGACTTGAGCTCTCCAGGGGCTGTTACTGGTTTCAATGACCCCTTCCCTCAGCAGCCTTTGGACCTCTGATCTGATAAAGATCCGGTCCTGGGCACTGTAGTGTCTGCTCCTGGTGGCGACGGGTTTGCAGTCCGGGGTGAGGTTCGCAAACAGGGAAGGCGGGTCGACCTTAAGGGTCGAGGCGCAGACAGTAAGGAGGGGTATAGGGCAGCCGAATTGGAAGGTCAGACTTTGAAGGTGACACTGGAAGTCTAAACCCAGGAGTGTAGCCGCGCAGAGGTGGGGAAGGACGTAGAGACGGAAATTTTTGAACTCCCTTCCCTGGACTGTGAGGTCTGCTACACAAAACCCCTTTATCTCCACTGAGTGGGAACCGGAGGCCAGTGAGATTTTTTGATTAACAGGGTGGATGAGGAGGGAACAGCGCCTTACCATGTCAGGATGTATGAAGCTCTCCGTGCTCCCAGAGTCGATTAGGCAGGAAGTCTCGTGCCCGTTGATGAAAACGGTCGTCGTAGCGGTTGAGAGTGTTTGAGGTCGAGACTGATCCAGGGTCACTGAGGCCAATCGCAGTAGTTGAGAGTTCTGTTCGGGCAGTGTGTGGTTAGCCGAGCTGGGGTCCTGGGGATTCATCCAAGATGGCACCTCCCATTGGTTGCACATGGCTGGGAGTGCACAAAATGGCGGCGCCCATCCCTCCAACAAGATGGCGGCGCCCGGGGTCCGCACGTGGCCCTGGGATATGGAGGTGGTGGCGACCACTGGCTGCATGGGGCCCATGGAGAAGTTTGTGGTTGCGGTCCGCATTCGCTGCTGGAGACCGTGGCCACCGCTCGGGCTTGACATACCCCCACAAAATGGCCCTTTTTGCTGCATCCCTTGCAGGTGGATGCGCGGGCCGGGCAGCGCTGGCGGGGGTGCTTGGCCTGCACGCAAAAGTAGCAGCGGGGCCCCTAGGGGTTGCCAGGCCGCCTTGCAGCGCAGGTCTATGGGGGAACGGGGGAAGTCTCAGGGTCGGCCGCAGCAGGGCTCCACGCTGCCCAGGGGGCTGCCGCGCGGTCGGGAACGTAGACGCGGGCGTTCCTGGAGGCCACGTCCAGGGGGCCTGCAAGGGCCCGTGCCTCCCTGAGACCCAGGGTGTCCTTCTCTAACAGGCGCTGGCGAATTTGTGACAAAAGCATACCTGCCACGAAAGCGTCCCGGACTAAGAGTTCCGTGTGTTCGCTCGCCGAAACTTGCGGGCAGCCGCAGCTTCTTCCCAGCACCAGGGGTGCGCGGTAGAATTCTTCCAGCGATTCCCCAGGGGTTTGTCGCCTTGTTGCAAGCAGGTGCCGGGCGTAGACCTGGTTTACCGGGTGAATATAGCTGTTCATTTAGCAGCTCAATTGCTGCATCGAAGTTTTCCGCTTCCTCGATGAGGGTGTAAATCTCCGGGCTCACCCTTGAGTGCAGGACTTGCAGTTTCTGCTCTCCCGAGGGTGTGTTTTCGGCCTTCTCGAGATACCCTTTAAAGCACGCCAGCCAGTGCTTAAAGATTGCCGCTGAGTTCGCCGCGTGGGGGCTAAGTTGCAGACACTCCGGCTTGATTCGGAGCTCCATCCTTTCTTCTTAAAGTTCTATCTTATTAAATTGATGCACGATCAATGACCACTAAAGCGTGGTTGTAGTCCAACTGAAGGCTTTAATAAGCTAGATGTTACCCCAGTAGCTCAGGTACAGAATGAGCGCTGCTTGGGCGGCAAGGGTTCTTATACCCCGCCTATCAGGGCGGAGCTATTGTACACTCTAGCCAATAGAAAGCATATAGTTTCCACCAATGGTGCTTTAGCCTATCAGGTACCGTAACACCTATAATACCACACTGGTTATCCTTTGTTTATACTGGGTGAGATTCTCTGGTTGGGACATTAAGTGTTGACGGCGGGTCTGAATTGTGTGCGGTTTGCGTTCCCGTTTGGGGCGCCATTTCCGGAGCAATTCAGGGCATGTTAATGGGCCAGCACTCTGCAATGTGAATCTAGAGCAATTCTCATTGCTGTTGGCATTGGATTTGCGGGGGCTGGAATTGGCAGTGGAGAGCTTGAGAAGCTGGAGCTGCTTATCAGCATCCCACGGACTCTCATTCCAGCCAAGAAGATGGGCCCACGGGAAGCAGCACCAGGCTTTGGAGATGCCGAGTTGGACCGAATGCTGGAGCGTTGGAGGAGAGGTGGGGCACCACCTTCACCAGGATGGGCAGGAGGCTACCGCCCTCAGATGTTAACCAGGTCTGAGCGAGGTGGCAGAGGCAGTCAGTGCAGCGAGCCTCACTAGGTGGAATACCATGCAGTGCTGAAGGAAGATGAACAACCTCCTTAGGTGAGCTCGGGTCATAGATTATCATAGAATTTACAGTGCAGAAGGAGGTCATTCGGCCCATCGAGTCTGCACCGGCTCTTGGAAAGAGCACCCTACCCAAGGTCAACACCTCCACCCCATGCCCACAACCCAGCAACCCCACCCAACACTAAGAGCAATTTTGGACACTAAGGGCAATTTATCATGGCCAATCCACTTAACCTTCACATCTTTGGACTGTCCATCGCTACCTCTGTGCCCCTGGCATCACTTCTATCCCTCATTCTTCACTTCGCCTCCACCCCACTCCCCTAGAGGCCAATTAAATCCCATCTGCCTATATCCCACTTACATCCCACCTTACACCAAACCCCAATACCTGTATGTTCCTCTCTGGCCATGTGCCTTACACAAACATGCCTCCAGCTACAGACCGCCCGTGAAACCCGCCTCCATGCATCGCACCATGTCCTTTATGAGTCCCCTAAAAAAAAGATGGCTCACAACAGAAGGAAGCGGGAGAAGACTGGAGGGGTCATCTAGGAGCAGAGGGTGATGGAGCTAGCCGCGAAGGTACAGGAGAGGACCATCTCTGAAGCGGAGGTCGGTATGGGACAACCAAGGGAGCCCTTAATGCAAAATGATGTCCCCATAGCAAGTGAATTACCCTTCTCCCACAGGCCGCTCCTTATTAATGTGTCTTGTCTTTTGTCTTGCAGGATCACCATCAGACTGCCAGCCTGTCTGGGGTACCTTGCCCTCAGCCACATCCCCAGCACACCCCCAGAGGACCAGTCTGGAGACAGCACCGACTTCTTGGCAATGCATTCAACTGCACCCTCCACCATCGCAGTAGCTATCACCTCATTTTTGTGAAGAGGCTCCTGGGTCACTATCTGAAGCACACATCACACAGCATGTCAGGTGGCAGTAGGGACTCCCGAGAGACCGGACGGCTGGAGGGCTGCCCAATCCCAGCAACCAGACATTGTCCAGACAGGTAACGTACTTCTGGAAAGTATGATCCCGCCACTTGTGGAGATGCAGAAACGGAGCCAGGGTTTACAGAAGGTGGTCTCAGCAACCTTCCAGCCTTCAGGTGCAGGACACGGTGCCGACAATGCGTGGTACCCATACCAAAGGTGGAAGTCTTGGGTCAAAAATGTACAGCCATGGGTCAAGATGTCCAAGGCTTGGGGCATTCTGTGCGGTTGATGGCTGAGGCTCAGGCCAGCGGAGCCCAGTCACAGGCAGTCATGTACTGGTCCCACATGAACATTGCTGCAGGACTACAGAGCTTGGCCCAGTCACAAAGCGTCATGGCTGAGGGAGCCGAGAGCATTGACCGGGCACTGACCTGGGCCCTGGCGCAGAGGGACCGGCGCAGTCCCAGAGGGACATTGCACAGTGCAGGGGGGCTTGGCTCACTCGCTGAGGGACATGTGTTGGTTTCCATGCTCATGGCTGAAGGCATCAGGTCCTTGGTTGAGACAATAACGGGCCTCCAGTACTGGTACTGCTGGGTGAGGGTGGAGCCTCTGGAGCTCACTCTGGCCCCTCCTCCATCCCATGGAGTAGCTCAGGGGCCATTGAGCACCCCATGGGAGGAGGATGTGATGAAGCCCGTGCTGGTGCCCCTCACAGGGGAGGTGCTGGAATACCCCAACGCTTCTGAATCCCCTCCACTTGACACTGGCGCATCTGATGGGCAACGGGCAGAACATTTTGGCACCTTGACACCCGTGACACCCAAATGTTGACTGAGCCCATCCAGGTCCAAGCCCTCCAGAGGACAGCAGCCAATGGCATCGCAGGCCAGAGGGTGAGAGACATAGCAGGCCGCCTCCATGTCTGATGTGCTTTCTGGCGTCACACCTAGAAGGAGCGGTAGGCCATGTAAGATAAGGAAGTTAGACACCAGTTAAGTTTTCAACGCATAGGTTAAAGGTAGGGACCAGGGCACAATAATGTATATAGTCACTATTAAACACCTTTTCACAACATTCCGACCTGCTTCAATCCAGTGTCTGACGGGTATGAGGGATGGGCTGGGTGTGGGGATGGTGTGGAAGGTTGGTAGTGTGGGGTGTGGGTGTTAGAGGATGGCATGGGCAGGGCCCCCAGGACATTTGGATATTCTACCTGGGGTCACCCTCAGAGGTGGCAGGGAATGGGACCAGAAGTGTGATGCTGGCTCGTAGCACAGCTTACCCAGTGAGTGACAATCACTGCTCACAATGTCCACAACCACAAACAACCACCTCCCCTCCCCCTGACCTCCCCAAAGGATATATGGGGTGTGTGAGGTGGAATAGACATCACACATGCAGAGATCGCCCATGCGAACAGTGAGAGGTGACCCTGAAGGCAGGAGTTAGACTTTGTCAAACGATAAGGAGCACCAGAGCTCAACTCACAGCGAGTCATCATCTTCCTCCATCCCTTGGACAAGACCTGCTGATACTGCCACCCAGGGCCAACACCCTGTGGTGATGCTGATGGGACCCTCAGAGGGGGGATGGGGAGCTGGGATGGAGGGGCAGTGAAGGATGCGAGCGGCTATGAGGAAGGGATTACCACTTGGAAGTGGGGGGGAACAGGAGACAGTATGGAGAGGTGGGACAGGGTGGTAGAGCTGCCAGTGGCCAGGCTTCCTTGTTGGAGAATCTGGAGGTGATGAAGTTCTCCCGTATGCGGCGGCCTGGAGCATCTACCCTGCCAAAAAGCCCCCACTCTATCCCCCTAACCCAACCTAACCTTTTGTTCCCGAAAGGGCAATTTATCATGGCCAATCCACCTAACCTGCACATCTTTGGACTCTGGGAGGAAACTGGAGCACTCGGAGGAAACCCACGCAGACACTGGGAGAAGGTGCAAACTCCACACAGTTACCCAAGGCCGGAATTGAACCCGGATCCCTGGAGCTGTGAGGCAGCAGTGCTAACCACTGTTCCACCGTACCGCCCCTAAGGCGCCACACCAGGCCACGTTTATACCATCGACCTGTCCTCAAAGTACATGGGCCGACGGTATAATGTGGCCTGATGTGGCCTCCTCCTTGACCTGTTGGACAGCCGGCTCTCCACCCTCACTGGCTGGCCCTTCCGGGTTCCTCTTGTATAGGGTGCTCCCTGAGCAGGCCCTGTGCCTCTCCAGCCTCCATGTGGCGGTAACGGCAGCTGCAGCCAGATAGATAGTGAGCATTCCAAGCTGTACTCTGAAATTAATTCTCTGCAGGGGGGGAAAGAGAAGACATGTTAGCAAGGTGAGTATTCACTTGTCCATCCAAATCCAATAGGCTACATGGTGACCGTGAGTTGTACTTCATCTCCACCCTCCAAATACCTCCCCAATCCCACCCCCACCACTTGGCTGTTACCACTGCACCCCTGTCCCCATCAGTGAGTGACACCGGGCATGTGATGCGGGGAGCCTCTATCCACACCACCGTCCCTGTCAACAGGGATACTGGTGGCTGCTGCAACCCTTGTCAGTGATACACTCTGCAGCCCCAGTCCTGTCTCCTCAGTTGGATTTACTGTGTATGTCCTCACTGGGTGGGCATGTGTTATCCTGCCAGCAGGGTGGCACCTGGTTGTACAGTGGAGAGGGTCACCATGTGCCACCAATCGCCTCCATGCTGAGAGGCTTGTTTGTGGACAGGTCCGACAGATGGGGGTGAGGCAGGAAAGTGTGCCTGCTGGATGCATAGGTGCAGTGTGATGTGGGTCCTGGGTGTGATACACATGTTGTGACAACCTGACCGGGGGAAGGATGGATGGGAGCAGGGGTGCAGTGGTCAGGCAGGGCTTGGAGACAGCTGGTGGTCCTGTGGAATGGACGAGCTGATAGTGTCACTGGTGAGGCCCCAGTCCTGAGAGAGGCAGTGTGCCAGTGAGGGTGCCAAAGGCCACAGTGCATATGTACTTTGTTTGGGTTGAGCTCTGCTATTCCCCTGCTTCCCCTGCAGAGCGGCTGTGCTTCTGCTGAGCGCACTGAGACGTGGCAGCACCTGGTGTGTCACTGATTGAGCTTGGCCACACCCTTCCCATTGATGGATCAGCTGCGGTCTGAGAATTTCCAGAGGGGCGGCCTGGTTGGGGCTCTCAAATGACCAGAGGCTGTGTGAACATTTACAGGACAGAGTGAGCGGCCAGCAGATTGAGCAACCAGGGGCCTGGAGCTTGCACCAAATGGGTTAATTTTAAACAATACTGCAGCAATGGCGGTCTGAGCTAGGCCACCTCTATCCCGAGGAGGATATTCCAAATGCACGGAGTTGTCACCAAGTTGCTCCCCACTACACCCCTCAGCCCTGGGCAGCCACCGCCCCATGGCCCTCCCCACCTCCTCCCCATGTCCCCTCATGCCCCCCCACCATGCCCCCCCACCACACCCCACCCACCACTCCCCCCCACCATGCACCCCACCCCCCCCCCAGCAAGCACTGCAATTTGTAACATTTTTAAAAACTTTGCTTACCTTCTGTCTCTCCTGCAGCAGCCATGGCGTCAAGTCCCTGTTTATAAATACTTGTAATAAACCGTGTCCACTTGACCTCTGCCTGAGAATGCCCGTTTTGCCAATCCGGCAGGGGGCGTAAACCTCATCACTGTCACCAGCGAGGGACCAGGGCATGGCGTTCAATTTTGGCACCGGGCGCGGACCTAAATTTTAGCTGTTTAAGAATGGAGGGAGGCAGAAGACGGAAAATTATAGGCCGGTTACCCTGACTTTGGTCATTGGTAAGATTTTAGAGTCTGTTATTAAAGATAAGATCACGAAGTACTTGGAAGTGCATGGTAAAATCTCCTCAGCTATCTCTTTTACAACACTGGGGTGTAGTCCATTGGTCCAGGTGACTTATCCACCTTTAGACCTTTTGGTTTCCCCGGAACCTTCTCCTTAGTTATGGCCACTACACTCACCTCTGCCCCCTGGTTCTCCTGGAGCTCTGGTATCCCACTGGTATCTTCCACCGTGAAGACTGATGCAAAGTAACTATTCAGTTTGTCTGCCATTCCTTTGTTTCCGATTATTACTTCTCCAGCCACGTTTTCCAGTGGTCCAATGTCTACTTTTGCCTCTCTCTTACCTTTTATATATTGAAAGAAACTCCTCCTGTCTTCTTTTATATTATTAGCTAACTTGCACTCATATTTCATCTTCTTTCCCCTTATTGCTTTTTTAGTTGTCCTCTGCTCACTTTTAAATGATTCCCAATCATTAGTTTCATTCATTCCATGAGGCGATTATTCCAACAAACAAGTTTGGAAACTGGCAGCTGACATTTAGCATTTAGTTAATTAAGTCGCGTTATACACCATGTATAGTAATACAGCATGACTAAATACATGATGTGAACTGTAATTAAAGCACAATAATTAACATGCAGTCATGCGGAAATGGGTTGTAAACAATTATGCCATCACTTCAGAAATGAAAATTAGGTTACAGTTAATTATATGTTTCTAAAACCTTTTCTTTTAGTGAAGTATTTGTTTCTGTTACCCACGTTAGTATCCTCATGGAAACCCGTAACCATTTAAACACAACTTGGACAAAAATAAGCAATTATTTAATTAAATTCTTTTAATTTGAGAAGTATTTGGAGAAACATGGGTTGCCATTTTGTATATTACCACTGAAATCTCTTCAAAGCGGTATATTTCAGAACAAATTTTGGTGATGGAATGATTGTTGGTATTATTGGAAATGTCTAATTTTCCAATTTATCCTGCTTATTCCAATTTATCCTGACCGGGCCTACTTCAAGACCCAACCCCAGGAGTGCCCAAGGAGGGAACAGACCACGGGATCCAGCCCAACCTGCCTCACTCTTCCTACTTCTTCCATCGGGCAGGAGATACAGAATAATAATAATAATAACCGCTTATTGTCACAAGTAGGCTTCAGAACACGCACGAACAGACTCAAAAACAGCTTCTTCCCCGCTGTTACCAGACTCCTAAATGACCCTCTTATGGACTGACCTCTTTAACACTACACCCCTGTATGCTTCATCCGATGCCGGTGCTTATATAGTTACATTGTATACCTTGTGTTGCCCAATTATGTATTTTCTTTTATTCCCTTTTCTTTCCATATGGGTAAAAGTAAAACTCCTGAAAACATACCAATCATAATGAGCAGATAACCTTTTTTGTGGGGTATTAATTGATGATGGAACGCTGATCAGGACACTCAGAAACTCATTGCTCTTCAGATGGGTGCCATGAGATCTTCAGCACCTAAGATGGTTTCCATCTTTCCTGAATACATTGTATGTTCATGAACTGACTCAGGAGGAAAAGAAAGGATAGTGAGATTAAGAACCAACAAAAAGATTGTGCTAACATTCCAAAAACTAGTAAGAAATGCAGCCCAGAAACTCTGCCCTTACCTCACCACCATAACAGATCTGTGAAAGGTTGTTGCACAGAAAAAAGCACCTTGTCAAAGGCCTTCTGGAAATCAAAATAAATCACGTCCACTGGTTCTCCTTTTACTAACTTCCTTGTTACCTCCTTAATGATCTGTTGAATTGCTCGCAGAAAAATACTTTTCACTGTACCTCGGTACACGTGGCAATAAACAAATCCAACCCAATCCAATCCTTGGCACTGAGCTGGGGAAACAAGTTGGATGCAGTAATTCATATACATCCAGTGCAGTGCTGAAAGATTGCTGCCCTGTTGGAAGTTCTAATGTTGAACTGAAGGCCTGTCTATCCTCTCAGGCTCATGTATAAGATCGCATTAGTTCAAAGATGGACAATGCCATCGCCAGTATTTATCTCCCAACCAATTAACATCACTAAAAAAATAGACGATCTGACCATTATCACTTTGTGGGATGTGGCTGTGGAAATATTTCCTTCATTGCCAAAGCGGTTATACTTGAGAACCACTTCATTTGCTGTATAGTGGTTTCAGATTTCCGAAAGACACACATTAATTGTGACCTGTCTCTCTTGTACATTTAGTTAAAATTAGACTGAATGAAAAATATATCAAAAGTATTTAATCCATTTGAATTACTTTATAATGTTCATTCCTGAAATATTTGTCTTTCCTTGTTCTCTTCCGCGTTTTTCTTATTCTTGATGGTACGGGCTCCAGAGCGGGGCACTGTTCCCTGCAAACCATTGCCACCCACTGGAGGCTGAGTCTTTAAATTTATTCAGCGCAGTGTAAGATAAATTTGTGCTCGAAGGGGGTCGAGGGTTACCGGGGGGGGGGGGGGGGGGGGGGGGGGGGGGGTGGAGACAAGAAAGTGGACTCAGACCATAGCCAGACCTGCCGTGATCTTCTTGAATGGTGAGGGCATGGGCGGCCCGGTGGCACACTGATTAGCACTGCTGTTTTACAGTGCCAGGGACCCAAGTTTGATTCCGTCCTTGATTGACAGGCTGTGTGGAGTTTGCATGTTCCCCTATAACTGCATGGGTTTTCATCGGGTGCTCTGATTTCCTCCCACAATCCAAAAGATGTGCAGATTAGGTGGATTGGCTACCTCCAATTCTGGTCGCCACACTACCATAAGGATGCGGAGGCTCCAGAGAGGGTGCAGAACAGATTAACCAGGATGTTGCCTGGTATGAAGGGCATTAGCATCATAGAATTTACAGTGCAGAAGGAGGCCATTCAGCCCATCGAGTCTGCACCGGCTCTTGGAAAGAGGACCCCACCCAATCCCACACTTCCACCCTATCCGCATAACTCAGCATCCCCACCTAACACTAAGGGCAATTTTTGACTCTAAGGGCAATTTATCATGGCCAATCCACCTAACCTGCACATCTTTTGACTGTGGGAGGAAACCGGAGCACCCGGGGGAAACCCACGCACACACGGGGAGAACGTGTAGAGTCCGCACAGACAGTGACCCAAGCTGGGAATCGAACCTGGGACCCTGGAGCTGTGAAGCAATTGTGCTGACCACTATGCTACCATGCTGCCCCATTAGCTATGAGGAGAGGTTGAATAAACTCGATTTGTTCTCACTGGAACATCGGAGGTTGAGCGGCGACCTGATAGAGGTCTACAAAATGATGAGTGGCATAGACAGAGTGGATAGTCAAAGGCTTTTCCCCAGGGTAGCGGGGTCAATTACTAGGGGCCATAGGTTTAAGGTGCGAGGGGCAAGGTTCAGAGGAGATGTACGAGGCAGGTTTTTTACACAGAGGGTAGTGGGTGCCTGGAACTCGCTGCTGGAGGAGGTGGTGGAAGCAGGGACGATAGTGACGTTTAAGGGGCATCTTGACAAATACATGAATAGGATGTGAATAGAGGGATAAGGACCCCGGAAGTGTTGAAGGTTTTAGTTTAGACGGGCAGCATGGTTGGCGCAGGCTTGGAGGGCCGAAGTGCCTGTTCCTGTGATGTACTTTTCCTGTGTCGTACATTTCCCGAAGCATGGTACGTTGGCAAGACCATGCAGACGCTGCGATAATGGATGAACGGATATCGCGCGACAATCGCCAGGCATGAATGTTCCCTTCCAGTTAGGGAACACTTCAGCAGTCAAGGACATTCAGCCTCTGATCTCCGGGTAAGCGTTCTCCAAGGCGGCCTTCAGGACGCGCGACAACGCAAAATCGCCGAGCAGAAACTTAGAGCCAAGTTCCGCACACATGAGTACGGCCTCAACCGGGACCTTGGATTCATGTCGCATTACATTCACCCCCCAGCATCTGGCCTGGGCTTGTGAAATCCTACCAACTGTCCTGGCTTGAGACAATTCACACCTCTTTAACCTGGGATTACCCCTCTCTCTGGATCTGTAAAGACTTAATTACCTGCAAATGCTCACATTCAAAGCATTGTGTTGCACCTTTGACTTTGTCTGTATATATGTTTCTGGAACCTGCCTCTTCATTCACCTGAGGAAGGAGCAGTGCTCTGAAAGCTAGTGATTTGAAAAAAACCTGTTGGACTTTTACAGTAAGACTTCTTACTGTACTTTTCTTTGTTCTTTGTTAAATTTCCCCTTAGCGTCCAAAGAAGAGTAGGTTAGGTTACATGGATAGGGTGAGGGAGGGGGTATAAACAGAGTGCTTTTTTGGGGTCGTTGCAGACATGATGGACTGAATGGCCTCCTTCTGCACTGTCGGGATTCTATGATTTTATGGAACAGGCGTGAAGGGCCAAATGGTCTACTCCTGCTCCTAAGTCCTTTGTTATCCTGATTAAGATCAACTGATTTGACTGATTGGGACGATGTGATCGGATGTAGGACACTCCTGGTCTATTTGGGACAATGTAAGGTAAGGGGGGATGGAGGCTAGGCCAGTTGCATGCTCCTCCTGTAGGGTGTGGGTGGTGAGGGATACCACTGGTGTCCCCGCTGACTATACCTGCGGGAAGTGCACCCAACTTCAGCTCCTCAAAGACCGTGTTAGGGAACTGGAGCTGAAGCTGGATGAACTTCGGATCATCCGGGAGGCAGAGGGGGTGATTGAGAAGAGTTACAAGGAGGTAACCACACCCAAGGTACAGGACAAGAATAGCTGTGCTACAGTCAGGGGGAAAAAAACAAACAGGCAGACAGTGCAGGGATCCCTCGTGGCCGTTCCCCTTCAAAACAAGTATACCGTTTTGGATGCTGTTGGGGGGGATGACCTACCGGGGGAAGGCCCTAGCGGCCAGGTCTCTGGCACTGAGTCTGGCTCTGGGGCTTAGAAGGGAAGGGGGGAGAATAGAAAAGCAATAGTTGTAGGAGATTCAATGGTTAGGGGAATAGATAGGAGATTCTGTGGTCGCGAGCGAGACTCCCGGAAGGTATGTTGCCTCCCGAGTGCCAGGGCCAGGGATGTCTCGGATCGTGTCTTCAGGATCCTTAAGGGGGAGGGGGAGTAGCCAGAAGCCGTGGTGCACATTGGTACCAACGACGTAGGTAGGAAAAGGGGTGTGGTGGTAATAAACAAGTTTAGGGAGTTAGGCTGGAAGTTAAAAGCCAGGGCAGACAGAGTTGTCATCTCTGGTTTGTTGCCGGTGCCACGTGATAGCGAGGCTAGGAATAGGGAGAGAGTGCAGTTGAACACGTGGCTGCAGGAATGGTGTAGGAGGGAGGGCTTCAGGTATTTGGATAATTGGAGCGCATTCTGGGGAAGGTGGGACCTGTACAAGCAGGACGGGTTGCATCTGAACCAGAGGGGCACCAATATCCTGGGAGGGAGGTTTGCTAGTACTCTTCGGGAGGGTTTAAACTAATTTGGCAGGGGAATGGGAACCGGATTTGTAGTCCAGCAACTAAGGTAGCCGATATTCAGGACGCCAAAGCGTGCAATGAGGCAGTGGGGAAGGGAACACTGACAAAGGAGAGTACTTGCAGGCACGGAGATGGGTTGAAGTGTGTATACTTCAACGCAAGAAGCATCAGGAATAAGGTGGGTGAACTTAAGGCATGGATCGGTACTTGGGACTACGATGTGGTGGCCATCACGGAAACTTGGATAGAAGAGGGGCAGAAATGGTTGTCGGAGGTCCCTGGTTATAGATGTTTCAATAAGATTAGGGAGGGTGGTAAAAGAGGTGGGGGGGTGGCATTATTAATTAGAGATAGTATAACAGCTGCAGAAAGGCAGTTCGAGGAGTATCACCCTATTGAGGTAGTATGGGTTGAAGTCAGAAATAGGAAAGGAGCAGTCACCTTGTTAGGAGTTTTCTATAGGCCCCCCAATAGTAGCAGAGATGTGGAGGAACAGATTGGGAAACAGATTTTGGAAAGGTGCAGAAGTCACAGGGTAGTAGTCATGGGCGACTTTAACTTCCCAAATATTGAGTGGAAACTCTTTAGATCAAATAGTTTGGATGGGGCGGTGTTTGTGCAGTGTGTCCAGGAAGCTTTTCTAACACAGTATGTAGATTGTCCGACCAGAGGAGGGGCAATATTGGATTTAGTACTAGGTAATGAACCAGGGCAAGTGATAGATTTGTTAGTGGGGGAGCATTTTGGAGATAGTGACCACAATTCTGTGACTTTCACTTTAGTAATGGAGAGGGATAGGTACGTGCAACAGGGCAAGGTTTACAATTGGGGGAAGGGCAAATACGATGTTGTCAGACAAGAATTGAAGTGCATAAGTTGGGAACATAGGCTGTCAGGGAAGGACACAAGTGAAATGTGGAACTTGTTCAAGGAACAGGTGCTACGTGTCCTTGATATGTATGTCCCTGTCAGGCAGGGAAGAGATGGTCGAGTGAGGGAACCATGGTTGACAAGAGAGGTTGAATGTCTTGTTAAGAAGAAAAAGGAGACTTATGTAAGGCTGAGGAAACAAGGTTCAGACAGGGCATTGGAGGGATACAAGATAGCCAGGAGGGAACTGAAGAAAGGGATTAGGAGAGCTAAGAGAGGGCATGAACAATCTTTGGCGGGTAGGATCAAGGAAAACCCCAAGGCCTTTTACACATATGTGAGAAATATGAGAATGACTAGAGCGAGGGTAGGTCCGATCAAGGACAGTAGTGGGAGATTGTGTATTGAGTCTGAAGAGATAGGAGAGGTCTTGAACGAGTACTTTTCTTCTATATTTACAAATGAGAGGGGCGATATTGTTGGAGAGGACAGTGTGAAACAGATTGGTAAGCTCGAGGAAATACTTGTTAGGAAGGAAGATGTGTTGGGCATTTTGAAAAACTTGAGGATAGACAAGTCCCCCGGGCCTGACGGGATATATCCAAGGATTCTATGGGAAGCAAGAGATGAAATTGCAGAGCCGTTGGCAATGATCTTTTCGTCCTCACTGTCAATAGGGGTGGTACCAGGGGATTGGAGAGTGGCGAATGTCGTGCCCCTGTTCAAAAAATGGACTAGGAATAACCCTGGGAATCACAGGCCAGTTAGTCTTACTTCGGTGGGAGGCAAAGTAATGGAAAGGGTACTGAAGGATAGGATTTCTGAGCATCTGGAAAGACACTGCTTGATTAGGGATAGTCAGCACGGATTTGTGAGGGGTAGGTCTTGCCTTACAAGTCTTATTGAATTCTTTGAGGAGGTGACCAAGCATGTGGATGAAGGTAAAGCAGTGGATGTAGTGTACATGGATTTTTGTAAGGCATTTGATAAGGTTCCCCATGGTAGGCTTATGCAGAAAGTAAGGAGGCATGGGATAGTGGGAAATTTGGCCAGTTGGATAACGAATTGGCTAACCGATAGAAGTCAAAGAGGGGTGGTGGATGGTAAATATTCAGCCTGGATCCCAGTTACCAGTGGCGTACTGCAGGGATCAGTTCTGGGTCCTCTGCTGTTTGTGAATTTCATTAATGACTTTGATGAGGGAGTTGAAGGGTGGGTCAGTAAATTTGCAGACGATACGAAGATTGGTGGAGTTGTGGATAGTGAGGAGGGCTGTTGTCGGCTGCAAAGAGACATAGATAGGATGCAGAGCTGGGCTGAGAAGTGGCAGATGGAGTTTAACCCTGAAAAGTGTGAGGTTGTCCATTTTGGAAAGACAAATATAAATGCGGAATACAGGGTTAACGGTAGAGTTCTTGGCAATGCGGCGGAGCAGAGAGATCTTGGGGTCTATGTTCATACATCTTTGAAAGTTGCCACTCAAGTGGATAGAGCTGTGAAGAAGGCCTATGGTGTGCTCGCGTTCATTAACAGAGGGATTGAATTTAAGAGCCGTGAGGTGATGATGCAGCTGTACAAAACTTTGGTAAGGCCACATTTGGAGTACTGTGTACAGTTCTGGTCGCCTCATTTTAGGAAGGATGTGGAAGCTTTGGAAAAGGTGCAAAGAAGATTTACCTGGATGTTGCCTGGAATGGAGAGTAGGTCTTACGAGGAAAGGTTGAGGGTGCTAGGCCTTTTCTCATTAGAACGGAGAAGGATGAGGGGCGACTTGATAGAGGTTTATAAGATGATCAGGGGAATAGATAGAGTAGACAGTCAGAGACTTTTTCCCCGGGTGGAACAAACCATTACAAGGGGACATAAATTTAAGGTGAAAGGTGGAAGATATAGGAGGGATATCAGAGGTAGGTTCTTTACCCAGAGAGTAGTGGGGGCATGGAATGCACTGCCTGTGGAAGTAGTTGAGTCGGAAACATTAGGGACCTTCAAGCAGCTATTGGATAGGTACATGGATTACGGTAAAATGATATAGTGTAGATTTATTTGTTCTTAAGGGCAGCACGGTAGCATTGTGGATAGCACAATTGCTTCACAGCTCCAGGGTCCCAGGTTCGATTCCGACTTGGGTCACTGTCTGTGCGGAGTCTGCACGTCCTCCCCGTGTCTGCGTGGGTTTCCTCCGGGTGCTCCGGTTTCCTCCCACAGTCCAAAGATGTGCAGGTTAGGTGAATTGGCCAATGATAAATTGCCCTTAATGTCCAAATTGCCCTTGGTGTTGGGTGGAGGTGTTGAGTTTGGGTAGGGTGCTCTTTCCACGAGCCGGTGCAGCCTCAAAGGGCCGAATGGCCACCTTCTGCACTGTAAATTCAATGATAATCTATGATAAATCTAGGACAAAGGTTCGGCACAACATCGTGGGCCGAAGGGCCTGTTCTGTGCTGTATTTTCTATGTTCTATGTTCTATGTCACACGATACTCTGTATTAGCCCACTGGTCAATCAGAGGGATGTGTATTGTTCTTTGTGTTGCTTATTTCAGGATGGTTAGCGTAGTGTTCCCAAAGACCACAAAACAGCTTTAACTTAAACAAAGCTATAAATTTATTAACACTACTAACTTGGATTTGACACGTACTCCTCAAGAATACACAGTTGATGCGACTTCCGGTGGTGGCTGTGAGGGAGTAAGTCGCGCATTTGGTGGCTCTCGCTCCGGTCAGACTTTTAGACCTTTTCCCCTGACCGATGGTGGTCAGGTTCCATAGGTTTGTGGACAAGGAGCGGGTCCTACAATGGGCCAAGAACACGAAGAGCTGCTTATCGAACAACAGTGTCCTGCGCATCTATCAGGATCTGAGCCAGGAGGTGGCCAGAAGGAGGGCAGCCTACAGACAAATGAAAGAGATCCTTTTTAAAAAGAAGGTCAAGTTCGGGCTACTTTTTCCGGCGCGGCTTTGTGTCACAGACCGGGAACAGCAACATTGTTTTGACGACCCGGAGGAAGCGATGGACTTCGCTAAGGGGCATGGACTGGTGCCGAACTGAGGACTCATGGACTCAAGTTAGAGTGTTTCAAGGGATGTTTGCATTTGTTTGTGGACTGCCCTTCGTTTTAGCGATGTCGTTCGGCATGTTCTTTCACTCAGAATTTGGGGTGTTCTTGTGTTTGTTTTTGCCTGTTTGAAAGTTTTAAAGTTAAAGCCAAAGTCATAGTTAAAGGTTAAGTTATTGGGTGCTGGGGGGCTGTACGGGTGCTGCCAAGAGGTGGACCAGGGGGGGCATGGCACATGGACAGGGGGTGGGCCCAGGAAGGGGGATGGCTGATCGGCACGGGGGGGGGGGTGCAGGGTGCCCTCCAACCAGGCTGATCACCTGGAATGTTTGAGGGTTAAATGGGCCGGTCAAGAGGGCACGTGTGTTCGTGCACTTACGGACTCTGAAGGCGGATGTAATGTGTTGCTGCAGGCGACACATTGAGAGTGGCGGACCAGATTAGATTACGGAAGGGCTGGGTTAGCCAGGTCTTCCATTCGGGGCTTGACGCTAAGACCAGAGGAGTCGCGATCATGATTAACAAACGGGTTCAATTTGAGGCGGACAGCACAGTTGCGGATGGGGGTGGTAGATTTCTCATGGTCCGGGGTAAGCTTGAGGGGGTGAGGGTGGTCCTAGTGAATGTTTACGCTCCAAACTGGGATGATGTAGATTTCATCAAAAGGCTGCTGGGGAAAATCCCCGACTTGGATTCGCACAAGCTGATTATGGGTGGGGACTTTAATACAGTCCTTGATCCCGACCTGGATCGGTCGTGCTCCAGAACGGGCAGGGTCCCGGCAATGGCAGGGGAACTGAGGGGGTTCATGGAACAAATGAGAGGGGGGGGGGTAGACCCCTGGAGAATCAGTCGGCCGACGAGGAAGGAGTTTTCGTTCTATTCACATGTTCACAAGGCTTATTCTCGTATTGACTTCTTTATTATGAGTAGGGACTTTTTGGAGGGGGTGAGGGATACAGAATACTCGGCGATCACTATTTCGGACCATGCTCCACATTGGGTCGATCTGCAGGTCTGCAAAGAACGTTACCAGCGCCCACAATGGAGGAGAGAGGTGGGATTGTTGGCAGATGAGTGTGTGTGTGAGAGAGTGGGGAAATGCATGCAGAACTACCTGCAGGTCAACGATACAGGGGAAGTCTCAGCAGCGGTGCTCTGGGAGGCGCTGAAGGCGGTTGTGAGAGGGGAACTGATCTCAATCCGAGCCCATAGGGACAGAACGGACAGGGCGGAGGTGGACAGACTGGTTCAGGAGATGATACGGACGGACAGGGAATATGTGGAGTCCCCGAGGGCAGAGCTACTTAGGGAACGACGGAGACTGCAGGCGGAGCTGGGGGCGCTATCCACTGGGAAGGCCGTAGAGCAGTTCAGAAAGGCAAGGGGCACGGTGTATGAGTATGGGGAGAAAGCCAGCAGAATGATTGCACAGCAACTTAGGAAGCGGGAGGCGGCCAGGGAAATAGGGACAGTAGTGGGCAGAGCAGGGAATTGGGTTGAAGACCCGGCAGGATTGAACAGGGTATTCAGGGACTTTTACAGCAAGCTGTATACCTCGGAACCCCCCACGGGGCCAGCGGGGATGAGGCGCTTCTTAGATGGGCTGACCTTCCCAAAGGTGGGCAGGGGGGATGGTCGAAGGGCTGGGGTCCCCGATTAGGGCTGAAGAAGTAATGGGGGGCCTGAAGGCCATGCAGTCGGGTAAAGCCGCGGGGCCGGACAGGTATCCAGTGGAGTTCTACAAAAAGTTCTCGGGGATAGTGGGGCTGGTTAGCGTGTTTAACGAAGCGAGGGACAGGGTGTTACTCCCAACGATGTCGCAAGCCACCATCTCGCTGATATTAAAACGGGATAAAGATCCGGAAGCCTGTAGGCCAATCTCATTGATTAATGTTGACGCTAAACTGCTGGCCAAGATCCTGGCGTCCAGAATCGAAGACTGTGTACCGGATGTGATTGTGGAGGACCAAACGGAGTTTGTAAAGGGCAGGCAGCTGGTAGCCAACCTAAGAAGACTACTCAATGTGATTATGATGCCCCCGGAGGGCAGAGAGGTGGAGGTAGTGGTGGCAATGGATACCGATAAGGCTTTTGACCGGGTGGAGTGGGATTATTTATGGGAGGTGCTAGGACGGTTTGGGTTTGGGGAAGGCTTTGTGGACTGGGTTAGACTGCTATATCAGGCCCCGGAGGCTAGTGTAAAGATGGACAGGATGACATCTGAGTATTTTCGACTATACCGTGGGACAAGGCAGGGATGCCCCCTCTCTCCATTGCTGTTTGCATTGGTCATAGAACCGCTGGCAATTGCTCTGAGAGCGGCAAGGGGATGGAAGGGAATGGTCAGGGGGTGGGGGGTTGGAACACAAGGTCTCGCTCTACGCGGATGACCTGCTTTTGTACGTGTCGGATCCAGTGGCAGGGATGGACTGGATTATGGAAAGCCTCGGGGAATTTGGCCGGTTTTCGGGGTACAAGTTGAACATGGCAAAGAGCGAGATGTTTGTGGTGCAGGCGAAGGGTCAGGAGAATAGGCTGAGGGAGCTACCATTTAGGCTGGTTGGGGAAAGTTTTAGGTATTTAGGGATACAAGTGGCGCGGGACTGGGGCAGGATGCATCAGTTGAACTTGTCTAGGCTGGTGGAGAAAATGAGGAGCGAGTTTCGGAGATGGGATGCGCTCCCGCTGTCACTAGCGGGGAGAGTACAGACGGTGAAGATGACGATCCTCCCGAGATTCCTGTTTATTTTTCAATGAATCCCTATTTTCATTCCGCGGTCCTTCTTTAAAAGGATCAATAAAATCATTCTGGGATTTGTTTGGGCGGGGATGTCCCCGCGGGTAAAGAAGGGGATGCTGGAGCGGAACCGTAGCGAGGGGGGACTGGCGATGCCGAACCTCAGCAACTACTACTGGGCGGCTAACATAGCCATAAGGAAATGGATGGTGGGTACGGTGTCGGTTTGGGAGCGGGTGGAGACTGCTTCGTGCATGGGGCACCAGCTTGGCAGCCCTGGTCACGGCTCCTCTGCCGCTCCCGCCAGCCAGTACTCCACCAGCCCTATAGTGGTGGCGGCTCTGCGGATTTGGGGCAAATGGAGGAAGCACGCGGGGGAAGTGGGAGCGTCGGTCTGGTCCCCAATATGCGACAACCACCGATTTATCCCGGGGAAGATGGACGGCGGGATTCGAGCGTGGTGGAGGGCGGGGGTGGGAAGGGTGGGCGACTTGTTCCTGGAAGGGAGCTTCGCGAGCATGAGGGCGCTGGAGGAGAAGTTCGGGCTGGCAAGGGGAAATGACTTTCGGCACTTGCAAGTGCGGGATTTCGTACGTAGACAGGTCCCGTCCTTTCTACGCCTTCCACCAAGGGGGATCCAGGACAGGGTTGTTTCCAGGGGAGAGGTAGGAGAGGGGAGAGTCTCGGATATTTATAAGGAGCTTATGGGAGCGGAGGACACAGGGACCGAGGAACTGAAACTCAAGTGGGAGGAGGAGCTTGGTGGGGAGTTGGAGGGAGGCGTATGGGCAGACGCTCTGAGGAGGGCAAATGCAACCGCAACATGTGCCAGACTCGGCCTGATTCAGTTCAAGGCAGTTCACCGGGCCCACATGACGGTGGCCCGGATGAGTAAATTCTTTGGGCTGGAGGACAAGTGTGCGAAATGTGCGGGAGGACCAGCGAACAATGTCCACATGTTCTGTGCGTGCCCAAAACTCAGGGGGTACTGGCAGGGATTTGCGGACGCCTTGTCCCGGGTCCTGAAAACAAGGGTGGCGATGAATCCAGAGGTGGCGATTTTTGGGGTGTCGGAGGACCCGGGAGTCCAGGAGGGGGTAGAGGCCGACGTTGTGGCCTTTGCTTCCCTGGTAGCCCGGCGACGAATACTGTTGGCCTGGAGGGACTCAAAGCCCCCAAAGACCGAAGTATGGCTGTCGGGCATGGCAAGCTTTCTTGGCTTGGAAAAAAATCAAGTTCGCCTTACGAGGATCACTATCGGGGTTCGCACGGACGTGGCAAGCATTCATCGACTTCTTCGCGGGGAACTGTTCATCAGCCGGGCGGGGGGGGTTGGGGGGGGGGGGGGGGGTGGCGGTGCGTGGGAGGGGGGTAGAATAGTGTAGAATAGGGGGGAAGAATAGGATGGTCTATTTGCGAGAGAGGAACTGTTATTTGCACTGTATTTTTGCAATTGATATTTGCACACTAATGTATATTGGTACTGTTTACAATGCCAAAAATACCTCAATAAAATTGTTTGATAAAAAAAAAGAATACACAGTTGATTAATAACATCTAAGCTACACTCGTCTACAGCTAATCTCACTACTGGTTTAAACAATGATCTGCCCTCACTTACACTATCTGTACTTCTGACTCTTAATAACTAACTCCTGCACACTCTCCCAGGTTCTCCCACAAGACTTAGCTTTACTGCCTTATATAATTGTGATGTGGAGATGCCGGCGTTGGACTGGGGTGAGCACAGTAAGAAGTCTTACAACACCAGGTTAAAGTCCAACGGGTTTGTTTCGATGTCACTAGCTTTCGGAGCGCTGCTCCTTCCTCAGGTGACTGAAGAGGTATGTTCCAGAAACATATATATAGACAGATTCAAAGATGCCAGACAATGCTTTGAATACGAGCATTAGCAGGTGATTAAATCTTTACAGATCCAGAGATGGGGTAACCCCAGGTTAAAGAGGTGTGAATTGTGTCAAGCCAGGACAGTTGGTAGGATGCCGCAGGCCCGATGGTGGGGGATGAATGTAATGCGACATGAATCCCAGG
This sequence comes from Scyliorhinus torazame, assembly GCF_047496885.1. Classification (NCBI taxonomy): domain Eukaryota; kingdom Metazoa; phylum Chordata; class Chondrichthyes; order Carcharhiniformes; family Scyliorhinidae; genus Scyliorhinus; species Scyliorhinus torazame. Next base: position 79,266,831 of record NC_092707.1, read on the forward strand.
TCCCGGTTGAGGCCGCACTCATGTGTACGGAACTTGGCTATAAGTTTCTGCTCGGCGATTCTGCGTTGTCGCGCGTCCTGAAGGCAGCCTTGGAGAACGCTTACCCGGAGATCAGAGGCTGAATGCCCTTGACTGCTGAAGTGTTCCCCAACTGGAAGGGAACATTCCTGCCTGGTGATTGTCACGCGATGTCCGTTCATTCGTTGTCGCAGCGTCTGCATGATCTTTCCAATGTACCACGCTTCGGGACATCCTTTCCTGCAGCGTATAAGGTAGACAACTTTGGCCGAGTCGCATGAGTATGTACCGCGTACCTGGTGGGTGGTGTTCTCACGTGTAATAGTGGTATCCATGTCGATGATCTGGCACCTCTTGCAGAGATTGCCATGGCAGGGTTGTGTGGTGTCGTGGTCACTGTTCTGAAGGCTGGGTAGTTTGCTGCAAACAATGGTTTGTCTGAGGTTGCGTGTTTGTTTGAAGGCAAGTAGTGGGGGTGTGGGGATGACCTTGGCAAGATGTTCATCTTCATCGATGATGTGTTGAAAGCTGTGAAGAAGATGTCGTAGTCCGGGAAAGTACTGGACGACGAAGGGTATTCTGTCGGTTGTGTCCCATGTTTGTCTTCTGAGGAGGTTGGTGCGTTTTTTTGCTGTGGCGCGTTGGAACTGTCGATCGATGAGTCGAGCACCATATCCCGTTCGGACGAGGGCATCTTTCAACGTCTGTAGATGTCTGTTACGCTCCTCCTCATCTGAGCAGATCCTGTGTATATGGAGAGCTTGTCCATAGGGGATGGCTTCTTTAATGTGTTTGGGTGGAAGCTGGAGAAGTGGAGCATCGTGAGGTTATCCGTGGGTTTGCGGTAAAGTGAAGTGCTTGAGGTGACCGTCCTTGATGGAGACAAGTGTGTCCAAGAATGCAACTGATTTTGGAGAGTAGTCCATGGTGAATCTGATGGTTGGATGGAACCTATTGATGCAATTGTGTAGTCGTTTCAGTGATTCTTCGCCGTGGGTCCAAAGGAAAAAAATGTCATCGATGTATCTGGTGTATAACATCGGTTGAAGGTCCTGTGCGGTGAGTAGGTCTTGTTCAAACTTGTGCATGAAGATGTTGCCGTATTGGGGTGCGAATTTGGTCCCCATGGCTGTGCGCATCGAATGTCTCAGGATCCGTTGAGTGTGCCAGGATGAAGGCGTCATGTACACTGCCTGGATATTAAATGCAGATGTGCATGATGAGCAGCTGGCGGTCACACACCAGCTGCACATTCATTGAGCGGTATGCATTTCGGTTTGTGAAGGCCATCCCCTCAAGCCGTGGTACTTGCAGGGGGACATTTGCCCGTTGATCACCCCCAAGCCTGGGGCATCCCCATGATGGCAGCGATTCACCCTGCCCGGGAAACCTGGTGGGCTCGGTCCATATTCAGCTTGATGTATTGTGCCACCCGAGCATACAGGGCCGTCATCATGGCACAGTGCAGCTGTGCACGGAGGTCTGTGAGATCCCAAACAGGTCCCCACTCAGTGCCTGTAAGGACCCCGTCAGGTAGACGTTCAGAGCGAGTGTCACCTTATTGGCCACTGGGAGAGGGTGTCCTCCTCCATATTTTTAGGTGCACCATGATGTGGCAGAGATGTCACACAATTCCCCTACTCAGGTCCTCGAATGACAGGCACTGCCAGTACACATGAGGCTTGATGCGGCATCACCTTCCCACCTCCTCCTCGGCCTGTTGGATGGCCGGCTGTCTATCCACACCATCTGGCCCCTGCTCCTCTGGGGAAGGCCCCTTTGCTGCAGGGTCCTCCCCAAGCAGCTCCTGCTCGTATTGCCGCAGAACATCCGCCAGGGCTGTGGCAGCTTGGCAGACGGCAACTATTCCTGGTAGGATACCGAAATCTATTCTCTGTCGGGGGATGTTAACATGGCGAGTACTCCCATGCCACCCAGGTCCAACAGGCTACACGGTGGCCCTGCACTCCAGCCTCTGCCCCACATGTCCCCCTAATCCCCTCCCCTCCAATCCCCACCCGCACCCCAGTCAGACCACCGGATACTTCGGCCTCAGCAGGGCCCCCCTGGCCCCGTTGGTGTCTGGCACCGGGAGGGGAGGGGTGTGGCCTCTGACCCTGGCATCCGTCCCTGCTGGCATAGGCACCGGTCGCACGAAAAGTGAGGTTGAAAAAATGGTTCCAGTTTTCCTGAAGACTGATTCATGGCTGCAACACAGAATAAGTTCACTTAAATCACTTTATTTATTTAGTGCGGTGTCATTTAATAGTGTCGGGAATATCACAGCGATCTTTCATATCAGCCTCGCAATTCATGCTTGACAAACCATCAGTCTGTTCCAGGCACAGGTTGCACTACTGGATAAAGAGAACAAAGTTCGGTCAGTCAATATCATTTATTTTGATGTCAAATAGGGTTTCAGTAGGAATTTAGACTTTTCTTCAATAGAAAGTCATATGTTGTGATCCTTATTCAGGGAAACAAGCAGTTGATCAGAAAAATGCAGTTCGAACAATCTGATTGTTTTCAAACAGGGTGGATTTTTTTTAAATAAGTGACAATTTTCTTTTAGTTCTGCTTCCATTTTGACACATTGTTCATTTTCAAGTTGCGGACCAGATGCATATTGCAATGTATTTTCCAGCTTCAGGGACAAATGTGTGGAAAATCCTGTAAGCTCTAGCTTTCGTCAAAAAAAACTGGATAAAAGATTCCTTTTTATCCTCTTGCTTAAGGGCTTTAAGTAAGATGAGCTGGCCAGCTTCTCTATAGACAGTGAGAGCCCAGGATCACAAATGATGCAACAAGCCCTTGCATTTATACAACACAACAGCCAATGGAGTATTTCTGACGGTGGCAGGACAGGGAGTGCAGTTAATAAAGCATATAGTATTCTGGGCTTTATTAATAGGGGCAATAGAATGCCAGAGCAATGAGGTTATGCTGAACTAAGTTGGCTGGATGGCTTGTTTGTGATGTGGAAGCGATGCAAACAGAACAGGTTCAATTCCCGTACCAGCTGGCGTTATTCATGAAGGCCCCACCTTCTCAACCTTGCCCCTCGCCTAAGGGGCGAGATTCTCCACTCCCGCGCCGGTTGGGAGAATCGCCTGGGCCGCCAAAATTTCCCGGGATGCCGGTCCGATGCCCTCCCACGATTCTCCCAAGCGGCGGGAACGGCCCCGTCGAGTTCCGCGGGCCGCAGGCCGGAGAATCGACGGAAATACCCAAAATGGCGATTCTCCGGCACCCCCGCTATTCTCAGGCCCCGATGGGCCGAGCGGCCAGGCCAAAACGGCGGGTTCCCCCCAGCGCCGTCCATACCTGGTCGCTGCCGTCGGAAACAGCGCGGGAATGCTGGGGGGGGGCGGCCTAGGGGGGGGGGGAGGGGGGATCCTGCACCGGGGGGGTACCTCAAATGTGGCATGGCCCTCGATCGGTGCCCACCGATTGTCGGGCCGTCCTCTCTGAAGGAGGACCTCCTTCTTTCCGCGGCCCCGCTAGATCTGTCCGCCATCTTCTTGCGGGGCGGACTCAGAGAGGACGGCAACCACGCATGCGAAGCTGGCGCCGGCCAACCCGCGCTTTACGCGGCGACAAGGCCTGGTGCGTGTAGATGACGCGGCCCCGATCCTAGCCCATTGTCGGGGCCTGAATCGGCCAGGATGGGGGCCGTTTCGCGCCGTCGTGAACCTCGACGGCGTTCACGACGGCGTGGGCACTTCGGCGCGGGAGTGGAGAATCCCGCCCAAGGTGTTGGTGGTCCTCAGGTTAAATCACCACCAGTCAGCTATCTCTCAAAAGGGGAGCATAGCTTCTGGTATTCAGGGACTACGGCGACTTTCATTACCTGGGGGCTGGTTCAGCTCAGTTAGCTGGACAACTGGTTTGTGATGGAGAGCGAGGCTAGCAACGTGGGTGGGTTCAATTCCCGAACCGGCCGAGGTTATTCCTGAAGGCTCCGCCTTCTCAACCTTGCCCCTCACCGTGTTGGTTATCCTCAAGTTAAATCACCACCAGTGAGCTCTCCCCTCAAAGGAAAAGCAGCCTATGGTCATCAGGGATGATGACAACTTTACAAAACATTAGTTAGATCTCAGCTGGAATATTGTGCACAGTTCTGGGCGCCGCACTATAGGATGGATGCGAATGCATTGGAAAGGTATACAAGGATGATTCCAGGGATAGGAGACTTCATTTATGAGGATAGATTGGAGACATTGGGACTGTTCTTGGAGTGAAGAGGGTGAAGAGGAGATGTGGGGTCTGGACAGAGTAGATAAGGAGAAACTGTTGATGCTCGTAAATGGGTCAAGAAAGAGAGTGCACAGATTTAAGATGATTTGCAAAGGAAGCAAATGTAATGCGGGAGAAAACTTCTACACGTCTGGAATGCACTAGCTGGAAATGTGGTGGAGACGGGGTCAATTGAGGTACTGAAGAGGCCATTAGATGATTACTTGAATAGAAACAATGTGCAGGGATGCAGGGAAAAAGCAGCGGAATGGCATTTAGTTGTATTTCTCAGTTGGAGACCAGGTGCAGACAGGTCGGGATTCTCTGATCTGGATTCACCCTACCGCCGATGCCAGCGAGAACGAACAATTTGACGCTCAGCCAAAACTCCATTCATTGCACAGGACTGGAGAATCCGGCTGGCATGACCTATTATGGTCTTCGATGGGAAATGAGGTGCAATTCCCATTGAGTGGATCGGCATGATCCAGATTGCAATTCACTTAGAAATGTTTTTGGAGCCAGCGGTGATTTGCACAGCGGGTCCCGAAGAAGTCAGCACAGTCGGATTCTCAGAGATCAGAGTGCCATTTGTAAAGGGCGCCCCAATCTCAGAATAACATTCCACCTACCCTCTAATTGCTGGCAAGGCCCCATTCAATCTTTGGCAAACCCACTACCCCCGAATCACTAGAAAGCCCCCCCCAATCACTGGCAACCCCCCCCCCCCACAAATTACAGGAAGGTCCCTTTCCAAGTGAGTGTCACCCTGCTATGGGTTCACCAAAGACCCCTCGCCCTTCATGCCTTCCCTTAGTCACTGTACAGGCCCCATCCATTGGCAGTGCCAACCAGGCACTTCCCACTGGCACCTTGGCAGTGGCAACCTCACCAGCATTCCAAGGGCATCACTCAGACAGAGCACGTAGTCTTTCCAGGAAGGGCTTCAGAACAGAGGAAAACCAAGCAGGAAAAAAACATTCAGTCAAAGCACTTGGTCTTCCTCGGAAGGACTTCAGAAGAGAGGAAACCCTAGGAGAGAAAACAATCTGTGGTTAGAAACAACACCTGCACAAAAGAGGAAACATTTCAGAGTTAATGGTCTGTGAAGAGCTATAAAATCAAGCAAAACTTCAATCTCAGCTTTGAAATTGGCTGAACCTGTTGAAGAAGAGGCTTGTAAAAGGTAATGGACTATGAAATGGAATGTAAACAATGCAGTTCAAAGCTTTTAGGCTTCTCAGCAATCCCAGAGGCTTGAAAAAGTTAAATGGGAATGAAATTGAATGTGAAAAAAGAACTTCAAAGGTTTCCAACATATCAAAGGGAAGATTTTTACCTTCATCTGGCAGATCTGCTGCCTCACAGCGCCAGGGACCTGGGTTCAATTCTGGCCTTGGGTGACTGCCTGTATGGAGTTTGCGCATTTTTCCAATGTCTGCATGGGTTTATTCTGGATACTCCGGTTCCTCCTGGATATGGCCATGTTAAATTGCCCCTTAGTGTCCAAGCATTAGGTGGGGTGATGGGGTTGGAGGGGAAGTGGGTCTAGGTAGGGTGCTTTTTCAGAGGGTTGGTGCAAATTTGATGGGTCGAACAGCATCCTTCTGAACTGTAGGGATTCTATGATTCTATTCTATGATCATTGAACTTGACATCCTGGGAGAGAGTTCAAAGGTTTTCCAAGCTACTGAGCTACAAGCTCCAATGCAATCACGTCCTTCCTATAATGTGGTGACCAGAATAGTACAGAGTACTCCAGTTAGGGTGCTCAAGAGTTACAAGTTAGCTAGGAAGGACCTAAAGAGAGAGCTAAGAAGAGCCAGGAGGGGACATAAGAAGTCTTTGGCAGGTAGGATCAAGGATAACCCTAAAGCTTTCTATAGATATGTCAGGAATAAACGAATGACTAGGGTAAGAGTAGGGCCAGTCAAGGACAGTAGTGGGAAGTTGTGCTTGGAGTCCGAAGAGATAGGAGAGGTGCTAAATGAATATTTTTCGTCAGTATTCACATCTGAAAAAGACAATGTTGTCGAGGAGAATACTGAAATTAAGGCTGCTAGACTAGAAGGGCTTGAGGTTCATGAGGAGGAGGTGTTAGCAATCCTGGAAAGTGTGAAAATAGATAAGTCCCCTGGGCCGGATGGGATTTATCCTAGGATTCTCTGGGAAGCTAGGGAGGAGATTGCTGAGCCTTTGGCTTTGATCTTTAAGTCATCTTTGTCTGCAGGAACAGTGCCAGAAGACTGGAGGATAGCAAATGTTGTCCCCTTGTTCAAGAAGGGGAGTAGAGACAACCCAGGTAACTATAGACCAGTGAGCCTTACTTCTGTTGTGGGCAAAATCTTGGCAAGGTTTATAAGAGATAGGATGTATAATCATCTGGAAAGGAATAATTTGATTAGAGATAGTCAACACGGTTTTGTGAAGGGTAGGTCGTGCCTCACAAACCTTATTGAGTTCTTTGAGAAGGTGACCAAACAGGTGGATGAGGGTAAAGCAGTTGATGTGGTGTATATGGATTTCAGTAAAGCGTTTGATAAGGTTCCCCACAGTAGGCTACTACAGAAAATACAGAGGCATGGGATTCAGGGTGATTTAGCTGTTTGGATCAGAAATTGGCTAGCTGGAAGAAGACAAAGGGTGGTGGTTGATGGGAAATGTTCAGACTGGAGTCCAGTTACTAGTGGTGTACCACAAGGACCTGTTTTGGGGCCACTGCTGTTTGTCATTTTTATAAATATCTGGAGGAGGGCGTAGAAGGATGGGTGAGTAAATTTGCAGATGACACTAAAGTCGGTGGAGTTGTGGACAGTGGGGAAGGATGTTACAAGTTACAGAGGGACATAGATAAGCTGCAGCGCTGGGCTGAGAGGTGGCAAATGAAGTTTAATGCAGAAAAGTGTGAGGTGATTCATTTTGGAAGGAATAACAGGAAGACAGAGTACTGGGCTAATGGTAAGATTCTTGGCAGTGTGGATGAGCAGAGAGATCTCGGTGTCCATGTACATAGATCCCAGAAAGTTGCCACCCAGGTTGAGAGGGTTGTTAAGAAGGCGTACGGTGTGTTAGCTTTTATTGGTAGAGGGATTGAGTTTCGGAGCCATGAGGTCATGTTGCAGCTGTACAAAACTCTGGTGCGGCCGCATTTGGAGTATTGCATGGAATTCTGGTCGCCGCATTATAGGAAGGATGTGGAAGCATTGGAAAGGGTGCAGAGGAGATTTACCAGAATGTTGCCTGGTATGGAGGGAAGATCTTATGAAGAAGGGCTGAGGGACTTGAGGCTGTTTTCGTTAGGGAGAAAAAGTTTAAGAGGTGACTTAATTGAGGCATACAAGATGATGAGGATCGGATAGGGAGGACAGTGAGAGCCTTTTCCCTCAGATGGTGATGTCTAGCACATAGCTTTAAATTGAGGGGAGATAGATATAGGACAGATATCAGAGGTAGGTTCTTTGCTCAGAGAGTAGTAAGGGCATGGAATGCCCTGCCTGCAACATAGTGGACTAAGGGCATTCAAATGATCATTGGGTAGACATATGGACGATAAGGGAATAGTGTAGATGGGCTTTAGAGTGGTTTCACAGGTCGGCGCAACATCGAGGGCCGAAGGACCTGTACAGCGCTGTAATGTTCTATGTTCTATGTTCCAGCTCTGGCCTCACCAAAGTTCCATACAATTCCAACATGACCCCCTGCTTTTGTGATCTATGCCTCGATTGATAAACGCAAGTGTCCCATATGCCTTTTTCACCACCCTATTAACCTGCCCTTCTGCCTTAAGAGAACTATGAACAAACACGGCAGCATCCCTTTGTTCCTCGGTACTTCCCAGTGTCAGGCCAATCTATCTAATGAGATTGAAGTGGATGCTAATGAGTTCTGGTCAAAACGGCGAGAACCTGATTTTGCCAGGGGGAGCATGCAGGGGAGACTCACAGTGGATTTGATACCCACCGAGAATCCTGTTTTGAGCCTCCTACCCGACTCAATGGGCCAGTGAGAATCCCGGCTAGGCCTAACTGCCCCAGAGGATCACCTCCCAATGGGTCAAATGGCCTCCGTTTGTGCCATAACAATTCTGTGATTCTGTGAATGTCATTGTAGTAGCAAAGGGGAACACAACAACCACATTTGTGTTGAGAAAGACCCACAAATAGCACTGGGTGACTATGTAATCCCCTTCTTGTGGCTGCTAAAAGAATTCCAACGTGACCCAGGATAAATTCCTCTAATTTTCTTCAAATGGATTTTTAAAATCCACCTGAGAGTGTATGCACGGCCGTGATGTAACATTTCATCAGAGATGCGGCACTTTCAACCCTCAGTACAGCACTGAGGCCTCATCTGCCCTAGGTAATAGCTTCAAATCTTTGGAGTGTATTTATAATCTACAATCTGAGTTAGAGATAAGGGGAGTTTCTAACTGAGCCAAGGCTGACCTTACAGGGCAGGGCCTATGAGGCACCAACTATCAAGCTCAGCAGTCCAATTGGTGGCTGGTAACGGGCAAAGCTATTAGGCAGGACATGTTGTTTTGAGGCAGAGTAATGCATGGATAACCTCTCTCTGCACTGTATCCTTACTGTACTTAACCTTGGCTTGCTTCAGGCAAAACGAAAGGGAGGAAGATTCTGTTTACAAGCACCTTTACTCCTTCATTTGCTGAGGTCAATATGTCCACCCCAGCAAAATATTTAGCAGCTTTTACTCTGTTTCTGAAAAATAGTGACAAACCCCAACACTGGACTTAGCTTGGTTCACATTAAAAAAAATACAGTTTGGTCAAAATTAAGTGTGACTAACCTGAAAAACTAATAGGTTATATTGTCGTGCTTCATACCTCCGCTAAGAAGAATAATTTCCATCGAGTAAAATAACACATTTGTTCATCGAAATCATAGAAATCATAGAATCCCGATAATGCAGAAGGATGCCATTCAGCCCATCGAGTCTACACCACTCCTTTGAAAGAGCACCCTACCTAGGCCCACTCCCCAAACCTATCCCTATAACCCATAATCCCACCTAATCTTTGGACACTAAGGGACAATTCAGATTGGCCAATCCATCTGACATGCATATCTCCAGCCTCGGAACCCGATTCAAATCTCCAGCTGCAGTTTGGCCTCCCACGTGGTTGGTGACATGGAGTGATAATCATCCAAAGAGCCTAAAACTATAAGAGAGAGAGAGTAATAACTTAAATGGTATAAGTCTGCTGATATTTGCAGTTGGTTCTAAAATAAAAATACGTGAGTTAGTCATTTTCTTATTCCAAAAAATCTCCTATTGCTCTTCTCAATGGTCTGTCAGTTACTCAAATCTTACATTTTATTTTAAATTAATTTTTGCTTGGGGGACTCAGGCAAACTTGATGCATGGCTACATGCAGTTGCACCATTATTTCCATCCAGTTATTGTAGAGTTTTGTTCTGGTGGGTAAGAAGCACGTCGATGTCATGCAAATTGTCAGAGTCATATTCTCTTTAATGAATAACTGTATTCAAATGTACCGAATTAAAGGCCAAGGGCCAGGCAGAGGATAACATTGAGGATGACCCATAATGTGTATGAGGGTATTGATCCAGACAGAACCGACATCTTAGCTGTGCAGTCATTGAACTTAATTATTATCAAGGAATTCTGTCGCCCAAAGTGATGGTAATAAACAGGTATCGAGTGTGACAAGGAACATAATGAACATATTTTCTGTCAAACGGGATTGTTCCTGACTTTTCTCTGCAACTCTGACAGCAAGCTGGTGTAGCCATCTAGGATGGCCACCTGCAAAGGACCATGGGAATTATGGCCCACCCAGGACTCAGACAGATACACAGTCTATGTGTATCGAAAACACAAGTAACCAGGCCTGATTGAAACCCCCGCTCGTTTGCATTTTAATGGCACATTTTCCCAGGACAATAGAACTCCAATCAAGCAACCGGTACAGCCACAGACTGATCGGCGCCACTCCCCTAACTCAGAAAGCACAACTGCCAAGGTTAATGACCGCTAAAGACCCGCCCAGGTACCAAGGCACCCGCCCCTTTATTGGCCGAAATCGAAGACAGTGATCAGAGCCCTGTCGAACTATTGGGTCCAAGGTTAAGAACCGCCCCAAAGAGCGCAAAGTCCCAGAGGGATAAAAGAGGACACAGCCATGTGTTCTGTCTCTTTTGGATCCAGCCTGTGCCAACCCAATCGTAGCAGGAACAGACAACCAAGTTCAAGACCAATGATCAATACCTGACGGATGAGCCCAGCAGAGACAGAGCCACTTCCTTCGAACCAGCCAAATGAAATCCAGATAAAGGCCTTATCCATTTGCACAGTGCCTGTTGCCCTGAAGTTAAGTATAGGTCATTATAGCTGATTGGTGTAGTTTAATTTGTAGTAGATATTGTGTTTGCATGTCAAGATAACGCTTGTGTTTGTAAATAAACCATGTTTTGAACTAACTAACTGGTTGTGTGGTCATTTGATCGATATAAGGGAAGGCTTCACCAACATTATTGTAGAGCAACACAGGAGAGTTCTCAGCATGCTGTCCCACTTGGATACTTGCTGGAATTGCTTTTGCATGCCAAAGTTACTGCAAGAACCTTTTAAGAATTCCCTGTCCTCGGTTAGCCATTATTTTTTCGGTTTCTTTCCTGGTTTCTTTGCTCCTTTTGTTTTATATCCCAATAAATTTGTCTTAAAAATATCTCAGATATTTGAAGTAATCACAGGAAAATAGTAACAGGGTTGTTTTCCCCTTGTGGGATAGCCTAGGGCCAGAGAGCATAATCTCAGAGTAAGAGGTCGTCCATTTAAGACGGAGATGAGGAGGAATTTCTTCTCTTCGAGAGCAGTGAATCTGCGGAATTCATTACCGCAGAGGGCTGAAAATGCTGGGTCAAGAATTATGTTCAAGGCTGAGATAGACAGATTTTAAATCAGTAAGGAAATCGAGATTCATGGGGATAAGGTGGGAAAGTGGAGTCAGTCACAATCTCATTGAATGGCGGAGCAGACTCGATGGGCCAAATGGCCTACTTCTGCTCCCACGTCTTCTGGTCCAACAGGCACAAGAAAAAGTACTCTTATAGTGCAAATATTCGCCCCAGCTCAGAGAGTAACATGTCATCTATCCACACATCCCAGTGTATGCTACTCCTTTGATAGGCAATGATTTTCCTTTGAATGGCTGTTAAATTTGACCAGCAGTCATTAAAAAATTTCTGGCCTGCAATTTCCCACCCCAGAGCCAGGCTCAATGGTGACCAGGAGCAAGAATTAATTACAATTGACTCCAGAAAGTCCTGGGGGGTCAGCCACTGGGATGCTGACTGAAGCCAAGTTTGCAAGCTCTGGGTCCTATGCTTTACTAGCAAGGCTACTGAAAAATTAACCACTAGCTTTGCCTATAGCTCAATAGAGTAAGTAAGAGAAAGATTGCTCTGAACTGAGATTAAACCATTAACATCGCTCTTTTTCTGATCTGTAAAAATCTCTGAATGAAATCCAAATATAATGATGTTAGCTTAATAGAAACATGTTCATCGACAAGTGTGACACAGTTCCATGCATTTCCATATGCATTTTAGATTTTGCCCCTTAGTTGCTTAGCTGTGAATATATTTGGTGCGATGCAATCTTGCTAAATGCAGAAGATCAAGCATTCGCAGAAATTAGGTACCTATCTGCATTACAGTCACTGCAAGTTCCCCCTCCCCCACCCACCCCCAACTAAGACAACTACTAGGCAGAGATGCAGAGCATCTGGGACTCAGACAGTGCACTGTGCTGCTTCACCGCCCCCCTTGCGGGCTTGTCTGTTCAGAGGAAGAGATACACTTTTGTGTTGGTGATGGCATGGGACCTTTGCTTAGATATAACTGCTGGGCAAATGAACCTTTTGCTCTCCCTAGTTTCACATAGAAGCACACATGTCGCACGCATCCATGGAGACTCACTGCAGCTGTCACTGCAGAATTTACTAAAGTTGCTAAAAGCTTGACAATATTAACTGAGAATTTTATCAATAAGATCACAAGAATTGAAGACTGCGAGGAAAATTGAGAAAATATTTGTCTCTGGAGGTGCACTTTTTCTTCAAAGGTGTGTGCTTGGAATGTTTTAGAAAATGCTGCCTGCCTGTCTTCTTTCTTCTTCTGATTCTAAAGGCCCACATGTCTCATGGTACTTTTCTACACAGTGAGTTATCTTGGCCTGAAATGTGATGACTGAAAGAGTGGTGGAAGCAAATTCAATAGTAATATTCAAGATGGAATTGGACATATGTTTGAAAAGGATATATTCACAGAGCTATCGGAAGGCACAAAGGAATGGGATGATTTAGATTGATCTTACAAACAGCTGACACCGGGACAATGGGCCGAAAGGCCTCCTTCAGTGCTGTAAGATTCCATGAAGGTGGCCTGTACATTACCATGAGTAGATGGCAATGATTAACATGACAAATAAAGCTGGAGCATCTTCAGCGGATTCTGGGCACAATTTACCGGCCCAGTCCTGCCGGAAGCGGGTTGGGATACGGTCGGTGGATCCCGGGAGAGGCCTCTTCCAGAATTCCCCAGGTTCAGAACAACTCGTGAGATCTAACGAGATCTCGTGAGACGTCGTGATCTGGATCCCACCCGCAATGGGCGGGACCCAGACTTGCAGAGTTAAGTGAGCTTAAAAGCTCACTTAACTCCGTTGATGCCAGATTGAACCGGATCCCTGCGTCTACCAGCCTCGCCGAGGAGATAACAGCCGGGTTCCGTTTAGCACTGGTCCCCACAAACGGCTCATTTAAATATGCTGATCTGGATCATGGCCAGTGAGAGTGAGATCCAGGTTGTGACGTCTCGTGATATTGCGTGGAATCTCGCGAGAAGTTTTGAGCTTAACGAATCTCACAGAATCACCGAATAATACAGAGCAGAAGAGACCCTTCAGCCCATCGAGTCTGCACCGATGCATGAAAGACCCTGAGCTGCCCACCTAACCCCACTTGCCAGCACTTGACCCATAGCCTCATCCAGATACTTTTTAAAGGATGTGAGGCATCCCGCCTCTACCACAATCCCAGGCGTTCTAGACCATCACTGCTCTCTGGGGAAAAAAGGTTTTTCCTCAAATCTCCCCTAAACCTCCCTCCCCTCACTTTGAACTTGTGTCCCCTCATAACTGACCCTTCAACTAAGGGGAACAGCTGCTTCCTTTCCACCCTGTCCATGTCCCTCATAGTCTTTTACACCTCAATCAGGTCACTCCTCAGTCTTCTCTGCTCCAGAGAAAACATCCCAAGCCTATCCAACCTCTCTTTATAACTTTTTAAAAATAAATTTTGTGTACCCAATTATTTTTTTTCCCATTAAGGGGCAATTTAGCATGGCCATTCAAACCTAACATGCACATCTTTTTGGGTTGCAGGGGTGAAACCCACACAGACACGGGGAGAATGTGCAAATTCCACACGGACAGTGGCTCAGGGCCGGGATTCAAACCCAGGTCCTCAGCGCCACAGTCCCAGAGCTAAACACTGCACCACCGTGGGCCCTCCTCCCTTTCCAACTTTCATGGTCCATTCCAGGCAAAATTCTGGTGAATCCTTTCTGCACCACCTCCAGTGCAATTACATCCTTCCTATAATGTGATGACCAGAATTGCACACAGAGGCCTCTCGCGAGATTCAACAGCTTCCTCCGGACACAAAGTCGGCCGCGACTAGGCCATTGAATCGTGCCTTTCAACGTTGATTGTTCCACTTAACGAGGCCTCATGGACTTCTCGCCGCAAATTAAGGCCCGCCAGCTGATTCACCGGGACAGTGTTCCCCAGCCACCTGCTAATAGTGCAGTTAAGCTGCAGTTGCTGAGACAACCCCTGTCAGCTTGCGACAATGGCTCCCAGGAGACCAGACCCAAGATTCTGGGAAGCTGACCTGGGGAGGCTGCTAGATGCAATGGAAGCCAGAAGGAATATCCTGTTCCCCCGAGGGTCCAGGCTCCTCCAGCCTTAGGGCAGCCAGTACTGCCTGGGATGCAGTGGTAGCAGCTATGAGCTAGGGGAGTGTGACCAGGAGGACTTGCCTTCAGTGCAGGAAGAAGGTCAATGACCTACACCAGGCAGCACGAGTGAGTAGAAACCATAGCCCCTCCCCGAGCGCTCTCCCCACCCCGCCACGTAAACATCTACCCCGCCTCCCTCAACCCCACAACCCTTCCTCTGCCCCTCCCCCTTCAACCCCCCCAACTCCTCCTTCACAACACCCCCTCCCACTACTGTGCACCACGCCTGTGGCTAACGATGCCCTCTCTGTGCCTTCTCAGGAAAAGCTCTCCCACAATTGCTGGAAGAGGGCCCAGACTGAGAGAGGTGTGCTGGACATAAGAATCATCACCACCTTCGAGGAGCAGGCCCTGGAAGTGTCCGGTGTAGCCGAAGGGAGAGCAGTCACCAAAGCGAAGGCTGGCCAATGCAGCAGAGGTGAGGAACAACCGAGCTTACCCAGAGGAACTGTTAAACGTGCGTTGTTATTGTCTTACTGACTGACCCCTCCCTTCCACGGACCACATATCCATTCTCCCACCGGTCCTCCAGCCGACGGTGTCGGCCGATCCGGGGCAGCTCCCTCTCCAGCCTCCCAGTAGACCAACTCGGAGGAGAGCCCCAAATATGCCACCTTGGCATAATAGTCATAGTCGCGGCACAGCTGTCATCCCCACCGTCCACCACCGCAGAAACACGCACCTCGGTGGGAAACGTTAGTGGTCAGGCTTCTGGGCACAATCTGGTGCGCACCACATAGCTGATGATGCACATCAGCTGGAGGCAGGAACCCCCAGACGAGAGCAGTCGGAAGTCTGCTGGATCCCAGGACCCAGCTACGTCCCAGCCTGATGCTGAGTCTGTGGAACAGGGTATCCTGGAGCTGATGGAGGCGTTATGGAGCACCTGTGATATTCAGTGGGAGATGTCAGCGACACTCCAGCAGGTCCATACCCGCTTGGAGGAGTCCCAGGGGCTATGGACACAGGAGATGTCGCCAGCAATGTGTGGCACCGAGGCCAACACTGCTGGAGTGGAGAACGCAGTCGAGAGTCTGGTGCATGACTTCGGCACCATTAGTGAAGGTGTCCAAGGCGTCGCACAGTCGGTGACGGCCATGGTTGAGGGTCTCGGCAGAATGTCCGACTCATTGCAGGATGTGACCCAGTACCAGGTTGACCTTGACGAGGTTCTGCGGGACATGTCCTACTCTCAGATGGGCATGGCCAAGGTGCTGCGGAGCTTGTCCCAGTCGCACGTGGGCATGGCTGAGGTGCTGCAGAGTATGTACCTGTCACTGAGGAGTATCGCGAAGGGTGTCGACATGATGGTGCAGACCATGGGGAGCCGCCAGGGCTGGCAGAGCCAGATGATGCAGGAGCAGCCGGAGCTTGTACCAGCTGCCCTCCATTCCAAGGTGAACGCCAGGGCACTATGGGCACCGAGCGAGAGCACAGAGTGCTGAGTGCCAACCCAGGCCAATCCCATGAAGTGGTGATGTTGGCCACCAGCTCCCCTGATGAGGCTGCGTCTCACAACCAGCACATGGGACAGGGTGGCACAGCTGTGCATGAGCCACCGACAAGTGAACCGGGGCCCTACAGTCTCAGAATCCCCAGAGGGCCCCTGCCAGGGGCATTGAAGGCCACGGGATGAGGTAAATAGCTGGCTGCCTCCACCTCTGATGTGCACTCTGGAGACACAGCGAGACGTATCGGCATAGCTAGGAGGGCAAAGCACATTGAGAATCACTGAGGGCACCAGGGCAGTGGGTTTGCGGTGGGGGAGGGGGCAGCACCATTGGGAGGGTGGGGAATTGTCAAACTCAAGAAACACCTATGCGCACAACCAGTATGATGACTGTCCCTTTCTTCCGCAATGTGGGCCGACCTCCAAACCCTTGGCCCGTCTCTCCAGGCATCTCACCCTCTCCTTGGCACCCACCCTCCGGCCATGGGGCATGTGTCCGGAGCTGTGTCCCATCACCTGGGTGTTCGGATGTTGGCTGCTGCATGTGTGGTGCTGCCTCCCGCAGTGTTCAAGTACAGTGTCCAGGCATCAAGGTGTGATTGGGATGTTAGGCAATCACTCCCATGTGCTAAATGGCCCACCCACCCACAGGAATCCACTTGGGTTGTGTGAAGTGCTCACTTTTATTCAGTTTTTGGTATACGAAACAAATATAAATATGAACAAACAGTAGGAGTTAAACAAGGGAATATAAGAAGTAAAATTAAAACTATTTACACATAGATCGGCTTCGACTATTTACATAGATACACCACAGTTTCCCCTTTCTTTCAGTTCCTTCCTTACAGTGTTTGCAGTGGTGATTGTGGACCCCTGCATTTCGCTCCCCACTGGTTTTCCCTTTGTGTTTCTTACCTTTGGTTCAGTTGCAGCAAGAACCGTACTAATCTCTTAAAATTTAATTCTAACACTATCACTAACCTTTCTCTTTTCTGTTCTCTTGCAGGTTTGAAGATCCTCAGAGGCCCGTGGACTAGATCAGATGGCCCGACCCAACCAGGCAGGACTCTGACAATGACCCCATCTGGAAGTTGAAGCAACCCAAACCGGAAGTACCAGACTCCTAAATGACCCTCTTATGGCCTGAACTGATCGCTAAACACATCTTCTCTACTGAGTAGTACTACACTCCTGTATGCTTCACCCGATGCCTGTGTCTGTGTGTTTACATTGTGTATTTTATGTTTGCCCGATGTATTTTCTTTTCATGTACGGAATGATCTGTCTGAGCTGCACTGCAGTATTCATTGTACCTCGGTACATGTGACAATAAACAAATCCAATCCAATCCATAAGACCATAAGACATAGGAGCAGAATTAGGCCACTCGGCCCTTCAAGCCTGCTCTGCCACTCAATTATGACTGATATTTTTCTCATCCCCATTCTCCTGCCTTCTCCCCATAACCCCTGATCCCTTTATTAATCAAGAACCTATCTATCTCTGTGTTAAAGACACTCAGTGATTTGGCCTCCACAGCCTTCTGCGGCAATGAGTTCTACAGATTCACCACCCTCTGGCTGAAGAATTTCCTCCTCATCTCTGTTTTAAATGATTGTCCCTTTAGCCTGAGATGGTGTCCTCTGCTTCTAGTTTTTCCTACAAGTGGAAACATCCTCTCCATGTCCACCTATCCAGGCCTCGCAGTATCCTATAAGTTTCAATAAGATTCCCCCCTCATCCTTCTAAACTTCAAGAGTACAGCCCCAGAGTCCTCAACTGTTCCTCATATGACAAGCCTTTTATAGCTTCAAAGTACACCCATGGGCTTGTACTCTAGCCCTCTCGACATGAATGCTAACATTGCATTTGCCTTTGTAACTGCTGACTGAACCTGTACATTAACCTTAAGAGAATCGTGAACAAGGACTCCCAAGTCCCTTTGTGCTTCTGATTTCCTAAGCATTTACCCATTTAGAAAATAGTCTATGCCTCCATTTCTCCTTCCAAAGTGCATAATCTCTCACTTTTCCACATTGTATTCCATCTGCCACTTCTTTGCCCACTCTCCTAGCCTGTCCAAGTCCTTCTGCAGCCCGCCTGCTTCCTCAATACTAATTGTCCCTCTACAGATCTTTGGATTATCTGCAAACTTAGCAACAGTGCCTTCAGTTCCTTCTTCCAGATCATTAATGTATGTTGTGAAAAGTTCTGGTCCCAGCACAGACCCCTGAGGCACACCACTAGTCACCGGCTGCCATCCTGAAAAAGACCCCTTTATCCCCACTCTCTGCCTTCTGCCAGTCAGCCAATCCTCTATCCTTGCCAGGAACTTACCCTGAATACCATGGGCTTTTAACTTAATTAACAGTCTCCTATGCGGCACCTTGTCAAAGGCCTTCTGGAAATCGAAATAAATCATGTCCACTTGTTCTCCTTTGTCTAACTTCCTTGTTACTTCCTCAAAGAACTCTAACAGATTTGTCAGACATGACCTCCCCTTGACGAAGCCGTACTGACTCAGCACTATTTTATCATGCACTTCCAAGTGCTCCGTGATTTCATCTTTAATAATGGACTCTAAAATCCTACCAATAACCGAAGTCAGGCTAACCGGCCTATAATTTCTCCTCTTCTGCCTCCCTCCCTTCTTAAACAGTGGTGTTGCATTAGCCATTTTCCAGTAGCCTGGGACCCTTCCTGCCTCCAGTGATTCCTGAAAGATCACCACCAATGCCTCCACAATTTCCTCAGCTATCTCTTTTAGAACCATGGGGTGTAGTCCATCCAGTCCAGGTGATTTATCCACCTTCAGACATTTCAGTTTCCCCAGAACCTTCTCCTTAATGATGGTTACTGCACTCACCTCTGCTCCCTGATCCTCCTGGAGTTCTGGCATCCCACTGGTGTCTTCCACCATGAAGACTGATGCAAATTAACTATTCAGTTCATCTGCCATTTCTTTGTTTCCTATTATTACTTCTCCAGCCACATTTCCCAGTGGTCCAAAGTCTATTTTTGCCTCTCTCTTACATTTTATATATCCAATCCAATCCAGGTTGTTGTTGCTCCTCTCCCCCCTCCCCCAACCCCTTGTGTCTCCTGCTTCTCTTGTTGGCCTTTGTTGAGTTACATGGCCCCCTCTCCCCACTTCCTTACTGCATCGTGGCTACCCCCTCCTGATCTTTGGCTTCCTAGTTATTGGCTATAAGCAGGTTGATATACTATCAATTGCGACGAGGCAAGAGTAGAATGTAATCGAGGGTTTATTACACAGAGATGTGTGGCCTCCTACAGCAGCTTACAAAATGGCTGCTGTTCGGAGAACACACACATTTATACTCCGCCTCCTAGGCGGAGCCAGCAGGCAGGGATCTACCCCCGTACCTGTAGTACAGGGGCCTTACCGTAATACCCATATATACAATATAATACAACAGTGGTGACTACCACATTCACCCCCTGTTAAAAATGAGTCCAGCGGGGGGTGGTGAAAAACTATATACATACAGACTGGTTTTAAAATTACAGAGGTTACAAATTTAGACGATCGGGCGCCTTGATCTGTCGTTGAGAGCGGTGCAGTGCTGGTGGTGACTCAGGCGTCGGCTTGGTCTTCGGTGATTCTGGGAGCTTTTCAAAATCCTCTTCATCCCCCGGTGGGAGCAAGGGGAGGACGGATTGTCCTGGAGCGGGGGCTGCAGTGGGGTGCGCCGGGGGACGGGAGGGTGGCGCCGAGGCAGGGGGGTGGGTGTGTGGAGACCCAGCTGGTGCCAGATCCCTGAGGGAGACTGTGATTGGCGGCCATCGGGGTACACTACGTAGGCGTACTGCGGGTTCGCATGGAGTAGCTGTACTCTCTCAACCAACGGGACCACCTTGTGGAGCCCCATGTGCTTGCGGAGGAGAACAGGTCCTGGAGCTGCCAGCCACGTTGGGAGCGAAACCCCGGAGGTGGAAATCCTGGGGAAGGCAAAGAGACTTTAATAGGGGGTTTCGTTGGTCGCGGTGCACAGGAGTGACTGAATGGGATGAAGTGCATCGGGGAGGAACTCCTGCCAGTGGGAGGACAGGAGATTTCTGGACCGTAGGGCCAGCTGGACGGCCCTCCAGACCGTCCCATTCTCCCTCTCCACCTGCCCGTTTCCCCTGGGGTTGTAGCTGGTCGTCCTGCTCGAGGCAATGCCCCTGTTGAGCAGGTACTGGCGCAGCTCATCGCTCATGAATAAGGATCCCTGGTCGCTGTGGACGTAGGCGGGGAAACCGAACAGAGCGAAGATGGTGTTGAGGGCTTTGATGACGGTGGCAGACGTCATATCGGGGCATGGGATGGCGAAGGGGAATCGGGAATGCTCGTTGACCACATTAAGAAAGTACGTGTTGCGGTCGGTGGAGGGGAGGCGCCCTTTGAAGTCCACGCTGAGGCGTTCAAAGGGGCGGGAGACCTTCATCAGGCGCACACGGTCTGGCCGGAAGAAGTGCGGTTTACACTCCGCGCAGACCTGGCAGTCTCTGGTGATAGCCCTGACCTCCTCGACGGAGTAGGGCAGATTGCGGGCCTTAATGAAGTGGTAAAAGCGGGTGACTCCCGGTGACAGAGATCGTCGTGCAGGGTCCGAGTCGGTCCACTTGTGCGCTGGCTCATGTACCTCGGGAATGAGCATCGGGGGGGGGGGGGGGGCTCGTTGAGCTTACCGGGGCGATACAAAATCTCGTAATTGTAGGTGGAGAGCTCGATTCTCCACGTCAAGGATTTATCGTTTTTGATCTTATCCCGCTGTGTGTTAAACATGAAGGCTACTGACCGTTGGTCAGTGAGGAGAGTGAATCTCCTGCCGGCCAGTTAATGCCTCCAATGTCGCACAGCTTCAACGATGACTTGGGCCTCCTTTTTGATGGAGGAGTGCCGAATTTCGGAGGCATGGAGGGTGCGGCAAAAGAATGCCACGGGCTTGCCTGCCTGGTTGAGGGTGGCGGCCAGAGCGACGTCTGATGCATCGCTCTCGACTTGGAAGGGGAGCGTCTCGTCGACCGCGTGCATCGCGGCCTTGGCGATGTCGGCCTTGATATGGTTGAAGGCCTGGTGAGCATCGGCCGTCAGTGGGAAAGCGGTGGATTGAATGAGTGGGTGGGCCTTGTCCGCATAGTTTGGGACCCACTGGGCATAATACGAAAAGAACCCCAGGCATCGTTTGAGGGTCTTGGGGCAGTGGGGGAGGGGGAGTTCCATGAGGGGGCGCATGCGATCGGGGTCGGGCCCTAGAACTCCGTTCTGAACCACATAGCCGAGGATGGCTAATCGGTTCGTGCTGAACACACACTTGTCCTTGTTGTCAGTTAGGTTGAGGAGTGTGGCGGTGTGGAGAAATCTGGAAAGGTTAGTGTCGTGGTCCTGCTGGTCGTGGCCGCAGATGGTGACGTTGTCCAGGTACGGGAAAGTGGCCCGCGGCCCGTACTGGTCAACCATCCGGTCCATCTCCCGTTTGAAGACCGAGACCCCGTTGGTGACGCCGAAGGGAATCCTAAGGAAATGGTAAAGGCAGCCGTCTGCTTCAAAGGCAGTGTATGGGCGGTCCGCCTTACGGATGGGGAGGTGGGGGTAGGCAGATTTCAGGTCCACTGTCGAGAAGACCCGGTACTGTGCAATCTGATTGACCATATCAGATATGCGTGGGAGGGGGTACGCGTCAAGCTGCGTGTACCGATTGACTGTCTGACAGTAGTCAACGATCATCCTGTTTTTCTCCCCAGTTTTCACCACTACCACTTGGGCTCTCCAGGGGCTGTTGCTGGCCCCGATGGTACCTTCCTGCAGCAGCCGCGGGACCTCAGACCTGATGAAGGTCCTGTCCTGGGCGCTGTACCGTCTGCTCCTGGTGGCGACGGGTTTGCAATCCGGGGTGAGGTTTTCAAACAGGGAAGGCGGGTCGACCTTAAGGGTGGTAGGGGCCCGCCAAATTTCAGGGTTAGGCTCTGGAGGTTGCACTGGAAGTCCAGGCTGAGTAGGAAGGCAGCGAAGAGGTTGGGGAGGACGTAGAGCCGGAAGCCGCTGAATTCTACGCCCTGGATGGTGAGGGTGGCGATGCAGTACCCCCGGATCACCACGGAGTGGGATCCGGAGGCCAGGGAGATTCTTTGGTTAGCGGGGTGTACCGCGAGGGAGCAGCGCCTTATGGTAGAGGGGCGGATGAAGCCTTCAGTGCTCCCGGAGTCCAGAAGGCAGGATCTCTGGTGCCCATCGACCTTCACCTTTGTCAAAGCGGTTGCGAAGTTGTGCGGTCGAGACTTATCGATTGTGACCAAGGCGAGACGCGGCTGGTCGGCGGCGGTTGCAGGCGATGAGTGGCCCGATGAGGTGCCCGACGGGCAGGGATCCTGAGGCGGGTAAGATGGCGGCGCCCATGGGCCGCACGTGTCCTGGGGCAGGCAAGATGGCGGCGCCCTCGGGCCGCACGTGTCCTGAGGCAAGCAAGATGGCGGCGCCCATGGGACGCACGCGTTGTGAGTGGAGCAAGATGGCGGAGCCCATGGGCTGCACGTGGTCTGAGGAGGGGAAGATGGCGGCGCCCACTGGCCGCACGTTGGGGGTGCCTGAACAATAGCGGCGATTGAGCGGGCCTGACACACTGCAGCTAAATGTCCCTTCTTGCCACAGGCTTTGCAGAGTGCGCTCCGTGCCGGGCAGCGCTGCTGGGGGTGTTTTGTCTGTCCGCAGAAGTAGCATTTGGGTCCCCCGGGGTTGGTTGGCTGCCGTGCGGCGCAGGCGTGGGGTTGGCTGAGGGCGGTTGCTGATGGGGTCCACGATGGGGTGGCCGCTGGCGGGGTCCACGATGCACGGGAGGGGGTGGGCCGAGCGGTTGGGGGCATAAGCCTGTACGTTGCGTGAGGCGTCCATGAGCGAGAGCGCTAGTTTCTTGGTCGCCGTGAGGTCAAGCGTGGCCCCTTCTAGGAGGCGCCGGCGGATGTAGTCAGACACTATGCCAGTAACGAACACGTCTCTCATTAGCAGGTTCGAATGTTCAGTGGCAGGAAACGGCCTGGCAGTCACAGTCACTCACCAGGGCGAGCAGAGCACGCCAGAAATCTTCCACAGACTCACCGGGAAGTTGGTGCCGCGTGGATAGGAGGTGCCTGGCGTAGATCTTGTTGGTCTGCAGAGCGTAATTTTCCTTCAGTAACTCCATGGCCTCTGCGTAGGTAAGTGCGTCCTGGACGAGGGGAAAAACGTTGGAGCTCAGCCGCGTGTACAAAATCTGGAGCTTCTGTGCTTCTGAGATTGGGTCTGGCGCAGACCTGATGTATGCTTCAAAGCAAGCTAACCAATGTTCAAAGTTCTTTTTGGCGTTGTTTGCTTGAGGATGCAGCTGCAGGCGATCCGGCTTGATGCGGAGGCCCACCTCTGAAAAATCCCTGCGTAATAAATTGATGCACTATCAATTATGACGAGAGTAGAATGTAATCGAGTCTTTATTACACAGAGATGTGTGGCCTCCTACAGCAGCTTACAAAATGGTTGCTGTTCAGAGAGCGCACACATTTATACTCCGCCACCTGGGCGGACTCAGCAGGCAGGGATCTACCCCCGTACCTGTAGTACAGGGGCCTTACCGTAATACCCATATATACAATATAATACAACAGTGGTGACTACCACACAGGTTATGGAACAACCGAGTGAATGGCTCCCATGCTTTGTGGAAGCCCTCGTCCGAACCTCGGATGGCAAATTTAATTTTCTCCATTTGGAGAAATTCTGACAGGTCGGACAGCCAGTCTGCAGCTTTGCGTGGTGACCGCCAGCTGAGCAGGATTCTCCAGCGGGCGATTAGTGAGGCAAAGACAATGGTGTCGGCCATCTTCCCCATGAAGAGATCTGGCTGTTCTGATACCCTGAACACTGCCATTCTCAGGCATGGCTCCACCCTCATTTGCACCACCTTGGACATTGCCTTGAAGAAGGCTGTCCAGAACCCAGCAGTCTGGGGCAATACCAGAACATGTGGGTGTGGTTACCCGTTCGCATTTGTCCTCCACATCCAGGAAGAACCTGCTCATTCGGGTTTTGGTTAAATGAGCTCTGCGAACTAGTTCTAACTGCATTAGGCTTAACCTTGTGCATGTGGAGGTGGATTTGACCCTGTGCAGTGCTTCACTCCAGAGTCCAAACCCTATTTCAAACCCCAAGTCCTTCTCCCAATTCTCCCTTGTCTCTTCCAGTTGGGTGTTGGCCCCCCTTAGCAGTCGCTCATACATGTCACCACAATTCCCCTTCACAAATATGTCCGCGTTAAGCAGGTCCTCTTGCAGTGATTGTCATGGTGGTCGTGGGTACGTCCTTGTTTCCCTTCGGAGGAAGTTTTTGAGTTGCAGGTACCTATGTTCATTTCCCCCCGTCAGCTGGAATCTGATGTGTTGGGTGTTCTGGATCACATACAGGTCACCAACACTTGAAGTAGTGCAAGACTATTTTATTATAAGGTTAACTATTTAAACATACATGAACTGTGGGTAAATACGATACCAGCTTTAACTAAAGACCTTTGCCTTGTCCTAACCAGTTGATGCACTCAGCACATGGTGAATGTCTGTGTTGCAGGCTGTGAGCTATGTGCTCCTAGCTAGCTGCTACTCGAATGAGCAGGAACACTGATATCCCCTGTCTTTATAGTGCGTGTGCTCTCACTGGTGATTGGCTGTGGTGTTGTGTATGTTGATTGGTCCCACTGTGTGTCCATCAGTGTGTGTCTGCACCATGATATACTGGTGTATATTATGACATCCCCCCTTTTATGTAAACAAATGTGCCTGCGTGACAAGAAATAGTGTATGGTGAATGTTCCTGACTGCGTGTATGTGAAATATTTACAGGACTATGTACATAAAACTAAACTATTTACATGGGAAGGTGCGTGGTGCAGAAAAAAACAGTGTTCCACACAAATAACGAGATGAACACTATATACAAACCACTTGAACGATTAAACGGAAGAACAGAACAGACCAGAGAGCCCATTCGTGCAAAGTTCACAAATTAAGTCTCTGAAGTGGGCGACGAATTCTGGTTGACCGCCTCAAGGGTGGGTCAGGAGCCACCAGCTGAGGAGCGGGCTGGACTGCATCAGAGTGAGGAGGATGCAGAGTAACCGGAATCTCTGCTTAGTCCAGGTTAGGGACAACAGGAGGGCATGGCACTGGCGGAGGATCACGTAGCGAGCGCGGAACGAGACGAAGGGCACGTCGATTACGGCGCAGAATGGAACCATCCGGTAGATGAACCAGGAACGAGCGGGGAGCCACCTGCTGAAGAACCACAGCAGTTGCAGACCAGCCACCAACCGGAAGATGGATGCGGACGTTGTCATCTGGAGCCAGAGCAGGGAGATCAGCTGCACGGGCGTCATGAGCCGTCTTGTGCTGTGCACGAGACAGTTGCATTCGTTGAAGGACCGGAATGTGGTCGAGGTCTGGGACGTGACTGGACGGCACCGTCGTCCTCAGGGTGCGACCCATGAGCAGCTGAGCTGGCGACAGGCCAGTGGACAGTGGGGCCGAGCGATAGGCCAGCAGGGCGAGGTAGAAGTCGGATCCCGCATCGGCAGCCTTGCAGAGGAGCCGTTTGACTATGTGGATGCCCTTCTCCGCTTTGCCATTGGATTGGGGGCACAGGGGACTGGATGTCACATGCACAAAGTTGTACCTCCTGGCAAAGTTGGACCATTCCTGTCTTGTGAAGCAGGGGCCATTGTCCGACATCACAGTGAGTGGGATGCCGTGACGAGCGAAGGTGTCCTTACAGGCACGGATGACTGCAGACGATGTGATGTCGTGTAAACGTACCACCTCCGGGTATTTTGAAAAATAGTCTACAATCAGAACATAGTCCCTGCCAGGTCGATGCCGACCTTGGACCAAGGGGACGTGACCAACTCTGGGACCGTAGGGTCTCACGTTGTTGGGCCGCCTGGAACCGCTGACAGGTGGGGCAGTTGAGCACTGTGTTGGCGATGTCATCATTGATGCCGGGCCAGTACACTGCCTCTCGGGCCCGTCGGCGGCACTTCTCCACACCAAGATGGCCCTCGTGTAGCTGTTCCAAGACAAGCTGGCGTATGCTGTGCGGGATAACAATGCGGTCCAGCTTCAGGAGGACACCATCGACTACCGCCAGATCGTCTCTGATGTTGTAGAACTGCGGGCATTGGCCCTTGAGCCACCCTTCTGTTAGGTGGCGCATGACACGCTGTAGCAGGGGGTCAGCCACAGTCTTGCGTCGAATTTGGGCGAGGCGTTCGTCCGTGGCCGGTAATGGGTGTTCTGGATCACATACAGGTCACCAACACTAGAAGTAGTGCAAGACTATTTTATTAGAAGGTTAACTATTTAAACATACTTGAACTGTGGGTAAATACGATACTAGCTTTAACTAAAGACCTTTGCCTTGTCCTAACCAGTTGATGCACTCAGCACATGGTGAATGTCTGTGTTGCAGGCTGTGAGCTATGTGCTCCTAGCTAGCTGCTACTCGAATGAGCGGGAACTCTGATGCCCCCTGTCTTTATAGTGCGTGTGCTCTCACTGGTGATTGGCTGCGTTGTTGTGTATGTTGATTGGTCCCATTGTGTGCCCATCAGTGTGTGTCTGCACCATGATATACTGGTGTATATTATGACAGAATCTTTCTGTCAGCTCTTCGATCATTGTTAAGCTGTTGTTGGTGTAAAAATCCCAAACTGTCAGCGTCTGCCCCGTTCTGTCTCCACCTTTTGTCAGTGGCGTCCACAGTTGCTGGAGCGAACCTATGGTTGTTGCAGATGGAGGTTTCGTTGGACATTTCGGTTAAACTGAAATGCTGTTGCAGTTGGTTCCACGACTGGAGTGTTGCTCCTGCCACTGGGCTGGTTGAATATTTATTAGGTGGGGATGGGAGTGTTGCCATGGCTAGGGCCTGGAGGGAGGTCCCTCTACAGGAGCCCTCCTCCATAAGAACCCACTCAGCTTCTGGCTCCTTTATCCACCGCTTTACTCTCTCTGCGGTCGCTGCCCAGTGGCAGTATTGCTGGTTTGGGAGGGCTATGCCACCCATGGATCTCATCATCCTCTGCAGTACTCTCTTTCGGATCCTTGCATTCGTCCCCCTCCATACAAACGCCATCATCAGTTTGCCCAGTGAGGTGTAAAAGGCCTTGGCGATGTAGATCGGGATGGATCTAAACAACAAGAGGAACCTGGGCGGCACGTTCATTTTGATCGTCTGCACCGTCCCAGCCCGGGAGAGTGGGAGTGTGTTCCATCTCTGCAGGTCCTTTTTAACTTCCTCCGTCAGGCTGGTCAGATTCCACTTGTGGATCCCTGTCCAGTGGTGAGCGATTTGGATCACAGATAGTAGAATTTGTGCCTGGCCCCACCAAACCTTGTGGATTCACCGGGAAGATCTCGCTTTTGCTCAGGTTAAGTTTGTAGCCCAAGAAGGTTTCAAAGTCTTACAAGGGCGCCATGATTCCGTCCATGCTACTTTGCGGGTCCAAGATGTAGAGGACCAGGTCACCTGCACAGAATCATAGAATCATAGAATTTACAGTGCAGAAGGAGGCCATTCAACCCATTGAGTCTGCACCGGCCCTTGGAAAGAGCCCCTTACCCAAGCCCACACCATCATTCTATCCCCATAACCCAGTAACCCCACCCAACCTTTTTGGACACTAAGGGCAATTTAACATGGCCAATCCACCTGACCTGCACATCTTTGGACTGTGGGAGGAAACCGGAGCACCCGGAGGAAACCCACGCAGACATGGGGAGAACGTGCAGACTCCGCACAGACAGAGACCCAAGCTGGGAATCGAAACTGGGCCCCTGGGACTGTGAAGCAACTGTGGTAACCACTATGCTACCGTGCTTCCCTCAGAGCAAGGCTCTGTGCTCTCTGTCCCCTCTCCGGAGCCCTTTGAATACTTTGTCACCCTGAGCGCAATCGCTAATGGTTCGATCGCTCCAGCAAAGAGCAGCAAGGATTGCGGGCATCCCTGCCTTGTGCCCCTGTGCAGCTGGATGCACTTCGAGCTGGTGGTATTTGTCCGTACGCCCGCCATGGGAGCATTGTACAGGAGTTTCACCCAAGCAGCGTCTCTTCAGCGTCCATGGAGATAATCCCCTCAAGTGTTCTCTCCCCGCATGGAGACATGATCACGTTCAGCAGGCGCCTGATGTTCAATGTTTGCCTGAAAATGCCCGTCTGGCCTTCTGCAACCACCTCTGGCACGCAGCCCTCCAGCCTGTTGTCTAGGATCTTGGCCAGTATTTCTGCGTCTACGTTTAGCAGCGAGATGAGTTTGTAGGACCCGCATTCTGTTTGGTCTTTGTCTTTTTTAGGTATCAGCGAGATTGAGGCTTGTACTAGCGTAGGCGGCAGTGTGCCCCTTGCCAGCCAATCTGTGAACATCTCCCACAGGTGCAGGGCCAGTGCTGTTGCAAATCTTTTGTAGAAGTCTCCTGGCGCCTTCCCAGCCGGTATGGAGCTAATACTCTCCATGACCTCTTCCGGTTCTAGCGGTGCTTCCAGACCCCATTTCCTGTCCTCCCCCACGACTGGCATCTCCAGTCCATCAAGGAACTGCTTCATCCACAAGTCCCCTGCTGGGACTCCAAGGTATACAGGCCCTGGTAGAAGGTCTCAAATGCTTTGTTGAACTTGTCCGGTTCCGTAACTAATTTGCCTCTGCTGTCCCTGATCTGTGCTATTTCCCTCATGGCTGGTGAGCCAGAAGGTGACCTTGTCTCTGAACTCGTACAGAGTCCCCCGTGCCTGGTGGAGCTGGTGCACTGCTTTCCTCGTGGATCACAGCCTTCAGCGCCTCCCTGAACATGGAGGGTGAGACCTCCCCGTTCTGGTTATTAGTAATATATTCGTCTGTGGCCTGTGATTTTCCTCTCAAAAAGCCTTGTTGGCTTGGAGGTGTCATAATATCCACGCATGTATATAATGAAGCGCAGGCTGGCATTGATTGACACACAGGATGACCAGTAAGCACACAGCACAGTGCAGCCAATCACCAGACAGGACACTACCACTATAAAGCCAGAGGGCACTAGGTTTCCCGCTCTCTCTGGACCCAGCCACTGAGACAGTCAGAGTCCACGAGCTAGTAAGTGCAAACACCATGTGGTAGCTAGTAAGTCTGGTCAGGCTAGTACAACGTCTCCAGTCAGTTCAGTATAGTGTAGACCCACAGTTAATATGCATGTTAGTTCTATCGTTCAATAAAACCGTGTTGGATCTTCTACAGTGTTCGATGTCTGTTTCTCGCATCGCTGCATCAAGTGCAGTCCACACCGAACCAACCTGCCTAACACATCATGGTACCACGGAGTTATACTGAAAACTGACGGACCTACCTCGAGTGAATAGCATTGACCAGCAAACAGCCATCCGGTGACATGGACAACGTCCAGCCTCCTCCGCAGCTCCGCATCTCTGGCATCCTCGGCGCAAATTGGAAGCTCTTCAAGCAAAAGTTCCTCTGGTACATCGAGGCCTCCGACCTCAAAGCAGCATCGGATGCCAGGAAGATCGCACAATTTCCCTCCAGCGCGGGGGACCACGCCATCCACATCTACAACTTCCTCACGTTCGCTGACGGCGAAGACAAAACAAAATTCAGGGCAGTCCCGCTGAAGTTTGACAGCCACTGCGACATTGAAGTGAATGAGAGCTTTGAACGGTACGTTTTCCAGCAGAGGCTTCAGGGTAAGGATGAACCTTTCAGTCCTTCGTCACCCATCTCCTCATCCTAGCGCAGTCATGTAACTATGACTCAACGGCTGATTCCATGATCCGGGATCAGATCGTTTTCGGGGTCCACTCCGACTCCCTTCGGCAGCAGCTCCTGAAAGTCAACCAGTTGACCCTCTCTGTCGCTATCGAGACGTGCGTTGTCCATGAGCATGCTCAGAATCGTTACTCCCACATCAGGGCGGCAGAAACTGCAAAGCTGGCCTCCCACGAGGTGGAACGGCTGACATCGGCGTCATGACGTGTCCGAATTGTGGCTCCGCCCATTTAAAGTGGCAATGTCCGGCAAAAGGACGCCGGTGTCTACAGTGTGGCAAGCTTAGCCACTGCGCAGCCCTTTGCAGATCTGCTCCACCGCTCAGCAGCCAGCGATCCCAGCTGCGACGCAGGAGTGTCCGCTCAATACAAGGCATGCCAGATTACGATCCCGACAGCCCAACGGACCCTGATGCTGAGTGCCTCAAGTCCCCAGACCGGGTGGGCATCATAACTACACATGCGCTGCGTTCCACCACACCTACACAATGCCTCTCGATCCTCAGTGTGGATCCCGATGACGAGTGGTCTGCTGTCCTCACAGTGAACAAGGCCTGCATCTGATTCAGACTGGACACCGGCGCATCGGCGAACTTCATCTCGATATCTGACCTCGACAACACCCGCGTCAAACCAAGCATTCTTCCACCGGCCTGCCAGCTCCTTGACTACAATGGCAACGCCATAGCTGCCAGTGGCTCGTGTCAACAGAGGGTAACCAATAAGGCGATCAAGGCGACGCTGCGGTTTGAAATCGTCGGGCCTGACAGAGCATCTCTGCCCGGTGCTCGTGCCTGCAAGCTCCTGAACCTTGTTCAACGCGTCCTGTAGTTTTTACCTCACCACTATTCTTAGAATTCCCCCTATACCAAAAAGGGTCGATTTATTCTAAATGGTGAGCAGCGATACTCATTCCCTGACTCCTACGCAGACTTAGGCGAGTGCTATTCGGGTCAAACTAGTATTTCAAGTTATCCCCCGGTATAACACGTATCTTCGTAGAAGAATTTTATCTACTTACCACTTAGTAACTTACACACGGGTCCAGCTTGCTAAGTGAAGTAAAGTAAACTTTTAAAGAAAAGAATAATAACCACTCTTTCAGGTTATCAATTTGAACTTAACTTTATTTTCAAGTTAAAAGAGAATAACTACTTTTACAGAAAGGTAGAAAGATCTTTTCTTGTTCGGACCAGTTGCAGACTTTCAAGTCTCTCTTGACAATCAGTCTTCTTTAACTTTTGGTCTTCTGCTGAGTTCTCTGGGCTGCTCGGTCTTTCGATGTTGCTTGTCCCATTACCGAGGAAGATGCTCTTCTGATTAACTGCTCATTATCCCCAGTTTTTATAGCCATTTGGGGCCCCTTAACCTTTGCACCTGGCACCCTTCAGTCTGTCTGCATGACATTTGGTAGGCTAAATTTTAGCAGTTTAGAAGCGTGGTGCTGCTTCTACAGCGATAGTGCAGTTTCATCCTCCCTAGCTCGCCATCCTTGACTGCATTTTTCTCGCTTTGCTTGACATGTCATAAATTTGTGTGCCTTAGTTCACACTCTTTTGGTTTCATGTCTTTTCTGATGCACTTTTTCTCTGATTCTACTCGGGTCATCTTCAGGTTAAGCTAATGTCATGTTAGTGTTATCCCCCTGACTCTAACTTTATCTACTTTGGCCATCTTCAAAAGGTTTTAACTTCAAATGTGATGTAGTTATAATGTTACCTTGTCACCTTTTAGTTTCCTCAATTTATTAATCAGTTGTTTCATTTTATTACTTTTCACACTTTAACAGTTGTTCCTTATCTTATACTTTAGATTCTGGCTGCTTTTCCTAATTGTTCAATTAAGTAACTCCTTACTAAAGATTTGTGAGATACTGTTCCTTTTCATATAACTTTAAGAGTTTTTAAGTCAATCAAATGTCTTTTCTAACTTGTGAATTAAAATGTAGCTCCTATCTGTTTTTATCCCTGTCTGTGAAGTTATCTGCTCTCTAAACAGGCTGCTGCTGTTAACCCCTTGTGGGACTTCTCCTTTTCATTTATAAGCCTCAGGTATTCTTAGTGTTATTTTCATGTTTCAAATGTCATATTCTTCCAAGTTTTCACAACAGTCCACACCATGTCATCATCACCGGCGACGGCCTCGCCCGATGGAAACTTGCAAGCCGACATAGATGACATCATCACACAGTACCACAGCGTGTTCGACGGAATGGGCACACTCCCATACGAATACAAAATCCTGCTCAAGCCGAACTCCACCCCTGTAATTCATGCACCACGCCGGGTGCCGGCGCCCCTCAAGGATCGTCTGAAGAAGCAATTACAGGACCTCCAAGACCAGGGCATCATACCAAAGGTGACAGAGCCCACAGACTGGGTCAGCTCCATGGTCTGCATCAAGAAGCCGGTAGGGGAGCTTCGCATTTGCATTGACCCTAAGGATCTAAATCGCAATATCATGAGGGAGCATTACCCGATACCAAAATGTGAAGAGTTGACCAGTGAGATGGCTCATGCCAAATTCTTTACTAAGCTCGACGCCTCCAAGGGTTTTTGGCAAATACAACTGGACGTGTCCAGTCGCACGCTGTGCATGTTCAACACCCCGTTCGGTCGTTACTGCTACAAACGGATGCCTTTTGGCATCATATCTGCCTCCGAAATATTTCATCGCATCATGGAACAGATGATGGAGGGCATCAAGGGGATGCGAGTGTTTGTTGTCATTATCTGGTCCACAACGCCCCAGGAACACATCGCTCGTCTCAAAAAGGTATTCCAGAGAATTCATGAACATGGTCTCCAGCTCAACAGGGCCAAGTGCTCATTGGGTCAATCAGAGATCAAATTCCTAGGTGACCACACCTCGCAGCAGGGCGTACGGCCAAACGCCGACAAGGTCTCGGCGATTAACGCCATGAAGTCCCCGGAGGACAAAAAGGCGGTCCTCCACTTCCTCGGGATGGTCAACTTCCTCGGGAAATTCATTCCCAATATGGCATCCCTCACCACGGCCCTCCTCCACCTCGTCAAAAAGTCTACGGAATTCCAGTGGCTGCCCACACATGAAGAGGAATGGCGCGAGCTGAAAGCAAAACTCACGACAGCCCCGATCCTAGCGTTCTTCGACCCAACCAAGGAAACCAAGATATCAACTGATGCAAGCCAGGATGGCATTGGGGCGGTGCTTCTTCAGCGGGTTGACTCCACGTCCTGGGCTCCAGTGGCGTATGCCTCCAGGGCCATGACGCCCACTGAGCAATGGTACGCTCAGATTGAGAAGGAGTGTCTGGGCCTCCTAACAGGGATAGTCAAGTTCCCGACTATGTTTATGGCCTGCCGAAATTCATGGTAGAGACGGACCACAGACCTCTAGTCCACATAATCCAGAAGGATTTAAATGACATGACACCTCGGTTACAGTGTATTCTTCTAAAGCTATGCCGTTACGACTTCGAACTGGTCTACACGCCAGGTAAAGAGCTGATCATTGCAGATGCCCTGTCCAGGTCCATTACCACACCACATGAACAAATGACTTCATCTGCCACATAGAAGCCCAAGTGCAGTTGTGTGACTCGAACCTTCTGGCCTCCAACGAACGGGTGGTCTAAATATGTGAGGAGACAGCCAAGGATCCTCTGCTGTAGCGCGTGATGCAGCACCTCAGCAATGGCTGGCAGAAGGGACAATGTCTATAACGTAAAAGACGACCTGTCGGTGGTGGAGGGAATCCTTCTGAAACTCAACAGAATTGTCATTCCTCAGAGTATGCGTGCTATGGTGCTGGGCCAACTCCATGAGGGTCACCTTGGGGTCGAGAAATGCTGACGCAGAGCAGGGGAGGCAGCCTATTGGCCGGGCATCAGCCTGGACATTGCCGACACAGTCCTTAATTGCCCTACCTGTCAGAAGTTTCAGCCAGCTCAACCCAAAGAAACGTTGCAGCAGCACGAGATTGTGACCTCTCCGTGGTCCAAAGTCGCTGTAGACCTTTTCCACGCCAAGGGGCATAACTACGCACTCCTGGTCGACTACTTCTCCAGTTACCCAAAAGTAGTGAAACTGTCCGACCTCACATCGAAGGCGGTAATCAAAGCCTGCAAAGAAACATTCGCCAGGCATGTGATACCGCTCACGGTAATGAGCGACAACGGTCCTTGCTTTTACAGCCAGGAATGGTCTGACTTTGCACAGTCCTACAACTTCCGTCATGTTACCTCCAGTCCCCACTACCCGCAGTGAAACGGGAAGGCCGAGAAAGGGGTCCATATTGTAAAGCGGTTGCTGTGCAAAGCTGCAGATTCAGGCTCCGATTTTAACCTGGCGATGCTGGCATACAGGGCAACCCCACTGTCCACTGGGTTGTCTCCAGCCCAGATGCTCATGAATCACACTCTGAGGACCACAGTTCCAGCCATCCATGTTCCAGACCTTGACCACCTCACAGTCTTACAGAAAATGCAGCAGTCACGGGCCCAACAAAAAGCCACGTACAATGCTCATGCCACGGGTCTACCCGAGCTGGCCCCAACTGATCATGTTCGTGTACAATTGCCTGAGGGCGACTGGTCAGCCACAGCTGTTGTGCTTAAACAAGTGGCCCCAAGATCGTTCCTTGTCCGCATGGCTGATGGTTCCCTGCTACAGCGAAACAGATAGGCACTGCGAAGAGTTCCATGCCCGCTACCTGACCGGTGTGCCCCGCCGCCGACGATGCCTCCTCCAGACGTACCCTCCGGACGAGGCCACCGATCTACCAGCAATCCTGCCGGTCCACGCGCCCACCGCAATGCCAGAGATCCAGCCTCTCCAAGCGCAGGCGGCTCCTAATCCGCCTCTGCGGCGATCAACAAGAATTTTGTCGCCCACCACAAAGACTAAATCTATAGACTGAGCTTTTGTACATTTTTGTGACTTCACCAATTGGACCTCTGTAAATATCGTTTTGTTTGCCATGTATCTGCACTATCACAACCTTCCTATGTATATACGTATGTTCAGACATCTTTCTGTATATAGTCAGGCACATATATATATATATATATATTTATAAGCATCCACACCTTAGTATTTATTTTACAAAAAAAAAGGGGAAGATGTCATACTATCCACGCATGTACATAATGAGATGCAGACAGGCAGTGATTGGCACACAGGATGACCAGTAAGCACACAGCACAGTGCAGCCAATCATCAGGCAGGACACCACCACTATAAAGGCAGAGGGCAATAGGTTTCCCGTTCTCTCTGGACCCAGCCACTGAGACAGTCAGAGTCCACGAGCTACCACAGTGCAAACACCATGCGGTAGCTAGTAAGTCTGGTCAGGCTAGTACAAGGTCTCCAATCAGTTCCGTATAGTGTCGACCCACATTAAATATGTATGTTAGTTCTATCGTTCAATAAAACCATGTTAGATCTTCTACAGTGTTAGAGGTGTGTTTCTCACATCGCTGCATCAAGTGCAGTCCACACCGAACCGACCTGCCTAACACATCAGGAGGGTCATGTCCAACCTCCATGGGGAGGGTTGGGCACAGCCCGTCTACAAACTCACATCCATATAATGTGAAGCATGGTCGGAGATTACGATCACGGAGCATCCCACCCTTACGAGCCCTGGAAGCACTGATTTCCCGACTACAAAGAAGTCGATCCATGAATAGATGTTATGTACTTGGGAGAAGAAGGAGAATTCCTTCTCCCCTGGGTGGGTGAATCGTCATGGGTCCATCACCCCCATCTTCTCCATGAATAAGCTGCGTTCCTTTGCCATGTTGGAGGTCTTTCCCATTTTGGGGTTCGACCTGTTCGTCCGTGGGTCTGGTACACATTAAATTCAGATAAACGCAAGAATACCAAATTTCAAAACAATCGCAACAGTTGATTCTACAAGAGAAAAGGATGCTGATATGTTATCAAGTCACTTCTAATTGGTGATACATTGCCATGGAGAAAGTAACAGAGAACTATTGTCCAGAAGCCTCAATGTAATTCATAAAAGGTGCAAAGCTTGGGTATATTCCTTTTGTTTGCAGAGAATAGATCCCTGTATGTGCATGTATGTCAATTTTAGGAAGAGTAAATGAGCCACATTATGATCGCGACTGATTATCTTAAATTGGTTGTTAGTGTAGCTATTAGTGCACTCAGGATTGTTCAGAAAGTGCTGATGTGGAATCACGTCACAGCTCAAAGGAACTTGTTTAATGTTAATTTTTGTGGAACCAAGAGGAGCAAGAGTTATTGCCCTTGTCCTTTGACAAGGTCTGATCCCAGCTTGTTCAGTTTTGGGGTTGCCTCTTTCTCCCCCCCAACCACCTGCCACACTGACTGATTGATGCATACCAGACCCACAACCTGCCGAGCAGCAACAGGGCACCTGTGGCACGCAGGTGCCATCTAACCAGAATATTATTTGGGTGTCTTCTGATGTCAACTTCAGGGCATTGGTTTATGGTGATGGAATGGGGGCATTGGAGGTTTGCACTGCAAGTTGATACATATATCAAAAAATCGTGACTGGACTGCTCGTGATTTAACAACCATTAAATCATGGGCTTTCCACTCACCAGCTCCTGAAACACATGGATCATTTTAGCTGCCCGTCAGTAACACAAACTCCAGAAAATGGTCCATATATGTCAAATTCTGTCTTTACGACCTGAAATGATGAGATGTTCCATGATTGTTACTGGTGTTTTGGGCATCCTATTCTCCAATTCTGTCTGTTTTTCTCTGACAGCTGCAAATCAGTAGCCTCAGTTCCGCTTGCAGGCCCAATGTGAAGCAATGCCCAATTGGTTCCATGCAGATTGCGTCATCTTTTCCTTTTGCAGGATGATACAGGACCAATAGGAGTGAAGTCGCTCTGCGTTCCTGTGTAATTTATCACTGGCAGATTTTTAAAAGAAAGTACACACAGTAGAGGTATCTAAATAACTCTGTCGGAAAGGAAAATACCACAGAGAACCATTACTTGCAAATGCTGCAAGAAACCTTGAAACCAATTGATCACGTCTAAATATTTATCGCAGAAAAGCCTTTCATAAATTAACGGAATCATGAACAAACTGCAGCTGTGCCCGTTATAAATCTTAAAGAGAAAATAAATAGATAAACTCCTTTGATCCTGTGGCTGTAAATCAGAACATTATAATGTTATTATGAGCTTGGTTGCTGTGTATACATTTTCAGAATTGTTTCAATTCACTGAGATGTCAATGAAACACACTGAAGTGCTCAGCCCTCACAAGGATCACATTTGAACGCTCCTGGTAACTGCTGCATTAAGGGGGCTATGTACAAAGGACAATCAGATTTAGACAGGAGTTATAGATGAGAATGAAACCCATTGGGTTGGATTCTCCGTTGGGAGACCAGGTCCCCACACCGGCTTGAAAATGGTGGTGTTTTACGCCAGCAAGACTGGTGCAAAATGGCCACCGATTCCCTGTTCCGGAGGGGGGGTGGGGGGGGGGTGGCTAGCAGCTAGGCAGCGTAGAGTTCCCAGCTCTAGCTGCCGGTACGGCCCAGAGCATTGGTGGGTCCGTGGCTGCGCATGCGCATGGCAGCGGCCGTGCCGTGCTTCATGGCGGACGCAGCCCGCGGACCCAGCCCGCAAAAATAGTCCCCCACTTCGGCCGGCTCACGCGCGCCCCAGGCCGCCCCCTCCCCACAGTTCCCCCACCCCGAATAATGCCCCCCCCCACCCGCGGATCGGCCCTCCCCCAACTGTGGCGCCGCTGTACTGAATCTGCAGGCGCCACGCTGAGTTCCCGACGGCTGAGACCATGACAGTCCAACGCCATCGGGAACTGGGGCGGTCGGGAACGGAGCATCGTGGGATGGGCCTCAGGCAATGGCCTGAGGCCGTGGATACGGCATGCGGCGTACTCCTAGAGTATGCCGCTTTTCAGCATCCCCGTCATCGGGGATTCTCTGCCCCATCGCCGAACACGATTTCGCCATCGGGGATCGGAGAATCCAGCCCATTTGCTCTGAAGCGTCTGTGAATCTTGCTGTTTACGACATATTTTTGAGCAGGGGTTTAATCTCTGACCTCCTCTGTGAATGATGATTCATGCTAAGCCACACTCCATCAGCACTGACAATCGTTGGAGGCCTCACAGAAAGTCTTTATTCTTTGCGCACTGTTAAGCCAATTAAGGCAGACTATTTGACCGTGAAGCACAGAAAAAAGTCATTGTGTCCTCTGCGGTTCATCTGGTTTCATGCCTGAGCATCTGCAATGCTCAAAGGCATCATAGAACATAGAACATACAGTGCATAAGGAGGCCATTCGGCCCATGGAGTCTGCACAGACCCACTTAAGCCCTCACTTCCACCTTATCCCCGTAACCCAATAACCCCTCCTAATCTTTTTGATCACTACGGGCAATTTATCATGGCCAATCCACTTAACCTGCACGTCTTTGGACTGTGGGAGGAAACCGGAGCACCCGGCAGACACGGGGAGAACGTGCAGACTCCTCATAGACAGTGACCCAGCGGGGCATCATAGGGTTTGCATTTTTATATTGACGAATTTTTGTTCTCATCAAAGACAAGCGATGTGAGGTGAGGTTCCCTATTGCAGCCATTTCAGCTTCAAGCTCTTCCACATCAGGTGCAAGATGAAGCCAATACACAGTAAAGCTCCCTCTGCTCACTTGAACAATGTACTGCAGGCCCATACTTTGGAGAAGGTCGCCATTAAAATAAGTTTCCATTCTGAGATGCAGGAAATTTTATGGTCGTGTGGCATTCAGGCCTCAGTGATTCCAGAGCATGTATGAAGTGGGTGAAATTCTCCGCCTCGTGATGCCGCGACGTGTACCGTGATTGGGTGGAGAATTGGGCGTCTAGCCAAAATCGAGGTTCATGTCTGCCGTTGAATCGGATGCCATGCTCTGGACCCTAACTGGTGGCGATAATGAGGTTTGCACCCCTTCCGGCAGCAGCATACAAAACCGGCATGTGCATTCATTTAAATGTGATTAGCGGGTTTGGCCCACTATGCTCTGGTCCTCTGCGACGCTCCACCCGCTCAGGCGGAAGTCACATGGGCTCAGTTTACTACAGGTATTTACAAATGGGGACTGGGTGCCATGGCTGCTGAGAAGAAGAAAGAAGGTAAACAAAGATTGAAAAGATGTTAAAAATTGTCCCGCTTGCTGGGGTGGGGGGGGGGGGGGGGGGGGGGGGGGGGGAGGAGGTTACCAAGGCTGGAGGGCGGGGAGGTGGGGGGAAATGTATTAGGGAACACTTGCTGACAACTCTGTGGATTTGGGGTGTCCCCTTCGGGATTGGGGTGGCCTAGCTCAGACCGCCATTGCTGCAGTATTTGTTTTAAACGCACCCATTTGGTACAAGTTACAGGCCCCTGGCTGTCGTGTTATGTACTCTGGGATAACACAGGCTGCAACTGGATGTAGCTTTAACCAAAAGATACTCCAGACCTTAAAGTTAGTTCAATCTGAGTTATTGAACCAGTAGCACAGTTAGCACAGTTCTCTATGAGTTCGACTCTCTGCTAACCTAAGTGTGGTTACTCTGTCCGACTGAACCAGACTAGCTCTTAGCCACGTCCTGGAGGTGTGATACTGTAAATACACCCACTCACTCTGTAGATGTTCACCAGTGGAAAGGGGCGGAGTGTGATTGCCTTGTGCATTTTATAGTGAGATACCACCCCTGCTGCCTGCTCATTGGTCATGACCTGTTCTCTGTGTTCATTAGCTGCCTGTCTGTGCCTGTCTGTATATAATTATCTGCATGTCTGCATATCATGACATCTCCCCTTTTTAAAAATGTTTTGTTGGCATATGGGAACGTACTTACATGTGGTGGCATATATTAGCATATTTACAAGCGGTGGCATATGTGAACATATTTACATGTGAAGACAGCTGTATCATGTGAGAAAACAGAACATAGCAAACAAAACAAATGTTCATAAGTCCAGTCTCCAGGGCTTGCGTCTGATCCTTGTCGACCGCCGGAGACGTGGTGGTGGGGACGACGGTGCCTTGACAGGCAGGATGGAAGCCTGACTGGTGGTCTCGTGGTTCGAGGTATCAGGAGGTGGCAAAACAACGGACGGAAACGGAGAAAAAAGCGGTTGTGGGCAGGCAACTTGGCGCAGTGCCCGTCTGTTTCGTCGCACAACAGCACCATTAGCCATACATACAACATACGAGCGGGGCGCCTGACAGTGTCTGCCGGGGATAACACGGGCAAATCGGTGGCATGAGCACCATAGCCCTGCTTTTGCTGGTTTCGGAGCTGCTGTATCTTCTGCAGCACCGGGAGGTGATCCAGGTTGGGCAAGTGTATAGCTGGAAGTGTCGTCCACAGGTCCCTGATCATCAGGAGTTGAGCCGGCGACATACCAGTGGACAGTGGGGTCGCCCTGTACGCTAGCAGTGCGAGGTAGATGTCAGAAGCAGAATCCGCGGCCTTGCAGATGAGCTGTTTCACAATGTGCACCCCTTTTTCAACCTTCCCATTGGACTGCGGATAGTGTGGGCTGGAAGTGACATGTTTGAAACGGTATGACTTGGCAAACATAGACCACTCGTGGCTGTTGAAGCAGGGGCCATTGTCACTCATGACAGTGAGTGGGTGTGGTAGTCGGTATTAGAGGTATGACGGTACCCTGTAATGCTGTAAGATCATTGGTGTCGGAGGTACTGTTTTCATTGGTTAAGCCTGCCTGCTGGTTCCGCCCAGTAAGGCGGAGTATGCGAGCCCGTGTCTCCCCACCAGCTACCTTCTGTACCTGCGCTGCTGGGGGAAACATCTAGTGTAATAAAGCCTTCAATTGTCTCCAATCTCACTTCTGGAGTTATTGATCGAGCATCAGTGGGATACCATGCCTGGAGAACGTCTCCTTATAGGCCTTGATGACGGTCCAAGATGTGAGGTCTGAGAGCTTCACAACTTCAATAATCAATATGTAGTCATGACCATTCGCACAAAAGAGGTCAATGCGAACCTTGGACCACGGGGAGGTCTCGATTTCATGCCGCTGGAGCGTCTCCTTGCTTGGTGCTGGCTGGAAGCGTTGACAGGTCGCACAGTTGAGGACCATTCGAGATGTCCTGGCTAATACCGGGCCAGTAGACAGCCTGCCTGGCTCTGCGTCGGCACTTCTCAACGCCCAGGTGTCCCTCGTGGATTTGGCGGAGCACCAAGCTCTGGAGACTGAGTGGAATTACAATCTGGTCCAGCTTGAGGAGGATACCATCGATCACCATCAGGTCGTCCTGGGTCGCAAAATGCCAAGACTGGTGCAGTGGTGAGCTTGGCTTTCAGCTCCAACCACTCTGCCTGATGTGCTGCCTTCCACTCAAAGGCAGTGGACTTTTTCACCAGGTTTCGTAGGGCCGTGGTGTGTGAGGCCATGTTTGGGATGAACTTGCCCAGAAAATTGACATGCCCAGGAAGCTCAAAACCGCCTTCTTGTCTTCAGGGATCTTCATGGCTTTGATGGCCTTGACCTTGTCTGTGTCTGGGCGCACGCCCTGCTGAGAGATCTGGTCACCCAGGAACTTGAGTGTCGACATGCCAAAGCAACATTTGGACCTGTTCAGCTTCAGGCCATTGGCATGGACACGGCGGAATACCTGCTGGAGACAGGACACATGCTCTTCAGGGGTCGTGGACCATATGATGATATCGTCCACGTACACACGAACCCCTTCAATGCCTTCCATCATCTGCTCCATGATGCGATGGAAGATCTCCGATGCCGAGACAATGCCAAACGGCATGCGATTATAGCAGTATCTGCCAAACGGTGTGTTGAAGGTGCTGAGCCTTCTGCTGGACTCATCCAGCTGGATTTGCCAAAATCCATGTGATGCATCTAACTTGGTGAAAAAATGTGCGTGTGCCATCTCACTGATGAGTTCCTCCCGCTTCGGGATGGGATAGTGTTCAGGCTTTTCCCCAGGGTAGAGGGGTCAATTACTAGGGGGCATAGGTTTAAGGTGAGAGGGGCATGGTTTAGAGTAGATGTACGAGGCAAGTTTTTTACGCAGAGGGTAGTGGGTGCCTGGAACTCGCTACCGGAGGAGGTAGTGGAAGCAGGGACGATAGGGACATTTAAGGGGCATCTTGACAAATATATGAATAGGATGGGAATAGAAGGATACGGACCCAGGAAGTGTAGAAGATTGTAGTTTAGTCGGGCAGCATGGTCGGCACGGGCTTGGAGGGCCGAAGGGCCTGTTCCTGTGCTGTACATTTCTTTGTTCTTTGTTCTTTGTTATTATATTCTTATTGAGATCCTTGGGATCAATGCAGATGCGCAGGTCTCCCAAAGGCTTTCTAACACATACCATCGAGCTGACGCAGTCAGTCGGTTCGGTTACCTTAAAAATGATGCCCTGTTGCTGAAGATCCTTGAGCTGTGCCTTCAGGCGCTCCCTCAGCGGAGCCGGGACCTGGCGTGGTGTGTGGACCACTGGTTTGGCATCAGGTCGTAGCAGAATCTTGTATCGATATGGCAGCGTGCCCATCCCTTCGAACACATCCGAATACTGAGCGAGAATGTCGTCAATGCCGGCCTGAAGATCCACATTGGAGGATGTAGTTGTGTAAACCCGCTGCACGAGGTTCAGCTGCTTGCAGGCATGCGCGCCAAGTAGGGATGCCCTGTCTGGCTTGACAATTTCAAAACGTGACCATGCATGGGGGCTCCGGTTGGAGACGAGTAGATGGCAGGATCCCAGTGCCGTGATGGCATTTCCGTTGTAGTCCAGGAGCCTGCAGGCTGCTGGAAGGACCTTGGGGGGCTTCTTGATGCGTTTGAAATCTGCCTGTGAGAGGAGGTTGGCAGAAGCACCTGTGTCCAGCTTAAACTGGATGGAGCAGTGGTTGACCTGCATCACCGCACGCCATTCAACTGCAAAATCCACAGTGAGGATGGATTGAATTTGTGATGAGTTGGATGTGGCATATTCACATTTGGTAATGATGCCCACACAGTAGGCGGAGTCCAGGCATTCTCCCTCTGGATCCGTTGTGCTGCCAGGATCAGAATCCTGTAATCATTGTTGCACACTCTGAACGGGCCATCCTCGGAATTGGGAGCGCTGGCCCCTGACTGGTGGTGCAGACCTGCACAAGGCTGCATAGTGTCCAGACTTCCCGCAGTTTAAACATCGCCTGCCTCTTGCAGGGCAGTGTTTCTTTAAGTGGGCGTTGCCACAGTTCAAGCACATCATGACGTCGGCCTCCTGACGCTCCACGTGTCGTCGCACATGCGCAGTGCAGATGTCTGCCGCTTCGTTATCCCGTTCGCATCGCGCATGCGTGGGGCCCCGAGAAAAGCGCGCAAAATGGCCGCTTTCATCAATGCTGAGGCGCTGCATCCGGGAGATGGCCTGCACACTCTCTGCCTCGTGGGAGGCAAGTTTCTCATTTACAGCTGATTTGTACTGAGCATAGCGATTTTTGCCGTGCTCATGCACTGTGCATGTTTCAATAGCGACTGGCAGGGTCATATGCTTGATTTTCAGTAGCTGCTCTCTCAGAGGATCAGAGTGAACTCCAAAAACGATTTGGTCTCTGATCATGGAGTCATCAAAAGCACCAAAGTTGCAGGACAGCGCTACCAGGCGGAGGTTTTTAATGTCATAGAATTTACAGTGCAGAAGGAGGCCATTCAGCCCATCGAGTCTGCACTGGCTCTTGGAAAGAGCACCCTACCCAAGGTCAACACCTCCACCCTATCCCCATAACCCAGTAACCCCACCCAACACTAAGGGCAATTTATCAGGGCCAATCCACCTAACCTGCACATCTTTGGACTGTGGGAGGAAACCGGAGCACCCGGAGGAAACCCACGCACACACGGGAAGAACGTGCAGACTCCACACAGACAGTGACCCAAGCCGGTAATCGAACCTGAGACCCTGGAGCTGTGAAGCAATTGTGCTAATCACCATGCTACCGTGCTGCCCCTTAGTTAGTTAGTTAAGAAGGAGTTGAAAGATTCATATTTACCTTGTAGACGCTGTTTGAATATGTAGCGCTCAAAGATTTCATTGGTGTCCACTTCACAGTGACTGTCAACCTTGTCCAGGATGGTCTGAAACTTTGTCTTGTTCTGGCCTTCGGTGAAGTGAAAACAGTTGAAGAGTTCGATGGCTTGATCACCCGCTGTTGAGAGGAGAAGCGCGATCTTCCTTGCATCAAATGCACTCACGAGGTCTGAAGCTTCGATGTACAGCAGAAACCTTTGCTTGAATGTCCGCCAGTTGGCACTGAGATTGCCAGAGGTCCTGAGCTGGTGAGGAGCCTGAATCTTCGCCATGGTGCCGGGATACATTAACTGGTCGTCACGGAATGGACTGAGCAAAACCACCTAGATTAAGCAGTCTCCTGGTAGCATGTCGTGTTTTGTACTCTGGGTTAACACAGGCTGCAACTGGATGCAGCTTTAACCAAAAGATACTCCAGACCTTGAAGTTAGTTCAATCCGATTTATTGAACCAGTATCACAGTTAGCACAGTTCTCTAGGAGTTCGACTCTCTGCTAACCTAAGTGTGGTTACTCTGTCTGACTGAACCAGACTAGCTCTTAGCCACGTGCTGGAGGTGTGATACTGTAAATATACCCTGACTCACTCTGCAGATGTTCATCAGTGGAAAGAGGTGGAGTGTGACTGTCTCGTGCCTTTTATAGTGAGATACCACCCCTGCTGCCTGCTCATTGGTCATGTCCTGTTCTCTGTGTTCATTAGCTGCCTGTCTGTGCCTGTCTGTATATCATTATCTGCATGTCTGCATATCATGACACTGGCTGCTCACTCTGCTGACTGCTGACTGTGTCCTGTAAATGTTCACACAGCCTCTGTTCATTTGTGAGCCCACCCAGGCCGCCCCTCTGGAAATTCTCAGACCTCAGCTGACCCATCAATGGGAAGGGTGTGGCCAAGCTCAACCAGTGACACACCAGGTGCTGCCACTCCTCAGTGCGCTCAGCAGAAGCACAGCCCCTCTACAGGGGAAGCAGGGGAATAGCAGAGCTCAACCCAAACAATGGATACATGTACCGTGGCCTATGGCACCCTC
Source organism: Scyliorhinus torazame (assembly GCF_047496885.1). Taxonomy (NCBI): domain Eukaryota; kingdom Metazoa; phylum Chordata; class Chondrichthyes; order Carcharhiniformes; family Scyliorhinidae; genus Scyliorhinus; species Scyliorhinus torazame. The sequence goes on from NC_092707.1 coordinate 79,311,519, forward strand.
CCTGGCACACTGTCCCTCTCAGGGCAGAGACCTCAGCAGTGACACTATCAGCTCGCTCACTCCACATGACCACCAGCTGACTCCAAGCCCTGCTTGCCCACCATACCCCTGCTCCCATCCATCCTTCCCCCGGTCAGGTTGTCACAACTTGTGTTTCAAACCCAGGACCCAGATCACACTGCAGCTACACTCCCAGCAGATGCACACTTCACCACACCCCCATCGGCAGGACCTGTCCACGCACAAGCCTCTAAGCATGGAGGTGCTGGAGGAACAAGACACGGCCCACCCAATGAGGTAACCCATAGTAGACCCCACTGGGGAAACAGGACAGGGCCACAGACCCTATCGCTGATACGGGTTGCGGCAGCCATTGGTTGACAGAGATGGATGGTGAGGTTAGAGGCTCCCCACATCACAGATGCCACTCTCTGATGGGTGCAGTGTGGAAGGCCACATATCAGGGGGAACGGCTGAGGGTTGGGGTGAGTTTGGGGGAGACTTGTGGAGGGTGGAGCTGAAGTTCAACTCAAAATCACCATGTAGCCTGTTGGATCTGGGTGGTCAAGGGAATGCTCACCTGACTAACATGTCTTTTCCTTTCCCCCTGCAGAAAATGAATTTCAGAGTACAGCCAGGGATGCCTGCTATCTACTTGGTCATTGCAGCCATTGCAGATGCATGGATTCTGGAGGCAAAGAACCTGCTCAGGGTGGGCCCTGCGCAAGAGGAACCTGCCCCAGAAGAGATGGGGTCAGCGGCTGATGCTGCAGTGCCGGCTGTCCTCCAAGCCGAGGAGGAGGGGTGAAGGAGGCGCCGCATCAGGCCACCTGTATAACCGTCAGCGCCTGTCCTTCAAGGAGATGCCACGCCGCCTGCGCTGCGAAAGACTTTGGCTAACCAGGAAGACCATGCCCCACTGTGCCAGATGATGGCGCAGGACGCATTGTGGTGGTAAGGAGGCGGATACCCGCTCCTGGTGGCAGTCAAGTTGGCAGTCGCCCTGAACTTTTATGCCTCTGGGTCTTTCCAGGCGCTGAATGGGGGCCTGTCTGGCATCTCGCAGACATCCATACACAGGATAATTTGTATTGTGAAGGATGTCCAAGGTGCCCGGGAAACAGATTATATAAACTTCAATCTGGACCAAGCCCAGCAGGATGCCCGGACTACAGCTAAAATGCCTTATCGAGGTGATAGTCACTGTGATGATAGAGGGTGTAAGTGAATGAAATGCTGAGAAGTCGGTGTCATCCCCGAACTGGTCCTCAGGATGTGCTAGGGTTGTGGCTGGGGGCGAGGTACACCGGATGGGCCGGACTAATCTGATGGTGATCCTGCAAGACAAAAAAGACACTAGGTGAGATCTTGGGAAGGAATGGTCTTGGGTAGAGGGATGACTCTCTTGCTATAGGGACATCATTTTGCATTGGGGCTCACTTGGTTGTCACATGCCGACCTCCACCTCGGAGACAGTCCTCTCCTGCACCTCCCCGGAAAAATATCATCACTCTCTGCTCTGCACGGCCCAGTGGTCCGGGACTTCCCCACCAGTCTTCTCCTGCTCCCTTCTCTTATGGGCCGTCCTTTCCTAGGGGTCACATTAAGGTCATGGTGAGACGCATGGAGGGGAGTTGCATGGCGGGGAAGGGGAGGAGGGGGTCTGTAGCTTGTGGCATGTGTGTGCAAGACACCTGACCAAAGCGGACAATACAGGTGTTGGGGTTTGGTGCAAGGTGGGATGTGAGGGAGATGCTGGCAGGTGGGTTTTGATTGGCCTCTATCGGAGTGAGGGTGTGATGTGAGGAGTGAGGGACAGGAGTGATACCAGGGGAACAGAGATGGTGACTCACCTGAGCTGCCTTAAAGAGATCATTCATCTTCTTGCAGCACAGCGTGCCGGTCCGCTTGGTAAGGCTCACCGCACTGAACACCTTGGCCACCTCCACCCTGGCTCGGTTAATGACAACGGGCGCTAGCCTCCTGCCCACCCTGGGGAAGAGGGTGCCCTGCCGTTCCTCCATCACATCCAACATTTTCTCCAGCTCTGTGCCCACGAAGCGTGGTGCTGGTCTTTGTGGAGCCATCTTGGCTGGAATGAAAGTGTGTGGGAAGTGAAGCGCATATAAGCAGCTCCAGCTTGTCAAGCTCACCAACATCAATTGCGGCCCCAACGAATCGGGTGCCAGTGGGAATGAGAATTGCTCTAGATTCACTTGGGCAGAGTGCTGGCCACATTAGCATGTCCTGAATAGCTCTGGAAATAGAACCCCCCAACGGAACGTGAACCGCACACAATTCAGTCCCGGCGTCAACACATCACAAACTGAGAATCCCATCCAGTATTTGTCATACATTTGTCACACATGCAACAATAAATTGCGTTTATATAGCCCCTATAATGCAGTACAACATCCTAAAGCACTTCACAGGACACAATGAGCCACCAGGACATAACAGGACAGAAGACCAAAAGCTTGACCAAAGAGGTAGGTTTTAGGGAGCGTCTAGATAAGGCAGAGAGAAGATGTGAGGCAATTCCAGAGCTAACGGTCTCAGCAGCTGAAAGCACGGACACCAATGGTGTAGCAATCGACCTCGGAAATGTACAGGAAACCTAAAGGAATCAAGAAATCTCAGAGGATTGATAGGGAGGGACAAGATTATAGTGATAGGAAGCTGCAAACAAGGATAAACATTTTAAAATCGAGGCGCTGCTCGATCAGGAGCCCATGACTCACACTGGAGAGATGAAGGATATTTGCAATTGAATTGCTGTTTTCCTGAATTGGTGTGATATAGCTCGAAATAGTCTTGCATTTTTCCCTCAATGACACTTGCACAGTGGAAACACAGCACATCTAGGCCGGAATTCTCCATCCATTAGGATTCTCTTTTCCTACTGGCAGTGCACTCCCACCCATGTGTTTACCGGCGGCTTGGGGTGGCTTCATTGGGAAATCCAATTGACAAGCAGAGGGAAGAAAGACTCTGGCCGTCAGTAAGCGGCACGCCACCGAGAAACAAGTGGCTGGGAGACCAGAGAATGCTGGCCCATTTCGGCACAGAGAATCACCTGCAGAAGTGCTTTTGCTCGCTGCCCCCTAAACCTCTCAATATACCAGTTGAGATCAGCAATGCGCACACTGGTGCCCTGTACAGACCCTCTCCAAGCATGGCCAACCTTAAGAAGCAGCATCATGCTTCGGAACAGCTGTGCAATCAGGTTGAAGAGGGTGATTTCAGAGCACCTCAAACCAACACACAATTGCTGATTTCCTGTGAGAAGCAGCAGTTCTGCATTAAAAAGGATTATACCGAGTTCTGCTGAAGAACAAATCATATGCATTATTAAATTTCCTTAATCAATGTTCATATGTTATGGCTCAATGCTATAGCAGTGATGCTGCTGTACAGAGCGGTGCTCATGGCACTCTGAAACCTCTTAGATCTACTGATTTATTTGTTTTATTTCTTCCTTCCTTCAGTAATAATGTTCTGTCAGCTGCACGGCCCATTGATTTATTGCCCAGATGTGTTTCTGATGTTTATTAAAAAAAGAACTTTTATTTTTACTGTCTGCTGCAGTAGATAATGAAGCAATAGTCTGAGAGGTTCGTCCATGATGAATTTAACTAATCTTAAACCAGCTACAACACTTTGCTCCCTGATCTGATTTGTTCTTTAACTTAGGTGTACTAAGATGAGCTTCAGGAAAAGGTCCAACATATTAATTTTTTGTCTCTGTTAAAAAAAAGAGATAATACACTTTTATCCCACCTTGATTTTTATATAGTGCGTCCATGGCCCAACTGATCTGATTTCATCGAACCTTATCAATGTCATTTTCCAATTTTGTTCAGGCTTTCCTCTTCTATAGTTAATAATGACACAGTTCTTTGGGTGTCATGGGGCCTCATTCATGTGTGGAGCACAGGCAACAGGCTGGATTTTCAACCTGCTACTCTTGTGTAAAACTGGTGTGAAACTGGGCTCTGATTATAGAAACTGCCCAATCTTCACTTACATTGAAATTCAAAATTAGACTGTGTCTATGACCGGTCCAACCCACATTGTCAGTTTTGCACCAGGCAGCAAGTTGAAAATCTAGCAGTGAATGCCAACAATTCAATAGTTCAAGCACTCAATTATTCATCAGTGGGGCTCCTTACTGAGGTCATACTTGAAAAGGGTCTTCTGTGGGTATAATTTTAACATTACTTTTTCCCTATTTGCATTGGCATTTTCCCAAGAAGAATTCCCAACAAGCTTCCATTGCTGTAGAGTTTTCATTTTTTCTTTCACAGGATGTGGGCATCACTGACTGGAGCAGCATTTTTTGATCACTCCTAATTGCCCTTGAACTGAACGGCTTGCTAGGCCTATTCAGACCACAGCCGAAAGTCAACCACATTACTGCAGACCAAGTAGGGACAGCAGATTTTCTTTCCTAAAGGACATTATGAACCAGATTGTGGCATTATGTGAAATGTTCAGAATACAAAGGATTAATGTCATATCATCATTAACCACTAGGTGGAGCTAGATGCAGATCCATATAAAGCACTGACTCACAGGCTTCTGGGGGAAGGCTGGAGAAGGCTGGAGAGAGTGCAGAAGAGAGGTCCAGAGGCTGTAGAGTACAGTTATAGATAGAGTGTAGAGACTAATGTTAGTTGAGTGCATATTGTAGATTATTAGATTATTGTTTAGTATAGGAGTAAGTGGTCGAGCTTTAATAAGTAGTGTAAATAAAAGTTAGCTTTGTTAATGAACTTAACTCCTGTGTGCTTTGTGAAGACGACAACATCCATTCTGATAACAGAATCACAAAGACCACACGCAGATTGTTTTCTACAATTGTTTAATGGTCACCAGCTTTATATTCCAGATTTATTAATTGAATGTAACTTCCATCAGCTGTCGTGTTGGGATTTGACCCCATGTCCCGCAGCATTAGCCTGGGCCTCTGAATTACTCGTCTAATGACAGTGCCACTACCGCACCATCTCCCTCGATTTGCAGCTGGGATTTAAGAACATAAGAACATAAGAACTAGGAACAGGAGTAGGCCATCTGGCCCCTCGAGCCTGCTCCGCCATTTAATGAGATCATGGCTGATCTTTGTGGACTCAGCTCCACTCTCCGGCCTGTACATCTTATCCCCGAATCCCTTTATTCTTTAGAAAGGTATTTATCTTTTTCTTAATAATGTTTAAAGAAGGAGCCTCAACTGCTTTACTGGGCAAGGAATTCCAGAGATTCACAACCCTTTGGGTGAAAAAGTTCCTCCTAAACTCGGTCTTAAATCTACTTCCGCTTATTTTGAGGCTATGCCCCCTAGTTCTGCTTTCACCCGCCAGTGGAAACAACCTGCCCGCATCTATCCTATCTATTCCCTTCATAATCTTATATGTTTCTATAAGATCCCCCCGCATCCTTCTAAACTCCAATGAGTACAGTCCCAGTCTACTCAACCTCTCGTCATAATCTAATCCCCTCAACTCTGGGATCAACCTCGCGAATCTCCTCTGCACTCCCTCCAGTGCCAATATGTCCTTTCTCAGGTAAGGAGACCAAAACTGAACACAATACTCCAGATGTGGCCTCACCAACACCCTATACAATTGCAGCATAACCTCCCTAGTCTTGAACTCCATCCCTCTAGCACTTTTTGCTTTACCACTCATCTTAGTGTCGTCTGCAAACTTTGACACATTGCACTTGGTCCCCAACTCCAAATCATCTATGTAAATTGTGAACAATTGCGGGCCCAACACTGATCCTTGAGGGACCCCACTAGTTACAGGTTGCCAACCAGAGAAACACCTATTTATCCCCACTCTCTGCTTTCTGTTAGTTAACCAATCCTCTACCCATGCTACCACTTTACCCTCAATGCCATGCATCTTTAGTTTATGCAGCAACCTTTTGTGTGGCACCTTGTCAAAAGCTTTCTGGAAATCCAGATATACCACATCCATTGGCTCCCCGTTATCTACTGCACTGGTAACGTCCTCAAAAAATTCTACCAAATTGGTGACTTCCGGGTGCGGCAATGACCAGCTGAGTCGCACGTTTCGGCAGCTCCCGTTGGAACGGACTTTTGGGCTCTTAATAGGAGCCCCAACGGCAATTTAAATGGCAAAAACACTGTGCGGTAAACCAGAAGGGAATCCCCCCCGGACACGCATGGAAAAACGAGAGGATAGCGGCCGGATTGCGGAGGATCCTCTGGAGCAGCGGCAAGGAAGGGAAGCTCAAAGCAAGATGGCGTCGGAAGGTGGCCGTTTGCTATGGGGCCCGGAGCAGCAAGAGTTCCTGCGGCGCTGTGTGGAAGAGCTGGAGAAGGAGTTGAAGAAGGAGCCGTTGGCCCCGATATTGCAGGCGATTGAAGGACTAAAAGAGGAGCAGAGGACCCAAGAGCTGGAGCTTCGGGTCGTGAAGGCAAAGACTGCTGAAAACGAAGATGAAATACAGGGCCTGGTGGTGAAGGCAGAAACGCACGAGGCACAGCATAAAAGGTGTGTGGAGAGGTTGGAAGTGCTGGAGAATAACTCAAGGAGGAAGAATTTAAGAGTCCTGGGTCTTCCCGAAGGCGCAGAAGGGGCGGACGTCGGGACATATGTGAGCACGATGCTTCACTCGCTAATGGGATCGGATGCCCCGACGGGCCCTTTGGAGGTGGAGGGAGCTTATCGAGTTCTGGCGCGAAGACCAAAGGCTGGAGAAATACCTCGAGCTATAGTGGTGAGGTTTCTCCGCTACAATGACAGAGAGACGGTTCTCAGATGGGCGAAGAAAACTCGGAGCTGTAGGTGGGAGAACGAGGTGATCCGCGTATATCAAGATTGGAGTGCGGAGGTGGCGAGATGGAGGGCAAGTTTCAATCGGGCTAAGGCGGTGTTTCACAAAAAGAAGGTCCAGTTTGGAATGTTGCAACCGGTGAGATTGTGGGTCACACACCAAGGGAAGCACCACTACTTTGAGACGGCAGAAGAGGCGTGGACATTCATTGTGGACGAGAAGCTGGAATAGTCTGGCGAGAGAAGGAGCTTTTGGGACAAAGTGGTGGTGTGATTACAGGGGAGGGGGGGGGGGGGGGGGGGGGGGGATGATTTTTCAATTTGTTAATTTTGTGATCCTGTAACTTTTCTCTCTTCCCCATGTTGGGGGGGGGAGCATGAGGAACTGTGGGCGCCGGCCATTAGGGGCGGGGCCGAGTGGGAAACGCGGGCTTTGTTCCCGCGCTATGGTAATTATGGCGGGAACAGGGGCGCAGGAAGGAGGGGACCTCGCACAGTGGGAGCCGAGGATAAGGGGGGAAGCCGAGGTCAGCCAGAGTTTGCTGACTTCTGGGAGCAACATGGGGGTGCAACTACGCTAGAGGGGGATCTAGCGGAGGGGGTGGGTTTAACTGGGTAGCTGCTGCTAAGGATAAGGGGGAGCTGTTCTGGGACGGGGTGGTCGAGACGGGGGGGCACCGTCGGGGGGATATACGGGTACATGAGGAGCTGGGTTAAAAAGGGGGATGGCTAATCGACAAGGGGGGGGAGGTAAAGAGCCCCCCAACCCGGCTGATCACGTGGAACGTGAGAGGGCTGAACGGGCCGATTAAAAGGGCACGGGTACTCGCACACCTAAAGAAATTAAAGGCAGATGTGGTTATGTTGCAGGAGACGCATCTGAAACTGATAGACCAGGTCAGACTACGTAAAGGATGGGTGGGACAGGTGTTTCATTCAGGTTTAGATGCGACGAATAGGGGGGTGGCTATCTTAGTGGGGAAACGGGTACTGTTTGAGGCAAAGACCATAGTGGCAGATAGTGGGGGTAGATGTGTGATGGTGAGTGGCAGATTGCAAGGGGAGGCGGTGGTTCTGGTGAACGTATACGTCCCAAACTGGGATGATGCAAATTTTATGAGGCGTATGTTGGGACGTATCCCGGACCTGGAGGCGGGAAAGTTGGTAATGGGGGGAGACTTCTATACGGTGCTTGATCCAGGGCTGGACCGGTCGAGGTCCAGGACCGGGAGGAGGCCGGCAGCGGCCAGGGTGCTCAAGGACTTCATGGAGCAGATGGGAGGGGTAGACCCCTGGAGATTTAGTAGGCCTAGGAGTAAGGAATTTTCATTTTTCTCCCATGTTCACAAAGTATACTCACGGATAGACTTTTTTGTCTTGGGAAGGACACTGATTCCGAAGGTGACAGGGACGGAGTATACGGCCATAGCCATTTCGGACCACGCTCCACATTGGGTAGACCTGGAGGTAGGAGAGGAAAAAGAACAGCACCCACTCTGGAGAATGGATATGGGCTTATTGGCGGATGAGGGGGTATGTTTAAGGGTGAGGGGGTGTATTGAAAGGTACTTGGAGCTTAATGACAATGGGGAGGTTCAGGCGGGAGTGGTCTGGGAGGCGTTGAAGGCGGTGGTCAGAGGGGAACTGATATCCATAAGGGCACATAAAGGGAAGCAAGAGGGTAAAGAAAGTGAGCGATTGTTGAAAGAACTTTTGAGGGTGGACAGGCAATATGCAGAGGCACCGGAGGAGGGACTGTACAGGGAAAGACAAAGGTTACATGTGGAGTTTGATCTGCTGACCACGGGTAAGGCAGAGGCACAGTGGAGGAGGGCACAGGGTGTACAGTATGAGTATGGAGAGAAGGCGAGTCGGCTACTGGCCGACCAATTGAGGAAGAGGGGAGCAGAGAGGGAGATAGGTGGGGTAAGAGATGAGGAGGGAGAGATGGAACGGGGAGCGGAGAGAGTGAACGGGGTGTTCAAAGCATTCTATGAGAGGTTATATAAGGCTCAGCCCCCGGAAGGGAAGGAGGGGATGAGGTGTTTCCTGGATCAGCTGGAATTCCCGAAGGTGGAGGAGCAGGAGAGGGCGGGACTGGGAGCACAGATTGAGATGGAGGAGGTGGTAAAAGGGATTGGGAGCATGCAAGCGGGGAAGGCCCCGGGACCGGACGGATTCCCGGTGGAATTTTATAGGAAATATATGGACCTACTGGCCCAGCTTTTGACGAGAACCTTTAATGAGGCCAGGGAAAGGGGGCAGTTGCCCCCGACTATGTCGGAGGCGACGATATCGCTCCTTCTGAAGAAGGATAAAGACCCGCTGCAGTGTGGGTCCTACAGGCCCATTTCCCTTTTAAATGTAGATGCTAAGCTCCTGGCCAAGGTGACGGTGACGAGGATAGAGGACTGTGTCCCGGGGGTGGTCCACGAGGATCAAACTGGGTTCGTTAAGGGGAGACAGCTGAACACGAATATACGGAGGCTGCTAGGGGTAATGATGATGCCCCCACCAGAGGGGGAGGCGGAGATAGTGGTGGCGATGGACGCCGAGAAAGCATTCGACAGAGTGGAGTGGGATTATCTGTGGGAGGTGCCGAGGAGATTTGGTTTTGGAGAAGGGTTTATTGGATGGGTACAGCTGCTGTACAGGGCCCCGGTGGCGAGTGTGATCACGAACAGGCAGAGGTCTGACTACTTCCGTCTTCATAGAGGAACGAGGCAGGGGTGTCCCCTGTCTCCGTTACTGTTTGCATTGGCGATTGAGCCTCTGGCCATAGCACTGAGGGGCTCCAGGAAGTGGAGGGGAGTACTCAGGGGAGGAGAAGAACACCGGGTATCTTTGTATGCAGATGATTTATTGCTGTATGTTGCGGACCCAGTGGAGGGGATGCCTGAGATAATGCAGACACTCAGGGAGTTTGGGGAATTTTCGGGGTACAAATTGAATATGGGGAAGAGTGAGTTGTTTGTGGTGCATCCGGGGGAGCAGAGCAGGGGAATAGATGATTTACCGCTGAGGAAGGTAATAAGAGATTTCAGGTACTTAGGGATTCAGATAGCCAGGAGTTGGGGAACCTTACATAGGCTTAATTTAACAAGATTGGTGGAACAGATGGAGGAGGATTTTAAGAGATGGGACATGGTGCCCCTGTCACTGGTGGGTAGGGTGCAGGCGGTCAAAATGGTAGTCCTCCCGAGATTCCTTTTTGTGTTTCAGTGCCTTCCGGTGATGGTCACGAAGGCTTTTTTCAAGAAAATTGAGAAAAGTGTCATGAGTTTTTTGTGGGCCGGGAAGACCCCGAGAGTGAGGAGGGGGTTCTTGCAGCGTAGCAGGGATAGGGGGGGGCTGGCACTACCGAGTCTAAGTGAATACTACTGGGCCGCCAATATCTCAATGGTGTGTAAGTGGATGGGAGAAGGGGAGGGAGCGGCGTGGAAGAGATTGGAGATGGCGTCCTGTAAAGGAACCAGCCTACAAGCACTGGTGACGGCGCCGTTGCCGTTCTCCCCGAAGAAATACACCACAAGTCCAGTGGTGGTGGGAACGCTAAAAATTTGGGGGCAGTGGAGACGACATAGGGGAAGGACGGGAGCCTCGGTGCGGTCCTCGATAAGAAATAATCATAGGTTTGTCCCAGGGAGAATAGATGGGGGATTTGGAGCATGGCAGAGAGCTGGGGTTGTGCAACTGAGAAATCTGTTCGTAGATGGGACGTTTGCGAGTCTGGGATGCACAGGGCGCATATGACCGGAGCAAGGCTCAGTAAATTCTTTGGGGTAGAGGATAGGTGTGGGAGATGCTCGAGAAGCCCAGCAAACCACACCCACATATTTTGGTCATGCCCGGCACTGCAGGGGTTCTGGGTGGGGGTGGCAAAGGTGCTTTCAAAGATGGTGGGGGTCCGGGTCGAGCCAGGTTGGGGGTTGGCTATATTTGGGGTTGCAGAAGAGCCGGGAGTGCAGGAGGCGAAAGAGGCTGATGTCTTGGCCTTTGCGTCCCTAGTAGCCCGGCGAAGGATATTGTTTATGTGGAAGGAAGCCAAACCCCCGGGCGTGGAGACCTGGATAAATGACATGGCAGGGTTTATAAAACTAGAACGGATAAAGTTCGCACTAAGGGGTTCGGCTCAAGGGTTCACCAGGCAGTGGCAACCATTCATCGACTACCTCACAGAACGATAAAGGAAATGGGAAGGAAACAGCAGCAACCCAGGGGGGAGGGGGGGTGGGGGGTGCTCGGGTGGGTCCTCAGGGGTGGTTTTTGTATAGATATTTGTACTTGGTTATGTATCATAGAATTTACAGTGCAGAAGGAGGCCATTCGGCCCATCGTGTCTGCACCGGCTGTTGGAAAGAGCACCCTACCCAAGGTCTACACCTCCACCCTATCCCCATAACCCAGTAACCCCACCCAACACTAAGGGCAATTTATCATGGCCAATCCACCTAACCTGCACATCTTTGGACTGTGGGAGGAAACCGGAGCACCCGGAGGAAACCCACGCACACACGGGGAGGATGTGCAGACTCCGCACAGACAGTGACCCAAGCCGGAATCGAACATGAGACCCTGGAACTGGGAAACATTTGTGTTATCCACAATGCTACCATGCTGCCCGTATATTGGATTGTTTGATTTTATCTCTGGAGAGTTATTATTTTTGTTATGGCAGTTGCCATTTAGTTTATATATTATTTATTTATTTGTTAAAACGGTCACTGTTATATATATTGTTTTATTGTTGTAAAAAGGTAAACCTTTGTATTGTTTTGTTTGACCGAAAAATTTGAATAAAATATATTTTTAAAAAACATTCTACAAATTAGTCAGACACGACCTACCCTTTGTGAACCCATGCTGCGTCTGTCTGCCCAATGGGACAATTTCCCTCCAGGTGCCCCGCTATTTCCTCCTTAAAGATTGATTCCAGCATTTTCCCTACAACCGAAGTTAAGCTTACCGGCCTATAATTACCCGCTTTCTGCCGACCTCCTTTTTTAAACAGTGGTGTCATGTTTGCTACTTTCCAATCCTCTGGGACCACCCCAGAGTCCAGTGAATTTTGATAAATTATCACTAGTGCGTTTACAATTTCCCTAGCCATCTCTTTTAACACTCTGGGATGCGTCCCATCAGGGCCAGGAGACTTGTCTACCTTTAGCCCCATTAGCTTGCCCAATACTGCCTCCTTAGTGATTACAATCATCTCAAGGTCCTCACCTATCATATCTTTATTTCCATCAGTCACGAGCATGTTATTTGTGTCTTCCACTGTGAAGACTGACCCAAAAAACCTGTTCAGCTCCTCAGCCATTTCCCCGTCTCCTATTATTAAATCTCCCTTCTCATCTTCCAAAGGACCAATATTTACCTTAGCCACTCTTTTGTGTCTTATATATTTGTAGAAGCTTTTACTATCTGTTTTTATGTTCTGAGCAAGTTTACTTTCATAGTCTACCTGACTCTTCTTTATAGCTTTTTTAGTAGCTTTCTGTTGTCCCCTAAAGACTTCCCAGTCCTCGAGTCTCCCACTAATTTTTGCCACTTTGTATGTTTTTTCCTTCAATTTGATACTCTCCCTCACCTCCTTAGATATCCACGGTCGATTTTTCCCCTTTCTATCGTCTTTCTTTTTTGTCGGTATGAACCTTTTCTGAACACTGTGAAAGATCGCTCGGAAGGTTCTCCACTGTTCTTCAACTGCTTCACCATGACGTCTTTGCTCCCAGTCTACCTTAGCTAGTTCTTCTCTCATCCCATTATAATCGCCTTTGTTTAAGCACAAAACACTAGTGTTTGATTTTACCTTGTCATCCTCCAACTGTATTTTAAATTCCACCATATTGTGGTCGCTCCTTCCAAGAGGATCCCGAACTATGAGATCATTAATCAATCCTGCCTCATTACACAGGACCAGATCTAGGACCGCTTGTTCCCTTGTAGGTTCCATTACATACTGTTCCAGGAAATTATCCCGGACACATTCTATAACCTCCTCCTCAAGGCTGCCTTTACCAACCTGGTTAAACCAATCGACAGGTAGATTAAAATCCCCCATGATAACCGCTGTACCATTTCTACATGCATCCGTTATTTCTTTGCTTATTGCCTGCCCTACCATCCTGTTACTATTTGGTGGCCTTTCGATTACTCCTATCAGTGACCTTTTCGCCTTACTATTCCTGATTTCCACCCAAATTGATTCAATCTTGTCCTCCACAGCACCAATATCATCCCTTACTATTGACCGGATGCCATCCTGAAACAACAAAGCTACACCACCGCCCTTACCGTCCATTCTATCCTTTCATATAGTTTGATACCCTTGGATATTTAACTCCCAGTCGTGACCATCCTTTAACCATGTTTCAGTAATGGCCACTAAATCATAGTCATTCACGATGATTTGTGCCATCAACTCATTCACCTTATTCCGTATACTACGAGCATTCAGGTAAAGTACACTTATGCTGTTTTTTATGTCTTTGTTATGAATCCTGGATCAGTAACTTTTCGCAAATTATTTTTCCTCTTACCCTTTCTCCTAATTTTCCTTGTCTTTGAACCCATATCTCTACATAATAACCTGTCACGTAACCTGCTGCCTTGCTCTCCATTAACCATTATACTGTCCATAGCTTTACCCTTCCCTTCCCCCCAACTTGCTAGTTTTAAGTCCTTGTGACCAACCTATTTATCCTATTCGCTAGAACACTGGTCCCAGAATTTGGAGCTTATGAGACTTGAAACATATAAGATTAGCACTATCTAGGCACAAGTAACATCTGCAGTGATCTGGACCTTCCCTAAACACATTTCAGCTGCAGCAGTGACTAAGGAGACCTCATTACCAACACCTGCATTATTCTGAACCACAGGGATTCGGGACTGCATTCCTCTAGGGTAGAGAATTCCAAAGATTCACAACCCTTTGAGTGAGGAAAGTCCTCCTCATCTCCTCTTATCCTGAGGCTATTCCTTCATATCCCCAGCAGGTGGAACAACCTCTGTCGAACCCTAGCCAAGCCTTTCAGAATCTTGTATACTTCAGTGAAAACATCTCTCATTCTTCTAAACCCCAGAGAATAGATCCAATTCACTCAGCTTCTTATTATCGGTCAATCATCTTATCCCAGGTACCAGGCTAGTGAAGCTTCACTGCACTGCCTCTCAAAAAGTTAAACTTGACCTGGAAAAGTACATCTGTTATCAGTTTATCAAAGCCCCACGACCCAACCATTTTCTTTTCTTGGAACAACAAAGGAATATGCCAATCACTGATTCCCTTAAATCAAGGAGTATTGCAGAGGAATTGCTACCAGTGGAATCTCTACAATGTTAAATGTTTTCGTAGAAATAGTAGAGGGTATTGATTGGATAGTTACTTGAGCACATATAAGGAGACACTTACTAACACAAGAGCAGATTGCAATCTGGGGAAGTGTAGTTTAAAAAAAAAAATCAGATTATTTTTATTTATCTTAATTCCTAATTATACAATTGTCCGACATAAATTAATTCAATAAATGTTTAGGTTCGAACAGAACATAACCATAAGGCAAAATGGGTTCACGAGTAGTAAATAAAAAATAAACTTTATTTTAAAATGGAAAAACTATACTTAACAACAGAAAATGGACATTGCAGTTCAAACATGTGATCAGATCACTGAAGAATAAATTGTCCTCCAGTTCCTTTATTGACAGCGATTCTTTCCACTTCTGCCTCGGGAACAAACAGTACATGACTAACTAGCAAAGATGTTGTTTAAAGCCTTTATTTTATCCCCTAAATTATCACTACCTTATTTCAGACCATGGGCGTGATTCTCCAAGCCTGCGCTGGGTTTGAGAATTGCTGGGGGCGCGGGAAATTTCCGCCACGCCGCTCTGACGCCCACGCAGCGACTGGCAGAACTCCCACCGAGTTCTGCCAAGTCCCGCCGGCGTGTTTCCAGCCTGGTACTGCCTGGCAGGTGATCGGACCCGCGGCCACGGTGGACGTCCTGGTGGGTGGGCAGGGGGGATCTGACTCCGTGGGGGACCTCCACGGGGTCCAGGCCCGTGATCAGGGGCTTCCAATCGGCGGGCGGCCGTGATCTGGAGGGGGTCTTCCTCCTCCCGCACAGCCTGCTGTTAGGTCCCCGACATGTTGCTCCACACCGGCACGGGGACGGCAACCACGCGCATGCGCTGGCGTGGAGATGGCTGGCGCGCGCATGCGCGGACCCGCGCCGGCCATGCAGGGCCGCCTTTCGGCACTGGAGTGCTGCGCACAGCACTCTAGCGTCGTGCTAGCCCCCTGAACACCGGTGAATTGCTGGGCCAGCAGGCCCGTTGGCCCCCGCGTACACCACTCTGCTGTTTACGCCGGCATCAACACTTGGCCGGGATTCTCCAAAATCCCGGCCCATGGGCGAAATTCTCCCCAAACGTCACGATGTCCGCCGACTGGCGCCCAAAATGGCGCCAATCAGATGGGCATTGCGCCGCCCCAAAGGTGCGGAATGCTCCGCATCTTTGGGGGCCGAGCCCCAACCTTAAGGGGCTAGGCAGGCGCCGGAGGGATTTCCGCCCCGCCAGCTGGCGGAAATGGCGTTTGTTGCCCCGCCAGCTGGCGCGGAAATGACATGTCGGGGCGGTGCATGCGCGGGAGCGTCAGCGGCCGCTGACAGTTTCCCGCGCATGCGCAGTGGGGAGAGCCTCTTCCGCCTCCGCCATGGTGGAGACCGTGGCGGAGGCGGAAGGGAAAGAGTGCCCCCACGGCACAGGCCCGCCCAGCGGATCGGTGGGCCCCGATCGCGGGCCAGGCCACCGTGGGGGCACGCCCGGGGTCAGATCGCCCCGCGCCCCCCCCAGGACCCCGGAGCCCGCCCACGCCGCCTTGTCCCGCCGGTAAATAGGTACTCTAATTTACGCCGGCGGGACAGGCAATTTCTTGGCGGGACTTCGGCCCATTCGGGCCGGAGAATCGAGCGGGGGGGCCCGCCAACCGGCGCGGCCCGATTCCCGCGCCCGCCCAATCTCCGGTACCGGAGACTTCGGCAACAGGCAGGGGCGGGATTCACGGCGGCCAACGGCCATTCTCCGACACGATGGGGGGTCGGAGAATGACGCCCCAGGCCTGTGTAATTTCATAAGAGGTTAATTTGGTTTTTGATTAGTTTTACTTGGAGCTTGACTATCTACACATATGCCTCTTGAAAGAAGGACAATGTTTCTCTTGCAGTGTCTTTTGTGACCTCATTTGGCACAATTGTCTATTGCCCATTTGGTCTTGGTTTATGCTTATCACAAATATCCGATTCAAAGCAGTAACTTGGAACTTTTTAGTTTTTTAGTCGTAAAATAACTATTTGATAAATTACTATTTCTTCAACTGAATTAAGTTGAAATATTCGGCCATCACCTGTTTCTGGCTGGTTCCTCATTATGTAATAACCCTCAAAAGTATTAGAAACCAGAGGACACAAAATGGCTTATTCCACACCTGAAATGTTCAACATCATTGTTGTTTTCAAGTGTATTCAATGCTCTCAATTACAATTTGACATCAAAAGCTCTAATTTGGAATGAATTTGACATCAAATTTGCCCACTGGCTTCTCAATGTCCCAATGACCTCTCATAACGAACCCCCCTGCCGAATTCCCAAGAGCTCCCTGAATGGCTTCAAGTCTGCCCCACCTTGGTTGGAATATGTTACTTTTGTCATGATATTCAAATGAACATCACAGCACATACATAATGAGAGACAGAGCAACGGACCAATTAGCACACATAACATGATAGCCAATCACAGACAAGAGCATACACAGTACAAAACAAGAAACACGACACTTCCTGGGCAGTCCGTCAGGAGACGGCACAGGGCAAGGACCTCAAAGCCAGACACTCACACAGTCACCACGTGCTGAGTACCAGGTTTGTTATATAAATAGTTTAAAGGAATAAAACTGCGTCGTACCAATTGCAACCGTGTTGGTTCGTCTGTATCTCAGAGCACCCAACACTTCATGAATCAAAACCTACCCACAAATCTGCCATCCTGCACCATGGACACCGTCAACACACCGCGGCCGTTGCAAGTTGCTGGGAACCTTGGCATAAATTGGACGCTGTTCAAGCAGCGCTTCAAACTCTTTATGGAAGCCAACGAAAAACAGGGCACCTCGGACAAAAGGAAGATCACCATCCTCCTCACCACCGCAGGTCAGCACGCCATCCATGTATACAACTCCCTGGTGTTCGCGGAAGGTGAGGACAAATCTAAATACGACACGGTCCTCCTCAAGCTCGACCAACACTTCAACGTTGAGGTCAACGAGAGCGTTGAGAGGTATGTCTTCCAGCAGCGCCTGCAATTTAAGGATGAGCTCTTTCAGTCCTTCCTGTCGCATCTCCGCATACTCGCGCAGTCCTGCGGTTACGACACCACCTCAGAGTCCATGATCCGGGACCAGATCGTTTTTGGGGTTGCCTCCGGCAGCCTACACCAGCAGCTTCTAAAGATAAAAGGCCTGACCTTAGTATCTGCAGTTGAAGCCTGTGTCCTGCACGAGAACGCGACTAGCCGCAATGCCCAATTTCAGGCGACCGAATCAGCGCGGAGGGGGTCCTACGCGACCGGATCGGCGAGCCAGGTGCCCCACGAGGCTGAACGGGTCCAGGAGATCGAGTTTCTCCCGGCCCGCAGCCCGGACGAGGGCGGCTGTTTCGCGCGCTTTTCGAGGCCTCCCGCGCTTGTGCGCGCCAAAACCTACGGCAACACTGAGGGACGTGATGCGCAGGCGTGCTCGACGCAAGACCGAACTGCGCATGCGCAGTGGCGTAACGAACGCCATGACGTCACGACATGCGGCAACTGTTTGTCTGCACATTTAAAAGGGCAATGTCCCGCAAAAACCCGACAATGCCTACGCTGTGGCAAGGTGGGCCACTACGCTGCTTACTGTCGAGCGGCTCAACCTGTTGATCTTCCGCATTTCCGACAACCTCGCAGGAATGTGCGGACCATTCAGCCTCCACATTACGACATCCAGACCGATGACACAGATGACCGAGACGCCTTCCGGGTTGCGGTCATTGATGGGAACCGGGTCAACACAATCAATCCGGGTGATGAATGGTGTGCCACCCTGACGGTCAACCGATCGCCGATCACGTTCCGCCTGGACACTGGTGCCTCCACCAACCTCATAGCATGGTCAGCCTTCTACGCCATGAAGGTCAGACCACCAATCCGGCCGTCCCGGTGCAGAATGGTCGACTACAATGGGAACGTTATCCCGGCTATGGGATCCTGCCAGCTCCAGGTGACACACAACACACACACGGCCACACTCTCGTTCGAGATAGTCGGCTCATCGAAGGACTCCCTGCTGGGCGCACAGGCATGCAAGGCTCTCCACCTCGTGCAACGAGTCCACTCTCTCTCTCCAGACGGCACATCTGACTTCCCGGATGCAGAGTTCAACGCACAGCTCCAATCGCTCCTTGCCCACAACCAGGAGGCATTCGAGGGCATGGGAACACTGCCATAGACTTACCGAATTCGCCTCAAACCGGACGCCATCCCGGTCATTCACGCACCTCGCAGGGTTCCTGCGCCACTTAAAGACCGCCTCAAGCAGCAGCTGCAGGATCTCCAGGACCAAGGGGTCCTATCCAGGGTCACGGAGCCGACGCCGTGGGTCAGCTCCATGGTGTGTGTCAAGAAGCCCTCCGGCGAGCTCCGCATATGTAT
Source organism: Scyliorhinus torazame (assembly GCF_047496885.1). NCBI lineage: Eukaryota > Metazoa > Chordata > Chondrichthyes > Carcharhiniformes > Scyliorhinidae > Scyliorhinus > Scyliorhinus torazame. Next base: position 79,330,075 of record NC_092707.1, read on the forward strand.
TGACCCCAAAGACCTCAGTAACAATATCATGAGGGAACATTATCCTATACCCAAACGGGAGGAGATCACCAGTGAATTGGCCCAGGTGAAAATATTTACGAAACTGGATGCTTCTAAGGGGTTTTGGCAGATCCAACTCAATCCGTCCAGCCGAAAGCTATGCACCTTCAATACCCCTTTCGGCAGGTTCTGCTACAACCGGATGCCATTTGGCATCATCTCGGCATCCGAGGTCTTTCATAGGATCATGGAGCAGATTATGGAAGGCATCGAAGGGGTGCACGTATATGTGGACGACGTCATCATCTGGTCCACCACACCACAGGAGCACATATATCGTCTCCAACGTGTTTTTGCCCGCATACGGGAAAACGGCCTGCGCCTCAACCGAGCCAAGTGTTCCTTGGGCCATACCGAGTTGAAGTTCCTGGAGGACCATATCTCCCAGTCAGGGGTCCGTCCGGATGCAGATAAGGTGAGCGCCATCACAGCCATGCCGCAGCCGGCCGACAAGAAAGCAGTGTTATGCTTCCTTGGCATGGTCAACTTCCTGGGGAAGTTCATTCCCAACCTTGCCTCCCACACGACGGCTCTGCGCCACCTCGTCAGAAAATCCACAGAGTTCCAGTGGCAACACACACACCAGCTGGAATGGGAGGAGCTCAAACTCAAACTCACCACTGCACCTCTATTGGCGTCCTTTGACACGTCCCGTGCCACCAAGATCTCGACGGATGCCAGCCAATCCGGCATTGGAGCAGTGCTCCTGCAGCGGGATGACACAACATCATGGGCCCCAGTTTCCTATGCACCGCGAGCCATGACCCCCACAGAGCAGCGCTACGTGCAGATCGAAAAGGAGTGCCTGGGCTTGCTAACCGGTTTAGACAAGTTCCATGATTATGTATATGGTCTTCCCTGGTTCACTGTCGAAACTGACCACCGCCCTGGTCAGCATAATAAACAAGAACCTGAACGAGAAGACCCCTCACCTCCAGCACATCCTACTTAAACTCAGGAGGTACGACTTCCAACTGGTCTACACCCCAGGGAAGGAACTCATCGTTGCGGATGCACTATCCAGAGCAGTGAGCATGCCGCCAGATGCGGAGGGGTTCGTATGTCAGGTCGAGGCACAGGTGGCTTTCACATTGGCAAATCTGCCAGCTGACGACTCCAGTCTGGCCCGTATTCGCCAAGAGACTGCGGCTGACCCCCTTCTACAGCGTGTGATGCGCCACATGACGGGAGGGTGGCTCAAAGGGCAGTGCCCGCAGTTCTACAATGGCCGAGACGACCTGGCCGTCATTGATGGTGTCCTTCTGAAGCTGGACCGGATTGTGATTCCGCACAGCATGCGCAAGCTGGTCCTCGACCAACTACACAAAGGCCATCTGGGGGTCGAGAAGTGCAGACGGAGGGCCCAAAAGGCGGTATACTGGCCGGGCATCAGTGACGATATTGCCAACATGGTGCTCAACTGTACAACCTGCCAAAGGTTTCAGACGGCGCTACCTCCTGAAACGCTTCTGCCCCATGAGCTGGTGACGTCCCCCTGGGCAAAGGTGGGTGTGGACCTGTTTCACGTTCTCGGCAGGGACTATGTCATCATAGTTGGCTACTTCTCCAACTACCCAGAAGTCATACGCCTGCACAATTTGACGTCAGCTGCTGTCATCAGGGCCTTCAAGGACACCTTTGCTCGCCACAGCATTCCGATGACTGTCCTGTCGGGCAATGGGCCCTGTTTCGCCAGCCAGGAATGGTCATTGTTTGCTGCCTCGTATGGCTTCACACACGTGACGTCCTGCCCTCTGCACCCCCAGTCAAATGGAAAGGCGGAGAAGGGTGTTCACATTGTCAAGCGGCTCCTCTGCAAGGCTGCTGCTGCCGGGTCGGACTTCTACCTCGCCCTGCTGACCTATCGCTCGGCCCCACTAGCCACTGGCCTCTCACCAGCACAGCTGCTGATGGGTCGCGCCCTCAGGACCACTGTGCCTTCCATCCTGGCACCAACAATAGACCATGCTCCGGTACTGCATAGGATGCAACTGCAGCGCGGTCGCCAGATGAGGTCATATGACACGCGGGCAACTGATCGTCCCGCCCTGGCCCCTGGAGACGACGTCCGCATCCACCTACCAGAAGGTGGCTGGTCAGCACCTGCCGAATTTCTCCGACGCGTGGCTCTCCGCTCGTTCCTGGTACACATGCCTGATGGATCCGTGCGTAGGCGCAATCGCCGGGCTCTTCGCCTACTTCCACGCTCGCAACGAGACCTTACACTGACACCATGTTCTCCTGTGGTTCCTGATAGCGACTTCGTGGAGCTGCCTGCTACCATGCCCCTTCCGTCGCCGCCCGTGGCCAGGCCCGCACCTCAGCCGGTGGTTCCCGACCCACCCTTGAGGCGGTCAACCCGAATTCGTCGCCCACCTACTAGACTGGACTTATGAGACTGTTTACACGTTGAACTCATGCAACCACTGTTTTAACATGTCTATGTTCTTCTCGTTACAGGCATTCGTTTTATTGTTCCACATTTCCACGGTTTTCTTTTGTTATGGTACAACCTCGTTAGTATGTCACACCCGACATCGCCCCTTGTATATAGTTAAGCCCCATGTACATGCTGTAAATATTACACACACACACATTTAGCTGCACTCAGTACACATTTCTATTTATAACCACGTAGGTACATAATCTTGTAAAAAAAGGGGGGATGCCATGATATTCAAGTGAACATCACAGCACATACACACATACATAATGATAGACAGAGCAACGGACCAATTAGCACACATAACACGACAGCCAATCACAGACAAGAGCATACACAGTCCAAAACAAGAAACACAACACTTCCTGGGCAGTCCATCAGGAGACGGCACAGGGCAAGGACCTCAAAGCCAGACACTCACACAGTCACCACGTGCTGAGTACCAAGTTTGTTATATAAATAGTTTAAAGGAATAAAACTGCATTGTACCAATCGCAACCGTGTTAGCTCATTACAATGAATATAATATGAAAGGGCAAAACTCCTGGGGGTGGGTTAGATTGGTTGGCTAGACGGCTGGTTCATGATGTAGAGAGCTACCCAAAGTGTGGATTCCAAACCTGTACTGGCTGAGTTGATTCATGAAAGCTCCGCCTTCCCAATCTTGTCCCTTGCCTAACGTGTGGTGACCCTCTGGTTAAATCACCACGAGTCAGCTCTCAAAGGGGAGAGCAGCCTCTGGGACTGTGGTGACTTTTACATCAGAATATGAAATTAATCTATAAAGAGTATATAGGGTTTTAAGAAACTATTCTGGCTTGAGTGTAGAACTTAAAAAGTTGAAATAATACCTCAACCTTAAAGTGCCAACGTTCCATATCAGCCCTACTGTTTTGGGTTGATTATTCGGCTAGCCACCAAAGCACATTGTTTTCAATCAATATGTTTCTTCTGGCACGCATGCCTTCATCATTATAGCTGGTTTAGCTCAGTTGGCTTGACAGCTGGTTTGTGATACAACACGAGGCCAACAGCGTGGGTTCCATTCCCACACTGGCTGAGGTTATACATGAAGGCCCCACCCTCATCTGAGGTGTGGTGATCCTCAGGTTTAATCACCACCAGTCAGCTCGCCCTCTTAAAGGGGAAAGCAGCCTACAGTCATCTGAGACTATGGTGACTTCACTAGTACTAAATACATAAAATTTTAAGAGTACAGATTGTTTTGCTGACCCACTGAAATACAAAAAATCCATTCTAAGGTGTCTTTTCCTCAGGTGCTGAATTTAGGATGATTGTTTCTAGCTATGTTAACTGAAATAATTAACTGAAAATTCGGTGAATTCGCTAAAACTGGTCAAAAATGATTTCCAGATATAGATACCTGTAATGTTTCACTCTGTGTATAAATCTATTCCAAATCAAGACTGGTCTGGTTTCTTCCTTTACCATCTGGCTATCCGGAGAATAACATCTGCAAATGCATTTCAGATATTTCATAAGCACATAGTCACTTTTCCGTGACCCATTGATGCAGAATCATTCTCTCAGAGCCAGCTGTTTTCCACAGTTTATGAATTTGCTAATACAATGGAAAATAACAGTATCTAAATGAATTTAAAACATTAAAGGCGGAATACATTTTATTAAATTGTTTCGTAATCTTAAATGTGGTATATAAATGTAAGGTAATCTGGAGCAAGAAAAGGCCATTCCACCCATCATACGAGTCCATGTATAATTATTATTATATTCTGGAACTCTCACTTATAGAATCATAGAAGTTTCAGTGCAGAAGGAGGCCATTCGGCCCATCGGGTCTGCACCAGCTTTTGGAAAGAGCACCCTACCGAAGCCCACACCTCCACCCTATCTCCATAACCCAGTAACCCCACCTAACACTAAGGGCAATTTTGGACACTAAGGGCAATTTAACATGGCCAATCCACCTAACCTGCACATCTTTGGACTGTGGGAGGAAACCGGAGCACCCGGAGGAAACCCACGCACACACGAGGAGAACGTGCAGACGCCGCACAGACAGTGACCCAAGCTGGGAATCGAACCTGGGACCCTGGAGCTGTGAAGCAATTGTGCTAACTACTATGCTACCATGCTGCCCCTTTTATCCATTCATCCCCATATATACACATGGATTTAATCTCTCTATTCCTCCTTCCCAAAGAGGATCGAGTCAACTCCTTTTAAGGAAACCATTCGCTCCAGGATCATTGACCTTCTTCCACATATCCAATAATCTGTATGAGAGAAACATTTTTTCTAATTTCTAATGTTTCTCAAAACATTTTGGGACAAATATCTGTTCATCTAGTGCCACTTCAAAACTGCTCTGAAGCAGGTATCACCATCGAACATTAACTCAGTCCCCCCAGATATCTCCATTGATGTCAGGTTGAGGTCCTTTCTACCCCCTGGGCAATCAATGTAGTCTACAGAGCAGCTTTGCATCCATATTTGGATGGAGACTATGATGAGATCTGTAGCCAAGTGGGTTGGAGGTCCTGAACTGGGCACTGGTGCATTAAATTTTGGAGAGCTGATGTCTTGTGATGGCATTATTGCAGAAACTTCCCATCATTTTATTAATAATTTGGAGGAGGCAAATAGAATTTCACTCAGTGGGTTGCATTTGTCCTGTTTTTGCAAGCTCAAGACATACCTGATCAATTTTCCATGTTGCTAGGTGGATCCCAATATTGGAGCAGTCCGGCTGGGTAGACGGGGCCCTGGGTAGGTGGGAGAGGGCTGATATTTCTGATGCAGAGATATTCAACTCTATATTCATGCTGGAGCAAAGTTTCCTTCTGTTACCAAAAGTGGAATTTCACACATCTACTTTAAGGCTGGCCCTGCAGGTTTAAACCTACAATCAGGAGAATAAGAGGCAGGTGAGAGACTGAAAAGTATAAATTCATCCCTCTCTAAGACAGTTCAGATCATGGGAAATTCGACTTGTAAAATTAAATGGAACTCAGCTACAGTAAATGAGAATGATCCTAATCTTGTTCATAGGGTGCGTGTGATAACATTACAATGCTGTACGCCAAAGTAATTTCTTCATTCCCTGTTCCAGAAAAAAAAGCAGCACCTGGGTCAAGGTGAAAGAGAGACAAAAGACACCAGCAGTTGTAGTGGGAGAAATAAATGAAACCAGAGATATGTGATATGCCATGGGACTGCATAGAAGCTGCTGCAACACTCTTGTTCACGAGGGCACAGAAGGACAAACCAGATTGACCAGATTTTGTGTTGCCATTCGTAAATAAATTCTTACTCTCTATAATTGGAGGTGAAATTAGGAAGCATGTAGAGATGAATAGGTTAGTCAAGGACAGCCAACGTGGATTTGTTCAGGATACGTACGTTGGATAAATTCAGCAACAATATTTGAAGAAGTGACAGGATTGCGAAAGGATAAAGGTGGCGGGTCAGAAAGCATTCAATAAAGAGTAACACAGAGAGCTTTTAGAAACATGTACCTTCATGGATTAAGAGGGATTGAAGTGATAGGGATTGTTATGATTGTTATACACTTAGTCAATTCCAGCCCCTCTTGACTTGGAGTCGCAAAACAATTGAATTAACAAATTATTCTTAGAGAAATACCCAAAGGGGATGACTCCGTTGGTTGACGCCAAAATCAGGTAACGCAATTGGACGGAGAATAGGTTCCGACGGCAAAATTGTGGCGGACATCTATTTGACGCCAAATCACAATACTCAGTCACCTTGACAGCGGCGTCAATGCGTACAGCAGACTTTATTTGCATATCATTCGCAGAACTGACCTGGTTTTCGCTAGTGGCTCCGCGATTCTCTGTCTCCAATGGGCCGAGTTCCCGACGGCACAGTTCACTTGTGCTTTTAAAAATCGTGAAACCGGCTTCATGGCTGATGAGGGAGAGAGAGGTGATAGGACACAGAGAGGAGCCACTGTGGGTTGCCATGCCGGACACTGGCCGGGCGAGCTGGGGTGGCCCTGCCAGGGCCGGGGATTGCGGGGGGGGGGGGTAATGGGGGCACGGGCCGAGTGGCTGGGATGGCCCCCACCCCCCATGGCACTGGGGCAATGCCCTGGCATGGACAGCCATTACTGCGGCCTGCAAGGCAGCCATCTCGCAGCACACCCACTGATCACCCACCCTGGCCCCTGGTTCTCCATAGTGACACCAGCTGAATGGGTGGCCCCAACCCCTTGCCCCTTCACCCCACCTCCCGCCACACCACCCCCCCAACCTGGCCACCACACGCCGGAAGCCGAACTAGGGCAATGCCCACAGTAGCCCCTACGGGGCTGTGGTGCATACTCCAAGCGAGGGCAGTGTCAACCGATGGTACCCCTGTCATCAGGGACTGGTGCCAGGGCAAATGCCCCCACGGTTCCGGCCACCGACAGCACCAGGGGAGTGGGGATGGAGGGAAGGGGTCATGCGGGGGCTGCTCCCGAAGTGCCAACCAGAGCCACCATGCAATCCGGTGGACCTGGCAAAGGGGTACACACCATGCTAACATGTTGGCCATTCACCTCCTGCAGACAATGGATATTGGAATTCAACCAGCAATGGTGGCCCTACTAGTCGCCGCAGCCCTGGGGGATGCATTGCAGCTCTACGAGCTGGCACTGTTTGAGGAGGAGTAGGCTGCAGCAATGGACCATGCGGCAGCAGAACGTGCAGTAGTGGAGCGTGTCGCAGATGGACAGGAGGCAGGCTCCCAGGATGGATTGTGAGCCACCCAACACGCCGAGGAGGAGGAGGTGCCAAGCAGGCGCCGCATGAGGCCTCGTGTGTACTGGCACCGCCTGTCCTTCAAGGACCTGCTGGGCCGGGCATGCGTTCAAAGACTCCGGCTGTGCAGAGAGACAATGAGACACATCTGCCAGATGATGCAACACGAGGGAATAGGGGAGGAAACCCACTCCTGGTGACCGTCAAGGTGACGGTCGACCTGAACGTTTACACGATGGGGCCCTTCCAGGGGCCTAGTTGGGATCTGACAGAGCTCAGTGCACAGGTGCATCTGGCCATCACGGAGGTCCTATATGCCCAGGCGGCTCAATACATCCACCTCAATGTGGACCAAGCCCAACAGGCTGCCCGAGTGGGGGGTTCACCATCATCGACGGTACGCCCCAGGTCCAGGAGGTGATCCACAGAATGCTTGTCCCCCTACGAGCACCTGCAAATGACAGGCTGCTCTATACCAACTGGAAAGGGTACCACTCGATGAGCATGCAGCTTATAGAATTTTCATAGAATCTTTCATAGAATTTACAGTGCAGAAGGAGGCCATTCGGCCCATCGAGTCTGCACCGGCTCTTGGAAAGAGCACCCTACCCAAGCCCACACCCTCACCCTATCCTCATATCCCCACCCAACACTAAGGGCGATTTTGGACACTAAGGGCAATTTATCCTGGCCAATCCACCTAACCTGCACATCTTTGGACTGTAGGAGGAAACCGGAGCACCCGGAGGAAACCCACGCACACACGGGGAGAACGTGCAGACTCCGCACAGATAGTGACCCAAGCCAGGAATCGAACCTGGGACCCTGGAGCTGTGAAGCAATTGTGCTAACCACTATGCTACCGTGCTGCCCAAATATGATATGTAACCATCAGCTGCGCATCATTCACCTCTGCGGCCGATACCCGGGCAGTGTGAACGACGCCTTCATCCTGGCACACCTGGCAGTTCCGGACATGTTCGAGACACCCTCCCCCACTGCGGTCATGGCTGATGACACCTATCCGGAGGCCACTGGGATTTTCCCCTTTATTTTCACCTGATGCATATTCCTTCATAATCTTTTTTGGGGTATATGTTTTGCACTATGTCCCTGGATTATCCAGGTCAGAGTTTGTTGGTGGAAGAGACGCAGGCTTGGAGGGCCAAAGGTCCTGTTCCTGTGCTGTACTTTTCTTTGTTTTTTGTTCTTTGAGACGAGTTAAATCAGAGAGAGCCCTCATCTGACTGGGCAATGGATGATGGGTGGGGCGGGGTCCAACTTGCACTGGTGGTTTTGCTGGTGAGTGGGCCTACGCCTTGGCGGCACTGTGTGCGACGGGATAATCAAAAATATGTTGTGGCGCAGGGTTTTGGTGCTCACTTTGATGAATTGCAAAGTATTCTTGTGAGAAGGTTAGACGGAGCACATTGTACCCCGTCTTCAACTCTTGGGGTTGGATGGAGGCCTTGACCCTTGGTCTTGCTGTCCTGTCCGCGATGCTTGTCATGAGAGTTTGGAGGTGGCTGGCCATGTCGAGTCATCCCCCTTGGTGGGGGCCTGGGTTTCTGGCCACCTGGGCGACGAGGGTTGGTGCAGACTTGATGGGATGAATGGCCTCCTTCTGCACTGTCGGGATTGTATGATTCTAAGTGAACAAAGATGCGGGGTTGAGCCAGTTCCTGTACTGTGGTTGATATCCGGTTGCCCCTATAAAGGTGAGGACATTTCTTTTTATGAACAAGCTGCTTTTTCTCTTCTTCATCCTTGGGGGTGAGTGTGTGCTGGAAGAATGCAGACTTATGGTCCCTTTTTATCCTGAGAACGCTTGCTCCTTGTAGTTCTCCCTTTTTTGTCCTGACTTGTCTGGACCGCTCTGTATAAATCTGTGGAGTGATGATTGTTCTGCACTGTGCATGGGGTTGGGATTATGTGGTGTTGTGTGGTATGTGTAAAACATGATTCCAGAACTGTGATTCTTGTGTATTTTCTTTGTGTTTTTCTATTTTTGTTATGGTGGAGTTTAAGCATTCATGATTGGCTCCTGCAGGGGTACAGATGAGTCAGCCTTCCAGTTAGTACCAATCTGGCAGTTCTGAACTGCGCCAGGGGGGCAGTACCAGAGACGGGGCTTAGTCAGAGCCAATGTGGGGTGGGGGAGACATTGATGTCTGGTGCGGTGGGGGAGAGCCGGCTATACTTCCACGGCGTTTGTGAGGAGGGGTGTGTTTCAATGAGGGAAATGGATGTGGAGGGGGAGGGAGCGGAACCACCTTAGAAGATTGTTGGGGGAGGAGGCAGAAATCTCTGTGATGGGGGCTGGGGCTATTATGCTGCAGCGCTGATCAAGGCGCCCTTTAAGAATGGCATCCCAATCACTTTGGAGTCGGTTCCTGACTCTATGAGGCCCCGCCCTGCCAGAGTTCCATCTCCGCTCATTTTCTTTTGTCGATGAGGCTCAAGATTCTGGAAGAAACTGGTCTGTGCAACTGGAGATACACTCCAGATTTCTGTCTGACACTCTGCCAAATTCTGGTAAGGTTCCGTCGTCTGTCTCTCTAAATTAATGTACATTGTGGATGAAACCAAACAGTTCACCTACACCTGATTAAGCAAGTTCCCAAATAACAAGTGGGGAGGTGCAGGTGGGGACGGTGGAATGGAGGGTGGGGGTGGGACACCGGAGCAGCAAGTGCTGGCTGAACTGCGTCACTGAGCCAAGCCCACCCCCAAAGTCTGCCATTACCCACCCCCCCCCCCCCCCCCCCCCCTCCCCCGCTTCCCCTCTCTGGCCAGTCCAGACCAGCCCAGCCCTCACACCCATGTGACAGAGCACCGAGTCAGGATGTAACAGTGTGAACAGGATTTAACGAGACAGCATAAATGAAGATTTGTGATTTAGCACTAATCGTTAAACTGTGCCCTGCACCGGTGCCAGCGTAATTGGTGTCTAACTTTCTGGCCTTACAGACCCTAATTGTTAACAGTGTTGCTACACAGAGCAAGGGACCCGGGTTCGATTCCCGGCTTGGGTCGTGTCTGTGCGGAGTCTGCACGTTCGCCCCATCTCTGCGTGGGTTTCCTCCGGTTTCCTCCCTCCAGTCCTGAAAGATGTTCTTGTTAGATAATTTGGACATTCTGAATTCTCCCTCAGTGTACCCGAACAGGTGCGGTAGTGTGGCGATTGGGAGATTTTCACAGTAACTTCATTGCAGTGTTAATATAAGCCTACTTGTGACAATAAAAGATTATCATGGGTGGCAGGGTAGCACAGTGGTTCGCACTGTTGCTTCACAGCGCCAGGGTCCCAGGTTCGATTCCCGGCTTAGGTCACTGTCTGTGCGGAGTCTGCACGTTCTCCCCTGTCTGTGTGGGTTTCCTCCGGGCGCTCCGGTTTCCTCCCACAAGTCCCGAAAGACGTGCTGTTAGGTAATTTGGACATTCTGAATGCTCCCTCAGTGTACCTGAACAGGTGCCGTAGTGTGGCGACTGAGGGATTTTCACAGTAACTTCATTGCAGTGTTAATGTAAGCCTACTTGTGACAATAAAGATTATTATGGGTGGCAGGGTAGCACAGTGGCTAGGGCTAGGGTTATTGTTATAATGCTATGTCTAGGTAGATCCCCAGATGGTACACCAGAAGTAGAGATGGCCTGCTGTGATTCCTGCCCTGTGACCTGGGTCCCCGTTGACGACCGCCTTCTGGGGCGACCCAGCCTGGATGGACCTGGCTGCTGCTCGGGTGTCCCAAGTGGCGTGATGCCACCCCATTCTGCCTGCTGCCCATCAGATGAATCAAGGACAGGAGGGGGGACTCCGTGATGCTGTGATGTTCTGGCACCTCCCCTATGGGCCCCCATGGGCCCCATCACCTCCTCCTCCCTCGAGGTGCCCAATGACCCCCGGGCTACTCATTGGGATGGGGGTGTGAGCGGAGCTATTCCCTCAGACTCCCCCGCTACCTGGAGGCCCGCTCTGGTCTCAGCCAGGGACTGCACGCTCGCAGCCATAGAGCGCAGGGAGTGGACCATCTCTGTCTGCGACTGCGCCACATCATCCATTGACTGTGCAACCAGCTTTTGGATCAGTGCCTTTCCAGCCAGTGACTGCGCCATCTCCCTCTGGGACTGGGCCACCTCCCTCTGCGCCTGTGCCACAGCAGTCAGCACCTGGGCAATGCTGCCGATGCCCTCAGCCATAGACTGCTGTGACTGGGCCACACTCAGGAGCGCCACTGCAATGTCCAGATGGCTCTGGCACATGGCTGCCTGTGAGAGGATGTCCTGTCTTCGGCCTCGATCACTGCCTGCACAGAATGTCCCAGGCCTTGGACATGCTGATCCATAGCCACAACCCTCACCCCCAAGGCCTCTACAGTGGATGCCACCCGTGCGGTATTGGCCTGGGTGGCACATATGTCCAGCACCACCTCCTGCTCCTGCACGTAGTTGGACTCCTCCACCTGCACCTGTAGGTGCTGGATGCTCGCCGACAACTCCTCATGTAGTCCCTGGCTCTGTGACTGCATCTCAAATGATCCATGGGACTGTCCGTTCCAGACGCCTGAAACACGTCAGGACGGCAGGTAGTCTCTGGGGTCGGACACCCTCCGACCGTCCACCACTTCAAGAGTTCCTACCTCCACCTGATGTACTGTAGCATCTAAGTGCGGAGCACCAGAGAGTGTCCCAGGAGGTTCTTCAGTAAAGTGCCTGATCAAGGTGAGTATCTCTGGGATGGTGTAGGGTGTTGAAGACAGCTGTGACGGGAAATCAGTGTTAACGTCGGACTAGAGCTCTCGGGTGTCCTGGGTTTCAGGCATAGGTGTCACCTCCATGTCGGTGTCGTCGTCACTGCTTTGCTCCCGGGATTCTGGCTGTGGCTGTGGCTGGGGGCGGGTAGACACCAGAAGAGCCCACCCCGTCACCAGCAGCTCCGGCAAGACACAAGACAAGATGCATAATTAGTCCGTAGGCCGGAGGCAAGTTAGGGTGGTGGGGGTGTTTTGGGGAGGGGGCTGTGTTTGGGAAGGGGGAGTAGGGGTGGTGATGGAGGTGGAGCGAGGGTGCGGGGATGGTGTGGGGGTGGTGTAGGGTTGATGGTGGGTGCGAGGGTGGTGTGGGGATGGTGTGGGGAGGTGACACATGTGTCAAGGCGAACCGCAATTCAGCGGGGTCTCACTTCCTAGCACGATGCTGACCTCCACCTGGTGACTGTCCTTTCCTCAGGCCCGCTGACCACGTCCTGGGCCCACTTCTCTGCCGCGGTGAGGGGCCGCAGATCTGGTGGCCCCCCTCCAGTCTTCTCCCGTTTCCGGAATTTATGGACAGCCATCTCCTGGGGGGTGCGGGGGGGGAGTAGGAAATGCACAGTGTTAGAAAGTCTGATGCATGCAGCCCAGGAGTGGGTAGCTGGTGGCTTCAGTTGCCAGGGCACCCGGCCATAGTGGCTGGTATGGGTGCCGGCATGTGGAGCAGGGTGGGGGTTCGGCAGCCCTCTGGGTGGCGGATTACGGGTGTGTGGGAAGGGGTTTGGTGCCAAGGGCACAGTGCTGCCTACTCGCCCTGGCTGCCCTGAGGATGTCGTGCAGTTTCCTCCTCCAGTTTCCATCGGTCCAGATGGTGTTGCTCATGGCACTGGTGGCCTCTGCCACCTGCACCCAGGCACGGCGAACAACTGCGGCTGGCAGCGTCTTTCCCGGGCCGGGGTACAGGGCTGCCCACTTCTCCTCCATGGCGCCTAGCAGGGTCTCGCGCTCGGGGTCCATAAAATGAGATGCCGCTCTCCTCACTGCCATCTTGTTGGCTGGGATGGTGTGTGTGGGGAGTGAAGTGTGTATTTGCGGCTGTCTGTGTGGAGTTTCTCCTTTCTCCCCAAGTCGGCGTGGGTTTCCTCCGGGTGCTCTGGTTTTTCTCCCACTGTCCAAAGATTTGCAGGTTAGGTGGGGTTATGGGATAACGAGAATAGGGTGGAGGAATGAGCCTTCACTGAGGGGTGAGGTAGGGTTGCCTTTTAGAGGGTCAGTGCAGACTTGATGGGCCGAATAGCCTCTTTCTGCACTGTACGGATTCTATGGTTCTATGGCTAAGGTTGACTAAATCAACCTCGGATTGAACCTATGGTATTCTTTTCGATACTAAATTTTGCAGTGTTTTCAATCTCTCTAATCTTCGATCGATTATTGAATCTGCAGTGGTGTTTTCATAAAATCAGAGAATTTTACAACATTTGCCTCATTGTACCTTTACTAGCTCTTTCAAAGATCTGTCCAAATAGTATTCTCCCCATAGCCTTGCAAATGTTGCCCCTTCCAGCTACTTATCTAATTCTCTTTTGAGACTTACACTTCCATCTGCTCTTCCACTACCATTTGAGAGAGTGCATTGGGGCGAGATTCTCTGACCCCCCGCCGGGTCGGAGAATCTCCGGGGGCTGGCGTGAATCCCGCCCCCGGCGGTTGCAGAATTCTCCACCACCGGATATTCGGCGGGGGTGGAAATCGCGGCGCGCCGGTTGGCGGGCCCCCCCCCCTGCAATTCCCCGGCCGGGATGGGCCAAAGTCCCGCCGCTAAAATGCCTGTCCCGCCAACGTAGATTAAACTACCTACCTTACCGGCGGGACAAGGCGGCGCAGGCGGGCTTCGGGGTCCTGGGGGGTCACGGGGCGATCTGGCCCCGGGGGGTGCCCCCTCGGTGGCCTGGCCCATCGATCCGCGGGCAGGCCTGTGCCGTGGGGGCACTCTTTCCCTTCCGCCTTCGCCACGGTCTCCACCATGGCGGAGGCGGAAGAGACTCCCTCCACTGCGCATGCGCGGGAATGCCGTCAGTGGCCGCTGACGCTCCCGCGCATGCGCCGCCCGGAGATGTAATTTCCGTGCCAGCTGGCGGGGCACCAAAGGCCTTTTCCGCCAGCCGGCGGGGCGGAAATTCGTCCGGCGCCGGCCTAGCCCCTTAAGGTTGGGGCTCGGCCCCCAAAGATGCGGAGCATTCCGCACCTTTGGGGCGGCGCGATGCCCGACTGATTTGCGCCGTTTTGGGCGCCAGTCGGCGGACATCGCGCCGATACCGGAGAATTTCGCCCCAGATCTTAGCAACTTGATGCATGAAAAAAAGATTTCCCTCACTTCCCCATTGGCATATTTAAGAAATGCACTCAAAATTCAGTTTTGCATTGCATGAATCATTAGCAGAAAACTCGTCCTCATGAGAAAACATTGCAGGTAAATGCATCTCTTAATGATCTTCTCATCAAACCAACATTTTCAGCGATTGATTCAGAAAGATTGACAATGGTAAAAGATTAAAATGAGTCCCATGGAATGCCTTGGTTGAGTTGATGCTGTACATTAGTATCTTGATCTTATTTCGATCATTATGCATCTGCCTTTTGCTGTTTCCATGCAGATTCCTGTAAATTTCCAATCCATTATTGTTAAGACAAAAAGGGATAAAGCTGTAGATCTGTTCAAAATTTAACATTGCTCCCTGAATTATTGCATGGAGACTATTTCGAAAACTTAAAAATAGAATTGGTTCTCGGGCGGCACGGTGGCGCAGTGGTTAGCACTGCTGCCTCACGGCGCTGAGGACCTGCGTTCGGTCCTGGCCCTGGGTCACTGTCCGTGTGGAGTTGACACATTCTCCCCATGTTTGTGTGGGTCTCACCCCCACAACCCAAAGATGTACAGGTTAGGTGGATTGGCCACACTAAATTGCCCCTTAATTGGGAAATAAAAGAATTGGGTCCTTTAATTTTTTTTTTAAATTAAAAATAGAATTGATTCTAAAATACAAATGCCCTCTAAATCATTTGCTAGATGTGATATGAACGATATAGAAGAAAATGTGGGGAGGATGATATGTACATTTGCAGCTGACACAAAGATTGGCCGGGTGCTTTACAGTGAAGAAAAGGTCTGAGGTTACAGGAGGATATAAATGGATTGGTCAGATGGGCAGGTCAATGGCAGATGGAATTTAACCCTGAAAAGTGCGAAGTGATGCACTTTGGAAGGAGTAACAAGATTGTCATAATATACACCAGTATATCATGGTGCAGCCACACACACACACACACTGATGGACATGCAGTGGGACCAATCAGCATACACAACACCGCAGCCAATCACCAGTGAGAGCACAAGCACTATAAAGACAGGGGACAGGAGAGTCCCCGCTCATTCTAGTAGCAGCCAGTTCGGAGCACAGAGCTCACAGCCTGCAACACAGACATTCACCATGTGCTGAGTGCATCACCTGGTTAGGACTAGGCAAGGGTCAACAGTTAAAACTGGTATTGCATTTACCCACAGTTCAAGTATGTTAATATATTTAACTTTGTAATAAAATAGAGTTGCACCACTTCCAGTGTTGGTGACCTGTTTGTGATCCAGAACACCCAACACATCATGGTACAAGGAGTGGTTGCATACTAGCACTTCTGAGGCCCACCTGCAACTAATCACATTCCGGCATCCTGAAGTATGGAGAACATCAACCCGCCGCCGCCACTCCGCATCGCCGGCAATCTCGGGGTCAATTGGAAGATTTTTAAACAGCGCTTCCAGCTCTTCCTCGAAGCCACGGACAGGGAGAACGCCTCGGATACCAGGAAGATTGCTCTGCTCCTCTCCACGGCCGGGCAACACGCCATCCACATCTTCAACTCCCATTCGCAGATGACGAGGACAAGACAAAGTACACGACGGTTCTCCTCAAATTCGATACCCACTTCAGCATAGAGGTCAATGAAAGCTTTGAAAGATACCTGTTCCAGCAGTGCTTGCAGGGTAAGGATGAGCCTTTCCAATCCTTTTTAACACACCTCCGCATCCTTGCGCAGTCCTGCAGCTACGGGCCCACCTCCGAATCCATGATACGAGACCAGATCGTATTTGGTGTTCTGTCGGACCCCCTGCGTCAGCAGCTCCTCAAAATTAAGCAACTCACCCTAGCGGCTGCCATTGAGACCTGTGTCCTGCATGAAAATGCCACCAGCGATACTCCCACATACAGGTGACTGAAACGGCGTGGCAAGGTCCCCACGAGGTGGAACGGGTCCAAACAATTGAACACCTCCAAGGCTGCAGCCTGGATGAGGGCGGCCATTTCGCACGCTTTTCGCGGCCCCCCGCGCTTGTACGTGCCAAACGAGGGGACGGTGACGTGGAGGAATGTGATGCGCAGACGCGCACCATGCAGAACCGCACCGCGCATGCGCGGTGGTGCAATGAGTACATCAAAGATAAGGGAGTACCCATTGAATCGCCGGATATTCGGAAGCTCAGAGGAACAGAGGGATCTTGGGATGCTTGTCCACGGATCCCTGAAAGTTGCAGGACAGATTAATAGGGTAGTTAAGAAGACACACGGGAAACTTGCCTTTATCAGTGTGGCATAGGTTGTAGGAGCAGGGAGGTTATGTTGGAGCTGTACAAAACTTTGGTTAGGCCACAGTTGTGTGCACTTCTGGTCACTGCACTAAAGGAGGATGTGATTGCACTAGAGAGAGTGCAGAGAAGATTCACCAGTATGTCACCTGGGAGAGAGCATTTTCGCTATGAAGAGAGGCTGGATAAGCTTGTGTTGTTTTCTTTGGGGCAAAGAAGGCTGGGAGGAGACCTGTTTGAGGTGTATAAAAATTATGAGGGGCATGGACAGGGTGGATAGAAAGCAGCTATTCCCATTAATTGAAGTGCCACTAACAAGGCCGCATAATTTTAAGGTGAAAGGCAGGAGGTTCAGAGGGGATTTGAGGAAATCTTTTTTCACCCAGAGGGTGCTGGGAATCTGGAATGCACTGCCAGGGAGGGTAGTTGAGGCAGGAAACCTCAGTTTTTAACAAGTATTTGGATGAGCACATGAAATATGCACATTCAAGGCTAAAGGCCAAGGGTTGGGAAGTGGGATCAGTGTAGATTACAGTAGCTTCTTTTTGTCAGTGCAGGTTTGATGGGCCGAAGGGCCTCTTCTGTAATGTATGATTCTATGAAGCACATTTAGCTGATGATTTCTGCCTGTTACTCAACTGATAACCTTCCAATTTTCATGCGCTTCAAAAATAGTGATATTCATTATAAGGTTTATTTTAGAATGTTCCTTGCAGTTTGTGCAAGTACAGATTGTGAAGAGGAGACTTAGACTTTCAGGCATCTTGGGTCGCCATGTCTCAATCAATCCTTGCGTCATGGATTTTTAGACAGCTGTACTGTTCGCTCAACAGCAGCTTCACACATTCTATGCGAGTGTCTTGTTAAGGAAATTGAATTAATTAAAACACTTCATTTCTTCAGTTAAATGAACTCACAGCTTGCCTTCTAAGCCTAATTCGAATGTCCTTGAGGAAAGTAATATATAATTAGAATTCTGTTGAAGATGGGCATTGTCTGGCATTTGTGTGGTGTGAATGTTACTTACCACTTGTCAAGCTAAGCCTGCAATATCGTCTACCTCCTGCTGCTTACAGACACGGACAACTTCAGTGTTTGATGAATTCCCAATGGAACTGTATACACGGCAATTATCCATGAAAAAACCCATTTGTGGCCTTTTGCAGAGGGAAGGTGAAGCAATATCAGCAACAAAACTTTTATTTATATAGCGCCTTTAACACAATAAGATGACCCAAGAAACTTTAGAGAGGTGTATTTTTGTTTTATGCTTGTTCATGAGATGTAGGCGTTACTGGATGTTAGGACCCGCATGGGTCTTATGGAGTAGGAATTAATTACCCTGTGGATGTTGCAGAGTATATGCTCCCCCATGAGGGGATGGGGGACCTTTAACAATACTTGGCTTTGTGCATATAGAGTCGGCCAATAAGGCACCGACCAAAGCAGACCTAGCAGGAAACTACTGGAGCGGTATATAATAGTAGTTGTAATTAAAATAAGTTTTCATTTCACCAAACTCTGTGTGGGTTCTCCGTGACCTTTACAAAAACTGGCGACATCGCTGAGCCACCTCCCAGTTTCTATCGGATAGAGGCTGGAAATTTTCTTTCATCCCGGTTCCTTTTGGATGTTTGGACGTGTTTGATGCAGGGAAATTGGAATCATTGCGCAAAGGGGATACGTTACTTTTTTCGGGCCAACCATATCACAGAGAAAAACCAACATATAATCATCTTGCTAACTGCCTGTAGCATGCATACATTTGGAGTGACACGGAGTGTTACATACCCAGTGACCCCAGACACTAAAAGCTTTCATGGGGTAAGACTTTAACCCAACCCCGTCCATTATAGTACAACTGTACTGGTTTAATACCACTGAGCGGACCCCTGGTGAGTCCATCACCTAGTTTTTGTTGAGATTATGTAACTTGTGGAATTCTGTGAATATGGCGCCACCCTGTCTGAAATGCTGCATTGTTTCGTACTACTTGGTGTGGACTCTTCTTTGCCCATTACAAAACTGGCTGATTGTTCTTGATAAGGTAGTGGTGAGCTGCGGCTTTGAACTGCTTCAATCCCTGTGTTGTAGGAACACCCACAGTGCTGCCAAGGGGGAGAGCCAGGAGTTTGACGGTGGAGGAGGATGGTGAAGAGAACAAATTATGACATTCAGCCACATAAAGTCAGGTGACCAAATAATGGTGAAAGGTGAGTCATAGGAAGTGTCTTAAAAAAGAAAGAGAGGTGGATAGGTGTAATGAAGGAGAGCTTGGGGCCTTGGCTAATGAAGGCTTGACCAGCAATGGTGGAGTGATTAATATTGGGAGCACTCAAGAGGCTGGAATTGGAGAAACGCAGACAACGTAGAAGGTGACACAATGGTTAGCACCGCCACCTCACAGTGCCGGGCACCTGGGTTCAATTTCAGCCTTGGATGACTGTCCACGTGGAGTTTGCATGTTCTCCAGTTCCTGTAGTTTTCTCAGAGTGTTCAGGTTTCCTCCCACAGTCCAAAGATGGGCAAGTTAGGTGGATTGGCCATACTAAATTTCCCTTTAGTGCTCAGGGATGTGTAGGTTAGATTACAGAGATAGGCTGGGGTGGGTGGGGAAGTGGGCCTAGGTGGGGTGCACTTTGGGAGGGTCCGTGCAGACTCGATGGGCCGAATGGCCTCCTTCTGCACTGTAGGGATTCTATGATTCTACGAGTCTACCTAGCTGGAGGAGGTTACAAAGAAAGAGAGAGACAAGGCCATGGAGCAATTTGAAAATATGAATGGGAGTTTTAAAATTGAGGCCTTGCTTAATTGGGAGTCAGCGCGCACAGAGGTGATAGGTGAACAGGATTTGGTGTGGCTTAAAACTCAGGAGTTTGGAGTTGTTCCCAGTTTGTTTAAGGTTGCATGTGGGAGACTAACCAGAAGTGCATTAGAATAGTTGATCTTGGAGTTAACAAGGGGAGGGATGAGTGTCTCAGTGGAAGGTGAGTTCAGGCAGGGGCAGAGTTGGTATCGTTGCAGAGGTGGAACCAGGCAGTCTCAGGGACTGCCCTGAAGAAATCCTGCAGCGATGTCTTGGGGTTGAAATGATTGGCCTCCAATAATCACAACATTTGGGCTTGGTTTGACTCCAGCCAGTAGAGAGCTGAACTCCTGTCATGGTTGTCTTCAGTATGGAGGCCCTGATGATAGTGTCTGGAATTTTCCAGCCCTGCATGTGGCGGGTTCTCCCACGGCGGGGCCGGTGAGCCATTGAAATCTCCGTTCACCTCGGCGAGCCCAGAAGATCCTGCCGAATGGGTGGGACTGGAAGATTCCGACCAGAGAGTCAGAAATCATCATTGATTACAAGCCTAGGGAGTTAGCATACAGCAAACAGTAGAAAAGCTTTTACTTTAAACAGAAATGAACTGACACTTAAAAACAATGTACCTTCTTGATACTGATATGAATTTAAGAAATATATTCATGCATAAATATTAGTGTTCTTTATTCCTGTTTTAAACTCAACAGTCAGAAAATGAATGCTACCTGCATGAGTATTTAAGTTCCATTTCACTATGCGAAAGGTTAGAATAAAATTCCTAAATACAATGATATGCAGCAATCATTGATAAGAAGTTATTCGCTAATTTGAAGCAATGAATGATCGTGTTGCAACACAGACCTGAACTGCGGCCTCCTTTGACTTGGCCAAGACTGCGATGCATCAATCACTCACTTTCAGCAAAAAGTACCCTGATATACTCACACACCTACACAACCATTTTCAAAGTGGGCTTTAATATTCAATTAAGGTATTAGTTTCCAAGGTCAAGTGATTTATTATTACATTTGAAGACAACCCAGAGGCTTAGCTGTGTTAATTGATATTTAATAAGGCATGGATTCCATTTAGCTGTAAAATTCACCCTGTCCATTCAACGTTAATAGTCTGCACACTCAGCTGTCAAATATTTTGATTGAAATTTATGAGCAAGATCTGGATCAGTAAATATGAAGACCAGTTTTCATTTTCATTCGGTGTCTGACTACCATTGGAGTCATTTATTCACTTCAGGGAGCTGGACTTGAGCTGGGAATTTAGGAATGACTTTGGCCTGCACCTCCAGGTTAGCCAATGTGGAACCAGTTGAACTGGATTTGTTTCCATGATGTCCATCTGACAGTTGGCAAACAGCCCTCTAACAATGTATTCGGTTTTACAAATGCAGTGCTTACATGTCATTCCTGAAGATGCTCCCAAAAGAAATGAGAATATGCAAATGTCAGACTGGTGATTCTAGTAATTCCTCTGAAGGTTTTTAATACCAGTTGAAAGGAAACTAAAAAGAATGCCGGGGATCTCTGGATTGTTCAAAGTGAAGAATTTGGTTTAAATTATTGCCTCAAAATTTGGGTGTGTAGTGTTTGCAATTTTGTCACGGTTCATCTGAGCAGCTCCGTGACGCTGGACTCTGTGCTCTACGGGCTGTTTCCAGGGGTGCACACCGAGACAAACATTAACTGTTGCTGGAGGATCATCAACTCAGCAAAAGACACTCTTTGGTCTGCTGAAACTTGTTGGTCTTCCAGCGCACAGAGTTGTCCCCGATCGAGTGTTGCAGATTGATACAGTCTACCTGGGCTACCTGCCGAGGGACGCACTAAAGCTTGGGAAACCGCAACCGAGGAGGAATGGGCGAAGGTCGCTGTCTAAGATCTTTCAGCCATAGTGAACCGAGGGGAGGATAATTGTATAGAACCCCTTTGAGATGTATAACACACATTGAACGCATACAGTGTGTATTACATGAATCACAATTGTATGGAAGCACCTCAGAGTGCAACATGATCTGTCCATAGAATCCCTGCAGTGCAGAAAGAGGCCATTCCGCCATCAAGTCTGCACCGACCCTACGAAAGAGCACTCTACCTGTGCCTACTCCCCCGCCCTATCCCCATAACTCTGCACATTGATCATGACCAATCAACCTAATCTGTACATCTTTGGACTGTGGGAGGAAACAGGAGCAGCCGGAGGAAACCCATGCAGACTTGGAGAGAACATACAAACTCCACACAGACAATCACCCGGAGACAGAATCAAACCCAGTCCCAGGCGCTGTGAGGCAGCAATGCTAAGCTCAACAACTTAAATATCTTTGCACCATTTTGAAATGTCTGTGGTGTTTCTTTGACTTTATTGAAGCACCTCAGAGTACAACATGATGATATATGTCGAGATCCTGAATATTATTGCACTTTGAGCAATGGCCACTTTGAAATGTTTATTTGCAAATAAAAGGCATTAGTTGGGGGCACTTTGAGTTCCAAATGCCACGGCACTGGCTATACACACATCTGTTGCGGGCCACTCCAGGTGTTAATTTAGTGAGTTCATTAGTGTGGGTGTCGGATTTGTGCATCAGGGATTTTGTGGGCTCGACAAGGTTGTGATATCAGTAAATTGATTTGACTGTTGTGGTGCCATATTGGCCTCAACACCCTCCCTCAACCTTACACAGTAAGAAGTCTTACAACACCAGGTTAAAGTCCAACAGGTTCCGGCTTGGGTCACTGTCTGTGCGGAGTTTGCACTTTCTCCCCGTGTGTGCGTGGGTTTCCTCCGGGTGCTCCGGTTTCCTCCCACAGTCCAAAGATGTGCAGGTTAGGTGGATTGGCCATGATAAATTGCCCTTAGTGTCCAAAATTGCCCCTAGTGTTGGGTGGGGTTACTGGGCTATGGGGATAGGGTGGAGGTGTTCACCTTGGGTAGGGTGCTCTTTCCAAGAGCCGGTGAAGACTCGATGGGCCGAATGGCCTCCTTCTGCACTGTAAATTCTATGAACACAGGTTTGTTTCAATGTCACTAGCTTTTGGAGTGCTGCTCCTTCCTCAGGTGAATCAAGGTGTTGGAAGACTTCTTACTGTGCTCACCCCAGTCCAACGCCGGCATCTCCACATCATGGCAACCTTACACAGCAGAGCATGCATTCAACAGCAAGAAAGAATATTTAAAGAGAACATCAGCCACTCTCAGCTTAGTTGCTGACTGACTTTGACCGGCTGTTGATAGGTTAGTGGAAATGTTTGGTGCTTCGCCCTGTTTTTTTTCATAGAATTTACAGTGCAGAAGGAGGCCATTCGGCCCATCGAGTCTGCACCGGCTCTTGGAAAGAGCACCCTACCCAAGATCAACACCTCCACCCTATCCCCATAATCCAGTAACCCCACCCAACACTAAGGGCAATTTTGGACACTAAGGGCAATTTATCATGGCCAATCCACCTAACCTGCACATCTTTGGGCTGTGGGAGGAAACCGGAGCACCCGGAGGAAACCCACGCACACACAGGAAGGATGTGCAGACTCCACACAGACAGTGACCCAAGCCGGAATTGAACCTGGGACCCTGGAGCTGTGAAGCAATTGTGCTAACCACCATGCTACCGTGCTGCCCGTGCTGTTACTTGAAGTTTTTGATTTTTGCAGGAGTGGCTTGGCACAAGGTGCTGATCTTGGTTCCCACATCAGGGTTCTGCTCAGTCCACTTTGCCTCCCAGTCATCGATACTGTTGTTTCCACCCCCTTCCTGTGCAGATTCTGTGGAGCTGTTCCTCATCAGAGCTACAGGTCAACATGAGAACAGACTGCTGAACAGCAGTGAGATTGCAAAAGCCCAACATGATAGCTATCTCAATCTGAATCCCCAGTATGGTGAATCCAAACAAGGCAGGCTATTAGAGACCAATGCTTAAATTGTTCCAGACATAGCGTTCAACTGATCCTATGCATATGAGATCAGCCAAGCAATTTCAACAGACAGAAAATCACAGGAATACAGCTGTGCATTTCTAATGAGCCATCTACTGAATGTAGGCTATTACACACAAAGTCATGGAAATTGTTGTGCTTCTTTATTGGGGTCGGCTACCCCTTCTATCTGTGCTCTGAAAGAAACAGGAGTAGAGTATTCAGCTTCCGGGCCTGTTCCATCACTCATTTAAATCGTATCCAATCAACAACTTAATTCCATTTACCTGCATGTATTTCACACGCTTTAACACACTTCTCTCATCAAAAAACTATCAATCTCAGTTTTGCCATTTTTTATTGACCTAGTTGCAATAGATTTTTGGGGAAAAAAGCTTCTGATTTCCTCCACCTTTGAGTGAAGAAATGCTTCCTGACAACTCTACTGAATTTTAAGGCTTTTCTCCCTTGCCCTGGACTGTCTGACCAAAGTTCCTCTTCTGCTATGCTATCAAAATCTTCAATCATATTAAAGAACAAAGAACAAAGAAAATTACAGCACAGGAACAGGCTCTTCGTCCCTCCCAGCCTGCGCCAATCCAGATCCTTTATCTAAACCTGTCTTCTATTTTCCAAGGAACTACTTCCCTCTGTTCCCCGCCCGTTCATATATCTGTCTAGTTGCATCTTAAATGATGCTATCGTGCCCGCCTCTACCACCTCCGCTGACAAAGTGTTCCAGGCACCCACCACCGTCTGCCTAAAAAACTTTCCACGCACATCTCCATTAAACTTTCCCCCTCTCACCTTGAAATCGGGAACCCTTGTAATTGACACTCCCACTCTTGGAAAAAGCTTGTTGCTATCCACCCTATCCAGACCGCTCATAATTTTGTAGACCTCAATCAGGTCCTCCCTCAACCTCTGTCTTTCCAACGAAAACAATCCTAATCTACCCAGCCTTTCTTCATAGCTACCACCCTCCATACCAGGCAACATCCTGGAGAACCTCCTCTGCACCCTCTCTAAAGTATCCACGTCCTTCTGGTAATGTGGCGACCAGAACTGCACGCAGTATTCCAAATGTGGCCTAACCAAAGTCCTGTACAACTGTAACACGATCTGCCGACTCTTGTACTCAATACCCTGTCTGATGAAGGCAAGCATGCTGTATGCCTTCTTGACCACTCTATCGACCTGCGTTGCCACCTTCAGGGTACAATGGACCTGAACTCCCAGATCTCTCTATACATCACTTTTCCCCAGGACTCTTCAGTTGACCGTATAGTCCGCTCTTGAATTAGATCTTCCAAAATGCATCACCTCACATTTGCCTGGATTGAACTCCATCTGCCATTTCTCTGCCCAACTCTCCAATCTATCTATATTTTGCTGTATTCTCTGACAGTCCTCCTCGCTATCTGCAACGCCACCAATCTTAGTATTATCTGCAAACTTACTAATCAGATCACCTATACCTTCGTCCAGATCATTTATGTATATCACAAACAACAGTGGTCCGAGCACAGATCCCTGTGGAACACCACTAGTCACTTTTCTCAATTTTGAGACTTTCCCTTCCACCACTACTCTCTGTCTCCTGCTGTCCAGCTAGTTCTTTATCCATCTAGCTAGTACACCCTGAATCCCATAAGACTTCACTTTTTCCATCAACCTGCCATGGGAAACTTTATCAAACGCCTTACTGAAGTCCATGTATATGACATCTACAGCCCTTCCCTCATCAATTAACTTTGTCGCTTCCTGAAAGAATTCTATTAGGTTTGTAAGACATGACCTTCCCTGCACAAAACCATGCTGCCTATCACTAATAAGTCTATTTTCTTCCAAGTGTAAATAGATCCTATCCCTCAGTATCTTCTCCAACAGTTTGCCTACCACTGACGTCAAGCTCACAGGTCTATAATTCCCTGGATTATCCCTGCTACCCTTCTTAAACAAAGGGACAACATTAGCAATTCTCCAGTCCTCCGGGACCTCACCCGTGCTCAAGGATGCTGCAAAGATATCTGTTAAGGCCCCAGCTATTTCGTCCCTCGCTTCCCTCAGTAACCTGGGATAGTTCCCATCCGGACCTGGGAACTTGTCCACCCGAATGCCTTTAGAATACCCAAAGCTTCCCCTTTCTTTATGCCAACTTGACCTAGAGTATTTAAACATCCATCCCTAGCCTCAACATCCGTCATGTCCCTCTCCTTGGTGAATACCGATGCAAAGTACTCATTAAGAATCTCATCTATTTCCCCTGACTCCACGCATAAATTCCCTCTTTTGTTTTTGAGTGGGCCAATCCTTTCTCTAGTTACCCTCTTGCTCCTTATATACGAATAAAAGGCTTTGGGATTTTCCTTAACCCTGTTAGCCAAAAATATTTCATGACCCCTTTTAGCCCTCTTTATTGCGCGTTTGAGATTTGTCCTACTTTCCCGATATTCCTTCAAAGCTTCATCAGTTTTAAGTCGCTAGATCTCATCTATGCTTCTTTTTTCATCGTAGCTAGACTCACAATTCCACCCGTCATCCATGGTTCCCTAATCTTGCCATTTCTATCACTCATTTTCATAGGGACATGTCTGTCCTGCACTCTAATCAACCTTTCCTTAAAAGGCTCCCACATTTCAAATGTGGATTTACCCTTAAACAGCTGCTCCCAATCCACATTCCCTCGCTCCTGCCGAATTTTGTTATACTTGGCCTTTCCCCAATTTAGCACTCTTCCTTTAGGACCACTCTCATCTTTGTCCATGAGTATTCTAAAACTTACGGAATTGTGATCGCTATTCCCAAAGTAATCGCCGACTGAAACTTCAACCACCTGGCCGGGATCAATCCCCAATACCAGGTCCAGTATGGCCCCTTCCCGAGTTGGACTATTTACATACTGCTCTAAAAAACTCTCCTGGATGCTCCTTACAAATTCTGCTCCATCTACGCCTCCAACACTACATGAGTCCCATTCAATGTTGGGGAAGTTAAAATCTCCCATCACGACCATCCTATTTCTCCTACATTTTTCTATAGTCTGTCTACATATTTGTACCTCTACTTCACGCTCGCTTTTGGGAGGCCTGTAGTAAAGTCCCAACAATGTTACTGCGCCCTTCCTATTTCTTAGCTCTACCCATATTGCCTCAGTGCTCGAATCCTCCATCGTGCCCTCCTTAATCATAGCTGTGATATCATCTCTGACCAGTAATGCAACTCATCCACCCCTTTTACCTCCCTCTCTATCCCTCCTGAAGCATCTATACCCTGGGATATTTAGTTACCAGTCTTGCCCTTCCCTCAACCAAGTTTCAGTAATACCAAAAACATCATATTCCCAGGTACTAATCTAAGCCCTAACTTCATCTGCCTTACCTGCTACACTTCTCGCATTAAAACAAATGCACCTCAGACCACCTGTCCCTTTGCGTTCATCATCGCTTCCCTGTCCACTCTTCCCATTAGTCACATTGAGTTTATTATCTAGTACCTTACTGGCTTTAGTTGCTTCTTCTATACTGATCTCTAACTTCCTAATCTGGTTCCCATCCCCCTGCCACATTAGTTTAAAACCTCCCCAACAGTGTTAGCAAAAGCACCCCCTAGGTCATTGGTTCCAGTCCTGCCCAGGTGTAGACCATCTGATTTGTAATGGTCCCACCACCCCCATAACCGGTTCCAATGTCCCAAAAATCTGAACCCCTCCCTGCTGCACCATCTCTCAAGCCACGTATTCATTCTGACTATTCTAGAACTTTTACTCTGACTGTCTCGTGGCACTGGTAGCAATCCTGAGATTACTACCTTTGAGGTCCTACTTTTTAACTTATCTCCTAATTCCCTAAATTCTGATTGTAGGACCTCATCCTGTTTTTTACCTATGTCGTTGGTGCTTATATGCACCACGACAACTGGCTGTTCACCCTCCCCCTTCAGTACGTCCTGCAGCCGATCTGAGACATCCCTGACCCGTGCACCCGGGAGGCAACATACCATTCGGGAGTCTCGTTTTCGACCACAGAAACGGCTGTCTACTCCACTTACGATTGAATCCCCTATGACTATAGCTCTGCCAGTCTTTTTCCCGCCCTACTGTGCAGCAGAGCCAGCCACGGTGCCATGAGCCTGGCTACTACTGCCTTCCCCTGGTGAGTCATCTCCCCCAACAGTATCCAAAATGGTATACCTGTTTTGGAGGGAGATGACCGCACGGGACACCTGCACTGCCTTCCTGCTCTTTCTCTGCCTTTTAGTCACCCATTCCCTGTCTCCCTCTCCAATCCTAATCTGCGGTGTGACCAACTCACTGAACGTGCTATCCACAACCTGATCAGCATCGCGGATGCTCCAAAGTGAGTCCATCCGCAGCTCCAGAGCCGTCATGCGGTCTAACAGGAGCTGCAGCTGGACACACTCCCACACATGAAGGAGTCAGGGGCATCGGCCGTGTCCCTGAACTCCCACATTGAGCACGAGGAGCATAACACGGGTCTGGGATCTCCTGCCATTTTTACACTTTACCTTAACTGATTACAAATATAATATCAAATAATGAATAAGTGAAAGGAATCAAGATTTTACTTACCAATCACAATACTTACCAACACACGAAGAGTTAAATTTCTCCCAGCTACTGCTAATTGGAGCACTTGCCTTACCAGCCAATCAGGTCATTGCTTTGCTGTGATGTCACTCTTCAAGGTAAGTTTTTAAAGTTTTTAAAGAGGTAAACTTACCTTCCCAACAGACCCCTGGCCACTGCCCCCGCCGAAAATCTGAAGGCCGCTTCTCCGGTAGCTGTGCACCCGCCCCTCTCCTCGCGCTCTTTTATCCTGTGTCCCCACCGCTCTCCTCGTGCTCTTTCACTTTTGTCCCCGCCGCTCTCCTCGCGCTCTTTTATCCTGTGTCCCCGCTGCTCTCCTCGCGCTCTTTCACTGAGCCCACGCCACTCTCCTCGCGCTCTTTTATCCTATGTCCCCGCTGCTCTCCTCGCGCTCTTTCACTGTGTCCCCGGCGCTCTCCTCACGCTCTTTTATCCTATGTCCCCGCTGTTCTCCTCGCGCTCTTTCACTGTGTCCCCGGCGCTCTCCTCACGCTCTTTTATCCTGTGTCCCCGCTGCTCTCCTCGCACTCTTACACTGTGTCCCCGCCGCTCTCCTCGCACTCTTTTACCCTGTGTCCCCTCCGCTCTCCTCACGCTCTTTCACTATGTCCCCGCCGTTCTCCTCGCGCTCTTTCAGGGTGTCCCCGCCACACTCCTCGTGCTCTTTCACTGTGTCCCCGCCACTCTCCTCGCGCTCTTTCACTGTGTCCCCACTGCTCTCCTCGTGCTCTTTCACTGTGTCCCCGCTGCTCTCCTCGCGCTCTTTCACTGTGTCCCTGCCGCTCTCCTCACGCTCTTTCACTGTGTCCCTGCCGCTCTCCTCACGCTCTTTCACTGTTTTAATTAGGTCACCCATTAATTTCCTATACTCATAGGAAAACATACCCTAGTCTTTGCAGCTTTTACTGATGATTTAACATTATAGCCCCCGTATAATTCTGCTGAATCTCTGCTGCATCTCGTCCAAAGCCCCCCTTATTGGGTGCAGTGCCCAAAACTAAATGCAGTGTTCCAGATGTTGTCTGACCAAAGCTCTGTACAACTGGAGCATAACTTTCGCCCCTTTACTCTGGAATTCCTTCCTTTATGTCTCCACCTTTCTATCTCATTCAACGGGTGGGATTTTGCGGTCCCATTGATGGTGACCCCCACCCTCCCCCCACTGCGGGTTCGCTGACGGTGAAACTGAACTGGACTAGCCATATTGATACTGTGGTACCAAGAGCAGGTCAGAGTCTAGGAATCCTGCAGTGAGTAACTCACATCCTGACTCCCCAAGTCCGGAATGTGATGGAATACTCTCGGCTTGCCTGGATGAGTGCAGCTCCAACAACGCTCAAGAAGTTCAACACCATCCAGGACAAAGCAGCCCACTTGATTAGCATCCCATCCATAAACATTGAATCCCTCCACCACCGATGAAGACTGGCAGCAGTGTGTACCATCTACAAGATGCACTGCAGGAACTCACCAAGCCTCCTTAGACAGCATATTTGCACCATCTAGAAGGACAAGAGCAGCAGATATTTGGGAACACCACCACCAAGAGATACCCCCCCGAGTCACCCACCATCCTGACTTGGAAATATATCGCCATTCCTTCACTGTTGTTGGGTCAAAATCCGCAAACTCTCTCTCAAACAGCACTGTGGGTGTAGCTACACTACATGGACTGAAGCAGTTCACTCCACCCAATACCAATAACCCCCTAACCTAACCTGCACATCCCTGGACACTTAACGGGCAATTTAGCATGGCCAATCCACCTAATCTGCACAGCTTTAGATGGTGGGAGGAAACTGGAGCACCCGGAGGAAACCCACGCAGACTGGGGGAGAACGTACAAACACCACACGGACAGTGACCCAAGGCCGGAATTGAACCTGGGTTCCTGGGGCTGTGAGGCAGCAGCGCTAACCACTGTGCCAACGTGCCACCCAAAATTCTGTTTTATTCTGTTAACGGTGCCATATAAATCAAATTGTTGTGGTGGAGAATCCACACTGAAATTTGCTGGTGAATCAACTGGGTCATGCCTCAGAAAGCACAGTGAAGAATCTGACGTGATAAGGCCTTTGGAAAGCTCCAGTATTTGAATGGTGGAAGTAGGTTGAATGATGATATTATTTTATGACTTGGATTTAAATATGAAAGTGACCTCAGTTTTTCAGCAAAGAAACATCTAGAAGCAAAGTGCTTGCAAAATCATTGCAGTCGCCTTGTCAATTATAATTTCCCCCGCCTCTACAGGTCTATATGAATTACTTTGTGTGACAAAGCTCTAAAAACTACCAACTAATCGATCAATCTACCCTTCCCATCCATTCGAGTTAAGATTTCACTTTGCCTGCTGATTTCTGTGGAGATTTCAAGAAATTATTTTTCTCTCACATTAATACCTGACATAAAATTGCTGAAAGATGTAAACAGGAATAAAGATTGAATTTTCAAGCTGATAAAACTATACCAACAAAATATGGAGATGTTTCTGCCTTTATAATGAAGATGTAGGGCAAAATATACTTTGCCTTTGCTTTCAGACATGTACTCAGCAACTGCCGAAACGTTTGAAGCTTAGGCCAACAGAATTCTTCTTTTCTTTTCTTCTCATTTCTTCTACCTGTCAATTTTGTGCGTGCGCTAAAGTCAAGCTGCAGCCTCCAGACGTGTCCCTTAGCTATGCAGTGCAGTATCTAAGGAGCTGTGCACCCTCTCGGTTCCTGAGCCATCCTGAGGCTTATCGCTCTGTGTCAACCAGCTCATTCCACACCTTCAGTGAAGTGGGTACTTGAAGCCTACACGTCCGGCTTGGCAAAATAATCTTCTCATCAGCGCTTGAGACTTAAATCTACAGGTGCCTGGCAAGTTCAAATAGCAGTAATGATCAATTAGTCCCAAAGATTGTGGGCTATAAAAAGACTTTGAAGGAGCTGTATCTTATTAGCACAGACACCACTTTACCCCTGTTGTTACCCTTTTTGCCAAAAAAGCCCGCTGAATATATTTCATCCTTCATTGTGGTGCCAGATTCACACACCTCTTCTACCCTCTGTGCGATGATGTGGTTGCGCACACATCACCCTTTCGGGGTAAGCTCCCTTTTGCTGGACTCTGCCACCAGAAGAAATAGTTTCTCTACCTTATCGGCTTCTTGCTTCTGTAGACTATTTAAAGGTTGAAAAATATTCGTAACCACTCAAATTCCTCAAAATAAACTTGACCAGTAAAGTGTGCAACCATGTTCTCAGTCCTTAATTTCTCCAATGAAAAGTAAAAAAGGAACTCCATCCCAGTTTGTCCCCAGTTGTGCACTGCACTGAGAAGATGCTTACACACGCTCATCTGCCAGCAGCCATTGTTGAACAAACTTTATTTACATATGCCCAACAGAAACAGAGTGGTAGCTGTCATATGCTGTCTCTCTTCGGGTACCATGGGTCAGTGTATGGTAAGGTCTTGCAGTGACTTGCCGTTGCCATCTGCAGATTCTGACTGACCAGCAGGCTCTCTAGATCTTATTGCCGTAGACGTATTGGAAGGATTTGCAGCTTTATTATCAACCTGTTTGGCTGTGTTATGAATTAGCTTTCCATGGCCATTATGTCCCACAGTGGGACCCAAACTTGAGCTGCAGGCTCAGAGTTAAGAACGCTACACACTACGGTGCAAGAAGTTTTTTAATATACTGTATACTGTAATACATTTATCTAATTCCCTTTTAAATTTCTCAATTGAATCTGCCTTACAGTGTATTCTCAGCCAGTGCGTTGCAGATCCTAACCACTCCAAAAAAGATTTTACCCATGCCGCCATTAGTCCTTTTCCCATTTACCCTAATAGGTATCCTTTAGTTCTTGAACACTCTGAACAGAGTTACTTGAGCTTAAATATAGTCTGCATGATTTCCCCTCTCACTGTGTAGGATCTACTGTTTCCCATTCATGATTCACTGCAGCAAGTCACCAAAGAATCATAAACACCACCTTCCAATCCCATAGCATGTACCACCTAGAGCAAGGGCTGCAGGGCCATGGGAGTAATATCATCCCCAACGTCGCCATCAAGTCATTGACCATCTTGATCTTGGATATAGATCACCATTTCTTCATCATCACTGGGTCTAAATACACAAATTCCTTGGCTGGATTTTCCACTCCCGTTTTCGGGGGCGGGATCAGCAACATGAGTAGGAGTTCCAAAACGCGATTTATGCCAGTGGCAATCTCGCCCTCTTCACCAATGATGTAATGGGAATACCCCATTTTAATACATTTAAATGTCATTATCAGGCCCATATGCTTGATAATCCCCCCCCCACCCCCACCCCACCCTCACCTCCATTAGATTGCTCATTCACATTGGCATGAGGACATGCTCATGTGAATCACAACAAATCTCCCAGGGAATGCACCTGGAGAGAAGAACCTGCCAGAGGAAGTCAGCCAAGTGTATCACTCAGGGAAGAGAAGGGTCATGCTCTAGCACCAAACCCTGGTACTGTTCGGGCAATGGTGGGGACGTTCCTTTGCAATGTTGCAATTTAAGTGCTGCAGAGCGATAGGCTTACCACAATGCAGAATGGTGGGGGTGGGTGCAGAAACGTTCAGTGTGCTGCTCTCCAAGGAACTGGAAATGTTAAAAGGTTTGGTTATGTCTACCCGCATTGGCTGTAGTTATGCCTGTGTTTTTGTAGACTATGTGGAGCATTCCTTGTTCAGTCCTACCCAGACCCCCTCCCACAACTTTTTCCAGGACATCACTGACTGTATCGGTGCTACTTCCAGTTCTTCTCATCTGGACCTGTAAAATTCATCAATTTTGTTTCCAATTTCCACTCTGCTCTCACCTTCACGTGCTCCATCCTTTGGCCTTTCCCTTCTCTTCCTTGACTTCTCTGTCTCCATTTCCGGCGATTTCCAAAATTCAATACTAGTTCACCAATTTTCACAGCTACCTTGATTACACGTCCTCGCATCCTGTATCCTGTGAGCTCTGTAAGCATCTTTCTCACAGTTTTGCTGTCTCTTTCACACCTGTTCCGATGATGCTACCTTCCACAATCACGCGCAATGTGCCTTCCTTCTTCCTCAGCTGAGGATTCAGAACATCTTCGCTCAGTCCTTAAGCAGGACCCCATTCTTTCTGTCGTTTGTCATTTCAATTGACCATTTTGCTCTGATGCCTATATTTGTGTCCTCGATCTACTATTATGGTCCAGTGAAGCCCAACATAAGCTGGAGGAACAGCACCTCACCTTCGAATTTGGTACTTTACAGCCTTGTGGACTTTACCTTGAGGTCAAGAACGTCAGACCATGAACTTTATCCTCCATTTTGAATTTCTACCACCATCCCCCCTCCCCGATCTGCTCGTCTGTATCTTGTTCTTATGCTTTAGCTTTCAGACAGCACTGAGCCTTTTTCTACTATTAACTCATTCTGCTACCTTTTTTTCATACAACACTGATCTCTATTCTGCTATTAACGGCCCACCTTTGGCTAATATATTCATCTTTAATATCATTACCACTGTCTTTGTCTTGTGTTTCACGATAACTTTGTCATTTTGTCTCTCCTGCTCTCCAACCTACCCCTGACGTTCTCGTAGCAGTAGTTAGCACTGTTGCTTCACAGCGCCAGAGACCCGGTTCGATTCGCAGCTTGGATCACTGACTGTGCGGAGTCTGCACGTTCTCCCCGTGTGTGCGTGGGTTTTTTCCAGGTGCTCCCATTTCCTCCCACAAGTACCGAACGACCTACTTGTTAGGTGATCCCGTACCGGCCTCCCCGAACAGGCGTGGAATGTGGCGACGAGGGGCTTTTCACAGTAACATCATTGAAGCCTACTTGTGATAATAAGCGATTATTAATTGGAGATCCTAGATTCTCTCTCTGTGTACCCGAACAGGCGCCGGAGTGCGGCGACTAAGGGATTTTCACAGTAACTTCAGTGCAGTGTTAATTTAAGCCTACTTGTGATACTAATAAAGATTATCATTATTTTGTTCCTCCCCCTATTTTAACAGCATAAAACCCATCACATTTTTACCTGTCTTCAGTCCCAAAGAAGGGTCATAAGGACTCGAAACGTTAACTCTGGGTGGCACAGTGGCTAGCACTGCTTCATCATGTGCTGAGGATCCAGGCTTGATCCCGGCCTCAGGTCACTGTCTGAGTGGACTTTGCACATCCTCCCCGTGTCTGCATGGGTCTCACTTCCACAACCCAAAGATGTGCCGGGTAGGTGGATTGGCCATGGTAAATTGTCCCTTAATTGGGCATTTTTCTTTCAAAAAAACTCTGTTTCTCTCTCCACAGATGCTACCGGGACTTGCTGAGTTTTTCCAGCATTTTCTGTTTTGATTTCAGATTCCCAGCATCTGCAGTATTTTCCTTTCATATTACAAAAAACACTTCCATATTTTCATTTGTTTTCTAATATATTAAGTCTGAGAACTGAGCTTCCCACTTTCTCAATGCGAGGGACTGTAATGACCTCCAATTGGCATTATTGGTTGGCCAATTGGAGTATGAGCTCCCTCAATGATAGCTCATTGAGGGGGCCCTTATAAGCACCTGTGTAGGCTTAGTGAGGCAGTCTTAAGTTGACTGGAATGCTAGCAGCACTGTTTGGAGCTGCACTTGTATATAAGTTATTGCAAATAAATACCGGTGTAGTGACGGAACCCCTGCCTCCTGTGGATTATTACAGTGGCGACGAGGTAAACAAAGAACCTTGCGGAGACCCGCTGCCGCACTCGGAGAGTAAGCCTTGCTCTTTCAAAAATGCCTCTTTTTGGGAAGTTGGATGCATTCGACCCGACTATTGAGGACTGGTCCCAGTATGTGGAGAGAATGTGTTACTTTTTCCAGGCCAATGAGATAATGAAGGACGAAAGGAAATGGGTTATCCTGCTGTTGGCGTGCGGACCCTCCGCCTTCGCCATTATACGTAGTCTAACTTATCCCGATACGCCGGACACGATACCTTTCCAAGAATTAACAAAATTGGTGGAAGAGCACTATGACCCAAAACCACCCTTCATTTTGCATAGGTACAGATTCTACACAACGAAGCGGGAAGACCGAGAGTCAGTCACAAATTTCTTGACCCACCTGAGAAGGCTGGCGGAAAAATGTGAGTTTGGCCCGACGCTAAATGAAATGCTTCGGGACCGGTTAGTGTGTGGCATAAATGACCTCCAAATACAGAAGCGCCTGTTGGCAAAAACGCAGCTAGACTGCAGGCGGGCGTTACAGCTCGCACTGTCCCTAGAAAAGGCAGCAAGTGGGGCTCAGGAACTACAGGGCACGCCAATGGAGGTAGATACCTGGGAGAGGGACTACCACAATGGGTCCAGCTACCAGATAGCCGCCCTCAGGAAAAGCCTGAGGAACAGAGGGCCAAAGGAAAACCCCAGAACTGCCCCCAAGTCTGCTAGGACTAACTGGAGACAGAGGGAACTATCGGCTGAGGCTCCCCCAACAGAGAAGGACCGTTTCTGGCACCAGACAGAGTGGGGTAACAGCGACAGAAACCCTAGAAGGAGGTGGCAAAAGAGGAATAGCAGGTGGGGACGCAGGAAAGTACACAACCTAGATGCCCCATCCTCCTCCGAAGGGGAACAGTTATATAATATTGCGACGAAGAAAGCAGAACCTATTAAGATTACCCCACGGGTGAACGGTTGGCCGACAATAATGGAAATAGACACAGGTGCGGCCGTATCAGTAATGGGAGTGGTAGCATTAAAAAAAATCAAAGATGGACTCCAGCCACTAACCCTAACAAAAACATCGACGAAACTTAAAACCTACACGGGAGAACCCCTGGAAGTTCTAGGCACGACTCATGTACCCGTGGAATATGACAAACAATTGCTCAGATTACCATTGATGATAGTCGAGGGCTCCGGATCGAACTTAATAGGATGGAACTGGTTGAAAGACCTAAACTTAGATTGGATGAAAATTGTCCAGAGTGGAAGCGGGCAGTTGAGTGGAGTACTCCAAAAATACCCGGAGGTCTTCCAAGAAGGTCTGGGGGAAATTATAGGCACCAAAGCAACTTTGCACGTGGACCCAGAAGCCCTTCCGAAATGTTGTAAGGCCAGGCCGGTACCTTTTGCATGAAGGAAGAAAGTAGATGTCGGAATAGAAAGGTTACGGCGCGACGGCATTATCAGACCAGTACAGTTCTCGGAATGGGCAGCGCCGGTGGTACCAATTTTGAAGCCAGACGGCTCGATACGTCTCTGTGGAGATTTCAAACAGACGGTAAACAAATACGCACTGCTGGACAAATACCCGATCCCGAAAATAGACGACCTATATGCAAAATTGGCAGGTGGGCTTTTGTTCACGAAACTGGACATGAGCCACGCCTACCTGCAGTTAAAACTGGACAAGGACTCCCAGAAGTTCGCTACGATCAACACCCTGAAGGGACTTTTTCATTATACTAGGCTACCTTTCGGAGTGCCATCAGCCTGCGCTATATTCCAGCGTACGATGGAAAATATTCTGCAGGGACCACCGCAGGTGGCGATTTATTTGGACGATGTCTTAATCACGGGTAGGACAAACAGGGAACACTTAAGGAACCTGGAGGAAGTGCTCAGGCATTTCGCAAAGGCAGGCTTACGGCTGAAAAGAGAAAAATGTGTTTTTCTGGCCCCACAAGTGACGTACCTGGGATATAAAGTAGACGAGTTGGGCTTACACCCATTGGAAGACCGAGTAAGGGCAATAAATGAAGCCCCAGCTCCCAGCACGGTCCAGGAGCTACGATCATTTCTAGGATTGGTAAGATATTATGGCAAATTTATTGAAAATAGGGCGTCCATCCTAGAACCCCTCCACCAGCTACTAAAAAAGGGACAAGAATGGAAATGGTCCGCCTGCCAAAACCGAGCATTTAGGGACATTAAGGAACAGCTGTCATCCAAAAATGTCCTAGAGCATTATGACCCAAGGAAGGAGTTGGTGGTCACGTGTGACGCATCACCTTACGGGGTAGGAGCCGTCTTAGCCCATAGAGGAAGGAATGGGGAAGAACGGCCAATAGCCTATGCTTCGAGGACCTTGGCGATGGCTGAGAGAAAGTACGCCCAAATCGAGAAGGAAGGACTGGCGGTGATATTTGCAGTAAAAGAATTTCACCAGTATCTGTACGGGCGGAAATTCACCATAGTGACGGACCATAAGCCGTTATTAGGGTTATTAAAAGAAGACCAGTCAATACCCCCGATTGCATCAGCTAGAATCCAACGCTGGGCGTTGCTACTGGTGGCATCTCGATACATTCTGGAGCACAGACCGGGAACGCGAGTAGCAAATGCAGATGCTTTGAGCAGACTTCCCCTCACAGACACCCCGCCGCGAATACCGGAAGTAGAGGAGACAGTAATTACTCTAAATTTTTTGGACACCCTACCAGTGGACGCACAACATATTTGGTTGTGGACGCAAAAAGACCCAGTTTTAGCCAAGATGAAGCATTTACTGCTAACAGGGGAACTGGAGGGACCAGTGGAGCCCCAGATGCACCCATACTGGAGCAGAAGGGACCAAATAACCGTAGAAGACGGTATCTTATTATGGGGAGCTCGGGTAATAGTCCCAGCTCAGGGCCATCGGGCAATCTTAACCGAGTTACATCATGGACACCCAGGGATGTTTAAAATGAAGATGCTCGCTCGAAGCTACGTTTGGTGGCCAGGATTGGACACAGACATAGCAGCCTTGGTACATCGGTGCCAGGAGTGCCAACAGGGGCAAAGAGTGCCACCAGCTGCGCCATTGCACCCGTGGGAATGGCCAGGCAGACCGTGGACCCGCCTGCATATTGACCACGCCGGCCCTTTCATGGGCTCAATGTTTTTGGTGATAGTGGACGCCCACTCCAAATGGTTGGGCGTCCACCGGGTAAACGCGGCAAGCGCAGCATCGACAATTGAAAAGCTCAGGGCCTTGTTTGCAACACATGGACTTCCGGAGGTATTGGTGTCGGACAACGGAACGGCATTCACAAGTGGGGAATTTGGAAAATTCCTAAAGGGAAATGGAGTCCGCCACATCAAAACAGCCCCTTACCATCCAGCGTCCAACGGCCTGGCAGAGAGAGCGGTCCAGACACTAAAAGCGGGACTCAAGAAGCAGCCGGCAGCGTCAATGGACATACAGCTCTCCCGCTGGCTGTTTGATCACAGGACCACACCGCATTCCACAACGGGCATACCGCCAGCTGAACTCTTAATGGGAAGGCGGCTGCGAACGAGGCTGAGTCTCCTTTTCCCAAATTTAACGGGGAAAGTGGAGAAACAACAGGAGGTCCAACGCAGGGGGCATGATAATAGTCGGCAGCAGAGACATTTCCAGGTGGGGGCACCGGTTTGGGTTAAGAATTATGGGAATGGACCAACGTGGGTCAAAGGCACGGTAGAGTCCCAAACAGGGCCCATATCATATTAAGTTTCGATAGGAGGTAAGGTGCTGAAGAAACGTCTAGATCAAATAAGGGCAGCGGAACCACACCTGGAGGCAGTCGAAGCAGGACCTCCTCCAGCTGCGATAGCTCAGACAGGAAAGATACCCACACCCCAGCCCCGAGCAATTTCTCCGGACCCCGTCATCCAGTCGTCAGAGTCGGAGATGGACACGTTCGACGAGGCCGTGGCGACACCTCTCCCCGAGGAGGAGGCAGTACAACTTCCAAGGAGGTTGTCAAGGAAAAGACGGGCACCTATAAGGTACACCCCACCCACGTCGGAGAACGACCCGGTGGACGACACAGAGGTGACAGACCCGGACAGGAGGAGCAGGAAGAAGCTCAGAGGAATGCCAGCTGGCAGGAATTCCTCGGACCTTGGGGGGGGGGGGGGGGGTGTAGTGACCTCCAATTGGCATTATTGGTTGGCCAATTGGAGTATGAGCTCCCTCAATGATAGCTCATTGAGGGGGCCCATATAAGCACCTGTGTAGGCTTGGTGAGGCAATCTTAAGTTGACTGGAATGCTAGCAGCACTGTTTGTAGCTGTTTTTGTATATAAGTTATTGCAAATAAATACTGATGTGGTGACGGAACCCCTGCCTCCTGAGGATTATTACAGGGACCTTACAGCAACTCCCCTTGGATGCCACGCTGAGAAGCAACGACATATCCCATCAAATGATGTGGAGGATGTGGAAAATGAGCTAAATTAAATTTAAATAATATGTATTGTCACAAGTAGGCTTATATTAACACTGCAATGAAGTTATTGTGAAAAACCCCTAGTCGTCACATTCCGACGCCTGTTCAGGTACACAGAGGGAGTATTCAGAATGTCCAAATTACCTAACAGCTAGCCTTTCGGGACATGTGGGAGGAAACCGGTGCACCTGGAGGAAACCCACGCAGACATGGGGAGAATGTGCAGACTCCGCACATACAGTGACCCAAGCCAGGAATCGAACCTGGGACCTTGGATCTGTGAAGCAACAGTGCTAACCACTGTGCCCCCATGCTGCCCAATAATACGGGCAAGGAGATCCCAGGAAATCATAATATAATTTTCTTTCCCCTGAATTTCCCAAAGTCAAATATTGGTGAAAAGAGGATAATATTTAACAGGATCCAGAATTTAAATTTAATTCAGAAACAAAACATTTTGATACAGTAATGCATGGGCATCACTTTGTATGGCCGTGTAAGCAATTTTCATTTTCACCTCGCTAAATTAAGTCAAAAATGTTTGCACTGAATCACATAAAAAGTCGAGAATGGTTCTGCTATTACCTCCACCTCATATCATTCAAACCTGCTGAAATGGCTAGAATTAGATTTTCAGTGTGCCTATACGTAAATCGTATGCAGGTTCGCACTTGACTGCATAATATAGGACTGTTTGATTTTAGATAACACTCTCAACAATTAAATGGTTAATTGAGTGACAAAACATTACCAACCAACAGGTTTCCTGTTTATTAATAATAAGCATGAAAATAATTATGCTGTTACAATTCATTTGTTCAGGGTCGAAGTGAGCTGCTCTATTCTGGAGATATGGAGGAATGGTGCCAACACAATCAGATGCAATTGAGAAGAGCAGAAGGATATTGCAAAGTCGCTTTTCACTCTTGTGTTGAAAATTGTTAACCTACAGATTGCTGCTGGTGATTTTAAGCAGACAAACATATTCCTTTGACATTTCTTTATTATAATCGCAGCTATTGTGTGTCACACTGTGTGATAGCTTTAACGCTGGAGTCAGCTATCACAACATCACCTACAAGAACACCAAATGCTTAAATTGACTAGTCAACAAAAATCACATCCTATGTACCAAATTTAATAGATGTTTGTACTGGTTCATGCAATGTGAGCACCATTATCAAGGCTTATTGGGAGAAGGGGATGGTGCTTATTGGGAGGGAGTTCCAGGATTTTGACACAATAATAGATGAAGGAACGGCGATATCCTTCCAAGTCAGGGGGAAGTTGCAGGCCATGGTGTTTCCTTGTGTCTGCTGCCGATGTACGGTAGCACAGTGGTTAGCACAGTTGCTTCACAGCTCCAGGCTCACAGGTTCGATTCCCAGCTTGGGTCACTGTCTGTGCGGAGTCTGCATGTTCTCCCGATGTCTGCGTGGGTTTCCTCCAGGTGCTCCGGTTTCCTCCCATAGTCTAAAGATGTGCGGATTAGGTGAATTGGCCACGCTAAATTGCCCTTAGTGTCCAAAAAGGTTAAGTGGGGTCACTGGGTTACGGAGTTAGGGTGGAGGCATGGGCTTGAGTGGGGTTCTCTTTCCAGGGAACGATGCAGACTCGATGGGCCGAATGGCCTCCTTCTGCACTGTAAATTCTATGATTCTATGATTCCAGGTGATAGAGGTTGTTGATTTGAAGTTGCTATTGAAGGAGGCGTAGAGAGTTACTGCAGCCTATCTTGCAGATG
The DNA here is from genome assembly GCF_047496885.1 of Scyliorhinus torazame. Classification (NCBI taxonomy): domain Eukaryota; kingdom Metazoa; phylum Chordata; class Chondrichthyes; order Carcharhiniformes; family Scyliorhinidae; genus Scyliorhinus; species Scyliorhinus torazame. The sequence goes on from NC_092707.1 coordinate 79,371,000, forward strand.
GTACACACTGCTGCCAATGTGTACTGGTGGTGGAAAGAGTGAATGCTTAAGGTACTGGATGGAGCATTGACAAACGGTCTGCATTGCTCCTGGATGGTGTCGAGTTTCACAAGTGTTACTGGAGCTGCACTCATCCAGGCAAGTGGAGAGTTTTTCATCACACTCCTGGAACAGTTTCAGCGAGCTCCATGCCACAGATTATTGAGCCTCCGACCTGTTCTTGTAGCTGCATTATTTATATGGCTGGTCCCATTTCTAGTCAAGGATAACATCCAGGATGTTAATGTTAAGAAATTCAGCAATGGTAATGCTATTGAACTTCAAGGTTTGATTGTCAGATTCTCTCCTGTTGGCCCAGCAATTGTATGGTGTGAATGTTACTTGCGAATTTGTTAACTCCAGCGTAAATGTTGTACAGGTTTTACTGTAGTCGGGCAAGGACTGCTTCAATATCTGAAGAGTTGTGAATGTTTCTGAACTGTACAATCATCAGCAGCATCCCCACTTCTGACCTTCTGTGCGGAGTCTGCACGTCCTCCCCGTGTCTGCGTGGGTTTCCTCCGGGTGCTCCGGTTTCCTCCCACGGTCCAGGGATGTGCAGGTTGGGTGGATTGGCCATGATAAATTGCCCTTAGTGTCCAAAATTGCCCTTAGTGTTGGGTGGAGGTGTTGACTTTGGGTAGGGTGCTCTTTCCAAGAGCCGGTGCAGACTCAATGGGCCGAATGGCCTCCTTCTGCACTGTAAATTCAATGATAATCTATGATTAATCTAGGACAAAGGTTCGGCACAAGATCGTGGGCCGAAGGGCCTGTTCTGTGCTGTATTTTTCTATGTTCTATGTTCTACAATGGAGGGAAGGTCATTGAAGAAACAGCTGAACATATTTAAGTTAAGGCCAGAGCCCTGAGGAAGTCCTGTAGTGATGTCTTGAAGATAAGATGATTGGCCTCCAACAACCACAACCATCTTTTTTGTCTGCATGCGACTGCAGCCAAAGGAGAAATTTCCCTATAATTCCCATTGATCTCAGTTTTGCTCGGACTCTTTGATGAAACACTAGGTCGAATGCTGCGCTGGTGCCAAAGGAAATCACTTTCAACTTACCCCTGGAATTCAGCTCCATTTCCTCTGTTTGCACCAAGGCAGTAATGAGGTGTGGAGGCCAGTGGCCCTGGCAGAATACAAACTGAGCATTGGTGATCAGGTTATTACCCAATTAGTTCAACTTGTGTTAGTACTGCCATTGAGAGCTTCCACCACTTTGCTGATGGCTGAGAGTAGACCGGTACGGTGGTAATTGGCTGGATTGGATTTGCCTTGCTTTTTGTGGTCAGGATGTAACTGGGCAATTACCACACTGTTGGGTAGATGCAAGTATAGTAGCTGTACTGGAATAATTTGACCTGGGATACAGTTTGTTCTGGAGCACAAGCCTTCAGCATTCGAGCTGGAATGTTGTCAGAGACACTTTGCTGCATCCATTGCCTACACTTATTTCTTGATATCACACAGATTGAAGTGCATTGGCTGAAGACTGACATCTGTGATGCTGGAGTGCTCGGCGGGAGGCTGAAATGGACCATCCACTTGACACAACTTGTTGAAGGTGGTTTCACATGACTCAGCCTCGTCTTTTCACTGAATTGCTGGCCTTCCACATCATCGAGGATGGAGATGTCAATGGAATCTCTGCCGAGAACTAGTTCTTGAATTGTCCACCACCATCCTGGCTGAGTGTGGCAGGATTGCAGAACTTTGATTTGATCCATTGGTTCTTGGATTGCTTTGTGTTGCCTACAGCACACTGCTTCCATTATATAGCATGCATGCAGACCTGTGTTGTAGCTTCATCCAGATTGCCATCTCTTTTTCAGGTATGGCTGGTGCTGCTCCGAGCTCCTCATTGGTGGTCTGGGTTAATGGCGATGGGAAATGGCGAACAAGGGAAATGCTGGGTGCTAAGGTTACAGATTGTGGGGGAGCATAATTCTGTTATGGATGGCACACAGTGCCCCCTGGATGCCCATTTCTGAGCTGCTGGAACTGTTTGAATCTATCCTAGTACACTCGGTTATAGTGCCACAAAACACAATGGAGGGTGCCTTCTGTGTGAAGATAGGGCTTTGGCCCCACAAGGACTGAATGCTGGACACTGCTACCAATGTTGCAATGGGTGAATTCATCTGTTACAGGTAGATTAGATACAAACATACTAAATAGGAGCAGAAGTAGGCCATTTGGCCCCTCCAGCCTCTTCTGCCATTCAAGTCAGGCCGCGCTCTTTTGAATCGAAACAAGATCAACAAGTCCAACCTTTCCTCATAAGACAACCCGCTCATTCTAGGTATCAATCTAGTAAACCTTTGAACCAATGCCCAATGTAAGCTGTGATGACCTTTGACCTGGAAGCAGTAACAGCAAGGAAAATTTGAAATTACTCAAAAATGTTTGGGGATCTTGTAATTGTTTTTAAAAATGTTTGATTGGGACTTTCAAGATTTTCCTTTCTTGTTCAGGGATCAATTGTAGTTTTCTTGAATAATAAGAAATGCTGGCTCTTATAACCTGGTGTCCCTTCACCTAGACCTACTAACAGGAAGAAAGTTAAGACACCAAAGCTATGTGGATAGCCAAGATCGAAGGAGAGCTGCAAGACATGCTTCACCTGATGCCTGTGCCTATGTATTTACATTGTGTATTTATGTATGTCCTATGTTTTTTCCTGTATAGAACGATCTGTATGGACAGTACGCAGAACAATTCTTTCCACTGTACCCCACGGTACACGTGACAATAAATTAAATCAAATCAAACAAGAGAGCTGAAGGAAGAAGGTAATCAGCACGCAGATGCAGTCACAAAGCAAACAGACAGAGACTGAAAAAGGAGCACAGAATGTGAAGGGAATCCAGCAAAGCTCACCACAAAAAGGTTAGCTTACTGTTTGAAAGTAAGAAGAAAGATAGAATTCCACCAGCTCTTGGGAAAGTAATGTACACGTGAGCCAAAGAGGACTAACCCTAATAATGGTGCAAATAGCTCAGGCATTCAAAAGAGCTGAGTGTTTGTATAAAAGGACCAGATTGTGAACTGGGTATTATTGATTGCTTAGTAGAAGGGGAACTCTGGAAAGGTATGAAAAATGAAAAAAAAAAACGAAAATCGCTTATTGTCACAAGTAGACTTCAAATGAAGTTACTGTGAAAAGCCCCTAGTCGCCACATTCCGGCGCCTGTTCGGGTATGCCATCAGGACTGACGTGACTCAAATGAGAGAAGGTTTGTAGATGGGCCTCTTGTCAAGTGTTAAACGTATCCAAGGACCGTAAATGGGATATGGCTACTCGTGAATGTGAGTTGAGGGTTAAATTGTTGAGTGGAAAGTGACAGATATTAGGTTGGATTCTCTGGCCTCCTATGCACTTGTTTCCCAGTTGCGGGAGGTGGAACATCTTTCGCTGGTGGCAGGATTCTCTGTTCCCACCGCGGTCAATGGGAATTCGCATTGAAGCAACCCCAAGGGCAGGATTGTGCTGCCGATGGGACCAGAGAATCCCACCACTAGTGAACGGTTAGAGAATTCCGGCCAGTATTTAACAGAGGTCGGGTTATAGAATTTTGAAATTGCATTTAGTGCCACATGTTTGCAGGGAGCGATGTGAATGCTTGTGGTTATGTAATATGTATAATTATTGTAGGACCACTTAAAGTGAAATTTACCTTGTTATTTGAAGTATCCATTGTCTGTTAATTTGTCTGTAATTTACATTGGTTCTGATTTGTGTTCAAGAGAAAGTTATATTGAAAATAGTTATGGGCTGGATTCTCCGCACCCTGATGCCAAAATCGCGGTCGGCGCCGTGGCGGAGAATCCAGTTCGATGCGGAAATCGGGACCAGTGCCGGTTCGCCGATTCTCTGGGCACTGAAAGGTGGCATCACCGGGGAGTACGCTGCGCCGCCGGGAGCCGTTGCCAGAGGCCTGCTCCAACATTCTTCCCCCCCCCCCAACCGGCCAAAGTCTCTGGTCCAGCCGGTCGGGATGATCGCGTGGCGGCTGCGGACTCAGTCCGCGGCCGCCCTGGTCAGGGGCGGGCCCTTATAGGCGGCAGGGGAATGATTGTTTGGGGTTTGAGGGTGGGCGCTCGGCCAATTGAGGGGTCTCCTTTGTGGGTCTACCTCTGTGGTCCAAGGCTGCCATGGAGCACGCCGTGCGCATGCGCGGCCTCTGACCCAGAAGTGCAGAGGCCCGTATCTGCAGCAAAAGCTGCGAGATTCACTCTGGGTCCCTGTTAGCCCCCACGGGGTTGTGAATTCCTGTCCCTTTACTCCAGGATTTTCAGGAGTAAAACTCCACTGTTTTGACGCCGGCGTGGGGACATAGTCCCAAAACCGTAGAATTCCGCCCTATATATTTTAAAATACCCAGAGACAATGCAGTGGATAAATGCAAACATGTTATTGTAAAATGTGTTTTGGGAATTTAAATAGTGTGCAAACGCTTTCTTCTCGACGGAAAACTTTCAAATTACATAAAATAAAAATGTGAGCGAAATGTTTCTGGAAAATATTTGAGATAATAACACAGCACATCAAGTAGTGTGACAGTCAATTGTTACATATTAACATTATCCTTTAAAAATTCCCAATAAAGCTTCACTCAATGGAATGCCTGATAATAGTTACTAATTCACACGAACAAATTAGCACAGTGTTGCCCTTGCTTAATTGATGAATATTTGTTTACCTTTTTATATATGTGGTGGTGACAATGTTGTGATACATCAAAAGTGGATCTCATGGGGTTACCTAGTGGTCAAACCTTGTCCTTATATCAAGATAGTTGATGTAGCAAGAGTGAATGGAAGAGTTGACTCAGCGATTTGCAACAGTAAATACTGACAGAGGGATATCTTATGACACGCTACTGTCCCCGTGTCTGGGCCAGAAACTCTGGATTCAAGTAATGTGGCCAAACAGATTGGAAAGATTTACAGGCTGATAATCAATGTGCTTAATGACAGTTGGTAGAAGCAGGAGAGTTTTCTGGTCAGCCACACTGCAGCTCTTCACCAAACTTAATCATGGACCAATCCATTGGAGATCAATGGTCACTAGGGCGAGGTACCTGAAAGGAGAAGAAGGAAATATTGGCAGGAAAGCCATGACCAAAAATCATGGCAATGGTAAGCAAGGCTTGTGACATAGAACTGTGCATTCTATTCAAAACACTGAACAATAAAAAGATATTCAATAAATTAATACGAAGTATAGTGGTTATGACATTGCTCATTTGGAAAGTTGCAGTATTTCGAACACTCACTTCTTACACTTATCCTTTCCTGGCCCCATCTTAGCTGGTGTTGTTAATAGTTTCAGCTCCTCAGCTATGGTCCCCCATACTTCAAATCTGCCATTCTCAATCCTCTCTTTATAAACCATGCTTTGATCCTTTCAAACAAATGTCACAACTCTAACCTCCTTTTCTCTCCAAAGCCTTAAAAATGTTGGGCGGAATTCTCTGAAAATGGGACTATGATCCCACGCCCATAAAAAAACGGTCGCAAATCATTCTGGACTTTCCTGGAGAAAGTCCAGAGTGATTCTTCGTTTTGAAGAGAGCTAGCAGGGCCCTGGAGTAGACCGCGCAGCTCTGGCTGCCGATCCGGTCCCTGCCCTTCCGGCTGGGGGTCCGCGCATGCGCGCGGCGGCTGCCTGTGGCAGCGGGCCAGCGCAACATGGCGGGCCGGCCCTAACAATATAGGCCCCCGCCAAGATCACGGGCGCCCTCTTTCAATGGCCCCGAACCAGTGCCGCATCGACCTTGCCTGCGTGATGGGCATCGATTCTCCGGTCCACGGAGAATCGCGGGAAGGCGTCGGACACGATCGCGGGTCTGATGCCCCATTCTCCGCCGCCGCACCAAGCGCGATTGCGGCTCGGAGAATCCGGGCCGTTGTTTCCTCCCAATTCCACACCCATCTGTGTCACAACTCCTTATGTGAACCTCTCTCATCAGTTTTCCATCCTTCTCACATGATAAAAAGTAAAGTGATGTCACCATCGTGCCAGGTGACCATAGGCTGCTTTTTCCCTTTGTGGGGGAGAGCTGATTAGTGATTCAACCTGAGGATCCCGAACACCTCGGGTGAGGGACAATGTAGAGAAGGCAAGGCCTTCATGAATAACCTCAAGCAGTATGGAATTTGAACCCGCACTGTTGGCCTCGCTCTGCATCATGAACCAGCTGTCTAGCCAACTGAGCTAAACCAGCCTTTTTCAAAGTCACAAAGAACGTCCCATCTGGCTGTGATCATGGTGAACTATCCTTATTCATTCTTCTTGACCTGTCTTCAGCCTTTTAGATGATTGGCCACAGTATCTACTTCCAATGCTTCTCCTGTATTGTCCCTCTGTGTGGAACTTCCTTCACCTGCGTCCATTTTTACTTATCCAGTCATAGTCAAAGAATCACCTGCATATGCTTCTCTTCCCACTCCAGCACTGTTACTTCCAGAGGCACCCAAAGATCTATCCCTGCTCCCGCACCCCCTCCTTTTTCTAATCTATAAGCTTTCCGTTGCCGATATCATCCAAAAACACTAGCTGAATTCCTCCGGCAGTTCCTGTCGATGGGATCTACTAGTTCTGCCAATGACGACCCCTTCGCCGTGGGTTCCCCAGCTGTGGAGGGTGCAAACAATTGAAAACTCTGTTTACGGTGGCTGCACAAGAAGAATCCGCTGCCGGAGGGCGGGCCCTCTCCACCGCTACAAAACAGGCCGCAGGAGAGCAGAAAATCTCACCCACAATGTTAGCTTCCACATGTACACAGATGATACCCACCTGTCTCAAGCCCGTAACTCCCTCTGTTTTGCCATGCTAGTCTGCCATCCAGTCCTGAATGAGCAGAAATGCCCCCCAATATATATTGGGACGATGAAGGCCATTGGCCTAAATTTTCCGACAATTCCACCGCTGCGATCTTCTGTTCCCGCCAATAGTGACCCCTCCCCTCCATGGGTTCCCCGGCGGCAGAGAGTGCAAATAATGGGAAAACCCGTTGACAGCGGCAGGACCAGATCCCGATGCCAGCCAATGGTGGTCCGCCTCATCCACCGGAAAAAAACACCGTGAGTGTGTGGGGAGGGAATCCCGGGATGGAATCCCGCCCCGCCCAATGTCTTCAGTCCTCGCGACAAACTCCATTCCCTAACTATTGACTTTATCCTTCTTCTTGGCCACTGTTTGAGGCTGACTCAAACCATTAACAATCCTGCTGCTATTTGAATGAGCAAAATACTCCTGATGCTGAAATCTGAAACGGGAACAGAGGATGCAGGATAAACTCAGCAGGTTTGACAGCATCCATCAGGAGAGAAACAGAGTTAACGTTTTGAGTCAAATACTCTGGGCTGGATTCTCCGGTCGGTGACTCCAAAATCGCGTTCGGCGACGGGGCGGGGAATCCAAATTCCCGACAGAATCGGGGGCGGCACCGCTTCTGCAGTGCTCCGCCCCCTCCAAAGGGGTGTACACTGTGAGTATGCCGTGCCACGTATCCACAGCCTCAGGCCATTGCCGTTGCTTAGCCCCCGACCAGCCGAGTTCCCGACATCGTGGATCTCACCTGTCGGGAACTCAGCGTGGCGGCTGTGGACTCAGTCCAATACCGCCACAGTCGGGGGGGGGGGGTGGTTTGGGGGGTGATCCGCAGGCAGGGGGAGACATATTCGGTGCTGGGTGCACTGTGGTGGGGCAGTCCGGGATGTGTGAGCTGGCCGAAGGAGGGTCTATTTCGCGGGCCGGGTCCGCGAGCGGCGTTCGCCATGAAGCACGGCGCGGCCGCTGCAGGCCGCCACCATGCGCGGCAACGGATCCGCGAATTCTCCAGGCCGTATCGGCAGCTAGAGCCGGGTGCACTACGCTACCTTCTTGCGAGTACCCAGCAAAACGGGGAATCAGTGGCCGTTTTGTGCCGGTTTTCCCACTGTTCCCACGCCGGCGTGGGGACATAGTCTCCAAATCTGAAAATCCTGCCCCTTTTGTTGGAACTGAAAGGAGGGAGAATGTTAAAGCAAAAGAAACTGCAACAAAACTTATCAACTTTAAGAACAAAAGACAGATGGCCTGGTGTGAGAGGAGGAGAGGGTGTTTTGCACTGAGGCAATGCATATACGCAAACATGGATGAAAAAGGTCAAAATGCTCCAGTGAAGCCCAGTGCTGGCTGGAGGAACAGCATCTCATCTTCCGGTTGGGCACGTTACAGCCCTCGTGACTCAACGATGGAGTTCGGCAACTTCAGATTTCAACTTTCCTCTCCATCTTAAACCCACTTTCTTCTCCTTTTTAAAAATATTCCAACACTTATTGCATCACCCTTCCCTACTTCTATAATCTCCACCTACCTATGACCTTCTGAGATCTCAGGGCTCCTTCAATCTGCTCCACCATTGATAATCATGCCTTCAACTGCCTAGGTTTTTCCCTCTCTAAATGTCTCCATTTCTTTACCACACTGTACCCTTTTGGGTGAATAGCTGGTGTGCAACTTATTCACGCAGGCACTTGCCATAGAGTTGGGATGGGGAGACAGGGGGCGGGATTCTCCATCCTTCTGCACTCTTTTTCCGGTGCGCCGTGTCCCCGCTGGCAGCAGGATCCTCTGTCCCGCCAGCCAGCCAATGGGATTTCCCATTGTGGGCCACCCCACGTCATCAGGAAATCCGCGGGCGTGAGTGCGCTGCTGGCGAAATGGAGGATCATGCCGACGGAGAATCCAGCCCATGGTCCCTTCTGAATCTGAAATTAAGGCCACACCAAAGAGAACATTGTTCCTCATCTGCTGTGCTATACCTGGCCCAGGAGTGCTTAGCACCAAGACTGGGTACACAAAAGAGGTTAGGTAGTTGTTATCATGGCTCATGCTCCCTTTGATAAACACAAGAAGTAAGAAAGGCCACAAACCTCTTAGATTTGAATTTTTTCTTTTTTTCTTTCTTTCTTTGGACATGGGTATTGCTGGCTAGGCCAACAGTTTTATTGTTCATCCCTAATTAGCATCTAGCAACTTGTGGCTCAGTGGTTAGCACTGCTGTCTCACAGCACAAGAGACCAGGGTTCAATTCCAGCCTTGTATCATGGTTCTCCCAGTGTCTGTGTGGGTTTCTTCCGGGTGCTCCAGTTTCCTCCCACAGTCCAAACATGTGCAGGTTAGGTGGATTGGCCATGTTAAATTGCCCCTTCGTGTCCAGGGATGTGCAGGTTGCATTACAGGGTTACAGGGATAGGGCGGGGTGGAAGGGGGAGTGTAAATGAGCAGCTCCTTTGAAGGATCGGTGCAAACTCGATGAACCGAATGGCCTCCTTCTGCACTGTAGGGATTCTATGAACAGTGAAGGAATGGTGTTAAATTTCCAAGTCAGAATGACGCGTTTCTTGGAGGAGAACTCACCAGGTGGTGGTGTTCCCATGCATCTGCTGCCCTTGTCTTTCTAGGTGGCAGAGGTTGCGGGTTTGGAAGGTGCTGTTGAGTTGCTGAGTCGCTGCAGCGAATGACGCCACGTCACTTATAGAATAAGGCTTAAGAAATGGGATGCGGCGCTTAAGACAGGACTCGAGGAAACTCTCAATGTAAACACATTTGCGATATATAATAGTTTTTCCTGTTTCTATTGGAATAATTATATTTTTACCTTGTTTCCTTCTCCATATTCATCATCATACACCAGGAAATGTTTTTTTTTCTTTAAATTGCCAACCATTCATACAAAATGACTAATGAGCTAAGTATACAGGATATTCTTTGGCCATCTTTCTCCTTGTGCAGCTTATCGCCACATGTCTTTTCCTTCAACTGGGAGCAGGTGAATTAATCCAGACAGTGAAATGGATGAAGACTGATGCCAATTCTCCTGCCAATAGTAAGTATGCTTGTAATAGGATTTAAACATATTGGAGGAACAGGTTGCCTTAATGGGCTGCATAAGTTTCAGCAAGTGATAATCAGGCCCATTCAATATTATTAATTATGATGGTCATAAATCATGGCATTGCAGATTGAAAACCCTTTTCAATGTCATCCTGCCACTGTTCTCTATGGAGTGCTGAGCAACATCAGTTATTTTGCTTTGTTGTGAAAATGAGAGCACAGTACAAAGTTCAATTCACCCGGAGGTTACGCTGAAAGCAATTTGATGTCGCATTGAAGAAGAAAACCTTTTTATGTAAGTTCAATGAAACTGAAATAAATGGGATTTGTGAGAAAAATGAAGCAGAATTGAAGGGTACAGATGAAGTGAAAGCTTGTAAAATCGATGTTAACGGATGCCTGTTCCAACACATGATGCGCTGAACATGAAGAATAAAAATGCTGAAAACTGTCCAAGGAATACAAACTGACTGCGTGTCAAAAGGTAAAATACAGCAACATTATAAAATTTGCAAGAAATAGCATGTTTTGGAATTTGCAAATACCATTGAGCTTTTTGTTCATTAAACATGCACACAATACCCAGAAATAAGAACTAATACTTGGATATAAATGCAGCAAATGCATTTCTCCGCTTCTTCCCCACTGTTACCAGACTCCTAAACGACCCTCTTATGGACTGACCTCATTAACACTACACACCTGTCTGCTTCACCCGATGCTGGTGCTTATGTAGTTACATTGTTTACCTTGTGTTGCCCTATTATGTATTTTCTTTTATTTCCTTTTCTTTTCATGTACTGTTCATGATCTGTTGAGCTGCTCGCAGAAAAATACTTTTCACTGTACCTTGGTACGTGACAATAAACAAATCCAATCCAAAGTATCATTGGAAGCTTTGAATAAATAGCAGCGGTGGGATTTTCCATTTCAGAAACGAAGGGCCTCCTTCCCGGGCCGGGGTGCAGGGTCATCCGCCGCTCCTCCACCGCATCCAACAGGGTCTCCAGCTCGGCGTCTGTGAACCTCGTTGCTGTTCTCCTCACTGCCATCTTGTTGTCTGGGATGGTGTGTGTGTGGGGAGAATTGTTTATATGTGGCAGCACCTTGTCAGCCTTTGGGTGTCCATCCGGCACCCATTCCCATTAGAATCAATTGTGTTCCATGTGGCGCCGCTGCTAGCCCCTTAACAGCAGCAGAATCGGTCCAGGTGCGGCGCTGGTTTTTCAGTCGTAAAAGTCCGTGGATTCTGCGTAAGCGTCAATTTTTGGGCGGGAATCTCCGATGCCCGACGCCGATATCTGAACCTGCAATCCGGCGGAGAATCCCTTCCGACGCCCAAATTGGGTGCAATGCCGGTTTGACGCCGGGTTTTGAGTCTCCGCACCCTCCAAAATGGCGTCACGCGTCGCACGCCGTTGAAACAGCGTTGGTGTGTCATCGGAAGGCCCTTCCCCCGATGCTCCACCCCTGATGGGCCGAGTTCCGACCGCGAGATTGATGTGTGGTCTGAGCGCTTGGGAACCTGGCATGGTGGCCGCGCACTGTGTCCAGCTTCGCCACAATTGGTCGGGAGCCGTGCCGCTGGCCGGGAGAGCTTCTGCGATGGCTGGGAGGACTGGTGGGTGGTAGTCAGGGGGCGGCCTGTGGGGCCGTATTTGGCGGGTCGGGTCCACGCATGGCCGACGCCATAGTTGTATGATGCGACCGCTGCATGCCGTCACTGTGTGCATACGCAGCCATGGACCCGGCCATCTCTGGTCATTTTTGACATGGGAGCCGGGAGTTTTACCCGGCGCCGCTGCTAGCCCCTCACTGGTCCTGGAATCGGTGAGGGTTCGGTGCTGATTTTGGCACTTCGCCGTTGAAACGGAGAATCCCGTCCTATGTGTTGACACCAGGGGCGGGATTCTCCGCAAACGGCGCAATGTCCGCTACCCGGCGCCACAAACGGCGCGGATCAGTCCGCCGTCGGGCCGCCCCCAGGGGGCGGAATTCTCCGCACATTTAGGGGCCAAGCCCTCACCTTGAGGGGCTAGGGAAACCGCTCCGCCGGCTGGCGGGAAAGGCCTTTGGCACCACGCCAGCCAGTGCCGAAAGGACTTCACCAGGCAACGCATGCGCGGGAGCGTCAGCGGACGCTCACGCATCGCCGCGCATGCGCAGCGGAGGGGATCTCTTCCGTCTCCGCCATAGTGAAGACCATGGCGAAGGCGGAAGAAAAAGAGTGTCCCCACGGCACAGGCCCGCCCGCGGAGCGGTGGGCCCCGATCGCGGGCCACGCCACCGTGGGGGGCACCCCCCGGGGCCAGATCGCCCCGCGCCCCCCCAAGGACCCTGGAGCCTGCCGGCGCCGCCTTGTCCCGCCGTTGAAAAGGAGGTCTAATCCACGTCGGCTGGCGAGGGTTGACAGATGTGGGACTTCGGCCCATCGCGGGCCGGAGAATCGCCAGGGGTGGGCCCGCCGACCGGCACTTTTTGCGCCGGTCCCACCTCTGCCAAATCTCTGGTGGCGGAGAATGCAGGACACGGCGGGGGCGGGATTCACGCCAGCCCCCAGCGATTCTCCGACCCCCCCCCCCCCAGGGCTGAATCGATGGACTGCTATGACAACTTGTCATGGAAATCATAATAAAGACAAATCCCTCGAGGTTCGATTTAAGGAAATTTAGTTGCACAAATATATTTGCGGAGAGAGAGTGTTCTAGCTGCAAAGCCATTGCACTGCACTCTGAGATTCGATTAAAGACAGCATGTTTTATAATCTGAAATAACAGCTTGAAGTAAACAGGCATGTTTATATTAAATAGACCTTGGAAAGTGCGTAAGCTGAAATACGTAGGACGTATGTTCTTGCCCTTGGCTAAAAACAACTCGAGTACACATTTTGTTATCTTTCGGAGGACAATGTGTTTTCATAATAAGGCCGAAACCAGAATATTTCAGCAGTATTTCATTTATGTTACTTGACCTACTTATTTTAGTCCAAAAGCAGTGTTGAACTATAGTCAAGCATTTCCCAGCATGCTTCGAAGTTGGTTTATGTTAATTTCCCCTCCACAATTCCCTCCTTGTTAATCTTTTGATCAACACCTTTTAGTAAATTATCGTGCCCTCCGTAGAGAAGGGTGGTTTATAATTTAAGGAGAACGGACATATGACAGTTCTCTGCGTGTTATGAGCCTGGTAGCAAGGAGGCAAGGCGGCTAGGGCTGTTCTCCCGTGTTCGTACAATTAAAAATATCTTGCGCAACATTAAAACAGTAACCATACGACAATCAAGATTACAATGGCGATTATAATCCAGAACACAATCCTCTGTCCTAACGATCCTAATCACCCAAAACCAAAGTCCCATCCCTCATTTTCATGTAATCTTGTCACCTCTCTATGAATGTGATCCGCCAGATTATCAATTTTTCTGAGTTATCAGGGATGTATGTGCAGCAGTCACTTCCAATCAGGGCACAAGTACCCCCCTTTTCAGCTAACAAGAAATCAAGAGCCATTCTATTCTGCAGGGCAACTGCTCTTCTAGCGACCATCTCAGTTTCTACCTGGTTAACAGCTTCTGCAGTGTCATTAGCTACCTGCTCAAGGAAGTCTCGTAGTTTGCGTAGTTTGTATGCATTAGTGGCTATTCCTAATGGTGGTATCATTATTCCCAGCATTTGTACCCATGTCATAATACTTTGTGTCGTCCTGTGATGGGGATGGTCCTGCAATTGCTGAATGTGATGCACAGAAGGGACTACATATCCCAAATCGCAGGAGCCTTCCCAATTTTCTGGTATGGCCACAGATAAAATACGTTATATGCGGTCAGGTTTCCTTTACTATCAGTCATCATTAGTCTAATTGATCCCCTTCCCAGGAGCTTCCACTAGTTTGATTTTCAACTCCTGACCAATCAAAGATGAATAGTCCTTTAGCTGTAAGGTGGAATATAGGGGGTTGCCAATTCAAGGTCTGATCACACTGACTCGTGCCTACTGAGTGGGTCCCATATGTTTTATGATTCTTAAAGCATATACTTCCTTTTGGGACTCCAGTATAATTGGGAACGATCAACCAGGGCGGTTGACGTGTTACATTAAACCTAAGCCCCCACCATTCCTCAAACCTATTCATATCGTATCCAGCTAATCTCCAATCTAACATATTTTGTGTATCTTCACCACGTCCTGTACTATTTTGTCTTAGAGCCCATTCTGCTATCTCTTTACTGGTGAATGGGATAGATCGCACAGGGAAGCCCTCCCCCAAGCATCTGGGAATTTGTGTCCAAACTCAACAACTGGATTTATTGACCCTCTCTGCGCATGAGTGAGACATGTATATCAAGGTGTTAGTGTTCAGTTTACCCTCTACATGATGTTGGATTAATATGATAATATAAAAACATCAACGCCGTCATTCTCTTCAGGTCAGCGTTACCTAGTACTCTCAAAGTTCTGTATGATGTAGTTTACACCGAGTTGCGCGGATCCCATCTGCCTTTTCTTTTACTTTAACGGCTGTTCGAGTTGTTAGCAGCACTTGGTAGGGTCCATTCCACCTAGGAGAAAAAGAATCTTTGTTTAGTGCTTTCACATATACTTGATCTCCAGGTTTAAAGGGTGTGTATTTCCCTCTTTTGGATGCATCTGAGCCTGTCGCACGTTTCATGGTTTTTTTTCAGCGGTTTCACAAATGGCCTGGGCATATTTTAGTAATGCCTCATCTGCTCATATTAAGGCTACTGCCGCTGGAGTCATTGGGGGTTTAGTTCCAGTTGTCATGGGGTGTCCCATTAATATCTCATACGGGGTTTAACGCGTATTACGATTTCTCTGATTTTGCAGTGCATACATTACTATGGGTATGGCATCTGGCCATAGCAGCCCATTTTGTTGACACACTTTTGTAACTGCAGTTTTAATTATTCCATCCGCCATTTCCACCATTCCTGAGGATTGTTGCTGATATGGTATATGCAATTTCCAATCAAATCCCATGGTTTTTGTTAGGGTTTTGGTCAATTTGCTAGTGAAATGAGTTCCCCTGTCACTGTTAATACCCATTGGGATCCCAAACCTTGGTATTATTTCAATTTGTCGTGGAAATCATAATAAAGACAAATTCCTCGAGGTTCGATTTAAGGAAATTTAGTTACACAAATATATTTGCGGAAACAGAGTGTTCCAGCTGCAAAGCCATTGCACTGCACTCTGAGATTCGATTGAAGACAGCATGTTTTATAATCTGAAATAACAGCTTGAAGTAAACAGGCATGTTTATATTAAATAGACCTTGGAAAGTACGTAAGCTGAAATACGTAGGACGTATGTTCTTGCCCTTGGCTAAAAGCAACTCGAGTACACATTTTGTTATCTTTCGGAGGACAATGTGTTTTCATAATAAGGCCGAAACCAGAATATTTCAGCAGTATTTCATTTATGTTACCTGATCTATTTATTTTAGTCCCAAAGCAGTGTTGAACTATAGTCAAGCATTTCCCAGCATGCTTTGAAGTTGGTTTATGTTAATTTCCCTTCCACACAACTAAATTGGCACCAGTCCTGTAGCAATTCAGGATTCGTTAATGGGCTAGCACCAGCGCCACATGTAACACGATTGATTCCAATGAAAAATGGTGTTTGATTCATCGGGGTCCGGAATGCCACTTCAGAGGCTGACAAGCTGCAGCCACATATAAGCACTCCATTCCCCACACACACTCATCCCAGCAACAAAGTGGCAGCATGGAGAGCGGCACCCTGGTTTGCAAATGCTGAGCTGGAGACCCTGCTGGATGCTGCGGTGGAGAGGTGAGCCACCCTGTTCACCAGGGTGGGAAGGAGGCTTCCACCCTCCACAGAGACTGAATTGATGAATTGCTACGACAACGGGCCTGGGTACAGATGGCAGAGACCATGAGTGCAGTGGGCCCCACCGCAAGTATCGGTCAGCAGTGCAGGAAGAATGTGCATGACCTCCTCAGTGTGGCCAGGGTGAGTAGGAAGCGCCATGTCCCTGGGGCCAACCCCCATCCCACATACCCGCAACACCACTCTCATCCCACGCTGAGGGAAACCAAACCCTACCCGCCAGCAGTGTGCTCGCACCCCACCCTGCACTACATGCCAGCACCAATACTGACCATCATGGCCGGGTGCCCTGGTCACGATGGCCACCAGCTTCCCACCTACTGTACTGCCCACGTCTGAGAGTTTCACACTGTGCATTGTTTGCCTCCCCTCCCCCCACCGGACAAAGCGGCCCACAACCGCCGTAAGAGAGTGAAGACCTGAGGGTGTTTGCTGGACATGCGGCCCCTCACCGCAGCGGAACATCAGGCACTGAACCTGCTCTGTGGTCCCAGAGAGAGGACAGTCGCCAAGCCGGCAGCCGGCATCAGGTGACCAAGTGAGACCAAGCTGTGTTTCCGTTTCCCATGGCATGGTGGCATAGCCCCCACCCCAGCCCCCACCCCACTCCTACATTACCCCCTTACTACTCTCTCACCTCCCCAATTCCCCCCCCCCCCACACCACCCCTTCTCAACTCCTCACCACCCTCTCACTGCCCCATCACTACCACGCACCACTCCAAATCACAATCCAATCTTGCATCATGTCTTGTGTCTTGCAGGATCACCTGGCGACGAAGTGGGCCCTTCTGGTGTCCCCCACCCTCGACCTCGATCCCAAGCAGATTCCAGCGATGTGGAGGTGATGGATAGTGAAGAGAGCCCCCAAATGCCAGTCTGAGACACACCGGAGCACCAGTCCGGGAACGACACTGACTTCCCATCACAGCTGTCTCCAAAATCCTCCACCATCCCAGAGACACTCACCTCAGTTGGGCACTTTAGCAATGGGCACTATCTGGTGCGCACCACACACGTGCTGTGGTGGCCGTGGCACAAGACAGGGCGGCCCTGTCATAGGCAGCCACGTACCAGGGTGACCTGGACATTGCATCAGGTCACTGTCCAGAACTTGGCTCAGTTACAATGGGTTATGGCTGAAGGCGTCGTCGACATTGCCCGGATGCTGGCTGACTTAAACCAGTCCTGGAGGGAGGTGGCACAGTCACTGAGTGATGTGGCATAGTCCCAGAGGGAGGTGGCCATGAGCATCAAGACCCATGTCGAGACAAGTGTGAGCCTCCAGGACTGATGGCGCCATATGTCAGGAGAATCCTAGGAGTTCATTCCAGTCACACCCCTGTCTCACAAATTAGCCAGGTGCCATCAGGCGCCCCGAGGGAAGAGGAGGTGAACGGGCCCATGCCAGTGACTCTCGCATGGGAGGTACTGGAACACTGCAGTGCCTCGGACTCCCCCCACCTCCCTCCTGTCCCTGGCGCATCCGATGGGCAGCAGGCAGAACAGGGTAGTGCTACACCACTTGGGACACCTGAGCGACAGCCGTGCGCATCCTGGCCGGATCGCTCCAGAGGACAGCCGCCAAAGGGAACCCATGTCACAGGGTTGGAATCACAGCAGGCCACCTCCACTTCTGATGTACCATCTGGGGATCCACCTAGATATAGCATTAAGGGCCATAAGGCCAGGAAGGTAGACATCAGTTAAGTTGGCATAGGTGCAGCACATAGGATAGCATTAGAGGCTAGGACACAAACCATTATGGAGATGTTCACATATTCTTTGTCACCCCGACCCCACGGCCCATCCCCTGGTCACCAACCGTCACCCCCCACTACTTCCCCCGGCCTTGGCAGATGCCCCCCAGCCAGCCATGGCATCGGCTGCACAGACTGCCCACAGTCACGCCTCTGGGAAAATGTCCTACCTTCTCTTTCACCCGCAGTAGCCTGTTTCCCGATTTTTTAAACCACAAGTGAAACTCGCCATTGGTAATTCATACTGGCAGAGGCGGAGCATCAAGGGAGCCCTGGAGAATACCAGGTCAAACCCTTTAATGATATGCCAACGCCGTTTATTGTACAGGTGGAGTAGAATGCATTGACGCCGCTGTTGAGGCATGGCATTCTGTTGGGCGCCTGGCGCAGGCCACCATGATTCCCATGTCGCTGGATGGAGAATCCTGCCCCAGGAAATGTGAGCAAAATTGCGCGACAATAAACTTAATTTCAGAAAACTACCTGAATAGGCGCAGGTCATGGGTTCACTTTTTTTAAATACACTTAGAGTCCCCAATTTGTTTTTTTTCTAAAGGTGCAATTTAGCGTGGCCAACCCACCTAGCTTGCACATCTTTGGGTTGTGCTGATATACATCACTGTAAGTACACAAAGGGTTAATGTACATACACTACACCTAGCTAGACACTAGAGGGAGCACCAGAGACATGACACACAGCCAGTCAACCAATAGGTCAGTAAGATAGGACATGACCAATGGGCATTCAAGATACACACAGAGGTGACACTACCACAGGAGGGCATTACACCAACCCATATAAAAGGACACATCACACATGCTCAGTCTCTTTCCAGTGGATACACTCAGTGAGTACAGACACAGGGTTGATTGAACATCATACCCACCACGTGGATTGTAGCAGACTGGTTCGTCAGTCTGAGTAGCTATAGCAGGATTAACAGTAGAGTCGAATCCAAGTAGGAGAATCGTTGACAGTAATAAATGTGTTAAAGCTATCTCCAAGTCTGAACCTTCCTTTGTCAGAGTGCACATCAAGGAAGCAGCTTACGCTACGTCAAGAGCATAACAAAACAGGGGTGAAACCCACGCAGACATGGGGAGAATGTGAAAACTCCACACAGACAGTGACCCATGGCCAGGATTGAACCCGGGTCCTCGGCGCCATCAGGCAGCAGTGCTAACTACTGTGAGGTCATAGGTTCACTGATGCATTCATTTCATATTGGTAGCTTAGCCCTCTGGGCAAAATCTTCTGACGAAACATCAAATGAGGCCTAATACTATTTGGAGTCATGTTTTAATGGTCTTTAAGTTCAACCTCCTCCAACTCAGTCTTCCCCATTTTCCCCATCTCAGGTGGAAGGAAAAGAAGAGCTTTTGCAATTTGAAAGTAGAGTAGGGAGGAGCTCCCTGATGTTTAAATCAGAATTTATTCTTCAATCAACACCTCAGGAAGATAATCTGGTTCTTACCACGTCACGTATTTCCCATGTGCAGATTGGCTTCCATATCACCTTCATGACAATTAAGGCTACACTTCAAGTAAGTGCACTAATTGGCTACAAAAATCTATAAGTCAACCTGAGGTTATGAAAAGCACCATATAAATGCAAATCACATGTCTTTCTAAGGTCTGTCAAAACATGCACTGTTTAGTGGCTATTTTAGGAGAGTCTTCTTTCATTTCTGATCTTGCAAAAAGTGACCTTCTGGGGTAATTTCATTGTGCTCTGGGTCATTGAGTCAGACTTTGTGGCAGAAATAACTGTAAGGTTAACAGTGCTCAACAATATTATTATTGTCTAAATCAGCTGGAAACTTCAAGTGACCGCACATGTGGAATTTAATGCAGAAATAAGGAAGCAGCTGTCCACCATGCCTTGTTTATCCAAGCGCTGTACAAGAGTGCTTCCTCTTTGAAAGATTCACCATTGAAATGTATTGAAAGCTGTGAAGTTGCCTTGTGTACCTGATTATTTCTGCACTAAACTTGAGAGAAAATGTTTGGCCTTGTCCATTTCAGTGTAAAGTAATTTTTAACAGCATGATAAGTTTTATTTACAATCAAGCAAATTCTCTGGAACTCAGCATTAATTTTACCAAGTGTAGACTCTCATTCCTTCATTTTTAATTTAATGTTGGAGATTTCAAAAACATTAAGAAACATTTGCTTTACTTTTGGTTCTGTCTCTTTTGTATCTCTTTGTTATTCCCATTATTCTTTCCCTCTCATTATTTCACTTTCTTTACTTGACTTAAATTTTATTAAACATTGTTAATGACTCTGTACTGCATGTTAACACTTTTTCAGTCTGTTCACATAGGTTCCACATATTCTACAGAGGGCACAGAGCTTTTTGAATGGTTGACTGACAGGATTCTCTTTTCCCGCCGTTTCTCAATGGGATTTCCAATCTAAGCCACCCCACGCCGCCGGAAAACTCACGTACGAGAGTCCGCTGTCTTCAGGAAAAGAGAATCCCAACGGCCGGAGAATTCCAGCCAATGGTCAACAAAATGACACAGACCAAAATTAAGTCAACTAATTCAACTTGTTCAAATAAATACGAAAGACATTCTGCTCCATTTCCTCTGACCCATTACGTTTTATTTAAATTTTGAAAACCTGCTCCAAATATTTGAAAGAAGGTTCAACCACATCACCGTAATACTTGACCATCTTCAAGCCTCAGTAAGCATAGGTCTGGCTGAGAGATCAAGCTGACCATCAACTTTTTAAAGGATGGGAACATTCCTGGCACCATGAATAAATTGACAATCCTATTAAATCAAGGTTATGGCCCTGCATTATTGGAAATTAGCTTTCTGCCCATTTTAATGGCAGGATTATCTGCACCCTACAATGGAATGTTAATCGAGCCTTTCAACTTCTTCTTATGGATTTATGACCGTTTGCTGGGGAGTTATGTCTATACCTAATCTACAGAGGAGCCCTGATTTTCAGAGGATTTTAACATCCATTGGATCTGACAGCAGGGGCGAGATTCTCCGACCCCCCCGCCGGGTCAGAGAATTGTCGGGTGCTGGCGTGAATCCCGCCCCGCCGGTTGCCGTAGTCTCCGGCACCAGAGATTCGGCGGGGCGGGAATCGCGCCGCGCCGGTTGGCGGGCCCCCCCGCGCGATTCTCCGGCCCGGATGGGCCGAAGTCCCGCCGCTAAAATGCCTGTCCTGCCGGCGTAGATTAAACCACCTACCTTACCGGTGGGACAAGGCGGCGCGGGTGGGCTCCGGGGTCCTGGGGGTGGCGCGGGGCGATCTGGCCCCGGGGGGTGCCCCCACGGTGGCCTGGCCCGTGATCGGGGCCCACCGATCCGCGGGCGGGCTTGTGCCGTGGGGGCACTCTTTCCCTTCCGCCTCCGCCACGGTCTCCACCATGGCGGAGGCAGAAGAGACTCCCTCCACTGCGCATGCACGGGAATGCCGTCAGCGGCCGCTAACGCTCCCGCGCATGCGCCGCCCGTCAATGTCATTTCCGCGCCAGCTGGCAGGGCACCAAAGGCCTTTTCTGCCAGTTGGCGGGGCGGAAATTCGTCCGGCGCCGACCTAGCCCCTTCAGGTTGGGGCTCGGCCCCCAAAGATGCGGAGCATTCCGCACCTTTGGGGCGGCGCGATGCCCGTCTGATTTGCGCCGTTTTGGGCGCCAGTCGGCGGACATCGTGCCGTTTCCGGAGAATTTCGCCCAAGATTTTGATTAAATACAGCCCTCTCCATCTTTGCATAAATAGCCTGCTGCTCCACACACTCCAATCACCCAGTAATCTGTCTCAACTGAGAGAAACAAGATCATTCACGAAGGTAATTGACAGACAACTACCTCACAGTTTTTGACTAATTTTGATATATTCTGCAGCTCCGTCCCACGTGGTTGAATCACAGACAGGTTCAAAGCTGAGAGTCTCCCCTTTAAAATGAACAGAGCTGTTCTCCGAGTGCTGACTGCCGTGGGGTTTGGCAATGCATTACTTCTGGCACCAGACGAGCAACCAAAAATGTTCCGTTCCACTAAGGCAAGTTTGTGATACAAATTTCAAAGATCTTGTAATCTGTGGCTGAATGCCAGGGGGAAAGAAAACACGATGAAAGCTGACTTGTCAAAAGAAAGAAGGTTTTCCATTTATATAACACAACCTCAGGAGGTTCTGAACATCTCTGTAATCAGTGAAATACTTTCAAAGTGAAGAGTGCGATCTTGAGCCTGCACCCACCGTCTGAGGGATCGGCGGCTAAGGCGGGATATCCAGGGAGAATTGGGAATCGGGATTCTCACTAGTAATGTTGCCCAGGTTTACAGCAGGTAATAATAATCATTTTTTTTTTAATAATCATTTTTTGCTGTCACAAGTAGGCTTACATTAACACTGCAATGAAGTTACTGTGAAAAGCCCCCAGTCGCCACATTCCGTTGCCAGTTCGGGTACACAGAGGGAGAATTCAGAATGTCCAAATTACCTAACAGCAGGTCTTTCAGGACTTGTGCGAGGAAACTGGAGCACCCGGAGGAAACCCACGAAAACACGGGGAGAATGTGCAGACTCCACACAGACAGTGACCCAAGCCGGGAATCGAACCTGGGACCCTGGCGCAGTGAAGCATCAGTGCGGATAGATGAGAGGCAGTAGAGGGTATCCCTCCAGGGGTGCAGAGGTAAGTATAGCTTTCAGGGGGAGGGAGAGGGATATGCATGGCATAGGTAGGCATAGCCAGGTTGGAACTGTGCCCTAATGGGAGCCCAATTGGGGGCGGGGGGAAGGTGCATTGATGTACGGTGTGCGGGAAGTGCAGGCTATATTTCCACAGTGTTGATGGGGACGGGTGGGGGCGGGGTTCAATGCTGGCGGTGGATGTTGGAGGCGGTGCAGTGGGGGACGGGGAGGGGGAGAGTGAAATGCAATGAGCATTGCCGGGATGTGGAGGAGTCGCTGATATGTCTGCGATGGGTGCTGGGGGCATTAAGCCTTAAGGATGGCACCTAATCTCTTTGAAGCCAGTTGCCGGCTCTGAGGATTCGTCCCCATCAGAGTGAACCATGCCCACTCATTTTTTTGTTCACTTAGAGGCTCAAGATTTCTCAAGGAAACTGGGGCAGGATTCTCCCTTACCCGGCGGGGCAGGGGGTCCCGCGGGATGGGGTGGCGTGAACCACTCCGGCGTCGGGCCACCCCAAAGGTGTGGATTTCTCCGCACCTTTAGGGGCCAAGCCACCAGTCCTGCCAGACCCGCCAGTAAGGTAGGTGGTTTGATTCACGCTAGCGGGACTGGCATTCCAGCAGCGGGACTTCGGCCCATCGCGGTCCGGAGATCGCCGGGGGGGGGGGGCGACAGGCACGGCGCGAATCCCGCCCCCGCGTTGAATAAGCTAAAATTGTATCCACAAATCATTCCATAACATATTGAATTGCGTTTCCTCCAGTACATTTTTTTTTTAATGCTCATGGTTTCCGAGTACAATTTACAACAGTGTATTGCAGGTCAGAGGGTTTGAAGACTCAAAATTACTATTGGTAATTTTAGCAAATGAGCATTTGTAAGACTCCATCTGTTATTTTAACACCCACTCTACAACAGCAAAGAAATGTTCTACAAAATTGTTAGCTTTCACCTGTTAATATCACAACACTATTTTTAGTCTGATATAATTAGTGATTATTATATTACTTTAGTATGTTTTCAAATGATCAACAATAGCTTGAACTGAGCCAACTAAGGCTGTCTTTTACTTCAGATTGTCCCACACATAGTTGTCACCCTTGGCTCAATGGTTTCACTCTCTCTGAATCAGAGCTTTGCGGGTTTAACTCCCACTCCACAGATTCGAGTGCATAATCCTGGCTGACACCTTAGTGCTGAGAGAGACTTGCCCTGGATGGCGGTGCTCTGGATAAAAGGTTCAACCAAATCTTCCCTCCCAGGTAGATGTTTGTGATCCCGAGGCATGACTGAAGAAGAGATGGGTGGGCGGGCCTCCGATGGCCAATATTAATGCCTCAACCAGCATCATTAAAGCAAATTTTCTGGTCAGTCTCCCACCGTTGTTCTTGGAACATTGTTGTGTGTGGTAAGCCACTGTTGCACCTCTTTTAGGTGATGTAAGGTAGGACCTGTACTACAGGTTCATCGGTAGTCCCTGCCTGCTGGCCCCACCCAGTAGGCGGAGTATAAATATGCGTGTCCTCCATTCAGCAGCCATTTCGCCAGCTGCTGTGGAGGCCACACATCTTAGAGCAATAAAGCCTCAGTTGTATCCAACTCTAGTCTTTGTTCAATTGATCATGCATCAATTTATTGCCCTAAGATTTTCTAAAAGGTGGATCTTCATATCAAGCCAGATCGCCTGCAGCTGGATCCGCAATCAAGTGACGCCAAAAAGGACTTCAATCACTGGCTAGCTTGCTTCAAGGCGTACATTAGCTCAGTGACCACCCCTGTTCCAGAGGCACAGAAGATACAGATCCTGTACTCAAGGTTGAGCTCCAACGTGTTTCCGCTGATCCAGGACGCCCCGAACTACGCCGAAGCCATGGCGCTTCTCAAAGAAAACTACGCACAGAAGACGAACGCGCTCTTCGCCAGGCACGTACTCGCCACTCGCTCTCAACTCCCTGGTGAGTCCATAGAAGACTTCTGGCGGGCCCTGATCCCATTCGTCTGGGACTGTGACTGTCAGGCCGTTACGGCCACTGAACATTCAAACCTCCTTATGCGGGAGGCGTTCGTTACGGGGATTGGGTCGGACCTCATATGCCAAAGACTGTTAGAAGGGGCCACACTCGATCTAGCTGAGACAAAGAAGCTAACGCTCTCTATGACAGTCGCCTGACGCAACAGTCAGGCCTACCCCAGTCAGCTGCGTGGCCCACCCCTCCTACGCATCGTGGACCCCATAGACGGCCGCCCAAGCGGGGGCCTTAGCCAGCCAGTACGCCTGCGCCACACGCCAGCCCGCGCACCCCAGAGTTCCCCGATGTTACTTCTGCGGCCAGCAGAAACACCCTCGCCAACGCTGGCCGGCCCGCGCGGCCCTTTGCAAGGCTTACAGCAAAAAGGTGCACTTTGCCGCGGTGTGCCAGACCCACGCAGTCGCCGCTATCGCCCCCACCCCCCTAGTCTACACACGATGGGCGCCGCCATCTTCATCTCCCCGGACCACGCGCGGCCAGTGGGCGCCGCCATTTTCACCTCCCGGGGCCGCACGTGGCCAGTGGGCGCCGCCATCTCCCCCCCTCAGTCCACGTGCGGCCCATGGGCGCCGCCATGTTGTCCAACCACCGCAACGTGCGGCCCATGGGCCATGTTGTCCCCCGCAGGATCTTCAGGCGCCGCCATCTTGTCTCCACCACGGGGCATGGATACCGACAGCATTCCAGGACCTGGGCTGCCCAGGCTCCCATCACCCGACAGCAGCAACGACCGACCATGACTCGCCTCAGTGCCGATCGACCAGTCTCGTCCGCACAACCTGGCCACCGCATTGACCAGCGTGAAAATCAGCGGGCATGTGACCTCTTGCCTGCTGGACTCCGGGAGCACCGAAAGCTTCATACACCCGAATACGGTAAGGCGCTGCTCCCTCGGGACACACCCCGCCAACCAAAGAATCTCCCTGGCCTCCGGATCCCATTCCGTCGTGATCCAGGGGTACTGTACGGTCACACTCATGGTCCGGGGCGTAGAATTCAGCGGCTTCCGCCTCTACGTCCTCCCTAACCTCTGCGCTGCTCTACTACTGGGCCTGGACTTCCTGTGCAATCTCCAGAGCCTAACCCTCAAATTCGGCGGGCCCCTACCACCCCTCACTGTGTGCGGCCTCGTGACCCTAAAGGTCGATCCGCCTTCTCTCTTTGCAAATCTAACCCCAGATTGCAAACCCGTCGCCACCAGGAGCAGATGGTACAGCACCCAGGGCAGGACCTTCATCAGGTCCAAGGTCCAGCGGCTGCTTCGGGAAGGCATCATCGAGGCCAGCAACAGCCCCTGGAGAGCCCAAGTGGTAGTCGTTAAAACTGGGGAGAAACACAGAATGGTCGTGGACTACAGCCAGACCATCAATCGGTACACGCAGCTCGACGCGTACCCCCCTCCCACGCATATCTGATATGGTCAATCAGATTGCACAGTACCGGGTCTTCTCAACGGTAGACCTCAAATCCGCCTACCACCAGCTCCCCATTCGTAAATCGGACTGTCCATACACTGCTTTCGTGGCGGACGGTCGCCTCCATCACTTCCTCAGGGTTCCCTTTGGCGTCACTAACGGGATCTCGGTCTTCCAAAGGGAAATGGACCGAATGGTCGACCGGTACGGGTTGCGGGCCACCTTCCTGTACCTAGATAACGTCACCATCTGCGGCCAAGACCAGCAGGATCACGGTGCCAACCTTGCCAAATTTCTCCACATCGCCACTCTCCTGAACCTCCCCTACAACAAGGAGAAGTGCGTGTTCAGCACGACCCGCTTAGCCATACTTGGCTATGTGGTCCAGAACGGAGTTCTGGTGCCCGACCCCGACCGCATGCGGCCCCTCATGGAGCTCCCCCTTCCCCACTGCTCCAAGGCCCTCAAACTCTGCCTGGGGTTCTTCTCATACTACGCCCAGTGGGTCCCAAACTATGCGGACAAGGCCCGCCCACTCATACAGTCCACACACTTTCCCCTGGCGGCTGAGGCACAACAGGTCTTTGCCCGTATCAGAGCCGATATCGCCAAGGCCGGGATGCACGCAGTAGACAAGACACTGCCGTTTCAAGTAGAGAGCGACGCATCGGGCGTCGCCCTAGCGGCCACCCTCAATCAGGCAGGCAGACCCGTGGCATTCTTCTCCCGCACACTTCATGCCTCAGAAATTTGGCAATCATCCATCGAAAAAGAGGCCCAAGCTATTGTTGAGGCTGTGCGGCATTGGAGGCATTACCTGGCCGGCAGGAGATTCACTCTCTTCACTGACCAACGGTCGGTAGCCTTCATGTTCAATAACACACAGCGGGGCAAGATAAAAAACGATAAAATCTTGAGGTATAGGATCGAGCTCTCCATCTATAATTACGAGATTTTGTATCGTCCCGGCAAACTCAACGAGCCCCCAGACACCCTATCCCGAGGTACATGTGCCAGTGCACAAGTAGACTGACTCCGGGCCCTGCACGACAGCCTTTGTCACCCAGGGGTCACACGGTTGTATCATTTTGTCAAGGCTCGCAATCAGCCCTACTCCGTCGGGGAAGTACGGACAATCACCAGGGACTGCCAGGTCTGTGCAGAGTGCAAGCCACCCTTCTACCGGCCGGACCGTGCGCGCCTGGTGAAGGCCTCCCGCCCCTTTGAATGCCTCAGTGTGGATTTCAAAGGGCCCCTCCCGTCCACCGACCGAAACACGTATATCCTCAGTGTGGTCGATGAGTACTCCAGATTCCCCTTCGCCATCCCATGCCCCAATATGACATCTGCCACTGTCATCAAAGCCCTAAACACTATCTTCGCTCTGTTCGGTTTCCCTGCCTACATCCACAGTGACAGGTGATCCTCATTCATGACCGATGAGCTGCGTCAGTTCTTGCTCAGTAGGGGTATCGCCTCCAGCAGGACGACCAGCTATACCCCCGGGAAAACGGGCAGGTAGAGAGGAAGAACGGGATGGTGTTGAGGGCCATCCAACTGGCCCTACGGTCCAGGAGCCTCCCAGCCTCTCGCTTGCAGGAGGTCCTCCCTGATGTACTCCACTCCATTCGGTCACTGCTGTGCACCGCCACTAACAACACACCCCATGAACGTCTTTTTGCCTTCCCCAGGAAGTCCACATCCGGGGTGTCGCCCCCGACTTGGCTCGCGGCTCGAGGACCAGTCCTGCACCGTAGGCACGTCCGACTCCACAAGGCGGACCCGTTGGTGGAGAGGGTGCAATTGCTCCATGCAAACCCCCAGTATGCCGCCAGGATACTGTCTCACTCAGGGACCTGGCACCAGCAGGTTCCCCACACACACACCTCTCCGGCCCGGCGCTACCCTCCCCTCCCCCGGTGCTCCCAGCATTAACCCCACCAGGACCATCCGTTCTTTCCCTGCCCACGCCCGAGAATGAAGAGGATTTCGGCACGCTCCCGGTGTCACCGAACATCGGGTCAGCATTGACATTGCCGCCACCACTACGTCGCTCCCAGCGGAACATCAAGGCACCGGACCGGTTAAACCTCCAACTGGTCCGCCGGACTTCAAAAGACATTTTTTTTCTGCTCAAATACTGAAAATATGGATTCATTGCTGTATATAGTTCTCCACCACCCCTGCCGGACTACAGGGGGTGAATGTGCTAAACCACTGTTGCACCTATATTAGGTGATGTAAGGTAGGACCTGTACTACAGGTTCGCCGGTAGTCCCTGCCTGCTGGCTCCACCCAGTAGGCGGACTATAAATATGCTTGTCCTCCATTCAGCAGCCATTTCACCAGCTGCTGTGGGAGGCCACACACCTCAGAGCAATAAAGCCTCAGTTGTATCCAACTCTAGTCTTTGTTCAATTGATCGTGCATCACTGTGCACAATTGGTTGCTGCGTTTTCTACATTGCAACAGTGAGTACACTCCAAGGATACTTAATCTGCTGAACAGTTTTTTGGACTTAAAGTTGTAAAAGGCATCAGATAAATGGAAGTTTTTTCATCCTCTCTAGTCAGATGGCAGGTGGTCGGTCTCATATTGTTGGTGATACAGGAACATCCATAGAAATGTTACAGTACAGAAGGAGGCCATTTCGTCCATTGCATCTGAAACAGCTCTCCAAATGGACCATTCTCCTGCCTTCTCCCATAACCCTGCACATTCTTCCTTTTTAGATAATTGCCCAATTCCCATTTGAAGGCTGCAATTGAACTAGCTCCAGGCGGTACCATCCAGACTTTAACCACTTGCTGTGTGAAACTCTTTTTTGCTGATGTTGTTTGTGCTTCTTATACCAAGTGCTTTAAATCATGTCTCCTCTCATTCTCTGTGCGTCCTCGAGGGGGAACAGTTTTTCTCTATCTACGCTGTCCAGGCATCTCATGATTTTGAACACCTTTATCAAATCTCCTCTCAGCCTTCTTTCCTCCAAGGAAGACAGTCGAAAATTCTCCAATCTATCTTCATAAATGAAGTCCCTGCCTCGCTCCAAATGTTTGAATACATTTCAATGCCAGTGTATGAGTAATATGAGCTATTAATAGGAACCAGGAATACCATATTTTCTATGGACTGAAATATGAGCAAACCCTTATTGTTTTACATTTGAGTTTGAAATTGTCTCTGATATTGACATCGAACGTTCCATGCAGTTATTCTTGGTTCACCTCAATACAACACTAAGAACAAGAGCTGTGGGGCTGTGATGTCAAATAGCTCTCCAGCCACTCATTTGGGCAATTGACAGCACTTTTGACTTGCATGAGTAAAGGTTATCATATCAGGTCATCATTTTAATACCGGTGAGCTCTTTTGGCAGAAAATTAGGATTTATTATCTCCAGCACTCTCAGTAAAAGAATTATGAACTGACTTGTTTATTGCTCTGTCACCAAGCCGGAGCAAAGAAGCCGTATTTGTCATCAGTACTTTTAACACCGAGTATATTTTCTTTCATTGCTTGGCTGTACAGTGAATGTTGAAAACTAATAGACTGAGTATAAAAAAGTGTTATTTGCATGCAAATGCCTTCTTGATGATCGTGTCCTGCTCTCGAGTGATACTGTAAACCATTTTGATGTATTCCCATTGCTCAGTGTTGAAAGAAATAGGAGAGAAAGAGAACTGAAATGAAATGAAATGAAAATCGCTTATTGTCACGAGTAGGCTTCAAATGAAGTTACTGTGAAAAGCCCCTAGTCGCCACATTCCGGCGCCTGTTCGGGGAGGCTGGTACGGGAATTAAGGAATGGTTATCAGCGCACTCTTGGGTTCTTAAAGATTGTCATTTGGATCCACAAGATATTACTGAGGGACTTCACCCAAACTCAGGGCACACCCAGAGCAGCACGGTAGCATAGTTCTCACTGGAACGAAGGAGGTTGAGGGGCGACCTGATAGAGGTATACAAAATTATGAGGGGCATTGACAGAGTGGATAGTCAGAGGCTTTTCCCCAGGGTAGAGGGGTCAATTACTAGGGGGCATAGGTTTAAGGTGAGAGGGGCAAAGTTTAGAGTAGATGTACGAGGCAAGTTTTTTACGCAGAGGGTAGTGGGTGCCTGGAACTCACTACCGGAGGAGGTAGTGGAGGCAGGGACGATAGGGACATTTAAGGGGCATCTTGACAAATATATGAATAGGATGGGAATAGAAGGATACGGACCCAGGAAGTGTAGAAGATTGTAGTTTAGTCGGGCAGTATGGTCGGCACGGGCTTGGAGGGCCGAAGGGCCTGTTCCTGTGCTGTACATTTCTTTGTTCTTTGTTCTTTGTTCATAGTGGTTAGCACAATTGCTTCACAGCTCCAGGGTCCCAGGTTCGATTCCCGACTTGGGTCACTGTCTGTACGGAGTCCGCATGTTCTCCCTGTGTCTGCGTGGGTTTCCTCCGGGTGCTCAGGTTTTCTCCCACAGTCCAAAGATGTGCGGGTTAGGTGGATTGGCCATGCTAAATTGCCCTTAGTGTCCTAAAAGATTCAGTGGGGGTTGCTGGGTTATGGGGATAGGGTAGATACCTTGAGTAGGGTGATCTTTGTAAGGGCCGGTGCAGACTCGATGCAGTCCAAATGGCCTCCTTCTGCACTGTAAATTCTATGATTCTCCATGAACTCAGTTGAGGTTCTCAGAACTGTTTCATGTTGGGGCTGGGGTCTTTTGGGGGTTTCTTCAAGGTTTACCTGTTACCCGAAGAATGCTACCATAGATTGTTATTCGTGAAAACCAGTTTTGCTTATTTACAGATCTGTACACATCTCAATACTCTACATGTGTCTCTACTGCTGCATCCCTCCAGTTCTCAGTCTCTGAGTCATGCAGCATTGCATCATGGTTACATCATGAGTGTCAGGGGCTCCTGACGTTGACCCTTTATTCTACAGCTCCACCCAAGTCTTTATCCCAATATGTAAATCCTCTTACATCTCCTCTGAATATCTGAGACTCCTCTTTAGAACTTGCACCATTGAGCAGAATTTTCCCACAATTTGTCGGAGTGTCGGGCTCTGACGTTTATCTCTTCAAATGCACAGTCGTGCTTTCAGACCAGAATTTCTGAGGGTATGGTGTACGCCGGCATGGGGCGGGGCCTGATAGAGCTGGCAAGGCTTGGCTCCACAGAGATCGTGGCGCCATCTTTAAATGATGGTGGATGTCATACTAATCAATTTGGCTGCTTTCTCCTGTGCAACATGTGTCAGAACTGAAGCAGTTGGATGTTTTTATTTTTACTAAGGAGGTATGATTTTGGTTAATTGAGATTAGGCAGACTGAAATGATTTATCAAAAGGACATCATGGTCGCACAGTGATTAGCACTGCTGCCTCACGGCACTGAAGACCCGGGTTCAATTGTGGCCCCAGGTCACAGTCCATGTGGAGTTTGCACATTCTCCCCGTGTCTGGGTGTGCCTCACCCCCACAAGCCAAAACGATGTGCAGGGCAGGTGAATTAGCCACACTAAATTGCCCCTTAATTGGAAACAAAAGAATTGGATCCCTAAATTTAAAAAAAAATCAATTAATGTGTCATTGCGAATCACAATTCTCTTTTCTTTGACACCACTGCCTAGCACAGAGACCAATGATTACAGATTGAAATGGATTTTCACATTATATATTAGATTTTTATTCTGTTTAATGTCCGATATTTCATTTGTGGACTAATGAAAAGATAACTTTGTATTCTGGGGTGACACGGTGGTACAGTGGTTAGTACTGCTGCCTCACAGCACCAGGGACCCGGGTTCAATTCCATACTTGGGTGACTGTGTGGAGTTTGCGCTTTCTCCCCATGTCTGCATGGGTTTCCTCGGGTGCTCCGGTTTCCTCCCACGGTCCAAAGATGTGCAGGTTAGGTGGAATGCAGGGATAGAGTGGAGGAGTGGGCCTAGGTCGGGTACTCTTTCTGACAGTCGGTGCAGATTCGAATGGGCCGAATGGCTCCCTTCTGCATTATAGGAATCCTATGGTTGGTTCTGCACATAGCCCGAACATTCCATTTACACTATAGGCAGATATTGGTATTTTTAATGATCAAGGAAGCCAACTGCAAGAAACAAATGATTTATTTTACTTCCAACAATAATCTTTAACTAATGTTATGGGCGAGGCGTTTCAGAACCCCAAAATGTATCATGGAGTTCAACCGACCTCTCCCTTTAATGGATCTGTTGCTTTTCCTAGCACACGGCTTTTCCCTAGGTGTGGGATTACAATTATGGACATGTGGGTTTTTAAACACAAAACACTGTTTATTCCATGAGCTCAACTTAACATCTTAAATAAACATTGGGTCTCTTCACACCCCTTACTTCAAAGATAACTCAGAAAATATTGCAACAGTAAATAATTCCTTAAAATGTTCCTTCAAACTTCCAACAGACTTAACACCTTTAAACAAAATCACATCCGGTTCAAGGCTTCACTATTATATGTTTAAATCACCCAAATGATCCAGAGATCATCTTTCATGGCAGATATCCAGTTCACTGCAAAACACAGACACCCACTCAGCTCTTTTCAAAACTTGTAGCTCTCTGGAAACACACATACACACTGTTTTTTAAACTGAAACTAAAAACCTGCAAAATTAAACTGCAAAATGGCTGACCTGACCTCAGCCCCACCCACTCTCTGACATCACTGTTTTCTTAAAGGTACATTGCTTAAACATCCATGTCTTAAAAGTACTCTCACATGACACCTCCCCCCAAGAAAAAAAAAGAAACCATCAACTTCAAGATGGTTTCATTTTTCACTTTTGCACTATCCACTAAGAAATGTACACAGTAAATATACCATTTTGTTTTTTAAAAAAAAACAACACATGCAAACAGTATAATAATATAGTCCATTTTTCTTTGTTCTTCTTCCTCCAACCGAAATCCTTCTTGATTGACAGTCTCTTTGAACAAAGTCTCTGCACGATCCATCCATTCCTCTACTCCTTGGCAATTCTCTTCAGAATCAGATAATTTAGTTCAATCTGACCACAGAGCCCCTTGCAATTCGCCAATACAGGAACATTGGTGATCACAGCTTTCAGGCAGTCAAATGCCTGTTGAAAGTCAGCTGTCCATTGAAATTTTTTAGGTTTCTTTATCAAGTCCATCAGTGGAGTAATCATGCCACAAAACCTTTGCACAAAAGTTCGATCAAATTCATTCATGTTAAGGAATCGCATTATTTCCCTTCGTCTTGAGGGTATCGGAAACTCCTCAAGGAAAGTAATTTGGGCTTCTCCAAATTCACTTTCGGCGAGGTTCATCACCAAACCCGCCACCTGAAGTCGATCAAAGAACTCCATACGCTGGTTTAAATGTTCTTTCCATGTCTGGAAGTTGGAAATAAAAGCAGATTGTCCCACTTTCTCAATGCAATCCTCCAAACGTGGGATAGGATAAGAGTCCGTTCTTGTAACTGCATTCAACTTTCCATAGTCCACACACAACCGTTGGGTGCCGTCTGGTTTAGGTACCATCACTGTGGGTGAGCTCCATTGGCTGCAACCCACTTCAATTACGCCATTCTTCAGCATACTCTCAATCTCTCTGTTAACCTGTGCCAATTTTGAAGGATTAAGTCGATATGGATGTTGTTCGATAGGAACAGCATTTCCCACATCTACATCATGTATAGCCATTTTAGTACTTCCCAATTTATCTCTACAAACTTGCCCATGTGATATCAATAACTCTTTCAGGTCAGTTTGTTTTTCCTCTGGAAGGTAACTTAACAATTCATCCCAATTTTTAAGAACATCCCCATTTTCCAATTTAATTTGAGGTATGTCAAATTCAGAGTCATCTGGATTTGGTTTGTCACTTTGACTTAGAATCATTAAAACCTCCTTTTTCTCTACTTCCCTTTCTAAGTGCCTTTCAAGCATATTCACATGACACACTCGGTGAGTCTTCCTTCTATCTGGTGTTTTTACCACATAATTCATCTCACTTAATTTCTTTTCAATCTGATACGGTCCACAAAACCTAGCTTTTAAAGGCTCCCCTACCACTGGTAACAACACTAAAACTTTATCCCCACTGGGAAAACTTCGAACTTTGGATTTCTTGTCCACTACCCGTTTCATCACATTTTGTGCAACTTTCAAATGTTGTCTCGCCAATTCACCGGCTCTATTTAATCGTTCCCTAAAATTTGACACGTAATCCAAAGTGTAATTTCCGATTTCTCACCCACCAATTTTTCCTTAATCAATTTAAGTGGTCCTCTTACCTCTTGACCAAACATTAGTTCAAAAGGACGAAATTTGGTAGACTCATTAGGTGCATCCCTAATTGCAAACAATACGAATGGAATTCCTTTATCCCAATCCTCTGGATAATCTTGACAATACGCCCTCAACATTGTCTTTAATGTCTGATGCCACCTTTCTAACGCTCCCTGTGTTTCTGGATGGTACGCAGTTGAATTAAATTGTTTTGTCCTAAGCTATCCATACCTTTTTTGAATAACTTTGAAGTAAAATTCGATCCTTGATCCGATTGAATTTCTGTGGGTAGTCCATATCGAGTGAAGAATTTAAGTAACTCCTCCACAATCCTTTTGGCTGTAATATTACGTACTGGAATGGCCTCTGGAAACCTAGTAGACACATCCATTACAGTCAAAAGATACTGATTCCCACTTTTTGCTTTAGGAAGCGGTCCATACAATCGATTAGGACCCTTGTAAAAGGTACCTCAAATGCTGGAATGGATATTAAGGGCGCTGGTTTTATCACTGCTTGAGGTTTCCCTATCACTTGACATGTGTGACATGATTGACAAAATTTAACTACATCTTTATGTAGTCCAGGCCAATAAAAATGTTTCTGGATTTTAGCTTGAGTTTTCCTTATTCCCAAATGACCTCCCACTGGTACCTCATGTGCAACTCGCAACACCTCCTTTCTATACCCTACTGGCAATACTACTTGATGAACTTCTGCCCACTTTTCATCCGTCTGCATATGTACAGGTCTCCATTTTCTCATCAAGACATCATTTTTACGGTAATAACACTCCGGTATACTCTCAGATTCCTCTTCCGTATATGCTTTCTGATATATCCGTTTTATTTCTACATCTTTCTGTTGTAACTCCGCCAATTTTCCTGAACTAAAAATATCCGCCTCATCCTCCATCTGTTCTTGTTCTTTTTCAACCATCTAATGAAAAATCGTTTCTGATAATTGCACTTCAACAACTTCATCTTCACTCTTTGATTTCTCCTCTTGTCTTAACCTGTAACTTTGCGACCTTGTTACTACACAATCCAGAAAAATCCCAGGATAATCGTCCTTCAACACTTCAGTTGACTGATTTTCCACTGGCTTATCAACCACAGTAGGCATCACTCCCACCTGCGATCCTGCTATATCATTACCCAAGACAAACTGTATTCCTGGACAAGATAGATTATCTCTTCCTCCTACTACCACATCACCACTCTTCACTGGACTTTCCAACCTTACCTTATATAATGGAACGCTACTCCTCTCACCCTGAATTCCACATAGCACCACCTTTTCTGGCAACATTCTTCCCAAACTACATAATTCCTCATCTCTTACCATTAAAGATTGACTAGCCCCTGTATCTCTTAAAATTGTGACTTCTTTACCTGCTCCTCCTGATACACATGAGTAAACTTTACCCACACAAGGAAATTCATTGAAAGACATCTGGCACCTTCTTAACGATTACTTCTTGACCAGGCTGTACAATCGTTTGCACCTCCTTCGCTTCCCTTGGGCTTTCCTTTCCCACTCTAACAAACCCCACTGTCTTATCCTGTTTTACCTCATCAGCCTTCCCAGTGCTTTTCTTCAACCACCGACACTGTAACTTTACATGGCCTAGTTGATTACAGTGAAAACATTTGAAACTTTTCATTTCTTTTCCACCCTCCTGGATTTCTTTTTTAAGCTGAGGTACTCTCTCTTTATTGTCTCCCATCAGATCACCTTTACCTTTAACACTTGAGTATTTCTCATGTCCCCAGTTTCTAGCCCTCACCTGCTGAAACTGATGTCGGAAACCAATCTTTCATTCATGAACTAATTCATAATCATCTGCCATTTCCGCTGTTAATCATGCAGTTTTAACCCTCTGTTCTTCCACATGAGTTCTCACTAAATCAGGAATTGAATTTTTAAACTCCTCTAAAAGTATAATTTCTCTGAGAGCTTCATACGTTTGGCCTATTTTCAAAGCCCTTATCCACCTATCAAAATTACTTTGTTTGAGCCTTTCAAACTCCATGTATGTTTGACCAAATTCTTTCCTTAAATTTCTAAACCTTTGTCTGTAAGCTTCAGGCACTAGCTCATATGCATTTAAGATGGATTTCTTCACCTCCTCATACGTTCCAGATACCTCCTCCGGTAGTGATTCAAACACTTCACTAGCTCTACCTACCAGCTTTATTTGAATCAGTAACACCCACAGGTCCTGTGGCCATTTCATTTGTTTAGCTACCTTCTCAAATGAAATGAAAAAGGCTCCCACTTCCTTCTCGTCAAACCTTGGCAATGCTTGGACATATTTAAATAGATTCCCACCAAGCCTTCGACTATGACGCTCTTTCTCACTATCCTCATTACTATCATCCAACTGTACGTTTCCCTTTACGTCTGCCAATTTTAACTGATTGTCATGTTTCATGGCCATTTTCTGAAGTTCAAACTCCCTCTCTTTATCTTTTCCCCTGATCTGTATTTCTCTTTCTTTTTCTTTTTGTTCTGCTAGGGCGATTCTTTCTTTTCTCCTTTCTTCTCTCTCCTTTTCTTTTTTCTCTCTCTCTCTTTCTTTTTCCTCTCTCTCTCTTTCTCTTTCTTTTTCCTCTCTCTCACTCTCGTATTCCAGCCGCTTTAATTATTTTTCATGTTCCATTTGTTTAATTTGCAACTGAATTTTTGCCATTTCCAATGTGTCAAACTCTATCTCAGGCAACTTTAAATGCTTAACCACTTCCATAATTACCTCATCTTATCGCATTTTGTCAGTTAATGTTAACTGCAATGTTCTTGCCAAATCTAACAGTCTGCTTTTCGTTTCTGTCTGTAAAGTACTACGTGTGACATTCTCTACCCAAAAAAACTTCTGAGCCTCTGAAAGAGCCATTGTTCACAACACTCTCCCCACTTAAACTAAAATACCACACTGGAAAAGCAACAATCCTTCACTGTCTTTAAGTTCACAAAAGCCAATCCAATAGATAGACTTTTATCCCTGATGAGCCCCCAATTGATATGGGCGAGGCGTTTTCAGAACCCCAAAATGTATCATGGAGTTCAACCAACCTCTCTCTTTAATGGATTTGTTGCTTTTCCTAGCACACGGCTTTTCCCTAGGTGTGGGATTACAATTATGGACACGTGGGTTTTTAAACACAAAACATTGTTTATTCCATGAGCTCAACTTAACATCTTAAATAAACATTGGATCTCTTCACACCCCTTACTTCAAAGATAACTCAGAAAATATTGCAACAGTAAATAATTCCTTAAAATGTTCCTTCAAACTTCCAAGAGACTTAACACCTTTAAACAAAATCACATCCGGTTCAAGGCTTCACTATTATATGTTTAAATCACCCAAATGATCCAGAGATAGTCTTTCATGGCAGATATCCAGTTCACTGCAAAACACAGACACCCACTCAGCTCTTTTCAAAACTTGCAGCTCTTTGGAAACACACATACACACACACTGTTTTTTAAACTGAAACTAAAAACCTGCAAAATTAAACTGCAAAATGGCTGACCTGACCTCAGCCCCACCCACTCTCTGACATCACTGTTTTCTTAAAGGTACATTGCTTAAACATCCATGTCTTAAAAGTACTCTCACATGACACTAATTACAATCACAGTCCCCGACGGGGCAACCAACATGCTGGTGCCTGCTCGGGCCGGCTTTTATGGTTAATTTAATGAGCCCCTGCTGGATGGGCCTCCACCCTCTAATTGGGAAGTTCATAACCCACGAGCCCCATGGGGAGATCAATACTAGTTTTCCCATTGGACCTCGTTGGGGGTTACGACAGTATTACGATCGCTTCTCCTGAAAACAGCATTTCTTACATCAATAGTACAAAACCCTTGAAAAAAAATGTTGAAATCTGTTGGGAATCCAACAATCTATATTATTTCTCTCAAAAGCACAGCAGA
Source organism: Scyliorhinus torazame (assembly GCF_047496885.1). Taxonomy (NCBI): domain Eukaryota; kingdom Metazoa; phylum Chordata; class Chondrichthyes; order Carcharhiniformes; family Scyliorhinidae; genus Scyliorhinus; species Scyliorhinus torazame. Next base: position 79,408,906 of record NC_092707.1, read on the forward strand.
AGGCATTATAATTTGTAAATGAATTAAATTGGAGTCGAGGTGAAAAGGAACTGAAGTCTCTTGTTTCAAACTTGATTTAACTTTATGTCATAGATGTGTCCCACAATTCTAAACTCTCCTTGTATTGTCTTGATATTACTGGACCACAATATTTGGGAACTCTCGGCAAGGTGACATTTCCATTTACCCATGGAGCAAGATAGAGAAAAATTAATATTTCAAACTGATTGAGGAAATTATGTTCGGGCTCTCCATTCTGGAATCAGACTGCGAGGAAAGGTTTACCCCTTAGCCTCAAACTATGACCCCTAGTTCTGGACTCCCCCACCAAACAGAACGTCCTTTCTGAATCTACCCTGTCTAATCCTGTTAGAATTTTGTAAATTTCTGAACTCCAATGAATATAATCCTAACTGATTAACCTCTCTTCATATGACAGTCCCGCCATCCCTGGAATCAGCCTGGAAAACCTTTGCTGCACTCCCTCCATAGCAAGAACATCCTTCCACAGATCAGGACACCAAAACTGCACATAATACTCCAGGTGTGGCCTCACCGATGCCCTATGGAATTGCAATAAACCACGCCCACTCATTTTCTTTCACAGTGGTGATGATCTGCTCTAAAAACTCCAGTGTGCAACTGGAGAGCTACACTCCAGTTTTCAGTCAGAGCCTGACGCTCTGGAAAAAATATGTGAAAATTCTGCCCACAGAGTGTATGTCAGAGGAGTAATGTCAGGATGGGAATAAACACTGAGCAGGGTTTCCCAGGGCCTGGTGTCGGGAAATGCCACTGTTTCTATTTTCCTTAAACAATCAGCATTTTTTTGCAGCATTTGAGCTGTTTTTTTACAGTTTGGTTCAATGGAATGGAAGCAACGTTTCAATTTACTTACAGCTGAAGTGCATGTACAAGTTTCCGGTTGAATTATATAAAAGGAATTTACAATCTCAAGCCCACAGCCATCTTATTTTTATATTTTTTAAAACTGGTCAAAGCGTGACAGACCTAATGTACTTCGGAACAAATCTGATAGCTTTAATCAAGTACAAGGGAGCAATGTTAGGAAAAACAGCAAAGCATAGCTATTTAGTCACTGCTATAAAGCAAGTTCTATTGAGCAAACTGCTCATGTGTCTACTGACTGATAATGTTCTCTACAAAGGAAAACACTGGAACTTTTGTCTAACCAATGAAAAATTAATTCTTAAAGCCAATAAGAAACAACAGCTTTAACTCCTCACTATTAATAAAGAGGGAAAAAAATTGAAGGGAGCTGCTGGAATATTAATAGGTGTGGGATAATAAGATGCTTCTGAGTTACAGTGCTGCAACATGATAGAAGAGTTTTCTAAGCGGAATTAGTAACGTATTTAACTTTGTTACTAAATATCTGGCATTTTAGATACGTATTTGAAGATCATCCGTCGTGCTGAGCTGTTTTGAAAGAATTTCAGAGCACATTTCAGACAATATACCCAACTCAATCAGAAGCCTCCATTCAAAGTAAGAACTCCTATTTCCAACCCGCGACACAGGAAGAAAATGCACACTTACCTTCCTCCGACATTTCAGGGCAGTTCTGCAGATGGAGGATCTAGATGCCATATTCGGGTAAGCAAAGAGTTTAAATGCTCCAAAGCTTCCTTGAAGAGCTCTGGAAAGAAGTAAGAGAGTAGGGTGGGTAAGAGAGTGGTGTGGGTGAATAGTTATGGTTGGTAAGGGAGTGGGGTGGGTGAAGGGTTATGGTGGGTAAAGCAATAGGGGGGGCTTGAGGGGTTAGGGTGAGTAAGGGAATGGGTTAGGTGGTGGGTTAGGGTTGGTAAGGGAGTGAGGTGAGTGAAAGGTCAGAGTGGGTAAGGGAGTAGGAGGGATGAGGGGGTGGGTTGAGTTATGTAAGGGAGTAGGGTGGATGAGAGAGTTAGGGTGAGGGAATGGTGTAGGTGGGTTAGGGTGTGTGTTGGGTAACATAAGTGGATAGGGTGGGTAAGGTAAGGGTCAGGTTGAGTCAGGGGGGGTTCAGTTTCATTAGTCAGGTGGTGGAGTGCGTAGACAGAGGATCAGGGAGGAGTCATCAGGTCAGGAGGAATCAGGTGTCGGGGATAATGAGGGTTAGTCAGGTCATGTTGGGGGGGATTCCAGTGCAGTCAGATGGTGGTGGGGATTGATCAGTTTGGGTCGGAAGGAAGCGAGGAATAGTCGGGTGATGGGGTTTATTCAGGTCGGGTCAGGAGGAATCGAGGTGCTGGGGGTGGTGGGGGATAGTCAGCTCAAGTTGGGAAGAATGTGGGGGGATTAGATGGTGGTGGGGGGTTAGTGAGATCAGGTCAAAATAAATTGGAGTGTCACGGATAGTGGGGGTTAGCAAGGGCAGGACAGGGGGTAGTTGAGTATTGGGGATTAGTCAGGTCAGGTTTGGGGGTAGTTGGGTAGTGGGGGTTAGTCAGGTCAGGTTTGGGGGTAGTTAGATAGTTGGGGTTAGTCAGGTCAGGTCTGGGGTAGTTGGGTTGTGGGGGTTAGTCAGGTCAGGTTTTGGGGTAGTTAGATAGTGGGGGTTAGACAGGCGAGGTCAGGGTAGTTGGGTAGTGGGGGTTACTCAGGTCAGGTTTGGGGGTAATTGGGTAGTGAGGGTTAGTCAGGTCAGTTTGGGGGGTAGTTGGGTAGTGGGGCATAGTCAGGCCAGGTGGGGGGGTAGTTGGGTAGTGGGGTTTAGTCAGGTCAGGTCGAGGGTAGTTGGGTAGTGGGGGTTAGTCAGGCGAGGTCAGGGTAGTTGGGTAGTGGGGGTTAGTCAGGTCAGGTCGAGGGCAGTTGGCAGTGGGGGTTAGTCAGGTCAGGTCGAGGGTAGTGGGGGTTAGTCAGGCGAGTTCAGGGTAGTTGGATAGTTGGGGTTACTCAGGTCAGTTCAGGAGGTAGTTGAATACTGGGGGTTAGTCAGATCAGGTTTGGGTGTAGTTGGGTAGTGGGGGTTAGTCAGGTCAGGTCGAGGGTAGTTGGGTGGTGGGGGTTAGTCAGGTGAGGTCGGGGGGTAGTTGGGTAGTCGGGATTAGTCAGATCGGGTCAGGGGAGTTGGAGGAAAAGGGGGCGGTAGTTGTGTAGTGGAGGTAGTCAGGTCAGGTCAGGGTACTCCTGGCACGTCACTGCTGACATCTGCAACCTCCTGGAACGAGCCCCTCCCCAGTGGAGCAGGTGGGCACACATTGCCAACAATCGATAAGGTGACAATCACTAGAGGGCCACTCTACATCCCCACCACCAGCCAGGTCTTTGCCTCCTGCCCGTTTATTCTTCCATACTGAGGAGGGAAAGCAGAGATGTGTGAGCATTTATAATGATTTGTGTACAGAGGGGGTAAGGACACTATTTGTAGAGGGTGGCTGTGAGGCATGGGTGCAAGAGGGCAATAGGGTGGTGACGGGTGAGTGTTGACTGTTCAGATGGGATATGAAGTTTTTTTATTCATTCAAGGTATCGGGGCTTCACTGGCTAGACCAGTATTCATTGCCCATCCCTAATTGCCCCTGAGAAGGTGGTGGTGATCTGCCTTCTTGAACCACTGCAGTCCTAGTTATGTTGGCACAGCACAGTGCTGTTAGGGAGGGTGTTCCAGGATTTTGACAGTGAAGAAACAGCGAAATACTAAGTCAGGATGGTGAGTGGCTTGGATGGTAACTTCTAGGTGTTTCCTGTCTTTCTAGATGTCAGTGCGCATGTATTTGGAAGGTGCCTGTAGAGAGGGGAGTGAGTGGAGCTGCGAAGTGTATTGGCTGCGAAGGAGAATGCTGGGGAAGTCAGAGTGTGGGGGTTGGCACCTGACAGTGTAATGTTACTTAGCTTCCCCACCCTTATGGCGCTATCTCCAGATTGGAGGAAGCACAATCCTGCTGCTGCAGACTTCCATCCACACCTACTTGGTTGGAGAGGATGTCCCCCTCCTTCTGTCCATGGGACCGATCACCTTGTATCTAGTCTTTCGAGGGTCTCTACAAATGTCAAGCCAAAGATGAGGATATCATCCAGTTACACAAAGAGGGTCCAGAAATGAAGGGTGACAAAGCTTTATCCATCACACACAGGGAGGTGGGTGGGGCATTACAAAGACGCTCTCAGAAGAATTGCCAACCGTTGGTTGAAACCTCCACTCCGGTGTCAATTAGGCGCATCACTTCCAATGTACCAAACTTACACCCACTGTAGGAAAAGTCCTTAATGCTCTGCATAAGACTGAGCCTCTTCCCTAAATAACTTTGCCCTCACCCCCTGCCTGTCTCTTGCTGAGAGGCACAATGGGTTTAACACCTGCTGGGGAGGGGAGATCCAGAGCGGTCTCCGTGCCTGACCTCCATGGTGGTTGTGGTTGTTGAGCATCGTCTCGTTTGAAGTGTCCAGCTCCATTATACTTCTAGCTCCTCTTTAGATTGTCCCTTGGGTGTGATTGGCCTGAAGGATTGCTGTGGAAATTGAATGGCAAAGGCTGGATTTACGTTTGCTGTGCAGCAATCTGTTCCATTTATCTCCTCAGCCTAATTTCTACACCCCTGTTCACACTGATGGTCGTGGCCTTGATGCCAACCTCCAGGTCTTAGGCTACCTGGCTTTCGCTTTGATCCGGATGATGTTGTCCTGTGCGTCAAAGAAGGACTTTTAGAATTTGTTACCATTAAGCCTCCTCAACTCCATTTGGATAGTTCCACCCATCAAGGCTTCAGTGAGGTGGTCCTCCTGCTGTGCGACCCTGGCCAATTTGAAGAATAGATCAAGTGGATGATCGAATCGAACAACTTCACCAGCTCCAAGGATATGGGGCTGGATTCTCCGCACCCCGACGCCGAAATCGTCTTCGGTGCCGGGGTGGAGATCCATTTCCGCGCATGGAATCGGTTCCCAGATTCTCCGACCACCAAAACGCGCGCCGCGTATCTCCTACCTGCAGCCATTGCTGGAGGCCCGCCCCACTATTCTCCATCCCCGACCGGCCGAAATTCCGACAGCGTGGAACTAATGTGGTCCTGCCGCTCAGGATAGTCGAGTGGCGGCTACGGACTGAGTCCACGGCCGGTATGGTCAGGGGCGGGCCGATCGGAGGGCGGGGGGGACCTCATATGGGTCCGGGCTAATTTTGGCCGGGCGGTCCAGGTCGGGCACGCGGCCGATCGTGGCACTAGTTGGGAGATCCAGCTCCGCGATCTGAGTCCGCCATGGAGCACGGCTCCGGCGCCATGCTATTTGTGGCCGGTGACTCGGAAGTGTGGGGGCCCGTACCTGCAGCTAAAGCTGCGAGCTTCCCGACGGGTCCCTGCTAGCCCCCTGCAGGGCTATGAATATGTGGCCTCTTCACGCCAGTTTTTCTGCCGTGAAAGGCCACACTTTTTTCGACGGTGAGGTGACATAGTCCCTGAAAGGGAGAATCCAGCCCATGGAGACCAGGTCCTCTCCTTTGACTTGCTTATACTCGTAAAACCGCCGTAGTAATTGCGGATGCACACTACTGTCCCCAAAAAACTGCCTCTAATTGAATTAAGGGTGCTAAATATCAACATATCAACCGAACAGACAAAGAACAAAGAACAAAGAAATGTACAGCACAGGAACAGGCCCTTCGGCCCTCCAAGCCCGTGCCGACCATACTGCCCGACTAAACTACAATCTTCTACACTTCCTGGGTCCGTATCCTTCTATTCCCATCCTATTCATATATTTGTCAAGATGCCCCTTAAATGTCCCTATCGTCCCTGCCTCCACTACCTCCTCCGGTAGTGAGTTCCAGGCACCCACTACCCTCTGCGTAAAAAACTTGCCTCGTACATCTACTCTAAACTTTGCCCCTCTCACCTTAAACCTATGCCCCCTAGTAATTGACCCCTCTACCCTGGGGAAAAGCCTCTGACTATCCACTCTGTCTATGCCCCTCATAATTTTGTATACCTCTATCAGGTCGCCCCTCAACCTCCTTCGTTCCAGTGAGAACAAACCGAGTTTATTCAATCGCTCCTCATAGCTTATGCCCTCCATACCAGGCAACATTCTGGTAAATCTCTTCTGCACCCTCTCTAAAGCCTCCACATCCTTCTGGTAGTGTGGCGACCAGAATTGAACACTATACTCCAAGTGTGGCCTAACTAAGGTTCTAAGACATAACACAATCTTCTACTTCTGGAATATTTACTTTTACTATACTCTGTCAGTGCATAACATATTTGGGATAGCCGTGTTTGTGTTTCCTAGCACGTAAAGATAATGTTCTTGGTCTCTGGAGACTGGATGATCCAGGGTGTTCTATGTCGAGTGCACAAGTGTTTCAAATTCAAATTCAAATTCATATTTGCATAGACTTGAACCAGAGATACTTCATGCTGACACTAGATGGAAAGGATAACAATGGGTGAAATTTAATGGAGCCCACCAGAGCGGTGAAGCCAGGGACATCAGTTGTCAGTACTGAACAAAATTTAGTGGGAGGGTTGGGAAGCGACCGATGCAGGAATCCCGCAATGTCAATTATGCTCATTAATGAGTCACTTAAACTGAGTTCTCTCTTAGCCCAAAGGAATTTAATGGTGGGATCCAAAGGGAATCTCCAGTGCCTTGAAAAATCATACAAACATACGAATCACGAGCATGAGTAGGCCACACGACCCGTAGAGCCTGCTCCACTGTTCAAGAAGATCACTTGGAGGGCCGAAGGGCTGTTCCTGTGCTATACTTTTCTCTGTTTTCTTTGTTTTGTCTGATTACAACCTCAACCCCACACTTCTACCTACCCCTGATAACCTTTCACCCCCTTGTTGATCAAGAATCTCTCCAGCTCTGCCTTAAAAATATTCAAAGGCTCTGCTTTCACCGTCTTTTGAGAAGGAGTTCCAGAGACTCACAACCCTTTGAGAGAAAAGATTTCTCCTCATCTCTGTCTTAAATAAGCGACCCCTTATTTTTAAACAGTGACCCACTAGTTCTTGATTCTCCCACAAGAGGAAACATCCTCTCCACGTCCAGCCTGTCAATGCCTCTCAGGATCGTAAAGGTTTCGATCAAGTCGCCTCTTATTCTTCGAAATTCTAACCTCTTCAATACATTCCTTTACCAAGATGGCGCCGGAGCGAGGCAACTCTCTGCGAGCTCTCACAAACAGATCTACTTTTTACTTAACTTATACTCGTTCTAATCTTTTAAAATTTAATTCTAAACCTAACATTATTACTAACCTCTCTCTTTTATCCTCTCTTGCAGGCTTGCATCCGATGCCAGTGCTTTTGTAGTTACATTGTATATGTTGTGTTGCCCTATTATGTATTTTCTTTTATTCCCTTTTCTTCTCATGTACTTAATGATCTGTTGAGCTGCTCGCAGAAAAATACTTTTCACTGTACCTCGGTACATGTGAGAATAAACAAATCCAATCCAATCCAATCCAATCTCCAACCTTTCCTCATAAAACAACCTTCCCATTCCTGGTATTAGTCTAGTACACCTTCTCTGAACTGCTTTTAATGCACTTACATCTTTCCTTAAATAAGGACACTAATACGGTACACAATACTCCAGATGTAACCTCCCTACTTTTGTAATCAATTCCTCTCACAATAAATGTTAATGTTCTATTCGCTTTCCTAATTACTTGTTGCACCTGTTACTAGCCTTTTGTGATTCATGCACTAGGACACCCAGATCATTCTACACCTCAGAGCCTGGCAATCTTTCACCCTTTAGATAATAAGCTTCTATTTTATTCTACCTGCCAAAAGGTATAATTTCACATTTTCCCACATTATAATCCATTTGCCAGGTGTTTACCCACTGACTTAACCTATGTAATCATGTTGGGTTTGTAAACAGCCTACCTGGGATTCCGTTACTGACAGGCATTTCAATCAAGGGATTTACTGTCAGGAACGTGAGTGTGTGCTAAAAGCCACACCATGCCCTGGCTTCTGACCACCTTACCCCCTACCCTCACCAGCAGCCCTTTCCCTCCCTATGAACCCCCCCCCCCCCCCCAACCTGTTCCACTTGCCTGTCTCCGGGGATCGAGAGATGATTCGTGGTTGAAAGGCCTCAGTACATTACCACCAGCAGCCACTGCTCTTAGCACCACTGTTTGGCTGGCAGCTCGGAGGGGAAGGATTTCTGCCCAATTGGGTCCTTTATCATGTGGGAGGCTCAAAGCTGGCCAGGTAACTGCCTGATTTCATTTGAATAGCATCGGATCCCTTAAGAGAGAAGTGAGGCGGGACTTCCACTGGTTCTCTAACCAATGGGGAGACCCCTATCGCTCAGACTAAATTCTGCCCATTAGTTTCCTTTGCAGCAGTGTCAATCTTCACAAAACTCTCAAAATCTTTCAAGGTAAAAGGCTATAATTGTCACACAATTAAATTTAGACGTGCAAGCTCAGATATTTACCTACTGAGCGATTGCAATGGTATCGTAACACAGACCCTGCACTAAAACTGACACTGACACTACACAGGAGAGAGGTAAAATGCTGGACAGGAAGATTACCACACATAATTGAGGAGGAAGATTAAATCAAGCTTTTAAATCAAATCATCATCAAACGAACCCCACATGAGTTATGCTAATAGTAATGAAGCAGAAATCATCACGTCCTAGTCGTCCTGGAATTACGGTGGGTAATTTTAAACAGTGACTGCGTGGGTGGTTGATCGAGCAGGTCAACCCTCTCCAATTTTCACTTCCATTGGCGGGGGGGGGGGTTTCTATGCCCCCTGCGAAGTAGCGAGAGGCTGCCTGCCATTGGCCAGAAGCGGGATCTTCTGGTCTTGCCGCTGCCAATGTGATTTCCCATTGAGTCCAGTCCACAGCCCTTGATAGGCACTTTGGTGACCAGTATGAACAGGAGGTTACGGAATCATCCCAGAGACCCGCGGCGGGAGTTCACCTGTAGCTATCAGGGATGGCCACTTGGAGAAGCAGCTCCCAGACAAGACTGAAACTGTAGGCCCATTAGCATATGGATGGCCCATCTCCGGGAACAAAGGAAGATACTTAAGTGACTGATCTGGCCCCAGACCTCGCGGCGCCAGTTCCCCAAACCGAAAGCAGAAAACAAAGCAGGCCTACGGCCACCTAGGACACCCATCAGGGCACCCACCCCTTTATTGGTCAAGATCAATACGACTGATCAAGATATGGCCCAATTGATTGGGGCCAAGTTCAAGGCCCGCCCAAAAGTGCACGAAGCTCCTTCGGGTATAAGAAGAAGGCCCCAAGAGACAATCGCTCTCTTGGACTTGGCTCTCACAGCAAAGAGACCCGTCCACCAGCTGCACCAGAAGCAAGTAAGTCCAAGGTCAACGCTCGCTACCAGACGGACGACCTTAGCTGTTCCCCTCTATTACTTCGACCCCCGCAGCCTCAGATCCAAACAACGGTCATTGTTCCTCTGACTGAGTGGGCGCCCGAAGCTAAGTATAGGCTTTAGCAGTAGCGATAGTTTAGTCTGTAGTATTTTGTGCATGAGTAGATATTAGTATATATGAATAGATAGGTGGAGGGACAGGTAGTATTGAGGAGGTGGGGAGGCTGCAGAAAGATTTAGACAGTTTAGGAGAGTGGTCTGATGAATGGCTGATGAAATTCAATGTGGGCAAGTGCGAGGTCTTGCACTTTGGAAAAAAGAATAGAGGCATGGACTATTTTCTAAACGGTGACAAAATTCATAATGCTGAAGTGCAAAGGGACTTGGGAGTCCTAGTCCAGGATTCTCTAAAGGTAAACTTGCAGGTTGAGTCCGTAATTAAGAAAGCAAATGCAATGTTGTCATTCATCTCAAGAGGCTTGGAATATAAAAGCAGGGATGTACTTCTGAAGCTTTATAAAGCATTAGTTAGGCTCCATTTAGAATACTGTGAGCAATTTTGGGCCCAACACCTCAGGAAGGACATATTGGCACTGGAGCGGGTCCAGCGGAGATTCACACGGATGATCCCAGGAATGGTAGGCCTAACATACGATGAATGTCTGAGGATCCTGGGATTATATTCATTGGAGTTTAGGAGGTTGAGGAGAGATCTAATAGAAACTTACAAGATAATGAATGGCTTAGATAGGGTGGACGTAGGGAAGTTGTTTCCATTAGCAGGGGAGACTAGGACCCGGGGCCACAGCCTTAGAATAAAAGGGAGTCACTTTAGAACAGAGATGAGGAGACATTTCTTCAGCCAGAGAGTGGTGGGTCTGTGGAATTCATTGCCACAGTGGATGCCGGGACGTTGAATGTCTTTAAGACAGAAGTTGATAAATTCTTGATTTCTCGAGGAATTAAGGGCTATGGAGAGAGAGCGGGTAAATGGAGTTGAAATCAGCCATGATTGAATGGTGGAGTGGACTCGATGGGCCGAATGGCCTTACTTCCGCTCCTATGTCTTATGATCTTATGGTCTACTGTGTGTGCAAATAAATAGTATTGACTTTGAACTAACTAACTGGTGTATTGGCTCTTTGATCAGTATTTGGGTTTGAACCTTGTGGCGCTATCGAAATATACCTGGCGACTCTAGAGCAAACATAATTAGGATTAAGGAAGGCAAAAATATTGACCACCATATTCAGAGCCAACCAAAGAGAGCAACACACCGTTGGCAGGACCAGATGTTCCCGCTGGTGAAAATGACTGGAAAATCCCCTCCCAATGATTTCCAGGGTGGCCAAGCAGGGAAAGCAGTTTACCGCCCAAGTGGTGATTGTTGTTTGTTTAATATTTTGGAATATTTCATTTTCTATGCACTGCTCACTTGTTCATTACACAAACTCATAAACATCCCTGAAATAGTAAAACAGCTGAATAGCAAACTAAGGTTTATCGTCATAACTTCAACCACTGATGAAGTCCACTAAAGCCTAACATGGTCATAAATTTAAACTCTAAATCTTAAAAAATGTGCGCGCTTGAGAAATATTCTTATATTTAATATTCTTATATTAGCACTGCTACCTCACAGCGCCAGGGTCCCAGGTTCAATTCCGGCCTTGAGGACTGTGTAGAATTTGCATGTACTCCCCGTGTCTGCGTGGGTTTCCTCCAGGTGCTCTGGTTTCCTCCCACAGTTCAAAGATGTGCAGGTTAGATGTATTGGCCATGCTAAAGGTGCCCCTTAGTGTCGAAAGATGTGCAGATTAGTTGGGGTTACAGGGTAATGGGGATAGGGTGGGAGAGTGGGTGCAGACCCAATGGGCTGAATGGCCTCCTTCTGCACTGACGGGATTCTATGATTCTAAGATTCCAAAGGACCTTCTCTGTCTGGCTTTGTTATCCACTGCCATGGACAGCTCTTCACCTACTCAGGTTAAATTTACTGTCAGGTCAGGAGCCCACAAACAAAGAATTAATTTGGTTAACCAATGTGAAGGGATATCCTGCTTAGACCCACCAGAATAACTCCCACTTGGAGACTGCTTCAAGTTGGAGAACAAAATTCATCCTTTTTCCACTTCAATCCATGGAGACAAACCAGCAAACAGCAATAAAGGGTATGATTTGTCAAACTGCTCAGAAAATTGATCAATGTCCCCGAAAAGTAGCATGAAGGAAATATCATCCTATCTGGGAATTGATGAAACCACATGGAAGTAAATGAATGGGAATGAGCATCAGCCCCAAATTTATGTTATGTCATTTGCCAATGAAAAACCTGGAAGAGTAATGCATATAGGGAAACGTAGGTTAAGGGACAACCTTTTGCATAACAAATATGCTGACAGAAATCAAATTTAGCTGGTACGTGGATTCCATATTATGGTACACTTGGAATTTGGGGTTGTATACTTTTTAAAAATGAGAACCATTGAATTGGTGAAGAAAGACAAACCATTAATGACCTATTGGGGTGAATTCTCCGCCTCCCCAGCCATGTGTCCCTTGATGGCGCACCCTCGCTGACAGCGGGATTCTCTGTTCCCGCCACCAGGCGGGGGTGCGCTATTAGCAGAACGGAGAATTCCACCGGTGGAGAATTCCCCCCATCACCGTTCATGACCTTAGGACACCCCTAAAACATCTTTGCAGTCTATGATTTTTTTTGAAGTGTAGTCAAAATGTGGTAGCCGATTTGAGCCAGCAGGGTTCCACAAACAGGAATCGTTTCACTAAAATTAAAGTAAAATACTGTCGTTGCTGCAAACCTGACAGAAAAGTTCTGGGAAAACTCAGCAGGTCTGACAGCATCTGTGGGGATAGAAACAGAAGGTGGGAAACTCCCATCCTGGGATTAAATCTTGTGGTGGGGCAGGAATGTGGAGTGTTTTTCCCCCTTTGGAGGACAGTGGGAAAAGACGTCAAATCACCTGGCCCGAACTCATCAATTATGCAACCAGGTGTTTGCACCACATTCCACGACAGGGCAGGCCTGATGGTGCGTAGTTCCCCCGTCTTTTTCTGGGCGCCATTCTGAAAAGGTGATCAACATCACTGATCCACTATTGATGAAGAAAGGTTGACCTCCTGAAAATAAAGATGTATGTCTTGGAGCACTCTGAGACCTTCTTATGGGCCTTCTGAGAGCGAAGATAGATCTCCAGGAACATTTTGGGACGAGAGGATGTACCCCTCTAGGGCATTGAATCTGGTAGGTCGTCCATCTGCAACTACTCCCCCCCGCACCCCCCCCCCCCCCCCCCCCCCACACCCACTGATGTAGTGTTCTGGGGTTGGTGGTAGCCTCCATCCTGAACTCCGGAGGCAGCCCCAAACATAATTCAGTTGAGTCCCGACATTTCCATGCCATGTTATTCCAGACGTGTTTCCCACCAGTTGGTTTACGCGTTGGTTTCGCAAAGAATCAGGCGTGGGTGGTTTGGCCTTCATCTGCATTGTATTAGCAGGGTGTAAATGAGTTTCACACTAGCCTCCAGCTGCTTTCCCGATCCACCATGACGGACTTCAGCGGAAGATACCATGGGAAATTTATGCCGGTTAAAGCTGAATTTAGGGCCTCCCGCTGAATTCTGTCCAACATTGGATCCGCCCGCATGGGCAGGAAGGATTCAGCCCAGAGTTAGCATTTCAAGTCTGTCAGGCTCTTCTTTATGAGTCCGTACAACTCTTCTACTTGAAGAGTTGGATATTGGGCGGGATTTTCCCACCCATGACGGCGGAGGCGACAGCGGTGGCCCACTATTGGTCGACAGCGGAATCTTCTGGTACATCCATTGTCAATGTGTTTTCTTGTTGCATGGACCCCCTCACTTCTGGGAAAGCCCCGATGGGGGATTGCCGTCGGCAGAACTAGAAGATCCTGTCGACGGGAATGGCCAGAAAATTCCAGCCATTGACTCTCTTTCTCTACAGATGCTGCCAGACCTGCTGCATTTTCCAGCATTTTCCATTTATATTATGCTTCACTGATGTTGTTTGAGGGATAAATATTCACCAGGAGAATAGGAGGACACCTATATAAAGATGTCACTTTATTGTGTGGCACTTCTTCAGTACTGTACTAAAATACTAATGACAAATACCAGTAAGTAGCCAGTATTATGTGCTCATGTCTGTGAAAGGAGATATGGATCCACAACCTTCAGGCTTATAAATTAGATTGCTGCCTCTGAGCCAAGGCTGAAATATCTCGTTGAATGTGAGAGACTCTGCTTTTGAAATATTTTCCTTTGGCTTCCCAAGAATGAGTGAATGCTCAAATCCTGTGGGATTATCTGACTTCTCATAAATGTTAACTGCAACTGACAGATCTCCATTGAGATAGCATGAGGTGAACGAAAGATAATATTGTTGCATGAGGTGCGTTGGATGTAAAGTGCCGGTGGGTGGGATCCGTATCATGCAGAAATCATTTGGAAAGCAGGTTCAAACCTTTCCTCAGTGTCATGAGAGGAATTCTTAATGAATTCTTGTGAATTCTAATGGTCTTTCATGACAAATTGGTACCTAAAAACCCCTTCAAATACCCTGGTTAAAGAATTAAATAAAATCACTACGGCGGAGATTTTCTACCCCTCCCCCACCACGGTGTATTTTTCCGCGGCAGAGATGACTCGCCATTGGCCGCCGGTGGCACCTTCCGGTTCCTCCGAAGTCTGCAGTCTTTTGTATGGCCCGGGGGGGGGGGTAAGTGGGGGTGGTTGCCCGGCGGGGGGGGGGGGGGGGGGGGGGGGGGGAGGAGGAGAGGTTGCCTTTGGAGGGTCCAGAAGAATCCGGCAGCAGGAAGGACTGGAAAATCCCTCCTGTGCATTTCTTGCAGGCCGTGGCAAGGGGGAACACCTTGGGCTGAATTCTCCGGTCGCCGACGCCAAACTCGCATTCGGCGATCGGCTGGAGAATCCCCATTTCCGGCGAAATCGGAAAAAGGCGCCTCTTTTGCGAAGCCCCGCCCCTCCAAAGCAGCCTACTCTAGAAGTAGGCTGCACACCATATCGATGGCCTCAGGACGTCACCTGAGTCCCCCCCCCCCCCCCCCCCCGATGCTCCACCCCCGACCCCGTTTGTCTCTCATGGTATTACCTCTCGGGAACTCGGCGTGGCGGATGCGGACTCAGTCCACAGTCGGGGGAGAGCCGATCCATGGGCAGTGGGGACATTGGCAGGGGCTGGAGGCACTGTTGGGGTGTGGTCCGGTGCTCATGAGCCGGCCAAAGGGGGCGCACTATTTTGCAGGCCAGGTCCGCGTGCGGCCGGCGCCATGTTGCATGGTGCAGCCGCTGCAGGCCACCGAAGTGCGCATGCATGGCCACCGACCCGGCAATTCACCGGGCTGTATCGGCAGCTAGAACCGGATGCTCTGTGCTGCCTCCCTGCTAGCCCCCAGCCAAACGGAGGATCGGTGGCCATTTTGCGCCGAACTAATGGTCGTAAAATGCCACCGTTCCACGCCTGCGTCAGGACATAACCTGAAAATCGGAGAATCCAGCCTCTTGTTTCAGATACAAAATAGGCCTTCTCTTCCCTACATCAAATACCGTGTGCTAAAATGTTCTGCTCAAATAAACTCCCTGCAAGATTGAATAATGGCATTTTCAGAACTTGACACCTGTATTAATAATATTTTTATTGTTTTCTGTTATCTCCCTTTCACACATAAATACATGAAATGGAACTGCAATAACCATTTAGAATATATTAGAAAATGGCAAACTTCAAAACGTGACGTTTTACTTATCACACGTATGCTGTCGTTGCTTAAGAAGATTTCTGATGCAGTAACTTATCTTTTCAGCAGCTCATCAAAAGATGACTCATAAACTTTACCATGTTTTGACGTTTACTCAAACAAAAATCAACCCTGGTTTCTCGTCTCAAAAGATTATGGGCCGGATTCTCCAGTCCGGCAACTGCGTTTTCCGCCGCGCCCCCACACCCGGTAGCTGAATTCTTCATTCCGCAGCCGGCCAATGGCGTTTCCCATTGTGGCCAGCCCATGCCATTGGGAAACCTGCGGGTTTCGGTGCACTGCCGGCGAACCGGAGGAACCCGCCGACGGAGAATTCCGCTGCATTTCTCTGAACCTCCCTTCCTTACCCATATCAGTGAAAGAGATGGCAGACTTTACAAGCAGCAAACTCTGCCATTCTCTGTGACTGGTACAGTATATTGGTAGATTGAGCCCAACACTTTGTAGAGTCTCTTCAAATTTTGCTTGTGGGAGCTTGCTGTGCTCAAATTGGCTGTAGTCTTCCTTACATTAAAATAGCGACTATAATTCAGATGTACTTCATTAGTTGTAAAGTGCTTTGGATATTTCAATGCTGTGACAGATGTTATGCAACTTCAAGTCTCTTGCTTTCTTTTGATGGTTTACTGCATAAAGAAGCTGCTCTTTTTTTTTTCTGAGACCTTGACCGTTCCTCGTGATCCAAATTCATCACCCATCTCGATGCCCGTCTACCTCAGCTTATTTGGTGCTCCAAAGTTCACCGCTGTGCCTGGGTTCTGAATGAGTAGGAGCGGTCTGACCTCCTGCTGAAGAGAGGAGAGTACCGCGCCACCTCCAAGCGCTTGCAAGAGATTGCAAACGAGAGAGTTTTCCCATTGCAAGTAAGCTAGAAAATCATGAAGACCAGAGATTCAGCCTGACTAAGCCTCTGCCATGTTCTGGCATGTCCTGCTGGACGTCTGTCGAAGGCAAGGTGAGAGTTCAGTGGAAATCCTAGGGATTTTCATCTTATGGTGTCTATTATAATCCCCCTCAACTAACTTGGTAGAATCAAATACATTTCCCTTTCCCTTCCACAATTCAAGAATTAGACAAATATATCCTTTCAGGTCCATGAGTTAACATGCACAATGTAAATTTAAAAACATCAAGAAAGCTGTCCACAAAGTAATGATATTGTTTCGATACTGGACCATACTCCAATATTTGATAGGATACCAGACAAGAACCCCAAACAATTTTTTGTTAATTTGTAAAACTGTGAGGAAAGGATACATCATCCCAGGAGCGATGTTAAAACATACTTTAATTTGAACACAGAATTATTCACATAGCTTTACAATTATCAGTTCAACAGTTCTTAAACAAAAAGAAAAACTTGAACTTGCTATCTCCAACTCCAATTCAGCAACCTAGCTCAGTGGGCTAGTCAGGGAATCTCCACCAGGAATCTTCAGCAATCATAACAATATCCCATTAGGCCTTCATCTGCAACCAAGTAAGTGGTTGGAACCAATCATGTCCTCACCTTTTATGACTCTCTTATTACAGCTTTAGCAGACACAGGGAGCGATTTAACATGCAAAAAACAGAGTCCCGCTTTGGGCACGTATAGCGAGGTGGCTCTCAGCACCTGCAGTGCTGAGAATTACCCTGTTATCTAACAGGACTCTGACATTTGTTTTAGCCTTGGTAAGCTCAACATTGCAGGTAGTTGACTCATGGATTGCGGCAACATTTTTAAATGCCTCCCCTATCCTTCAACCCCTCCACCCCGCTTCTCAACCGCAGCCTCCAGCACCCCCTGTACTGCTCCAACTAACCTTTTAGGGGCTCCTCAAGCACCCCCTCACCTCACCTCTTACGGGTAGGGCAATCGCAATCCTTGGCACGGGCACCCTGGCACCTGGGCACATTGGTACTGCCAGCCTGGCACCCTGGAAGCGCCTCTTCCAGCCTCACATTGCCACCTAGGCAGGCTGGCAATACCATGCTGGCAATGCCAGGGTGTACAGGTGGTAGTGCCAGGGTGCAAGGCTAGCAGTGTCAAGGTGCCTGGGTGCCAGCGGGAGTGCCAGGATACCACTCTACCCAGATTCCGACCACCTGGGAGCCTCCAATGGCCTGGGAGATCCCTCCAAGTGGCATTACGCCTGCTCCACGTTTGCGTGGACCAGTGCAAAACATTGCCATGGCGAGGTCTCCCAGGCAAGGCCATTAGTTCCTGGGCCTCGGGAGAATCCGGATAGATATATTTCAATGAGCCTAATGGCCCATGAGATCTCGTGATGTGTTCCAAGTGGCGAGGCCATTAGATCGCTCCCACATTGGTTGGATACCTTAAACTAGGTTCTTTAATAGGCAGCACGGTAGCATAGTGGTTAGCACAATTGCTTCACAGCTCCAGTGTCCCAGGTTCAATTCCCGGCTTGGGTCACTGTCTGTGTGGAGTTTGCACGTTCTCCCCGTGACTGCGTGGGTTTCCTCCGGGTGCTCCGGTTTCCTCCCACAGTCCAAAGATGTGCAGGTTAGGTGGATTGGCCAGGATAAATTGCCCTTAGTGTCCAAAATTGCCCTTAGTGTGGGGTGGGGTTCCTGGGTTATGGGGATAGGGTGGAGGTGTGGGCTTGGGTGGGGTGCTCTTTCCTAAGAGCCGGTGCAGACTCGATGGGCCGAATGGCCTCCTTCTGGCACTGTAAATTCTATGAATCTATGAATGAATGAATAATGGTATTATCGCAACAAATATGTGCCTTAACCCAGGCTTTTAAAAACATTACTGCAACATATGTAAAATATAATATGTAACAATTTCTATATTCATCACAGTATCAAAAAAAAGTCAAGTCCCATATGTTTAAGCAACATGCCCAGGATACACAGTGGACGCATAGACATCCTGGAAAGTATGGAATGAGAAATTGTTTATTATTTGGGGCTTCTTTCTTACAGCCACATGCCGAAGACTGGGGTTCCAGCACATTTGCCTCCATTCTGCTCAGATATCACCAAGCCAGGGGACCACCCCTGATTCAATGGAGAGTGCAGGGAGGCATGCCAGGAGCAACAGCAGGCACACCAAAAAAATTAGGTGCCCACGGCTCCCGACAGTGAGGGTGCACCTGGTAGAAGGGGTTACCAACAGGTAACCTCTTTGATGTGGGAAATTTTTAACATTGGAGTTCTACCACTTAGGCCACTGAAGCGTGAAGGGATGTGAATGGGTCAAAGCTGCAGATGGTTTTTTACGAGCTGTCAATCACAAACCACTGCTTGAGAGCTATGGATGGATTGCAGATAATGGGCGGGATTCTCCAATAATGGGACTATGACCCCACGCCCGCGGGAAAAGGGATGCGAACCACTCTGGCGTCAACGGTCCCCAATAATGAGGAATGCTCCTCTTCCTAGGGGGCTAGGTCGGTGCCAGAGTGGTCCCCGCAGCTTCAGCCGGTGCGGAACGGCCGGCATGGGTTTGTGCATGCGTGGAACGGCCGGCATGATTCCGCGCATGCGCGGGGCCTCCCTTCTCCGCACTGGCCGCTGGGCAATATGGCGGAACCCTACAGGGGCCTGGTGCGGAGGAACATAGGCCCTCACGAAACCAGCCCGCCCGCCGATCGGTAGGCCCTGATCGCAGGCCAGGCCACTGTGGGGGCCACCCCGGGGGGCGGATCGCTGCACCCCCCCTCCAGGACGGCCCCCGCAGACACAGCTTCCAGGTCCCGCCATGTGGGACCTGAGTAACCCACACGGCGGGACTCGGCCGAACTCGGCGGTCACTTGACCCGTCGTGGCCCGGAGAATCGCCGGGGGGGGCGCTTTCAACAGCCTCCGAACGGCACGGCGGGAATCCCGCGGGCGCCCGAGAATCGTCGGGGGAGAATCGGTAAGCCGGCGTCGGGGCGGCAGGGCATGATTCTCGCGACCCCCCGGGGATTCTCCGACCCGGCGCAGGGTCGGAGAATCCCGGCCAATGGATCTGTGGGAACCAGATGCAGGCACAGCTGCTCTTGTTCGAGGAATGGACATGTGGAGCTGCAAGGTAAATATTACACCGATAATGCGTCCCACTAACCCTATCGGGACTGCTCTCCAGCTTCGAGGCAGGGATCTCTTTCCTGGGGGGTGGGGGGCTTTGTGGTGGTGGGTGGGGTCTGTGTGTGGGTGGGAATCTGTGGAGGAGGTTCCTTTGGGTAGGGGGGGCCCTAATACAGCGGTCCCTGTGGGGGGTCCCCCTATTACAGGGGTCCCTGAGGAGGGGGGCGCATTGGTAACCTTGGGGGTAGGAGGGGCCACTCAGGCAACCCGAGGGTGGAGGCTGCCATGCAGTGGGGGGTCGTGGCCGACTTGCGTGGACGGAGGGGCCTGCCGGCCGCAGGAATTGGTCCGCTCACTCAAGATGACAGCCTGATATCAGGATTCCCCCAGGAATCCCCTCTTATTCCATACCATGCATAAATTTGCATGGCGTGGAACACTGAACTGCACCCTGCTTTACAACGAATCAGAAAACTTATGCAATTCAGCTCCGGTGAGAAAACTGTCTCCTAAACGAAGAATCCTGGCCCAGATATAATAATAATAATCTTTATTGTCACAAGTAGGCTTGCATTAACACGGCAATGAAGTTACTGTGAAAAGCCCCTGGTTACCACCTTCCGGCTCCTGTTCGGGTACACTGAGGGAGAATTCAGAATGTCCAAATCACCTAACAGCACGTCTTTTGGGACTTGTGGGAGGAAACCGGAGCACCCGGAGGAAGCCCACGCGGACACAGGGAGAATGTGCAGACTCCGCACAGACAATGACCCATCCGGGAATCGAATCTGGGACCCTGGAACTGTGAAGCAACAGTGCTGACCATTGTGCTACATTGCTGATGACAAATGTTCAGCACTATTCACGACTCCTCAGATACGGAAGAAGTCTGTGCCCATATACAGCAAGACCTGGACAAAATTCAGGTTGGGCTGATAAGTGGCAAGTAGCATTTTTGCCATAAGAGTGTGAGGCAATGACCACCTTCAACAAAATGTCTTCAACAAACATATGGGGCAGGATTCACCGTTCCCCGACGCCGATATCGTAATCGGTGATCGGGAGGAAAATTCACTCCTGTTGCCTGAACTGGGGGCGGTGCCGGTTTGATGCCGATTTCGTATCCTCTGCCCGCTGCGAAACGGCGTCATCGGCAACGGCATGCGGTGCATCACCTGAAACCACTCCCCCCCCGATGTTCCACCCCCAATGGGCTGAGCTGCCGACCGCGCGGGGGACATGTGATATCAGCGGTCGGGAACCCGGCATGGCGGCTGCGGACTATGTCCAGCGCCACCACAGTTGGCCGGGAGCCGTGTTGCTGGCTGGGATGGTTTCCACGAGGGCTGGGGGGACTGGTGCGGGCTGACCAGGGGGTGGCCAAAGGTGCACTATTTGGCAGGTCGGGTCCGCGCACGGCCGGCGCCATGTTTCATGGCGTGACCGCTGCAGGTCATCGCCGTGTGCATTGTTGCTCTTTTTTAGCCTTAGTTTATTAGCTCTGATTACGTCACCTTTGCTCACGAGTCGCCAGGTATCTTTCTGATACCGCCACGTGGTTCAAGCTCGAGTTATGATTAATAAGTCAGCACACCGCTTAGTAAGATTGAAATCAACGGTCATTTATTATATACAACAATTAATGCTTACACAATAATCCTACTATCTATATAATAAACCTATCACTACTGGCCAATACTTAGCTTTAGGAAGAGCCCACCAGGTCAGGGAAACGAATGGCTTATCGAATCGGATCTGGCCCGTGGGATTCAAAAGGCTGCTACAGGTCGATGGCTAGGAGTCTTTATCAGATAGCGATCGCTGGACTCAAACTTACGGTTGCCGGTTGCTGTTCTTGCGGAGGTCTCGAGCAGGCGAAGAAGGGAGAGAGAGAGAGATCTGAACTTGGCCCCTCACTTTATAGGGCCCAGGGGCTTCCCGCCTCCCGGGGCGGCCCTTGACCCTGAGTCCCAAGTGATTGGACCTGTTCCCAATCACTGGGGTCGACACGTCCAATTGCGAGGCGATTCCCCGATCGGGGGGGGGGTGGTCGTTCACCTGCCTTTGTTTCGGCCACTGCTGGCGCCGACAGGTCTGGCCCGGTATTCAATTGCTAATATGTTGCAATTGTTCCCGGGGATAGCTGATTACACTGCAGATGTCTGGGTGGATGGGCTGTTAATAGCCCTGAGTATCGATCTGGGCCAACTTCCCCAGAGCCGAATATGCTATTCTGTCTGCAGCTGTCCGTTTCTGTCTTGTTACCTGCTTTTCCCAGCAGCCTTTCCGGTTATCCATTTTAAATCGGGTTTTGGCCAATTTAATCAGGAAGCAGCCATTTTACGTGGCTACAGCATGCACGTCCACGGACCCAGCCATTCTCCAGCCGTTTATATCGTGGGAGCCAGGAGTTTTACTCTGCGCGGCTGCTGGCCCCTCACCGGTCGCAGGATCAAAGAACAAAGAAACAAGAACAAAGAAATGTACAGCACAGGAACAGGCCCTTCGGCCCTCCAAGCCCGTGCCGACCATGCTGCCCGACTAAACTACAATCTTCTACACTTCCTGGGTCCGTATCCTTCTATTCCCATCCTATTCATATATTTGTCAAGATGCCCTTAAATGTCCCTATCATCCCTGCTTCCACTACCTCCTCCGGTAGCGAGTTCCAGGCCCCCACTACCCTCTGCGTAAAAAACTTGCCTCGTACATCTACTCTAAACCTTGCCCCTCTCAACTTAAACCTATGCCCCCTAGTAATTGACCCCTCTGCCCTGGGGAAAAGCCTCTGACTATCCACTCTGTCTATGCCCCTCATAATTTTATATACCTCTATCAGGTCTCCCCTCAACCTCCTTCGTTCCAGTGAGAACAAACCGAGTTTATTCAATCGCTCCTCATAGCTAATGCCCTCCATACCAGGCAACATTCTGGTAAATCTCTTCTGCACCCTCTCTAAAGCCTCCACATCCTTCTGGTAGTGTGACGACCAGAATTGAACACTATACTCCAAGTGTGGCCTAACTAAGGTTCTATACAGCTGCAACATGACTTGCCAATTCTTATACTCAATGCCCCGGCCAATGAAGGCAAGCATGCCGTATGCCTTCTTGACTACCTTCTCCACCTGTGTTGCCCCTTTCAATGACCTGTGGACCTGTACTCCTAGATCTCTTTGACTTTCAATACTCTTGAGGGTTCTACCATTCACTGTATATCCCCTACCTGCATTAGACCTTCCAAAATGCATTACCTCACATTTGTCCGGATTAAACTCCATCTGCCATCTCTCCGCCCAAGCCTCCAGACAATCTAAATCCTGCTGTATCCTCCGACAGTCCTCATCGCTATCCGCAATTCCACCAACCTTTGTGTCGTCTGCAAACTTACTAATCAGACCAGTTACATTTTCCTCCAAATCATTTATATATACTACAAAGAGCAAAGGTCCCAGCACTGATCCCTGTGGAACACCACTGGTCACAGCCCTCCAATTAGAAAAGCATCCCTCCATTGCTACTCTCTGCCTTCTATGGCCTAGCCAGTTCTGTATCCACCTTGCCAGCTCACCCCTGATCCCGTGTGACTTCACCTTTTGTACTAGTCTACCATGAGGGACCTTGTCAAAGGCCTTACTGAAGTCCATATAGACAACATCTACTGCCCTACCTGCATCAATCATCTTAGTTACCTCCTCGAAAAACTCTATCAAGTTAGTGAGACACGACCTCCCCTTCACAAAACCGTGCTGCCTCTCACCAGTATGTCCATTTGCTTCCAAATGGGAGTAGATCCTGTCTCGAAGAATTCTCTCCAGTAATTTCCCTACCACTGAAGTAAGGCTCACCGGCCTGTAGTTCCCGGGATTATCCTTGCTACCCTTCTTAAACAGAGGAACAACATTGGCTATTCTCCAGTCCTCCGGGACATCCCCTGAAGACAGCGAGGATCCAAAGATTTCTGTCAAGGCCTCAGCAATTTCCTCTCCAGCCTCCTTCAGTATTCTGGGGTAGATCCCATCAGGCCCTGGGGACTTATCTACCTTAATATTTTTTAAGACACCCAACACCTCGTCTTTTTGGATCACAATGTGACCCAGGCTATCTACACCCCCTTCTCCAGACTCAACATCTACCAATTCCTTCTCTTTGGTGAATACTGATGCAAAGTATTCATTTAGTACCTCGCCCATTTCCTCTGGCTCCACACATAGATTCCCTTGCCTATCCTTCAGTGGGCCAACCCTTTCCCTGGCTACCCTCTTGCTTTTTATCTACGTGTAAAAAGCCTTGGGATTTTCCTTAGCCCTATTTGCCAATGACTTTTCGTGACCCCTTCTAGCCCTCCTGACTCCGTGCTTAAGTTCCTTCCTACTTTCCTTATATTCCACACAGGCTTCGTCTGTTCCCAGCCTTTTAGCCCTGACAAATGCCTCCTTTTTCTTTTTGACGAGGCCTACAATATCTGTCGTTATCCAAGGTTCCCGAAAATTGCCGTATTTATCTTTCTCCCTCACAGGAACATGCCGGTCCTGTATTCCTTTCAACTGCCACTTGAAAGCCTCACACATGTCAGATGTTGATTTGCCCTCAAACATCCGCCCCCAATCTATGTTCTTCAGTTCCCGCCTAATATTGTTATAATTAGCCTTCCCCCAATTTAGCACATTCATCCTCGGACCACTCTTATCCTTGTCCACCAGTACTTTAAAACTTACTGAATTGTGGTCACTGTTACCGAAATGCTCCCCTACTGAAACATCCACCACCTGGCCGGGCTCATTCCCCAATACCAGTTCCAGTACAGCCCCTTCCCTAGTTGGACTGTCTACATATTGTTTTAAGAAGCCCTCCTGGATGCTCCTTACAAACTCCGCCCCGTCTAAGCCCCTGGCACTAAGTGAGTCCCAGTCAATATTGGGGAAGTTGAAGTCTCCCATCACCACAACCCTGTTGTTTTTACTCTTTTCCAAAATCTCTCTATGTTTTTACTCTTTTCCAAAATCTGATCAATGAGAGTTCGGCACCGATTTTGGCATCGTAAAACGCCACAGTTCCCACACTGGCATCGGCACTTAGCCTGAAAAACGGTGAATCCAGCCCTTGGTATCATGCCCGGTACAGGCTTGGAGGGCTGTATTGTTCTTTGTTCTTTAAAAGAGAATCCAACCATCTTCCTTTGACATTCAATGGAATTATCATTGCTGAATCCCCTACTGGACGAGCCATACAAATACTGTGACTGAAAGAACAAGTCAGAGCTTGGGAACCCTGTTGTGAGTAATTTCTCTCCTGACTCCACAAAGCCTGCCCACCACCTGTGAAAGTCACAATAGTCCCAGAGGACCATTGGCTGCTCTCCACTTTGAGAGAGAGCTGAAGGTTGGTGATGTATCCCGAGGGTCACCACACCTCAGACGAGGGACAAGGTAGTGAATGTAACCTCAGCCGGTACAGGAATTAGACCTGCCCTATTGGCTTCACTCTGCATCACAAACCAGCCGTGCAGCCAATTGAGCTAACCAATCTCCCTTGTTCACCATCTATAATGCAAAAGTTAGGAATGTGATGAAACTCTCTCCACTTGCCAGCTCCATAAACACTCAAGAAGCTCAATGCCATCTAGGATAAAGCAGCCCACTTGATTTTTTTCACCCCACCACCTTCAACATCCATTCAGTCCACCACCGACGGACATTGGCAGCAGTGTGCACAATCTCCAAGTTGTACTACAACAACTCACCAAGGCTCCTTCAACAGCACCTCCCAAACCCAGACCCTTTACGAACTAGAAGGACAAATGCAGCAGATTGATAGAAATACCATCACTTGTAAGTTCCTGATTTGGAACCATATCGCTGTTCCTTCACTGTTGTTGAGTCAAAATACTGGAACTCCCTCCCTAACAGCATTGTGGGTGGACCTGCACCACATGGACTGGAGCTGTTTGAGGAGGCGGCTCACCACCACCTTCTGAACGGCAATTAGGGATGACCAATGGGCAGCATGGTGGTGCAGTGGTTACATTGCTGCCTCACGGTGCCAAGGTCCCAGGTTCGATCCCGGCTCTGGATCACTGCCCCTGTGGAGTTTGAACATTCTCCCCGTGCTTGCGTGGGTTTCTCCCCCACAACCCAAAGATGTGCAGGGTAGGTGGATTGGCCACGCTAAAATTGCACCTCAATTGGAAAAAAATTGGGTGCTCTAAATTTATAAGAAAAAAAGAAAAAGAAAAGGCATGAACAATAAGAATATTTGCTTAACAATGTCCAGGTCCCGTGAAATAATTTTTTTAAATTTCAGATTCTGGGTCAAGTATCGCAAACAAGGGCCATGAGGTTGATCTTATATCAGTGAAATAATAAAGGTTAATTTGGTACGTAAATCAAGTTAAAACATGATCATAAAATATGGGATTGAACACAAACTGTTAAAGGGAAAGTTCAGGACAAATATCAGGCTGTAGGATACAGTGACATAGTAATATTGTCACTGGTCCAAGTTGCACTAATGATCAGTGACGTCAGTTCAAATTCCACAACAGCATCTGGCAACAATTAGATTAAATTAATCAATAAATTTGGAGTTAAAAACTGTGTCCTAAACAATAGCAATCATTAAATTACTGGATTGTTATAAAAATGCATCTGGTGCATAATAAGACCATAGGAAATAGGAGCAGAATTAGGCCACTCGGCCCATCGAGTCTGCTCCACCATTCAATCATGGCTGTTATCTCCTTCAGAGAAGGAAATCAGTTGACCGACATGTGACTCTGAAATTATCTACCCTCTGAAATGGTGCAACAAGCCACTCAGTTGTATCAAACTGCTGTGGTAGTATGTATTGCCTACAAGATCCTGGAAGACAAAGGCAAAAGCTTTGGGCCATTTTGCAAGACATTTTTAAGGTGCTGTGATGGATGAAATGTCATTTTCTATAGAAAGGTGGACTAGATTGGCTGAGTGGCCAGCACCCAGGTTTCATGTTCTAGGTTGAAGCTCACACCCAGGGCAGGATTTTCCGGTTGTCCCTCCCCATCTCCCCCAAACTCGCCCGAGACCGGAAATTCCCACTCGAGGTCAGCAGACCTTTGAATGGGCCGTCAAGTTTTCTGTCCCGCCTGCAAAGATTCCGATGGTGGGGGTGGGGAGGGGTCTGTGGGGAGGGGGGGGGGGAGTGGGGGAGTATGGGGCAGTGGGAGGGGGGGGGAGGCTGGGGGAACTGAAAAATCTACCCCAAGTTTGTATAGTCAGAAAAGGGTCAATTACTTAACAAGTATACAAATGCACCAATATCGTTGTCGACTGTGTTCTTTTCAAGGATTATGCACACTCAAATTGTTTGATAAGCAGCCCTCACTTCCTGCCCCAACACCCCATGAGATATCTTGTGATCAAAATCTTCTCTTGCAAATGGAAAACAAATCATTTGAAAAGTCTGCCACAGAGCTCATGTGAACTGCTGTTTGGCCTTTCACATCTTTTGTCCTCTCTGGGGACTGCCATTAGCACTCTTTCCCCTTGGTTTCTGTGGCCATTAGCACCCGGTTTCCCTGGGTTTCTGTGGCTATGACTCATCTTTCATTCTCACTCCACAGTATAAATATTTCCCACTTTCTCTGTCTGTTAGCTTTGACAGAGTCATCGAACTCGAAACGTTAGCTCTTTTCTCTCCCTACAGATGCTGCCAGACCTGCTGAGATTTTCCAGCATTTTCTCTTTCGTTTCAGATTCCAACATCTGCAGAAATTTGCTTTTATTTTTTGATTATGTTGCATTGTTTGTTAAAATGTAAAATCTTATTAAATATACTTAAAAAGAGATATCTGAGGGAGGAGGTTGAAGCGAAAAGCAGAAATCTTCATATTAGGCTATTTCTTCAATTTTTGCTCAATGAGAAAAAAGGATCTTCCTCCTCTAATTTTCCTCCCCACCACCAAGTGCTGACTTTGACCAGGCTATAAACATTCAAGAAATAAACCCTCCAGCAGACTGTGAGAATATTCTTTTTTGATGAATTATTCCAAACAGAGAAGGTCATTCAGCTATTTGACAGAAGACAGCAGCACAACTGTTCCTGTCCTTATTTAACATCCATTATCTTTTTAACCAGGAATGACAATCGTGAACTCAAATTTAAAGAGTCTTCAATTGACATCTTATGGTCGATAATCTGGCAGACAAGAACTCATCTTTTTCTTCCCGAGAGAAGGAAGTCAACAAGGGGCATAATGCAAGTCTACTACATAATACAACTGCCGCATTGACGCTCAATGCTAAAATAAGTTCACTGACCTCTTGAGGACAGTCAAGATTACATGACGCAGTTGTTCCTGCGCAAAGTCACAATAATTACAGAGGAGAAAGCCATTTGGCCGAACCTGTTTCATTCATCGAACCAGACCCTAATGTCAACCCATTACCGAAGAGGCGGTGGCATAGTGGTATTGTCACTAGGCTAGTAATACAGAGACCCAAGAACATGCTCTGGGGTCGCGGGTTCGAATCCCATCATGGCAGATGGTGAAATTTGAATTCAATAAAAATCTGGAATTAAAAGGATAAGAAATGTAGACCATAAAACCAATGACAATTTTGTGAAAACCCATCTGGGGTTCACTAATGTCCTTCAGGGAAGGAAATCTGTCGTCCTTACCCGGTCTGGCCTACATGTGACTCCAGGTCCACGCTGCGATGCGGTTGACTCTTAACTGCCCCCTTCTGATATGACCAAGCAAGCCACTCAGTTCAAGGGCCATTAGGAATGAGCAACAAATGCTGGCTCAGCCAGTGACACCCACATCCCAAGAACGAATTTTAACAAATTGTCTCTTCAAAGTTTCCAATGCCTTATCTGGAAATTTATTCTACATCTTTCTCACTCTAGTGTGAAGAAACATTGAATGATATCTGCCCAATGAAGTATTATTTTCTACTGGGAACATGTATCCTCTAAATCTAATCCTGCGGCCTAATTAAAAGTAGTTATCTGGCCTAGCTTTTACTCACAAGCCTTTAACAACCGCAAGTACTTCTGTGAGATCATCACTCAGGCACCTCTTTTCCAGGCTGAAAAACATTAATTTCTGAAGCCTTCTTCTTTTTCAGATCTTTGACACTGGGGATTTTCTCTGAGCTGTCTCTCGTGATTCTCATGAAGGATTGTAAGATTGAAACATCAATTTTTGTCCTTTCTCCACAGCTGTTGCCTGACCACCTGCTGTTTTTTTTTCCCAGCGTTACAGTATTCGATTTTATTCCTGCACTTGAATATCTATATTTTTCCTTGAAACAGCAACGAGCACACTATTCAAGATGCAGTCTGACTGGAGCTCTATGAAGCCTGATCATTACTCCCGGCTAGGGGCCACCTAGTGATATAACTCAGCCTCCTATTACTTTTGCTACTTGCTGCTTTCCCATTGTTGCATGAGTTTAGCTTCAAGTCTACAAAGTCTCCCTTTTCACCTCACTCCTAACTATTTAACACCATTCACAGAGCATGTGCATTATTATCTATTTGTCTTCCTAAACGGAGCTCTTAATACTTTTTTTCTGCATTACATTTCATCTGTCCTACGTTTAGCTGGAGATCAGGTATAAGAATTGTAATTTTTGAATGCTATGTGAATTATATCCACCAAGGCCTGAATCACCCTCTGTGAGTGCAATAGAAATGTTTAAAGGTTACTAAAACCCAACTACCATTCAAGTGCTGCACCAAATTTTCCACTCTTTAATTTCTTGATTTCCTGTCAGCTAGCTGCGTGTTAACCCATCTAATTGGGCATAAGGATGTAATCATGCAAATGAATCAGCTTAATAGGAAATGAACCTTTTGACCTTTAAAGAGCCTGATTTTAAGTACACTACATTACATACTTAAGTCAATGTAACTGCTTTGTTAGGCTCCTCTGTGAGTGAAACACATTGATAATGAATTCCAATAGTTCTATAAATCACATCCTGCCAATGTGTGGCAGAAATGATATTGATTTGTGACTAAGCATTGCGATCACTGTGGAAAGGTATTAATCCTGAATTCAAATGGGCCCAGTAGTACAGTATTTCCTAATGTAGATTAAGATGTAACTTCAATGCAACATTTTCAAGGTGTTAATCTAGAACATACTGGGCTTTCACTTACAGATGTACTGTGAGTGTTTTAAACATCTTTTCATTACATTACTTAAAGTCTTTACAGCAGAGAAACAGGCCAATCTGTTCAACAGATCAATGCCAGTGTTTAAGCTCCACCTGAATCTTAGATCATAAGACCAGAAGACATAGGAGCAGAATTAGGCCATTCAGCCCATCGAGTCTGCTCTGCCATTCAATCATGGCTGATATGTTTCTTATCACCGTTCCCCTGCCTTCTCCCCATGACCCCTGGTCCCCTTATTAATCAAGAATCTGTCTATCACTGTCTTAAAGACACACAATGATTTGGCCTCCACAGCCTTCTGCGGCAAAGAGTTCCACAGATCTTTTCCCAGTCTACCTCAACTAAGCCTATCCTTCAGACCCTTTCTCCTCCATCTGCTGGCTAGCATCTCCTTAAATACATCCACCCTAGTCACCTTCACTATACTTGGTAGCAGTGAGTTCCACTTCTAACTACTCTCCTGAACAAAATAAGTTTCTCCTGAATTTATTTACAGACTGTCTTATATTTATGCCTCCTAGTTTTGGACCCTCTGGAAATGGAAACTTTGATTAGGTAGAGGGAAATGTGCCATGATTCCCACTGTTGGTTGTTATCCAGCGACATTGCTGAAAGTGAGCATCTGGACAGTTGACAGGATTTAGCTCCCCTGGACTGTCACCCGCGATGGGTAAACTGACAAACAATCAGAGTCAAGATTCGCGTATGAGTGGTAAACTCTCAAAAAGTACTGGAGTATGAATGGAATCGTACATCAGCAAGGAGTCAGAGAGGAGGGGCAAAGATGAAAAATTGGCAACAAAAAGCATCAGTGAAGATATCCTACTATGCTCTTCAAATGGGTAACTACTTTAGCATGTCTGCCACTTACACACACCACATAAACAAGTCAAGGGAAACATTTATGCTCCCGTTGCTTCTAGACATAGAGACAAAATCTGCTTCTAAGCTGCTAAAAATGATTGCAACCTTCCTAACGTTCTGTTTCTTGGTTGTTCTTTGTGATTCAGTTGACAAATCCACTAATTTATTGGCTCCCAAATTTTTATTGTGAATTATAATTACTTCCACCCTGCTTGCAGAATAATCCCCGAATGTTACTGTGAGCATGATTTAATGACATGCAATATGCTTAGTGACCTTAATTAAAAATTCCTGAGGCCTTGTGGCTATGCTTCTGAAAGAGAAGCCAGAGTGCCTTATGCAACATCATTATTTTATTACAACAAAATAGAAACTTCTGGAAACGCATGGCAGGCCGGTCAGCGTCTTGGAAAAGAGTGGAGAAATTGATGTTTCGGAAAGGCCTGTACCCAATAAGTCACCTTATCTGTTCTCTCCACAGATGCTGACTGACCAGCTGTGTGTTTTGAGCATTTCATGTTTTTCAGCATTTGGAGCATTCTGCTTTTTATTTGCCTTCCTCACTCTTGGTGGTGGGAATTATACCTCGACTTTGCAGAATTGTGTCAACTGGTAACAGTGAATTTTCTATCTGATCTGATTTTTTAAAAGTTAGAATGCTTCATGGTCCCACCTGATTTATGTAGGCACTGGTCTCCCCACCTACTAGCCCCTCCAGTTAAAGTCTGCAAGGTCAGGAAAACCCAGAGTTCTGATTGGATAAATAAACCCACACCACCCTCCCCACCACTTTGCTTTTCAAATGCCCACCCATCCAAGCCACCATTCGACAAGGAGGGTTCAAATCAACCCCACTATCTCTGAGGCACTTTCGCCATTGCGCCACATTGACACCGGAGAAGTAAAACTATTAATATTAAAAAGACTCAAAAAAAACCAAAGACTGCTCCAAAGACTGGTTCCATTCAACTTGGGTATGAAAAAGTCAACAGGGAAATAAAAATCAATGCACGCCTTGAAGAAAAAATGCGATGTTCAGCGGATTCTCGCACAATGGTTAATCGCTGAGCTTGTCCGACATAAAATTTTTCCTCTGTGCTACAATTGATCTCTAAATATTGAAGCAGGATTCTAATTCTTGAAAGCATACATCTTCTCTTTTTTTATACTGCTTATCAAATTGACCTGGAGCTGCTTGATTTTGGACCAACTTATCCAATCAGAGGGACATAGGAAATAGCAGGAGAAGAGAATTATGACCTCTCGAGCCTCTTCCACCATTCAACTCGGTCATTAGATCAACACCATTTCTCTGCACTATGCTTATCGCCCCTGATATCTTTAACATCCAGAATATCAGCACAACCCATAGCTCCTGAAGCAAAACCACTTATTATCGTCAATATAACACAGGGTATGTTTCTTGGGACCCTATTGCTTCGGCAAGCCTATTCACACAGCCCACACAGATGAGGAAAATTATTCCGAAACCTATCTTGGTGTATGAAATATTCATCTTCAATGGGCGACATCTTTTTACAGATCTACACATTTCAGCTAAGGAATGATCAATAGTCACACGGAAATGCTCAATGTGTGGCATAAAAGAATGACTTTGTCTAACTGTATCAACCTATTTAAAATAGGGAAAGAAATAAACTTAAATTCAATCCAGTATCTGTTTGAAAGTTAATGTTTTGGACGATTCTAAACTTCTCAATTTTTGGTTTGAAAATAAGAACTCGTCTCCAATCGAAAAAATGTAACCAAGAAGAAAAATATATTTATAGAGCTCAGTGTTCACAGGTTAAATGATCCCCAAACCTGAATCATATTCAGAATAGAACAGTTCAATGACAAGAACATAGAACATAGAAAATACAGCACAGAACAGGCCCTTCGGCCCACAATGTTGTGCCGAACCTTTGTCCTAGATTAATCATAGATTATCATTGAATTTACAGTGCAGAAGGAGGCCATTCGGCCCTTTGAGTCTGCACCGGCTCTTGGAAAGAGCACCCTACCCAAACTCATAATCTGTGCCACAATCAATATTTTAAATGGAAGATATTAGCAGGGTTGTTTTATACTTCTTGACTGTACAAATGGAGGAAGAAATGCTTAAAATAAATACTATGTGTAATTATACATTTATTTTAATTATGTTGACAGACACCTTGACAGTTGACTGCTTTGATTACTGAAGGTTACCGATGTCAGTAGAATAAATACCTGCATTTTTACGTGGAGGGAGTACAGAGTCTGAAAAGCAGCTTGTCAACTTTGTGAAAAATGCTCATTGAAAAAATAATTTTCCTTGGTTACAAACACACCAAATGGTGATGTACGTCCTCATAGTGCTTTATAATTACTGGAACAGAATGATAAACAGTCTGGTTCCTCCCCTAAGGGAGAAAATTAATGGTTGAAGGGAAACATCAACTGGGCACCAAAAGATTTTTTATGTAATTACATTTTCAACAGTTCACATATATTCTGAAGACAATGGGACAATTTTCAATTTACCACGATTTTCCTTTTCATTGAAGTCAATGAGCCAAATTGCTCAAAATAGTGCTTTACTTTAATTTGTTCGACGGGTCTGGGCATCACTGGTGAGATCAGTATTTATTGCCCACCACTAATTGCCCTTGAGAAGGTGGCGGTCTACTGCTTTCTTGAACAGCTGCAGCCCATGTGGTGTAGGTCCACCCACAGTGCTGTAAGGGAAAGTGATCCAGGATTTTGACCCCAGAAAACAAACCGTGTTATAACTCCAAATCAGGAGGGTGACTTGGAGGGTATGGTAGAGCCCCTTCAAGGAGCAAATCGCAAATGGTCACGTGACCTGTTTGACCAATCATGGCGCGAATCCTGGGACTAAGTGTGGGCTTTCCCTGGCAGTTTGCAGTCTGGCATGGTGGAATATGGTCACTTTTATCTCACTCTCTGGGCGCGATCTAACCAAATTGTGACAAAGTCCCGAGATGAGCGCGTTTAGCCAGGGGTTTCCCGGCAGTCGCAGCACCGAGAAACACCACAATATCTTTGAGCACTTTATTGCAATCGGGGCCTCAGCGGCGAACTCCCTGCCGAGACCGCACTTAGTCCTGTTTCCTACACTGAGGAGCTCCACGTGCTGGAACTCCTCACTGCAGGAAGAGATCGGGATGACATTTTTAAATGGTGTTCCGATCTTTTGACTCCCCTCCGACACGACCCCCAAATTTCCCCAAAGCCCCAACCCACCTATAAGGGGATCCTCGGGCCCCCCTGCACCCCACCTTACATGAGCATGTCACCCCAGTGCCTGATTCCCAATACAAGCAAAATGCCAGCCTGGCACCTTGGCACTGCCTTCCTGACATCATGGAAGTGCCTCTGCCAGCTGGCAGTGCTATCTGGGCACCTTGGCAGTGCCAGGCTGGCACCTAGTTGGCAAAGATGGGACCAGTACCACCCTGCCCAGAAGGCAACAACCTGGGGGCCTCCAATCCCCTGGGAGACCCCAAAAGTGCCATTCCATCTGGTACCCAGTACTGAACGGCGCTCGCCTGACCTCTTAGAGCTGAAGAGCTTAGATCCTAAGGCTTTCGTCGATCAGGTGAGCTTATATTAGTGTGAGACTAACTGTCTCGCTCTAATATGCAGATTTGCCAGATAGTGATCCCGCCCACAATGAGCAGGGTTCAGATTACAATGTCTCGCGATATCAAGTTAGATTTTGCGAGGCGTGGCGAGCCAGCTAGATCCAGGAAGAGAGAACTCCCGGCATCTAAAGGCCGTGCCACACGCCGTTCGGGCACAATGTAATCGGTAGATTGCGCCCTCTGTAAATAACTATTTATCTTTGTTATGACAGTCTGGGCTAGCACGCAGTCAATAACAGCCCCAACTGACCCAGAGTCACAATACAGGTGAAATTGGATTTTATATTAATACCCGTGGCTTGCTTTGGTTGAGTTAAATTGACTACAGTCACCAGGTTTGTAAAATTTAAACACAAATAACCTTTTATTATTAACATTAATTATAATTAAATAGGTATAAAATACAACTTGCTATCCACTATCTGATTCACAATGCCTCTCCACTTTCTAACTTGCCCCACCCTCTACACACACACAGACAAGCAAGGCAGAGTGGTGGAAAGGATGGTGGAAAGGGAAGAGAAATAATAATAAAATAAAAGGATAAAGACCTTGGATTCAGAAGGATGTCTCCAGTCAGTTTCTTTCTCAAGGTTGAGCCTTCAGTTGGGTACTTTCTTTTTCTTCAGATTGTAGATTTTGATTTAGATTTATCATCACATGTACTGAGGTACAGAGAAAAGTATTGTTCTGCGTACAGTCCAGACAGATTGTTTCATACATGAAAAACATAGGACATACGATAAATACACAATGTAAATACATGGACATAGACATCGGGCGAAGCATACGGAGTGCAGTGCTACACAGTAGAGAAGATGCGTGGAGAGAAAAGAGCGTGGTTAGAGATAATGCTAATGATAGAATTAAGTTTTAAAAGGTTAGTACAGTTAGAATAGTTGTCGCAAGAGGATCTGTGGGGGAGAGCTCCCAGAGAGTCACCACTCTCCAGCACCATGTAATGATCTTCACTGTAGACTCAGAGAGACAGCAGGCAACAAAGAGAGGGAGAAACGCAGTTCCTCTTCCTTCGAGGGTCTGGAGGCCTCAAGCGTGTTTTCTCCGAAAACACCAACTGGTAGGAACCAATCTCTGACTGTTGTCAGGCAGAACACTGTCCCTGGCCAACCCACCGGTTGCCAGTTAACCAATCGTGCTGTGTCCCTCCAAAGCTGGTTCCTAAGCTCCATCCAATATCGAAGAGTCTGGCCTCTCCCTTCCAAAATATCAAGCCTGGGAACACAATGTCCGAGCAAACAGGCTGTCTCAAGCTGGAGTCTTCTGCTTATAGGCACACCCAGATTATGGGTACATGGACCAAAAGTAGTAAATTAAATGTGAACAAAGGAAATAAACAGCACGGCTTCTTACACCTCAATAAACCATATATTTGTTAATCTACTTGGTGGTCATCAGTGTTTCAAGATATTACCTTTGGCGACGAGGATCAATCGGAGTGCATTTCCTACTGCTACAGAAACCGGGAGAGCAGATCTCATCTGGAAAACATTTTTCCTTGAAAAAAACTCATTCATAAGTCTATGAGTGTCAAAATACCGCTTCTTGGAAAAATTGAGCCATTTGATCCTAATACAGACCAGTGAATTCTATATATCAAATGCCTGTGCTATTTTTTAAGGCCAATGAAATTGGGAGGAAAAGAAGCAGAGGGTAATCCTATTAACAGCCTGCGGGTTTCAGATCTATAAACTGATAAATCTGACTTCTCCAGAAGCCCCAGCTCCAAAACTTTTGAGGAGCTTGTGGAATTAGTCCAGAGACATTATCACCCAAAGTCCTTGGTGAGAATGCAGTTATACAAATTTAATTTGATGACAATAGTCCCAGGGGAGATGATAGCAGTGCTCATGCTGTGCCTAAGACAAATAGCTGAACAATGCAAGTTCAGATCTGCACTCAATGACATGTTGAGAGACAGGATAGACTGTGGTGTTAACGACACGGTTATACAAAATAAATTTCTAGCAGAGGCAGAGATTACCTTCAAGACAGCATTCGAGGATGCAATGCTTCGGATAGTGCCAAAAGGGGCGTAATGGAACTACGAAGTATGAAAACAGGCGAGGTCCACCAAGTCTGGAGGGAAGCCACTGTAGTCATGGTGGCAGGGATGAAGGTGCAGAAAGTAATCAGCAAAAAGGCTTGGAGCAAAAGAGAGTGCAGAGTTATAGGGAATTTGGTCCACAGATCAGGATTAACAAAGAATGCTACTGGTGTGGGGGAGATTACCCCAGGAGAGGTGTAAATTCAGGGAATAACCCTGAAAACAGATCTGAAGTATATAGTTTAAACAACATTAAAGTGGGCAAGGTGACCCCATTACGATTGTGTTGATGGTAAACGGCCAGCCACTCAGAATGGAGGTGCACACGGGTGACTCTGCTACAGTTGTTGGTGAACATGCGTATCATTATTTACAAGATGGGGGTACAGCTCCTGAAATGAAAAATCACGACGGCCAAGTTAATCACGTATACTGGGGAAGCTTTTCGGATCATGGGAACAACCACAATGCCCATTAGCAACTAGCACCAATCAACTCATCTGCCTCTAATAGTAGTGGAGGGGAGGGGGCCAAGGGCCAAGTTAGATTAAATTGGCTAGAAATCTTCAAAATTAACGAAGGAGATTTTCGGGATGTCTTAAAAAAATACCAGGAGGTTTTCCAAGACAAGTTAGGCAAGGTACAGAGCCTAAAAGCAAAGGTATATGTGGATCCTGAGGCCATGCCCACGTTTTACAGAGCCCAACCCATTCCCTATGCCTTACATGAGGAGGTTGTGTCTGAGCTCAAGTGGCTACAAGAATTAGACATTATCAACCCTGTACAGTTTTCAGAGTGGGTGACTTCGATTGTGCCAATGGTTAAACCAGATGGAACAATTGAGATGTGTGGGGACTACAAAGTAACTACGAACCAGGTGGCAAAATTGAACAGATACCCAATACCAAAAATTGAAGGTTCATGCTAAATCAGCAGGAGGTTTAAATTCCGCTAAACTTGATATGAGCCATATGTATCAACAATTAGAGTTAGACAAGGCATCTGGAGAATTTGTTACTATAAATACCAACAAAGGGCTGTACCAGTATACCCGGCTGCCCTTCAGAATGTCATCGGCATGTGCAATTTTCCAGCACATAATGAAAAGCTTATTACAGGACCTATCCAAGGTGGTTGTCCATTTAGATGATGTACTGATAACAGCAGCGTCCGAACAGATTTGATAAGGCCAGAATAAGGCTGAAAATGGGAAAATTTACATTCCAAGTTCAGGAAGTAGCATAACTAAGGCTTCGAGTCAACACCCAAAGGCTGCACCCTATGAAGGAGAAGATGAAAGCAATTACCTTTCAGTATAGGCTGGGCACACACATATCAGAGCTTTAAGCCACCTTCCCCTACCCAGGTGTATAGTGGCTCCACCAGTACCATAGGAAATTGTTCTGGCTCGAAGCTTTCTTGAGACATTGCCCGAATTGGCACAAGAAGTCAAGATTTGGACTCGGAAGAACTCCATATTGTCTCGAGACAAACAGTCCTCCACAGTAGGAATCATGATAACAGGTCTGAGAAAATACCATCCTTTCAGATAAGAAAAGTGAGGTTTTGCTGTGAAGATGGTGTATTACTAATGGGAGCAAGGGTGGTCATTCCCATTCCCGCTGGGAAGTTATTATTATAAGAGTTACACTGTGCCCATCCTGGGGTGATAAAATGCTCGCACACAGTTATGTGTGCACACACCGGCATGGATACCGACACGGAGGATCTGGTCAAACAGCGCGATCAATGTGGAATGCAGCAAAACTTATCATTTGCAGCCCTAATGCACCTTTGGGAGTGGTTCGGCTGACCATGGGTGCGGCTCCACGTCGATTTTGCGGGTCCATTCATGGGCTCCATGTTCTTGTTCCAAGTATATACTCACTCCAAGTGGTTGGACATGCATGAAATGACGTCCACGACCTCATCACCAACAGTAGTGAAATTGTGACAGACATTCGTAACCCGCACTTTGCCCAAGGTGCTGGTCTCAGACAATCGAACCGCGTTTACTAGTGAAGAGTTCTAACATTTCATGAGATCCAACGGCTTTCAACATATTAGAATGGCTCCCTACCACCTTACTTCAAATGGACTGGCTAAGAGAGCCACCCAAACAGTCAAAACCGCCATGAAGAAACTGTCATCAGCTTCTCTACAAACCAAACTGGCCTGTTTCCTGATCGTCTATAGAACAACATCTCATGTCACCACTGGTGTCACACCAGCTGCATTGCAGCTCCTTCATCAGGTAAGTCCAGGACTCACCTAATGAAGGAGCTATGTTCCAAAAGCTTGTGATTCCAAACAAACCTGTTGGACTTTAACCTGATGTTGTAAGAATTCTTACTGTGCCCACACCAACACTAGCATCTCCACATCATCATCTCATACAAAAGAGGATCTAACCACTGCCCTTGACATTCAATGGTATTACCATCACTAATCCCCCACAATCAGTATCCTGGGGGTTACCATTGATCAGAAATTGAACTGGACTAGCCACATTAATACTGTGGCTACCAGGGCATGTCAAAGGCTTGGAATCCTAAGGCGAGTAACTCACCTCCTGACCCCCAAAGCCTGTCCACCATCTAGAAGGCACAAGTCAGGAGTGTAATGGAATACTCTCCACTTGTCTGGATTAGTGCAGCTCCAACAACAGTCAAAAATCTTGACACCATTGAGGACAAAGCAGCCCGCTTGATTGCTCCTCCTTCCAGAAACATTCAAACCCTACAGCACCGACGAACAACGGCAGCCATGTGTACCATCTACAAGATGCACTGCAGTAACTCACCAAGGTTACTTAGACAATACCTTCCAAACTCACGACCGCTACCATCTAGAAGGACAAGAACAGCAGATACCTGGCAACCCCACCACCCTTACTTGGATATATATCGCTGTTCCTTCACTGTCGCTGGGGCAACATCCTGGAACTCCTTCCCTAACAGCACAGTGAGTGGACCTACACTTCAAGGACTAAAGTGGTTCAGAAAGGCAACTCACCACCACCTTTTGAAGGGCAAATAGGGATGAGCAATAAATGCTGGCCTAACCAGCGACGCCCACATCCTTTAACTGAAAATAAAAGGGGAAGTGTGTCATGCAATCGAGACATAAGCCAAAAGTTTCCAGCCCTTCCCACCAGCAAGATGTTCCAGTCCCACCCATGGCAACTCCCCCCGTGGCACATTTCCCAGCAGAGGAGGGTGTGTAGACATTGGCAGGGCTGGCAGATCCCACCTATAGCTAATGGTGGCCCATCTCTGCCGTCGGAATATATGCTGTGGGCCATCCCTCTGGGCAGAACCCACAAAAACTCTGCTGTTGTTTTCTTCAAGCTTGCTACCTCTGTGCAAATGTTTCCATGTGAAAAAATTCAAATAAATGAATCCTCGACGTGTTTAAACAATCCCTTATCTGCAATTGGTGTTTCTATCATTATAACTACATGACACGGTGCTCACCAGGGGTCAAGCAACATGTCAGTAAAATTAAATACCAGTACAACATGGTGAACTGTCTTAGATCGTCCTACATGTCAAGAGGCGACTCTTAATGTTTGGCAAGCCTGCAACCAAGTTGCAGCTGGTAAGCAGATGGATCCCTTCTGGTGAGATTGCAGAACACAGCCTGTCACATCCATAAATGGAACGTGCATTGAGAGAACCAGCACCTGGTTGGTTCAACCTGGAAAGACAAATGACCAGAGTGTGGGCTGGATTGTTAGCAAGCGAAGGAGAGTCAAACAAACAACAAAGATCCAACCAGAGAATGTTGCACTGAGGATTAGCTCCCAAATGCAGCCAGAAACAACATCCAAGGCGGACAATCGCACAGATCAATGTGAGCAATTAAAGAAACCTCCAAACAAGGTTACCATTACAAGATCTGGGCTAAACCATCATATTACCCTTACACTTTTGAGACTCCTAGATTCATCAGTCCTTGTAATGGACATTAAATATGAACATGCTAGGCGCTGGTGACGGCGCCGCTGCCGCTCTCCCCGAAAAGGTATACCACGAACCCAGTGGTGGTGGCAACCTCAAGTATCTGGGGGCAATGGAGGCGACACAGGGGGGTGACAGGGGCCTCGGTGTGGTCCCCGATCAGGAACAACCATAGGTTTGTCCCAGGAAAGATGGACAGAGGGTTCCAGAGCTGGCAACGGGCAGGAATTAGAAGACTGAGAGATTTGTTTATAGACAGGACGTTTGCGAGCCTGGGAGCGCTGGAGGAAAAATATGAGTTGCCCCCCGGGGAACAATTTTAGATACATGCAAGTGAGGGCGTTTACGAGGCAACAGTTGAGGGAATTTCCGCTGCTCCCGACACAGGGGATCCAAGATAGAGTGATTTCCGGGGTATGGGTCGGGGAGGGCAAAGTGTCAGAAATATATCAGGAGATGTGAGACGAGCGGGAGGCGCTGGTAGAGGAGCTGAAGGGAAAATGGGAAGAAGAGCTGGGAGAGGAGATTGAGGAGGGTCTGTGGGCTGATGCCCTAAGTAGGGTAAATTCCTCGTCTTCGTGTGCCAG
Source organism: Scyliorhinus torazame (assembly GCF_047496885.1). Taxonomy (NCBI): domain Eukaryota; kingdom Metazoa; phylum Chordata; class Chondrichthyes; order Carcharhiniformes; family Scyliorhinidae; genus Scyliorhinus; species Scyliorhinus torazame. The sequence continues at coordinate 79,449,363 of NC_092707.1, forward strand.
GCTTAGCCTGATACAATTTAAGGTTCTACACAGAGCACATATGATGGGAGCAAGACTGAGCAGGTTATTCGGAGTGGAGGACAGGTGCGGGAGGTGCTTGGGAAGCCCGGCGAAGCACACACACATGTTCTGGTCGTGTCCAGCATTGGATGATACTGGAGGGGAGTGGCAAAGGTGATCTCAAAGGTGGTGAAGGTCCGGGGCAAGCCAGGCTGGGGGTTAGCTATATTTGGGGTAGCGGAAGAGCCGGGAGTGCAGGAGGCGAAAGAGGCCGATATTCTGGCCTTTGCGTCCCTGATAGCCCGGCGAAGGATCTTACTCATGTGGAAGGAAGCGAAACCCCCCCGGCGTGGAGGCCTGGATAAACGATATGGCAGGGTTCATAAAACTAGAACGAATGAAATTTGCGCTGAGAGGATCGGCTCAGGGGTTCTCCAGGTGGTGGCAACCATTCCTTGACTATCTCGCGGAACATTAAGGGAAAATAGAGCGTCAGCAGCAGCAGCCCGGGGGGGGAGGGAAGGCGGGGGGGGGGGGGGGGGGGGGCACTATTTTTTGTTACTTTGTTAGTTCACTATTTTATTTAAATAATGTTATTTATCAGTTATTGTACTATTTTTATGTTGATTTGTAAAGTGGAAAAATTCTGTTTGAAAACTTTAATAAAATATATTTAAAAAAAAAAAATATGAACATGCATTGTAAATAGTTATGCTTCTTTGGAAGGGGAAGGAAGTATCTTTGAAACGAAAGAGGGATGTTGTAATATGTTTTTAATGGATAGCAACATGACATCACTAGAAAGGAAATGTGTAATGCGATGCAAAATTTCCTTCTAAAAATATGTGTAAGCTTATCAGTTTGAATGAGACTTTGTGAAGAAAACACACTATATGACCTGCTTGTCACAATGTAATGCTAGAGAATAGTTGCATAAAATTAATACTGTTACTGGCGAATGTGTATAAAACTTGTTTATCAAAGCTGTTCAACTTTGAATTAGTGAAGATTACTGTTGCTTAACTAAAAATCCAATAATGCGACCATAACTACTGAAAATCCGCTATTGCCTTCTGAAGCCTGGCCCACTGAAGTCCCCATCTGGATCCTTTGCTTCAGCACTAGTTTACAACCTGGTCCTCGGGTGAGCTGGCACCAACACTATTGTGATGAACGGTTACTGTAACACTGTACCCTTGTCATCATGTAAGGTGATGTCCCCTTTAAGACCGAGCTTGGAACCCTGGGCAACTCTGCCTCCGGCTCCGCCCATCTGGGAGCCGTATATAAGGGGCCGCCTTGTGGGCGGCGTAGCTGTTAGCACACGTCTCGGCACCAGTCTAGTTCTTCGTTTATTAAAGCCTTCTTTACAGTTACACTCTAAGCGTCGTTATTGAGGGTACCACAACTATCCTTTCAGCCCTGATGTCTCACTGCATGCTGATCCCTCCTCCCTATCCTAGCTTTAAAATATGATGAACTCTCAGTCCCTGATCTAGTGACTGCAGCGATAACGTTGAGTGATGCTATCTCTTCATCTTCATCATCTTTTTCCTCTCTTTTTCCTCTGGGAAGCTTCCAGTTCTTGGTTCTCTGAAATGAAAAAAGGACAACTGTTAGGCTGTGTTGAGGGACGAGGAGATGGTCGGAAATGTGGGCTTGGTCCATATGTAACGTGTTAAGCAGAAGAGATTGTGGAATTAGCGTGAAGTGGGATGAGAGATGGAGGGTTAGCTGTGCAGATATCCTCGTCATCAATCCTCCAGGCTGCTAGTGGCTAATGTCTTAAAAATGCTCCTTTCCACAATAACCAGCAATATATTTATGATTATTTAGAGAAACATAGTTTGATTGAAGATAGTCAGCATGGCTTTGTGAGGGGCGGGTCATGCCTCACAAGGTTCGTTGAATTCTTTGAGGGTGTGACGAGACACATTGATGAAGGTCGGGCAGTGGATGTGGTGTATATGGATTTTGGTAAGAAGTTTTACAACACCAGGTTAAAGTCCAACAGGTTTGTTTCAAACACTAGCTTTCGGAGCACTGCTCCTTCCTAAGGTGAATGAAGAGGTATGTTCCAGAAACATATATATAGACAAAGTCAAAGATGCCAGACAATGCTTTGAATGTGAGCGTTTGCAGGTAATTAAGTCTTTACAGATCCACATATATGGATATTTCAGTAAGGCCTTTGATAAGGTTCCCCAAGGTCGGCTCATTCAGAAAGTCAGGGGGCATGGGATTCAGGGCAATTTGGCTGTCTGGATACAGAATTGGCTGGTTGAAAGAAGACAATGAGTGGTAGTGGATGGAAAGTATTCCGCCTGGAGGTCGGTGACCAGTGGTGTCCAGCAGGGATCTGTTCTGCTCTTCGAGGTTTTTATAAATGACTTGGATGAGGAAGTGGAAGAGTGGATAGTAAGTTTTCCAATGACACGAAGGTTGGTGGCGTTGTAGATAGTGTTGAGGGTTGTTGCAGGTTACAACAGGACATTGACAGGATGCAGAGCTGGGCTGAGAAGTGGCAGATGGAGTTCAAGTTAGATAAATGTGGAAGTGATTCATTTTGGAAGGTCGAATTTCAATGCTGAATACAGGGTTAAAGGCAGGATTCTTGGAAGTCTGGAGGAACAGAGGGATCTTGGGGTCCACGTACATAGATCCCTCAAAGTTGCCACCCAGGTTGATAGGGTTGTTAAGAAGGCGTATGGTGTGTTGGCTTTCATTAACAGGGGGATTGAGTTTAAGAGCCGCGAGGTTTTGCTGCAGCTTTATAAAACCCTGGTTAGACCACACTTGGAATATTGTGTCCAGTTCAAGTCGCCTCATTATAGGAAGGATGTGGATCCTTTGGAGGGGGTGCAGAGGAGATTTACCAGGATGCTGCCTGGACTGGAGGGCATGTCTTATGAAGAAAGATTGAGGGAGCTAGGGCTTTTCTCACTGGAGAGAAGGAAGAGAGGTGACTTGATAGAGGTGTACAAGGTGATGAGAGGCATGGATAGAGTGGATAGCCAGAGACTTTTCCTCAGGGCGGAAATGGCTGCACGAGGAGACATAATTTTAAGGTGATTGGAGGAAGGTATGGGGGAGATGTCAGAGGTCAGTTCTTTACACAGAGAGTGGTGGGTGCGGGGAATGCACAGGAAGCGGAGGTGGTGGAGTCAGAGTTATTAGGGACACTTAAGCGACTCTTGGACAGGCACATGGACAGCAGTAAATTGAAGGGGTGTAGGTTAGGTTAGGTTGACCTTAGATTAGGATAAGTGGTCGGCACAGCATCATGGGCCGAAGTGCCTGTACTGCGTACTGTTCTATGTTCTATATCCTTCATAGGGGTTAAAATGTATGGACAAGCTTGTCCATAGAACCCATAGAATCCCTACATAAGACCATGAGACCATAAGATAAGGAGCAGAATAGGCCACTCGGCCCATCGAGTCTGCTCCGCCATTCAATCGTGGCTGATATTTTTCAAATACCCATTCTCCTGCCTTCTCCCCATAACCCTTGATCCCCTTATTGATCAAGAACCTGTCTATCTCTGCCTTCAAGGTGTAGCGCACAATGACTTACGAGAGAGACGAATAGAGATGAAGTCGATGAGGCTTTATTAAGCGTGACTTGTTCCCCGCAGTTCAGCAACAGACTGGAGCTGCGGGGAGAAGCCCAGGTTCTTATACTCCGCCTTCAGGGCTGAGCTAGGGATCAACAGCCAACCAGGACCCGGGATCTGTCAGCCAATAGCATCACGGCTTCACAGTCCCACATGACCCCTAATGCATACTACCACACAAGGCACTCAGTGATTTGGCCTCCACAACGTTCTGCGGCAAAGAGTTCCACAGATTCACCACCATCTGGCTGAAGAAGGGTGCAAAAGGAGGCCATTCAACTCTATACCAACCTTCTGAAAGAGCACCCTACCTCGGTCCACTCCCCCACCCTATCCCAATAATCCCACCTAACCTGCACATCTTTGGACTGTGGAAGGAAACAAGAGCACCTGGAGAAAACCCCACACAAACATGGGAGGAAGGTACAAACTTCACTTCCTTCCTGTTGCTTCCTCTTGTGCACTACCTTCTCCTGCAAGAACGAGGCAAGTGCGTCATTGAGTGTGGTGCTTTATGTTTGCATGATGTGGTTGTCACAGTTGAATAGCTGCCAGTGTGTGCATGCTGTGAATTGCAGGTGTGAGGTATGTGTGTGTGAGGGTGAGGTAGAGTGTATGAATTGAAGCTGGAGTAGCATTTGATGGAGATTGTTGGTAGGTGGGCAATAGGAGTGTATTAAATTTAGCAGTGAATGAGGCTAATAATACGACTGGTAGGATATACCATGTGAAGATGAGCTCACTCAGTTTGCCAATTCATGTCAGACCATTAAACCTCCTCCTGCAGTTCTCCTGGAGCAATACTCCTGGCATTGACCTCTGCCACTGCTGCTTTCCAATGCATTTTGAGGATATGATTGGAGGGTTTCCTGACCCTCACACAGTAGATGTGGAATATCTTTCCTTCCCTGCACCTCTCACACAAAGACTTCCAGGCATGGTCAGAAAACTGTGATGCTCTCTCGTTCTTCAAATTATCAAAACACTTCTCAAAATGTCCAAAATTTCCTGCAGCCACAAGCATTGCCCCTTTAAGAAGTGCCTTGAAGTGCAGTTAACCAATCAGGGCCACTGACTGCACACAGCCAATGCCGAGCACAGCTAGTGTTGACTGCGGCAGAAATCATTTAAAACACAAATTGACCAGGCCTGGGTTCGTCATGCACTGTGACTCACATGCCCATTTTGAAAGCTCCAGTTTAATCCTTAATATGTTGGGGATGGGACAAATACAGTCCAAGCACCCTCTAAACATCATACCAAAGTGTTATCCAAATTAAGAGCATGATTTTTCGAGATATTTCTAAGTGTCATTTTGGGCACGATTGGCCGTGTGTCTCTTGACGGCCGTGTTGGCGAGATCGGGACCCAGATTTAACGGAACTTAGTGCCGGGAAAGTGGCTGTCTTGCCGTCCGATTGGCCAGACTCCCGCTTCAGCGTCTCGCCACTAACAAGGAGGAGCTGCTTTTAAACACTTTCTCACCACTGACTCCAGTCAGCACACAAGCATGACAGCGCACAGATAAGCATGGCAACGCGCATATCTGCTTCTTGCTTTGGGGATGCCGACAGTCTTCTCGACGCTGTGAATGTGAGATGGGGCATTGTGTTCCCCCAAGGGGGTCGGAGGGCCAGCAGTGGGGTCAACAATACTGCCTGGGCGGCAGTGGCAGTGGCTGTCAGATCGGACAGCATGACCAGGAGGATCAGTCTCCAATGTTGGAAGAAGACCAACGACTTCCACCCAGCTACAAAGGTAGGTTACCACCTCTCTCTTGGCATCAGTTCCGTCTGCCACCCCTCAAAATCCCAAACCAATCCCCCCACCCAAATCACTGACTGACACCTCGCGCCGTCCCCACATCCGATCTTCGTGCTTGTTCCCCAGCACCCCTGGCACCCACCAGCACAATCCCTTTGTCCAGGTGCCCACACATGTCACCTGCTAAAGACCCCCCGATCCATCAAGCGCCCAGCTCACAAAGCCCTCTCTTTGTCCCCGCAGGAGAAGATGGCTCATAATGAGTGGGAAAGGACCAGATGCGGGGCAGAATACCAGAGATCTGAGTCCTCATCCCCTGGAGATGTCCGAGGAGAGCAGTCACCAACAGCGAAGTTGGCATGTACCACAGAGGTGAGGATCCACTGCCCCTTCACCCAGATGACCTGTCTCAAGTGAATTGTTTATGTCAGACAAAATGATCCTTCCCTCTCATTGACCACTTGTCCACTGCCTCGCAGGGTCTTCATCTAATGAAGCTGGGCCACCCGGAGTCATTCCCCCCCACCGCCAGCCAAGAGAACACCTCGGAGGAGAGCTCCAAGGAGACCACCATTGAGGCGTCAACGTTATCACCACCACTCCCCACCAACACAGAGAGACATATCTCTTTGGGCGACATTAGTGGACAGGCTTCTGAGGCACAGTCTGTTGAGCACCACACAGTTCCTGATGCACATCAGGTGGAGGTAGGAGCATCCAAGGAGGTTGACAGTCGGAGGTCTGCTGGATCCCAGGACCCAGCTAGCTCCCAGTCAGATGCTGAGCCTCTGGACAAGGTTATCCCAGAGCTTGTGCAAATGCCAAAATTGGCCATGAGATTCAGGAGGGGATGCAAGTGATATTCCAGCAAGTGCATAACCGATTGGAGGAGTCCCAAAGGCTACCAGCGCATGAGATGACTCCGACAATGCGTGGCACTGAGGCCGACACTGCTGGGATGACGACCGCAGCGGAAAGGTTGCAGCAGGAGGTCAGCGTCTTGAGTGGTGGTGCCCAAGGCATGGCTCAGTCGGAGTGACTATGGCTGAGGGCCTCGCCATCATGTCCCAGTCCCTGAGGGACTTGTCCCAGACGCAGGTGGACATTGACAATGCACTGCAGAGTATGGCCCAGTCACTGAGGACCATCACTGATGGCATTGACATGATGGCACAGACAACGGGGAGGAACCAGGACTGGCAGAGCCAGATGATACAGAGGACTCTGAGGCTCACACCAGCTGTCCCTCTATCCCATGGAGACCCCAGAGCCCTATGGGCACCGTCAGGGAGGGAGAGGAGCTGGAGGCCAAATCTGGGCCTGCCACCATGCTTTCCAGTTCTTCCGGATCCACCCTCCTGACACCGGCGCCTCTCAAGTGCAGCGGGCAGACGTGTGGCACGGTGAAGCCAGTAACACCAGTAACAATAGCCTTCACCTGTGAAGCTAGAGGGCTGCTCATATCAAAAGCAGTTAAAGTGACCTTCAGCGTACAACCAAGAGCAGGGCCCTGTCCTGGAGGTTTTTGGTAGGACAGACAGGCTGCAGTTGTAGTTGCTCCTATTATCAGTATCCACAATATTTAAAGATGACTTGAATGCCTGATGGGTGAAAAGCCCCTCACGGCACCACCCTCCTCCCCTCCCCATCCGAAGCCCAGGGTGTCGTGTTGGGTGTTCCGATATACAAACAAACCAACACGGTTGTAGATGGTACAACTCTGTTTTATTGTTCTGTACAATAACAACTGTTAACTTCTGGCTGTGGTTCGTACTTCATCAGCTAACCTGTGGACGCAGCCCTATCACTATTTTAGTGAGGCACTCAGCACATGGTCTATGTCTGAGTGGCACGCTGTGAGCTCTGTGTTCTGAGCTATCTCCTGGTGGAATGAGAGGGAACTGTGGTGTTCCCTGTTTTATAGTGCATGTGCTCTCACTGGTGATTGGCTGTGATGTTGCCTGTGCGTTGATTGGTCCGTCGACCTGTCCATCAGTGTGTGTGTGTGATTGCACCATGATATGTTAATATGGATATCATGACATCCCCCCTTTTCACAAGAATATGTGCCTACATGGTAATAAATATTGGTGTGTACTGAGTGCATCTGAGTATGTGTGTGCAATATTTACAACATGTACATGAGGCTAACCTATATACATAGGAAGGTGTCAGGTGCAACATCGCAACGAGGTTGTACCACAAACAAAACAAGTGCAATCATCAAATATCGAAAGAGAACTCCTGGAACCACGAAAAGAGAAACTCGTTAACATTGTTGCACAACAATTTGGTGAGTCCAATGTGCAAACAGGCTCACAAGTCCAGTCTAGTAGGTGGGCGACGAATTTGGGTTGACCGCCTCAAGGGTGGGTCAGGATCCACCGGCTGAGGAATGGGCCTGGCCACGGGCGAGAGAGGAGTAGGCAGAGTGGCAGGAAGCTCCACAAAGTCGACATCAGGGACAACAGGAGGGCGTGGCACCGGTGCATGATCACGTAGCGAGCGTGGAAGCCCGCCGATTACGCCGGCGAATGGAGCCATCAGGCATGCGAACCAGGAACGAGCGGGGAGCCACGCGGCGGAGAACCTCGGCAGTTGCCGACCAGCCACCCTCTGGTAGGTATATGCGGACGTTGTCTCCAGGCACCAGGACAGGAAGATTATGTGCCACCTTCTGCTAAGCACACTGCTGTCATATCCTTTGCAGTACTGGAGCATGGTCGGGTTTAGGAACATGAATGGACGGCACAGTGGTCCTGAGTTCGCGACCCATCAACAGCTGGGCTGGTGAGAGGCCTGTGGACAGTGGGACCAAGCGATAGGCCAGCAGGGCTAAACAGAAGTCAGATCCGGCATCAGCAGCCTTGCAGAGGAGCCGCTTCACGATATGGACGCCCTTTTCCGCCTTGCCATTTGACTGGGGATGCAGAGGGCTGGACGTCATGTGTGTGAAGCCATATGAAGCAGCAAAAGAAGACCATTCTTGGCTTGCAAAACAGGGCCCATTGTCCGACATGACGGTAAGCGGAATGCCATGGCGAGCGAAGGTTTCTTTACATGCTCTGATTACAGCTGATGATGTCAAGTCGTGCAGGCGCATGACCTCCGGATAATTTGAAAAATAGTCAATTATAATGACGTAATCCCTGCCGAGCGCATGAAAAAGGTCCACACCCACCTTTGCCCAGGGGGACGTGACCAACTCATGGGGCTGAAGGGTCTCAGGGGGTTGTGCCGGCTGAAACCTTTGGCAGGTGGGGCAGTTGAGCACCATGTTGGCAATGTCGTCGCTGATGCCCGGCCAGTACACAGCTTCACGGGCCCTCCGCCTGCACTTTTCAACCCACGAGATGGCCTTCGTGCAATTGTTCAAGGACAAGCCGGTGCATGCTGTGTGGGATCACAATCCGGTCCAACTTCAGGAGGACACCATCAATGACGGCCAATGTCCCGGACATTGTAGAATTGTGGGCACTGCCCCTTGAGCCACCCTTCCGTCGTGTGGAGCATGACACGTTGTAGAAGGGGGTCAGCCGCAGCCTCACGGCGAATATGGGCCAGACTTGCATCAGTAGCTGGCAGATTGGTCGATGTGAAGGCTACATGTACGTCAACCTGACAGACGAGCCCCCCCCGATTCAGGCGGTGTGCTCACTGCTCTGGACAGGGCATCCGCGATGATGAGGTCCTTTCCTGGCGTGCAGACCAGTTGGAGGTCGTACCTCCGGAGCTTGAGCAGAATGCGCTGGAGGCGAGGGGTCATCTCATTTAGGTCCTTTTGTATGATGCCGACCAGGGGGCGAAGGTCGGTTTCTACGGTGAACTGAGGAAGACCATACACATAGTCATGGAATTTATCTATGCCGGTTAACAAACCCAGGCACTCCTTCTCAATCTGCGCATAATGCTGTTCTGTGGGGGTCATGGCCCGCGAGGCATAGGCGACCGGGGCCCATGATGCAGTGTCGTCCCGTTGCAGGACTCCCGCCCCAATGCCGGACTGGCTGGCATCAGTCGAGATCTTTGTATTTCGAGTAGTGTCGAAGGACGCCAATACCGGGGCGGTGGTGAGCTTGATCTTGAGCTCCTCCCATTGCTTTGTGCGAGCAGCCACTTGAACTCCATAGTCTTCTTCACCAGGTGGCGAAGAGCCGTTGTGTGGGAGGCAAGGTTGGGAATAAACTTCCCCAGGAAGTTGACCATGCCGAGAAAGCGTAGCACTGCCTTCTTGTCTGCCGGCTGCGGCATGGCTGCAATACCTGCCACTTTGTCGGCATCCGGACGCACCCCTGACCGGGATATGTGGTCCCCCAGAAACTTTAGCTCAGTTTGGCCAAAAGAACACTTGGCTCGGTTGAGGCGCAGGCCGTGTTCTCGTATCCGAGAAAGACGCGCTGGAGACGACTGATGTGCTCCTGTGGTGTGGTGGACCAGATGATGACATCGTCAACATAGACGCGCACCCCTTCGATGCCCTCCATCACCTGTTCCATGATTCGATGAAACACCTCGGATGCCGAGATGATGCCAAACGGCATCCTATTGTAGCAGTATCTGCCAAAGGGAGTGTTGAAAGTACACAGCTTCCTGCTGGACTGATCCAGTTGAATCTGCCAAAAACCCTTTGAGGCATCAAGCTTGGTAAAAATTTTAGCCCGAGCCATTTCGCTCGTGATCTCTTCCCGTTTGGGTATGGGGTAGTGTTCCCTCATGATGTTATTGTTCAGGTCTTTCGGGTCGATGCAGATCCGGAGTTCGCCAGAGGGCTGTTTTATGCACACCATGGAGCTGACCCATGGAGTAGGCTCCGTGACCCGGGAAAGCACTCCTTGGTCTTGGAGATCCTGCAGCTGCTGCTTGAGGCGGTCCTTGAGTGGTGCTGGGACTCTACGAGGTGCGTGAATGACCAGGGTGGCGTCCGGTTTGAGCCGTATTCTGTAAGTGTAGGGCAGTGTGCCCATGCCCTTGAAAACCTCCTGGTTGTGGGCGAGGAGCGAGTGGAGCTGTGCCCTAAAGTCTGCATCCGGGAAATCGGACGTGCCTTCTGGAGACAGAGTGTGTACCCGCTTCCCGGTCATCGGTATCACCGGTCTGTACGTCGTCAGGGTATGACTTGGTGTATGGAGGCTGAATGGCCCGCACGTCCCTGCGAGGCTGGCGGAATTGCGGAGCGTTGGCAGGTTGAACTGCTCGACAGCAAGCAGCGTAGTGGCCCATCTTGCCACAGCGGAGGCATTGTCGAGTTTTGGCTGGACATTGCCGCTTTAAGTGTGCGGATCCACAGCTGCCGCACGTTGTGACATCATGGCGTTCATTGCGCCACCGTGCATGCCCAGTTCGGTCCTGCGTAGAGCACACCTGCGCGTCACATCCCTCTGCGTCGACGTCTCTTTTGGCGCGTACAAGCGCGGGAGGCCTCGGAAAGCACGCAAAATGGCTGCCATCGTCCGGGCCGCGGGCCGGGAGGAACTCGATCGACTGGACCCGCTCGGCCTCGTAGGATCCCTGCCGTGCCGATTCGGCCGCCTGGAATTGGGAGTACCGGCTGGTCGCGTTTTCGTGGAGGATGCAGGTTTCGATGGCGGTGGCTAGGATGCGGCTCTTTATTTTGAGGAGCTGCTGACGTAGGGTGCCTGAGGTGACCCCAAAAACTATCTGGCCCCGAATCATGGAATCGGAGGTGGCCTCATAGCCGCAGGACTGCGGGAGGATACGGAGGTGTGTTAAAAAAGATTGAAAAGGCTTATCCTTACCCTGCAGGCGCTGCTGGAAGAGGTACCTCTCGAAGCTCTCATTCACTTTGACGCTGAAGTGTTGCTCGAGTTTTAGAAGGACCGTCTTGTACTTCGTCTTGTCCTCGCCTTACGCGAATGCCATGAAGTTGTAGATGTGGATGGCGTGTTGCCCAGCCATGGAGAGGAGGAGGGCGATCTTCCTGGTGTCCGATGCATTCTCCCTGTCTGTGGCTTCTAGGAACAGCTGGAAGCGCTGTTTAAACAGCTTCCAGTTGACGGCGACATTTCCAGCGATTTGGAGCGGCTGCGGCAGGCTGATGGTGTCCATGGTGCAGGATCGCGGATCTCTGAAGATGTGCAGGTAGGTCTCACAGTTGCTGGGGAGTTTCCAATCCTGGTATCATGTCGTGTTGTGTGTTCCGATATACAAACAAACCAACACGGTTGTAGATGGTACAACTCTGTTTTATTATTCTGTATAATAACAACTGTTAACTTCTGGCTGTGGTTCGTACTTCACCAGTTATGCTGTGGACTCAGCCCTAGCACTATCTTAGAGAGGCACTCAGCACATGGTGTATGTCTGAGTGGCACGCTGTGAGCTCTGTGCTCTGAGCTATCTCTTGGTGGAATGAACGGGAACTGTGGTGTTCCCTGTTTTATAGTGCGTGTGCTCTCACTGGTGATTGGCTGTGATGTTGTGTGTGTGTTGATTGGTCCGTCGACCTGTCCATCAGTGTGTGTGATTGCACCATGATATGTTAATATGGATATCATGACACAGGGGTGACCCCCAACCTGAAATGCTTCAACTCCCTGACAAGGCCCAACCCCCCCTAAGAGGTCCCCCCCCCGCCCCCCCCCCCCCCCCCCCCACCCCACCCCCCTCCCGAGCACTGGGGTAGCAGCTCCAGTGCCCTTGAGCTGCCTGCCGGAAAATGGAAATGGCTACTCAGTTGCCGTTGCACCAGCTTCATGATTTTTAAAAGGGGTACTGAATGACACCCACGTGATTTCTCGCTGGGGAGTCCATTAATTCCTGGGAGGTTGTTGCATTCGACTTTAATCTTGCTATTGAGATGGAAATTAAAAGTTAGGGTTAATGATATGTTCGCCATATTTGGGCGCGATCCGGAACTCATCATCAAGTTCGGGCCGGTTAGATAGCAAGCTGATTCGCGCCCGACGCAAATCTCGATTTTGGCTTTTCCCGCTATTTAACCAGCGCGCCCAGATCCACACCTGCCACAACGCGGTGGTTAGATTGCACCCTACATCGTCAACAGTAGATTTCCAACTTGCTGTCCATGTAGAACTGCTGTTGTGCACCAGTCGGCTGTGACAAAAACCAGTCCGATTTTCATTTACATATATTCAATGGAATGTGTTCGACACCAGATCAACAAGCTGGAAAAGCGAGTCAAATCCTGACCTGCTCGTTCTGAGCCACACAACCTTCAAACTCCGAGGAGAGTCTGCAACTAGCTGAGCCAAACTGACAATTTAAAACATCAGAGATTGCTGCACGGGATGTTATCTAAGCAACATTGGCCGAAGGCTTTCCTCTCTCCTGTCTAAAAAGAGGAATGCTCGCCTGCTCAATTTAAAAGGATAAACTCCCATTAAGATAGTGGAGAGAGCAACTTAATACAAGGTTGTTAATTATTCATGTGATGGCATCACTGACAGGCAGGGATCTACTGCCGATTACTGAAATCTAATCCCAACTAAAACGCAGGAAAAAAATAATTTGTCTATTTTGCTTTCAGATTTCTCCAATTTGTAAACGGGAGGTGAACAAGATTGATCAGCTCCCCAGAACAGTCGGTAGGAATGCTAATAGTACCAATAGTGGAATTGGGATTGTTGCTTTTCCGGTGGAAGAGAATAGTAGAGGGAGAAGAATTGTGTTTGTAGCAAAGGAGGAATTAATGTATAATAGCAGGTGGGTGAATGACAGTATAATCATGGTTATTTGTAATAATATGTAGATAGAAGAAATGTGCCTGCTAGTGGGAGGACTGACAGTGTACAATAACTGAGAAACTGCAGTAGTGGGTAGGGAATGGTTGTGTGTAATTGGTGACTGGTTGTCAAGACTAGCCGGAATGGGGAATGGTGTAAGTGATAGTTGTATCTGAACCTTTTATGTGCAATGTCGTTCTCGAAGTCCTTTGGATGGACGATTTTTCCTGGCAGGTCATTATCAAATGGAGGGGACCAGCATATCTCTGTGTTTGCAGACTATCCAGTTCATTGCACATCAGTTAGCCATGACACAATGGGAGGTTATTGTCGAGGTGAATATTTTTCACATTCAGTGTCAAAGTGCCAGCACTACTGTGGAATTCTGATTAATGGGCTTTAAAGACAGCTGAGCTCCATCCCGAAGACCTGGGGTTATATTAAATACATTTGAGTCCCATTGATCCACAAGAATCTATTCAGTGCTTGTTGTAGTCAGCCGCAGTCTCCAATCACAGTTAAGTTGATCGATGTCTCAACTGAGCACCATTTCTACATTGACTATTAACCCTTGGAGCAGGTGTTATAACGGTTTCTAATCCTCAATGCTTCCTCATCCTCCTCTGGCATGCGAGCTCAATCCTGAGTGTGAAACCCCTGAGTTTGAGTCAAAATATCTTCAGCAAACTCACATGAGTGAGGGAGATTAGAAGGCTTGCTGATAATGTTTCATTTTTCAGCAATGTTATAGGAACATTTAGTACCAGCAAAGACAATTAAGCTATAGTCCAACCCTATCTCTTGCAGCCAACATGGTTAAAGCTTCCACTTCTGACCACTGCAGCGCATATTGACCAGCATCCCTTGAGGCGGGACTTCCTACTGAGTGAAGAGTGGAAGTCCTGCTTGCAGCCACCTCATGCTCATTTGAATGTTAAATGGCTGCATGGTACTCAAAGTTGTTGCGGATGTGTTCCCTGGTAACTGTTTGGATGGTGGAAAGGGAACCTCCACCGTCAAAAAAATTCAGGAAAGAGAATAGAAAAGAGCAGGGTTCGCCCCGTCCTGAGTGCTTGCAGGCACCCCTTATGGGAATGTGTGCGAGTGGACAGATAGGTTTTGAGGGGGAAACCCAATTGCAGCATGATTATGTTGAACCATGATGCCTATTAATTAACAGCCCACTCCTGTTCATCACCTAGATCACTTGAAGACTAGCCATTGAGTGAAGTACCAGAGGGCACGTGTACGGAGAACAACAGCTCAGCATTTGTTAGTATCTTAGAGGAGGGGAGAATATTTGAGGGGGAGAAATGAACATTTAGCTGTGGATCTCACTTCCTGTTTGCAATTCATTGTATGGTCCTGACCTTCCCTTTTGTTCCACCTTATCCACATCTCTTTATCAACAGCATGAAATCCATCACGTTCAATTCTGAAGAAGAGTCATTTTGGACTTGAAACATTAACTCTGTTTCTCTCTCCACAGATGCTGCCAGACCTGTTGAGATTTTCCAGCACCTTCTGGGCACGATCGACCGACCTCATCGTGCTTGACCCGGTGACACGGCGAGGCCATTAAAGCCTCTCGTGAGATTTGCAACGCTCAGAACGTCTTGCAAGATCTAATGAGATGTCGCAATCTGGATCCCACCCTCAACGAGTGGGGTCCAGATTTACATATTTAAATGAGCAGTTGGCTCACTTACATATGTATGCGCCGTATTCTCCCAAGGCCTGCGAACTAACACCCACGCCTGGGAGATCTCGTTATGGCGCCATTCAAGCACTGGTCCATACAAACATGGACCAGGTGTAATGCATCTAAGGAGGGCTTCCAGGTCATCAGAGGCCCCCAGGTGGTAGAGCTCTTGGCAGGGACCTACCCTGGCACTTTCGCTGGTACCCTAATATGCCTGTTGCCCCCTGGGCACCTTGGCAGTGCCCAGTTTCCCATGCCAGGGATCAGCCTTGGGGAGCCTTACCCTTATGAGGAGAGGGGGCTCGAGGATCCCCAAACAAGTAATTTGGAGCATTGGGGAATCCGGAACCGCGATGGGGGGGGGGGGGGGGGGGGGGGGGGTCAAAAGATTAGGGTGGCATTTAAAAAGCTTGTCAGTGTAGGAAACAAAGGTAAATGGGGCCACAGTGGGGTGTTCCTCGCCGATGCCCAAAAAAATACAGAGACCCATTTGGTAGTGGGGTCATTCTTAGTGCAGCAGATGCTGTGAAACACCCCGCTATTCATTCCCAAAACGGGACACATTTTTTCCCATTAAATCGTGCCGTCTGTTTCATTTCAGCAACTGCAGTATTTTACTTTTATATTAATATTTTTAAAAATCAGTGTGGATGAAAGTTATATTTCTGCACAATACAACAATGACTAAAGTGACGACACAAGCTTGGATTTTGTCTGACAAGACATTATTTGCTAATAAAGGTAAGGAAAAGTCGCCATAGTCCCAGATGACTAATGGCTGCTTCCCATTTTGAGGGGGGAGAGCTGACTGATGGTGGTTTGATCTGAGGATCACCACATCTCAGGTGAGGGGCAAGGTTGAGAAGGTTGGGAAGGCAGGCCTTCATGAATTACCTTGCTAATGACAGTCAAGTGATATAACTATCCATCCACAATAGTGACTTGTAAATACTTCAATACATGGCAATGAGTTATTTAGCCCTTCAGCTTTTGAACGTGATGTCTGGAAGTTTCGAGCAAGAAAAGAAAACATCAGGAAGGAAGCGGGTTGGGGGATGTTGGGGGACGAAGGAGAGATTTGGGAACTCCAAATCTCGAGAAATGCCTTACCTGATGTACCAGGTTCCCATTGGTGGTGTGGCTGATTCTATATTCAGAACTGCTGGATGGTCTCATTCTTTAAGTAATGCTTTTTAATATGGAAAGCGAGATCCTACAATGTACACACGACTCTGGCTTTTGATTTAAAACAGCACTGCGTAGACCCTGCTCTGTGAATGTACTTCAAAATTTAATTTATTTATTATCCTTTCATGGGGTGTGGATGTTGGCTGGATGGGCCAGTATAGTCTGCCCATCCCCAACTACCCTTGGAACTGAGTGCATTTCAGAAGGCAGATTTTGTTTTCCCAGTCAACCACATTGCTGTTTATTCTGGAATCACATGTAGACCAGACCAGATAAGGATGGCAGATTTGCTTCCCTAAAGGACATCGGCGAACCAGATGGGTCTTTCCAACAATTGGATTTTAATAATAATAAACTTTTATTGTCACAAGTATGAAGTTACTGTGAAAATCCCCTCATCGCCACATTCCGGCACCTGTTCGGGTAAGCTTGTATGTTTGTTCATTGTCACGTGTACCAAGGTACAGTGAAAAGTATTTTTCTGCGAGCAGCTCAACAGATCATGAAGTACCCGAAAGGAAAAGGAAATAAAAGAAAATTCATAATAGGGCAACACAAGGTGCAAATGTAACTACATAACACTGGCATCGGGTGACGCAGACAGGTGTGTAGTGTTAATGAGGTATGTCCATAAGAGGGTCGTTTAGGAGTCTGGTAACAGCGAGGATGAAGCTGTTTTTGAGTCTGTTCGTGCGTGTTCTGAGAATTTTGTATCTCCTGCCCGATGGAAGAAGTTGGAAGAGTGAGTAAGCTGGCTGGGAGGGGTCTTTGATTATGCTGCCCGCTTTCCCCAGGCAGCGGGAGGTGTAGATGGAGCCAATGGATGGGAGGCAGGTTCGTGTGATGGACTGGGCGGTGTTCACGACTCTACTTTGCATTCCACATTTTTATTGAATTCAAATTTCAATAGCTGCCATGGTGGGGGTTGAACCCAGGTCCCCAGAGCATTACCCTGGGTCTCAGAATTACTAATCCAGTGACAATAGACCTATGCCACCACTTACAGCCCAGTTAAAGTGGGTCATTTATAATTCATTTCCTTGGGCCCAAGGGACTGTTGCTCTTGGCCTCACAAAAGTTCAAAGTGACCGGATTCTCACCCCTCCCAAGGACAAACTCCTCCATTCCCAGCCCCCACCTGCAGGCCAATTGGAAAACCTGATAATATAAGAAGATAAGAACCAGGAGTAGGCCATCTGGTCCTTCGAGCCTGCTCCGCCATTCAATGAGATCATGGCTGATCTATGGGTGCCCAAAGCTACCTCGGGTGTCTTATTTCCTGTATCAGTCCTCCTCCCACTGACATACGTTAATGAGGCCTGACGTCAAAATGGAACACACCTCTTGTTGGCCCTATTAAGAAAACCATATTCTGGGGGAATCAACCTCCATAAATCTGATTTTTCTTGTGTGTAACTGCCTGTCTGCCACGTGTACTGAGGTACAGAGAAAAGCATTGTTCTGAAGGAGCTGGTCTAGCACAGGGCTAAATCGCTGGCTTTTAAAGCAGACCAAGGCAGGCCAGCAGCACGGTTCAATTCTCGTACCAGCCTCCCTGAACAGGCACCGGAATGTGGCGACTAGGGGCTTTTCACAGTAACTTCATTTGAAGCCTACTTATGACAATAAGCGATTTTCATTTCATTTTCAGTCCAGACAGATCATTCCATACATGAAAAGCATAGGAAATATGATAAATACATAGACATAGACATCGGGTGAATCATACTGAATGTAGTACTACTCAGTAGAGAAGATGCGTGGAGAGATCAGTTCAGTCCATAAGAGGGTCATTCAGCAGTCTGGTAACAGTGGGGAAGAAGCGGTTTTTGAATCTGTTAGTGCGTGTTCCCAGACTTTTGTATCTCCTGCCCGATGGAAGAAGTTGGAAGAGAGAATAACCCGGGTGGGAGGTGTCTTTGATTATGCTGCCCGCTTTCCCAAGGTAGCGGAAAGTGTAGATGGAGTCAATGGATGGGAGGGTTTGTGTGATGGACTGACCGGTCTCTGTAGCTTCTTATGGTTTTGTTCTGAGCATTTGACATACAAGTTGTGATGCAGCCAGATAGGATGTTTTCTATGGTGCATCTGTAAAAAGTGGTAAGAGTCAATTTGGACAAGCCAAATTTCCTTAGTTTCCTGAGGAAATATAGGCGCTGTTGTGCTTTCTTGATTGTAGCATTGACGTAGGTGGACCAGGACAGATTGTTGATGATGGGCACAGCTAGGAATTTGAAGCTGTCAAGCATCTCCACCTCGGCACCATTGATGAAGCCAGGGATGAGTACGGTACTTCACTTCCTGAAGTTAATGGTCAGTTCTTTAATTTTGCTAACGTTGAGGGAGAGATTGTTGTTGTTACACCATGCCACTAGGTGCTCTATCTGCTTCCTGTACTCTGACTCATCGTTGTTTGAGATCCGACCCACTACGGTCATGTCATCAGCAAACTTGTAGGTGGAGTTGGAGCCAAATTGTGCCACACAGTCGTGTGTGCATAGGGAGTATAGTAGAGGGCTAAGTACGCAGCCTTGCGTGGCACCGGTATTGAGGACTATCGTTGAGGAGGTGTTGTTGTTTAACCTTACTGATTGTAGTCTAAGGGTCAGGAAGGCGAGGGTCCAGTTGCAGAGAGAGGAGCTATGTCCTGTTTTGGAGTTTTGATATGAGCTTGGCTGGGACTATGGCGTTTTTGCTCGGGACACATTTTTACCAACCGATCATCCTTCAGGACCCATGCTCACCGATATTCACGGCCCATGCCCATCAACCTTTGCGACCTACCATTTTTGCTTACCTTTAATGTGACACATGAGCCTGCTTGGCCCTCATGATCTCACCTGCTTTGTCATTCACTGTTGCATTTCTGCTAAGGACTTCTGCTGATGATTTCAGTTCTCACTGCATCTGTTGAAAAAAATCAAGAGGTTTGTCCTCGAACCCGCCTGCTTTGTCTTCAGGTGCCTTTGAAGTTTTGAGGGTTTTAATCTTTAATTTGCCAGTACCTCCCTGCATAAAACACACATGAGCTTTGCATCCTGATTTGCATTGGCACAATTAATAAACCCATACCTCAAGAAATCATCTTTATACTATTTTGTTCCTGATTTCAGCCTCTTTTCAATGGATTGTTCACCAGAGGCCTTTGTGCCTACACCAGCACTGCTGGGCAGCTACAGAATGGTGCAATCACTCTCCTGCCCAAAGCATGTGACGTCAGTGAACGGGGCGTGTAACAGCCCCCTACCACCACTTCTGGAGAGAAGACTCCATTGATTTTTTAAAAGAATCTGCTCCTGGGTCTGCGCACTGCTGAGGGGGCACGCATGGTGGGACAGCCGGCATTCTGAAAACCAGTCATGCCGTCATTTTTAAAAGCCAGTCGCAGCTGTTGGGCAATTCTTCTCGTGACTGATGACCCCAGTGACCCACTCACGGGTCGCGACCCTGGGTTTGCAAATTAATGGTCTAGTCATTATCTTGTGGGCCTTGTTAGGCACAAAATAACTGCTGCAACCTATGCAAATTCATCCTGAAGCCAGCTGGTGAAGTAATAAACCAGAGGCCAATCTTTTACCCAGTACTGGATCTGGATTTATTATATAGAGTACAATGTTATAAATGCCTGCCTCCTCCTCAACCAATACTCAGGGCGCAATTCTCCCATCGGGAGACTAAGTCCCGACGCCGGAGTGAAAACCGGAGTGTTTCACTCCGGCGTCGGAGGCCATTCCCAGCCCCCTATTCTCCTGCCCCCGGGGGGCTAGGAGCGGAGCCGCGTCATTTATGCGCGCCGGGCCTTGGCACCGCGTAAAAGCGGCGCCGCGTAAATGACGTCACCCGCGCATGAGCAGGTTGGCCGGTGCCAACCCGCGCATGCGCGGTTGCCGTCCTCCCTGCGGCCACCCCGCAAGAAGATGTCGGATGGATCTTGCGGGGCAGCGGAGGAAAGGAGGTCCTCCTTCAGAGGACCGATCGTGGGCCATACCCCTTTTGAGCCCCCCCCCCCCAGTGCAGGAACCCCCCTTGCCCCCCCCACAGGCCGCCCACTCAGCGTTCCCACGCTGTTTCCGCTGGCAGCGACCAGGTGTGGATGGCGCCGGCGGGAACCTGTCGTGTTGGGCAGGCCGCTCAGCCCATCCGGGCTGGAGAATCGCCGCTCGCCCATTACCAACGGCAAGCGGCGATTCTCCCAGCGGCCAGCCGTGATTCGTGCCGCGCCGGTTTGGGGGGGTGGGAGAATCGCGTGTGGGCATCGGGGCGTCGTGGCGGGACTCGCGCGGCGCCCGGGCGATTCTTCCACCCGGCGTGGGGGGGAGAATTCTGCCCCCTGTGTTCCAGAAGTCTGTCCTTAGACCTCTTTTTGAACTTGTGCTTAACGTACTTAATCAATGTCCTTCAGTTATATCTCCTTAACCTTAACAATACAATTAACAGTCTCTACTTTACAACAGTGACAATACTTCCAAGGTATCTAATTATCTGTGAAGCTTTTTGAGACATCTTAACGTTCTGAAAGCTACAGTATTAATGCAAGTCTTTCTTTCCCCCCCCCCAGAACATTGGTTTGCAGACACTTGTAAATGTGCCAGATAATGGCTGATCAATACTGTGACCCTAATAGAGACCAATTAGCTGTGTGACATCAAAGGCAATAGTAATTTAGTTTATTACTTTATGACATCACTCCCTGGTTAATGCCTCAGCCAGTTCCTGTCCAGCCACACTCTTACGATATCCAGCAAATATATGAAGATTGCTGAACCTAAATTAATTTGAGCTTCATACTTCTTTCTCTCGAGCAATTTTCATGTTTACTATGGGCTATACTGTTTATTTATTCAAGCTTTATCAATTTATTGCACACATAAAAACTTAATTTATCATCAAAAAGAAAACTCTGAAAGGGAAATGGTAAAAGCAAAGCCTCCAACACATGTGTCTGAGAATTGTCATGGCAACCGGTCAAACCTCAGCAAGCTCTGAAAAGGTTAAGTTGAGAACTCAGCTCACTTCAGTGGCAGTGCCATTGTTCACAATAAATCACATCTCTGCTCAGTTATTTGATTACATTTGGTTAGTGGGCGGAGTGTTAAAACTGGCCTTGGTGTTCCTCAAATGGAAGTAAAAAGCAATTAGGCCAAGTTCTTGCACCTATTGAGCGAGAAAAATAAAGTTATGCATGTGAATGAGTGAGAGTAATGACATGATCAGTTCTCACATGTAGCATGTAAATGGCACCGCAGTCACAGAGGACCACAGACTGCCCTCCCCTTTGAGTAAGAGAATCAATGTTACGCTCTTATTTAAAAAGGAAGGGAGGCAGAATGTGGGAAATTACAGACCAGTTAGTTTAACATCTGTTGTTGGGAAATTGTTAGAATTAATTATTAAGGAAGTAACAACAGGCCATTTGGAAACGCAATCCATCAGAGTTATCATGGCTTTATGAAGGACAAATCATGTTTGACTAATTTGCTAGAGTTTTTTGAAGATGTAACAAGCAAAGAAGATAATGGGGATCCTGTAGATGTAGTATATCTGGACTTCCGGAAGGCATTTGATAAGGTGCCGCACAGAAGGTTAATACGCAGGGTTAGATCACATGATGTTAGGAGTAATTTATTAGCTTGGATAGAAGACTGGCTGGCAGAAGGGTAACTCGTGGGGTGCCACAGGTTTAGTCCTTGGGCCCCAACGATTTACAATCTATATTAATGACTTGGATACAGGGATAGAAGGTTCTATAGCCAAATTTGCAGATGACACAAAAATAGCTGAGACAGTAAGTTGCAATGAGGAAATAAGAAACTTAAAAATGGATATAGATAGGTTAGAAGAGTTGCAGATGGAGTTTAACATGGATAAGTGTGAGGTCATGCATTTTGGTCGGAAAAATGGGAAGGCAACTTATTATCTTAATGGGGAGGGACTTCTGGGTGCTCCAGTGCAGAGGAAGCTGGGTGTCCTTGTGCATGAGTCGCAGAAAACTAGCATGCAGGTGCAGCAGGTAATAAAGAAAGCGAATGAAATGTTGCATTTGTAGCTAAAGGAATACCGTATAAAGGTAAGGCAGTGTTGTTGCAACTGTACAAGGTACTAGTGAGACTGCAGCTGGAGTATTGTGCACAACTTTGGTAGTAGTGACATTGGAAGCAGTTCAGAGGAGTTCACTAGATTAATTCCAGAGATCAGGGCTGGGATTCTCCAAAATCCCGGCAAAGTGTTGGTGCCGGCGTAAACACCGGACTGTTTCACACCGGCGTCAATGGGCCTCTTGGCCCAGTGATCCAGTGGCCCACAGGGGGCCAGCACAGCGCCAGAGTGCTCCACGCAGCTCCGGTGCTGATACGCAACCCTGCACTGCCGGCGCGGGTCCACGCATTTATCCGTTTCCGTGCCGGTGCATGCACGTGATGGTCAATTCCGCACCGGCGCATGGGCGTGGTGGCTGTTTCCATGCCGCCGCCGCCGCGCAACATGGCGTAGCGACACAGCGGGCCAGCGCGGAAGAAGGTAGACTTCCCTCCCAGATCGCGCGTGCCTGCCGATCAGTAGCCCCCGATCGCGGGCTTGGCTGTCTTGGAGGCCCCCCCCCGGAGTCTGATCCCCCCACACCCCCACCAAGACAGCCACTGCGCCCGCGGGTCTGAGCTCCCGCCGAGTTGTACCATATGTGAACCACGCTGGCGGAACTCGGCGGGAACTTGACCGGCCAACTGCGGAGAATCACTGTGGGTGCCTCTTTCAATAGCCCCCGACCTGCGGCGTTTCTACTGTTGCTGGAGAATCGCGGCCCAGTGTCGGAGTGGCGTAGCGGGAATTTCCGGCAGCATTGGCGATTCTCCGACCCGGTGCGGGCTCGGAGAATCTCAGCCCAGGGGTTTGTCGTATGAAGAGAGATTGAGGAGGTTTGGCCTCCAGGGCGGTGGAGTTGAGGCCATGGTGAGATCAGCCATGATCGTGTTGAAAGGTGGAGCAGGCTCGACAGGCTGAATTGCCTCCTCCTGCTCCAAGTTCTGGGGCAAAATTCTCCATTATCGGTAGAAAGTCCGCCGATTGGCGCAAAAAAACGGCGCAAATCCGACTTGCGTCACGTCGGAAAAATGGGTCGATAGTCTCCGGCCTGAAATGGGCTAGCAGCGACGTAACGGGATCCGCGCTTGCGCAGTGGTTCACGCCGTGCAGCGTCATACGCGCTGCACGGCGTGACGGCTCATAAGGCCGCGCTGCTCCCCCCCACCCGACCGGAACACCCGACCGCAACACCCGACTGGATGGCTGGCCGTCGCTCAGCCCCGAGGTTCGAGTCACGCGATGTGGAGGCGCTCCTGGACGCGGTGGAGCAGAGGAGGGACGCCCTGTATCCCGGGCACGGCCGCAGAGTTGCCCCACGCCACAGCCGGCGTCTGTGGAGGGAAGTGGCAGAGGTCGTCACCGCTGTGGCCCTTACACCACGGACAGGCACCCAGTGCCACAAGAAGGTGAACGACCTCGTCAGAGCAGGCAGGGTGAGCCTCCCCATATCCCCCCTCCCCATATCCACCCCTCCCCCATATCCCCCTCACCCATATTCCCCCTCCCCCATATCCCCCCTCCCCCATATTCCCCCCTCCCCCATATCCCCCCTCCCCCATATCCCCATATCCCCCCTCCCCCATATCCCCCATATCCCCCCCTCCCCCATATCCCCCATATCCCCCCTCCCCCATATCCCCCCTCCCCCCTCTCCCATATCCCCCCTCCCCATATCCCCCCTCCCCCATATCCCCCCCTCCCCCATATCCCCCCTCCCCCATATCCCCCATATTCCCCATATCCCCCCTCCCCCATATCCCCCTCCCCATATCCCCACTCCCCCATATCCCCCCTCCCCCATATCCCCCCTCCCCCATATCCCCCATCCCCCATATCCCCCCTCCCCCATATCCACCCCTCCCCCATATCCCCCTCACCCATATTCCCCCCCCCCATATCCCCCCTCCCCCATATTCCCCCCTCCCCCATATCCCCCCTCCCCCATATCCCCCCTCCCCATAACCCCCCCTCCCCATATCCCTCCTCCCCCATATCCCCCATATCCCCCCTCCCCCATATCCCCCATATACCCCCTCCCCCAGATCCCCCTCCCCCATATCCCCCCTCCCCCATATCCCCCCTCCCCCATATCCCCCATATCCCCCCTCCCCCATATCCCCCATATCCCCCCTCCCCCATATCCCCCCTCCCCATATCCCCCCCTCCCCCATATCCCCCCTCCCCCATATCCCCCCTCCTCCATATCCCCCATATCCCCCCCACCCCCATATACCCCATATCCCCAAGTCAATCCAGCCCTAACCTTAACCTCTGCAATGCACGCGCAACCGATGGCGTGCATTCATATAGCTGCCTAACACTGTTGCCTTTTACCCCTGCCCCCCCCCCCCCACAGGAGAAGCGCGCACACAACAATAGGGAGCATGTGAGGACTGGAGGAGGGCCCGCTGATGAGAGGCCACTGACCGTACACGAGGAAAGGGCCCTGGAACTGGCTGGCGGACCCGAGGACCGGGAGGTTGCTGATGCAGAGGTCGGGGGCGTACTAGCGAGTGAGCCACCGACAGCCAGTCACCATATCTCCCCTCCCCTATATCCCCCTCCCCCGTATCATCTGATCACTGCTTGATGTCTAACCATGCATGCTTCATTGTGTATCGCAGGACCAAACGTCCAGGCACCCATCCCCGCAGATGCAGACCGCCCGCAGAAGCCCCTCGGAGACCACAGGAGACGGAGAGACCCGCACCCTCCAGCATGCGACGCCCGCAGGATGCCCCTCGGAGACCACGGGAGACGGAGAGACCCGGACCCTCCAGCATGCGACGCCCGCAGGATGCCCCTCGGAGACCACGGGAGACGGAGAGACCCGGACCTTCCAGCATGCGACGCCCGCAGGATGCCCCTCGGAGACCACGGGAGACGGAGAGACCCGGACCCTCCAGCATGCGACGCCCGCAGGATGCCCCTCGCACACCACGGGAGACGGAGAGACCTGGAGCAACAGGGAGACGACACCCCCGTCACGTGCGGGAGCGACCACCCAGCGACGAGGGGGGCAGCCACAGGCCCCCGTCACATCCGAGCCAGGACACCACTACCCAGGACACCACTACCCAGGACACCCCTACCCGGGACAGCACTACCCAGGACACCCCTACCCGGGACAGCACTACCCAGGAAGACGAAATACCGGACAGTGACTCAGAGTGGATGGGTGGAGACGAACCCCCACCCCAAAGTGCAATGGACTCAGAGTGGGACGAAGAGCATGACACAATGCCACTGCTGTCACCAACACCCTCCACCATCGCAGAAACACTCACCACGGTTGGGAACTTTAGTGATGAGGCGTCTGGTACACTCACTGGTGCGCACAACACAGCCGTCCCGGTACAGCAGGTGGAGGTAGGAGCAGCAGAGGGACCGGGCGGTCGGAGGGCAGCCCAGCCCAAGCGAACATCTGCCGCCCAGATGGATCCCGGGTTCCTGCAGTTACCACACCCACACATAGATCCGATGCAACCACCGACCCGGAGACGAGCGAAGAGGGTGACGGGCAGCTTGCGGCGGCTGCGGTCGCTGGTGGAGGAGTCCACCCGCGTCCAGGAGCCGGGAGTGGTGCCAGTCATGCGTGCCACCCAGGCTGACACCGCACGGGTGGCGTCCGCGGTGAAGGCAATGGGTGCGACGGTGTCAGACATGGGGAACGGTTTGCGAGGCCTGGGGCCTTCCGTGCAGGCGGCGTCTGTGGCCCAGGACATGGCTGCCCTCTCACAGGAGGCCATGAGCCAGTGCCAGCGCCAGATGGCAGAGGCGCTCAACGCCATAGCCCAGTCTCTGCAGGCCATGGCCCAGTCTCAGCAGGCCATGGCCCAGTTTCTGCAGGCCATCGCTGAGGGCATCGGCGCCAGTGGCCATGTGCGAGCCGGCGTCGCACTGTCACAGACAGGGTTTGCCAACCCCCTGGGCTCCATGGCTGCAAACCTGCAGACCCCTGTCGATACCAGCACGGGACTCCAGGACTGGCAGCGGTAGATGTCGGGGGGGCATCGGCTGGCCAGTCCGTTCGCATCCCCCACCCATGTAGAGACCTGGGGGCCATCGGGCACCCCGAGGGAGGAGGAGGTGGTGTGGTCCATCCCGGCTCCCTCTGTAGGGGAGGTCCCGGTACACCGCGACACCTCGGACTCCCCCCCTTCCGTCCCAGGTGCATCGGGTGGGCAACGGGCAGGACAGGCTGGCAGCTCGCCATCCCAGTCGCCCGGGCCGCAGCCTGGCCCATCTAGGCCAGGACGCCCCAGGAAACGGCCGCCAAAGGGATCCAGTGTCAGAGGGCAGGAATCACAGGAGTCCACCTCCAGTTCTGCTGTACCGTCTGGGGAACCACGTAGACGTAGTCAAAGGGCCCGTAAGGCCAAACAATTAGACACTGAGTAAGTTGGCACGGGTGCAGGGCACAGATGAGTTTTAGGGGCGAGGGCACGTGCATGAACTCCTTTGGTTATTAAAGTCAATGTTACACCTGCCTTTGTGCTCTGTCCAAAGTGTGCGGGGGTGTCATGTACGTTGAGCGCAAGTGTGTGTGTGAGGGGTGGTCTTACCTCAGCCCCAGGTGAGTCTGCCCCCTTCCCCCTGGGCCGCCATCAACATCCCCCGGGCAGAGGACGGGACCGTGCGCTGCAGTGTCACAGCCGCATGCAGGGATGGTCCGGGTGGATGGTGGTACTGTGGCCATGGGTCAGACATAGTCCAATGATGTAGAGCCAGGAGCTCACCGCAGGGCGGGTTGTCATCATCCTCCATGGCCTGCGATAGACACGCGTCCACCCGCAACTGGGTGAGCCCGGCCCGTTGTGCCGCAGGTGGATCGGCAATGGGGGGGGGGAGTGGTGTGCATGCGGGTGGGGAGGGTGGGGTTGGGGAGGGGGGTGAGGGTGCTGGGTGGGTGTATGGGTGGGGGGTGTGGGTGGTCGGCTGTTGCCATAGTGTGCGGTCTGTGGCCATACTACCCGATTCCCACGCCCATCTAGTCAGTGAAGCGGGCGTCTATCAGTCTGTCCCGTGCCCGCTGGGCCAGCCGGTAACGGTGGACAGCCACCCGTCTGTGTCTACCCCGTCTGCCCTGACCATTGCCCCCATCCCCCTCATCTGGGGAGGACTGGGCCTCTTCCTGCTGCTCCTCCACTCCGCCCTCCTCTGCCTGCGGCACATCGCCCCTCTGCTGGGCTATGTTGTGCAGGACGCAGCACACCACAATGATGCGGCCGACCCTATCTGACCGATACTGGAGGGCGCCCCCAGAGAGGTCCAGGCACCTGAAACGCATCTTCAGCACGCCAAAGCACCTCTCGATCACTCCCCTTGTCGCTACATGGGCATCATTGTAGCGGTTCTCCGCCTCATTGCGTGGCCTCCGTATAGGCGTCATCAGCCACGATCGCAATGGGTAGACCCTGTCGCCCAGCAACCAGCCCCTCAGCCGGGGATGGCGTCCCTCGTACATGCCGGGGATGGATGACCGCGACAACACGAATGAGTCGTGTACACTGCCTGGGTGACGGGCGCAGACGTGCAGGATCATCATGCGGTGGTCGCAGACCACTGTACGTTCATCGAATAGGTCCCCTTCCTATTAGTGAACACGGCCCTGTTATCTGCAGGTGGCCGCACGGCGACGTGCATCCCATCGATCGCGCCCTGGACCATGGGGAACCCGGCCACGGCAGATAAGCCCACGGTCCGGGCATCTTGGCTGGCCCGGTCCACGGGGAAGCGGATGTAGCGGCGCGCCATGGCATATAGGGCATCTGTCACTGCCCGGATGCACCGGTGCACCGATGTCTGCGATATGCCGGACAGGTCCCCACTCGGTGCCTGGAATGACCCCGTTGCATAAAAGTTCAGGGCCACCGTAACCTTGACGGACACGGGGAGAGGGTGTCCCCCGCCAGTGCCACGCGGTGACAGGTGTGCCAGCAGGTGGCAGATGTGTCCCACGGTTTCCCGGCTCATCCGGAGTCTCCTCCTGCATTCCCGGTCCGTGAGGTCCTGGTATGACTGCCGGGGCCGGTACACACGGGGCGCCCTCGGGTGCCTCCGTTGCCGTGGGGCCGCGACGTCCTCCACCCCCTCCTCGTCCTGTCGGTCAGGTGTCCCTCCAGCCTGGGCGGCTGCCGCCTGCCCCTCTGCGGAAGCCTGCGCCGC
This sequence comes from Scyliorhinus torazame, assembly GCF_047496885.1. Taxonomy (NCBI): domain Eukaryota; kingdom Metazoa; phylum Chordata; class Chondrichthyes; order Carcharhiniformes; family Scyliorhinidae; genus Scyliorhinus; species Scyliorhinus torazame. The sequence goes on from NC_092707.1 coordinate 79,477,582, forward strand.
CTCTCTGGCACGCTCCTCCTCCTCCTCCTCCTCATCCAGGGCAACATAGACATGAGCGGCTGCCACCACGGCGGCCAACATCGCTGGATGGTCTGAAAACATGATGGCCTGGTGGGGGGGGAGGGGAACGACGACATGTCATCATTGCCAATATCCCCTCCACCCCACAGCCAGGTGGCATGGACCGCATGGGTCCAACTGTTGGAGGCTGGCACCTGGCCAGGTGGACCAACTCACTTGCCCTCCCATCCCCCTCCTCGGCACGGACCCCCCCCCCAACCTCCACCCCGGCACGGCACGGACCCCCCCCCCCAACCTCCACCCCGGCACGGCACGGACCACCCCCCCCCAACCTCCACCCCAGCACGGACCCCCCCCCCCAACCTCCACCCCAGCACGGACACCCCCCAACCCCCAACCTCCACCCCGGCACGGCACGGACCCCCCCAAACCTCCACCCCAGCACGGACCCCCCCCCAACCTCCACCCCAGCATGGACCCCCCCCCAACCTCCACCCCAGCATGGACCCCCCCCAACCCCCAACCTCCACCCCGGCACGGCACGGACCCCCCCCAACCTCCACCCCAGCACGGTCCCCCCCCAACCCCCAACCTCCACCCCGGCACGGCACGGACCCCCCCCAACCTCCAACCCAGCACGGACCCCCCCCCAACCTCCACCCCGGCACGCCACGGACCCCCCCTCCAACCTCCACCCCAGCACGGACCCGCCCCAACCTCCACCCTGGCACGGACCCCCCCCCCAACCTCCACCCCGGCACGGACCCCCCCCAACCTCCACCCCAGCACGGACCCCCCCCCAACCTCCACCCCGGCACGGCACGGACCCCCCCCCCAACCTCCACCCCAGCACGGACCCCCCCCAACCTCCACCCTGGCACGGACCCCCCCCCCCAACCTCCACCCCAGCACGGACCCCCCCCCCAACCTCCACCCCAGAAAGGCACGGACCCCCCCCCAACCTCCACCCCAGCACGGACCCCCCCCCAACCTCCACCCCAGCACGGACTCCCCCCAACCCCCAACCTCCAGCCCGGCACGGACCCCCCCCGCCAACCTCCACCCCGGCATGGACCCCCTCCCGGCACTCCCCCGGAGCCCAGCCTACTCTAACCACCCCCACCCACCGCACACACACACACACAACCCGAGACACACCTCTCCTCACGCAATCAGACTGCGGCCACGCCATTGCCTGCCCAGAGCCAACCCCCCAGGCCGTCATTCACCTCCACGCTGGTCGGCGTGAGCCTGGAGCACCGGGTCACGCCGATGAAAAGGAGGTTTGATTCACGTCGACGTGAATGGTCATCACGTCGACGGGACTTCGGCCCATCCGGAAGGGAGAATATCGGCAGGCCGAAAATCGGCTGCCTTGCGCAGACCCGTGACATTCTCCGCGGCAGCGGCGCCATTAACGCCCCGCCGACTTTTCTCCCTTCGGAGACTTCGTCAACCGGCGGGGGTGGGATTCACGGCGGCGAACGGCCATTCTCCGACCCTCTGGGGGGTCGGAGAATGACGCCCCTGATGTTTTAAGGAAGAATTATTCTGTTTGATTTCATCATCCAGCTCTTGGTCTATACCCTTTAGGTAACAGCTCCTCAAGCACAAATCTGGTGTTCTTGATTTATAAGTGGATTTCTTGATTAATATGGAGATCAGGGGTTATGGGGTAAAGGCTGGAGAATGTGGATTAGGAACATTTCAGCCAAGATAAAATGGTAGAGCAGACTCAATGGGCCAAATGGCCTAATTCTGCTCCCATATCTTTCTCCTTGACTGGTGGTGATTTAACCTGAGGGTCACCACACCTCAAGCAAGGAGCAAGGTTGAGAATAACCTCAGCTGGTACGGGAATTGAACCCATGCTGTTCTGCATCATGAACTAGCTGTCTGTCCAACTGAGTTAATCTCCACATCTGGAGCAACTTATTCTGGCTCCTTGTTCAGGATTACATCTGAAAAATTGTCAGTCAGGATGCTGACACTTTGGAAATTTAGGGTTGCCAATTCTCTTAGATTGTCTCCTGTCCATTAACTCTGAAGTACTTCCTCTTTTGAGCAGGTATTCTCTCTTTTTTTTGAATTTAAAGTACCCAATTCTTTTTTTACAATTAAGGGGCAATTTAGCGTCACCAATCCACCTACCCTGCACATCTTGGGGTTGAGGAGTGAGACCCACGCAGCAACGGGGAGAATGTGTAAACTCCAGGTCTTCTTTCGAACTGCAGTTTTTTTGAAGAGGCTGTCTATTTGTTCTGGGAACTTCCTAGAAAGACAAGGGTGGGATTCTCCGTTTCTGAGACGAAGTGTTGACGCTGATGCAGAATTCATGGACTTTCACGACAACAAAACTGGCAGCGCACCTCGACCGTTTCCACTACCCTTGAGGGGCTCGCACCGGCGACACATGGAACACAATCGATTCCAATGAAAAACGGTGTGGGATTCACCGGGTCCGTGATTGCCACTCTAGAAGTTGACACGCTGCAGCTGCTGAGACACATTGCAATCCCCACACACACTCATTCCAGCAAACAAGACGGCACTGGTTGTGCCGTGGCACGCCCATATGGCTGATTGGTCAGCTGGGGCCAGAGGGCACCGAGGGGGTTGGCCTGGGGACACCTAGGTGACCCATGGCCCTAAGTTCACAGTGGGCTGTTAGCGACGTGTGCAGCTGCATGGCTGCCTTGCCGGCTGCGGCAATGGTGTTTCATGCCCGTCCACCTGACCCCACAACGCACCTCCTGGCCACCCCCATTTGCATCTATTTATCAGGACCGGTGTGCCACGCTCCATCCTCCTGTGATTTTCCTTCTCTGCAGCTGGGAATCACATGGATGCAGTTCAGTTGTGCTCTCTACAATCAAGGCCCTGGTGTGGTGAGCCTCGTGGTGGACGAAGTTTCCTCCTTGGCCCAACGCTGGTTCCACCATGCCAGGGCCACAATTGTAGAGCACATCCAAGGCACAAACCCCCCCTCCCACCCCCGCACTGCACATCAATCAACCCCCCTGCATTGGACATCAGCCTCGACGCCACCCTCCGGCAATGCTCAGTAGACCCCCGTAACCCCCGGATTGTCCGGGTGCATCCCCACCCCCAAGTACCATCCCGGGACTGGGACTCCTGTAATAGGGAGACCCCCCCCAGGGACCCTGTGATAGAGCGACCCCCCCACAGGGACCCCTGTGATAAAGAGACCTGCACAGTGGCCGCTGTGAAAGGGAGATCCCCACAGGGACCCCTGTAATGGGGAGACCCTCACAGGGACCCCTGTGATAGGGAGACCCCCATAGTGACCACCCACAGGAATCCTATGCCTAAAGGAAGCTCCTCCACAGACCCCACACACACAGACCCCGCCCCCCCCCCCCCCCAGAAAAGGGACCCATGTCTGGAAGCTAGAGATCAGTCCAGACAGGGGCAGTGGGCAGCATTGTCGCTGTAATACTTACCTTGCAGCACCACATGTCCATTCTTCAAAGGAGGGCAGCTGTGTTTGCATATGGTTCCCACATTTCCACTATCTGCAAGCCAGTCATAGATTTCCAGCAGTGTTTCATAAAAACATCTGCAGTTTTGATGCATTCATATCCCTCATGTTTCAGTGGCCTAAGTGGTGAAACCCTAATGTTTGTAAACATTAACCACATCAAAGAGATGTAAGTGTACTCAGTACAGTCCAATCACTCAAGCGTGTTATTTCACTGCACTTATCGGGATGGCAGTCTGATAGTGGGATTCATAGGAGTCCCTTGTATTCCACACCAATCATAAATTTGGTGAGCATAATCAAAGACCCCTCCCACCCGGCTTACTCACTCTTCCAACTTCCTCCATTGGGCACAAACAGACTTCTTCCCCACTATTACCAGACTCCAAAATGACCCTCTTATGGACTGACCTGATTAACACTACACCCCTGTATGCTTCACCTGATGCCGGTGTTTATGTAGTTACATTGTGCACCTTGTGTTGCCCTATTATGTATTTTCTTTCATTTCCTTTTCTTTTCATGTACTTAATGATCTGTTGAGCTGCTCGTAGAAAAATACTTTTCACTGTACCTTGGTACACGTGACAATAAACAAATCCATCCATCCATCCAATTTGCATGCCGTCCTAACATTGAATTGCATCCCGCTTTACGACACAACTGGATCATAAAACTGGTGCTATTCAGCTCCGGCGGGAGAACATACTTTCCCAAATGGAGAATCCAGCCCTTCATTAGAGAACAAAAATGGATGGATTTATATAAATGCTCAGATGGCCCAAGAAGGTAAATCTAAAACAGGTTTAATTCAATATCAAAAGTAAACGTCACAACGTGGCTTACAGTTGCAACGTCCCAAATGGGACTACCATTTTTTAGCTGGTCCCAGTACAAGTTTTTATAGAATGGTTTCCACAAGGCCGAGCTGATGGCATCTGCCAGTAACGCGGGGAACACGTATTCCATACTATCCACAGGGAGATCAATTGGGGTGTCCCAGTGGATCCCATGAGGGTTATTACAATTTAGTGATCTTCAGCAACAGCATGTTTGCAGCTGGCTATAAAATACCTGTCTCGGAGAACTTCTCCCCCTGGGATGAGTCCCCACGCTGGGTCCCAATTGGTCACCCAGGCCAGAGTACCAGAACTCTGCTGTGTTGCCCTTAAAGGGACAATGACCACATTAATGCAATCATGCTTTCAGATGAACTAACTTGAATACCTCCGAAGAGGTTTAGTTTTCCCCAAGTGGAACTGTAACCTTGCATAACGCAATAATACACGGCCAACATCACCTGGGACAAGAGCAACAATGCCATGGGAATACTGTCACCTCCAATAAATCACAATGCCATGCCGAGATGGATAGTGTTCTTTTACTGTCACTGAATCCCCTTATGTATGCGAGCCCACAGAAAACTGCAGCAGTGCAGGAAATGAAGCCATCACCCCTGTTTGTGAGAGACTTGGGAAACAGACATCCCGAAAGGAAAAGGATGAGAAGAAAGAGAGATTGCTGGTTTCAGAAAGTCTTTGAGGTGTTATATTTTTAAGCTCTTTGTTTTTCTCTTTCCTGTTATTGTTGTTCTTTCCATGGGCTGCTCTCCAGTCCTGGTGAGATTAGAATGGTCTATGTGCTAAAGCCTGAACCCAGCACTATGACAACCCGTCAGCAGTTCTGCAAAAACAGCCTTGGGTGACTTGTCCTCCAAATTGCCCGCCTTGCCCTCTGATAACAACTCATTTGTCCACAGGACTTTGGGTACTTGCTTTAAAGACAAAAACACCTCGCTTTCTCAGTAAAAAATAGAGCTGTCAGTCTGACTGAAGTCAGGATATATAGAACATAGAACATAGAAAATACAGCACAGAACAGGCCCTTCGGCCCACGATGTTGTGCCGAACCTTTGTCCTAGATTAATCATAGATTATCATTGAATTTACAGTGCAGAAGGAGGCCATTCGGCCCTTTGAGTCTGCACCGGCTCTTGGAAAGAGCACCCTACCCAAACTCAACACCTCCACCCAACACCAAGGGCAATTTGGACATTAAGGGCAATTTATCATTGGCCAATTCACCTAACCCGCACATCTTTGGACTGTGGGAGGAAACCGGAGCACCCGGAGGAAACCCACGCAGACACGGGGAGGACGTGTAGACTCCGCACAGCCAATGACCCAAGCCGGAATCGAACCTGGGACCATGGAGCTGTGAAGCAATTGTGCTATCCACAATGCTACCGTGCTGCCCTTAAGAACAAATAAATCTACACTATATCATTTTACCGTAATCCGTGTACCTATCCAATAGCTGCTTGAAGGTCCCTAATGTTTCCGACTCAACTACTTCCACAGGCAGTGCATTCCATGCCCCCACTACTCTCTGGGTAAAGAACCTACCTCTGATATCCCTCCTATATCTTCCGCCTTTCACCTTAAATTTATGTCCCCTTGTAATGGTGTGTTCCACCCGGGGAAAAAGTCTCTGACTGTCTACTCTATCTATTCCCCTGATCATCTTATAAACCTCTATCAAGTCGCCCCTCATCCTTCTCCGTTCTAATGAGAAAAGGCCTAGCACCCTCAACCTTTCCTCGTAAGACCTACTCTCCATTCCAGGCAACATCCTGGTAAATCTTCTTTGCACCTTTTCCAGAGCTTCCACATCCTTCCTAAAATGAAGCGACCAGAACTGTACACAGTACTCCAAATGTGGCCTTACCAAAGTTTTGTACAGCTGCATCATCACCTCACGGCTCTTAAATTCAATCCCTCTGTTAATGAACGCGAGCACACCATAGGCCTTCTTCACAGCTCTATCCACTTGAGTGGCAACTTTCAAAGATGTATGAACATAGACCCCAAGATCTCTCTGCTCCTCCACATTGCCAAGAACTCTACCGTTAACCCTGTATTCCGCATTCATATTTGTCCTTCCAAAATGGACAACCTCACACTTTTCAGGGTTAAACTCCATCTGCCACTTCTCAGCCCAGCTCTGCATCCTATCTATGTCTCTTTGCAGCCGACAACAGCCCTCCTTACCATCCACAACTCCACCAATCTTTGTATCGTCTGCAAATTTACTGACCCACCCTTCAACTCCCTCATCCAAGTCATTAATGAAAATCACAAACAGCAGAGGACCCAGAACTGATCCCTGCGGTACCCCACTGGTAACTGGGATCCAGGCTGAATATTTGCCATCCACCACCACTCTCTGACTTCTATCGGTTAGCCAGTTTGTTATCCAACTGGCCAAATTTCCCACTATCCCATGCCTCCTTACTTTCTGCATAAGCCTACCATGGGGAACTTTATCAAATGCCTTACTAAAATCCATGTACACTACATCCACTGCTTTACCTTCATCCACATGCTTGGTCACCTCCTCAAAGAATTCAATAAGATTTGTAAGGCATGACCTACCCCTCACAAATCCGTGCTGACTATCCCTAATCAAGCAGTGTCTTTCCAGATGCTCAGAAATCCTATCCTTCAGTACCCTTTCCATTACTTTGCCTACCACCGAAGTAAGACTAACTGGCCTGTAATTCCCAGGGTTATCCCTAGTTCCTTTTTTGAACAGGGGCACGACATTCGCCACTCTCCAATCCCCTGGTACCACCCCTGTTGACAGTGAGGATGAAAAGATAATTGCCAACGGCTCTGCAATTTCATCTCTTGCTTCCCATAGAATCCTTGGATATATCCCGTCAGGCCCGGGGGACTTGTCTATCCTCAAGTTTTTCAAAATGCCCAACACATCTTCCTTCCTAACAAGTATTTCCTCGAGCTTACCAATCTGTTTCACACTGTCCTCTCCAACAATATCGCCCCTCTCATTTGTAAATACAGAAGAAAAGTACTCATTCAAGACCTCTCCTACCTCTTCAGACTCAATACACAATCTCCCGCTACTGTCCTTGATTGGACCTACCCTCGCTCTAGTCATTCTCATATTTCTCACATATGTGTAAAAGGCCTTGGGGTTTTCCTTGATCCTACCCGCCAAAGATTGTTCATGCCCTCTCTTAGCTCTCCTAATCCCTTTCTTCAGTTCCCTCCTGGCTATCTTGTATCCCTCCAATGCCCTGTCTGAACCTTGTTTCCTCAGCCTTACATAAGTCACCTTTTTCCTCTTAACAAGACATTCAACCTCTCTTGTCAACCATGGTTCCCTCACTCGACCATCTCGTCCCTGCCTGACAGGGACATACATATCAAGGACACGTAGCACCTGTTCCTTGAACAAGTTCCACATTTCACTTGTGTCCTTCCCTGCCAGCCTATGTTCCCAACTTATGCACTTCAATTCTTGTCTGACAACATCGTATTTACCCTTCCCCCAATTGTAAACCTTGCCCTGTTGCACGTACCTATCCCTCTCCATTACTAAAGTGAAAGTCAGAGAATTGTGGTCACTATCTCCAAAATGCTCCCCCACTAACAAATCTATCACTTGCCCTGGTTCATTACCCAGTACTAAATCCAATATTGCCCCTCCTCTGGTCGGACAATCTACATACTGTGTTAGAAAAGCTTCCTGGACACACTGCACAAACACCACCCCATCCAAACTATTTGATCTAAAGAGTTTCCACTCAATATTTGGGAAGTTAAAGTCGCCCATGACTACTACCCTATGACTTCTGCACCTTTCCAAAATCTGTTTCCCAATCTGTTCCTCCACATCTCTGTTACTATTGGGGGGCCTATAGAAAACTCCTAACATATATTGTGCAAGATGCTGACAGAAATTCTTTAAAGTTAAAAAATAACCACTGCGTCTTGCTTGCTAAGAGGGAAAAGTAATCTACAGCACCGATCCACGAGTGCTACAATCAAGATCAGACACCATGTAGAGAACGGTGGACTTGCCAATCAATGACACTGTGTGTTGGCTGCGTTGCTATGCCACCCTCAAACAGGAGATAGGGTGGCATGGTGGCACAGTGGTTAGCATTCATGCTTCACAGCGACACAGCCTCGGGTAACTGTGGAGTTTGCACGTTCTATTTGCGTCTGTGTGGGTTTCCTCCGGGAGCTCTGGTTTCCCACCTACTGCCAAAGATGTGCAGATTAGGTGGATTGACCATGCTAAATTGCCCCTTAATGTCCAAAGATGTGCAGGTTAGGTGGGGTTATGGGGATAGGGCAGGGGAGTGGACCTAGGTAGGGCGCTCTTTCAGAGGGTCGGTACAGACTCAATGGTCCGAATGGCTTTGTTCTGTAGGAATTCTATTCTATGATTCTGTGGACATCTAATGAAAACCACAAAACACAAACAAAATGATTCTCAGATGGTGATGAGCAATCAATATGTCCAAGGTAGGAGTTGAGGAAAAAAAATTGTTTACGCTACAGTTAGATCGGGGATAGGCAGCTTATAGACTTCCCCGTGAGGGGGGTGGGGTGGGTGATCTTTCTCATCTTTAGTTGCTGGTCACATGGTAAATTAGCCCCCTCCCTGATTAAAATATCACAAAAAAGCCTTCAATATTACAAATGCTTCAGTAATGAATGCTCAGTGGACCTACCTGCTCCCACCTGACTGGTAGCAAGTAGTCATATTTTCAACAAGGCTTTTCTAGATGCAAAATCATTTCCAAACGCTGTAGGCATTTTGCATTGACAAACTTTGCCTTATTTATCATGCAGAGAGCAGACTGCTTCGAGCAGATGGAGTAGGGCTGCTTAAAAAAACATTTCAATCAGCAGACAGAAACCCTTCTACCGAATTGAGTGTAGCAATCTTGCCACTTAAATGTATTGAAAACAATCTGTGTTAAAGAATTTAGGAATGTGGTTATATTCCTTCACTTCTCTAGCAGCTTTCCTTTTAAAATGAATCAGTGGCTCTCCGATGTGAACTGCAGTCAGAGTGTCCGATTCAGTTGTGCACACTCTGAAGTTTCCCCATGCATTCAGCATCATCTGATCTTATCACACAGTTGTGTTATCTTGACTCAGTTGATACTCTCCCCTGTGTCAGGAGACTGTGGAGTTAAGATCCCATTCCAGAACTTGAACAACCTAATGCAGTTTAACAATGCACGTGCGTTGTTGAACAGATGGCATAGTCGTTAGCACTGCTGCCTCACAGCACCAGGGACCCAGGTTCAACTCCTGGCCTTTGGTGATTGACTGTTTGGAGTTTACAATATTCTCCCCATGTTTGCATGGGTTTCCTCCGGGTGCTCTGGTTTCCTTTCACAGTCCAAAGATATGTAGGTTAGGTGGGGTTATGGGGACAGGGCGGCGGGGTGGGCGTAGGTAGGGTGCTCTTTCGAAGGATTGGCGCAGACCTGATGGGCCGAAGGCCGTCTTCTGCACTGTAGAGATTCTGTGATTCTCAATATCCTAGGCCATTAGAGTGGTTGCACTTTGAAGAAGATTTTAAAGCGAGGTACCATCTGACTAGTCACGTGGCTCAAGTGGATATTAAAGACTGTGCAGTACAATCTGAAGAAGATTAAACAGTTCTCTTAGTTCCCTGGCTAACAATATTCAAAACAATCATTTAGAAACAGATGATAGACCATTCATTTCATCATTAATTGTCAGATCCTGCACCAAGTGGGGTTTACCTACAAAACAAGTCGCGACACTTCAAAGTATGTCTTTGTTGAAATACATTTGAAAGGAATCCAAGCAATGTGATAAGATGTTCAATAAGTGTGAATCTTCCTTTTCAATCGCAAGCAGGAATGTAATTCTTAGCTAATTTCCACCTACAATTTCACCATTGCTAATGCTTCTACCCCATCCTCCACATCCCACAGCTTAACCTTGTTCCCCACATCCAGCTGGACTCAGCTCATTTCGTGCAGCTCAGGTGGTGAGCATTGAGACCTTCTGATTTGGTAATGATGATAACCTGATGTACCTGAGAGAAAATATTCAGGTCATAGAACAAATAGTTTGTGACCGAATTTAAAATGATCAATCTGCCATCGATGACCTTTCTTTTAGGAGCCATCTAGTGGCTGGTTCAGTCTCCGCTAATTATGTATCCTTTGTCATGATATGCAAACATGCAGCTAATGAACACAGAGAATAGGACACAACCAATGAGCAGTCAGGATACTCAGGGGTGGTATCTCACTATAAAAGGGATGAGGCACTCACACCCCCGCCTCTTTCCACAGACCAACATCTACAGAGCGAGACAGGATGTATCCTCAGCATCACACCCCAGCACGTGGCTCAGAGCAAGGCTGGTTCAGTTAGACTGAGTTACTCCATTTAGATTAGCAGAGAGTCGAACTCATTGAGAACTGTGCTAATAGTTCAATAAAACACATTGAACTCACTTCAAAGTCTGGAGCATCTTTTACTCAAAACTGCATCAAGTGGCAGCTTGTGTTATTCCAAATTACATAACACAACATCCTTCTCTGTATGTGGTGTTGGCCAAAGATGAATACTAACCGGGCTACAACATAGCACTGTGATCAGAAGCCATGGGCGGGATTCTCCGTGGCCCAACACCAAAATTGGGAAAGGCGATTGTGTGCAGAATCGGGCGTGAAGCCAAAGTTGTAGTGGGCACCAGACACATGCCAGATTGCCATGCTCCCGCACTCGACAGCGGCGTCAATACGTCTACTCCGCACGTACAGTAAACACCGTTTACATGTAATTAGCCCGACCCAGCATTCTCTGGGGCATCCGGACAATTACTGACCGCATGTTTCTCTTGTGGTTTTAAAAATCTGGAAACAGGAGGTGCTGTGGCTGATGAGGGAGAGAGAAGACGTAGGACACGCAGAGGTTGGCGGGGACAGCCCGGGGTGGACAGTGGGAGATGATGGGGGTGACCAGGGGAAGGGCCTTGGTGTCAGGGTGACCCCCCCCCCCCCACAGAACTAGAGTGTCCAGGCACAGACCGCAATTGCTGCAAGGCAGCCATCTTGCTGCGCACCCTATTGACTTCCCATCGTGACCCCTGGTCATGCAGAGTGGCACCAGCTGTATAGGTGCTCCACCCCACCACACCCTGCACCCAGCTCCCCCCCGCCACCCCGCCATCCCAACCAACCCCCTTGCTCCCAATCGGCCACCACCCACCGACGGGGCAGCACGTGGCCCACCCAAGGGCAATGCCCACAGTAGTCCCAGCTGGAGGGTGCCGGACAGAGGCCGTGGAGTCTGCCGCTCGCATGGGTAGCGCTAGCCACCCTGACAGCAGGGACGGGCACCAGGACCAGAGGCCCCCACTGAGCCAGGCACCATTGGGGCCAGGGATGCATTGGGAAGAGTGCCAGGATCACAACTGGGGTGGGGGTGGGAATGGGGGAGAGGAGGTAGGGGGACATGCGGGGGGCAGTTACTGCAGTGCAGATCAGGGCCACCATGTAGCCTGGTGGGGCAGGGGGGTATGCATCATTCGAACATGTCTGACTTTCACTTCCTGTATACAATAGACTTCGGAATTCAACCAGGAATGCTGGTCTTGATCCTAGTCGCCAGAGCCTTGGGGATGTACTGAGGCTGTACGAGCAGAAGCTTCTCAAGGAGCATTGTGCAGTGGCACATTCTACTGCAGAGGAACAGGAGCCAGCCGGTGAGGATGGAGATTCGGCCAGCCAACAGGCTGAGGAGGACGAGGTGCAAGGGAGATGCATTAGGCCTCACTTATACCGGCAGTGCCTGTCATTCGAGGACCTGCTGGACCGGGGAATGCTGATCTGCTGCTGTGCAAGGGGACAGTGCAACATATCTGCCAGATCATGGTGTACCTGGTACCGCAGGGGACATCCGCTCCCAATGTCGGCTGGTGCTCCAGAATGTCTTGAGTTGTGGGTCGAAGGCCCCCGTCCAAGTTCGTGCCCTCCTCCTCTTCGCTGCTCACTTCCTGGAGTTGGGGTTTGGTCGTTGGCAGAAGGCACCAGAAGTCCCCACCTCATTGCCAGGTGAGCCTGCAACACACAAGACAATACGCATGATTGGACCGTGGGTTGGGGTGGCGGGTCATGGTGTAGGGGGCAGTGCGACCGGTGCGTGTATGGGTGTGGTGGTGGTGGTGGAGGGGGCACATGTGAGGGGTGGGGGGGGGGGGAGATGTGGGGAGTGGTGGTAGTGTAGGAGGCCCTGGAGGCCGGGGGGAGGAGTGTGAGGGTGGGGTGGGGTGGGGGTGTAGGGGTGGGGGTGGTGACACACATGCCATGGGGAACTTCAACTCTGTGGGGTCTCATTTGCTCGCCCAATGCCAACCTCCGCCTCGGTGACAGCCCTCTCCTTGGGCCCTCTGATCAGGTCCAGTGCCCGCTGCTCTGCTGCAGTGAGGGGTCGCAGGTCTGGTGATCTGCCTCTCTCGGTGGTTGTGTGCCGCTTTCTCCTGGGGAAGGAGGGGGGGGTGAGACAGAAAATGCACAGTGTTAGACAGTTGGACGCAGGCAGCACAGGGGGTGGATGACTGCTGGCCTTCATGGCCAGGGCACCAGGCCATGGCGGCCGGTATAGGTGCAGGCAGGTGGTGCAGTGTAGAGGTCGCCACCCAGGTGATGGTGGTGGTGGTGGGGGGGAGGGGGGGGGGGGTTAGTTTACAGGTGTCTGGGTCAGGCGTCAGTGCCAGCGGCATTGTCCTGAGGTGATGCGTTTTTTGTCCGGTCCGGGTAGTGTTGCCCACTGCCCTCAAAACCTGTCCCACATGCGCCCAGGCCCAGTGCACGGTGGCGGGTGGCAACCAGTCCCCACCCCTGGCTACAGGGTGGCCCGCCTCTCCTCCACTGTGTCGAGTAGGGTCTCCAGCTTGACGTCCATGAATCGGGGTGCCGCTCTCCTTGCTGTCATTTGTTGGCTGGGATGAGTGTGTGTGGGGAGTGGAGTGTTTATCTGCAGTGTCAATCCCGAATCCGGCGAATCAGACACCGTTTTTCATTGGAATCAGTCATGTTCCAAGTGGCGTCAATGCTAGCCCTTTAACGGTCAGGGGATTGATCTGGGAACAGCACAAACTTTGCTGTCCTAGAAATCCACAGATTCAGTCCCGGCATCAGCACTTAGGACGTGATCCTACAGCTGCATTGCGCCAGAATAGCAAATCACTGTGGCACACAACGATTGTTAAAAGCTGGGAGACTCCGCTCCCGGGATGTACCAGGCTTGCAACGCCTCGCAAGATTCAACGCGATCTCGCCAGACTTTGTGAGAGTTTCCCACAACGGGCGGGATCACTTTGTGGCAAATCTGCATAGTAGAGCGAGGCAGTAAGCCTTTAATGTGCACATTCCCGAGGTACCTGAGGCTTTGGGATTCAACCCCTTCACCTCAGGCGAGCGCCGTTTGGTATTGGTCCCCACAAACTGGGACCAGACGGAACGGCACTCGTAGGGGTCTCCAAGGGGATCAGAACCCCCCAGCTGCATGTAATTTGGGCAGGGTGGTGCCTTGGCATCGCTGGTGCCACTTGAGCACCCTGACAGTGCCAGCCTGGCACCTTGACAGTGCCACTTGGGTGGAAGCCTGGCACTCCCAAGGTGCCCGAGTGACACTGCCATCCGGCATGGGAATTGTCAGGTTGGCATTGCCAAGCAGACATTTTCTCCATGTGCGATCAGGCTGGGCTTGCCCGGTTTGGGTGTTGCCTGGGAGGGGAGGGGTGACAGGGACTCTCCCATATTGTTTTCGGGCTGGGATGATGTCGGGGATTGTTTTGGGGGCATCATTAAAAATGGCATCCCGATCTCTCACTACAATGGTGAATTCTGGCGAGCAGATCTCCCCATTGTAAAAAACGAGGCCGCCCCTTATTCAAAGCAAGTTGCATTGAATATTCGGGTGTTTCTCGGCACTGTGAGTGCTAGGAAACACGCGGCTAAACGCGCTCGCTCAGGGACTTTGTTGGGAAGTTGTGTGCTCGCCCTTAGTTTCTGTCACGGAGAAATTTGCCGCTTGTGTTAGACTGTCTCTGTACCCCTGAAACTGTTCGGAGTGAGTGCTTGTGACCAATGTCTTGTCCATAGACATTCCCTGTCGCACCAAGACACAAGGAGGAAGATTTTCATTTCATTCCAAACAGAAAATGCTCGAGTTACACAACAGGCTTGTCAACACTTTTGAAAAAGAAAAACAAACTTAATTTTTTGCACAGAAATTCTGCAGCAGAATTTGAAGTGTTTTTTTACCCAAATCATTAAGCAGTCATTTCTCCTCATCGATGTTGGTGAACTTGCTGTGTCTTTCTCTGATTTTCTGTTTTTATTACAGATTTGCAGTCATTTGCATTTCTTTTTCTTTTCATCAACCACCAATCTCCTGTGATCATTTGATTTTGTTATTTGAGGCCTCAATAATTGACTGACTAATTGGCACTTTGCTCTGTGATGAATTTCACATGACGATGCCTGACTTACCGAAACATTCCTTAATTATCTGATAAAGTTTGTGATGAAAAAGGAATCAAAGAACGATAACACACAAGTGAAATTAATGAATGATTCAAGTTATTCTGTCAGGCCCAGTGTATTCCACAGTTTAAGTAACACCCGTATTTCTATACAACTCAAACAAGAGAGAATCTAACCATTGCTCCATGGCATTCAATGTCATTACCATGGTTGAATTCTCCAGCTATTGATCAGCAACTGAATTGGACTAGCCATATAAATGCTATGGCTATAAGCGCAGGTTAGAGGCTAGGAATCCTGCGACGAGTGACTCCCCAGAACCTGTCCACTATCTACAAGGCACAAGTGAGGAGTGCAATGGAATGCTCTCACATTCCTGGATGCCTGCAGCTCCAACACTCAAGAAGCTCAAAACCATCCAAGACAAGGGAGCCCACTTGATTGGCACCCCTTCCATAAACATTTATTCCCTCCACTGCTGAACACAATGGCAGCAGTGCATACCATCTATAAGATGCACTGCAGGAACTCACCAAGGTTCTTTAGGCTGCACCTTCCAAACTCACGACTGCTACCATCTGGAAGGACAAGGGCAACAGACACATAAGACACCACCACTTGAAAGGTCCCCTCCAAGTCACTCACTATCTTGACTTGGAAATATATCGCCGTTCCTTCACTGACGTTCGGTCAAAATCCTGGAACTTCCTCCCTAACAGCACAGTGGGTGCACCTACACCTCAGGAAACACAACGGATTAAGAAGGCGGCTCACCACCACCTTCACAAGAGCAATTAGAGATGGGCAACAAATGCTGGCCTAGCCAGCAATGCCCACATCCCATAAATTAATGTTAAAAATAACCAAGTGTATTTAAATATAGAGGACGGGAATTTCTGTCTGTTCACAATGACGGAAACCTACGGTGCTGCTGATGGTGCACGGGCCTTGCTGGTTTTGCCGTTGCGAGGGGTACGTTCAATGGGAAACACTGTTGACAATGCCGGGGCCAGAAGATCCTGCTGCCGGCCACTGGCGAGCTGTCCTCCGCTGCTACAGATCACGCCGCAGAGGGGAAGGAAAATTCCACCCAGATTCTTCCATGTAATAAAATGTCCCAAGGTTCTTTACAGGAACAATATTTCAAAATTGACACTGAGCCCCAGAAGGACTTATTCAGTTGGATGACCAAACGCTTGGTAGCAGAGATTTATTTTAAGGAGCGCCTCAACCTCCCTCTTCACTTCCGTTCACATCCCAATCTAAAACCAACACTGCTTTCCTGAAAAATGCTTGGTACTCTAGCTGCTTCCATTAGTTATATCATCTTTCCCAGCTGAAACACAGCGGGCTAGATTCTCCGTCCCATGACCCCCAAACTTTCCAAATGGGACAGAGAATCGGGGGTCGTGGAAAATCGGGATCAGCACCCAAACGTAATGGGGGCCAGGATTGAGGTTCACGACGATGCGCCAGCGGAAGGATGTTAATAAATGTAAATGTGTCTTAATAACCCATATGCGTTCAGAGCTAGCCCAGCATCCTGTTATGCAGCCCTCCATGATTCTCCATTCCCTAGGCCAGGAAGAACATGGGAACGGATCACTTCTGGTATTTACCAGTGTGGCCATGATGTGATGGACCTTGCGGTGGGCCAAGTGGCTAACTCCTGAAGGGAGTTGCCTCCAAAGTCCATCTGAGTGCCACCCTTTCCTCCACCCCTAAAAATGCACTGCAGGCCTATCTCTCCTCTACCAGATTTCCACCCCCCCTTCCCCCAGGGATCCCTTTAATATGGAGACCCACACAGGGATCCCATGAATAGAGAGACCCCATCTCCCCCAGTACCCCCAACTGAAAGAACCATGCACAGAGACCCCCCAATGGAAGGAACCCCCTACATAGACCCCCTAGCTAAAGGGACACCCCCACAGACATCACCTAACTGAAGGGCCTTTCCACAGGCATCACCTAACTAAAGGGACACCCCCACAGGATCACTCTAACTGAAGAATCTCCCCACAGGGACCCCCTATTTAGAGGGACCCCCAACCAAAGGGACCCCTCACAGACCCCCCTATCTCCCACAGAAAAGAGACCCCTGCTGGAAGCTAGAAAGCAGTCCAGACAGTGGCAGTGAAAAAGATTACAGCTGTAACAATTGCCTGGAGGCTTCATGTGTCCATCGCTGGAAGGAGAACAGCTGTGACCTGTGTTACAATTCTTCAGATCCATTAGCTGCAAGCCGTTCATTTCTTTCTAGTAGTGGGCTGTGATTGACAGCTTCCACAAACCAGCTTCAGCCTGGATTCATTTATCTCCCTTCATGAATGAGTGACTCTAAGTGATGAAACCCCAATGTTTACAACCAGTAACCAAATCAAAGAGAGGAAAGTGTATTCTAATCATTGAAGCATGTGATTGCAATGCATACACCTCAGTGGGGGGGGGGGGGGGTCTCCCTATCCATGGGGTCCCTCGGTGTGTCTCCCTATTCATTTGGTCTCCCTATTCATGAGGTCCCTGGGGGCGTCTCACTATTCATGGGGTCCCGGGGGGGAGGGGCGGTCTCCTTAGTTAGGGTTGCCCTGGGGGGGGGCGTCGGTCAGGTCACCCCCAGACTTGGGAAGGTGAGGGAGGCATACAGGAAATCCGGGGATGGAGGACTGCTTTGTGCTGCGGGGTTGGGGGGAGGGGCCGTGGTGCCTGGCTACGGGGCTTCGCTATTGGGCTGCCCATTTGAAATGGCGGCCTGATAGCGGGATTCCCTCGGGATTCCCTTGTATTCCTCGCCAGGCATAAATTTGCTTGGCAAGGGATACCAAATTGTTTCTCGATTTGCGCTCCCCGGAGGAACATAAATTAGTTGCAATTCTCCTCCGGCGGGGAAGTCTCCTGAATGGAAAATTCACCCCAATGTCTCTGATGAACTATTCCATAGAGAACCCTTTAGGGTAGCATGGTAGCATAGTGGTTAGCACAATTGCTTTACAGCTCCAGAGTCCCAGGTTCGATTCCCGGCTGGGTCACTGTCTGTGTGGAGTCTGCACGTTCTCCCCGTGTCTGCGTGGGTTTCCTCCGGGTGCTCCGGTTTCCTCCCACAGTCTAAAGATGTGCAGGTTAGGTGGATTGGCCATGCTAAATTGCCCTTAGTGTCCAACATTGCCCTTAATGTTGGTTGAATGGGGTTACTGGGGATAGGGTGGTGTGGGCCTGGGTAGGGTGCTCTTTCCAAGAGCCGGTGCAGACTCGATGGGCCGAATGGCCTCCTTCTGCAATGTAGATTCTATGATTCTATGATTCTCTTAATCCAAAGAAAAACCCATTAGCCCAAGCTTTTATGAAGTTTTCATTGTATCTCTGGCTCCTAAAAGCATAGTTGCCTTTTAAACTAGGATTCTTTTTAAAACACCTGACTTCAGCAGTCCCACACACACTAACCCAGGGTTTTAATTCTTGCTGCACCAATAGATATAATATAGCATCTCTGAAATTCCTCCATTCACCGCAGGTTTAACATCTCATCGCCTCTGATGGTGGGACGTTCCCCCAAAACTACACTGAAGTAAGTAGCATCAATTTTGTGTTTATAACTGAGGATTTGAGCTAATAACTGTTTAATTCAGAGGCAAGAATGTTCCCACCGAGCCACCATTGACTGCTGAGATCAACCATTTGAATGCTTATTTGCAAGTCAGTAGATTATTGTGTTTCTTCCTTCAGGAACAAATTTGAAATCTGTAATTTGCAGGGTTATGTGATTTAAAAAGGATGGAGTCTCTTATGCCCAAACTTCAGTTCCCCAATTTTGACTGCAAATTGGATGGGAACTATTTATCACCCATATCCAACGAAGTTCAGCAGCAACTAAGTTTAGGAGAAGATAGTGAACTTCTAAAAATAAACCGGATAAAAGTAAATATAAATTGAAACAGATTAAATAAATGAAAGATTGAAAAAGATACAAAGGTACACGAACACTAAGTGCCATGTAGATGGAATATTAATGTAACAGGACTGTAACAAGCTTTGAAAGGGATTTCTGTTGTACAATATTTTATTTAACACTAAATGCAGTAATAAAACATAATTATTACTGTATGCTATGGAAGGTACTTTTGCATAATATTAAAA
The DNA here is from genome assembly GCF_047496885.1 of Scyliorhinus torazame. Taxonomy (NCBI): domain Eukaryota; kingdom Metazoa; phylum Chordata; class Chondrichthyes; order Carcharhiniformes; family Scyliorhinidae; genus Scyliorhinus; species Scyliorhinus torazame. The sequence continues at coordinate 79,496,598 of NC_092707.1, forward strand.
AGTAATAGACGGGGATTCCGGTTGCGGCGATGCTCAGCTAAGCCGCACGTTCGGCAGCTCCAGCTCCGACGGACTTTCGGGCTCTTTTTGAGAGCCCCAACAGGATTTTTTTTTGACAAAACCCGGTGTGGGGTAAAGAAATAAGGAGTCCCCCCCCCCAGTGTGCAGGAAGATAGAGCTCCGTGTGGTGAAGGAGAAGGTAACTGAAAACGAGGATGAGATCCTGGGCCTAGCGGTCAAAATGGAGACGCACGAGGCGCTACATAAGAACTGCATCGAAAGAATTGAAGTCCTGGAAAATAGATCAAGTAGAAAGAACCTTCGGATCCTGGGTCTCCACAGAACTGAGGGACTGATGTTGCGGGGAAACGACAATGTTGATGTATAGAAATGTAAATTGGGGAAAGGGAGGTTCACTGTATCGGGACGGTCTTTGACGGGGGGGACACTGAGAAATGTGGGTGTGGGCGCCAGTGGGGGGGAAAAAGAGACATAGGCGGGGGATGGGGAATGGGAACGGGGCTGTAGGGGGAGCTGCGCCATAGGGGGCGGGACGGTTCTAGGAAAGCGCGGGTCTTTTCCCGCGCTAGACAGGTGATGGCGGGAAGACAGGCGCAAGGAGGATGGGAGTTCCACACACGGGGGGGGTCAAGGAGAGAGCGGGAGAAGCCGGGGTCAGTTGAAGTCAGCTGACTTTCGGAAGCAATATGGGGGGAGTAACCATGCTAGATGGGGATCTAGCGGGGGGGGGGGGGATAACTGGGTTGCCGCTGCTGGGATCGAGAGGGAGCTGGTAAGAGAAGAGGTGGTCGGGGTGGGAATGCGCCGCCTGGGGGACTGGTGGGTGTGCGGAACCTGGACGTGGGATTGGCCCAGAGTGGGTGATGGCTAGTCGGCGGCGGGGGGCAGCCCCCCAATCCGGCTGATCACGTGGAACATGAGAGGCCTAAATGGGCCGATTAAGAGGGCCCGAGTGTTCGCGCACTTAAAAGGACTGAGGGCAGACGTGGCCATGCTTCAGGAGACGCATCTGAAGGTGGCGGATCAGGTTAGGTTAAGGAAAGGATGGGTGGGACAGGTGTTCCACTCAGGGCTGGATGCAAAGAATAGAGGGGTGGCTATATTGGTGGGCACAGTACGAAGTCTTACAACACCAGGTTAAAGTCCAACAGGTTTGTTTCGATGTCACTAGCTTTCGGAGCGCTGCTCCTTCCTCAGGTGAATGAAGAGGTCTGTTCCAGAAACACATATATAGACAAATTCAAAGATGCCAAACAATGCTTGGAATGCGAGCATTAGCAGGTGATTAAATCTTAACAGATCCAGAGATGGGGTAACCCCAGGTTAAAGAGGTGTGAATTGTACCAAGCCAGGACAGTTGGTAGGATTTCGCAGGCCAGATGGTGGGGGATGAATGTAATGCGACATGAATCCCAGGTCTCGGTTGAGGCCGCACTCATGTGTGCGGAACTTGGCTATAAGTTTCTTCTTTTTTTTAATAAATATTTTATTGAAAATTTTTGGTCAACCAACACAGTACATTGTGCATCCTTTACACAATATTATAACAACACAAATAACAATGACCTATTTTATAAACAAAAAAAAAAATGAATAAATAATAAATAACAAAAATGAAAACTAGCCCTAATTGGCAACTGCCTTGTCACAAGTAACACTCTCCAAAAATATAATTGAACAGTCCAATATATAATTATCTGTAGCAACGACCTGTACATATTATACAGTATATATTAACAACCCTGAGAGTCCTTCTGGTTCCAATCCCCCCCCCCCCCCCCCCCCCCCCCGCCCCCCCCCGATCCTGGGCTGCTGCTGCTGCCTTCTTTTTTCCATTCCGTCTATCTTTCTGCGAGGTATTCGACGAACGGTTGCCACCACCTGGTGAACCCTTGAGCCGACCCCCTTAGGACAAACTTAATCCGCTCTAGCTTTATAAACCCCGCCATGTCATTTATCCAGGTCTCCACCCCCGGGGGCTTGGCTTCTTTCCGCATTAGCAATATCCTGCGCCGGGCTACTAGGGACGCAAAGGTCAAAACATCGGCCTCTCTCGCCTCCTGCACTCCCGGCTCTTGTGCAACCCCAAATATAGCCAACCCCCAGCTTGGTTCGACCCGGACCCCTACTACTTTTGAAAGCACCTTTGTCACCCCCATCCAAAACCCCTGTAGTGCCGGGCATGACCAAAACATATGGGTATGATTCGCTGGGCTTCTCGAGCACCTCGCACACCTATCCTCCACCCCAACAAATTTACTGAGCCGTGCTCCAGTCATATGCGCCCTGTGTAATACCTTAAACTGAATCAGGCTTAGCCTGGCACACGAGGACGACAAGTTTACCCTGCTTAGGGCATCTGCCCACAGCCCCTCCTCGATCTCCTCCCCCAGCTCTTCTTCCCATTTCCCTTTTAGTTCATCTACCATAGTCTCCCCTTCATCCCTCATTTCCCTATATATATCTGACACCTTACCATCCCCCACCCATGTCTTTGAGATCACTCTGTCCTGCACCTCTTGTGTCGGGAGCTGCGGGAATTCCCTCACCTGTTGCCTCGCAAAAGCCCTCAGTTGCATATACCTGAATGCATTCCCTTGGGGCAACCCATATTTCTTGGTCAGCGCTCCCAGACTCGCGAACTTCCCATCCACAAACAGATCTTTCAGTTGCGTTATTCCTGCTCTTTGCCACATTCCATATCCCCCATCCATTCCCCCCGGGGCAAACCTATGGTTGTTTCTTATCGGGGACCCCCCCAAGGCTCCAGTCTTTCCCCTATGCCGTCTCCACTGTCCCCAAATCTTCAGTGTAGCCACCACCACCGGGCTTGTGATGTAGTTCCTCGGTGAGAACGGCAATGGGGCTGTCACCATAGCCTGTAGGCTAGTCCCCCTACAGGACGCCCTCTCTAATCTCTTCCACGCCGCTCCCTCCTCCTCTCCCATCCACTTACTCACCATTGAAATATTAGCGGCCCAATAATACTCACTTAGGCTCGGTAGTGCCAGCACCCCCCTATCCCTGCTACGCTGTAAGAATCCCTTCCTCACTCTCGGGGTCTTCCCGGCCCACACAAAACCCATGATGCTTTTTTCAATCCTTTTAAAAAAAACCTTCGTGATCACCACCGGGAGGCACTGAAACACAAAGAGGAATCTCGGGAGGACCACCATCTTAACCGCCTGCACCCTCCCTGCCAGTGACAGGGATACCATATCCCATCTCTTGAAATCCTCCTCCATTTGTTCCACCAACCGCATTAAATTTAACCTATGCAATGTGCCCCAATTCTTGGCTATCTGGATCCCCAGGTAACGAAAGTCCCTTGTTACCTTCCTCAACGGTAGGTCCTCTATTTCTCTACTCTGCTCCCCTGGATGCACCACAAACAACTCACTTTTCCCCATGTTCAATTTATACCCTGAAAAATCCCCAAACTCCCCAAGTATCCGCATTATTTCTGGCATCCCCTCCGCCGGGTCTGCCACGTATAGTAGCAAATCGTCCGCATACAAAGATACCCGGTGTTCTTCTCCTCCTCTAAGTACTCCCCTCCACTTCTTAGAACCCCTCAACGCTATCGCCAGGGGCTCAATCGCCAGTGCAAACAATAATGGGGACAGAGGGCATCCCTGCCTTGTCCCTCTATGGAGCCGAAAATATGCAGATCCCCGTCCATTCATGACCACGCTCGCCACTGGGGCCCTATACAACAGCTGCACCCATCTAACATACCCCTCTCCAAAACCAAATCTCCTCAACACCTCCCACAAATAATCCCACTCCACTCTATCAAATGCTTTCTCGGCATCCATCGCCACTACTATCTCCGTTTCCCCCTCTCGTGGGGCCATCATCATTACCCCTAACAACCTCCGTATATTCGTGTTCAGCTGTCTCCCCTTCACAAACCCAGTTTGGTCCTCGTGGACCACCCCCGGGACACATTCCTCTATTCTCATTGCCATTACCTTGGCCAGGATCTTGGCATCTACATTTAGGAGGGAAATAGGTCTATAGGACCCGCATTGTAGCGGGTCCTTTTCCTTCTTTAAGAGAAGCGATATCGTTGCTTCAGACATAGTCGGGGGCAGTTGTCCCCTTTCCTTTGCCTCATTAAAGGTCCTCGTCAGTACCGGGGCGAGCAAGTCCACATATTTTCTATAGAATTCGACTGGGAATCCATCCGGTCCCGGGGCCTTTCCCGCCTGCATGCTCCTAATTCCTTTCACCACTTCTTCTACCTCGATCTGTGCTCCCAGTCCCACCCTTTCCTGCTCTTCCACCTTGGGAAATTCCAGCCGATCCAAGAAGCCCATCATTCTCTCCCTCCCATCCGGGGGTTGAGCTTCATATAATTTTTTATAAAATGTCTTGAACACTCCATTCACTCTCTCCGCTCCCCGCTCCATCTCTCCTTCCTCATCCCTCACTCCCCCTATTTCCCTCGCTGCTCCCCTTTTCCTCAATTGGTGTGCCAGCAACCTGCTCGCCTTCTCCCCATATTCGTACTATACACCCTGTGCCTTCCTCCATTGTGCCTCTGCAGTGCCCGTAGTCAGCAAGTCAAATTCTACATGTAGCCTTTGCCTTTCCCTGTACAGTCCCTCCTCCGGTGCTTCCGCATATTGTCTGTCCACCCTCAAAAGTTCTTGCAGCAACCGCTCCCGTTCCTTACTCTCCTGCTTCCCTTTATGTGCCCTTATTGATATCAGCTCCCCTCTAACCACCGCCTTCAACGCCTCCCAGACCACTCCCACCTGGACCTCCCCATTATCATTGAGTTCCAAGTACTTTTCAATGCACCCCCTCACCCTTAGACACACCCCCTCATCTGCCATTAGTCCCATGTCCATTCTCCAGGGTGGGCGCCCTCCTGTTTCCTCCCCTATCTCCAAGTCCACCCAGTGTGGAGCGTGATCCGAAATGGCTATAGCCGTATACTCCGTTCCCCTCACCTTCGGGATCAATGCCCTACCCAGCACAAAAAAGTCTATTCGCGAGTAGACTTTATGGACATAGGAGAAAAACGAGAACTCCTTACTCCTAGGTCTGCTAAATCTCCACGGGTCTACACCTCCCATCTGCTCCATAAAATCTTTAAGTACCTTGGCTGCTGCCGGCCTCCTTCCAGTCCTGGACTTCGACATACCCAGCCCTGGTTCCAACACCGTATTAAAATCTCCCCCCATTATCAGCTTTCCCATCTCTAGGTCCGGAATGCGTCCTAGCATCCGCCTCATAAAATTGGCATCATCCCAGTTCGGGGCATATACGTTTACCAAAACCACCGTCTCCCCCTGTAGTTTGCCACTCACCATCACGTATCTGCCCCCGTTATCCGCCACTATAGTCTTTGCCTCGAACATTACCCGCTTCCCCACTAATATAGCCACCCCCCTGTTTTTCGCATCTAGCCCCGAATGGAACACCTGCCCCACCCATCCTTTGCGTAGCCTAACCTGGTCTATCAGTTTCAGGTGCGTTTCCTGTAACATAACCACATCTGCCTTAAGTTTCTTAAGGTGTGCGAGTACCCGTGCCCTCTTTATCGGCCCGTTCAGCCCTCTCACGTTCCACGTGATCAGCCGGGTTGGGGGGCTTCCTACCCCCCCCCCCCCCTTGTCGATTAGCCATCACCTTTTTCCAGTTCCTCACCCGGTTCCCACGCAGCTGTATCTCCCCCAGGCGGTGCCCCCCCCGCCCATCCTCTCCCATACCAGCTCTCCCCTCTCCCCAGCAGCAGCAACCCAGTAATTCCCCCCTCCCACCCACCCCGCTAGATCCCCCGCTAGCGTAATTACTCCCCCCATGTTGCTCCCAGAAGTCAGCAAACTCTGGCCGACCTCGGCTTCCCCCTGTGACCTCGGCTCGCACCGTGCGACGCCCCCTCCTTCCTGCTTCTCTATTCCCGCCATGATTATCATAGCGCGGGAACCAAGCCCGCGCTTCTCCCTTGGCCCCGCCCCCAATGGCCAACGCCCCATCTCCTCCACCTCCCCTCCTCCCCCCATCACCACCTGTGGGAGAGAGAAAAGTTACCACATCGCAGGATTAGTACATAAAACTCCTCTTTCCCCCCTTTTTAACCCCCCTCTTTGCCCCCCACATTCGCCCCACCACTTTGTTCAAACGTTCTTTTTAATAACCCGCTCATTCCAGTTTTTCTTCCACAATAAAAGTCCACGCTTCATCCGCCGTCTCAAAGTAGTGGTGCCTCCCTCGATATGTGACCCACAGTCTTGCCGGTTGCAGCATTCCAAATTTTATCTTCTTTTTATGAAGCACCGCCTTGGCCCGATTAAAGCTCGCCCTCCTTCTCGCCACCTCCGCACTCCAGTCTTGATAAACGCGGATCACCGCGTTCTCCCATTTACTGCTCCGAGTTTTCTTTGCCCATCTAAGGACCATTTCTCTATCCTTAATACGGAGGAATCTCACCACTATGGCTCTGGGAATTTCTCCTGCTCTCGGTCCTCGCGCCATCACTCGGTATGCTCCCTCCACCTCCAACGGACCCGCCGGGGCCTCCGCTCCCATTAACGAGTGCAGCATCGTGCTCACATATGCCCCGACGTCCGCTCCCTCCACACCTTCAGGAAGACCAAGAATCCTCAGGTTGTTCCTCCTTGCGTTGTTCTCCAGTGCCTCCAACCTTTCCACACATCGTTTCTGATGTGCCTCATGCGTCTCCGTCTTCACCACCAGGCCCTGTATGTCGTCCTCGTTCTCGGCTGCCTTTGCCTTCACGACCCGAAGCTCCCGCTCCTGGGTCTTTTGTTCCTCCTTTAGCCCTTCGATCGCCTGTAGTATCGGGGCCAACAGCTCTTTCTTCATTTCCTTTTTGAGCTCTTCCACACAGCATTTCAAGAACTCTTGTTGTTCAGGGCCCCATGTTAAACTGCCACCTTCCGACGCCATCTTGGTTTTTGCTTGCCTTCCTTGCCGCTGTTCTAAAGGATCCACTGCAATCCGGCCACTTTGTCCTCCTTTTTTCATCTGTATCCAGGGGGGATTCCCTTCTGGTTTACCGCACAGTGTTTTTAGCCGTCAAAATTGCCGTTGGGGCTCCTATCAAGAGCCCAAAAGTCCGTTTCACCGGGAGTTGCCGAAACGTGCGACTCAGCTGGTCATCGCCGCACCCGGAACTCCGGCTATAAGTTTCTGCTCGGCGATTCTGCGTTGTCGCGGGTCCTGAAGGCCGCCTTGGAGAACGCTTACCCGGAGATCAGAGGCTGAATGCCCTTGACTGCTGAAGTGTTCCCCGACTGGAAGGGAACATTCCTGCCTGGTGATTGTTGCGCGATGTCCGTTCATTCGTTGTCGCAGCATCTGCATGGTCTCGCCAATGTACCACGCTTCGGGACATCCTTTCCTGCAGCGTATGAGGTAGACAACGTTGGCCGAGTCGCACGAGTATGTACCGCGTACCTGGTGGGTGGTGTTCTCACGTGTAATAGTGGTATCCATGTCGATGATCTGGCACGTCTTGCAGAGATTGCCATGACAGGGTTGTGTGGTGTCGTGGTCACTGTTCTGAAGACTGGGTAGTTTGCTGCAAACAATGGTTCGTTTGAGGTTGCGCGGTTGTTTGAAGGCAAGTAGTGGGGGTGTGGGGATGACCTTGGCAAGGTCAAATATTTTTTTCAATAAAATATTTTTAAAAAAAAGAAGAAACTTATAGCCAAGTTCCGCACACATGAGTGCGGCCTCAACCGGGACCTGGGATTCATGTTGCATTACATTCATCCCCCACCATCTGGCCTGCGAAATCCTACCAACTGTCCTGGCTTGGTACAATTCACACCTCTTTAACCTGGGGTTACCCCATCTCTGGATCTGTAAAGATTTAATCACCTGCTAATGCTCGCATTCCAAGCATTGTTTGGCATCTTTGAATTTGTCTATATATGTGTTTCTGGAACAGACCTCTTCATTCACCTGAGGAAGGAGCAGCGCTCCGAAAGCTAGTGACATCGAAACAAACCTGTTGGACTTTAACCTGGTGTTGTAAGACTTCGTACTGTGCTCACCACAGTCCAACGCCAGCATCTCCACATCATATATTGGTGGGGAAACGGGTGTCGTTCGAGGCTAGGAATATAGTAGTGGACAACGGTGGCAGATATCAGGAAAAAGATAATGTTGTGGAGGAGAATGCTGAGCCGCAGGCTAATAGAATAGATGGCATTGATGTACGTAGGGAAGAGGTGTTGGCAATTCTGGACAGGCTGAAAATAGATAAGTCCCCGGGACCTGATGGGATTTATCCTAGGATTCTCTGGGAGGCCAGGGAAGAGATTGCTGGACCTTTGGCTTTGATTTTTATGTCATCATTGGCTACAGGAATAGTGCCAGAGGACTGGAGGACAGCAAATGTGGTCCCTTTGTTCAAAAAGGGGAGCAGAGACAACCCCGGCAACTATAGACCGGTGAGCCTCACGTCTGTAGTGGGTAAAGTCTTGGAGGGGATTATAAGAGACAAGATTTATAATCATCTAGATAGGAGTAATATGATCAGGGATAGTCAGCATGGCTTTGTGAAGGGTAGGTCATGCCTCACAAACCTTATTGAGTTCTTTGAGAAGGTGACTGAACAGGTAGATGAGGGTAGAGCAGTTGATGTGGTGTATATGGATTTCAGCAAAGCGTTTGATAAGGTTCCCCACGGTAGGCTATTGCAGAAAATACGGAGGCTGGGGATTGAGGGTGATTTAGAGATGTGGATCAGAAATTGGCTAGCTGAAAGAAGACAGAGGGTGGTGGTTGATGGGAAATGTTCAGAATGGAGTACAGTCACAAGTGGAGTACCACAAGGATCTGTTCTGGGGCCGTTGCCGTTTGTCATTTTTATCAATGACCTAGAGGAAGGCGCAGAAGGGTGGGTGAGTAAATTTGCAGATGATACTAAAGTCGGTGGTGTTGTCGATAGTGTGGAAGGATGTAGCAGGTTACAGAGGGATATAGATAAGCTGCAGAGCTGGGCTGAGAGGTGGCAAATGGAGTTTAATGTAGAGAAGTGTGAGGTGATTCACTTTGGAAGGAATAACAGGAATGCGGAATATTTGGCTAATGGTAAAGTTCTTGAAAGTGTGGATGAGTAGAGGGATCTAGGTGTCCATGTACATAGATCCCTGAAAGTTGCCACCCAGGTTGATAGGGTTGTGAAGAAGGCCTATGGAGTGTTGGCCTTTATTGGTAGAGGGATTGAGTTCCGGAGTCAGGAGGTCATGTTGCAGCTGTACAGAACTCTGGTTCGGCCGCATTTGGAGTATTGCGTACAGTTCTGGTCACCGCATTATAGGAAGGACATGGAGGCTTTGGAGCGGGTGCAGAGGAGATTTACCAGGATGTTGCCTGGTATGGAGGGAAAATCTTATGAGGAAAGGCTGATGGACTTGAGGTTGTTTTCGTTGGAGAGAAGGTTAAGAGGAGACTTAATAGAGGCATACAAAATGATCAGGGGGTTGGATAGGGTGGACAGTGAGAGCCTTCTCCCGCGGATGGAAATGGCTGGCACGAGGGGACATAACTTTAAACTGAGGGGTAATAGATATAGGACAGAGGTCAGAGGTAGGTTCTTTATGCAAAGAGTAGTGAGGCCGTGGAATGCCCTACCTGCTACAGTAGTGAACTCGCCAACATTGAGGGCATTTAAAAGGTTATTGGATAAACATATGAATAATAATGGCATAGTGTAGGTTAGATGACTTTTGTTTCGGTGCAACATCGTGGGCCGAAGGGCCTGTACTGCGCTGTATTGTTCTATGTTCTATGTTCTATGTGATGGTGAGTGGCAGACTGCAGGGAATGGAGGTCGTGCTGGTAAATGTATATGCCCCGAACTGGGATGATGCAGGATTTATGAAGCAGATGCTGGGACGTATCCCGGACCTGGAGGTAGGAAACTTGGTAATGGGGGGGGATTTCAATACCGTGCTGGACCCAGGATTAGATAGATCTAGATCCAGGACCGGAAAAAGGCCGGCAGCGGCCAAGGTGCTTCGGGGGTTTATGGACCAAATGGGGGGAGTAGATCCGTGGAGATTTGCTAGGCCGTTGGCCGAAGAGTTCTCCTTTTTCTCCCATGTCCATAAGGTATGCTCCCGGATAGATTTCTTTGTTTTGGGTAGGTCACTGATTTCGAGGGTGGAAGGAATGGAGTACTCGGCCATAGCTGTTTCAGACCATGCCCCGCACTGGGTGGATTTGGAACTCGGAGAGGAGAGGGAACAGCGCCCACTCTGGCGACTGGATGTGGGATTATTGGCAGATGGGGGAGTCTACGGAAGGGTGTGGGGATGTATCGAAAGGTACCAGGAGGCCAATGATGATGGGGAGGTCCAAGTGGGGGTAGTATGGGAAGCGCTGAAGGCAGTGGTCAGGGGAGAGTTGATCTCCATCAGGGCTTACAAGGGGAAAACAGAGGCCAAAGAGAGGGAGAGATTACTGGGGGAGATTTCGAGTGTGGATAAAAGATATGCGGAGGCCCCGGACGAAGGACTATATAGGGAGAGGCGAAGACTTCAGACGGAGTTTGACCTGCTGACCAGAGGGAAGGCAGAGGCACAGTGGAGGAAGGCACAGGGGATGAGATACGAGTATGGGGAAAAGGCGAGTCGGCTGCTGGCCCACCAGCTTCGTAAGAGGACAGCGGCGAGGGAAATAGGGGGAGTTAGGGATGAAACGGGAACTACAGTGCGGAGTGTAGGGAAGGTAAATGAGGTGTTTAAGACCTTTTATGAGAGGCTATATAGGTCCCAACCCCCGGAGGGAAAAGAGGGGATGCAGCAGTTTCTGGACCAACTAAGGTTCCCGAAGGTGGAGGAGCAGGAGGTGGCAAGCCTGGGGGCGCCAATTGGGGTGGACAAGGTGACCAAAGGGCTGGGGAACATGCAGGCAGGGAAGGCCCCGGGACCTGACGGGTTCCCGGTGGAGTTTTATAGGAAATATGTGGACTTGCTGGCCCCGCTGCTGGCAAGAACCTTTAACGAGGCCAGAGAAGGGGGGACTCTACCCCCGACAATGTCGGAGGCGACGATATCACTAATCCTGAAGCGAGATAAAGATCCACTGCAATGCGGGTCTTATAGGCCTATCTCGCTCCTGAATGTGGGCGCCAAGTTGCTGGCAAAAGTGCTGACAATGAGGATAGAGGATTGTGTCCCGGGGGTGGTGCACGAAGACCAGACAGGGTTTGTAAAGGGGAGACAATTGAATGTCAACGTGCGACGGCTATTGGGGGTGATAATGATGCCCCAGCAGAGGGGGAGGCAGAGATAGTGGCAGCAATGGATGCAGAGAAGGCATTTGATAGGGTAGAGTGGGAGTACTTATGGGAGGTGCTGAGGAGGTTTGGGTTCGGGGAGGGGTTTGTCAGCTGGGTTAAACTCTTCTATGGGGCCCCAATGGTAAGTGTAGTCACAAATCGGCAAAGATCGGAGTATTTTCGGTTACATAGGGGAACAAGGCAGGGGTGCCCTCTGTCCCCATTACTGTTCGCGTTGGCAATTGAACCACTGGCCATAGCGCTGAGAGACTCGAGGAAATGGAGGGGGGTGGTTAGAGGGGAGAGGAACACCGAGTGTCACTCTACGAAGATGAACTACTGCTGTATGTGGCGGATCCAGTGGGGGGGATGACAGAGGTTATGCAGATATTGAGGGAGTTTGGAGACTTTTCGGGATATAGGCTTAACATAGGAAAGAGTGAGCTTTTTGTAATACACCCTGGGGACCAGAGTAAAGGGATAGATGGCCTGCCGCTAAGGAGAGTGGAAAGAAACTTCCGATACCTGGGGATTCAGATAGCCAGGAGCTGGGGAACCTTACACAAACTCAATCTGACTCGGCTGGTGGAGCAGATGGAAGAGGATTTCAAAAGGTGGGATATGCTGCCGCTGTCACTGGCGGGCGGAGTGCAGGCGATTATGATGATGGTCCTCCCGAGGTTTCTATTTGTGTTTCAATGTCTCCCCGTCTTGATCACTAAGGCCTTTTTCAAAAAAATAGATAGGAGCATCATGAGCTTCGTGTGGGCAGGGAAGGCCCCGAGGGTAAAGAGGGGGTTCCTACAACGTAGCAGGGACAGAGGGGGCCTGGCGTTGCCGAATCTATGCGACTATTACTGGGCTGCCAATGTGGCGATGATCCGCAAGTGGATGATAGAGGGAGAGGAGGAGGCGTGGAAGAAGCTGGAGATGGCGTCCTGTAAAGGAACAAGCTTAAAAGCGCTGGTGATGGCGCCGCTACCGCTCTCCCCGAAATGGTTTATCACAAACGCAGTGGTGGCGGCAACATTAAGTATCTGGGGGCAATGGAGGCGACACAGGGGTGTGTTGGGAGCCTCGGTGAGTCCCGGATCAGGAACAACCATAGGTTTGCCCTAGGAAGATTGGACGGAGGGTCCCAGAGCTGGCACCGGGCAGGAATTAGGAGAGTGGGAGACTTATTTATAGATGGGACGTTTGCGAGCTTGGGAACGCCAGAGGAAAAGTATGAGCTGCCTCCGGGGAATATCTTTCGGTATATGCAGGTGAGGACGTTCACGAGACAACAGGTGAGGGAATATCCGCTGCTCCCGACACAGGGGATCCAGCATAGAGTGCTTTCGGGGTGTGGGTCGGGGAGGGCAAAGTGTCCAAAATATACCGGGAGATGAGAGAAGAGGGGGAGGAGCTGGTAGAAGAGCTGAAAGGAAAATGGGAAGAAGAGCTCGGAGAGGAGATTGAGGAGGGCTTGTGGGCTGATGCCCTAAATAGGGTAAATTCCTCTTCCTCGTGTGCCAGGCTTAGCCTGATCCAATACACACATAACGGGAGCGAGGTTGAGCAGGTTCTTCGGAATGGAGGACAGGTGCGGGAGGTGCGGGGGAAGCCCGGCGACCACACATATGTTTTGGTCGTGTCCAGCACTGGAGGAGTATTGGAGGGGAGTGGCAAGAGTGATCTCGAAGGTGGTGAAGGTCCGGGTCAAGCCAGGCTGGGGGTTAGCTATATTTGGGGTAGCGGATGAGCCGGGAGTGCAGGAGGCGAAAGAGGCCGATATTGTGGCTTTTGCATCCCTGGTAGCCCGGCGAAGAATTTTACTCATGTGGAAGGAAGCGAAACCCCCCCGGCATGGAGGCCTGGATAAACGATATGGCAGGGTTCATAAAACTGGAACGGATGAAGTTTGCGCTGAGAGGATCGGCTCAGGGGTTCTCCAAGCGGTGGCAACCGTTCCTTGACTATCTAGCGGAACGTTATGGGAAAATAGATAGCCAGCAGCAGCAGCCCAGAAAGGGGGGGGGGGGGGGGGGGGGGGAGGCGGGGGGGGGGGGGGGGGGCAACTTGTTTTTGTTCTAGTTGGGGTGGAGGGGGGGGAGCACCATTTCTTGTTACTTTGTTCGTTCACTACTTTATTTAACCAATGTTATCTATTAGTTATTGTGTTACCGTTTCTGTTGATTTGTAAGGGGGAAACATTGTGTTTGAAAGCTTTAATAAAAATATATATTTTTTAAAAAAGTAATAGACACATAAAAACTCGGCTAATAACAGATTCCTATTACTGTTAGGTTATTAAGATAAGGCCACAGTTTCCTTCATGAAATATGATAAAATAATTGATCCTGTTCAGTAGAATAAAATCACTTCATCTGACTGGCGAAAATGAATCTTCAGATTCTCAGCAAAATATGTAAAGTTGTGGAGAGAAGCATTATCAACCCAAATTAGATTATTATAATTTTCATTTACGTGGGCGGCACGGTAGCACAGTGGTTAGCACTATTGCTACACAGCACCAGGGTCACAGGTTCGATTTCCGGCTTGGATCACTGTCTGTGTGGAGTCTGCACGTTCTCCCTGTGTCTGCGTGGGTTTCCTCCGGGTGCTCCGGTTTCCTCCCACAAGTCCCGAAAGATGTGTTATTAGGTAATTTGGACATTCTGAATTCTCCCTCTGTGTACCTAAACAGGCGCCGGAATGTGGCGACTAGGGTCTTTTCACAGTAACTTCATTGCAGTGTTAATGTAAGCCTACATGTGACAATAAAGATTATTATAATAAGTTCTTGTGCAAAAAAAATCCTTCATGGAAGCATCGTCAAACAAATGATCAGCATGTCAAAGAGTGAGATATTAGGTTTGCTCAAGGAGATGGATTTTAAGGAGAGCCAGGTAGAAAGATGTATCAGGGAATCACAGGTCACAAAATCTTTACAGTGCAGAAGGAGGCCATTCAGCCCATCAAGTCAGCACTGGCCACTGAACGAGCATTCTACCTAGTTCCACGCCCCTGCCTTTATCCCTGTAACCCAGTACATTATTTCTTTTCAGATACAAGTTCAACGTGACCTCCTTACTCTTGCACTCAATGCCACTATTAATAAAGCCGAGGAAAACATATGGTTTATTAACTGCTCTCTCAACATGCCCTGCCACCATGAAAGACCCACACTTGAAAGCTGCCAGCCAACCAGAGTGTCCAGCAGCAGCTTTAGCAGTCCCAGCACTGAACAGAAGAATCCTTAGAATCCGTACAATGCAGAAGTAGACCATTCATGCCACCATGCCACCAGCAGTGCCAGATCTCAATAGTGGGCGCTGCTGGGATTACAAGCATCTCCCCGAAGAGGAGAACAATTGACCCCAGTTAACCTGTGCTGAGGTAAGCAGAGACTTTTACATGGAAGAGATCAGGCACCCAAGGGACGAGGTGAATCGGGGGTGACAGGGTTCGGTGGGGTGGTGGTGGCAGAGTGGGCTTTGGAGACCAAGAGGAAGGGTACAAAGGTGGGAGGGTGGGGGATGTGGGACGGCGGGGGTGGGTGGGGAGAACAGCTTGGAGTGAGGTGCTCCCAATGCGCACAGGGCACCACCAAAAATATGTACCCGCCCTTCCTGCTTTTTTGCCCCAGATGGGGAAAATGTAGACTCCTTAGAACATAGAACATCCAGTGTAGAAGGAGGCCATTCGGCCCATCGAGTCTGCACCGATCCACTTGAGCCTTCACTTCCACCCTATCCCCAAAACCCAATAACCCCTCCTAACCTTTTTTGGACACTAAGGGCAATTTAGCATGGCCAATCCACCTAACCTGCACGTCTTTGGACTGTGGGAGGAAACTGGAGCACCCGGAGGAAACCCAGAGCAGACACGGGGAGAAACTGCAGACTCCGCACAGACTGTGACATAGCGGGGAATTGAACCTGCGACCCTGGCGCTGTGAAGCCACAGTGCTAGCCACTTGTGCTACCGTGCTCCCAACTTACTTTCGTCCGCTTGCCCATGTCAACTGCATTATGGTGGAGCTATATTACAACTTCAATTGGCCATGAAGGATTTTTAAAAAATGGCAGCAAGTTATGATTTTGGCACCCAGCCGCTTACCAGATTAGGGAAAATGGGCGTGTTGGCGTTGGGTTCACTGCCCAACATCGTCACACTGGATTTTGCATGTGAACAGTCCCAATTTGCAATCATAAAATCCCGGCCAATGTTTTTTATTGTAGGTTTTTGATCATCATAACTAACTGGAAAGCACAGTTTCTGGTGCCAAAACATTGATTCCATTTAGTGTTGCAAATAAATGTTATGGTGCCCCAGTGGAGGAATATGAGGAGCCAAGTACCTGCTTGTTAACTTAGCCCACCAGACAGAATGGGGTGGGTTCAGCCAGAAGCTCAATTCACACCTCAAACTGTTTGTTATTCATAATTGTTGTGGATATTCTTTATTTTATTTAGAGTAAAATGATGATGCCATTTTATAATAGATGCAAAAACCCTAAATGAGAAATGCTGCACCTTTCCTGCAATCTGGGGCTGGATTCTCCGTTTTTGGGACTATGGCCCCACGCCGTCGTGAAAACTGTGGTCTTTTACGCCAGGAAAACTAGCATCAAATGGCTACAGATTCATAGCCTTGCAGGGGGCTAGCAGGCAGCTGTCGAGGAGCTCGCAGCTCCAGCTGCCAATACGGCCCCCTGCACTTCCCGGTCAGAGGCCTCCAGCGGTCACACCGTGCTCCATGGCCGACACAGACTGCGGACTTGGACCACGGAAATAGTGCCCCCATTCGGCCGCTCACCCGACCCAGACCGCACACACAAAAAAAACCCAGTCCTGAATGAGGCTCCCCCCCACGCACTCTGATCGACCCTCCCCTGACTGTGACAGCCCCGGACTGAGGCCGCAGCCGCCACGCGGGTATCACGGACAGTGAGACCATGAGTGGTCCACGCTGTCGGGAATTCGGCTGGTCGGGGACGGAGAATACTGGGGTGGGCCTTAGGCAATGGCCTGAGGCGGTGGATAATCGGCACGGTGTACTCCCTGAATACAGCGCTTTTCAGGGGTCGGAGAATCGCGAAACCGTTGCCGGTCCTGATTTCGTGCGGGAAACTGGATTCTCTGCCCCGTCGCCGAACGAGATTTCAGCGTTGGGGTGCAGAGAATCCAGCCCCGGTTTTTACTGCTCCAGGATCTGTGTCAAGCTCCATCAAGCTCCGTGTCCTGCTTGATGGACCTGTGTGCACAGGTGAAAAGTGCAGATGGTGCAGTCTTTTGTCCTGATGCCCGAGAAGTTATTCTTCCAGGTGTGGCTGCGTGGTGTCTTCCAAAGGTTCAGAAAACCCATACACGACTGAGATAAAGGGAAACATATTCATACAAAGGGTTGGGAACCTTCAAGGTTCTCAACCCCAGAGATCCAGGATACTCAGTTATTAAGTATTTTCAAGTCGGTGATTGACAGTCGTTGGATGAGAAGGGAATTCTAATAATCTTTATCATTGTCACAAGTAGGCTTACATTAACACTGCAATGAAGTTACTGTGAAAAATCCCTAGTCACCACATTCCAGAACCATACACAGAGGGAGAATTCAGAATGTCCAATTCACCTAAGAAGCACGTCTTTCGGGACTTGTGGGAGAAAACCAGAGCACCTGGACGAAACCCACGCAGATCATAAGACCATAAAACATAGGAGCAGAATTAGGCCACTCGGCCCATCGATCATGGATGATATTTTTCTCATCCACATTCTCCTGACCTTTCCCCATAACCACTGATCCCCTGATTAATCAAGAACCCATCAGACAAGGGGAGAACGTGCAGACTCCGCACAGGCAGTGACCCAAGCGGGAATCGAACCTGGGACCCTGGTGATGTGAAGCAACCGTGGTAACCACTGTGCTACCGTGCCATCTATTAAGGGATATGAGGATAATGCAGGAAGATGTAGCTAATGTAAAACTTCAGCCCATGATCTTATTGAATAGCAGAGCTGGCTAAAAATACCAAATGACCTACTCCTGCTTCTCTTTCTTATATTCTTATGGTCAGGTTGCAGTTTCAACTACCTCTGGCTTCAAAGTTTCGTCAACAAACCTTTTAAAAGTGAAGGGTCATCCATGTAGCAAAACAGTAGAAAAATGCGATTGTTTGAAGCACAGGAGATGTTTACAGGCTGGTAAACATTACAACAAAGGTGCATATTGATTGAATAGACATTAATGTAAAATGCTAACTTGAAGTCAAATCTGAATTCAATAAAAGCTAGAAGGCTATGTAGTAAATATTGACAGCACATTTCAGTGGGTTAATATCCCACGTTTTTCACAGCTCTGTAACAAAACCTTTCAAATGATTGTCAACAAAGACAATAAATAAACATAAGCTTTCAAACCATAAAAATAAACATAGGATCCCTTTAGTTAGATTACGTAAAGTGCATTTTAAAAGGCAGGAAGCATTAAAACACAACAGTGGTCCCCAAACCAAGAATTAAACAGAGTGTAATGGATTCTTGGGAGTGATTACAGAACAATAATCTATTAAAAGGCTTTAAACTGATGTCATAAACTGCAGTGGAAAATGGAAAATAGTTTATCGTTGTCTTCTGAACTTCAGGATTAAAACAGAGCGTTGAAATTGGTCATTCTGGCAATTGCTACTCCTTACACAACAGCCTCTACATGAGAACATCATTATTCTTTGGTCCAGCTTCAATCTCAGTCTTAGAAGTCTTAGTGTGGTCTATTACATTGACATCTTCGATACTTACATGAGAAGATTTCATTTTCTTCCCTTCTCCTTTTCTATTCTTCTGTCCTGCCTTTGTTGACTGAATCTGGCTACAGTTTCACAGGTGGTTGCTCCAATTTTCTTCTTCAGGTATGTGCCTAACAATAAGAAACGCCTTTACTCTTCCAAACAGAGAAGGGCTTGCATTTACACAGAGCCTCCCGGATGCCCCACAGTGCTCTAATGAATAATTTTCCAATTTTTATCACTATTGAATAGGGATAACTTGGAAGATAATTTATCCAAACCAAAGTTTTACCAACATCAGCACGATAAGCTACAGGTAATTTGATTTTGGTAAAGTAGGTTGGCAGTAAATATTGACCAGGACATGAAGAAATGCCTCTTCTATTCTTCAAATGAAGGCCTGCGATCTTTTACATTCTCTTAAACAGACAAATGTGGCCTTGGTTTAATGGCTGTTCTGAAAGACAGTCTTTGACAACCTGGTCAATCCGGCAGTGAGAGATAAAATGTTATCGGTTGTGTGGAGTTGGAAATGGAGGTTGGAGGGGGCCAGTAAAACGGTGCAGGCCCGAGAAGGGCTGGCTCCTTGATGTAGTCCTGCTGCTGACTAATTTTATGAGATGCAGGCAGTGGGATGGATCAGTGCTGCCACATCGGTGGTGGGGAGCAAATTAAGGTCACCGAACAGCCAATTGTCAGGTATTTTCCAATTTTACCAATGGGATGCATGGATGCTCTGCACTCGCCAACTGAAAGAAGGTAAGATCTGAACAGCTGTGAGATCTGATTCCCGAAGGGAACTGGTAGCTCTCTGTAGGCTGTATGTGGAAGAAGTGACATCATCAAATTTGGCCAGGACCAAAGTGAAATGGTGCTGAATAAAAGGTGTCTTCAACAACAGGTCCCTAACAGCCACTGCAGCAGACAGGAGGAGGTTCTTCAGAGTCTGCGCGTTCTCCCCGTGTCTGCGTGGGTTTCCTCCGGGTGCTCCGGTTTCCTCCCACAGTCCAAAGACGTGCAGGTTAGGTGGACTGGCCATGATAAATTGCCCTAGTGTTCAAAAAGGTGAGGAGCGATTATTGGGTTACGGGGATAGGGTGGAAGTGAGGGCTTAAGTGGGTCGGTGCAGACTCGGTGGGCCGAATGGCGTCCTTCTGCAATGTATGTTCCATGTTCTATGTTCCATGTATATCACGTGGAAGCTTCATCTGGCTATAGGGTGTTGGGGAGGTGCAGGAAGGTGGGGTGACCATCCAGCAGCCTGAAGGTGCCACTGCAATTTGTTGAGGAAGGTGCAAGAGGTCAAGAGGACAGCCTTATGTTCACAGGTGATGCGGGTTGGGCGGGAGATGGTGGCTGCTGAACGGTGCTGCATTCTAGAGAAGCAGCTGATGCCAATGGGAAGTGATCAACAACAATGCCTTAAAGGTGACATTCGCACTCAACTTTATCATCTGTGGTTCATTCCAGGGATTGACTGGAGTTCTATGTGCCATCTGTCAGTCAGCAAACCATCTCCCTGCTTGCATCTCCCAAAGGAGCTCACAGATGCCATGTACCATCCAGTTGGACAATATGTCAATTCCACGACTGATCGGGCCAGTCAGACCAAGAGCACAGTTGGCTTTGGGCTGTGTCCCCAAGAGCAGGAGACTGTATCTATGTAGTTATCAAGACTCACTCAGCCCAACCAGGCCTCTTTGTCTCCAGGAAACGGTTTAGCTCCCTGAATGTTCAAGTTGTCTGTGAACAATGTAAGTGGACCTTGCATGTGTGTGTGGGCCTGGGAAGCTGTCACGATTTCTAGATCTTTAAACAGTCCCAATTGGTTAGCACCACAAGCTACTGCGAACACCTTTGTGGCTGGATCCTGGAAAACAAGGGTTATCCACTGAAGACATTGAGCTGGATTCTCCGTTCTTGCGGCTAAGTGCCGGCTCGAACGGAGAATCCACGGGAGGTTCCCGTCGTAAAAATTGCCCGAACTCCTCACTGGTTCTGGTATCGGTGAGGGGCTAGCACCGGTGCCGACTGAAACTCCTACCTCCTGCGCCGAAAACAACCGGAGAATGGCCGGATTCCTGGCCGCGCATGCGCACGGCTGCCGACCTGCAGCAGTTGTCCGTTCAACATGGCGCCGGCCGTGCGTGGACCCAACCCGCCATCCGCGACCCCACAGCCCACCCCCTGGCCACCGTCAACCCCCCCCCCCCCCCCCCCCCCCCCCCACCCCCCACCGGTCCTCTGAGCCCATGTAGAAGACCCCTCGGCCAGTGGCACGGATCCTTTCCGAATGTGGTGGCGCTGGACACAGCGATGCCGGGTTCAGAATTTGTGTGACCACACATGTCCCGCACCGCCAGGAACTTGGCCCATTAGGGGGGAGCATTATGGGTGGGCCGACCAATGAGGCGCCAACGGCATTGCGTCTGTGCACGGCATGTGTCGCGATGACACCACTTCGGAGTGGGTGGAGCATGGCTGACCGGCGTCAAATGGGCGCCGGCCCCGATTTCGATGTCGGAGCCCAATCTCCGCCTGATCGCTGAACACGATTTTGGCGTCGGGCAGTGGAGAATCCCGCCCATGGCTTCTGAACCCTATTCACAACCCAACACATGGTCTGAGGATAAATAAGTAATAAACTACAAGCCGATAGACATTGCAGAGACACGGCTGCAGGATGATATATATCGGGACCTGAATATTGAAGGGTACATGACATCTAGAGGGAAAAGAAAGCTAGGAAAAGGTGGCAGTATTAATTAATGATGGCATTAACACAATAGAGAGGGATGACCCAAGTTCAGAACACCAGTATGTAGAAAAGGTTTAGTAATGATGAAAAATTATAAACACAAGGAGGTTGGCAAGCCATCGCTGGCAGTGGGATTTTCCATCCCACTGCTGGCCAGTGGGATCTCCCACCCCATGCCGCCGGGAGGCCCGCGGACGGAGGTGTTCTGCTGGCGGAACGAAGAATCCTGCTGGAGGAGCATTCACCACAAGAAGTCAATTGTGGGAATGGACCATTAATAATATTCACATGGCAGGTTGGAGTATAAAGGAGGAAATAATGGGAACTTGTCAGTTTGAGGGAGAGAGGAGTGAGTCTAAGACGAGTGGACTGGAGAATCGCGGGAGCGGCTTCTGACCGGATTTCGGTGTCAACTCCCATTCCCCGCCCCTGCTTCGATCCCGATTTCGGCGCCGAGGCTCGGAGAATACGGCCCATTGTATTTGGCTTGTGATATCTTATCAATCCAAAGAAGAAAATCCTAAAAGCAATCAACACTAAAACAGAAGGTAATGTTATTGAGTGACTGCATCAACTAATGAATACGTTAGGGAGAATGGCAAAGGAGCCCCTTAAAACCAAATAGCATCCTCCAAAAATCATCCTCCGAAAATCAAAAAGTAAAAGGAAATCTCAAAAATGCTAAATGCTAAGCTAGTCCCTGCGTATTCATTCGATACGTATTGTTATGACACCCTGGGCAAGTGTGCGGTCAATTCGAGCCCCCACGTGCCCCGACGTCACAATACAAGTGAATTAAGAAATAATTGGGATGAACATTCCTGAAGCCTTTGGCCCTTGGCTGCCTAATAATTACAGTCACCAGATTTGTACATAAAACACAATTCCTGTTTATTTATAACACAAATAATAAGGATGAAATATGCAGTAAATGCAATGGAATAATACCAATCTACTACCCCCTTTTACTCTATTCACCCTCTATCCACATGCACATGACAGACAAACACAGAGGGGGAAAGGGATCAATATAATAAGGTTGAAGGTCAAAAGATAAAAGATTTTGCTTCAAATGGTGGTCACTTAGCAGGCTTTCCTCACAGTGCCATTGCTGATTAAAGTCTTTGGTTTGCACCTGGTAATGGTCTTCACTCAGTACAGAACTTAAAGGCAACATGCCTTCTGGAGAGTCACTTTAGTTCTTATCAAACTGGGCCTTCAGCTCAAGGTTCACACTCAGACCTATTTTATTACTTGAGGCGCTTTATCTCATATCAAACCCTGCTTCCAGCTTGTGGTTTGACTTCAGGCCTCTGCGCCCTCCAAAGAACAGTGCCCCACCTTGCTGGAGAGATGGTCATCCCTCACAGTGGCCTTCTGAAGAGAGTTTAGCTGGACATTTTAGGAGAGAATTAATTATGACCCTCTATCCAATCTTCAGAATAAATAGTGAAACCAAACTGGAACCTCATGACTTTGAGATCAGGTCCAATCACCACCTGTTACCAGGCAGAGGACAGCCTTTTGGACCCAGTCATTGGCCACCAGCCAAATCAATCAAACTGAGCCTTCTCGATCATGTTATTTGAATTAAAGGCACAGGCTGCTCAGCCTTAAAATCACAGGTCCATTAAACATCCATGGATCAAAAATGTAATGGCAAAAACAAAAGAAAGGGTAAATAAGGGAATAAACAGGAACACACGGGAAGGACCTGCACAGTATGGACTTTCCAATAGCTATTCCTGAATGCTGAAGAGAAGTTGGAATTCTACGGGCGACTTACTTTCCTTGGCAAAGCTGTGAGATAACTTAGCGAATTTACAGACTGAACATGCACCTCCCTGGTTTGAATGACTCCGCACCACATCAGGATGAACTGTCAAGTTTGAATACGCTTGGGTGGTAGAGGATAATAACAGATGGCAGAATTACTGTACTTCAGGGTTACATTTTAGAATAATTAGGAGCATTCTGAGATTTAAAAAATATTATTTTGATGGACTCACTGTTGATACTACACTGCCCTGAAGAACAATCATTTCTTGTGTTAGTATTTAGTGGGCTTGTCACATATAACAATAACAACTTTAAATAGCAGCTTTGACAAAAACGTCCCAAGGCACTTCACAGGGGCATATTGAAAATGAAAGCAAGAATCCTTTTAAAGCCTGCTGTTTCTGCAGACTGATGATTATTGATGATGTCTTACAACGCGATAATTTTTGGCATGTGTTGAATATTGTAAGTGACAGCACATCTGTCAGACATGGGCACACGGCTGCTTCAAAGGCAAATTAAACATAGCAGCACTTAGATCATCTTGGGCCTCAGTCACAAAGAGAGTTTCACTGAGAATGAAGAATGACCTGAGGCACTCTCCGAGGAAAGCTGGCATGTGAAATGAGACAATGGAATGGGCGTGTGTGTGTGGCAGGAGCTATTTGTAAGCACTGAAAGAAATAGGAGCAGTAATAGGTCATGGCTCCTTGAGCCTGCTCTGCTATTCAATAACGCCATGGCTGCTCTTGGCTTCAACTCCACCTTCCAGCCAATTCATCATAACCTTTTGATGGAACAAAAATCTATCTATCTCAGCCGTGAATATGTTAAACGAATCAGCCTCCACCCTCTGTGGGAGAGAATTCCAAAGATCCATGTCTCCCTGAGAAAAAAAATTCCTCCTAATCTCTGTCTTAAATAGAGCTAAGCCCCCTTAGTTCTAGGTTTCCCAGCAAAAGGAAATGTAGGATCGGAATCTCCTCCAACCGGACTTTTATTAAATATAAAACCCCCAAAAGTTTCACGGACTCAAGTAACGCAAAAGGCCAAACCTCAACTATTCTGTAAGGGGTGAATCGTCAAAACATATCAATACCGAAACCAATCCACTGGGACATTACCATCTCAAAGTCAAAACTGCAGCCATCAGACAATACAATTAAAGAAACTGGGAGGCGATCCGAGCTGATGGCCGCAGATAACAGCTACCATATAAACAAAACATTGACAACAGCAAAGGAGAAATTGACTTTATCACATGCATATCAACTTGGGAGTCAGGACATCATACCTGAATGGGGTCCATTGCTTTGGTTGTGGAGACAACATTATGATGAATAGTTTGTCTTGACTAAGGTAGGAACCAGAGTAAAAAAGTTTAAACGGTGCTTGGCACTGAAATGTAGAAACATAGGAAATAGGTGCAAGAGTAGACCATTCAGCCCTTCGAACCTGCACCACCATTCAATATGATCATGGCTGATCATGCAAATTCAGGATCCCACTCCCCCTTTCTCTCCATTACCCTTGATCCCTTTAGCTGTAAGGGTCACATCCAGTTCCCTCTTGAATATATTCAACAAATTGGCCCCAACAGCTCTCTTGTAGAGAATTCCACAAGCTCACAACTCTCTGAGAGAAGTTCTTCCTCATCTCAGTCCTGAATGGCTTACCCCTTACTCTTAAGCTGTGACCCCTAGTTCTGCACATCCCCAACATTGGGAACATTCTTCCTGCATCTAGCCTGTCCAGTCCCAACAGGTTTTTATAGGTTTCTATGAGGTTCCCTCTCATTCTTGTAAACTTTAGCCCAGTCAATCCAGTCTTTCTTTATCATTTCAGTCCTGCCATCCCAGGAACTAGCCTGGTGAACGTTTGCTGGACACCCTCAATAGCAAGAATGTCCTTCCTCAAACTAAGAGACCAAAACTGCACACAATACTCAAGGTGTGGCCTCATCAAGGCCCTGTATAACTGAAGCAAGCCATCCCTATTCCTATACACAAATCCTATCGCTATGAAAGCCAGCATGCCATTAGCTTCCCTCACCGCCTGCTGTACCTGTATGCCAACCTTCAGCGCCTGGTCCACCATGACGCCTAGGTCTCATTGCGCTTCCCCTTTTCTTAAACTGGCAACATTCAGATAATAATCTGCCTTCCTGTTTTTACCACCTAAGTGGATAACCTCACATTTACACACAGCATATTGCTTTTGCCAAGTATTTGTCCACTCAGCCAGGCTGTCCAAGTCACCCTGCAACCTTGAGTTGAGGTTTCCTCAGAACTTGGGGTTTTTCATGGCGGCTTTCCATTAATAAGTCGTTGTTTCGAGTGTTGAGCGATATCATTAATGAAATGAAATTCAATTAAAATCACTTATTGTCACATGTAGGCTTCAAATGAAGTTACTGTGAAAAGCCCCTCGTCGCCACATTCCGGCGCCTGTTCGGGGAGGCTGGTACGGGAATTAGACCATAAGACCATAAGACATAGGAGCGGAAGTAAGGCCATTCGGCCCATCGAGTCCACTCCGCCATTCAATCATGGCTGATTTCAACTCCATTTACCCGCTCTCTCTCCATAGCCCTTAATTCCTCGAGAAATCAAGAATTTATCAACTTCTGTCTTAAAGACACTCAACGTCCCGGCCTCCACCGCCCTCTGTGGCAATGAATTCCACAGACCCACCACTCTCTGGCTGAAGAAATTTCTCCTCATCTCTGTTCTAAAGCGACTCCCTTTTATTCTAAGGCTGTGCCCCCGGGTCCTAGTCTCCCCTGCTAATGGAAACAACTTCCCTACATCCACCCTATCTAAGCCATTCATTATCTTGTAAGTTTCTATTAGATCTCCCCTCAACCTCCTAAACTCCAAATGAATTGAACCGAGCTGCTGGCCTGCCTTGGTCTGCTTTAAAAGCCAGCTCTTTAGCCCTGTGCTAAACCAGCCCCTATACCATTATACTAGTTTAACAATGAGCTGAGCTCGTCAGTGATGTAACTATGGCCTCGTCAGCACGTTCCTTGCTGAGGCTCGAAAAAAAAGAGTCCCGTTTAATAACGGGGTCATTCTCGAAGTTGCAGCAATAAGTTGTCTTTTTACTCCTCTGGCCACAATGGATACCTTCACACTTAGCCATGTTAATCTCCATGTGCCAGATTTTGGTCCACTCACCTAACCCATCTATATTCATTTGTACATTTCTTATTTCCTCATTGGAACTTGCTTTGCCACCTACTTTAGTGTCATTTGAAAATTTGGCTGTAGTACATACTATCCCTGCATCAAAGTCATTTATATAGATTGTAAATAGTTGGAGTCCGAGGGCCGAACCAAGTGGTACACCACTAGTTACAGCTTGTTAACCAGAAAAAGACCCATATATCCCTACTCTGCTCTCTGTTGGTCAGCCAATCCCCTATCCAAGCTTATTGCCCCCAACCCCGTGGGATCTTATCTTGTGCATTAACTTTTTTCGGCACCGTATCAAATGCCTTCTGGAAGTTCTGACATACTCCAACTGCAAGACCTCCATTATCCACTTTGCTTTTTATATCTTCAAAGAATTCTCACAAATTAGGGACATGATTTACCCTATATAGAACACTAGCAAATGAGGCAAATATGATTTACCATTCTGAAAACCATGCTGACTCTGATGGACTGTATTTTGACTTTCAAGATGTCCCATTACTACTTCCTTCATAATCGATTCCAATAGTTTCCTAATGATAGACATTAAACTAATTGGTGTATAGTTTCCTACTTTCTGCCTTTCTCCCTTTTTGAACAAATGTCTTTTTCCAATCCACTGAAAATTTTCCAAAATCCAGGAAATTTTGGAATATTATAACCAATGCTTCCACTATCTCTGCTGCCACATCATTTAAGACCCGAGGGTGTAGGCCATCAGGCCCTGGTGACTTGTCTGCCTTTTATTCCAATAGATTGCTCAGTACTTTTTCCCTAATGATGATTGTTTTAAGTTCCCCCTTTTCAACAACCTCTGCATTACCTGTTACTATTGGGATGGTCCTTGGGTCCCCACCATGAAAACCAAGGCAAAATATTGATTCAGTGTCTCTGCCATTTCTGTGTTCCCCATTACTAAATCGCCATCTCATTCTCTTAGGGACGGACATTGCCTTTAGCTACTCTCTTTCTTTTTAGATACTTATAGAATCTTTTGCTATCCATTTTACTATTTTGTGCTAGATTTTATTCATAATTAACCTTTGTGTTTTTTCTTACTTTTTTATGAACCCTTTGTTTGGTTTTATGTTTTCCAGTCCTCCAGCCTACCACTAACCTCTGCAATATGGTATGCCTTCGGTTTTGCCTTTATGTTATCTTTAACTTCCTTGCTTAGCCACGGTTGCATTTTCTGCCTTTTACGATCTTTCATCCTTCCTCTCTGGAACATATTTTAGTTGGGAGGAATCGATTATTTCCTTAAATGGCTGCCACTGTTCATCAACTGACCTACCTCCTAGTCATTCTGCCCAGTCCAGTCGTGCCAAATCTGCCCTCATGCTTATGTAATTACCTTGGTTTAACACCAGAACGCTAGTGTGGGTCACATGTTTATTGCCCTCAAACTGAATTTGAAATTCAAGTATGCAATGATCACTCTTCCCGAGAGGATTCTTTACTACACGATCACCTCTCGTTCTTCTAAACTCCACTGAGTATGGATCCAACTTGCTCAACCTTTCCTTATAAGACTAACCCTATACTTCCTGAACATTTTTTCCCCAAAATATACTTAATTCATAGAATTTATTAACGTGCATTACGTGGCTGCTCAAAGTTGACATCACATAAGGTGCAAGCCAAATCTAGTACTGTATGTTGCTTACCACATTTATTAATATTTAGTATTTTCAACATTTTCTACATATCAAACTTAGCCCAAGAGTTCTTATCCAGTTCCATCTGCCAAGAGGATCATGGCTGTAAGGACTCAGACTATGATCTTCCCCAATTGTGCCTCTGTGACTGCTAACCCAAGTGACAAGGCATCGCTCAGCATTTAGTCCTGGAACTTGGAATGTGCCAGTCTGCAACATTCAAAAGCCAGCAATTTCTAGACAGAGCAAAGAGCATCCATTACCAAATTGATGGTCCTCCAGTGGCAGTTGATGTGTATCCTGGTGTACGTACCTGGGAAAAGCCCATAGACTGCAGACTCTTGCGTCACAGAGCTGCTCAATCACTTTCCATACCTTCTTTGCAAAGGTATATTTCAGGAAGCGGGCAATGGTCTTTTCCTCACCACAGTCCCCTTCAGGGCAGCGTGTGGAGGGGGTAAGACTCAAAATATGCAGGAATAGAGGTTTACAGCTGACAATCAATCAGTTTTGCAGTTTTATTTCTGCTTCATTTTTGATTTTTAAGTGAAATTTTCTTGAACCTTACTTTATAAACCTTGATTTATATTTAGGTGTGATTGTGGTTTGGTTATTGATCAAGTACATAACCAGTAAAAATAAATTACTGGACTTTTTCCCAAGTATTTTTCTTATGCGCCATATTCACAGCTGCTGTTCTGACTGAACATTGATATTTTGTCTGGATGCGCCACTGCAAAATAAAGATGTTTTTCCGTTGTTCAAAAAGAGGAACTCTTCTTATTGTGTTGACCCCAAATTGGGGTGGAGTAGACTAATTTGGGGTTATTAATTGTGTCTTTAAAAAAATATATTTCTTCTTTTCATCTAATGTATACATATATATATATATTTACATCAGAAGAAAGTCCGAAAGACAATTTATAAATAATGGACGGAATTTTCCCAAAATTGAAGTGTCATTTCTGGTGCAAAAATGCCGTGCCTGTGGCATGAAGTCTTTGATTTTCCCGCCCTGGGTTCTCTGAGCACTTTAATGAAAGGGGTGCTGCATTTAAACAGCTCCACAGAACTTGCTCTCATTCATTCATTTCAGGAGGACGGCAGTGAGGAGCTAGCTCCAGGCTTTACGAAGGGGGCCCTAACCAGAATGTTGGATTTTGTGGAAAATAGAAGGGCAACAATCTACCTTTGGGCTGGGAGGAGACCCTCCAGCAAGGTCACGAACCACACCTAGGTGATGATAGCCGCACTGGTGTGCGCCAGCACCCTCCGCAAGAGGACGTGGGTGCAATACTGCAAGAAGATAAACAATGTATTTCATTCTGCCATGGTAAGTGCACCTTATATCCTTTCTGTGCTCCACCTTGCCATCACCCTTTGGGATACCACCTCGACCCCACATGCTACCACCTAGAAGGCCCCAGCACCAGATCACCCACAAACGTCCTCACACCCCCTGGGACACATCTCCTCCCAGCTCCTCCCTGCTCATGCGCAGTGCCACTCATGTCAGGTTTCATCAACGTCTGACCCACCAGGCGGCCACCATTTGTGTTACTGTAGGATAAGCTTTCTCACAACCACTGCAAGTGAGAGAAGACATTGAGGGTGGGCGGTGGGATGCCAGAGCTGAAGCTCCTGATTCCATTTGAGGAGAGAGTCATGGAGCTCACAGTGAAGGAGCAGGAGTGGGCTTGTACTGAGGGCGAGGTGGGCCTGCGAGAGAAAAGTGAGGAGCCACGGACCTTCATACAGATGACTAAACTCAAGTGAGTTCTGTGTATCCCAGACCATTTTCCTGGCCATGTACTTATACCATGTCCCTTTCGTTGCAGGAACATCACCCGACCAGCTTGCCACCAGCTGTGCTCCACCACCCACACTGGACACAACGGAGAAGGTTATGGAGGACAGAGAAGATGCGTCATGGCTATCAACCGCACCATCTACCAGAACAGAGACACACACCTCGGTGGGAAGTGTAGTATAGGCATACTCTTGGGTCACTATCTGGGTCACACTGCTTCTGATACACATCGAGGGAGGCAATAACGTCCCAGGGACCAGACAGTTGGAGGTCCCAGGGCCTGCGGGATCCCAGGGCTCAGCTGTGCCCCACCTGGGTGCCATGCCTCTGGAAACGTTTGCCCCTCAGCCGCTTGAGATGCAAAGGCAGAGCTAGGAATACCAGGTGGGGGCATCAGCAACACTCCTGCAATTGCAAAGGTGAATGGAGGAGTTGCAAAGCCTTCTGTCGCAGGAGACGGTACCTGCAATGCGTGGCACCCAAGCCAACACTACAAGGGTGTTGAAGAACTCCGAAGTATGGCTCAGTCCCTAAAGAACATGTTTGAGGGCTTCAACTGCATGGTGCTGAGACAGCTGGGCATCAATGAGTGCTTGCACCAGAGGATGCTGGGCTTCTGGATTGCATTCTAACTTCCTGTCAATCCCATGAGTGACCCAGGGGTCCACGAGCATCTGGAGGGAGGAGTCTCTGCTTGAGCACAGCCCGGGGTCTTCCGCCACGGAGACCCTGGGAGTGCCCAGCCAATCTGAATCCCCTCTTCCAGAAACCTGCACAACGCAGGCACCATGGACCAACCAGGATGGCAAAAAAACACCAGTGCCACTCAAAGGTAAGCCGGAGCCCTCTTGGTCTCAGATGTCCAGTGCATGCCCACTCAGGGCATTTCAGGCAACAGGGCATGGAACACAGGAGGCTGCCTCCACTTCTGATGTGCATTCTGGGGATTCATGCAGACATGATAGGGGGGTATGGAATGCTGAGGAATTGCAGGGACACAGCGTGGGCAGAGATGAAGTTAGGCACTCGTGGTCGGGGGAGATTGTCAGATCAAATTTGACATGTCACTAAATTAAATGTCATTGTTTCTCACCACTTAAACATTTCTGGTCCTTAACCTGTCTCCCAGTGGCATGGCATTTCTCCCCATCAGGACACAATTGTTCTCACTGAGCCTCCATGTCTGCCAAATGGTTAGGCCCTCTCAGAGTGAATGTTTCATTCAGGCATGATTCAGTGAACCCTAAACCTTACCCCAAACCCCTTCTAGAGCTAAGGAATAAAGGAATGCAATGCAGAAACTCATTCAGACATGAGCCAAAGAGTCAGTGTGCTGGCAGCAGACAGACAGGAGTCAGACATAGCAATATCTGAGGAGAATCACAGACCATTGTACAATTGTCTATTCCTGATTTCCCATTATTAATCCCTCTAGTCTCAACCCCAGAATGTAGCATAAGGTGTTCATTCTAATGGTATGATCTGCTAATGAGACAGTATTGTTAGGATACTGTTATAAAACCTGTGTCTGCTCTGCATTTTCCTTTTAATTCCTGTCCTGGCTGCCTTTAATCTACAATCTTCTTGCCAAATGCTTCAAACCAAAAACACTCCTGGTCCAATGGACTATCTTGGACTTCCCCTTTGGTTCTGTGGCAGAGTCCATGATGTCAGTTTGAGAGACTTGGCAAGCTGCCAATCAATGAGACTGGAACTCTAAGTCACCTCCTGTTTTTGCTTGCAATTGGTGGAGCCGTTCAGAATCTTCCGGAAGAAAAGCAAGTCATGTGAACAGCTCCATTTTGTCCCGAATTCTGTGAAGAGATTTAGCCTGGAAGCTACTCTCTCTCTGCTAAGGGAATTAAAAGGCTGCTAGTCAGACCTGTGAAGACACTGCTGTTTAAAAGACAGACAGCAGTCAGAACTGTGAAGAAATCTTCTGGAGTAAAAGATTGCATGCAGTTTTTCATCTCTGTCTGAATGGCTGAAAAGAACCCAAATTGTGAATCCTCTTTATAATGCAGCTGGAGTCTCTGTACAGAGATCAGGTGAACGGGAAAGATTGCAAAATTCTCAGCTTTAAAGTTCCAGTAATATTTGAGGGAGACAGAGGCTCCATCTGATGGTTGGAGGTTAGAATTGCACTGACCTGAATCTTGTATAAATCCATTCCCCAGAGGGTCACATTCAGAGAAGACCGGTGTCTACAGAGGCCACAAATGCAGCAGTGAAGATTAATCTCAAACATTTTCCTTAAATTCCCTTTGTTTTAATTCTTCCCCTCTCCTTACCATGTGTCTGCCTTGTGTGTGTCTGGGTGGAGGGAGGGATGAGGTTTGGGGAATAGGTAGACTAGTAGACCATAGTGCCAATTATTTCCTTTACATGTTCATCTTTTACTTTTTGTTACAAATAAACAGCGTGTTAATGTTTTATTTAGAAATTTGGGTTCTGTAACTCATTGGAACAGTCAGGGGTTAAAGATCTCAGGAAAACACAAATTATTGATTAATTCACTTATATTTGGACTCTGGGGTCTGTGGGGCTGGAACTCGCTCAGGTTCTCTTAACAGTTTACATCATCACAGGAAATGATGCACTGCCTCATGAGCTTGCTCTCTCTTGCAGACCTCATAGCAAGGAAGCCACAGTAAGAGATGTTCCAATAAAGTTAACCTTTTTCTTGTGTCCGCTGGCTCTAGATATCCTGTGTTGGCACCATAAGAATGCAAATATTATTCAACAGCATTGTACTCGTCAGATGGGAAACTTGTGGGGCCTGGTTAAAACAGCCTCATTCGCCTTTCCTCTCCATTGATGCAGAGTTACATCCAATCCCTCAGTTTCCCCACAAAAGGGCTTGGTTAAAACAGGCATTTTCAAAGTGAGGGTTGCAACCCGTGGGTGGGTTGCGGGCGGGTCACGGAGCCATCCACCGCAGTGTTACCGATCGCGGGAATTCAGGCGCAATGGTTGCAGCAGCTGGCTTTTAAAAATGCCGGCTACGAGTGGCTTTAAAAATGACGGTTGCGACGGGCTTTAAAAATGCGGGCGCGCTGCGCATGCGTGCCCTCTCATCAGTGCGCATGCCCGGAGCCCAAAGAGAAACACTGCCTCCTCCTGACATCAGCGGGCTGACCCAGGAGAAGATTTTTTTTTAAATTCAATTCAGTCTTCCTGCATCTGTCTTGAATGTGTTCAATGCTGAGCCTGCAGAATTCTCTTTGATAGTGAATTTTAGAGATTAGAAAGAGTCACAATTGTTTGAGTTAAGTAATTCCTCCTCATCTATGTCTAAAATCGTCGCATTATAATTTGCAGCTATATCCCCAGGCTGTAAACCATCCATCTGAGGAAAACTTACATCCTGCATCTGCTGTAGAGTCCCGAGAGAATAACGCCTGTTTCAATGAGGTCATTTCTCATTCTTCGCTACTCCAGACTATAGAATATAAGCCCAGGCTCACCTCTCGCATTAAAGGCAAGAGAAAAACGTGGGTTGCGAATGTCGACCGGCGTGGGTCACGAAGGTCGGCTGGCATGGGTCGCAAAGGTCGGCTGGCGTGGGTTGCAAAGGTCGGCTGGCATGGGTCCTGAAGGATGGCCAGTTGGTAAAAATGGGCAAAAAAGTTTGAAAAGTACTCTTAATTTCTCATTATGTTGATCATTACTACATACCGAGTTCATGTTAGGCTGAAGGCTCACTTATGTTGAAGAGGTTGAAATGCCTTCAATGCTTGGGTAAAACCCTGGTATTTGTGGAGTTTCTGAGAAGCCAGAGAGTATGTGGGGGTGCAAGGTGGGGGCGAGGTTAATGCAGGATCAATCAGGAAAGGTAATTTCCAATGCATAGTATTGTTGTCTCCATATTACACAACAAAAGTTTAGTTAAAACATTTCAAGAAAGCTATGTGCATGACTGAAATACCAATGAGCTTAGTATCAACAATATTTCTGTTCAATTCCCTTTGCCCTTAGAAAAACACTAAAGCAATAGATTGTGAGAACATTAGAGTAAGGTCACATGTCTGCTAGCCTTGTACTTATTAAATGGTTTTGAAAATGATCTCTTTGCCAATGTTTTCAATGTACCAAAAGAGGGGGAATCATGCAGCAAATTGCTCAATTTTACCGATTCAATAATGTACCTATTGCACATCCAGGTACTACCCTCAAATGCAGTATCAAATTAGGACAAACAAACCAAACTTGTTTTTGCTTATATCAATGTCATTGAAGAAGTTTGATGTTTTCTGAATAAGTACTTTTGACTGTCTGATGGTAGGATCAAACCTCAGCCGGAATACAGAAGAAAGAAATCTGGAGTTAAAGAGTTTCCCCATAAAAGTTGTGGCGGGAATCCTACGTCTTCCTGGTGCTGAGTATTTGGTGAGTCAGATGTAACAGTGAATTACCTGTGGACGAATATCTCAAGGCAATTTGGCATGAGTGAAAACCTAATCCAACTTCTTGAATGGATGCCAAGATTTTCAGGATTCTGCTCCCAGGTCATGTATGAAAGCAATGGTAATCAGTGAGCATTAACATAATAATAAAGTCATAAATCATTGCTTCAAAACTCTACATAAGGAAATGATCGACTCCCCCATCAATATATATTAGTGAACATGGAAAGATGATCCGACAAAGAGTCAAATAAAAATATAAATTGCCTGCTAAGCCTAATGAAGGAACATAAAGACTTATAACCAAACTCTGCAGTCTTGGACTTAACCAATCCCTGTGCAGCTGGATCCTTGACTTCCTCACCAATGGACCACAATCTGCCAGGATAGGCAACAGCACCTCCTCCACAATAGCCCTCAACATCGGGGCCCCACAAGAATGTGTGCTCAGTCCTCTACTGTACTCCCTATACACACATGACTGTGTGGCACGATTTAACACCAACTCAATCTATACGTTTGCAGATGATACGACTGTGGTAGGTCATATCTCAAACAACAACGAATCAGACTATAGAAGGGAAATAAATCACTTGTTTGCACGCTGTACCAAAAACGATCTCTCTCTAAATGTTGGAAAGACCACCGACTTCAGGAAGTGTAGCACGACACCCCCATCCCATCTGCATCAATGGCTCTGAAGTGGAGATGGTCGATAACTTTAAGTTCCTGGGGTCACCATCAGCAATAGTCTGTCCTGGTCCACTCACGTTGATGCAACAGTCAAGAAAGCCCAACAACGTCTCTACTTCCTACGGAAACTAAAGACATTTGGCATGTCTGCATCGACTCTCACAAACATCTCCAGATGTGCCATAGAGAGTATCCTATCTGGCTACATCACAGCTCGGTATAGCAACTGCTCAGCCCGAGATTGCAAGAAACTGCAGAGTGTGGTGGACTCAGCCCAACGCATCACACAAGCTTGCTACCCGCACATTGATTCTGTCTACACCTCCCGCTGCCTCAGGAAGGCAGACAGCATTATCAGAGACCCCTCCCACCCAGGCATTGCCTTCTTCCAGATACTTCCATCAGGCAGTAGGTACAGAAGTCTGAAGACCCGCACATCCAGACATAGGTACAGTTTCTTCTCCACAGCTACTAGACTCCTCAACGAGTCTCCCTCGGACTGATCTGTTCCCTCTAAGAACACTATTCATGGTGCCCTATGCTGCTCTTGCTCATGTATTTGCTTTGTTTGGCCCTTTGTTCCGCACTGTAACCAATCACTGTTTGTCGATGTACTATTTGTCAATGTACTCCATCGATTATTCTTTTTTAGTCTACTATGTACGTACTGTGTACGTTCCCTTGGCCGCAGAAAAATACTTTTCACTGTACTTCGGTACATGTGACAATAAATCAAATTACATCAAACCAAAAGGTCTGAGTCTCCTCATACGTTCAGCTTGCCCCTTAGCTCCTTTCCAGTTATACACCTTCTTAACCTGTGCATACATTATTTGTCCTTCGTTGATGCTGAGATAAAATCCTGGAATTTTCAACCCTACATCAAAATGGTAGGACTATCCTCAAAGCCATTCAAGAAATAGGCACGTCGCCATCCACAAGAGATCGTTTTCATTTCCCTTGATAACGTCTCTCACATTCTGATATCAAATCAGAATGATCAATGCATTAGAGTCACATTTGATATTGGACTGACATTTAATCCGAATTGTAAAGTCCCTGTAAAATGTATCGGATGCATTATATTTCACAGACCTGCCGATACAAGGGAGAAATGGCATGATCCGTCTTGCAACTCCCGTTGAATTACTGCCCTCCCATATTAACCTAACTTGTGAGTGTCAGCTATAGCCCAGTGGTAGCACTCTCGTTATATCTGTGATGGTCGTAGGTTCAAATCTCACTTCACAGGCTTGGGTATAGACTTCTAGATTGACACTCCAATGCAGTATTGATGGAGTGTTGCACTGTTGGAGGTGCCGTTTTTCAGATGAAACATTAAACCTTGTCTGTCCTCATGCGTTCCCTGTTGCCTTGATATTAAAGAGTTCTCTCCGGTGCTTTGGTAACACTTACCCCTCAAGAAGCAGCAGTAAAACAGATTATCCGGTCATCATTGCTTGCTCTCTGCAAATTGACTGCACATTTCCTACATTATAATAGTGATTACACTTCAAAAAAGTACTTCATTGGTTGTAAAAGATGTTATCTAGGTGCTAATTTTTCATTCTTTTCTCAAATTGCCCATAAGTCATTATGGCCGAGGTATAGGGATTAGACAACATTATCTTGGGTTAGTACATTCAGTAGAGACTCAGTTAGTGATTTGAAAAATTCCACTTACAAGACCTGTTGGGAACTTACATTTTTTATTTGAATTTCTATTTTTAATCCTTCCCAACTAAGTGAGTAACAATTGCATATTGAGAACATTACACAGGAAGTAATGTGATGGTGGAGGTCTGTGATAGAGGCCCACTTAGACTCACCCACTAGTTTTCCCCATTTTCCTGCAAAAATCATCCTATCTGGCTGCATCACAGCCTGGTATGGCAACTGCTGGGTCCAAGACCGCAAGAAACACAATGAACACTGCCCAGTCCATCACACAAACCTGCCTCCCATCCATTGACTCCATCTACACCTCCCGCTACCTGGGGAAAGAGGGCAACAGAATCCAAAACCCCACCCAGCTGGCTTACTCACTCTTCCAACTTCTTCCATCGGGCAGGAGATACAAACGTCTGAGAACACGCACAAACAGACTCAAAAACAGCTTCTTCCCCGCTGTTACCAGACTCCTAAACAACCCTCTTATGGACTGACCTTCACCCGATGCCGGTATTATGTAGTTACACCTTGTGTTGCCCTATTATGTATGTTCTTTTATTTCCTTTTCTTTTCATGTACTTAATGATCTGTTGAGCTGCTCGCAGAAAAATACGTTTCACTGTACCTCGATACACGTGACAATAATCAAAATCCAATCCAAAAGGTCGGAAATAATGATGGGCTGAATTTTCCGATCCTTCTCACCAGTGGGGTCTTCTGGCCCTGCCGATGCCGATCACCTGCATGGATCCCAGCGGCACAGCTGGTGAACAATGCAAAATGCCTTTGATATCAGCAGGACCAGAAGATCCTGTAGCCGGCCAATGGCGAACAGCCTCCACCATCGGAAAACATGCCGCGATGAGGTGGGGGACGGAATATGCCTGACCTTATCTTTTCTCTGACTTATATCCTGGCTCAGATCGGGAAATTACTGGGTTAATAAGAGACAGGAGCCTACACCCTGACATTTGATGACACAAGAGTAATTTATCTTTGAGTTGACAACTATCTTTTTTTGCTTACCTAATCAAGTTTTGTGGTTAGGCCTCATTAACAGTGCACGGCCAAGGTTGTTCGTCAATTGTGAATCCCACTCCTCATGGAGTGGGATGGTGCAGCAATCCCTTCAAGGGAAGCAGTGGAAGCAATGAGACTGAAAGACAGCGGCATGTTGTAGGAGTGAGAATATTTTTGCAGAACCAAGGCCAAATATTAGAAGCCATTAGGGATCTAAACAACTGCAGTAAAAATGATTGCCGGAGCTGCTCCCAGCTTCCTCTTATATTAGCAAAGGATCCTTATGGACACCACTAGAAATGGCCACCACCCAATTTGCAGCACCCACTTTTTGTGGCCAGGTTGAGGACATGGCAAGAACAGCACAGGCAAAGATTGAATGTGTGTTGGGGTCGTCACTGTTGTAGTGGACTCCCAATTGCATATTTTAATGATGTGCTACCTAGTTCTCTGGCTGCCCAAATTACATTGGAATGGGTGGAAGCTAGCACCAAGTCAGCAAATCAAACGTTCATACAATATTGATCTTGCCAGATGCCCTACTATTAGCCACAATCAGTGTAACAGTGAGACAACGGGCTGGATAATATGCTCCAGTGAAGTGGGCACGAAGTGCACCTGAAAGTGGGTGACCTTCTGACTTCCGGGCCCGCCATCGAAATACATCAAATAAAATGGCAATTAGGCAAATTACATGTGGAGGGTTGGGTTAGAGGCCCAAAATCAGTGAGGATTCCACCCATCAATGCTGGAGGGCAGAATGTCCAGCATTGGAGGTCATTGGCCCTGACTTTGAGCGAGGTTACAACCAGTCATTTAAAGGGTCACCTCGTACAATTAACACAGAATCAGAATTTTTGACCTGGAGGAATTTGCAGGCCTTTACAATAATTGCGTATCTCTTGGAGCTTTCTCTGAAATGCCCATAGTTTGCCACTGATCACAGGTGGCATTCAACTTTAATGTTTTCCCGATTTTAGTGGAGAGGAGTTGTCTAGTTATTGCATGTTTCCCTTCATAGGTATACAAGGTAAGTGAACGAGGGGAGAGGCAGGAGAGAAGGGCAAATCAACTCCTAGATTTGTGCGTTCCTCCCTCTCAAATGTGTCCTATTGACGGGAGAAAGTAATGTCAGCTGACAGGGAGAGGAGACCTCTGTCGTTAAGATATGCAGCCTGGTAAAAGGTTGCTGCGGAGATCAGCTGCATTGGGCTGAGGTGGCACACCTGGGCACAATGCCAGAAGAGGCTCAATGACCTCCTGAGGACAGCGAGGGTGAGTAAGTCCTCAGTTAATGTATTCTTGTGCCAGCAGGTTACAGGATGACTTTGCGAATGCTAGAAGCTTGTGAAGAGGCCGATCCAAGGCAACATGACGTGGCAAAGGTGTTAGTATTAGTGCTAATGTCTGCGTGTACTTATCAATTTGGACCAGATGGGGGCTGAGGAATAGGGAGACCGTGGAGATGAAGAAGGTGGACATCATCTTGGCTGCCAACCATTTCGCTCATCATGCGTACATGAGAACATAAGAATTAGGAGCAGGAGTAGGCCATCTGGCCCCTCGAGCCTGCACCAACATTCAATGAGATCATGGTTGATCTTTTTGTGGACTCAGCTCCACTTACCCACCCGCTCACCATAACCCTTAATTCCTTTACTGTTCAAGACGGGATGACATCAAATAACTAAACAGTGATTGCAATGTTACATCGATTTCTAAGAGAAGTGTGGCCACAATGCCTGGAAAAGATGCCAAAATGGTGTGGGGGGGGGGGGGTGCCTGACCTTGTGATACTCACACTGTTCAAGGAGGAGGTCTCATGCTCTCCACATCCAAATCCTCCAGGTCGATTGGCAGAGGTGAGATTGGAGGAAGGCATGGGTCTGATGAGATTGCAAATGGCTGAAACCAGGAGAAGGTGGAAGCTTCTGATGTTGCTGCAAGTGTGTATATTGTCTACACCATGTTATATCTCATGGTGCATATGACTGTAATGTTGCTGGTCATTGTGACCCCACACAGCTGTGGAAAGGTTTGAGAAAACAACTATGCCCTTACTTTTATCTCCCTGCTGACCAGAATCTCAGAGTTGAGCAAGAACCCTCAGAGGAAGCTCCATCACATGCTCTGTCTGGTCTAACGCAGCCACTGGCACCTAAGCAGGGGCTAAGATCAGAGCAAGGGTAGGCACAATCTGGTGAGGGCACTTCACAGTCACACATGCAGCTGCTAGACAGTGTGTTGGAGCAGACTTTGGACAGTCAGAGGGGTGTTCAAGGTGATCCAGGGACGAATTCTGGATGATAAGCTTCTGGAGTCTTCCGTTAGGCAGCAAATACTGGATGCCCAGTGCGAGGTGCTTGGAGACCTTGGGCCATGTGCACTGTGACCACCCACTCTTTAGAACACCAGATTTCCTCCATAGAGACTGGCGGCTGTCCGGAGGGGTAAACCCAGTATATTGCTGACGCAATCATTGGTATGTGCACCAATCATTGGTATGTGCAGAGGGGACAGAATAAAAGGTCGCTGCCTGGGTGAGGTAAGTACTGATTAACAACTTCCTTACCTTGCAGGTCAGCTGTTCGGGAGAGAGAGGGAGCCGGGACCTTGGAAACAGCGCGGGAGTTTGAAAAAGCGCGGGAGCTGCGAGGCAGAGGGGACAGAATAAAAGGTCGCTGCTTGGGTGAGGTAAGTACTGATTAACAACTTCCTTACCTTGCAGGTCAGCTGTTCGGGAGAGAGAGGGAGCCGGGACCTTGGAAACAACGCGGGAGTTTGAAAAAGCACAGGAGCTGCGAGGCAGAGGGGACAGAATAAAAGGTCGCTGCCTGGGTGAGGTAAGTACTGATTAACCACTTCCTTACCTTGCAGGTCAGCTGTTAGTTTCGGGAGATCAGTTTGGGGAGCAGGCCTATTGGCTGACTGCAAATCAGGAAGAATACAAAAGGTGTGGCTGAAGTGCCAATAGAAACAGAGTGCTGGAGGCAAACAGAGTGTATCTAAGTTTGGGTAAGGCTGAGTTCGGGTAAGAGGTGAGTGAGGGCTGTGTTTGTTTTTTTGGAGTTTGGTGTTTGGGGTTGAGTTCCCCCCCCCCCCCCCCCCCCCCAAAAAAAAACCCAATTAATTAACTAGTTAAGTGAATTTGGTGCTCATCTTAAGGAGGTGCAGAGAAGCAGACCTGTGAGGGAGCCTCGGGAGCAATTACATCACAGCCAGCAGCTGAGTGATTGGCTTGTAACTGGTAAGTGATTTCTCTCTCTTTGACTTTCTCTTAGCTGTGTAGTGTAGTTCAAATTTAACTTCAGGTTTAAGTCATGGCAGGAGAGCTCAGACCCGTGTCATGCTCCTCT
Organism: Scyliorhinus torazame; assembly: GCF_047496885.1. Lineage (NCBI taxonomy): Eukaryota > Metazoa > Chordata > Chondrichthyes > Carcharhiniformes > Scyliorhinidae > Scyliorhinus > Scyliorhinus torazame. The sequence goes on from NC_092707.1 coordinate 79,537,008, forward strand.
TGTGAGATGTGGCAAGTCAGGGACCCTTCTGGTGTCCCTGACTCCTTCATCTGCAAGAAGTGTGTCCAACTGCAGCTCCTGTTAGACCGCTTGACGGCTCTGGAGCTGCGGATGGACTCACTTTGGAGCATCCGCGATGCTGAGGAAGTTGTGGATAGCACATTCAGTGAGTTGGTCACACCGCAGATTAAAATTACTGAGGCAGATAGGGAATGGGTGACCAACAGACAGAGGAAGAGTAGGAAGGCAGTGCAGGGATCCCCTGCGGTCATCTCCCTCCAAAACAGATTTACCGTTTTGGAAACTGTTGGGGGAGATGGCTCACCAGGGGAAGGTGGCAGCAGCCAGGTTCATGGCACCGTGGCTGGCTCTGCTGCACAGAAGGGTGGGAAAAAGAGTGGCAGAGCTATAGTGATAGGGGATTCAATTGTAAGGGGAATAGACAGGCGTTTCTGTGGACGCAAACGCGAATCCAGGTTGGTATGTTGCCTCCCTGGTGCAAGGGTCAAGGATGTCTCGGAGCGGCTGCAGGGCATTCTGGAGGGGGAGGGTGAACAGCCAGCTGTCGTGGTGCATATAGGCACCAACGATATAGGTAAAAAACGGGATGAGGTCCTACAAGCTGAATGTAGGGAGTTAGGAGTTAAACTAAAAAGTAGGACCTCAAACGTAGTAATCTCAGGATTGCTACCAGTGCCACGTGATAGTCAGAGTAGGAATGACAGGATAGCTAGGATGAATACGTGGCTTGAGAGATGGTGCAAGAGGGAGGGTTTCAAATTCCTGGGACATTGGGACCGGTTCTGGGGGAGGTGGGACCTGTACAAATCGGACGGTCTGCATCTGGGTGGGACCGGAACCAATGTTCTCGGGGGTGTGTTTGCTAGTGCAGTTGGGGAGGGTTTAAACTAATGTGGCAGGGGGATGGGAACCGATGTAGGAAGTCAGTGGGGACAGAAACAAAAGGCAGGAAGGGAGAGTGTGTAAAGCATGACCTGAGAAAGCAGGGCAGAGAGCAAGGAAGGTCTACATTAAACTGCATTTATTTCAATGCAAGGGGCCTGACGGGCAAAGCGGATGAACTCAGGGCATGGACGGGCACATGGGACTGGGATATTATAGCTATGACTGAAACATGGCTAAGGGAGGGGCAGGACTGGCAGCTCAATGTTCCGGGGTACAGATGCTATAGAAAGGATAGAACAGGAGGTAAGAGAGGAGGGGGAGTGGCGTTTTTGATTAGGGAGAACATCACGGCAGTACTTAGAGGGGATATATCTGAGGGTTCGCCCACTGAGTCTATATGGGTGGAACTGAAAAATAAGAAGGGAGAGATCACCTTGGTAGGACTGTACTACAGGCCCCCAAATAGTCAGCGGGAAATTGAGGAGCAAATATGTAAGGAGATTACAGATAGCTGCAAGAATAATAGGGTGGTAGTAGTAGGGGACTTTAACTTTCCCAACATTGGCTGGGACAGCCAGAGCATTAGGGGCTTGGATGGAGGGAAATTTGTTGAGTGTATTCAGGAGGAATTTCTCATTCAGTATGTGGATGGACCGACTAGAGAGGGGGCAAAACTTGACCTCGTCTTGGGAAATAAGGAAGGGCAAGTGACAGAAGTGCTAGTGAGAGATCACTTTGGGACAAGTGACCATAACTCCATTAGTTTTAAGATAGCTATGGAGAATGATAGGTCTGGCCCAAGAGTTAAAATTCTTAATTGGGGCAAGGCCAATTTTGATGGTATCAGACAGGAACTTGCAGAGGTAGATTGGGGGAGACTGTTGGCAGGCAAAGGGATGGCTGGTAAATGGGAGGCTTTTAAAAATGTGTTAACCAGGGTGCAGGGTAAGCACATTCCCTTTAGAGTGAAGGGTAAGGCGGGTAGAAGTAGGGAACCCTGAATGACTCGAGATATTGAGACTCTGGTCAAAAAGAAGAAGGAGGCATATGACGTACATAAGCAACTGGGATCAAGTAGATCCCTTGAAGAGTATAGAGATTGTCGAAATAGAGTTAAGAGGGAAATCAGGAGGGCAAAAAGGGGACATGAAATTGCTTTGGCAAATAATGCAAGGGAGAATCCAAAGAGATTCTACAAATACATAAAGGGGAAAAGAGTAACTAGGGACAGAGTAGGGCCTCTTAAGGATCAACAAGGGCATCTATGTGCAGAGCCACAAGAGTTGGGTGAGATCCTGAATGAATATTTCTCATCGGTATTCACAGTGGAGAAAGGCATGGATGTTAGGAAATGAGGGGAATTAAATAGTGATGTCTTGAGAAGTGTGCATATTACAGAGGAGGAGGTGCTGGAAGTCTTAAAGCGCATCAAGGTAGATAAATCCCCGGGACCTGATGAAATGTATCCCAGGGTGTTGTGGGAGGCTAGGGAGGAAATTGCGGGTCCCCTAACAGAGATATTTGAATCATCGGCAGCCACAGGTGAGGTGCCTGAAGATTGGAGAGTGGCGAATGTTGTGCCCTTGTTTAAGAAGGGCAGCAGGGAAACGCCTGGGAACTACAGACTGGTGAGCCTAACGTCTGTAGTAGGTAAGTTGCTAGAAGGTATTCTGAGAGACAGGATCTACAAGCATTTAGAGAGGCAAGGACTGATTCGGGGCAGTCAGCATGGCTTTGTGCGTGGAAAATCATGGGCGAAATTCTCCGTTATCGGCGGAAAGTCCGCCGATCGGCGCAAAAAACGGCGCAAATCCCACTTGCGTCACGTCATAAAAATGGGACGATAGTCTCCGGCCTGAAATGGGCTAGCAGCGACGTAACGGGATCCGCGCTTGCGCAGTAGTTCACGCCGTGCAGCGTCATACGCGCTGCACGGCGTGACGGCTCATATGGCCATGCAGCTCCCCCCCACCTGACCGGAACACCCGACCGCAACACCCGACTGGATGGCTGGCCGTCACTCAGCCGCGAGGTTCGAGTCACGCGATGTGGAGGCGCTCCTGGACGCGGTGGAGCAGAGGAGGGATGCCCTGTATCCCGTGCACGGCCGCAGAGTTGCCCCACGCCACAGCCAGCGTCTGTGGAGGGAAGTGGCAGAGGCCGTCACCGCTGTGGCCCTGACACCACGGACAGGCACCCAGTGCCACAAGAAGGTGAACGACCTCGTCAGAGCAGGCAGGGTGAGCCTCCTCCATATCTCCCCCCCTCCCCCATATCCCCCCTCCCCCATATCCTCCCCCATATCCCCCTCCACATATCCCCCCCTCCCCCATATCCCCCATATCCCCCCTCCCCCATATCCCCCCTCCCCCATATCCCCCCTCCCCCATATCCCCCCTCCCCCATATCCCCCCCTCCCCCATATCCCCCCTCCCTCGTATCCCCATATCCCCCCTCCCCCATATCCCCCCCTCCCCCATATCCCCCCTCCCCCATATCCCCCCCTCCCCCAGTACGTGAGTGTTGTTTGAAATCCAGAGTCACAGCTTCATAGTTAAAAGATGAATCCAATTTTTGTAGAGCTTGAATTAACATGTGATTGACTGTGCAAAAGCCTGCACTTTCAGAAAATTCATTAAAACCAAGATCCGTTTCTTCAGCAATATGAAGCAACACTATCAATCTGCCTGTCAAAAACGCAGAGAATTGAAGGTGAGGCAAGCAGACGAAACTGGACAAGAAGACAGTTTGTCATTTTACTTTAAAAAGTCCAAGTATTGAACAATGCACAAACTGCACATTCGCCCAAATCCACCAAACGTACGGGTGAATTATCTGATGACTTTGACTTGCCGATTTCTGAAGATCCCACATCGCCTGAAAAAGTTGAACAAGAATTGGACTCTGAAATGAGAACGGAACTGCAAGATATTGTAATTTCTTCTGTTGAAGTGCGGGAAGAAACCAACCCTGAAGTCATTGCCTTATGACCAAAATCTGTTCCACGGGGTGTGATGGAATATTTCACACGAAATAAACCAGAAAACATAGTTGAATGGAAAATTTGAGACAAGAGTTTAAGGTTGGAGGCTGAAATCAGGTTATTCTTCATAAGTCCCATTTTCTGAGAGTGAAGAGAAATGGGAATACACAGATCAGAAATTGCTTGTTTTTTTCAGAAACCTCTAAGGCACTCTAATGTTAGGTTTTCAAATTATTCCCTGATCCAAATAAAGGGAAACAAGCATTCATCGATGGGTACTCTAAATGGAGAAATGTTGGAAGAGACATTGCTGATCATGAAACTTCCAAAGCTCATATTAAAGCTAAGTGTGCATTCATTCAAAGATGTAAATTATCTGGAAGAGTTGATTCTGCGTTCTTGATTCAGTTTGAAAAGGAATGATCTTACTGCAGGAAAATGCTGAGACCGTTGTTGCCATCGTCAAACTGCTGTCTTCTTTGGGACCACCTAGAAGAGGACATGATGAGCGGCATGGCAGCACAATGATTAGCACTGCTGCATCACAATGATGCAGACTCAATGAGCTGAATGACCTCCTTCTGCACTGTAGGGATCCTATGGCTTTTATGATGAGTCATCATTGTCAACGCAAAGAGGTAATTCTTTAGCCTGCCTTGAATATCTCAGTGAATTTGATGAAATTCTGAATGAGCATTTGAAAAGTTATCAATATTGTGGCTCAGGGAAGACCATCTTTTTAACGCACCAAACTACGGTGACTTCATCACCATAATGGCTCAAAAACCAATTCACGAGTAAATTCACTAAAGAGGCCAAATATTATTCCACAATAGTTGATTCAACACTTGATGTAAGTCATGTGGAGCAATTAACGTTAATTTTAAGATGTGTGACCAGCGATGGTGAAGTTGTGGAGCTATTTCTTTGTTTTGTCCAGCCTAGAGACAACTGTTTTGGAAATCGTTGCAAATTTAGGACACCAAAAATTGTCATGGCCAGAGCTACGATAATGTCACAAATATGGCAGGAAAATGTTCAGATCTGCAAGCAAAACTGAATGGTGCAAACCCCTGTGAAGTCTTCATCCCATGTTCCAGTCACTCCGTGAAGTTAATCTACAACGCTGCCACTGAATCCTGTGAGGGAGCTGTACATTTTTTTGACGTTGTTCAAAAAGTGTGTGCCTTTTTTGGCTTCCACGCATCGATGGAACATGTTGCAATCACGCTTGGAGCAGGCAACCGGAAAGCATTTGACGGTTAAAAGAATTTGTGACAGCAGGTGATCCACTTGTGCAGATGCTGATTTGGCTTTGAAAGTGAACATTGCCGACATAAAGGAAACTTTATTAGACATAGCCTTATCAAATTCAGAAAAAAACACATGTGAGAACTGAAACAAAATCCTTCGCAGAGAAGTTTGAAAATATGACATTGTTATTTTTATTCTTTTGTGGAATTGTTTCCTTCAAAGAGTTAATGCTATCAGCAAATCACTGTAAAATGTTGATACAACTTTATTGAATTCCATTGTTTAAGGTTTTGGCAAGGAAGTTAGAAATAACTATAGTTCGGTGGAAGCAGATGCACTAACATTAACAAAAATACAGGTCACTCTGATGATGAGAAGCAGGAAGTTATTTATTGATGAAACTAGAGGCAATGAAATCACTTTAAAAGGGAAAGAGAAGTTAATCGTTTAGACTGTCAATACTACTTGTGGCACAATAATGGCGTAATTGCAGAGTAGAAGTGAATCTCTAAAAAAAGCATTGATTTATTTTGCATGCTTTTTGACAGAGGTTTGGATGAGCATGCTGAAAACCACTGCAATAAGAAGTTAAATGAATTCTATCGGGAGGACAAAGACACAAATGTTTTTGAAGATCCTTATGTATCTGGAAATACATTCCTGCTGGTTATGCATCATGTGATGTGGAGGAGTATTTGAGCAGTCTTTGGGTAGATTATGATCATGATTTTATGAGCAACATCACTTAATAGAGCTCTCACCGTGTTTTACAAATATCCAGAGTTTTTGAACCTCCATACCCCTCCACTTTGTGGCAACAAAGAAAGCTGGTGATGAGGATTGAGACAGAAAAATTGGTGGAAACAAGATTTTGCCGACTAACTATGGGACAGTACTGGGAGCAAATAAAAGATTCTCGGGACTGGATTCATAAACACACAGATATCAAGCAAAGCACTACCACCGATACAGAAGGTTCAAACAAATTTTAGACAGTAACTGTGAATAAGAAGATCGACCAGTTGGGGAAGATTTACTTGCATTAAAGTGAGTGGAGTCTGGGCTGCAGGGACCGCCCAGTTGGTGAAGCTACACGGGCTGGAGGGAATGGGGATTTTGAAGTCTGCCAACTCAGCACAGGCCACTACTTGGGCAAAAAGTCGGAATATCTTCAGGCAAAAAGGGGAAAACATTCCTCGTTGTTTGTTCTAGGGATCACTTGTGCCATATTTCCAACACAATCGGAAGGGAAGAGTGTAGACGCTAGGAGCTGGGATCCGAAAATGACAGGAAAAACGGGCATCATGGTGCATTTGATGGAAATTATGAAACATGGGTGGCACGATAGCACAGTGGTTAGCACAGTTTCTTCACAGCATCAGAGTCCCAGGTTTGATTCCCGGCTTTGGTCACTGTCTGTGGGGAATCTGCACATTCTCCCCGTGTCTGCGTGGGTTTCCTCCGGGTGCTCCGGTTTTCCGCCACAAGTCCCGAAAGATGTGCTATCAGGTGATTTGGACATTTTGAATTCTCCCTCAGTGTACCCGAACAGGCGCCAGAGTGTGGCGATGAGGGGATTTTCACAGTAACATAGCAGTGTTAATGTAAGCCTACTTGTGACAATAATAAAGATTATTATTATTATGAACATGGAATTCATATGAGGAAACATTCCAATTGTTTTTAACAGCTAATCAGACACCAGAGGACCTAAAAGGTCACAACATTTCTCAGTTCAGTTGGCCGTAAAATGTTTATGCTGCTACAGAATCTAGTTCACCCAGCAAAATCACAAGATAATTAATACAGTGAATTAATGAAAATCCTAGAGGCACTTTTCTTTCCTAGATCGTTATTGATTGCAGAAAGGTTTTGGTTCCACCGCTGTAGTCAGGAAGAAGGTAAAAGTATTTTTGCAGTTTGTAGCATCTTTAAGATGATTAGCAATATATTGTGAATTTGGTACAGTGCTTGATGATATGCTTCGAGTCAGGCTGGTTTGTGGACTCTGCAGTAAAACTGTCCAGAGGAAGCTGCTTACTGTAAGTGATTTAGCTCTAAAAGTTGCTGTAGAAGTTGCCACATTTATGAAGTTAGCAACAACAGAAGCTTCACATATGGGGGCTGGAGTGAAGATTCACAAAATGGACATACAAGGAACAAGGCAGCAAAGGTGGAACCATGATATGACTTTTCTGCTGGCAAAGCTGCGAGAGATGTTCTTTCTCTAATCTTCTAAACTAACTGCTTCTAGCAAAGCTTTGCCAGCTCCTCTCTCTCACGACCTACCTCCTATTGCAATCAAATGAACTCAACTAAAACTTAAAAGCTTCTTTACCTTAAAAGGCCCCAATTGCTGAGCAATGACTAATCCTTCTCTCGGCTTTTATTTACTCTTCATAAGCACAATAGAATCACAGTCGGAACCTAACTGACCCCCGCACATTGAAACACCTTTGTCCAGCTTGAATCTTACTATACGTTTTACCCTTCCAGACACGGAAACATTAAATTAAGCCCACTTCAAACTATACCTGGGGCGGGATTCTCCGCAATCAGCGCGAAGTCCGCCGACCGGCGCCAAAAACGGCGTGAATCAGACCGGCATCGCGCCGCCCCAAAGGTGCGGAATCCTCCGCCCCTTGAGCAGCCGAGCCCTAACCTTGAGGGGCTAGGCCCGCGCCGGACTGATTTCCGCCCCACCAGCTGGCAGGAAAGGCCTTTGGTGCCCCACCAGCTGGCGCGGAAATGACATTGCCGGGCGGCGCATGCACGGGAGCGTCAGCGGCCGCTCACGGCATCCCCGCGCATGCGCAGTGGAGGGAGTCTCTTCCGCCTCCGCCATGGTGGAGACCGTGGCAAAGGCGGAAGGAAAACAGTGCCCCCATGGCACAGGCCCGCCCGCAGATCGGTGGGCCCCGATCGCGGGCCAGGCCACCGTGGGGGCACCCCCAGGGGCCAGATCGCCCTGTATGGTGCAAACTGTGACCCCCCCCAGGACCCCGGAGCCCGCCCGCGCCGCCTTATCCCACCGGTAAGAGAGGTGGTTTAATCCATGCCGGCGGGACAGGCATTCTAGCAGCGGGACTTCGGCCCGTCCGGGCCGGAGAATCGCCGGGGGGGGAGCCCGCCAACCGGCGCGGCGCAATTCCTGTCCCCGCCGAATATCCGGTGCCGGAGAATTCGGCAACCGGCAGGGGCGGGATTCCCACCAGCCCCCGGCGATTCTCCGACCCGGTGGGGGGTTGGAGAATCGCGCCCCTTATTTCTCAACTTTACCAGTGCAAAAATTACCTTAAAACTACCTTTGTTTTCCTAACATTAGGCTGAATCGAAAACAAACATATTTGAATTTATTGGGCTGCACAGTGGCACAATGGTTAGCATTGCTGCCTCACGGCGCCGAGGTCCCAGGTTCGATCCTGGCTCTGGGTCATTGTCCGTGTGGAGTTTGAACATTCTCCCCGTGTTTGCGTGGGTTTCGCCCCCACAACCCTAAGATGTGTAGGCTAGGTGGATTGGCCACGCTAAATTGCCCCTGAATTGGAAAAAATGAATTGGGTACTCTAAATTTATTTATTTTTATATTTGAATTTAGTTGGTTTGCCTCATCAGACTATAGTAATGATTTACTAATAAGAATTATACACATGCCTCATGGCTGCATCTAGCTACCTACAAGTCTCCAATTGATCCACCAAGCCAGTTGACCCATAATCTGCTACGTTTCCCTTAAAGGGATAATCATCACATCCCTCCTCTTTTAAGTCCTTTATACAATTTCGAATAACTAAGTTACTCAATCCTATATTCTAATTAAATATTATATACATGAGTTGGACAATGATAAATTGAGTCCTTGAGGGGTTTCCTGGTTCTTGTAGAGTGGCGTAACTCTGTTGTCTGAGATGCTGCCACAGGATTGGCATTAACAGGAACCTGCAATTGTTCTTCTGGCACAGGCAGTTCATTACTACTTGTTTCCACAGGGACATCAGTTATGTCAATAACCGGTTGATCCAGTACTTCAGTGCTCATGGGCTCAAATTGATGGCTATACTGATTGTTGGAGCATTTCTCTGCTCCTCAGGTGGTGCATATGTTTACAAAGAATTCATTCCTCCTTGTCTACTTGGCACGACAGTCCCAGAGGCAATAATTCCAGGGATCTAACTTGATCCACTCCCGAAATTTCATATTATGTATTTAATATAGGTTTTTTATTGCTGCAGTGGTGATGACTCATTGATAAGATCAGTGTGTGTTTAAACAGAAATACTTTTATTGGTAGGCTTTATATGTACGGTGCCAACTGTGACCTTGCATGGAACTGTTCCATGCAGGCTTGCTGCTTACTGAGTTCAGTTCCAGACAGTTATCTGACCATGTCACCACATACATCACTCTCTGGGCGGTGGCACTCTCCAGTTCCATGTTGCCCCATGCTTTGCCGAGCACATACATAGAAACATACAAAGGAAATAAAAGCAGGTGGAGGCCATTTGGCCCTTCAGCCTGCTCCACCATTCATGGCTGATTATCCAGATCAATACCCTGATCCCGCCTTCCCCCTTATCCCTTGATCCCATCAGCCCCAAGAGCTACATCTAACTCCTTCTTCAAATTACACAACACTTTGGCCTCAACTACTTTTTGTGGAATTGAATTCCACAGTTTCACCACTCTCTGGGTGAAGAAATTTCCCCTCACAGCAGTCCTAAAAGGTTTACCCCTTATCCTCAAACTATGACCCCTAGTTCTGGACTCCCCCACCATCGGGAACATTCTTTCGGAATCTACCCTGTCTAATTCTGTTAGAATTTTATAAGATTCTATGAGATCCCCCTCACTCTTCTAAACTCCAATGAATATAATCCTAACTGATTTTGTCTCTCCTCATATGACAGTCCCACCATCCCAGGAATCAGCCAGGTAAACCTTTGCTGCACTTCCTCCGTAGCAAGAACATCCTTCCTCAGATAAGGACACCAAAACTGCAGGTGTAGTACTCCAGGTGTTGCCTCAGTAATGCCCTATACAATTGCAGTAAAACATCCCTATTCCTATACTCAAATCCTCTTGCTAAGAAGGCCAACATTTGCCTTCTTTACTGCCTGCTGTACCTGCGTGCTTACTTTCAGCGACTGATGCACGAGGACACCAATGTCTAGCTGGGCATCCACCTCTCTCATTTTATATCCATACAAATAATAATCTGCCTTCCCATTTTTGCTACAAAAATGGATAACCTCACATTTATCCACATGATACTGCATCTGCCATTCATTTGTCCACTCACTCAGCCTGTCCAAATCCAGCTGAAGCACCTCTGCATTCTCCTCACAGTTCACCCCCCCACCCAACTTTGTATCATCTGCAAATTTGGAGATAATACATTTTGTTCCCTCGTCTAAATCATTAATATATCTTGTGAACAGTTGGGGCTCTAGCACAGAAGATCCATGCGGTACCCCACTAGTCACTGCCTGCCAATCGGAAAAAGACACATTTATTCCAACTCTTTGCTTCCTGTCTGCTAACCAGCTTTCCATCCATCTCAGGACACCACCCTCAATCCCATGCACTTTAACCTTACATAGTAATTTGCTATGTGAGACCTTATCAAACGCATTCTGAAAGTCTAAATGAGCTGTTGGCTTTCTTTCTGTGTCTTTTTCCATGTTTTGGAGTTTTGTCATGAACCTGGCTGCTCTTTATTAAAGGAAAGTCATTTCAATGTTCTCTGGAGTTTTTTTCTTCTTTTTCTTCTCAGTTGGGCAGTCCACTTTTTTCCTTTGTTTTCCTTTCCTTGATGCGCCAGTTTTGTTTCTATGTCTCCTGCACTTGGAGACCCAGCACTCTCACGGGCCGATCGGGGCTGTTGTTTTAAAAATCTTGTTAATTTTCCTTCTTTTTTAAAGTTTGAGAACTTTTTTGCTTGATGTCCATCAGTGCAGCGGTTGCTGCCATGGGAATCTCACAGGCTCTGCTTCAATCCAGCACACTGGGAGCTTGTCAGGTTCAGATCTGTGATTTTTCCAGCACTTCAGGACATCCTGATGCAGTTCTCTTTGGCCATTTATTTATTTATATTTTAATGTTATAGCTGCAGTACAGATTTCTAGTGCCAGCCATTTTTCTTTGTAAGCTTTGGAATTTCTTTTAAAAGAGACAGTGCTTCTCTTTCCTCTGAACATCAGCAATTATTTTTTTAAACTGAAATTCCTTTTTTGTTAATTTAAAGCCACAGCTTTTGCTTCACAGGGTTGTTTTCTCCACGTATTTCTTTCTAAACTTTTGACTCTTTTGGCGAATTCAGGTTTCTTCTCAGGCTGTCCCTCAGCTTGTCCAATGCACTGGCCCTCCCGGATCGCCTCCCGGTCGACAATACCAGTAGCGAAATATTTCTAGATTCCACTCACCCTGGCAATATCTCAATATCCCAAATGGGTTTATTAGCTCAAAGTATTTTGGTGAGTATTTTGTTTTCCCGACTTCCATTAAAACAGGATACTCACAGGTGTCAGGTCAGAGGCAGTGTCAGGATAATTTATTCTCATGCCAGATGGAATGATGCACTTTTGCAAACTTCATTAATGAACACAAAATGGATTTTTAATAAGAATTATTCCGCAGCCTCATGGCTACAGCTAGCTCCCTACATGTCTCTTGCCTAAGAGAGCCCAACCCCCTGGGGGTGATTCCCCACTCTGAGTCCCATTTGGACCCCCAGGCCAGGTGACCCTACCCTTCATCTGCTGTGTTGTCCTTAAAGGGACAATCACCGCAACTATTTATGAATAATTGTGGGGTTGAAGGTGACAGAATTTGAACACACTCCATTCCATTCAACAGATTAAAGTAAAACATTCCTCCCACTGATCCGTGAATGAAATATTTATTAAAATTGTTCAGGAGCATTAATATGGTTAGATGATGATGCTATCTCTGCTAATTGATTTTGATAATACAATTCAGCAGGTGCAAAAGCACAAATGTCAGAAGTGACATAAAATGGGATGCCTAAATGATTAAAACAACAATTAGTGATAATAAGGTTTTCTGTGACTAGCTTATGTCAGCCCTACCATTCATTTCTCACTTCTACATGCATTATATATGTCATCCTGTTCTTTTAAGGAGTCAGCTTTTAAAGTACATTTTCTTCAAGCTACAACAATTGGCATACTTATTAATTTTTTAAAAATCCAACATCTCGCTATCACCTCAAAAGCTTCCTGTCAACTACAAAAGGACTGCTTGGCCTTATTCAGCAATAGGTGTATTTTTATTGAGAATTCCAGATATGCAAGACCAAGACACATAATTGAGGATGGGGTTCCTAATGACTGGACCACAGGCCAACTGTACTCCCTGAGCCATGGAAATCCAGCCCTCGCACAATTCAGCCCCATTTGGTCTTATATTCCTTTGTCACCTATCTCAATTTTGTGTGCTCGGAGGTTAGAAAACTATGGATTTCAAAATTACTGCCTTATTGGTGGCACTTTCATTAGTCTTAGCAGTAAAATCGGTGATTAGAAAGGTTTACCAATGAATGGGGTCGTGGGCTTAAACTTTACATGAAACCCAAAGGGTGTGTGGTACAATGTTGTGCCAGCCAGAAAGGCAAAATCCTGGACTGCAAAAAGGTTGGTAAACAAAGAGGAAAATCAAGTAATAAAGAGTGAGCTTGTATTTCTACATATCAACAAGTTACAATTATTACGCACCTTTTTTTAACTGTTTTATGGGATCTTGGGTGTCGCAGACAAAACCAGAATGTATTATCCATCTCGAATTGTCCTCAGGAAGCTGTTGATGAACTGCCTTCTTGAACTTCCGCAGTCTGTGGTGAAGATACTGTGAAGTAAGGCATTTCAGGACTTCTGACGCAGTAACGCTGAAAGAAAAATGGGACTTTCTAAGTCAGGAATATCTGTGACTTGGAGGGGACATGAATGCAGTGCTGTTCCCATGGATTTTCTGCCCTAGTCCTTTTATGTCACGGATTTGAAAGGTGCAATCGAAGTTGCTGTGGTACTTCTTTTTTGACAGTCCCTCATGGATGCCTTATTTTCACACTGGTTTGATAGGTTCTGAGATCACTGCTGAGTCCAATGCGGATCTGAAGACCACATGTGAGATAGGTGGTGCTTGAAGGGTTGAGTCGGTGGGTTGTTCAGAGGTTTGTGTATTTTGTCCAGTACCTCGACTTCGCCTCTGCATATTCACAATAACGTCTCTCAATGTGTTCGCGACCTCCCTTCTGGGGGCCAGTTTAGCTCACTCGACTAGACATCTAGTTTGTGAGGCAACGCTAGGCCAGCAGCCGGGGTTCAATTCCTGTACCGGTTGAGGTTATTCATGAAGGCCCTGCCCCTTGCTTGAGCAGTGGTGACCCTCCGGTTTCACCACCAGTCAGCTCTCCCCGTCAAAGGGGAAATCAGCCTACGGTCATCTGGAACTCTGGCGACTTTACCTTCCTTAATAAACCTCCTCCATTTTGGTCAGTCACAAGCTACGGACACACGTGAATTGATGGGGATGTTTGACCTCTTCAGGGGTGCTTTGAGGACATCCCTAAAGCATTTCTGCTGTTCTCCTGGGAGTCTCCAGCCGTGACCAAGTTTGGAGTGGAACAATTGTGTGTATCGGGGGTGTGAGGCATACGAACAATATGTGCCACCTGCAGAGTTGCGGTAATTAGCACCTCGATGATGGGCAAGTTGGCTTCGGAGAGGAAATCACTACTGGACTGCTTTCCTTGTCACTAGCTCCATTACCTGAGAAGCTGCTAAATTGAACACTGCAATAATTATCAAACACTTTCACTTACCATCTTGTGATGAAGGTAAGGTGAAGCAGCTGAAGATGCTTGGGCCGAGCACTCTACCCTGAGAACTCCTGCAGTGATTTCCTAAGAAGATAGGCCTTGAAAAAACACCACAATCATCCTGTGAGCTAGGTCTGACTCCAGCCAGTGGAGAGATTTCCCCTTGATTTTATTCGAGCTTCCTTGATGCCAACTTGATTAAATTCTGCCTTAATGTCAAGAGAGGTCATTCTCAGCTCACCGATCAAATTCAGCTCTTCTGTCTATGTTTGGACCAAGATTGTAATGAGGTCTGGAACCAAATGGTATTGATAGAATCCAAAATTGAGGATCAGTAAACAGGTTATTGGTGAGTAAGTGCTGTTTGATAGTGCTGTTAATAACTTTTTGAGATGATTGATAATAGATTGATGGTGCAGTAATTGGCCTGATTGGACCAGGGGCTGGTTTAGCACACTGGGCTAAATAGCTGGCTTGTAATGCAGAACAAGGCAGCAGCACAGGTTCAATTCCCATACCAGCCTCCCTGACCAGGTGTCGGAATGTGGTGACTAGGGACTTTTCATAGTAACTTCATTGAGCCTTACTTGTGACAATAAGTGATTATTGTTTGCCCTACTTTTGGGGGACAAGACACATCTTTTCCAGATTGTCTGGTAGATGCCAGTGTTGTAGCTGTACTCTGATAGCTTGGTTAGGGCCATGGAAAGTTCTGTAGTACAAGTCTTCGGTACTATTGTCGGAATATTGTCAAGGCCCAGATCCTTTGCAGTACCCATTGCCTTCAGCCGTTTCTTGACATCACGTGAAGTGAATTGAATTGGTTGAAGACTGACATCTCTGTTGTTGGAGTCCTGAGGAGGTAGCGAGATGGATCATCCACATAGTACATCTGACTGAAGGTAGTTGCAAATGCTTGTAAATGATCATTGTAAATGATGTGCTGGGCTCCCCCAGCATTGAGGATAGGGTTGCTTGTACTCCCCTTAGTTGTTTACTTGTCCACCACTATTCACAACTGGCTTGACTGGACAACTTCGATCTGATCCATTACTTATTGGATTACTTAGTTCCATTTATAGCCTGTTCCTTCATCTGATTAGTATGCATCTAATCTTATTTTGTACCTTCAAGAGTTTGATATGTCATTCTTTTAAAGTATTTTTATTGAAGTACTTCATTTTGACAAATAATGCAACAAAACTGCAGGAATGGTACAGCTCAGTGAAAATGCCTCAACATACATGGATACAGAGGGGGACAGGAGAACAATATGGCTGACACAGTACAATCTATACACACCACCAGGGAACAAGAGAGAAAAGGATAAAGCCATGAAGACATGATAAAAAGGACACACCTTTCCACGGCGTGCTCTCAACGATCATAGGTGTTCAAGTTAAGTTCTTCACGCCATGTTTTAGCGCAAACTGGTACATATTCCCATCAACTCCAGCAATGCCAGAGGCACCATTAACACTGTAACCTCCTCCCCTCAGAGACCAGACCCGCCTTTACCCCTACGGGAGTCAGTCAAGGATTCTTTAACTACTCCATAACAAAAATAGAAAAAATACAAAATACATTTGCTGGAACCCCAATTATAGGAGGATATTTTACTTGTGCCACGATATGCAATATGACCCCCCCAACCTCAGGCACAATACAGAACGGTCATCATTCCACATGTTTATACAGAGAGGGCCAGCAGCTGGAGATTCGGATTACAGTCAGGATAGTCAGCGTCTCCCAACAACCTAATCAAAACAGGGTAAAATAATGAATCAAAAATTGCCAGGAGCAGAGGGTCACAGGGTAAAGAAGACCAGGATACAACCACAGGTCCATACTCCTCCGACGCACGGCTAGCACATTGTGACGAAGAAGAAAAATGGCTGCTGATTCAGACAAAGAGCGCCCCAACCAAGAGGGGGGGTAACAGGATATCAACCACAGCACAGGATCTGGCTCCAGTGCACATCCTCGTGCACAAAGGAATCAATAAACCTACGATATTCGTAGCACATCAAAACTGAGCATCTCAGGACATCCTAAATAACTGCTTTCGAAAAGGGGTGTCCCAAGCATAAGGGGGTAACAGGATACCAGCCACAGCACCAAACCCGGCTTAGTCCAGCGTATTATTACAGTCAGTACTGCTAGGACACCCAAAACACGCCCAGACCAACAACTCAGCTGGCTCCACTCCTCACTAACCGTATCCAGGACAGTACAGCAGCCCCAGCGACACTCGAAAAATCATATCAGCCTCGACCAAGAAGACTCCATTACTAAAAAGAAGCATTGTCAAGAAGCCAATTAATTGGGTATCTTGGATGAGAGACTGATACCCCCACCCCCCCCCCCCCCCAACACGATAAAGGAAACCCTCTGTAACCCAGTGGATCAACACAGGGCCCATAACAACATGCTCCTCACCCAGATAAAGAAAAAAACCTTCCTATGGGAGGAATGACTGAATTAACCCAAAGGTGTTGGACATAGACCAGCATTGTATGCCATTACAAAGAGGATACTAGGGGACAATACTGCACTGCCTAAACAGAGACAAAACGCTGCCTTCCCATGGAGGACCCAACCACAATGAGAAGGACACTCAGGAGACCACTATATTAGATCACTTGGAGGAAGGCGCCTAAACCCCCCCATCAAGTCTAGCCCTAAACCGGGGAAGGGCTCCAACAATGCAGAAGCACAGCATACATCCTCTCACTTCAACAAATCAAGCAAGGATCAACTGACCACACCCAGGCATGCACCATCACTCATTTCCCCCTACACCAATAGCTCCAAGAACACCAACCACCAAGAAGAATCACAGGGAACCCAGTCCCCTCCAAGGTAAATTATCTGCCTGGGTCTTCGTAGGAGATAAGCACGGATTCCTAAAATTGGAAATAACAAACAAAATCCCGATATAAACGACTTCCCCCTAGAGGCACTTTGCTCAGGACTTGGAGGCACATTTACCTATCTTGCAACACTCACAGCTCCTGAGGTTCAGCTTCCCTGACAACACTACATCGCTATGGGGTGGGGGGGGGGGGGCTGGGGGGGTAGTTTAATCAGCAAGGCTCTGCCTACTGCGCCAGAGGTAAGGTGGGTTTGGTGATGTGCAGCAATGTAAATACATGTAGGCTAGCTCGACACTAAAGGGAGCACTAGAAACATCACACACACACACTCAACCAATAGATCAAGTAGATAGGATACGACCAATGGACATTCACGATACACAAGGAGGTGACACGACCACAGGGGGGCATTACACCAACCCATATATAAAGAACATGACACACATGATCTGCCTCTTTCCAGTGGAGACAGTCAGTGAGTAGAGACACAGGGTTGATACAATATTACACCCACCACGTGGATTGCAGCAACTGGTTAGTCAGTCTGGGTAGCTATAGTAGGATTAGCAGTAGTGTCAAACCCGAGTAATAGAAGTGTAAATAGTTTAATAAACGTGTTAAAGTTAACTCCACGTCTGAACCTTCCTTTGTCAAGTGCACCACAAGGAAGCCGCTTATGTTACACCTAGAACATAACAAATCAGTGGGTGCAGGGCAAGACCCCCGACTTGGGAATGGTATAAGTGGCCATAAGGTCTACATGGCAAGGCACTGGTGGTGGAAGGGGGAGTGGGGGTCACAGGTTCACACACATGACTGGGGTGGTGAGGGGGTGGGGGGAACATTTTGTGTGCCTGAAAGGGGAAAAAGTCTCCAACAGAATTACAACTGTGATTTGGGGTGAGGATGGGAGGCGAGCGCACTTCACTTTAAATTGAGTACCTTACCAAGACTCTCCTTGTCCCAATCCAGTAAGGAGAGGATATTGCAGTCCATTCTCAGTCATGCCCAGAATGTTCTCCACAGGGCGTGGATATAACTTCACGTGTGTTGTTCCAATGGGTTCTAAGCATGCTCATGGGTCGCAGATGGTATGCTCAGTCCAACAATGTATCTGCAGCCCTTGGCATTCAGAGGTCTCATGGTGGGAGGAGGGGTGTGGTGTGAGGGTTTCTGAATCATGCTGTGCCAGAGGCCTCGAGAATGGAAGGGGCAAGGTCCACCTGGGTCATAGGCACATCCATGATCAAAATGGGATTGATGATGAGAGTGGGAGGATGGAGAGGTGATGGAGTGAGTGAAACCTCTCATGTTCTATCAGGATGGGGGGATGGATTCCGCACTCGCACAGGAAAGGGCCAAGTTGATCTGGCACTGAGATCCCAGCACCACTATCTTACAACATGAAGCTAGTTAGCAGCAAACAATTTAAATGAGGACAAACTCAGCTGCTGAGCTCTCTCAGGACCACTTGGATGATTGGTTGATTGCGCTGGAGGACCAAGTAAAGGACAAACCAACAGATATGAATATTGTGAGATGAGGAGAGATGCTTTGCTGAGACAGGCTATGAGTCGTTTATTCACAAGGCAGGAAATCAGAAAAGTTACCAATGAAGGGATGTTATATGAGATTTGAAAAAATAAGCGGCACAAAGCGATCACCTTGTGTTAATCCCATGGTTACAGTTTTGTAATTCCCCCGAGCGAGAAGAAAATCAGGAACAATTGGGTGACTTGACCTGCCTCACATTCTGGTTATAATTGTTCCTCTGGCAGGTTCACACATGAGAAACCTCAGCACACTGGGCTAAATCGCTGGCTTTTAAAGCAGACCAAGGCAGGCCAGCAGCACGGTTCAATTCCCGTCCCAGCCTCCCCGAACAGGCGCCGGAATGTGGCGACTAGGGGCTTTTCACAGAAACTTCATTTGAAGCCTACTTGTGACAATAAGCGACTTTCATTCATTCATTTCATTCATTTCCCCCACCCCAAATCCAGATAATCTCAGCTCCTGACTAAACAGTTAATGTCAAAGAGTCCTGTTATCCTCATCTAGATGTTCGGTGGAAGGGGAATCTTGAAATGTACCCTGCTCTGGTAGGATTTCAGGGGAGAATATTTGCCTACAATAGTACCAAACCCTTTCACGCATAATAACTCATTGGTCGTCATGTATGAGAGATATTGTCATGTTGAAAATGTGAAGGATGATGTCGGGACAAGTCAGCGGCTCCGAGAGGAGAGGGTGAGAGGAGGACACCGGGTTGGAGCAGGCGGGTGGAAAGAGGTCCCAGAGGCAGTAACCACAACCTAGAAGAGTGGGTGAAAATAATGTACTGCAGTCAGCATCTCAGTGAAGCAGTGTAGGAAAATGCTGATTGGTAAGTAGGAACTGGTAAGTATCCATTCTACCATTTGATAATATAGTAAGAATACAAGTAAGGTCTGTTGTTACAGAGTCAGTTTCTGGAATAGAAGATGGTCCTTAGAAGGTCTTTAGTGTTATTAATATTCTCAAACATTGAAGTAGTAAGGGGAGTGATCCAAGGACAAATCATGGCAGGAAGCTTAGCCACGTAGAATGCTCCTTCTGTGCTATGTGGGAAACCAGGGACCCTTCCAGGGTCCAGGATGAACATGAGTGCAGGACGTGTCTCCAGCTGCAGCTACTGGAAGTCTGTGTATCAGGGCTGGAGAAGTGACTGGAATCATATTGGAGCATCCATGAGGCTGAGATTTTTGTGGATAGAATGCTTAACTCCAGCCTAAGTCTTCACAGTCAGAAAGGGAATGAGTGACTGGCAGGTAGAGTAGAGGCAGGCAGGGAATGCAGGGTGTTTCCTGATGCCATACCCTTCTCAAACAGATATGCTGCTTTGCATACGACTGGGGTAATGACTTCTCAAGGGTATAGAGTGAAAACCAAGTCTGTGTCACCACAGGTTCCTCAATTGCGCAGCAGAGATCAAAAAGGTGTTAGTGATAGGGGACGTAATTGTAAGAGGGACAGATAGCATTTCTATGGCCACAAAAGCGATTCCAGGATGGTATGTTTCCTCCCTGATATTAGGGCCCAGGATGTCACAGACTGCGTGCAGAACATTTTGGGGAGGGGGACAGGGAAGGCGAAGAGCCAATGGTTGTGGTACATGGTGGTACTAATGACACAGGTAAAAAGAAGGCATGAGGTCCTGAAAGCTGAATACAAGGAGTTAGGTGATAAATTAAGAAGCAAATCCTCAAAGGTAATAATCTCAGGATTACTCCCAGTGCCACGCACTAGCGAGACTAGAAATATGAGGTTAGGTTTGATGAATGCGTGGCTAGAGGGGTGGTGTGGGAGGAATGGTATCAGATTCCTGAACCATTGGGACAGGTTCTAGGGAAAGTGGTACCTCTACAAACTGGATGATTTACACCCCAACAGAAACAGGACAAATAATTTTGCGGGGGGTGTATAATACTAATCTTTATTATTGTCACAAATAGGCTTACATTAACAGTGCAATGAAGTTACTATGAAAATCCCCTAGTCGCCACACTCCGGCGCCTGTTTGGGTACACAGAGGGAGAATTCAGAATGTCCAATTCACCTAAGAAGCACGTCTTTCGAGACTTGTGGGAGGAAACCGGAGCACTCGGAGGAATCCCACGCAGATACGGGGAAAACGTGCAGACTCCGCACAGACAGTGACCCATGCGGGAATCGAACGGGGACCCTGGCGCTGTGAAGCAACTGTGCTACCATGCTGCCATTATGCTAGTGCTGTTGGGGAGACTTTAAACAAGCATGGCAGGGGGATGGATACCTGAGCAGAGAGTTATAGGAGACGAAAACTGGGTAAGAAACAAAAGGCAGGAAAAGTGAAATCAAAAGGGGAAGAATCAAAAGAGGAAGACAAAGGAATAAATAGCAAGGAACAAACAGCGGCTCAATTGTCACTAGAGATGGCTTAGTGTAAGGGAAAGATAAACAATGTGAAGAGTACTGTATCTTAGTGCACGGAACATAACAAAAATGATAAATGAATAGACTGCGCAAATAGAATAAAATGAGTATGATCTGATAGCCATTACATAGGCGTGGTTGCAAGGAGACAATAGTTGGGATATAAATATTTAGGGTTATCTGACTTTTCGGAAGTCAGGTGGGAAGGAAAAGGTGATGGGGTCGCTCTGAAGATTGCTGAAGGAATATGAGCAGCCAGGGGCTAAGTTAAAAAGCAGAACCAAAAATCTCTGGATTACTACCTGAGCCACGAGCTAATTGGCACATGGTCACTAAGATTCAAGAGATAACTGCGTGGCTCAAATGGAAGTGCCGGCATGGGAAAAATGCATTTGTTTTCATAGGACATTGACACCAGTATTGGGGAAGGAGAGAGTTGTTCCGATGGGACAGCCTTCACCTTAAACAAGCGGGGACCTGCGTCCTGGTGAATCGCATGATTGTAGGTAGATGAGGCATGATCAATTTGACTGGAGACAAAGTTGAATCCAAACTGAGGCTTTATTAGTATCAGATGTGTGGCCTCCCACAGCAGCTGGCAAAATGGCTGCGAGCTGGAGGCCACGCATATTTATAACCCGCCTCCTGGGCGGAACTAGCAAGTAGGGGCCACAGGTGAACCTGTAGTGCAGGTTCTACCGTACAACCTCTAATATCAGAACACAGTGGTTTGCCACATTCACCTCCTGTTAAAATTGAGTCCGGCAGGGGTGGTGGATAACTATATACAATTAGCAATTTTTAATATTTACAGAGCAGTAAAAAAAAATGTCTCTGGTCATCCGGCGGGCCGGTCAGAGGTTCAGCCGGTCCGGTGCCTTGATGGTTCTTTGAGATCGCGAAGTGGTGATGGCGATGTTGGTGCTGTCGTGGTCGAAGTTGACTCCGGGAGCGTGCCAAAATCCTCTTCATCAACGGGGGTGGGCAGGGGGAGGACGGACGGTCCTAGGGGGGGTGATGGGGGTGGCGGGGGAGGAGAGGGTGGTGCCAGGGGCGATGGGGGTGACGGGGGTGGTGTGGGGGTGGAACCTGCTGGTGCCAGATCCCTGATGGAGACGGTATCCTGGCGGCCGTCGGGGAACGCCATGTAGGCGCACTGTGGGTTTGCGTGGAGCAGGTGTAACCTTTCCACCAACGGATCCGCCTTGTGGAACCGCACATGTTTACGGAGAAGCACGGTTCCCGGAGCTGTGAGCCAATTTGGGAGCGATACCCAGGATGTGGACTTCCTGGGGAAGGCAAAAAGACATTCACGTGGTGTACTGTTAGTGGCAGTGCAGAGTAATGAGCGAATGGAATGTAGTGCATCAGGAAGGACCTCTTGCCAGCGGGAGTCCGGGAGATTTCTGGACTGCAGGGCCAGGTGGATGGCCCTCCATACCGTCCCATTCTCCCTTTCTACCTGCCCGTTTCCCCGGGGGTTGTAGCTCGTCGTTCTGCAGGAGGCGATACCCCTGCTGAGCAGGAACTGACGTAGCTCATCACTCATGAATGAGGATCCCTTGTCATTGTGGATGTAGGCGGGGAAGCCGAACAGAGTGAAGATAGAATTAAGGGCTTTAATAACGGTGGCAGATGTCATGTCGGGGCATTGGTTGGTGAAGGGAAACCGGGAGTATTCATCGATCACACTGAGGAAATATGTGTGTCGATAGGAGGAGGGGAGGGTGCCTTTGAAATCCATGCTGAGGCGTTCAAAGGGGTGGGAGGCCTTCACCAGGTGATGGCTGTCCAGCCGGCAGAAGTGCGGCCAGCACTCCGCACAGACCTGGCTGTCCTTTGTGATTGTCCTTACTTCCTCGACGGAGTAGGGCAAATTTCGTGCCTCAATGAAATGTTACAACCGAGTGCCCCTGGGTGACAAAAGCTGTCGTGTAGGGCCCAGAGTCGGCCTACTTGTGCGCTGGCACTTGTACCTCGGGATAGGGCATCTGGAGGCTCATTGAGTTTGCCAGGGCGCTACTTAATCTCGTAATTATAGGTGGAGAGCTCGATTCTCCACCGCAAGATTTTGTCATTTTTGATCTTGCCCCGCTGTGTGTTATTGAACATGAAGGCTACCGACCGTTGGTCAGTGAGGAGAGTGAATCTCCTGCCGGCCAGGTAATGCCTCCAATGTCGCACAGCATTAACGATAGCCTGGGCCTCTTTTTCGACGGATGAGTGCCGGATTTCAGAGGCATGGAGGGTGCGGGAAAAGAATGCCATGGGCCTGCCTGCCTGGTTGAGGGTGGCGGCAAGGGCGACGTCCGATGAGTCGCTTTCTACTTGGAAAGGAAGTATTTTGTCTACAGCGTGCATTACTGCTTTGGCAATATCAGCTCTGATACGGGCAAAAGCCTGTTGGGCCTTGGCCGTCAGGGGGAAATGAGTGGACTGTATGAGTGGACAGGCCTTGTCCGCATAGTTTGGGACCCACTGCGCGTAATATGAGAAGAACCCCAGGCAGCATTTGAGGGCCTTGGGGCAGTGGTGGAGGGGTAGCTCCATGAGGGGGCGCATGCGGTCGGGATCAGGCCCCAGAACTCCGTTCTGGACCACGTAGCCAAGGATGGCTAAGCGGTTTGTGCGGAACACACACTTCTCCTTGTTATACGTGAGGTTGAGGGGAGTGGCGGTGCGGAGAAATTTAGCGTGGTTGGCGTCGTGGTCCTGCTAATCATGGCCGCAGATGGTCACATTGTCTAGGTACGGAAACGTGGCCCGCAAACCGTACCGGTCGACCATTCGGTCCATCTCCCTTTGGAGGACCGAAACCCCGTTGGTGACACCGAAGAGGACCCTAAGGAAATGATATAGCCGGCCATCTGCCTCAAAGGTAGTGTATGGCCGGTCCGATTTACGGATGGGGAGCTGGTGGTAAACGGATTTCAGGTCCACCGTTGAGAAGACCCGGTACTGTGCAATCTAGTTCACCATGTCAGATATGCGTGGGAGGGGGTACGCGTCGAACTGCGTGTACCTGTTGATGGTCTGGCTGTAGTCCACGACCATTCGTTTTTTCTCCCCAGACTTAACCACTACCACTTGAGCTCTCCAAGAGCTGTTGCTGGCCTCGATGACGCCCTCCCGATGCAACCGCTGGACCTCGGACCTGATGAAGGCCTTATCCTGGGTGCTGTACCGTCTGCTCCTGGTTGCGACAGGCTTGCAAAGAGGGAAGGAGGATCGACCTTTAGGATCGCGAGGCCGCACACAGTGAGGGGTGGTAAGGGTCCACCGAATTTAAGGGTCAGGCTCTGGAGGTTGCACTGAAAGTCCAGGCTGAGGATAAGTGCAGCGCAGAGGTTAGGAAGGATGTAGAGGCGAAAGCCGTGGAACTCTACGCCTTGGACTGTGAACGTGACCGTGCAGTACCCCAGGATCGCTGCGCGATGAGATCCGGAGACCAGGGAGATACTTTGATTGGTAGGGTGTACCTTAAGGGAGCAGCGCCTTACTGTATTTGGGTGTACAAAGCTCTTGGTGCTCCCGGAGTCCAGTAGGCAGGAGGTCACATGGCCATTGACTGTCACGCTGGTGGATGCATTGGTCAGATTATGTCGTCGGGATGGTCGATTGCCATGGAGGCTGTCATGATATTCAAACACACACATCATGATGGACACACCAACAGACAAATCAGAACACACAACACCACAACCAATCACACACAAAGACAGGAACCATATAAAAGCACGAACACGACACCTGGTGGACAGTAGGTCTGGGGACAAGGACACGGACACGGCCTGTTTTAACATCACAAACAGGGAATCCCCACGTGCAGAGTATCAAGACAAAACTGTACATAGAAAGTTTAAATAAAATAGCGTTGTACCATATACAACTGTGTTGGCTCATCTGTGTGTCAGAACGCCCAACACCACATGGTACAGGAGTGGATCGATACCTGCCAACTAACCTGCCATTCTGGACATGGACCGCACCGACAAACCGCAGCCGATGCAAGTCGCGGGGAACCTTGGTACCAATTGGAAGCTCTTCAGGCAGCGATTTGACCTGTACATCTGAGCCAATGAGAAACAGAGTGCCTCGGATGAAACGAAGATTGCACTGCTCCTCTTCTACGCAGGGCAGCACGCCCTCGACGTCTTCAACTCACTGGTGTTCGAAGAAGGGGAAAACCAATCCAAGTATAACACGGTCATCCTCAAACTGGACCAGCACTTTAATGTTGAAGTGAATGAAAGTTTTGAAAGATACCTCTTTCAACAACGCCTGCAAGGTAAGGAGGAGCTTTTTCAACCCTTTTTGATGCACCTCCGAATTCTAGCGCAGTCCTGCGGTTACGGCAGCACCACAGAGTCCATGATCAGGGACCAGATTGTTTTTGGCGTTGCCTCCAGTGGCCTACGCCAGCAGCTTCTTAAAATAAAAGGCCTCACCTTAGCGTCTGCTGTGGAAGCCTGTGTCCTCCACGAGAATGCAACCAGCCGTTTTGCCCGATTTCAGGCGTCCGAATTGGCACGGAGGGGGTCCCCTGCCGTTGAATCGGCAAGCAAGGCCGCCCACGACGCCGAACGCATCCAGGCCATCGATTACTTCCCGACGTTGAACAGTCTGGTAACAGTGGGGAAGAAGCTGTTTTTGAGTCTATTCGTGTGTGTTCTCAGACTTCTGTATCTCCTGCCCGATGGAAGAAGTTGGAAGAGTGAGTAAGCCGGATGGGAGGGGTCTTTGATTATACTGCCCGCTTTCCCCAGGCAGCGGGAGGTGTAGATGGAGTCAATGGATGGGAGACAGGTTTGTGTGATGGACTGGGCTGTGTTCACGACTCTCTGAAGTTTCTTGCGGTCTTGGCCAAGCAGTTGCCATACCAGGCTGTGATGCAGCCAGATAGGATGCTCTCTATGGTGCATCTGTAAAAGTTAATGTGGACATGCCCAAGTTCCGTAGTTTCCTGAGGAAGTATAGGCGCTGTTGTGCTTTCTTGGTGGTAGCATCGACGTGGGTGGACCAGGACAGATTTTTGGAGATGTGTACCCCTAGAAATTTGAAACTGCTAACCATTTCCACCTCGGCCCCATTGATGCTGATAAGGGTGTGCACAGTACCTTGTTTCCTGAAGTCAATGACCAGCTCTTTAGTTTTGCTGGCATTGAGGGATATATTGTTGTCGCTGCACCACTCCACTAGGTTCTCTATCTCCCTCCTGTATTCTGACTTGTCGTTTTTGGGGGTTATTCTGGAGGCACAACAGAAATTCATCCCAAGGAGGAGGAAACATGCTCAGTGAAGGAAAAGGCAACAATGGCTGACAAAGGAAGTCAAGGACAGCATAAAAGCAAAGGAAAAAGCATACAATGTGGCAAGGATTAGTGGGAAGCCAGAGGATTGGGAAGCCTTTAAAAATAAGCAGAGGAAAACTACAAAAGCAGTAAGGGGAGAAATACGAGTGTAAGCTTGCTAGTAATATAAAAGAAGATCAGAAGAGTTTTTTTCCGATGTATAAAAGGTAAGAGAGAAGCAAGAATGGACATTGGACCACTGGAAAATGAGGCTGGAGAAGTAGTAATAGGAAACAAAGAAAAGGCAGCGGAACTGAACAGTTACTTTGCATCAGTTTTCACAGTGGAAGACATCAATGGCATACCAAAACTTCAAGAGAGTTAGGGGTCAGAGGTGAATGTAGTGGCCATCACTAAGGAGAAAGTGCTCGGGAAACTAAAAGGTCTGAATGTGGATAAATCACCTGGACTGATTTGACTACACCCCAGGGCTCTTAAGGAGATAGCTGGGGCAGCATGGTAGCACTGTGGCTTCACAGCTCCAGGGACCCAGGTTCGATTCCCCGCTGGGCCACTGTCCGTGCGGAGTCTACACGTTCTCCCCGTGCCTGTGTGGGTTTTCTCCGGGTGCGACGGTTTCCTCGCACAGTCCAAAGACATGCAGGTTAGGTGGATTGGCCATGATAAATTGCCCTTAGTGTCCAAAAAAGTTAGGAGGGGTTATTGGGTTATGGGGATCGGGTGGAAGTGATGGCTTAAGTGGGTCGGTGCAGACTCAATGGGCCGAATGGCCTCTTTCTGCACTGTATGTTCTTTGTTCTATGTTCTATTACAGAAGCATTGGTGGTGATCTTTCAGCAATCACTGGAGGCAGGGAGGGTCCCAGAGGACGGGAAAATGGCTTCTGTAACACCCCTGTTTAAGAAGGGAGGGAGGCAGAAGACAGGAAATTGTAGGCTGGTTAGCCTGACTTTGGTTGCCGGTAAGATTTTAGAATCCATTATTAAAGATGAGATAGCGGAGTACTTAGAAGTGTATGGTAAAATAGGATTGAGTCAGCACAGATCCGTCAAGGGCAGGTCATGCCCAACAAATCTGTTGGATTTTTTGAGGAGGTAACAATGAAGTTAGGCTAAGGAGAACCAGTGGACGTGATCTATTTGGATTTCCAGAAGGTCTTTGACAAGGTGCTTCTCCAGCATCCACAATAGAGGTAGAGGCAGCCTTCTGACTGTGAAGCCCTGTTGTCAGAGATGACTTTGGCAGATATCCTCTGGAGGACCAAGAGGACACCGGCCTGCTATGGGCAGGTCTGGGCAGTTATTGGGGAGGGTGTGTGTTGTGTTGGACGCCCTGGGTCCGCGGAACACATACAGGCCACCAACACTTAAAATAGTGCAACACTATTTTATTAAGTCAGAAATTGTTCAACATACTTTCACTGTGGGTTAACACAATATTAAATTGAACTAAAGACCTATGCCTTGTCCTAACCAGTCTATGCACTCAGCACATGGTGAAGATCTGTGCTGCAGGCTGTGAGCTCTGTCCTACCAGGAAGCTGCAGCTCGAATGAGCGGGAACTTTGATGACCTCTATCTTTATAGTGCGTGTGCTCTAACTGGTGATTGGCTGCGGTGTTGTGTGTGTTGATTGGTCCCACTGTATGTTCATCAGTGTGTGTGTGTCTGCACCATGATATACTGGTGTATATTATGACATCCCCCTTTTATAAAAGAATGTATATGTGCGGCAATAAATAGTGTATGGTGAAAATGTTCCTAACTACGTGTGGGGTGCGAGAGACATATTTACAGGACTATGTACATGAGAACTAAGCTATTTACATGGGAAGGTGCCTGGTGCAGAGAAACAGTATGCAACAAGAATAACGAGATGAACACGATATACAAACCAGGTAAACGATCAAACAAAGCAACAAAACAATTCAGAAAGTCTATAAGTCTGCAAAGTTCATAAATTAAGTCTCTGAGGTGGGCGACGAATTCTGGTGGGTCGGGAGCCGCCGGTTCAGGAGCGGGCTGGACTGCGTCAGAGTCAGGGGGATGCAGAGTGACAGGGATCTCTGCATAGTCCATGGCAGGGTCGGCAGGAGGGCGAGGCGACAGTGGAGGATCACGGAGCGAGCGTGGGAGGAGACGAAGGGCACGTCGATTGCGGCGCAGAATGGAGCCATCCGTTAGACGAACCAGGAACGAGCGGGAGGGCCACCTGCCGAAGGACAACAGCGGTTGCAGACCAGCCACTGTCATAATATACACCAGTATATCATGGTGCAGACACACACTGATGGACACACAGTGTGACCAATCAATATACACAACACCGCAGCCAATCACCAGTGAGAGCACACACACTATTAAGACAGCTCATTCGAGTAGCAGCTAGCCAGGAGCACAGAGCTCACAGCCTGCAACACAGCCATTCACCATGTGCTGAGTGCATCAACTGGTTAGGACAAGGCAAAGGTCTTTAGTTAAAGCTAGTATCGTATTTACCCACAGTTCAAGTGTGTTTAAATAGTTAACCTTTTATAAAATAGTGTTGCACTACTTCAAGTGTTGGTGACCTGTATGTGATCCAGAACACCCAACACATCATGATACCAGGCGTGGTTGCATACTGGCACTTCTTAGACCTACCTGCAAGTGATCTGCCTCTTCCGCCAGCATTCCGTCATCCTGCAACATGGACAGCATCAGCCCGCCGCCGCCGCTCCGCATCGCTGGCAACCTCGGGGCCAACTGGAAGATTTCCAAACAGTGCTTCCAGCTCTTCCTCGAAGCCACGGACAGGGGGGGGCGGTGCCTCGGGCACCAGAAAGATTGCTTTTCTCCTCTCCACGGCCGGGGACCATGCCATCCACATTTTCAACTCTCTCACCTTTGCAGATGACAAAGTCAAGATGAAGTTCAAGACGGTTCTCCTCAAATTTGACACTCACTGCAGCGTAGAGGTGAATGAAAGTTTGGAGCGCTACGTGTTCCAGCAACATTTGCAGGGTAAGGACGAACTTTCCCAATCCTCTCTAACCCACCTCCGCATCCTTGAGCAATCTTGCAGCTACGGGCCCACCTCCGACTCCATGATACGCGACCAGATCGTTTTCAGTGTTCAGTCGGACCCCCTACGTCAGCAGCTCCTCAAAGTAAAACAACTCACCCTAGCGACCGCCATCGAGACCTGTGTCCTACATGAAAATGCCACCAGTCGGTACTCCCATATACAAGCGGCTGAAACGGCGCGGCAAGGTCCCCACGAGGCATATTTACAAGTCTTTGAGCACCTCCAGGGCCTCAGCCTGGATGAGGGCGGCCATTTCGCGTGCATTTTCGCGGACTCCCGCGCTTGTCCACACCAAACAAGGGGATGTCTGGAGGAACATAATGAGCAGGCGCGCACCATGCATGACCGCACCGTGCATGCGCGGTGGCGCAGCGAATGTGCTGATGTCACGACGTGCGGCAACTGTGGCTCCACCCATTTAAAGCGGCACTGGCCCGCAAAACCTCGACAATGCCTACGATGTGGCAGACTTGGCCACTATGCTGCCTGCTGTCGAGCAGCTCAGCCTTCCAATTCATATCGCTTCAGCCAGCCTCGCAGGAATGTTCGGGCAATTCAACCCACGGCCACCGAGTCCGATTCGGACCTCCCACACAGCAGTGACACCGAGGAACCAAAGGCGCCTTTTCCAGTCGGTGACATAACAGTAAACAGGCTGTCCCCGAAGCAAAGACACCAGCCGCTGTCGGTATACAGCATCGATCCAGACGATGAGTGGTGTGCCACCCTGACGGTCAACCGGTCCCAAATACGATTCCGCCTGGACACTGGTGCCTCCGCCAATCTCATGGCATGGTCTGCTTTCCAAAGCCTTCATGTCAAACCAACCATTCTTCCATCGGCCTGCCAGCTATTGGGCTACAATAGCAACATCATTCCTGCTACCGGCTCATGCCAACTCGAAGTGACGCACAAGTCACGAAAAGCCATCCTTCCTTTCGAGATCGTGGGCACCTCGAAGGACTCTCTGCTTGGCGCACAGGCGTGCAAGCTGCTAAACCTCGTTCAAAGAGTTCACTTTCTCTCTCCTGATGACGTGTCTGCCTTCCAAGATGCTGACTTCAGGGCGCAACTCAACGCCATCATCGACCAGCACCGTAACGTTTTCGAAGGCATGGGCACGCTCCCATATTCTTACAAGATCCTACCCAAACAGAACGCCACGCCTGTGGTGCATGCACCTCGCATATTCCCAGCACCCCTTAAGGACCGCCTCAAGCAGCAGCTGCAGGACCTCCAGGACCAAGGAGTGATTTCCAGAGTCACGGAACCAACCGACTGGGTCAGTTCCATGGTATGTGTAAAAAAAACTTCCGGCGAACTGAGAATTTGCAATGATCCCAAGGATCTAAATCTCAATATCATGAGGGAGCATTATCCAATTCCCAAGCGCGAAGAGCTCACATGCGAGATGGCTCGCGCCAAGCTCTTCACCAAACTTGATGCCTCGAAAGGATTCTGGCAAATTCAACTAGACAGATCCAGCAGGAAACTGTGTACTTTTAACACCCCTTTTGGCAGATATTGTTACAACAGGATGTCGTTTGGGATCATATCGGCGTCAGAAGTGTTCCACAGGATCATGGAACAAATGATGGAATGTGTTCGCGTCTATGTCGACGACATAATCAGTTGGTCCACCACCCCGCAGGAGCATATCAGGCGCCTCCAGCGCTTGTTCAAACGCATACGGGAGCAGGGCCTATGCTTCAACATCAAATGCTCCTTCGGCCAGACGGAACTCAAGTTCCTAGGGGACCACATCTCCCAGTTGGGTGTGCGGCCGGATGCGGACAAGGTGGCTGCCATCACAACCATGAAAAAGCCAGAGGACAAGAAGGTGGTCCTCCGATTTCTGGGCATGGTCAACTTCCTAGAGAAGTTCATCCCTAACCTCGCCTCTCATACCACAGCTCTCAGGAACCTGGTCAGGAAGAGGACAGACTTCCAATGGCTTCCTGCCCACGAGCGCGAGGGGCAAGGTTGAGAATGCGGGGCTTCATGAATGACCCCAGCCAGTACAAGAATTGAACCAGCGCTGTTTGCCTGGCTTTGAATCACAAACTAGCTGTCCAGCCAACTGAGCTAAACTGGCTAAATGATCCAGGGAACCACCCAGAATATAAACAATATTCCATTAGCCCTTTATCTGTGAGCAAGTAAGTGGTTGAAATGAATGAATACCTCACATTTTATGACTTCTTAATGACAGCTTTAGTAGACACACTACCTGCATGCATTTTAAACCAGGGTTTTTACTAACATTACTGCCACAAATATATACTTACCCTTGCGGCACAGATGAGATCATTCACCATCTTCCTGCACTGGGTGATGGGTCTCTTGTGTGTCGTGTTAGCACTGACTGCCCTTGTCACTGCCTCCCAAGCTGGAATGGTGAGGTTGGTGGACATGCAGCTGGAATTGCGTAGAAGACATCATGGTGGGGCTCAACTTGCCCATCAAGTGGTCGAGGGAGGTGTTGCTGAACTTTGGAGCAGCAGTCTCCTTGGCTTTTGGGGATGGGAGACCCAGGTAAGTGAAAGAGTTTCCAGATTGGGAAGAGTAGGGAAGGTCTGGAGGGTCGACGGTGGGGTGGTTGCGTTCAGGGTCTCAGGGGATCAGCCGGAGTGGGTGGAAGGAAGACATGGAGGTCAGTGGACCTTGGGGAGGGGCGTCTCCAGTCCAAAGGCAGCTTCTTATGGTGGCCCTTGCTCTCCTTGTCCCACCCGAGATTTAATATTCCTTATTTACGGGTTACCCCACTGTGCTACAATCTGCCCGCCAACTTAAAGTGGAATCTTGGGTGGAAACAGCCCTTAAGTAACCAGTAATTGGCCACAAGCATAACAGTTGGGGCAAGGGAGGGCTTCCTATGTGTGGCCTTGTCCGGCCAGCATGAAATTGCTGCAGGGTCGGGGTTGGGCGGAAACCCAGAGAGAATCCTGTCTGAGCAATTTCATGCTCCTGCCCCCACCTCGCCCATCAGGCTTTGAGAGTAAAATTCTGACCTGTCTTTTCAGATGTTGTCGCGATGGAGCAGCATGCAGATGAGAAATATGGGTGGGGGGCAAGGATATATTATAGGGGGACATCAGACGTAACAGTGCGGGACCAGGGACAAAAACCATTGCAAACCATTTGGGGGTGTCAATTACAAGGGGTCACAATTTCAAGGTGAGAGGGGGAATGTTTAAGGGAGATGTGCGTGGAAAGTTTTTTACGCAGAGGGTGGTAGGTGCCTGGAACGCTTTGCCAGCGGAGGTGGTAGAGGCGGGCACGATAGCATCATTTAAGATGCATCTAGACAGATATATGTACGGGCGGGGAACAGGGGAAATAAATCCTTGGAAAATAGAAGACAGGTTTAGATAAAGGATCTGGATCAGCGCAGGCTGGGAGGGCCGAAGGGCCTGTTCCTGTGCTGTAATTTTTCTTTGTAATTTTTGTTCTAACCTTCAAGTAAAAATGATCTGGCAATTTATTTTTGAGGGGCAGGGGTCACAATAATCATCTCATTTTTTTCTTACAATTTTTTTTTTTTTGCATTAATTTTACACGAATCTTTCTTACATTACAACAGCGATTAAGCTTCAAAGGTACTTCATTCGCTGTGAGACACTTTGAGGAGCCCCATGCTCATGAAAGATGCAATATAAATGGAAGTCTGTTTTTGATCAAAAAGTGCTAACTCCAAATTAGGTGTTCAGCGTTTCTCACTAATAATGTGGGAATGCAAGGGGGTGAAATAAATTTCTGAATGATGGGAGAGGGAATCACGGAATAGCAGATCGACTGTTCGTTATTCACCCCTCAAATTTTCATTTTCCTTCACCTAAATGGGTATTTGGACTGGTGGGCCCCAGCAGCTGATTTGCCTTTGCCCAGCTTGTGCCTCCCCAAAGTTGAATCTAACGTCCTCCCAGTGTGTCCATTTATGTTTCACAGAATAGACCATTGTCCTGTGCCTCTGTACTGCGTAGAATAAAGCACTTTATTCAATATGCTCGGAAGCCTGGATGAAAGAATCAAAGAATCATAGAATTTACAGTGCAGAAGATGTGAGCAATTCTGAGTGATCTCCAAAGAACTTGCTTCTTCTTATTAACTCGCTGCCCCCGCCCGGATTGAAGCACTGTAAGTTATTTATGGTGCTCACGTGCGAATTAAGGTGACTTGTTGGTGAATCCAGCACCATTAACTCGGATCTTTCTCTCACTGACTGCTTAGCTGTGCATTAGCTCTCAATACATCTGAGTCCTGGAATGTGCCCGGAATAAATGGTGCGCGTTCCGGTTAGTGAGCTAACAGGAACAGGAGAAACACAATTACTTCTCATTTTAACAGCAAAGTCTGTAAATTAAACCGCTGAATGATTGCAAATCATTCCTGTATGCCTTCATGATGGAGTTGGTGATTGATTGGGCTGAAATCATACTGTATAAAAGGTAACTGATATTTTACCGTGTAAGAATTTTCAAAAGTAGCTTTTCCTTCACTCACCCTGTATTTGACTGGACAGCCTGATGCAGAGCGAGGCCAACAATACAGGTTCAATTCCCGTACTGGCTGAGGTTATTCATGAAGGCTCCACTTAAAGATAAAATAAAGATCCTTTATTGTCACATGTAGGCTTACATTAACACTGCAATGAAGTTACTGTGAAATGCCCGAGTAGCCATATTCCGGCACCTGTTCAGGTACACAGAGGAAGAATTCAGAATTCTCAGCTGATACGGGAATTGAACCCGCGCTGCTGGCCTTGTTCTGCATCACAAGTCAGCTGTCTAGCCCACTGAGCTGAACCAGTCACTTTCTCAAACATGGCCCCATCCTGAGGAGTGGTGACCCTCACCACCAGGCTCTCCCTGTCAAAGAGGGAAACAGCCTATAGTCATCTGAGACTGTAGTGACTTTACTTTTCTGCATGTCCTGGAAAATCTTGTGGCTGGGTCAGCGCATGGGGAGGAGGAGGGGGGAGGGGGGAGGGGGGTAGTATGGAGATAGGAAGGGAAGGGGGGGTGGAGTCCGGGGAATGCGGTGCAGCTTCTGGGGAAGCAACGAGAAGAAAAGAAGGAGGGAAGGAATGTTTTGAGACGGTTTTCCAGCTGTCATGAGATTGGGCTGGTTTGATGGACTTTGGGGCTAATATTTTCCTGCCTGCCAATTCCTTTTGTTCATATGTTCATCAGCACTTGTGCAGATGAGGGCCAGAATCTTGGAAGACATTCACAATGGCTCTGACACCTACTTGACAAAATTAAATATATTGTTGGGACCTTGTTAATACTTACAACTTAGAAACTGGAAATCTCTGCTCTGATCTGCCACTACAACATCCCCAGAAGTGTTGATAACACTGTTCACTCACTGGAGGTGTATCAGTAACACTGTTCACTCACTGGAGGTGTATCAGTAACACTGTTCACTCACTGGAGGTGTGTCAGTAACACTGCCCACTCTCTGGAAGTGTATGAGTAACACTGCCCACTCTCTGGAGGTGTATCAGTAACATTGCCCACTCTCTGGAAATGTATCAGTAACACTGCCCACTCTCTGGAGGTGTATCAGTAACACTGCCCACTCTCTGGAAATGTATCAGTAACACTGCCCACTCTCTGGAGGTGTATCAGTAACACTGCCCACTCTCTGGAAATGTATCAGTAACACTGCCCACTCTCTGGAATTGTATCAGTAACACTGCCCACTCTCTGGAATTGTATCAGTAACACTGCCCACTCTCTGGAGGTGTGTCAGTAACACTGCCCACTCTCTGGAAGTGTATGAGTAACACTGCCCACTCTCTGGAAGTGTATGAGTAACACTGCCCACTCTCTGGAGTTGTATCAGTAACACTGCCCACTCTCTGGAGTTGTATCAGTAACACTGCCCACTCTCTGGAAATGTATCAGTAACACTGCCCACTCTCTGGAGTTGTATCAGTAACAATGCCCACTCTCTGGAAATGTGTCGGTAACACTGCCCACTCTCTGGAATTGTATTAGTAACACTGCCCACTCTCTGGAAATGTGTCGGTAACACTGCCCATGTGATGGAAATGTGTCAGTAACACTGTCAACCCGCTGGAAATGTGTCGGTAACACTGTCCACTCTCTGGAAATGTGTCAGTAACACTGTCCACACGTTGGAAATGTGTCGGAAACACTGTCCACTTGTTGGAAATATGTCGGTAACACTGTCAACTCTCTGGAAATGTGTCGGTAACACTGTCAACTCTCTGGAAATGTGTCAGTAACACTGTCAACTCTCTGGAAATGTATCAGTAACACTGTCCACACGTTGGAAATGTGTCGGAAACACTGTCCACTTGTTGGAAATATGTCGGTAACACTGTCAACTCTCTGGAAATGTGTCGGTAACACTGTCAACTCTCTGGAAATGTGTCAGTAACACTGTCAACTCACTGGAAATGTGTCAGTAACACTGTCAACTCACTGGAAATGTGTCAGTAACACTATCAACTCACTGGAAATGTGTTGGTAACACTGTCAACTTGCTGGAAATGTGTCGGTAACACTGTCAACTCGCTGGAAATGTGTTGGTAACACTGTCAACTCATTGGAAATGTGTTGGTAACACTTTCAACTTGCTGGAAATGTGTCGGTAACACTGTCAACTCACTGGAAATGTGTCAGTAACACTGTCAACTCACTGGAAATGTGTTGGTAACACTGTCAACTTGCTGGAAATGTGTCGGTAACACTGTCAACTCTCTGGAATTGTGTCGGTAACACTGTCAACTCGCTGGAAATGTGTCAGTAACACTGTCAGCTGTCTGGAAATGTGTCAGTAACACTGTCAACACACTGGAAATGTATCGTAAGCAGATCCAACACTGATTTAAAAAAATGGAATTGATTATACTCCAGAAAGGGCAAGAAAATTGAAGACAACTGGAAAAGAGCATGGGACGTGGGACTTCTTGGATTCTCTTTCAAAATAGAACCTGGACTGGCGATTTGGGCTGGATGGCCTTGATCTGGGCTGAAGGATTCTTTGGCCGTTTTGTTTTTGAAGTGATGGCTCAGGCGAGAAAGCCGCTGTGTACTGTGCTAACTGCACAATGACGGGACGGAGCCGGACAAAGTCGGGAATGCCTAGATTGGGATGCCCTTTTTAAAGATCTGTGACAAATAAAAGGAAGACCCCCCCCCCCCCCGCCACAAAGAAGGGGAACTCCACCTGCCCAAAAGCGCTCCCCAGTGGCCCCAACCCTGACAATGCCCCTGGCACTGCCCCTGTCGGTGCCACCCTAGCAGGGCCAGGGGACAATGCTAGGGTGGCAGAGGGCAGTGTCAGGGTTTGTCTGGGCTTTCCCTCTCCCCCTGAGAACTTCACATATCTGTGTGCCCCTGAAAGGTTCCCTTGGACTGCTTCATGTTTGTGAAAAGCAATTGTAAACCTTGTCGATGTGATGCCTCAATGGCCAGGGGAGATTTCCAAAGGTAGGGCAGCCTGCTAATCATATTGAAATGTATTATAATGTAAGAGGCTCCCACCCTTTATCGGCGGGAACCTCGTTGTGTCACCGGCGAGGGGGTGGGAAAATCGGAAAACAACATCTCGCGGGCGATGTTCTCGATTTACAAGTCTCACGGGATGTTGCGCACCATTGCCTTTTGCACTCGCCAATTCGCAGCCTGATATACGGCAGCAGCACAGAGGGTGTTTCCACTTATTG
This sequence comes from Scyliorhinus torazame, assembly GCF_047496885.1. Taxonomy (NCBI): domain Eukaryota; kingdom Metazoa; phylum Chordata; class Chondrichthyes; order Carcharhiniformes; family Scyliorhinidae; genus Scyliorhinus; species Scyliorhinus torazame. The sequence goes on from NC_092707.1 coordinate 79,573,894, forward strand.
TCATGCTTGCCATCTCCTTTGAATTTATAAACCCTTGTCAAACTACCCAAAAGGATGTCCATTACAAGCTTTGTTGGACCACAGAGTTTATCACTGCGTAATTTTCTACAAACTTCATGCAGTCCACAGCGAGATAAATGAGTGTGGCGACGTGTACACCAACCAACTTGGTGCTCAAACTACTTGAGAAGCATTGAGGGACCGTTATTGCAAATGACTCACGATTAACTGCTGGCTCTTCATCAACCTCAGTGAAAATACATCCGAGGATATTGCAAGTTGTTCATTTACCCAGCTCCGTTCATGGATCATTAGTTCTGATGAAAACTGAGTGTTCACCCCATTTTTCTGAACACAAAAAGGCAGGCCACAAGCCCATTTCTGAAATGTGTTTGATTCAACAAGATATTTCGTCTTTGATGCAACAGGGGTGAATTAAATCAATTTTAAGCTGAATTTAAAAGTGAATACCCGTCAAATGAGCAAATTCTTGCTCGATAGTTATTTTCCCATTCCACGAAGAATCGCATTTTCGTGTGTGAATTCATTTTGATGAAAGCAAATGGATAAAGAATTGTTGTGTACAGGTCCCCTAACAGTAACCACATGGAAGGGTGGAGAATAAATAATGCTCTGCGGAGAATCACGTCCTGTTGTTGGGGCAGCATGGCGTGATTCGCGCCGGTCGCGGTGATTCTCCGGCCCGGCCCCGGGCTGAGAGAATCCCGCCCAAGGTGTTAATCATGGGAAATTTTAATCTACGTGCAGACTGGAAAAGTCAGATGGAGAAAGGTAGCCTAGGTGAAGAGTTAATTTGATGTTTTGGGGATAGTTTCTCAGAACAGCACGTTCCAGAGCCAACCAGAGGGCAGACTATACATACATAGATACATACATAGAAGATAGGAGCAGGAGGAGGCCTTCTGGCCCTTCGAGCCTGCTCCGCCATTCATCACGATCATGGCTGATCATCGAACTCAATAGCCTAATCTTGCTTTCTCCCAATAGCCTTTGATCCCAATAGATACTTACAAGGCCTGGTATTGTGCAATGCAATGGGAGTAACTAATTATCTTATAGTGAAGGTGCCCCGAGGTAACAGCAACCAACATATAATTGAATTTCACTGTTTGAGGGAGAGAAGAGTGGGCCCGAGATTGTGGGTGGAATTCTCCCAAAAACTTTCTAAGTGTGGTCTCCGGCAGGAAACAACATGCAATAATTTGATTAGACATAGTCAACACGGTTTAGTGAAGGGTAGGTCATGCCTCACAAACCTTATTGAGTTCTTTGAGAAGGTGACCAAACAGGTGGATGAGGGTAAAGCAGTTGATGTGGTGTATATGGATTTCAGTAAAGCATTTGATAAGGTTCCCCACGGTAGGCTACTGCAGAAAATACGGAAGCATGGGATTCAGGGAGATTTAGCAGTTTCGATCAGAAATTGGCTAGCTGGAAGAAGACAAAGGATGGTGGTTGATGGGAAGTGTTCAGACTGGAGTCCAGTTACTAGTGGTGTACCACAAGGATCTGTTTTGGGGCCACTGCTGTTTGTCATTTTTATAAATGACCTGGAGGAGGGCATAGAAGGATGGGTGAGTAAATTTGCAGATGACACTAAAGTCGGTGGAGTTGTGGACAGTGCGGAAGAATGTTACAAGTTACAGAGGGACATAAATAAGCTGCAGCGCTGGGCTGAGAGGTGGCAAATAGAGTTTAATGCAGAAAAGTGTGAGGTGATTCATTTTGGAAGGAATAACAGGAAGACAGAGTACTGGGCTAATGGTAAGATTCTTGGCAGTGTGGATGAGCAGAGAGATCTCGGTGTCCATGTACATAGATCCCTGAAAGTTGCCACTCAGGTTGAGAGGGTTGTTAAGAAGGCGTACGGTGTGTTAGCTTTTATTGGTAGAGGGATTGAGTTTTGGAGCCAGGCGGTCATGTTGCAGCTGTACAAAACTCTGGTGCGGCCACATTTAGAGTATTGCGTGCAATCCTGGTCACCGCATTATAGGAAGGATTGGAAAGGGTGCAGAGGAGATTTACCAGAATGTTGCCTGGTATGGAGGAAAGATCTTATGAGGCAAGGCTGAGGGACTTGAGGCTGTTTTCGTTAGAGAGAAGAAGGTTAAGAGGTGACTTAATTGAGGCATACAAGATGATCAGAGGATTGGATAGGGTGGACAGTGAGAGCCTTTTTCCTTGGATGGTGATGTCTAGCACGAGGGGACATAGCTTTAAATTGAGGGGAGATAGATATAAGACAGACCTCAGAGGTAGGTTCTTTACTCAGAGAGTAGTAAGGGTGTGGAATGCCCTGCCTGCAACAGTAGTGGACTCGCCAACACTAAGGGCATTCGAATGGTCATTGGATAGACATATGGACGATAAGGGAATAGTGTAGATGGGCTTCAGAGTGGTTTCACAGGTCGGCGCAACATCGAGGGCCGAAGGGCCTGTACTGCGCTGTAATGTTCTATGTTCTATGTTCTATGTTCTAATTCCCGTCAGATAATTTGCCGTGATCCTGATCACAATCCACCCACACTTGGAAATATTTTTGGAACCAGTGTTGATTCGTGCCGAAAATGCAAAGTGTGGAATCTGAAGACACAGGCAAGGCTGTATCCGTAGAGGTTGGGGTGACCAATTTAAAGGATGCCCTGATCTCTGAATAATCTTACAGCAGCACCTCCCACTTCTCGTTGGCAAAGACAGCAGCACTTCTTGCCGGAAAAGACACTTCCCCAATCGATGTCATCAGTCCCCGCCCTCCCAAGTGAGCAACACTGTGCTAAGGGGTGACATTGTGGCACAGTGGTTAGCACTGCTGTCTCACAGCTCCAGAGACCTAGGTTCAATTCCAGCCTTGGGTAACTGTCTGTGTGGAGTTTGCACTTTCTCCCAGTGTCATGGGTTTCCTCTGGTGCTCCGGTTTCCTCCCATAGTCCAAAGATGTGCAGGTTAGGTGGATTGGCATATTAAATTCCCCCTTTGTGTCCAAAAGGTTACGTGGAGTTAGAGGGATAGGGTGGAGGTGTGAGTGCGGTAGGGTGCTCTTTCCAAAGGCTGGCGCAGACGTGATGGGCCGAATGGCCTCCTTCTGCACTGTAAATCGTATGATTCTATGAAAGGCCCCCCACTTCACGGCCCCCACTTCAGACACCCACCCTCAGTCCCTTCCCCTGAACAGGGCTGACCTGGCATTTCCCACTGGCATCCTGGCAGTGCTTCTACGGTGGCCTCCAATGCAGACACGCTGTTCAGATACCAAAGGTTGAAAAAGATCCAGTCTAAGAGAATTGCTGTCAGGCAGAGCAACTGGTCTTTCTTGGAAGCACTTCAGATTAGAAAAAAATCCACCTTGACAAAAAGCATTCTGAACACCTGCTCAAAAGAGGAAGCACTTCAGAGTTAAAGGACAGTGAAGTGCTATAAAAACAAACAAACAAAGCTGAACCCTCCTTTAAAATAAGTTGTAGGTTGAGAGGCTTGTAAAAGTCATCGGGGTGTGAAATGCAATACAAACAACCAAGTAGAAAAGGATAAAAGAGGACATACTGCAACAGTGAAACCACAAAGCCTATTGACACTTCAAAGAGAGTGAAATGCTTCTTCAATAAGCTTCGGAATGGTTCTGTCCTGTGAGAAGATTTTAGGATGGACAGGCTGTGTCTTGCCCTGTCATGGAGTGTTAAGAAAAAAAGCTTCAACGTATCACAGACCCAAAGCCACCTCCATTCTGAGAGAGACTCCCGACCTGGGCCTCTCCAGCCCAGCCCGAGCCACCCAACTCACAACTCATTTTTAAGTACCTCCACGGCATCTGCCCTGTTGTGCCCTTCCTGGAGGTATGTGGAGAGGGGTATTCACCTCCTTGCTTCCCCTTGGAGTCCATGGCGCCTGTTCCCTGATTTTAAGGACCAGTAGTGTATCACTAAATGCTGCAGTACTAACGAGATGAAAATGAATGAGAATTAGTTGTGATCAGTTTCTCGCCCTTTCTATGCGAGATGCTCAACACACCAGCTGGATGCAGCCGGGAGAATCAGAAACTGTTTTGTGCCCAGCACACATCCCGATTTTGGGGCTCGGCCGCAATTCTCCTGACAGAGCAGGATTTGTGCCTCGTGCAACATGGTCAGAGAATCGCTCCCTCTGTTTTTAAACTTAAATAATGGAAATTATGGGGGCATAAAAGTTGAGCCAGCTGAAGTAAAATGGCAAATTAGGTATATTTCAGAATGCACAGAATAGATGCATTCCAACGAGTAAGAAAAGTACACGGGACAACCCCACTATCCACGGTTAAAGAGAAAGATTACAGATAGTGTCAAATTTAAAGAAAAAGTGCATAATTGTGCAAAGACAGGTGGCAAGTCAGAAGGTTGGACAGAATATAAGGAACATCAAAGGATGACTGAATTTAATAAGGCAGGAAAAATTTGAGTTTGAGCCAAATCTAGCCAAAATATAAAATCAGATCGTAAGAATATTCATAAAAACCTGAGTTGATCCGATAGAAAGAGAATTGATAATAGGAAACAATGAGATGGCAGATGAATTGAGCTGGTATTTTGCATCAGTCTTCACTGTGGAGGCTACAAATAACATCACAGAAACAGCTACAAACCAGCAACTGGAAGGCATGGGCCGGGATTCTCCGGTATCCGGCGGGTGGGCCGTAAAGTGCTGTCAAAGTGCTGCTTGACCCTGTTAGCGGGGGCTAGTGAGCGCAGTCCCGGCGAATTGGCTGGCGAGCCTTCATTTGTGGCAAGAAGCCCATGGGGCCTCGTTAAGTGGACTAGTTAACATTGAACAGCGTTTCTCGCCTCGCCAGGCCGAGCGCCGGGATGCTCACAGCAGTTCCCCCTTGCTACCACACTTAGAAATCTTTACGGAGAACCGCACCTAAGAATGCTACCATTGACCCAGGGCTGACAGAACACAATTCTTGATATGGTTTAAATATTTTAATTAAATGCCAGTTTTGAAAAGCAATATAAGCATTCCCTGGATGTATACATGGGTTCCTCCACAAGAGAAAGGATTTATTTGTAATCCCTCAGTGGATCTTTGAATAATGAAAAACCAGGAATCTTAACCTTTGGGAGTTCCTTGGATTGAGGTAATGCCCGGTTGTATTTCCGGATGCCAGTAAACGTCATGTAACTTGTTGTGCTGGCCTCCAATCCCATTAAAGCCAGAGAAGCAAGACCTCCCAGTGTTGGGGGTCATTGCCCCAGCCCTACCCATGCCTCCCAACCTCTTTACTCACTTTCTAAATTTTGTGGATCCCAAAGTCGGCCTCATCATTCTTTGCCAGGTAGCTGTATCTGGGCCTGTGGATGTGATGGATGGCATAACGGTGGGTCCAGATGGTGCGCCTCATGTGCCATCTGATAACTGCTCCTCGCCATCCTCCTCCACTAAATCAAGTGACAAGGAAGCACCGAAGCAATCTCCATTATAATGAGGTGTCTGTCTGCATAAGTGGTGAAAGCCACAACTGTTTCCTTCTAATTCCAGGCATGCAACGGTCTTCCTCAGCAGTAATGCCTGACTCATCTGGATGGATTTAGGACATTGCACCTGTGGCGAAGGAAGAACAGAATTTTGTGGGCTCCACTTACTGGCCAACCGTTCTAGAATTATTGAGCAAAGCAATCCTCAGGCTCAATACAGGCAAAATAGCAGACTGCTAGTGCAAAGTATCACAGAAATGTCCTGGTTTTGGCCAGTGATGAGGCAGAACAATTGAATGGGCCTTTGCCGGGAAGTTATTTTAAGTGGTGGATGATATTTTTTACAGTGACAGCAAATTCCACATTTAATGTATTTCTAAGATATTCCATTCCCAGACTGACGATTGTAGAGCAGAGTCTTAAAAGGCTTCACGATAAGAAAGAGTCGAATCGTTTGAGTCATCAAATACTCACCGGCCATAGTTCCATAGGCCATAGTTTCTTCAGCTTTGCATTCCAGACTATGAAACTAAATTAATAAGCACTTCACTCAAACCTCCACAAAAGGAATGCTGTCTTCCTAATAGAATGTTAGGGGTGTGCTTGTGACAAGAAAATTGAAGTTACAGTGATGTGATATCAGGGCAGCAAGCGAGGCCGTGAAAACTAATTTTACTGAGTTATTTTTATTTATCATAACAGGAATAGGCGATTCTGTCCCTTCAGCCTGCTCCCCATTCAATTAGCCGGTCTGTAGCTCAATTGGATTTACTCACCTTTGAACCATATCTCTTGCTACTCTGAGCCAACAATTATCTATCACTTTTGCCTTGAATGGTGATACATTGTCCTCTTAGACCATAAGAACATAAGACATAGGAGCAGAATTAGGCCACTTGGCCCATCAAGTCTGCTCCGCCATTCAATCATGGCTGATATTTTCTCATCCCCATTCTCCTGCCTTCTCCCCATAACCCCTGATCCCCTTATTAATTCCTCTGCATAGAGAGGAGGGTCGCGATCTAACCAAATTGGACAGAGACCTGTGATGAGCGCGTTTAGCCGTGTATTTCCTGGTGCTCACAGAGCCCTGATGCACCACGCTATCTATCATGACTCTGTTTCAATTCAGGGCCTCAGTGAGAAACTCATGAGGCCGCATCTAGTCCCGTTTCCTCTACTGAGGAGCTCCACTCATTGGAACTCCTCTCTCTTGAACCCCCGGTGCAACACCCAAAGCCCACCAAAGCCCCTGCCTCAAATACACAGGGCACCCCTTGGCCCAAATCCAGAGGGCAACCATCTGGGGGCCTCCAATCCCCTGGGACACCCCGAAAGTGCCATTCCGTCTGGTCAAGTTTTTGGGGGCTAGCACTGAATAGCGCTTGCCTGACGTCTCCGAGGCAAAGGGGTTAGATCCCAATGTCTCGGGTAGATCAGGGGAGTGTATATTAGAGTGAGACTAGCTGTCCGACTCTAATATGCAGATTTGCCAAATCCAGATCCCGCCCACAATGGGCGGGTTTCAGATCGCGATGTCTTGTAAAATCGCATCAGATCTAGCAAGGCACGGTGAGCCGGGTAGATCCTGGAAGAGGAAGCTCCCGGCATCGACCGGACGCGCCACCTTTTGGGCGCAAGGGCCGGTAAATTGCACCCGAGATCTCCATATTGTGGAAGGTCTCCGTGGCTTAGATGATTAGAGCACCTGTCTCGTAAACAGGAGATCCTGAGTTCGAATCTCAGCAGTGCCTTGGTACCTTGAGGGCAGCACGGTAGCACAGAGGTTAGCACTGTTGCTTCTCAGCTCCAGATCCCCAGGATCGATTCCCAGCTTGGATCACAGTCTATGTGGAGTCTGCACGTTCTCCTCGTGTATGCGTGGGTTTCCGCCGGGTGCTCCGGTTTCCACCCACAAGTCCTGAAAGACATGCTTGTTTGGTGAATTGGACATTCTGAAATCTCCCTCAGTGTACCTGAACAGGCGCCGAAATGTGGCGACTAGGGGCTTTTCACAGTAACTTCATTGCAGTGTTAATGTACGTCTACTTGTGACAATAAAGATTATTATAAGTAACAATGTTGTGTGCTTCTTCTGTTCATTCTTTATTGACAATCCATATTAGTGTCCAATGTTGTACTCGGCACTCTGTGGGATGTGGCTGAACTTGCAGGTTCAGTTCAACTGCCCAGGAACTTCCCCCTGGCACCCCCGGTGGCGCTGTCCCCTGGCACTGTCCACTGGCACTGCCCAGTCACTGTACCCTGGGGAGAGAGGGGTTCCAATCTAACTTTTGTGTACCAGGGTGGCCTTCAGGATTAGCCCTCGACCTTCAAAACCCTAAAAATGGGGTGGGTTGATTCAGAGCCTGCCCTGCCAGCATGGGCCCTCCCTTTCAAGGTTTTAAACTAAGTTCTGAGCGATATGGTGAAGAACTTTAAAGTTGCTTTTCCCGCCCGTTACCACACTCTGCAAAAAAAAGGGGGAAATTCTGTCCTAATGTCCAAGATCACTCTCACCGGGGATAAATGAAAAGTTGTAGTGAACTCAAAGCCCTGTAAGAACTTTGCCAGCCAACATCCTCAGATAGACCCACAACCCTTTAGGCCCCTAATTGTCTCACCTTGACTGACTGTCCCCAACACCCTCTACCTTACTCAGGAAGCGGCATGGGGTGGCAACAGATGGGCATTGCGAAGAGTTACACGCCCACCACTTGACCACAGTGCTCCGCTGGCTATCATGCTTCCTCCGGATGTACCCTGCCACAAGGCCACCGATCTGACAGCGATCCTGCTGCCCACGTGACCACCGCAATAGCAGCGATCCCACCTCTCCAAGGCAGGCGGCTCCTGATCCACCTCTGTGGCGATCGACAAGAATTCGTTGCCCACCCATCTGTAGACTTAACTTTTGTAAATTTTGTGACTGAATCCATCGATTTAACTCATAAATATTGCTTAGTTTGCCATGTATCTGCACTATCGACACCTTTCCATGTATATACGTTTGTTCAATCACCGTTTGTATATAGTCAGGCACATATATATATATATATATATATATACTTCAGTATTTAACTCAAAAGAAAAAGGGGGGAGATGTCATAATATCCACTCCTGTATATAATGAGATGCAGACAGGCAGTGATTGACACGTAGGATGACCAGTAAGCATACAACACAGCACAGCCAATCACCAGACAGGACACTACCACTATAAAGCCAGAGGGCACTAGGTTTCCCGCTCTCTCGGGATCCAGCTACTGAGACAGTCAGAATCCACGAGCTAGCAAGCACAAACACCATGCGGTAGCTAGTAAGTCTGGTCAGGCTACTACAAGGTCACTAGTCAGATCAGTATAGTGTCGACCCACAGCTGAATATGTACAGCAGTTCATCTGGTTGAATAAAACAGTGTTGGATCTTCTCCTGTGTTAGACGTCTGTTTCTAACTTCCCTGCATCGAGTGCAGTCCACATCGAACCAACCTGCCTAACTCATCAGTTCCGTGAGAGGGCACATGCGGTCGGGGTCAGGCCCTAGGACTCCGTTCTCCACGACGTAACCAAGGATGGCTAGTCAGGTAGTGCGGAAAACGCACTTCTCTTTCTAATATGTGAGGGTGAGGGATTGGGTGGCCTGGAGGAACCTCTGAAGGTTGGCGTCATGGTCCTGCTGATCGTGGCCGCAGATGGTAACATTGTTCAAGTACGGGTATGTAGCCCGTAACCCGTACTTGTCCACCATTCAGTCCATTGTTCTCTGAAAAACCGAGACCCCGTTAGTGATGCCGAAAGGGACCCTGAGGAAGTTCAAGAGTCGGCCGGCTGCTTCGAAGGCAGGGTAGTGGCGTTCTCCCGGGCGGATCGGGAGCTGGTGGTGGGCCGACTTCAGATCGACCGTTGAGAACACCCGGTACTGTGCGATCTAGTTGACCATCTCCGCTATGCGGGGTAGGGGTACGCATCCAGTTGCGTGAACCGGTTAATGGTCTGGCTGTAGTCCACAACCATCCGATTCTTTTCCCCGTTCCGGACGTCCACCACTTGTGCTTTCCAGGGGCTGTTGCTGGCCTTGATGATCCCTTCTCTCAACAGTCGCAGGACCTCCGACTTGATAAAAATCATATCTTGGGAACTGTACCGCCTGTTCCTGGTGGCGACGGGCTTACAGTCGGGAGTGAGGTTCGCAAAGAGGGAATGAGGGGGGGACCTTGAGGGTCGCGAGGCTGCATACCGTGAGGTGGGATAAGGGTCCGCCAAAATGTAGGGTCAGGCTTCGGTGATTGCATTGGAAGTCTAATGCAAGCATTAGGGGGGCGCAGAGGTGAGGGAGGACGTACAGCTTAAACCAGCGTACTCGCCGCCCTGCATCGCGAGGTTAGCGATACAGTACCCCCGGATCTGAACCAAATGGGATCCGGAGGCAAGGGAGATTGATTGGGATGTGGGGTAAATGTGAAGGGAGCAGCGGCTTACCGTGTCAGGGTGAACAAAGCTCTCCGTGCTCCCAGAGTCGAAAAGACAGGGGGTCTCGTGCCCGATGACCCGGACGACCATCATTGAATTTTTCAGGTGCTTTGGCTGCGACTAGTCGAGGGTGACTGCGCCAAGCTGCGGGTAGATTGTGTGGTCGGCGGTATCACAAAATGGTGGCCCCCATGAGTCGCACGTGTCGGGGTGGGTCGAAGATGGTGACCAAGATGGCCGCCCCCATCAGTCGCACGTGTCGGCCGGTGCCGGAGCTGGTGACCAAGATGGCACCCCCATGAGTCACACGTGTCGGTCGGTGTTGGAGCCGGCGGCCAAGATGGCGGCCCCCACGAGTCGCACGAGGTTGATGACGCGTCTGTCATAATATCCACGCATGTATATAATGAAGTGCAGACAGGCAGTGATTGACACACAGGATGACCAGTAAGCACACAGCACAGTGCAGCCAATCACCAGACAGGACACCACCACTATAAAGCTAGAGGGCACAAGGATTCCCGCTCTCTCTGGACCCAGCCACTGAGACAGTCAGAGTCCACGAGCTAGCACAGTGCAAACACCATGCGGTAGCTAGAAAGTCTGGTCAGGCTAGTACAAGGTCTCCAGTCAGTTCAGTATAGTGTCGACCCGCAGCTAAATATGTATGTTAATTCTATTGTTCAATAAAACCGTGTTGGATCTTCTACAGTGTTAGAGGTCTGTTTCTCGCATCGTTGCATCAAGTGCAGTCCACACTGAACCGACCTGCCTAACACATCAGCGTCTGAAGGGGGCGTTCCCGGCTGGCAAGCAGCCACATTGCGGGGTCTGCGGGCCTGAGAGTCCATGGGTCGGGCCTGGTGAGTTTTTGACTTCTGGGCTTTAGGTCGGCCCAGACAGACTCTGGCGAAGTGCCCCTTATTGCCACAGTCGCTGCACGTCGCTGTGAGGGATGGGCAACGCTGCCGGAGGTGTTGACCCTGGCCGCAGAAGTAACACTGCGGTTCCCCGGTCTGGACGGGCAGCCGCGCAGCACAGGACTGTGACGTAGTCGGGTCCGACGGGGGTCGCGACGATGGTGTTCACGAGGTGTTCGCTGGGTCTGCGGGGAATGCACTGAGGCTCTGGTAGGCCACCGCTAACGAGGTGGCTAGTTTTACCGTGTCCGCAGGTCAGTGGTCCCGTTTTCCAGCAGGCGCTGCCTGATGTAGTTCGATCGGACCCCAGCCATGTAGGTGTCCCGGATCTGTAGGGTTCATGTGTTCCTCCGCCGCCACATCCCCAGAGCTGCCGTTCCTTGCGAGTAGGGTCAGGTTTTCCAGGTACTCATCCAGCGATTCCCCGGCGTGTTGACGGCGAGTCGTGAGGAGATGTCGGGCGAACACCTCATTTATGGGCTTCATGAAATGTGCCCTGAGGGTCGCGACTACTGCCTTGTACGTGGCAGCTTTCACGGAGATTCGATGGCTCACCCGAGCGTGGAGGAGTCTCAGCTTGAGGGTTTCAGAGGGAGGCGTTGTGGAGGAGTCGAGATAGGCCTTGAAACAGTGAAGCCAGTGTTCGAAGATCTCCTTGGCCCTCTGTTGAGTTCGAGCTTACCTGGCTCCAGAGCGGCTTCCATGGTGCAGTCGATGGATAATAAATTGTTATACCGTCAATTCCCTGTGAGACCGTAAGAACAAGTGAATACTAAGCTTTATTATCCAAGAACTCGCCTGCGAGTATCTGTTGTACAAATGAGTGCCACCCACAGGTGGCCGGTCAATATATCCCCCGGTGAGGGCGGAGCCACAGGCAGAGCCCATCGGGGTTCCAGTACAGTACCTGGAGGTAGACCGTATTATCAGTTCCAGGTCATAGGTCACAGCACTATACAGACAGTTCATACTTAGGTGAATACATTCACCACATCCACTCAATGCCGATCCTCCACCGGATACCTTGTTCACTCCTCCATGCACCTGACCTCACTCCATAAACCCCTCTCCTCACTGCCTCTACACATGCTGCCATCCCTCTGCTCCCCTCCCTTGTGTCATAGGACTCAACTAAAAAGTGGGCTGACCTCATACACAACTGCACAAAGCTGACTGGTGCACGGCAGCTTTAAATCATCATGAACTGTATGATGTTCGATCAATAACTCCAAGAGTGAGATTGGAAGACAATTGAAGGCTTTATTGGACTAGATGTTTCCCCCAACAGCGCAGGTACAGAATGCAGCTGCTCGGGAGACACAGGCTCTTATACTCCACCTTACTGGGCGGAACCAGCAGGCAGGCTTCACCAATAATATTGCTGTGTCAGGTACCTCCCACACCAATGGTCTTACAGCATCAACCTGGGTACCATAATACCACTAATACTGACTACCACATTTACCCCCTATTAAAAAAAGAGTCCGACGGGGGTGGTGGTCTCGCGTTATACAGTGGTAGAGGTTGAGGTTATGGTGGTCCCCGGTATACATTAGTACAGTGTTTTGCCTCATTACATGTCGCAACTATTTACCGTATTTACTTACACTCAAAATTAAGCAATTAGTCGGTCGGGGGCCCTGGTCGTCCTCTGAGATCGTCGCAGTTTCTGCGGAGATGCAGGCGCCGGCTCGGACATCCATGGCTCCGGGAGTGTGGCATTGGCTTCTTCGGCAGCTTCATCACCCCTAGATGGGACCAGTGGGAGAACCGATCCACCTGGGAAGGGGGCAGCTTGGGGTGCGCCGGTGGGAGGGAAGGTGGGGTTGGTGGTGGGGTTGTGGGTGGGGACTGAGCGAGTGGCGGTGAAGATGGTGGCAGCAGGTATAATACAATACAATGGTTTACATTGCCTTTGTGTACTAGGGCACTATTTTGATGTGGGACTTAAGGTCTGGTTATGTCCTCCACCAATGCTGGTACAAATGTGAAAGTGAAAGGAAGGGGAGAGCAGCCTCTGTGGTGATTTCACCTGAGGGTCAGTGAACCTCAGATGAGCGGCAAGGTTTAGAGAGCAGGGCCTTCATGAATAACCTCAGCAGGTGCAGGAATTGAACCCACGCTGTTGGTGTCACTCCGTGTCACGAACCAGGGGCGTCATTCTCCGTCCCCCCAGCGGGTCGGAGAATGGCCGTTGGCCGCCGTGAATCCCGCCCCCGCCGGTTGCCGAAGTCTCCGAAGGGAGAAAAGTCGGCGGGGCGTTAATGTCGCCGCTGCCGTCGGAGAATGGCACGGGTCTGCGCAAGGCAGCCGATTTTCGGCCTGCCGATATTCTCCCTTCCGGATGGGCCGAAGTCCCGTCGACGTGATGACCGTTCACGTCGACGTGAATTAAACCTCCTTTTCATTGGCGTGACCCTGTGCTCCAGGTTCACGCCGACCAGCATGGAGGTGAGTGACGGCCTGGGGGGTTGGCTCTGGGCAGGCGATGGCGTGGCCGCAGTCTGAATCTGTGAGGAGAGGTGTGTCTCGGGTTGTGTGTGTGTGTGTGCGGCGGGGGGGGGTGGTTAGATTGGGCTGGGCTCCGGGGGAGTGCCAGGAGGGGGGTCCGTGCCCGGGAAAGGGGATGGGGGGTCCGTGCCGGGGAGGAGGTTGGGGTCCGTGCCGGGGAGGAGGTTGGGGGGGGGTCCGTGCCGGGGAGGGGGATGGGGGGTCCGTGCCGGGGAGGAGGTTGGGGTCCGTGCCGGGGAGGAGGTTGGGGGGGGGGGTCCGTGCCGGGGAGGGGGATGGGAGGTCCGTGCCGGGGAGGAGGTTGGGGGGGGGGTCCGTGCCGGGGTGGAGGTTGGGGGGGGTTCCGTGCCGGGGAGGGGGATGGGTAGGGGGGGGGGTCCGTGCCGGGGACGAGGTTGGGGTCCGTGCCGGGGAGGAGGTTGGGGTTCGTGCCGGGGAGGAGGTTGGGGGGGGGGTCCGTGCCGGGGAGGGGGATGGGGGTGGTCCGTGCCGGGGTGGAGGTTGGGGGGGGGGCCCGTGCCGGGAAGGGGGATGGGGGTCCGTGCCGGGGAGGAGGTTGGGATCCGTGCCGGGGAGGAGGTTGGGGTTCGTGCCAGGGAGGAGGTTGGGGAGGGGGGGTCCGTGCCGGGGAGGGGGATGGGGGTGGTCCGTGCCGGGGTGGAGGTTGGGGGGGGGCCCGTGCCGGGGAGGGGGATGGGGGGTCCGTGCCGGGGAGGAGGTTGGGATCCGTGCCGGGGACGAGGTTGGGGGGGGGGGTCCGTGCCGGGGAGGGGGATGGGAGGTCCGTGCCGGGGAGGAGGTGTGGGGGGGGTCCGTGCCGGGGAGGGGGATGCGAGGGCAAGTGTGTTGGTCCACCTGGCCAGGTGCCAGCCTCCAACAGTTGGACCCGTGCGGTCCATGCCACCTGGCTGGGGGGAGGAGGGGATATGGGCAATGATGACATGTCGTCGTTCCCCTCCCCCCCACCAGGCCGTCATGTTTTCCGATCATCCAGCGATGTTGGCCGCCGTGGCGGCAGCCGCTAATGTCTATGTTGCCCTGGATGAGGAGGAGGAGGAGGAGGAGCGTGACAGAGAGGCGGCGCAGGCCGACTCAGAGGGACAGGCGGCAGCCGCCCAGGCTGGAGGGACACCTGACCGACAGGACGAGGAGTGGGAGGAGGACGTCGCGGCCCCACGGCAACGGAGGCACCCGAGGGCGCCCCGTGTGTACCGGCCCCGGCAGTCATACCAGGACCTCACGGACCGGGAATGCAGGAGGAGACTCCGGATGAGGCGGGAAACCGTGGCACACATCTGCCACCTGCTGGCACACCTGTCACCGCGTGGCACTGGCGGGGGACACCCTCTCCCCGTGTCCGTCAAGGTTACGATGGCCCTGAACTTTTATGCAACGGGGTCATTCCAGGCACCGAGTGGGGACCTGTCCGGCATATCGCAGACATCGGTGCATCGGTGCATCCGGGCAGTGACAGATGCCCTATATGCCATGGCGCACCGCTACATCCGCTTCCCTGTGGACCGGGCCAGCCAAGATGCCCGGGCCGTGGGCTTCTCTGCCGTGGCCGGGTTCCCCATGGTCCAGGGCGCGATTGATGGGATGCACGTCGCCGTGCGGCCACCTGCAGATAACAGGGCCGTGTTCACTAACAGGAAGGGGACCTATTCGATGAAAATACAGGTGGTCTGCGACCACCGCATGATGATCCTGCACGTCTGCGCCCGTTACCCAGGCAGTGTACACGACCCATACGTGTTGTCGCGGTCATCCATCCCCGGAATGTACGAGGGACGCCATCGCCGGCTGAGGGACTGGTTGCTGGGCAACAGGGGCTACCCATTGCGATCGTGGCTGATGACGCCTATACGGAGGCCACGCAATGAGGCGGAGAACAGCTACAATGATGCCCATGTAGCGACAAGGGGAGTGATAGAGTGATCTTCAGCTTTGGCGTGCTGAAGATGCGTTTCAGGTGCCTGGACCTCTCTGGGGGCGCCCTCCAGTATCGGTCAGATAGGGTCGGCTGCATCATTGTGGTGTGCTGCGTCCTGCACAACATAGCCCAGCAGAGGGGCGATGTGCCGCAGGCAGAGGAGGGCGGAGTGGAGGAGCAGCAGGAAGAGGCCCAGTCCTCCCCAGATGAGGGGGATGGGGGTAATGGTCAGGGCAGATGGGGTAGACACAGGCGGGTAGCTGTCCACCGTTACCGGCTGGCCCAGCGGGCACGGGACAGACTGATAGCCGCCCGCTTCACTGACTAGATGGGCGTGGGAATCGGGTAGTATGGCCACAGACCGCACACCATGGCAACAGCCGACCACCCACATCCCCCACCCATCCACCCACCCAGCACCCTCACCCCCCTCCCCAACCCCACCCACTGCACCCGCATGCACACACACCCCCCCATTGCCGATCCACCTGCGGCACAACGGGCCGGGCTCACACAGTTGCGGGTGGACGCGTGTCTATTGCAGGCCATGGAGGATGATGACAACCCGCCCTGCGGTGAGCTCCTGGCTCCACATCGTTGGACTGTGTCTGACCCATGGCCATAGTACCACCATCCACCTGGACCATCCCTGCATGCGGCTGTGACACTGCAGCGCACGGTCCTGTCCTCTGCCTGGGGGATGTTGATGGCGGCCCAGGGGGAAGGGGGCAGACTCACCTGGGGCTGAGGTAAGACCACCCCTCACACACACACTTGCGCTCAACGTACATGACACCCCCGCATGCTTTGGACAGAGCACAAAGGCAGCTTCTGTAGGTGTAACATTGACTTTAATAACCAAACGAGTTCATGCACGTGCCCTAGCCCCTAAAACTCATCTGTGCCCTGCACCCGTGCCAACTTACTCAGAGTCTAATTGTTTGGCCTTACGGGCCCTTTGACTACGTCTACGTGGTTCCCCAGACGGTACAGCAGAACTGGAGGTGGACTCCTGTGATTCCTACCCTCTGACACTGGATCCCTTTGGCGGCCGTTTCCTGGGGCGTCCTGGCCTAGAAAGGCCAGGCTGCGGCCCGGGCGACTGGGATGGCGAGCTGCCAGCCTGTCCTGCCCGTTGCCCACCCGATGCACCTGGGACGGAAGGGGGGGAGTCCGAGGTGTCGCGTTGTACCGGGACCTCCCCTACAGGGGGAGCCGGGATGGACCACACCACCTCCTCCTCCCTCGGGGTGCCCGATGGCCCCCAGGCCTCTACATGGGTGGGGGATGCGAACGGACTGGCCATACGACGCCCCCCCGACATCTGGCGCTGCCAGTCCTGGAGGCCCGTGCTGGTATCGACAGGGGTCTGCAGGTTTGCAGCCATGGAGCCCAGGGGGTTGGCAAACCCTGTCTGTGACAGGGCGACGCCGGCTCGCACATGGCCACTGGCG
Organism: Scyliorhinus torazame; assembly: GCF_047496885.1. NCBI lineage: Eukaryota > Metazoa > Chordata > Chondrichthyes > Carcharhiniformes > Scyliorhinidae > Scyliorhinus > Scyliorhinus torazame. The sequence goes on from NC_092707.1 coordinate 79,590,649, forward strand.
CCGATGCCCTCAGCGATGGCCTGCAGAGACTGGGCCATGGCCTGCTGAGACTGGGCCATGGCCTGCAGAGACTGGGCTATGGCGTTGAGCGCCTCTGCCATCTGGCGCTGGCACTGGCTCATGGCCTCCTGTGAGAGGGCAGCCATGTCCTGGGCCACAGACGCCGCCTGCACGGAAAGCCCCAGGCCTCGCAAAGCGTCCCCATGTCTGACACCGTCGCACCCATTGCCTCCACCGCGGACGCCACCCGTGCTGTGTCAGCCTGGGTGGCACGCATGACCGGCACCACTCCCAGCTCCTGGACGCGGGTGGACTCCTCCACCTGCGACTGCAGCCGCCGCAAGCCGGCCATCACCCTCTTCGCTCGTCTCCGGGTCGGTGGTTGCATCGGATCTATGTGTGGGTGTGGTAAATCCAGGAACCCGGGATCCATCTGGGCGGCAGATGTTCGCTTGGGCTGGGCTGCCCTCCGACCCCCCGGCCCCTCTGCTGCTCCTACCTCCACCTACTGTACCGGGACGGCTGTGTTGTGCGCACCAGTGAGTGTAGCAGACCCCTCATCACTAAAGTGCCCAACCGAGGTGGTGTTTCTGCGATGGTGGAGGGTGTTGGTGACAGCAGTGGCGTTGTGTCGTGCTCTTCGTCCCACTCTGAGTCCATGGCACTTTGGGGTGGGGGTTCGTCTCCACCCATCCACTCTGAGTCACTGTCCGGTATTTCGTCTTCCTGGGTAGGGCTGTCCCGGGTAGTGGTGTCCTGGGTAGTGGTGTCCTGGGTAGTGGTGTCCTGGGTAGTGGTGTCCTGGCTCGGATGTGACGGGGGCCTGTGGCTGCCCCCCTCGTCGCTGGGTGGTCACTCCCGCACGTGACGGGGGTGTCATCTCCCTGTTGCTCCAGGTCTCTCCGTCTCCCGTGGTGTGCGAGGGGCATCCTGCGGGCGTCGCATGCTGGAGGGTCCGAGTCTCTCCGTCTCCCATGGCCTCCGAGGGGCATCCTGCGGGCATCGCATGCTGGAGGGTCCGTGTCTCTCCGTCTGCCGTGGTCTCCGAGGGGCATCCTGGGGGCGTTGCATGCTGGAGGGTCCGGGTCTCTCCGTCTCCCGTGGCCTCCGAGGGGCATCCTGCGGGCGTCGCATGCTGGAGGGTCCAGGTCTCTCCGTCTCCCGTGGTGTGCGAGGGGCATCCTGCGGGCATCGCATGCTGGAGGGTCCGGGTCTCTCTGTCTCCTGTGGTCTCCGAGGGGCACCCTGCGGGCGTCGCATGCTGGAGGGTCCAGGTCTCTCCGTCTCCCGTGGTGTGCGAGGGGCATCCTGCGGGCATCGCATGCTGGAGGGTCCGGGTCTCTCCGTCTGCCGTGGTCTCCGAGGGGCATCCTGGGGGCGTCGCATGCTGGAGGGTCCGGGTCTCTCCGTCTCCCGTGGCCTCCGAGGGGCATCCTGCGGGCGTCGCATGCTGGAGGGTCCAGGTCTCTCCGTCTCCCGTGGTGTGCGAGGGGCATCCTGCGGGCATCGCATGCTGGAGGGTCCGGGTCTCTCTGTCTCCCGTGGCCTCCGAGGGGCATCCTGCGGGCGGTCTGCATCTGCGGGGCTGGGTGCCTGGACGTTTGGACCTGCGATACACAATGAAGCATGCATGGTTAGACATCAGGCAGTGATCAGGTGATATGGGGGAGGGGGGGATATGGGGGAGGGTGGGATATGGGGAGGGGGGATATGGGTGATATGGGGGAGGGGGGATATGGGGGAGGGGGATATGGGGAGGGGGGATATGGGGGAGGGGGGATATGGGGGAGGGGGGATTTGGGGGAGGGGGGATATGGGGGAGGGGGTATGGGGAGGGGGGATATGGGGAGGGGGGATATGGGGGAGGGGGGATATGGGGGAGGGGGGATATGGGGGATATGGGGGAGGGGGGATATGGGGGAGGGGGATTGGGGGAGGGGGATATGGGGGCGGGGGGATATGGGGGAGGGGGATATGGGGAGGGGGGATATGGGGGAGGAGGGATATGGGGGAGGAGGGATATGGGGGAGGGGGGTATGGGGGAGGGGGGATATGGGGGAGGGGGGATATGGGGGATATGGGGGAGGGGGGATATGGGGGAGGGGGGATATGGGGGAGGGGGGGATATGGGGGAGGGGGGATATGGGGGAGGCTCACCCTGCCTGCTCTGACGAGGTCGTTCACCTTCTTGTGGCACTGGGTGCCTGTCCGTGGTGCCAGGGCCGCAGCAGTGACGGCCACTGCCACTTCCCTCCACAGACTGTGGCGTGGGGCAACTCTGCGGCCGTGCCCGGGATACAGGGCGTCTCTCCTCTGCTCCACCGCGTCAAGGAGCACCTCCACATCCCGTGACTCGAACCTCGGGGCTGAGCGGCGGCCAGCCATCCAGTCGGGTGTTCCGGTCTGGTGTTCCGGTCGGGTGGGGGGGAGCAGCGCGGCCTTATGAGCCGTCACGCCGTGCGGCGCATATGACGCTGCACGGCGTGAACCACTGCACAAGCGCAGATCCCGTTACGTCGCTGCTAGCCCATTTCGGGCCGGAGACTTTAGACCCATTTTTCCGACGTGACGCAAGTCGGATTTGCGCCGTTTTTTGCGCCGATCGGCGGACCTTCCGCCGATAACGGAGAATTTCGCCCCAGTTGTCCAGCCAACTGAGCTAAGCGACAATAGTCAATGGACCTTTTGCTGGTCCGTTGAACTTTCCATCTCACCTGTGACGATTCACATGGTGGGTGGAACCAGAACGTTTAGGCCTCAGTTCTATTGACATCACAGTAGCACAAATGGGGCAACAAATAGAAAGTCCCCCCATTTTGTTCTGTTACGCACAATATTTTTCTAGCCCTTAGCTTCTCACCCTACCCTACATTTGGTTATAAATAAACCAAACTATGGCAACACCTTATGATTCATCTTGCCTTCTCTCCAGCTCCTTTCAGTCTTAATGATATGCAGTATTATTATAGCGTTGGCTTTCCACTTAAGTGTTCTTACACCTCTTAATGTAATTGGTAGGCATTAACTATGCTTGGTTAAAATTAGAGACATTACAACACTGATTTATAATACAGATAATATTTGAACATTAACTTGCACAAAGTGAAGGTTTACTTTATGGTTGCTCCTCTGCTGTTGCTGATCCTTTGTTATCTGATTTGCAACTAGAGATGTCAAAGTATTACATTGCCAAAAGCTGATTTAGAAGAATTACAGGATCAAACCGGTTTTAAAAAGTCTCATGATTAACTCAAATGTCCTTTCCTCCTTTTGAGTATTTTTTTCATGATCAGAATGTTAATGACCTCATTAAAGACACTGATTAAGAGGAGTTTGAGTGCTCATCGGCACGCCAAATCTACATTTATTAAACTGATAAGGGTGGCGAAGAGATTTCCTTCACACAATCAGAAGCTTGGTTAAAGTTAGTCAAGAAATCAGCTGAAATTGACCTTTGTGACGTTGTTGTTATGGTGCTTGGGGAGCTGGGTATAGGGAAGAAAATGTTGTTGGGGGGGTGGAGGACGATGACAAAAGACTTTCCCACAACTTCCAGCATGGCTTGCATCAATCACCATGTTGTGAAGGGCAATATTGTAGACGTTTGGAAACATGCAGAGTAAAGCGCTTGCAACATCGGAGCAGAGGACTTAGGAGCAGGCGTAGGCCATTAGCCACTTAGCCTTCGAGCCTGCTCCATCATTCAGTAAGATCATGACAGATTGGTTGTGGTCCGCTTTTTCACCTGCCCCCCATAACCCTTAACTCACTTGTCCATCAAGTCTATCCAACTCAGTGACCCTGTCTCCACAGCTCTCTGGGGAAGAGAGTTCCATGTACTAATGGCACTTGGAGAGAAAAAATATTCTTCTCATCTCTGTCTAAGATGGTCCTCTAATTCTTATCAGTCAACGTCTAATGCTGATGTGCACCTGACTTGCTATTTTGGACCTTGCTGCTCCTTAGAATCCATAGAACCCCAACAGTTCAGAAGGAGGCCATTGGGCCCATGCACTGACCCTGGCACTGTGAGGTAACAGTGCTAACCACTGTGCTAGCCTTCCTCTCATAAACACACACAAATGAACATGTGGTAGGCTCCCACCAGCAGTATTTAAAATGTATCACCATCCAACATTCAGGTGAGGTTCTGCATAATAATGGAAATATTGGGTGGAATTTTCCCAATATTAATCAGAGTGTCAGGTTCAGACTGAAAACCGGCATGTATCTTTCCAGATTCACATCGGGGTTTCCACTCCAGATTTTCTGGCACTCAGTGCACAAAGATTCTTGGAGTGTAGTTTGCACCGTCACTCTGATAGAGCTGGAAAGGTTGGGTCTGCAGAGATTGGGTACCACCTTGAAAGGGTGCCCCAATCTGCACTGATAATGAATTTCACCCCACCCCCTCACGGACATGGAGGACCGCCCCCCTCCACAGCATGGAAACAACGCCACTCCGCCATGCAAGCATCCAGGCACCACCTCCCCTAGTTCAAGCATTGGGGTGAGCCACCCCTCTCAGGTATCCCCCACCCATCATTGACATCAGGGTGAGCCCCCTGACAAGCATTGGGGCATGCCCCCCCCACCCCACCACACATAAGGGGAACCCCATCAGTGGGCTTGGCCCTGGCAGTGCCTGGCCATATCCCTCACCACCCCAGGGCTATACTTACCTATGCATCTCTGATATGATCATCACAACTGTTTTTCGGTTTTGAAAACCAGTAGTGATTCGCACTGGGGTGTTCTCATGCCGGCTGGTGGGATGATATGTTGAGGATAGAACTAATGGTGTTAAACCCGATAAAGATATTCAAATTCATTGTAAAATAAACTAATCAGGTTTGCATCCTTTCCGGGCATGAACCTGATCGTGCCATCAGAACGGGTTCTCAGCAGGACTCCTCAAGCACCTCATGTTTTTAGAAAGCATTTCACCGACCTGCACCCCAGTAAGAGCTTGGCGTCTGCAGTAGCTACGTTTCACCAAAGAGATTTTTAAAATTTGCTTATGTCATGTGGGCATCGCTGGCTAGGTCAGCATTTATTGCCCGTCTCAAATGTTCCTTGAAAAGATGGTGGTGGTGAGCTGTCTTCTTGAACCATTGCAGTCCCTGTGGTGTAGATACCCCCACAGTGCTGAAAGGGAGGGAGGGAGTTCCAAGATTTTGGTCAAAGAACAGTGCCAGCTCTATGACCTGGACACTGCACCCTCAAGGAAGTGGGAAGGGCAAGAGCAGGAAGGAAACAATGCTGCCAATGACCAACAAAGTCACCGTACCCCTCAATATCTACACCAGTGGATCTTTCCAGGTTGGACATGTTAATGACATTGCCAACATTTCTCAGTCTACTGTTCGTCGCTGGCTCTGGGAGATCACCAAAACCCTAAACTGCAGAGGAAGTGGGAATTATTGTTTTCTTTCCAAGCAGAGAAAAGCAGAAGGAGTAAGTATGTGGCTTTAGTTGCCATCCCAATGCTGCAGGGAGCCATCGACTGCACACATGTGGCTCCGTGAGCACCATATCTCAATGGGGAGGTGCATCGTAATCATAAATGGTCTCGGTCTCTGAACATGCAGTTGGTGTGCAGCCGTATGTAGTTAGCTATGTTGATGAATGCCTTTAAATGCTGGCCGCAGATACCATGCTTTCATCCTGTACCAGTCAACCACTCCCACCAATTAAAGCCAGCACGTCAAACCTGAGGATGGCTGCTCAGTGACAACCATCCATAACCAACTTCATCCAACAACACTTCCAATAATACTTACAATACCCAAGTATTTATCCTTGTGTATTCCCTTCATACCTCCCTTTTGTGTGCCTTTAATCCGGACAAATGTGAGGTAATGCATTTTGGAAGGTCTAATGCTGGTAGGGAATATACAGTGAATGGTAGAACCCTCAAGAGTATTGAAAGTCAAAGAGATCTAGGAGTACAGGTCCACAGGTCATTGAAAGGGGCAACACAGGTGGAGAAGGTAGTCAAGAAGGCATACGGCATGCTTGCCTTCATTGGCCGGGGCATTGAGTATAAGAATTGGCAAGTCATGTTGCAGCTGTATAGAACCTTAGTTAGGCCACACTTGGAGTATAGTGTTCAATTCTGGTCGCCACACTACCAGAAGGATGTGGAGGCTTTAGAGAGGGTGCAGAAGAGATTTACTAGAATGTTGCCTGGTATGGAGGGCATTAGCTATGAGGAGCGGTTGAATAAACTCGGTTTGTTCTCACTGGAACGAAGGAGGTTGAGGGGAGACCTGATAGAGGTATACAAAATTATGAGGGGCATAGACAGAGTGGATAGTCAGAGGCTTTTCCCCAGGGTAGAGGGGTCAATTACTAGGGGGCATAGGTTTAAGGTGAGAGGGGCAAGGTTTAGAGTAGATGTACGAGGCAAGTTTTTTACGCAGAGGGTAGTGGGTGCCTGGAACCCGCTACCGGAGGAGGTAGTGGAAGCAGGGACGATAGGGACATTTAAGGGGCATCTTGACAAATATATGAATAGGATGGGAATAGAAGGATACGGACCCAGGAAGTGTAGAAGATTGTAGTTTAGTCGGGCAGTATGGTCGGCACGGGCTTGGAGGGCCGAAGGGCTGTTCCTGTGCTGTACATTTCTTTGTTCTTTGTTTGTACCCATTTCACAGTGGAAGACACCAGTGGCAGACCAGAATGTCAAGAGAGTCAGGGGGCAGAAGTGACGTGGCTATCAAGAAGGAGAAGGTGCTGGGGAAGCTGAAAGGTCTGAAGGTGGATAAATCACCCGGACCGGATGGACTACACCCCTAGGTTCTAAAAGAGATAGCTGAGGAGATTGTGGAGGCATTGGTGGTGATCTTTCAGAAATCACTGGAGGCAGGAAGGGTCCCAGAAGACTAGTAAATGGCTAATGGGAGGCAGATGACAGGAAATTATTGGCAGGTTAGTCTGACTTCGGTTGTTGGCTGCTATATAAGATAAGAGCGTGTGGTGTTAGGGATAAGATAGAGGAATGGGTAGAGGTTTGCCTGACTGGCAGAAGACAGAGAGTGGGGATAAAGGAGTCCTTTTCAGGACTAATGGTGTTCCACAGGGGTCAGTGTTGGGACCACAGCTATTCATGATACACATTAATGATCTGGAAGAAGGAACAGAGGGCATTGTTGCTAGGTTTGCAGATGATACAAAGGTATGTAGAGGGACAGGTTGCATTGAGGAAGCAGAGAGGCTGAAGAAGGACCTGGACAGGTTAGGAGAATGGCAAATACAATGTAGAAAATTATGAGGTTATGCACTTTGATAGAAAGAATAGAGGCATAGACTGTTTTCTAAATGGGGAAATGCTTCGGAAATCGAAAACACAAAGGGACTTTGGAGTCCTTGTTCACGATTCTCTTAAGGTTAACGTGCAGGTTCAGTCAGCAGGTAGGAAGTTAAATGCAATGTTAGCATTCATGTCGCGAGGGCTAGAATACAAGAGCAAAGATGTACTGTTGAAGCTGCATAAGGCTCTGGTCAGACCCCGTTTGGAATATTATGAGCAGTTTTGGGCCCCATATGTAAGGAAGGATGTACTGGCCTTGGAAAGGGTCCAGAGTAGATTCACAAGAATGACCCCCGGATGGAAGGACTTGTCAGATGATGAGCAATTGAGGACTCTGGGTCTGTACGCGATGCAGTTTAGAAAGATGAAATGAAATGAAATGAAAGCGATCTCATTGAAACTTACAGAATACTGAGAGGCCTAGATAGAGTGAATGTGGAGAGAGTGTTTCCACTAGTTGGAGAAAGTAGAACCCGAGGGAACAGCCTCAGACTGAAGGGATGATGTTTAAAACTGAGATGAGGAGGAATTTCTTCAGCCAGAGGGTGGTGAATCTGTGGAACTCATTGCCGCAGAAGGCTGTGGAGGCCAAATCACTGAGTGTCTTTAAGACAGAGATAGATAGATTCTTGATTAATAAGTGGTTCATGGGTTTTGGGGAGAAGGCAGAAGAATGGGGATGAGAAACACCAGCCATGATTGAATGGTGGAGCAGACACAATGGGTCGAATGGCCTAATTCTGCTCCTATGTCTTATGGTCTTATGGTCCTAATGCTCTTCCACAGCGCTACCCCAATGGCTGCAGCATGGCTGGTGGGAGGGGGTGTGGACAATGTTGCAGCCCCAGAGCAGCTTTGGGTCTTGAGGGCCTAGCTTCAGACTACACCACCTCAGTTGGAGTGGCAGTAGTGTGGGATGGCTGGATGTCAGGCAACAAGGTCATTGACAGAGTTGGACGACGAATGTGGTCATCCTGGATGATAGTGAAGTGGATTACAATCGTAACCCCTTTTTAGCAAGTTTTAGCTTGATCATAACAATCCAGATCGGGTCCGAACACCTCTCTTCAACAATGTACCTCTCCACTGAAGAGTGTATGGTGATGGGCTCTTGAGTTTGGATACAGAAGATTCTCTGAGACAATGGCTGGAATTCTCCGGTCATTGCAATTTACTTTTCCCTCCGCAGCGCACCCACGCCCATGCGGTTCCACGTGGCGTTGGGTGGTTACAATGGAAAATTCCTTTGACAAGCGGTGGGAAGATAGAATCTGACTCTCAGCGAATGGCGCACCACTGAGAAACACGTGGTTGGCGGGAAGGAGAATCCCAATCATCTAAATTATATAAAAGCTTATTAAAGAACAAACCATGCAATTCACTTTTGATGGTAATCGCAACATCAATCATTTTAGGAAAAGGGAGCAAAATTCTCCATCCCGCCCCGCCACATTTCTGCCCCGACCTGCCGGCGGGATGCTCCGTTATACCGGCCGGTCAATGGGGTTTCCCATTGTGGGGCAGCCCCATGCCGTCGGGAACCCCCCGGGCGCCGGCAAAACGGAGACTCCCGCCGGCGGAGAATGACGCCCCTGAAGTATAAACTTGTCATCCAAGTCTTATAAATGTTACAGAGAGGAATTGAAAGTGTCCATCGATCTTTAAAATAATATTTATCTAAAATCCGTCAGTGAAAAGCTACTGAGTCTAGCAAGACACCGCTATGCTTTTACTTTAAGATGATGTGGAGATGCCGGCGTTGGACTGGGGTGAGCACAGTACGAAGTCTTACAACACCAGGTTAAAGTCCAACAGGTTTGTTTCGATGTCACTAGCTTTCAGAGCGCTGCTCCATGGCTGGTGGGAGGGGGTGTGGACAGTGTTGCAGCCCCAGAGCAGCTTTGGGTCTTGAGGGCCGAGCTCTTCATTCACCTGAGGAAGGAGCAGCGCTCTGAAAGCTAGTGACATCGAAACAAACCTGTTGGACTTTAACCTGGTGTTGTAAGACTTCGTACTTTACTTTAAGAGAAGCTGGAGTGAGTGCAACAAATCTAAAAGTCTTACTGTGTAGTCCTAGTATTGATACCGTAAACAAATTGAAGCAGAAGGCAGCATATTGAGCACCCATGCTGGGCAACATCCTTTATTTTTGTCAACATCTTTCATTTTAGTCAACATCCTTCCAGCAAGCACCGAGAGGTACAAATAGTGGTCACTATGTTCAGTTTCCAGAATTCAGTCGGCAAGTTATTTGGGGCCATCCTGAAGGTTATTCATTGCTAGATTGTGGTATCTTACAATTTATTAATGCCTTGCTGAGGTGATGTAGATGTCAATTCCTGTTTCTTCAGGACTGCCTTGTATTAGAGGATATACTTCAGGATGTTGGTGTCCTTGAGCACGCAATTATGTCAAGCATGTTAATAAACCTTTAAACCTTTGTCCAGCAGATGAACTCTGCTTTTGAGTTTTAATCCCTACTTCATAGGAGAATCACTCTTTAATCTTTTAACTCTGTAATTCTCGCAGCATTCCTTCATCCCCTTGTTTGACCAGCATGACTGTGAGCAGTGAGGGTTGGAGATCTCAATTGATTGAAGCATTCAACAGCGTGCTAATACCTATGGGATGAGAACTCAAGAGTACAATAATAAACAATTTCAATATTGCGAGATGTACAATAGCCTACAATAGTACTACAGCAGAGAATCTCCAAACTAGCCCGAGGCCAATCTTTAGATTCATTACACATCAAACAAATCATAAACCTGATGAAATGTCATCAGTCTGACACAGTCAAGTGAATGAAGGCAAAGTCTCAATGTTTGATAAACTGGCTGAAGTGATGCACTCTGAGGCACATCCACCAAGGTTAGCAATCATTAGTTGACTGCAGTTGATGAGATGGAGGATTCAGAGAAGGCGCGCTGGAGGAAATTGAATTTCTGAATGCCTTTTGGTAGGTGCACAATGAGGCTGTTCAATGATGTGATTAGATGTCATTCGCAGATTTGGAATTTATATTCTCAAAAAGAAAAACTGCAAAAGGTAACGACACCGCATATAACTGTTGAAGAGAAGTTACTACTGAAGAACCAAAGACAACCCCAATCATAATCATAACGAGTGCTGGAATGATGCATGAGAAGCACCAAACGTCCTTCCAAATGTTCCTGAGATGGTATCAGTGATCCATTCAATTGCAGATTTAGTATTGGAAGCTAACCCTGGCATTGCATCTATAATGCCTTCACCTATAGCCTGAACCCAATCAGCAACTGTTGTGCCATGTTAACAGTATCCCCAACTGAGCAAATTGCAAAGGTTAATAATCAGACCCACACTAAATTTAGTAAGGGTGTATAAATAGTGCGAGGGATATTGGAATTTCTAGATCTAGAAACTTTGGGTGGGATTATCCGGGCGCCCGCCCGGCGACCGGAAGTTCCTGCCCGAGGTCAATGTACCTTTACATCGTCATCATCCCACCCATGATGATCTTGAAGTGGGCGGGGCAGAAGAATCTGGCCCTTTATATATTGAAAAATGTGTCCTCAACAAGTGACATCTTTAGAGGACGATATCCTCCAGGTTCCAAATCCAGACCACAGTAAGAACACCTGGAAGCCATTACAACCATTCACCAAAGAGAAATGTCTCCAGTCATCCAGTCTAATCAGTGGAGAGATGATATTTGAATCAGTTCCCATTGCTTAAATTTCTCTCATTTATGACAGATAAGGAACCCCTGATCAGTTCATTCCTTTGCATGAAGAAAACATATTCCATGTAGGCGGAATTGAAAATAGAATTATGCTACAAGTGGATGGGTCATCCTGCCTTAATCCAAGTATTCATAGATTAGCATAGAATTTACAGTGCAGAAGGAGGCCATTCGGCCCATCGAGTCTGCACCGGCTCTTGGAAAGAGCACCCTACCCAAGGTCAACACCTCCACCCTATCCCCATAACCCAGTAACCCCACCCAACACTAAGGGCAATTTATCATGGCCAATCCACCTAACCTGCACATCTTTGGACTGTGGGAGGAAACCGGAGCACCCGGAGGAAACCCACGCACACACGGGGAGGATGTGCAGACTCTGCACAAACAGTGACCCAAGCCGGAATCGAACCTGGGACCCTGGAGCTGTGAAGCAATTGTGCTATCCACAATGCTACCGTGCTGCCCAGATTCTTAAGAGTCAGGGTAAAATTTTGAGGAACACAATGTTCTCGAATTGTAAGAAAATCCAGCATCAACGGGGAGTAAAGTCATAGTAAAACCATCATGATGCCAAAGCCGGGATGATGGAGTTGAATGAAGGACATATTGCTGAATAGGATCCAAACACAACTGATTCTTTGGCAATTCACAGTTGTTCCATATCACGCCTTGACATTATGTCTGTGTCAGTGAAGCTGTTATGGTGGGAAGTTCAGCAGTCGGGAACAATGCAGACTTTGGATGTTTTCCATTCCCATCAGGTGCGAGGGTATATTTTCCACTGACCCTGGTCAATAAATAACAATATCCCATATGCTCAAAGCATTGCTCAAGTTGTGTCTTTTCACCAGAGTCGTCAGAAGACATCTGGAAAGCTGGATTGTCCTTTAGAAGGTTGCTCATAAATTCGTAGATGTATACAGCATAGAATAAGGCGCCTCGGCCTATCGTGTCCATGCCAGTCAACAAACATCTGACTGCACTAATCCCAATTCCAGCGCTTGGCCCATAGCTGCCTTGTGCACGAAGGCCTCCGGCACTGCATCTGAAAACCTTGGGTTCCTGTTCCAGTCTGCTGTTCCAATTTCTGCTTGCTCAAAATGTCTTTCCCACCAATGTCCAGCACCTGCGACAGACATAATTCCCCCTGTAATATCCTGACAGATGGGTGACCACCAAGTTAATTAACGAACCATGGTTTATTAAAGTAATAACTACATCCAGAGAATGAGATGAAAAAGCACCATGTTCCAAGTCTCCAAAAGGTATCTGGATATATTGGCATAAGCCTTTGTTGGTGCTTATAGTGGGAAATTCCCCAGATCTTTCATCTAAGTTTGATTGTTGGTATGCATGACTCATATCAAGTGTAGTATAAGTTAAATCTCCTGCCAATTTAGCATATAAATCTTCAATTCTTGGTATTGGGTACCGGTCCAATTTGGCAGTCCTATTCACAGTTAGCTTGGAGTCCACGCATATCCTGATGGTTCAATCTGGCTTCACCGCTTGCACTCTGTTATACCGTCAATTCACTGTGAGACCGTGAGAGTGAGTGAACATTAGGCTATAATATCCATGAACTCACCTGCCAGAGTCGGCTGTACAAATGAGTGCCACCCACAGGTGGCCAGACTATATACGGCCCCAGTGCGGGCGGAGTCAGAGCCCACCGGGGTTCCAGTACGGTACCTGGAAGTAGCCCGTAATATCACTTCCAGGTCATGGGTCACATCATTATACAGACAGTACAGACAGCTCATGCATTAGATGAAATACATTCATCACACACTCAGAAAACTGCGCAGGTTTTATAATACCTAATTCTTCTAGTTACTTGAGTTCAGACTCAGCCTTCACCTGTAAGGCATAGGGGTTGGATCAGGCTCTGAAAAATGTGGGTGTGGCCTATGGATCCACATAAATCTTTGCTTTTAGGTCCTGTATCTTGCCTAACTCGCCTTGGAATACCTCTTGATTTTTTCTAAGATGTCATGGAGACCTCCATCATTAATTTGGAAGATTTTTAGCCAATGTAATCTAATTTGGCAGAGCCAAACTCAGCCCAACAGACTTGGTCCTTGCGCCCCCCCCCCCCCCCACCCCGGTACCACTGAAGGCACTTCAGCTGTTTGGGTCGGTAGCTTATGGGCCTTACGCTTGTTCCTAGGATTCTTAATGCTCCCCAGTATATGTGACCAGACTGGCTTTGTTCAGATTCAGGGCCCCACTCTGAAAATAACGATATGCTTGTTCACCTACAAATGTAGCAGAGGTCCCTGTGTCCACTATCCATTCTAAGCGGCTGACCATTTACTATTAGTACAATCGTAACTGGGGGTGTCTTGTCCACCTTTATGTTGTTTAATCTGTATACTTCAGATGGGTTTTCAGGGTTGCTCTCACTGCGTACTGGAGTCAGAGGTTATTCTTGATGACCCCCCGCCCCCGACCCCCGGTGGACTCAGCCTAGTCTTGCATTTCCTCCTACTGCGTCCCCTCCTATTGCAGACATAGCATGTAGCTTCCCCGAATCTCCATCTTTCCTGGGAATGATCTCCACACACCAGCAGCATTTTTCATTGTTCCTGATCTACGCACCAGATTCCTAGTATCCCTGCATTTTCTTCTGCTGAGACTCTCTGCTCATTACTTTCTGTACCTTCATCTTTGGTGCCACAACTGCCAGCGGTTGCCCCCAAACCTAGTGGACCTCCTCTGCTTGCATGCTCTAAAACTCTGTCACCCCCCACCCCCCCCTAGGTGACCTCTAACGCCCTCTTAAAGATAATGGGCGGGATTCTCCAACCCCCCACCGGGTCGGAGAATCGCCGGGGGGTGGTGTGAATCCCGCCCCCGCCAGCTGCCAAATTCTCCGGCGCCGGGGTTTTGGCGGGGGCGGGAATCGCGGCGCGCCGGTCGGCGGCCCCTGGCAGCGGCCCCCTGCCGATTCTCCGGCCCGCGATGGGCCAAGTGGCTGCCCGTTTTCGGCCAGTCCCGCCGGCGTATATTACACCAGGTATTTGCCAGCGGGACCTGGCTGCACGTGAGACCTCCGGGGTCCTCGGGGGGGGCGTAGGGGGGACCTGGCCCGGGAGGTGCCCCCACAGTGCCCACCGATCCGCGGGCGTGCTTGTGCCGTGGGAGCACTCTATTCCTCCGCGTGGCTGCTCTGGTCCTCCGTGATGGCCGATGATGATCCCCCCCTGCGCATGCGCTGGGATGACGCCAGCACACCCTGGCACTCCCGTGCATGTGCCAACTCGCGCCGTCCGGCGGAGGCCCTTCGGCGCCACTTGGCGTGGCACCAAGCTCCTTCCGCTCCAGCCGGCGTGACGCAAACCACTCCGGCGCCGGCCTAGCCCCTGAAGATGCGGAGGATTCCGCACCTTGAGGGCAGCCCGACGCCGGAGTGGTTCACGCCACTCCTTCGCGCCGGAGTTGCCCGACCGACCGGTTCGTGGAGAATCCCGCCCAATTTCTGTCTTTGCTCACAATTTCCTTTGTATGGTCATGTCATTAACACCACAAACCCCACAACATGTTGTTTGGTGCCAGCCCGAACTGGCATTGTTCAACCATTTGTTGTAGGTGCACCACGAATGCCGCAATCACCTCCCCTGCGGCCCTTGCTGTCAAATTGAACTTGTATCATTGCATTATGATGAATGGCTTTGGGTCACAATGTCCCTTGACTAATTCCATAAGCTCCTCAAAAGTTTTTGAGTCGGGGGCATCTGGGGTAGTCAGACTCTGAATCAGATTTATTGTGGGGGCCCCATAGACAATCAATAGGATTACCCACTGCTTTTCTTTCCCCCCGCTAACCCCCCACCCCCACCCACAACCACCACCCGCCCCTCCCTGATTTTGTTGGCAGCGGTGTTTGATATATAGTCCCCAGTTCTCCGTATTGGGGACAAAAAGTTCTAGTTTTTCAAAAATAACCAATTTGACACTCTCAGACTGCTGAACAAGTTTTCTTCAAGGAAAGGCTTTCGCATGAGACCTGCTGTCCTGTCTGTAGCAGTAGGAAGGCTCCCTGGTTGACTGTCGTCGCCAATGTAATGTCCTGACAGGTGGATGGCCAAGCTGATTAACGAATAACGGTTTATTAAAGTACCAACTATATATACATAGAAACATAGAAAATGGATGCAGGAGTGGGCCATTCAGCCCTTCGAGCCTGCACCACCATTCAATATGATCATGGCTGGTCATGCAAATTCAGTATCCCACTCCCCCGCTCTCTCTCCATACCTCTTGATCCCTATAGCCGCAAGGGAGACGTCCAGCACTCTCTTGAAAATATCCAACGAACTGGCCCAACAGATTTCTGAGAATTCCACAACTTCACAATCTCTGAGAGAAGAAATTCTTCCTCATCTCAGTCCTGAATGGCTTATCCCTTATTCTTCAGCTGTGACCCCTAGTTCTGGATGTCCCCAACATCAGGAACATTTTTCCCGCATCTAGCCTGTCCAGTCCCATCAGGATTTTATATGTTTCTATCAGATCCCTTCTCATTCTTCTGAACTCAAGTGAGTACAAGCCCAGTTGATTCAGTCTTTCTTCATATGTCAGTGCTGCCATCCTGGGAATCAGTCTGGTGAACCTTTGTTGCACTCCCTGTAGAGTAAGAACATCCGTCCTCAGTTAAGGAAACCAAAACTACACATAGTACTCTAGGTGTGGCCTCACCAAGGCCCTGTATAACTGCAGCAAGTCATCCCTACTCCTATATTCAAATCCTCTCACTATGTAGGCCAGCATGCCATTAGCTTCCCTCACTGCCTTCTGTACCTGCATGTCAACCTTCAGCGACTGTTCCACCATGACACCCAGGTCTTTTGCACTTCCTTTTTTCCTAAATTGCCACCATTTAGATTAAAATCTGCCTTCTTGTTTTTGCCACCAAAGTGGATAACCTCACATTTACCCACAATATATTGCAGTTGCCAAGTATTTGCCCACTCAGCCAGCCTGTCCAAGTCAGCCTGTAGTCTCTTTGCATCCTCCTCCCAGCACACACTGCCAGCCAGCTTCGTGTTGTCTGGACCCCGTGCTGAGTAGGTAGCCAATTTTTAGCACTGGGCAATCATGGAGGTGAGCAGACAGCACAAGAGTTGACTATTGACTGCATCACTTCGATCAGGATGAAGTGATGCAGTCAATAGTAATCACACATTTACCAGTCAATGGTAATCACACATTGCGGACCCCACACTCACTAATAATGATTTTTGCCCCCAAGTTCTTTCCTGATACTTGTTTCACTGAATGAGGCAGAACAGAACGTGCTCTCAAGCTCCTCCCTGTGTCCGGTTGCAGAACTGCTGCCTGCTCTTGGTTTAAGAACAGGTGAACAGCACAGGAGAACAGAGAGAATGTCTTGTATTCACTTTTCGTTACAAAAATAATAAACCAATAAAAAAAATTGATACTTATGGATGTAAAATGCATGTCCCCTTTCTACTCTTAGTACCTGAAGAAAGAAAAGAAAGACTTGCATTTACATAGCACCGTTCACAACCATTGGATATCCCGAAGTGGTTTATAGCCAATGAAGTACTTCTGAAGTGGCCGCTGTTGTAATGCATGCACTATGGCAGCTAAGGTTGTGCACAGAAGCCTCCCACAAACAGCATTGCCGGGATGGCCAGATAATTGCTGCTGCAATGAATGCTGGGGGATAAATATGGGCCAGAACACCAGGGATGACCCTCCTGCTCGTTCTCGAAAGAGTCCTGCAGGCAGACAATTCCCCGGCGTAAAGTTTCAACCAAAGGACTGCACCTCCGGCAATGCAGCACTCCCTCAGTAGTGCATTGAATTGTCAGCCTCCACATCTGTAGAATAGGACTTGAATCCACAACCTGCTGATTCTGATTCACAGGGAAGCACTACCTAGCAACAGGGCAGCATGGTAGCACAGTGGGTAGCACTGTTGCTTCACAGCTCCATGGTCCTATGTTTGATTCCCGGCTTGGGTCACTGTCTGTGCGGAGTCTGCACGTTCTCCCCGTGTCTGTGTGGGTTTCCTCTGGGTGCTCCGCGTTTCCTCCCACAAGTCCCAAAAGACGCGCTGTAAGGTAATTTGGACATTCTGAATTCTCCCTCCCTGCACCCGAACAGGCGCTGGAATGTGGCGACTAGGGGCTTTTCACAGTAACTCTTTGCAGTGTTAATGTAAGACTACTTGTGACAATAAAGGTTATATAAACAAAAACATGAAGATTGTATTGTGCACCTTACGAGTATCACTAACTCAAATTATTCAGCCATATGGCACCTTATCTCAGAAATGCCTCAAGCTGCCTCATGTACATAATTGTTTCTGAATTGCGACGATTGATATGATTGCTATGTAGTCAGCCATTTTGTACACAGCAAGGTTCCACAAATGATAATGGAATGAAAATGGCTGACTAGCTAACCTGTTTTCGGCTCAAACACTTCTGGTTATCCATAACCAGATGATCTATATTTGCAGAGGTTTCTGTGAGCATATGGCCTTCAGCAGGTATAGTATGCCATCAAACTCCTAATATTTATCTATCAGCACTCAGTATAATGAACAATGATTAAATAATGAGTATCCTGAAGTGATTTCAGGATTTTGGTTAATCTGTGGGTTCATAAGTTAGTGATTGTCATAATATACACCAGTATATCATGGTGCAGACACACACTGATGGACACACAGTGGGACCAATCAACATACACAACACCGCAGCCAATCACCAGTGAGAGCACATGCACTATAAAGACAGGGAGCATCAGAGTTCCCGCTCATTCGAGTGTCAGCTAGCTAGGAGGACAGAGCTCACAGCCTGCAACACAGACATTCACCATGTGCTGAATGCATCGACTGGTTAGGACAAGGCAGAGGTCTTTAGTTAAAGCTAGTATCGTATTTACCCACAGTCTAAGTATGTTTAAACAGTAAATGATTCAATAAAATAGTGTTGCACTATTTCAAGTGTTGGTGATCTGTATGTGATCCAGAACACCCAACACATCAGTGATGAAGTGTTCATTTCTGCTCTTGGAGTTTACAGTTATTGTCTGAACCTTATCATGAAAGTATAGCTTTGAAATCATTCCAGTTTGCTTTTTATGATCATTTGAAATTTATGTTAGCAGATGATTCAGACATTTTAGTCAGTTCAAAATAAATGTTATTAAGATTCATCAAGAAAAATTATGAGTCAGTGTGCTTTGTGCTGCTGATGCACGATCGCATTATGGACATGTGAAAATGTCAAACTTGAAGAAGACCCACTGCCTCATCTAGACTGTCCAATTGAATCATAACGTGCTATGCATCACAAAGCAACTCCCCCACCCACCTTGAGTCATGTGATCTCCCCAGAGAGATGAGAACGCAGGTCAATTCGGGAAAACAATCTGGACTTCTGTGGGGAGCCAAGGAGGTGAGTAGTCGTCCTTGCCCACAGGCAAAGAGCCCGGGGTGCTGGATTTGCCACCCCAGTGCTCGGCGGGGGTTGGGGGATCCTTGGCCAGCAGCTGGGAGACACTCTGCAGGGGTGGATCGCCATGGGAGTGTATGGGGGTGGGGGGGGAACTGGGGAGGGACAACCGCATGCGGCACTCGCATGCCAACTACTGAATCATGTGTACCCATTCCAGGGACAACCCTTGTCCCTGCCCGACTGTGCCACTGATCCCATAACCCACACCGACTGCCGAGGCCTCTGGATGTGCGGCTGAAGGCTATCGCTAATAGGGAATTGGCAATCGTGGTTAAACTCATCCAACCCAAGTGGATTCCCGTGGGTGGGCGGGCCATGTCACATGTGCAGCTCATTGCTAGCATCACAATCACACCTTGATGGCTGAACACTGCGGGAGATGGAAAGGTATCGGCAGGAGGTTGGGGGGGGGGGGGGCATGGGCGGCTACTCACTCATGCTGCTCAGTGTAGGTCGTTGACCATTTTCCTACATTGGAGGCCAGTCCTCCTGGTCACACTCCCGGCACTCACAGCCACTGCCACCTCGTCCCAGGCAGCACTGGATGCCCTATGGCTAATCCACTGGAACCCTTGGGAAACAGGAAATCCCTCCTGGCCTCTACTGCACCTAGCAGCCTCCCTAGATCTGCATCGCCGAATCTTGGAGGCGGTCTCCTGGGTGCCATTGTTGCGAGCTGGTTGGGGTTGGCTGAGTCCAAAGATGTGCTAGTTAGGTAGATTGGCCATGCTAAATTGTCCTTAGGTCAGATGGTGTTGCTGGGTTACGGGGCTAGGGTGGAGGTGTTGGCCTAACAGGGCAGCACGGTAGCATGGTGGTTAGCACAATTGCTTCACAGCTCCAGGGTCCCAGGTTCGATTCCCGTCTTGGGTCACTGTCTGTGTGGAGTCTGCACGTTCTCCCCGTGTGTGCGTGGGTTTCCTCCGGGCGCTCCGGTTTCCTCCCACAGTCCAAAGATGTGCAGGTTAGGTGGATTGGCCATGATAAATTGCCCTTAGTGTCCAAAATTGCCCTTAGTGTTGGGTGGGGTTACTGGGTTATGGGGATAGGGTGGAGGTGTGGGCTTGGGTAGGGTGCTCTTTCCAAGAGCCGGTGCAGACTCGATGGGCCGAATGGCCTCCTTCTGCACTGTAAATTCTATGATTCTATGATTAAGTAGGGTGTTCTTTCCAAGAGTCAGTGCAGACTCGATGGGCCAAATGGCAACCTTCTACACTGTAAATTCTATGATGATCTATGAAGTGCTGCATAAGTGTTGCTCGACCTTGTTAGCGAGGGGCTGGCGAATGCGGTGCCGGCAAATTGGCTGGCGAGCCTTCATTTGCGGTGAGAAGCCCATTGGGCCTCGTTAAGTGGACCAATTAATGTTGAATATCGTTGCCAGCCTCGCCATGCCAAGCGCCAAGAAGCGCACGGCTGATGGAAGCCAGCTCGCATTGCCTCACGAGATCCAATGCAATCTCATGAGACGTTGCAATGAAAATCTCCTCCATTGTGGGCTGGATCACTTTTTGGCTAATCTGCATAATAGAGCAAGACAGCTAGTGCAGATTCCCGAGGTACCTGAATCATTGGGATTCATCCCCTTCTCTTTAGAGACCTCAGGGACCGGATGAAACGGCACTCATTGAGGTATCCAAGGGGATCGGAAGCCCCCAACTACATGCCCTTTGGTCAGGGTAGTACCCTGGCTGTGCCATCTGGGTGTCAGCCTGGCACTGCCAAGGTTCCCAGGTGGCACTGTCAGATGACATGGGCGCTGTCAGATTGGCACTGCGATCGGGCCAGGGGTGCGCTGTGTGGGTGGTGGGGGGGGGGGGGCCGAGAGCCGAGGACCCTCCCATCGTGCATTCGGGCTGGGGGTGGTCAGACGAGCAGAGCTCCTCAGTGTACAAAACGGGGCTATGTGTGGCCTGGGCTGGACGTTCCCCGCTGTGGCCCCTTATACAAGGTGTTTCTCGGCGCTGCGAGCGCCGGGGACCAAACGGCTGACTGAGCTCGCTATAGAACTTAGTTCGCAATTAGTTGAATCGCACCCTATGTTCTCACGTTGGGAGCGAAAATCCACTAGCAATTCACAATCCTTAGCCTTGCAAATTCATGCATGGCTGTGATCACGAGGGATTCCCTTGTGAATCCCACTATCTGGCCACTCCATTGAGCGGGAAGCCCGATATTGAGGTTCAGCAGCCCTTCACCCCTCGCAGCGCAATTCAGCCCTGCCGCCCTCCCTCCCCGGAATTTTCTGGGTCACCCCCGACCCTTACAGTACCAGCGTATCCTGACCCCTCCCCCACTGACCCCCTCTTGGACCCACATGACCCCCACCAGAGACCTCCCCATTACAGAGACCACCCCCTCCCCCCATTACAGAGATTCCCACCAGAGACCTCTCATTAGAGAGACCCCTGCCCGGAAACCCCCATAAGAGAGGCCCCTGGCTGGATGCCCCCCATGATTGACACCCCTGACTGAAAGCCACCCATAAGAGATACCCCTGCCTGGAAGCTAGAGAACAGCCCAGACCGAGGCAGTGAAAAAAAATCACTGCTTTAAAACTCATCTGTACAATACAGGCCGAAGAAACAGCACCTGTCAATTGCTGGGAAGAGAAACCCAGTCAGTTGGGTTAAACCCCTTCAGATCTTTCATCTGCAAGCCTCTCATTCATATCTCTGTGAAGTCTATTTCACTCGGCTGTGTTTGACAGCTTCCACACACAACCAGCTGTCTGCATTGTTACTTTCATCTCCCTTCATGATTGAGTGACTTTGGAGTACCCAGCTGTGAAATTAACCAGTTAAGTGCTTTAAGTTCTCTCACTTCCTCTTTTTCTATGCAGAAAGCGCTTAACTGTCTTTGATGTGGTCCACATTGGCAGAATGTTGGCACATTAGCATGTCCTGAATTATGGAACAAGTAGCTCCCCCAACGGAAACATGAATTGCACATTATTCAGTTCCGGTGGGAATAGTCTGCCAAATGGAGAATCCAGCCCCTATGTTATTTTCTTAAGTTCCCTTTTTTGCTAAGAACAAAAATGTTACTTACTTGTTTCATACCACTTTCACAACTTGGTCATTATTGCACCCTGAGTAATTAAGATGTTCACGTGGAGAAGATGGTGACGTAGTGGTTTCACAGCCAAAATCAACATGTAACAATAATAATCTTTATTAGTGTCACAAGTAGGCATACATTAACACTGCAATGAAGTTACTATGAAAATCCCCTTGTTGCCACACTACGACGCCTGTTTGAGTACTCGGAGGGAGAATTCAGAATGTCCAATTCACCTAACAAGCACGTCTTTCGGAACTTGTGGGATGAAACTGGAGCACCCGGAGGAAACCCACGCAGACACAGGGAGAACGTGCAGACTCTGCACAGACAGTGACACAAGCTGGGCATCGAACCCGGGTCCCTGGCGCTGTGAAGCAACAATGCCATGACCAGCAGGGAGCAGGCCTTCCTTGTGGAAGCTGTGGATATCTGCCATAGCCTGATGGGAAGAGCTCAGCCTCCAGAAGCACTGTTCTCAGAGGTTTCAATTATACCTTTGAACTCAGTTACTTCTCACCTGTGCAGCAGCTGATTGCAGCCCAGCATGTTGTTGCTTCCATGGATGGCCTACCTCTGCTCATGTGCTGTCAAACATACCCAACATGTCTTGCACGTTGATCTTGTCAATTTGAAAGTTTCCAATGTTCAGCAAAAACTGTAGCAGCACAAGCGCACTTTGCCAAACATTTGAATGACTGAACTGAGGCAACTGATGCCATCGAAAGGAAAAATAAAATCATCCATCCCCGTGGTTGTGATGTTTTGTGTATCTCAAAATGGCTGCCACATGCCCACACACTAATATGGCGTAAATAAATGGTCTTGGAACAAGTCTTGGTCTTGGTCTTGGAACACTTCAGACGTGATCTGCTAGCCACGTCCTGCCCGAATGGGAGCGCAACATCGCCGGAGGATGCCGGGAGAAGCCTCCCGCGGAGTTCCCGGTAGCCAGTATACCTCGTGAGAGCTATCCAGACCACACCAACAAAGGCGTGATCAAGTCTCTTGTGCCTAAATCGGTTACAAAGATAATTTGTGGGATGTGGGTGTCGCTGTCTAGGCCAGTATCTATTTCCCTTCGCTAATTGCCCTTGAGAAGGTGGTGGTGAGCTGTTTTCTTGAACCGTAGTGTAGGTATAGCCACAGTGTTGTTAGGGATTTCAGCAATTTGACCAAATGACAGTGAAGGAACAGTGCTACATTTCCAAGTGAGGCTGGTGAATGGCTTGGAAGAGAGCTTCTGGGTGGTGGTGTTTGCATGTGTCCTTAATAGGAGCGATTGTGTGTTTTGTGCAGCGGAGGCATCCTGCGATTGGCTAGTGGCAGGATCTTCCAGTCCCACCATTGGCAACAGGGTTTCCCCTTTTTGCACCCTCTGCTGCTTCGGAATCCACAGCCGGGGGTTTGGGGGAGAGGAGGTGGAGAAGGCTCACCATTAGCGGGACCAGAAGATCCGATCAGCGGGGACAGCTGGAAATTCCTGCTCCAGATGTGGAAGTCAGCAGACAGAATAACCTGAAGATTGAAGTTCAGCAGAATATGAATAATCTCCATAATTTGAAACATACAAAAAATTCTGCTTATGAATATATTGCATGAATACATCGAGTATCTATGGCAAATGGAAATTAATTTCTGTTTTTCCACATGGGGAAAAGTAATTAGTTTAACAAGTTATTCCTCGCATTTTCCAGGCCTCCGCTGTTCATCATGAGCCTGATATATCCCATCAATAAGTAAACGGTGTTCTAAGGGAGTTCTTTTAGTCCAAGGTTGAGTAGGTTGTAGTTATCGGTCTGTGTGAGAGCAGTTACTAGAGCCCTGTGACGTTCTTTCCTTTCCGGATAAGGATGGCTTGGCTGTGATTTTGTACTTGGTGGGCATTGCCACAACGTTTGCATGTCATGACACTCGTGACATCATACGCAAAATGGCTGCCGCCCAGAGCACTTTTTTTTCAAGTGCGCCACAGCATTAATAGTGCGCCCACGTTGTTCGTTTTTGTGCCACTTTCACGGACCAACATTTCAGAATACTGATTTATGGCAAGTTCGCTTGCTCTACATATAATAATGATGTCTTCTAATGTTAACTTCAATTGTCTCAATAATCTCTCACGCGGTTTTTCGCTTTTAACTCCATAGACTATTTGATCATGCAGAAGGGAATCTAAGAGAATGGTAAAAGGTCTGCGCTTTAAGCCTGAGATCTGTAATAAAGCAGTCAAGTGTTTCACCTGCTTTCTGGACTCCATGACTGAAAATATATCTTTCAAAAGTTTCATTTAGCTGAAGCTCACAATGCTTGTCGAACATTTTGATTCCTTTACTGTTCTTTTTTTTTATCAGCCTCATCCTCAAATCGGAATTAGTTGAACATTTCTAGGGCTTGCGGTCCAGCCACTGTTAGAAACAGCTTCGAGGTCTGAGGCAGAGACATATAATTCACACTGCAGATTGAAATTTCGCCAGTCAACATCAACTTTACCTGATGTCCGAAATTGCCGTGGAGTTTACAAACCTTCCATCTCGCTTTGACTGGGCAGTTCTTCAAAGTTACTTGCTTAAACAATGTCGTTGAGATCGGAGCCTGGTAGAAAGATTGTTTTCTTTCTTCGCAAGTTTTGTTTTTTCTTTGCAAGGAGCTTCTTTTTTAACGTTTCTTCTCTCACTAAACCTTTCTATTTTACTTTCGCAAGTTCTCCTGGTACCATGTGAGAACCACACCTGGTAGCATGTGATGTTCTTTGCTTTCCAGATAAGGGTGGCTTGGCTCGGGTTGCATGGTGGAGCAGTGGTTGCCACTGCTGCCTCACGGCACTGAGGTCCCAGGTTCGATCCCCGCTCTGGGTCATTGTCCATGTGAGTTTGCACATTCTTCCCGTGTTTGCATGGATTTCGCCCCCACAACCCAAAGATGGACAGGATAGGTGCATTGACCAAGCTAAATAGTCGCTTAATTGGAAAAAATGAATTAGGTACTCTAAATTTTTTTTTAAAGGATGGCTTGGCTGTTTTGTGTTGTACAAAGAACATCAAGCTATGTTGATTAACAAAGCTAATTTAGTGACACTACTTATAACTGGATTTGAACGTCTTACAAAAATCCAAAGGTTGCTAAATAAACTAAACTATAATTTTATCTACAGATCTCCTGAACACACGACTACTCTCTATCTCGCCTAATTACCTACTCCCAGAATCAAGGGTGTCACGTGATCTACGTGACTGCTCTTGATCACCATCTGGTGGTAGGATGCATTTACATAAAATTGTTAACCCTTCACTTACCATAAAATATCCATATTGTCACAAGCCCAAAAGCGTAGTGTTCAAAAATACTATTAAAAAAACATGGGTTGGTTTTAAGAAGAAATCATCGCCCACTCGTGAACACCAGAGAAGACTTTCACAACAATGTGATGGATGACAAAACTACGTCAGAATCAATGTCAGCTGCAATGTCGGATAGTTCAGCAGTTCCTGAGCATGAGAATGCCATGGAGAATATTGAATCTACAAGTCCTCTTGCTCAATGGTGGCAATCTTCGGGGTATCGGAGCAGCCAGAGCTACACATGGGGAAGAGGGCCGATTCCCTAGCTTTCGCTTCCCTAATTACACGCCGGTGAATCCTGCTCAGCTGGCGATCAGCAGCACCGCCCATAGCTGCAGACTGGCTGTTTGACTTTTTGGAATTTCTCCACCTGGAGAAGATTAAGTATGCCATCCGAGGGTCGGAGGTCGGCTTGCTAGATGCAAGGGAGCAGTTCATCGACCTGTTCCAAAACCTGTTCGAGGCCAGCAACAGCGCGTAGGGTGGGAAACGGGAAAGATAGGAAGGAAAAGAGGAAGGACAAGGGAAAATAAAGACAGGGGGGACTATAGGAATGCACGGCGTGGGAGGAGGGAGGGGGGAAGAGGAGAAAAGGCTGGAAAGTCACAAACGGGAACAATGTGGGAGGGTGGGGGCTGCCCCCCACCCCCGCCCCCCAATCACAGGGTAAACACAGCCAAAGCTGATGGGGGAAGAATAGAGGGGGGGAGGAAGGGGAGAGAAAGGGGGGACCACAAGAGGGGGGGGGGAGGGACCACAAGCCGAGCCAGAGAGCGGTGAAATGTAAATAAGGAAAATTAAGGGAAGGACAAGACAATCCTTTCTGTACAATACAGTAAATGAGCGTGGCTAACAATGTATATAACTGTTGAAAATCTTGAAAATGCCAAGAAAAAGTGTCATGTGAAACCTCCTTTAAGAAATGGGTGTTTATAAATGGATGTGTATATAAATATCTGTAGTGAGAGTACCTTTAAGAAATGAGTGTTTACTACTCCAGTGATGTCAGAGAGTGGGTGGAGCTGGGCTGTCTGTCAGCTTTTTACTTTTTTTTTAGGCTGTTTGCTGCAGGGTGTGTTTTAGTTTTGTTTTCAGTGTTGGAGCTGAAGCCAGCCAGAGCGGGTATACTGTTGATCTCTCTGCCATGAAAAGACTATCTCTTGATCATTTGGTGAATTCAGAATTACAAATGTTCTCAGTAGTAGAATGTAAACCTAATGTGCTTCTGTTAAAAGGTGTTTCATAGAACATAGAACATAGAACATTACAGCGCAGTACAGGCCCTTCGGCCCTCGATGTTGTGCCAACCTGTGAAACCACTCTAAAGCCCATCTATACTATTCCCTTATTGTCTATATGTCTATCCAATGGCCATTTGAATACCCTTAAGTGTTAGCGAGTCCACTACTGTTGCAGGCAGGGCATTCCACACCCTTACTACTCTTTGAGTAAAGAACCTACCTCTGACATCTGTCTTATATTTATCTCCCCTCAATTTAAAGCAATGTCCCCTCGTGCTAGACATCACCATCCGAGGAAAAAGGCTCTCCCTGTCCACCTTATTCCAATCCTCTGATCATCTTGTATGCCTCAATTAAGTCACCTCTTAACCTTCTTCGCTCTAATGAAAACAGCCTCAAGTCCCTCAGCCTTTCCTCATAAAATCTTCCCTCCATACCAGGCAACATTCTGGTAAATCTCCTCTGCACCATTTCCAAAGCTTCCACATCCTTCCTATAATGCGGCGACCAGAATTGCACGCAATACTCCAAATGCGGCCGCACCAGAGTTTTGTACAGCTGCAACATGACCCCATGGCTCCGAAACTCAATCCCTCGACCAATAAAAGCTAACACACCATACGCCTTGTAGCCAGTTAAAATGGCTAACTCCCGATTTAAAATGGCTAACTCCCGATGTAAAATGGCGAACGGCAAAGGCTGATGGGAAATTCAGCCAACAGGACACAAACAAGCAGCTGCAGATTGAGTGTGTATTTACCTCTGGAAAGGCCAGACAAGATCGATACCGGCAACCATCAGCATAACAAAACACCAGCCATCTGCATATTAATGAGCAATCCCCGGGAACAATGAGCAACATTTAGATACATAAAGCCAACCCAGACTCATCGGCGCCAGCAGAAGCCTACACAAAGGGAGGTGAACGACCACCTCAGGACCGCCCATCGATCAGGGAACCGCTCCAGCATTGGAGAAAATCGAACCAAGTGATTGGGACAAAGTCCAATCACTTGCAACCAGGTACAGGGTCCGCCCCGAAAGGCGGGAAGTCCCTGGAGACTATAAGAATTAAGCCCAAGTTCAAATCGTTCTTCTTGACCGGGTCACTCAGCAACGCGAACCAACCCTTGACAGTGACCGGTTCAGCCGCCGCCGATATCCAGTAAGTCTTACTTCAACGCTCGCTACGAGATAGGCACTCCTAGCTATCAATCTGTACCAACTTCGAATCCCGCAGGCTCAGAACCCGAACGAAAGGCCATTTGTTTCCCTGACCTGGTGGGCCAGTTCCAAGTTAAGTATAGGCCTGTTAGTTGTAAGAAGTAGCTTGGACGTAGAATTTATGCATGAGTAGTGATTACTGTGTATAATAAATGTGCTTTGATTTAAATCTTACGAATCGGTGTATTGGATTATTGATCATTACTCGGACTTGAACCACGTGGCGGTATCATAAAGATACCTGGCGACTCAAGAGCAAAGGTGATAAAACAGAGCAATTAAACTAAGGCAAAGTTAGCAACATTATTTGGCGACATCCTGAAGTGGAAAATCACTCCGGGAGAACCCAGAATTTGAATTAGAGATCCAATTGGAAACAGAAAACTACAAGTGTTCAAGCAGTTCTGATCAATACTCATAATTCGGAAGTGTGTGTATGCATGCGTAACTAACATGGCTACAAGGTAAAACTGATAGATTTTTTGTTGCGTCAAAACTGTCGGAAGTTTTTATATCGGAAAGTAGTGAAAGCCGTACCCGTATTTACAGCACCGCCTTAATACCCCGTCCCAAATTTGAAGAGCAGCATTCAGATAGGAAAGATGGCAATGCAGGCAATGCAGCACCTAATGAACCCAGAGGAATTTGCGGTCACAGCGACCAGCAGCAGTAGAGTGGGACAATGTCCCATTTGGGAGGAAGAGATCAGGAAATATCTCAAAGGGAAAGGATGGCCCCTTTGGAACGAATTCTGTGACAACGAGGAATCAGGTCCCGGGAGTATAGGACATACTTGGTGGGAGAACCTGAGCGAGATCCACAAAAAGAGCTTAGCGAAAGCTCGCAAGCCGATAGCAATCGTGTCCTGCTTGGCACAATTGCGAGGCACAGAGGAGGTCGTTAGGATGCTCCGGAAAGAAGTTGAGGGCATACATCGAATGAGTAAAGTCGATGTAAGCGAGGTAGAAAAGGAGAATTTGGAATTGAGAAGGAAGTTGGCAGCAAAAGATGGAGAGGTGGATGATGCCAAAAGGGCACACCAGTCTTGTCTGGTGCACTTAAGCAGCTTCCAGTCTCAATGCGAAAAGGCCTATCAGGACACGCAACGTGCAGTCCTGGTACGAGAAGAAACGGAAAAACATGTAGAGCATTACAGAAACAGTGTAGTGACCTCTAGGCAGCATTAAGAGCACTCCATGCTGCCACCACAGAACAAAGATAAAGCACGCTAGATCACGCAAAGTGCCGGAAGCAGATTTCAGAGATGCAATCGCTGCTTTCTGTTCAAAAAGGTTTTCAGGAAACCTTTGGAGAAAGATTAGATCAGGAAGATGGCCCTGATTGGGAAGAACTGAATGAAATAGCGCAGAGATATGTTCAGGGAACATGTGCGCAGGGAAAGCCACAAAAGAGGAAAGCGCCCTAACCCCCCACACAGCAGATAAGTCAGGCTCCAATGAACCCAGTAACCACCCACCGCACAGTCACATCGGACGATGCGGAATTTCTATACTCCACCCCCTTAACAGTGACCCAATTACGGGACGCATGCGATAAGATCACACCGTTCCTCCCCACCTCAGACCCCCACCATTTCTTTGCCACAGTCAAGCACCAGGCGACCATGTATGGCCCGGATGAGAGAGAGCAGGTAAAGCTCACAGTTTTAAGTTTAGATCCGTCAGTAGCAGCAGCCCTTCCCGACCCACAGAATGTAGGAGGAGGCACCCTTGCAGAAATGCATACCGCGATCCTGGATGCGATCGGGTATAACCGGGGTGACCCCGTAGATGGCCTCAACAAATGTAGACAAAATAAATCCGAGCACCCCACAGCGTTTGCTGGACGCCTGTGGATTCACTTTGCAGCAGTCTTTGGAGACTTAGACCGGGCTCATTTGTCCCCAGACAACATGGAAAAAATGGACCCGCACCCTTATCTCACATGCAACAGAAATAGGACAGAAAGCTTGCACGAGTTATGATCTCTCAGAGGGGGCCCATAACGAGAAGTGGGTAGTGAAAAGATTGTCCCGCGCTTGGGAGCAATCTATACAGAGCAAACCCGCAGTTAAGAATGCCGAAGAAAAGCAGGTCGGCGCAGTTATGCAGGCAGTAAAGACAACACACCAGAACCCCGCATGGGTGAATGAGGGAAAGAACAGCCCCCCACCCAAGTCACAGGAGTGTTACAACTGCGGACAGTTGGGACACTTCGCAAGAGAGTGCAATGCCCCTAAAAAGCCACAGAGAGCCCAGCCGACGGGCACTCTGAGTAAGAAAAAGACAGAGCCCAGTCATAGCATTAGCGCCTGTTCAGATCAGACGGACTTGACCGGAACGGACTGACGGTGTACGGGCTCCCCCAGTTGGGTCTGCGACACCCTTTGGGATAGGTCCGGATGACAGGTAGTTGCAGCGAAAATTCGGGGACAGCCCATCGAATTTCTCTGGGACACAGGAGGGTCCCGCACCATAATAAATTCCTCCACTATGTTTCAAAAAGACACAGCCACTATCACCCTCAGCGGCTTTACAGGCCACTCACAGCAGGGACACATCACAGCCCCTGTACCCATTCAAATCGGTAACATCACCACCAAGCACCCCGTAGTCTTAGTTGACCTGCACCACACAGCAGAACACATTCTGGGAATCGATTTCATGAATTCTCATAATCTTTCATTCGATCCAGTCAACCAGTGTGTCTGGAAGATGGCAAAATCTGCAAGAGCCCCCGCAACGCTCAACATAGGAGAGTATGCGAACAAAATTAGCGCCGTAGGCGAATTTTGGTTCAACCCGACCACGCTTAGTACGGACAAGCAGGTTAGGGCAGTTCTGCAAAAGAACAGGGCAGCATTCGCGACCCACAAGCACGACTGTGTACAGATGACTGGCTCCGTACAAATGAAATGAAATGAAATGAATAACAGGACCTGACCCTAGACCCCAAAAACAGTAGAGATTTCCCCAAGAGGCAGAGGGAGAAACCTCAAAGGTAATAGAAAGCTTATTAGAGCAGGGCGTACTTAAATCAGTAGCCTCCACTATATTTGGGAACAATTATCACACATGGTAAACGCGAGATCGAGCATAAAAGGATTGACTCAATTGCTAAATTGCTCCTTCCCCAGAACGTTTCAGCCCTCCGGTCATTTTTAGGACTGGTTGGCTACTGCCGAAACCACATTGACGGTTTCGCCAGCAAGGCAGCACCCCTCTCAGACCTCCAAAAGAAAGGAGCCCCCTGGGAAAGGCTTCCACAGCATACGGATGCTGTGGATTCTTTAAAACAGGCACTCATAGTAGCCCCCGCACTACAAGTTCCAGACCCGCTTCCCCCTTACGCCATAGAGGTAGCGACCACAGACCGCACCCTTTCGGCCGTGCTCCTCCAGGAACGGCATGACCAGTTAAGGCCCGTAGCTTACACCTCCAGAATTTTAGATGCTGTGGAGCAGGGATTTTCAGCCTGTGAGAGGCACCTGCTCGCAGTATTTTGGGCAGTGCAGTATTTTTCATATATTACCGGACTGAACCCCATCACAATTCTCACCAAACACACCCCCACCCAACTTTTACTGGACGGACGACTCAAGGACGGTACAGTAAGCCAGATTCGAGCAGCAAGATGGACCCTTCTCTGGCAGGGACGGAATATCACTGTGAAAAGCACAAAGACACACACCTATTTAGCCGACAACTTACAGTACCCCGGAACCCCCCATGAATGTGAGATTATCTCTCCACACCACAACACAGGCCCCTTAGTTGCTAAAACACCCCCCCGAAAGATAGGTTGTTCAACCCAGAGCCCCCAGCGCACGGACACGTGTGAGCCCATAAAGATCTATGTGGATGGATCTTCCACAGATTTGGATGGGAAGCGCATAACAGGTTGCGGTATCTATGTCGAGGGCGCGCAGGGACGCGCCCTTGAGGAAATATCGTTAAAACTTCCAGGCCACTTAGGCACGCAGGCAGCAGAGTTTGCGGCCATCGCGTATATAGTGGAACACCCAGATTCCTTCCCCAGCCCAGCAGACATATGCTCGGACAGCCTCTATGTCTGCAACAGCCTCACGGAATTCCTGCCCCTGTGGAAAGCAAGAGGATTTGTTTCCGCAGACGGAAAACCCCTCCCCTCAGCCCCATTGCTCCGTCACATTTTAGAGAAAGCCCAGAACAGGACTTTTGGAATAATCAAAGTCCGCAGTCACCATTGTTCCTCCCCTCCTGGAAATGTGAAAGCCGACGCACTGGCTAAAGCAGGTTCCAGGCACGGATACCTTTGGACACCCCCCGAAAGCGCACCAGTGAATGCAGTTCAGGTCTCGCAGACTAAGATCGAGGATCTAGTAGAGGCCCAGAAGCAGGACAACAATCTCAAGTGAGATAAAAGGAAAATATCCAGCTCCCTATGAGAGGTTCAAAAATGCACTGACCACACATGATGGTATGGTGTTAAAAGACACCCTTTATGTGGTTCCTGAACAGGACAGGAATCAACTGATTTGTTTGTTCCATGACGGTCATGGACATCAGGGAATCAATCCTACTACAGCCCATCTCAAGCAGCTTTGTTGGTGACCGAATTTAAAGGAAGATGTAAACCATTACATCGAGAATTGTCTTATCTGTGCCCAGAATAATCTGGACAGATATGCCAAAAAGGCTCAACTCAGCCACTCCCGACCCGTTAATGGCCCCTGGACAAACCTCCAGATCGATTTTATAGGACCATTGCCCCCTTGCAGTAATGACTATAAATATGTACTTGTGGTAATTGACACATTTACAAAATGGGTGGAAGCATTCCCAGCCCGCACAAACACGGCAAAAGCCACAGCCAAGATTTTGACCCGCCACATCTTTACAAGATGGGGACTCCCCCGTAGCATTGAATCAGACCAATGTTCCCATTTTACGGGACGTGTCATGCAGAACGTCCTCACGATATTTGGCATCACCCAAAAATTCCACATAGCATACCACCCACAGTCGAGTGGTATTGTGGAGCGCATGAATCGGACCCTAAAATCCAGCCTCAGAAAAATGGTCCAGCAAAACAACACCACTTGGGACTCAGTCCTCCCTTTTGCGCTGATGTTTTTGCGTAATACAATTTCTACTTCCACAGGTTACACCCCACACACCCTCATGACCGGACACCCCATGAAAGGCACAGAATATTTGTTAGGTTTAGACTTGACCAGCCCCGAAGTGACGGCCCTCACACACGAGAAAGCAGTACAGCAATTTGTTGAAAATGTTAAAACGGCTCAGCTAGCAGCCGCAGTAAAATTGGGCACCAGAAAGAAACAGAGCAAGGCTTGTTTCGACAAGACAGTGCATGCGACTGAGTATGGTATAGGACAGCAAGTTATGCTCTCTGTATATAACCCCAGCACATTCCTGTCCCCAAAATACTCGGGTCCATACTACATTGCGGACAAAGTAAGCCCTTCCGTGTATAAAATAAAGTACCCCAACGGTAAGACTGCTTGGTTTCATATAAACCAGCTGAAGGCCTATGGGACACAGTCGAACCACACACACCACGTCATGCTCGACGCAGCACACCACACCCCGCCCACAGCCAACGTAACCCTACCATCCCCCAACAGATCCAGCCCAACCGCGGACTCGACCTCGACTCCACCCCCGAAATATACACTCCGCCCCAAAACACCCACAGACTGTAACAGCAGAGACAGCGACTGTGACTCGGACGATAGCCACAGCACGCCTCCCTACTATCCCCATGCAACAGGACCCACACCCAGTGATTCCGACTACGATCCAAGTGATCCCTTCATGATCACTTTCCTAAACAAACCCCACCACCGACCACCGAACCACACTGACGACCCCGATTCTGTCCCCACACAACTAGACACTAACTTTTGGCACCGGGACAACTCGTTCCGACTCGTCCGCAACAACGAGAGCGACCCCACCTCACACCATGCAGCCCTTTCAGCCCTGATACACTCAAGAGTTTGGCACCTGAGAGAAGATGACGACCTTGGGTCTGACTCCCAAACCGAGAACCCCTTTGCGACCCTGTTCGCAACCGAGAACTGAGGTGTCCAGATGATGTTTTAAAAGGAACCGCTTGGGAGAAGTGGTGTCCTTTCTGATGGAACCTGCAGCATGTTTTATGTTGTTTGTAAGTTTGTTAAATGTTGTATGTCCGACAGGAGAATTTTTTTCTCACTGCCCCACACCTATTCGGCCGAAACCTCTGAGGACTTGCCTACAGAGACTCACCATTGCCAGACACTAGTTCAGCAGAAACCTCTGAAGACTTGTCTGCAGACACTGGTTAAGGAACCAGACGCCCGTTCGTAACTGCCCTTCTGGTTCGAAGGTAGAGCCACTACGGCAGCCACACCACGATGACTACATTTCTTGCCCGTTCTTGTCAGTTGCTCAGGCAGTGGAGAAATGGCTTGGGACCCGTCCTGCCTGGGAACCCCCCCACTCTGGTCAACTACGCTCGGGTAGGACAGACACGGCATTGGTAGCCGTCCTACCCGGGGACTCCATCCAACACTTGCCCGTCGCGGCCCATACGCACCTCATTTTGGCACTTTTCATTCAAAAAGTTTTGTTTTGTTTTAGGTAACCTTTAGGTTGCCAACCACATGCTATTTACATCCTGAAACATTTGGATGGTAAATTGCGCAGTCTGCGAGATGGCTCGCACTGGTTCATTATTTGGAAGTGTGTCTTGTCCTAAAATTCGATTTTGGGGGAAAAAAATGAGGGAGTCACACATAGTGACCAATTATAAAGGGAGCAATTGGCAGGGCAGGACAGACACACTATCGTACGAGATATTAAACAAAGATAGTTACAGACACTATGCTTGTTTCCACAGAACTCCAGAAGCTCCTGGACCGGAGAAGAGAAGAAAGAAAAGGAAAGAGAAGAGCCATGAGGACTTCCTTCACATGGATCATCATATTTATAGACATTTGGTTGCGCATGAACGCGAACCCCATGACTTCAAGCCCCGCAGCCGTTAATGTTTCACTTCCCCCCAGTACCCAGAGCCCAGTCACCAGCGACACCACATCATCTTGGTGTGCTAGGTTTATAACCTGGTACTCTCTGTCCTATGTAATAGAAACATTACTGCTATTAGCGATACT
Organism: Scyliorhinus torazame; assembly: GCF_047496885.1. Classification (NCBI taxonomy): domain Eukaryota; kingdom Metazoa; phylum Chordata; class Chondrichthyes; order Carcharhiniformes; family Scyliorhinidae; genus Scyliorhinus; species Scyliorhinus torazame. Next base: position 79,625,215 of record NC_092707.1, read on the forward strand.
CTGCTGCCTCGTTCAGACTATGCGTCTACGGAAATGGAGAAGTAGAGCCTATCGCGCTCGAACCCCAGTATATAGAATCAGATCCCCTATTTTCTGATACGACCAGGCCCACGACCCCCGCGATCTATAATAAAGTGCATTCCCTTGCATTTATTGTAAATAAAGAAATGTACAGAACTGTTCATGAGCAAATTGTACGATCCTGAGCTTGACTGCCAAGCCAGGAAGACTGATGTATAAAATGCTATGATTTTGTTTGTATGGTTGAGGAAGCTAGGATAATGAAATGTTTAAGTGAGTGTAGTGTATTAAGAATAGTTAGAGGTTCCCAGTTTATTGTTTTGTAATGCATGTCCCCGTTTGACATAGCGCACGTAGAATTGTTAGTTAAAAATTTTTTGCATAGCTGTGGTCAGTGCAGAGGCCATGAAGGAAGTGTCGCCCCAAGGTCAGGGAATGGAAAGCAACATAGTTATGTGATCCTTCACGCTTCGCGTTAGGATCACAAGGAGGGCTTGTAGCCAGTTAAAATGGCTAACTCCCGATTTAAAATTGCTAACTCCCGATTCAAAATGGCGAATGGCAAAGGCTGATGGGGAAGTCACTAACAGGACACAAACGAGCAGCTGCAGGTTGAGTGTGTATTTATCTCTGGTAGGGCCAGACAAGATCGATAACGGCAACCATCAGCATAACAAAACACCAGCCATCTGCATACTAATGAGCAATCCCCGGGAACAATGGGCAACATATAGATACTTAAAGCAAGACCAGACTCTTTGGTGCCAGCAGGAGCCTACACAAAGGGAGGTGAACGACCACCTCAGGACCGCCCATCGATCAGGGAACCGCTCCAGCATTGGAGAAAATCGAACCAAGTGATTGGGACAAAGTCCAATCACTTGCAACCAGGTACAGGGTCCGCCCCGAAAGGCGGGAAGCCCCTGGGGACTATAAGAATTAAGCCCAAGTTCAAATCGTTCTTCTTGACCGGGTCACTCAGCAACGCGAACCAACCCTTGACAGTGACCGGTCCAGCCACCGCCGATATCCAGTAAGTCTTACTTCAACGCTCGCTATGAGATAGGCACTCCTAGCTATCAATCTGTACCAACTTCGAATCCCGCAGGCTCAGAACCCGAACGAAAGGCCATTCATTTCCCTGACCTGGTGGGCCAGTTCCAAGTTAAGTTTAAGCTTGTTAGTTGTGAGAAGTGGCTTAGACGTAGAATTTATGCATGAGTAGTGATTACTGTGTATAATAAATGTGCTTTGATTTAAATCTTACGAATCGGTGTATTGGATTATTGATCATTACTCGGACTTGAACCACGTGGCGGTATCATAAAGATACCTGGCGACTCAAGAGCAAAGGTGATAAAACAGAGCAATTAAACTAAGGCAAAGTTAGCAACAGCCTTCTTAACAACCCTCTCAACCTGAGTGGCAATCTTCAGGGATCTATGTACATGGACACCGAGATCTCTCTGCTCATCCACACTGCCATTAATCTTACCATTAGCCCAGTACTCTGTCTTCCTGTTATTCCTTCCAAAATGAATCATCTCACACTTTTCTGCGTTAAACTCCATTTGTCACCTCTCAGCCCAGCGCTGCAGCTTATCTATCTCCCTCTGTAACTTGTAACATCCTTCCGCACTGTCCACAACTCCACCGACTTTAGTGTCATCTGCAAATTTACTCACCCATCCTTCTACGCCCTCCTCCAGGTCATTTATAAAAATGACAAACAGCAGTGGCCCAAAACAGATCCTTGTGGTACACCACTAATAACTGGACTCCAGTCTGAACACTTCCCATCAACCACCACCCTTTGTCTTCTTCCAGCTAGCCAATTTCTGATCCAAACTGCGAAATCTCCCTGAATCCCATGCTTCCGTATTTTCTGCAGTAGCCTACCGTGGGGAACCTTCTCAAATGCTTTACTGAAATCCATATACACCACATCAACTGCTTTACCCTCATCCACCTGTTTGGTCACCTTCTCAAAGAACTCAGTAAGGTTTGTGAGGCACGACCTACCCTTCACGAAACCGTGTTGACTATGTCTAATCAAATTATTCCTTTCCAGATGATTATACACCCTATCTCTTATAAACCTTGCCAAGATTTTGCCCACAACAGAAGTAAGGCTCACTGGTCTATCATTACCGGGGTTGTCTCTACTTCCCTTCTTGAACAAGGGGACAACATTTGCTATCCTCCAGTCTTCTGGCACTATTCCTGTTGACAAAGATGACTTAAAGATCAAAGCCAAAGGCTCAGCAATCTCCTCCGTAGCTTCCCAGAGAATCCTAGGATAAATCCCATCCGGCCCAGCGGACTTATCTAGTTTCACCCTTTCCAGAATTGTTAACACCTCCTCCTTATGAACCTCAAGCCCTTCTAGTCTAGTAGATCTGAATCTCAGTATTCTCCTCGCCAACATTGTCTTTTTCCTGTGTGAATACTGGCGAAAAATATTCATTTAGCACCTCCCCTATCTCCTCAGACTCCAAGCACAACTTCGCACTACTGTCCCTGACTGGCCCTACTCTTACCCTAGTCATTCTTTTATTCCTGACATATCTTTAGAAAGCTTTAGGGTTATCCTTGATCCTACCTGCCAAAGACTTCTCATGTCCCCTCCTGGATCTTCTCAGCTCACTCTTTAGGTCCTTCCTAGCTAACTTGTAACTCTCGAGCGCCCTTACTGAATATTCATGTCTCATCTTTACTTAAGCCTCCTTCTTCCTCTTGCCAAGTGTTTTGACTGCCTTCGTAAACCACGGTTCCCTTGCTCGACCACTTTCTCCCTGCCTGACAGGTACATACTTATCAAGGACACGCAGTAGCTGTTCCTTGAATAAGCTCCACATTTCCATTGTGCCCATCCCCTGCAGATTTCCTCTCCATCTGATGCATCCTAAGTCTTGCCTCATTGCATCATAATTGCCTTTCCCCCAGATATAACTCTTGCCCTGCGGTATATACCTATCCCTTTCCATCACTAAAGTAAACATAATCGAATTGTGGTCACTATCATCAAAGTGCTCACCTACCTCCAAAAGGAGAAAAAGGAGGTATTAATGATTCTAACTCAAAGTGACGAACCAAATCCAGATGACTGTGAATTTGACATACCTCAAATGAAATTGGAAAATTAGAATTTTCTTAAAAATTGGGATAAATTGTTGATTTATCTTCCAGAGGAAAAATGAACTGACCTGAAAGAGTTATTGATACCACATGGGCAAGTTTGTAGAGATAAATTGGGAAGTACTAAAATGGCTATACATGATGTAGATGTGGGAAATGCTGTTCCAATCAAACAACATCCATATCGACTTAACCCTTTAAAATTGGCACAGATTAACAAAGAGATTGGCATAATTGAAGTGGGTTGCAGCCAATGGAACTCACCGATAGTGATGGTACCAAAACCAGACGGTACCCAACGGTTGTGTGTGGACTATAGAAATGTTAATGCAGTTACAAGAACGGACTCTTATCGTATCCCACGTTTGGAGGATTGCATTGAGAAATTGGGACAATCAGCTTTTATTTCCAAACTGGATATACTTAAAGGTTACTGGCAGGTACCTTTATTCGAAAGGGCAAAGGAGATTTCAGCTCTTGTGATTCCAGATGGTATATACCAATTCAAAGTTATGCCATTTAGCATGAAAAACGCCCCAGCCACATTTCAACGGTTAACTAACAAAGTTGTTTCAGGATTACCCAATTGTGCGGTATACATCGACGATCTGGTAATTTTCAGCCAGACATGGACAGAACATTTGAAACATCTGATGGAGTTATTCAATCGACTTCAGGAGGCGGGTTTGGTGATAAACCTAGCCAAAAGTGAATTTGAAAAAGACCAAGTCACTTTCCTTGAGGAGTTTCCAATACCCTCAAGACGAAGGGAAATAATGCGATTTCTTGGCATGAGTGGATTTGATCGAACATTTGTGCAAAAGCTTTGTAGCGTGATTGTCCACTGGTGGACATGCTGCAGAAACGTCAAAAATGTCAATGGACAGCAGACTTTCAACAGGCATTTGACGGCCTGAAAGCTGTGATAACCAAAGCTCCTGTGTTGGAGAATTACAAGGGACTCTGTGAAGTGCCGAGGCGTAGAGCAATGGACGGATCGTGCAGAGACCATCTTGTTCAAAGAGACTGTCAATCGAGAAGGATTTCAGTTGGAGGAAGAATTTTTAAAAATGGACTATATTATTGTACCTGTTTGCGTGTGTTGTTTTTTTTTTAAACAAACAAATATATTTACTGTGTGCCTTTCTTAAAGGATAGTGAAAATGAAACCATCTTGAAGTTGATGGTTTGTTTGTTTTTCTTGGGGGGAGGCGTAATGTGAGAGTACCTTTAAGTGATGGGTGTTTCCTACTCCAGTGATGTCAGAGAGTGGGTAGAGCTGGGCTGTCTGTCAGCTTTTTACTTTCATTTTAGGTTGTTTGCTGCAGGGTGTGTTTTAGTTTTGTTTTCAGTGTTGGACCTGAAGCCAAGCAGAGCAGGTGTACTGTTGATCTCTCTGCCATGAAAAGACATTTGGTCATTTGGTGATTTCAGAATCATAAATATTCTCAGTAGTGAATGTAAACCTAATGTGCTTCTGTTAAAAGATGTTACTTTTGTCTTCTGGATGTTGTTTGGGAAGTTATTAAGCATTAATTAGTGTTGTATTCTTTGGGGGTTGTATTTGAATTGATGGTTGCTGAGATGTTCACTGTATGTTTTAAAAAGGTGAACTGGTTTACCTGGTTACTTGGTGGGGCTGGTTTAGCACACTGGGCTAAATCGCTGGCTTTTAAAGCAGACCAAGGCAGACTAGCAGCACGGTTCGATTCCCGTACCAGCCTCCCCGAACAGGCACTGGAATGTGGCGACTCGGGGCTTTTCACAGTAACTTCATTTGAAGCCTACTTTTGACAATAAGTGATTTTCATTTCATTTCTCATTTTCATTTCACTTGAGTTCATAGAATAAACATTGTTTTAATTTAAAAGTACTGTAAAGCTCTGTTTGCATCATACCTGTCAAGTGGACTGTGTGCTCCCCATAACCACAATCTATTAAAAGTCGTGGGTCAGGTGAACTCCATGATACACTTTGGGGTTCTCTAAGCCCTGGCCCATAACAAAAGATTTAAAAAAAAGAATCTGCAAGTTTTGAGCAGCAAGGTCAAACTTTGAGAAGGTCAATCAGAGTCAGAAGAAAACCTGATCAACTCATTTTGTAGATTTGGGCTATTTGTACATACTTTGCTTGCTGTTCTTGCATATTAATACTGTTAGACTCAGAGGCTCATGATATCACATGTAAATATGCTGATGATAATGTATTAATTTATTCCTTCAGAGGAAAGGTGGTGCAGTGATACCATGGTTGTGTTGTAATTTGCCGACTGACCACTAAGCGCCTCACGTGTATATAAGTAAATGTTAGAGTCAGGTGACCTCAAACTGACTAGCCAGCAGGGAAGAGAGAGGTTGCTTGTGCATGATCATACTGTTATTCATCTGTTGTTTTGTATATGGTTGACCCACAGTTCATGCCAACAAATCGTTTACCTACAAGTTCTTGCAATATAAATCAGGCCATCCGAGAAGAACATTACAATAGGGGCGTCACTTTTAAAGGGAGCTCCTATCTCAAAGGTGAAAGCAAAGTCCCGCCACAATCCCACCATTGGCATCGAGACTTCAGTAGCTTCCGCGACCCCCCCCCCCCCCCACCGCGCCCTCCCTCCCAACCAACCATCACCCTTGGCATTCCCACATAGTGAGAACCCCCCTCCCCAACTGGGGTTCCCTGGAGGCTCCATCCACCTGGCAGTACCATGTCCCTGAATACTGGGGGGCAACAATGGTCTCCAATTCTCCGATGTGGCATTGACTGCTGGAGAGCAGTAGTTATTCCCGCTGACATCTCTGGAAGATACGGCATTATGCTATTTGGGATATTTAAATGCACACAAATTAATGGTAATCATGTTCACGCCCTTGCTGGGTGTAAACCTGATTACACCGCTGTCAGGGGGTGGGGATGATCTCATTCTGAGATCTCCCCAGTTTAAATGCCGGTGTGGCCCTCCCACGAGAGTTAGCAGCCATAACGGGATTTGCGGCTGAGCAGGGCTGGAAAACCGCCCCACTCTTCATTCCTCTGAGAATTACACTGAACAGCCAGGATAGGCCCAAGGAGAAATTCAATCCAATGCATTGCATTTACCCTCTCAATCAGAAACAGGCAACACTTCTCATGATACCGTGAATTCATATTATGAACCAGAGTTAACGTTCCTTTTAAACATGGAAACCTTTTTGGTCCAGCAGTGCAATTGACAGCAACTCGTATGTACAGAAGTCTGAACATTTGGAGCTCACTTATTTCACAGGCACCACTTCTGCCTGAAGGATTCACACAGAGTTTCCATTCTTCTTACTAAGCAACAAAGATGATTGCTTTTTGAGAAACTACTCCACTCAGAGAAACTGAGTAAAATTGGAATACTGTACATTTTGCCGACCTGTTCACTTGTAAATCAGGAAAAGGCTTGAAGCTTGATTAGGTAAATTGTGTGGCCCGATTTTCATTACTCCACCAGTGGCTATTGAACCTTCAGTTGTCCAAACTCAAATGCATGATTTCACTACCTGAACAACCTCATTGCACTTTCCTCCTTTAAGAATTTCTTAAAACCTTCCTCTTTGGCTGAATTTCTGATCACCATAAGATATGAGGATATCTTAGTGTCAACAATTGTTTGATAATCATAGAATCGTAGAATTTACAGTGCAGAAGGAGAGCATTTGGCCCATCGAGTCTGCACCGGGCCTTGGAACGAGCACCCTACTTAAGCCCTTACCTCCACCCTATCCTCGTAACCCAATAACACACCTAACCTTTTGGACACTAAGGAGCAATTTACCATGGCCAATCCACCTAACCTGCGCATCTTTGGACTGTGGGAAGAAAGCGGCACACCCGGAGGAAACCCACGCACACACGGGGAGAACATGCAAAGTCCATACAGTCACCCGAGGCCGGAATTGAACCCAGGACCCTGGAACTGTGAGGCAGCAGTGCTAACCACTGTGCCACCGTCCCACCCCACCGTGCTCCTGTAAACGGTGTCCTTTCATCTCCTGTAAAGGTAGAGGATATCCATGAAGGCCTAACGTTCTCAACCTTGCCCCACACTGGGATGTGGTGGACCTCAGGTTAAGTCGCCACCAGTCCGCTCTCTCTCAGAAGGAGAGCACAATCTATGGTCCTTTGGGGCTATGCCAACTTTCACTTTATTTCAAACGGTGCTCTACAATGCGAAATACACTAGAAATATGCATATTGTTGTTATAAATTAAATTCTTGCTGACAATCTCTAGACTGTTGTAGTTAGTGTCCAATGCATTACCCTCAAAAGAGACGGCTGTGTGGTGTCTAACTGAGTCATTTGCTGAAGATGCCTGTTTCAATTGGTTCTTCCATTAACTTTAATCTCCTTCTGGGAGCGTTGTGTCTTTAAAAATAAGTCTTGACACATTGCAGATTTGTGTTAACTTTTTGGAAGCTTATTGTCTCATTCATTTTATTGCCATGAGATAAGTGAACTGATAAAATATTTCCAAATAAAACAGAACAAAACAAAATTGGTGATGTCAATAATAATTTTGATTTGATGTGACACTTACGACCCTGGGAGAGACCTTCTTTGAACTTCCACGGCCTGATTGAAAGGATCCCACAGCAAGATTTGATTCTGTAACAGACTAACTAAAAAGGAACATTGGCTAAACACTATTTTTGTCGGCACCGTATACTCTAAAGTTCAGAAGAGAGCCTCCATTTAACTTTTAATCTGACCAAACATCCACAGGAATTGCCGAGGAAGTTTAAATTTCCAATGGACTGATTCCCTGTTCCCTGGGACCTTCCCTGGATATCGAAGTCAGAGACTTGAGTAAATGCACGGGACTTACCTTGACTGTTCCTCAGGAAATGTTAAAACTTCACCAAACAGGCGGATAACTCCACAACTGACTTCCCAAATCATGTCCCCGACAATCCTACTATTCCCCAAGCATCCAACTACCCTGAGCACCAACCGACTACACACTGAACCACGTGACTATCCCCTCCCTCCAACCAACCGACTGCCTCCACCACCACCACCCATCTGCCTTCCTGACCTGACTACCGCCTCACCCACCGACCCGCCTCACCAAGTTACCCATTCACTCACTCACTCATTTGCCAGCGCTGAAAAGCTTTGGGACCTTTAAACACTTATCTGACTACGACAGCAGATGTTGAGAAAAGGGGGTTGGTTCTCTGCGCTAATCCTCTTTGTTGGTCCTCTGCGCTAATCCTCTTTGTTGGTGTCTTCTGTGGATTCCTATACTGAGGGATTTCTTCTGGATTCTGGATCTGAAGTTTAGCCTTTTCAAACGTATCATGTCTGCAGTTGTCTGTCTGACGAGCAGATGTTGGGAGCAGCAGTTCAGACACCGATCGGAATAGTTGAGACCATATTTGTAATGTTTTCAAGGTAGCTATTCACTGCATATAATTCAATCACAAGATACATCTGAATTATGCCTGCAATTGAGTTTAGGGCTGTAATTTCATCAGAGGATTTCAATGGTCACAAAAGTGGCCAGCTTCAGTGAACCTCATCCCATCAGTTGAATTGTGCGTTTGTCAAAGCCAGCCATCTGTCTCAATGAATTTTTCATCCAACATTCTGCCCATATCGGAAAAGTCATTTTAAGATGATCAGATTCACAGAAGCCTTTGCGTGGCTAGACCAGTCTGTTTTCATTCCTGTCATTGATTTAAGTTTCAAAATTAAGGTTGGTCATATTTCACGATGAAGATAGATGCAAGTGATCTTACGTCGGGACTTCTTCCTAAGCATTAGCTTGGCTCAGTGCAGAACTCTCACTTTTCAGATTCAATAGGATTCAAGTCACATTCCGATAAATGAGCGGAACATCCAAGCTGATCCCATTTTTCAAAATGCTATGGTAAACCACCTGCTTATTCTAATATCCATATACAAAAAGATTCCAAAACACTAATTGGAAAAGAGCACGGGTATTCTCCCAGTCCCCTCTCCAACACCTAACCCTCAGGTCATCAGCACCAAAACAAATTACCTGTCATTTACTGTGTTGCTGTATGCAAATTGGCAGCTGTAATTGCCTGTCTTCTATCAGTGACCACACTTTAAAAAACATAATTGGCAGAATTCTCCGTTTCAGAGACTCAATGCGCAACCTTTCCAACAGTGAACAAAGTCCCGAGCGAGTAGTTTAGCCACGTGTTTCCTGGCACTCGCAATGCCAAGAACACATGGCTATTCAACACAACTCGCTTTGAATAAGGGGGCTAAACGGGAACGCGCGTCCAAGGCTGCATATAGCCCTGTTTTTTTATAGCTCCACTCGCCAGAACTCCCCGTTGTAGCGGGATGCGGACGTCATTTGTAAATGGCGTCCCGATCTCCGAGGCCACCAGATTAATCCTCGACCTGCTCCCTGTCATGATATTCAGGTAAACATCATAGCACATACATACATACATACTGATGGACAGATCAACGGACCAATCAACACAAACAACACGACAGCCAATCACAGGCAAGAGCATACACAGTACAAAACAGGGAACACGACACTTCCTGGACACTCAAGCAGGAGACGGCTCAGGGCACATTGCTCATTGCAGGCCACTCAGACATCCACCATGTGCTGAGTGGCACTACAAGATAGAATTAGGAATAGGTCCACAGAATTAAGGGTCATGATCGAACCTCAGTAAACAGTCTACCAATGTAAATAGATGTTTGGAATAAAACTGCATTGTACCATTCACAACCGTATTGGTTCATCTGTGTGGCAGAGCACCCAACACTTCATAGTACCAGGAGTGAATTTGATACCTACCGAAAGATCCTCCGGAATCTGCCATCCTGCGCCATGGACACCGTCAACACACCGCAGCCGCTGCAAGTCGCTGGAAACCTCAGCATTAATTGGAAGCTGTTCAAACAGCGCTTCCAGCTCTTTCTGGAAGCCAACGAAAAGGAAAGCGCCTCGGACACCAGAAAGATCGCCATCCTCCTCACCACGGCAGGTCAACACGCCATCCATGTCTACAACTGCCTGGTTTTCGCGGAAGGCGAGGACAAGACCAAATACAAGACGGTCCTTCTCAAGCTCGACCAACACTTCAACGTCGAGGTCAACGAGAGCTTCGAGAGGTATCTCTTCCAGCAGCGCCTGCAAGGTAAGGATCAGCCCTTTCAGTCATTCCTTACGCATCTTCGCATCCTCGCGCAGTCCTGCGGTTACGACACCACCTCCGATTCCATGATTCGGGACCAGATCGTTTTTGGGGTCGCCTCAGGCACACTACGCCAGCAGCTCATAAAAATAAAAGGCCTCACCTTAGCCTCCGCAATCGAAGCCTTTGTCCTGCACGAAAACGCGACTAGCCGTTATATCCAATTTCAGACGGCCGAATCGGCGCGGCAGGGGTCCTACGTGGCCAGATCGGCGAGGCAGGCGCCCTACGAGGCTGAGCGGGTCCAGGCGATCGAGTTCTTCCCGGCCCGCGGCCCGGAAGAGGGCGGACATCTTGCGCGCATTTCGAGGCCTCCCCCGCTTATGCGCGCCAAAACCTACGGCAACACTGAGGGACGTGATGCGCAGGCGTGCTCAACGCAAGACCGAACCACGCATGCGCAGTGGCGCAACGAACGCCATGACATCACGATGTGCGGCAACTGTAGAGCCGCACATTTAAAGCGGCAATGTCCCGCAAGAACCCGACAATGCCTCTGCTGTGGCAAGGTGGCACGACGCTGCTTGCTGTCGAGCAGCTCAACCTGTCAATGTTCCCCAACTCCGACAACCTCGCAGGGACGTGTGGACCATTCAGTCTCCGTATTACGAATCATGCCCAGACGATATCCAGACCAGTGACACAGACGACCGGGACGCCTTCCGTGTTGCGGTCATTGATGGGAACCGAATGTCTCCACCCAGGACCCACCAGCCGGTGCAAGTTAACACGATCAATCCGGGTGATGAATGGTGTGCCACCCTAATGATCAACTGATCACTGATAACGTTCCGCCTGGACACTGGCGCCTCCGCCAACCTCATAGCATGGTCAGCCTTCTACGCCATGAAGGTCAGACCACCAATTTGGCCGTCCCGTTACAGGATGGTCGACTACAACGGGAACATTATCTCGGCTATGGGATCCTGCCAGCTCCAGTTGACACACAACACACACACGGCCACACTCTCATTCGAGATAGTCGGCTCATTGAAGGACTCCCTGCTAGGCGCACAGGCATGCAAGGTTCTCCACCTCGTGCAAAGAGAACACTCTCTTTCTCCAGACGGCACATCTGACTTCCCGGATGCAGAGTTCAGCGCACAGCTCCAATCGCTCCTCGCCCACAACCAGAAGGCATTCGAGGGCATGGGAACACTGCCCTACACCTACAGAATTCGGCTCAAACCAGACGCCACCCCGGTCATTCACGCACCTCGCAGGGTCCCAGCGCCACTCAAAGGCCACCTCAAGCAGCAACTGCAGGATCTCCAGGACCAAGGGGTCCTATCCTGGGTCACGGAGCCCATGCCATGGGTCAGCTCCATGGTGTGTGTTAAGAAGCCCTCCGGCGAGCAGCGGATCTGCATTGATCCAAAAGACCTTAACAACAACAAAATGAGGGAACACTACCCCATACCCAAACGGGAAGAGATCACGAGCGAAATGGACCGGGCTAAAATCTTATCGAAACTGGATGCCTCGAAGGGTTTTTGGCAGATCCAACTGGATCCTTCCAGCCGAAAGCTGTGCATCTTCAACACCCCTTTCGGGAGGTTCGTCTACAACCGAATGCCGTTTGGCATCATCTCAGCATCCGAGGTCTTTCATAGGATCATGGAGCAGATGATGGAAGGCATCAAAGAGGTGCGCGTCTACGTGGACGATGTCATCATCTGGTCCACCACACCACAGGAGCACATCTATCGTCTCCAGCGCGTCTGTGCGCGCATATGAGAAAACGGCCTGCGCCTCAACTGATCCAAGTGTTCTTTCGGCCAAACCGAGCTGAAGTTCCTGGGGGACCACATTTCCCGGTCAGGGATCCGTCCGGATGCAGACAAGATGAGCGCCATTACAGCCATGCCGCAGCCGGCAGACAAGAAAGCAGTGCTACGTTTCCTAGGCATGGTCAACTTCCTGGGAAAGTTCATTCCCAACCTTGCCTCCCACACGACAGCTCTGCGCCACCTCATCAAGAAGTCCACGGAGTTCCAGTGGCTACACACACACCAGCAGAAATGGGAGGAGCTCAAACTTAAGCTCACCACAGCACTGGTGTTGGCGTTTTTCGACACATCTCATGCCACTAAAATCTCGACTGATGCCAGCCAGTCCGGCATTCATACAACAGGATGAAACTGCGTCATGGGTCCCGGTCGCCTATGCCTCGCAGGCCATGACCCCCACAGAACAGCGCTATGCGCAGATCGAAAAGGAGTGCCTGGGCTTGCGAACTGAGTTAGACAAATTTCATGACTATGTGTATGGTCTCCCCCGGTTTACCGTTGAGACTTACCACCGCCCCCTGGTCAGCATCATTAATAAGGATCTAAACGAGATGACCCCTCGCCTCCAGCGCATCCTACTTAAACTTAGGAGGTATGACTTCCAACTGGTCTACACCCCGGGTAAGGACCTTATCATTGCGGATGCCCTATCTAGAGCAGTGAGCACGCCGCCAGATTTGGAGGAGTTCGTCTGTCAGGTCGAAGCGCAGGTGGCTTTCACATCGGCAAATCTGCCAGCTGACGACTCCAGTCTGGCCCGTATTCGCCGAGAGACTGCGGCTGACCCCCTTCCACAACGTGTGATGCGCCACATGACGGGAGGCTGGCTCAAAGGATAGTGCCCGCAGTTCTACAATGTCCGAGACGACTTGGCCGTCATTGATGGTGTCCTTCTAAAGCTGGACCGGATTGTGATTCCGCACAGCATGCACAAGCTGGTCCTCGACCAACTACACGAAGGCCATCTGGGGGTCGAGAAGTGCAGACGGAGGGCCCGAGAGGCAGTATACTGGCCAGGCATCAGTGATGACATTGCCAATATGGTGCTCAACTGCCCCACCTGCCAAAGGTTTCAACCGGCGCAACCTCCTGAAACGCTTCTGCCCCATGAGCTGGTGATGTATCCCTGGGCGAAGGTGGGTGTGGACCTCTTTCACGCGCTCGGCAGGGACTATGTCATCATCGTGGACTACTTCGCCAACTATCCAGAGGTCATACGCCTGCACGATTTGACATCGTCTGCTGTCATAAGGGCCTGCAAAGGCACTTCGCTCGCCACGGCATTCCGATTACTGTCATGTCGGACAATGGGCCCTGTTTCGCCAGCCAGGAATGGTCATCTTTTGCTGCCTCGTATGGCTTCACACACGTGACGTCCAGCCCTCTGCATCCCCAGTCCAATGGAAAGGCGGAGAAGGGCGTTCACATTGTCAAGCGGCTCCTCTGCAAGGCTGCTGCTGCCGGATCAGATTTCTGCCTAGCCCTGCTAGCCTATCGCTCGTCCCCACTAGCCACTGGCCTCTCACCAGCCCTGCTGTTGATGGGTCGCGTCCTCAGGACCACTGTGCCGTCCATTCTGGTCCCCACAACCAACCATGCTCCAGTACTGCACAGGATGCGACATCAGCGCGTTCACCAGAAGGTGGCACATGACACACGGGCAACTGATCTTCCTGCCCTGGCGCCTGGGGACGACGTCCGCATCCACCTACCAGAAGGTGGCTGGTCAGCACCTGCCGAAGTTCTCCGACGCATGGCTCCCCGCTCGTTCCTGGTTCGCATGCTTGATGACTCCATTCGCAGGTGCAATCGCCGGGCTCTTCGCCTGCTTCCACGCTCGCTACGTGATCATACACCGGTGCCATGCCCTCTTGTTGTTCCTGATGTCGGCTTCCTGCCACCATACCCATTCTGTCGTCGCCCGTGGCCAGGCCCATTCCTCAGCCGGTGAATCCTGACGCACCCTTGAGGCGGTCAACCCGAATTCATCGCCCACCTACTAGGCTGGACTTATGAGACTGCTTGTACATTGAATTCATACTACCACTGTGTTAATATGTTTCTGTTCTTATCGTTACAGGAATTTGTTTTATCGTTCAACCGTTCTTTGTTTATGGTTGTTATGGGTGCTGACATGTAATGCAGGTTGAGGGTTCGGTTGCACCTCGTTGTTATGTCGCACCCGACATCACCCCTTGTATATAGTTTAGCCCCATGTACATGCTGTAAATATTGCACACACACATTTAGCTACACTCAGTACACATCTCTCTTTATGACCACGTAGAGACATGTTCTTGTAAAAAAGGGGAGATGCCATGATATTCGGGTAAACATCATAGCACTTACATACATACATACTGATGGACAGATCAACGGACCAATCAACACCCACAACACGACAGCCAATCACAGGCAAGAGCATACACAGTACAAAACAGGGAACACAACACTTCCTGGACACTCGAGCAGGAGACGGCTCAGGGCACAGAGCTCATTGCAGGCCACTCAGACATCCACCATGTGCTGAGTGACACGACAAGATAGAATTAGGAGTAGGTCCACAGAATTAAGGGTCATGATCGAACCTCAGTAAACAGTCTACCAATGTAAATAGATGTTTGGAATAAAATTGCGTTGTACCATTCACAACCGTGTTGGTTCATCTGCGTGGCAGATCACCCAACACTTCACTCCCCAGTCCGAACGTAATATGGGACTGTCCCCAACCCCCCCAATGCACCTCCCACCATCCAGCTGGGCAACCCCAACCCATTCGCATATTGGCATTGCACCTGCCAGCTAGCAGTGCCAAAGTGCGATTGGGCTGGCACTCAGGTGGCACTGTCAGGGTGCCAGGCTAGCAGTAGCACTGTCAGCACACCACACTGCCCAAAGGGCATGCAGCTGGGGACCTCCATTGTGGGGACAAGTACTAAACGGCGCTCACCCGCTGTCCCGTGGTGAAGGGGTTGAATCCCAAAGCCTCAGGTAGCTCGGGAATCTGCACATGAGAGTGAGGTTTACTGTCTCGCTCTAATGTGCAGATTTGTCAAAAAGTGATCCCGCCCATGGTGGGCGTGATTCTCCTTGCAATATCTTACGATATTTCGTTGAATCCCGCGAGGTGTTGCAAGCTGGGTAGATCCCGGGATCGGGGTCTCATGGCTTTCAATGGCCATGCTGCACCGCAGCAAGCTGCGTTTCTGCTGCAGCCTTGCCGGGGCATCGCTGAACTCGAGACCTTGCTAGACGCCGTGGAGGAGAGGCGAGCTACCCTGTACCCAGGGATGAGAAGGAGGTTGCCAACTGCCATCCTACACCAGGCCCGGGCACAATAGGCAGAGGCTATGAGTGCCATGAGCCACATCGCCAGGACTGGACAACAGTGGCAGAAGAAACTACACAATCTCCTCAAGGCTGCCAGTGTGAGTAGGTAGCACTATGGCCCTGGCACCAACACCCATCACTCACACCTGTAACCCCCCTCCCCACCCACTGGAGGGCAACCGAACCCTCAACCTGCATTACATGTCAGCACCCATACCAGCTGCCATGTCCAGGTGACCTGGAAGGCCACCATATACCCACCCCCTATGCAGAATGCGTCTGCCTGTCTAACATTGTGCATTTTCTGTCCCCACCCCCCACCCCATCCCCCCACACCCAGGAGAATGCAGCCCACAACTACCAGGAAAAGGAAAAGACAGGAGGGGGACCGCTGGACCTGCAGTGGAGCAGGGTCACTGGACCTGATTGGTGGACCCGGAGAGAGGGCAGTCGCCAGGGCGAAGGTCAGCATCGGCTGAGCAAGTGAGACCCTGCTGAGTTGCGGTTCCTCATGGCACATGTGTCACCACCCCTACCACCCCCGCACCCTCCCTCCACCACCCTCACACCCCCTTCACAACCACCACCCCCACACCATCACCATACCCCATTCCACCACCACCCGCCACCCCAACCTGCGATCCAATCATGTCTTGTGTCTTGCAGGATCTCCTGGTAATGTGGACTCCAACCACAACCCCAAGCCCAAGTGGATAGCAGCGTGGAAGAAAACACAGGCAGGGGCCCTAAACCTGCAGCCGTAACATCAGTCCGGGGACGAGTGCGTGGTTGAAAGTCAAGTGAAGTCTGGATTCTCACTGATTTCCTCCACTGCCTGAGAGGAGAGTGGCAGTGTAGGGCAGGCTCACACCTGCGGAACACCACTAGCGGGCTAACAAACACCTGAGGAGTGCATTTGAAGATGAGTGATGAAGGGACAAGAACAAAAGCTTGAGCTAAGTCGAAGATTTGGACACCACCAAATCGGAGAACATCATCGGTACTCTCAGGAAACAGCGTCAATAAATCGATCCCTGGCTCAACAGACGTTCTATTTCACTATCACCTTTACAAGAAATTTCCCTCCATTTCTGTTTCATTTTGACTATTTGCCAAATGTTAAAGGTCATTTTTTTTTGTTGCAAAATTATGACAGAAAATACGAGAAAAACTCAGCATGTCTGGCAGCATCTGTGGTGAGAGAAACAGTTAACATTTCAAGTCCGCATGACTCTTCAACCCTCAGAGGAGAAATTCCTCCTCATCTCCGTCTTAAATAGGAGACTCCTTTTTTTGGAACCCTGGGTCAGAGGTGTGCTGCCGTCGGGAACAGAGAATCCCAATGGCCAGAGAATTGCTCTCAGGGCAAACTCCTCTACTGGCCAGAGATGAGGGGAAGGATTCTCCGATCCTGGTGCTAAGTGTTGACGCCGTTGTAAACGCCGGAGCGTTTTACGACGGCGTCATCTGGCCCCTAGGAGCAGCGATCCTGCATCCTACATGGGGCCAGCATGGCACTGGAGTGCTTCACGCAGCTCCAGCTGCCAATATACAGGTTCCAGCACAGCCGGCGTGTGTTCGTGCATGTGCGTGGGGTGCCTTCTCTGTGCCGGCCTCCGGGCAACATGGCGGAACCCTACAGGGGCCCTGAGGAACATAGACCCCCTGGCCACCGTGGAGGCCCCCCCAGAGTTGGATCCCCCCTCCTCCACACCAGGACGGCCCCTGCAGCATGAACGACGAGGGCCCACCAGGTAGGACGACACGCGAACGGCGCCGGCGGGACGCGGGCAAACTCTGCGGGCATTCGGCCCATCGAGTGCGGAGAATCGCTGGGGGTGGGGGGGGGGGGGGGACGTTGAGCAGTCCCCGACCGGCGCTCCGGCGACCGCACCTGCGCCATTTCGCCGGAGAATCGGCGGATCGGCGAAGGAGCGGCGTCACGTGATTCACCCCCCCCCCCGAGATTGTACGACCCGGCGCGGGGTCGGAGAATCCCGCCCAAAGTGTTTGATTTGCCAAAAGCTTACAGGCTTTATGTCTGTCCCTTCCACTTGACCTGGCACTGCAGCTTTAAAGAGTTGTTCCATCTAGAATTTCTGCCAGTTCTTCCACAAGATTTGCACCTGAAATATTAATTTGTTCTCCACAGGTGTCTTGACTTGCTGAGCATTTCTAGAATTTTGCTAGAGAACAAAAGAGCCAATCACCCTGGTTTACAGCTCTTATAATGTGCTTCTTTGAAAGACACAACACAGACTTTACAGGTTCCAACTGTAAGACTTCCAATACTGTTATACTGGCAGGACAAGGACCGATTGCACTTTTAAAAAAAAAATGATACCAGGCCCATTTAAACTCTGAAAACGCTGCAAACCCTGACCCAAAATCTTACCCGAAATCTGATGCAGTTGGTGCATGTCACGAAAATCCAAGTAATAGCATGAGGCAGATTAAATCTTTAACTCGCCGGATGGACGCCCATTAGTGAAGTGGTTAAAATACCCACTTTCTTGAGTGCCTCGCTGACAATAGGCACCTGAGCAGTGCAGTGAATTGTATCCATTTTAATATATAAAATCAGTCAGATGAGTGATGTCGCAGGATCTCACCCTAAGGGAAAATTCATATTTGAAAGGAAATGTGGAATAAAATAATGGAAGCGGCAAAGATTGAAGAACAAATTGAATCAAGCCCCAGGCTTTAAACAGAGAAATCTGCTTTAGGATACTTAAGCAATGGAAATACAGCCTATTAAATGTCATATCCTCTCTAGTTGCTGGTTTTATTCTCCATATAACTCATTACATCATTCATAGTCTTTTCCAAACAAACAAATATTGGAATACATGCATATATATATATGCTCCTCCCACAAGTCCTGAAAGACGTGCTGTTAGGTCGAATCATAGCATTTACAGTGCAGAAGGAGGCCATTCGGCCCATCGAGTCTGCACCGGCTCTTGGAAAGAGCACCCCACCCAAGGTCAACACCTCCACCCTATCCCCATAACGCAGTAACCCCACCCAACACTAAGGACACTTTTGGACACTAAGGGCAATTTATCATGGCCAATCCACCTAACCTGCACATCTTTGGACTGTGGGAGGAAACCGGAGCACCCGGAGGAAACCCACGCACACACGGGGAGGATGTGTAGACTCCACACAGACAGTGACCCAAACCGGAATCGAACCTGGGACCCTGGAGCTGTGAAGCAATTGTGCTAACTACAACGCTACCGTGCTGCCCAATATTTGGGTGAATTGGATATTCTGAATTCTCCCTCTGTGTACCCGAACAGGCGCTGGAATGTGGTGACTAGGGGTTTTTCACAGTAACTTCATTGCAATGTTAATGTAAGCCTACTTGTGACAATAAAGATTATTGTTATTATATAATATTCTGTTTAAAATTAGTGTAAAGATCACGCTTGGCTATATGAAGCTAGAATAGTGATATACAAACCAGTGGGTTGTCAAATGCATTTTGTAAGGACCCTTCCTGTAGATTCCCTTACTTCCCATTTGTTTTACTTTGTCGTTATTATTATTCGATCCATGGCTACTTAATGGACATAAGTCTAGCATAGGAAATGAGGAACTATAAAGTTGGAAAATAATACACTGCTATGCAGAAGGGTGCAACTTAACATCAAACAAAGAAGTCTGTTCTGAGTAGGATTAGCTTGGGTGGTTGCCAGCACTTGTAGCATTGTGCGTGGGATCCAGATCACAACGTCTCATGAGATCTCGCAAAGCATAAGGACCATCAGGATTCCCAGATGGGGCCTCTCGCGTGATCTACCGGCCGTGTTCCATCCTGATTCCAGCGGGATGCGGCCAGTAAATCGCGCCCTAGAGCTTTAAAAGAAGAACTCTTAAACTTCCTGGCACCTGGGAGATCAGAGGTATTTGGTTCAATTGGTTGCCTGGAGGTCAGAGGATTGGCCAAGACCGTATTCTGCCAGGCAACAGCCAGTGAATGGCTTCAGTTAGGTGGGTGGTTTTCAGAGGACCCAGGAGGGAATCAGATCTTTCCTGGACAGCGAGTGAAGAAGCTGTGAGGCTCTCTCTGAAGGGCTAGACAAAAAAAATCATACTGGAAAATGTCCATCTGAAACATAGACGTTCATCCTTTTACTCTTCGTAATCTGTTTCTCTCCACTCCTCATTCCCCTTTGTCTCTGTCTGTCTTGTGTGTATAGAGGGGGTGGCGAGTTAAAGAGGGAGGGTAGGCATTTGATTATGGTTAACCAATTTTATTTGCTGACTATTTAACTAAAGTTATTGTTATTATTAAACAGGAATTGTGTTTACATTTACAAACCTGGTGACTGTAATTATTGGGCAGCCAAAGACCTTGGGTATTTTCCAGGAATTATTGATTAATTTCAATTGTATTGCGACTCCAGGTCAAGTGGGGCTGGAATTAATGGTGCACTAGCCCAGGGTACCGTGACAATTTTCTAAGTATTCTAACCCTGAACGGTCACTCTGAGCAATTTCACACCGCTTTCCCCCTCAGGGCTCCTGTAAAGTTTTCCTCAACTTTGCAACAACCCATTTAATTTTATCCCAACCTCCGTTTAATCTCCATCTCTTTTGGGTTACATGTTATTTTTGCTCCTTCTGGAATTTTTCTTTTAAATTCAAAACCTGGCTGATCATGGTCAATGCTGACCTCACCATTTTTGTGCCAGTTTTTCCAGCTTGCAGAATGTGCTGATACATGTAAATATTGTGGAGGGGCCATCCAATTCAAGGAGCTAAGGCGAGACAGGCCAGTTTTAGGTTGAAGTTGTTGAAGGTGTTAGGTTTAGGTGTTGAAGTCCCCCCCCTTTACCAGGTTTCCTACCTCCAGGTCCGGGATACGTCCCAGCATCCGCTTCATAAATCTCGCATCATCCCAGTTCGGGGCATATACATTGACCAGCACGACCTCCATTCCCTGCAGTCTGCCACTCACCATCACATATCTGCCACCGCTGTCCGCTACAATGTTCCTAGCCTCGAACGATGCCCATTTCCCCACCAATATGGCCACCCCTCTATTCTTTGCGTCCAGTCCTGAGTGGAACATCTGTCCCACCCAGCCTTTCCTTAACCTAACCTGGTCCGCCACCTTCAGATGCCTCTCTTGAAGCATGGCCACGTCTGCCTTCAGCCATTTTAAGTGCACGAACACTCGGGCCCTCTTAATCGGCCCATTTAGGCCTCTCACGTTCCACGTGATCAGCCGGACTGGGGGGCTGCCTGCCCCCCTCCCCTGTCGTCTAGCCATCACCCTCTCTGAGCCAGTCCCACGTCCCGGTCTCGCGCACCCACCCGTCCCCCAGGCGGCGCATTCCCGCCTCGACTACCTTTTCTCTTACCAGCTACCTTTCGATCTCAGCAGCAGCAACCCAGTTGTCCCCCCCCCCCCCCATCTAGCATGGTTACTCCCCCCATATTGCTTCCGAAAGTCAGCTGACTTCAACTGACCACGGCTTCTCCCGCTCTCTCCTTGACCGCCCTCCTCCCCCGTGTGTGGAACTCCCATCCTCCTTGCGCCTATCTTCCCGCCATCATCTCTCTGGCGTGGGGGGAAAAAAAAAACGCGCTTTCCAGAACCATCCCGCCCCCTATGGCGCAGCTCCGCCTACAGCCCCGTTCCCATTCCCCATCCGCCGCCTGTGTCGCTTTTTTTTCCCCCCCACTGGTGCCCGCATTTCTCAGTGTCCCCCCCGTCAAAGACCGACCCGATACAGTGAACCTCCCTTTCCCCAATTTACACCTCTGTACATCAACATTGTCATTTCCCCTCCAACATCAGTCCCTCAGTTCTGGTCCAGTTTCTCTTTTTGGATGAAGATCCATGCTTCTTCCGACGTTTCTAAATGCTAATGTCTATCCTGGTACATGACCCATAATCGCGCCAGCTGCAACATCCCGAACTTTACTTTCTTCTTATGCAGCACCTCCTTGGCTCGATTGAAACTCGCCCTTCTTCTCGCCACCTCCCCGCTCCAGTCCTGATACATTCTCCCATCTGCTACTTCGTACCTTCTTGGCCCAGCTCAAAACAGCCTCTCTGTCGTTGAAGCGGTGAAATCTCACGACCATCGCCCTAGATGGTTCTCCAGCCTTTGGGCTCCTCGCAGGGACCCGGTGAGCCCCTTCCACTTCCAAGGGGCCCGAGGGGGCCTCAGCTCCCATTAGCGAACGTAGCATCGTGCTCGCATGAGCCCCGCCGTCAGCTCCTTCCACTCCCCCGGGGAGACCCAGGATCCGGAGGTTATTTCTCCTTGGTCTATTTTCCAGGACTTCAATTCTTTCGATGCACTTCTTATGAAGCGCCTCGTGCGTTTGCATTTTGACCGCTAGGCGCAGGATCTCATCCTCGTTATCGGTTACCTTCTGCTCCACCACACGGAGCTCTATCTCCTGGGCCTTTTGTGTCTCTTTAAGCCCCTCGATTGCCTGTAACATCGGGGCCAGCACCTCCTTTTTTAACACCTCCACACACCGTCTTAGAAATTCATCCTGGTCCGGTCCCCATGTCGCCTGGGCTCCCTCCGACGCCATCTTGTTTCTTTCTTTCCTCTGCCGCTGCCCTCGAAGATCCTCCTTGATCTGGCCACCGCCGCCGATCTTTTTCTTTCACACTGGGGGGGGGGGACTCCCTGTTGCTTCACCCCACACAGGGTTTCGTCGTGAAAATTTCCCGTTGAGGCTCTCAAAAAGAGCCCGAAAGTCCGCCAGAGCTGGAGCCGCCGAAACATACGGCTTAGCTGAGCATCGCCGCAACCGGAAGTCCAATCCAATTCCTAGGCCGCGATGCTCAATGTGGTCCTATTTTGAGCTTTGAAAGGACATATCAGAGCTTGGAAGTGGGGTGACAGGAACAGAGACAAAAGAAGAAAAGGTAGGACAGTGAGATTACAGCATGGTTTCAGAATTGAAACCTCTGAATTTTGAAAGATGAATGTACTTTGATTAGTCCCAGAATTATCTGCATCCCACCTTCTTGTTACAAAGGTAAACACAGCTTAATTAAGGCAGCACCAGCTACAACATGTGTACTGATGACTCATGGGAAGAACCCATTGTTTTCAGCCCAGGCGTAAATTCCATTCCTTTGTCCCCCTCCTCAGCCATCTGCTCAGGCTTAACCACAGAGTGCAAGCCTCTTGCTTGATCCAGAGCCAAGCTTTAAACCCACATTAATCATCAATGCAGCTCACTTCCACCTGTACAAATGTCACCTGCCTTCGCCCCCTACTTGATCACAGGCTGGGACATTCCGTCCTGTGACCAAATCCAGCAACGGAGGCACTGCAGAGAGCCCACTCCCTATTTGGCAAATCCAATGTCATTTTTGATTGGTATTCGGAAGGCAAAATATTACCCATCTCAATATAGCCTCAGGCGACATGTCTCAAACAGAATTTTCTGTGCGCTTTTAAGCTTGGCAAATCAACGCACATATTAAATTCCTGTTGGTGCTTTTTGTGTGCTCTCCCTAGCAACCACAGATATATTGTGAGGCGGCGGCGCACTGAAGGAAAACTGCAGGGCACCAAAGCAAACTGAATACACTATCATATTTACCAGGGAGACAGTGACATGCAGAAAGAACAAACTTTAGTCTCTCTCGTGACCTCAAGATGTCAAAAGCAAGCAGCAGCACATGAGGTAGTTTGAAGTGTAGTCATTGTTGTGATGTGCAGGAACTGCAGCAGCAAACTGATGCACATACAGTCCCGCAAACACCAATGTGATACATGGACAGATCATCTGTTTTACTGATGATGGTTAAGGGATAAAGATGGGCTAGTCTAAGGGGCAAAACTCTCCTTTTCTCCTTCAATAGTGGCTTGGCATACATTACATTGACCCAAGACATGGCCTTGCTTGAACGTCACATCTGGAAGATGGGAGCCTCTGACAGTGCAGCGCTCCCTCAGGACTGCGCAGAAGTCTCAGCCGAAGATTATGTGCTCACATCTCTGGAATGGTTTTGTAAACACAATACCACAATTTCTCTTTTATCAGAAGCCAGTCGGATAGTCTGAAGCAAACTATTTGATCTCACCTCACTGTTTTAATATTTAGAAGAAAAGAAAACAAAGTTCCTTTTCAATAATAAATGATATAGGGAAGCAAGTGCTCAGTATGGAAACTGCATCATCGCTGAAGGTGGGAGCAAGGCCAGCAGAATCAAAGCCGTGACATCAGCAGATCATTGGCCTACCTTCTGGCAGAGCTTTGAGTAACCAATAGAAATGCATTTGAGTCTGAAAACGACAACAAGCAGCTCAATCCAATGGACCCCTTGAGTCCTGATGCTATTGATGCACGCATTGCAGGCCCTGCGCTATATTGTCTCATAAATGTTGTAGCTATGAAACAAATAAATAAGTGAATTCCATTTGATGCGTATTCTAAAAACGATTTCAAGCCAGCTGCTCAATTGTTGACATCAATTTGATATCCCAGTGTGTCTGCAACAACCTGTAATATTTTTAATCTACGGTTTAGTTCTCCTCGATTCCGGAACGTGGGATGTTGTGCAGGTCAGAGACTATGAAGATGTGCCATCCCACTTGCTGCAAATTATACTAACATTTAATTCCTCGGTTTTGTCTAAATTTCTCTTTTACTCCAGTGCATTACTGAGGGAGTGCTGCATTGTTGGAGCTGCTTTCCCTCAAGAGAGTCTTTAAAAAGAGAGTAACCGTTCACTCCCTCACGAGGACACAGCACTATTTCAAATAAAAGCAGGGGAGCTCTCGTCTGCATTCTGGCTAATAATACATATCCCTCAACTAATATGGAAAAGCAGACTATCTGCCCATTATTCCATGGCTGTTTATCAACCCTTGCTGTGCATAAATTGGCTGCCATGATTTCGATATCACAACAGAGCACTTCACTCGTTGATGAAAATACTTTGTGATGCCCTGAAATCGTGAATGTAAATATAAAATGTAATTTTTTCTTTCAAGTCTCTGTGGTTATTGACAATAACACTTCCCGTGTGTCATGATCTGAAGGGATTCCAGAATTCACTGCAGGAGCATATTAAAGTTGGATATGCGGATAAATGGCAAAGCTGCCAAATCAGAGAAGGTTAATCTAGAATCACAGAATCCCCTACAGTGCAGAAGGAGGCCATTCTGCCCATCGAGTCGTACCGACTCTCCGAAAGAGCACTCTAACTTAGGCCCACTCCTCCGTCCTATCCTCCGTAACTCCATGTTTTGACACTATGGGATAATTTAGAATTGCCAATCCACCTAACCTGCACATCTTTATGACTGTGGGAGGAAGCCGGAGCACCCGAAGGAAACCCATGCTTTCTTACACAATTTCCCAATACTTTCCCCAGTTTCACAATCTAAAATGTCCTCTTGACTGACTCAACTGCATGGTAAATTAGTGCAGTGTTCTTATAATTATCTAGGTTCTTGAGCTTATTTGCTGTATCAGACACAAGGCACCAATCACTAATAAGCAACTGGGTAAAGACACTTTGGGTTCATTTATTAAGATTAGGCACATGCGAACAGTCTTACATTGTTGTGAAGCTTGGAGAACTAGGAGCTGTGGTCTGCTTTGCTGTTTACAATAAAAGTTAAATTAAAATTGGAACACACAATTGGGATGAATGTCGGCTCAATGATGAAAGGGTTAAAAGCCTGGATTAATATGTGACTGCTGCAGTCATGTTAAGAATCCTAGTTTGAAAGGCACCCAGGCTTTTTGGAGACAGAGGTGCAATTAAAGCATTGTAAAAGTAAGATCATGCGGCCTCAGGGGGAGTATTCCTCGCCGAGGCATGAAAAAAAAGTGACGTTAGATAGCGGGGTCCTACCCGGCACTACAAGCATCAGAATGACCCCACTAATCCCTTCCAGAATGGACTCTATTTTTTGTTGGTTAGATCGCAACCTAAGACTGGAAACTTCCAGTCCTTCTGGTGCTGCAACGTGAACAGAGGTTTCAATGGCTCGCCGGCCCCGCCCCCAGGCAAAACACGCAACAGGAAGGACTGGAAAACTCTGGTCTAAGTTGTTATTTTTTACTGGTGGCTTTGTGATTGTGCACGTGGGGGAATCAACAGTGCAGCATCCGGAAAAAGTGTGGCCTCATTGACGGCAACTTCTGATTTTCCATGCATGTGTAGACTTCAGAAGTTGCTGTCAGTTTCATAGGAGTAATGACACTGACTGTTTTGCCATGATTATTGCTATAAAATCTGGAACATTAATTTTGAAACAGGATGATTTAAGCTGTAATGAAGATCTTGGAAAGGTTCTTTCCAAATTAATTACGTTTGATACCAATTCCAGTTCAGTTGGTATTTTCATAATCATTTCCGTTCAGATTAATTTGCACTTTAAGAACTACCTTTGACTCCTCCGGGTAAATTAAACTACAGATCAGATAGCTTATACATTACTTAAAATGTCCTGAAAAATCATGCAATTTAAAACAGGATTCAAATTCAGTATCAGTCTCCATAGGACAAATCAAGAGTCCTTATAGCTTCTTATATTTAGTCTTCTTACCTCCTTCAATTTTAAGGTCATAAGATGTAAAAGCAGAGTAGGCCATTCAGCCCATCGAGTCTGCTCCCCCATTCAATGAGATTATGGTTGATCTGATGCTCAACTCCACTTTCCTGCTCTCCATAACTCTGGATTTCCTTACTGATTAAAAATATGCCTGTCTCAACTTTGAGCATACTTAACAACCCAGCCCCTACAGATCTCTGTGGTAAAGAATTCCACAGATTCAAGACACTCAGAAGAATTTATCCTCATCTCTTTTAAATGGTGACCCCCTTACTCGGAGATTATGCCCTCTTGTCCTAGACGCTCCCACAAGGGGAAACATCCTCCTAGCATCTATCCTGTCAAGCCCTCAGGTGTGGTGTTCTTTGTGTTGCTAAATTCAGGATTGTTGGCGTAGTGTTCACAAAGACCACAAAATAGCTTTAACTTGAACAAAGCTATAAATTTATTAACACTACCAATTTAGATTTGACACACACTCCTAAATAATACATAGTTTATAATTAACATATAATCTCCACTCACCTACAACTAACCTCTACACTATTATAAACTATGATCTGCTCTTACTCACACTACCTTTTCTTAAGTCTGTACCCTAGCTAACTCCTTCACTTCTCTCCCGACAAGGTTTAGCATCAGTGTCTTAAATACTTGTAGCTCTAGCTCCCTCCAGTGGCAGATCTAGACATTTCATTAACCCTCTCAGATCTTACATTTTTGATAATGCCACACCAGGGAATGCTATATGAGTTAATAAGGTTATCTCTCATTCTTCCAAACGCCAATGAATACAGGTCCAACCTACTTAACCTCTCCTCATAAGAAAATTCCTCCATACCCGTGATCAACCTCGTGAACCTTCCCTGGACTGCCTCCAATTCCAGTATATCTTTCCTTAGAAAAGGGGACCAAAACTGTTCACAGTATTCCAGGTTTGATTTCCCCTTCATGAAGCCATGCTGACTCTGCTTGATTATATTATGCATTTCCAAATGTTCGCTATTAAATCCTTTATAATGGATGCTAACATTTTCCCAATGACGGAAGTTATGCTAACTAGCCTATAGTTACCTTTTATTTGTCTCTCTGCCTTTTTGAATGAAATTTTTTTTTTTTTAAATGAGGGTGTTTAGCACGCTGGTTAGCACTGCTGCCTCACAACACTGGGGACCCATGTTAAATTCGGACTTTGAGTGACTCTGTGGTGTTTGCACATTCTCCCCGTGTCTGCATGGGTTTCCTGGAACCATGGAATAGAACCATAGAATTCCCACAGTGCAGAAGAAGGTCATTTGGCCCATTGAGTCTGCACCAACCCTCTTGAAAGAGTACCCTATCTATGCCCACTAAATAACCTATACATACATGGTCACTAAGGGGCAACTTAGCATCACCACTCCAACTAACCTGCACATCTTTGGACTGTGGGAGGAAACCAGAGCACCTGGAGGAAACCCACGCAGACACTGAGAGAACGTACAAAGTCCACACAGTCACCCAGGTCGGAATTGAACCCAGGTCCCTGGTGCTGTGAAGCAGCTGCGCTAGCCACTGTGTCACCATGCTGCTGCCGTT
The DNA here is from genome assembly GCF_047496885.1 of Scyliorhinus torazame. NCBI lineage: Eukaryota > Metazoa > Chordata > Chondrichthyes > Carcharhiniformes > Scyliorhinidae > Scyliorhinus > Scyliorhinus torazame. The sequence goes on from NC_092707.1 coordinate 79,652,849, forward strand.
TCCTCTGGGTGCTTTGGTTTCCTCTCACAGTTCAAAGATGTGCAGATTAAGTGGATTAGCCTTTCTAGATTGCCCCTTAGAGTCCAAAGGTTAGGTGGGGTTACAGGGATAGGGTGTGTCTTTCGGAGTGTCAGTGCAGGCTTGATGAGCCGAATGGCTTTATTCTGCACTGCAGTGATTCCATGATTCTATAAACACAAAGGACAGTGACAGCAAAAAGCCCTGGGATGCTTATGAAACCTTATGACCATAATCTAAATTTAAATTAAAACATATAAACAGTTTAAGCATGCCCCACACAAAGTTACATGATAATATATGCAGTTCAAATCAGTTTCCCAGATTTAAAACAAATATCCAAACCTATGTTCAATTATAAATAATCACCTTTAATCATAAAAAATTAAAAAATTACTATGAAAGAGTCAATAACAACAGCAATGCCCGTACAAAAGAAAGAGCACAAAAATCTGTTTAAAAAACCTTTGAAACACTTGTTAAATATGTTGCCTGTTGTCTTGAATATACATCTGCTGTTTAAATGCCTGGCTTCGTCATAAAGGTGCAGGACTGCACTCCTCTTACGCTGCGCTAGAGCCTGTGCAGACCGGGGTGCTGGAGGCTTGAGGCTGCCGCACAGAGAGGAATGTTCATTGCATTATCTGAGCGCAGATTAAGTGCACGTTTTCCCTTTTAAAATAGATGGCCTGTTGCTTCCCGCTACTAGCAGGAAGTTGCGAGCTATTATTTCCGAAATATCATTCTCTAAGGGGCCTATGGTCTCTTGATTGTTTTTTATATATTTAAAGGAGGTCTTGCTGCCCATTTTTATATTACTTGCTAGTTTGCCTTCAGTTTATCTTCTCAATTTTTATTATTTTTTTTGCTCACCTTTTGTTGGTTTTGAAAATTTCCCAATCCTCTGACTTACCATTAATCTTTGCCACATTATCATAGAATCATAGAATCCCTATGTGTACAAGGAGGCGATTCGGCCAATCGAGTCTGCACAGACCCTATCCTTCACTTCTTTGGTTAACCATGGTTGATGTATCCTCTTCCTCGAATCCTTCTTTCTTACTATGGGAGATCTTTGTTATGAATCATGAACTATTTTCAGAAACATCTTCCATTGCTGATCAACCATCTTTCCTGCTAAACTCCTTTCCCAATCCACTCCAGCCAGCTTTGCTCTCATTCCTATGTATTTACCCTTATTTAAGTTTAGCAGTTGTTTCTGATGCAAGTTTCTCACTCTCAAATTGGATGCTAACTTCTACCATGTTATGGTCATTGATTTCTGAATGGTCTGCCTTGGTCTGCTTTAAAAGCCTGTTCTTTAGCCCTGTGCTAAACTAGCCCCTATGATTAAAGCACTACCTTGTTTTCATGCCTTTATTATCTCCTGATTTAATCTCCATCCTATGGTATAGCTCCTGTTTGGTGGCCTGTAGGCTACGCCCACCCAGGTATTTCTTACCTCCATCACATGGATTCTACATCTTCCGATTCAAGATCATTTCTTGCTCTTGTACTTGTTTCATTTTGTACCAACAAAGTTACCGCACCATCCTTTCCTTCCTGCCTGTCCTTACGAAAAGTCACATACCCCTGAATATGTAATTCCCAGTTTTAATCTCCTTGCAACCCCATATCTCTGGAATGGCTATAAGATCAGAGCCATTAACCTCCATTTGTGCCGTTAATTCATTTATTTTGTGCCAAATGCTATGTCCATTTAAGTAAAGTGCCACTAATTTTGCCTTGTTTTTATTTTTTCCTTCTTGATCCTATTTGTTGCTGCTTTTTATGCTTGTAGACCTCTGTCCCTTCCTGCCAGACTCTTGGCATCATTACCTCAACAGCGGCCTTGTAATGCTGTTGTACCCTCTATAGCTTACATATCCCCTTTAAAGAACTGGTTCTCCCTCTATTTAGTTTATAGCCTTCTCTACTTCCCTAGTTATGCGATTGGCAAGAACACTGGTACCAGCACAATTCAGATGTAGGCCATCCAAACCGTACAGCCCCCTCTTTCCCCAGTACGAATGCCAGTGCCCAATGAACCTAAACTCACTTCTCCCACACCAGTCTTTCTGCTACGTGTTCATCTCTCAAATCTTATGTATCCTATGCCAATTTGCACATGGGTGCCAGTGGCAAGGCCAGCATTTGTTGCCCATTTGCTATTTGCCCTTTGAACTGGATGGCTTGCTAGGCCATTTCAGAGTCAACCGTATTGCTCTGGGTGGTCTGGAGTCACATGTAGGCCAGGCCAGATAAAGATGACAGATTTCCTTCCCTGAAACGTATGAGTGAACCAGTTGGCCAATGATAACTTCATGTTCACTGTTACTAAGGTAAGCTTTATAAAGTAACTCTATTAATTGAATTTTAATTCCCCCAGCTGCCATTGTGAGATTTGAACCTTGATGTCCTGGGTTTCTGGGTTTTTAGTCCAGTGAAGTTCTCTTGCGAGAAGCTGTATACGCAATTCTATGTGTTTTGTACCATCCTTGCTGAACTCACCGAGCTGAATTCTCTGGTTTCCCGGCCGTGTGTTTCTCGGCAGTGTGTTGTTTGTTGGCAACACACTTGTCAATGGGATTTCCCATTGAAGCCTCTCCACGCTGCCGGAAGATCTGCGGATAAGGTGCACTGCCAGCAGGAAAACTGAATCACGACAGCCGGAGAATCCTGACAGCTGTATTTGCAGCATCTCCTGTTCCAATCCATTATTACAGAGTCACAAGACTGAAAATGCCTTCATTGGCCTGCTTTCCTTAGTTCAACACCTTTGCATCACAAAGAACATAGAACATACAGTGCAGAAGGAGGCCATTCGGCCCATCGAGTCTGCACAGACCCGCTTAAGCCATCACTTCCACCCTATCCCCATAACCCAATAACCCCTCCTAACCTTTTTGGACACTAAGGGCAATTTATCATGGCCAATCCACCTAACCTGCACGTCTTTGGACTGTGGGAGGGAACCAGAGCACCCGGAGGAAACCCATGCAGACACGGGAAGAACATGCAGACTCCACACAGACAGTGACTTAGCGGGGAATCGAAGCTGGGACCCTGGTGTGGAAGCCACAGTGCTATCCACTTGTGCTACCGTGCTGCCCTCATTGAATTGATTTTCTGGACATTTGCGGACGATGGGACCATTTATGGAGGGTAGACCAGCTGCTGCGTCAACTTCCAGAAGGTAATGCAATCTGCCTCCGGATTTAAGGATGGCAGGAGCTGATGAGGAGAAGGGGCCAATCAACACACCAGCTGCTTTCCACAATGGTTGGAGTGACAGTGTGCTGCTGAGTCTGTGCTGCTCTCAGGAGGGTTTAGCGAGATGATTGCGTGAAAAGGCCGAGGAAACAGGCAGCCGTATCTGCACCCCAGAACATCGGGCTGAATAATGCGGGCCTGCGCTGACGGTGGGTTCCACACCTGGACGTCGGCAGCCTTCCAACTTCCAGGCCTGCCATTGGAGCGTGCCCGATAAAATGCTTATTGCTAACAATTAGCGGCAAGGGCAAGTTATATACTTTCATCCCAGCCAATGTGTGCTGGAGAGGTGTCCAGCCTCGGAGGCAGCAGACTGTGATTGGGAAGATTTAGAGGGAACCAAATTCTTAAAATGCATCCAGGAAAACCTTTTAAGCCAGTACATAGAAGGTCCTATGGTGCACAACTTAATTTAGGTAACGGGGCCGGGCAAGTGGTTGATGTATCAGTGATGGAGCATTATGGAGACAGTGCTCATAACTCTGTTATGTTCAAGACTGTTATGGAAAAGAACAAGGATGGGTCTCAAATCGAAGTTCTAAACTGGGGGAAGGGCGATTTTAATAAGATCAGATATGATTTGGCCAGAGTGGACCGGGCACAGACACGTTTAGGTAAACATGTGGCAGAACAGTGTGGCTTATTGAAGGAGGAAATAGGAAGACTACAGGGCCAACATGTTACTATAAAGAAAATGGGCGGAACCAACAAATCCAGTGAACTTTGGATATCGAGGGATATACTGCATTGGATATGGAAAAAAAGGGAGACTTATGGCAGATAATGAGGGCTCAAAACAGCAGAAATCCAAAAGGCAAATAGAATTTGCAAAAGGGAACTTGAATGGAGACTGGCAGGTAAAGTAAAGGAAAATTCTAAGTTGTTTTACAAGGACCTTAAGGGCAAAACATAATTGGGGAAAGAGTAGGGCCCATTAAGGACCACAGTGGTAATTTATGGGTGGAGCCGGCAGACAAAGGTAGGGTTCTGAATGAATATTTTGTGTCGGTGTTCATTAGTGAAAGGAAAGGACTTCTGGTGGCAGCCATGAAGTGAGTGGTCGCACATCTGGTAGCTCCCGCTCGTGGCGATCATTTTTGGGCCTTTTCCCCGATTTGCGGGTGGAAGTGAGACGGAAAAAGGTGTAGGAGTGTGAGTGGAGGAGATTAACCCTCTAGTTTATGGAGCTGAGGACCAGAAGTGCCCGAAAAGGAAGGACTAAGTCGGTCGGAGCGGGTGTGGAGCTGGCAACGCACATGGAGATGGCAGAGGGGCAGGGAGCTGCCCTGCTGGCTCAATGGTCGATGGAGCAGCTGGTGAGCTTCTTGAATGAGAAGTTCAACCAGCTATGGAAGGAGGGTCTGGAGGACCTGGCTCGGGCAGTGGTTTGATCAAGGCAGTGGTTGACCCTGTGGAGACGAGGCTGGCAGCCCAGGGTCAGGCAATCCAGAAGTTGGAGGAGTTGGCAGGGGAGAGCGATGGTTGCACCATTTCCTTGATAAGGAACAAATCATGAGGTGGGCTAGGCAGACAAGGCGTTGTACCTGGGAGAGCAGTGAGATTCGTGTGTACCAGAACCTGGGTGCACAGCTGGCCAAGAGGAGAGCAAATTTCAATAAGGTCAAGGCAGCTCTCTACAAGAAGGGGGTTAAGTTTGGACTATTGTACCCGGCGCGTGTATGGGTGACCAATGGGGGCCGGGAATTGTACTTTGGTTCTTCAGTGGAGGCAGCAGAGTTTATGAAAGACAATGGACTGGCAGGAGAAGGTGGACCTTGAACTTTGGTGGAGGAGTTGTGATGTAGCTGTAAAACTTGTGTTCGGGGCCATTTCTTCCCCAGAGGAAGTGCTTTAGAAGGAATGCCAGAGGCTACAATTGGAATTTGGTCTCCTATCCACGGGCAGGGCAGTGGGACAGCTGAGGAGGGCGAGAGGGGCAGTGTATGAGTACGGGGAGAAAGCGAACAGGATGCTGGCAAGTCAGTTGAGGAAGCTGGAGGCGGCGAGAGAGATTGGGAAAGTGAGAGATACAGGGGGGAAGGTGGTTTTGGATCTGGCGGGGGGGGGGGTGAATGGGGTCTTTCGAGATTTCTACAGCAAGCTGTATAAATCGGAACCCGGAGCCAGAGAAAAGGGGTTGAGGTGATTTTTGGGACACTTGGATTTCCCGAAGGTGGATGAGGAGCTGGTGGAGGGCCGGGGGTCCCCATTTGGGCTCGGGGAGGTAATAGAGAGGCGGGAGGCGATGCAATCGGGTAAGGCCCGGGGACTGGATGGATACCCGGTGGAATTTTATAAGAAGGTTTTGGGGGTGCTGGGGCCGTTGTTGGTAAGGGCATTTAATGAAGCAAAGAAGCTGGGAGTGCATCCCCCGATATTGCCGCAGGCATCAATCTGTCCCATTTTGAAGCGGGACAAGGACCCAGAAAACTATGGGTCATACAGACCAATCTCCTCATTGAATGTGGATGCCAAGCTGTTGACAAAGATCCTGGCCACAAAACGTACGGAGGAATTGGGTGAGATCGGAGTAATTTAGACTGTACCGGGGGATGAGGCAGGGGTGTCCACTCTCCCCACTGCTGTTTGCCCTGGCCATCGAGCCTTTGGCAATTGCGCTGCGAGCTTCGAAGGTTTGTCAGGGGATAGTACGAGGGGGGAATGGAGCATAGGGTCTCGCTCTAGGCGGACAATTTGCTCTTGTATATATATCAGACCTGTTGGGGGGATTGGAGGGATTATGGGGATATTAGAGGGATTTGGCCGGGTCTCGGGGTATTAATTGAATACGGGTAAAAGTGTTTTTTTGCGATCCAGGCAAGGAGGCAGGAGAGGAGATTGGGGGAGATGCCATTCAAGGTGGTGGGAGAGAATTTAGGTACTTGGGTATTACGATGGCACGGGAATGGGGACAGCCCCACAAATTGAATCTGGGTAGGCTAGTAGAGCAGATGAAGGGGAACTTCCGGAGGTGGGACGCACGCCCGCTGTCTCTGGCAGAGAGGTACAGACTGTGAAAATGACAGTCCTCCCGAGGTTGCTGTTTGTTTTTCAGTGTCTCCCAATTTTTATCCCCAAGTCGTTTTTTAGGGAGGTGAATGCGGTAATTTGGGGATTTATTTGGGCCGGCAAAACCCCGCGGGTGAGGAAGGTGCTGCTGGAGCGGGCGCATGGGGAGGGGGGCTGGCTCTTCCAAATTTTATTAACTATTACTGGACGGCAAATATATCGATGGTCAGGAAGTGGGTAGTGTTATGGGCCAGGGTTTAGAGAACCCCCAAAGTGCATCATGGAATTCACCTGACCCACAACTTTTACTAGATTGTGGTATGTGGAGCACACGGCCCACTCTACAGGTGTGGTACAGCAGAAATGGAAAAGTGTTTTTTAAAGCAAAACAATGTTTATTCTATGAACTCAAGTTAACCTTTTTAAAACATACAGTGAACATCTTAGCAACCATTAATTCAAATACAACCCCCAAAGAATATGACACTAAGTAATTGTTACTTCCCTTTTAACAGCCATAAGACTTAAAAAAGAACTTTTAACAGAAGCACATCAGGTTAAAGTCACCACTGAGAGCAGTTATTAGTTTTAAATCACCAAAGGATTGATTTACAGTTTTTAGATTACAGGGAGAGAGACTCATACACCTTCTTGCTGCGACTGCAGCTATCCCGCTCTGAAAACGAAACTAAAACACACCCAGCAGCAAACAACCTAAAACAAAAGTACAAAGCTGACAGACAGCCCAGCTCCACCCACTCTCTGACATCACTGCAGTAATAAACACCCATTCCTTAAAGGTATTCTCACTACAGATACTTATATACACACTCATTTATCAACACCCACTTATTAAAGGTACTCTCACATGACAATAGTAGGGGAGGGCTCGGGTGGAGGCGGCATCCTGTAAGCGCATGAGTTTGAGGGCTTTGTTAACGGCACCTCTGCCATTCTCGCCGGCTCGGTGTTCCACAAGCTCGGTAGTAGTGGCAGCTCTGAGGGTGTGGGGACAGTGGCAGCAGCGCATGGGTTTGCTCGACGGGGGGGGGGGGGGGAGCATTCAGAGGTGGCAGTGGGAAGGGAACCAGAGATTTGGGGATCTCTTCATTGATGAGGGTTTTCCGAGTCTGGAGGAGCTTGAGGAGGAGTTTGACTTGCCAGGTGGGAACAGGTTCCAGTGCCTGCAGGTGAGGGATTTTGTACGGAGGCAGGTCTCGAGCTTTTCACGTCTCCCGCAAAGAGGGTTACAGGATAAGGTGATGTTGATAAGAGGAGTTGAGGAGATCGAAAAGGAGTTGATGGAGTGGGAGGGAGCCCCAATAGTGTGGGTGAAGAGAATGTGGGAAGAAGAGTGGTGGGGGGGGGGGGGGGGGGGGGGGAGAGTTGGAGGCAGAGTTATGGGAGGAGGCCCTGCGGAGAGTTAATGCATTCTCGTCCGAATCAGGGCCAGATGAAATATATCCCACGCTGTTGAGTGAGGCAAGGGAGGAAAGAGCAGGGGCGCTGGCAATAATTTTCAATTCCTCTCTGGCCACAGGAGATGTGCCAGAGGACTGGACGATAGCCAAGGTGGTACCATTATTCAAAAAGGGAGAAAGGAATAAATCAGGAAATTTCAGGCCAGTCAGTCCAACCTCAGTGGTGGGGAAACTTTTGGAAGCATTTCTGAGAGACAGAATTAACCTGCATTTGGAGAGGCAAGGATTAACCAAGAACAGTCAGCATGGTTTTGTTGAGGGAAGGTCACGTCTGAACAACTTGATTGATTTTGTGGTGTGTAGATGAGGGCAATACATTTGATGTTATCTAGTTGGACTTCAGCAAAGCTTTTGATAATGTCCTACATGAGAGATTGAAAAGCCCATGGGATCCAAGGAAATTTGGCAAATTGGATCCAGATTTGGCTGAGTGGTAGGACGCTGAGGGTACTGGTCGAGGGTGTGTTTTCGAGTGGTAGCCTGTGTCCAGTGGGGTCCCACAGGGATCAATGTTGGGGCCCTTGCTGCTTGTAGTTCAGATAAAATAATTTAGACATGAGTGTAGGAGGGTTGATCAATGAGTTTGCAGAGGTTAAGAAAATTGATAGAGTGGTAAAAAGGAGAGGAGGATAGCCTTTGATTACAGGAGGAGATAGATGGGCTGGTCAGATGGGTTGATCAGTGGCAAATGGAATTCAATCCAGTAAGTCTGAGGTAATGCACTTGGGCAGGATTAACAAGGCAAGGGAATACATGATAAACAGCAGTACTCTGGGAAGCACCGAGGAGCAGTGGGACCTTGGTGTGCATGTACACCGGTCCCTTAAGGTAGCAGGGCAGGTAGTTACAGTGGTTAAGAAGGCATATGGTATGCTTGCCTTTATTAACTGAGGCATGGTGTTTAAGAGCAGGGATGTTATGTTGGAACGTGTAAAACGTTGGTTAGATCACAGCTAGGGGCACAGTGTACAGTTCTGGAATCCACATTATAGGAGGGATGTGATAGCACTGGAAAGGGTGCAGAGGAGATTCACCAGGATGTTGTCTGGGCTGGAGAGCTTAAGTTACAAAGAGAGATTGGATAGACTGGGGTTGCTTCCCTTGCAGCAGAGGAGACTGAGGGGGAGACATAATTTCGATGCATATAATTACGAAGGTCACAGATAGAGTAGACAGGAATAAACATTTCCCTTTGGTGGAAGGATCAATGACCATGTGACATAGATTTAAGGTAAGGGGCAGGAGTTTAGAGCGGATGTGAGGAAACCATTTTTCACCCAGAAGGAAGTGGGAGTCTTTCACTGTCAGAAAGGATGGTGGTGGCAGCGACCTTCATAACAGTTATGAAATATTTAGATGTGCACAGGGCACACAAGACTATGAGCCATTTGCTGAAAAATGGGATTAGAATACTAAGGTGGATGTTTTTGACCAGCAAAGACGTGATGACCCAGAGGTCCTTTTCTGTGTTGTAGTTCTCTATATCTAATTCATCTCCACATGCCGAGTGCATCGTGGGAAATAAACTCAACAGGAAAAGTGAATTATACTCCACCAGTTTTCAATCTGCCAACCTCCGTGAAAGAGTACGTCACTGGACTTTGATTATGGACTCTTAAATTCCATGTTTAACATTATTTCCTTCCTCTATAGTTTCTGCACTGCAATTCTCTATACCTCATTAACTGTATGAATGATAAATGGAAAACGTTGCATGCCCCCTCCCGTGTTCAAGTGTCTGCACATAAACTAACCCTTTGAGTTCATCCTATCTCGGGTTTGCTATGGGGTTATTGCTCAAAATTGGATTCCACCAAAACTGACGGGTTGACAAATACACCATCACTTCTAAAAGTGAGAGCAAATCAAAAACACCTTCCTGTTTATGGGCAGGTGGTGAGAGTAGATACCATTGCTGTTTAAATTAACTGCCTCCATGCCATTCTGCATTCCAAAAAATGATCAAGTCAAACAGTGCGGTGGTTAACAGGATGATGTTCTTACAGTTGAGCTTCAGTCAGGCAGACACTGATCAGCTGCATTGTAATGTGGCACATGACAGTGTGAGATTGTTGATGGAACGTCTGTGTCAGAACATTTCAGAAGAGCCCATAATGCCCGAGAGAGAGAGCCCGTACAGGCAGAGTTATACCCTACATGGAGGCCGTGACTCCTTATGAGTAACAAATGCCGGCTCTACTGGAGCCAGAGTTGACCAGGAATGTAGGCAGTGGCAAGGTTGGAGGGAGGCCTGGTTCCGGTGAGATGGCAAAAATATCAGACTGGGCGATATGAAGAGACGGTTTGTTTTAAAGGAGGTTAGGCAATTTGCAATGCGTTTGGTGTAAGGATTTTACACTTTTGAAACATAACACAGTTCGTGATCAGAAGCTTCACATCATCCCTCAAGGTTTCATAGGGTTTGTGGAGTTTGTTCATGCATGAAACGTGTAATGTGGGGATGTGTTTAGTAATGTGATAGCCAACTACCTCCTCATTGATCTCTCTGTTACAAGAGAAGCCTCTTTAGTATAGTCTCCACCAGAATCCTGGCAGCAACCTCCCTCCTCCAAGGATCAGACAAGAAGGTGCAGCATCACATTCTCTCTCTGCACTCACCACCACTGTAGTGGCACTTTGGCAGAGCTCTGCGTGTTGGAAAGGTGTGTTGCAAACACTGTTGAGGTCACTTCACTGGCAGCCACAGATGCGACTTAGACTGTGGTGGAGCAGGCATCGGGCAGTCAGCAGAGCATCCAGGGTCATCTCGAGACTGATTCTGAGTGGCATGATACACCTTTGGAGTCGTCTGTAAGGCAGCATATCCTGGATGTCCAATAGGAGGTCAGTAAATATTTGGTGGATACACCCAGAGGGGCTGCGTGCCCTGACCCAGTCTGTGGAGGTACCCATCCAAGCCATAAGTGCTGCAATCACCCACTCTTCAGACTTCAGAGTGTCAAGCTTCCCCCATTGACAGGCTGGTGACAGTCCTGGAGGGGTAAATCAAGTACATTGCTCTTGCAATTATGGGTATGCGATCCGACCTGTAAATCACCCGGTCACTGAGCTCAGGGGCGCAGTCCCAGAGTGATAGGGAAACTGGGAGTTTGGTCATCCACCCAGCTCTTGGGACTTCTGTGGTTGGTAGGGATGACCAGCTGAACCCAATGGTGAAGGGTGAGCAGCAGTTGTCTCCACTGAAAGTTCCTGTTGAGGCAATTCTGATGGGGACAGCATCTCCTCCATTCACCGGCCACCGACACAGGCCTCGGCCATACCATTGCCGCAGCGACCAAAGACTCACCTGCATCTCAGCAAGAGTATTCTAGAGTGACCGGCTGCTGAAGGGCACAGTCGTTCAGAAGATGCTCGTCCAAGTCATCCAGGGAAAGGGAGATGGAAATTATTAAGGTTGGGGTTAGAGAGAGACAACTCTCTCCAGTGCAGCCGCAAGCAAAGGGGCTCACCGTGCCAGAGCACTTGTAAACATGTTAGGAAATATCCATCTCATTCACGAATAGGGGCACATGGGTGACATTTCTCTTTAATTATGTTGTTATGCCTTCAAGGCTTGTGAATAAACACAATATTCACATTCCTTCATGTTGATGTTCTTGTTGATAGCTATAGCTGTGTGATTTGTGTCTGAAGGTTTAGGTAGAAAATGAAAGGTTGAGGGTAACTTTGTAACTGTGCGCTTAGATGGAGAAAGTTTAGATATTAGGGCTTCAGCACTCACTCAGTGCAACCGTGAGCTGGAGGGACAATACTTCATGTAACCCCTGATCTTGCAGTGGCTCAAGGCTGTACAGAAACCTTTTGGCACATTAAGAGGCATCCCTCCGTCTGGATCTGTAAAGACTTAATTACCTACAAATACTCGCATTCAAAGTAGCGTCTTGCATCACTGACTTTGTCTATATATATGTGGTTGTGGAACCCATCTCTTCATTCACCTGATGAAGGAGCTGTACTCCAAAAGCTAGTGATTCGAAACAAACCTGTTGGACTTTAACCTGGTGTTGTAAGACTTCTTACTGTGCCCACCCTAGTCTAATGCCAGCATCTCCACATCATGTGGTACTATGGAGGACACAGGAGGCCATGACCATCACATGTGAGACACATGTGAGGCGGAGTATGGCAATGCACCTCTGGAACAGTTCAGGCATCGAAGCGCATCTTGAGGAGTCCGATGGCCTGCTCCAATATGTCCCTGATGCTGGTGTGACTCATTGTGACACAAGCACCATGAACCATCTATTGAGAGGATATCCCTTATGGCCTGGAATCTATCACTGCAATGCATCTGGGCCAGTGAAAACATTTGGGGCTTGAGAATTAATAAAAGCATAAACATTCTGACTATTGCCCGGATATCTGGCACCCACCTGCATGACCTGCTGTCGCAGACTAGTTGCATGATGATTGATATGTGCTGGGCTGCCCTGCAGGAGCCTTGATGGCTCTGTGTGTGTGCACTCAATTGCTCCCTGAACCCTGGGGAAATCAACAAATCTCCTCTCATACTGACTTTAGGCATCCTATGTGAAGGCGATGTAATTGCTGACACATCAGAACATTGTGTCTATGAACAGCTTGTTGCAATGGGATGCAATAGGCTGTGTTAACCCAATCAGGTCCCCGCAGGCTGTCCAAAAATAGCCTGTGGCGAAAACATTCTGCACCATTGTCACCTTCAAGGCGACAAGTACCGGGTGGCCCCCAAGGCAGTTTGTCGACATCTCCCCTATGAGCATCTCACAGAGTGATGTAACAGTTTCCCTTAAAAATCTCAAGTCATTTTCTGCACTGTGTCTCACTCAGTTACAGGCAGCTGAATAACTGCCTGTGTAGCGTTGGTGCAGCATTCTGCCATCTGCTCCTCTGATAAGGCATGCTACACTCTTCCTGATCATTAGGGTCTGGTGCTACTCTGTCCCCTGCCTGTGGACTCTCTGCATTTTGAGCCTCCCCCGATCCCTTATTCCTCTCACACTGCCCCTCCTCCTTGTTGCCTCCTTACTGGAGGTTGGGGCTCCAAGAGAGACCACAATCCACATTTGCATCTGAGGGCAATCATCCCTCACGCCTGGGTTACGTTCTGGAGAATATTCAACGAACCATCAAAAGAGCCCTCTGAATGTGAGGAGAACCCTTCAAGACAAAATATCCGAAGTGTAACGCTGCCCACTGAAAATAGCAGTCGCTGTAGCCAAAACATTATGACCCACAATGTTCAGACTCTGTTTCATGTACAAGGGCAGCTATACTTCAATGTGTTGTCAATTGAGAGGCTTTATTCAACTGCTCTTATGATGGCTGCCTCCAGAGGCAGTTTCATGGCATGGCTACAGAAAGACACATGTGTCAATCAGACTGGTTGCATTTTAACATTGTGATTCATTACCTCCGAAATGATCAGGGGCTGGATTCTCCGCTGCGCCACATTTTTGCTTCGACCCGCCGGCGGGATTCTCCGTTACGCCGGCCGGTCAATGGGGCTTCCCATTGTGGGGCAGCCCCACGCCGTCGGGAAACCCCCGGGCGCCGGCAAAACGGAGAATGCCGCCGGCGGAGATCCAGCCCCTGGTGTGTGGGCTGCTGATTTCAAACTTTGTCTATCTTTCAGTAAAGCAGCCAGGGGTGGAAAAATTCTTTCTGCAATTTCGTTCAACTCCCACTTCCAAAGCCCACCTCCAAGGTCTTGGAAAAATACCTCTCTTTGATTTCTCTATTTATTTTAACTTGAGTGCTTTTCTGACCCATGGGCTTCAGCTCTTCATTTTAATTTAACGAAGGAAGGTAGGGGATAATTACACCAAATATTTACCTGGTCGTAGACTTCTACAACCCATTGCAAGTTGAATGTACGAACCAGCTTCAGGAATATTACATTTTTCTGCTGAGGTTACCATGTAGCTTCCTGTCTCAGACCAGTATCCATGGAGTATGATGTGAAATTGCCCATCTCAATTTGTACTGTCACACTGAATAAGCTCTGTGCACTCATGCTTGAGTGCATGTGGTGAGCACCGCCCAAAGGCAACTCTTTAGTAATGTTGCAAGGAGATGTATGAGGCCTCCTGCTTTGTACACAAGTTTTTGTTTGTTCTTGGGTTCTCGTTGATACTGGCACAGTAGCATTCCTCGATAGTCTGAGGGTGTTGAAAATCAATTACGTTGTGTGGGATATTACATGTGTCATGGACAACCAGGCAAACAAACATGTGGGTGTCCAGGGAAGTTGGTGTTAAGCGGAACTTGTTTGCGGCAGTGATATCAAGGAAGCTCATATGTATTTGTTGTATGATGTGAACAGGAGGGCAGTGTGAGGAAAAAAGGTAACGCAAAGCAAAACACCTGGAAAACATTCACAAGGAAGACCCAGAATGAGATGGACGGATAATAACTGAATGTGGACTCACCTCTCTCCATTGGAGAGGCAGTAAGTGCAACAGAGAATAGAAATCAGTGGAGAAAGAATGTTCAGTGCGACTGACCCTCTAAACGAGGACAGATAGTAGTCAAAACAATATGTAGACCATTGGGTACAATCGCCTCCCCACCCCCCTCACCAAGATGGAGAAAACAGACCATTTCCATGTTCTGAAATTGTTCCTGGGGTGAACAGTCACTAGCCCTGATTTTCAAAAGGGCAGCCACTTAAGTCCTTCAGACAAGCTCGGGATGCAGTTAAGATGGGTGGACAGGTCCCTTAAGCTGTAGGTGCAATCAGGGGCTTTCCAGATTGAAAGGAGCAGCAGGTTGGAATACAGGGTAAGAAAGAGAGATGTTGGTGCCCTCTCTCCAACAATTTTCAAGAAAGTATTACAAGCAGGAGGGAGTTTAATTTAAACATCTCTAATTTCTCCTCCCACCACCTATCTGTAAAGGGAAAGGTGTTTTGATTTGTTTCCTTCTTTATAAGTGATGGTGTATTTCCAAACCCCTTGGTCTTGGTGTGATCCAATTTCTTTATTCATAACCTCACAGCGAACTCAAGATAGGATGAATTCAAAGGGTTAGTTTATTTGCACAGTCAAAACATAGGAGGAAGATCACAATATTGCCTCTTTTGCATTCATACAATAAAAGAGGGACAGAGAAAAAGATTTACAGTGCAAAGAACAAAGAGAACAAAGAAAAGTGCAGCACAGGAACAGGCCCTTATGCCCTCCAAGCCTGTGCCGACCATGCTGCCCGTCTAAACTAAAATCTTCTACACTTCCTGGGTCCGTATCCCTCTATTCCCATCCTATTCATGCATTTGTCAAGATGCTCCTTAAATATCACTATCGTCCCTGCTTGCACCACCTCCTCCGGTAGCGAGTTCCAGGCACCTACTACCCTCTGTGTAAAAGACTTTCCTCGTACATCTCCTCTAAACCTTGCCCCTTGCACCTTAAACCTATGCCCCCTAGTACTTGACCCCTCTACCCTGGGGAAAAGCCTCTGACTATCCACTCTGTCTCTGACCCTCATAATTTTGTAGACCTCGATCAGGTCGCCCCTCAACCTCCTTCGTTCCAGTGAGAACAAACCGAGTTTATTCAATCGCTCCTCATAGCTAATGCCCTCCATACCAGGCAACATCCTGGTAAATCCCTTCTGCACCCTCTCTAAAGCCCCCACATCCATCTGGTAGTGTGGCGACCAGAATTGAACACTATACTCCAAGTGTGGCCTAACTAAGGTTCTATACAGCTGCAACATGACTTGCCAATTCTTATACTCAATGCCCCGGCCAATGAAGGCAAGCATGCCGTATGCCTTCTTGACTACCTTATCCACATGTGCTGCCCCTTTCAGTGACCTGTGGACCTGTACACCTAGATCGCTCTGACTTTCAATACTCTTGAGGGTTCTACCATTCACTGTATATTCCCTACCTGCATTAGACCTTCCAAAATGCATTACCTCACATTTGTCCGGATTAAACTCCACCTGCCATCTCTCCGCCCAAGTCTCCAAACGATCTAAATCCTGATGTATCCTCTGACAGTCCTCATCGCTATCCACAATTCCACCAACCTTTGTGACGTCTGCAAACTTTCTAATCAGACCAGTTACATTTTCCTCCAAATCATTTATATATACTACGAACAGCAAAGGTCCCAGCACTGATCCCTGCGGAGCATCACTAGTCGCAGCCAGCCAATTAGAAAAGCACCCTTCTATTGCTACTCTCTGCCTTCTGTGACCTAGCCAGTTCTGTATCCACCTTGCCAGCTCACCCCTGATCCCGTGTGACTTCACCTTTTGTACCAGTCTACCATGAGGGACCTTGTCAAAGGCCTTACTGAAGTCCATATAGACAACATCCACTGCCCTACCTGCATCAATCATCTTAATGACCTCTTCGAAAAACTCTATCCAGAGACTACAGAGAAAATAAATATTGTTTCACGTGCGTTCTAAAGTTCAGCATCAAAGTCCAATGGAGTTCAGCAGAATGAAAACCTATGCTGTATAATTCACTTTTCCAGGAGAGTTGACTTCACACAATGAGATCGACATGCAGAGATGAATCAGTCTCGTAGGGATGGTACAGAACTTCCAGTGGAATCCATGTTGCTGGAGCCAGATGTCCAACCTGGGTTAGAGCTCCTAGTCTGTGAGGCCACTAGGCAGATGATAACAAGGCAGATTGAGACTTTGCAATGCAGCAAGCCAATACTCCTGGTCCCACAAGCCAGAGGCTCATGTCACATGCCTCCCACCTCTCCACACTCTCTTTACAAAGGGATGTGTTATCCCTCATCTGGGGCCCTAAGATTGTTAAATGTCTCAATCATTAAGAATTGAAAGGAAGGCTGCTGGGCTCTTTGACTTACCAGACAAGCAGAATACAATTGGTCAGCCTGGATTATGAATTACAGGTAGCCTTTGTATAGTTTCCACATTGAGAAAATGGATAGGAGGTGGAGTTAAGCCGGGGAACCAGTGCCCCAGCCAATGGGGCTATTTGCATCTCCTGTGTGATTCGGTGACTGGCAGGTGGCCAGACCACGGAGAAGGTATGAGGTTGTTGTCCCTGGAAGACATTCGTGAGCTGTTTTGATAATAACGTAGCAGTTTTTGGTGGTTGTCCTCTGCTGCTAGTCTACAAACTACAACATCAATTGATTTCAATTTCTCAGATAACCACGGTGCGATTTGAAATCATAACATAATAACGGCAATCGTTCTCATGATATTTCCAAATAAATCTAAGAAGTGCACAGGAAATTGAGTTGGCCACAAGTGAAACGTGGCTTGCTGTCACAATGATGCTTTCCTTCACCACAGTGTAAACATTGTGGGTGGCCTTTTGGGATAACCTGAGTCACAACCTGAAACCCACGCTGCATTAATATTTTTGATGACTTTTTGAATCAATACAAAAAAGTGCTGGTGTAATATCATCCTCAAATGCCTTCTGATCAAGCTTCTACTTCTTTCTCTTTCTTTTTACATCAGCAAAGCTGGGTGCTATCAACCAAACTAGCTGAAAAGATCGGAGAATTTTAAACACAAGTGGGCTACCACTTATGCTCTCCCCCCCCCCCGCACTATATTTTGCACACTGGTTCACAATTCAGCCAAATCAAGCCTCACGCACAGAACTGACCATTCCTGAAATTGCAAGATTTTGATCATTGTCTTGGTTTGGGAGTGCTCTTCAAATTGAATCAATTTTTTCAGATGCACAGCCACTCACTCCGAGGCGCATCTTTAAAGCTTTCTCACATCAAATAAAACTTACAAAGAAACGTACTGGCATATGCCATTGAATTTATTTACTGAGCCAGTATCATTTTTAAAAGTAATTTTCAATGATTTAAAATCAAGTCGTCACATGTGGCAAACTGGATTCTCTTATTAAAAATGCTTTATTTTTGGTTGATAACCCCATTTTCAGCTCTGAACTAAATCCATTTATTGCTACTATAACACTGCCAAGGATATTGTATTGTACTTGAAACTTTACAGGCAGGTATTTAACCACATGTCAACATGGGAATTCAGGGAAACAGCACAAGGAATATATGTATTTATTGTCACAAAGTCTCTTTCAAAGAGGCAAGGCACTTCAAAACAATAAGGAAATAAAAGACAGAAATATCTACCTCTTTGTCGAGCGTCATTTTTATGTTGATTATCTTCCGTATATATTCAACCGGAAAGCAAAGCTATTTATCGGTGCAATTAAGCCAAAACAGAAAGAAAGTCTGTTAGTCAGCGTCTGGAAGGTTAAGGTCCTGCCAGGAAGGTTAAGGTCCTGCCAGGGATGCGTTCTCAGCCTCAGTCCCAGATTGCATTCAAATTCAAGATCACACACACCAACAAAAGTTCAAAGTCAGGCAGTCATACACATTTATTCCTCAGGTGGCTCACCAGCCCCCCCCCCCCCCCCGTACACATTTATTCCTCAGGTGGCTCACCAGCCACCCCCCCCCCATGTCCGTTTATCACACTCAGGCAGACCACTTGCTCAAGCCTCATCTTTTTGTACCCACCTGTTACTATTTCAGTGTGATGCATTCTGGGAAACACAGTACATGTGACCTTCAGTGTTGTTCTTGCCGAGAGGAAAAGACATACCTGCAGGGAGATATCACCCCTCCAGAGCTCTGCCCAATGCTGTGTTATACCTCTAAATACATCAAGGAATACTTTTTAACAGAATAAAATAAAACAAGTATCTTCTATAATGCTGTCCAATTTTGTATTTCTTTTTATGCAAATACATTTTATCGGAAAATCTGAAATGTAACCTGCTCAGTTCGATTTCAAGTGAATCTTGGGTGCAATTGGAACATAGGAGTATGTGATGACTGGAAGACTTTAAGAATATTGATTCTAAGTATTGGGAAATTTACGGTTTAAACACCTGTGGATATAGTGTGTTTAAAAAGGATTTTGTTTTGCTGCTGGGAAAGAAAAGGTGAAATTGATGAAAGAAATGTGTTTTTCAGTCTAGGCTAATGGACTGTGGTTTGATTGGGGAGGTCCTTGGGCAGCCTGCAGAAATTGTTTGATTTTTTTTGCTTGGGACATGAGGTCATTGCTGGGTGGAGTTAAGAAAGGCAGAGGGGCAGTGAGTTTGGAGAAGCTTTGAGAGAGAGAGGAGCTGAGTTCTGTTCTGCCTGACTCTGAGTCCACAATTCTTTCCAAGTATTATAGTTTTAAAAAAGTGTAATATTATTTTAAAGCAGAGCAGTCTTGTCTGAAGACAAGGAAGAGGCTGAAACATCCGAGTTGATAAATGATATGGATAATAATGGCGACTTGGGAATGATTACAAGCTAATAATTCATTCAGGGGATTTAGATGGCACCATGAAACTTTGAGGTGTCATTCAAGCCTCTTGTGAAAATACAATCCTGTTCTTATTTTATTCATTCATGGGATGTGGGCATCGCTGGCTGGGCCAACATTTACTCCCATCCCTGAGAGCAATTAAGAATCAACCACATTGCTGTGGGTCTTGAATCCCATGTAGGCCAGACCGGGGAAGGATGGAAGATTTCCTTCCCTGAAGGACATTCGTGAACCAGATGGGTTTTTACAATTGACAATGGTTACATGGTCATCATTAGACTTTTCATTCCAGATTTGTATTGAACTCAAATTTCACCATCTGCCATGGTGAAATTCAAACCAAGTCCCCAGATCATTACTCTGGGTTGCTGAATTGCTAGTCCAGTGACAATACCACTATGCCACTGCTTACCAATTGTCCTGTTTAGCTTCATCTGTCCACCATGTAACTTATTTCCTTCATGCTGAGTTATCTCAATTCTACATCTATTGTGTGCTTTGCTCATCCCACAAATGAATTTAAAAAAACTTATTGAGGGCAACTGCTGCCAATATTGAACCACAAAGCATTCCTGAGGATGGGCATCCATTGGCCTTGATGGGAGTGTTGAGTGTAGAGAATCCCTGATAAACGTATGTATAAGGAATGACTGTCTATAATGCAAATCATTAATTGAAATTGGTTAACGGTTTCACTTTTGACAAACAAATTCAGTCTGATTTAATAACCTTCATTAATACAAAGAAATCCCACACATTCATATTGCTATTTTCTGCCAGCCAGTGTTTTTCATTGACAAGTGTAGCAGGTTGCAGTAGCACCTGGTGTAAAGTTAGGGATATTAAAAACATCATTTTGTGATAAATAATGTAATGAGCTTCCTCAGGATCATATACAAGAAGCTCAAGGGGAAACCACAAGAAGAGGATGCAAGCTGAGGTGAATGCTAAATGGATAAAGTATTCAACATAATGAAGGCATTGAGTCAGGTATTGATGTTCCACAAGTGTGAAGTTAGGTGTTGAGGTATGGGCAGAAGAAATAAACGAGTATCAATTTTTTTCAAAGTGGAAATTGGGAAATAAATTTGAGCAGCCGAAGGAGGAAATGCAGCTTATTCAAGGTGGAGCAAATCCACCAACAGATTGGACAATTTGAGCCGGGTTGGATCACGTTCCTCCACACCATGATATGTGTTGTCAACCACCAAATTAAATCAATTCACTGACAGGTGTGTGGTAAAATATTGGTTTCAATCCCTATCGGGTAGGAATAATTCATATTTCATTATACAAGGAACAAGTCTGCCTGGATGAGATCACCTCACTCCTGTACATTAACAGCGGTAAATTAAAAAGTCAGTTGGCCTGATCCTCAGAAGGACATCCTGAGAGCTGTCTGCTTTGCTTTGCAAATAGACCATGAAGGCAAGTGGATTTGGTGCTGACAGCTATTAGCTAGATTCGGTTGGCACTCCAAGATTAGTTCCTGGAACTGAAAGCAGACTCTCTGGGCGCAATTTAACGGAAAGGTTTCTAAGTATCATTTGTGGCGGGTTTTGCTGGGAATTTCCCCCCGGTTCAGTCGACGAGTTCCCCACTGCTATCTGATCACATTTAGTCACTTTTTTGGGCCCTGGGAAGTTTCTCCCCAGTCAAGCCTGATTTTCATCACTGGGGAGTTGAACTCGGTGGCCAGATCAGATTGTCAGAGGTCGGGGCACCATTTTGAAAGGGTGCTCCAATCTCTAAGTGAGCTTCTGGATTTCCCCACACCCATGACCCATGGATAATGTCACCCTCCACACACGTGGGCATTAACCCCCCCCCCCCCCTCCTCCTCCCCAAGTGACGATAAACTGCTATGGGGTCATGGAGGGCTTGCCTTTTCAGGCCTTCCACCATCCCCTTTTGGGCACCCCCCCCCCCCCCTCCAGGACCCCACCCTTCACCCCCTCCCAACCTTCCAGGTGCTCCTTCACACTACCCCTCCATCCTCCTTTCGTAGGCATGGCCCTCCTCAGGCCCTGACCATTGGCAGTGTCACCCTGATATCTGGATACACTGGCACTGCCAGCCTGGCAACCTGGCAGTGCTCCTGCTGGCTTTGCAGTGCCACCTGGCACCTTGGCAGTTCCAGCCTGGCAGTGCCAAGGTGCCCACAATCAAGGGGGAGGGCCAGGGAACCATCCTGCCCTGTCCCTGACCACCCAACGGCCTCCGATGGCTCGGGAGGCCTCCCGGGTGCCATTCCACCTGGTCCACATTTGTGTGGACCGGAACTGAACGTGACTGGCTAGGGTCTCATCGTGGAGGCCGGTAGATGCTGGGAACCTGATAGATCCCAGGTCAGCTCACCTAAGCGGGTTTTAAACCTACTTCAGCGTGCGAGGCATGGTTCCGCCCATTGTGGGTGGGATCCTGATAATCACGTCTCGCGTGACCAGGGTAGATCTCACGAGATGTATTGGCTGTGGGGAAGCCCTTGTGAGGCCTCTCCTGGCATCTATCGGCCATGTCAAACTCCTATTCGGGCCAACGCAGCCGGTAAATTGTGCCCTCTATCTTCGATTATATGTATGGTTGGGGGCTTCATGCTTTTAATTTCCTTGAATCCTGTTTGAAGGGTGTTAGGAGCATTATCCATAATCAACAGTTCTTGTGATGTAATCAAAGGACTGGAAACATGTTGCAAAGGGGACGTCTTGTCGTCATTTTTGAGGAATTGTATCTCAGGTCTGTTTTATAACACTATTAGTAGAGTTTTCTTTGCCTATTCTTGTTTGTATTCAGTCACCGGGTGTCTTCCGTAAGTTTATTCAGTCCTATTGTCATTGCTTCAGCTGGCCCATGATTCCTTAGAAACTCATTTGTATTTTATAGCCCAAACAATGATCTAATCCTATTTTGTGAAATGGTGAAGATCATGAGTCAGCTCATGGCTTGTCCCGTAAATTAGTGACAAATGTTGTGGTTCAGTCCCTGTGTCTTTGCAAGGTTAAAGGATATTCCAGTGTTTAAAGACACACTCTGATAAGTATGTAGTGAGGTCGCTCTTAAAGCTGCCAGTAGTGCTGAATGTCAGAGACTGTTATATATGTTGGTTGTTGTTTCATTGTTGCATGGTCACGGGGGTGGGGGGTGGGGGGTGGGGGATGGTGGTGGGGGGTGTGGGGGGGGGTGAATCCTGCCCCGCCCCGTCACTCCGATGCCGGCTGCCGAATTCTCCAGCGCCGGTTTCTTGGCGAGGCCGGGGATTGCGCCGTGCCGGTCGGGGGCCGTTGGCAGTGGCCCGTGGCCCCACCCCCCCCCCCCCCCCCCCCCCCCCCACCAGCGATTCTCCTGTCCCCAATGGGCCGAGCGGCCGCCCATTTTTGGCCAGTCCCGCCGCGTGGATTAGACCAGGTCAGTACCGGCGGGACTTGGTTCTGATGGCGGCCTGCGGAGTCCTCGGAGGGACGCGGGGGGATCCGGCCCCCGGGGGGGGGGGGGGGGTCCCCACGGTGGCCTGGCCCGCGATCGGGGCCCACTGATCTGCAGGCAGGCCCTGTGCTGTGGGGCACTCTTTCCCTCTGTGCGGCCTGTGTAAGGCTCCGCCATGGCCGGCACGGAGAAGAAACCCCCTGCGCATGCGCAGGAAACACGCCAGCGGTTCTGCGCATGCCCCAGAATACGCTGGCACTCCTGCACATGCGCCAACTCGCGCCGGTCGGCAGAGGCCCTTCCGCGCCGGTTGGTGCGGTGCCAACCACTCCAGTGCCGCCAAGTCCCCGAAGATGCGGAGGATTCCTCACATTCCGGGCGGCCCTACGCCGGAGTGGTTCACGCCACTCTTTGGCGCCAGTATGGCCTGCCCCGCCAGTTACCGGAGAATCCCGGCCATGTTGTTAGGTAAATTGCACATTCTGAATTCTCCCTCTGTGTACCCGAACTGGCGCCGGAGTGTGTCGACTGCAGGATTTTCACAGTAACTTCATTACAGTGTTGATGTTAGCCTACTTGTGACACTAATAAAGATTATTATTATCACACCTGGCATCAGCCTGGTAAGGTTAATGGGCACAAGTTAAAAAGGAAAGGTCCACACCTTAAATTTGAACTGAGGAGTTCAGGCTGCTGAGCTTGCCACGTGCAGTAGAATAAGACACAGAGGTAGAGTGGGGCAGAGAAAGAAAAACAATTCTTGTATCGCAGGCTACAATAATTGGCTTATTCAACATTATTAACTGGACCATTTATGTTGTGAGCAGATCCCGGAAAAAAGGCAAGAAACTATGGCACCATGGGCCCATTTGAGGAAGAATCTGAAAATTGGGAGTCATATGCAGAAAGATTTGGCTATTACCTCCTAGCCGACAAGATTTCAGAGGAATTATGGTCCTTGCTTTCCTTCGTACCATTGGCAGTAAAACGTTTAATTTACTTTGATGTCTGGTCTCGCCAGAGAAACCTGGGGCGAAATTCTCCTACCCGCCCCGCCACATTTCTGCCCCGACCGGCCGGCGGGAGTCTCCGTAACACCGGCCGGTCAATGGGGTTTTCCATTGTGGGGCAGCCCCACGCCATCGGGAAACCCCCGGGCGCCGGCAAAACGGAGACTCCCGCCGGAGGAGAATGACGCCCCTGGTAACAAAACTTAATAATAATAATAATAATAATAATAATAATAATGACCTTTATTGTCACAAGTAGGCTTACATTAACACTGCAATATATTGGTTAAGATACTTTTGGTATCTCAGACCACAAATAAGTCTGAACTGAGATATTGCAATAGCTAATTTGGGTTATTACAATGTAATGGTATTTACAATATACATAAGATCCCTGCCAGGTCTGTCCTGTCGGCTCTCTTCCTGGCCGACGTTATACAGAACATAACATTGATTGAACTATGCTCCCCGCCCCCTTACCGCCACCTTAGCTCATATTCGGTGAGACTCACGGGGATAGTGATTGCTCCCACCTAAACCATTAATAATTACACAACCGTTTTGGTTCATCGAAGGAATCAGCTAGAAAAGGAGAATATAGCAGTTTGTTGCGACCCTGAAGTGCCTCGTGAAGCATTGTGAATTTGGTGACTATCTGAACGATACAATTAGGGACCACTTGGTTTGTGGGTTGAGGAATGAGGCCATTCAGAGGAGATGATTAAGGAACAAAAAAATTTAAGTCTGAAAACAGCATTCGATATGGCCATTTCGGTGGGGCTTGCTGCTAAGGACACTTCTCAGCTAGAAATAGGCACGATGATCCATAAACTGGTTGCCACCCAGAGGAAGTCGACAGGCATATCATCGCTGTGCAAAACTAGGCCATTCACAGACTGATGCCTGGAGCAAGGATAGCCAATGCAAAAATTGTAGCAAAATTGGCCACACAGCAAGAGCCATAAAAATTCAGTTTTGAAGAAAAAATAATAACAGTAATGAAGACACAGTACATCAATGTGATGAGGGATTGAAGTTAAATATACTTTCAGTTCAAGATTAATCACATCGGTTCTGGGTAGTTCCAATATTAAATGGACAACCTATAAACATAGAGATCTAAACAGGGGCTGCCATCCCCCTAATTCCTGGGACAACCCAAGAAGAAAAACGTAATCACTTAACATTAAAGCCAGCAGATTTCATCCTGAGGACATATACTAAGGAAATAATGCCTCTAAGATGATATACCATAGTCAAAATAGAGTTAAGTGGGCAAACTGCAGAGCTGGCTCTCCAAGTTGTCCAAGGAATGTTTCCAGCTGCGTTTGGCCACTCTTGACTCGAGAAGATAAAGTGGGATTGGAGTGCTGTGAACAACTTAGTTGATTCTAAGACAGATCTACAGAGCATCCGAGATAAATACAGCAGTGTATTTGAAGACATACTGGAGTCCATGAAAGGAGAACAAGTATCATTAAAGATCAAACAAAACAACCAGTCTAAGAGTCTCAAGGCTAGAGCAGCACCCTACACCATGGGCGCGATTCTCCACTCCCACGCCGGTTGGGAGAATCGCCTGGGCCGACGAAATTTCCGGGGCCGCCGGTCCGACGCCCTCCCGCGATTCTCCAGAGCGGCGGGAACGGCCCGGTCGAGTTTCGCGGGCCGCAGGCCGGAGAATCGCCGGAGATACCCAAAATGGCGATTCTCCGGCACCCCCGCGATTCTGAAGCCCGGATGGGCCGAGCGGCCAGGCCAAAACGGCGGGTTCCCCCCAGCGCCGCCCACACCTGGTCGCTACAGTCGTGGGCAGTGCGTGAACGCTGGGGGGGCGGCCTGTGGGGGGCGAGGGGGGATCCTGCACCGGGGGGTACCTTAAATGTGGGGTGGCCCGCGATCGGTGCCCACCGATCGTCGGGCCGTCCTCTCTGAAGGAGGACGTCCTTCCTTCCGCCGCCCCGCAAGATCCGTCCCCCATCTTCTTGCGGGGCGGATATGGACAGGACGGCAACCACGCATGTGCGGGTTGACGCCGGCCAACCCCCTCATGCGCGGTTGACGTCCGTTATGCGGCGCCGGCCGCGTCATCTAATCGGCGCCACTTTTACGCGGGCAACAAGACCTCGCGCGGGTAGATGACGTGGCCCCGATACTGGCCCATTGTCAGGGCCTGAATCGGTCATGACCGGGGCCGTTCCGCGCCGTCGTGAACCTCGACGGCGTTCACGACGGCGCGGCCACTTCGGCGTGGGGGTGGAGAATCGCGCCCCATATCTCTAAAGGTTGAATCTGAACTAATGCGACTTGTGGATACAGGAGTCTTAGAACTCATCACTACTAGTGACTGGGCAACCACTGTTGTGCCTGTAATGAATCTGGACGGAATTCTATGCATCTGCGGAGATTTTAAAACAACCATCAATCTGAATCTATGCACGGATCAATACTAGCTACCAGTGAGTGAAGATTTAGTCATGGACCTAGCGGGAGGACAGAAGTTCAGCAAGATCGACCTATCACAGGCCTACCTGTAAAAAAATGTTGCAGCTGAATATCAACATCTGTTCACCATTATAACACATAAAGGTCTATTCCATTATAAGAGATTATCTATTTGAATAGTGTCAGCACCTACTTAATTTCAACTTTCCAGGGATTCGATCTCCAGCAGTCTACAGGGGGTACAGTGTTCCCTTGATGATATACTGATTATTGGTATCAATGCACAGGAACATTTATGTAACCTAGAAGCTATATTGAAACACCGCCAGATGCATGGTCATCATGTGAGGAAAGATAAGTGTGGCTTCTTTCAACCATCAGCCCAATATTGAGGCCACGTGATCGATAGCAAGGGTTTACACAAGGCATCTGAGAAAATGAAGGCTATTATGGAGGCCCCACTATCAATGAATGGAACACAGTTAAGATCATTCCTAGAGTTCATGAAATACCATGGGAAATTTGTTCCAAATCTAGCAACTCTATTTAAACCATTACATAATTTGTTGTGTGTGAAACAAGCATAGCAATGGACTCCAGAATGTGAAAAACCATATCAATCATCTAAAGAAGCACTGATGAAATCAGAAGTGTCGGTACATTTCAACCAGAAGTTACCATTACAACGTGCCTGTGATGCCTCGCTGTACAGAGTTGGTGTCACACAAACGGAAGACAAACCAATAGCTTTTGAGTTACGTACCTTAAGAAGTGCGGAATCAAATTATACCCAGTTGGAGAAGGCGGCATGGACTATTATTCTTGGTGTGAGAAAATTTCACCAATACCTCTATGGTCAGCACTTCACATTGTTGACGGACTACAAGCTCTTAACAGCTATTTTTGGGCCACGTAAGAGTATTCCTTTGTTGGCAGCAAACGGAGATCACTGTTGGTCTTTAATATTATCTGCACATTCCTATGAGATCAAATACCGTCGGTCAGAGAGCCATGCTAATGCTGATGAATTGTCACCTTTGCCTTTCCCTGCAGGTCAGGTACCACCCAGTATTGAAAATATTTTCTATTGCGTGCAGATAGACCACATTCCAGTGTCTGCAGCTCAGCTCCAACGATATACCAGAAATCAACCCATGATGAGGAAGGTACTGGAAATGGTATTAAAGGGGATGATAGCAGGAATGCATCCTGAATTAAAGCTGTATGTTTCTAGGAACCTCGAGTTGACAGTACAGGGTGGATGCCTGTTGTGGGGGATGAGGGCAATGGGTCCTCCAAACTTGGGACAAAGAGTATTCGAACCGTTACATGAAGGACATCCAGGTATGGTTCGAATGAAGGAACTCCCAAAGAGCTACTTTTGGTGGCCAGGAATCAATGCCGAGATAGAAGAAAAAGCAGGACTGTGCCAGTCACGTGCACGGGTAAGGAATATACTTCCGTTGTCCCCATTTCATCCATGGGTGTGACCTGAACTGCCTTGGCAACGTCTACACATTGACTTTGCTGATCCATACGAGGGGTACATGTTTTTGGTTGTCATAGATGCACACTCCAAATGGCCTGAGGTGGTTCTGATAAAGTTGACAATTGCGGAACATACCATCAGTTTCGGAAATCAGAACAAATCATTGTAGATAATTGTAGACAACGGTCTACAATTCTTGTTTCAGTATTTCGCTGACTATCTAAAGATCAGTGGTATCCAACGTAAATCAGTACCTACCCCCATCCACGAATGATTTAGCCGAGAGCGTTGTCCAGTCCTTGAAGCATGCACTGAAAGTCTCCAAGGACCAAGGTTCAGTTTCTTAGAAGATAGTCTTTCCTTTTAACTGTATTACTACTGTGCAATGATTTAATACCTTCCTTGAATATACATTTTAATGGCTATGTGAAACACTGTAGTTATTTGTCTTGTTGGACCTTGGAAGTAAAACGGGGAGGGATGTTATATATGTGGATTGTTGGGCAGCACGGTGGCTTAGTGGTTAGCACAACTGCCTCACGGCGCTGAGGTCCCAAGTTCGATCCTGGCTCTGGGTCACTGTCCGTGTGGAGTTTGCACATTCTCCCCGTGTCTGCGTGGGTTTCGCCCCCACAACCCAAAAATGTGCAGAGTAGGTGGATTGGCCCCACTAAATTGGCCCTTATTGGAAAAAATAATTGGGTAATCCAAATTTAAAAAAATATATATATGTTGATTGTTATGGTGTTGTCACATGGTCACTTTTAAGAGCCTAGTTATGTGATGCTATCGACTGCTTCACGGGCTTGGCCTCAGTCTAGACCAAGCCTTGTACAGTTCACAGCTATTCAATAAACCTCTGTTGATTATTGCGTTCAACCTCACGTGTTTTAGCATTCCATTGTTTTACCCTGTATAGACATACCTGGGTAAGAGCCTAAATATACTCAGGTTATTCAAAATATCATCACCTTCCTACCAGATTGTGAGATTTGTCAGAAAAGAATGCAATTGTTGATTGATTGACTGGTATCTCTTCAGTTATAAGAGATAAAGTACAGCAGGCTGCCTGGGATTGAATAGTTCACCATGGTGTATATTGTTCGAAGCAATTTTTTTTTCCAATTACCTCTCAGAAGCCACCAATTCTCACAGGAATATCGCTTCACATCACTGTTGAGCCTCTTGTATCAATCTCTCATGATCATCATTCACTCTAAGCTTGACCATTCAGTATGTAAGTGGCAGATTTCATAGTGAGAACAGCCTGACACCAAGATCCAACCAACACACAAACACACAAGTGCTGTGTACGCCGGAACTGTCTCAGGATGAACTGCCATCTGTACTACTAAATCGTGGTAGCACTGTTGCCTCACAGTGCCAAGGACCCGGGTTCAATTCCAACCTTGAGTGACTGTCTTTGTGGAGTTTGCATTTGCAGCAGAAATGCCCAGAGGGCATTCAAGAGTAGGAACCACAATGAGTCTTCTGCTGAGACTGGGAATGCTGGGGCTCATTGCAGCATTCCAACTTGCCGAGTTGACTAATTCAGCACAAACTAAATACCTTCCTTGTCTCTCAGACCCATTACCATACCATTACATTATCAGCATTTGTGCACCTTGTCACAGTTAGAGGTTAACTAATCTATTCAATAATGGCTTGAATCCATTTGCCTTTTTAATCTCTCCATGGACAGAATCTTATGTTCTCTGGTCTCGGGTTCTATGTTTCTAAGAATCTTATGTTCTCTGGTCTCGGGTTTCTAAGCGGGGAGGTTGAGCGCAAAATTTCTCAGATGGCTGTCCCACCAAATTCCCGCCCACCCTGACCTCTCTGCAATTTTATTCTCCAAAGTACGAGGCCTGCCATCTTTACCCCACTTGAGACCCTCAAGTGGCCAATTTTTGATTACTTAAGAGCTATTCAATGCGCAGCTCAATTTTCTGGCTAGAGAGATGTTCCAGGCAAGGGGGGAATTCTGCGAATTATCCAGTTTCAGTTCCTCAGGCAGGGCGAAGGGGCGGGGGGGGGGGGTGCCTCCATCAGCAGTCTCCTTTTAACAAGAACACCCCCCTCCCCACCACACAAAGGTCCAGACCCTGCAGGTCCTCCCTTCGCAATAGCCTGTCCACCAACATCTCCAGCACCACCCACTGGGTCTCACCTCCCATCCCTGCTCTGAGGGCCCACAACCTACCTGGTCCTGGGAGCCCAGGAATTGGCCAATCAGATTGGCTGGCAGCTCCCTGAGACGGAACTTCATCCCAAGTAAGGATCAGCAGACCTGGCTCCGGCCAATTTACACTCATCGAATTTGGCTGCGGAGCAACCGATATGGGAGGGGATGTATTTGTCATTGACTCTGGCGATGACGAGAAGGGAAACTCTGCCAACTTAAACATCTTGGTTCATGAGTATTCTCGAGAGGACTGATATGTTAGTGTTATATTTTAAGAGGTTTTGTTTTAACTTCACAGTAAAGACAAATGATAACCAAGTTGCCACACCGCATGTTATCTAACCAGTTGTCAGAATTTATTGCAGAGATGTTGCTTCCTCACAGTCTAAGATAGAAGAGAGGGAAATCTCCCAAGTGCCTCTGATAATGTCACCAAATAACCAAGTGATACACTATACAGAGAGGAATTGGTGTTATAACCCACACGAGACATACAGGTGGGACCAATCTCTTTCCCCATGAGTCTCGCCGAATAGGTGCTCCCCCGCTAAGGGGGCGGGGACCCGAGTTCAATCATAGTCAATTTCAGTATAAAGTGGACGAGGGATGGAACTGACAAACCAGACCTGGCTGGGATCTGATGTATATGTTTTATATATAGGGCAGCACGGTAGCACAGTGGTTAGCACTGTTGCTTCACAGCACCAGGGTCCCAGGTTCAATTTCCAGCTTGGGTCACTGTCTGTACGGAGTCTGCACGTTCTCCCCATGTCTGCGTGGGTTTCCTCCAGGTGCTCCGGTTTCCTCCCAGAAGTCCCGAAAGACTTGATGTTAGGTGAATTCGATATTCCGAATTATCCCTCTGTGTACCCAAACAGGCACTAGAGTGTGGTGACTTGGTCTTTTCACAGTACCTTCATTACAGTGTTAATGTAAGCCTACTTGTGACAATAAAGATTATTATTATTTATTTTGCAATAAACCAGAATTGCTGTTATACCATCACGATTCGGAGTCATTTGTGGTCTACAACAATTGGTTACAATACATAACATCCCTCCCCCTTTACTCCTGTAGTGCAACAACAAATATTAGCTCAAACCTTTCCTCATGGCGAACAGTGATTATTTACCCAAGTATTATTATTAGACAATTATCTATATACACATCAGTACGAGAGTCTTTTAGCTTTGATCCAAACTTTTTGGTTTTGGTGTCCTCATGGCAAGTAACATGTTTTTTTTCTTGTCAATCTACAATGGTAGAGTGTCAGGCGGTAAGAGCAAATCAATTTTGTTCCTCCATAGAAGTATTACATTTTGTACCATTAATTCAAGTTCCCTTGTTCAGTACAGCTTGAATTCTGGATTCCTCCTCTGTTTATCCAGTGGTGTATCTGTCAAGATCATGTCCATGACCTTCCCATGACCGGATCTCATGTGTCATTATACTTGAGATGCAGTAATTGGTACACTATCCACCTGGAAAAAGTACACATAGTTTACATAGTTTTCCTGTGATTCGGCTTTGTCCCACATTGGTAAACTTGATAGAGTATCAGTATTCGCTGTTACTCCGATCTTCTGTACTCAACCTTATAATTGTGCACTAATAAGATGAGGGACCACCTCTGCAAGCAACTTGCAGCTAGAGACTGTATTCCTTTGTATGGACCAAAAATTGTTGTCAAAGCCTCTGGTCTGTGAAATGCCTTCCATACAAGTAGTGTTGAAATCATTCAACTCCAAATATATTCAAAGCTTGTTTTTCAAATTGAGCATAATTCTGTTCAGCACTTGTCAATGTCTCGAAGCGAAAACTATCTTTCATCTCCATTTGGCATTTGACAACTGCACCAACCCTATAGGGTGATGCTTCACATGCGAGATGTATTTTCAATTTAGGGTCGAAAGGATCTCAGACTTCCAATTTCTTCAGCACATTTTTGATTCAGTATATGACTCATTATGTCACTCTTCGCATCTTTTGTCCAAGCCCATTCTTGGATCACCCATAACAATGTACAAAGTGGTTTTAAAACAGGAGCAAGATATGGAATACATTTTCCACAATTGAAGAGTCCCACAAAAGATTTCAGTTGCCACATACTCTGGGGTCTTGGTGCATCTAAAAATCGCCTTCGTCTTCTTAGGTTCCTTGTGGAGCCCATCCTTATCCGGCCAAGATACCTTATTGATGACTGGAAAAATTCACATTTCTCTGGATGAGTTGATTGTGTCTTTCAAGATGCTCCAATGTGTCTTCTAAATTCTTTAGCTGCACCTGTTCAGTCCTGCTGGTAATTAAAATGTTGTCCAAATAACACTGAACACCACTGAGGCCACTACGGATTTGGTCCATGGACTTTTGGAATAGGGCCAGTGCAGACATTATTCTGAACAGTAGGTGCTTGTACCTGAACAGTCCTTTGATGTTACAATAGTTAGACGAGGTTGTGACTCAGCTGCTACCTTCATCTGGAGGTGCACTTGGGACAAATCTACCTTGCTGAACGTTGTCAGAGAGATCTAGGAGTACAGGTCCACAGGTCACTGAAAGGGGCAACACAGGTGGAGAAGGTAGTCAAGAAGGCATACGGCATGCTTGCCTTCATTGGCCGGGGCATTGAGTATAAGAATTGGCAAGTCATGTTGCAGCTGTATAGAACCTTAGTTAGGCCACACTTGGAGTATAGTGTTCAATTCTGGTCGCCACACTACCAGAAGGATGTGGAGTCTTTAGAGAGGGTACCGAAGAGATTTACCAGAATGTTGCCTGGTATGGTGGGCATTAGCTATGAGGAGCGGTTGAATAAACTCGGTTTGTTCTCACTGGAACGAAGGAGGTTGAGGGGCGACCTGATAGAGGTCTACAAAATTATGAGGGGCATAGACAGAGTGGATAGTCAGAGGCTTTTCCCCGGGGTAGAGGGGTCAATTACTAGGGGGCATAGGTTTAAGGTGAGAGGGGCAAGGTTTAGAGTAGATGTACGAGGCAAGCTTTTTACACAGAGGGTGGTGGGTGCCTGGAACTCGCTAACGGAGGAGGTGGTGGAAGCAGGGACAATAGTGACATTTAAGGGGCATCTTGACAAATCCATGAATAGGATGGGAATAGAGGGATACGGACCCAGGAAGTGTAGAAGATTGTAGTTTAGTCGGGCAGCATGGTCGGCACGGGCTTGGAGGGCCGAAGGGCCTGTTCCTGTGCTGTACATTTCTTTGTTCTTGTTCTTTGTTTGCCCACCCGACAATCCAGCAAAAAGATCCTGTATTAATGGTAAGGGATACTGGTTGGCACACAACACTGGGTTGATTGTCATTTTAAAGTTACCACAGATATTTCTGCCGCATGGTATGTTGCCTGCCCGGTGCCAGGGTGAGGGACATCTCTGATCGGCTTGAAAGGATTTTGGAGAGGGAGGGGGAGGATCCAATTGTTGTGGTCCATGTTGGGACTAACAACATAGGTAAGACTAGGAAAGAGGACCTGTTTGGGGATTATCAAACACTAGGGACTAAATTAAAGAACAGGTCCTCCAGGGTTATAATCTCTGGATTACTACCCGAGCCACGTGCCAATTGGCATAGGGTTGAGAAAATTAGAGAAGTTAACACGTGGCTAAAGGAGTAGTGCGGGAAAGAGGGATTCCATTTCATGGGGCATTGGCATCAGTACTGGGGCAGGAGGGACCTGTACCGTTGGGACGGTCTTCACCTGAACCATTCTGGGACCAGTGTTCTAGCGAATAGGATAAATAGGTTGGTCACAAGGACTTTAAACTAGCAAGTTGGGGGGAAGGGAAGTGTAAAGCTATGGACAGTAGAATGGTTAATGGAGATCAAGGCAGCAGGTTACGTGACAGGTTATTATGTAGAGATATGGGTTCAAAGACAAGGAAAATTAGGAGAAAGGGTAAGAGGAAAAACAAATGGTGAAAAGTTACTGATCAAGGTGTTAGGATTCATAACAAAGTCATAAAAAACAGCATAAGTGTACTTTACCTGAATGCTCGTAGTATACGAAATAAGGTAAATGAGTTGATGGCGCAAATCATCGTGAATGACTATGATTTAGTGGCCATTACTGAAACATGGTTAAAAGATGGTCACGACTGGGAGTTAAATATCCAAGGTATCAGACTATACGAAAGGATAGAATGGACGGTAAGGGCGGTGGTGTAGCTTTGTTGTTTAAGGATGGCATCCGGGCAATAGTAAGGGATGATATTGGTGCTATGGAGGACAAGGTTGAATCAATTTGGGTGGAAATCAGGAATAGTAAGGCGAAAAGGTCACTGATAGGAGTAGTCTATAGGCCACCAAATAGTAACAGGATGGTAGGGCAGGCAATAAGCAAAGAAATAACGGATGCATGTAGAAATGGTACAGCGGTTATCATGGGAGATTTTAATCTGCATATCGATTGGTTTAACCAGGTTGGTAAAGGCAGCCTTGAGGAGGAGTTTATAGAATGTGCCCAGGATAATTTCCTGGAACAGTATGTAATGGAACCTACAAGGGAACAAGCGGTCCTGGATCTGGTCCTGTGTAATGAGGCAGGATTGATTAATGATCTCATAGTTCGGGATCCTCTTGGAAAGAGCGACCACAATATGGTGGAATTTAAAATACAGTTGGAGAATGACAAGGTAAAATCAAACACTAGTGTTTTGTGCTTAAACAAAGGCGATTACAATGGGATGAGAGAAGAACTAGCTAAGGTAGATTGGGAGCAAAGACTTCATGGTGAAGCAGTTGAGGAACAGTGGAGAACCTTCCGAGCGATCTTTCACAGTGTTCAGAAAAGGTTCATACCGACAAAAAGGAAAGACGGTAGAAAGGGGAAAAATCGACCGTGGATATCTAAGGAGGTGAGGGAGAGTATCAAATTGAAGGACAAAACATACAAAGTGGCAAAAATT
This sequence comes from Scyliorhinus torazame, assembly GCF_047496885.1. NCBI lineage: Eukaryota > Metazoa > Chordata > Chondrichthyes > Carcharhiniformes > Scyliorhinidae > Scyliorhinus > Scyliorhinus torazame. The sequence continues at coordinate 79,687,416 of NC_092707.1, forward strand.
AGTGGGAGACTAGAGGACTGGGAAGTCTTTAGGGGACAACAGAAAGCTACTAAAAAAGCCATAAAGAAGAGTAAGGTAGACTATGAAAGTAAACTGGCTCAGAACATAAAAGCAGATAGTAAAAGCTTCTACAAATATATAAGACAAAAAAGAGTGGCTAAGGTAAATACTGGTCCTTTGGAAGGTGAGAAGGGAGATTTAATAATAGGAGACGGGGAAATGGCTGAGAAGCTGAACAGGTTTTTTGGGTCAGTCTTCACAGTGGAGGACACAAATAACATGCCAGTGACTGATGGAAATAAGGATATGATAGGTGAGGACCTTGAGATGATTGTAATCACTAAGGAGGCAGTATTGGGCAAGCTAATGGGGCTAAAGGTAGACAAGTCTCCTGGCCCTGATGAGATGCATCCCAGAGTGTTAAAAGAGATGGCTAGAGAAATTGTAAACGCACTAGTGATAATTTATCAAAATTCACTAGACTCTAGGGTGGTCCCAGAGGATTGGAACATAGCAAACGTGACACCACTGTTTAAAAAAGGAGGTCGGCAGAAGGCGGGTAATTATAGGCCGGTAAGCTTAACTTCGGTTGTAGGGAAAATGCTGGAATCTATCATTAAGGAGGAAATAGCGGGGCACCTGGAGGGAAATTGTCCCATTGGGCAGACGCAGCATGGGTTCACAAAGGGTAGGTCGTGTCTGACTAATTTGGTAGAATTGTTTGAGGCCGTTACCAGTGCAGTAGATAACGGGGAGCCAATGGATGTGGTATATCTGGATTTCCAGAAAGCTTTTGACAAGGTGCCACACAAAAGGTTGCTGCATAAACTAAAGATGTATGGCATTGAGGGTAAAGTGGTAGCATGGGTAGAGGATTGGTTAACTAACAGAAAGCAGAGAGTGAGGATAAATGGGTGTTTCTCTGGTTGGCAACCTGTAACTAGTGGGGTCCCTCAAGGATCGGTGTTGGGCCCGCAGTTGTTCACAATTTACATAGATGATTTGGAGTTGGGGACCAAGTGCAATGTGTCAAAGTTTGCAGACGACACTAAGATGAGTGGTAAAGCAAAAAGTGCAGAGGATACTGGAAGTCTGCAGAAGGATTTGAATAGGTTAGGTGAATGGGCTAGGGTCTGGCAGATGGAATTCAATGTTGCCAAGTGTGAGGCTATCCATTTTGGGAGGAATAACAGCAGAATGGATTATTATTTAAACGGTAAGATGGTAAAACATGCTACTGTGCAGAGGGACCTGGGTGTGCTGGTGCACGAGTCACAAAAAGCTGGTGTGCAGATGCAACAGGTGAATAAGAAGGCTAATCGAGTTTTGTCTTTCATTGCTCGAGGGATGGAGTTCAAGACTAGTGAGGTTATGCTGCAATTGTATAAGATGTTGGTGAGGCCGCATCTGGAGTATTGTGTTCAGTTTTGGTCTCCTTACCAGAGAAAATACATATTGGCACTGGAGGGAGTGCAGAGGAGATTCACTAGGTCGATCCCAGAGTTGAGGGGATTAGATTATGACGAGAGGTTGAGTAGACTGGGACTGTACTCATTGGAGTTTAGAAGGATGCGGGGGGGATCTTATTGAGACATATAAAATTATGAAGGGAATAGATAGGATAGATGCGGGCAGGTTGTTTCCACTGGTCGGGTTAAGCAGAACGAGGGGGCATAGCCTCAAAATAAGGGGAGGTAGATTTAGGACGGAGTGTAGGAGGAACTTCTTCACCCAAAGGGTTGTGAATCTCTGGAATTCCTTGCCCAGTGAAGAAGTTGAGGCTCCTTCTTTAAACGTTTTTAAGAAAAAGATAGATGCCTTTCTAAAGATAAAGGGATTTGGGCAGATGGTGTACAGGCCGGAGAGTGGAGCTGAGTCCACAAAGATCAGCCATGATCTCATTAAATGGCGGAGCAGGCTCGAGGGGCCAGATGGCCTACTCCTGTTCCTAATTCTTATGTTCTTATGTTCTTATGTTCTAAGCAATCTGGTTTGCTAACTGTTGTGTTCTTTCTTCTGATTTACCTGGATGGCTCGGACGCGTAGTGTTGAATAAAGAACACCAAGCTTTGTTAACAAACAAAACTATAGGTGCACTTGCGCGAATCGGTCATCTTTTCGAGCGCACTGAATTTCAAGCTACGCCAGAGCTTCAACGGAATTGAGACTTTTCTCGCCACTTTCAGGATTCAACACTTCAGAACTTCTATTTTTAGTTGCTTTACTTTACTTGCACAGCACATTTTAATTAAATCTACCAGCATTATTTTTTGTTTCTTTTGCAGTTGTTCACTGAGCTTTTCATTTCTTTTATGCTCACAATAGCTAGCAATTTTTTCAATGAGCACTTCAAACTTATTTTTTTCAACTTCATTCTCAAAGTGAAATGAGTTATACACTTCTATAGCCTGTGGTCCAGCCAAAGTGAGTAACAGTGCAATCTCTCACTTCTCACTGACTGCTTGGAGATTTAAGGCTGAGAGATACTGTTCAAACTCTTGTTTGAAAATGTTCCAGTTCACATCTACTTTACCCAATATTCGGAATAACTTTAGAATCGGCAGACCTTCCATGAATTTTTTTGATATTACTGGTTGCTGCTGGAGTCTGATAGTTGCTCCTGGAGTCTGGTTCAGATTTTCTTTTGTGCACGTGTTTTTCTTTCTTCGAACGGAGATTCTTTCTTTCTCCCTAAACTTGCCAATTTTACTGTAAGACCACTCCTGGTGCCATGTTGTGCTCTCTATTTTGCTTTCTCTGGATGGTTCAGATGCATAGTGTTGAATAAAGAACACAAAGCTTTGTGAACAAACAAAACTATAAATTTATTACACTACTAACTAAGATTCGCTCACATTCCTAAAGTAGAAGGTTTCTCTATTAAACTATGGTATCTCTAACTAGCAGACTTTCTCAAGTATACAAATGCTCTCTGTCATACCTCACCATCTTCTCCCAGAATCCCCAAGTCACATGATATATATATATGACTGTTCTGTGCTTCCCTTTATTTTCCTAAAATTTAGAGTACCCAATTCATTTTTTCCAACTAAGGGGCAATTTAACATGGCCAATCCACCTACCCTGCACATCTTTGTGTTGTGGGGGCGAAGCCCACGCAAACAGGGGGAGAATGTGCAAACTTCACACCGACAGTGACCCAGAACCAGGATCGAACCTGGGAGCTCGGCGCCGTGAGGCAGCAATGCTAACCACTGCGCCACCCTGCTGCCCTGTTCTGTGGTTCCCTTTAATGGTAAGAAGCATTATCATTAACTTGTTAACTCCTTACATCCCAGTTAATGTACATATCATTGAAATAACTGGAACAATTGGGGTTGCCCACACATTCGATCACTCCATCTTTGATCAATTTGCCAAATTCCACTTTGACTGTTTGTTTGATAGCATATGGCATAGTCCTTGCCTTTAAGAATTTAGGGATGCTATCAGGTTTTATCTTACCCCATGTCTCGACACTGGTCATTTCCCCTAAAGTGTTTCCAAATATCTTCTTGTACTTTTCTATGGGTTTCTGTAATATGTCTTTCAATCAAACAATTTGTTCACAGTTTACCTATTCAGTTTGATTTTGTTCAACCACACTACCAAAAACTGCAGGAAAATTTCCTTTTACCGCATGTCGTGCAATTTTGAAGATTGAGCATTTGCTTCAACTTGCACAAAAATATAACCCTTCATTAGAACCACCTCTTCTGTATAAGTCCTCAAGATTATATCAGACGGTTTTGACGTTCGTGAGCTTTTGTTGATATAGTTTTTCAGAGATGAGAGATTAAGCGGCACCAGTATCTACTTCCATTTTGGTTTTGCTGCCATTCAGTTTCGGATAAACCCCAAATCTCTGCCTTGCATCGATAGCACACTGAGTTTTAGTTTTTTGATCTCTGTAGACATTGTGGGCGGGATTCTCCGACCCAGCGGCGGGGGGTGGGGGGGGGTGGGGGGGTGGGGGGGGGGGCGTGAATCCTGCCCCGCCGCTCTGATGCCGGCTGCCGAATTCTCTGGCGCTGTTTTTTTGCCGGGGGCGGGGATCGCGCCGCGCCGGTCGGGGGCCGTTGCCAGTGGCACCCCATCAGCGATTCCCCGGTCCCTGATGGGCCGGGCGGCCGCCTGATTTTGGCCAGTCCCGCCAGCGTGAATTAGACCAGGTCCATAATGACGGGACCTGGCTCTGAGGGCAGCCTGCGGAGTCCTCGGAGGGGGGGGGGGGGCGCGGGGGGATCCGGCCCCAGGGGGGCCCCCACGGGGCCTGGCCTGAGATCGGGTCCCACCGATCTGCGGGCAGGCCTGTGCCGTGGGGGCACTCTTTCCCTCCCCACCGGCCTGTGTAAAGCTCCGCCATGGCCGGTGCGGAGAAGAAACCCCCTGCGCATGCGCAGGATACACGCCAGCGGTTCTACGCATGCGCCAGAACATGCTGGCAATCCTGCGCATGCGCCAACTCGCACCGGCCGGTGGAGGCCCTTCGCCGCCGGTTGGTGCGGCGCTAACCACTCCAGCGCCGGCCTTGCCCCCGAAGGAGCGGGGGATTCCGCACCTTCCAGGCGGCCCTACGCCGGAGTGGTTCACACCACTCTTTGGCGCCGGTACGGCCTGCCCCACCGGAGAATCCTGGCCACAGTCTTCCTGGGAATTAAAAAAAAATTTGGATACCCAATTCTCTTTTTTTCCAATTATGGGTCAATTTAATATGGCCAATCTACCTATGCTGCAAATCTTTCTGGATTGTGGGGGTGAGACCAACGCAGACACGGGGAGAATGTGCAAACTCCATACGAACAGTGACCGGGGCGGGATCGAACCCGGGTCCTCAGCACCGTGAGGCAGCAGTTCTTCTTGAGACTTTTTACTGTCTTCGGTCTACTGTGTACTCTTTTTGTGGGTTTGGGTGCGTTCATATTTTTACCCATCTTCAAGGTTTGAGAATTTAAAAAAATATTTTTTTATTTCAAACCAATCACCTAAATTTTCCAAAACATAACACAGTCCAAACAGTTTGTCATTTCTCCCCACCTTTTTCTCCCCTTAACATCCCTCCACTCACTTCCAAAACATCTCCCTCTCCCTTCTCTCCCCCATAATTCCACTCCAGACCCCCCATCCTAATTCCAGCTCTTCCTCTCAATTCCACTTTATCTCCTCAATTGGTGCCTTCTCCATATCCACGAACCACCCATAAATGTCCGCAATCTCCCCATCCCTCAGCTCATCCTGTGTCCAGCAAGGTATACTCCAGCAGCTGAGAAAATGAGGATAGCTCCTGCCGGACAAAGTCCCACATGTGCACATACCTGAACTCACTCCCCCTCAGCAACTGATATCTCTTCTGCAACTCTCCCAACCTTGTGAACCTCCCTTCTACAAACAGATCCCTAACCCACTCCACCCATTCCCTCTGCCAATGCCTATACATCACATCTATCTCCGCTGGAGCAAATCTGTGATTCCTACAAATTGGTGCCAGTACCGACACCCCCTCCCACAATAAAGTGCTGCCTCAGCTGGTTCTAAACCTTTATGGACGATGCCACAACGGGACTGAGAAACAAACAGAAACCTCCGGAGGACGTTCATCTTGACCGACTATACACTCCTTTCCAGTGACAGCGAGAGGGCATCCCACCTCTTCAAACCCCCTTTCACTCCCGCCACAAACTAGCAGCAAGTCACTCACATACACCGAGACTTTATACTCCCTGCCTCCCCTTACAATGCCCAAACACTATCTTGGTGCCCAAAGTGCAGTGGCAAAAGGTTCAGTATCCAATGCAGACAGCAGCAGGGACAGCGGATACCCCTGCCTCATGCCCCCATATAGCCGAAATCCCCTTGAGCTCATTGAATTTGTCCTTCCATTAGCCAGGGGAGCAGCATACAGTAACCTCACCCAGGAGATAAAAGTAGACTCAAACCCAAACTTTCCCAGGACCTCAAACAAATATCTCCACTCTATCCCATAAAATGCTTTCTCCGCATCCATGGACACAAAAACCTCCAGCACCTTACCCTTCGACGAAGTCACAACCACATTCAACAATCATCTAATATTGCTTGATAGCTGCCACCCTTTCCCGAAACCTGCCTGATCCTCAGAGACCAGCTCTGGCGCTCACCCCTCCAGCCTCCTAGCCAATGCCTTCGCCAGCACCTTCACATCTGTGTTTAAAAGGGAGATGGGCCTGTATGATCCACACTCCACCGAGTCCGTATCCTTCTTAAGGATTAAAGAAATCGATGCCTGGGCAAGCTTGGCTGGCAGCTCCCCATGCGCCAATGAACCATTAAACATCCCCAAAAGATGTGGGCCAAATCCACCGAAAACAGTTTGTAAAAAATCATGAAGCCATCTGGCCCTGGTTCCTCCCCAGACTGCATCGACCAATCGACTCCATTACCTCCTGTAGTCCCAGTGGCGCCTCCAGTCCTTGCCCCTTCCCCCTCTCTACATCCGGAATACCAGCCCATCCAAAAAGCGTCCCATCTCGGCCTCCTCCCCTCGCAATTTGATTCATTTGTTTTCTCCGGCGTGCTCACCAACTCTTCCCCCACCCCCAACCTCCCAATCCCTTACCCGCACTTTCTCCCGCATGGCTGATATGCTAACAGACGGCTGTATTTCTCTCCATATTCATACAGAACCCCCCTCGAATAAGCCTTATTTGATTTCTACTGGTTGTGGTAACCTGGCAACTTGCCACCATTCCACTTCGGAGGAGAACTAACCCCCACCAATTATTTTGCACATTCTCCAACAAAAGCGTGCATTAACCAGGTAGAAAGCCACCAAGCAGGAGCCACCTTGTGTGCAATCGACCAGCTGTGGAGCCACAGTGCTAACCACTATGCTACCGTGCATAGTGAGGGCCTTTGTGAATAAACTCACCCGGTACGGGAATTGAACCAGCACTGCTGGCCTTGTTCTGCATCATGAACCAACTGAAGACCCAAGTAAGATAAATTGCTTATATCCAGCATTACAGGGTATGTATTCAAGTTCCAGGGGCAATATAGCTACCTAATGGTGTAATCAGAATTGAACTTAAGGACTTCGCAAATCTGCATTTATTCACATGATCCACAAAATACATAGGAGCAAAGTAATTCAGAAAGAAATTGAAAGGATAAGGTTGATTGTTTTCCTTGACTAATTGAGCATTGGAAACCTGACCCAGTTTAACTGTCAATGGGTATCTTGTTAATAGATGCATTACTTGGAACCCTACATTGCAAAGAAGGATTCATTAGTAATCACTTCAATACTGCTGGTTCATATAGGTGGCTTAGGCACAATGAGTAATTTAATTGTTATTTTTTTATTCACTCATGGGGATGTGGTCAGCGTTTATTCCCACCCCAGAGGGCATTTCAGAGTCAACCACATTGCTGTGGATCTGGAGTGACATGAAGGCTAGGCCAGACTAGGTAAAGGTGGCAGATTTCCTTCCCTCAAGGACATTAGAGAACCAGATGGATTTATGACAACTCACAATGGTTTCATTGTCATTATTAGACTTGGAATTCCAGATTTTTGTTGATTTCAAATTTCACCATCTGCCGAGGTAGGATTCAAACCTGGGCCCCCAGAGCATCTCCCGGGGTCTCTGGATTTCTAGTCCAGCAACAATACCACTACACCACTGCCTCGCCATCAGTTGGTCTGAGGAACGTCTCCTGGTCAATGTCACCTCTTAAATAATCAATTCATGATTTTATTCATGTGAAAACGAGTGAAATCCAAATGTGACCTACAGCATTTGAATGTGCACATTGCAAACTCCTGGGGTATAGGATCAGAAAGGGATTAAATTTCAAGCCATGGCAGCTGTGTCGTAGCTCAATGACCTTTGACCTTCTGCTGCGGTCGAGAGAACACACCACCCCCAACAGTTCTGAATGACATGACATGGAGGAGTAAGAGCCACAGATGGTTTCATTATGCGAATCCAGGTCCCAATTTTCTAATTACGAAGTTTGAAGACTTAAGTGTGATGTATGGGGCTGTGCACTCTAAATAATGAACAATGTTAGCAGCATGTGTTCAGGGATCATGTAGATTTTGATATGTTTCACTTTTTTAAAAAAAAACATTGATATAAGTTCCATTGCAGGTCAGCTGGCCACTTTATTCATTGCTGGAGTGAACCTATATTTAGATTAATGTACTTTTGGGAATCCAATATTTTCCATTTCTGTGGGAGCCCCGCCAATGAAAAATTTATGAATCAGATGCAGGGACACTCTTGCTAAGAGCAGGGTGACGATTATTTTTAATCAGCCACACAAGCTAACGAAGATGAGCTGCAAACATAACACAGGAAACATTTTACTTAGAATCATAGAATTTACAGTGCAGAAGGAGGCCCATCAAGCCTGCACCGGCCCTTGGAAAGAGCATCCCACTTACGCCCACACCTATCCCTGTAATCCAATAACCCCACCTAACATTTTTTGGACACTAAGGGCAATTTATCATGGCCAATCCACCTAACCTGCACGTTTTTGGACTGTGGGAGGAAACCGGAGCACCCAGAGGAAACCCACGCACACACGGGGAGGATGTGCAGACTCCGCACAGACAGTGAACCGAGCCGGGAATCGAACCTGGGACCCTGGAGCTGTGAAGCAACTGTGCTAACCACTGTGCTACCGTGCTGCCCCGGAGGGCAACGGTCAGATGGGAATCTGGTTAATGAATGTCCTGCTTTGAATTCAGCCTCAGGAATACAGAAATCATTGGTCCGTTACCTTTGAATTGACAAAATCACTATTTGCGTCCTTGAAACCAAAGATTTTGCGCACCCAAAGTATGTTAAATTATAATTTGCTGGGGCCAGAATCTTGATTTTGGCTTTTACACAATGATGACACCTAAATTGTGAAAAACTCTGCGAAAAGTTGTTTTTGCCCATAGACAAGTCACTATTCTTTCCCAACTTTCCCTTTTGAACAGTACTAGTATTAACATTTCCCCAAGCTGTTAATGCGCCAGATTTTGTGAATATCCTGACTTTCAACTGGAATTGCAGTGTCTGACACCACAATCTATCAAACGTGGCTGCCAGGCAAGTGGAGTCTTGTTTGTTCAATTCTGTTCATAGAGATTAGATTACAACCTATTGTATTGCAAATGTGTGCAGTGGAAAAACTGCACTCTGAGCTCCCAATGCTGTGTGAGTGGGGAAAGGTGTTCTGGGAACCGATCAATGCTTTTATATTTCACTGGAGCCTCTGACATTTCTTTCCAATTACTTGGTATTGTGACCTTTTACGTTTTCCAACTGCATGCTCACAAGTTGTGTTTCAAGAACAAAGTGGGCTCTTGCTTACACACTGAAAGAGAGATCAGTGATGTTTCCCAACGGGAATTATTCCCGAGCAACCCTTCGCAATATGCTCCAATCAGACAGTTTATATGTTGTTGAGAAAACTGCACAAGGCTACGGTCGATGGGGCAGAATGCCATCAAGGTTCAGAAGAACAGGTGCGAAGTTACGACCAGTGGTGAATAACGAGTTTCGGCGAGTTATCGGTTCAGTGTGGAAATCCAAAGTCTGGAAACGTTCAGTTGTCTGGGATGTTTTTGATCAGGCCCACTCAAGTCACACACTCGCCACTTGTAGCACTGCAATGAATGGCAAAATAATTAATGTCTTGGCCTGGACAGTTACACTGTAATAATTCCAGGAGGCACGGTGTGAAAGGTTAAACTGGCTTATTTTAAACTGAAAATAAAGCCGCTACCATGGCACACAATACAAACATCGCAGCCCAGGACTATCGGGAACTATCAGTCCAGGTTTGGGAGCTGCATTCCTACTAATGAGACCCAGCAAGGTGGGTCTCTGCCTGCTCGGGAACTCTTATTCCACAAAGCCCGTGGGGAGATCAATCAGTGATTCCCCCGTGGTCATCATGAGGGTTATCACATCCCTCGCCCCTCAAGTCTGAATCATCCCCCTCACTCCTGAGGTGATGAGGCCATTTTTTGGCGGTTGCAATAAGGCCTCGTGTCGGCGGCATGTGGAGCCAGATTGAGCAGCGTGAAGCAGACTACAGATTGTCACTTCCCTGTTGAACGCCAAAGGAGTGGTGGATCAATCTCCTCAGTCTTAATTGCGGACTCAGAATCTTCATCATAGAATCATAGAATCCCTACAGTGCCGAAGGAGGCCATTCAGTAAGCACCGGCTCTCTCCCCAACTCTATCCCCATAACCCCACCCAACCTGCAAATCCCTGGACATTAAGGGGCAATTTATCATGGCCAATCCACCTAACTTGTACACCTTTGGACTGTGGGAGGAAACCGGAGTATCCAGAGGAAACCCACGGAGACACAGGGAGAACGTGCAAACTCCACACAGATAGTGACCCAGGGCTGGAATTGAATCCGGGTCCCTGACACTGTGAGGCAGCAGTGCTAACCATTGTGCCATTGCGCCGCCCTTCGTTGGGGGAACGACTCTCGTGACCCCCATAGACTGAGGCCCATTGCCTCAGGTAGTTGCAACAAGGACGTCTTCTCTGCTGAAATTGTCTCCGCTGGAGTGGGATCCTTACTCCTCAGGAGGTTCCAAGTGTTTTTTCACTGCCTTCCTTTGGACTTTAACTTTTCCAGCATGACTCCTGGCATTCATTGGGAGCCATCTCCAAAGTTCCACACATAGACGGTATCTCCTGTTCTGAAGGACCTTTGGGCATTCTGGTGTCGTAATTCTTTTTTGGGGTCCCCAGCTTTGACTTCACCTGAGTTTCTCCACCAAGTTGGGAAAAGCAGGCTAAGCCTAGTGTGCAATCGTCATCCCGTTAACGATTTGGTTGGTGCAAATCCCATCGTTATGTATGGTGTGGTTTTATAATCAAAGAGGAACCGGGCCAATTTTGTACCCAGGTAACCAGCAGGCTATTTCTTCATTCCAATTTTGAATGTTTGAACTGCCCTTCGGCCATTTGATGTGTTTAATGCCATTTGGCTTCATGAATGCCTGAAATTCTCCACTGGTAAGTGGGTAGCATTATCAAATATGGTGACCTCTGGTATGCCATCCAGGACAGTGTGGCATCAGACGATGGCTCTCAGTTTGCTAATGAATTGTTCCATGACTACATAGGAATTTAGTCACATGCATGTGACTAGCTCATCTGGATATCCTCAGACAAACTGAGAAGCAGAAAGAGGAGTTTGATCAATCAAAGAATTGATGGAAAATAACAAAGGTATTAACTTTACTGGAAGGCGACCTCCGGACCAGCGGCCCCACACCGTGCCCTGGAGGTGCATTGTGGGCCTGAGGAAAGGGAAGTCACCGGGGTGGAGATCGGCTATGGTTCCCTGTGCCACGTGTCAACCCCCCCCCCCCCAACATCACCCTCACAACACCGTCACCCCACACCACCCTCATCCCCAAAGCACCCTCACCTGCACACAACCCCACACCCACACAACACCAACACCCCCGACCGCAATGTAAGCATGAATATGTGGGCAGCGCGGTAGCATAGTGGTTAGCACAATTGCTTCACAGCTCCAGGGTCGATTCCGGCTTGGTTCACTGTCTGTGCGGAGTCTGCACATCCTCCCCGTGTCAGCGTGGGTTTCCTCCGGGTGCTCCGGTTTCCTCCCACAGTCCAAAGATGTGCAGGTTAGATGGATTGGCCATGCTAAATTGCCCTTAGTGTCCAAAATTGCCCTTAGTGTTGGGTGGGGTTACTGGGTTATGGGGATAGGGTGGAGGTGTTGGCTTGGGTATGAAATGGAATGAATTAAATTAAAATCAAGTAGGCTTCAATGAAGTTACTGTGAAAAGCCCCTAGTCGCCACATTCCGGCGCCTGTTCGGGGAGGCTGGTACGGGAATAGAACCGTGCTGCTGGCCTGCTTGGTCTGCTTTAAAAGCCAGCGATTTAGCTCATTTTGCTAAGCAGCCCTTGCCAGGTTAGGTGGATTGGCCATGATAAATTACCCTTAGTGTTCAAATAAAAGGTTAGCTTGGGTTACTGGGTTATGGGGATAGAATCATATCATAGAATTTACAGTGCAGAAGGAGGCCATTCGGCCCATCGAGTCTGCACCGGCTCTTGGAAAGGTCCAAGGTCCACACTATAGGGTGGAGGTGTGGGCGGAAGTAGGGTGCTCTTTCCAAGTGCCGGTGCAGACTCAATGGGCCGAATGGCCTCCTTCTGCACTGTAAATTCTATCTGGTGTCACCCAGCCAGTGCCACAGCCGGAGCCTCCCCACCTCATGTGCCGAGCAGCAATGACAGTACGGACTTGGAGTTGACCCAGATGCCTGAAAACCAGGAAACCCCGAAGCTCGAGTTCAAGGATGACACTGATTTCCCATTACAGCTGTCTCCAACACCCTCCACCATTCCAGAAACACTCACCTCGGTTGGGCACTTTAGTGAAGAAGCTCCTGTGACACTATCTGGTGCGCACCACACAGCTGCTCCAGTACGCCAGGTTTAGATTACATAGAACATGCAGTGCAGAAGGAGATCATTCGGCCCATCGAGTCTGCACCGACCCACATTAAGACCATAAGACCATAAGACATAGGAGCGGAAGTAAGGCCATTCGGCCCATCGAGTCCACTCCACCATACAATCATGGCTGATTTCAACTCCATTTACCCGCTCTCTCTCCATAGCCCTTAATTCCTTGAGAAATCAAGAATTTATCAACTTCTGTCTTTCAGCCACTCAACGTCCCGGCCTCCACCGCCCTCTGTGGCAATGAATTCCACATACCCACCACTCTCTGGCTGAAGAAATTTCTCCTCATCTCTGTTCTAAAGGGACTCCCTTTTATTCTAAGGCTGTGCCCCCGGGTCCTAGTCTCCCCTGCTAATGGAAACAACTTCCCTACATCAACCCTATCTAAGCCATTCATTATCTTGTAAGTTTCTATTAGATCTCCCCTCAACCTCCTAAACGCCAATGAATATAATCCCAGGATCCTCAGACGTTCATCGTATGTTAGGCCTACCATTCCTGGGATCATCCGTGTGAATCTCCGCTGGACCCGCTCCAGTGCCAGTATGTCCTTCCTGAGGTGTGGGGCCCAAAATTGCTCACAGTATTCTAAATGGGGCCTAACTAATGCTTTATAAAGCTTCAGAAGTACATCCCTGCTTTTATATTCCAAGCCTCTTGAGATGAATGACAACATTGCATTTGCTTTCTTAATTACGGACTCAACCTGCAAGTTTACCTTTAGAGAATCCTGGACTAGGACTCCCAAGTCCCTTTGCACTTCAGCATTATGAATTTTGTCATCGTTTAGAAAATAGTCCATGCCTCTATTCTTTTTTCCAAAGTGCAAGACCTCGCACTTGCCCACGTTGAATTTCATCAGCCATTTCTTGGACCACTCTCCTAAACTGTCTAAATCTTTCTGCAGCCTCCCCACCTCCTCCATACTACCTGCCCCTCCACCTATCTGTGTATCATCGGCAAACTTAGCCAGAATGCCCCCAGTCCCATCATCTAGATCGTTAATATATAAGGAGAACAGCTGTGGCCCCAACACTGAACCCTGCGGGACACCACTCGTCACCGGTTGCCATTCCGAAAAAGAACCTTTTATCCCAACTCTCTGCCTTCTGCCTGACAGCCAATCGTCAATCCATGTTAATACCTTGCCTCGAATACCATGGGCCCTTATTTTACTCAGCAGTCTCCCGTGAGGCACCTTATCAAAGGCCTTTTGGAAGTCAAGATAGATAACATCCATAGGCTCTCCTTGGTCTAACCTATTTGTTATCTCTTCAAAGAACTCTAACAGGTTTGTCAGGCACAACCTCCCCTTACTAAATCTATGCTGACTTGTCCTAATCTGACCCTGCACTTGCAAGAATTTAGAAATCTCATCCTTAACAATGGATTCTAGAATCTTGCCAATAACCGAGGTTAGGCTAATTGGCCTATAATTTTCCATCTTTTTCCTTGTTCCCTTCTTGAACAGGGGGGTTACAACAGCGATTTTCCAATCCTCTGGGACTTACCCTGACTCCAGTGACTTTTGAAAGATCATAACTAACGCCTCCACTATTTCTTCAGCTATCTCCTTTAGAACTCTAGGATGTAGCCCATCTGGGCCCGGAGATTTATCAATTTTTAGACCTTTTAGTTTCTCTAGCACTTTCTCCTTTGTGATGGCTACCATATTCAACTCTGCCCCCTGACTCTCTGGACTTGTTGGGATATTACTCATGTCTTCTACTGTGAAGACTGACGCAAAGTACTTATTTAGTTCCTCAGCTATTTCCTTGTCTCCCATCACAAAATTACCAGCGTCATTTTGGAGCGGCCCAATGTCAACCTTTGCCTCCCATTTGTTTTTAATGTATTTAAAGAAACTTTTACTATCATTCCTCATGTTACTGGCTAGCCTACCTTCATATTTGATCCTCTCTTTCCTTATTTCTCTCTTTGTTATCCTCTATTTGATTTTGTAGCCTTCCCAATCTTCTGACTTCCCACTACTCTTTGCCACATTATAGGCTTTCTCTTTTGCTTTGATGCATTCCCTAACTTCCTTTGTCAGCCATGGCTGCCTAATCCCCCCTCTGATAACTCTTTCTTTTCTTTGGGATGAACCTCTGTACTGTGTCCTCAATTACTCCCAGAAACTCCTGCCATTGCTGTTCTACTGTCTTTCCCACTAGGCTCTGCTCCCAGTCGATTTTTGTCAGTTCCTCCCTCATGCCCCTGTAGTTACCTTTATTTAACTGTAACACCTTTACATCTGATTCTACCTTCTTTCTTTCAAATTGGAGATTGAATTCGACCATATTATGATCACTGCCTTCTAAGTGCTCCCTTATTTTAAGATCTTTAATCAAGTCTGGCTCATTACATAACACTAAGTCCAGGATGGCCTGTTCCCTCGTGGGCTCCATCACAAGCTGTTCCAAAAAGCCCTCCTGTAAAAATTCAATGAATTCCCTTTCCTTGGATCCACTGGCAGCATTATTTACCCAGTCCACCTGCATATTGAAGTCCCCCATGATCACTGTGACCTTGCCTTTCTGACATGCACTTTCTATTTCGTGGTGCATTTTGTGCCCCCGGTCCTGACCACTATTAGGAGGCCTGTACATAACTCCCATTATGGTTTTTTTGCCTTTGTGGTTCCTCAGCTCTACCCACACAGACTCCACATCATCTGACCCTATGTCGTTTAGTGCTATTGATTTAATTTCATTCCTAATTAACAAGGCAACCCCGCCCCCTCTGCTCACCTCTCTGTCTTTTCGAGAGGTTGTGAATCCCTGAATGTTTAAATGCCAGTCCTGAACCCCCTGCAACCATGTCTCTGTGATGCCTACCACATCATACCTGCCAGTCACAATCTGGGCCACAAGCTCATCTACCTTGTTCCGTATACTGCACGCATTTAAATATAGCACCTTTAATTCTCTATTGACCGTCCCTTTTTGTTTTCTTAGTGTGGTGGACCTTGGTTTACTGAGCCTTTCCATACACTGTGTCATATTTTGTTGGATGGGGACAATCGTAACCACTCTTGAGTTTTGTCTGTTCGTGTTTTTTTTTATTCCTAAGCAGCTACGCTCCCCACTGATTACTTCACCTCTTGGTTCCCTGACTTTCCCTTCCCCCCCAATCTTTAGTTTAAAGTCTTATTGACCACCCTATTTACTCTTTTCGCCAGAACACTGGTCCCAGCTCAGTTCAGGTGGAGACCATCCCAACGGTATAGGTCCCCCCTGTCCCAAAACTGATGCCAGTGTCCCATGAAAAGGAACCCCTCATTCCCACACCACTCTTTCAGCCACGTGTTAACTTCCCTTATTCTTGCCTCCCTATGCCAATTTGTACGTGGCTCGGGCAGTAATCCGGAGATTATGACCCTTGAGGACCTGTTTTTTAATTTGAATCCTAGCTCTTTATAATCTCTAAACAGGTCCTCTTTCCATTAAGCCATTGTGAGTGGAGCCATTAAGCCCTCACTTCCACCCTATCCCTGCAACCCAATAACCCCTCCCAACTCTTATGGACATGACGGGCAATTTATCATGGCCAATCCATCTAACCTGCATGTCTTTGGACTGTGGGAGGAAACCGGAGCACCCGGAAGAAACTCACGCACACAAGGGGAGAACGTGCAAACTCCGCACAGACAGTGACCCAGCGGGGAATCGAACCTAGGACCCTGGAGCTGTGAAGCTACAGTGCTATCCACTTGTGCTGCCATGCTGCCCAAGCACGGGGAACACCCGAGGAGAAAGACAGTCGGAGGGTAGGCCGTCTCCAGGGTTTAGCTGCCGTCCAGCTGGGTTTCGGGCTTCTGGAACGGACAGTCCCATCTATAGTGGAGATGCAGTCACCGAGCCAGGGACTACATGAGAGTTGTCGGCGAGCATCCTGCACCTGCAGATGCAGTTGAGGAATCTAACCACGTTCAGGGGCAGGAGGTGGAGCCAACCATGCATGTAACCCAAGCCAACACCGCATGGGTGGCATCCATAGTGGAGGCCTTGGGGGGTGAGGGTTTTGGTTATGGATCAGCATGTCCAAAGCCTGGGGTAACCTGTGTAGGCGGTGGCCGAGGCCCAGGACAGGGCTGCCCTTTCACACGCAGCCATGTGCCAGAGCCAGCTGGACATTGCAGTGGCACCCCGCAGCATGGCCCAGTCACAGAGGGTCATGGCTGGGAGTGTCGGCGGCATTGCCCTGGTGCTGGCTGACGAGGCACAGACGCAGAGGGAGGTGGCTCAGTCCCAAAGGGAAATGGTGCAGTCACTGGCTGATGTGGCACAGATCCAGAAGGTGGTGGCACAATCACAGCGGTATGTGCCGCAGTCCCAGATGGAGGTGGTCCACTCCCTGTGCTCCATGGCCATGAGCATGCAGACCCTGGTCGAGACAAGAGCGGGCCTCCAAGCCTGGCAGTGCCAGGTGGCCTCAGGGAATAGCTCCACTCACAACTCCATCCCATTGAGTCATCCAGGAGCCATCGGGCACCCTGAGGAAGGAGGAGGCGATGGGTCCCATGTCGGTGACTCCTGCCGGGGAGATGCCGGAACGCCTTAGCACCATGGACTCCACTCCCCCTTTCTGTCCCTAGTGCATCTGGTGGGCAGTGGGCAGAACGAGGCAACACCACACCACCTGGTACACCCGAGCACAGTGGGCCCGGTCGCCCCAGAAGACGGCCGCCAACAGGGACCAAGGTCGCAGGGCGGGAATCACTCCTGATGTACCGTCTGGGGATCCACCTAGATGTAGCATTAGGGGCCATAAGGCCAGAAATTTAGATACCAGTTAAGTTGGCATGGGTGCAGGGCACCATTTAGTGATAGGGGCTAGGGCACGACTCTGTATATATGTTGTCACATTAAACATGTGTTCACACTGTAACAACCTGCCTCAGTGCTCTATCAGAAGTTTGTGAGGGGTGGGCTGGTCTGGGCTGGCCAGAGAAGGGAAGTGGGGGCGGTTGGGGAGTGGAGAATGGGCGGATGTTGTGGCTGGGCTGAACTCCCCACACTCCCCTCCATCATCCCCACCTCCGCCACCCCAGGGATCCGATGGGACCATGTGATGGAATGGTCAGTTACCATGCTGGGATCACCCAGGTGGAGGGTGGGAAGTGCTACCGTGGGTAGGAGTCAGATGTTGATGAACGATGAGGAGCACCAGAGTTTTTGCAGAGTGGGTTGCCATCACCCTCCATCCCATCGACCAGACCCACTGTTACTGCCAACCCAGGGCTCTGCCCCCCCGTGGTGCGGTAGGTAGTATGTATCACGGACGGTATGCAGACAGTGGATGCGCGGAGGTTCTTGGGGGTGGGATACGATGTCCGTGCCCCTGGCCAGTTCCCCCCCAGTCGGTGAACGTGGAGGCATCAGAGTGTCCCTTGGGCATAGGCCCTGACGTGTGGCCTCACTGCCCATACTCGCCCTCCCCTGCATCCTACTCTTTGGACGAGGACTGGCATTCATCCTCCTCCTCCAGCTCATCGCCCCTCTGCTGTGCGATCTTGTGGAGGATGCAGCCGGCAGCCACAATGCTGTGACATTATGAGAAATGTGCAGAACTGTAAGGGGTAATGTTATGTCTGAATCAACCACCAGATGGAACTAGATGCAGAACTATATAAAGCATCTATGCTAAGCCTTCTGGGAGAGTGTTGAGAAGAAGGCTAGAAGACAGACTGTAGGAAAGCTAGTGTGAGTGAGGGCAAATCATAGTTATTGTATTAGTGGAGAGATTAGTGGTAGATGAGTGTAGATATTTATTGTCGATTGTTTATTATATGGAAGTAAGCGGTCAAATTCAATTAAGTGGTGTAAATGAATCTTTAGCTTTGTTTAACACAATAGCTAGTTGTGATCTTTGTGAACACTACGCCAACCATCCTAGGATCTGAACCACAAAGAAAATCACAGATGCGGGCGACCATCTCAGCGCCAAAATGGAGGGTCCCATACCAAGAACTGCAGAGAACAGCAGAGAATGACTCAAAGGTTAATCAGGAGAAAGAAATTGCTAACTAGGAATGTAAAAACACCATGGGGCTCTTAACTTATTTCACAGTCTCCTATGCGCAACTTTATCAAAGGCCTTCTGGAAATCTAAATAAATCATGTCCACTGGTTCTCCTTTGTCTAACTTCCTTGTTACTTCCTCAAAGAACTCTAACAGATTTGTCAGACACGACCTCCCTTTGACAAAGCCGTGCTGACTCAGTCCTATATTACCATGCACTTCCAAGTACTTTGCGATCTCATCTTAATAACAGACTCTAAAATCTTACCAATGACCGAAGTCAGACTAGCCAGCCTATAATTTCCCGTCTTCTGCCTCCCTCCCTCCTTAAACAGTGGTGTTACATTAGCCACTTTCCAGTCCTCTGGGACCCTTCCTGCCTCCAGTGATTCCTGAACGATCACCACCAATGCCTTCACAATCTCCTCAGCTATCTCTTTAGGACCCTGGGGTGTAGTCCATCCGGTCCAGATGATTTATCCACCTTCAGACCTTTCAGTTTCCCGGGAACCTTCTCCTTAGTTATGGCCACTGCACTCACCTCTGCCCCCTGATTCTCCTGGGGCTCTGGCATCCCACTGGTATCTTCCACCGTGAAGACTGTGCAAAGTAACTATTCAGTTTGTCTGCCATTTCTTTGCTTCCTATTATTACTTCTCCAGCCATGTTTTCCAGTGGTCCACTATCTATTTTTGCCTCTATTTTATACCTTTTATATATTGAAAGAAACTCTTCCTATCTTCTTTTATATTGTTAGCTAGCTTGCACTCATATTTCATCTTCTCTCCCGTTATTGCTTTTTTAGTTGTCCTCTGCTCGCTTTTAAATGATTCCCATTCCTCTAGCTTCCCACTAGTTCTTGCCACTTTGTATGCTTTTTCTTTTGCTTTTATGCTGTCCTTGACTTCCTTCAACAACCATGAATGCCTTGTCCTGCCCTTAGCATGTTTCCTGCTCCTTGGGATGAATTTCTGTTGTGCCTCCCGAATAACCCCAAAAAACTCCTGCTATTGCTGTTCCACTGTCTTCCCTGCTAGGCTCCTTTTCCAATCAACTCTGGCCAGCTCCTCCCTCGTGTCTTGGTAGTTACCCTTATTTAATTGTAATACCGTTACATCTGATTGCAGCTTCTCCCTATCAAACTGCAGGGTAAATTCTATCATATTATGGTCACTGCTCCCTAAGGGTTCCTTTACCTTAAGATCCATAATCAAGTTTGTCTCATTACACATCACCAAATCCAGAATTGCCTGTTTCCTAGTGGGTTCTACCACAAGCTGCTCCAAAAAACGATCTCTTAAACATTCCACAATTCCTTTTCTTGGGATCCACTACCAACCTGATTTTCCCAGTCCACGTGCAAATTGAAGTCGCCCATGAGTATTGTGATATTGCCTTTTTTACATGCTTTCTCTATCTCCTGATTTATTTTCTGCCTACATCCTGACTACTGCTCGGGGGCCTGTACATAACTCCCATCAGGGTCTTTTTACGTTTGCGATTCCGCAACTCTACCCACAGAGATTCTATGCCTTCTGATTCTATGTCGCTCCGTGCTATCAATTAAACTTCATTCCTTACTAACAATGCAACCCTGCCCCATTTGCCCATCTGCCTGTCCTTTCGATAGGACACATATCCTTGTATATTTAGAACCCAGCCCTGATCCCCTTGCAGCCACGTCTCTGTGGTGGCCACAACATCGTACCGGCCATATGGCAGAGGGTGTGTTGCGGGGTGGGAGGGGAGTGGGGGGCTGGACTGCAGGGGTGGTGTGGCGGTGGGGTGGGGGCTGGGGTGCGTGGGGGGGGTGGAGTTCGGGGTGGTGGGAGGGTGGGGCTGGTCATATTTGTTGTGGTGAAGGGGTTTTAATGTTTCACAAGTGTCCAGCAACACCCCATTTTCCCAATGGTGCCAGCCCACTCCCCCCACCTCCTTCACCCTGCATCAAGGTGTATCCACAGGATGCACATCATAGGTGGAGGCAGCCAGCTGCTTACCTCGTCTCTGGGGGCTCTGGGCCAGAAGGCCCTGGCGCACTTGTCGACGGCACATGCACAGCCATGCCACCCTGTTCTGTGTGCTGACTGCGGGGCATTATTAGAGGGGTGAGTTGTGCCCACCATCCCCACTCCATGGGACAGGTACGGGTTGGCACCCAGCGCCCCCTCCTCCCGGTCGGTGCCCTTCGGGCTCTGGGGTCCACTTCGGGATGGAGGGGCAGCTGAATCGAGCCTCGGCTGCCCTTACATCATCTGGCTCTGTCAACCCCAGTGGCTCCCCAATGTCTACACCATCGTGGACGCCCTCGTCGTTGCTCCTCAGTGATTGGGCCATGCTCTGCAGCACCACGGCAATGACCAACTGCGACTGGGACAAACACCGCAGCGCCTCACCTATTCCCACCTGAGACTGGGACTGTGATATGCCTCGCAGCACCTCATCAAGTTCCACCTGGTACCGGGTCACGTTCCCCCAGCAAGTCAGACATTCATGGCCGTCACCAACTGCACGACGCCTTGGACACCTCCAATAATGCCACTGATATCATGCACCAAGCTCTCCTAGCAGTGTTGGCCTCAGTGCCATGCATTGCCAGTGACATCTCCTGCACCCATAGCCTCTGAGACTCCTCCAATTGGCTATAAACTTGCTGGCGTGTGGTTGACATCTCCCTCTGAATATCATGGCCACTGACTAATGTCTCCATCAGCTCCAGGATAAGCTGTTTCACAGGCTCAGCATCTGACTGGGATCCAGCTGGGTCCTGGATCCAGCAGGCCTCTGATTGCTGTTTCACCTAGGGGCTCCTGCCTCCAGCTGATGTGTATCAGCAACTGTGTGTTGGTCACCAGATTGTGCCCCAGAAGCCTGACCATTATCATTTCCCACCAAGGTGTGTGTCTCTTGGACAGTGGGGATCACAGCTGTGTCAAGTCAATTGTGGCACCCTCAGAGCTCCCATCCATGGTGGTCTCATGAAAGGAAGGGGAAGGGGCACCCCGAATGGGCCGGCGCCATCGGCTGGAGAACCTACGGGGAATGGACATGTGGTCAGTGGGAGAGATGGGTCCTTCTGTATGGTATTAACAACTCATGTGTGACAGGCCCTCCATTGGGGCCCGGTTGATCCTCACCTCTACAGCATGTGCCGACCTCCGCGTTGGTGACCACTCTGTCCTTGGCCACCCCTGGCACCTCCAGGGCCTGTTCCTCGAAGGTCCTGAGGATTCTTATGTTCGGCAGTCCCTCCGCCAGTCTGGGCCCTCTCTCGGCGATTGTGAGAGAGCTTCTCCTGCGGAGACAGAGGGCATCGTTAGCCACACGTGCGGTTCATAATGGTGGGCGGCAGGTGGTGGTGGGGGGGGGATCTGGAGGTGAAGGAAGGGTTAGGGGGTTGAAGAGAGGGGGTGTAAGGGAGGTATGGGGGCTACATGGAGGGTTGGAGGGGCTGCTCGCGTGGGGATGGAAAGGTCTCGGTAGGGGGTGGTGTCAATGCGCCCATGCTGTCCGGTGTAGGCCGTTGACCTTCTTGCAGCACTAGAGGCCAGTCCTCCTGGCCATGCTGCCCGAGCTGACGGCTGCTGTTACTTTGTCCCAGGTGGCACTGGCTGCCCGCAGCTCACCCTCCGGGACCCTTGGATGAAAGGACATCCCTCCTGGCCTCCACTGCATCTAGGAGCCTCCCCAGTTCTGCATCTCCAAACCTTGGGGCCCAGCGTCTCAGTGGCATTGCTGCAAGTTGTTTAGGTGCTGCTCAATCTTGTTAGCGGGGGACTGGCGAGAACGATCCTGGCGAATCAGCTGGCAAGCCTTCATTTCTGGCGTGAAGCCCGTGGGGCCTCAGTAAGTGGACCAATTAACATTGAATAGCGTTCCCGACCTCGCCAGGCTGAGCGCCGAGAAGCTCGCAGCAGTTCCCGCTTGCTACCACACTGAGAAATACTTCCGGAGAATCGCGCCCATAGTTTCCTGTTTTCTGCTTCCCTCCCATCATGAATAGAAGGGTAACATTTACTATTTTCCAGCCTGATAGAACCTTTCCAGAATCTAATGAATTTTGGAAAATGAACGCCAATGCATTTACTGGGCTGGATCCTCTGTTTCTGCAGCTAAGTGCCAGATCGAATGGAGAATCCGCGGGAGTTTTACGCTGAAAGAAATTGGCTCCTGCGCCGCAAACGGCCGGAGAATGGCCGGGTCCCTGGCTGCGCATGCGTACGGCTGACAACCTGCAGTGGTCACGCCGTATAACATGGTGCCGACTCTGCCCAGACCCGACACGCCATCTGCGTTCCCACAGGCCACCTCCGGCCACCCTCTACCAGTCCCCCCAGCCCTCGCAGAAGCCCCTCCCCCCCGCCAGTGGCATGGATCCCGGCCGAGTGTGGCGACGCTGGACACAGTCCGCAGCTGACGTGCTGGGTTCCTGACCGCTAAGACCACACCGTGTCCCCTGCCATCAGGAACTTGGCCCATCGGGAGCGGAGCATCGCGGGAGGGCCGGCCGATGATGCGCCAACGCCGTTGCAATGGTGCACAGCATGCTGAAACCATTTCAGAGGGGGCGGAGCATGGCTGACCGGCGTCAAACTGGTGCTGGCCCCGATTTGGGCGTCGGAGTCGATTCTCCGGCCAAACGCCGATTATAATATCGGCGTCGGGTAGCAGAGAATCCCGCGCCACATCTGATTGGGCATCTCTTTTATGGCCCGAGGTCGTAGCCCATCAGGACGTGGAAACTTGTCAGCCCGCAGTTCCATCAGTTTGCTAAGTACTTCTTCCCTAGTTATTGTAATTTCACTAAGTTGCTCTTTCCCCTCAAACCGCCAATTTACAGCTTTAACTGAAATGTTTCTTGTATCTGCTATGGTGAAGAAAGAAGCAAAACATTTGTTCATTTCATTTACCATTTCTACTGTTAACTCACTTTTCTCACTCTCTAGAGGACCAAATCTCACTTTACTTATTCTTTTTCTGTTTAAATACCGGTTGACACTCTTGCTATCTGTTTTAACATTCCTAGTTAGCAATTTCTTTCTTCTGATAAACCTTTTAGTCATTCTCTGCTGTTCTCTGCAGTTCTTGGTATGCTAACCAATTAGCTGATCTGTCACTCAACTTTGCGCAGTTGTATGCTTTTTTCAAAAGTTTGATGCTTTCCTTAACTTGTTGGGTTAACCATGGATGGTGGCACCTCCCTTCAGAATTTTTCTTTACAGCAGGGATATACTTTTTCTGAGTAATCTGAAATGCCCCCTTAAATGTCTGCCACTTCTTTATTGATCTATCCACTAGCTTAGTATCCCAGTTCACTTCACCTAGCTTAACTTTCAAGCTCACTTGGATGCCCTTGTTTAAGTTTAAAAAACTAGTCTTCGACCCACTCTTCTCCCTTTCAAACTGGATGCAAAATTCAATCATATTGTGGTCATTGCTACCTAATGGATCCTTTATTCTGAGGTCATTAATTAATCCCATCACATTATCATAGAATTTACAGTGCAGAAGGAGGCCATTCGGCCCGTCGAGTCTGCACCGGCTCTTGGAAAGAGCACCCTACCCAAGGTCAACACTTCCGCCCTATCCCCATAACCCAGCAACCCCACTCAACACTAAGGGCAATTTTGGACTCTAAGGGCAATTTATCATGGCCAATCCACCTAACCTGCACATCTTTGGACTGTGGGAGGAAACCGGAGCACCTGGAGGAAACCCACGCACACACGGGGAGGATGTGCAGACTCTGCACAGACAGTGACCCAAGCCGGAATTGAACCTGGGACCCTGGAGCTGTGAAGCAATTGTGCTATCTACAATGCTACCGTGCTGCCCTACATTATGGTTAGCATTACAATGCTAAGTCTAATGTAATCAACTCTCTGGTTGGTTCCGGAATGTGCTGTTCTAAGAAACTAATTTGAAAGCATTCGAAGACCTTCTCATCCAGGCTACTAATGCCAACCTGATTTTTCCAGTTTTTATGTCACCCATGATTATTGTTATTCCTTTATCACAAGTACCCAATATTTCTTTGTGTTTACTTTGCCCTACATTATGGTTACTATTCGGGGGCCTGTCAACTACTCCCGCTATTGAATTCTTTCCCCTATTATTCCTCATCTCCACCTTAACTGATTTTACATCCTGATTTCCTGAACCAAGGTTATCTCTAACTATTGCACCAATGACATTCTGGGTTAACAGTGCTACACCTCCACCTTTACCTAGCTTCCTATTCTTCTTGTATGTCATATACTCCTCAATGCTCAGGATCCAATCCTTGCCCTCCTGCAACCAGCTCTCCATATTGGCTATCAGATTATATTTATTTACTTCAATATCTATTATCAATTGGTTTAATTTGTTATGCTCATATAGATGCAAAGGCCTTAGTTTAGTCTTTTTGCAATATTTGTAACACCTGTTCTTGATTTTTTGTTCATTCCAGGGTTTTTGTCTCTGTCCCTTCCTGCCATTCTCCGACACCCATTTCCCATTTTACTATTTTCCCCTCTTCCCTTGTCTCTACTCTCTGACATACTACATGTTTCCACAAATGATCCCTTGCCTCCATTATTTAGCTTAAAACCCCCTCTACTTCCCGAGTTAAGCTGTTCACGGTTCAGTTTTCTCGTTATTTACTCTTTCAAAGCCATTCATAAATTTGAACAGGCCGTTACAGTGAGGTAAAATAAATGATGGTAGTTAGATAATGTCATGTTGAGAATGAAAGAAAAGCCTGGAGACGAGGATAAAAGGAGGGCTCAGAGAGATAATCCCAGTTTTTCTGTCCTGAGAGAGAATGGATAAGAAAAATTGGGACTGAGTTTTGAATGTGCTTTTACCGTGTTGACACAACACTATAATTCCCAGCAAAGATTAATGAAATAGTTCTGCATTTTCAAGTTCAAACCTCCCTTGACCCCATTTCAAGGCCACAGTAAAGTCACTTTTCCTCTCAAACTGTACTCGATCTCGGCCAACCAAAGAGGCACAAGCACAGCACAGCTGATGAAGTTGTAATTACGGGTCGGACCTCTCTGTTTTGGTGATCTTGATATTATTTTCAGCTTTTACAGGGTAGCAGTGACCCCTTGATACTAATTATTGCAGAAATCAGTTTATGCACCATGACATTTGCAGCATGACATTGTGACTGATTAAAACATAAACAATGTCCAAAAGGAATTACACAGCAGGATGTCAAGAATGTTTTTATTTGTATTATTGTTCACATATGAGATTTTCGGCAGAGTTGATCCCATTCTGCCATAATGTAACACAAACAGAAAACGTTGGATAAACTCAACAGGTCTGGCAGCATCTGTGAAGAGAGAAACAGAGTTAACATTCCAGGTCTGAGTGACCCTTCTGAAGTGTTGGGTACTCTGAGACACAGACGAACCAACATGGTTGCGATTGGTACAACGCAGTTTTATTTCTTTTAACTATTTATATAACAGACTCTGGTACTCAGCACATGGTGACTGTCTGAGTGTCTGGCTTGGAGGTCCTTGCCCTGAGCCGTCTCCTGCTGGACTGCCCAGGAAGTGTCATGTTCCTTGTTTTGTACTGTGTCTGCTCTTGTCTGTGATTGGCTGTCGTGTTGTGTGTGCTAATTGGTCCGTTGATCTGTCCATCACTTTGTATGTGTGTATGTGCTGTGATGTTCACTTGAATATCATGACACCTTCCAGCGAGCTGAAAAAGGTAGAAATGTAAAGAATTATATTGCTGGAAAAAGGGCTGAGGAAGTGGAGCAGAATAGAAGAGCAGTGATAGGTCAGGGCAAAGGAGAGATTGACAAATTTGTCATAGACATGAGACAAAGGGGAGTGCTAATGGTGCAGTTAAGGGATGAAGAATGCTATTAGTGGCAATAAATAAGATAGTGGAATATGTTAGCAGGGTGGCTATGTGGGAGAGGAGCGGGGTTGTCTTGGGACAGGCCAGAGAGCTGAAAAACAACTAACAAACTACAGAGGGGGAAGGTGGGGAGCTGAGGGGAAGGAGGGTTCAAGATTAAGGGGAAAGTTCACAAAGAACAAAGAACAAAGAACAAAGAAATGTATAGCACAGGAACAGGCCCTTCGGCCCTCCAAGCCCGTGCCGACCATACTGCCCGACTAAACTACAATCTTCTACACTTCCTGGGGCCGTATCCTTCTATTCCCATCCTATTCATATATTTGTCAAGATGCCCCTTAAATGTCCCTATCGTCCCTGCTTCCACTACCTCCTCCGGTAGCGAGTTCCAGGCACCCACTACCCTCTGCGTAAAAAACTTGCCTCGTACATCTACTCTAAACCTTGCCCCTCTCACCTTAAACCTATGCCCCCTAGTAATTGACCCCTCTACCCTGGGGAAAAGCCTCTGACTATCCACTCTGTCTATGCCCCTCATATTTTGTATACCTCTATCAGGTCGCCCCTCAACCTCCTTCGTTCCAGTGAGAACAAACCGAGTTTATTCAATCGCTCCTCATAGCTTATGCCCTCCATACCAGGCAACATTCTGGTAAATCTCTTCTGCACCCTCTCTAAAGCCTCCACATCCTTCTGGTAGTGTGGCGACCAGAATTGAACACTATACTCCAAGTGTGGCCTAACTAAGGTTCTATACAGCTGCAACATGACTTGCCAATTCTTATACTCAATGCCCCGGCCAATGAAGGCAAGCATGCCGTATGCCTTCTTGACTACCTTCTCCACCTGTGTTGCCCCTTTCAATGACCTGTGGACCTGTACTCCTAGATCTCTTTGACTTTCAATACTCTTGAATACTCTCCAATACTCTCCAATACTCACAGTCCAATGTATTCCATAAGGTAACTTTGTCGGAGTCGTGATGGAACCCCAGTTTCACCGGACTTTAGTGAACCTATGACAGCAGAGAGGGAGCAGTTATGAGAAAGATTCCAACCTATCTTGAGACAACAGGTATTTTACAATAGTGGATAACTGGACTGGAAGTTACTGCTGTCCAATGTATCGATGTGGGGGAAAGTCACTGATCCCACACGCTAGGTTCAAAACTCTGCTTGAACACAGAGAACAGAAGAGAGCTGGACTTGCAGAGAAGGCAGGTTTTGTGGGCACGTTGGCGTTTGTGTATGAAAAACTCAACAATTTATGGCAAGGAAGAGATATGCCATAAGTTGCAATTTGCCTGGATTGCTGGATGATTTGTGCTGCTCCACCATGGGCAACACGGTGGCACAGTGGTTAGCACTGCTGCTTCACAGCTCCAGAATCCCGGGTTCAATTTCGGCCTCGGGTCACTGTCTGTGCGGAGTCTGCACATCCTCCCCTTGTCTGCGTGGGTTTCCTCCGTGTACTCAGGTTTCCTCCCACAGTCCAAAGATGTGCAGGTTGGGTGGATTGGCCTTGCTAGGATGCCCCTTAGTGTCCAAAACGTTAGGTGGGGTTACTGGGTCACGGGGATAGGGTGGAGGTGTGGGCTTAAGTAGGGTGCTCTTTCCAAGGGCCTGTGCAGACTCGATGGACCAAGTGGCATCCTTCTGCACTGTAAATTCTATGGTTCTATTGTTCTATTAATCTTTCATCAAAATGGCATCTTGCCATCACCGCCTCATGCGTTTCATGAAATTTCAATAAATCTGTCACAAAAAGCTCGGAATAGTACTGAACAATCCAAGCACCCTTTCAACAGGATATTTCAGTTCCTGCAAGGCCATCTTCAACTTAGAAATGGAACAATTAAAATTGTGGAACTCCACTTCCGCCAGGTTTATATTGCTCCTGGATGTTTTAAAAATTTAGATTTTTAATTTTTTTTCTCCCTGTTCATTTCCATCTTTTTTTTTGAACTTTAATTCTTCAACTAATATTTCTTTCTCCACCTAATTTGACTTAATTCACCCACTTTCCTCCCAGTTGTTCCCTCAGTTTCTTTCTTTACCCGTAGTCATTGGTTAACGAGGCAGAATATCCCGCCATTCACTCAGGTCCCTCGCCATGCCATTATCGGCACGCGCTTCTGGCAATTTGCAGCGCAAAAGAACTTCAAGATGAAGGGTGAGGGAAAATATCTGACAAACGTGGCATGCTGTGAGATGCCCCACGCAAACAAATTCTGGATTAAACTCACAATATCATGACAACATGAGCATCAATTCTCGAACAAGCACTCCACTCGCTTCCCCACTGGGAAGGTGGGATAAGTGAGACCACCCCATTCAGTTATATTAATTCTAATAGGCAGGATGGAATCCTTGTATATCAAACTTGCCACAGATAAAATTCATGCACTCGGACATTCTACCGTACAAAGGCCTGGCTGGCCGGCAGAATATTATTGGCAATATGATGAAATGGAAAAAGCGGCAACTTCAGCTTCATTTGCAGCAGTCTGTCAACTCAAATTGGCCTTTTTGACATTCACTCAGAGAGTGACTCCATGCTGGAGAATGTGCTGTGTTTTCTTTTTGCTTTATTGAAGTGTAGACTTGACTTTAAACCTATCCTGAACACAATCAAAAAATAGAACTGTGCTTCTGAGGTCGACTTATTTCTTGAGGTTGAAATGACAGCATTTGGCATTCAAAATCTAGTATAAAGATCCCCATCCTCAAATACCCAGTCACACTGCAATCATTGTAATTAGTTTTCCTTCAGCTGTTTCAAAATCGTTTCTCTCCAGGTGCACCTTCCTTGGTCCCATTTCCTCTCTACCCCGACGTTCCCCATACTTTTCGGCGGCAGCGGTGCGCAGGGGCCTTCTGGGAGGTGAGTAGCGACTTTAAAACCACTTACCTTTACAGGAGCAACCCTTTGGATTTCGGCGGCAGCGGTGCGCAGGGGCCTTCTGGGAGGTGAGTAGCGAATTTAAAAACCCTTACCTGGTCCTGTGTCTGTTCTTCTTTTCTGTTTTATTTGTTTTTATATAAGGCGGGAACCGGAAGTTCGACCCGCAGACCTCTGGGAAGTCCCCCCCCCCAACCAATAAATTCTGGTGGAGAGGAAACCCGAGACACTACACGTGTAGTGTCTCCCACCCGCCCTCCTCCTCTAACCTAATAATAAGACCCATTGGTGTGAGGTAAGTGCCATATTATATTATTATTATATTATTAGCATTGTGCAGGTCAAGGTTCAGAGGTGGAGGAGCAGTCTCTGTCAGGGAGAGAACCTGAGAACATCTAAGAAACTCAGAGGGTAAGTAAGTGATTTTTACCTATTTTTACTTTTATACCTTTTTTCAAATTGTGTGTGTCGGGGGGAAACTGAAGTGACATCACAGAAAAGCTGCGGCCTGAGTGGCTGGTTGGGATTCTACACTAAATTTAAAAAAAATTTGAGTATTTGGTAACTAATTAAACATAATAACTTAATTATAATTTAGAGGGATATCTAAGCCAGAGATCGGAGAGTACTATAGTTAGCTATCGCATTTCTATTAGAAATCTAGTGCTAGGAAACAGATAGTTGACAGTAACTTTGAAATTAAAAAAAATATATTTTAAAAAAAAGACAAATTTTAATTTTAATTAATTGACGCAATGTCAGTTAGAGGGGTGCTGTGCTCTGACTGTGAGATGTGGCAGGTCTGGGAGGCTTCCAGCGTCCCGGATGGCTTCATCTGCAGAAAGTGCACCCAACTGGAGCTCCTCACAGACCGCATGGTTCGGTTGGAGCAGCAATTGGATGCACTTAGGAGCATGCAGGTGGCGGAAAGCGTCATAGATCGCAGTTATGTAAATGTGGTCACACCCAAGGTGCAGGCAGAGAAATGGGTGACCACCAGAAAGGGCAGGCAGTCAGTGCAGGAATCCCTTGTGGTTGTCCCCCTCTCGAACAGATATACCCCTTTGGATACTGTCGGGGGGGGATAGCCTATCAGGGGAAAACAGCAGCAGCCAGAGCAGTGGCACCACGGCTGACTCTGATGTTCAGCAGGGAGGGTCAAAGCGCAGAAGAGTAATAGTAATAGGGGACTCTATAGTCAGGGGCACAGATAGGCGCTTCTGTGGACGTGAAAGAGACTCCAGGACCGTATGTTGCCTCCCTGGTGCCAGGGTCCAGGATGTCTCCGAACAGGTAGAGGGCATCCTGAAGGGGGAGGGCAAACAGGCAGAGGTCGTTGTACATATTGGTACTAACGACATAGGCAGAAGGGGCATGAGGTCCTGCAACAGGAGTTCAGGGAGCTAGGCAGAAAGTTAAAAGACAGGACCTCGAGGGTTGTAATCTCGGGATTACTCCCTGTGCCACGTGCCAGTGAGGCTAGAAATAGGAAGATAGAGCAGCTAAACACGTGGCTAAACAGCTGGTGTAGGAGGGAGGGTTTCCATTATCTGGACCACTGGGAGCTCTTCCGGGGCAGGTGTGACCTGTATAAGAAGGACGGGTTGCATCTAAACCGGAGAGGCATAAATATCCTGGCCTCGAGGTTTGCTAGTGTCGCACGGGAGGGTTTAAACTAGTATGGCAGGGGGGTGGGCATGGGAGCAATAGGTCAGAAGGTGAGAGCATTGAGGGAGAACTAGGGAATAGGGACAGTGTGGCTCTGAGGCAGAGCAGACAGGGAGAAGTTGCTGAACACAGCGGGTCTGGTGGCCTGAAGTGCATATGTTTTAATGCAAGGAGCATTACGGGTAAGGCAGATGAACATAGAGCTTGGATTAGTACTTGGAACTATGATGTTGTTGCCATTACAGAGACCTGGTTGAGGGAAGGGCAGGATTGGCAGCTAAACGTTCCAGGATTTAGATGTTTCAGGCGGGATAGAGGGGGATGTAAAAGGGGAGGTGGAGTTGCGCTACTTGTTCGGGAGAATATCACAGCTGTACTGCGAGAGGACACCTCAGAGGGCAGTGAGGCTATATGGGTAGAGATCAGGAATAAGAAGGGTGCAGTCACAATGTTGGGGGTATACTACAGGCCTCCCAACAGCCAGCGGGAGATAGAGGAGCAGATAGGTAGACAGATTTTGGAAAAGAGTAAAAACAACAGGGTTGTGGTGATGGGAGACTTCAACTTCCCCAATATTGACTGGGACTCACTTAGTGCCAGGGGCTTAGACGGGGCGGAGTTTGTAAGGAGCATCCAGGAGGGCTTCTTAAAACAATATGTAGACAGTCCAACTAGGGAAGGGGCGGTACTGGACCTGGTATTGGGGAATGAGCCCGGCCAGGTGGTAGATGTTTCAGTAGGGAAGCATTTCGGTAACAGTGACCACAATTCAGTAAGTTTTAAAGTACTGGTGGACAAGGATAAGAGTGGTCCGAGGATGAATGTGCTAAATTGGGGGAAGGCTAATTATAACAATATTAGGCGGGAACTGAAGAACATAGATTGGGGGCGGATGTTTGAGGGCAAATCAACATCTGACATGTGGGAGGCTTTCAAGTGGCAGTTGAAAGGAATACAGGACCGGCATGTTCCTGTGAGGAAGAAAGATAAATACGGCAATTTTCGGGAACCTTGGATGACGAGTGATATTGTAGGCCTTGTCAAAAAGAAAAAGGAGGCATTTGTCAGGGCTAAAAGGCTGGGAACAGACGAAGCCTGCGTGGAATATAAGGAAAGTAGGAAGGAACTTAAGCAAGGAGTCAGGAGGGCTAGAAGGGGTCACGAAAAGTCATTGGCAAATAGGGTTAAGGAAAATCCCAAGGCTTTTTACACGTAGATAAAAAGCAAGAGGGTAGCCAGGGAAAAGGTTGGCCCACTGAAGGATAGGCAAGGGAATCTATGTGTGGAGCCAGAGGAAATGGGCGAGGTACTAAATGAATACTTTGCATCAGTATTCACCAAAGAGAAGGAATTGGTAGATGTTGAGTCTGGAGAAGGGGGTGTAGATAGCCTGGGTCACATTGTGATCTAAAAAGACGAGGTGTTGGGTGTCTTAAAAAATATTAAGGTAGATAAGTCCCCAGGGCCTGATGGGATCTACCCCAGAATACTGAAGGAGGCTGGAGAGGAAATTGCTGAGGCCTTGACAGAAATCTTTGGATCCTCGCTGTCTTCAGGGGATGTCCTGGAGGACTGGAGAATAGCCAATGTTGTTCCTCTGTTTAAGAAGGGTAGCAAGGATAATCCCGGGAACTACAGGCCGGTGAGCCTTACTTCAGTGGTAGGTAAATTACTGGAGAGAATTCTTCGAGACAGGATCTACTCCCATTTGGAAGCAAATGGACGTATTAGTGAGAGGCAGCACGGTTTTGTGAAGGGGAGGTCGTGTCTCACTAACTTGATCGAGTTTTTCGAGGAGGTCACTAAGATGATTGATGCAGGTAGGGCAGTAGATGTTGTCTATATGGACTTCAGTAAGGCCTTTGACAAGGTCCCTCATGGTAGACTAGTACAAAAGGTGAAGTCACACGGGATCAGGGGTGAGCTGGCAAGGTGGATACAGAACTGGCTAGGCCATAGAAGGCAGAGAGTAGCAATGGAGGGATGCTTTTCTAATTGGAGGGCTGTGACCAGTGGTGTTCCACAGGGATCAGTGCTGGGACCTTTGCTCTTTGTAGTATATATAAATGATTTGGAGGAAAATGTAACTGGTCTGATTAGTAAGTTTGCAGACGACACAATGGTTGGTGGAATTGCGGATAGCGATGAGGACTGTCGGAGGATACAGCAGGATTTAGATTGTCTGGAGACTTTGAGGAGAGATGGCAGATGGAGTTTAATCCGGACAAATGTGAGGTAATGCATTTTGGAAGGTCTAATGCAGGTAGGGAATATACAGTGAATGGTAGAACCCTCAAGAGTATTGAAAGTCAAAGAGATCTAGGAGTACAGGTCCACAGGTCATTGAAAGGGGCAACACAGGTGGAGAAGGTAGTCAAGAAGGCATACGGCATGCTTGCCTTCATTGGCCGGGGCATTGAGTATAAGAATAGGCAAGTCATGTTGCAGCTGTATAGAACCTTAGTTAGGCCACACTTGGAGTATAGTGTTCAATTCTGGTCGCCACACTACCAGAAGGATGTGGAGGCTTTAGAGAGGGTGCAGAAGAGATTTACCAGAATGTTGCCTGGTATGGAGGGCATTAGCTATGAGGAGCGGTTGAATAACCTCGGTTTGTTCTCACTGGAACGAAGGAGGTTGAGGGGAGACCTGATAGAGGTATACAAAATTATGAGGGACATAGACAGAGTGGATAGTCAGAGGCTTTTCCCCAGGGTAGAGGGGTCAATTACTAGGGGGCATAGGTTTAAGGTGAGAGGGGCAAGGTTTAGAGTAGATGTACGAGGTAAGCTTTTTTACGCAGAGTGTAGTGGGTGCCTGGAACTCGCTACCGGAGGAGGTAGTGGAAGCAGGGACGATAGGGACATTTAAGGGGCATCGTGACAAATATATGAATAGGATGGGAATAGAAGGATACGGACCCAGGAAGTGTAGAAGATTGTAGTTTAGTCAGGCAGCATGGTCGGCACGGGCTTGGAGGGCCGAAGGGCCTGTTCCTGTGCTGTACATTTCTTTGTTCTTTTAAAAACACCCAGGGGTGGGAACATACCTTGTACTGTTGCAGAAAACGAGCAGTATCTCATTAGCTGCCTGTTACATGTTGGGAACATTGGAAGAGGAGTAAGGCCCTCAAGCCTGTGCTGCCATTCATTGAGATTATGGCTGACCTGTGGTCTAACTCCAGAGACCCACTTTTGCCTCCTTTCCCTTAATATCTTTGGTTAATAAAAATCTATCAATCTCTAAAGTTAACGATTGATCTCGTAACTATTCCCATTTTTGGAAGAATGTTCCAAATGTCTACTACACTTTACATTTCGTAATTTCATTTCTGGAGGTTTGGCTCTAATTTCTAGATGATGTCTCCTGGTCTCGGACCCCACAAGCTGCGAAAATAGTTCATCGCCATCCACTCTACCCATACCCATTAATAGCTTGGAAACTTCACTCATCCCTTAACCTTCTAAATAAGAGATTGCAACCCTAGTTTGTGTAATCTTAATGTGTAATGTAACTCTTAAATGTCAGGTATCATTCTGGTAAATCTGGGCTGTACTCCCTCCAAGGGCAATATATTCTTGCTAAGGTGCGTGTGCCCAGAAATGCTCACGTAAAACCAGGGTTTTCAAAGTGCTGGTTACGACCCATAATGGGTTGCGGGCAGTTGTTGGGAGGGTCGCGGAGCGATCAGTTGCACGTTCCCATGGTGGTCTTGATCACGGGAGAAACGCCCAATGGCTGCTACCGGCATTTTTATTGAGAAGGGTGGCCATTGCCGCCTTTTAAGTAAGAAGGAAATGAGGCTGTCTGCAGTCCTCTGGCAATAAGCAGCAGCTTTGAGCAGATCATGCATCCAGCACATACACTTGACGTCAAGCGTCCTCTATGTACGGGCTTTTGCTGCCAAATCACAGAGGAGAGCTTCTTCCATTTTTTAGCTGCTGGCAAAGAGGACAAGAGGGCTGTGAAGATAAATAATTTTCTGTCAAGTAAGAGACAGCTAGAAACACAAATAAGCAATGTACCTACTGGCCAGGATCTCATAACTGTATCTGCAGGAGAGAGCTGCTCAAGTGAGTCCAGGGCAGGACAGAGCATTGCTAGTGTTAGCGTTGTACAGAGATCCAGGGCCTCTGGATAACAGCCTACAGAGAAGAAACTTAACTCAGGAACAAAGCAGTAGAAAGATGATTTCTTGAGGCATGGTTTTGTCAATTGTGCCAATGTAAATAAGGATGCAAAGTCCATGTGTGTTATATGCAGGGAAATACTAGCAAATGAGAGGAGAAGTTTCAGATTTTGAAAGAGACCTGGTGGGTGAAAAATCAGTTTTGAGGTTGAGACTCCAGAGTCAGTTATTAACTTATAGTTGACTCCAAATGAAAAGACTACACTGCTGTACCTGACCCGTGATAGCAAATTAGAAACATGCCAAAAGTCCATGAGATTGTCATCATTCTGGCACAGCAGGGGCTGGTTTAGCACAGGGCTAAATCGCTGGCTTTGAAAGCAGACCAAGGCAGGCCAGCAGCACAGTTCAATTCCCGTAACAGCCTCCCCGAACAGGCGCCAGAATGTGGCGACTAGGGGCTTTTCACAGTAACTTCATTTGAAGCCTACTTGTGACAATAAGTGATCATTCTGGCACAGCATCCCCCAGGAATAAGCAATGCTGGGTAAAACAAGCATTTTGTTGCCAATGTTCTTCTCAACGACCTGTATGTGCGAAGTTAGGTTTTCCGTTCTCACAAAGGTGACAAAAGCACAAAGAAACTGGCTGAAGTTTGCCGCTGATACATGCATTGTCCTCTCCTCCTGTGAACCTGATTGGAGTGAGATCGTGAGGACCAAACTGGGTCCCCCTTCACATTGAATGTAAGCAAAGCTAGCATGTGTCATGAAGGTCAGATGGCGTGGGTCGTGACGGTCGGCTGGCCTGGGTCCCAAACATCGGCCGGTTGGCGATTGGCAAAAGTGGGTCCTGGGGAAAAAAGTTTGAAGAACACTGCATAAGATCATAAGAACTAGGAACAGGAATAGGTCATTCATCCCTTTGAGCCGTCTCCACTATTTAATAAGATCATGGCTGAACTGAGACTCAGTAAACCCACTTTCCTGCCTTATCTCTTTGTACAGTTGAACCATGACATCTAGCCCCTTGTCTTCTCATCCTCGAAACATAAAGGCCACAACTCCATTAGCTCTTTAAATTATTTTCTGGACCTATTCCACCAGACATTCTTTTGCATTGATTTTCGTAGAATTGAACATTGGCCGTGTCATATAATTGTGGCAAATGTGACTCTGCCTGCTTTATGTTCCCATCCTTGTCCAATTTCACCCGGCAGTGGTTCTCACGGTGCACAAACCATGGACGTGCCATTCATGAAAAAGCACTAGACGTTTGAAGGGCAGATTAATAGTCTGAAGTTTTATTTGCATACCAGTGGCATTAAAGTTTAAAGTGCGGATCTATCCGCTGACTCCAGTTATTTAAATGCGAGGATGTATTGAATATTGAATGCTAATAAACAAAGAGAATACAGGTGACTTGACCGTTATTAAGCTGAACCAAATACAGATTAACTGGTCATTCCTGTCTGTGGGATGTTGCTGTGTTGCACGATTTTCCTATATGACATTCTAATAATTCAGAATGTCCAAATTACCTAACAGCACGTCTTTCAGGACTTGTGGGAGGAAACCGGAGCACCCGGAGGAAACCCAAGCAGACACAGGGAGAGCATGCAGACAGTGACCCAAGCCGGGAATTGAACCTGGGACCCTGGAGCTGTGAAGCAACAGTGCTAACCACTGTGCTACCATGCCGCCCAAGGGAAATTTTATGGAGATTCCATGATCGAATGGCGGAGCAGACTCTATGGGCCGAGTGGCCTAATTCTGCGCCTACATCTTATGGTCTTCTGGTCTATGGTAAGGCTGACTGTACGTGAGCAATGAAAAGAGCTGGCTGGTTCCATGGGCATTACCTTCCTTTCTGCTTTCGTAACTTTTCATGTATTTATTTTATTTTCGATGAATAATCTCACACCACCCAAAACCCATGCCCCCTCTCCCTGCCCTGCCCCCACCCACCACATTGCAGCCTGTAAATTGAAAAACTCCTTTCAAATGGCAGGATGAGCGGTGGAGAAGACATTTACATTTTTTTCAGGGCACAGCTACAAATACACATCTTAATAAGACAGAGGTATGTTCATTGTAACCTTCCAACCATTTTGTCCTTTGCTATCGGTCAAGTTCAACAATGTTGCACATGACTGCATCCTCTCTGGTCTGATGCTGCTGGTTGTTCCCTTGGCTTGATCTAAAGAAGGCAGATTTGATAGCGTGCTATTATTAATGCCAGTCACTTAGTGTGGCACAGTTCTCCTTTGATTTCATGTGACGTAAATAGGTTGCTGTCTCCCGTGACAACTGTGGGTTTTATTCAGTACTTAAGGAGGCTTACACTCTCAGCTATGCCATTAAGGAGAGCTGCCAGACTAAGGCCTAAAGGCCTTGCATCTTGCCCATTTACATCAGGAGTAAAATTGACAGAGATCTGGGAGTAATTTCCAGCTGCTCCGTGTCTTAACTGCAAAGGCTTAAGGAAGGGAGGACAGTGCAAAGTACTTTATGTCCAAACCAATAACTATATGCAAAAGTGTAGAATGAGATGAGGCAATTTGACCATTGGCCCAATGTTTTTCCACAGATATTGTCATAACTCTACCACACCTGTTTCATCTCTTGAGAGAACATTTCCCTCTAACCCACAAATATAATTGTGCGATGCTCTAACATATCTAGCCATGCTTACATCAATTCAACCTCGATTCAATTATCTCCAGACAGTTCTGCCCATGTTCCCCAGTCCTGCAGTACAGGAATATGCTGTAAGGGCTGGAACTGTACTGAAATATTTGCATTACTTTCGGAAAGTGTGAGATTGAGTCTCTGAACAGGAACCTGGTGTGTAAAGTGTTTAAAATTGGAAGCTCAAAGGGAGACAAGACTGAATAATTCCAAAACTCTACTTGGCTTGAAAAATCGCTTCAGTAATATCTCCATGGCAGCAGCAGACCCAGATTTCCAGCTACATTCTGTGCAATTGTGAAGGAAAGCGAGAAATAGGGATTGAGACGCACAACACCTGCACACTTCAGCCTCCATCGGAAATTGCAACATAATTCCTGACGGATGCCAAAGACTCTCATCCATTTATGGGCAAGCACATTAAAATGAGGTGCTAATGATGTGATGACATCATCCTTTCCAGTTTCTATCATTTGCAGAGGAATAATTTACTCTGATATAAAATAACATGGAAGATTAATAGGATCAGGGAAAAAGTGAACGCAAATTTCAAGAACTAAGAACAGAGATCTTTCAAGGATTTCATAGAATTTACAGTGCAGAAGGAGGCCATTCGGCCCATCGAGTCTGCGCCGGCTCTTGGAAAGAGCACCCTACCCAAGGTCAACACCTCCACCCTATCCCCATAACCCAGTAACCCCACCCAATACTAAGGGCAATTTATCATGGCCAATCCACCTAACCTGCACATCTTTGGACTGTGGGAGGAAACCGGAGCACCCGGAGGAAACCCACGCACACACGGGGAGGATGTGCAGACTCCGCACAGACAGTGACCCAAGCCGGAATCGAACCTGGGACCCTGGAGCTGTGAAGCAATTGTGCTATCCACAATGCTACCGTGCTGCCCCAAATTATATTTATGGAATCATTAGTGTAAACATTCAAATATGAACCCTGGTGAAGCCCAAGATGCCCCCGATATTGAACCTTGTGCTTTATTTCCTTTGAGCTGAGCAAATCTGATGCTGAAATGTTATTGGCATGGGATTTTAAAAGGCAAATCATGTTTAACTAACTTGATTGAGTTTATTGATGCGGTAAGAGAGAGAGTTAGGGGGGTGCACTTGATGTGGTGTACTTGGATTTCCAAAAAACACTCGATAAATTCCCACAGAACAGGCTTGTCAACAAATTCCAAACCCATTGAACCAAAGTGGCTGTGGCAGCATTGGATATGAAGCAGACTGAATGACAGGAAACAGAGAGCAGCTTTTCAGACTGGAGGAAGATCATATAGTTGGGGTTCTTCTAGAGTCGGTATAGGATCACTGCTTTCCCAATCGATACGAATGACCTAGCTTGGAGCATTTTCAAAATTTGCAGCTGACACAAAACTTGGATGCATTGTGAACTGTGAGGAGGATTGTGGTGGACTTCAAGAGGATATAGACAGGCTGGTGGAATGGGCGGACCCCCGGCAGATGAAATCTAACTTGGAGAAGTGAGGAAAAAACGTGCGTGGAAGCACGAGGAAAGGTAAAATTAAAGGATGCAATTCTGAGGGGGTATGGGAGGAGAGAGGATAGATGTGCAGAAATCATTGCAGTGACAGTGCAGGTTGAGAACAAAAGCATGGAAGTTGTGGTGAACCTTTCTAAAACACTTGTTCGACCTCAACTGGGGAGTTGTCTCCAACTCTGGTCACCGCACTAGAGGAAGGATGTGAAGGCATCAGAGAGATTGCAAAAAAGATTTACAACAGTGGTTCCACGGAAGAGGGACTTCAGTTATGGTTGATATTGGAGAAGCTGGGTTTGTTCTCCTTAGAGAAGAGAAGCCTGAGAAGAGATTGGATGGGGGTGTTCAATATCATGAGGAGGTTGGAAAGAGTAGATAGGGAGAAAACTGTCCCCGTTGGTGGAAGGGTAGAGAACCAGGGGATACCAATTTAAAGTGACTGGCCAAAGAAACAAAGATAACATGAGGAAAAGCGTTTCCATCCACTGACTGGTTAGGACAGAATTTTACAAGAAGATAGAATTTAAGATTAAGTTTGGAAGAGATAGTTCATTCTGAAATGAGGGTCTTCAATCGGAACAAAGGAAACTATGGAGGTATGAGGGTCAAGTAGGCTGTGGTCGATTGGGAAAATATACTAAAAGATTTGAGGTAGACTAGCAATAGCCAATACTTAAATGGTCTACAACAAATATACAGATATGTCCATTGCAGGTAGAGACAGGAGAATGACTTTGTGTCTGTCTTTGCTGAGGAAGATACAGAAAATCTCCCAGAAATATGAGTGAACCAAGGAGCTTATGAAACGGAAATAAATTAAATGAATAAAGAGATAGTAATCGAAAATTTAATTGGAGTGAAGATATGTCTCCTGACAAACTACATCCCAGAGTGTTGAAGGAGGTGGCTGGAGAGATGTTGGTGGTTATCATCCAACGTTCTATCGATTCATGAAGGTTCCTGCAGACTGGAAAGTAGCAAACGTACCCCCATTATTTAAATGAGGGAGAGAGAAAATGGACACGGAAGACATGTTAGTTTGATGTCAGTAGTGGGGAAATGTTTGAATCTATCATAAATCACAGAATTTGTGCAGTGCAAAATTAGGCCATTCGGCCCATTGTGTCTGTACTGGCTCGCTAAAAGAGCATTCTACCTAATCCCACTCCCCATATCCCGGTAACCATGCACATTATTTATTTTCAGATGGCAATCCAATTCCCTTTTTAATACCTCAATCGAACGTGCATTTACCATCCTTTCAGGAGCTCATTCCAGACTTCAACCACCCTCTGGATGAAAAAAACTTTCCTCACATCACTTCTACTCCTTTTGTCGATTGTTTTGAACCTGTGCTCTCTAGCTCTTGATGTACTTTTGATCTCCTGAGAGGGAACAGTTTCTGACTATTTACTCCGTCTGTACCCCTCAGGATCTTGAACACCTTTATCAAGTCTCATTTCAGCTATCTTTTCTCCAAGGAAAACAGACTCAACCTCTCCAATCAATCCTCATAGCTGCAGTCATTTATCCCTGGACTCATTCTTGTGAATCTCATCTGCACTCGCTCCAATACCTTCATATCTTTCCTCAAGTCGGGCACCCAGAACTGGACGCAATACTCCAGATGAAGCCCACCTAGTGTCTAATACAAGTTCAACATGGTCTTCTTCTTCATGTGTGATCACTTGACGCTTTGAAAATAATGACGTGATTGGGAAGAGACAACATGGATTTATGAAAGGGACATCATGTTTGATAAAACTGGTGGAGAATTTTGAGGATATTACTTGTAGTCTAGATAAAGGAGAGCCAGTGGCTGTGGTGTATTTGGATTTTCAGAAGGCTTTTGATAAGGTTCCACACAGGTTAGTAAACAAAATTAGAACACATGGGATTGGGGTTAATATCCTGCTGCAGATTGAGAATAGACAGAAAGAAAATAGAGAGTAGGAATAAACGGGTCATTCTCAGGATGGCAATCTGTTACTCGTGGGATACTGCAAGGATTACTGCTCCAAGCTACAGCTGTTCACAATCTATGTAAATTATTGTCAGGAGCATCGTATTATTTCCAAATTTGTTGGTGGTACAAAACTAAGTGGAAATGTAAGTTGTGAGGAGGTTGTAAGGAGATATCAAGGGGACTTGAACAGGCTAAGTGAATGGGCAAGAATATGGCA
This sequence comes from Scyliorhinus torazame, assembly GCF_047496885.1. Classification (NCBI taxonomy): domain Eukaryota; kingdom Metazoa; phylum Chordata; class Chondrichthyes; order Carcharhiniformes; family Scyliorhinidae; genus Scyliorhinus; species Scyliorhinus torazame. The sequence goes on from NC_092707.1 coordinate 79,728,918, forward strand.
GACATGAATAAGTGTGAAGTTATCCGATTCGGTAGAAAAACAGAAATGCAAAGTATTTCTTAAATGGTGACAGATCACAAAGAGTTGATGACCAGAGGGACCGGGTTTCCTTCATCATGAGTCAGTAAAGATTAGTGTGTAGGTGCAGCAAGAAATGAGGCACAAGTAATTCATCACAAGTGTTGTGTTAGAACAATATATCTTGGGCTTATTTACTGTACAAGACACAGGGCAGAAAGAAGTTGCTCAAAAGGGACTTGGCAAACATACTGTGGGTTCATTTATTAAGACGAGGCGCATGAGAACAGTTATACAGAGATATAAATCTTGAAGGAATCAGACCTGTGTGTGTGCCTGCTCTGCTCAAAGTAAAAGTGAAACTGAGGCCAGGATTCGTGCAGAGATAAAGCTCAGTCAAGGAGGGCCAAATGACCTCTCACTGTGCTGTAAGCATTGTATGATTGTCCCTCAGCTAAAGCCTCCTTCTGAGGCAATCTCTCTGGATCGAGGATGAGAGCTTCCATTCAAGTCCGATGGGTTCTGGAAAGGCTCCAGCAGCATTCCAGTTCCCATTGCCCATTCGCCATCCCCCACCTCTCCCAACACCCACCTACCTCTCAAACGTTTGATGAACAAGAGCACCACATGGGCTAATCCACCCATTTCATTTGCTCAGCACCATTTTTCCACTCGGGGTTCCTTCAAGCAGAAGTTCAGGCTGCATTGTGCATGCTTCCTAGTTCCCATTTCCCGGTGGTATTTGAGTGTTTACATGTGACCGGTTGTTCTCTATTCACCCTTGCAGTCTGCCTTGATGTTGTATTTTACTGCTGCCTCTGTACTTGGCTCACTAGTGTTTCTATGGAGCTTCTCTCACTTGCCCAGTGGCCTTACTTATTCTGACTCTAGAACCGAATCTATTATTAATCCGGGCAGTTGGAATCAAAATCTATTATTTCAATGTCTCGACCCTGGTATTTTTAAGTAGTTCCTTTTCATTATTTTATCCTAAAACTGCAGATAGATGAACAAGGGAATGGACTCTCAATGGTACCTTTACTACCTTTACGAATATCCATGTGAATAAACTTCATCAGAAGAACCGTTTTGCTGTTGACATTCTCTACAGAGGATTATCGAGTGCCCAAGCACGTCACCAGCAAGACCTGTTCGATAAACAGACCTCAAAGAATTTGAGAAACTTTATCAATCGATGGATATTCTTTCTCCACGGCCCCACATCCCAAAGTGTTTTGGGTCCTTGAACAGATAGAGAAATATGTGGCAAGGCGACAAATGTGAAAGGAGCTAAACATGAGCTGCTTAGTAACAGGGCAGGGTTTAGAGTTCAAAGGGTAAACGGTATCCACGGTTCCGGAAACTGGAGATTGATAAACAATGCAGACAAATTGCATTGACAGACTGATTCTAATTGCAAAATGATCAAATGTTTTACGTCGAGCTGCTTCTCTGCATGAGACATTTTGATTTCTGTATTTAACCTGCTGCACTGTGCGAATGCAAAAAAATTGGAAAAATTGAACTATTTCCGACCATCTGAAGTTCCTCTCTGCTGTTTCAGTGAAAGTGCAAAACAATTTAAGTTGTTTTAATTTCAGGATCTTGGTATCATTCCTCAGTTGAGTTGCAGCGATAATAACATGGGTGATTTTAACGATGCCTGGTAGAAGCCAGTCAGATGGGTCACCCTGATTACATCCTTGGCCTGGGGAGACCAGTGTTGCCAATCGCCACCAGAGTCACCAATAATGTTGCCAATTAATAATGATGCTCTTTAGAGTACCCAGGTATCAAATGATACCACCACAAGGCTTTACCGGATATCGATCAAAGGACCACACAACAAGTTAGTCAGTTCAAGTTCAAAGATGGTTTATTTACACACAAGGATTACTTCGACATGCAACACAAAACACTACAAGTTAAACTACACCTAACAACTACAATAACCTATACTTAACTTCAGGGCAACCGGCTCTATGCAGATGGACAAGGCCTTTGTCCCGATCTTGCCTGGCTGGAAGAAGTGGCTCTGTTTCTGCTGGGCTCATCCGTCTGGTAGCGATCGTTGGTCTTGAACTTGACTGTCTGGTCGTTATGCTGCACTTGGGTTGGCATAGGCCGGATCCAAGAGAGACCGAGCACATGGCTGTGTCTCTTCTTATTCCTCTGGGATTTTGTGCTCTTTGGGGCGGTCCTTAACTTGGACCCAATATTTCGACAGGCTTCGATCACTGGCTTAGATTTTGGCCAATAAAGGGGCGGGTGCCTTGATGGCTGGGCGTGTCCTTAGCGGTCATTGACCTTGGCTGTTTGGGCTCCCTGAGTAAAGGGAGTGGCGCCGATTAGTCTGTATCTGTATCGGTTACCAGAGTACAGTTCTTTTGTTCTGGGGAAATGGGCCGTTAGAATGCAAACGAGCAGGGGTTTCGATCCCGTCTAGCTATCTGGGTTGCAAATACACACACAAGCTCTGAGTCTGTCTGAGTCCTGGGTTGGCCATAATTCCCAAGGTACTTTGCAGGTGGCCATCCGAGATGGCTACATCCCATCCTCTTGATCCTGAACGCGAAGCGTGGTGGATCACACTGTTGATCCCTTATCCACCCCTGGTGTGCCGGTTACCCTTAGTCAAGCACAGGCTCTACACTACTCTGTCCTATGTTTTTGGAGCATTTACCTAACATTTTTATGAACACATCACACAGAAATAATTTCTAACGGGTCACTATAAAACATTTCACTGTTCTGCACAATTGAATATCCAACTAACACTATCTAAGGTACTCTCATGCTGCTGGCAAATATCAAAAATAACTTATGTACAATACAAGATTTCAAAACAGCAGCATCATATTCAGTCCTCTCTTCATTTTGTCTTCTGTCTTCCGTTTTCCGTATATTCCTGGGGGTGCAAGCATAATATCTGTTATTATCTTCGGTAAATATCTCTTTTATTTGTCTTTCTCTCCTTAAGTTCAAGTACCCATTAGAATCGTCACCATGTGTGACTCCCTCATTTTTTATTTTTTGGAAATAACATTTTGAGAGACAAGACATTGCCAAAAAAAAATTATTTTTAAGTGCAGAGATTCTCCCAGCTGGTGGTCGATGTGGGGAGTGGGTGGACAATTTATCCGTCCAGTCTTTCCTTTACTGCAACCAGTGATGGCTGAGGCTCATCTTACCAGCTGAACTTTAGGGCGGCCAATTTTATAGTGTTTCGTCATCCCAGGGTCCAGAGGTAGTTCGCGTGTAGCAGCATATGTGGCAACCAAGTGTGCCAAACGTGTAAATAGCAGGAGGGGAATGACCAGAGGGTCGCGGAAAGTAAAGGGATAAGTGCACAGACTGTGGCAAAGGGCATTCTTTAAACCACAATAAAAGACCAGAGAAGGGAAAACTAAGACCTGCCAAAGACAGTGAAAAGTGTAAAGAACCATTCCAGAGTACTTGAAGTGACGGGAACATGAGGTGCATGTGGGCCGTGGCAGGGCAAGAATGGGTGGAATCCCCGGGTAGGGCGGTGATCAGTGCAGTTGCTCCACTACCCGAGCTCAACTGACCGGATGCATTAAGGGTCCTCAGACAGGGCAGAGATTAGTGCCGTTATTCCCTACCTGGGTGACCGCAATGAGCAGAAAGAATTTGTAACACATGTGAGTCCAACAATTGTTCCTTTAACGGCCAATGGTCAGTAAATGGCGTCGGAAGAGTAACTATGACTGTATCAAGAAATTAGGTGTCAGGCCGACATTAATTAAAACCATGTAACAAGAAGAAAGAAAGTAGGAAAATAAAAAGGTGGGCAGGCTCCATCAGAAAGTAGGACACCGTAATTCTTATGCGGCATCTTTTTCTCATCATCTGGACACCTCAGGGTTCTGTATCAAAAAGTGTTGTAAAAGGACTACCAAAACCAGAGTCAGAATCTGAATCATAACCATCTCCAGGTTGCCAGATTCGTGCCTGCCGTTTTTGTGCCGTGGCCGCGTGGGCCGTCGTGAAATCTGAATTGTCATGTCTAACCAGTCTACACGAGTTGTCGCGGTGCCAAAAAGGGGCTCGTTTGTCATGAGGCGTAAGGGCGATGGCAGTGAAGGGCAAGTTACTGTTGTCGGGCGGTGGCACTGGCTGTAGCTGTGGAAGGGGGTATCGGGGGCCAAACATGTCTTGGTCGTGGTACCGGGGGCTGGAGTGACTGGGGCCAGGAGGTTGTACCAGTGGTCAGTGATCATGGTCAATTTGGGGAGGCTAGTGCTGTCGTCGGAGTCAAGCTCAAGCTGGAAGGTCGTACCTGTGGGCGGAGACAAGGTCGGGTCTGTGGGCGTGGACATGCTGACAGGGCTGGGGGAGGGTTGGACTAGGTTGTCGATAGGCGGGGCGTAATCATCTGCTATTGCTAGGGAGATGTGGTGTGAGTGGCTACATTGGGTTCCATCGACTTTGAGCTGATTGATGTGGAACCAACCAGTGTAACCATTGGGGTACGTTATCTTGTACACAGAGGGGCTTACTTTGTCCAAAATGGAGTAGGGTCCTGCAAATTTAGGGGGAGAGGAAAGAACTGGGATTGTAAAGGGAAACCATTAATTGCTGACTGACTGTGTACTCTACGGGTGGACGGTTTTGTCAAAGCAGGCTTTACTCTGCTTCCTTCAAGCGCCTAGTCGGACAGCTGCAGCGAGCTGTGCTGCTTTAATATTGTCTGTGACTTGTTGGACCGCTTTTTCATGGGTGAGGGCGGTGACTGTGGGGCTTGCCAAATCAAGAGCTAATAAATATTCAATTCCTTTCATGGGCCGTCCGGTCATGAGAGTGTGGGGGGTGAAACCTGTGGAACTGGAAACGGTGTTCCGAATAAATATAAGGGCAAATGGGAGAACTGTGTCCCATGTGGTATTATTCTGTTGCACCATCTTTCTAATGGTCGCTTTTAAAGTGCGATTCATTCTCTCAACAATGCCGTAGGATTGGGGGTGATACGCGATGTGAAATTTTTGTTTGATTCCAAAAATCGTTAGGACATTTTGTATGACTCTGCCGGTGAAATGGGAACCTTGGTCTGACTCAATGCTGCGGGGAAGTCCCCAGCGTGTAAATATCTGTTGGATCAAAATCTTAGCTGTGGCCTTTGCAGTGTTTGTCCGTGAGGGAAATGCATCTACCCATTTTGTAAATGTGTCGATTACCACTAATACGCATTTGAAAACATGTCTGCAAGGGAGGAGGGGGCCAATGTAGTCGAGTTGCAAATTTGTCCAAGGGCCATTAACAGGTCGGGTGTGTCTCAATTGTCCCTTCTTGGAGTACCTTTCAGGATTGTTCTGTGCACAGATTAAACAATTCTCAACATAATGTGTTTCATCGGATTTTAAATCGGGCCACCAGCACAAAGGTCTTAAATGGGCAATGGTATTGTCTATCCCCTGACGTCCGTGTCCATCATGAAACTGATAAATTATCTGGTTTCTGGCCTGGGTGGGGACCACATAAATTCCATTTTTTTGAACTATACCGTCATGTACCGTCAGTGAGTCCTTGAATTTGTCGTAGGGGGCTGGGAAGTTACCGTCTAAAACTTGTTTGAGAGTGTCGTCTGCCTCTTGGGCTTGGGATAGAGCCTCGATATTGGTCTGAGAAACCTGGACTGCGTGTATCAGTTCACTTTCGGGGGGTTGCCAAAAGTTACCGTGGCATGATCCTGACTTAGCTAAGGCGTCTGCCTTTATTTTACCAGGTGGGGAGGAACGATGATGGCTTCTCACTTTAATAATACTGTACGTGCGGTCTTTAGCTGTCCCTAGAATGTGTTTCAACAATGGGGCTGAGGGTAGTGGTTTACCATCAGCGGATACGAATCCTTGAGATTCCCACAGGGGCAGGAATTCTGTCAAGGTATTGCACACATATAAACTGTCCGAATGTATGTCTGCGGGGGTTGGAACGGAATCGGGGTGCTGCACTACATATGCTATGGCTGCTAGTTCTGCTGCTTGTGATCCAAGGTGGCTGGGCAATTTCAAAGACATTTGTTCTAATGCGCGTCCCTGTGCGTCTTCTACATAAATTCCACAACCAGTTATTCTCTTTCCATTTTCTATCGTGGAGGAACCATCAACATAAATCTTTAAAGCGTTGTCTATGGTGTGTGGATTCTGCATTTTACTGCCTGCTCATGTGTGCAGTGACTTCGGAATAAAGGGTCCTGAGTAGTGTTGGGCTGCTATTACCTGACACTCATGTGGGGCCCCTGCATACTGAAGGTTATCTGCTAGAAATGTGTGGGTCTTTGTACGTTTGACTGTAATGTCCCTTCCTTGTAACAGCAGTGTCCAGCGAGCTGCTCTGATCTGGCTGACTGAACTGTCCTTTATCCTACCATCTAACAATAGCTGCATTGGGGTGTGCTCAGTTAAAATCATTACTGGGTTAAGGCCTGTGGTGTATGCAAAATACTGTACTGCCCAAAAGACTGCAAGCAAGTGCCGTTCACAGGCTGAAAATCCTTGATCTACGGGATCCAAAATTCGTGAGGCATAGGCTGCGGATCTTAAGCGGTCATGTCTTTCCTGTAGGAGTACTGCTGATAGGGTTCGGTCGGTGGTTGCTACTTGTATGGCATAGGGAGAGTGTGGGTCTGGGACTTGCAAAGCGGGATCTGTGCCTCGGGCACGTTTTAATTCATCGATGCCGTCTGTGTGCTGAGGAAGCCATTCCCATGGGGCATTCTTTTTAAGGAGCTCTGAGAGTGGGGCTGCTTTTGTGGCAAAATCATCTATATGGTTCCTACTATATTCAACTAACCCTAAGAATGATCGGAGTGCAGTAATATTGTAGGGCAGGGGCAATTTAACTATTGACTCAATTCACTTCTGTTCAATCTCTCTCTTCCCGTGGGTGATAATGTTACCTAAATAAAGGACCTTTTCTTTTAAGATCTGGGCTTTTTTGGGGGTTGACCTTGCATCCAATGGATTGCAAAAGAACTAGTAATTCCGAAAGAAGCTTTACATGCTCTTCCTTTGTGTCCATCTGTAGGAGTAAGTCGTCCACATACTGTATAAGGCATTCGGGGCGGGAAAATTTGGAAAGTCCGTTCGCCAATTGGCGAGGGAGTTGTGGAATCCTTGCAGGAGGCATGTCCATGTGTACTGCTGCCCTTGAAATGTGAACACAACTTTATATTGACAGGTCTTGTCCGTGGGATGGACCAAAAGTCATTGCTGATGTCCAGCACTGTGAAGTAGGTCATGTGAGAGCACATTTAAGAAAGGGGTGTTTATGAATGGGTCTGCACATAAATATCTGTAGTGAGAGTATCTTTAAGAAATGGGTGTTTACTGCAGCAGTGATGTCAGAGAGTTGGTGAAGCTGGGCTCTCTGTCAGCTTTTTACTTTCATTTTTGAGCAGGTTGCAGGGTGTGTTTTAGTTTTGTTTCCAGTGTTGGAGCTGAAGCCAGACAAAGCAGGTGTACTGCTGTTCTCTCTGCCATCAAAAGACAATCGCTTGATCATTTGGTGAATTCAGAATTATAAATGTTTTCAGTAGTGACTTTAACCTGATGTGCTACTGATAAAGGTTTTGTTTTTCAGTCGTATGGATGTTAAAAATAAATGCTTAAAGGTTTACTTAGTGTTGTAGTCTTTGGGTTTTGTATTTGAATTAATGGTTGCTTAGATGTTCACTGTATGTTTTAAAAAGGTTAACTTGAATTCATAGAATAAACATTGTTTTGCTGTAAAAAAATACTTTTTCTTTTCTGCTGTACCGCACCTGTAGAGTGAGCCGTGTGCTCCCCATTCCTCAATCTATTAAAAGTTGTGGGTCAGATGAACTCCATGATACACTTTGGAGTTCTCTAAACACTGGCCCATAACAAATTGGGGGCTCGAGGGGGATAACAGTCTATCTATTGGATTGGCTTAGTGAACTTAAAGACAGTGAGGGGTGAGCATATTGTGGTTGCTTTTCAGGTGTGGTATTCTAGTTTAAGTAGGTAGTGTGTTGTGGACAATGGCTCTTTCAGAGGCTCTGACGTTTTTGCGGGTGGATACGGTCACACACAGTACCTTATGGACAGAGACTAAAAGCAGACTGTTAAATTTAGTAAAAACATTGCAGTTAACATTACCTGACAAAATGAGAAAAGATGAGGTAATTATGGCGGTGGCTAAGCATTTAGAGTTGCCTGAGATACAGTTTGACTCATTGGAAATGGCAAAAATTCAGTTGCAAATTAAACAAATGGAACATGAGAAAGAATTAAAGCAGCTTGAATATGAAAGAGATAGAGAGGAAAAAGAAAGAGAAAGGGAGATACAGATCAGGGAAAAAGATGAAGAGAGAAAGTTTGAATTTCAGAAAATGGCCATGAAACATGACAATCAATTAAAGTTGGCAGGCATAAAGAGAAACGTACAGTTGGATGATAGTGACGAGGATAGTGAGAAAGAGCGTCATAGTCGCAGGCTTGGTGGGGATCTATTTAAATATGTCCAAGCATTGCCAAGGTTTGACGAGAAGGAAGTGGAAGCCTTTTTCATTTCAGAGAAGGTAGCTAAACAAATGAAATGACCACAGGACATGTGGGTGTTACTGATTCAAACAAAGCTGGTAGGTAGAGCTAGTGAAGTGTTTGCATCACTACCGGAGGAGGTATCTGGGACGTATGTGGAGGTGAAAAAAATCCAGCTTAGGTGCATTTGAACTAGTGCCTGAAGCCTACAGACAAAGGTTTAGAAATTTAAGGAAATAATTTGGTCAAACATATATGGAGTTTGAAAGGATCAAACAGATAACTTTGATAGGTGGATAAGGGCTTTGAAAATAGACCAAACGTATGAAGCTCTCAGAGAAATTATACTTTTGGAGGAGTTTAAAAATTCAATTCCTGATGCAGTGAGAACTCATGTGGAAGGGCAGAGGGTTAAAACTCCGAGATTGGTAGCAGAAATGGCAGATGATTATGAATTAGTTCATAAATCAAAGTTTGGTTTCCAACATCAGTTTCAGCCTGTGAGGGATAGAAACTGGGGACATGAGAAATACTGAAGTGGTAAAGGCAAAGGTGATCTGATGGGAGATAATAAGGAGAGTGTACCTCAGATTAAAAAAGAAATCCAGAGGGCAGCATGGTGGCGCAGTGGTAGCACTGCAGTCTTATGCCGCTGAAGTTCCAGGTTCGATCCCGGCCCTGGGTCACTGTCAGTGTGGAGTTTGTACATTCTTCCCGTGTTTGCGTGGGTTTTGTCCCCACAACCCAAAGATGTGCAGGGTAGATGGATTGAACACACTATATTGCCCCTTAATTGGAAAAAATGAATTGGATACACTAAATTTATTTAAAAAAAATTAAAAATCCAGGAGGGTGGAAGAGACATGAAAAGTTTCAAATGTTTTTACTGTAATAAACTAGGCCATGTAAAGTCACAGTGCTGGTGGTTGAAGAAAAGCATTGGGAAGGCTGATGTGGTAAAACAGGATAAGACAGTGGGGTTTGTTAAAGTGGTAACAGAAAGCCCAAGTGAAGCGAAGGAGCGGCAAATGATTGTACAGCCTGATCAAGAGGTGATTGATAAGAAGGTGCCAGATCTCTTTAAAGAATTTACTTGTGTAGGTAAACTTTACTCATGTGTATCAGGAAGAGCTGGTAAAGAAGTCACAATTTTAAGAGATACCAGAGCTAGTCAATCTTTAATGGTAAGAGATGAGGACTTATGTAGTCTGGGAAGAATATCCAGAAAAGGTGGTAATATGTGGAATTCAGGGTGAAAGGAGTAGTGTTCCATTATATAAGGTAAGGTTGTAAAGCCCAATGAAGAGTGGTGAAGTGGCAGTAGGGGTAATAGAGAAACTATCTTGTCCAGGAATACAGTTTATCTTGGGTAATGATATAGCTGGATCTCAGGTGGGAGTGATGCCTACCGTGGTTGATAAGCCAGTGGAAAATCAGACAACTGAAGTGTTGAAGGGCGAATATCCTGGGATTTTTCCGGATTGTGTAGTAACAAGGTCGCAAAGTCACAGGTTAAGACAAGAGGAGGAATCAAAGAGTGAAGATGACGTTGAAGTGCAATTATCAGAAACAATTTTTGATCAGATGGTTGAAAAAGAACAAGAACAGGTGGAGGATGAGGCAGATATATTTAGTTCAGGAAAATTGGCGGAATTACAACTGAAAGGTGGAGAAATAAAATGGATGTATCAGAAGGCATACACAGAAGAGGAATCTGAGTGTATGCCAAAGTGTTATCACCGTAAAAGGGATGTCTTGATGAGAAAATGGAGACTTTTACATATGCAGGTGGATGAAAAGTGGGCAGAAGTTCACCAAGTAGTATTGCAGGTAGCGTATAGAAAGGAGGTGTTGCGAGTTGCACATGAGGTACCAGTGGGAGGTCATTTGGGAATAAGGAAGACTCAAGCTAAATTCCAAAAACATTTTTATTGGCCTGGACTACATAAAGATGTAGTTACATTTTGTCAATCATGTCACACATGTCAAGTGATAGGGAAACCTCAAGCAGTGATAAAACCAGCGCCCTTAATACCCATTCCAGCATTTGAGGAACCTTTACAAGGGTCCTAATTGATTGCGTAGGACCGCTTCCTAAAACAAAAAGTGAGAATCAATATCTTTTGACTATAATGGCTGTGTCTACTAGGTTTCCAGAGGCCATTCCAGTATGTAATATTACAGCTAAAAAGATCGTGGAGGAGTTATTTAAATTCTTTACCAGATATGGACTACCCACAGAAATACAATCGGATCAAGGATCAAATTTTACCTTAAAATTATTCAAAGAAGTTATGGATAGCTTAGGAATAAAACAATTTAAATCAACTCCAGGCCATCCAGAATCGCAGGGAGCGTTAGACAGGTGGCATCAGACATTAAAGACAATGTTGAGGGCTTGTTGTCACGATTATCTAGAGGATTGGGAAAAAGGAATTCCATTCGTACTGTTTGCAATTAGGGATGCAGCTAATGAATCAACCAAATTCAGTCCTTTTGAACTAATTTTTGGTCATGAGGTAAGAGGACCACTTAAATTGATGAAGGAAAAATTGGTGAGTGAGAAATCACAAATTACATTATTGGATTACGTGTCAAATTTTAGGGAACGATTAAATAGAGCAGGTGAATTGGCGAGACAACATTTAAAAGTTGCACAAAATGTGATGCAACAGGTAGCGGACAAGAAATTCAAAATTCGTAGTTTTGCCAGTGGAGATAAAGTTTTGTGTTGTTACCAGTGGTAGGTGGACCTTTAAAAGCAAGGTTTTGAGGACCTTATAAGATTGAAAGGAAATTAAGTGAAGTGAATTATGTGGTAAAAACGCCGGATGGAAGGAAAACTCACCAAATGTGACATGTGAATATGCTTAAAAGATACATTGAAAGGGAAGGAGAGAAAAAGGAGGACGTTTTAACGATTCTAACTCAAAGTGACAAAACAAATCCAGATGACTGTGAATTTGACATACCTCAAATTAAATTGGAACATGAAGATGTTCTTAAAAATTGGGATAAATTGTTGAGTTACCTTCCAGAGGAAAAACGGACTGACCTGAAAGAGTTATTCATATCACGTGGGCAGGTTTGTGGAGATAAATTGGGAAGTACTAAAATGGCTACACATGATGTAGATGTGGGTGATGCACTATCAATGATCACAAAGACGGAATAATCGAGGCTTTATTGAGCAAAGATGTTGTGCCTCCTGTAGCTGGAAACAGAATGGCTGCAGCACCGGGGAGCACCACATTTATACGCCGGGCGGAGCCAGCAGGCAGGGATTTACCCATGTACCTCTTCTATACGGCCTTACCGTAATACATGTAATACTACTTAGTAGTGACTACCACAGTGGGAAATGCGGTTCCGATCAAACAACATCCATAAAGACTTAACCCTTTAAAATTGGCACAGGTTAAGAAAGAGATTGAGAGTATGCTTAAAAATGGCATAATTGAAATGGGCTGCAGCCAATGGAGCTCACCCATACTGGTACCTAAACCAGACGGTACCCAACGGTTGTGTGTGGACTATAGAAAGGTTAATGCTGTTAAAAAAACAGACTCTTATCCTATCCCACATTTGGAGGATTGCATTGGGAAAGTGGGACAATTAGCTTTTATTTCCAAACTGGATTTACTTAAAGGTTACTGACAGGTACCTTTATCCAAAAGGGCGAAGGAGATTTCAGCTTTTGTGACTCCAGATGGTATATACCAATTCAAAGTTATGCCATTTGGCATGAAAAACGCCCCAGCCACATTTCAACGGTTAACTAACAAAGTTGTTTCAGGATTACCTAATTGTGCGGTACACATCGACGATTTGGTAATTTTCAGCCAGACATGGAAAGAACATTTAAAACATCTGATGGAGTTATTCGATCGACTTCAGGAGGCGGAGCTCATGATAAACCTAGCCAAAAGTGAATTTGGAAAAGCCCAAGTCACTTTCCTTGGCCATACAATCGGACAGGGTTGAATGGTCACACGGGATATGAAACCAACAGTTATTGAGGAGTTTTCAATACCCTCAAGACGAAGGGAAATAATGCGATTTCTTGGCATGAGTGGATTTGAGCGAACATTTGTGCAAGTGTTTTGTCGTGTGATTGCTCCACTGATGGACTTGCGGAAGAAACGTCGAAAATTTCAATGGACAGCGGAGTTTCAACAGGCATTTGACTGCCTGAAAGCTGTGATAACCAATGCTCCTGTGTTGGAGAATTACAAGGGACTCTGTGATCAGATTGAACTAAAGTATCTGACTTCAAAGAGAAGTGTCGAGTCGTAGAGCAATGGACAGATCGTGCAGAGACCTTCTTGTTCAAAGAGACTGTCAATCAGGAAGAATTTCAGTTGGAGGAAGAAAAACCAAAATTAAAATGGCATATATTATTATACCTGTTTGCGTGTGTTGTTTTTTGAAACGAAAAAGTATGTTTACTGTGTGCATTTCTCAAAGGATAGTGAAAAGGTGAAAAATGAAACCATCTTGAAGTTGATGGTTTTTTTTTTTTTCTTGGAGGGAGGTGTCATGTGAGAGTACCTTTAAGAAATGGATGTTTTGACTTCCGGTTGCGGCTATGCGGAGCTAAGTCCCACATTCGGCAGCTCCCGCTAAAAAAGGACTTTTGGGCTCTTTTCAGAGCACTCAACGGCATTTTTTCGATGTTTCCCGGTGTGAGAAGGAGATTGCAATAGTTCCCCGACAGTGTATGGCTTGGACCAGGAGTAGGGCAACTAAAAAAGAGGTGGTGAACCCAAAGAATGTGCGAGGGAAGAAGAGCAAGATGGCGGCGGGCGGGGACCAGGCAGTGTGGATGCAGTGGGCGCAGGAGCAGCAGGAGGTTATCCAGCGCAGCTTTAGGGAGATTAAAGCGGAACTGCTGGAGCCGATGAAGGCTTCTATCGACAAGCTGCTGGAGACCCAGACGGCCCAGGGGGTGGCAATCCGCGAGGCCCGACAAAAGGACTCCGACAACGAGGACGAGATCTTAGGCCTTGCGGTAAAGGTGGAGGCGCACGAGGCGCTCCATAAGAAATGGCAGGAACGGTTCGAGGAGATGGAGAATCGGTCGAGGCGGAAGAATTTGCGGATTTTGGGCCTCCCGGAGGGGCTGGAGGGGTCGGACGTGGGGGGCCTATGTGGTCACCATGTTAAACTCGCTGATGGGAGCGGGGTCCTTCCAGGGGCCCCTGGAGCTGGAAGGGGCCCATAGAGTGCTGGCGAGGAGGCCCAAGGCTAACGAGCCTCCGTGGGCGGTGCTGGTGCGGTTCCATCGGTTCGCTGATCAGGAGTGTGTGCTCAGGTGGGCCAAGAAAGAGAGGAGCAGCAGGTGGGAGAACGCGGAGGTTCGAATATACCAGGACTGGAGTGTGGAGGTAGCGAAGAAGAGGGCTGGGTACAATCGGGCGAAGGTGGTGCTGCACAGAAAGGGGGTGGAGTTTGGCATGTTGCAGCCGGCGCGACTGTGGGTTACCTACAAGGACCGGCACCATTATTTTGAGTCTCCGGATGAGGCGTGGGCCTTTGTTCAGGTTGAGAAACTGGACACAAACTGAGGGTCGGGATGGGTGGTCGGGGATTGCTGTTGGGGTGTTACACCTTGGGGTGGGGGGTCTTTGCTCTTGTTTCTATTTGGTTCGATGAGGGTGGTTAGGCTGGGTTGGGCACTGTTTTGGTTGGGTCTGTCGGGTGGGCTCTTGGAGGGGGGTAAGTAAATGGAGTAGGGGTGGATGGCTGGTGGTGAGATGGGGCCCCGCGGGGGAGGGGGAGGCCCGGGTCAGGGGTGAGGGGACTGGTTCTGTAAAAGGAGCGGCAACAGAGGTGGCGGGGCCGGGCAGGTGGAAAGCGCGGGCTTTTTCCCGTGCTGAAGGCTGGAGGGGGCGAGGCTGGAGCTGGGAAGCAAGGGTTGTTTTCCGCGCTTGGGATGGAACGGGGAGGCAGAGAGCCTGTGGATGGGTAATAGAGGAGGAGGATATATCCCACAATGGGAGGAGTCGAAGGAGAGGCGGGAGTGGCCAGGGACAGCAGGAGTCAGCTGACTTGCGGGAGTGCAATGGGGAGAGTAAAGCAGCTAGGAGGGATCCTAGCTGGGGGGGGGGGGGGGGCCGGGTTGCTGCTGCTATGGTCAAGGGGGAGCTGGAGCGAGTAGAGGGGGTTGGCCAAGGAGTGGTTATGGCTAGACGGCGGGGGAGGGGAGCGGGTAGCCCCCCTGATCCGGCTGATAACCTGGAATGTAAGGGGACTGAATGGGCCGGTTAAGCGGGCCTGGGTGTTCGTGCACCTGAAGGGGCTGAAGGCGGATGTGGTCATGCTCCAGGAGACACACCTGAAGGTGGCAGAACAGGTAAGATTGATGAAGGGGTGGGTAGGTCAGGTGTTTCACTCAGGTTTGGATGCCAAAAATCGGGGGGGGTGGCAATCTTGGTGGGAAAGAGGGTGTCGTTCGAGGCGTCGAGCATTGTGACAGACAATGGCGGCAGGTACGTAATGGTTAGTGGTAAGCTGCAAGGGGAGAGGGTGGTGCTGGTCAATATGTATGCCCCGAACGGGGACGATGTGGGTTTTATGCGGCGCATGTTGGGTCGGATCCCGGACTTGGAAGTGGGGGGCCTGATAATGGGGGGAGACTTTAACACGGTGTTGGATCCTGCACTGGATCGCTCCAGGTCTAGGACGGGTAGGAAGCCGGTGGCGGCTAAGGTGCTGAGGGGGTTTATGGACCAGATGGGAGGGGTGGACCCTTGGAGATTTGCAAGGCCGGGGGCTAGGGAATTTTCATTCTTCGCGCATGTTCATAATGCTTATTCCCGGATCGACTTTTTTATTATGAGTAGGGCGCTGATAGCGAGAGTAGAGGATACCGAGTACTCGGCAAAGGCCATTTCGGATCACGCCCCGCATTGGGTAGACCTACAGCTGGGGAGGAGAGGTACCAGCACCCATTGTGGCACTTGGAGGTGGGGCTGTTGGCGGATGAGGAGGTGAGAGAGCGGGTCCGAGGAAGCATAGAGGGATACCTGGAGGCCAACGATAACGGGGAGGTCCGAGTGGGGATGGTATGGGAGGCGCTGAAGGTGGTGGTTAGGGGAGAGCTGATCTCCATTAGGGTCCACAAGGAGATGAGAGAGCAGAGGGAGAGGGAGAGGCTGGTGGGGGAGATGGTGAGGGTAGACAGGAGGTAAGCAGAGGTGCCGGAGGAGGGACTGTTGAGGAAGAGGCGTAGCCTCCTGGCCGAATTCGACCTGTTGACCACCAGGAAGGCGGAGGTGCAGTGGAGGAAGGCCCAGGGAGCGATTTATGAGTGTGGGGAAAAGGCAAGTCGGATGCTGGCGCATCAGCTTCGGAAGCGGGACGCAGCTAGGGAGATCGGGGGAGTTAAGGATAGGGGAGGGAGTGTGGTATGGAGTGTGGTTGACATCACTGGGGTCTTCAGGACCTTTTATGAGGAATTGTATCGGTCCGAGCCCCCACGGGAGGAGGGAGGGATGGACCGCTTTCTGGACCAAGTGAGGTTTCCGAAGGTGGAGGAGGGACTGGTAGCGGGATTGGGGGCCCCATTTGGGCTGGAGGAGCTGGCCAAAGGGATAGGGAGCATGCAAGCGGGGAAGGCACCGGGGCCGGACGGTTTCCCAGTCGAATTCTACAAGAAATATGTGGACCTGTTGGGGCCGTTGCTAGTTAGGACCTTCAATGAGGCAAGGGAGGGGGGGCTTTGCCCCTGATGATGTCCTGGGCACTGTTCTCCTTGATCCTGAAGCGGGACAAGGATCCCCTGCAGTGTGGGTCTTACAGGCCGATTTTGTTGTTAAATGTCGATGCAAAGGTGCTGGCGAAGGTCTTAGCCACAAGAATTGAGGATTGAGTGCCGCAGGTGATCCACAAAGACCAGACGGGATTCGTGAAGGTGAGGCAGTTGAACGCGAATGTGCGGAGGCTGCTGAACGTTATTATGATGCCGGCGAGGGAGGGCGAGGCGGAGATTGTGGTGGCGATGGACGCTGAGAAGGCCTTCGATAGGATAAAGTGGGGGTACTTGTGGGAGGTGCTGAAGTGGTTCGGGTTTGGGGAGGGGTTTGTCAGGTGGGTTAGGTTGTTGTACGAGTCCCGATGGCGAGTGTGGCCACGAACAAGAGGAGGTCTGAGTACTTTTGGTTGCATCGAGGGACGAGGCAGGGGTGTCCCCTGTCCCCCCTGCTCTTCGCACTGGCGATTGAACCCCTGGCTATGGCACAGAGGGAGTTGAGGAACTGGAGGGGGCTGGTGCGGGTGGGGAGGAGCATAGGGTGTCGCTCTATGCGGACGACTTGCTGCTATATGTGGCGGACCCGGTGGGGGGAATGCCAGAGGTAATGAGGATCCTCAGGGAGTTCGGGGTTTCCTCAGAGTGCAAGCTCAACATGGGGAAGAGCGAGTTGTTCGTGGTTCACCCAGGGGATCAGAAGAGGGTTTTGGCGAGCTCCCACTAAAAAGGGCGGAGAGGATCTTCAGGTACTTGGGGGTCCAGGTGGCCAGGAGCTGGGGGGCCCTGCATAGACTGAATTTCACGAGGCTGGTGGAGCAAATGGAGGAGGAGTTCAAGAGGTGGGACGTGTTGCCGCTGTCCCTGGCGGGTAGGGTGCAGTCAGTTAAGATGACGGTGCTCCCAAGGTTTTTGTTCCTGTTCCAGTGCCTCCCCATTTTTATCCCGAAGGCATTCTTTAGGCGGGTCAGCAGGAGCATAACGGGGTTTGTGTGGGCGCGAGGGACTCCCAGGGTGAGAAGCGTGTTCATGGAGCGGAGTAGGGATGGGGGGGTGGGGCTGGCACTGCCCAACCTCTGTGGGTACTACTGGGCCGCCACTGCGGCGATGGTGCGCAAGTGGGTGATGGAGGGGGAGGGTGCTGCATGGAAGAGGCTGGAGACAGCGTCTTGTGAGGGTACGAGTCTGGAGGCGCTGGCAACGGTGCCACTGCCGCTCCCTCCAATGAGGTATACCACGAGCCCGGTAGTGATGGCTACCCTCAAAATCTGGGGGCAGTGGAGGCGGCACAGGAGGGAAGTTGGGGCCTCGGTGTGGACCCCAATATGGGGGAACCACCGGTTTGTCCCAGGGAGAACAGATGTAGGGTGTTTGGGGTGGCACAGGGCAGGGATAAGAAGGTTGGGGGACCTGTTTGTGGACGGGAAGTTCGCGAGCCTGGGTGAACTGGAGGAGAAGTATGGGCTCCCCCCCAGGGAACACCTTCAGGTACTTACAGGCAAGGGCGTTTGCCAGGCGACAAGTGGTGGAATTTCCGCGGCTGCTGCCATGCACAGTACAGGACAGGGTGCTCTCGGGGGGGTGGGTTGGAGTAGGGAAGATCTGGGAAACTTACCAGGTGATGCAGGAGGAGGAGGAGGCCTCGGTGGTGGAGTTGAAAGGTAAGTGGGAGGAGGAGTTGGGAGAGGAGATCGAAGAGGGGACATGGGCAGATGCCCTGAGGAGGATGAACTCTTCTTCTTCGTGCGCGAGGCTCAGCCTCATACAGTTTAAGGTGCTGCACAGGGCACACATGACCGGGACAAGGATGAGCCGGTTCTTTGGGGGAGAGAACAGGTGTGTTAGGTGCTCAGGGAGCCCAGCAAATCACACCCATGTGTTTTGGGCATGCCCAGCGCTGGAGGAATTTTGGAAGGGCATGGCGAGGACGGTGTCGGGGGTGGTAGGATCCAGGGTCAGACCGGGCTGGGGGCTCGCAATATTTGGGGTTGCAGGGGAGCCAGGAGTGCAGGAGGCGAAAGAGGCCGGTATTCTGGCCTTTGCATCACTGGTAGCCCGGCGAAGGATTCTTCTTCAGTGGAGGGATGCGAGGCCCCCAAGCGTGGAATCCTGGATCAACGATATGGCGGGGTGTATTAAATTGGAGAAGGTGAAATTCGCCTTAAGGGGATCGGTACAAGCGTTCTTTAGGCAGTGGCAACCGTTCTTGGACTTCATGGCAGAACGCAGCAGCAGCAGCAACCCGGCGGGGGGGGGGGGGGCGGGGGGGGGGGTTCTATTTAATTTTTGTTTGTTTACCCTGGGGAATCTGAGGGGGTGTATATATTTCCTATGTTTGCTTTGTGTTAACTCGGGGTGTTAATTTATTATTTATGTATAGGGGGAGGGGGGCACGGGGGTTGTTTTACTTTGTTCTGTATTTAATTCTATTGGGTTCCCTTTTCATTCTGTTGTTGATATTTTGTGAAAATCCGAATACAAATTATATTTTAAAAAAAGAATTTTTTTTTTTCATAGAATTTACAGTGCCGAAGGAGGCCATTTGGCCCATCGAGTCTGCACCGGCTCTTGGAAAGAGCACCCTACCCAAGATCAACACCTCCACCTTTATCCCCATAACCCAGTAACCCCACCCAACACTAAGGACAATTTTGGACACTAAGGGCAATTTATCATGGCCAATCCACCTAACCTGCACATCTTTGGACTGTGGGAGGAAACTGGAGCACCCGGAGGAAACCCACGCACACACGGGGAGGATGTGAAGACTCTGCACAGACAGTGACCCAAGCCGGAATCAAACCTGGGACCCTGGAGCTGTGAAGCAATTGTGCTATCCACAATGCTACCGTGCTGCCCATGGGTGTTATAAAATGGGTGTTTATAAATGGGTGTGTATGTAAATATCTGTAGTGAGAGTACCTTTAATAAATGGGTGTTTACTACTACAGTGATGTCAGAGAGTGGATGGAGCTGGGCTGTCTGTCAGCTTTTTACTTTTGTTTTGGAGCAGGCTGCAGGGTGTGTTTTAGTTTCGTTTTCAGTGTTGGAGCTGAAGCCAGACAAAGCAGGTGTACTGCTGTTCTCTCTGCCATCAAAAGGCTATCTCTTGGTCATTTGGTGAATTCAGAATTGTAAATATTTTCAGTAGAGACTTTAACCTTATGTGCTTCTGATAAAGGTTTTATTTTTAAGTCGTATGGATGTTAAAAAGGAAAGCTTAAAGGAAAGCTTAGTGTTGTAGTCTTTGGGGGTGTATTTGAATTAATGGTTGCTAAGATGTTCACTGTATGTTTTAAAAAGGTTAACTTGAGTTCATAGAATAAACATTGTTTTGCTTTAAAAAAATACTTTTCCATTTCTGCTGTACCACACCTGAAGAGTGGGCCGTGTGCTCCCCATACCACAATCTAGTAAAAGTTGTGGGTCAGGTGAACTCCATGATACACTTTGGGGTTCTCTAAACCCTGGCCCATGACAAGTACTTTGCTTGTACTCCCTGCTTGAGCATGGTCTCGGGACTCGTGCCAACGGTGGGGGCTGCTAAAGGGGTGACCTTGTTAAGTTCTCGGTAGTCGATTGTCAGTCACCAAGAACCATCGGGTTTTTTCAGGGGCCAATTTGGGGCATTATTTGTTGAGGCTACTGGCCGAATTACTCCTTGATCTAATAAGCTATTGATGACTTTTGAAATCTCACCCTCGGCTTGCTGTGGGAAACCATATTCCTTCTGTGGATTAGGATCGGGACCTGAAATTGTGACCATTCCTGGGATCTTCCCACAATTGTGTTTGTGTTGGGCGAAGGAAGCTTTCTGTTTTCTGAGGACCTCTCTAATTGTCTGGTCTGTACTAATTGTTTGCGGATCAAACAATTGGTCTCCTGCTGAGCAAATCCTATGTTCATAGTCCCCTACTGTGAGTGGAGCAGGAGCTCTCGCTGTTTTGGCCATTTTCCATACACATCTATTCACGGGATCAAAGGAAAGGCTGTGGGAGCTCATAAAATCGATTCCTAGAATGTGCTAGGCTGTTTGGGGCAAGTCGACTAAAACAACAGAGTGTCTGGTGCTTATGGTTCCTATCTGAATATTTACGGGGGCTGTGATGTATCCCTGCTGTACTTGTCTGGTAAATCCACTAAGTGTGATGATGTCTGTGGTGGGCAATTTGTCACGCTGGAACATTGTGGAGAAGTTTAAAGTGGTGTGAGACCCTCCTGTGTCCCAAAGAAATTCTACTGGATGTCCCCGGACTGTACCTGTGACTACTGGTCTGCCTGATTTGTCCCAGAGTGGGCCGCAGACCCAAGTTGGGGAGTCCGAACACCATCAAGCTGTGGTGTTGATTGCTGAATTATCTGAATGGGCGCTAACGCTATGTTGACATTGTTCCTAGGTGGGGGGTGTCATGATATGCAAACATGCAGCTAATGAACACATAGAATAGGACACGACCAATGAGCAGTCAGGACACACAGGTGTGGTATCTCACTATAAAAGGGATGAGACACTCACACCCCGCCTCTTTCCACAGACTAACATCTACAGAGTGAGACAGGGTGTATCTTCAGCATCACACTCCAGCACGTGGCTTAGAGCAAGGCTGGGTCACTTAGACTGAGTTACTACATTTAGATTAGCAGAGAGTCAAACTCATTGAGAACTGTGCTAAATGTTCACTAAAACACATTGAACTCACTTCATAGTCTGGAGCATCTCTTACTCAAAACTGCATCAAGTGGCAGCTTGTGTTATTCCAAATGACATAACACAACATGATAGCAGGAGTCTGTTCAATCTAGTTAGTTCAACTCAGCAAGATCCGTGACGACCAGCGCATGTATACCGGCACAATGGAGAAGATTCAGGCTCCTCACCAGCTCAGGACCTCCGGCAAACTCAGTGCCAACTGGCGGACATTCAAGCAGAAATTTCAGCTTTTCGTCAAAGCATCAGACCTTAATGGTGCGTCTGATGCACGGAAGATAGCTCTTCTCCTCACCACAGTGGGTGATCACACTTTGGAAATATTCAACTCCTTTCACTTTGCCGAAAACCAGGACAAGACAACATTTCAGACCATCCTGGACAAGTTTGATAGCCACTGTGAGGTGGACACCAACAAAATCTTTGAGCGCTACATATTCAAGCAGCGATTGCAAGGTAAAGACGAATCCTTCAACTCATATTTAACTAACCTCAGACTGCTAGCGCAATCCTGCAACTTCGGTGATATCACTGACTCCATGATCAGAGACCAAATCATTTTTGGAGTTCATTCTGATCCTCTGAGAGAGCAGTTACTGAAGATCAAGTATATGACTGTCATAGTATACACCAGTAAATCATGGTGCAGACACACACACTGATGGACACACAGTGGGACCAATCAACACACACAACACCGCAGCCAATCACCAGTTAGAGCACACGCACTATAAAGACAGGGGGCATCAGAGTTCCCGCTCATTCGAGCTGCAGCTTCCTAGTAGGACAGAGCTCACAGCCTGCAGCACAGACATTCACCATGTGCTGAGTTCATCGACTGGTTAGGACAAGGCAAAGGTCTTTAGTTAAAGCTAATATCGTGTTAATCCACAGGGAGAGTATGTTAAACAGTTACTGACTCAATAAAATAGTGTTGCACTATTTCAAGTGTTGGTGACCTGTATGTGTTCCACGGATCCAGAGCGCCCAACACAACAATGACCCTGCCAGTCGCGTTTGAAACATGCACAGTGCATGAGCACGCTAAAAATCGCTATTCCCAGGACAAAACGGCAGAAAATGATAAACTAGCCTCCCACGAGGCAAAGAGTATGCAGGCCATCTCCCGGATGCAGCGCCACAACATTGATGAAAGCGGCCATTTCGCGCGCTCTTCCCGGGGGCCGACGCATGCGCGATGCAAACGGGATAACGAAGCGGCCGAAACCCGCACTGCGCAGTTGCTGATGTCTGAGAACCGCACTGCGCATGTGCAATGACGCACGGAGCGTCAGGACGCCGAAGTCATGACGTGTCCGCCCATTTAAAGGAACACTGCCCTGCAAGAGGCAGATGCTGTTTAAACTGCGGGAAGCCAGGCCACTATGCAGCCCTGTGCAGATCTGCACCACCAGTCAGGAGCCAGCGCTCCCAATTCCGACAACAGTGCATCCGGAGAGTGCAACAACGCCTACAGGATTCTAATCCCGGCAGTGCAACGGATCCAAATGCTGAATGCCTGGACAACGCCTACCGTGTGGGTATTATTACAAAGTGTGAATATGCCACATCAGACACATCTCCAGTCCAATTGATCCTCGCTGTGGATTCCGAGGACGAATGGCGAGCAGTGATGAAGGTCAACCACTGCCCCATCAGTTCAAGCTGGACACGGGTGCCTCTGCCAACCTCCACTCACAGGCAGACTTCAGATGCATGTGAAGAACATGTGTCCCGTCCCCAGATGGCCTAAAGTTAAACAGGTCCAAATGTTGTTTTGGCACATCGACGCTCAAGTTCCTAGGCGGCCAGATCTCTCAGCATGGTGTGTGCCCGGACACAGACAAAATCAAGGCCATCGAGGTGATGAAGGTCCCTGAGGACAAAAAGGCGGTGCTGCGCTTCTTGGGTATGGTCAATTTTCTGGGCAAGTTCATTCCAAACATGGCCTCACACACCACGGCCCGACGCAACCTGGTGAAAAAGTCAACTGCCTTTGAGTGGAAGGCGGCACACCAGACAGAGTGGCTGGAGCTGAAAGCCAAGCTCACCACTGCACCAGTCCTGGCATTCTTCGACCCGGACCGGGAGACAAAGATATCCACAGATGAAAGTCAGGATGGCATCGGTGCGGTGTTGCTTCAACAAGATGACACATCATCCTGGGCACCAGTAGCCTACGCATCAAGGGCAATGACGCCCTCTGAAACCAGATATGCACAGATTGAGAAGGAGTGCTTGGGTCTTCTCACCAGCATCCTCAAATTTCATGATTATGTCTACGGCTTGCCGACATTCACTGTCGAGACGGATCATAGGCATCTGGTCCACATCATCCACAAGGACCTGAACGACATGGCGCCTCGGTTGCAGAGACTCCTGCTTAAACTTAGGAGGTATGACTTCAACTTGGTGTACACACCTGGCAAGGAGCTCATCATCGCTGATGCATTGTCCCACTCTGTCACCTCGCCCAGTGAGCCGCTGGAGATCATCCAGCACATCGAATCGCAGGTGCAGCTGTGTGCTAGCACTCTCCTGGCGACAGATGAGAAGGTAGTTCTCATCCGTGATGCGACAGCCAAGGACCCCGTCTTGCAGCGCGTCATCCACAACCTCACCAATGGCTGACAGAAAGAGCAGTGCCCACAATTTTACAATGTGAAGGACGACCTGACGGTGATTGATGGTATCCTCCTCAAGCTGGACAGGATTGTCATTCCGCTCAGTCTCCAGAGCTTGTTACTGCGCCAGATTCATGAGGGACACCTGGGCGTCGAGAAATGCAGATGCAGAGCCCGGCCAGCTGTGTACTGGCCCGGCATCAGCCAGGACATCACGAACATTGTCCTGAACTGTGCTACCTGTCAGTGGTTCCAGCCAGCGCAGAACAAGGAGATGCTCCAACAGCATGACATAGTGACCTCTCCGTGGTCCAAGGTTGCTATCGACATCTTTCATGCGAATGGTCGCGACTACGTACTGATCATCGACTATTTCTCGAATTACCCTGAGGTGCTGAAGCTCCCGGACCTCATCTCTCGGACCGTCATCAAAGCCTGTAAGGAAACGTTCTCAAGGCATGGCATCCCAATCACCGTCATGAGGGGACGATGGCACCTTGACAGGCGGGTTGGAATGGCCCGTGCATTAACAGTCGAGAATGGTCCACGTTTGCCAGTCATACAATTTCCAGCATGTCATCTCCAGTCCGTATTATCTGCAGTCCAAATGAAAAGTCGAGAAAGGGGTGCACATTGTGAAACAGTTCACCTGCAAGGCCGCGGATTCTGCTTCCGACATACACCTTGCACTGCTCGCGTACGGGGCGACTCCATTGTCCACTGGTATTTCGCCGGCTCAACTCCTGATGAACAGGGACCTGCGGACAATGCTTCCAGCCATATACCTACCCAACCTGGATCACCTCCCGGTGCTGCAGAAGATGCAGCAGCTTTGAGACCATCAAAAGCAGGGCTATGATGCCCATGCCACCGATCTGGCCGTGCTATCCCCGGCAGACACTGTCAGAATCCAGATACCAAATGTTGGGTGGTCTGCCCCGGCTGTCGTTGTTCGACAGGCCGCGCCTGCTCTTATGTTGTACGTATGGCTGATGGCTCCATCGTGCAAAGGAATCGACAGGCACTGCGCAAGATTGCCTGCCCGCAACCACTTTCTCCTCCATTTCCATTTCTTGATACCTCGCACCACGAGGCCACCAGTCAGGCTTCCAACCCGCCTGTCAAGGTGCCGTCGTCCCCTCTCTGGCGGTCGACCAGAGTCAGACGCAAGCCTCAGAGACTGCACTTGTGAACATTTGTTTTGTTTGCTCTGTTCTGTTGTCCTCCATCAGTCATGTTAGACAGACTCATTCACATGTAAATACATTCACATACGCCAACATAACATTAAAAAAAGAGAGATGTCATTGTCATGATATTCAAACACACACATCATGATAGACACACCAACAGACAAATCAGAACACACAACACCACAACCAATGACAGAAAGATATAAAAGCACAGACTCGACCCCCGGTGGTCAGTATTAGCTGCAGAGGAGAACCAGGACACATTGGTTACCAAACACACTCAGGGAGACAGCACGTGCAGAGTATCCAGAACGAACTGTATTATAAGAGTTATAATAAAATAGAGTTGTACCACATACAACTGTGTTGGCTCATCTGTGCACCAGAGCACCCAACACCACATGGTACAGGAGTGGATCGATACCTGCCGGCATACCTCCGTGTACACAGACAACCAGCAGTGCCCAGGCAAAATGATAGAGCTCCCGGTTCCGCAGCCGCTCCAGTGCCACGGCGACCTCCGCGAAAACTGGCGGCGATTCCGGCAAATGTTCGAATTGTTCCTGGTGGCAGCTGAACTCCAAGACCTGGATGATAGGGAAAAAATTGAATTTCTCCTCACCATCACCGGGGCAAGGGCAAGAGAAATATTCACAAGGTTCAGGTTCTTCAGGAGGCAACAAAGGTACGATTACCAGGCAGTCCTGGGCAAATTCTCCAAGTACTGTGAAGAAAACGCAATCCAATCGGCACATAAAGGTATGAAAAGCTGCAGTACTCACCTCGTGGCTGGGATCCCGGAGCCCGAATTCCCAGAGGCCGAAATCCCGGGCCTGAGAGAAGGCTGGGTCGAGGTCGGCGGCCATCTTGCTAAAGGTATCACGCTAGCACAGTTGCGCGAGCAGTGCGCAGAACCGGAAGTTTCGTTTGCGCATGCGCGAGATGCTGCGCATGCGCAGTCAAGAAAACGGCCATCGGTAAAGGAACAGCGATCTGAGCATGCGCAGTCGCTTCCTACGTGCTACATACCGAGCGTCAGGATGTCAGAGGCCCCAGACTGCACCAATTTAAAAGGGAAACGTCCCAAATCCAATTTAAAAGGGAAACGTCCCAAATCAAAAAAACAAAAATCTGTTAAAGCTGTAAAACAACCTTCCCTCACCTGGAATGACAGCACAGTGCCGCAAATTGACCCAGGAGATGAATTTGACCTCCGAAGAACCCTCCGACAAGCAGTTACCTACGCACAAGCCGATGATTCCGACCTTGAATACTTCGATGACGATCTTTACAGTGTTTCCGGACCTCGCGAGCCCAATGATAGCTCCGTGGTCCTATATGACTATGACTCGGACGAACCTTTCGTGGTGCACATTGGCGGCCCCCACATTGAATCCGACGCAGATGCGGATTCATTTTTCGGATTTGAGGATCTTCAATCCAGCAGATATGACGTTCCAACTTATCAGTACCGGATGATGCTGCAGCCTGACATTAACAGACAGGGAGCGGTGCAAGCACACGGAGAGTGCCCTGCTGCCACACAGAGCGTGGTCCACGTCCCGCTCAACGTTCCCGACTCTATGAAAGAAGACATGCAAGACTCCAGAGTGCAGTCCTCGCATGAACCAGAAGTGACTCCAGTGTCACAAGCTTCCACAGCAAGCTCGTGGACAGACTCCACAATTGCAGAAATGCAATACTCCAGAGCGCAGTCCTTGCACGGACAAGAAGTGACTCCAGTGTCACAAGCCTCCACAGAGAGCTCGTGGACAGCCTCCACGATAGAGGCAACGCAAGACTCCAGAGCGCAGTCCTTGCACGAACAAGAAGTGACTCCAGTGTCACAAGCCTCCACAGAGAGCTCGTGGACAGCCTCCACGATAGAAGCAACGCAAGACTCCAGAGCGCAGTCCTTGCACGAACAAGAAGTGACTCCAGTGTCACAAGCCTCCACAGAGAGCTCGTGGACAGCCTCCACGATAGAAGCAACGCAAGACTCCAGAGCGCAGTCCTTGCACGAACAAGAAGTGACTCCAGTGTCACAAGCCTCCACAGAGAGCTCGTGGACGGACTCCACGATGGAAGGAACGCAAGACTCCAGAGCGCAGTCCTTGCAGGAACAAGACCATGAGGGTCTAGCAACCTCTCCTGACCAACCAGCGGCAGACGATGCAAGTCTGCCATGCTCACGTGAACAGCAAGAAGGCTATAACAGCCTACCATGCTCCACTACAAAGCAGCATGAACATGACGGTCTCTCATGCTACAATGAAGGGCACAGCGCTGAAGACTGTTCAAGCCCAACTGAAGACAAGCCAAAGGAATCGCCTCGTCCAAGCCCGAAGAAAAAAGGTTTATGCGCTGACCTTCAGGATCATTATAGCCGAACAGAGATTAATAATGCTGCACGGCCACAGAAGGATGCTGAGGATTTGCTAACGAAATTAATTGAATGTTTAACTTGCAAGGAGCAGACTGAGAATTGCCAGTGTTTTAGTACGGATCGAAAAAATGGACAAGACATTGATCCTCAGGTAATGGAAATAACACAACCTGAATCATATCTACAGCAGGGACAAATGTCTCCCTTCAACACAACACCGCAAAATCCCAACTTCGGAGACCAGCAGTTAGTCAGTAATGACTCTTCAAACCTTGAGGGGAACATTAATTGCATTGAACCTATACACGCTCCACTGATTATTGAGCAGAACATTGGAGCAAGAATCCTGAGGACACCGACATCGAGTAGCCAGATAACGAATTTAAAACCCACAGCAGTTTCAAGTGAACCAAGTGTGCTTTCCACTAATGGTGAAGATGCAGATAAGGTCGACCCGATTATCCATTGTACCACACTAACCCCAGTGATTAAGCAGTTATGTATGGGGAGTATAATGTGGGCAATTGAGAACAGTAAAAGAGAGACTGTGACCATGCCAGTCCCAGCAAAATCAGACCCAGAGACCATGAAGGCATGTACATTAGACAAAGATACATATGAGGCACCTGAGAAGAAAAGTGAAACGGAATGTTCTTTGGAAAATAGTACAATGTCGATAGAAACATTGGATCCTATATTCGAGACCATACCTATGGGAGAATTTGGGGGTAATAAACAAGGTTCTGCAATGTCTGGGGGAAGATTTAAAATTCCAAAGAAGAAAAGCCCAAATGAAGGACAACGGCAAGACAATGACAGTCCACCGACATGGTGTGCACCACCAGATGAAAACTCTGACAATTTACCCAACCCTAGTGAACAGCAAGCTGCTAATGAGGATCTATCCACGGGATGTGAGACGAGTGACGACAGCATCCCACTTCCCATGCAAAAGGTGCAAGGTGACAGACCTCGCCTAGTGCGTACCGAGGCACTCGACGATCACGGTGGGACCACTGACGACTGC
Organism: Scyliorhinus torazame; assembly: GCF_047496885.1. NCBI lineage: Eukaryota > Metazoa > Chordata > Chondrichthyes > Carcharhiniformes > Scyliorhinidae > Scyliorhinus > Scyliorhinus torazame. The sequence continues at coordinate 79,757,146 of NC_092707.1, forward strand.
GGTGGCGGCGCACCGCTTCCACCCTCGATGGCTCGACCCTCTCCACTGGTTGGTGCATTCCTGCATGTTCCGACTCCAGAAGTGCAGCTTCAGGGAATCTCGGCTGCCTCCAGTGAACCTGTTGGGACTCCGGACGGGGGGCATCGACGGAAGGCAGACCGGACTCCAGATGGGGAGCAGCCAAGTGCCGACTCTGATTCGCGCATGCCAGACCTTGCTCCGGACGGGCGGTGTCGCGGCCTCGGTGATGGCACGCTCAGGGTGACGGCGGATGCCACGGCGACAGGGAATGGATCGCGTGGCAGTCCCACTGGGTCGGCAGTGGCAACCAGCACCGGCAGTCCAAGATGGACACACCAATTCGCGCCATCGCCAGACGTTGATGCGAGCAACAATTCTCTCTCCAAGGCGACATGCTTCGACGTTTCTCTGCGGAGTCGCCCTTCCGGCACAGCAGGTGGCCGGAACCAGCGTACACGGTCTCGGCCAACTTCCACATCTGGCACAGTCATCGCCTTGCATGATATTAGTGATGGTGCTACTTCGATGGCAACCACCCATCGGCTACAAGATGCCATCCACCACAAACATAAAAAGAAAAAGACTCCACCTTGTTCCTGGCATGCAGGGCGGATGGATTGGTGCGTAGGCGCAATCAGCGAGCTTTGCGCCGCCTTCCACGCTCGCAACTGAACCGTACGCACACGCCGGATCCTCCACTGGTTCCCAAGGATGACTTCGTGGAGATGCCACGGATCATGCCCCTTCCATCGCCACCAGAACCAAACCACAGCCAAGGCACCACTAACAAAGATGTTGAATGTTATATTTGCACGAATGAAAAAACCAAGCACTGCACGAAGTACAACAAATGGTAAAGTAGAGACTTCGGCAACAGCATCACCTCCAACAGTCCAAGGTGAACCAGTGTGACCCCAAATCTCCACAGCTGAACCGGCTTGAGGACCAGCCCATTCTTGAGGCGGTCACCCATTAGACTGGACTTATAACGCTGTTCATACGTTCAAAAAGTCAAACACTTCTGTATTATAACCTGTTGTTGTTTATTGTTCCAGATATCGTCTGACCAGACCAATGTTCAAGTTTTTTTTTTCTCTCGCATCCAAGTTTTGTTATGGTACAACCTTGTTAGTGTGACGCACCCGACATCGCCCCATGTAAATAGTTACGTCATATACACACGCTGTACATAACACACACACACACTCTTCGATGCACTCACGACACAATTATATTTATAACCACGTAGGCACATATCTTTGTAAAAAGGGGGGATGTCATGATATTCAAACACACACATCATGATAGACACACCAACAGACAAATCAGAACACACAACACCACAACCAATGACAGAAAGATATAAAAGCACAGACACGACCCCCGGTGGTCAGTATTAGCTGCAGAGGAGAACCAGGACACATTGGTTACCAAACACACTCAGGGAGACAGCACGTGCAGAGTATCCGGAACGAACTGTATTATAAGAGTTATAATAAAATAGAGTTGTACCACATACAACTGTGTTGGCTCATCTGTGCACCAGAGCACCCAACACCACAGTCATGATATGCAAACATGCAGCTAATGAACACATAGAATAGGACACGACCAATGAGCAGTCAGGATACTCAGGGGTGGTATCGCACTGTAAAAGGGATGAGACACTCACACCCCGCCTCTTTCCACAGGCCAACATCTACAGAGTGAGACAGGGTGTATCCTCAGCATCACACCCCAGCACGTGGCTTAGAGCAAGGCTGGTTCAGTAAGACTGAGTTACTACATTTAGATTAGCAGAGAGTCGAACTCATTGAGAACTGTGCTAACAGTTCAATAAAACACATTGAACTCACTTCAAATTCTGGAGCATCTTTTACTCAAAACTGCATCAAGTGGCAGCATGTGTTATTCCAAATTACATAACACAACAGGGGGCCTGGTTGTTGGTGGCATTGCTGGTTCGGGGGGGTTTGTCGGCATTCGCGGGCGTAATGTCCCATGTGTCCACAATTATAGCAACCTTGTTGTGCCTGTGCTCTGGGGTACTGTCCTTCATGTCTACCCTCATTTATCCATGCTGGTACCTGGTTACTCCTGACTGGGTGCATATTTGCATCTAACTGTTCCTGATCTGCCTTCCTGTGTAGGGATTGTTCCCAAGCTCTGGAGAGTCTCTTTAATACCCACACTTCATTGTGTGTTTGGTCTGTGGGATCGTAATTCACACAAGCCTTTTGACCTGCTTCTGTGGCGTGGGAGACTAATGTGCGGGACCATTTAGTGGTGTCGTCCTCATTTAAGTGTGCGCAGTTCAAATCCCCAAATACTGCCTTAAAATGGATCCAAAGGCGACCTGCAAATGCAGTCAGATGCTCTCCCTTCTTTTGCCTACAGCGGTTTAAACCTTCTACACATTGTACCCGATTGCATCTAAAATGGCCGTTTTCATCTCCTGTAGGGTTCCTCCTCCTACATTCTGGGGTTCTGGCAAAGCTGAGCTGAGGGACTGGCCAAGGCTCATTAGTATAAGTTTAAGTTCCTCTCTTTCGTCGAGACCGTACATAACCATTTGCTGTCGTACTCTCTCAAAGAAATTATGTGGGTCTGTGGTGGGTTCAAATGGATCAATTTTAGCGCAGGCATCTCTCAGTAGGGTGATGGATAATGGGGTTGTGTAAACGCAATCGGGCTCCTCCCGATCCGATGACTTGCGCTGTGTGGTGACCGGATTCATGGGGGTGTGTGCTGCCTGTGCAGTCGGTGAGCGGGTGCTTTCCTTTTCGGGGCATGGGGGGGCTCTATTGTGATTTTCTGTGTCCTCCACATATCTCTGGACAGTTTCATTTCGTTCTTGCCAATTGGGGGCACCTTCCTCATCTAAATTTTGTCCAAAAGTGTACCTAAATCCATTTTGCACTGAAAGCAGTGACTGCAACTTCTCTATTTGTTGTCTACATTTCGCGTGGTCCACTGTGCTCTGTCTTTGTTCTGTAGTGGAGCTATGGAGTGCTCCGAAAGCTGCCTTTAAATCCGCGCATTGACTCGTTAACTGTGCTACCTGCTGTTCTGTCTCTTCTCGTACCAAGACTGTGCGCTGTGTATCTTGGTAGGCTTTAGCGTACTGGGTCTGAAAGCTGCTAAGGTGAACTAAACAAGATTGGTCTGCCCGTTTAACATCAGCCATCTCTTTATCTTTAGCTGCCAACTGATCCCGGAGTTGCTCAATAATCTTTTCACTTTCACTATTGTTTCCCTCATTCTTCTCTTCTTTCTCAACTAGCTGCCTGCGGAGCATCCTCACGACTTCCTCTGTGCCTCGCAACTGTGCCAAACAGGACACTATTGCCATCGGCTTTCGCACTTACGCTGCATTTTTCTTATGCACCTCGGTTAGGTTGTCCCACCAAGTTTGTCCTCTGCTTCCTGGACCTGACTCTTCATTTGAACAAAACTCAAACCAAAGGTGCCATCCTTTCCTCTTTAAATACTTCCTCAACTCTTCTTCCCATGTGGGGCACTGCTCTGCTCTGTTGGTCGCTGCGACCTCGGGTTCCTGTGGGTTCGTTAAACATTCCATCGCTTTTGTGGCCATTGCTTCTAATATCTCTTTTCCTACCGTTAATCTCTGTTTCCTATCGTTAATTTGGGACAGGGGGATAAGGCGGCGATTTGAACTGCGGGTATGGCCTAAGCTATTTTCCGATTCACAATTCCCTCGATTGTTTTGACACAATCTAACGTGTTTACCTTATATCCCTGTTAGTACACATGCAGGTTAGTACACACTTCTGAAATTCGGAGATTTGGTCGATATGGGCTTGCACTTGTGGTTCTTTCTCTTTCACGCAATTGGATTTCAAAGTTTGTGGGTTCTCTCGGAGTGACAAAATCACTTCTAATTCAAGTCCCGTCAGATGTCGCCAGTAATGTTGCCAATCGCCACCAGAGTCACCAAAAATGTTGCCAATTAATAATGATTCTCTTTAGAGTCGCCAGGTATCAAATGATACCACCACAAGGCTTTACCGGATATCGATCAAGGGACCACACAACCAGTTAGTCAGTTCAAGTTCAAAGATGGTTTATTTACACACAAGGATTACTTCGACATGCAACACAAAACACTGCAAGGTAAACTACACCTAACAACTACAATAACCTTGATGCACGATCAATGACCACTAAAGCGAGGTTGTAGTCCAACTGAAGGCTTTAATAAGCTAGATGTTTCCCCCAGCAGCTCAGGTACAGAATGAAGGCTGCTGGGGCGGCACAGGTTCTTATACCCCGTCTACCAGGGCAGAGCTACCATACATCCTAACCAATAGAAAGCATACAGTTTCCACCAATTGTGCTTCAGCCTATCAGGTACCGTAATACCTATACTACATTCACCCCCTGTTAAAAAAGAGTCCGGCGGGGGTGGTGGCCTGAAAACGACAAAACATGGCAACGTGGTAGAATTAGTTATGGAGGTACCGTAAACCTCCATACAGTGTTTTGTAACTATTTACAATTCTGATAGCAATGTATATTTGATGGTTTACATTTACAGGTTACAGTTTACAATTTACAATGAAGCAATCAGTCGATCGGGGATCGTCGGAGCTTCGGCAGTGACTCCGGTGGAGGCGCGGGCGTCTGTGACTCCGGGAGTGTGGCTTCGATCTCCATGGCAGGTTCGGCACCCCTAGACGGCGCTGGTGGGGAAAACGGTTGACCTGGGAAGGGAGCGCCTGCGGGGAGCGTCGGTGGGTTGGGGGGCCTAGACGGGGCCGGTGAAAGGACTGATCCTCCTGTAAGGTGCTGCGGTGGAGGGGAGGGTGTGACTGGTGGCTGGGGTGTGCGTGGGATTCAGGCGGGTGCCAGGTCCCGTAGGGAGAGCGTATCTTGTCGGCCGTCGGGGTATGCCACGTAGGCGTACTGGGGGTTAGCATGGAGCAGATGGACCCTCTCGACCAACGGGTCCGACTTGTGCGCCCGCACGTGTTTTCGGAGCAGGATGGGTCCGGGTGCTGCCAGCCAGGCCGGGAGCGAGGTCCCAGAGGAGGACTTCCTAGGGGAGACAAGGAGACGTTCGTGAGGTGTCTGGGTGGTGGTGGTACAAAGCAGTGACCGGATGGAGTGAAGGGCATCCGGGAGGACTTCCTGCCATCGGGAGACTGGGAGGTTCCTGGACCGTAGGGCCAGTAGGACGGTCTTCCAGACTGTTCCGTTCTCCCTCTCTACCTGTCTGTTACCCCGGGGGTTGTAACTGGTCGTCCTGCCCAAGGCGATGCCCTTGCTGAGCAGGAATTGACGCAGTTCGTCGCTCATAAAGGAGGACTCCCTATCACCATGTATGTAAGCGGGAAACCCGAACAATGCAAAGATGCTATGGAGGGCCTTGATGACGGTGGTTGCGGTTATGTCAGGGCAGGGGATGGCGAATGGGAACCGGGAGTACTCATCAATCATGTTCAGGAAGTATGTGTTGCGATCGGTGGAAGGGAGGGGGCCTTTGAAGTCCATGCTGAGGCGTTCAAAGGGACTGGAAGCCTTTATCAGGTGCGCTTTCTCTGGCCTGTAGAAGTGCGGTTTGCACTCCACGCAGATTTGGCAGTCCCTGGTGGCTGTCCTGACCTCCTCGATGGAGTAGGGCAGGTTGCGGATCTTGACAAAATGGAAAAAGCGAGTGACCCCCGGGTGGCAGAGGTCCTCGTGGAGGGCTCGGAGGCGGTCCACTTATGCGGTGGCACATGTGCCGTGGGACAGGGCATCAGGAGGCTCATTTAGCTTCCCGGGACGATACAAAATTTTGTAGTTGTAGGTGGAGAGTTCGATCCTCCACCGCAAGATCTTGCCCCGCTGTGCATTATCAAACATGAAAGCAACCGACGGTTGATCCGTGAGGAGAGTGAATCTCCTGCCGGCCAGGTAATGCCTCCAATGTCTCACAGCTTCTACTATGGCCTGGGCCTCCTTTTCGACCGAGGAGTGGCGAATTTCGGAAGCATGGAGAGTGCGGGAGAAGAAAGCCACAGGCCTGCCCGCTTGGTTGAGGGTGGCCGCTAGAGCTACGTCAGACACATCGCTCTCGACCTGGAAGGGGAGGGACTCGTCGATGGCGCGCATCGTGGCCTTTGCAATGTCTGCTTTGATGCAGCTGAAGGCCTGGCAGGCCTCTATCGACAGAGTAAAAGCAGTGGATTGGATCAGGGAACGGGCCTTGTCCGCATAGTTGGGGACCCACTGGGCGTAGTAGCTAAAAAACCCTAGGCAACGCTTCAGGGCCTTGGAGCAGTGAGGGAGGGGGAACTCCATAAGGTGATGCATGCGTTCAGGGTCGGGGCCTATAACTCCATTTCGCACTACGTAGCCGAGGATGGCTAGGCGGTCGGTGCTCAACACACATTTATCCTTGTTGTATATAAGTTTAAGGATTTTTGCGGCCTGGAGAAATTTTCAGAGGTTGGTGTCGTGGTCCTGCTGGTCATGGCCGCAGATGGTGAAATTATCGAGATACGGGAATGTTGCCCGTAAACCGTACAGTTCAACCATTCGGTCCATCCCCCGTTGGAAGACCGAGACCCCGTTAGTGACACCAAAGAGAACCCATAAGAAGTGATAGAGCCGCCCATCTGCCTCGAAGGCAGTGTATTTGCGGTCACTAGTGCAAATGGGGAGCTGGTGGTAGGCGGACTTGAGATCCACCGTGGAGAAGACCTTATAATGCGCGATCCTGTTTACCAGGTCGGATATGCGGGGGAGAGGGTACGCGTCCAGCTGCGTAAACCGGTTGATGGTCTGACTATAGTCGATGACCTTCCTATGCTTCTCCCTGGTCTTTACCACCACTACTTGAGCTCTCCAGGGGCTGTTACTGGCTTCAATGACCCCTTCCCTCAGTAGCCTTTGGACCCCTGACCTAATACAGGTCCGGTCCTGGGCACTGTACCGTCTGCTCCTGGTGGCGACGGGTTTGCAATCCGGGGTGAGGTTCGCAAACAGGGAAGGCGGGTCGACCTTAAGGGTCGCGAGGCCGCAGACAGTAAAGGGGGGGTATAGGCCGCCAAATTTGAAGGTTAGACTTTGGAGGTTACACTGGAAGTCTAAACCCAGGAGTGTAGCCACGCAGAGGTGGGAAGGACGTAGAGACGGAAACTTTTGAACTCCCTTCCCTGGACTGTGAGGTTTGCTACACAAAACCCCTTTATCTCCACTGAGTGTGAACTGGAGGCCAGGGAGATTTTTTGATTAACGGGGTGGATGAGGAGAGAACAGAGCCTTACCGTGTCAGGGTGTATGAAGCTCGCCGTGCTCCCAGAGTCGATTAGGCAGGACGTCTCGTGCCCGTTGATGAATACGGTCATTGTAGCAGTTGAGAGTGTTCGAGGCCGGGACTGATCCAGGGTCACCGAGGCTAATCGCAGCAGTTGAGAGTTCTCTTCGGGCAGCGCGTGGTCAGCCGAGCTGGGGTCCTGGGGGTTCATCCAAGATGGCGGCTCCCATTGGTAGCACATGGCTGGGGGTGCACAAAATGGCGGTGCCCATCCCTCCAATGTGGTGTCCTCGGAACAAGTGGCGGCGCCCGGTGTCCGCATGTGGCCCTGGAATATGAAGATGGCGGCGACTGCTGGCCGCACGGGGACCGTGGAGAAGTTTGTGGTTGCGGTCCGCATTTGCCGCCGGAGACTGCGGCAACTGCACGGGCCTGACATACCCCCGTGAAATGGCCCTTTTTGCCGCATCCCTTGCAGGTGGATGCGCAGGCCGGGCAGCGCTGGCGGGGGTGCTTGGCCTGACCGTAAAAGTAGCAGTGGGACCCCCCGGGGTTGCCAGGCTGCCTTGCAGCGCAGGCCTGTGGGGGGATGGGGGAAGTCTCAGGGTCGGCCGCGGAGGGGTTCCACGCTGCCCAGGGGGCTGCCGCCCGGTCGGGAACATTAGCGCGGGCGTTCCTGGAGGCCACGTCCAGGGAGCCTGCAAGGGCCCGTGTCTCCCTGAGACCCAGAGTGTCTTTTTCTAACAGTCGCTGGTGGATTTGTGAGGATAGCATACCTGCCACGAAAGCGTCCCGGACTAAGAGTTCTGTGTGTTCGCTCGCCGAAACTTGTGGGCAGCTGCAGCTTCTCCCCAACACCAGGAGTGCACGGTAGAATTCTTCCAGCGATTCCCCAGGAGTTTGTCGCCTTGTTGCAAGCAGGTGCCGGGCGTATACCTGGTTTACCGGGCGAATATAGTGTCCTTTTAGCAGCTTTATTGCTGCATCGAAGTTTTCCGCTTCCTCAATGAGGGTGTAAATCTCCGGGCTCACCCTTGAGTGTAGGACGTGCAGTTTCTGCTCTCCCATGGGTGTGTTTACGGCTGTCCCGAGATACCCTTTAAAGCATGCCAGCCAGTGCTTGAAGATTGCCGCTGAGTTCCGTTAATCAAGTTGCAGACACTCCGGCTTGATTTGGAGCTCCATCCTTTCTTCTTAAAAAGAAATAGCTCATTAAATTGATGCACGATCATTGACCACTAAAGCGAGGTTGTAGTCCAACTGAATGCTTTAATAAGCTGGATATTTCCCCCAGCAGCTCAGGTACAGAATGAAGGCTGCTGGGGTGGCACAGGTTCTTATACCCCGCCTAGCAGGGCGGAGCTACTATACATCCTAACCAATAGAAAGCATACAGTTTCCACCAATGGTGCTTCAGCCTATCAGGTACCGTAATACCTATAATACCACAAACCTTTACTTAACTTCAGGGCAACCGGCTCTATGCAGATGGACAAGGCCTTTGTCCCGATCTTGCGTGGCTGGGTGGAAGAAATGGCTCTGTTTCTGCTCGGCTCATCCGTCTGATTGCGATCGTTGGTCTTGAACTTGTCTGTCTGGTCGTTATGCTGCACTTGGGTCGGCATAGGCTTGATCCAAGAGAGACCGAGCACATGGCTGTGTCTCTTCTTATCCCTTTGGGGTTTTGCGCTCTCTGGGGCGGTCCTTAACTTGGACCCAATAATTCGACAGGCTTCGATCACTGCCTTCGATTTTGGCCAATATATGGGCGGGTGCCTTGATGGCTGGGAGTGTCCTTAGCGGTCATTGACCTTGGCTGTTTGGGCTCCCTGAGTAAAGGGAGTGGCGCCGATTAGTCTGTATCTGTATCGGTTACCTGAGTACAGTTCTTTTGTTCTGGGGAAATGGCCATTAGAATGCAAACGAGTGCGGGTTTCGATCGCGTCTAGCTATCCGGGTTGCAAATACACACACAAGCTCTGAGTCTGTCTGAGTCCTGGGTTGGCCATAATTCCCATGGTCCTTTGCAGGTGGACATCTGAGATGGCTACGCCAGGAGCTGATAGCTCTCCTGACAAAATGGGGCCAGGAGGAGCAGTATTGTAAGGCTCATGTGGACGAGTCCCTTGACAGCTAAATCCCTCACCTAGCTGGTCTGAGCAGTTTTCTGCTGCTCACGGTCATGTTTTAAATGACACCCAAGAGTTAACCTCAGGCTTCATTTCTTCGAATAGCAAGTGAATTCCTAACTCACTAAAAACCAGTCTGGAAGTAAAATTGGGCCGTGTGCATTCATAAACATTGCCCATGCATCATAGAATCATAGAAATTACAGTGCAGAAGGAGGCTATTTGGCCCATCAAGTCTGCACCAGCCCTTGGAAAGAGCACTCCACTTCAGCCCACGCCTCCACCCTATCCCCGTAACCCAGTAATCCCACCCAACCTTTTTGGACACGAAGGGCAATTTATCATAGCCAATCCACCTAACCTGCAGATTTTTGGACTGTGGGAGGAAACTAGAGCACCCGGAGCAAACCCACGCAGATACGAGGAGAACGTGCAGACACCGCACAGACAGTTACGCAAGGCTGGAATTGAACCTGGTACCCTGGAGCTGTGAAGCTACTGTGCTAACCACTGTGCTGCCGTACTGCCCCATGTACTTTCTTACCAAGCAGAAGAGTTGCTTTGCATTATAACCACAGCTTTGAGGCAGAGTGGAACTGCTTCATCTGGACACCTCACTCTCAGATTCTCAAAGAACAAAGAACAAAGAAATGTACAGCACAGGAACAGGCCCTTCAGCCCTCCACGCCCGTGACGAGAATGCTGCCCGACTAAACTACAATCTTCTACACTTCCTGGGTCCGTATCCCTCTATTCCCATCCTATTCATGTATTTGTCAAAATGCCCCTTAAATGTCACTATCGTCCCTGCTTCCATCACCTCCTCCGGTAACGAGTTCCAGGCACCCATTACCCTCTGTGTAAAAAACTTGCCTCGTACATCTACTCTAAACCTTGCCCCTCTCACCTTAAACCTATGCCCCCTAGTAATTGACCCCTCTACCCCGGGGAAAAGCCTCTGACTAGCCACTCTGTCTATGCCCCTCAGAATTTTGTAGACCTCGATCAGGTCGCCCCTCAACCTCCGTCGTTCCAGTGAGAACAAACCGAGTTTATTCAACCGCTCCTCATAGCTAATGCCCTCCATACCAGCAACATTCTGGTAAATCTCTTCTGCACCCTCTCTAAAGCCTCTACATCAGTCTGGTAGTGTGGCGACCAGAATTGAACACTATACTCCAAGTGTGGCCTAACTAAGGTTCTATACAGCTGCAACATGACTTGCCAATTCTTATACTCAATGCCCCGGCCAATGAAGGCAAGAATGCCATATGCCTTCTTGACTACCTTCTCCACATGTGTTGCCCCTTTCAGTGACCTGTGGACCTGTACACCTAGATCTCTCTGACTGTCAATACTCTTGAGGGTTCTACCATTCACTGTATATTCCCTACCTGCATTAGACCTTCCAAAATGCATTACCTCACATTTGTCCGGATTAAACTCCATCTGCCATCTCTCCGCCCAAGTCTCCAAACAATCTAAATCCTGCTGTATCCTCTGACAGTCCTCATCGCTATCCGCAATTCCACTAACCTTTGTGTCGTCTGCAAACATACTAATCAGACCAGTTACATTTTCCTCCAAATCATTTACATATACGACAAACAGCAAAGGTCCCAGCACTGATCCCTGCGGAACACCACTGGTCACAGCCCTCCAATTAGAAAAGCATCCTTCCATTGCTACTCTCTGCCTTCTATGACCTAGCCAGTTCTGTATCCACCTTGCCAGCTCACCCCTGATCCCGTGTGACTTCACCTTTTGTACTAGTCTACCATGAGGGACCTTGTCAAAGGCCTTACTGAAGTCCATATAGACAACATCCACTGCCCTACCCGCATCAATCATCTTGGGGACCTCCTCGAAAAACTCTATCAAGTTAGTGAGACACGACCTCCCCTTCACAAAACCATGCTGCCTCTCACTAATACGTCCATTTGCTTCCAAATGGGAGTAGATCCTGTCTCGAAGAATTCTCTCCAGTAATTTACCTACCACTGAAGTAAGGCTCACCGGCCTGTAGTTCCCGGGATTATCCTTGCTACCCTTCTTAAACAGAGGAACAACATTGGCTATTCTCCAGTCCTCCGGGACATCACCTGAAGACAGTGAGGATCCAAAGATTTCTGTCAAGGCCTCAGCAATTTCCTCTCCAGCCTCCTTCAGTATTCTGGGGTAGATCCCATCAGGCCCTGGGGACTTATCTACCTTAATATTTTTTAAGACGCCCAACACCTCGTCTTTTTGGATCTCAATGTGACCCAGGCTATCTACACACCCTTCTCCAGACTCAACATCTACCAAATCCTTCTCTTTGGTGAATACTGATGCAAAGTATTCATTTAATACCTCGCCCATTTCCTCTGGCTCCACACACAGATTCCCTTGCCTATCCTTCAGTGGGCCAACCCTTTCCCTGGCTACCCTCTTGCTTTTTATGTACGTGTAAAAGGCCTTGGGATTTTCCTTAACCCTATTTGCCAATGACTTTTCGTGACCCCTTCTAGCCCCCCTGACTCCTTGCTTAAGTTCCTTCCTACTTTCCTTATATTCGACTCAGGCTTCGTCTGTTCCCAGCCTTTTAGCCCTGACAAATGCCTCCTTTTTCTTATTGACGAGGCCTACAATATCTCTCATTATCCAAGGTTCCCGAAAATTGCCGTATTTATCCTTCTTCCTCACAGGAACATGCCGGTCCTGAATTCCTTTCAACTGACACTTGAAAACCTCCCACATGTCAGATGTTGATTTGCCCTCAAACATCCTCCCCCAATCTAGGTTCTTCAGTTCCCGCCTAATATTGTTATAATTAGCCTTCCCCCAATTTAGCACATTCACCCTAGGACCACTCTTATCCTTGTCCACCAGCACTTTAAAACTTACTGAATTGTGGTCACTGTTCCCGAAATGCTCCCCTACTGAAACTTCTACCACCTGGCCGGGCTCATTCCCCAATACCAGGTCCAGTACCGCCCCTTCCCTAGTTGGACTGTCTACATATTGTCTTAAGAAGCCCTCCTGGATGCTCCTTACAAACTCTGCCCCGTCTAAGCCCCTGGCACTAAGTGAGTCCCAGTCAATATTGGGGAAGTTGAAGTCTCCCATCACCACAACCCTGATGTTTTTACTCTTTTCCAAAATCTGTCTACCTATCTGCTCCTCTATCTCCTGCTGACTGTTGGGAGGCCTGTAGTAAACCCCCAAAATTGTGACTTCACCCTTCTTATTCCTGATCTCTACCCATATAGCCTCACTGCCCTCTGAGGTGTCCTCCCGTAGTACAGCTGTGATATCCTCCCTAACCAGTAGCGCAACTCCGCCACCCCTTTTACATCCCCCTCTATCCCGCCTGAAACATCTAAATCCTGGAACGTTTAGCTGCTAATCCTGCCCTTCCCTCAACCAGGTCTCTGTAATGGCAACAACATCATAGTTCCAAGTACTAATCCAAGCTCTAAGTTCATCTGGCTTACCCGTAATACTTCTTGCATTAAAACATATGCACTTCAGGCCACCAGACTCGCTGTGTTCAGCAACTTCTCCCTGTCTGCTCTGCCTCAGAGCCACACTGTCCCTATTCCCTAGTTCTCCCTCAATGCTCTCACCTTCTTACCTATTGCTCCCATGCCCACCCCCCTGCCATACTAGTTTAAACCCTCCAGTGTGACACTAGCAAACCTTGCGGCCAGGATATTTATGCCTCTCCAGTTTAGATGCAACCCGTCCTTCTTATATAGGTCACACCTGCCCCGGATGAGCTCCCAGTGGTCCAGATAACGGAAACCCTCCCTCCTACACCAGCTGTTTAGCCACGTGTTTAGCTGCTCTATCTTCCTATTTCTAGCCTCACTGGCACGTGGCACAGGGAGTAATCCCGAGATTACAACCCTAGAGGTCCTGTCTTTTAATTTTCTGCCTAGCTCCCTGATCTCCTGCTGCAGGACCTCATGCCCCTTCCTGCCTATGTCGTTAGTACCAATATGTACAACGACCTCTGCCTGTTTGCCCTCCCCCTTCAGGATGCCCTCTACCCGTTCGGAGACATCCTGGACCCTGGCACCAGGGAGGCAACATACCATCCTGGAGTCTCTTTCATGTCCATGAAGCGCCTATCTGTGCCCCTGACTATAGAGTCCCCTATTACTATTGCTCTTCTGCGCTTTGACCCTCCCTTCTGAACATCAGAGCCAGCCGTGGTGCCACTGCTCTGGCTGCTGCTGTTTTCCCCTGATAGGCTATCCCCCCCCCGACAGTATCCAAAGGGGTATACCTGTTCGAGAGGGGGACAACCACAGGGGATTCCTGCACTGACTGCCTGCCCTTTCTGGTGGTCACCCATTTCTCTGCCTGCACCTTGGGTGTGACCACATTTATATAACTGCTATCTATGACGCTTTCCACCATAGTGTAGGTTTAGACTTAGCACCGGTGCGAAGTTGATCGAGAGTCCATAGAACATGGAGTAGTCACATTTCCTCCCTTCAGGATCAATTCAGGGCCTCGCATCCAATTGATAAAACACAAGGTTAGTGTGTATGCAAAACTGCAGCCACTCCACAGCTGCAGTAAATATTCAGAAGTGAATGCCCCTTAAAAGTTAATTCTGAATAAGTAAATGAATTACATTGTCATAACTGAGCTTTCAGCATACAGAGGCATTTGAGGCCGACAGCCAGTTTTAACATAAATGAGTTAAAGTATTCTATAATATACCTCCTGCAGTTTGAACCCTTCAATCAATTAATTACAGTAAATGAACTTAATTTACTGGAGCAAAAATACTATTTTTTAATACAATATGCACTTGAGCCACACAATAAGGCACATCACACACTCAGCAAAGTGTGGCGCGATCAAGTCAACATTTAACAAACTGCTCACAGCGTGAGACCTGCAATTATGTAACTTCTTCATGCCAATATTTTCCTGAAGTAACTGCAGACAAACTCTGATCTGGTTTGAAATCAAATCTATTGCTGTCAATCCGCTTTGGCTCTGCGAAAAGAAATGGCCACTGTTACCAATGTAGACAGTGCGCAGCAAGTCATCAATCACTCAGCAAGGAATCAACTCGCGGAAACCCGCCACAGAAACAAGGTTCTGCTCAATCGTATTGCACAGGTAATGGGACATAAAGATTTACATGCTTTCAGCACCTGCTATGTGCTAACAAACAAGCAATAGCATGAAATATGACAGAGGCTATCAGCCTCTACCACAGTAAGTAAAATAAATACATTGACTTCAGCAGCGTAAGCTCAAATCCTGCTCCCCGCTTTCCTGATCAACAGATCACAGCCATTCCTGGAATACAAAATGCTTACATGTGGCAATATTGCTCATTAAACTATTAAGTTCATTGCATCAAAGTCTGAAGCTCTTTCACTCTTTATGGCCTGTAATTAAGAACAGTCCAATTTCGACAGTGGTAAACAAAAAGGGACTTTTCCCCCCATGTTCATAAATGGTTTTGTGTGTTGCAGATTAAGGAATCCAGGGGCTGGATTCTCCGCACCCTTACGCCGAAATCGCGGCCGGAGGCGGGGCGGAAAATCCATTTAGGCGCATGAAATCGGGACCGGCGCCGGTTTCCCGATTCTCCGGGCCCTGCGCAAAGCCTACTTGTGGCCATTGCTGGAGGCCCACCCCGCCCCGCCATTCTCTGCCCCAACCAGCCGAAGTCCCGACGGCGTGGATCTAATGTGATCCTGACAGTCGGGATTCAGTCCGCAGCCACCATGGTCGGGGGCAGGGGGGTCTTATATGGCACCGGTCTAATTTTGGGCGGGCGGTCCGGATCGGGCGCACGGCCGTTCGGGGGCACTATTTGGAGGGTCCAGCTGTCTGAGTACGCCGTGGAGCACGGTGCAGCTGGAGGCCGCCGCCGTGTGCATGCGCAGTCTCCGACCCAGAAGTGCGGGGGCCCGTATCTGCAGCAAAAGCTGTTAGTTTCATGCCGGATGCCTGCTAGCCTCTTGCAGGGCTAGGAATATGTGACCCTTTCACGCCAGTTTTTCTGTCATGAAAGGCCACAGTTTTGGGGACATAGTCCCAAAAACGGAGAATCCAGCCCCATGTTTTTCACAAGATTACTTACTCACGTTATTATATTGTTGTGTAATAAGGGTCCACCCTGCATATATGCCACATTGTAAGCTTCCCTCAACAAAGCAGCTACATATGCAATGGGGTTGACCATACTTAATCTGTAATGAGTTTGGCTTTGCTGATAGAACAAGCATTGGGGCCATTTCTTTCTCTTCCCATTAGAGCTGAAATGGGGCGGTGACAGTATAAAAATTGGATATGGAGCTCACATTGCCGATCCATCAGCCACTATTTTGTTGGGGTCTGGAAATCGACAGCTAGAGTGACTACGTGAATCAGGGTCCTGTGCCAATGCCATTTTCCTGAAGTATAACATGGCGAGCACTCAGTGCTGGACCCACCCAGTGCTACTGGGAAGGAAAGGTCAAACAGAAATGGATATTTCCAATGATATGTAACAGAACACTCACCTATAATTAGTCAGATCATTGGTGTCATTGGTAAGACAGCAGAGAAGCAGTGGCAGATATTTTCAGAAGATATTTCATAACTCTCAACAAAGAACTGTCCCATTGAGAAAAAAGGACTCTGCGAGATGGATGTACCATCCATAGGATGTTAAGTGTGGTATTAAATTGAAAGAAAAGAGGTACAATGTTGTGAAGATTAGTGGTAGGCCAGAAGATTGGGAGTTTTTTTTTAAAACAGCAAAAGATGACTAAAAAAAATAGAGGGAGAAATTGTAAAATCAGAAAAAACTAACAAGAAATATAAAAACAGACGGCAAAAGCTTCCACAATTGTATTAAAAGGAAAAGAGTAGCTAAAGTAAGCACTGGTCATTTAGGGGGTGACACTAGGGAATTAACAATTGGAAACAAGAATATGGTAGAGACTGTGAATAAATATTTTGTATCGGTCTTCACAGTAGAAGACACAAAAGCATCCCAAAAACAGTCAAAGATCCAAACGGTAAAAAGAAGGGAGGAAACTAAAACAATCATGATCACTGGAGAAAAAATATTAGGAACATTAATGGGACCAAAGGGTCTCAAGTCCTGTGGGCCCGATGACCAGAAGCTAGGCTCTTAAAAGCAGGACCATGGAGAGACAATATGCTTCTCCTGCTTTTGAACTCCTTATTCCACCCCACTGCCCTCAAACCTTTAATCCTCACATCCTTTAAGTGCTCAGAATTTGGAACCATAGTCACAGTGGGGTGAAACTGTTTCATATAGGTTTAGCAAAACTTAACAGCTTTAATTTTCATTGCCTCTATTAATAAAGTCCATCAGAAACCCAGGTTTCAGCATGATATTCTTTACAACCACGGCTTTGTCAGACAGTTACACACAATTTGCTCATTTATATTATGCAACGAGTTATGCTTCTTTGAACCTGGCCCTGTGTAATATCTGGACACCTCATCCAAAAGACTTGAATTTCAAGTACTGCAAACAACAATCCCATGTACAAATGAGGATGTCTTAAACTGACAGTGACATATTTTATTGGCACATGGCTCCTGGTTTCACTTACAAATTAAAAAATGGCAAAACCTTCCAGTTAATTAGCACCAACCAATTCACCTGCTTTAATGTGCTATTTCTATCTTTGATTTGATTTGATTTATTGTCACATGTACCGAAGTACAGTGAAAAGTATTTTTCTGCGGCCGTGGAACGTACACAGTACGTACATAGTAGACACAAGAATAATCAACAGAGAACATTGACAAATGGTACATCAACAAAACAGTGATTGGTTACAGTGCGAAACAAGGGGCCAAACAAAGCAAATACATGAGCAAGAGCAGCACAGGACGTCGTGAATCATGTTCTTACAGGGAACAGATCAGTCCGAGGGGCAGTCGTTGAGGAGACTTGTAGCTGTGGGGAAGAAGCTGTTCCTATATCTGGATGTGCGGGTCTTCAGACTTCTGTATCTTCTGCCTGATGGAAGCATCTGGAAGAAAGCAATGCCTGGGTGGGAGGGGTCGCTGATAATGCTGTCTGCCTTCCTGAGGCAGCGAGAGGTGTAGACAGAATCAATGTGGGATGGCAGGTTTGTGCGATGCGTTGGACTGAGTTCACCACAGTCTGCAGCTTCTTGCGATCTTGGATCGAGCAGTTGCCATACCAGGCTAAGATGGATAGGATGCTTTCTATGGCACAGCTGTAGAAGTTTGTGAGAGTCGATGTAGACATGTCAAATTTCTTTAGCTTCCGTAGGAAGTAGAGACGTTGTTGGGCTTTCTTGATGACACAAGTGGGTTTTGTTAATGAAATTACACTTTGCATTGAATTATAAATAATTCCCCATTTTAAATTGAAACTAACAACACTGCAGACCAAGGCAGGCCAGCAGCACGGTTCAAATCCCGTAACAGCCTCCCCGAACAGGCGCTGGAATGTGGTGACTAGGGGCTTTTCACAGTAACTTCATTTGAAGCCTACTTGTGACAATAAGCGATTTTCACTTTCACTTTCACTTATAAATGCCCAGTACGGAGCTTATAATAGGAGAGAAAAGTATTGCAGACTCTGGAAATCTGAAATATAAATAGCATCTGTGGAGAGACAAAGAGAGTCAATGGTTCAGGTCTATTAGTACTGGCAAAGGGTCACAGGCCTTTGTTTTTCTCTGCACAGATACCGACAGATGTGCCATGCATTTACAACACTTCCTGTTTGTATAAGAGATGGCCCCTCGTGCCGGCCATCCACAAAGCAATTGGATTTCTTGTGAGCCTCCAATCCCCCTCAGCAAGAAACACAATGGCAGCTGCCTCAGATCTGCGGCAGAATCCTCTGTTCCTGAGACGCGGACATTGTAGGGCTTTCTTGAACTTTCTTTGAGCTTTCTTGAATGCGGACTTCCACGACAGCAAAACTGGTGCCCCACCTTGACTGATTCAGCAACAGTTGAGAGGCTAGCACCGGCGCCACGTGGAGCACAATTGATTCCAATGAGAAACGGTGCTGGATTGGCCGGATTTGTGATTGACACTCAGGGGGCTGACAAGTTGCAGCCGCATAAGAACATAAGAACTAGGAGCAGGAGTAGGCCATCTGGCCCCTCGAGCCTGCTCCGCCATTTAATGAGATCATGGCTGATCTTTGTGGACTCAGCTCCACTCTCCGACCCGTACACCATATCCCCGAATCCCTTTATTCTTTAGAAAGGCATCTATCTTTTTCTTAAAAACGTTTAAAGAAGGAGCCTCAACTGCTTCACTGGGCAAGGAATTCCAGAGATTCACAACCCTTTGGGTTAAGAAGTTCCTCCTACACTCCGTTCTTAATCTACCTCCCCTTATTTTGAGGCTATGCCCCTAGTTCTGCTTTCCCCGACCAATGGAAACAACCTGCCCGCATCTATCCTATCTATTCCCTTCATAATTTTATATGTCTCAATAAGATCCCCCCGCATCCTTCTAAACTCCAATGAGTACAGTCCCAGTCTACTCAACCTCTCATCATAATCTAATCCCCTCAACTCTGGGATCAACCTAGTGAATCTCCTCTGCACTCCTTCCAGTGCCAATATGTCCTTTCTCAGGTAAGGAGACCAAAACTGAACACAATACTCCAGATGCAGCCTCACCAACACCCTATACAATTGCAGCATAACCTCACTAGTCTTGAACTCCATCCCTCTAGCAATGAAAGACAAAACTCGATTAACCTTCTTAATCACCTGTTGCACCTGCACACCAACTTTTTGTGACTCGTGCACCAGCACACCCAGGTCCCTCTGCACAGTAGCATGTTTTAACATCTTACCGTTTAAATAATAATCCATTCTGCTGTTATTCCTCCCAAAATGGATAGCCTCACACTTGGCAACATTGAATTCCATCTGCCAGACCCTAGCCCATTCACCTAACCTATCCAAATCCTTCTGCAGACTTCCGGTATCCTCTGCCATTTTTGCTTTACCACTCATCTTAGTGTCGTCTGCAAACTTTGACACATTGCACTTGGTCCCCAACTCGTCTATGTAAATTGTGAACAACTGTGGGCCCAACACTGATCCTTGAGGGACCCCACTAGTTACAGGTTGCCAACCAGAGAAACACCCATTTATCCCCACTCTCTGCTTTCTGTTAGTTAACCAATCCTCTACCCACGCTACCACTTTACCCTCAATGCCATGCATCTTTAGTTTATGCAGCAACCTTTTGTGTGGCACCTTGTCAAAATATACCACATCCATTGGCTCCCCGTTATCATTGCACTGGTAACGGCCTCAAAAAGTTCTACCAAATTAGTCAGACACGACCTACCCTTTGTGAACCCATGCTGCGCCTGCCCAATGGGACAATTTCCCTCCAGGTGCCCCGCTATTTCCTCCTTAATGATAGATTCCAGCATTTTCCCTACAACCGAAGTTAAGCTTACCGGCCGATAATTACCCGCTTTCTGCCGACCTCCTTTTTTAAACAGCGGTGTCACGTTTGCTACATTCCAATCCTCTGGGACCACCCCAGAGTCTAGTGAATTTTGATAAATTATCACTAGTGTGTTTACAATTTCCCTAGCCATCTCTTTTAACACTCTGGGATGCATCCCATCAGGGCCAGGAGACTTGTCTACCTTTAGCCCCATTAGCTTGCCCAATACTGCCTCCCTAGTGATTAAAATCATCTCAAGGTCCTCACCTATCATATCCTTATTTCCATCAGTCACTGGCATGTTATTTGTGTCCTCCACTGTGAAGACTGACCCAAAAAACCTGTTCAGCTCCTCAGCCATTTCCCCGTCTCCTATTATTAAATCTCCCTTCTCATCTTCCAAAGGACCAATATTTACCTTAGCCAC
This sequence comes from Scyliorhinus torazame, assembly GCF_047496885.1. Classification (NCBI taxonomy): domain Eukaryota; kingdom Metazoa; phylum Chordata; class Chondrichthyes; order Carcharhiniformes; family Scyliorhinidae; genus Scyliorhinus; species Scyliorhinus torazame. The sequence continues at coordinate 79,777,433 of NC_092707.1, forward strand.
TCTTTTTTGTCTTATATATTTGTCGAAGCTTTTACTATATGCTTTTATGTTCTGAGCCAGTTTACTTTCATAGTTTACCTTACTCTTCTTTATGGCTTTTTTAGTAGCTTTCTGTTGTCCCCTAAAGACTTCCCAGTCCTCTAGTCTCCCACTAATTTTTTGCCACTTTGTATGTTTTTTCCTTCAATTTGATACTCTCCCTCACCTCCTTAGATATCCACGGTCGATTTCTCCCCTTTCTACCGTCTTTCTTTTTTGTCGATATGACCTTTTCTGAACACTGTGAAAGATCGCTCGGAAGGTTCTCCACTGTTCCTCAACTGCTTCACCATGAAGTCTTTGCTCCCAGTCTACCTTAGCTAGTTCTTCTCTCATCCCATTGTAATCGCCTTTGTTTAAGCACAAAACACTAGTGTTTGATTTTACCTTGTCATCCTCCAACTGTATTTTAAATTCCACCATATTGTGGTCGCTCCTTCCAAGAGTTCCCGAACTATGAGATCATTAATCAATCCTGCCTCATTACACAGGACCAGATCTAGGACCGCTTGTTCCCTTGTAGGTTCCATTTCATACAGTTCCAGGAAATTATCCCGGGCACATTCTATAAACTCCTCCTCAAGGCTGCCTTTACCAACTTGGTTAAACCAATCGATATGCAGATTTAAATCTCCCATGATAACCGCTGTACCATTTCTACATGCATCCGTTATTTCTTTGCTTATTGCCTGCCCTACCATCTTGTTACTATTTGGTGGCCTATAAATTACTCCTATCAGTGACCTTTTCACCTTACTATTCCTCATTTCCACCCAAATTGATTCAACCTTGTCCTCCATAGCACCAATATCATCCCTTACTATTGCCCGGATGCCATCCTTAAACAACAAAGCTACACCACCGCCCTTACCGTCCATTCTATCCTTTCGTATAGTCTGATACCCTTGGATATTTAACTCCCAGTCGTGACCATCTTTTAACCATGTTTCAGTAATGGCCACTAAATCATAGTCATTCACGATGATTTGCGCCATCAACTCATTTACCTTATTTCGTACACGACGAGCATTCAGGTAAAGTACACTTATGCTGTTTTTTATGTCCTTGTTATGAATGCTAACACCTTGATCAGTAACTTTTCGCAATTTATTTTTCCTCTTACCCTTTCTCCTAATTTTCCTTGTCTTTGAACCCATATCTCTACATAATAACCTGTCACGTAACCTGCTGCCTTGATCTCCATTCACCATTATACTGTCCATAGCTTTACACTTCCCTTCCCCCCAACTTGCTAGTTTAAAGTCCTTGTGACCAACCTATTTATCCTATTCACTAGAACACTGGTCCCAGAATGGTTCAGGTGAAGACCGTCCCAACGGTACAGGTCCCTCCTGCCCCAGTACTGATGCCAATGCCCCATGAAATGGAATCCCTCTTTCCCGCACCACTCCTTTAGCCACGTGTTAACTTCTCTAATTTTCTCAACCCTATGCCAATTGGCACGTGGCTCGGGTAGTAATCCAGAGATTCTAACACTGGAGGACCTGCTCTTTAATTTAGTCCCTAGTGTTTGATAATCCCCAAACAGGTCCTCTTTCCTAGTCTTACCTATGTTGTTAGTCCCAACGTGGACCACAACAACTGGATCCTCCCCCTCCCTCTCCAAAATCCTTTCAAGCCGATCAGAGATGTCCCTCACCCTGGCACCGGGCAGGCAACATACCATGCGGGACTCTCGATCTGGCTTACAAAGGATGCCATCAATCCCCCTAATTATAGAATCCCCTACAACTACCACTTGTCTTTTTGCTCCCCCCTCTTGAATGGCTTCCTGTACCACGGTGCAGTGGTCAGTCAACGCATCCTCCCTACAGCCCTCTTCCTCATCCACATAGGGAGCAAGTACCTCATACCTGTTGGACAAGGTCAAGCGCTGAGGCTCCTCAACTCCTAAACTCAGGATCCCCCTACCTGCCTCCCTTGCAGTCACACCACTCTGTCCCTGACCACTGTCCGAATTAACAGAACTTATTCTACCGGGTGTGACTGCCTCCTGAAACAAAGCGTCCAGATAATGTTCCCCCTCCCTGATGTGCCGCAGTCTGTGCAGCTCGGTCTCCAGCTCATCAATTCTGAGCGGAAGTTCCTCGAGCAGCCAACACTTGCTGCAGATGTGGTCACTGACGGTCTCAATGGGATCCACCAGTTCCATCATCATACAGCAACAGCACATCACCTGTCCAGCCATATTCAACTAGTTAATTAATTTAAATATATTTTTAAAATTTTCTTTATAGAACCTCAAGGATAAACCCGAACACCAACAAAAACACAGCCACTCACCCGAACTCAGTCACTCCCCTAAACTCAGATGCACTCTGTTCCAATCAGCACTCACCTAAACTCAGATGCACTCTGTTCCAATCAGCACTCACCTAAACTCAGATGCACTCTGTTCCAATCAGCACTCCGTGACTAAAGGCACTCCTGCCACACCTTTTGTGCACTCACCTCTCCCAGCACTCCCGGCTCTCTCCTCCCGCGCTTTTTAAATCTCCCGGCTCTCTCCTCCGGCGCTGTTTTCGCTGTCCCGGCTCCCTCCTCCCGCGCTTTTTAAATCTCCCGGCTCTCTCCTCCGGCGCTGTTTTCGCTGTCCCGGCTCTCTCTGCTCCCGCGCTGTTTTCGCTGTGCACACTTCACTCCCCACACACACCATCCCAGCCAACAGGATGGCAGCGAGGAGAACGGCACCAAGGTTCACACTTGCAGAGCTTGAGACGCAGCTGGATGCCGTGGAGGAGAGGTGGGTGAGCCTGTACACAGGAAGGCAGCTTACAGCTGCCGCCATTCATCATGCCTGTGCACAGGTGGCAGATGCTGTAAGCGCCATTAGCAAAATCACCCGGACCAGCCTGAAACTGCACATCCTCCTCAGTGCGGCCAGGGTGCGTAGGCAGCGCTGTGCCCCTGGCACTAACCCCCATCCCACTCATCTGTAACCCCCAACCCCCCAACCCAGAAGGTGTCCAAACCCCCACCCTGCACCACATGACGGCACTCATACCAGCCACCATGGCTGGTTGCCCTGGCCACTGAAGCCACAAGTTACCCAACCCCTGGGCTGCATGCGTCTGACTGTCTAGCACTGTGCATTTTCTGTTTTGCACCTCCCCTCCCCCTCCCCATAGCTGCAGGATGGACTAGTGTGGAGCAGGTCGCCTCCATGCTGACTTCATTTCTGGGGGTGGTGGCCACGTCATCTGCCTTGTAGGTCAGGTCCATAGAACATTGTCTATATCTGTCATTGGGAAAATGCTGTATTCATTACTGGAGCAATAGCAGAACAATTAGAAAATCATAATATGATCGGGCAGAGTCAACATGGTTTTGTGAAAGGGAAATCATGTTCATCAGATTTTTTAGAGTTCTTTGAGGATGCAACAAGTGGGAGAATAGAGGCAGGGTAATGGAGTGGTGGCATGTAGCCAACCATGATCTAACTGAGTGGGTGGAAAAGGGTTGAAAGGCCCATTCCCGATCCTACGCCGCAACAACAGGTCTACAATATCAACCTGACGTCAGAGCTGTATGACACCATCTTGTTGACTATCAATCCCTGGAAGTGGTTCTTTCCCGCCTCCCCCACTGCTTACTTTCATCCTTGATGATCGTTCGAAGGAGCCCATTTCCTCACCAATAAAAAACTTCTACTTGCTGACCCATCATTTACACATATCCCATCCTGAATGTGTCACATCCACTCTGCAGAAAACATCATCAAAGGAAAAGGTATTTCAGTGTGGTTGACAAATGGTCGAAGAAATAGATGAGCTGATGCTGGGACTAGTTTTTCCAAACTTTTTGTGGTCAGTGACCTCCAAAAACGTAAGCCTGAGTCGGGCTAGCTGCACATTGAGGCCATGTTGGCTGCTGCTGAGCTAATCTGGCCCAGCTGATATGGTCGCCAACCCTCCAGGATTGACCTGGAGTCTCCAGGCATTGCCGATCGATCTCCAAAACACTGTCGTGTGCAATCCTGGAGAAAAACCATCAGGATATGAAAAAAATATTGTTTTTGTTGTAATTTTCTTTGACCATTACAAGATGTAAAAATATTGAAAGGGGGGGAAAAAGGTTGTTTGACCCATAGTCAAGAATCATTCAATTGTGTGATGAAACATTTTCACTTTCAAATTGGCATTGCAAGGCAGCACATCAAGAGATCATTAGAGAGTAGGGACAAGTCATGTGATGCAGCATCCAGGAATACATTTAATCACAGTTGGCAACCCTACTTGGCATCTTGGTTGATAACTAGTGGAGGGGATGGCAGAAGATCAGGCATGCTGTCATCATGCAACTCCTATTGTGGCACTGGCACTTCATGAGGCTACAACCCAGTCCTCACACTTCTATGTTGGACTGCAAGCTACAGGGTCTCTTTGTCGCCATTGAAAAACTGGAGAAATACATTAGTAGGAGGTCAATGACAGTGAAGATGGTGGAGCTCATGTTCTGAATAGCATCAGTTCAAGGGCGGCATTTTCCGTTCCTGAGACTAAGTGCTGATGCCAATCGAGAATTCGTGGACTTTCATGACAGCAAAACTGGTTCCACGCCTGGACCGATTCTGCTAACTGTTAATGGACTAGCACCGGTGCCATGTGGAACACAATCGATTCTAATGAGAAACAGTGAGGGATTCACCAGTTTCACGTTGACACTCAGGAAGCTGACAAGCTGTAGCCGCAGATACACATTCCACACCCACCATCCCAGCCAACAAGGTGGCAGCAAGGAGAGCAGCTCCACCCTTCACCGACGCTGAGCTGGAGACCCTCCTGTACACAGTGGATGAGAGGGGGAGAACCCAGAACTCCAGCCTGTGAAGGAGGCTGCCAGCTGCTGCCGTTCATCATGCCTGGGCGTAGGTGGCAGAGGCAGTCAGCGCCACCAGCAACACCATCTGGAATGGCCAGCAGTGTCGAAAGAAACTGCACGACCTCCTCAGGGCGGCCAGAGTGAGTAGGCAACACTGTGCCCCTGGCACCAACCCCCGTCCCACACACTCGTAACCCGAACCCCCCAACCCGGAGGGCAGCCAAACACCCACCCTGCACCACATGCCGGCACCCATAACGGCCGCCATGGCCAGAGAAGGTAGCACACAACCACCGGGAGCATGAGAAGACAGGAGGGGAATCGCCAGACATGCGGCCCCTCAATCTGGCTGAGCAGAGGGCCCTGGGCGCGATTGGCGGCCTAGAAGGGAGGTCGCCGAGGTGAAACTCGGCCAGGGGTGAGGAAGTGAGACCCCGCTTAATTGCGGTTCCCTATGATACGAGAGTCAACCACACCCGCCCTAACACCAGCCTCACACCACCCTCACAACCACATCACCCTCACCCTACACCACCCACACCCCTACCCTCACCCCACATCACCCTCACCTACACCACCCACACACCTACCCTCACCTATACCACCCCCACACCACCTCCCCCACCTTACACCACCACTCCCACCCTCACCCTACACCGTCCCCATGCCACCCTCTCACCCTACACAACACCAACACCACCACCCCTACTCCCCGCTGGCCCACGGTCTAATCATGCGTCTTGCCTTGTGCTGGAGATGTGGCGTGTCCATCTGGCATCACCCACCCCCAGCCAGTGCCATAGCTCCACCTCCCCCCCCAGGGAGCTGAGAGCAACTAGGACACCAGTCCGCCGCCGTAGACTCAGGACACCCCGGAGCTCGGGTCAGAGGGTGACAGGGATTTCCCAATCTCCACCACCCTCCACCATCCCAGAGACTATCACCTCAGTTGGGCACTTAAGGGAATACGCCCCTGGGACATTCCCTGGTGCGTACCGCACAGCTGTTCCGCTGCAGCAGGTCGAGGTAGGATCTCCCGACGGGGCGGACAGTCGGAGGGCAGGCCGAACCCAGGAACTATCTTTCGTCCAGATGAGTCTTGAGCTTATGGAACAGACAGTCCCATCCATAGTGGAGATGCTGTCGCAGAACCAGGGACTACATGAGGGTTGTTGGTGAGTATCCAGCACCTAGATGTGCAGTTGGAGGAGTCCAAATGCGTGCAGGAGCAGGAGGGGATGCTGACAATGCACATAGTCCACAGTGGAGGCATTGGGGGTGACGGTTTTGGCTATGGATCAGCATGTCCAAGGCCTCGGGCTTTTGTGCCCGAAGCCCAGGAGAGGATAGCCGTTTCACAGACAACCATGGCCCAGAGCCACATGGAAATCGCAGCGATGCTCCTGAGCATGGCCCAGTCACAGCAGGCCATGCCTGGGGGTGTCAGCGGCATTGCCCAGGCGCTGACACAGAGGGAGGTGGCCTAGTCATGGAGGGAGATGGAGCAGATACTGGCTGATGTGACACAAACTCAGAACGTGGTGGTACAGCCACAGCGTGATGTGGCGCAATCCCAGACGGAGGTGCTCCATGGCCGCGAGCGTGCAGACCCTGGTCGAGACCAGAGTGGGCCCCCATGTCTGGCAGCGCCAGGTATCGGGGGAGCCGCAGGAGATAGCTCCGCTCACACCCCTGTCCCCTGGAGTAGCCCGGTGGCCATCAGACACCCCAATGGAGGAGGAGGTGATGGGGCCTGTCCAGGCCCCGTCGTCTCAGAATACACCCGCCGATGGGGACCCAGGTCACAGGACAGGAATCACAGCAGGCTCCCTCCACTCCTGCTGCACTGTCTGGGAAACCCCCTAAGCGCAGCATTAGGTCCTGTAAATCCAGAAAGTGGGCAGCACGGTAGCACAGTGGTTAGCACAGTGCTTCACAGCTCCAGGGTCCCAGGTTCGATTCGCGGCTGGGTCACTGTCTGTGCGGAATCTGCACGTTCTCCCCGTGTGTGTGTGGGTTTCCTCAGGGTGCTCCGGTTTCCTCCCACAGTCCAAAGATGTGCAGGTTAGGTGGATTGGCCATGCTAAATTGCCCTTAGTGTCTAAAATTGCCCTTAGTGTTGGGTGGGGTTACTGGGTTATGGGGATAGGGTGGAGGTGTGGGCTTGGGTAGGGTGCTCTTTCAAAGAGCCGGTGCAGACTCGATGGGCCGAATGGCCTCCTTCTGCACTCTAAATTCTATGATTCTAAATTCTATTGTATAAAGTTAAGTTGACACGGGTGCAGAGGTCAGTTTAGTTATCGGGGCTAGGGCACAAATCTGCCACCGTTACAACCTGCCTCGGTGTTCTGTCTGATGGGTGGGCTGGTCTGAGCTGGCCCGGGGCAGGGGTTGGGGGGAAAGGGCTGATGTTGGGGGGGAATGGGCGGAACCTGTGGGTGGCCTGGGTTCCACACCCTCCTGACCGTCCCCACCATCACCATCCCAGGGGATTCACTGGGACCGTCTGATGGAATCGCCAGCTCTCATACCGGAATCACCCAGATAGACAATGAAAAGTGTGACCGTAGGCAGGAGTCAGACATTGACAAATGATGTGGAGCACCAGGGCTCATCGCAGAGCGGGTTGTCATCGTCCTCTATCCCATGGACCAGATCCGCTGTTACTGCCAATCCAGGGCCCCCACCCCATGGTGTGGCAGATATCACGGAGGGAGTTGCAGGCGGGTTGTGGCGGAGTGGGGGGAGTGAAGGGATGTAGGGTGGAATGTGGCGTCCGTGCCCCTGGCCAGTAGCGCCCCCCCCTCCCCAGCCCCCCAACCCCCCCCCACCCGCACTCCCCCCACCCCCTCCTCTGTCAGTGAACCTGGGTCAATCAGAGCATCCCGTGCACACTGGGCCTAGTGCACACGCTGGGCGACCACCTGTGCCTGCATAACCCCCATGTCCTGCCCATCCTCACCCCGCATCCTCCTCGTCGGCCAGTGTCCAGACCAGCAGCCCACCATCATTTCTCCCCGGGTCCTACCTCCCCTCCCCCTCCCTCATCAGCCACAACGCCGGTTTCACGATTTTTAAATGCACAAGTGAACCGCGCGGTCGGGAACTCGGCCCACCAGAGGAGAATCATGGAGGTCCCGGAGAATACCGGATCGGGCCCGCTAATGATATGCAAACGGTACTTGCATTCTGGACCTCATTGCTGCCGCTGTCAAGGTGACGGAGAATCGCGATTTGGCCCGCTCCGATATTGGCGTCGGAACCTATTCTCTGCCGAATCACGCTTCACGAGTTTGGCGTCAGCAAATGGAGAATCACGCCCTCTGGCAGCACGGTAGCATGGTAGCACACTGGGTAGCACCGTTGCTTCACAGCTCCAGGGTCCCAGGTTCGATTCCTGGCTTGGGTCACTGTCTGTGTGGAGTCTGCACGTTCTCCCGTGGGTTTCCCCCGGTTGCTCCGGTTTCCTCCCACAAGTTCCGAAAGACGTGCTGTTAGCTAATTCGGACATTCTGAATTCTTCCTCTGTGTACCCGAACAGGCGCTGGAATGTGGCGACTAGGGGCTTTTCACAGTAACTTCCTTGCAGTGTTAATGTAAGCCTACTTGTGACAATAAAGATTATTATTATGATTGTTCAAGGGGCCCAGCTGCAGAGTTAATCCGATGCACTGCAGAGAGACAAGGCTGGGTAAGTCAAAATGTGCAGGCCTGTCCAATTCACTCTCCTATCCCTTTTGGGAGACCAGGTCCTGCATTGGCTACTAGGGGAGGGTGAAGTGGGTGAATGTGAATTTTCACAATGATGGTTAACCTGTACATCTATTGCTACAAGTTTAAAATCATTGGATGGTCCTGGTAAAAATGGAGAGGGGTTTGATGTTCAGTAAGTCATGGGAAGGTTACCCCACAACAGATCAGTAGCAGTACAATGCAGCACCAGTTCATCATTCAACCTGTGCATGTGGGAAGGGAAAAGATAAGAGAAATAATTAGAAGTCCAGCTGGACTTGGTCTCCTGCATCGCCACTTCCAATGTGTCTCCTGATTCCTGTTGAAAATGACTTCAAGGCTCCCCCTTCTATCTGAGTGAGTGAGAGATAGACACCCTTGTGAGTCACCACTGCCAGTGAGGACGGAGGATTTGGCGCTCAGCCATATGACCATATGACATAGGAGCAGAATTAGGCCATTCAGCCCATCGAATCTGCTATGCCATTAATGCCATGATTAATATTTTTCTCATCCCCATTCTCCTGCCTTTTCCCCATACCCCCTGATCCCCTTATTAATCAAGAATCTATCTATCTCTGCCTTAAAGACACTCAGTGATTTGGCCTCCACAGCCTTCTGCGGCAAAGAGTTCCACAGATTCAGCACTCACTGTCTGAAGAAATTCCTCCTCATCTCAGTTTTAAAGGATCGTCCTTTTAGTCTGAGATTGTGCCCTCTGGTTCTAGTTTTTCCTACAAGTGTAAACATCCTCTCAACATCCACCCTATCCTGGCCTCGCAGTTTCCTGTAAGTTTCAATAAGATCGCGCCTCATCCTTCTAAACTCCAATGAGTACAGACCCAGAGTCCTCAACCGTTCCTCATATGACAGCTCTTCATTCCAGGGATAATTCTTGTGAACCTCCTCTGGACACTTCCCAACGCCAGCACATCTTACCTTAGATACGGGGCCCTAAACTACTCACAATACTCCAAATTGGGTCTAATACAGCCTCAGTAGTACATCCCAGGCCTTGTATTCTCGCCCTCTCGACATGAATGCTAACATTGCATTTGCCTTCATAACTGCTGACTGAATCTACACGTTAACCTTAAGAGAATCCCAAGTCCCTTTGTGCTTCTGATTTCCTAAGCATTTCCCCATTTAGAAAATAGTCTATGCCTAAATTCCTCCTTCCAAAGTGCATAACCTCACACTTTTCCACATTGTATTTCATTTGCCACTTCACTGCCCACTCTCCTAGACTGTCCAAATCCTTCTGCAGCCTCCTTGCTTACTCAATACTACCTGTCCCTCTACAGATCTTTGTATCATCTGCAAACTTAGCAACAGTATCTTCAGTTCCTTCTTCCAGATCATTAATGTATATTGTGAAATGTTGTGGTCCTAGCACTGACCCCTGAGGCACACCACTAGTCACCGGATGCCATCCTGAAAAAGACCCCTTTATCCCCACACTCTGCCTTTTGCCAGTTAGCCAATCCTCTAGCCATGCCAGGATCTTACCCTTAACACCATGGGCTCTTAACTTATTTAACAATCTCCTACGTGGCACCTTGTCAAAGGTCTTCTGAAAATCTAAATAAATCATGTCAACTGGTTCTCCTTTGTCTGACTTCCTTGTTACCTCCTCAAGGAACTCTAACAGATTTGTCAGAATGACCTCCCTTGACAAAGCCGTGCTGACTCAGTCCTATTTTATCATGCACTTCCAGGTACTCCGCGATCTCATTTTTAATAACGGACTCTAAAATCTTGCCAATGACCAAAGTCAGGCTAACCGGCCTATAATTTCCTGTCTTCTGCCTCCCTCCCTTCTTAAACAGTGGTGGTACATTAGCCACTTTCCAGTTCTCTGGGACCTTTCCTGCCTCCAGTGATGGCCACTGCACTCACCTCTGCCCCCTGATTCTCCTGGAGCTCTGGCATCCCATTGGTGTCTTCCACCGTGAAGACTGATGCATTTCTGACCGGCTTGAAAGGATACTGGAGAGGGAGGGGGAGGATCCAGTTGTTGTGGTCCATGACGGTACCAACAAATAGGCAAGTCTAGGAAAGAGGCCCTGTTTAGAGATTATAAAGAGCTAGGATTCAAATTAAAAAACAGGTCCTCAAGGGTCATAATCTCCGGATTAATGCCCGAGCCACGTGCAAATTGGCATAGGGAGGCAAGAATAAGGAATGTTAACACGTGGCTGAAAGAGTGGTGTGGGAATGAGGAGTTCCTTTTCATGGGACACTAGCATCAGTTTTGGGACGGGGGGACCTATACCGTTGGGATGGTCTCCACCTGAACCGAGCTGGGACCAGTGTTCTGGCCAAAAGAGTAAATAGGGTGGTCAATAGGACTTTAAACTAAAGATTGGGGGGGAAGGGAAAGTCAGGGAACCAAGAGGTGAAGTAATCAGCGGGGAGCGTAGCTGCTTAGGAAACAAAAAAACACGAACAGACAAAACTCAAGAGTGGTTACGATTGTCCCCATCCCACAAAATATGACACAGTGTATGGAAAGGCTCAATAAACCAAGGTCCACCACACTAAGAAAACAAAAAGGGACGGTCAATAGAGAATTAAAGGTGCTATATTTAAATGCGCGCAGTGTACGGAACAAGGTAGATGAGCTTGTGGCCCAGATTGTGACTGGCAGGTATGATGTGGTAGGCATCACAGAGACATGGTTGCAGGGGGTTCAGGACTGGCATTTAAACATCCAGGGATTCAGAACCTATCGAAAAGACAGAGAGGTGGGCAGAGGGGGCGGGGTTGCCTTGTTAATCAGGAATGAAATTAAATCAATAGCACTAAACGACATAGGGTCAGATGATGTGGAGTCTGTGTGGGTAGAGTTGAGGAACCACAAAGGCAAAAAAACCATAATGGGAGTTATGTACAGGCCTCCTAACAGTGGTCAGGAACGGGGGTACAGAATGCACCACGAAATAGAAAGTGCATGTCAGAAAGGCAAGGTCACAGTGATCATGGGGGACTTCAATATGCAGGTGGACTGGGTAAATAATGCTGCCAGTGGACCCAAGGAAAGGGAATTCATTGAATGTTTACAGGAGGGCTTTTTGGAACAGCTTGTGATGGAGCCCACGAGGGAACAGGCCATTCTGGACTTAGTGTTATGTAATGAGCCAGACTTGATTAAAGATCTTAAAGTAAGGGAGCACTTAGGAGGCAGTGATCATAATATGGTCGAATTCAATCTCCAATTTGAAAGAAAGAAGGTAGAATCAGATGTAAAGGTGTTACAGTTAAATAAAGGTAACTACAGGGGCATGAGGGAGGAACTGACGAAAATCAACTGGGAGCAGAGCCTAGTGGGAAAGACAGTAGAACAGCAATGGCAGGAGTTTCTGGGAGTAATTGAGGACACAGTACAGATGTTCATCGCAAAGAAAAGAAAGGTTATCAGAGGGGGGATTAGGCAGCCATGGCTGACAAAGGAAGTTAGGGAATGCATCAAAGCAAAAGAGAAAGCCTATAATGTGGCAAAGAGTAGTGGGAAGTCAGAAGATTGGGAAGGCTACAACAACAAACAGAGGATAACAAAGAGAGAAATAAGGAAAGAGAGGATCAAATTTGAAGGTAGGCTCGCCAGTAACATTAGGAATGATAGTAAAAGTTTCTTTAAATACATTAAAAACAAATGGGAGGCAAAAGTTGACATTGGGCCGCTCCAAAATGACGCTGGTAATTTTGTGATGGGAGACAAGGAAATAGCTGAGGAACTGAATAAGTACTTTGCGTCAGTCTTCACAGTAGAAGACATGAGTAATATCCCAACAATTCCGGAGAGTCAGGGGGCAGAGTTGAATATGGTAGCCATCACAAAAGAGAAAGTGCTAGAGAAACTAAGAGGTCTAAAAATTGATAAATCCCCGGGCCCAGATGGGCTACATCCTAGAGTTCTAAAGGAGATAGCTGAAGAAATAGTGGAGGCATTAGTTATGATCTTGCAAAAGTCACTGGAGTCAGGGAAAGTCCCAGAGGATTGGAAAATCGCTGTTGGAACCCCTCTGTTCAAGAAGGAAAGAAGAAAAAAGATGGAAAATTATAGGCCAATTAGCCTAACCTCGGTTGTTGGCAAGATTCTAGAATCCATTGTTAACGATGAGATTTCTAAATTCTTGGAAGTGCAGGGTCGGATTAGGACAAGTCAGCATGGATTTAGTAAGGGGAGGTCGTGCCTGACAAACCTGTTAGAGTTCTTTGAAGAGATAACAAATAGGTTAGACCAAGGAGAGCCAATGGATGTTATCTATCTTGACTTCCAAAAGGCCTTTGATAAGGTGCCTCACGGGAGACTGCTGAGTAAAATAAGGGCCCATGGTATTCGAGGCAATGTACTAACATGGATTGACGATTGGCTGTCAGGCAGAAGGCAGAGAGTTGGGATAAAAGGTTCTTTTTCGGAATGGCAACCGGTGACGAGTGGTGTCCCGCAGGGTTCAGTGTTGGGGCCACAGCTGTTCTCTTTATATATTAACGAGCTAGATGACAGGACTGGGGGCATTCTGGCTAAGTTTGCCGATGATACAAAGATAGCTGGAGGGACAGGTAGTATTAAGTAGGTGGGAAGGCTGCAGAAAGATTTAGACAGTTTAGGAGGGTGGTCCAAGAAATGGCTGATGAAATTCAACGTGGGCAAGTGCGAGGTCTTGCACTTTGGAAAAAAGAATAGAGGCATGGACTATTTTCTAAACGGTGACAAAATTCATAATGCTGAAGTGCAAAGGGACTTGGGAGTCCTAGTCCAGGATTCTCTAAAGGTAAACTTGCAGGTTGAGTCCGTAATTAAGAAAGCAAATGCAATGTTGTCATTCATCTCAAGAGGCTTGGAATATAAAAGCAGGGATGTACTTCTGAAGCTTTATAAAGCATTAGTTAGGCCCCATTTAGAATACTGTGAGCAATTTTGGGCCCCACACCTCAGGAAGGACATACTGGCACTGGAGCGGGTCCAGCGGAGATTCACACGGATGATCCCAGGAATGGTAGGCCTAACATACGATGAACGTCTGAGGATCCTGGGGTTATATTCATTGGAGTTTAGGAGGTTGAGGGGAGATCTAATAGAAACTTACAAGATAATGAATGGCTTAGATAGGGTGGACGTAGGGAAGTTGTTTCCATTAGCAGGGGAGACTAGGACCCGGGGGCACAGCCTTAGAATAAAAGGGAGTCACTTTAGAACAGAGATGAGGAGAAATTTCTTCAGCCAGAGAGTGGTGGGTCTGTGGAATTCATTGCCACAGAGGGCGGTGGAGGCCGGGACGTTGAGTGTCTTTAAGACAGAAGTTGATAAATTCTTGATTTCTCGAGGAATTAAGGGCTATGGAGAGAGAGCGGGTAAATGGAGTTGAAATCAGCCATGATTGAATGGTGGAGTGGACTCGATGGGCCGAATGGCCTTACTTCCGCTCCTATGTCTTATGGTCTTATGGTCTTCAAGTGACTATTCAGTTTGTCTGCCATTTCTTTGTTTCCTATTATTACTTCTCCAGCCACGTTTTTCAGTGGTCCAAAGTTTATTTTTGCCTCTCTCTTACCTTTCATACATTGAAAGAAACTCTTCTTATCTTCTATTATATTACTAGCTAGTTTGCACTCATATTTCATCTTCTCTCCCCTTATTGCTTTTTTAGTTGTCCTCTGCTCGCTTTTAAATGATTCCCAATCCTCTGGTTTACTACTAATCCTTGCCACTTTGTATGCCTTTTCTTCTGCTTTTTTCTGTCCTTGACTTCCCAAGTCAACCATGGACGCCTTGTCCTTCCCTTAGCATGTTTCCTCCTCCTTGGGATGAATTTCTGCTGTGCCTCCTGAATAACCCCCAAAAACTCCTGCCATTGCTGTTCCACTGTCTTCCCTGCTGGTCTACTTTTCCAATCAACTCTGGCCAGCTCCTCCCTCATGTCTTTGTAGTTACCCTTATTTAATTGTAATACCATTACATCTGACTCCAGCTTCTCCCTCTCAATCTATCATATTGTGGTCACTGCTCCCAAAGGGTTCCTTCACCTTAAGATCCTTAATCAAGTCTGCCTCATTATACATTACCAAATCCAGAATCGCCTGTTCCCTAGTGGGCTCTACCACAAGCTGCTCCAAAAAACCATCTCTTAAACATTCCACAAATTCCTTTTCTTGGGATCCACTACCGAACAAATTTTCCCAGTTCACGTGCATATTGAAGTCGCCCATGATTATTGTAATATTGCCTTTTTTACCATGCTTTCTCTATCTCCTGATTTTCTGCCCCACATCCTAACTATTGCTAGGGGGCCTGTACATGTCCCATCAGGGTCTTTTTACCTTTGCGATTCCTCAACTCTACCCACAGAGCTTCTATGCCTTCTGTTCCTATATCGCTCCTTGTTATTGATTTAACTTCATTTCTTACTAACAATGCAACCCCGCCCCCTTTGCCCATCTGCCTGTCCTTTCGATAGGACACGTATCCTTTCACTGCATCCGGAACGGAGAATCCCGCCTGCCTGAAGGAAAGAAGGATCAAAGTCAGTTTGTCCTGTAGGACGGGCAGGAGTGAGCACCTGTCATAAAGGGCTCTTTAGATAAAAGCAAAATACTGTGGATGCTGGAATCTGAAACAAAAACAGAAAACACTCAGCAGGTCTGACAGCATCTATGGAGAGAAAAGGGAGTTAATGTTTTGAGTCTGGGTGACTCTTTGTCAAAGCTAGTGAGAAATGGAAATGTGGTCAGATTTATACTGTAGTGGGGGGAGGTGGGAGCAGTGGGGCTGGATAGGGGGGCAGCCATAGGCAGAGATAGACAAAGATGTCGAGGACAGAAGATAAAAAGAATGTAAATGGGCTGATTAAGGCTAAGAAGGCTGATGGTGTCAACATCTAAGAGATTAGAATGTGCGAATGGCAGAACAAAGGTGAGCAGTGTGTCAAAGGGCAACTAGGAACAGTTGGCCCAAGTGGGGTGTGGGGAGGGAAGGGGAACAATGGTGGGGGAAAAACAGATCAATGGAAGAAATGAAAATAAATTGATAGAAATAAAAATGGAGTAAAGGTGGGGGAGAGAGTCCACAGTCTGAAGTTGTTGAACTCAATGTTAAGTCCGGAAGGCTGTAACGTGCCTAATCGGAAGATGAGGTGCCGTTCCTCCAGTTTGCTCTGGGCTTCACTGGAACATTGCAGCAGGCCAAGGACAGACATGTGGACATGAGAGCAGGACGGTGAGATGAAATAGCAAGCGACAGGGTTCTGCTTGAGGACAGACCGGAGGTGTTCTGCAAAGCGGTCACCCCGTCTGCATTTAGTCTCCCCAATGTAGATATGTGGAGCAGCTTCATACCTAGGGCATACTAAGAGGAAAGATAGAACAATTGACTCCCATTTATTCACCTGCTTTCACAACTTCAGGACACCCCAGAGCGTTTTATACCCAATGAAGTACTTTTGAAGTGCTCTCGCTGTTTTAATGCAGGAAATATGATAGCCAATTGACACACAACCATCCCCCACAAACAATGAAATAAATGAAAAACAATGCAAATAATGAGGAGGAATTTCTTCAGTCAGAGGGTGGTGAATCTTTTGAATTTTCTAAGCCAAGAGAGCCAAGGAGACTCAATCATTGAGGATGGTGAATGTAGAGATCAATAGGCTTCCAGAGTACCAATGACACCAAGGGATAGTCCATGAAGATGATGTCAAGGTAGAAAATGAGCCATGGTCTAAGTAAATGGGGAAGTGGGCTTGAGGGGCTGAGTAACCAACTTTTGTGTCTATTTCCGATATTCCTAAATGTTCAGGCCATCTGCTTAAGGGGTTTAGTCAAGAGATCAATGTTTTTCAGTAGTCTAGGCTGTGCTGCTCATGATAAAATTGTGCCTTAGAATCTTTTGTGTCCAGTCAAAGTGCTAGGTGGAGCCTCAGGTTAACATCCCAGCTAAAGACTAGCTCCTCTGTCACTGCAGCAATCCTTCAGTGCTGTACAAGGGGGTGATCATAGGTTATGCGCCACAAAGGTTTGGAATAGAACTCAAACCTACAATTTTTTGAAAGAAAGCTATCACTGATCCACAGATAGTACCTGGCTCCAAAGTGAAAAAGCAGTCAGTAGAAAGGTGAAATGCTTTCCATTTGGTTAAGCTTGTTCTTAGGGAAGCAGCAAGAGCTGAGCGTGCAGTTACAATGAGAGGGTAGGGTGGTGCAGGATTCCGTTGTGATTGGGGAGGCATGGGTTTTGAGGGAGGGAAGTGTTTGGAGAGCATGGATGGGTGTGAGACGCGGATACCAGAAGCAGTGGCAAGGGATCAACATGAGAAAAAAGAGATTGGAGTTCATTACACTCCCCTTTATTGTTCAGGTTAGGACATTGAGCTCCTTCCAGCAATGCACCCCTATCTTGGAGATAAATGCTGCTGTTAATATTCTCAACT
Source organism: Scyliorhinus torazame (assembly GCF_047496885.1). Lineage (NCBI taxonomy): Eukaryota > Metazoa > Chordata > Chondrichthyes > Carcharhiniformes > Scyliorhinidae > Scyliorhinus > Scyliorhinus torazame. Next base: position 79,794,474 of record NC_092707.1, read on the forward strand.
TGTTGCAGCATCTACCAGGGAACCTATAATGGTGAGGAGGGCATGTCTCAGGCCCCTCGCCTGCTCCATCCAGCACGTCACCATTGCACCTCTGAACCTGGGAGCCCCTGTAGGACTTGACTGGCACAGCAAATTTGAAGAAAAATACCAAATATTTTTCAAATCAAATACGTACTTCACATTTAAGTGGTGCAAACTTGCTTTACCAAGGCATTGAGCCTCCTGAAAATCCCATACTGCAAAGTGGTGATCAGGCAAATCAAATACTGCTAACCTGTGGACAGCTCACCAATGATTGGAGTGATATTCAACCATCAAAATGGTCCCGGCTTGGAGCTACTGACCAGCAGGTCTGTGACCCAATTGTCCCCCAATCCATCAGTTCGATTTTCACCACACGGAAATCAAACTCCCTGTAACCATGTCCTTTGCAGTGGCCTCTGCTTTCGAAGTGCCTGAGCAATATTTTGAGTAATACATGATGAAAAATGTGTGTTTCTCATGTTATAATTGACAGCAGTTACAAGATGATCGGCTGAGTTTAGCCTCGCAACACAATGCCAGCAGCAAGAAAACATTAAGCTCCAAGTGCAAACAAGAGAGCTTTCATTGTGCAGGATTCAGGCTCTAGACAGGATGCAACAGTGAGGGAATAAGGTTGGCTGTCAAATCTAAAGGAATGCCTTTGAACAAAGGAGATAGCCTTTGCCGCTTATTCCTGCAGCCAGTTTATTTGGCCTGAAATGTTTTGGGTTGCTTGTCAATGCAGCTGTGGGCCATTGTGTCGGGCACACGCGAGGCTTGCTCTCGGGAACCTGCAGTCTTTTGTTATGCAGATGCAGAAGGCAGCAGGCTTTGCTTTTTGTCAGGAGGAAAGCGAGAAGGAGAGAGAGAGAAGGGGAAGAGACGTCGTACTCAGCTGACCAACCCCGCTGCAACGTCACCCTGTAAATGAGACAAAACAAGAGAACAGCTTAGATGCTGAATGCACTCTGCTGCTGTTTTTGTGTTCTCAACAACCTCATTGCCCATTCCTGACAGCAGGTGCTTAGCTGTGACTGCGAAGCCCCAGACAGCGGAGCAATGGCTCTTGTGTTGCAAGCCCATTGGTGATTACCTGGTAAAGCAGCTTTCCCTTTGATTATAAACTCGCTTGATCCCCTTTTGTAGTCGCTGCTGTGCATCGACATCGCATCTGACTGAACCGACTCAAGGAAGACAGAGTGGGACACTCCTGCGCTGAGGGCAAACTGCGACAGGATCGGTGGAACAGTTCAGTAGCTGGACAGCTCCCTGTCCTCGGCTGCTTGAGAGTGTGTGTGTGTGCCAGCTGGTGTGTGTGTGTGTGTGTTTGCCTGCATGTTTGTGTGTGAACGAGAGAGCTCCACACCAAAGCTCTCTGGTCTCTCCCCACTGCACATCCTCGGAAAGAGCAGCTCGCCGATCATGGCCAGCGTGCAGCAAGGCGAGAAACAGCTCTTCGAAAAGTTCTGGAAGGGAACCTTCAAGGCGGTGGCCACCCCCCGCCCAGAGAGCATCATCGTCGCCAGCATCACAGCCCGCAAGACTCTGAACAAGTAAGTGAGCATTTTCCCGGTTTTGAAATGAGAGGTCAGAACGTTGTAGGCCATGAATGCATTGGCAGGCTCTTGTAGATTTAATTGACCATCTGCTTTACTTAGCACCGAAGCTGCCCATTCACTCTGTCTATTGGAAATGCCTGTTGTTATCCTGATAAGCCCAGTTTCGCTGTCCATTGTACAGCTTGCGCGAAAGCTCAGACAAGACGAGCAATGACACTCGGGGAGTAACGATGAACATTATTAGCGAAGTCAGAGTGCAAGCTATCATCCTTATCGATAAGAACAAAGGATATGTTTTTAAAAGGGCAAGAATGCTTCACTCCTTCAATGGAAGAGGTGATATTTTTAGGAGAATAAAGTTAATCATTTATACTTCCCAGGCTGACGTATTTTTAATCTGGAAAAGCTTTATTAGTGCCTGAGGTCTTTGGGTTAAGTCAGAGCTTTATTGACAGTCACAGTGGGTCAGATTGTTTATTCTTTGAAGGATAAGCTGGAGTTTTAACAGATATTTGAGTGAAATGAAAGAATAGAAAGTATGACAACAACATGTGACAAGTGTTATTCATAAACTGAATTTCATCAAAATGTTTGAGGGTTGAATGTCTTTCCGAATGGTTAAAAAAAAGAAACTACATTTCAGTGAGTTATATATATATTCATGGCTGTTCATGTATTGCAATCGAAACCAATTAGACAACGGAAAAGTGGTGTTCCTGCATGAACTGGGATTCATCTGTGTGTTCAAACTATTGTATTGTACCAGGCTAACCAGCTGCGATGTACCAAGCTGTTTACAACCTGTCTCCAGTGACAACAACATATAACCATACATTTCAAATCAAACATGACACAGTGCGAACTAATAGCAGGCACAGTCCAACGCACATCTTTTGAAGAAAAATGGGAAAGGTATATTAAATAAAAATGACTAGGAAGGAACACAATTTGCTTCTGCTTTCACTCCAGCTGATATTGCACTATTAGCTGAGTGTATAAGACAGCCCTTATCACTGGCTGCTGTTATTTCCTTTCACTAAAACTGCACTAAGGGGTACAGAAAAAACTTAGTGTAATACTGTTATAAAAGTACCGCTCCACACGTTCACTTGGTCCATTGTTTGGACTGGGTTTATAGGAAAGATTCGGCTGATGAAACAGTCTCTAATGATTCAGTTTGAGATGACCAGCAAGAAGTACTCATTAGAAAAAATGATTACGGGTGCAAATGGGTCGGTGTTCAAATTGTTGAAGCAGGCTTAAAGTATACACAGAAATCTTTAACTTAAAGGGAAATATAGGCACCTGGCTCTGTGTATCTCTAGATTAATATTCCTAATTAATATATCGAATGGCTACCTCGTGGAATCTTTCTGAATATATTCAGTACTCGCAGAATTAAAGCAGAGTAAATAGTCAATTCCAATAAGGACGTGAATGCTGTATGTTGATCTTTCTTTTGTAGCACTGTGCAATCAATACATTAGTCTGTGTGTATGTGTGTGTGCTCCTGCTCGTTGTGTTGCTATGTCACTGGAAGTTCATTTGAATCTGCCTGCAGACTCCCCGGAGCATGCAGTTTGGCAATTATTGCTGGCTGTCCGACTCCCCACTTATATATCTGACTTAACAGCGACACTGTATTCAGCACTGCTACAGCTGTCGGGTCTCTTCTGCCATTGTATCCACAAGCTGTTTGCTACCAGCCAGGGTTCATTAAAAATTCAGCTGATTTTGTGAGGGGAGGCCTGGGCATACAGCAGATGGCTTGCAGGCTGATACTAAGCCTGGCTTTTCTCCCCGTTCTCAACAGATGCTGTGTAACTTTGATTTTCAGGAAGACCGAGCTGTAGATAGTTTAACGGAAACTTGAGCAAAAGTTTTAATTTAAATGTACCTTGTCTGTTGTGGGGGTGGAGTGTGTGTGTGTGTGTGGGGGGGGGGGGGGGGGGGGGGGTGGTCGCTGAGGGGGTTGGTGAGCAGACAGTAGTTGACATTATGGATTTGTAGAGATAAAATGAAAGGGAATTATCATTAGCTTTCCTATTGTAGGAACACAATGTTCTCACGCATGCAGTGTACACTGTGTAATTGATGGATTTTGAAATTGTGTTCCTTATTGAAATCTGCACATTTATTACTTTCTTAACGGATGCCAAGTTGGTAGTATTTGGCACTTTGCTGAGACGTCCATGAACAGCTCTTATTTGTAACATCCTCATTCCCGCTACACTGTGACTAAGAAATGACAGATAGGACATACTGTTTTTGTGAGATACTGTATTACGTGCCATTGTTTGGCAAAGACAACATGGCAATGCTCGGGAATACAATAAAGAAGCTGATCCAATTTCTGGGCTACGGATTAAGTGCCGCCGCAATCTTAGATCTGAAGTAGGGACAGATGGGTTATTTAGGCTGGCCCTGCCCCCTGTAGATTTAACTTGAGGTGTGAACTGGTGGCATCCTTCTGACCACTGGATTTTGCACTGACACTGCAGTATAATGGGTTCTGAGGGTGAATACCGCACACCATCCTTAGCAAGGCTGTGCCAATGAAGGCTATCTTGTGGCGTGGTAACCCAATGTCAATGTGCAGCCTGCCCGTCCTGCCCGAACCGGACCCAGAAACCGACTTCAAACCCGTGCTAAATTGAGTCAATCTCACTTCGCTCCACATAATTGTGTCTGAGAAGGTGCCAATGGCTACTGGCACACAAGAAGATAGCGTATGTATCCAAAGGTTTTGACTCACCTGCTATTTCACAAGCCCGATTCCTTTAAACGGATTGACATGTCTGTTAAATTAACGAGAAGAACAATTCCAAACAAGTCTAGCCAGCACCTCACTCGCCACCATCTCACAGCACAATTGTACAATCCAACTTTTATTTAGGGGTGAACATTATTTCCTGATGCTCCTGTCTGATACAGCATCTGACAGTCTCAAAAACACGAAACTGACCTTGCACACATCAATCTGATTGGAAGCATAATGCTGCCATCCCCTTAAAGACATGTATCTGTATTTCACAATTAAATGTGAAGATGGCTGGCACTGTAATCTCACCAGAATCAATTGCAATGCAGACTGCAGCAGAGTTTGCATTTAAAGGATGTCCTATCTGACCACCTTTTCGTTTTTATTACATTTTCCAGGCACCACATAGTTCAAACAGAAGATGAGAAGTTGTTAGTTATTTGACAACCTACTTCTGCCATTGTCCATGACTCACACAGAATCTCTTCACCTGTCAGTTACCAGGCCAGCTGCCTTTGCACACATCAATGCAGTGTCACCTCATCCTGTCACCTCGAAATAATACTCATGTGTTCAGATACTGGTGAAACTAACAATACTCAACCCAAAGTACAGCATCATAATAGAACATAGAACATTACAGCGCAGTACAGGCCCTTCTGCCCTCGATGTTGCGCCGACCTGTGAAACCACTCTAAAGCCCATCTACACTATTCCCTTATCATCCATCTGTCTATCCAATGACCATTCGAATGCCCTTAGTGTTGGCGAGTCCACTACTGTTGCAGGCAGGACATTCCACGCCCTTACTACTCTCTGAGTAAAGAACCTACCGCTGACATCTGTCTGATATCTATCTCCCCTCAATTTAAAGCTATGTCCCCTCGTGCTAGACACCACCATCCGAGGAAGAAGGCTCTCACTGTTCACCCTATCCAATCCTCTGATCATCTTGTATGCCTCAATTAAGTCACCTCTTAACCTTCTTCTCTCAAATGAAAACAGCCTCAATCCCTCAGCCTTTCCTCATAAGATCTTCCCTCCATACCAGGCAACATTCTGGTAAATCTCCTCTGCACCCTTCCCAATGCTTCCACATCCTTCCTATCATGCGGCGACCAGAATTGCACGCAATACTCCAAATGTGGCCGCACCAGAGTTTTGTACAGCTGCAACATGACCTCATGGCTCCGAAACTCAATCCCTCTACCAATAAAAGCTAAGATGTGGAGATGCCGGCGTTGGACTGGGGTGAGCACAGTACAAAGTCTTACAACAACAGGTTAAAGTCCAACAGGTTTGTTTCGATGTCACTAGCTTTCGGAGCGCTGCTCCTTCCTCAGGTGAATGAAGAGGTATGTTCCAGAAACATATATATAGACAAATTCAAAGATGCCAAACAATGCTTGGAATGCGACCATTAGCAGGTGATTAAATCTTTACAGATCCAGAGATGGGGTAACCCCAGGTTAAAGAGGTATGAATTGTGTCAAACCAGGACAGTTGGTAGGATTTCACAGGCCAGATGGTGGGGGGTGAACGTAATGCGACATGAATCCCAGGTCCCGGTTGAGGCCGAACTCATGTGTGCGGAACTTGGCTATAAGTTTCTGCTCGGCGATTCTGCGTTGTCGCGCGTCCTGAAGGCTGCCTTGGAGAACGCTTACCCGGAGATCAGAGGCTGAATGCCCTTGACTGCTGAAGTGTTCCCCGACTGGAAGGGAACATTGTCGCGCGATGTCCGTTCATTCGTTGTCGCAGCATCTGCATGGTCTCGCCAATGTACCACGCTTCGGGATATCCTTTCCTGCAGCGTATGAGGTAGACAACATTGGCCGAGTCGCATGAGTATGTACCGCGTACCTGGTGGGTGGTGCTCTCACGTGTAATAGTGGCAGGGTTGTGTGGTGTCGTGGTCACTGTTCTGAAGACTGCGTAGTTTGCTGCAAACAATGGTTTGTTTGAGGTTGCTCGGTTGTTTGAAGGCAAGTAGTGGGGGTGTGGGGATGACCTTGGCAAAATGTTCATCGTCATCAATGACGTGTTGAAGGCTGTGAAGAAGATGACGTAGTTTATCCGCTCCGGGGAAGTACTGGACGACAAAGGGTATTCTGTCGGTTGTATCCCATGTTTGTCTTCTGAGGAGGTCGGTGCGGTTTTTCGCTGTGGCGCGTTGGAACTGTCGATCGATGTCGATCAATAAAAGCTAACACACCGTACGCCTTCTTAACAACCCTCTCAACCTGGGTGGCAACTTTCAGGGGTCTATGTACATGGACACCGAGATCTCTCTGCTCATCCACACTGCCAAGAATCTTACCATTAGCCCAGTACTCTGTCTTCCTGTTATTCCTTCCAAAATGAATCACCTCACACTTTTCTGCATTAAACTCCATTTGCCACCTCTCAGCCCAGTGCTGCAGCTTATCTATGTCCCTCTGTAACTTGTAACATCCTTCCCCACTGTCCACAACTCCACCGACTTTAGTGTCATCTGCAAATTTACTCACCCACCCTTCTACGCCCTCCTCCAGGTCATTTATAAAAATGACAAACAGTAATGGCCCCAAAACAGATCCTTGTGGTACACCACTAGTAACTGGACTCCAGTCTGAACATTTCCCATCAACCACCACCCTTTGTCTTCTTCCAGCTAGCCAATTTCTGATCCAAACTGCTAAATCACCCTGAATCCCATGCCTCCATATTTTCTGCAGTAGCCTACCGTGGGGAACCTTATCAAACGCTTTACTGAAACCCATATACACCACATCAACTGCTTTACCCTCATCCACCTGTTTGGTCACCTTCTCAAAGAACTCAATAAGGTTTGTGAGGCACGACCTACCCTTCACAAAACCGTGTTGACTATATCTAATCAAATTATTCCTTTCCAGATGATTATATATCCTATCTCTTATAAACCTTTCCAAGATTTTGCCCACAACAGAAGTAAGGCTCACTGGTCTATAGTTACTGGGGTTGTCTCTACTTCCCTTCTTGAACAAGGGGACAACATTTGCTATCCTCCAGTCTTCTGGCACTATTCCTGTCGACAAAGATGACTTAAAGATCAAAGCCAAAGGCTCAGCAATCTCCTCCCTAGCTTCCCAGAGAATCCTAGGATAAATCCCATCCGGCCCAGGGGACTTATCTATTTTCACACTTTCCAGAATTGCTAACACCTCCTCCTTATGAACCTTAAGCCCTTCTAGTCTAGTAGCCTGAATCTCAGTATTCTCCTCAACAACATTGTCTTTTTCCTGTGTGAATACTGACAAAAAATATTCATTTAGCACCTCTCCTATCTCCTCGGACTCCAAGCGCAACTTCCCACTACTGTCCTTGACTGGCCCTACTCTTACCCTAGTCATTTGTTTATTCCTGACATATCTATAGAAAGCTTTAGGGTTACCCTTGATCCTACCTGCCAAAGACTTCTCATGTCCCCTCCTGGCTCTTCTTAGCTCTCTCTTTAGGTCCTTCCTAGCTAACTTGTAACTCTCGAGCGCCCTAACTGAACCTTCATGTCTCATCTTTACATAAGCCTCCTTCTTCCTCTTGACAAGTGTTTCGACTGCTTTAGAAAACCACGGTTCCCTTGCTCGACCACTTCCTCCCTGCCTGACAGGTACATACTTATCAAGGACACGCAGTAGCTGTTCCTTGAACAAGCTCCACATTTCCATTGTGCCCATTCCCTGCAGGTTTCCTCTCCATCCGATGCATCCTAAGTCTTGCCTTATCGCATTATAATTGCCTTTCCCCCAGATATAACTCTTGCTCTGCGGTATATACCTATCCCTTTCCATCACTAAAGTAAACGTAATCGAATTGTGGTCACTATCACCAAAGTGCTCACCTACCTCCAAATCTAACACCTGTCCTGGTTCATTTCCCAGTACCAAATCCAATATGGCCTCGCCTCTCGTTGCCCTATCTACATACTGTGTCAGGAAACCCTCCATGGTGGCACACAAAATCAGTTGCAAATAATTTTCATGGGCTGTGAAATGTTCAAAATTATTTATAATTTGGATGTAGCTACCAATGAGGTATTTACCGTATCACATAGACAGCTGAAATCTTTGGACGAGATCTTCCGGCTGTTCATGCCGGCGTGATCTTCCCGTCCTGCCGACGGCGCACCCCTGCCATGAGTTTCACAGCAGCATGAGGTGGACTTAATGGGAATATCCCATTGACAACGACGCTGGCCAACGCCGAGCCACCGCCTGCCTCCGGGAAACAGGTTGTGGGGAGGCCAGAGGTTCTCGTCCTACATTTCTGTAAACATCTGTATACATTGTCTCTATTTTCCACCATTCCAACTTATTTCTGGAACTGTTTGCAGCCCTCCTTTCGGATACATACCTCCCCTTATGTATTTTGCGGACTTCGCAGGTAATTAGACTCAAAATGCTGGGGCTTCACCAGGGTATTTCTAGCAGTCCTCCACGCAGCTGCTAGATTCATATTATGTTGCTCAGAAGCTGACTTCAGTGCACTTGTAAATACGACTCTCCAGATGTGCATTCACACACCAATTAGTTCCTCTTTCTTCATGAATAATATAACACCTCCCACTCTCCTGGCTCGTTCAAAACAACTTCTTCAACTTCTGTTCATTTCCTCAACTCTTTTCCCAAAATATTGTCCCACATTTTCCCTCACCTTTCTTTGTAAAGCACCTTGTGACATTGCGCCATGTTAAGTTGTTGCAATCATTGGTCAATGGAATCAGCAACAAGTATTCCATAAGACCATAAGACACAGGAGCAGAATTAGGCTACTCGGCCCATCGAGTCTGCTCCGCCATTCAATCATGGTGATATTTTCTCATCCCAATTCTGCCTTCTCCCCATAACACCTGATCCCCTTATTGATCAAAAATCTATCTATCTCTGTCTTAAAGACATTCAGTGATTTGGCCTCCACAGCCTTCTGCGGCAAACAATTCCACAGATTCACCACCCTCTAACTGAAGAAATTCCTCCTCACTCTGTTTTAATGGATCGTCCCTTTAGTCTGAGATTGTGTCCTCTGGTTCTAGTTTTTCCCACAAGTGGAAACATCCTCTCCACGTCCACTCTATCCAGGCCTTGCAGTATCTTGTAAGTTTCAATAAGATCCCCTCTCATCCTTCTAAACTCCAATGAGTACAGACCCAGAGTCCTCAACCATTCCTCATACAACAAGCTCTTTATTCCAGGGATCATTCTTATGAACCTCAATTATTATTTGTTTATTCAATTATTACCACCATTGATTAATACTTTCCTTTCCTCTCGACGAGTTGATGTTACCCTCAACTTAGAGGGTAACAAAAAGAAAAGAATGACGTGCATTTATATAGCACCTTTCTAAAACCTCAAAATGCCTCATTAAGTATTATTGAAGTGCAGATATTGCTTCAAAATCAGATGTGCAGCAACCAATTTGTCTCTCAAACAGCAATGGATTGAAGACCACATCATGTGCTTTTTTAGTAGTTTTAGTTGAGGGAAAACTATTGACCCAGAAACTGAGGAGAGAACCCCACTCTCCTTTGAAATGGTATCATAATATATTTTATATCCAGCTTGGAGGACTGAGATAACTTTGTTGTATGTCCCTTTTGAAAGATGGCACCTCAGAGTGTACACTAATCCCTCTGCACTGCAGTAGTTGTGAGGCAAAGTATTGCCACGCCTGGTGAATATCCTCTTCACCTTCTCCAAAGCATCCACATCCTTTTGGTAATGTGACGACCAGAACTGTACGCAGTATTCCAAATGTGGCCGAACCAAAGTCTTATACAACTGTAACATGATCTGCCAACTCTTGTACTCAATACCCCTTCCGATGAAGGAATGCATGCCGTATGCCTTCTTGACCACTCTATCGACCTGCGCAGCCACCTTCAGGGTATAATGGACCTGAACACCCAGATCTCTTTGTACATCAATTTTCCCCAGGGCTTTTTCATTTACCATTTAGTTTGCTCTTGAATTGGATCTTCCAAAATGCATCACCTTGCATTTCCCCGGATTGAACTCCATCTGCCATTTCTCCGCCCAACTCTCCAATCTATCTATATTCTGCTGTATTCTCGGACAGTCCCCTTCACTATCTGCTACTCCACCAATCTAGTGTCATCTGCAAACTTGCTAATCAGACCACCTATACCTTCGTCCAGATCATTTATGTATATCACAAACAACAATGGTCCCAGCACGGATCCCTGTGGAACATCACTGGTCACAGTTCTCCATTTTGAGAAACTCCCTTCCACTATTACTCTCTGCCTCCTGTTGCCCAGCCAGTTCTTTATCCATTTAGCTAGTACACCCTGGACCCCATGAGACTTCACTTTCTCCATCAGCCTACCATGGGGAACCTTATCAAATGCCTCACTGAAGTCCATGTATATGACATCTACAGCCCTTCCCTCATCAATCAACTTTGTCACTTCCTCAAAGAATTCTATTAGGTTGGTAAGACATGACCTTCCCTGCACAAAACCATGTTGATTATCACTGATAAGCCCATTTTCTTCCAAATGGGATTAGATCCTATCCCTCAGTATCTTCTCCAGCGGCTTCCCTACCACTGACATCAGGCTCACCGGTCTATAATTACCTGGATTATCCCTGCTACCCTTCTTAAACAAGGGGACAACATTACCAATTCTCCAGTCCTCCGGTACCTCACCCGTGTTCAAGGATGCTGCAAAGATATCTGTTAAGGCCCCAGCTATTTCCTCTCTCACTTCCCTCAGTAACCTGGGATAGATCCCATCCTGACCTAGGGACTTGTCCACTTTAATGCCTTTTAGAATACCCAACACATCCTCCCTTCTTATGCCGACTTGACCTTGAGTAATCAAACGTCTATCCCTAACCTCAACATCCATCATCCCTCTCCTCGATGAATACTGATGCAAAGTACTCGCTAAGAATCTCACCCATTTTCTCTGACTCCACGCATAACATTCCTCCTTTGTCCTTGAGTGAGCCAACCCTTTCTCTAGTTACCCACTTGCTCCTTATATATGAATAAAAGGCTTTGGGATTTTCCTTAACCCTGTTTGCTAAAGATATTTCATGATTCCTTTTAGCCCTCTTGATTCCTCGTTTCAGATTGGTCCTACATTCCCGATATTCTTCCAAAGCTTCGTCTGTCTTCAGTCGCCTGGACCTTATGTTTGCTTCCTTTTTCCTCTTAGCTAGTCTCACAATTTCACTTGTCATCCATGGTTTCCTAATCTTGCCATTTCTATCCCTCATTTTCACAGGGACATATCTGTCCTGCACTCTAATCACCCTCTCTTTAAAAGCCTCCCACATATCAAATATGGAATTACCTTCAAACAGCTGCTCCCAATCCACATTTCCCAGCTCCTGCCGAATTTTGGTACAGTTGGCCTTCCCCCAATTTAGCACTCTTCCTTTAGGACCACTCTCGTCTTTGTCCATGAGTATTCTAAAACTTATGGAATTGTGATCACTATTCCCAAAGTAATCCCCGACTGAAACTTCAACCACCTGGCCAGGCTCATTCCCCAACACCAGGTCCAGTATGGCCCCTTCCCGAGTTGGACTATTTACATACTGCTCTAGAAAACCCTCCTGGATGCTCCTTACAAATTCTGCACCATCGAGATCTCTGACACTAAATGTATCCCAGTCAATGTTGGGAAAATTAAAATCTCCTATTACCATCACCTTGTTACTCCGACATCTTTCCATAATCTGTTTACATATTTGTACCTCTATCTCACGCTCGCTGTTGGGAGGTCTGTAGTACAGCCCCAACAATGTTACCGCACCCTTCCTATTTCTGAGCTCTGCCCATATCGCCTCACTGCTCGAGTCCTCCATAGTGCCCTCCTCCAGCACAGCTGTGATGTCATCTCTGGCCAGTAATGCAATTCCTCCACCCCTTTTACCTCCCTCTCTATCCTGCCTGAAGCATCGATATCCTGGGATATTTAGTTGCCAATCATGCCCTTCCCTCAACCAAGTCTCAGTAATAGCAATAACATCATACTCCCAGGTACTAATCCAAGCCCTAAGTTCATCTGCCTTACCTACTACACTTCTTGCATTAAGACAAATGCACCTCAGACCACCAGTCCCTTTGCGTTCATCATCTGCTCCCTGCCCACTCTTCCACTTAGTCACGCTGACTTCACGCTCTCGTTCCTTACAGATTTCAGTTACTACCTCCTTACTGTCCACTAACCTTCTCATTTGGTTCCCATCCCCCTGCCACATTAGTTTAAACCCTCCGCAACAGCGTTAGCAAAAGCACCCCCAAGGACATTGGTTCCAGCCCGGCCCAGGTGTAGACCATCCAATTTGTAGTAGTCCCACCTCCCCTAGAACCGGTCCCAATGTCGCAAACATCTGAACCCCTCCCTCCTGCACCATCTCTCAAGCCACGCATTCATCCTGCCTATTCTTTCATTTCTACTCTGACTACCACGTGGCACTGGTAGCAACCCTGAGATTACTACCTCTGAGGTCCGACTTTTTAACTTGGCTCCGAACTCCCTAAATTCTGCTTGGAGGACCTCATCCCGTTTTTTTACCTATATCATTGGTGCCTATATACACCACGACAACTGGCTGTTCACCCTCCCCCTTCAGAATGTTCTGCAGCCTATCTGAGACATCCCTGACCCGTGGCACCTGGGAGGCAACATACCATTCGGGAGTCTCGTTTTCGACCACAGAACCGCCTATCTACTCCCTTTACAATTGAATCCCCTATGACTATAGCCCTTCTACTCTTTTTCCCGCCCTTCTGTACAGCAGAGCCAGCCACGGTGCCATGAACCTGGCTACTGCTGCCTTCCCCTGGTGAGCCATCTCCCCCAACAGTATCCAAAACGGTATACCTGTTTTGGAGGGATATGACTGCAGGGGACACCTGCAATGCCTTCCTGCTTTTTCTCTGCCTTTTGGTCACCCATTCCCTTTCTCCCTCAGCAATCCTAATCTGTGGTGTGACCATTTCGCTAAACGTGCTATCCACGACCTCCTCAGCATCGCGGATGCTCCAAAGTGAGTCCATCCACAGCTCCAGAGCCGTCATGCGGTTAATGTAGGTTAACTACAAGGGTTAATGTCGTGTCGAGAGTAGCCACTAGAGGGAACTACAGACACAACTATATAAGGCAGTGATGCTGGAACTTAGGGGAGGAGTGTATGCAGGAGATAGCGATTGAAAGTCATAAGGGCAGATAGTGTGAGTAAGGTTAGATTATAGTTTATATCAGTAGTGAGATTAGCAATAGATGAGTGTAGTTAGATGTTATTGATCAGTTGTGTATTCTTAAGGACTAAGTGTCGAATCCCAGTTTAGTAGTGTAAATAAAATCATAGCTTTGTTTAAGTTAAAAGCTATTCTGTGGTCTTTGTGAACACGATGTCAATCATCCTAAAATAAGCAACATAAAGAACACCACATGCACCATTCGCGACTCCTCAGATAATCAAGCAGTCCATGTCCAAATGCAGCATGACCTGGATAATAACCAGGCTTGGGCTGACAAGTGGCAAGTTACATTTGTACCACACTGGTACCAGACAATGACCATCTCCTACAAGAGAGGATCTAACCATCGCCCCTTGACTTCAATGGCATTTCCATAGCTGAATCCCCCACAATCAACATCCTGGATATTTACCATTGATCAGAAATGGTCTTTCAGGGTCTTTGAAGTCGAAAATCTTTGTGTCATCCAGCATGATGTGCAGATGGGCTACCAGGGCAGGTCAAAGGTTAGGAATCTACAGTGAGTAACTCACATCCTGACCACTCAAAGCCTGTCCACCATCTCCAAGACACAAATCAGGAGTATAATGGAATACTTTCCCCTTGCCTGGATGAGTGTGGCTCCAACACAAGTCAAGAAGCTTGACACCATCCAGCACAAAGCAGCTCGCCTGATTGCTCCTCCTTCCACAAACATACAAACCCTCTACCACCGACGAACAGTGGCAGCCTTGTGTACCATCTGCAAGATGCATTGCAGTAACTCACCAAGGTCCTTAGACAATACCTTCCAAACCCATGACAGCTACCATCTAGACGAACAAGAGCAGCAGATACCTGGGAACCCCACCACCTGGAGGCTCCCCTCCAAATCACTCACCAGCCTGACTTGGAAATATATCGCCACTCCTTCACTGTCCCTGGGACAACATCCTGGAACTTCCTCTCTAACAGCACAGTGGGTATACCTACACCACAAGGACTGCAGCGGTTCAAGAAGGCAAATCACCACCATCTTCTGAAAGGCAACTAGGGATGGACAATAAATAGTGGCCTAACCAGCGACGCCCACATCCCGTAAATGAATTTTAAAATATTCAGAATATAAATACTCTGTTTTATTTTATTCAAAAGTATTACCTCAAACTTGCTGACATTGGTAACTTTTCTAACCACAGAATCACAGAATCGCTACAGTGCAGAAGGAGGCCATTCAGCCCATCGGGTCTACACTGACTCTCTGAAAGAGCACCCTACTTAGGCCCACTCCTTCATCCTAATCTTCATAACCCCATAATTCCCACCTAAACTATACATCTTTGGATACCAAGGGTCAATTTTGCATGACCAATCCCCCACCCTGCCCATCTTTAGACTGTGGGAGGAAACCACAGCACCCAGAGGAAACCCACACAGACACAGGGAGAAAGTGCAAACTCCACACAGACAGTTACCCAAGGCCAAAATTGAACCCAGGTCCCTGGTGCTGTGAAGCAGCAGTGCTAACCGCTGTGCCACGTGCCGCCCCTTCTCCAATTCTCCATTAGATTAGATTCTTGATATGGAATGGGGGGGGGGGGGGGGAGGGGAAAGGTACTGGCGGTAGGCAGGAATGTGGGGTTGAGGTTACAATCAGAACAGCCATTATCTTACTGAATGGTGGAGCAGGCTCGATGGGCAGAGTGGCCTACACCTGTTCCTGATTCGTATGTTTGTTTGATCAATATCATCTTCCTCTGGACTTCTAAAGAATTCTGAACTCATTCATCTGCAAATTTCTGGGCCTCAATGTCTGTATCCAAATCACTGATGTGCACAGTGGCAGAATTCGCCCAGAACCAAACCCTGTAGTGCAACTCTATCTGCTCCCAACCACTGTGACTAACTGTGAATATCTTTTATTCTCTGTGTTGTCCTCTCCCTAATTGTACACCACTTACTCTTCTCTCATAATCCCCCATTTGGCATCCTCCCAAAACCCTTACCAAAGTCCAAGTACACTGCATTTCCCCCATTCCCCCTCCTTAAAGAATCCCGAAGTTTGTCAGACACAAGCATTTCTTTTGAAATCCAGATTATCCACATCCAATTGATTACTCTTCATCTAGATTTTATCTTGAAAATCTTTGGTGGGAATGCTCTGTTCCCACCGGCAGTGAACTTTAGGGGGTGGTTTAGCACACTAGGCTAAACAGCTGGCTTGCAATGCAGAACAAGGCAGCAGCGCGGGTTCAATTCCCGTACCGGCCTCCCCGAACAGGCGCCGGAATGTGGCGACTAGGGGCGTTTCACAGTAACTTCATTGAAGCCTACTTGTGACAATAGGCGATTATTATTATTATTACTCTGCCTGCAGGCTTCCCGGCGTGGAGTGGCTTCAACGGCAAGTCCCGGGCGGGATTCTCCAATCCCGCGGCTGTCGCGTTTTACGACGGCGTGAACGGCCCACACCCACGTCTAATTCTGGCCCCTCCAGGGGGCCAGCACGGCGCTGGAGTGGTTTGCGCCGTTCCAGCTGCAGATCCCGGTGCAAACTGTGCACTGCGGGATCCACGCATGCGCAGTTGCGCCAGCGCCAATGAGGACATGCGCAGTGGCGCCGGTGCCAGCACGCACATGCGCAGTGGCCTCCTTCAACGTGCTGGCCCCGACGCAACATGGCGTAGGGCTACAGGGGTCGGCGCGTAGGAAAGGAGGCCCCCAGCCACAGAGGCCGGCCCGCTGATCGGTGGGCGCCGATCGCGGGCCAGGCCCCATCGGAGGCCACCCCTGGGTCGGAGCACCCTGCCCCACCCCCACAGGCCGCCCCCCGACCCTGCGCGCAGAGTTCCCGCCGGCTGCGACCAGGTGTGGACGGTGCCGGCGGGACTCTGCCTTTTTAGAGCGGCCGCTCGGCCCATGTGGGCCGGTGAATCGGCGGCCCGGCCACGTAGAGTGGCCCGCGACCAGCGCAGCGTTGGTGCCGGTTCTCCGCTCCGCGGTGAATCTCGTGCCGGCGTGCGATGGCGTAGCACGGTTGCGGGGATTCTCCGGCCCGGCGCGGGGCTGGGAGAATCCCGCCCCATGAAAATAATCCACTAAAACCCGTGTATGGGAAGAACAGTTACAGATCAGGTGCAATGAAGGGTATAGTTGCACAGTGTCGCACAGCAAAGAAAAAAAAATCAGCATAACTTTACATGAATGTAGAAATAGTTAAATTGAAGGTCAAAAGAGATGTGCGGATATTAATAGGCTCAGCACTTAACATGTCACATCACCGCGGAGCAGTAATCAATGAAGCAAACAGAAGGCTGAACTGTTTGGAGATAATCAGCGGAGCGTAAATCAGATGTTTCACTGAATTAGTATTATTTTGCAGGTAATTTATAGCTTCCTCATATCAGAGTTGGTAAAATATTTCCTGACACCCAGCAGCCCGTCCACGCCTGTATCAATGGATCTATTTCCTTTCGGTCACAGATTTCCCTGACATATTGGGCTATCTCGCCTCCTTGTCCTCTACAAAAACACTTTTGAATCTGTTCTATCCAGTTATATATCGAAGAAAAACAGGCAGATTACAGATACAACAAATAGATGTTTACATTCCGATCTCATAACCCTTGCAAAGCAACATTACCTTTACAGTGCCAACTGAGACACATGCCAGTAAGATCGAGTTAGATTTCTCCCATATTCTACCTGTTTTAACCCGCACAGGTCTGACTGGGTAGGGATGATTAACTATCGCATGACCTTGTGAAATAAGAGCTCCCTCGATGAGGGGGCCCATTAATAATCTCTGGTTATGTATTAATAGAGTCGCCCAGTAAAGCAACGACAAGGGAATACACAGTCGGGAATTACTGAAGCTGTACATAATAGTAAAATAAAATAAGTTTTTGTTTCAAAAAAATTGGTGTGGAATCTTCATGGCCCTTACAAAACTACCCGACTGTATGCCCTCAGTGTCCCCCGCGTCACAGCTGCTCAATTAGCAAATGTGAGGTTGTTTTCCCCATTTTAAATGTACCAGGCCCCATAGCCGACTACTCCATTTACTGTTGAAGTATTTCTGCACTGGAGAATTTTGTACTTTTTATATCAATGTCAAGCACACTCAATTCATATGTGACCTGGTTCAGATGTAAAATCCCCCACACTGTCTTGCTCTAACAATGTACCTTCATTCATAACGCAAAGGAATATCCCCAACATGTCAGTGAGCCTATCTTCATTTCCTACCTCTGCCTTTTTGAGGAAAACCAACAGTTTCTACTAAAATGCTGTTAACAGAAATAAACTGAGCTGGGCAACCACTCAGAGACAGGTGGCAGAGAGAAACCTTTTACCCTGCCCATTCTGGGTTGCATCCATATGAATAAAGGCAATATGCTAAGACTGGAATTCTTGAAGTATTTTTTAAAAGCATATATATATATATATCTTTGTATTCTAAAGCTTAAAAAAATGAGGCCAAAATATTGTCAAAACCCTTTATTTGTGAGCTGAATATTAAAAATGAAATCTAACCCAAAATACTGAAACAGACTGATTATAAATTCAGCCAAATTTGTATTTAGAATTCGATTTGGTTCACCTGTACTTTCAGCAACTTATTATTTTGATTGCATTTTATGTCAGAGAATAAGTTAAAACTGATGGGACTATCGGTAATATTTGTAAGTGTTGGCTATTTTAGGAGCTATTAATTTGCGTTCCTCAGTGTTACATAGGAGTTTGTTCCTGAAAATCTAAAATAGACAGAGGTATATAAGTTTGATCCTTGATAGTTTGGGGACACAGCACGCATTTTACTCCCCAGCAGTCTGGTCTTAATATGTACCTGGATGCTGCTAGTGGTCTCATGAGAATTTGCCTCCAACAGGCTGGTAGTCTGAATCTCATGTGCAACTTGAGTTCTTGACATCCATTGACAGTTTGTATTTGAGTTCCTTGTGGCCTAATGAAAATATGGGTGGAATTTAATCCAGGAATCGAGGTGCTCGCCCACTGGCTGGGGAGAGCAGGAGTCCAGCCCTGCGTCACCTCCCTTGGGGAAGGCCTGCCATATTTAGTGCTAGTTAGGTATTTCAGTTGCCAGCGGAAGCCCTTGCCTGGGATCAGCGACCCCAACTATTATACCACGCCCCCCCACCTGCCCATCATCTCAGAGAGGAGCTGCCCAATCAGAGGCCCAAGATCAGTGAGCGATCCAGACCACAGGTGAGTGAGTGCGGGCTGGGGCTACCAGTGGAATTGCATGGTGGGGGTCAGACAAAATAGCAGGTGGGTGGCTTTCAGAAGTCCCCCCGCTTCCCCTCACCCCCACCGGCCCCCACCCAATGCTTGGTCCCTCAATCAAGCACTCAGTCTCTTTGAACTCGGGACCCACCCTCTGGGAGCCCGTAAGCAAAATCATCAGGGGCTTGCATTTTGGCGGCAACTGCCCTGCCCACTGCTGATTGAATGAAGTCCTGGGATTAAGCCTGCAAGTGGGCACTAATTGACAAGAGGATTATGTAATTGTGCAACCAGTGATATTTGTCATTCCTGGAGCCTCAAGTTCAATGTTAATGAAAAACAGAAGGGTCCCTGTGTATCCATGTCATTAATGATGGGCTAATGAATCAAAGAGGACTGCAATCCTGTATGCTTGATAGTTTGGGGACACAGAACGCATTTTACTCCTCAGCACAATGGTTTTAATATGTACTTGTGTCTGTATTTACATTGTGTATTTTATGTTTGCCCTATTATGTATTTTCTTTTCATGTACCGAATGATTTGTTTGAGCTGCATGCAGAACAATACTTTTCACTTTACCTCAAACATGTGACAATAAGCCAATCCAATCCAATGTCTTTGAAAAGTACAACTTCTGAGAATGTGATTTCCTTAATCGAGCATTAATTCAAGAGAAAACCACCATTCTAACATTTTTATTTAAAAGTCAAAATAAGGCAAAAGTCAAAAATGGTTATTTCATGCGCCACTTTCCCACTTACACAGCTAGATAATCATCCCACGGTGAATGAATTCATTACAATGCCCCCTTCTTACAGCCGGCTTTCTAATTCTTGACACTTGTCTCCGGCTATTAAAAGTATTGCCACAGTGAACGATTTGTGCAGGTTGGCTTTGTCAGACTCCTTCATAATCTCGGAAGCTTGGACGGGATAATCTCAAACTCTCTCTTCCAAGGCAAATAGAGCTGAACTCCCTTAGCCTTCCCTCATCACTGCACATTATTCTCTGCACGCCCATGGTAATAGATATTTCGGGGACACTACCTCTGCTACAGTGTTCGAATGAGCCTGTAAATTAAATTGCTGGAGCTTTTTTGAAGGGCAGGATAGTTTTTATAAATAACCTGAATGAGATTTCCTACTATCACAAACAGAATCACTGGCGAACACTGTACGATTTCTATATCCTGTATTTGAATCCTCCCTGAGTTAACACTGGAAACCATTGACAAGAATAGGCTATAATTACATTTCAAATTCAGGCAGGCATTGGGAGAAGACGAATTTCACAGAATTCTCAGCTTTATGTTGCATCACTTTTGCAAGCAGACAGCTGCTGGGTACTTGTTACTGGTGAAGATAAATGAGGTCAGATTCTGAAATTTGATGTACAAGGTAATATGGCAGAAAGCCATATATCTACACTAATTTTATAGATCGTCCGGCACTATAATTTCTTTCTGCTGTAAAAATATAAAAACGTAAAAATTTAATTCCAGGCAATAACTCAACTGTACTGGGAATACTCATATTATCCACTTACCATATAATATTTTAAAATGACTTATTTTAGCACTATCTAAATGATAAGTCCATAATGCTAGTTCGACGAGTTTCACAGTGAAGTGTATTTACACATCTTCTGCTTCACTGCAGTAACATCAAACTTGATTTGAACTGTTTCGGATTTCGGAAAGAAAATCATATTTTGGACCTATTCTCAAAAAGATCCTGGTCTTGAACATCGAATTGAAGTTTACTCAGTGGTGAAATGGAACATGGATGCCAATGCCTGGGAGACTCTTTTCAAGAAGAGACCTACTTGGAGGAACCTCCTGATTGAAGAGACAAATTCTTCGAGGACACCCGACGGCAAGAGGAGGCCCGGAGAATGAGCCTGAGAGAGGAACACCCGCGATCAAGAGTTCAAGGACCAATCCCACCTCCCGGAAACAGCTGCCAAGTGTGCAGTCGAAGGTGCGGCTCTAGGATCGAGCTCACCAGCCACACAAGGACCAACAGAACCCAAGATCAGTGACATGGAGTTTCTTAGGCGGGCAATCAGAAACATTTTTTTAAAATTTAGAATACCCGATTTATATTTTCCAATTAAGGGGCAATTTAGCATGGCCAATCCACCTAGCCTGCACGTCTTAGGGTTGTGGGGGCGAAACCCACGCAAACAAGGGGAGAATGTGCAAACTCCACACAGACAGTGACCCAGAGCCTTGATCGAAACTGGGACCTCAGCGCCATGTGGCAGCAGTGCTAACCACTGCGCCACCGTGCTGCCCAGGTCAATTATACTCATTAGCGAGTGATCGCTGACGAAGATGACTCTGTGTTAATCATCAGCGAATTTGTTCAAATGGTTTTTACCCCATCGTGTGATCTCAGCACTGCCAGCAGGTGGAGCATTTCCAACACCCTGAGTCCCCCTTAGGCTCGGAAGACGGTGGGGTATAAATTTGGCTCGGAAGGGGCACAGCGGGAGACAATGAATTGGCAGTCCATTTCACACGCACCTCAAATTTAATTTCCAATTTATCTGCCTTCCCCGCCCATCTTCCCAAGCCTGAACTTTTACTCCAGGGGAAAAATTTGGTAAAAGAAAAAGGTTAAAGAAATTATCCCAGTTTATTAGGGGTGCACCTGTAGGCTTGTCTGTACTTTCTCCTCATTGGCTTGTACACTGTATGCCAGTTTTCCTGAACTTGATCCCTTCCTCAGAGCATGGTGCTTAAACTTTGGCCTTCCCCAGCCACCCGATGGGATGTTTGCTGTCTACCTGAACCTTCGTAGCTCTGATATTTGGAACATTGTTCATTCATGCAGCTTGGGTTTACTTAGATTTCCACTCTCATTCCCAATTGCTTTCCCATCCGTGCCTTAATCTTTCATTATTTGATTCTGCCAATTGGTATGTTACCTCTGAATTGTTGTCTCACATTGCTATGCACTCGTCAATCATTCTGCGATCATGTCATGTCTGAAAGATTGGCTGCTATGACGAGTATTTGTGCTGTTCACTGTCAGCCGTTGGCTACAATGGACCATTGGCTCGTTACGTTTGTCTGCCTTCCACCTTTAGTTTGATTCCGACCCTTTTGCTACCGCTGTCTATTTAAAACTCATACATAAGAAAGTGAAATAATCTCAGATTGAATATATGAAACAATGGGTGGAATCTCCCTGAGGCATCCGGGTAGTCGGCGAGAAACTTGCGCTGCCTCTTTTTGGGAAGGCATGCTGAGACAGAAGCCAATCAGGCAGTGGCATGACCAGTAGTGAGCCTTCCTCTGGAATCAAGTCCCAGGGGGCGGAGTTCTCGACTACTGAGATCTGCCGGTCGATCAGAGGCCAGTAGCTCATGTGCTCAGCAGCACCACCGAGGAGGCAGTGGCTACTGCAGAACGAACACTTTCTGGAGACCCAGAATCGTAGAGCAACCCAGGCCACAGGTACGTAACGTTGGAGTGTGGGGTAGGTTCACAGGGTGGGAGCCATGGGTGGAGGAATAGTGGGTTGGCAGCAAGGGCATGGTATGACTTGTAGCGGGTCCCCCAAACTCCATTCCTGATGTCAAGTCCCTTTCGTCCCATTGGGTGTCTTTGATCGAGGGAACCCACCTTCACCCCATTAACTGGAGTTGGCAAGATGGCCATGCACACACATGGCAATAGGCTAACTCTCAGCTTGGTTAATACCGGGGACCGAGGATTAAGTCCTTAAATTGTCATTAATTGGGCACTTAAAGGCCTCAATAGGAAGTGGGACAGGTTGGTCAACAATGGCCTTCCCACCCAGAATTTAATTCTGGCAGAGGCAGGAAGGCTGTGAGGTTCAGGAACATCAGCGTCCTACCTAATTACATGTTCCTTCTGCCTCCAAGCTTGCTACCAAGGAAGATTCTGCCCAATGGAGCAGATGAGTGTGCATGGGCTGCATCAGAATGTGGCCTCACAATATCCCACAACCAAGTTGCTTTTATTGATTCAATGTGCATTCTAATTCGATGGAGCCTTGACATTAGTCAATCAGAAAATATTTGCCAGTTCCCATATGTCAAGAATAATACTTTGTAAATTACAAAGCATAAACAGAAGCAACACTCAAGAAGCTCGACACCATGCAGAACAAACCATGCAGCAGCCCATCCCACATCTTAAACACTCAAGTGACCCACCACTGATGCACTTTGTGTCAGCCGTGTGCATTACCTACAACTTGCTAAGATTTCTTCAGCAGCACCTCTCAAACCAGGTACCCGAACAGGCGCCGGAATGTGGCGACTAGGGGCGTTTCACAATAACTTCATTGCAATGTAGGGCTACTTGTGACAATAAAGATTTTTTTAAAAAATTTTTAAAGGTAACATTGCCTCATGAACTGCACTTGTGAGCTTCAGATTGCCATTCGGAATTGTGAAACATTGAGGTTCAATTGCATCTTGAATAAAGAGTGGCCTCTCCACTGCATCAGCTCGGCATTCTGATGTACTTGTGATTTACAACATATATTAACTGAGAGTTACCATTCAACTAGGGGCTCAGTGGTTAGCACTGCTGCCTCACAGCACCAGGGACCCGGGTTCAATTCCGGCTTGGGTCACTATCTGTGTGGAGTTTGTACGTTCTCCCCGTGTGTGCGTGGGTTTCCTCCGGGTGCTCCGGTTTCCTCCCACAGTTCAAAGATGTGCAGGTTCGGTGGATTGGCCAGGATAAAATGTCCCTTAGTGTCCAGGGATGTACAGGTTAGGTTATGGGGTTACGGGAATAGGAGGAAGTGGGCATGGTTAGAGTGCTCATTTGAAGGGTCAGTGCAGACTCGATGGGTGAACTGGCCTCCTTCTACAATGTAGGGATTCTGTGATTCTAATAGAATCACTTGCTGTGACTATTCTGCCCCAGATTAAATTGTCCCTATTTCATTGCTAGTATATGTTTAGTCAACACATGATAATGTTATAAGCTTTGTCGAAGAGGTAAGAAAGTCAAGTCCTCATGCAGTGTCAATGTCAAAAACTGCAGCCATTGGCTGATATGGATTAAAGTGCTGTGCTTCACTGGAACGACCACATTTGTGATTGCACATGCAAAACGTCTGTAAGAAAATCTTCCGCTCTTTATTTCTCAGTACAGAGCACAAAATGTCTAGTTGTGTATTAATAACTTGACCCAATTTATAGAAGGAAAATCCTTCAGGATAGGCTCAACTTCAGTCTAATATGGGCACAACTCTTGACTCTAATCTGAATAATCAAAGAATGTTTTAAGTTGAGCAACATTCCATTAAAAATGCAGCCCTTGTACAATATTAGTAAACATCTGCAATGTGGATAAAATCACTTTCAATTCTTGAAAAACTTGTATGTTATCCTCAAAAGCAAGGCCAGTGATCAAAAGTTCATATGGTGGAGAATGGAAAGAAAGTGTAGCTGTAACAATCATCGTAGAAATGGGCCAAAGCATTATCCCCTATTATTGAAGGCAAGAGCTGTATGCTTAATACTTTGAGGACACATGGAGGGAACATTTCCCCCATGCAATATGTATAATGAAATCTTTATAAAATATGTTGGCAATTTTGTTACTTATATTACATAATAATAATCTTTACTGTCACAAGTAGGCTTAAATTGACACTGCAATGAAGTTACCGTGAAAATCCCCTAGTCGCCACATGAAAATAATGAAATGAAATGAAATGACATTCCGGCCCCCGTTCGGGTACATGGAGGGAGAATTCAGAATATCCAATTCACCTAACAAGCATGTCTTTCGAGACTTGTGGGAGGAAACCGGAGCAGCCGGAGGAAACCGACACAGACACGGGGGGAACATGCAGACACCACACATACAGTGACCCAAGCCGCAAATCAAACCTGGGACCCTGGCGCTGTGAAGCAACAGTGCTAACACATGCTACCGTGCCGTCCATCCCGTAATTCTAGGTTCTGAAGAATTACCTGAAATACGATGGATGCTTGATTAACCTTTTAAGATTAGACCTTTAATCTAAAAGAGAGAGGGAGAGAGCCTAGCGAATGATAAAGATATTTATGTTGTGTGAAATGCAAAGGACTCTTTGTGTGGCTTGTGATAATACAAGGTGAATGGAACAGCTCACTTTGAGAGCTGCTGCTGCAGTATGGTTATGTTGGAAGTTAAGGACGTGTGCATCCTTGCTGCGGTTGGCAGCAGGTGGGTTAAGATGGTCTGAAGTGGCACATAGTTTGCATGCGGCTGATGGTTGCTGACCTGCCTGCTCCTCGCATCACTTCCTTCGCCTGGGAACAATCAAGCAGATGGCACATTGCAAATTATACAAGATGCATTGAGTCTATAGAGACAGGCTAGTGCCATTGCATTGTAAAATCACTGGCCCTGTGTTCTGTGCAGCTTTTTGTTTTTGTTTTTGCAACTATTGTTAACTCTTTCATGTAAAATAACTTTGATGCCTGAATAAAAGATCTCTAGATTTAAGGGGCTGTAAACTTGGTGTAGGGACATTTTATTCTGAAGGAACTCGCTGTCCAGTTACCGCTGTGTATTGCATGGAGAAAGGATTAACATATGGACTCACTGTAAGCAGCCATTGCTGAACAACTTTATTTAAACTTCCCCAGCAGAGAAGGTT
Source organism: Scyliorhinus torazame (assembly GCF_047496885.1). Classification (NCBI taxonomy): domain Eukaryota; kingdom Metazoa; phylum Chordata; class Chondrichthyes; order Carcharhiniformes; family Scyliorhinidae; genus Scyliorhinus; species Scyliorhinus torazame. The sequence continues at coordinate 79,819,952 of NC_092707.1, forward strand.
GTAGAGACGGCCAATTGACAAAATTCTAGACTGTTACACTACAAAATACTCTCACTCCACTTAAAAAAGATTTATAGATAAAAATGTAAAATGGTGCACGTACATAAGTTCCCAGAATGCAATATGACTAAAGCAACATTAACAATATCTGAAGCTTTAACAAGTTGGATTACATATTTGTTTTTACTGTAACCACAACCAAACACCGATGCCCAAAATTACCAGAGTCATTTATATATAACTAAAATTTGTTTTTCCTTTAACATCGGAATGTGTTCAACAAAAACAACATTATTTGACAAGAAGTAATGAAAGCAACAAACTGCCTCTTCTTCTTTCTTACACTCTTTCAGTTGACCCATCTGACTTCTTTCTCTTTCTCTCCGGGTATCACCTTCCATTTCCATTAGCCTGACTCTGCTTTCTCAACATCTCTGACTGTGTAAAACTTGTACTTTGACTTTAACTACGGATTCCACTTAATGGTTGGGACTGTGACATTGATTGATTTGTCTTCATCAAAGATCCTATCTCATTTTGCTTTACTAGTGGTACCAGCAAACCTTCAGTCTATTATTGACTTGCAATTTATTTCTGACTTTTACTTTGCAGGAGAAATTTGGACTAGAGGAGGCTTATCATGCTCTCCTTTCATCAGGTTTCCTCTTTCAAATAAATGATCCACATGACATGACACTGATGGAGTCTCCCTTCAGTCTTCACTAGATATGTGAATGCAGCCAGTCTCTTTACAACAATTCCAATTAGATACTTCATCTTATCATCTCGGTGGTCTTTCATTTGACCTTCTGACCAGGACCGAACTCTGGGTTCCATGCCCCATGTATTATTACTTATTTTCAATTTGCCTTGCTTTTCTCTTACTTTGCTGTTGACATCAGGCTTAAGCAAACTAACCCTCATTCTAAGAGCTTTTTTAAACACTAACTTGTAATGTAAGCAACCTCCTGTAGGTTGTGGGATGATTCTGTAAGGTAATAAAAGATTACTTAACCTGTGTCAAATAGAAACATGGAAATTACTTCCTTGTTTGCCATATAGCAAGAACTTCTGCAAAGACCTCTCCATAATCTGTAACTTATTTCTGTAACACCAGTCAAGCCTGGGTGATAGTGGTGTTAGAGTGCGTTTAACTCAATTCTTTCTCAGAAATATTTCAAACTCTTCTGATCTATACTGTGGTCCATTATCTGACACCAAGGCCTCTGGCAAACCATAAATAGAAAACCAAGTTCTCATATCTCAATATTTTTGGTACCTGTGAAATTGGGCATAGGCTCAACATTTATCCTCTTGCTATGGCTATCGGCCGAAATGAGGTATTCTTTCCCTTCCATCTTAAAGAACTTGACATGTACTCATTCCGACAGTTTTTGTGTGAAATGAAAGTGACCTTGATTATGATTGTGGTGAACCACTGTAATAGGAGATGTAAGGTAGGACCTGTACTGCAGGATTGCCGGTAGCTCCTGCTGGCTGGCTACGCCCATGGAGAACTGTTTAAGTATGCATGACCTCCAGTGCCCTGCCATTTCGCCAGCTGCAGCAGGAGGCCACCCATCTGACTGTAATAAAGCCACAGTTGTACCCAACTTTAGCCTTTGTGCAATTGATCGTGCATCAATTTATTACAGTCAGATTTTCCACAGAATGGATATCAGAATTAAGCCTGATCGCCTGCAGCTGGATCCGCACTCGCCCGACGCCAGGAAAGACTTTGCTCACTGGCTAGCATGTTTTGAGGCCTACATCAACGCGGCGGACCCCGCGCCAACGGAGGCTCAGAAGATAAACGTCCTGTACTCCAGACTGAGCTCCAGCGTCTTCCCGTTGATCCAAGACGCCACGAACTACACAAAAGCAATGGAACTCCTTCAGGAACACTACGTTCAGAAGGCGAATACGCTCTTTTCCAGGCATGTACTCGCCACCCGCTCGCAACTACCTGGTGTATCCATCAAAGACTTCTGGCGGGCCCTAATTCCACTCGTCCGGGACTGTGATTGTCAGGCTGTTACGGCCGCCGAACATGTGAATCTCCTCATGCGCGATGCTTTCGTGACGGAGATTGCGTCGGACCACATCCGAGAACGATTACTGGAAGGGGCCACGCTCGAACTGGCGGAGATGAAATCCTTGGCGCTCTCCATGGCGGTCGCATCCCATAACGTGCAATCGTACTCCTCCCGCCGCGCTGCCCACCCTTCTACTCCTTCCTACCCCTCCTGCACCCCGCCGACAACCTCCTCAGCCGGGGCCCTGCCTTCCCAACATGCCTGCGCCGCATGCCGATCCGCGCACCCCGGAGGGTCCCTGCTGCTACTTCTGCGGTCAGCAGAAGCACCCCTGCCAAAACTGCCCAGCCAGCACTGCAGTTTGGAAAGCCTGCACTTTGCGGCTGTGTGCCAGGCCCACGCAGTCGCGACGATCGCGCCCGCTATCGCCCCCTCCCCCACACCAGACGCACAATGGGAGCTGCCATCTTCTCCTCCCGAGTCCATGTGCGACTAATGGGCGCCCTAGGCCACATGAGCCCCATGGGCACCGCCATCTTGTCTCGACCCCGCAATTTGCGCACCATGGTGCTGCCACCTTGTCCTCCACAGGGTCTCCGGACATTCCGACTTCGGAACCGCACACGCTCGCCAGCCGAAGCATTCGATGGCTACCCGCAGCTCGCTTCGATGACGCTGGACCAATCTCGCCCGCACAACCTGGCCACCGTGTCGACGACGGTGAAAATCAACGGCCACGCGACCTCGTGTCTGCTGGGCTCCGGGAGCACCGAAAGCTTTGTTCACCCAGATATGGTAAGGCGCTGCTCCCTCGCGGTCCACCCTACCAATCAAAGGATCTCCCTAGCCTCCGGATCCCATTCCGTCCCGTTCCGAGGCTTTTGTACAGTCACCCTCATGGTCCAGGGTGTAGAATTTAGTAACTTCCGCCTCTATGTCCTTCCTAATCTCTGCGCTGCACTCCTGTTGGGCCTGGTCTTCCAGTGCAACCTCCAGAGCCTCACCCTCAAATTCGGCGGGCCCTTTAACCCCCTTACCGATTGCGGCCTCGCGACCCTCAAGGTCGATCCCCTTCCCTTTTTGCCAATCTAACTGTGGATTGCAAGCCCGTTGCCACTAGGAGCAGACGGTACAGCACCCAGGACAAGGCCTTCATCAGGTCCGAAGTCTAGCGGCTGCTTAAGGAGGATATTATCGAGGCCAGCAACAGCCCCTGTAGAGCCCAAGTGGTAGTGGTTAAAACTGGGGAGAAACACAGGATGGTCGTGGACTACAGCCAGACCATTAATCGGTACATGCAGCTCGACGTGTACCCCCTCCCACGCATATCTGATATGGTCAATCAGATTGCGCAGTACTGGGTCTTCTCAACAATTGACCTGAAATCTGCCTATCACCAGCTCCCCATCCGGAAGTCGGACCGGCCATACACGGCCTTCAAGGCAGACGGTAGCCTCTACCACTTCCTTAGGGTCCCTTTCGGTGTCATAAATGCGGTCTCGGTCTTCCAAAGAGAGATGGACCGAATGGTCGACCAGTATGGTTTGCGGGCCACCTTTCCGTACTTAGATAATGTCACCATCTGCGGCCATGACCAGAAGGACCACGATGTCAACCTTGCTAAATTCCTCCGCACTGCCACTCTTCTCTACCTGACCTATAACAAAGAGAAGTGTGTGTTCAGCATGACCCGGCTAGCCATTCTCGGCTATATAGTCCAAAACGGACTTCTCAGGCCCGACCCCGACCGCATGCGCCCCCTCATGGAACGTCCCCTCCCCCACTGCCCCAAGGCCCTCAAACGCTGCCTGGGGTTCTTTTCCTACTACGCTCAGTGGGTCCCAAATTATGCGGACAAGGCCCACCCACTCATTCAGTCCACCCAATTCCCCCTCACGGCCGAGGCACAACACGCTTTCGCCCGCATCAGAGCAGACATCGCCAAGGCCGGGATGCGCGCAGTGGACAAGTCACTGCCTTTCCAAGTAGAAAGCGATGCTTCAGACGTCGCCCTTGCCGCCACTCTAAACCAGGCAGGCAGACCCGTGGCATTCTTTTCCCACACCATTCATGCCTCTGAAATTCGACACTCATCCGTCAAAAAGGAGGCCAAAGCTATCGTTGAAGCTTGGCATCATTGGAGGCATTACCTGGCCGGTAAGAGATTCACTCTCCTTACGGATCAACGGTCGGTAGCCTTCATGTTCAATAACACAGCGGGGCAAGATCAAAATGATAAAATCTTGCGGTAGAGAATCGAGCTCTCCACCTATAATTATGAGATCTTGTATCACCCCGGTAAACTCAACGAGCCCCCAGATGCCTTCTCCCGAGGTACATGTGCCAGCGCACAAGTGGACCAACTCCGGGCCCTACACGACAGCCTTGTCACCCGGGGGTCACTCGATTGTACCATCTGGTCAAAGCTCGCAATCTGTCCTACTCCGTCGAGGAAGTTAGGACAGTCACCACGGACTGCCAGGCCTGTGCGGAGTGCAAGCCGCACTTCTACCGGCCAGACCGTGCATGCCAGGTGAAGGCTTCCCGCCCCTTTGAATGCCTCAGCGTGGATTTCAAAGGCCCCCTCCCTTCCTCCGACTGACACACATATTTCCTCAGTGTGATCGATGAATACTCCCGGTTCCCCTTCGCCATCACATGCCCCGACATGACGTCTGCCACCGTCATCAAGGCCCTCAGCACCATCTTCGCTGTGTTTGGTTTCCCCGCCTACATCCACAGTGACAGGGGATCTTCATTCATGAGTGATGAGCAACGTTAGTTCCTGCTTAGCAGGGGTATCGCCTCCAGCAGAACGACAAGCTACACCCCCTGGAGAAACGGACAGGTAGAAAGGGAGAATGTGACGGTTTGGAGGGCCGTCCAGCTAGCCCTATGGTCCAGGAACCTCCTGTTGATTCCCAAATTTCTTTCTCTGTCAGTCTGGCCTCAATAAAAGTTGAGATGGATTCGCACGTAAAAAGAAGTTATTTATTTAGCTTGCAAGCTTAATTCATCTTACAGAAACATAAGAGACATCCAGTCTCCTACACTCCAGAAAGCGACTGAACAAAGAGACAAAGGGATCTCTGCAAAATCAATTCAAATGGTATCAAGTTTCACATACTCGACGCCCATAGGTCAGCCTATGTCCCTCCTGACCTGTTTGATCTATTCTGATTGGCTCACTTCCAATCCCTTTCTCTGGCCCCTATCAATGCAGCATCACTCTCATAGACACACCTCTTCCTGCTTTTTCCATGCGGTCTCAAATCCCTTTGTCTCTTATCTGCCAGAATCAAAGTGGCTTATTTCTACATTACATTAACTAGTATCTCTAAAGTAACTATTTTATATCACATTCGTCACTCCCAGCCTCTCGCTGGCAGGAGGTCCTCCCTGACGCTCTACACTCCATCCGGTCACTATTGTGCACCGCCACTAATAACACACCCCATGAACGTGTTTTCACCTTCCCCAGGAAGTCCACATCTGGGGTGTCGCTCCCGACTTGGCTCGCAGCTCCAGGACCGGTCCTTCTCCGTAGGCACGTCCGACTCCACAAGGCAGACCCCTTGGTGGACAGGGTTCACCTGCTCCACGCCAACCCACAATATGCCTACGTTGAGTTCCCCGACGGCCGCCAAGATACTGTCTCACTCAGGGACTTGGCACCGTCAGGTTCCACCTCAGCATCCCCCCCAACCATGCTCCCCCCCTCCCACCGCGCCGACAATATTGACCCCACCAGACCACCCCCCCCCACTCCCCTTTTCCGCACAAGAGGACGAAGAGGACTTCGGCACACTCCCGGAGTTACCCGATGACTGGCCAGCATCAGCACCACCACCACCGCCATCGGTGCCACCTTCCCCACCGCCAGCACTGACTTCGCCGCCACCGCTAGGCCGCTCCCATCGAAGCACCAAAGCACCGGACCGGCTGAACCTTTGACAGACTCCGGACCGTCAACATGGACTTTTCTTTTTCCTACCATTGTACATAATTGCACTAATTGTATATAGTTTCACGCCACCCCCGCCGGACCCATTTTTAACAGGGGGTGAATGTGGTGAACCACTGTAATAGGAGATGTAAGGTAGGACCTGCACTACAGGTTCGCCGGTAGCTCCTGCCGGCTGGCTCCGCCCACGGAGAACTGTATAAATATGCATGACCTCCTGTGCCCTGCCATTTCGCCAGCTGCAGCAGGAGGCCACGCATCTGACTGTAATAAAGCCACAGTTGTACCCAACTTTAGTCTTTGTGCAACTGATCGTGCATCAATGATGATTGCTCATTCTGAAACACGCATCATGGTTGGGATTTTCTGGCCGTTTCCACAGGCGGGATCATCCGGTCCTGTCAATGGTGAGCCCATGCCATGGTTCACTGGCAGCGGAGGGTGAGAAGAATGGGAAACCCAGTTGACAGTGGTGGAAGCGGAGGTTTCCGCCACTGGTGAACCTCCTCCATCACTGCTAAACGCGGAAGGTCACGGGAGGTTGGAGAGGAGGGGCAGAAAATCCCGCTCCACAACTTTTCTCCAACTTTTCAACATAATTTTCTACTTTTGGTTTCCAAAAATAGCTTCTTGCTGCTGCCTTCATGCGGACTCATCTCTGTGTGTTCTTGATGAAGTTTCTCCAACAATTTTTCTCTGAGCCTTGGTGGAGTAATGACTCTTGAGTATCATAGGAGACAGATTTGTTCTCCACTCATGTAATTGCCATGTGTGAAATGCTGCTGCAATGTCACATCATTAGACTCTAGAGGCCAACCATGCATAATACAATTGAGCAATTTTCTGAGCAGCACATCTTTGCAGATTTCTTCACTAATTTTTCTGTCAGACACTGACCTCTCATTTGTGTATGTGACGTAATTCACAGGTAACCCCAAAGGCTGGAAATGGATCAGCCTTCACAGGAAATCTCAAAAGAACACCTGTATTTGCATGATCTCCTGACTTATGATATTTAATATCATACTGATGATTCATTTTATCATTTGGTCCTCCATGCACAAAGACAGCTTCGCACTTAGCACTTCAATGATTGACATATTCTTACTGACCCCAATGGAAATAATTCACCCCAGTTTAACCGTATTTTCTTTAATCAATTCCTTCCTATCAGAGGGACTTTGTTTCCTCCTACTATCACCAATTGCCAGAAAAAGGATTCACCATCATATTCCACTCTAACACTAACTTCATCTAACACTAGTCTAATGCTATTGGAATAACTAATCAGTTTCACATCGGTTTTTGCATCAGGGAATGTGACTTGCGGATTTCTTGTACTTTCTTTCTGAGATAACTGATGCTGCTGCACCTGTATCAATGATGAAAGTAAATTGTGAATCTTCAGCTTTCCTGTCTACCATACGTGCTGGAATTATATCTTCAGCCCTATTACTGTCATCTTCCATGTGCTGTTTGTCTCTCTGACTGAATATAACTCTTGATCTTCCTGCTTGATAACATCAACTTCTGTTTCCCTATCTATCGTATGCAGATTGCAGGACTTCCAGGCTCCTGAACTAACTTTAGATGTACCACGACCTTGACCTGGTGCTCGATTGAGTCCTGGAGCATTATCATTTCATCTACTCCTTCATGCCATCTGGATATGACTGACTTTTCCCACAGGCTTAGCACATTGACTGGAAATGGGGCATTTAAATGGTTGCTGGTTACCAAAGCAACGGTAACATCTAAGTTTTTGACTCTGAGACTGTGCGCCTAGTTGTCATGGTCTGGATCTTGCTGCAATCTGTTGGAGCTCCCTGCCAGCTCAGGAAAAATAATTTCCTTGCAATTTGCAACTATCTCTTCCGACCATTTCCATGGCTATGGCCTCATCACAGGTTTCTCTCCATGTCAACTTATTGCCTCGATGCAAAAGCTTGGCCTGGATTTTATTGTTCTTCAGGCCTCCTCCAAATATATCTCGAAGGTTGGTTTCTAAGTTCGCGCCAGACCCACAGTGACGAGAGTTTCTTTGATTCGAGAATGTAATCTGCAACACTCTCACATTGCAGTGCCAACCTCTGCCAGGCGACAGGGCCAAGAGGCAGTGCCAGGGCACTTCCCAGGTGTGTCCCTCCCCCCAGGAGTTATGCTTACCTTTGTGTCCCTGGAGGAATCCCCTCAATTGTTTCTCATTTTGCCAAACCTGTTGTGAACCTTGCCGATTTCACGTCACGTCAGCAAGGTATGAACATTTAGTCAGGGGGATTAGTGGTGGGGGCTCGTTAATAATATATAACTTTATTTCAATCCATTTAAATGAGGTCCCCGCCCTCTGTGGGCGTGAACCTCATGATGTCACCAGCAAGGGGTGGGGAAAATCAGGAGTCACTCCCGATTTTCCACCTCCGTCACCGTTCTCTCTGACCGCTTGTGCACACAATATGCACATATGGAAACATCTTTTAAATTGCTCAAACCTCCTTAACATCAATTTTAAGAGTTCCGAAAATGTGTCACCATGGGTGGGATGTTGCGCAAGTCTCTCCCGCAGCATGTTTTGTGGCAGGGAAGGTAGCCTGCCATTGGCCAGCGGAAGAGAAGGCATAACAGAATGCTCTGCTAATATAATAACCTAAAGTGTTACAAAGCAAAGACCCTGCTTCTATAAATTCATTTTGTTGTGTTTAGTCCCCTGCCTGAAGGCGTTGACATATGTTGGGGAACGGTTCCAAAGCCCTTCAAGTTGTGCATACCTTTCTTGTAAAATATGAAGGTTCCTATAGGAAATGTTTTTTATATGTCTGAATTGTTACAATACAACATTTAAGATCCTGAGAAGTCTTGACAGGGTGGATGTAGAAAGGGTACTTCTCTTTTGGGAGAATCTGGAACAAAAGGGTCACTCTTTAAAAATAAGGGGTCGCCTATTTAAAACGGAGATGAGGCAAAGAACCTTCACTCAGATGGTTGTGAGTCTTTGGAACTCTCTTCCTGAAAAGGCGGAGGAAGCAGAATCTTTAAATATTTTTCAGGAAGAGGTGGATGGATTCTTGTTGAGTAATGGGGGGGGGAAGGTTATCAGGGGTAGGTGGGATGCAGATTTGAGGTTACTATTAGATCGGCCATGATCGTATTGAATGGTGGAGCAGGCTTAAGGGGCTGAAGGGCCTACTTCTGTTCCTTGTTCTTATGTTTGGATGTTCTCGTGTGTTACACAGGAAAATCTGACACCAGCATTGTGCCAGTCTTATGTAACATTCCTACAGATCTAATGGCCTGCTGATCTGCTTCACTCAGTGGAGTTCCCACCTTCTCTACATTGGTGACTTGCGAACATGAATAAATTTTGATAATAAATCATGGCAAATATACGATCTAAAATATTAAAGAACATTAAAAAGTTGATAGCAGAATTGAGCGAATATCTCCACAACAACTGGGATTTAGCCTCCTGATTTAATGTTCAAGATTTATATCTCTTTGACATATCCTGTAAAGGAATTGCGCCTGAAAATTAATTTCAGCATGAACGTCACTGCAATTTTATACTTTAAACTCACAAAAATAATTAGTAGAATCGGACTTCACTTGTCCTCGCATTCAGGAAACAGTGCCAGAACGTCAGATCCTTCAGTACAAAAAGATTGTTTGAGAATTTTGACAAACTCATCTGGCCAAAATTTTAAGGATGGCGAGCGATTGGTGCTTGCCATCCAGCGAGTCGGTGTCTAACGCAGAGCCACTGACTCTCTAACTCCCATTGCCATCCAACACTCACTTGAGCATTGATTGGTAGTGGGCGGGACTTTCAGGAGTGGAGGGTGGAGAATGCCTGGGGTTGGTGGTAGGAGGGGGACGATTGCGATGCCAGGAGTAGGCCAGGAGGGTGGAGGACCCGAAGCACCAATGTCCTGGGGTGAGGACATTCCAACTCTGAGGAAGCATTCAGAATGAGGCGCTCCTTCCCTCCCATAATGGGGAAAAGTGGAAATGTCACTTTCCCACTCTCCCCCCACCACTCCCGCCAGCCTAAAAAGTGAGGCCTTCAAGATGGCAAAAGGTGTGAGTGATTATTTTTGTGTCAGGGTGAAGACTCACTGTTAATTCTTCCTTGACAAAATATGTTTTTATGTTATTTTGACATGAATTGTGCCCAGTGAATGATCCTTCTCCAGTGTATGTGTCAAAAATTACAATTGTCACCTTCTGTACAAATGGGAGATTTCACTGATGTCTGAGCATTTGGCACAGTGAATCAAAGATGGGCAAGAGGTGGAGCTTCGGATGTATCTTGTTTGGTGAACCATTCTTAATTGATAGACCCACACACTGCCATTTTCCTGGTTTTTGTTTGTGGAAAATATTGAGGTTGTTCCCGAATTAGGTATCAGATTCCAACAATAGGAGCGCATAAAGGATAGAGCTTTGCAAATTTTAGTCATCTTGCATTTGACGAGTGCCACGTGAGTAATCATATTCTGCCTTGTTGTCCTTCACTTGCCTACGAACTGTGGCAATGAACAGTTATTGAACATTAATGGTGCTTCAGCTCAACTTCTACATTTTCTGTAAAACTGTCTTCTAAGGTGAATGTTTGCACCATGATGGTCAACTCTATGGTGTGGCTCAGGAGCCCCACTCTGGCACAGCATTGTCTGCTGCAATTACTGCACAGTGGGCACAGAGAAGGCATTCGATGTGTTGGCCTTCCTTTGGGCCATTTCCTTGGCCAGTTACGTTTTTAAACGTCTTTCCAAACAGTCAGCCTTCAGAGTTTTCTTTCCTCAAATCCCCTCTAAAGGTCCTGCCCCTCACCTTAAAATTATGCCGCCCTCGTTATTGACTCTTCAACTAAGGGGAACAGCTGCTTCCACCCTGTCCATACCCCTCATAATCTTGTACACCTCAACCTGAGCCTATCCAGCCTCTTTTCAGAGAACAAATGCTCCATCCCAGGCAACATCCTGGTGAATCTCCTCTGTACCCCCTCCAGTGCAATCACATCTTTCTATAATGAGGTGATCAGAACTGCACACAGTACTTCAGATTACGGGCCAAGCACTCAAAAGGGTAATTACTTTTAGTTCAGTGTAGTTTTGTTGGTGCAGAGACATACTGTACTGTATGACTCTCTGAGGTAACGGCTGTCAGTAACTGTCTACCAGTTGTCAGTGTCAATATCCGCCAACTTCATATGAATGAAATGAAAATCGCTTATTGTCACAAGTAGGCTTCAAATGAAATTACTGTGAAAAGCCCCTAGTCGCCACATTCCGGCGCCTGTTCGGGGAGGCTGGTACAGGAATTGAACCGTGCTGCTGGCCTGCCTTGGTCTGCTTTAAAAGCCAGCTATTTAGCCCAGTGTGCTAAACCAGCCCCTCGCTTGCAGTTGCCCTTGTAGTGGATATATGGGGCGGGATTCTCCCTTAACCGGCGGGGCGGGCTGTACCGACGCCGAGGAGTGGCGTGAACCACTCTGCCGTCGGGCCGCCCGGAAGCTGCAGAATCCTCCGCACCTTCAGCGGCTAGGTCGGCGGGGTTGGCGCCACGCCAGCCGGTGCCGAAGGGCTTGGCGCCGTGCCAAAGGGCCTCCGCTGGCCGGCACGAGTTGGCGCATGCGCGGGAGCGTCAGCGTGTACTGGCGTCATCCCAGTGCATGTGCAGGGGTGTTCTTCTCCGCGCCGGCCATGGCAGACTGTTACACCGGCCAGCGCAGAGGGAAAGAGTGCCCCCATGGCACAGGCCCGCCCGCGGATCGGTGGGCCCCGATCGTGGGACAGGCCACTGAGGGGTCCCCCCTCATGTCCAGATCCCCCCGCACACCCCCGAGGACTCCGCAGGCCGCCCGCAAAGCCAGGTCCCGCCAATATATACCTGGTGTATTTTACGCCGGCGGGATCCGCCAAAAATGGGCGGCCACTCGTCCCATCGCAGGCTGGAGAATCGCCGGGGGAGGGCGGTGCCAACGGCCCCCAACCGGCGCAGCACGATTCCCGCCCCTTGCCGAAAAACAGCGCCGGAGAATCCGGCAGCCGGCGTCGGGACAGCGGGGTGGGATTCACGCCACCCTCCGGCGATTCTCCGACCCGGCGGGGGGGGTCGGGGAATCCCGCCCATGGACGGCAAAGCAGTTGTGACCCAGTGTCCAATTCACTGTAAAGAAAGTCTTTGGCATACGGTCATCATCCATCCGATCAACATGGCCAAGCCAGTGCAGATGCCATTGGCTTAGCAATGGTATAGACAGATGGAATTAGCACGCTGCAAGACTTCAGAGCTGGTGACCTTGAAATGAGCAGAAAATGCAGGCTTGGTAGACTCACAGTTTGGTGTTCTCAGTCAGGTTTTTGTTGTTTTGCACTCTCTTACTTAAATAACAGCTGCAGCTCTTGTGATGTTTGTGTGCTGATTTCAGAATCATGTGACAGATTGCTGGTGATTGTGGAGCCTAGATATGTGAAGCTATCAACAACCTCCAGCATCACATTGTCGATGCTGATACATGGTGGTATGGCAACTTCCTGTGGCATGACATTTGTCTTCCTGATGTTGATGGTCAAGGTAAACTCTTTAAAGGTGTGAGAGAATCCGCTATTTGCTTTTTCAGGTTTTTCTCAGTGTGGAGTGTTAATGTGGCATCATCAGCAACTCTCTGATGAGGACTTGATGTGTTTCTCTTGAATTTTTCACGAGCAACACTGCACAGCCTTCTGTCAGTTTTGGTATGCAAATAAACACTCGCTGTGGATGACCTGAAGACAATGATACCAGCAAAGCAGAACATGCCAAATAGAGTCGCTGTCAGAACACAGCCTTTTCTGACCCGACTGCAGATCTCAAAGCGTTATGATGTTGTTACCTGGCTGCTGACCTCATCTATCATGTGGAGGAGGCACTGGCATAGTGATATTGTCACTGGACTAATAATCCAGAGACCCAGAGTCTCTCGGGACTCAAGTTCAAATCCCACCATGACAGATGACATTTGAATTGAATTAAGAAAATCTGTAGTTGAAAGTCTAAAAGTGACCATGAAACTATTGTCGATTGTTATAAAAACCCATCTGGTTCACTAATGTCCTTTAGGGAAGGAAATCTGTCATCCTTACCTGGTCTGGCCTACATGTGACTCCACATCCACAGCAATGTGGTTGACTCTTAAATGACCTCAGGGATGGGCAATAAATGCTGGCCCAGCCAGCGAGGCCCATGTCCCATGAACGAATAAATAAAAATGTAATCATGGAAAGAGGAGATAAGCTTCAACAGGCAGCCAATTTTCTCCAGCAGCTTAAATAGACCACCGCCATTCACAGGGTCATTTGTCTTGGTGAGATCAATGAAGGCAGTATATACAGGACTCCTTCGTTCACTACATTTCTCTAGCAGCTGGCAGAGTGCGATGATCATGTCAATTGTAGGTCTTCCATTTCTGAAACCATACTGGTGTTCAATCATGACCTGCAGTCTGACAAAGGCAACGCAGACAATCCTTTTACCACAATGCTAAGCAGGGAGATTCCTCAATAGTTGTTGCAATCGCTGCTGCTACCCTTCTTCTTGTTGTACAATGTCACGATCTTTACATCATGCACAGCCTGGGACACTATCCCCCCCTCTCTAGCATTGACAAGAAGTCCTTGCACATGCTGCACGAGTGCCACTTTCCTGTTTTTGATGAGTTCAGGCGGTATAGCATCAGCACCTGGAGCTTTGTCCACGGAAAGTGAGTAAATAACTTTAATAGAAGCAAAAATACTGCAGATGCTGGGAATCTGAAAGAAAAGTAGAAAATGCTGGAAAAAATCCAGCAGCTCTGTGAGCACTTGTGGACAGAGAAACAGAGTGAATGTTTGGAGTTGAATGTAACCCTTCTTCGGAAGATGAGTCATATTCGACTTGAAATGTTAACTCAGTTTCTCTCTCTACATATGCTGCCAGACCTGCTGAGTTTTTTTACAGCATTTTCTGCTATTATTTAAATCATTGGCTTTGCTAAGCTCCTCCACTGTGGGTGCATATCCAGCTCTGTTATATCAGGCAGGTACTCTATGGTGTTTAGAGCTTCCTCAGTGACAGTCTTCTCCCTTAGTACAACTCAAGGTGGTGATTTACCCATCTACACACTGCTCACCTTTGTTCTGCCATTCACACATTCTAATCTCTTTATCTGCCCGTATCAGCCCCTTCTTAGCCTTAATCACCGCATTTACAATCCTTTTGTCTTTCCGTGCACGGCATCTTTGTCAATCTCCACCTATCGCTGGCCTCCTATCCAGCCCTACTACTTCCCCCCCCCCTAAAGTATAGATCTGAACCTATTTCCAGTTCTCTCCAGCATTGACAAAGAGTCATCCAGACTCAAAACATTAGCTCCCTTCTCTCTTCACAGATGCTGTCAGACCTGCTGTGATTGTCCAGTATATTCTGTTCTTGTTTCAGATTCCAGCATCCGCAGCAATCGGCTTTTATCTCCAACTGTTTATTTCAGTCGGTGATGACATTCCCTGCCTTTGCTTTCAATAGAGCTGTTTTCTTTGCTGATGGAACTATTGCCTTTCTGACCTCTTCAGACATGCCCGTGATATTTTTTTTTGTAAAAATGTTTATTCTCCATTTTCACATTTTCTTCAGAATTTACACCCCACCAACAAGCAGTAAAGGGTAACAAATACAAAGTCAATCCCCTTATCAACAACAACGATCCCATCCTCCCACCACCCTAAACGATGCCCTACCTGACAATATAAGCATCAAATGAAACAAATCCTCCCACGGTGGGAAAAACAAAGGGAAAAAAAAGAAAAAGGAATCGGGAATCGCCTCTTGGTCACCATTGACGTATAAAGTCAACCGCTCCCCCCCCCCCCCCCCCCCCCCCACCACCACTAACATTCAATGCCATCCAATCTCCGAAAGAGTACCATAAATGACACCCATGAATTGTAAACACCCTCCCCCTCCCCGACTCCTCCCCTCCACTTCCTCTTATAAAACTCCTCCCCCCAACCTCTGTTCCTTCTCCCCAACTTTCCACCCCAGCTAGACTCATCGGAACCTGTTCTACCAGGCTCCGATGGCCGCAGCCCCTCCCCCCCCCCACTCCCGTTCACTGGCCGGCTTAAACCGGCCAGCGTGGAGATCCCCGCCTGGGTCTCTTTCCCCCTTGCCCGGTCCCAGGAAAACCAAGAAATCCCCTTTAGCACACAAGCCCCGCATACACACCCAAGCCCCAAAGAACCATCATTGCAAGTGAAAGTCCCATCTCTTCCCTTGTCCAAATATACACAACGTCGGCTCATTTAGCACATACACCAGCACGCAGTGAAAAAATACAGTTACATGAGGCTACGTCGGTACATGACCATTTCTCAATTCAGCCACAGTCCTTCTGCCTTCGCAAACTCCTCCGCTACTTCCGCCGCCCCAAAATAAAAGTCCTTGGATTTGTAGGTCACCCTCAACTTAGCTGGGTATACTATGCCGCACTGCACCTTACTGATGTACAGTGCCTTCTTCACCCACTGAAGGCAGCCCGCCTCCTCGCCAGCTCCACCGTAAAGTCCTGATATATGCGTTTACCAGCTCCAGCCCACTGCACCACCCGCTTCTGCGTTGCCCAGCACAGGACATTCTCCTTCACTCTGTACCTACGAAAACACAGAGTCACTACTCTTGGCGGCTCACTCTCCTTTGGTACATGCCTCCACGACCGATGAGCCTGATCCAGTTCATATCGTGAGGGATCATCCCCCTCCCCAATAGCTTCGCCAACATCGTGGCAAAATACTCAGTCGGCCTCGGGCCTTCCACTCCTTCGGGCAGACCCACAATCCTCAAATTCTGTCGCCTGGATCTGTTTTCCAAGTTGTCCATTTTGGCTACAAACCCTTGTTGATCTCTATCACCTTCCGCATCTCCTTCCCCATCGAGGTAAGTTGATCACTGTGCTGCGATAAAGTCTCTTCCACTTCCTTCAGCGCCTCACCTTGCTCCCGCACCTCCGGCTCTGCGCTCAATACCGCCGCCCTCACCGGGGCAATTGCCTCCTCCACCAGCACTTTCAATACCGCCCCCATATCCTTCCTCATCGCCTCCATGTGTTTTGTGAACTGCATTTCGAGTTCCACGGCCATCACCTTAGTCATTTCTTCAGCCGTGGGCAATGCGGCCTCCCCTGGTGCCCCAGCCTCCACTTTTCTTGCCATCCCCGCGGTGACCTTTCCACTCCGCGACGGACGTTCAGCTGCTTTTTTCATGGCCGTTTCTTTACTTATTTACGACATTTCCCTTCACAGTGCCTTCTCCCTGTTTTTGCCACCTCCGTTGCCCCTGGGACCGGGCGTTAAACCCCGAAAATGCTGTTCCCGAACGGGAGCCCTCCAATGTGCGGCTGCCTCCCGCCCGCCATCACCGGAAGTTCCCATGCCCGTGATATTTTTTTTAAAATAATTTTTACAGCTTCACTGGCTAGGCCTACATTTGTTACCCATCCCTAATTGCCCTTGAGAAGGTGATGGTGAGTTGCCTTCGGTAGCACAGTGGTTCGCACTGTTGCTTCACAGGGTCCCAAGTTGAATTCCCGGCTTGGGTCATTGTCTGTGCGGAGTCTGCACGTTCTCCCCGTGCCTGCGTGGGTTTCCTCTGGGTGCTCCGGTTTCCACTTACAAGTCCCAAAAGACTTTATTCTTCGGTGATTCTGAATTCTCCCTCAGTGTACTCGAACAGGTGCCGGAATGTGGCGACTAGGGGCTTTTCACAGTAACTTTATTGCAGTGTTAATGTAAGCCTACTTGTGACAATAAATATTATTATTATTATTCTTGAGCCGCTGCAGTCCATGTGGTGTAGGTATACCCACAGCGCTGTTAGGGAGGGTGTTTCAGGATTTTGACCCAGCGACAGTGCAGGAACAGCGATACATTTTCAAGTCAGGATGGTGAGTGACTTAGTGGGGAACTCCCAAGTGGTGGTGTTCCCATGTATCTGCTGCCCTTGTCCTTTTAGATGGTAGTGCCCGTGGGTTTGGAAGGTGCTGTCTAAGGAGCCTATGTCAGTTCCTGCAGTGCATCTTGTAAACGGTACACACGGCTGCTACTGTGCGTCAGTGATGGAGAGAATGAATGTTTGTGGAAGAGTTGCCAATCAAGCGGGTTGCAATGTCCTGGATGGTGTCGAGCTTCTTGAGCA
Organism: Scyliorhinus torazame; assembly: GCF_047496885.1. NCBI lineage: Eukaryota > Metazoa > Chordata > Chondrichthyes > Carcharhiniformes > Scyliorhinidae > Scyliorhinus > Scyliorhinus torazame. The sequence continues at coordinate 79,837,154 of NC_092707.1, forward strand.
TTGTTGGAGCTGCCCTCTTCTAGCCAAGTGGGGTGTATTCCATCACATTCCTGACGTGTGCCCTGGAGATGGTGGACAGGCACATTCCCTGTGTTGAAGGATATTCTGGCAGAAATGTAATCAGTAGTCATTGATGCACTACCTCGAACAACTCTTGTTTTTTCTGCTTGGATCTCTCTTGTAATTAATGAGAGTGGATCACTTGGCTTCAATGGCAGGTTCCATCACAGTGATGTTAGCCTCAAACCAGTCAGCATTTTTTCCTCTTGCCTCCCGTCGGTTGGGAATGCAGTATTGTGTCTTGAGTTATGTTCCATTTCATTTCTGTTCTCTGGGAATGCCAGAGAGTGTCTGTTCAATTGACTGTTGATTTTTCATCTACTTAGGCAGTATGGCTAACATATAATCAAGGCAACTTTGTCCTTTTCTACGGGATGATCATACCATAAGTTGGACAATTAAGCAGGGAAACTATCATGGACGTTATTAGAGGACAAACACCTGTAGGCATTCCATTGTTACTTTAACACAAGTAATACATTTACTTTAAATGAGTTAATTCCACTGCTAAAATGGCAGAGACAAGAATGTTATACAAAAGGTGTTCATCAGTGGTCTAGTGTATTCGAGGCTTTGGGCATGAAAAGTGAGGCCAATGCAGAGACAAGAGGCGATATTGGTGATGCGCCATTATGTAATAAAGTAAGTGCAAGATGTCCTGAACACAAGAACAACGGTCATCCAATGGCAGATGTTGCAATGATTTTAAAAAGTATCGACACGTTACACGAAATTAGAAGCCACCAGTTTACAGATGCAATATTTTTTTAGAATTTTTCGTTTTTAGACAGGGCATTAAAGTTCAAAATGAATGAATAACGGTGGAATTTCCCAGTCCTTCCCTCTGATCGACGTTGACCCCTGTAGCAGCTTCCCCAGCGGTGGAACAGGCGACCTGTGCAAATTACCATTGACGTCCCCCTTGGGAAAACCTGCCATGGTTGGGTGGCTGGGGGTGGGGGTGGGGTTGGGGTTGGGGGGGGGAGGTGGGGGGGATGTTCTGGAAAATTCCACCCAATTTATTTTTGGGAAAAGCCATTGGATAATGCTTTAGTTCTCGTTTTCCAAGACGGCAAACACCATTTCCCATTTAATAGGATGAACAAGTTACTCTCTCTATGGCTTCTGCCAATACTGCCCTCGGGACTGTTCCCTGGGCTTGTGCATCAGCAATTTAGGGCCAAACTAAATTGAAAGTTAAACTCCCGATTTCCTTTCCTCCCTCTGGGAAGTCTCCACCTTCTGTTTGGCTCGCCTTGTTGGAATGACGAAACCATGGAACTTAGAGGAGCAAATTTACTTCTTAAGTGTCAGTTTAATGTTCATTACCCTGATTGTTGATGATGCTCCAGAAGCATTTGGAGCAATCGGCAGGAAGCTACTTGTACAAAAGCCTTCTTGGGTTTTGCATTTGTGTCTGTTCAATAATAATAATAGGTTTTGGCTTTGTACTTGACACATAAATAATGAAAAAACAATTAAAGTTGCCTGAGTTCATTTTAATTTGACCACCTTTGAACTGGCTGAATTGTTCTGCCACCCTGTCAATGTGAGGACTAAAACTGGAGGCACTGTGTGACTTTTTAACAGTTTTCAATGTTTTTTCTTGATACCCCGGTCACAGTTTCATCACAGTCCAAGTATAGGAGAATACCCATTGACATATTAACGTTTGGGGACTTATTTTGGAGTTTTTGTTCCTGTGGGTGATGCGAGTAGTTTTAACTTGACAGCCATAGTCACAATACAGACAGACAATGACATTCGGAAATTTGCTTCTGATTATAAATTAATGAAGGGGGTTTGAAAGCTTTTGAATTCTATGGATGCCTGTGTTTGTGGACTTTCTGCAAAATAAATAAAACTAATGAAGAGAACTGAAGGAATTGCACAGTTGGTTATCTGTTGGGAAGACGGTGGTGATCTTGATGTACTTGAGCTGGTCTTGAAAATGCTCAGATCTCTTTGGTTATTTTTACCAGTGTTCTGTCAAATCAAATGGAATCAATGATCAAATCAAAATATAAACTTGACATCTGGGTAGGATGTCTTTGTACATTGCGTTTATTGCTGAGCTTACATTGCTGCTTTACACAAATCACTTCACGTTAGCTGTTCTGTTGCATAAAATTACCAGCATGATTATTCCATAACGTTAACTTCCAGATTAAAGGATTCTCTTTAGATTCTGTTTTGTTTCAACAGCCATATATAAAAAATCTTATTGGGACATCATAGTGCTAAACACTGTATTACTTTAATATGTAAAATTTTACTTAATACCTAATACTGGTCTCTTAGTTTTATTTCATACTTAAATTTACTTAAAACTTAAAAGAGTGAATGACAACTTTCAGAAGTCAAATAATTTACGAACAATTCTCCTTCCTTAATTTTTCTCCTCTTCAGTTGGTGATCATTTTCTGATACCTTGGGTGGGATTCTCTGATCCTGAGGTGAAGTGATGACGCCGTTGTAAACACCGTCGCATTTCCCGGCGGCATCAACATGGCCTCAGTGTCATGATATCCACATCAACATATCATAGTGCAATCACACACACACACACTGATGGACAGGTAGTTGGACCAACCAACACACACACACAACATCGCAGCCAATCACCAGTGAGAGCACACGCACTATAAAACAGGGAACGCCACAGTTCCCGGCATTCTACCAGGAGATAGCTCAGAGCACAGAGCTCACAGTGTGCCACTCAGACATACACCATGTGCTGAGTGTCTTACTAAGATAGTGCTAGGGCTGGGTCCACAGGTTAGCTGGTGAAGTACGAACCACAGCCAGAAGTTAATAGTTATTATTGTACAGAATAATAAAACAGATTTGTACCATCCACAACCGTGTTGGTTCGTTTGTGTATCGGAACACCCAACACGACATGGTACCAGGACTGGAAACTCGCCAGCGACTGTGAGACCTACCTGCACCTCTTCAGAAACCCGCCATCCTGCGCCATGGAAACCATCAGCCCGCCACAGCCGCTACGGATCGCTGGAAATCTTGGCGTCAATTGGAAGCTGTTTAAACAGCGCTTCCAACTCTTCCTAGAAGCCACAGACAGGGAGAATGCATTGGACACCAGGAAGATCGCTCTCCTCCTCTCCACGGCGGGGCAACATGCCATCCACATCTACAACTCCCTGGCATTCGCGGAAGGCGAGAACAAGATTAAGTACAAGACGGTCCTTCTAAAATTTGAGGAACACATCAGCGTGGAAGTTAATGAGAGCTTCGAGAGGTACCGCTTCCAGCAGCGCCTGCAGGGTAAGGATGAGCCTTTTCAATCTTATTTGACACACCTCCGTATCCTCGCGCAGTCCTGTGGCTATGAGGCCACCTCCGACTCCATGATTCAGGATCAGATAGTTTATGGGGTCACCTCGGACACCCTACGCCAACAGTTCCTCAAAATAAAGCGTCTCACCCTAGCCACCGGCATCGAGACCTGCGTCCTCCACGAAAACGCGACCAGCCGGTACTCCCAATTCCAGGCAGCCGAATCGGCACGGCAGGGGTCCTACGAGCCGAGCGGGTCCAGTAGATTGAGTTCCTCCTGGCCCGCTGCCCGGACGAGGGCGGCCATTTTACGCGCTTTCTGAGGCCTCCCGCGCTTGTACGTGCCAAAAGAGGGGACGTCGACGCAGAGGGACGGGATGCGCAGGCGCGCTCTACGCAGGACCGCACCGTGCATGCGCGGTGGCGCAACGAACGCCATGACATCACGACGTGCAGCAACTGTGGATCCGCACACTTAAAGCAGCAATGTCCGGCCAAAGTGCGACAATGCCTCCGCTGTGGCAGGATGGGCCACTACGCTGCCTGCTGTCGAGCAGCTCAACCTGCCAACTCTCCGCAATTCCGCCAGCCTCGCAGGGACGTGCGGGCCATTCAGCCCCCATACACCGAGTCATACCCTGATGACGTGCAGACCGGTGATACCGACGACTGGGAACACTTCCGCGTTGCGGTAAGAAACAAGAACCGGATGTCCCCAAGTCGGACCCACCAGCCGATGCCAGTGCACAGCATTAATCGGGGCGATGAATGGTGTGCCACCCTAACGGTCAACCGATCACCAATCACATTCCGCTTCGACACTGGTGCCTCCGCCAATCTCATTGCATGGTCAGCCTTCCAGACCTTGAAGGTTAAACCACCGATTCTGCCATCCCACTGTCAGCTGGTTGACTACAACGGAAACGTTATCCCGGCCATGGGGTCCTGCCAGCTCGAGGTTGCACACAATTCACATACAGCCACACTGTCTTTTGAGATAGTTGGATCCTCGAAGGACTCTCTGTTAGGCGCACAGGCGTGCAAGATCCTCCACCTCGTACAGCAGGTACACACTTTGTCTCCAGAGCGCATGTCCGATTTCCCGGATGCAGACTTTAGGGCACAGCTCCACTCGCTCCTCGCCCACAACCAGGAGGCTTTCGAGGGCATGGGCACACTGCACTACACTTACAGAATACGGCTCAAACCGGACGCCACTCCGGTCATTCACGTACCTCGTAGAGTCCCAGCACCACTCAAGGACCGCCTCAAGCAGCAGCTGCAGGACCTGCAGGACTATGGAGTGCTATCCCGGGTCACGGAGCCAACGCCATGGGTCAGCACCATGGTGTGCGTAGAAAAGCCCTTCGGCGAGTTCCGGATCTGTATCGACCCGAAAGACCTGGACAATAACATCATGAGGGAAAACTACCCATAACCCAACGGGAAGAAATCACGAGCGAAATGGCCCGGGCTAAAATTTTCACCAAGCTTGATGCCTCAAGGGTTTTTTGGCAGATTCAACTGGATCAGTCCAGCAGGAAGCTGCGCACTTTCAACACTCCCTTTGGCAGATACTGCTACAATAGGATGCCGTTTGGCATCATCTCGGCATCCGAGGTGTTTCATCGCATCATGGAACAGCTGATGGAGGGCATCGAAGGGGTACGAGTCTATGTTGACAACGTCATCATCTGGTACACCACACCACAGGAGCACATCAGTCGTCTCCAGCATGTCTTTGCACGGATACGAGATCAGGGCCTGCGCCTCAACCGAGCCAAGTGCTCTTTTGACCAAACTGAGCTAAAGTTTCTGGGGACCACATATCCCGGTCAGGGGTGCGGCCGGATGCCGACAAAGTGGCAGCAATCGCAGCCATGCCGCAGCCGGCAGACAGGAAGGCAGTGTTATGCTTCCTCGGGATGGTCAACTTCCTGGGGAAGTTTATTCCCAACCTCACCTCGCACACAACGGCTCTTCCCCACCTGGTCAAGAAGACAACGGAATTCCAGTGGCTGCCCGCACACCAGAAGGAATGGTAGGAGCTCAAGATCAACCTCACCACCGCCCCGGTATTGGCGTTCTTCGACACTACTCGGGACACAAAAATCTCGACTGATGCCAGCCAGTCTGGCATTGGGGCGGTACTCCTGCAACGGGACGACACTGCATCATGGGCCTCAGTCGCCTATGCCTCGCGGGCCATGACTCCCACAGAACAGCGCTATGCGCAGATTAAAAAGGAGTGCCTGGGTTTGTTGACCGGCATCGACAAATTCCACGATTATGTGTATGGTCTTCCGCAGTTCACTGTGGAGACCGACCATCGCCCCCTGGTCGCCATCATTCAGAAGGACCTCAATGATATGACCCCTCGCATCCAGCGCATTCTGCTCAAGCTCCGGAGGTACGACTTCCAACTTGTCTACACCCCGGGAAAGGACCTCATCATCGCGGATGCCCTGTCCAGAGCAGTGAGCACACCGCCCGAATCGGAGGGGTTTGTTTGTCAGGTCGACGCACAAGTAGCCTTCACATCGGCCAATCTGCCGGCTACTAATGCACGTCTGGCCCACATTCACCGTGATACTGCGGCTGACCCCCTTCTACAACGTGTGATGCGCCACATGACGGGAGAGTGGCTCAAGGGGCAGTGCCCACAATTCTACAATGTCCGGGACGACTTGGCCGTCATTGATGGTGTCCTCCTAAAGTTGGACCGGATTGTGATCCCACACAGCATGCACCGGCTTGTCCTCGAACAATTGCACGAAGGCCATCTCGGAGTTGAAAAGTGCAGGCGGAGGGCCCGAGAAGCTGTGTACTGGCCGGGCATCAGCATCGACATCGCTAACATGGTGCTCAACTGCCCCAACTGCCAAAGGTTTCAGTCGGCACAACCCCCGAGACACTTCAGCCCCATGAGTTGGTCACGTCCCCCTGGGCAAAGGTGGGTGTGGACCTCTTTCATGCGCTCAGCAGGGACTACGTCATTATAATTGACTATTTATCAAATTATCCGGAGACCATACGCCTGCACGACTTGACATCATCAGCTGTCATCAGAGCATGCAAAGAAACCTTTGCTCGCCATGGAATTCCGCTCACCGTCATGTCGGACAATGGGTCCTGTTTTGCGAGCCAAGAATGGTCTTTTGCCGCTTCATACGACTTCACACACGTGACATCCAGCCCTTTGCATCCCCTGTCGAATGGCAAGGCGGAAAAGGGCATCCATATCGTGAAGCGGCTCCTCTGCAAGGCTGCTGATGCCGGATCTGACTTCTGTTTAGCCCTGCTGGCCCATCGCTCGGCCCCACTGTCCACGGGCCTCTCGCCAGCCCAGCTGTTGATGGGTCGCACCCTCAGGACCACTGTGCTGTCCATTCATGTTCCTAAACCCGACCATGCTCCAGTACTGCAAAGGATGCGACAGCAGCGTGCTCAGCAGAAGGTGGCACATGACACTCGGGCAACTGATCTTCCTGCCCTGGCGCCTGGAGACAACGTCCGCATATACCTACCGGAGGGTGGCTGGTCGGCAAACGCCGAGGTTCTCCACCGCGTGGCTCCCCGCTCGTTCCTTGTTCGCATGCCTGATGGCTCCATTCGCCGGCGTAATCGGCGGGCCCTTCGGCTGCTTCCGCGCTCGCTATGTGATCATGCACTGGTGCCCTCCTGTTGTCCCTGATGTCGACTTCGTTGAGCTTCCTGCCACTCTGCCTATTCCTCTCTCGCCCGTGGCCAGGCCCATTCCTCAGCCGGCGGATCCTGACCCACCCTTGAGGCTGTCAACCCGAATTCATCGCCCACCTAATAGACTTGACTTATGAGCCTGTTTGCACATTGGACTCACTGCACTGAATTGTTTTGCAATACTGTTAACGTGTTTCCTTCTTGTCGTTCCAGAGTTTCTCTTTCGATATTTGATGATTGCTCTTGTTTTGTTTGTGGTACAACCTCGTTGCTCTGTTGTACCTGACACCTTCCTATGTATATAGTTTAGCCTCATGTACATGTTGTAAATATTGCACACACATACTCAGATGCACTCAGTACACACCAATATTTGTTACCATGTAGGCACATATCCTTGTGAAAAGGGGGATGTCATGATATCCATATTAACATATCATGGTGCAATCACACACACACTGATGGACAGGTAGTTGGACCAACCAACACACACACAACATCGCAGCCAATCACCAGTGAGAGCACATGCACTATAAAACAGGGAACACCACAGTTCCCGCTCATTCTACCAGGAGATAGCTCAGAGCACAGAGCTCACAGGGTGCCACTCAGACATACACCATGTGCTGAGTGCCTCACTAAGATAGTGCTAGGGCTGGGTCCACAGGTTAGCTGGTGAAGCACGAACCACAGCCAGAAGTTAATAGTTATTATTATACAGAATAATAAAACAGAGTTGTACCATCTACAACCGTGTTGGTTCGTTTGTGTATCGGAACACCCAACACGACACTCAGGATCAGCAATTATGGCCCCTACAGGGAGCCAGCACGGCACTGGAGCGACCCACGCCGCTCCAGCTGCTGATCCCGCCGTCAACTGGGCGCGCAGGGTCCGTGCATGCGCAGTGGACCGGCGCCAACACGCGCATGCACAGTGGCTCCCTTCTTCACGCCGGCCCCGACGCAACATGGCGTAGAGCTACAGGGGCCGGCGCGGAAGAAAGGAGACCCACAGCCTGAGAGGCCCGCCCACTGATTGGTGGGCCCCGATCACAGGCCAAGCCACAGCGGAGGCCATTCCCAGTGTCGGCCCCCCACCCCCACAGGCCGCCTCCGGACCCTTCCACGCCAAGGTCTCGTCGGCTAAGAGCAGGTTAGAATGGCGCCGGTAGGACTCTGGTTCCTCGGCCAGCCCGGGCGGAGAATCGCCGGGGGAGAGGGGGTCCCATAGAGCGCCCCTCGGCTGGTGCCGCGCCGACCACGCCAGCTCCAATGGCGCTGATCGCGTACCGTCGTCGGGGCGGCATGGCACGATTCGCGACGGTTGTTGCGATTCTCCAGCCCGGCCCCAAGCTGAGAGAATGCCACCCCTTATTCAAGTAGTCACTATTCACCTATGAGTTTTTCCAATGATTACTAAAAGCCATTTGGCGATAGAAAGCATCACACTTTAACTTGAACTTTGTTCACACCTGACAATATCGGCACTGCTTACAGCAGGGGGCAATGGATAGTGTGCAGGGGGTGTTGTTAATTCTCACCCTCACTAGCCCAGGAATGCTGAGGTCAATTTTAGCACCAGTACTTCTGTGCTGGCAGAGATCAGTTGAATTCTCAACACAGATACAGCCATGCGCTGGAAAAATCTATTGAGCTACCTATAGAGTCACTCTCCTTTTTAAAATCTATGTTTTTGTACAGAACGCTAAGTGCAAGCGATACTGTCAAGGTAAAGTGACCAGCAAGTGTTACTGCACCCAACAGTGCATTGGAAATAACTGAATATCGCCTGTAGATGCCATCATTAACACATGTTTCTGCAAGGTCACTCATTCATCAGTAGTGTAGTGGTGTTGCCACTAGTAATCCAGCGGCCCAGGCAAATGCTCTGTGGACATGGGTTCAAATCTCACCATGGAATTTAAACTCAGTTAGAAGTTGGTCTTAGTAATAGTGGCCATGAACCCATCTGGTTCATGAATGTCCTTTAGGGAAGAAAGGAAATCTGCAGTCCTTTTCTGGTTTGGCACACATGAGATCCCAGATCCAATGTGGTTGACTCTGAACTGTTCTTTGAAACAGCCCAGCAAGCACTGGTTCAAGGGCAATTAGGGATGGTCAGAAAATGCTGGCCTTGCCAGCATTGCCTACTTCCCATGAAAGAGTGACATTCTATCAGTGTGTATGTCAAATCAGCTTTATTACAAATTATCAAACAAGATTGAATTTACAGCAAAGGAAGGGACAAACTTTCCCAAATGATCTATTCCAGTTTTTATGAGCCTGGTCTCACCTTACTTTATCTGGACCCCTTTTTGTTTCGCCCTCATGCACTTAGTTATCTCAGGAATCTGTGGAACTCTTTGCCGCAGAAGGCAATGGAGGCCAAACAACTGAGTGTCTTTGAGACAGAGATAGATAGGTTCTTGGTTAATAAGAGGACCAGGGGTTATGGGGAGAAGGCAGGAGAATGGAGATGAGAAAAATGTCAGCCATGATTGAGTGGCGGAACAGACTCGATGGGCCGAGTGGCCTAATTCTGCTCCTCTGTCTTATGGTCTTATAGGAATCATATTCTTATGAAAGGAGGTCATTGAGCCCATTCTGCCCTTGTTGATCTGTGAGAAAGCTGTTCAATCCATAACATACCCCTGCTCCTTTTCCTTTGCACTGCAAATGTTTCCCTTTCACGTATTTCTCCAGTTCTCTTTTGAATGGTCCGATTGAATCTGCTCCCACCACCCTTTCGAGCAATGTTCTCAGGTTCACGACAGTGTAAAAAATGTTTTCCTCGTGTCCCCTCTGTTTTATTTTGGCCAGTTATCTTCCATCTGCCAACCTCTCTGTCATTTGAAATTTTGGAACATCATATCAAATCATCCCACAGCCTTCGTTGCTCTGAGGAGACGAGGCCTGGGCCATTCTGTCTGGCCAGCAATTAAAGCAACGCAAGTGCCAGTTTCAATTATCCGCTAGCCTGGTTGTAGAACTTTGTTTATTTATAGCGATATAAAGAATTGTGAAATCAAAGTGTGTTTCCCAGTTCCCAGTACTGTACAGTGCATGCTGCTGATATCTATTCAGTTTCAAATAGCAACAAAAGTGGCACACTTGTGACCGTACATTGCTGAAGCTGGACCAATTGACCAATGTTAGTGCTATTTCCACACTCTTCCCCTTGGCTGCTTTTTATACCAAAGGCCAATGTTGCAGACTAATTTAAAAGACTGGTTCCATTGGCATTGTGGTGCTTCTATTACCTGCTCAAGTTCCAACAGTCACTCGCATCCTTCCTGCACTAAACAGTCGGCAGTGTGAAGGAATAAGTTACATGTTGGCCTAATCCTAACAAGGTCAATCTTCTTCTTCAGATTAATAAAACTGAGGCCGTGGTTGGTAGGATACTTACATTTTCTGTTCCTTCTTTTCATGAGATTTTTCACCTTACTCTGAAGAGCCACATGGACCCGGGACATTAACTCTGTTTCTCTCTTCGCTGACTTTGCCAGACCTGCTGAGCTTATCCTGCATTTTCTGTTTTTATTTAAGATTTCATTGTTGTTTCTTTTCAAAAACCTTTTTGATTTAATAATCGCAAGCTCCATAAGCATAATTGTTTCAAATGTTTTTTATCTGCCCCATTACACTTCTTACAGAACCATTCTCATGACCACCATTGCCAGCATGAGGTGGGCCAGAAAATCCAAGAGGTAGAATTTCCTGAGAAACGGTCGGAAAACAGACTTCCCTTCCATTTCGTCAGGGGTTCTTCTAGACTGCCATTCCAAATCACAACAAGAGGTTGCGAGGGCTCCTGAAGGATCTCCAGACTCTGGAGTCTTTCACAATTTTAATTTGTAACATATTTCTTTTTGCTGAGTATGACTTAATACAAAGGGACTGGCTAGCTTTGTCGGGTGAAAGCATTGTGCTCAATGCTAGGATAAGGATGTGAATCCACTCTCCTTGCCAGTTGTAAAGTGTGAAATTGGCACGGGCAATCTGAGCCCTGATTGGCCTCAAGGCAGAATACTGTCCATCATTCCAAACAAATTCATTCAGCCATACGACACGGGCATGTGTTGACGAGGGGGCTTTTGGTGTACGGAATAGAATGCCATGTCACCTTGATATAGGTTGAGAAGGTTTTGCCACAGCAAAGTAGACAAAGTTTAAGGTTTCCTTCAGAATGCTACATATGGCCTGCAATGCAGACACAGGGGGCACGATTCTCTGCTCCCGCGCCATTTCAGAGAATCGCCTGGGTCGCCAAATTTTCCCGCGACGCCGGTCCGACGCCCTCCCGCGATACACAGAAGTGGCCAGATCGGCACAATCGCGTTTTGCACGGCGCGATCCAGTGAATCACCCAAGACAGCCAAAATGGTGATTCACCAGTACCCCCGCGATTCTCAGTGCCGGATGGGCCGAGCGGCCTGCCTAAAACGGCGGGTTCCCCACGGCACCGTCCACACCTGGTCGCTGCCGGCGGGAGCAGCGCGGGAACGCTGTGGGGGGGGGGCGGCCTGCGGGGGGGGGGGGGGGGCGGGGGGGATCCTGCACCGGGGGGGGGGCCTGAAATGGGGTCTGGCCCGTGATCGGTGCCCACCGATCGTCGGGCCGGCCTCTCTGAAGGAGGACCTCCTTTCTTCCGCAGCCCCGCAAGATCTGTCGGACACCTTCTTGCGGGCCGGACTCGGGGAGGACGGCAACCGCGCATGCGCGGGTGACGCCAGTAATGCGGCGCTGGCCGCGTCATGTATGCGGCGCCACCATTACAGGGCGCCAAGGCCTGGCGCACGTAAATGACGCAGCGCCGCTCCTAGCCCATTTTCGGGCCCTGAATCGGTCGGGATAGACGCCGTTTCGCGCCGTCGTGAACCTCGACGGCGTTCACGACGGCGCAAACACTCTGTCTCCATTTCAGAGAATCGCGCCCAGGATGCCAAAAGAAACCAACACAGATAACCTCCCCTTGGTGGGCATATTCACCCCAAAGATATCAGGACCATTTTGTTCAACAGTGTGTTTCCAAGCCAAACTCTCACTTGCTGGAACTGTATACCAGAAAGCTGTCGTGAAAGTCTTTGATTTTCCATTCATTAAAGACATGGCCCCTGTGCATTGTTTTCCAATTATTGTTCTTGGTCGGAAAGATTCCATGCTAAGATAGTGCAAGTTAAAAGACGAATGGGAATCTAACATTTCAGCATAAAAGAGATCGCAGGTCTCAGAAAACATCTTCCCCATCTATGACATTGATAAAGACTATATGTAATTCTAAATTATTTTACATCCTTTTCTCCTGCAAAAAATCATAGAGCTGTAGAAATCCTAAGTGTCAATGTAGCAAAGTATGTAATTTTCCCAATGAAAACATAATGGACTTCTACTAACTATTCATTAATCACATCTAATTATATGATACATTTATGTTCAAAGTTATAATTATGGAATTGTGTTAAGTTCTCAAATAAGGACTCTGACTGTGTATTAACTTATAATTTATCGTAATCCATATAAATATGGAACATCATGAGCATCTATCGTAATACACACATTTGCTGTTAGCTAATATTAGTTCCGATATCAGTTTTAAATTTATCTTTTATTGGTTTGATTCTGTAGCCTTGTCTTATGTCACTAACATTTAAAGTAATGTCAGGGTTTACCTTTTCTACATTGCTTACCATCTTATATTCTTCATTCCTTCAGTCATCTTCTAGGTTTCTCGTGTGGTTTTTTCCTTCTTATCTCCTGGCATTAAAGATTGGCATTGTGTTTTAGGCCTCAACCATTTCCCTGACGTTTACATACATTTAGCAATGCAAAGTTACTCCTGGAATTCTTCCGCTTTCATTTACTTTGCTACTCCAGCGTTCCCCAGTTTCCTCTGTCCACCAGAGGTTTAAACTCTGTCTTTGAGACAGCAGATTCCCTGAAGGTACATAGCTTTCTATGCTTACAGTTGTCATGTTGCTGATGAGTGAAGGACAAACCCAATGGCAGAACTGTCTCATATGATTATGTCAACCCAATACAAAGTCAGAATAATTAACAAGGTCAGCAAAACACACTTGTGTAAATTGGTTCAATGTAAACATTTTCAGGATTCTTTTTCCCTTGCTTGAAGTTGAGCAGAAAGTATATTTGACATCTTCAAAATTAAGAAACCAATTGCATTTTATATAACCTTCTGAGAACTCTGCATTCCTCCAACCCTGGCCTGTTTCCTCCTGTCGGCCCTAGCCAAATCCTAAGCTCTAGAATTCTCTCTGCAAAGTCCTCCATCACCGTTTTCTCCTTTAAAGCCCTCCATCAAACTCATCTTCTTGACCAAATTTTTAATCAGCCTTTTCTAATGCTTTTTTAAAACTTGCTCCTGCTATGTGTACATCGCTAGCTAAGCCAGCATTTATTGCCCATCCCTAATATTTTCTCCTTTGGTCCAGCACAGATTTTTAACTGATTATACTTCTGCAAAGCACCTTGGAGATGACAATCTACATTAAAGATGCTATGTAGATGCAAGTTGTTGGTGTTGTACCATTAGTATGTGTTGACCACAATCCCAGGTCCCAGAGGCTGCAAAAAGCCATTACTCACTTACCTGAATAACCAACAAATTGCAACCTTGTGCTCAACTTTCGTGTGGATATAAAACGTAAAGCTCCTAGGTTACCTCAGCTGTTTGAAAATATAGTCAGACAGTGCTCTAATGGAATTCTACCGAGGTTGTCAGACCTGTGATGAATGACCTGCGTAGAGTTTGTTGCCATGGCATTTATTAATGCGATATGTTAAACTCATTTTTTTTTGAGGATTAATAATATGCTAAGTGCTGTACATTGAAGCCAAACACAGGGTTGATGACAACTCGAGTACAAATTAGTTTAGAAACTACTTAGAATAATGTTTCTAACATTTGTTTTCAGCAATATGAGCAGATTTTGCATCCAAGCACTAAAAAGAACCAAAGCATGCAAATTTAAATTTTACAGACAGGATACTAATTATTAAATACAATATCCCAATGTATTCACTAAGTTAAGTTTTAATATTTGTATTGCACATTCTAACATTAAGCTACTGTTTGTGTTAAAATATCCCCACCAGAAGTAGCATTCTAATATAGATAGGAATACAGACATCGCTAAACACACAAACATCCTATTGATCTGGCGCAAATTGAGAGGAAAAGTGGTTTATGGATAACTCAAAGAGTAAGGCGAATTGGGGGAAATTGGTTAGATAAGGAAATATCCAGAAGGAAGAATTCCTCTGGATAAACAATATACATTTACAACACAAAGGAAACATTAACACATAGGAAAACATGAACATGTTAGCCTTGAATGGAGGGCACAGTAAGAAGTCTTACAACACCAGGTTAAAGTCCAACAAGCTTAGTTGGAATCACTAGTTTTGGGAGTGCAGCTCCCTCGTCAGGTGAGTGAAGAGATAGGTTACACAAACACAGCAAATAAAGACAAAGCCAATGATGCAAGATGATACTTTGAACGCGAGTCTTTGCAGGTAATTACGTCTTTACAGGTCTAGACAATGCGACTGGAGCGAGGGATAATCACAAGTTAAAGAGGTGTGAATTGTCTCAAGCCAGGACAGTTGGTAGGATTTCGCAAGCCCAGGCCAGATGATGGGGGGTTAAATGTAGTTAAATGTAGTGAGACATGAATCCAAGGTCCCGGTTAAGGCCGTACTTTTGCGTGCAGAACTTGGCTATCAGTTTCTGCCCGGCGATTCTGCGTTGTCGTGCGTCCTTTGATTAATCCCTTGACAATTCCGATGAGCCTGATAGTTCTAATGTGATTACTCGCTTTTTATGCATATTATGATTAGTAAGTTTGCAGACAACACAAAGGTTCGTGGAATTGCGGATAGCGATGAGGACTGTCAGAGGATACAGCAGGATTTAGATCATTTGGAGACTTGGGCGGAGAGATGGCAGATGGAGATTAATCCGGACAAATGTGAGGTAATGCATTTTGGAAGGTCGAATGCAGGTAGGGAATATACAGTGAATGGTAGAACCCTCAAGAGTATTGACAGTCAGAGAGATCTAGGTGTACAGGTCCACAGGTCACTGAAAAGGGCAACACAGGTGGAGAAGGTAGTCAAGAAGGCATACGGCATGCTTGTCTTCATTGGCCGGGGCATTGAGTATAAGAATTAGCAAGTCATGTTGCAGCTGTATAGAACCTTAGTTAGACCACACTTGGAGTAAAGTGTTCAATTCTGGTCGCCACACTACCAGAAGGATGTGGATGCTTTAGAGAGGGGGCAGAAGAGATTTACCAGGATGTTGCCTGGTATGGAGGGCATTAGATATGAGGAGCGGTTGGATAAACTCGGTTTGTTCTCACTGGAACGACGGAGGTTGAGGGGCGACCTGATAGAGGTCTACAAAATTATGAGGGGCATAGACAGAGTGGATAGTCAGAGGCTTTTTCCCAGGGTAGAGGGGTCAATTACTAGGGGGCATAGGTTTAAGGTGCGAGGGGAAAGGTTTAGAGGAGATGTAAGAGGCAAGTGTTTTTACACAGAGGGTAGTGGGTGCCAGGAACTCGCTGCTGGAGGAGGTGGTGGAAGCAGGGACGATAGTGACATTTAAGGGGCATCTTGACAAATACATGAATAGGATGGGAACAGAGGGATACGGACCCAGGAAGTGTAGAAGATTTTAGTTTAGACGGGCAGCATGGTCGGCACAGGCTTGGAGGGCCGTAGGGCCTGTTCCTGTGCTGTACTTTTCTTTGTTCTTTGTTGTTCTTTGTTCATATCTCTGTTCAATAATGCCAAAGAGCACTTGAGCTTCCCCACAGGGCACCATATTTCTCCCAAAGGTATATTTGGACTATGTTCAGAAAACTGCTCGCCGCGGTGCAACATGGCCGTTGAAAGCTGGGAGACCCCACTCCCAGGATCTATCCGGCTCACAACACCTCGCGAAATTCAACGCAATCTCACGAGATGTTGTGATGTAAACTCACCCACAATGTGCGGGATCACTTTTTAGCAAATCTGCATATCAGAGTGAGGCAGCTAGCCTCACTCTAATGTGCAGATTCGTAAGGTACCTGAGGCTTTGGGATTCAACCTCTTCACCTCAGAGACCTCAGCGAGCACCATTTGATACTGGTCCCCACAAATGGGGACCAGTTGGGATGGCACTTGTAGGGGTCTCCCAGGGAATTGGAGACCCCCAGCTGCATGTCCTTTGGGCAGGGTGGCATCCTGGTGTCACCTGGGTACCCTGGCAGTGCCACCTGGGTGCCAGCCATGTGTTTCCCAGGACTGCGAGTGCCAGAAAGCACGCGGCCAAATGCACTGGCTCGGGGACTTTGTTCCCTTTTGGGAGAATCGTGTCCTTTGTCATTCCAAAAGGATACTCTAATCTTTCAAAGAACTCCCCTAACTTTAGATCTTCTCCTGATAAATCGAATGTACACGAGTTGCATTTTGGATCTTGCATGAGCACAAATTTGAACTGACTGAAGGCAGCTGCAATTTAACATGTGAAGCTGCCTCTGTGAACCACGGTTGTGAAAGATGCACACGGTCCCCATACCCATCCCCCCCTTATACCCCCCACCCCCACCCTGACCCCTGCAAAAAATGGTGAGATGGTGGGGGCCATGGTTGGGAGCTGGGCTTCTGGAATCAGGCTTCTGGTGTTATTTTGAATAAATCACAGACCCTCTCCATCTGCGTGAAATTTTAGCCATTATTTTCTAAAACAGAAGTAAATTTGATGTACAACCGTTTTCAAATGGTCAGTTTCTTTGAAAATAAATGCATCTAATTGTATTTGTGTCAACAAAGGAAGCAGCCCTTTGCTCTTATTGATCCCACCCTCCTGTCATCCTGATTCCAGGTCAGCTGGAGTGACCGATGCAATGCTGAAGGAAACTCCCTCGATCACTTTGTGCTGTTTACCACATGGGGTCAGGCTGCAGGTAAAGAAGGAGCGGAGAGCTGCGGACTGTTTGCAGCTACACCTGAGGGCAAGATGGCAGTTTTAGCACCATCTATTATTTTATTCACTAATTACACATCTTCAGCAAAATACTTTGATTGCCCAATTGTTGAAGGGAGGATGGACAAATAATAAAAGGACAATAATACCATTTTTACTATCAACAATATTGGACAAATACACACAGCTCATTTAAACCACATCAGCTTTGCCTCTGGGCAGGAGACTTGCACTGCATTACGTCTATATGATGTTGTGAACAAAGTAATTTTAAGGCTGAAATTGTGTTATGAACTGGCAGCTGCACTGCCTCAAGCATCTCAGGGTCAATAAGAAATTATTCTTATGTGCTTTTCAAGCCTAGCAAAAGTTGCTAATTACATGTTTGCACCAGAAGACCAGTTCTCTTCCTTGGGTTCTTAAGTTTACTCTTCCGATTTCATTACTACTTCCATTATATTTATTCATTGCAAAATGCTGAAAACACAAATCCCAATAATACTTCTGCTGGAATATTTTATTGCCTCAATTGAGACAAAGAAACCCCTCACAGCTCTAAATTGAGTTGCAATAGATTTCTCACTCAATACTGTAACACTCAAAAGGTTTAAAATGCAACACTTTCACAGTTACACTCTTATGTCACATTTATGTCCATCCTCCGCTTTGAATGGACTGTCCGACGAACGATGATTCCCAAATCATCTCAGGGAGTTCCCAAATATATGGGGCGGCACAGTGGCACAGTGGTTAACACTGCTGCCTTACAGCACCAGGGTCCATGGTTCAATTCCGGCCTGTGTGGAGTTTGCACATTCTCCCCATGCGTGCGCGTGTTTCCTCCGGGTGCTCCGGTTTCCTCCCACAGTTCAAAGGTGTGCAGGTTAGGTGGATTGCCCATGCTAAATTGCCTCTTAGTGTCAAAATACGTGCAGGTTAGGTGGGGTTACGGGATTAGAACGGGGGAGTGGGCCTAGGTAGGGTGCGCTTTCGGAGGCTCGGTGCAGATCCGATGGGCTGAATTGCACTCATTCTGCAATGTAGGGATTCCATGAAAAGAAACAGCAGGAATCTCATTTAAGGCTCCCATTTAATAGCTACAGAAGTAGATCCTTTCGATATTATCTTTCAAACAGGAACCTGAAATTTCCCATGAATAAAAAAGATGATAACCCTCACTTTCCCCCATGGACCACCAGGAGACCCCTCGAGAACCCCCCACCCTGCTCTTTGGACCCTCCCAAAATGAATAACCTACCGAAGGACCAGCACAAAACTTGGAATCATGCGATTTCTGAATGTGTAACTCTCATTCCAGATTACTGAGAAAACCATTCCCCTGCTTTTCAATTGAAGAGGAATTTAATCCCCAGCATCTACCGTCTGCCGGAATTGAAAAGGAAAGCTTTGGGTTATGGAATTCCAAATCATGAATTTTGTTCCTTGTGAGCGACATGATGATAATACTCACACCATTTCAAAATGAGAAGACACTGCCATCACTCAGAAGTAAATGACAAGGCCTCATTACCTTCATGACTGTGCTAAGGGCTAAGTAGGGTGGCCGCATTGGGCTAAATTCTGCACCTCACGATGCCGCAAACCGCGATCAGGTGGCATACCAGAGGTCCGGCCAAAATCGAGGTGTGCCCGGCTCCGCTCCCTCCCTGGCGGTGAAAACAAGGCTTGCGCCCCGCACCAGCAGGGGCATGCCAAACCGGCATTTGAATTTGTTTAAATATGATTAGTGGGTTGTATGCTCTGCTGTTCCCCAAAGCCCCGCTCCCCTCAGGCAGATGTCCTGCGGGCGTGAATTGCTACAAGTATTTCCAAATGTGGACTGGGCGCCATGGCTGTGGAGGGGGAGCAGGTGCTGAAAAAAACGTTGAAAACTGTCGGGCTTGCTGGGCAGTAACAGGTAGTGACTTGGTGCCAAGTCTGTGGATTTGGGGTGTCCCCTTTGGAATTGGCGTGGCCTGGTTCAGACCGCCATTGCTGCAGTCTACCTTATAAACGCACCCTTTTGGTGCCAGTTACAGGCTCATGGCTGCTCACATTGTTGAGTGCTGCCTGTGTCCTTTAAATGCTCAGAAGGCCTCTGGTCATCTGGGAGCCCATCCAGGCCACCCCTATGGACACCCTCAAACCCCTGCTGTGTCATAAAAAGGCCAAGCTGAAGCAGGAGCCCACCAGGTGTTGAACTCCTCAGAAGCACTGCCCCAATGCAGAGGAAGCAGGGGATCAGCAGAGCTCACCCCAATAAGAGTTCACCTCAGCCTTTTGAACCATCCCTGGTTCAGTTCTTCTCAGGGCAGAGGACTTAGCAGTGATTCACAACCCTCCGGATCATCAACTATCTCTTCCTGGTGAGAATGCCCCTGCTACCACACCCCAGGAAGTGTTCAGGAGGGCAGGCTTGAGTCTGTGGCCCACACTTGGGAAGTGGGTATTCTCCACTCCTCACTGGCATGGAGCTGTGGGTACATTTAGGACTCTCGACCTCAGGGGCACGTTTTTGCTGAACGATCCTCGTGGCTGGAGTGAGTGTGTGGTAAATAAAGCGCTTAAAAACAGTTCCAGCTGCCAGGCTATTTGGCGCTATCTCCAGCCCCAGTGGTTAGAATGCCCGCTGGGCCGGGCATTGCTCTAAATTCGCTCCAGCAGAGTGTTGGTCCATTAGCATCTCCTGAATTAGTCTATAAGTAGCGCCCTCAAAGGGATGCGAACCGCACGCAATTTGGTCCTCGCGTCAAAACCTGGGCCGCGATCTACCGGCCGCACCGTGCCCCGTTCGCCCGATGCCACCAGGAAATTCCTCTTCCAGGATCTACTTGGCTCGACACGCAAGATCTAATGGGTTCTTGCGAGATGTCGTGATCTGAATTCCCATCCATTGTAGTAGGGATCGGTATTTGGAAAATCTGCATTTTAGAGTAAGGCAACTAGTCTCACTCAAATATGCGCTCGGCTGATCTACCGAGGCCCTGGATTCCAACCCCTTTGCCTCGGATACTTCAGATGAGCGCTGGTCAGTACTGGTCCCCACAAACGGGGATCAGATGGAATGGCACTTGGGGTGATCTCCCAGGGAATTGGAGACTGCCAGGTGGTTGTCCTCTGGGCAGGATGCCACCCTGGCACTGCTGGTGCCACCTGGGCACCTTCGCACTGGAAGTGTCACCTGGGTGCCAGCCTGGCACTGCCAAGGTGCCCAAGTGGTGCTGCCAGCTGGCAGGGTGCTGCCAGGTTGTGAGGTTGGCAGTGCCAAGGTGCCAGGCTGGTATTTTTCCCGCATTGGGGATCAGGCCCAGGGGTGCCCTACCCATGTGAGTTGGGGCTTTGGGGGGGTTTGGGGGTCACGTCGGGAGGGAGGGGAAGAATTGAAAGACTGGGACGCCATT
This sequence comes from Scyliorhinus torazame, assembly GCF_047496885.1. Lineage (NCBI taxonomy): Eukaryota > Metazoa > Chordata > Chondrichthyes > Carcharhiniformes > Scyliorhinidae > Scyliorhinus > Scyliorhinus torazame. The sequence continues at coordinate 79,857,613 of NC_092707.1, forward strand.
TAAAAATGGCATCCTGATCTCCTGCACTGAGAGGTTCTGGTGAGCAGAGCTCCTCAGTGCAGGAAATTGGACTTTGTGTGGTCTTGGCAGAGCATTTTCCACTGAGGACCCGGATTGCAATAAAGTCCATTAGATAGCATGGTCTTTCTCCACACTGCGAACGCCGGGAACACTCGGCTAAACACGCTCAACACAGGACTCTGTTGCAATTCGGTTAGATCACGCCCAAGATATCAGGAAATCACCTCATTTTCCCGTCTTATGGGGCGAAATTCTCCTACCCGCCCCGCCACATTTCTGCCCCGACCGGCCGGAGGGAGTCTCCGTAACACCGGCCGGTCAATGGGGTTTCCCATTGTGGGGCAGCCCCACGCTGTCGGGAAACCCCCGGGCGCCGGCAAAACAGAGACTCCCACCAGCGGAGAATGACGCCCCTGTTGTGCATTTTCTCTATATGACGTATTAATTGCACATTGGAGCAAGTTTTTTGGATCGGTGCACATAGTTTTCCTGTACATGTTTGTAGTTGGAAAGCAACCTAATCAGTAGCACAGCCTTGGAAAACTTAGGGTGCCTACTATTCTTTCTTAAATCTCGCCTACTTGACAGAATGAAATAAGTTCTAATATGTAACGGCTTCCCATTTTTAAAACTATTTTTCTTCTTTGTAGCCATTTTCATTCAGTTGGAACATTGATACTGGGCTATATAGTCTCTATGACAACCACATACTGCATCATTCTCATCCACCAGAGATAAAACGTCACTCTCCATTCTCCCAACAAAGTCTCTGGTGCCACACATTAGTGACAATTTTCTCTTTCCTTTGAAGCGGGATTTTCCACGCAACCCGCCACGTGTTACGCGGTGGTGGAGGCAGCCACCATCGGACGGCGGAAGGATCTTCCGGTCCTGCCCTTGTCAATGGGGTTACCCATTGAATACACTCCTCACTGCTGGGAAACCCGCGGCGGGGGGGTGCCGTCGGCGGGACCGGAATATCCCGCCGGCCTGCACGCCCAGAAATATGCGGCTCCCAGGCATTTTGTGCTACGTTTCAGCTTGTGCAGCCAGCCCCAATATTAGACACTGTCAGATTAGCCGTAAGAAGGCTTCCTGAGGATGCCTATCCCTACTTATCAAAGTCAGTGGACGGGATTTTCCGGCCCTTCCATTCCCTGGACAATCCTGCCTGGTACCAGTATTCAAAGGAAAACAATGCTATCAAAGACAACAACTTGTATTTACAAAGTGACTTTACCTTCAGAAAATACCCCATGGCGTTTCATAGGAAAGCTGTCAGATAAGGATTTGATACTGAGTCACACATGGCGATATTAGGACAGGTGACCAAAAGCTTGGTCAACGAGGGACATTTTAAGAACTATCTTAGGAGAGATTGAAGGAAACAATTCAAAAGCTTAGGGCGTAGCTGCAGGCAAGGTTGCCAATGGTGCAGCGATGAGGAACAGAGATGAGCCAAAATCTGGTGACCCTGTAGGACCCTTAGGCTCCTGGGACTTTGTTTAGAAGATCTACAGGTTAAGTCCCAAGGAAAAGCTGTTCTCTCTGTTGTCCTAACAGATTTTTCCATGTCCACCTTCAAAACAACCACCGCCTCCCTTGTCACAATGTGACAATTCTGTTCCCAACCTTGCCCATCATTGCAATCTCTCTGTGTGAAACTGTTAGTGTCAAATTATATACATTTTCCGCAGATTACACCCAATTTATGTGGCATCCTTTATTTTTTGTATCACAGCTTTCTAACATGTTTCAGTGCAGTGCAGTATGGTGGCACAGTGGATAGCACTGCTGCCTCACGGCGCTCAGGTTCGATCCCAGCCCTGGGTCACTGTCCGTATGGAGTTTGCACATTCTCTCTGTGTTTCCGTGGGTTTCACCCCCACAACCCAAAGATGAGCAGGGTGGGTGGATTGGCCACGCTAAATTGGCCCTTAATTGGGAAAAATTAATTGGGTACTCTAAATTTAAAAAAAGAAAAACAATCAATAACATGTTTCAGTGCAGCACCTGCCTGTTGGATGATGATTAGATTCATTCCCTTCAGGATGTTGGGAAGATTATACACGGAAAGGTTTATGCATGGACTATTCTGAACTTTGTATGACCGGCTGCCATTAGTCCTCTCAGGTGAAGCATACCAGCACCATTCCCATTTTCTACCTCGGACGGGACCAATGGGTTTTACCATATAAGATGACACAATAGGATCAAGCAGAAGGCAGCTCTGTCTCTCAAAGTCATCTCCATCTCCATGGCAACTGGGTACCCTTGCATGCAGTTACATGTCCATGACCCTCAACAACGGTTACATGGCACCCTGCGGCCTGTGTTTTGCAGACCTCCTGCGAGAAGTGTACAGTTGGATCTCACATCTGTGACCATAGAGATGCCAGGATTCAATTTGGTTCCACCCAGAGTTTACTAAACCCACCATTTGGTGATTCACATCAGATCTAGGAAACCATCGGGACTCTTATAATTTCACAAGATTTTCATTTATGAAATGTGTCAGGAAAAGTTTATGCAATTTTAAAAAATAACCCCATGTAAAGAACTTCTAATTGTATAATGGAGGGTCATGTCAAGTTAGTACAATATATATATACACAGGATAATAGATTGCTGGTACTGAAATACGTGCAAGCAATTAAATTGGTTATTGGCGTCTTGATGGTGTCAAATGATCAGAGTGAAGTTTGATGGGTAGTCAGTGTCATCAGAATCCCTCCACTTAATTATTGCTTTGTATCTCTCCTCAAGATGTTTTAAAATAGTTACAGGGTGGTGATTTCATTTATTGCAACAGCTGTCTGGCATCCTTAACTGGATTCTGGTCAGCCACTAGAGACTGGAATTCTTGAACTGGGTCAACAGCCCATTCAACATAGGGTAAGAATTTCTCCAGTTGTATGGGGATTGTTCTTTGAATAGGATGGGAATAGAAGGATACGGACCCAGGAAGTGTAGAAGATTGTAGTTTAATCGGGCAGTATGGTCGGCGCGGGCTTGGAGGGCCGAAGGGCCTGTTCCTGTGCTGTACATTTCTTTGTTCTTTGTTCTTTGATTATATAATCACAACTGTGCTGCGCTGAGATTGATGAGGCAGGACGTAAGAAGGCCTATCTGACGCCCAAATCAGATGTCCTGGTCAGACGCTCTAACTGTGTGGTGTGTGCCTGGATATCACCTCATTTAAAGTGTTCTAGCATCTTACTGAGCCTCGTGAAGAGCTTGTACTGCAGTTGCCAATGTTTGCCACACTCAATAACCACACAGGGGTGTTTCAGTTTATTTAATGCTGGCCATAACCTTATCAGCCTTGACATGCAATGTCATCATTACTGCATTTGTGAAATTTTGCTCCTTCCATATTTCTTTCAAGAGTGGATTTCAAATGCCAAGCATAACAAGAAAAGGTATATCTGCCTAAATGCCAAATGGCCCAGACTGCAACTGGTACTGATGCTGGATCAGAGGCTGTAATCTTCATCTACTGTTATCAAAATATGTAAAAACATTCATTTGCAATTCCTTAACTAATTCAGAGGAATTCACTACCGCCTACACAAAGGTAACTAGCAATGGCCAACAAATGTTGACCTTGCTCATGACGCCCACATCCCAAAAATGAACAGAGCCAAATTGATACTTGGTGTGGTTTTTATGACAAGCCCATGGTTAGCAGGTAGAGAAAAACACAAAGGATTAATGCATCAAATGCTGTTTTGTCTGAGCATAACTTTAAGTCGTGCACAGTGCGTGCGTCTGTCTGAAGAATCTAGAATTCATGTGTATTGCAGCCATTTTAATTGACAATAACTTGTACACTTTCTTTAACAGCCTAAGTATTTGCTCTGTACTCGTCAATGAAAACAAATAAATACGTTAGAACAGTTACAGCAGTACTTTGACATTCACAATAGGTTCCCTTGCTTCGGAACAGGAAACAAGAATCACAATGTTATGTGAAGCTGAAGATTGCATGAACCCATTGTCATGTCTGGGCAGCACGGTAGCACAAGTGGATAGCACTGTGGATTCATAGCGCCAGAGTCCCAGGTTCGATTCCAGGCTGGGTCACTGTCTGTGCGGAATCTGCACATTAAACCCGTGTCTGCGTGGGTTTCCTCCGGGTGCTCCCACAGTCCAACAACATGCAGGTTAGGTGGATTGGCCATGATAAATTGCCCTTAGTGACCAAAACGGTTAGGAGGGGTTATTGGGTTATAGGGATAGGGTGGAAGTGAGGGCTTACGTGGGTCGTGCAGACTCGATGGGCCGAATGGCCTCCTTCAGCACTGTATGTTCTATGTTCTATGTGAGAGTACCTTTAAGAAATGGGTGTTTACAAATGGATGTGTATATAAATATCTGTAGTGAGAGTACCTTTAAGAAATGGGTGTTTACTACTGCAGTGATGTCAGAGAGTGGGTGTAGCTGGGCTGCTGTCAGCTTTTTACTTTTGTTTTAGGCTGTTTGCCGCAGGGTGTGTTTTAGTTTCGTTTTCAGTGTTGGAGCTGAAGCCAGACAGAGCAGGTGCACTGTTAATCTCTCTGCCATGAAAAGACTATCTCTTGATCATTATGTGTATTCAGAATTATAAATGTTCTCAGTAGTGAATGTAAACCTATGCTTCTGTTGAAAGGTGTTTCTTTTGTCTTCTGGATGTTGTTTGGGAAGCTATTAAGCATTACTTAGTGTTGTAATCTTTGAGGGTTGTATTTGAATTAATGGTTACTAAGATGATCACTGTATGTTTTAAAAAGGTTAACTTGAGTTCATAGAATAAATATTGTTTTGCTTTAAAAAATACTTTTCCATTTCTGCTGTACCACACCTGTAGAGTGGGCAGTGTGCTCCCCATACCACAGTCTATTAAAAGTTGTGGGTCAGGTGAACTCCATGATACACTTTGGGGCTCTCTAAACTCTGGCCCATAACACCATTGATTTGTAGAATACAGAAAATACATCCCAAGATTTATTATTAGATTTTCGTTGATATGGCATATAGCAACGCTTCTTAAAGATATGTATTCCTCACTTAAAACCACATATTAGATTTTTTTTAAGTCGCTCAGCCAACGTGGGCATCACTGGATGGGGCAGCATTTATTGCCCATCCCTAATTGCCCGTTGAACTGAGTGGTCTGCTAGGCCATTTCAGAGGGCATTTAAGAGTCAATCACTCTGGGTCACATGTAGGCCAGGTAAGGATAGCAGATTTCCTGATGGGTTTTTACAAGAATTGACATTGGTTATCGTTCGACTTTTAATTCCAGATTTTTTGACTGAATTCAAATTCCACCATCCGCCGTGGAGGGATTCGAACCCAGATCCCCAGGATATTATCCTGGGTCTCTGGATTACTAATCCAGTGACAATATCACTATGCCACTGCCTTCCCAGTTGTAACTGAATCCCAGCCCTGGTCTCTCTCTTTAAATACCAAGCAAATAAATGACAAAATATTCAGAAGAATGAAGTGGATTTGCAGCTAATCTGCGGAACTGAGCTGGGTTTATGCTTTTCTGTTTCAATCATTAAGGCCCGAGGTTTTGAGCTCAGGTGGAACTTCTTCACCCAAAGGGTTGTGAATCTATGGAATTCCTTGCCCAGTGAAGCAGTTGAGGCTCCTTCATTAAATGTTTTTAAGATAAAGATAGATAGTTTTTTGAAGAATAAAGGGATTAAGGGTTATGGTGTTCAGGCCGGAAAGTGGAGCTGAGTCCACAAAAGATCAGCCATGATCTCATTGAATGGCGGAGCAGGCTCGAGGGTCCAGATGGCCTAATCCTGCTCCTAGTTCTTATGTTCTTATGTTTGAGGCTCCTAGCCCTTGTATTCAAAAATTAATCAATGATCGCAGTTTTGTTTTCAGATTTGAAGGAAATCTCCCTCTTGTCTGTTGTCTGCTCTTTTCGACAAGTCTATGTCGTGTGCCGACTAACTCTGATGCAGATAATGATTTTTTTCAGAAAAGTCTCCCATGGTGGCAGCTGCATAGAATCACATTTAATTTATAACAAAAGAAGCAGACAATTTGAGACAAGTGTGCTGTGATTGAGTTTATGCTATGCCACAGAAGCCTCCATTCACCTTACTTCATCGAAATTTTTTGCATGTCTTTCTATTCCATTTAAAGGTTACTGGGAAAGAAATTACTGACAGCAAAAATGTTGTACTAATACTTATTATGCATATCAAATTCTTCTCTCGGCTGTTTCATTGGATGGGTAAATTTATTTTCATTAAAGCTTCTGTTAAAATAGCCGAGAGCAATTCAATAAAAATAAATTAAGCATCTGTGTGGCAACATCACCAGTAGCAATTACTATCCAATGTGTAAAAGCTTTCTATGTTACAACATTTACTGGGGATGAAAGTTCTCTTTAAACTAAAATGTGAGAATGCTGATAATAAATGATCTGCTTAGGTATTACACTTGTGAAATTGCATGCTACATAGAGCTCTGCAGTTCTGTTTTGGGTTTTAATTAGGGCGAGTACTATTACAGGTTTTCCCCCATGTTTCATTTAAAGAGGACACTTAGGTGGCACTGTCAGGGGTAACCCTCCTCCATTGGGGTAGGGGGGGAGTTTCCCGTTATGTGTATTGGGGAGGGAGAGGGCTGCCCACCGACAACAGCACACGAGGGGGGGGAGGGAGCAGAGTGCCCCCCGATACATTTGTGGTGCGTGGCTTGTGGGTGGTGGTCATCCAAGGCCTTGGGAGGATGGGAGGGAGGTTTTTTTTTCAGATCAGGGCGCCCATTAAAGATGGAAGCCCGATCGATCTCTGTGGAGCTGGCCTGTTGGCTCTTTCAGGTCTTGCCCCACAAAGTGATGGCGCAAACCAAGCCCCCTGATTTATTTTCCAGAGTGTGCCAGAAGATCTGGTCAGAAAACCTGGGCGGGATTCTCCACTCCCACGCCGAAGTGGCCCCGGTCCCGACCGATTCAGGCCCTGACAATTGGCCAGTATTGGGGCCGCGTCATCTACCCGCGCCAGGCCTTGTCGCCCGCGTAAAAGCGGCGTCGCATAGATGACGCGGCCGGCGCCGCATAACGGACGTCATCCGCGCATGCGCGGGTTGGCCGGCGCCAACCCGCGCATGCGTGGTTGCCGTCCTCTCTAAGACCGCCCCGCAAGAAGATGGGGGACGGATCTTGCGGGGCGGCGGAAGGAAGGAGGTCCTCCTTCAGAGAGGACGGCCCGACGATCGGTGGGCACCGATCGCGGGCCACCCCACATTCCAGGTGAAGCCCGGTGCAGGATCCCCCCTCGCCCCTCCACAGGCCGCCCCCCCAGCGTTCACGCGCCGCCCACAACTGCAGCGACCAGGTGTGGACAGCGCCGGGGGGAACCCGCCGTTTTGGCCTGGCCGCTCAGCCCATCCGGGCCTCAGAATAGCGGGGGTGCCGGAGAATCGCCATTTTCGGTGTCTCCGGTGATTCTCCGGCCTGCGGCCCGCGAAACCCGACCGGGCCGTTCCTGCCGCTTGGGAGAATCGCGGGAGGGAGTCGGACCGGCGTCCCCAGAAATTTTGGCAGCCCAGGCGATTCTCCCAACCGGCGTGGGAGTGGAGAATCGGGCCCCCTGGCTGTGTTTCTGGAGGGAAACACTCCGGTTTTCGGTCAGAATCTGACACATTGACATTTTTTGCCTCTGATTCAGAGTGTTGTTGAGTGGAGGCTGGAACCCCAACTAATGGGTTGACACACAGTCTAATATTTATGTTAACGACTCCCTTTCATCATATCTTTTTTTTTCTTTATTCTATCATGGGATGTGGGCATTACAGGTAAGACCAGCATTTGTTGTCCATCCATAATTGCCCTCAAGCCAAAACATCTTGATTGGTCAAAAATTGGACCCACTGAGAGCAGCGCAGTGGTTAGCATTGCTGCCTCATGTCGCCGAGGTCCCATGTTTGATCCCGGCTCTGGGTCACTATAAGACCCATAAGACATAGGAGCAGAAGTAAGGCCATTCGGCCCATCGAGTCCACTCCACCATTCAATCATGGCTGATTTCAACTCCATTTACCCGCTCTCTCGACAGAGCCCTTAATTCCTCGAGAAATCAAGAATTTATCATCTTCTGTCTTAAAGACACTCAACGTCCCGGCCTCCACCGCCCTCTGTGGCAATGAATTCCACAGACCCACCACTCTCTGGCTGAAGAAATTTCTCCTCATCTCTGTTCTAAAGTGACTCCCTTTTATTCTAAGGCTGTGCCCCCGGGTCCCAGTCTCCCCTGCTAATGGAAACAACTTCCCTACATCCACCCTATCTAAGCCATTCATTATCTTGTAAGTTTCTATTAGATCTCCCCTCAAGCTCCTAAACTCCAATGAATATAATCCCAGGATCCTCAGACGTTCATCGTATGTTAGGCCTACCATTCCTGGGATCATCCGTGTGAATCTCCGCTGGACCCGTTCCAGTGCCGGTATGTCCTTCCTGAGGTGTGGGGCCCAAAATTGCTCACAGTATTCTAAATGGGGCCTAACTAGTGCTTTATAAAGCTTCAGAAGTACATCCCTGATTTTATATTCCAAGCCTCTTGAGATAAATGACAACATTGCATTTGCTTTCTTAATTACGGACTCAACCTGCAAGTTTACCTTCAGAGAATCCTGGACTAGGACTCCCAAGTCCCTTTGCACTTCAGCATTATGAATTTTGTCACCGTTTAGAAAATAGTCCATGCCTCTATTCTTTTTTCCAAAGTGCAAGACCTCGCACTTGCCCACATTGAATTTCATCAGCCATTCATCAGACCACTCTCCTAAACTGTCTAAATCTTTCTGCAGCCTCCCCACCTCCTCCATATAAAGAAAACAGCTGTGGCCCCAACACTGAACCCTGCGGGACACCACTCGTCACCAGTTGCCATTCCGAAAAAGAACCTTTTATCCCAACTCTCTGCCTTCTGCCTGACAGCCAATCGTCAATCCATGTTAGTACCTTGCCTCGAATACCATGGGCCCTTATTTTACTCAGCAGTCTCCCGTGAGGCACCTTATCAAAGGCCTTTTGGAAGTCAAGATAGATAACATCCATTGGCTCTCCTTGGTCTAACCTATTTGTTATCTCTTCAAAGAACTCTAACAGGTTTGTCAGGCACTACCTCCCCTTACTAAATCCATGCTGACTTGTCCTAATCCGACCCTGCACTTCCAAGAATTTAGAAATCTCATCCTTAACAATGGATTCTAGAATCTTGCCAACAACCAAGGTTAGGCTAATTGGCCTATAATTTTCCATCTTTTTCCTTGTTCCCTTCTTGAACAGGGGGGTTTACAACAGCGATTTTCCAATCCTCTGGGACTTTCCCTGACTCCAGTAACTTTGAAAGATCATAACTAACACCTCCACTATTTCTTCAGCTATCTCCTTTAGAGACAGTGGCGCAGTGGGTTAGCCCTGATGCCTCACGGCGCCGAGGTCCCAGGTTTGATCCCGGCTCTGGGTCACTGTCTGTGGGGTTTGCACATTCTCCCCGTGTTTGTGTGGGTTTCACCCCCACAACCCAAAGATGTGCAGGGTAGGTGGATTGGCCATGCTAAATTGCCCCTTAATTGGAAAAATTAATTGGGTACTCTAAAATTATTTGGGGGCTAAACAGCTGGCTTGTAATGCAGAATAAGGCAGCAGCGCGGGTTCAATTCCCATATCGGCCTCCCCGAATAGGCGCCGGAATGTGGCGATTAGGGACCTTTTACAGTAACTTCATTGAAGCCTACGGTGCCAATAAGTGATTATTATTGGGGCAGCACGGTAGCATGGTGGTTAGCACAATTGCTTCACAGCTCCAGGGTCCCAGGTTCGATTCCCGGCTTGGGTCACTGTCTGTGTGGAGTCTGCACGTTCTCCCCGTGTGTGCGTGGGTTTCCTCCGGGTGCTCCGGTTTCCTCCCACAGTCCAAAGATGTGCAGGTTAGGTGGATTGGCCATGCTAAATTGCCCTTAGTGTCCAAAATTGCCCTTAGTGTTGGGTGGGGTTACTGGGTTATGGGGATAGGGTGGAGGTGTGGACTTAGGTAGGGTGCTCTTTCAAAGAGCCGGTGCAGACTCGATGGGCCGAATGGCCTCCTTCTGCACTGTAAATTCTATGATAATCTATGAACTCTAGGATGTAGCCCATCTGGGCCCGGAGATTTATCAATTTTTAGACCTCTTAGTTTCTCTAGCACTTTCTCCTTTGTGATGGCTACCATATTCAACTCTGCCCCCTGACTCTCTGGAATTGTTGGGATATTACTCATGTCTTCTACTGTGAAGACTGACGCAAAGTACTTATTTAGTTCCTCAGCTATTTCCTTGTCTCCCATCACAAAATTACCAGCGTCATTTTGGAGCGGCCCAATGTCAACTTTTGCCCCCCGTTTGTTTTTAATGTATTTAAAGAAACTTTTACGATCATTCCTAATGTTACTGGCTAGTCTACCTTCATATTTGATCCTCTCTTTCCTTATTTCTCTCTTTGTTATCCTCTGTTTGTTTTTGTAGCCTTCCCAATGTGTGTGGAGTTTGCACATTCTCCCCGTGTTTGCCGGGGTTTCGTCCCCACAACCCAAAGATGTGCAGGGTCGGTGGATAGGCCACCCTGAATTGCTCTGTTTTTGGAAAAAATGAATTGGGTACTCTAAATTTATAAAAATAAATTGGATCCCAGAACCAGCTCTTCAGCGAATAAAAAGCCAAGAGTGAAGATTGACTTTGGCAACTCCATGGATGTCACGAGCTTCATCTCTCATCTGCATTTTAAGCATCGAAACAGTTAATAAGACCATAAGACCTTAAGACATAGGAGCGGATGTCAGGCCATTCGGCCCATCGAGTCCACTCCACCATTCAATCATGGCTGATTTCAATTCCATTTACCCGCTCTCTCTCCATATCCCTTAATTCCTCGAGAAATCAAGAATTTTCAACTTCTGTCTTAAAGACACTCAACGTCCCGGCCTCCACCGCCCTCTGTGGCAATGAATTGCACAGACCCACCACTTTCTGGCTGAAGAAATGTCTCCTCATGTCTGTTCTAAAGTGACTCCCTTTTATTCTAAGGCTGTGCCCCTGGGTTCTAGTCTCCCCTGCTAATGGAAACAACTTCCCTAGGTCCACCCTATCTAAGCCATTCATTATCTTGCAAGTTTCTATTAGATCTCCCGTCAAACTCCTAAACCCCAATGAATATAATCCCACGATCCTCAGACGTTCATCATATTTTAGGCCTACCATTCCTGGACTCATCCGTGTGAATCTCCGCTGGACCCGCTCCAGTGCCAGTATGTCCTTCCTGAGGTGTGGGGCCCCAAATTGCTCACAGTATTCTAAATGGGGCCTAACTAGTGCTTTATAAAGCTTCAGAAGTACATCCCTGATTTTATATTCCAAGCCTCTTGAGATAAATTACAACATTAGACATAAGACATAAGACATAGGAGTGGAAGTAAGGCCATTCGGCCCATCGGGTCCACTCCACCATTCAATCATGGCTGATTTCAACTCCATTTACCCGCTCTCTCTCCATAGCCCTTAATTCCTTGAGAAATCAAGTATTTATCAACTTCTGTCTGAAAGACACTCAACGTCCCGGCCTCCACCGCCCTCTGTGGCAATGAATTCCACAGACCCACCACTCTCTGGCTGAAGAAATTTCTCCTCATCTCTGTTCTAAAGTGACTCCCTATTATTCTAAGGCTGTGCCCCCGGGTCCTAGTCTCCCCTGCTATTGGAAACAACTTCCCTACATCCACCCTATCTAAGCCATTCATTATCTTGTAAGTTTCTATTAGATCTCCCCTCAACCTCCTAAACTCCAATGAATATAATCCCAAGATCCTCAGACGTTCATCGTATGTTAGGCTTACCATTCCTGGGATCATCCATGTGAATCTCCGCTGAACCCCTCCAGTGCCAGTATGTCCTTCCTGAGGTGTGGGGCCCAAAATTGCTCACAGTATTCTAAATGGGGCCTAACTAATGCTTTATAAAGCTTCAGAAGTACATCCCTGCTTTTATATTCCAAGCCTCTTGAGATGAATGACAACATTGCATTTGCTTTCTTAATTACGGACTCAACCTGTAAGTTTACCTTTAGAGGATCCTGGACTAGGACTCCCAAGTCCCTTTGCACTTCAGCATTATGAATTTTGTCACCATTTAGAAAATAGTCCATGCCTCTATTCTTTTTTCCAAAGTGCAAGACCTCGCACTCGCCCACGTTGAATTTCATCAGCCATTTCTTGGACCACTGTCCTAAACTGTCTAAATCTTTCTGCAGCCTCCCCACCTCCTTCATACTACCTGCCCCTCCACCTATCTTTGTATCATCGGCAAACTTAGCCAGAATGCCCCCAGTCCCGTCATCTAGATCGTTAATATATAAAGAGAACAGCTGTGGCCCCAACACTGAACCCTGCGGGACACCACTCGTCACCAGTTGCCATTCCGAAAAAGAACCTTTTATCCCAACTCTCTGCCTTCTGCCTGACAGCCAATCGTCAATCCATGTTAGTACCTTGCCTCGAATACCATGGGCCCTTATTTTACTCAGCAGTCTCCCGTGAGGCACCTTATCAAAGGCCTTTTGGAAGTCAAGATAGATAACATCCATTGGCTCTCCTTGGTCTAACCTATTTGTTATCTCTTCCAAGAACTCGGGTCCGACGCCGCTCCCGTGATTTTCCGGGGACCGGAGAATCGGCGGCAATAGCGTGCGGGCAGTCGCGCGGCGCCGGTCGGGGGCCATTGAAAGAGGCCCCCGCGGCAATTCTCCGCCGACAACTGGCCGAGTTCTCACCGGCGTGGTTCACTCATGGTTCCACCCGGTGGGAGCTTGGAGTGGCGGCTGAGAACTCATTCCGCGGCCACAATGGTGGGGGCCGGGGGGATCCGTCACGGGGGGGGGGCCTCCAGGACGGCCAGGCTCACGATCAGGGGCCACCAATCAGCAGGCGCGTACGATCTAGGGGGAAGGCATATATTGTCCGGGCCGGCCCGCTGTGTGGATCGCTCATGTTGTGCAGCGACCTGTATTGGCAGCCGAAGCTGTGAGGAGCACTCCGGGGCTCTGCTAGGAAAGTCCAGGGTGATTTGCGCCCGTTTTCCCGTGGGTGTGGGCCATAGCCCCATTATCAGAGAATTCCGCCCATGGTTCTAGGTTGTTTGCCATGGCTTTATCACTACAGTTTGGAAATGTATGCAGGTATATGTAATAAAACAAAGTAACTGTAAAAGTAGACAAATTGCATTTCTGAAACAATATCATTCGTGGGAATCCAAGGTTTATGGGTTCCATGTTATTGCTTTATCATCAAGGTGTGTAATCAAAATATACTCTTTCGCTGATAGTGAGAAATGGATGAGGTCGGTGGTTCATGGTGAAATTTCAATGACTCCATTGAAGTTGAGAAATATCAAATTTACTTTTAACTGTTTGGTCTTTACTGATCTGGTGATCACTTGGCATGGTCTGACGCCTATTGTTTTCATATAGGTTTTCACCTCCTTCAGTTAGCGGCTGAAACAAATAGCAATCTTACAGAGACAGCGACGGTCGGTTTGTTGTTACTTAGTCATCAGATGCGGGTAAGAATATGTGACAAACTCTAACCTCTCAGATTTGATGATAAGAGAATCACAATTTGAGTTGGATTTGATGTCGCAATTCATAGAAACAACTATTTTGCAATTCACCATAATGATGGATAATGGTGATTAGATACTCTCCCACTTTCGCTATGCATCAGGATTATGCGCGTAGGTTTGTTAGTCAAGAGAGCCATAGCTTCAAGCTCTCAAACAAAGAAATCAATTTTATTTATTTCATTCATTCATTAAACATATCTCTTTGTTACATTCTCTTTTCCCCTGTATATGTAAAACTAAGCCCCAGTGGTAAGATCTCAGCTGTGGTAGCTGCTAGAATTCTAAGATGCTCGTGGGTACTGTTACCATGGCGCTATTACTTACAAGGCATGTTCACGTTCTCTGTTTAGAGAGAAGGAGACATTACCATAGCAAGGAGGCTGCAATGGTGTGATCAGCAACATAGTGAGGTTACCAGGTCACAGACTGTGTCTGCTACAAGACATTGATAGTTTGGATTTAATAAAATGGGGAATTAATTGCAAAGGATTGTACATAATGAACAGAAACCTTTCTCTGTGGGTAGGGCATCAATACGGTGGCAGGCCCATAGTAGTAGCACAGTATATTGATATTCTATTTGTTTGGAGGCAGGATTACCCATTGAAGCATCCCCACGCCACCAGGAAACCCTGGGCAGAGATGCAAAGTCGACTGGAACAGAGAATCTCAGCGGCTGGAAAATTCTGGGCCAAGATTTTTTTCATCAGCAAACTTGGAAATAATGGGCGAAATTGGTGTCGGGATGATGCCGACAGTTCGCGAGATTTCGTTCAAACGTCCCGATCTGGATCTTGCCCCTAACAGGGATCCCATGTGGTCGTTCCCCTTAGTAACAAGTATACCGCTTTGGATACAGGTGGGGGGGGGGGGGGGGACTAAAAGTCACAGTGACCGGATCTCCAACACTGAGACCGTCCCTGTGGCTCAGAAGGGAAGGGGGGAGAGCAGGAGAGCAATAGTTATTGGGGACTCGATAGTTAGAGGGACAGATAGACAGTTCTGTGGCAACGAAAGAGACTCACGGATGGTCTGTTGCTTCCCAGGTGCCAGAGTCGTGGCGTCTCGAACCGTGTTTTCAGAATCCTTAAGGGGGAAGGGGAACAGTCACAAGTCGTGGTACACATCGGTACCAACGACATAGGTAAGAGTAGGGATGGGGATTTAAAACAGGAATTTAGGGAGCTAGGGTGGAAGCTGAGAGCCAGGACAAACCATGTTGTCATCTCTGGTTTGTTGTCAGTGCCAAGTGCTAGCGAGTTGAGGAACAGGGAGAGAGTACAAATAAACACGTGGCTGCAGGGATGGTGTAGGAGGGAGGGTTTCAGTTACGTGGATAATTGGAGCACATTCTGGGGAAGGTTGGACCTGTACAAACAGGATGGTTTGCACCTGAACCAGAGGGGCACCAATATGCTGGGAGAAAAATTTGCTCTGGCTCTTCGGGGGGGTTTAAACTAATTTGTCAGGGGCATGGGAAAACGAGCTGTAGTCCAGAAGCCAGTGTTGAGAGTAGTGAGGTACTGAGGAGGGTATCAAGGTTGGAGGAGTGTACCGGCAGGCAGAAAGTTGGGCTGAAGAGTGTCTCCTTTAATGCAAGGAGCATCCGGAATAAGGTAGGTGAACTTGGAGCGTAGATTGGTACTTGGAACTACGATGTCGTGGCCATTACGGAGACATGTTGAGAACAGGGACAGGAATGGTTGTTGGAAGTTCCGGGGTTTGATGTTTCAGTAAGTGTACGGAAAGTGGTAAAAGAGGTGGAGGAGTAGCATTGTTAATCAAGGATAGTTTAACGGCTGCAGAAAGGCAGTTCGAGGGGGATCTGCCTACTGAGGTAATATGGGCTGAAGTTAGAAATAGGAAAGAAGCAGTCACGTTGTTAGAAGTTTTCTATAGGCCCCCAAATAGTAATAGAGATGTGGAGGAAGAAATTGCAAAGCAGATTATGGATATGTGTGGAGGTCTCAGGGTAGTTGTCATGCGTGACTTTAACTTTCCAAATATTGATTGGAATCTCTATAGGTCGAACAGTTCGGATGGGGCAGCTTTTGTACAGTGTGTTAAGGAGCTTTCCTGACACATTATGTGGATAGGCCGACAAGAGGTGGGGCCACATTGGATTTGGTACTGGGTAATGAACCGGGCCAAGTGTTAGATTTGTTTGTGGGAGAGCACTTTGGAGATAGTGACCACAATTCGGTGTCTTTCACTATTGCAATGGAGAGGGATAGGGCCATACGGCAGGGCAAGGTTTATAGTTGGGGGAGGGGTAATTATGATGCGATTAGGCAAAAATTAGGGAGCATAAGGTGGGAACAGAAACTGTCAGGGAAAGGCACAAATGAAAAGTGGAGCTTGTTCAACGACCAAATACTGCGTGTCCTTGATAGGTCTGTCCCTGTCAGGCAGGAAGAAAATGGCCATGTGAGGGAACCATGATTCACAAAAGATGTTGAATGTCTTGTCAAGAGGAAAAAGGAAGCGTATGTAAGGATGAAAAAACAAGTTTCAGTTGGGTCGCTTGAGCATTACAAGGTTGCAAGGAATGAGCTAAAAAAAAGGGCTTAGGAGAGCTAGGAGGGGGTACGAGAAGTCATTGGCGGGTCAGATCAAGGAAAACCCCAAGGCTTTTTACTCTTATGTGAGAAATAAAACAATAACCAGGGTGAGGTTAGGGCCGGTCAAGGACAGTGGTGGGAACCTGTGCATGAAGTCAGAAGAGATAGGAGAGGCGTTGAATGAATACTTTTCTTCAGTGTTCACCAAGGAGAGGGGCTATGTTTTTGAGGAAGAGAGTGTGATACAGGCGGCTAGGCTGGAGGAGGTAGATGTTCTGAGGGAAGATGTATTAGCAATTTTGAAAAACTGAGGATCGACAAGTCCCCTGGGCCAGATGGGATATACCCAAGGATTCTTTGGGAGGCAAGGGATGAGATTGCAGAGCCTTTGGCTTTGATCTTTGGGTCCTCACTGACCACGGGTATAGTGCCAGAGGACTGGAGAGTGGCGAATGTTGTTCCTCTGTTCAAGAAAGGGAATAGGAATGACCCTGGTAATTATAGGTAATTATAGTCTTACTTCGGTGGTCGGTAGGTTAATGGAAAAGGTCCTGAGGGATAGGATTAATGACCATTTGGAAAGATGCAGCTTAATCCGGGATAGTCAACATGGATTCGTGAAGGGTAAGTCTTGCCTCACAAATTTGATTGAACTCTTTGAGGAGGTAACTAAGCATGTAGATGAAGGTAGAGCAGTTGATGTCGTATACATGGATTTCAGTAAGGCATTTGATAAGGTTCCCCATGGTCGGCTCATGAAGAAATTAAGGAGGTGTGGGATATAGGGAAATTTGGCTAATTGGATAAGTAACTGGCTATCACATAGAAGACAGAGGGTGGTGGTGGATGGAAAATTTTCAGACTGGAGACCAGTTACCAGCGGTGTACCACAGGGATCAGTGCTGGGTCCTCTGCTATTTGTGATTTTTATAAATGACTTGGAGGAGGGGGCTGAAGGGTGGGTCAGTAAATTTGCTGATGACACCAAGATTGGTGGAGTAGTGGATGAGGTGGAGGGCTGTTGCAGGCTGCAAAGAGACATTGATAGGGTGCAGAGCTGGGCCGAAAAATGGCAGATGGAGTTTAACCCTGATAAGTGCAAGGTGATTAATTTTGGTAGGACAAATTTGAATGCGATTACAGGGTCAATGGCAGGGTTCTGAGGAATGTGGAGGAGCAGAGAGATATTGGGGTTCATGTCCACAGATCTCTGAAGGTTGCCACTCAAGTGGATAGAACCGTGAAGAAGGCCTATAGTGTGTTAGCATTTATTAACAGGGGGCTTGAGTTTAAGAGGGTTATGCTGCAACTGTACAGGACCCTGGTGAGACCACATTTGGAGTATTGTGTGCAGTTCTGGTCACCTCATTATAGGAAGGATGTGGAAGCATTGGGAAGGGTGCAAAGGAGATTTACCAGGAAGCTGCCTGGATTGGAGGGTAGGTCTTATGAGGGAAGGTTGAGGGAGCTAGGGCTTTTCTCATTGGAGCGCAGGAGGATGAGAGGCGACTTAATAGAGGTTTATAAGATGATGAGGGGGATAGATAGAGTGGACGTTCAGAGCCTATTTCCTCGGGTGGATGTAGCTGTTACAAGGGGGCATAACTGTAAGGTTCGGGGTGGGAGATATAGGAGGGATGTCCGAGGTAGGTTCTTTACTCAGAAAGTGGTTAGGGTGTGGAATGGACAGCTTGCTGTGATAGTGGAGTCGGACACTTTAGGAACTTTCAAGCGGTTATTGGATAGGCACATGGAGCACACCAGAATGACAGGGAGTGGGATAGCTTGATCTTGGTTTCGGACAAAGCACGGCGCAACATCCAGGGCCGAACATCTAGAACATAGAACATACAGGGCAGATCATCTAGAACATAGAACATACAGTGCAGAAGGAGACCATTCGGCCCATCGAGTCTGCACCGACCCACATAAGCCCTTACTTCCACCCTATCCTTGTAACCCAATAACCCCTCCTAACCTTTTTGGACACTAAGGGCAATTTAGCATGGCCAATCCACCTAACCTGCACGTCTTTGGACTGTGGGAGGAAACCGGAGCACCTGGAGGAAACCCACGCAGACACGGGGAGAACGTGCAGATCCTGAACAGACAGTGACCCAGCAGTGAATCGAATCTGGAACCCTGGCACTGTGAAGCCACAGTGTTATCCACTGTGCTACCGTACTGCCCGGAAGTGCCAGGGTGCCCTGGTGCGAAGTTGGCTGGGCTCGCCAGCAGGAAATTACTCAAGTGCTTCCTCGGCAGCGAGAAGCTCCCCAAGGCCAAATAAATAGCAAGGCGTTTCTTGACACTGCAGCCGTCAAGAAACACCCACTAAACGAGTCCAAAACTGGACATAGATTTTTTTCCATTGAATTATGCCCAATACATTTGGTCCCCACATCCAATTCACTGACCTAAAATGTGAACAGTTGGGGCATAAACACTGATCCTTGCGACATCCCGTTTATTCATAGTCTCTGTTTTTACCTGTTAACCAATTCTCAATCCATGCCAATATAGTACCTCCAAACCCATGAGCTCTAATGTTGTTCACTAGCCTCATTTGTGGGGCCTTATCGGAAGTCTTCTGAAAATCTGAATACACCACACCCACTGGGCAGAGATGCAAAGCCGACGGGAACAGAGAATCTCAGCGGCTGGAAAATTCTGGCCCAAGATTTCATTTCATAAGCAAACTTGGAAATAATGGGCGAAATTGGTGTCGGGATGACGCCATTGAATCTCATGAGAGGCCTCCCGCGATGCTCGAAACAGTTCGCGAGATTTCATTAAAACATCCCGATCTGGATCTCGCCCTAACTGGGCATGATTTAGGTCTGCATATTTAAATGGACTATTAGGCTTATTTAAATAGGTGTTTGTGGGATTCTCCCAGCGCCCAGGACCTAATGGCCATGCCTGGGGGACCTCGCTAGGGTGCCGTTTAGTCGTAATGGCACTTAGGCGGATCTCCCATGCCTTAGAGATCCCCAGGTGATTGGAAACAGGGCAGGCTGGCACCCTGGTACTCCCTCTGGCACCTGGGCACCTTGGAACTGCCAGCCTGGCATGCTGGCAGGGTACCCAAGCACGCTGGCAGTGTTGCTGGGCACCCTGGCAGTGCCACCTTGACTGTGCCAGGGGGACACTGCCAGGCTGCCGGGGCACCACTAGGGTTCCAGGCTGGAAAAGAGAACAGACAGTGCAGAAGGAGACCATTCGGCCCATCGAGTCTGCACTGACTCACTTAAGCCCTCACTTCCACCCTATCCCCGTATCCCAATAACCCCTCCTACCCTTTTTGGACACTAAGGGCAATTTAGCATGGCCAATCCACCTAACCCTTATCTATTCTGCTGGCTACATCCTCAAAAAACAGGTTTGTCAAAAATGATTTCTCTTTCATTAATCCAAATTGACTCCATAAGACCATAAGACATAGGAGTGGAAGTAAGGCCATTTGACCCATCGAGTCCACTCCACCATTCAATCATGGCTGATTTCAACTCCATTTACCCGCTCTCTCTCCATAGCCCTTAATTCCTTGAGAAATCAAGAATTTTCAACTTCTGTCTTAAAGACACTCAAAGTCCCGGCCTCCACCGCCCTCTGTGGCAATGAATTCCACAGACCCACCACTCTCTGGCTGAAGAAATTTCTCCTCATCTCTGTTCTAAAGTGACTCCCTTTTATTCTAAGGCTGTGCCCCTGGGTCCTAGTCTCCCCTGCTAATGGAAACAACTTCCCTACATCCACCCTATCTAAGCCATTCATTATCTTGTAAGTTTCTATTAGATCTCCCCTCAACCTCCTAAACTCCAATGAATATAATCCCAGGATCCTCAGACGTTCATCGTATGTTAGGCCTACCATTCCTGGGATCATCCGTGTGAATCTCCGCTGGACCCGCTCCAGTGCCAGTATGTCCTTCCTGAGGTGTGGGGCCCAAAATTGCTCACAGTATTCTAAATGGGGCCTAACTAATGCTTTATCAAGCTTCAGAAGTACATCCCTGCTTTTATATTCCAAGCCTCTTGAGATGAATGACAACATTGCATTTGCTTTCTTAATTACGGACTCAACCTGCAAGTTTACCTTCAGAGAATCCTGGACTAGGACTCCCAAGTCCCTTTGCACTTCAGCATTATGAATTTTGTCACCGTTTAGAAAATAGTCCATGCCTCTATTCTTTTTTCCAAAGTGCAAGACCTCGCACTTGCCCACGTTGAATTTCATCAGCCATTTCTTGGACCACTCTCCTAAACTGTCTAAATCTTTCTGCAGCCTCCCCACCTCCTCCATACTACCTGCCCCTCCACCTATCTTTGTATCATCGGCAAACTTAGCCAGAATGCCCCCAGTCCCGTCATCTAGATCGTTAATATATAAAGAAAACAGCTGTGGCCCCAACACTGAACCCTGCGGGACACCACTCGTCACCAGTTGCCATTCCGAAAAAGAACCTTTTATCCCAACTCTCTGCCTTCTGCCTGACAGCCAATCGTCAATCCATGTTAGTACCTTGCCTCGAATACCATGGGCCCTTATTTTACTCAGCAGTCTCCCGTGAGGCACCTTATCAAAGGCCTTTTGGAAGTCAAGATAGATAACATGCATTGGCTCTCCTTGGTCTAACCTATTTGTTATCTCTTCAAAGAACTCTAACAGGTTTGTCAGGCACTACCTCCCCTTACTAAATCCATGCTGACTTGTCCTAATCCGACCCTGCACTTCCAAGAATTTAGAAATCTCATCCTTAACAATGGATTCTAGAATCTTGCCAACAACCGAGGTTAGGCTAATTGGCCTATAATTTTCCATCTTTTTCCTTGTTCCCTTCTTGAACAGGGGGGTTACAACAGCGATTTTCCAATCCTCTGGGACTTTCCCTGACTCCAGTGACTTTTGAAAGATCATAACTAACGCCTCCACTATTTCTTCAGCTATCTCCTTTCGAACTCTAGGATGTAGCCCATCTGGGCCCGGAGATTGATCAATTTTTAGACCTCTTAGTTTCTCTAGCACTTTCTCCTTTGTGATGGCTACCATATTCAACTCTTCCCCCTGACTCTCTGGAATTGTTGGGATATTACTCATGTCTTCTACTGTGAAGACTGATGCAAAGTACTTATTTAGTTCCTCAGCTATTTCCTTGTCTCCCATCACAAAATTACCAGCGTCATTTTGGAGCGGCCCAATGTCAACTTTTGCCTCCTGTTTGTTTTTAATGTATTTAAAGAAACTTTTACTATCATTCCTAATGTTACTGGCTAGCCTACCTTCAAATTTGATCCTCTCTTTCCTTATTTCTCTCTTTGTTATCCTCTATTTGTTTTTGTAGCCTTCCCAATCTTCTGACTTCCCACTACTCTTTGCCACATTATAGGCTTTCTCTTTTGCTTTGATGCATTCCCTAACTTCCTTTGTCAGCCATGGCTGCCTAATCCTCCCTCTGATAACCTTTCTTTTCTTTGGGATGAACCTCTGTACTGTGTCCTCAATTACTCCCAGAAACACCTGCCATTGCTGTTCTGCTGTCTTTCCCACTGGGCTCCGCTCCCAGTTGATTTTCGTCAGTTCCTCCCTCATGCCCCTGTAGTTACCTTTATTTAACTGTAACACCTTTACATCTGATTCTACCTTCTTTCTTTCAAATTGGAGATTGAATTCGACCATATTATGATCACTGCCTCCTAAGTGCTCCCTTACTTTAAGATCTTTAATCAAGTCTGGCTCATTACATAACACTAAGTCCAGAATGGCCTGTTCCCTCGTGGGCTCCATCACAAGCTGTTCCAAAAAGCCCTCCTGTAAACATTCAATGAATTCCCTTTCCTTGGGTCCACTAGCAGCATTATTTACCCAGTCCACCTGCATATTGAAGTCCCCCATGATCACTGTGACCTTGCCTTTCTGCCATGCACTTTCTATTTTGTGGTGCATTTTGTGCCCCAGGTCCTGACCACTGTTAGGAGGCCTGTACATAACTCCCATTATGGTTTTTTTGCCTTTGTGGTTCCTCAACTCTGCCCACACAGACTCCACATCATCTGACCCTATGTCCTTTAGTGCTATTGATTTAATTTCATTCCTAATTAACAAGTCAACCCCGCCACCTCTGCCCACCTCTCTGTCTTTTCGATAGGTTCTGAATCCCTGGATGTTTAAATGCCAGCCCTGAACCCCCTGCAACCATGTCTCTGTGATGCCTACCGCATCATACCTGCCAGTCACAATCTGGGCCACAAGCTCATCTACCTTGTTCCGTACATTGCGCGCATTTAAATATAGCACCTTTAATTCTCTATTGACTGTCCCTTTTTGTTTTCTTAGTGTGGTGGACCTTGGTTTACTGAGCCTTTCCATACACTGTGTCATATTTTGTGGGATGGGGACAATCGTAACCACTCTTGAGTTTTGTCTGTTTGTGTTTTTTTGTATTCCTAAGCAGCTACGCTCCCCGCTGATTACTTCACCTCTTGGTTCCCTGACTTTCCCTTCCCCCCCAATCTTTAGTTTAAAGTCCTATTGACCACCCTATTTACTCTTTTGGCCAGAACACTGGTCCGAGCTCGGTTCAGGTGGTATCCCAACGGTATAGGTCCCCCCTGTCCCAAACCTGATGCCAGTGTCCCATGAAAAGGAACCCCTCATTCCCACACCACTCTTTCAGCCACGTGTTAACTTCCCTTATTCTTGCCTCCCTATGCCAATTTGCACGTGGCTCGGGCAGTAATCCGGAGATTATGACCCTTGAGGACCTGTTTTTTAATTTGAATCCTAGCTCTTTATAATATCTAAACTCTTCCTAATCTTATCATTATTTTCTAAGTGTTTAGTTATCACATTCTTTCCGTGAGTGAGCAGTTTCCCGTTTTATCTCTTTCTCCTTTCTAAAATAGTGGAATCACATTTGTTACCCTCCAATCTGTCGGAACCATTTAATAGACGTTTGGAAGATGATCACCAATGCATCCACCATCTCTGTAGCCACCTCTTTCAACCCTTAGGGATATAAATCATCAGGTCCTGGGGACTGGACAACAACTGATTTATTTATTTACTTACTTATTTTCAAAATTGAGAAAACCCAATTATCTTTTTTCCAATTAAGGGGCAATTTAATCCACCTAACCTGCACATCTTTGGGTTGTGGGAAACCCATGCAGACATGGGGAGAATGTGCAAACTCCACACGGACAGTGACCCAGGGCTGGGATTCGAACACGGGTCCTCAGTGCCGTAGGCAGCAATGCTAACCACTGTGCCATCGTGCTGCCCCAACAACTGATTTATAATCTTATAGTACTTGGCTATGGGGCTGGTTTAGCACAGTGGCCTAAATAGCTGGCTTGTAATGCAGAACAAGGCCAGCAGCGCGGGTTCAATTCCCATACCGGCCTCCGCCGGAATGTGGAGGCTAGGGGCTTTTCACAGTAATTCATTGAATCCTACTTGTGACAATAAGTTATTATTATATTATTATTATTACCCTTTCCAAAAAGCATTGCTTCTCCTCTCCTGGAACTGCGTATGGCATTTCAGTCTCCATCAAGGTATGGATAATACCTTGAATCTTCCCATAGTACCCTACCCTTCTATACCTCAGGGTTATGGTCTCTTCCTCCAGTCGAGACAGATTTGGGTTCTTTGCTTTGGTTATCAATATCACTGAGGTTGCTAACTCAGGGTTGCTACCTGCCTCTTCTCCTGTTACTTTGGCAATATGAAATGAAATGAAATGAAATGAAAATTGCTTATTGTCACAAGTAGGCTTCAAATGAAGTTACTGTGAAAAGCCCCTAGTCGCCACATTCCGGCGCCTGTTCGGGGAGGCTGGTACAGGAATTGAACCGTGCTGCTGGCCTGCCTCTGCTTTAAACGCCAGCGACAATGCGATAATGCTAGGTTCGTCTTTCAGAAATATTGGAGAACATATAATTTAGGTGTTGAGTCTTCCTGTCCTACAGTAGATTTTTGAGTCTGTCATCCAGACTTCAGTTAGCTTCACTCAGGATTTGTAACTGCCTCAATCTGTGTCTGAAAGGATGGAGTAAATTCTGACCTATGCTGATTCTCTGACCTATTCTTACATTGGGTGTGACTCTGTCTTGGGAGTAACGATTTATGAACTCAACATATCATTTCCCCGGTGTCAACTGTACTCCTCCTTTGCACTGAACGTCATTGAATATGACCACAATAGAGCAGGTTTGCTGACAACATTTTGTTCCTTCGTGTTCTCAATAGCCTGTGTGCTGTTGTCACTGTACATCACTGTTGGCACAGAACATTGAGATCTAATTATGAATCATTTAATTTCTTTCCTAAATCTTTATAGTCATTATCGTTCTCATGAATTCTGCATTCTTTTATTGGCTATTTGAAAAAAGAAAGAACTGCATTGATGTTGTGACTTTCATGAACAGCAGGGGTGGATTTCTCCGTCCCGCCGCACCAGATTTCTGGTTCAGCTTGCCGGCAGGATGCTCCGTTTCAATGGGGTTTCCCATTATGAGGCGGCCCCATGCCGTCGGGGCAGCCCGGGATAGCACACATGGCTAGCACTGTAGCTTCACAGCGCCAGGGTCCCAGGTTCGATTTTCTGCTGGGTCACTGTCTGTGTGGAGTCTGCACGTTCTCCCCGTGTCTGCGTGGGTTTCCTCCGATGCTCCGGTTTCCTCCCACAGTCCAAAGACGTGCAGGTTAGGTGGATTGACCATGATAAATTGCCCTTAGTGGTCAAAATTGCCCTTAGTGGTCAAAAAGGTTAGAAGGGGTTATTGGGTTATGGGGTAGGTTGGACGTGAGGAGTTAAGTGGTTTGGTGCAGACCCGATGGGCCGAATGGCCTCCTTCTGTACTGTATGTTCTATATTCTATGAAACCCCCGGGATGCCAGCAAAACAGAGAATCTCGATGGCGGAGAATTCAGCCCCAGATGTCCCGAAGTACATCCAATGGGCAGAGTTTAATTTTGATGACAGTTACTTCACCTACCAGCGGAGGCGCTGTCGAGCATCCGATGGGCCTCCTTTTGGGAAAGCATGCTGGACAAGTGCTAGTCAGGCATTACAGCGGGCACCAGCGGATCCTTCCTGGGATCAATGTAACTCGGGGCACAGGTACCACCTGTGGAGGGCTACCAGCCAATCAGAAACTAGCAGTTCTTCATGCTCTGTAGCGCCAACATGGAGCTGGTGCTTGCTGCTGGCAATGCAACCACCCGATGACCAGGACTGCAAAGGGGCACCGGCTTCAAGTGAGTGATGGTGGAAGGGGTAGATCAGGCTGCCATTTTGAATGTCTGCCCCAATCTCTACGCCACCCCATCCCGCCACTTTGAGGTCCCTCCTGCTTTCAGGACCCCCCCCCCCCCTCACTTCACACCCCCAACCTTTACTCTAGCCCCTCAACCCCACCCCCCCTGATTGGCAGGGCCCCCCAGGACCCCACCCCCACGGTGCCAACCTGCTATCCGGGCACCTTAGCACTACCAGCCTGGAAGTGCCCCTTTCGCGTTGGCAGTCCCACCCAGCACTAGGTTGCCCAGGTTGTCCTGCCATGGTGCCAGACTGAAAGTGCCAAGGTGCTTGGGTGCCAGGGGGAGTGCCAGGATACTACTCTGCCCTATTCCTGACCACACATGGGTCTGTAATGTCCTGCGAAACCCCTCAAGGTGGCATCAAGTCTGGTCCACGTTTGTGGAAACCAATGCTAATAGTGTCCGGTTGAGGTCTCGCAGGCATGCCGTTGACTCCTGGGCACCAGTGCATATTGTGTCTGGGTATTTAAATGAGCCATTAGGCTCATCTAAATCTCATTATGTAGATCATGCCCAGCGAGGGCGTGATCCAGATCATGGCAGGAGTACTAAGTCGGCTGACTTGCGATCAACCTGACGTGGAGCCCGATTTAGGGCTCTCACGGGATTTACCCATTACGCCAGGCTCCATGACGGGCACAATACGGTGGCTGAATTGTCCCCTTAGTCACTTTGTGGCTGAAATCACATTCTTCCAACTGGAGTATTGTGTCCAGGCTTGGGCAACACTGGGAAATAGGCATTAGATAGGGCGCAGGAAAGATTTACCAGAATGGTTCCAGAAATGAAAGTAGGTAGACTGGAGAAGCTAGGGCTGTTTGGGATGGTTCTCCTATGAGAGGAGGCGGTTGCCAGGAGATTTGAAAGCGGTATTTCAAATCATGAGGGTTCTGGGTAGAGTAGATAGAGATAAACTGTTCCCATTGGCCGAATGGTCGGGAACTAGAGGAGACTGATTGAAGGTAAATGACAAAATCATCAGCAGCAACATATGAAGAGAACTTTTTTCTACAATGAACGGTTAGATCGGAAAGTGCCTGAGAATGGAGGCAGATTGACTTTGAAAAGGAAATCTGATAAGCATCTGAAGAGAAAGGATTTTCAGGCTGTGATGAAAGGGAGGAAGGGTTGGGACTAACAGAGATTCGTCAAGGATATGGTGGGGTGAATGACCTCCTGTCCCATAACCGCTTTCTGATCCTTCACATTTTCTGGTTTCTGAATGACCTGGATATATTCTGTCCAAATTCTCAGAGCACATTGATGTCGGCATCCCCAGCCAAGTGACTTTTCATAGTAGCCCATCTTGAACCATCCATTTCTCCTGCCACAGCTTGGAGGAAGGGGGGCCCAGGATATGGGCAATGCAGACTGTGTCATACACCGGGGCCCAGGGGCTAGCTGGTGCCCAGGCTCCGTGTTGTCCTCATCACCCACATGGACCAGCCAGACCCGCAGATCTGAAAAATCGGCTTAAAAAAAACACGGACCTGCCAGGCTGAGAGTTTTCTTTTAAAAGCCAGCCTGTCAGTGTCTTGTCAGTTTCAGAGAGCTGCTGCACTGCTCCCAATCATCGGGCAGCTTTGTGGTTCCACTTTGTTTTTGAAAAGCCCACCAGAAGATCACAAAGCTGCATGAAGCTCAGCAGTGCTGTCAGGAGAGTGTTCTTTCTTGAAAAATGGTAAGTCAAACCTCTGTCATTTTACAACCAATTGGGGTGAGTGTGTGTGAGTCTTTGGGGGGAGCGTAGGGATGGGCGGGGTTATGGGGAGGTGTGGGTGAGATTAGAAGGGGATTCGGGAGGGTGGGAATTAGAGGGGGGGTTTGGATGGGGAGGTTAAAGGAGGGTTTGCATCGGGGCTTGGGAGGAAGGTTGGAAGGGTGTTGAGGGAATATTGTGGGATTGGGGAGGTTAGGTGTTGGTCCGAGAGGGGCTGCTGGAGGTTAGCTTTAGAGTCAATGTAGTGATTTCTTTGCAGCCACTTTCTGAACATCAGTTAATTGTTCTGTGATTAATTATTGTGAGGAGATCAGCACAGAATTCACTGTGTGCCTCCAAATGTACCATTGCTTCAGTCACTCTGCCTACTGCAGGTGTAATAAAAGAAATACAAAATCTACATTGATATAGCATCTTTCACAATGTCCCAAATTGATATACAGCCAATTAAGCACTTTTGAGTTGTAGACACTGGCATTATGTCGGCAATGTTAACAAATGACAGAGCCGCTTGAGGGGCCGAATGGCCTACTCCTGCTCCTAACATGTATGTTTGTGTATCATGCTGGATGGAGGAGTTGAGTTGGGATAGACGACATTTGTCATCCATGATTATCATGCTAACGGAGGGTGGAATCATGGCAGGAGTTCTGTTCATTTTCTGGCTCATGGAAGCTTACTGTGAGCGGGCTTTAGGGGGTGGGATTTCCAGGACAGGAGTGCGTAATGAGTTTACAGTGCATCAGTAACCTGTGCACCAGACGTTATTCTAATGAGTCGTTTCCATTGACTTCAGTCTTGTCATTTTGTCTACCTACCTCATTTCCCACTTCATCTTGGTGCTTTTTATGAGTTTTCTGAAGTATTGAAATATTGTGATTAAGTTGTGTTGTAAATACTGAAATATATACTACAGTGAGAAGCAGCAATCAGCAGAGTCTTCAGACTTACTGATTAAGAAAAAGCAGATAAAAGTGTGGACCATTTACACTTTGTCCTCTGGTCTCTTAGAAGTTGTATCACACAGAGTCACGTGAGGACTCCAATGTTTCCCACTGACAGTGAAGACCTATGTTGTTCAATCATTCCACTTGGTTGCTCAGGAATCTTTTGAACTTTTATACTGTACGAAATTACTGACAAAATAGAATCCAATTACAGTCCTTGCATGAAATAATTGTATTGAATAATATAATGCACACAGGCAGAAGGAGGCCTTCTACTTCAACAGAATGGAAAAGATCTTGTGCGGTTTGTCTGGGTTTCAAGTATTGAATATTTCCCTCAAATATGAATTTACTGTAATTTGTCCATTTGGTGCAATATGCAGAACATGTTAATGGGGGCTGAGGCAGTCATGAAAATTAATGTTATTGTCTGCAGTGTGATAAGTAATTTATGGGATATTTTCCCATCGATAACAAATTTTACTTTAACTGCATGATGCAGTTAATGTAAAATTTGTACTCCTCTGGTTTGTTTAATAGTCACAGTAGAATCACTGAGAGGGCACAAGCAATACATTTTATCATCGCTGCTCTTAATATTAATGACCCACGCTGCATTTATATCAGACAATATTATTAGCCTGATGCCAAAAATGGGATTAGCCTTTTACTAGGACCTTCTTGTGGTTGTTTGGTGTATTGATTGGTGAACTTAAAAGTGGAAAACATGTTATACATGATTGAGAAGGAGGCTTATTGTGGGCTGGTGAGGGGAGGATTGAGGGTGTCCTGTAAATAGGAGAAGCTCAGGGACCCATGATTTCTCTCCCTGGCCCTGGTGGGAAGTACAGGGTAGTGTTTGTCTGCTCTCTAGCTTTAGGTTCTGGTGGCACCCTGTATTTATTGTTCCACTTACAAATCGAGGGCGAGATTCTCTGATCTCCCTACTGTGGGTCTCTCAGCAGCGGGAGGCAGCCCACCATTGTCAGGCAGTGGTATCTTCTGGTCCCGCCGCTGTCAATGGGATTTCCCACTGAATCCACCTCATGTCGCCAATCAATACACCAAACAACCACTGAGCGTGGCGTGTGCCATTGGTGAGACTGGAAGATTCCGCTGCCAAGAACAACTGAAAGGTCTCACCTCTCATCTTCTCAAATCCCATTCCTTCAATCGTCGCTGACTTGCTGTAATAAGAATTATTTTTGAAAACTGATCGCCATATATAATTAATCTCAGCTTGGACACTTTGATCCCCTGCGGGACCTCTCCATACTGAAGGTTTTGATGAAAAATCATTCCCCCCCCGCCACCGCCCCCCCCCCCCCCCCCCCCCCCCCGCCATGGGCCACACACACACACACCTCTCCCCCCCAGCTATGTGAGAAATCATGCCCAAGTAGCTTATAAAATAAAACTAAAAACCCTTCACACTCTAGACCAGTAGAGAACATTCATGCTTATATGTATGGTACGCCACAACACAGAAAGACTTTTCCAGTAAGGTACTTGTAAAATCTAAACTAAGTCAATTAATATGAGATTCTTTCTCTATTTGTGATCATTTTGATCATGAGGCAAATATTACTGGTCACCATAGTTATTGCTGGGTGCTCTGTCATTCATACCAGGATGCATACAGCATTCCTCTGTCAGTACTGTACAATCTCAGTGTGGTGTGATACCTAATCCTTTATATCTCTTCGGCACTGTTCGACAGCTATATTTCGATTTTATGCAGCAAGTACCCCAGAGGTTTAGCTTTCCCTACTGATTTACAGGCATCTTTTTTAAGTTTGGAGATAACTTGCATGACTGATTTACCAGCCTCAGGACGTCATGAATCTCACTCATTTTCATGAATAAAACATTTTTGAAGGTGGTCTGTACTTAATTCATTATAATTCTGATGGAATAATCTAAATGCACCAGACGCTGATCATTTATTTACTCTTCTTCGACATAATTCCGTCCCTTCACATTTTCTAAAAGACAGTCCAAGAGTATGTCTGTAATGCTCTGATGGGGTCTCTCCATACACTAGAATCATTTTAAAAAACTCTTGGAAGCCTTCCAGGAGCACTGACATGCATCTCAGAAATATTCTAGAGATGAAGGGATCCCCAATGAAAGGTGATTGAGGTGAATGAAGTCAATGGGTTTGATGGCGGCTGTAAGCAACACCAACATCCTGACAGGGAGATTTGCCAAGATTTCGAATTGATATTTAATTTAAAAATAACTTTCCCCCTCCCAACTAAGTATGATGATCTGATGACTGTAGACTTAATGACGTTTCACTGTAATAATGCAAGCTAAATACTTAACACACCATTCTGATTATTTTTCTTGTGCACTCTTGCTTATCTTGATCATTGATGCTAACTTGGCATTGGTTTTGGGACCATCACACAGGCCGAGATGCTTCGTTGCCAGTCCTGTCCCACTCCTGCTGCTAGCAAGGATGGAGAATTTGGTGCTCAGCCAAATTTCCTGTTCATGGCAGCAGGACCGGGAATCCCACTGCTGTGAACAGACGGAGAATCCCACAAACACAGACTAATCTATAATCTTGTCCAATTTTGACACTACACCAAACATCTTGGGCTGGATTCTCTGATTGCCGACATCGAAATCGCGTTTGGCGGTTGGCCGGAGAATCCGTTTTTACGCCAAAATTGCTGGTGGCGCCGTTTTTGGCTGCTCCGCCCCCGCAAAAACGCCGTCATCGCTGAGTACATCGCATGCCGTTGGGACAGCCTCAGGACGTCTCATGAGGCCCACCCCCAATGCTCCGCCATCGATGGGCCGACTTCCTGACAGCGCGGGACACGTGTGCTCACAGTTTTCGGGGACCTCGCGTAGCGGCTGCGAACTGTGTCCAGCGCCGTCATAGTCGGGGGAGAGGGAGCTGTTCTACTGGCCAGTGGGGCTTTGGTGAGAGCTTGGGGGATTGGGGGGTGGGGTGGTCTGAGGGTGACGAGGGGGGCTACAGGGGGCACAATCTGACAGGCTGGGTCCACGTGTGGCTGGCGCCATGTTGAACGACACGACCGCTACAGGTCGCTACTGTGCGCATGCGCGGCCATGGATCTGACAATTACGTTGCGTGGCTGCTAGCCCCCCACAGGGCGGAGCATCGGTGCGGGGGCGGTGCCGACTTTTTGGTTGTAAGGCTAGACACATAATTGGAGAATCCAGCCTTTTGCTTATTATCTCTTTCAATTTTGAGTTGATGTGGAATAGAATTATCGGACCGGAGCTGTTACGAGAAAAGGTATTTCATCACTGAAGAACATGTTCAGACCTGTCAAAAACTTAGGAAACTTTTCTTGAAGTCAGTTATTACTTTCATAAATTTGATATAGCAGGATGCTCAATGAGTTTTGCGCCCGGTATCCATCCTGCGATTCCGGGAGAATAGCGGGAGAGCCCCTAAAAGGCCCACCGTTCTCTGCCTGGATGGCACCTGAATAGTGGCACTAGGCAATGGAGAATCTACCCCATAATGTCTGCATACCCTCTTTTCATTACACTTATCTCTTTCAAACAAAAACTCTCTCTGCACGCAAAGTGCTTTTTCAACCTTATCCACTACTGTTTTAGAATTGTGCTGACTGTTTCTTTGTCCGTTGAGAAGAGCACAGAATACCCTCATATTTCCCATCCATCAAATGTGTTCATCTGATTCATTTAATCTTCCTTATTGGAACCTGGAGCAATTCTAACTTTTTCAAATAACTTTACCATCTTGCACATTCTTCCGGCTTCGTGAAATTAAATTTATCTAGTGGATTAATGCGGAAAGAAGCCATTGATCTTGGCTTTCAAACTGGGCCTCAGTTCTGACTGATTTATAGACCCCACATTTCCCTTTCCTCATATTTAGTCCACATAAAATTTATCTTTTAGTTTCCTATGATCTCAGGATTAATTTAAAATCAAGAATCACTGGCATTGCTGCCATGTCATATTAAGGCCCCCATTAGAATAGGTTCAGACATTAGATTACAACTAGGTTTTGTTCAAAACTAGTTCTCGTATAATTTCTGCCTGTCTTCCCATATGTATTTTTCCTGCCATCCGCCTATACTGACGGCTTGCCCATCTATTACAGCCCCTCAGGGGGATCTTCACATTCCTTATAATTAGAACTTCATGTCATAACTCAATAGCCTTGGCAAGTTAGCCTCGGAGAGAGTTGTTGCTGTATTTGAGAGAGAGGATATGACCTCTGAACAAGTATCTGATTGAAGGGAATATGCTAAAAGCTTCAGTAGTTTAGTCTCATCTAATCTAATTATGAACTTTGTAGACATGTATGTGTTTTAACCTTTGGACTGCCAGTTGATTAAAAGGAAAGCTAAATTCTGTTTACTGTGAATGTTCCATATCCATTAAGATTCAAAATCATCGCAGTCAGAGAAGTGGCCACTGCATCATATTTTAAGTAAGTTATTAATATGGAATGGTTGCAAATTACAATTAATTTTCATAGCCATCCCCTAATCCTTGTGAGTTCCCTAAAATGTAAAGCACGCACATCGTATATCATTTTGTACATTTTAATCCATTGTCAGCCATCTTTGAACAAATAGCCACCTATCCCTAAAATGGTGGAAATATATTTTACCTTGAGTACTGAACCATTTCCCTAATTCTCCATGTTACGTCTATGTGCGTGTTGTCTCTCTATGATTACAGACACCCATGGTGATAAATCTTGTTCTTCAAATCCAATATCTGCCTTATTGATGTTAAATTATTTCAAGCATGCCTTCCCTTTCCTCTCCTGCCATTACAATACTTAAACATTTCATAAATGAACACTTACGACGGAATCAAATGCATCAATCAGCTTCACTTGACAGTGAGCTGTGGGGCTGTTGGGATAGGACAGTGGATAATCAGCAGGATGAGTGATTTATTTTCTTAAGATATACGTCCTCAGTGATTTCTACGGAAAGAAAATCTGAAAGGTCTGTTTGGGAAGTTAGGATACCATCAACAGCTTCTAAAATTGATCAACCACTTTGTCTGAGGTACTTAAATACATCAAAATATTGATAACAACTGAACACCGAGAGACATAAGTTTTCCTGTTGATGCCATGATCAAAGATAATAAAACATTTTCCTTCCCAATTTTCCATATTCCCAATTGGAAATCTAGGGTGCGATTCAATTCCATGACTGGTTACAAGCACGTTTATTGGTGTTCCTCGGTACCTGCAGCGCTAAGAAAGACGCGGCTATTCAACGGCACTTTGCTGTTTTTTTTGTCCTCGGCAAGGAATGCCCTGTCAAGATCGCACTTTACTAATTTCCTGCACGGAGGAGCCCGTCAGTGCAGGAAGACTATTTGCAGATCGGGGCTGCATTTTTTAAAGCAGCCCCAATCCTTGGACCCCCCTCAGCGACAACACTGCAGCCTTCGGAACCCCCCCACCACTTCACCCAACTTACCTCTTCCATCATCCCACCTCTTATGGTAAGGCACTCCTGGGCCTGATGCCTGGCATGGGAAAACTGGCACCCAGGCACCTTGGCACTGCCAGTCTGGAACAATGGAAGTGCCCAAGCCAAACTGGCAGTGCCACCCATGCCTCAGTGCCACGGTGTCAGCCTAGCAGTGTGGATGTTCCCAGGTGCCAGTGGGAGTGTCAGGGTACCACCCTACCCTGTACCCAACCACCCAAGGATGTCTAATGGCATGGGAGACCCCCACAGGTGCTGTTGCAACTGGTTTACGTTGGTGGCGAGGTCTCCAGGCGTGGCCGTTAGGTCCCAGGCACCAGGACAATCTGGCGGACACATATTTAAATGAGCCTAATGGATCATTTAAAGATGCTGATCTGGATCTCGCCCAGCGAGATCGACATCCAGATTGCGACGGCTTGCGAGGTTCGGTTGAATGTCATGAGACATCTCAAGCGTCACAAATCTCGTGACAGGCTCTCGTGAGATTCAACAGCCTCATCACAACACAAAGCCAGGCGCGACGAGGCAAGTAAGTCACGCCCCAAGTGTATCATTGCAAGTAATAGTAGAAAAATAAATGGGTCAACAGACACTACATCAGCAGGTTACTTCGGAACGTGCTCGGTGGCATCTTAGCAACATTTAAAAAATTCAGGCATTGGCACCAATTTTGGTTCCTGACTACACTTGCTTCTGCAATGCACCCACCAGCATAATCATATGGGAGGAGATTAATTATCAGTGCTGACACAGCATTCTCCATCCAACTGGCGGGCAGGCGGGAAGAGCAAAAGGAGTGCTCACAGGACTGGATGAATGGCGGTCCTGTGAGGAAATATGGGCACTTTTCCTGCCGGTAGAGGGTGCAAACAATGGGAAAACCTGTTGACAGCAGTGTGACTGGAAAGTCCGGCTACTGGCCAATGTCAGACCGCCTCCGCTGCCACAAAACGTGTCTCAGGGTACGGAAAACCCCACCCATGGCATTACTATTAAAGGGCATCATTAAAGGGATTCCGACTAAAGGGATGAATCGGATTATACTGCAAGGGCAAAAAAATTAGAAAAACAAATTCCCATTGGTTCTCCTGTGCATCTCCCAACATTGGCTAATGTGCCTTTAGTCACCAAGGCCCAACATTCTAGAATTTCCTCCCAAAACCTTTCCATCAATTTTGAGACCCTACTTAAAAGATGTCCCAGTTGGCAAACCACTGGGGGAAGGGAATCCTCCTCAAAAAGTGCACTGCAGGCTCTTTAAGAGGCCATGATGTGGAGATGCTGGCGTTGGACTGGGGTGAGCACAGTAAGAAGTCTTACACACCAGGTTAAAATCCAACAGGTTTGTTTCGATATCACTAGCTTTCGGAGCACAGCTCCTTCCTCAGGTGAATGTTAAGAGGCAGCAGAGTAGCTGGCAGCTATTATTCCCCCGTCCACAATGCGGACTGGGTGTTCAACTCATTCAACCTGGCAGCTGGCCAGCAATACATTCTCTGACCCTTACAATCACTCTCTTGGCAAAGGAAAATGTCCCCAACCAGATGTGACCATTGTGATTCACAATTTTCAAATAGCTACAAAATATGCAGGAACCTATTTAATATGTACGCGCTCCACATGCAGCGTCTGCCCATGGCACCTCACAGTGTCACATTTAGTCACGTGTCCAAAATATGTCTCACTGTTATACCATTGCCTTAAGGGTCACATTTAGAAAGGGACAACACATTGCAACTGGAGGCATTGAAATCACTGTTAAGATAGGAGACAAGAGAACAGTCCATTTCCTGCAGTTTCCACTAACCTTGATGACCAAACTCTTCCCTGAGGGTTTTGTAATCTGTTATCACAATAGAAAACTGAATCCCTTTCTTTCCGTAGCTGGCGAGCACTGGAGGATCTGGGATGCCTAGAAATACCAGAAATCACATCTTGATTTATGTGATAAAGTTTCCTTTTGTTCCTCTTGCGCTGCAGTTTATTAGATGTGCCCCTGTGGAAAGGGGCACTTTTGTTAATTAATTTTCCTTTGGTGATGTGAATGTCTTCCGAATTATACTTTCATAAGAGTTAGAGAACTTTCCTAGGCAACAGCATTTGAGACTGCAATTGACCACATTGTGCTTTGCCCATTTAAACCATTTTGAGACAGGAGATGGGTGAGTAGTAAACAGGTCTCCATCTTACCACAGAACCATAGAATCCCTACAGCGCAGAAGGAGGCTATTCGGCCCATCGAGTCTGCATTGACCCTCTGAAAGAGTACCCCATCTAAGCCCACTACCCCACCCTATCCCCACAACCCTAAAACCCCACCTAACCTGCACATCTTTGGACACTAAGGTGCAATTTAGCATGGCAAAATCACCTCATGGCATATCTTTTGGACTGTGGGAGGAAAGTGGAGGACCCAGAGGAAAGCCATACAGGCACGGTGATAGTGCGCAAGCTCCACTCAGTCACCCAAGGCTGGAATTGAACCCGGGTCTCTGGCGCTGTGAAGCAGCAGTACTAACCAGCGTGCCACCTTTAGCAGGAATATACTAGCCTGCCTGGGATCCTTTCTGCCAGCGAAATGGGGCAGCTTTATGCTGGATGTCTGTTTAAACCGCAGCAATTTTCCACTCTATTGAAGTTAAGGGAATTAAAATTTGGCAAGGTGCCAAACTATTACCTGGTCTATTCCCATCTCGTGGCTTAGATTAGGATTGTCCCCATGCATTCAGAAAAATACAATGCAAACTTTTCATTTTGCTTATTTTTTAAACATTACATACTATTAGTAGTGATTGCTGATGCCATGACTACTTAAAAGGCATTTCCTTAAAACGGTCTGTGGGCTAAGAATATGTGTAGTGTGTGTATCTATAGAATCCCTATGTAGCCCCCTTTAAATTTCTGAATAGTTCATTTAAAAAATAATCATGCAGACAAGCTTTAGTCTTAAACTTAATCCTGGGCAGCACGGTAGCATTGTGGATA
This sequence comes from Scyliorhinus torazame, assembly GCF_047496885.1. Taxonomy (NCBI): domain Eukaryota; kingdom Metazoa; phylum Chordata; class Chondrichthyes; order Carcharhiniformes; family Scyliorhinidae; genus Scyliorhinus; species Scyliorhinus torazame. The sequence continues at coordinate 79,894,319 of NC_092707.1, forward strand.
GCACAATTGCTTCACAGCTCCAGGGTCCCAGGTTCGATTCTGGCTTGGGTCACTGTCTGTGCGGAGTCTGCACATCCTCTCCGTGTGTGCGTGGGTTTCCTCCGGGTGCTCCGGTTTCCTCCCACAGTCCAAAGATGTGCAGGTTAGGTGGATTGGCCATGATAAATTGCCCTTAGTGTCCAAAATTGCCCTTAGTGTTGGGTGGGGTTACTGGGTTGTGGGGATAGGGTGGAGGTGTTGACCTTGGGTAGGGTGCTCTTTCCAAGAGCCGGTGCAGACTCGATGGGCTGAATGGCCTCCTTCTGCACTGTAAATTCTATGATGATAAACGCGATAAAGGTTAGTTTATTCCGAAACCTACTGGTCAAAACTAAATATTAACTAAAATACAGATATTAATATTAAAATCGAGTTGAAGAAAACATATATACTAAAAGTTAAGGGGCGCAATGCAGTGGACTTGAGTTAAAGTTAGCTGAACGACATATCTAGCAGGGTGTTTCGGGCGTCGGAAAAGACCTCACTATCTGTAGGGACTCTTATTTTACCTTCTAATAAGAATCAGTAGTCCGGTTGGTGGGAGGTGTCACCAACTACGACTTTATTGCTAATTATTCACTGGTATACACTTGAATCAGAACTGAATAAAAACTGAGAAATAAAATATCAAACAAAACAGTAAAAAGTCAAGCAATTGGCAAAAGCAGTAAGCACAAAAATCAATCACTTTGAACACAAACAAACAGATAGATGATTCAAGAATTCAGGAACAAAGATCTCGTCCACAAAGTCCTACTCTTAAGAGAATTCTTAACTCTGAATTTTTTTTTTAAATTTAGAGTACCCAATTTATTTTTTTCAATTAAGGGGCAATTTAGCGTGGCCAATCCACCTAGCTTGCACATTTTTGGGTTGTGGGGGTGAAACCCATGCAAACACGGGGAGAATGTGCAAACTCCACACGGACAGTGACCCAGAGCCAGGATCGAACCTGGGACCTAGGTGCCGTGAGACTGCAGTGCTAACCCATTGCGCCACCGTGCTGCCTCTTATCTCTGAATTAACCCGTCATTTACTATCATTGGCTTTTAATTCTCAGCTGAGACCTCCTGGTCAGTTCAAATGAATGTCTGTTACTTAGAGGATGATCAAACATTGGACATTACTTAAGATTGACTGGTGCCTATCAAAACTACTGTAGCGTCTGCGTGCGTAGTCTTACAAAAGTATTACGTATGTTTTCCCACACCTCCATATTACACAGCTTGGCGGAGACCTTGCTAGAACTGATTAGTTGATTAGACAGAGAACAATACATTATCAGTGCTGAATATACCGGAATACAATGGTTAATTCATTATATGAAACACTGACTGAGTTCCCACAGTTATGACACTTTTAATATTTTTGCCTTTTAGCTACATGCATTCAACTTACCTATATAAATAAAACTAGATTCTATCAGACCCCCCTTTGATTCTTCTAAACCTAATAGAATGAATCACAATTAAAGTAAAGCAAAAAGGAAAATAAAATTATAGAAATAAAAGCTAAAAGGAACGCATTCACAGTTGCCTTTGATGGTTCCTTTGTTTAGGAACAGCCTTCAACACTGGAATGAGCAAGCCTTGAATGAATTACAAGCACTTTGGGCGAATAGCAAGAACCGCTCATACCCTGTGGAGGTATTCGTTTAAGCGAATACAGAGGCACCATTTTAGGCCTTCTTGACATTTTCTTGACATTTGATCATTATAAACAAAACAGACATAACATGGCAGTGCCACCCAGGCACCCTGGCAGTGCCCAAGCTGCCAGATAGGCAGTGTCATGGTGCCCAGTTGCCAAAGGGTGTGCCAGGATGCCACCCTGCACTGTCCATGACCACCTGGGGGCCTCAAATAGCCTGGGAGACCACCCCCACTGGGTGCCATTACGACGGGCCACGTTTGTGTGGACCAGTACTACATGGTGCCCTGGTGAGGACTCCCAGGCACATCTGGTGAATCCTGGGCTCCGGGTGAATCTGGCGAATGCATATTTAAATGAGCTCAATGGCATATTTAAATATGCAGATACGGATCTCGGTTGAATCTCATGAGACATTTCAAGTGTCGCAAATCCCGCGGTCAACGGCCTCGTTCCAAAAGCAAGATTTCAAATCAGTGTCTGTGAGATTTCATTGCAGGCCTATTGCTGAATTCCGTTTTTCTGAAGGGAGAGGGTTGAAACTTTGGCCTCGGTTTAGCAGCTGCAATGGCTTCTGTCGTTGAAGAGATCAGAGGTTTGGCTTTGCAGGATTTCTCAACAAGCGTAACAGATCGTCAGAGTGAATAAAGGTTCCTGTTTTCACTTTTATAATGTTGCAGTAGGTGGTTCTTGGTAGCTCGATTTAGTACTGCAGTCCAACAGCTATTTCTGAAAACTCTCCTCAGTCTCTCCCTGTTGAGAAACAGTTTCAGTTTCATGGTATCTCCATCATGATGTTCTGCACACAAAATGGTTGTTCACAGCCAGATTTATACAGTTCGAAAACTTAAAATGACTGCCAATTCATGCTTCCATGTCAGGCATTGGGTTAGGTGGGGGGGGGGGGGGAGCAGAGTCCATCCGTTGTCATTTTAGCTGAAGCAATTAATCTTCGAAGCTCTGAACCATTAACTTCAATGATTCCCACCCTTCCATGATTGGGGAGATAGGAAACAGCTATTCACACCTCTAGATAAGCTGCAATGAGTTTCTGTTTACCCTGATGGAAATGCGTATTGAATGTCAAATGTCTTTAGATGTCTGAATATTTCTCTCTGTAATCCACTTGGAGCTCTCTGTAAACTTGAGCAGATTGCAGTGAAAAAGGTGTGGCAATACCACGTATTGAGGTACCTGAAAGGTGGATGACCATTGGTTAGACCCAGGAGACTACCATTGGCTGATGTACATAGCTCCGCCCTGAGAGGCGGAGTATAAGAACCAATGCCGTCCCAGCAGCCTTCACTTTCTGTATCGAAGCTGCTGGGGAAGAGTTCGAGCAGATTAAAGCCCATTAGTTATGCCTCACTTTGTCTTGAGAGTAATTGATTGCACATCAATTTAATCTGCTACAACTTCAGATGAAAGGATGGATTTCCGTATCAAACCGGAGTGCCTTCAGCTCAGCCCCCACGCGGACAATCCTGCTGCTATTTTCAAACATTGGCTGGCGTGCTTTAAGGGCTACCTCGACACGGCCGCCGACACCCCCACGGAAGGACAAAAGTTGCATCTCCTACGCTCACGGGTCAGCCCTGGGATCTACCCTCTTATCGAGGAGGCGGCGAATTATGCTGCCGCGATCGAGCTGCTAGAAGGACATTATATCCGCCCTGTGAACCAGGTCTATGCTCGTCACCTGCTGGCGACTAGGAGGCAAAGCCCCGAGGAAATGTTGGAAGACTTCTACCGGGCGCTGCTGGTGCTGGGCCGAAAATGTGGCTGCCTGCCAGTTTCGGGGAACGCGCACACGGAACGTTTGATCAGGGATGCTTTTGTGGCAGGTATGACCTCCCCCGATATCCGCCGAAGGCTCATAGAAATGGACACTCTGGGACTTGCAGAGGCACGGGCCCTGGCGGGGTCCATGGACGTTGCATATAAAAACGTGCTGTCCTTTGTTCCCGATGGCACGGCGGCCCCCTGGGCTGCGTGGCACCCCGTAGCGGCAGCCCCTCAGACCTTTCCCCTGACCCCGCAAGCCTGCGCGGCGAGATGGCCCGCTAACGCCGCCGGACACCGCTGTTTCTTCTGCGGGCAGGTGAATCATCCTCGCCCGCGCTGCCGGCCCGCACCGCCACCTGCAAAGGGTGCGGCAAGAAGGGCCACTATGTGGGGGTCTGCCAGGCCTGCGCAGTGGCCGCGGTCTCCAGTGACTATCGGCAAACCCCCTTTCAGGCCCCGACCGCCCAGCGCTCACCTCCGCCCCCCTATCCTAAGGCCACGTGCGACCCGCGGGCGCGGCCATTTTGCCCCCCGGACACCACGCTGGACGGGTGAGCGCTGCCATTTTGTCCCTCGCTGCCGCCATCTTCTTCATCCCCGGACACCATGTGCGACCCATGGGTGATGCCATCTTGGATGGGGCCCCAGGCCCCCAGCACAGCCGACTACATGCTGCCCGACCAGAACTCTCCATTACTTCAGCTGGCCTCGTTGACTCTGGACCAGAGTCGGCCCCAGACGCTTGCGAAAGCTACAACGACGATCTCCATCAGCGGCCACGAGACGTCGTGCCCGATTGACTCTGGGAGCACGGAAATCTTTGTTCACCCTGACACGGTAAGGCACTGTTCTCTTGTCACCCATCCCGTAAATCAAAGGATCTCACTGGCCTCCGGGCCTCCTTAATCTGACATACAATAAGGATAAATGCGTGCCTAGCACCGACTGTCTAGCCATTCTAGGCTACGTAGTACGAAGTGGAGTCATAGGCCCCGACCCTGAGCGCATGGAGATAAAGGGGCTCTGCCGAGCGAACCTCACTGTCCAAGGCAGGGAATTCCGCAATTTCCGCCTGTACGTCCTGCCGCACCTCTGCGCAACCACCCTCCTTGGGCTGGATTTCCAGTGCCATCTGCAAAGCCTGACTTTTAAATTTTGCGGCCCTATACCCCCCCTTACTGTCTGCGGCCTCGCAACCCTTAAGGTCGACCCGCCTTCCCTGTTTGCGAACCTCACCCCGGATTGCAAACCCGTCGCCGCCAGGAGCAGACGGTACAGTGCCCAGGACCGGACCTTTATCAGGTCGGAGGTCCAGAGGCTGCTGAGGGAAGTGGTCATCGAAACGAGCAACAGTCCCTGGGGAGGTCAAATAGTGGTGGTAAAGACCGGGGAGAAACATAGGATGGTCATTGACTACAGTCAGACCATCAACATGTTTACGCAGCTGGATGCGTACCCTCTCCCCCGTATAGCCGACCTGGTGAACAGGATAGCGCAATACAAGGTTTTCTCCATGGTGGATCACAAGTCTGCCTACCACCAGCTACCCCTCCGTAATGGTGACCGCCAGTACACTGCCTTCGAAGCAGACGGGCGGCTCTATCACTTTTTAAGGGTTCCCTTCGGTGACACGAACGGAGTCTCGGTCTTCCAGCGAGAGATGGACCGAATGGTTGACCGGTACGGCTTATGCGCAACGTTCCCGTATCTGGATAACGTCACCATCTGCGGCCATGACCAGCAGGACCACGACACCAACCTCCGCAAATTTCTCCAGACCGCGAAAATCCTTAATCTGACATACAATAAGGATAAATGCTTTTTTAGCACCGACTGTCTAGCCATTCTAGGCTACGTAGTGCGAAGTGGAGTCATAGGCCCCGACCCTGAGAGCATGCGCCCATTCATGGAGTTCCCCCTCCCTCACTGCCCCAAGGCCCTAAAGCGCTGCCTCGGGTTCTTCAGCTATTATGCACAATGGGTCCCTAATTACACAGACAAGGCTCGACCCCTGATCCAGTCCACAACCTTCCCCCTGTCGACGGAGGCCTGCCAGACCTTCAGCCGCATCAAAGCAGACATTGCAAAAGCCACGATGCGCGCCATCGACGAGTCCATCCCCTTCCAGGTCGAGAGCGATGTGTCCGACGTAGCTCTGGCGGCCACCCTCAACCAAGCGGGCAGGCCTGTGGCTTTCTTCTCCCGCACTCTCCATGCTTCCGAAATTCGCCACTCCTCGGTCGAAAAGGAGGCCCAGGCCATAGTAGAAGCTGTGCGACACTGGAGGCATTACCTGGCTGACAGGAGATTCACTCTCCTCACGGACCAACGGTAGGTTGCCTTCATGTTCGATAATGCACAGCGGGGCAAGATTAAGAACGACAAGATCTTGCGGTGGAGGATCGAACTCTCCACCTACAATTACGAGATCTTGTACCATCCGGGGAAGCTGAACGAGCCTCCTGATGGCCTGTCCCGCGGCACTTGTGCCACTGCACAAGTGGACCGCCTCCGATCCCTCCACGAGGACCTCTGCCACCCGGGGGTCACTCATTTTTTTCATTTTATCAAGACCCACAACCTGCCCTACTCCATCGAGGAGGTCAGGACCGTCACCAGGGACTGCCAAATCTGCGCGGAGTGCAAACCGCACTTCTACCGGCCAAAGAGGGCGCACCTGATAAAGGCGTCCCGTCCCTTTGAACGCCTCAGCATGGATTTCAAAGGCCCCCTCCCCTCCACCGACCGCAACACGTACTTCCTTAACGTGATTGATGAGTACTCCCGGTTCCCATTCGCCATCCCCTGCCCCGACATGACCGCTAACACCGTCATCAAGGCCCTCCAGGGTATCTTTACACTGCTCGGTTTCCCTGCATACATTCACAGTGATCAGGGGTCCTCCTTTATGAGTGACGAACTGCGTCAATTCCTGCTCAGCAAGGGCATCGCCTCGAGCAGGACGACAAGTTACACTCCCCGGGGAAACGGGCAGGTAGAGAGGGAGAACGGAACAGTATGGAAGACCGTCCTGCTGGCCCTACGGTCCAGGAATCTCCCAGTCTCCCGCTGGCAGGAAGTCCTCCCGTTGGCCCTCCACTCCATCCGGTCACTGCTCTGTACAATCACGAATCAGACACCTCACAAACGTCTCCTTGTTTTCCCCAGGAAGTCCTCCTCCGGGACCTCGCTCCCAACCTGGCTAGCGACACCCGGACCTATCCTGTTTCGAAAACATGTGAGGGCGCACAAGTCGGACCCGTTGGTCGAGAGGGTCCACCTGCTGCACGCCAACCCCCAGTACGCCTACATAGTGTTCCCTGACGGCCGCCAAGACACGGTCTCCCTTCGCGACCTGGCACCCGCCGGAGCCCCACACGCACCCGCACCATTGCCCCCACCCCCACCCTCCCCACAGCACCTAACTGGAGGGTCAGTACTCCCGCCGCTCCTGCCTAGGCCTGAACACACACCGACGCCCCCTACAGGCGCCTTCCCCCCTCTGTCCACCTTTTGCCCCAACAGCGCCGCCTAGGGGTGACAAGGCTGCCTGGGAGGACAATATCACGTTCCCGGAGTCGCAACCGCCGGGACCCCCATCAGAATCACCGCCGAAGCCCAGACGCTCCAGAAGGACGACCAGGCCACCCGATCGACTGATTGCTGCACTATGAACACTTTGTTATTACCCTCGACATCACGGTACCTCCATACCTGGTCATACCATGCGAAAAGCAACTATTAACGCTGGCCATCACCCCGCCGGGCTCTTTTGTTAACAGGGGGTGAATGTGGTAATACCAGGTATTGTGGTACCTGAAAGGTGGATGACCATTGGTTAGACCCAGGAGTCTACCATTGGCTGATGTACATAGCTCCGCCCTGAGAGGCGGAGTATAAGAACCAATGCCGTCCCAGCAGCCTTCACTTTCTGTATCGAAGCTGCTGGGGAAGAGTTTGAGCAGATTAAAGCCCATTAGTTATGCCTCACTTTGTCTTGATAGTAATTGATTGCGCATCAAAAGGTCAGGTGACTTTTGGCAGCTATCTTAAATTTAAATAAATGAAGATTAGTTTTTTATAAGGCCGCGTTTGTTGCTCATGGCATGCATGTGCAGTTCCAGTGCTCTACTTGGGTGGAATTTATGAGCATTGTAATATCCCGCACGGGACCTATGGGGTGGGAATGCTTGTCTTCACCATGCAATTGCAGAGTACAAGCTCTCCCGCTCGGGTCGCAGTACCTCGAGTATCCAGTGTATATAAGGTCGGCCATTAAGACCAAGCAAGAAGCTGGTCTACTGGGTAGTGTATATATCGTTTGTGTAAATAAAACTTTGTTCTTATTTTACTCAGTGTGGACTCCCTGTGTCCTTATTAAAAGCATGGTGTGGGATTGTGTCCCGAAACCAGGAAGCATTTCTTTGACCATCTTGAATTTTACTCCTGCCGGTGTGAAACTTCCTCCTGTATAATGTTAAGAAAGGGAAAAAATAAATTGGACATTTAATGTAATATTAGCTGTTATAGGAATGTTGATTCAGAATAATGTGATCGCATGTGGCCCTATTTCTACTTTAATGTGCCATGCTAAAATAAATTTGTGTTTTAATAATAATAATAATAATCACTTATTGTCACAAGTAGGCTTCAATGAAGTTGCTGTGAAAAGCCCCTTGTCGCCACATTCCGGCGCCTGTTTGGGGAGGCTGGTACGGGAATTGAAGCTGTGCTGCTGGCATTGTTCTGCATTGCAAGCCAGCTATTTAGCTCACTGTGCTAAACCAGCCACTATTATAAAGGGGGCGGGGTTTGAAGTCAAGGATGACAATTTTTGGGAACATATTTCATGATGCAACCCAGAAAATTGTAAAAGAGATCGACACTGATGGCTCAAGGCAGATCTGTGAACCCCCTCCTCTGTGATCTCCCCTTCACTGCTCCAATCTCTATCTTCCCCCAACTGCACTCTTTCCTCCAGCCACAGCCTACATTTCACTGCTCCTCAGCTGCAACCTTTCCCGGGGTATTCCCTGCCTGACACACAACCTGGACCTCAAGGGGAGTTGTGCAGCCGCACATGTGCAGTCGTGTATAGACAACCGTCGTGCGTTGGCAGGTGTAGTGTTTTTACAAAGTCGATAATATCACAGCTGCACATTTGTGACACTGAGCATTACCTTTGAACTCCTGGTGCACATCAACATTTGATTCTGTTGGGACTATTAATAAACTGATCACTTTCACAGAAATAAAGGCTCACCTACCTGATTCAGCAGCACTTCAGATGGCATCAATAAAAAGGTCATTATAAAGTAATGGTCCTGTAATTGCAATACTAACTCATTCTAATAGGTTTGCTAACATATCAGTTCAGTGTTGTTTTATAATTAAGAATGTGCTAAAATGAATAATTTACTCATTCGTAATATAAGCAAAGCCAGAGAACAGAAAAAAATGGGGATAATATTTTGAATGAGAAATTGATCTCACTCAGAAGAGGAGGTGGAGGAATTCTCCTTTTATAAACATATTCAAAGACTGGACATCAAAATCAGCATTTCCAATCATTTTATTTGTATCTAGTCTTGATTATACAAATGCACATCCGAGGTTTACTCTTCGCAACTTGAGGGCATTAAAAGTTGGATCAAGAACCACTTTCCCTTGCTCGTTGACCTCTATTGGCTGCCAGTTAAGCAAGGCCTCACTTCAAAAATTGTCATCCTTGACTTCAAATCCCCCCCTCTATCCTCTCACCCCTCGCTATCTCGGTATTCTCCCCCAATCTGACAGCAGCCTAGTTATCCAATTCCTATCTCTTGAGCATGCCCAATATGAATCACTCTGTCATTCGTGACTATACCAAAATTACTCTGGACACACTCCCTAAACCTCTCTGCCTTTTGACCTCTCTTCCCTCTTTCAACATACTCCTTCAAACCTATCTCTCAGATCAACTTTTTGATTATCTGACTTAATGGCCCGGATTTTCATTTTTGCGGTGGGTAGCAGGAACTGGGAAAGTTCCCGAGTCAGTCTGCCTGCCTCAGGAGGAAGTGCCCACAAAGATGGGATTGGCATTGCCAGAGGGTGGGTATGGTATGGGCCAGGCCAGCCGGCCCAGGAAGAAGTTTTGAAGCAGCCAGAGGGGCTCTTGGGATCAGAGGGGGGCTTTTAAAAAAGACTGCCATGATGATATGGGACTTTGTCCCAGTTCAAATTAAAACACAAAGGATCTCCAGCCCTCACCTCTCACATACCCTCTGTGGAACAGAGGGTACAATAACTGGTGACCAGGGACTAACAACAATAAAGGTTTATTGATAATACTGAGCAACTCTTACATGTTGTGTCTGCGCCTGCCCAGGGGAGAACTCCCACACTCTTGACACATGGCCCCTTTTTACCCGCATCAACCCAGAGTCCACGTGACCATCAAGTCGACCCCCTCACAATACTCCTGATGCCCTATCTATGTCACTTCATGCCCCCACCCACCCCCATGGTCCCTTGTGCCCCCTATGCCAAGCCCTGGTACTTTCATGCCCATTGCCCACTGTACCATGTCTCTAACCAGTTAACCCTGTAGTGACAGTAGTGTAAAAACATGCTTTGGGGAAAAACATTGATTCATAACTTTCTCCTATGTTGAGCATAGAACATAGAACATAGAACATTACAGCGCAGTACAGGCCCTTCGGCCCTCGATGTTGCGCCGACCTGTGAAGCCACTCTAAAGCCCATCTACACGATTCCCTTATCGTCCATATTTCTATCCAATGACCATTTGAATGCCCTTAGTGTTGGCGAGTCCACTACTGTTGCAGGCAGGGCATTCCACGCCCTTACTACTCTCTGAGTAAAGAACCTACCTCTGACATCTGTCTTATATCTATCTCCCCTCAATTTAAAGCTATGTCCCCTCGTGCTGGACATAACCATCCGAGTAAAAAGGCTCTCACTGTCCACCCTATCCAATCCTTAAGAGAGTAAGGGCTGTTTAGCACAGGGCTAAATCGCTGGCTTTGAAAGCTGACCAAGACAGGACAGCAGCACGGTTCAATTCCCGTAACAGCCTCCCCGAACAGGAGCCGGAATGTGGCGACTAGGGGCTTTTCATCGTAACTTCATTGAAGCCTACTTGTGACAATAAGCGATTTTCATTTCATTCCTCTGATCATCTTGTATACCTCAATTAAGTCACCTCTTAACCTTCTTCTCTCTAATGAAAACAGCCTCAAGTCCCTCAGCCTTCCCTCATAAGATCTTCCCTCCATACCAGGCAACATTCTGGTAAATCTCCTCTGCACCCTTTCCAATGCTTCCACATCCTTCCTATAATGCGGCGACCAGAATTGCACGCAATACTCCAAATGCAGCCGCACCAGAGTTTTGCACAGCTGCAACATGACCTCATGGCTCCGAAACTATATCCCTCTACCAATAAAAACTAACACACCGTCCGCCTTCTTAACAACCCTCTCAACCTGGGTGGCAATTTTCAGGGATCTATGTACATGGACACTGAGATTTTTCTGCTCATCCACACTGCCAAGAACCTTACCATTAGCCCAGTACTCTGTCTTCCTGTTATTCCTTCCAAAATGAATCACCTCACACTTTTCTGCATTAAACTCCATTTGCCACCTCTCAGCCCAGCGCTGCAGCTTATCTACATCCCTCTGTAACTTGTAACATCCTTCCGCACTATCCACAACTCCACCGACTTCAGTGTCATCTGCAAATTTACTCACCCATCCTTGTATGCCCTCCTCCAGGTCATTTATAAAAATGACAAACAGCAGTGGCCCCAAAATAGATCCTTGTGCTACACCACTAGTAACTGGACATTTCCCATCAATCACCACTCTTTGTCTTCTTCCAGCTAGCCAATTTCTGATCCAAACTGCTAAATCACCCTGAATCCCATGCCTCCGTATTTTCTGCAGTAGCCTACCATGGGGAACATTATCAAACGATTTACTGAAATCCATATACACCACATCAACTGCTTTACCCTCATCCACCTGTTTGGTCACCTTCTCAAAGAACTCAATAAGGTTTGTGAGGCACAACCTACCCTTCACAAAACCGTGTTGACTATCTCTAATCAAATTATTCCTTTCCAGGTGATTATACATCCTATCTCTTATAAACCTTTCCAAGGTTTTGCCCACAACAGAAGTAAGGATCACTGGTCTATAGTTACCTGGGTTGTCTCTACTCCCCTTCTTGAACAAGGGGACAACATTTGCTATCCTCCAGTCTTCTGGCACTATTCCTGTAGACAAAGATGACTTAAAGATCAAAGCCAAAGGCTCAGCAATCTCCTCCCTAGCTTCCCAGAGAATCCTAGGATAAATCCCATCCAGCCCAGGGGACTTATCTATTTTCACACTTTCCAGAATTGCTAACACCTCCTCCTTATGAACCTCAAGCCCTTCTAGTCTAGTAGCCTGAATCTCCGTATTCTCCTGGACAACATTGTCTTTTTCCTGTGTGAATACTGATGCAAAATATTCATTTAGCACCTCTCCTATCTCCTCGGACTCCAAGCACAACTTCCCACTACTGTCTTTGACTGGCCCTGCTCTTACCCTAGTCATTCTTTTATTCCTGACGTATCTATAGAAAGCTTTAGGGTTATCCTTGATCCTACCTACCAAAGAATTCTCATGTCCCCTCCTGGCTCTTCTTAGCTCTCTCTTTAGGTCCTTCCTAGCTAACTTGTAACTCTTGAGCACCCTAACTGAACCTTCATGTCTCATCTTTACATAAGCCTCCTTCTTCCTCTTGACAAGTGTTTCAACTGCTTTAGTAAACCACGGTTCCCTTGCTCGACCACTTCCTCCCTGCCTGACAGGTACATACTTATCAAGGACACGCAGTCGCTGTTCCTTGAACAAGCTCCACATTTCCATTGTGCCCACCCCCCCCCTGCAGCTTTCCTCTCCATCCGATGCATCCTAAGTCTTGCCTCATCGCATCATAATTGCCTTTCCCCCATATATAACTCTTGCCCTGCGGTATATACCTATCCCTTTCCATCACTAAAGTAAACGTAATCGAATTGTGGTCACTATCACCAAAGTGCTCACCTCCCTCCAAATCTAACACCTGTCCTGGTTCATTACCCAGTACCAAATCCAATATGGCCTCGCTTCCCGTTGGCCTATCTACATACTGTGTCAAAACTATCAAACCTGTCAACAGGCTGTCCAATGATACTAGATGAATGTGTATGGATGTGGCAAGGTAAATGATGGTATGTAATACGCATGGGATGGCATGAGTTGGCACTAAGTGAGCTTAGGGGTATGGCGCAATGGGGAGTGGATGTGGGGCATGGGCTGGAATGGATGGGAAATAGAGAGGGTGTGAAGGTGGCTCAACGGTGACGGCTGGTGGGATGTCTTTTGTTTCATTATTTTTTCTTTATTTAAACACAGTGCTGAAGCACAGGGGCAGGAATAGTCCCCGGCCCATTGCCTAAGCATTCTTTTCAGGGTTGCCCGCTCATCCCCACTGACTGAAAATCTGACCTGTGGGTCGATATTTTTTAAAGTTTGTGTACACGGAGCCAGGAAATCTCCTGACCCGGAAATGAAATACTGGACCAAAGTTTGTGAAATTGATAACAGAGATCAGAGACATCAGTCAAACAATGTTTTCTCTGGGATGTAGCTGTTTCAACAAGTATAAAGGATGACGGGACACTCAGCCAAGCCTAATTATGCCAGCCAGATCAGGAGTGATGATTGTGAATTTTTTGACTGGAACTAGCATGGGTCCTTCAAAGACACTCCTGAAAATCAGAGAGCCCTGGAGTGTGGTCAGGTATCCCAAAATCCCCAAAAGGGCTCCCAAGTCATCCTGACTCGGTAGAAGCCCAGGCCAGCATCTCCTTGTGTGGCTTTGTGTCAGATTTTGTTTGAAAGTACCTGTAAAGCACTTTGAAATGTTTTATTACAGTAAAGGCACTATATAACTGCAAGTATCATGTGAGAGTACCTTTAAGAAATGGGTGTTTATAAATGGGTGTGTATATAAATATCTGTAGTGAGAGTACCTTAAAGAAATGGGTGTTTACTACTGCAGTGATGTCAGAGCGTGGGTGGAGCTGGGCTGTCTGTCAGCTTTTTACTTTCGTTTTAGGATGTTTGCTGCAGGGTGTGTTTTAGTTTTGTTTTCAGTGTTGGGGCTGAAGCCAGACAGAGCGGGTATACTGTTGATCTCTCTGCCATGAAAAGACTGTCTCTTGATCGTTTGGTGAATTCAAAATTATAAATGTTTTCAGTAGTGAATGTAAACCTGATGTGCTTCTGTTAAAAGGTGTTTCTTCTGTCTTCTGGATGTTGTTTGGGAAGTTATTAAGGATTACGTAGTGTTGTATTCTTTGGGGGTTGTATTTGAATTGATGGTTGCTAAGATGTTCACTGTATGTTTCAAAAAGGTGAATTGAGTTCATAGAATAAACATTGTTTTGCTTTAAAAAATACTTTTCCATTTCTGCTGTACCACACCTGTAGAGTGGGCCGTGTGCTCCCCATACGACAATCTATGAAAAGTTGTGGGTCAGGTGGATTGCATGATACACTTTGGGGTTCTCTAAATCCTGGCACATAACAAATTGGGGGCTTGAGCGGGATAAAAGTCTATCTATTGGATTGGCGTAATGAACTTAAAGACAGTGAGGGGTGAGCATATTGTGGTTCCTTTTCAGGTGTGGTATTCTAGTTTAAGTAGGGAGTGTGTTGTGGACAATGGCTCTTTCAAAAGCTCAGAAGTTTTTGGGGGTGGAGACGGTCACACGCAGTACCTTACAGACAGAGACTAAAAGCAGACTGTTAGATTTGGCAAAAACATTGCAGTTAACATTACCTGACAAAATGCGAAAAGATGAGGTAATTATGGCAGTGGCTAAGCATTTAACATTGTTTGAGGTACAGTTTGACTCATTGGAAATGGCAACAATTCAGTTACAAATTAAACAAATGGAGCATGAGAAAAATTAAAGCAGCTTGAATACGAAAGAGATAGAGAGGAAAAAGAAAAGAGAGAGACGAAAGGAGAAAAGAAAAAATAGCCCTAGCAGAACAAAAAGAAAGAGAAAGGGAGATACAGAGCAGGGAAAAAGATAAAGAGAGAGAATTTGAACTTCAGCAAATGGCCATGAAACATAACAGTCAGTTCAAATTGGCAGACGTAAAGGAAACGTACAGTTGGATGATAGTGATGAGGGTAGTGAGAAAGAGCGTCATAGTCGAAGGCTTGGTGGGAATCTATTTAAATATGTCCAAGCATTGCCAAGGTTTGACGAGAAGGAGGTCGTAGCCTTTTTCAGTTCATTTGAGAAGGTAGCTAAACAATTTAAATGGCCACAGGACATGTGGGTATTACTGATTGAAACAAAGCTGGTAGGTAGGGCTAGTGAAGTGTTTGCATCACTACCGGACGAGGTATCTGGGACATATGAGGAGGTGAAAAAATCCAGCTTCGGTGCATATGAACTAGTGCCTGAAGCCTACAGACAAAGGTTTAGAAATTTAAGGAAATAATTTGCTCAAACATACATGGAGTTTGAAAGGATGAAACAGAGTAATTTTGATAGCTGGATAAGGGCTTTGAAAATGGACCAAACGTATGAAGCTCTCAGAGAAATTATACTTTTGGAGGAGTTTAAAAATGCAATTCCTGATGTAGTGAGAACTCATGTGGACGAGCAGAGGGTTAAAACTGTGAGACTAGCAGCAGAAATGGCAGATGATTATGAATGAGTTCATAAATCAAAGCTTGGTTTCTGACTTCGGTTTCAGCCTCTGAGGGATAGAAACTGGGGACATGAGAAATACTCATGTGGTAAAGGTAAAGGTGATCTGATGGGAGATAATAAGGAGAGTGTACCTCAGATTAAAAAAGAAATCCAGGCGGTGGAAAAGAAATGAAAAGTTTCAAATGTTTTCACTGTAATAAACTAGGCCATGTAAAGTTACAGTGTCGGTGGTTGAAGAAAAGCACTGGGAAGGCTGATGTGGTAAAACAGGATAAGACAGTGGGGTTTGTTAAAGTGGTAAAGGAAAGCCCAAGTGAAGTGAAGGAGCAAAAGATTGTACAGCCTGATCAAGAGGTGCTTGATAAGAAGGTGCCAGATCTTTTTAAAGAATTTACGTGTGTGGGTAAAGTTTACTCATGTGTATCAGGAGAAGCAGGTAAAGAAGTCACAATTTTAAGAGATACGGGAGCTAGTCAATCTTTCATGGTAAGAAGTGAGGAGTTATGTAGTTTGGGAAGAATGTTGCCAGAAAAGGTGGTAATATGTGGAATTCAGGGTGAGAGGAGTAGTATTCAATTATATAAGGTAAGGTTGGAAAGTCCAGTGAAGAGTGGTGAAGTTGTAGTAGGAGTAATAGAGAAACTATCTTGTCCAGGAATACAGTTTATCTTGGGTAATGATATCGCTGGATCGCAGGTGGGAGTGATGCCTACGGTGGTTGATAATCCAGTGGAAAATCAGACAACAGAAGTGTTGAAGGACGAATATCCTGGGATTGTTCCGGATTGTGTAGTAACAGGGTCGCAAAGTCACAGGTTAAGACAAGAAGAGAAATCAAAGAGTGAAGATGAAGTTGAAGTGCAATTATCAGAAACGATTTTTGATCAGATGGTTGAAAAAGAACAAGAACAGCTGGAGGATGAGGCGGACATATTTAGTTCCGGAAAATTGGCTGAGTTACAACAGAACGATGTAGAAATAAAACAGATGTATCAGAAAGCATATACGGAAGAGGAATCAGAGTGGATCCCAGAGTGTTATTACCGTAAAAGTGATGTCTTGATGAGAAAATGGAGGCCTTTACATCTGTTAGAAGGTGTTTCTTCTGTCTTCTGGATGTTGTTTGGGAAGTTATTAAGGATTACTTAGTGTTGTATTCTTTGGGGGTTGTATTTGAATTGATGGTTGCTAAGCTGTTCACTGTATATTTCAAAAAGGTTAACTTGAGTTCATAGAATAAACATTTTTTGCTTTAAAAATTACTTTTCCATTTCTGCTCTACCACACTTGTAGAGTGGACCGTGTGCTCCCATACCACAATCTATTAAAGGTTGTGGGTCAGGTGAACTCCATGATACACTTTGGGGTTCTCTAAACCCTGGTCCATAACAAATGGTGCTGTGATTGCAACTCAAGTGCAAAGCACTTTCCATTGCTGAGGTTGAGAGGCTAGGGAAGATTTTGTCAAATCATTCAGACATTTTATACCAAAGATTAAAGTGAATTGGCTAAGGAATCCAGAACTATTAGCAAAGGACATGTTAACCATTTTGAGAAAGAAAAATCCACTGCTGCACTGCATTTTTCTTTATTTTATAAAGTCATATTAACCAACAAACTGCATAAGGCAACAAGCGATAGTTAGGGACTTTTCTTGGTAGAAAGGAGGTGGCAGCTGTTTGAAGAGTACAGCAAAGATTCACAAAAAAAAAATCAGGTGGCAATTTGGAAGAGAGGCATGACAAATTGGTTGAGGGAGGAATCTGCTAGAGGTTTTCAACATTATGAAAGTTTGCTAAATAGCTAACAAAAGAACATAGAGCCAGGATTATTTGTAGTAAATGCAAAAGAGAGGATTGGTGGAACGTGGGATGCTTCACTATCAGTAGATAGATAGAATGATACAATTTACAGTGCAGAATGAGGTCATTCGGCCCATCGAGTCTGCACCAGCCCTTGGAAAGAGCACCCTACTTAAGCAGCTACAGAAGGAGAATAGAATGAATATTGTCACTGGGCTAGTAATCCAGAGACCCAGGCTACTGCTGGGAGGAGGGGGTGGTGGTTAAAATCCCACAATGGAAACTGGTGGAATTGAAATTCAGTTAATAGATCTGGAATTGAAAAAAAGGCTAGTCGCAGACATGGCGATACCACAAAACCATCATTAATTGTTGTAAAAACCCATCGCTCATGTCCTTTAGGGAAGGAAATCTGCCGTCCTTACCTGGTCTGACCTATATGTGACTCCAGGCCCATAGCAATGTGGCTGACTTACATGCCATCTGAAATGGCCAAGCAAGCCATTCAGTTCAAAGGCATTTAGGGGTGGGTTACAAATGCTGGCCCAGCCAATGGTGCTGACATCCCATGAAAGAAAGAAAAATTGAAAAACTTAAAGGTAAGAAAATACAGGTGAAGATGGGAGCTGCAGTTCAAAAGCTAACACTGCCACTGGTCCCAATGACACACTTCTTTGCAGTAAATTATCAGATTTTATGATGAAAAAATATATCCTGAAGCTGAAGCTTCAGGCTGAAACAACAGGGACTGGGACTACTTTTCTGTATTATTCTTCAACCCCAGCACTATTTAAGTCAAACTTATGAAAACAGTTTATTTTAACAATTTATCACTGCGCTACTCTGAATTTCCATATGTGGTGACTCATTTGTGTTGGGAACATTGCAATATGAAGACATTTTAATTGCAGGTTGGGAAAACAATGCATGCCCCGCCCGGTACACACCCCACTGCCTCGTCGGCAAGGCAATACACTGGCACGATTTAAATTCACAATTTTAGAGCGTTAATAGATGGCAATTTTAACAAGCTCTATAACAAGTCATTAAAATGTGTGGGTGTCAGAACTGCTGCTAACTGTCATTGCTGATTTTATAATTGCCCGTCCTTTGACTTTTCAAAATGATGAATAAAATCCAAGTGACTTCTTGTAAAGAAATAGGAGGCATTATTTATAAGTGCCAAGCTTACAACAACACAGAATAGAATCAAGTAGAATTTTCTTTGAAGGTAATATTTGATCCCTGTTGAATGAAATATGGGTGGAATTGATCCCAAAGCGTCAGTGGTGAGGTTCACGGGATAAATTCTATACTCAATAAACCACAATTTCTATTTGTTCGTTTTTGGTGTAATTGCCAATAATCTTCTTAAGATAAGAATACTACTCTACTGAGCTCTCACTTTTAACCAATGAATTTGATGTTTCGAAATCGAAATCAGCTCAATAAGTGATCAAACTATAGAGTCGGCGTACAAAAACAAAAGTTAAAAATGTGAAAACATGGGTATAACTTTGTCATTTACCTCTTCTTTGTTGATCATAATGACAGAGGACATCTCCCCTCCATTGAGCAACTTATATGAGACCAAATAAAGTGCCACTTTAAGACATTACCATTAAATACACAGCCTAAAATGTACACTTTATAAATGCTGCTAACAGAAGTATCCTGTATTTATTATAATTTGTGATGCTGTTGTAGCTACCTGGGTTGGCCACTTCCCGACTTAAAATGGAGATCCGCAAAGAATGCAGGGAAATTCAGTCAAGCCAGGAAAAACTAGCAGGTGCAAAGTTTCCTGTGTATTAGAACTTGCAGAAACCCAGACAGCACTGAAACCAATAGCCATCTGCATATTAATGAGCGATCCCCGGGAACAATTGAAACATTTAAGATAAATAAAGCCAAGCCAGACTCTTCAGCGCCAGCAGGAGCCAAGACAAAGGAAGGCCAACGGACACTCAGGAACCGCCTAGCGATCAGGGAACAGCTCCAGTATTGGAGAAATCGATCCAAGTGATCAGAACTTAGTCCAATCACTTGGAACCAGATACGGAGTCCGCCCCGAACGCGCGAAGCCCCTGGGGACTATAAAATAGAGTCCCCTTGTTCAATTCGTCCTTCTTGACAGGGTCACTCAGCAGCTCGAAACAATCCTTGACAGTGACCTGCCCAGCCGCTGCATCAACCAAGTAAGTCTCCAGTCAACGCACGCTATGAGATACGCGCTCCTAGCTAACAGTCCATACCAGCTTTGAATCCTGCAGACTCAGAATCGAATGAAAGGCCATTTGTTCCCCTGACCTGATGGGCCAGTTCCGAAGCTATGTATAGGCCTTCTAGTGATAGACAATTTGCCCTTAAGGGGCAATTTAGCACGGCTAATCCACCTAACCTGCACATCTTTGGACTGTGCGAGGAAACCAGAGCACCCAAAAGAAATCCATGCAGTCACCCAAGGTCAGAATCAAACCTGGGTCCCTGATGCTGCGAGGCAGCGGTGTTAACCACTGTGCCACCATGCTGTTTTAAGTAGAGTTTATGCATGAGTAGTGATTGACTGTGTATAATAAATGTGTTTTGATTTGAAACTTACCAACTGGTGTATTGAGTTATTGATCAGCACTTGAACTTGAACCTCGTGGCGGTATCATAAAGATACCTGGCAACTCTAGAGCAAAGGTTACAGAAACAGAGAAAATTAAGTAAAGACACAACGAGCAACATTTAAGAGCCAACCAAAAGTTAGCAACACTGTTAAGTCGCCTTAATTATGACTAAGAGCCATACCCAGGTGTGAAAAAGACCAAGTACAATTATACATGAATTCAGAGTACTCAATTCTTTTTTTCCCAATTAAGGGGTATTTTAGCTTGGCCAATCCACCTATCTGCACATCTTTGGGTTTGTGGAGGTGATACCCACGCAGACACGGGGAGAATGTGCAAACTCCACATGAACAGTGACCCGAGGCCGAGATCGAACCCGAGTCTTTGCCACCATGAGGCAGCGGTGCTAACCACTCCGCCATTGTGCCTCCCCCAGTGATAAAGATAAAAATAAGATTAATCAGTGAGGATAAATTAATTTACACAAAATTTGTGTTCCCAAAATTGTAGGAAAAAAGAAGAACTTTTGGGGGATGAGAGGCGGGGTGGTGGGTAAAGAGTTGCATTGTTCTGAAATTCTGAAATTTGAGGAAACAATAGCCAAGATTTTGCAGTCACTGAAGAAACAGAGGTGTCTGTTGCTGACTGTGCATGTGACAACTCTCACATGGTTGGCTGCAGTGGGAACTTGCTCTTTGAGCTGAAACATGGATCCACTGATGGGGTGACTGGAGAAACCGAGTAGTGAGGAGCAATTCTGACAATCTCTGACATCACAAAACAAAGGCAAATACTCTCCGAGGTCGGTCTTCAATTCAGTGACAGTCTCTGAATTAATAACCCATCTGCACACTTTCGCTAAATGATTCTTAATCATTTTCAAACACAAATCATAGAATGCAGAAAGTGCAGAAGGAGGCCGTTCCGTTCATCGAGTCTGCACTGACCCTCCAAGAGAGCACCCTACTTAGGCCCAATCCCCCACCCTATCCCAGTAACCCCACCTAACCTTTGGACACTTAAGGGGCAATTTAGCACGGCTAATCAACCTAACCTGCACATCTTTGGACTGTGCGAGGAAACCAGAGCACCCAAAAGAAATCCATGCAGTCACCCAAGGTCAGAATCAAACCTGGGTCCCTGATGCTGCGAGGCAGTGGTGTTAACCACTGTGCCACCATGCTGTTTTAATCACATTAATTGGAGATCCCCCTTCCTCACCCCACCTGTGGCTCTCCCAGTGCCCCATACCCCACTGGCAACCCGGCACCACGTCCCTGAACTCTGACACCTCCTCTCACCCAATATCTACTGCTCTGCTCACAGCAGTGATCACTGTCCATCACTATCAGAACTATCCCTGCTACCTCCAAAAGTTCAGCCCTCAGCCCCCAGGAGCAGCTACCCCGGTGGAGCTGTGGGGGTAGGGAGGGGTGGGATGGGGAGAGTGTACAAGAGAGTGGGAAATGTTTTCACTTGCTGCTGATCTTAAGGGCTGAAGTCCTGAATAGGCTCTGCTGCTGTCAGGAGCAGCCCAAAATATATCAGTATAAAATCTTCTATAAGTGCCAGGCAATCAGCTCAAGTTTGCACACTTAAAGGCCCTAGCAGGACCATCAGTGTGGGCTCCTTTGGAACCCTTCCAGGTGCACTGCAAACTCTTGGGTGTTAAGTGGACTCCCCAACAGTTACTGCTATTGAGACCAAGATCTGTGTCAATGAGTGTCCGAACAAGTCAAATTAAAGGCAAAAGATTTACAATAGAGGAGAAACTTTTCTTCCCCATGGATACCAGAATCAATGATTGAAGACCCTGCCAACACTTGGATATTAAAAGGGAATGAAGGGATATAGAAGCAGTGCAGGCACAAGGGATTTGGACTATTATTCATGTGGAGGATAAACACCAATATAATCTGGTTGGGACAATTCAATGCAATTATATGTAATGAGGCAGCTAGGTGAAACAGTGAAGTAGTACATCCATAAATCAAACCATCAATAAAATGATGAACTAACGTACATATAGATGAAATTATGACTTGCTTTGCATGAATGATAAATTCACAATCACCTGTTAAAAAAGTGTTTACCGATGCACAAAGCAGTAGTGACTATTTTACTTCTCTCAAATCATTAGGCTTAGAAACACCTTCATCCCAGAAATTATTTAAATGATGAAAAAGGTTCTGTAACAATCCTAATTGATTTTATAACTGGACGGCAAGACCCCTGACTCAAAAGACCATAAATGTTTACTTTCTATAAAATGTGGAGGAACAGAGTCACAGGACTGCAAATTCATTTTCACAATAAGAAACAAACATTTATTAAACATGAAAAGTTGGATTATTATACAATAATCTTTTAATATCCCTATATTTTAACAATTCCAGACAGGTTTTAGGATTGATACTGATTACAAAGTATATCTTCAGCTGCAATGATCTCATTCACACACAAAGTCCTCTTTAAGCACACAAGATGACAGTGGTCAAATACACACTCCACTCTGAACCCAAGATATTGGCTGGGATTCGGAAGCTTGCATCCTTCTGACTCCCTTGCCCTGTCCAGCTTCTCCTGGCAGAGTTGAGAGCTGTTCACCCCACCGTGTCCTGTCTCAACTACAATCAACTGAACTAAACTAAAACTTAAAATCTTCTCTACCTCACAAAGTCTCCCATGTACTTCTGAGAATTTGTCTGGAAGACCTCTTGGTCCCCTGTGGGCAGGGCACATCTCTCTTTCTGTGCACCTCCCCGATTAAAGCCTCAAATGCAGTTTTGGGAGAAAACTTGGAGCCTATCATTCCAACATTGTGCCATTCTTCTGCCTTTCCCAGGTCAGAATGAGTTCTATCATGGATTGCAGGGTCTGATTCAACTCCAATGCACTTCCTTTGTAAGAGGAGTCAGCCATCTTTATCTTTAAGTATTGTAGATAGTCTTTAACTTGTGGCAGCCTCGGATGTATTTGGGCCACTTGTGAGGCAAGTAGCAGTTTGAAACTGGGCTCATTCCCCCATCACATTAATTTTCAGGATGGAAGCATGAAGTTGGCCTTCTGCCTTTATCAGAAGCAGTAGCCCTGGGTTAATCCTGCATCGCAATCCCCATGCCTGGTATTGAAGTTAACCCTCACAAAGCCCAGTCCTAAGCTGACTTGTGTCAAAAAGTAGCGGTAGCATCTACAATGGCAAAAACAGGTTGATATTTTGAGGAGAAGTTTTCCCTTTGAATGGATTTGTGAATACTTTCTCAGAATCAGTTTGAGTAGAAATCGTCCTTAGAACAGTTTGAAGTGGGATCCTTCCTCAAACCCCATTCAAAAGGTTAGCTTGGTTTTTCTTTTTCCAGTTGTGTGACTGACCTGCTGTGTGTTGCCATCACTTTCTTTCCTGTTCCCTGCTGTCCAATCTTTCCAATGGTGGATCGAACAAGTTCCCGATTATGCCTGGCAGTTCCAAAACCATCCAGGCACGTTCATTTTTGCTGGCTTCTTGATCTGTTATCATCAATCTTGAATGTTAATGACCACAACAACTCTCCTTCTGAAATGGAACCAGTGTTCACGTTAGAGCAAAATTGCTCTTTTTCAGCATACTGGCTAACATCCTTAGACAACATTTGTGTTTGTACTATTTTAATAAAGCGATTAACCTGCTTTAAAATAAATAGGCTAACAGCTTTCTAAAATAATGGACGTAGGAAATCAACTTGAGCATGTTCACCAGCATGCTAAAAATATAGGTCAAGGAGGATTTTCTTTATTCATTCAAGGGATGTGGGCTTCGCAGGTAAGGCTAGTATTCATTACCCAACCCTAATTGCCCTTGAGAAGGTGGTGCTGAGCTGTCGTCTTGAACCACTGCAACCCATGTGGTGTGGGTACACCCACTGTGCTGTTAGGGAGGAAGTTCCAGGACTTTGAACCAACAACAGTGAAGGAACGCCAAAATATTTCCAAGTCAGGATGGTGGGTGACTTGGAGGGGAACCTCCAGGTTGTGGTATTCCCATGTATCAGCTGCCCTTGCCCTTCTATATGGTAGTGGTCGTGGTTTGGGGAGGTGCAGTCCAAGAAGCTTCAGTGAGTTCATGCAGCACATCGTGTAGATGGTACACACGCTGCCACTGTGCGTCGGTGGTGGAGGGAGTGAATGTTTGTGGAAGGGATGCCAATCAAGTGTTCTGTTTTGGCCTGGATGGTGTCAAGTTTCTTGAGTGTTGTTGGAGCTGCATTTATCCAGCTAAGTGGAGAGTATTCCATCACTTTCCTGATTTGTGCCTTGTAGATTGTGGACAGGCTTTGAGAGTCAGGAGGTGAGTTACCCGTCACAGGATTCCAAGCCTCTGACCTGCTCTTGTATTTATATGGCTAGTCTAGCTGAATCTCTGTTCAATGATAATCCTCACGATGTTGATAGTGGGGGATTCAGTGATGGTAATGCCATTAAATGTCCAAGGGTCTATGGTAATGCCATTGCCTGCTACTTGTGTGTGGAACGAATGTTATTTGACACTTGTTAGCCCAAACCCAGATACTGTCCAGGACTTGCTCCATTTGGACGTGGAGCACTTCAGTATCTGGAGAGTCGTGAATGGTGCTGAATATTGAGTAATCAGTGCACAACCCCACTTCTGACCTTATGATGGAAGTAATGTCATAGAATCATAGAATTTACAGTGCAGAAGGAGGCGATTTGGCCCTTCTAGTCTGCACCCGCCATTGGAAAGAGCACCCTACCCAAGCCCACACCTCCACCCTATCTCCACACCTCCACCCTATCCCCGTAACCCCAACTAATCTTTTTTGGACACTCAGGGCAATTTAGCTCAGCCAATCCACCTAACTTGCACATCTTTGGACTGTGGGAGGAAGCTTGAGCACCCGGAGGAAACCCACGCAGACACGGGGAGAACGTGCAGACTCCGCATAGACAGTGACCCAAGCCGGGAATCGAACCTGGGACCCTGGAGCTGTGAAGCAACTGTGCTAACCACTGTGCTACCGTGCTGCCCATGTCACCGATGAAGCAACTGCAGATAGTTAGGCCGAGGATACACCTCTGAGCCACTCTGCAGTGATGTCCTTAAACTGAGGTGACTGACCTCCAACAACCACAACCATCTTCCTTTGTTCTAGGTTTGACACCAGCAGGCAGTTTCCCCTCTGAATCCCATTGATTCCAGATTTGCTAGGGCCCCTTGATGCCACACCCGTTCAATTGCGACCTTGATATCAAGGGCAGTCACTCTCACCTCACGTCGAATGTTCAGCTCTTTTGTCCATGTTTGAGCCACGTTGTAATGCGTTCAGAAGCTGAATGACCCTGGCGGAACCCAGATTGAACTTCAGTGGGCAGGTTATTGCTAAGCAAGTGCCACTTGATTGTGTTGTTCATCACTTTACTGATGATCGAGAGTAGAGTGATGGAGCGGTAATTGGGTGGGTTGAATTTGTTCTACTTTTTGTGTATAGCTATTAATTCCCAATCCAGTTTCCATTTTTATTCCTACTAATGGAACATAAGCAGCATTTTCACAATGTAGTTGAGGCCTATTAGCAATATAGGTCTGGCAAAGTGCATTGATTATAGCTCATGGTCTGGTCATTTTCTGTAAATCGATCTTTCCCATCTCGAGTTTGCAACTGTGAGGGAGCACTTTCTAATCTGACTCGAAAGATTGTTTGCTCAAGTTCTATTCCAGAGACACACGCACAAAATTCAGTGCAACGCTGAGGGAGAGTACCATTAGAGGTGCCGTCCTTAGCATGAAACATTAAACTGAGGCTCTGTTTACTATCTCAGGTGGACATAAAAGAACTCTTGGTACTATATTGAAGAAATACAGAGACATTTCTCACTAGTGCTTATCCCTTCATCAATAGCATAGAAACAGTTAATTATCACCATATTGCCGTTTGTGAGATCTCACTGTGCACAATTTGACAAGCACGCTTTACTACATTAATACAGAGACTACACCTCAAAATAAAGTGCTTCACTGACTGTTAGGCATTTGAAAATGAAATGAAAATCGCTTATTGTCACAAGTAGGCTTCAAATTAAGTTACTGTGAAAAGTCCCTAGTCGCCACATTCCGGCGCCTGATCGGGGAGGCTGTTACGGGAATTGAACCGTGCTGCTGGCCTACCTTGGTCTGCTTTCAAAGCCAGCAATTTAGCCCTGTGCTAAACAGCCCAGCATTTTGGGATGTCCCGACATTGTGAAGGCACTGTATAAGTTCAAGTCCTTTTTTTCATCATATTGTACAGGATCTTTGTCACAACAACATCTTCTATGCCTACTGGACAAAGGTCAGTACAGTTCTGAAGAAGAGTCACATGAGACTCGAAACACTAACTCTGTCTCTCTCCAAAGATGCTGTTCAACCTGCTGAGTTATATCCAGCACTTTCTGTATTTATTTCAGAATTACAGCATCCACGGTATTTTGCTTTTATTTTATCAGTTCAGCTCAGTTGGTAGTGCTCTCCCTTCTGAGTCAGAATATTCTACAGAAAACAAAGACCCAGTATAGAATTGACCACATAATTGAACTTGACACTTTAGTGCAGTACTTTCAAATAAGACGTGAAACTGAGAGTTTGTAGATTCTTGGGGAGAGCACTAAGGAGAAAGACAGACTTGCATTTATAAAACACAAACAAAGGATATCCCAAAATGCTTTACAGTCAATGAAGTAATTTTGAAGTGCAGCCACTATTGTAGCATCGGAAACATATTATACATAGCAAGCTCCCACAAACAAATATATGAGCAGGACCTAATTGTGTTGCTGACTAAGGGATAGACATTGACCACGGCATTTGGGATTATTCCCCTGCTCTTCCTCAAAATAGTACCAAGGGATCTTTTTGCCCATTTGAGAGGAAAGTCTTGGTTTAACACCTCATCTGAAAGATAGGCAGCTGGATTCTCTGTCGGTGGGATCCTCCGTCTCGCCGGCAGCGCATTTCTCCAAGCTGTGGGGTGACCACAATGGGAAACCCCATTGGCCGGCTGCCGGGACGGACAATCCCGCTGCTGGCGGGGGCGCACCGCACCAGAAAATGGGTGCGGCGGGACAGAGAATCCCATCCTGCACCTGTAACATCCTTTCAGTTCTGCACTGAACGTTGCCAGTCCAAAATTCCACGGCCGAGTGCCGGGGTAATTAGACAACCTTTCTCAGTCAGAGATAAAAATGCTACCCGACTGAACCACAGCTGACACAGCTTTCTCCAACAGTCCAGCAAGTCTCCTAAAATTATCTGCTTACAAATTTGAAATTTGCTTTGTGATTGCCTCCATGATAATGATGCCATTAGCACCTCAAAAGTACTCCATTAGTTGCAAGCTGCTTTGGTAGCATATCTTGAGAAGGTGAAAGAACAGTTATTTTTAATGGTTTTTAAACCTACTTGTCACGATATCTCACTTTTAGAGTTTCACTATTGTACCCATTTTTCTTCTGATCTGAGTTGAGGAACAGTTTTGCACATTCTGGCCATCCAGCGCCAATGACTTCCTCATCATATGAAATAATTCATTTATTTCTCATTAACTATTAGTTGCACTTTTCCTTCCATTGTTTATTTGCTGTTCCATTTTGTTTTCTGCAGAGTATTGCCTCCAGTTACTATTGAGACCTTTTTCTTTCTGCCTATACTGCACTGAGTCTCCATGGTGTCCAGCTCTGATACTGATGCATCGACTGAAACAAAATCCAAGTACAAGTTTTAGATAATTGTGTCAGCAACAACTGGAACATTTCTGACCATATTGGTAATGTCCATAAGATCATTAGACCATAAGACATAGGAACAGAATTAGGCCACTCGGCCCATCGAGTCTGCTCCGCCATTCAATCACGGCTGATGTCCTTTGGTTTTTGAGTGCAGTAAGTTTCATCAGCAAAAACTAATTAGAAAGAAATTGTAAAGGAGAACAACCTGTCCTATCCCTGCAGAAATTCTATGAAGAATGTAGTAAGCAGTGTTCAGGTCCTGTCGTCCTGTCCTCAGACGTTGTTCACATTTAAATTTGTGCATGGGATGTGAGTATTGTGAGCAAGAACAGCATTTATTGCCCATCCGCCTGAGAAGGTGGTGGTGTTTTGTCTCGTTAAATCACCATGGCCCACGTGGTGTTTGTACACCCCTCTGCAAGTTGCTGCACTGCTCCTTGTAGATGGTGCTCACTACTGCCACTTTGCACCAATGGTAGATGGGGTGAATGTTTAAGATGGTGGATAGGGCACAAATCAGAGGGCTGCTTTGTGTTGGGTAGTGTTGAGCCTCTTGCGTGTTGTTAGAACTGCGCTCACCCAGGTAGATAGAGAGCATTCCATCACTTGTGACTGACTTGTAACTTGTCGATGGTGGACAGGCTTTGAGGAGTCAGGAGGTGAGTTATTCACCACAGAATTCCCAGTCTCAGACCTGCTCTTGTAGCCACAGTATTTATATGACTAGTCCACTTAGGCTATTGGTTACTGTTAACCACCAAGATGTTGATTCAACAATGGTAACACTATTGAATGCCAAGGGATTAAATACTTCCTTGTTCGAGATGGTTATTGCCTGGCACTTACATGGAGCCGATGTCACTTGCCAATTTTCAGCACAAGCAAAATGGGCTACATTAAGTTGTTCTTTGGTGTATCTCTCCATTTTTCTCAGTTCTTCCCTTATTTCAGTAAGGCCTAGTCCATTAAATAGTGACACCAAAGGAATGATCGTGTCACATACTCAAACGCACAGACCATTCTTCTCCGAGAAATCATTACCAGATAGCTAACAAAAGTTTTAGCCTGTACTAATTGTTCCTTCCTGCAGAAGATATATGATCAAATTGTATTTTCTTGCTGGGACGAAAGTATGGAGAAGAAGCAATTAATTGAGCCTTGTCAGACATCTTTTCTAACTAACGTGTTTTCTAAAGTTTTTTTAAAAACAAACATTTTATTGAGGTTTTTTTTGGTATTATAACAACAGCACAATGTACATGAAACTATAAACATAGTGCAAAAGCCGTCTACCTCCCTTACAGGTCCCACCTTTATTAACCTCCTACTCTAAGCTAAATTAAGCGCCCCCCCCCCCCTTCTGCTGACGATTAATTTTCCGCGAAGAAGTTGGCGAATGGTTGCCACCTCCGGGTGAACCCTAACTGTGACCCTCTCATGGCGAACTTGATTTTCTCCAAACAGAGAAAGCTAGCCATGTCCGATAGCCAGGTCTCCGACTTCTGGGGCTTTGAGTCTCTCCAAGCTAATAGTATCCGTCTCCATGCTACCAGGGAAGCAAAGGCCAGAACGTCTGCCCCTTCTCCTGGATTCGCGGGTCTTCCGACTCCCCAAAAATCGCCACCTCTGGACTCAGCGCCATCCTGGTTTTTAACACCATGGACATGACATCTGCAAACCCCTGCCAAAATACCCTAAGCTTTGGAAATGCCCAGAACATGTGGACATGGTTCGCTGGTCCTCCCGCACATTTTGCACATCTGTCTTCCACCGCAAAGAATCTGCTCATCCGGGTCACTGTCATGTGAGCCCGGTGAATGACCTTAAATTGTATCTGGCTGAGCCTGGCACACGTTGCGGATGCGTTGACTCTACTCAACGCGTCCGCCCATAGACCATCCTCTATCATCCCAGCTTCTCCTCCCACTTACGCTTCAGCGGTCTGCGTCTGCTCTGACCCCATAGGTTCCTTGTAAATGTCCGAGATGCTCCCTTCTCCTACCCATCCTCTGGAAACTACCCTGTCCTGAATCCCCCTTAGCGGTAGGAACGGAAAAGATGACACCTGTTTACGTAGGAAGTCCCGTACCTCCAGATACCTGAATTTGTTTCCCCTCACCAACCCAAACTTCTCCTCCAGCGCCCTCATACTCGGAAAGCTCCCCTCTATAAACATATCCCCCATCCTCTCAATCCCTGCTCTCTGCCATACCCGGAACCCCCCCATCCATACTTCCCAGGGCAAACCGGTGATTATTACAGATTGAAGACCAGACCGAAGCTCCCTCTGCTCCCACATGTCTCCTCCATTGCCCCCAGACTCTCAGGGCAGCCACCACCATGGGGCTGGTGGAGTACCGTGCCGGCGGGGACGGCAGAGGCACAGTCCCCAAACTGGTGCCCTTGCATGAAGCCGCCTCCATAGACTCCCATGCCGGCCCCTCCCCCACCACCCACTTCCTGATCATGACTATATTCGCCGGCCAGTAATAGATACTAAAATTTGGCAGCGCCAGCTCGCCCTCTCCCCGACTCCGCACAGGCATTACCTTCCTTACTCGCAGGGTCTTGCCCGCCCAAACCAAGCCAGGGATCACTTTGCTGACCCATTTTAAAAAGGACCCCGGAATAAAGATGGGGAGACATTGAAACATGAACAGGACTCTCTGGAGGACCGTCATCTTCACCATCTGCACCCTCCCAGCTAAGGAGCACGTCCCATCTCCGAAAATTGTCCTTCATTTGGTCTACAAGCCGGGCCAGATTTAATTTATGCAGCCGGTCCCATTCCCGCACCGCTTGAATGCCTAGGTACCTAAAGCTTCCCCCTACTAATCTAAACGGCACCTCCCCCAATCGCCTCTCCTGTCCCCTCACCTGGATCGCAATAACTTCACTTTTCCCCATATTTAGCTTACACCCTGAAAACCGGCCAAATTCTCCAAGAATCCTCATGATTTCTTCCATCCCCTCTCATGGGTCCGATACATACAGAATCAGGTCGTCTGCGTAGAGCGAGACTCTTTTGTGCTCCACCCCTCCCCCTCCCCCCCGGACCAGCCCCTTGAGACTCTCAGAGCAATTGCCAACGGCTCTATAGCTAGCACGAACAACAGTGGGGAGAGGGGGCATCCCTGCCTCGTCCCCTGGTGCAGTCTAAAATAGTCCAGTGTTGTCCTATTCGTCCGTATACTTGCCACAGGAGCCTGATATAGCAATCTGACCCAGTCAATAAAGCCCCGCCCAAATACGAACCGTCTCAGGACCTCCCACAGATAATCCCATTCGACCCGATCAAAAGCCTTTTCTGCATCCATTGCGATCACTACCTCCACCTTCCTACCTTCCGGGGGCATCATGATCACATTTAACAGCCTTCTTACATTGGCCACCAACTGCCTACCCTTAACAAACCCCGTCTGGTCCTCCCCAATAACGTCCGAAACCCAATCCTCAATCCTGGAGGACAAAATTTTGGCCAGCAGTTTGGCATCCACATTCAACAGGGATATCGGCCTGTAGGACCCACACAGCTCCGGGTTCTTGTCCCGCTTCAGAATCAGTGAAATTGTGGCCTGTGCCATCGTCGGTGGCAGCACCCCTCTTTCCCTTGCCTCTTTGAACATCCTCATCAACACCAACCTCAATATCCCAGAGAACTTTTTATAAAACTCCACTGGGTACCCGTCCGGACCTGGGGCTTTACCCGATTGCATGGCCTTCAGACCCTCCACTATCTCTTCCAACCCGATCGTGGTCCCCAGCTCTTCTACCAGCTCCCCGTCCAACCTTTGGGGATTTCAGCCCCCCCAAGAAGTGTCTCATCCCCTCCGGCTCCGTAGGGGCTTCCGACCTGTACAGCTTACTGTAGAAATCCCTAAATGCCTTATTCACCCCTACTGAATCACCAACCAGGTTCTCATCTCTGTCATTTACTTTCCCTATCTCCCTGGCTGCTTCCCTCTTTCTAAGTTGCTGTGCAAGCATTTTGCTGACTTTCTCTCCATACTCATAGATCGCCCCCCTCGCCTTTCTCAGCTGCTCCACCGCCCTCCCTGAGGTTAACAAGCCGAACTCCGCCTGTAGCCTCCGCCGTTCCCTTAAAAGCCCTGCCTCTGGGGTCTCTGCATACCTCCTATCGATCTGTAATATCTCCTTAACCAGTAGGACTGTCTCTGCCCTGTCCACCTTCTCCCTATGGGCCCGTATCGAGATCAGCTCCCCTCTGACCACCGCCTTCAGTGCTTCCCAGACCATTGCTACTGAAATTTCCCCCGTGTCATTGACCTGCAGGTAGTTCTGAATACATTTCCTCAGCCGCTCGCACACCCCTTCATCCGCCAAAAGTCCCACATCCAACCTCCAGTGCGGGCGCTGGTTACTGTCTTTACTAACCTGCAGGTCAACCCAGTGCGGAGCATGGTCTGAGATTGTGATCGCCGAGTACCCCGTGTCCACCACCCCCGTCAGTAAAGCCCTGCTCAAAATGAAGAAATCGATCCGGGAGTACACTTTAAGCACGTGTGAGTAGAAGGAGAAATCCTTCACCCTCGCCTTCCCAAATCTCCATGGACCCGCCCCCCTCCCCATCGGCTCCATGAACCCTTTTAGTTCCTTTGCCATTGCTGGCACCCTGCACGTTTTTGAGCTTGACCGGTCCAAGCCAGGGTCCATAACTGTGTTGAGGTCCCCTCCCATGACCAACCTGTGCGAGTCCATGTCCGGTATCTCCCCAGCATCCTCTTTATAAACTCCACATCATCCCAATTTGGCGCATACACATTTACTAATACCACCTGCACCCCCTCCAATTTCCCACTGACCATAATGTACCGACCTCCCACATCCGAGACTCTTCTACCCACCTCAAACCCCACCTGCTTATTGATCAGGATCACGACCATTCTCGTCTTTGAATCCAGTCCTGAGTGAAAGACTTGACTGACCCAGCCTTTCCTCAATCTAATCTGGTCAGTTACTCTAAGGTGCGTCTCCTGCAACATTACCACATCCGCCTTCAGTCCCCGAAGATGCGCGAACACACGTGGCCACTTGACCGGCCCATTTAACCCTCGAACATTCCAGGTGATCAGCCTAGTTGGGGGTCTCATTGCCCCCCCCCCCACTTCGCCGATTAGCCATCCCCTCTTTTGAGCCCGCTTCCAGCCCATGCTCCGCGCCTTCACCGAGCCGCCCCAAGGCAGCCTCCGCCCCCAACCTCCTCTCTGTCCCTTGGCCCAAGTCCCTCCCTTGTGAGCAGGACATTTGCCCCCCCTCCCCCCCCCCTACTAACAACACACTGTAACCCAACCCCTTTGATAAACTGAACATATGCACACCCCTCACTAATCTTCCGTGAGCTTGCTTGCCCAGCTAGCTTGGTGGCCCCCATCCCTGGCGCCGGATAGTCTTCCACCTATTGTTCCCTCCCCCCCTCCGGATAGTCTCCCACCTATTTTTCCCTCCCCCCCTTCCCCCCTCACCCCCCCATCCCTGACTCCCCCCCCTCCCCTCACTCATACAAACATACTCCAACATCAAACAATCCCCGCACAATTGCCCGACAGAAAAACACCAAAATCTAAACAAGCACACCTCCATCCCCCAGTGCAAATGAAAACCTTCACTCACTCAGCTCTTCCACTGGTCCCAAATCAATGCCGAAGGCATTACAAACAGCTTCCACAAAACAAAAAACGAGAAACTTTTTTTCAAGAACAGAGAAACAAAAAGAATAAAAACCCATGAACGCTGCAGCAAAGTTCAAAAGTTCTCAGTCCATCACCAGTCCTTTCCTTTTCGCAAAGTCCAGTGCACCCTCAGGTGACTCGAAAAGAAAGTGCTGCTCCTCGTACGTGACCCAGGGATGGGCCGGATACAACAGTCCGAACTTCACCTTTTTCTTAAAAAAGATTGACCTAATCTGGTTGAAGCCTGTTCTTCTCCTGACCACCTCCACACTTGGTAGACCCGCAGGATACTATTGTCCCACTTACAGCTCCGTGTCTGCTTGGCCCATTGTAGAAAGCGCTCCTTATCCAAGTACCTGTGTGATGCATGATCAATGACCACTAAAACGAGGTTGTAGTCCAACTGAAGGCTTTAATAAGCTAGATGTTTCCCCCAGCAGCTCAGGTACAGAATGAAGGCTGCTGGGGCGGCACGGGTTCTTATACCCCGCCTATCAGGGTGGAGCTATCATACATTCTACCAATAGAAAGCATACAATTTCCACCAATGGTGCTTTAGCCTGTCAGGTACCGTAATACCTATAATACCATACTGTGGAATCTCACCACCATTGCCCTCAGGGGGTCACCCGTTCGAGGCTTCCTCGCGAGTGCTCTGTGAGCCCTGTCCACCTCCAAGGGTTGTGAGAATGCCCCATCCCCCAGCAGCTTCTCAAACATATCTGCAATGTATGCCCAGCGTCCACTCCTTCGGACCCCTCCGGGAGCCCAACAATTCTCAAGTTCTGCCGGCGGGACCTATTCTCTAAGTCCTCTACCTTCTCCAGGAGCCTTTTCTGCTGGTCTCTCAGCATTCCCACCTCCAACTCCACCGCAGTTTGATGTTCCTCCTGCTCAGCCAACGCCTTCTCTACCTTCTGGATCGCCCGATCTTGGGCATCCAATCTAAGCTCCAGCTGCTCAATCGACTCTTTTATCGGGTCCAAACAGCCCCGTTTCTGCTTAGCAAAGCCTTCCTGAATAACTTGCATCAGTTGCTCCGTTGACCACTGGGTCGACAAACCAGAGGTCCGGTCCCCTGCCATGCTGTCTCCCGCTGCAACTTCAGCCCAAGCCTTCTCTGTCTTTCTGTTTCTGCCTTTACGAGCACTTCTAGTCCTTCTCTCCATGCACCAATGTGGGAATTCAGTACACAATTGCCTCTGTCTTCAGTTTTACAGTTCAAGTCCGGTAGAAAATCAGGGGAAAATGTCCAAAAGTCCGTCCCGAGCAGGAGCCACCAAATGTATGACTTGCTCCTTCATAGCCGCCACCGGAAGTGTCTAAAGTGCACATTTTTAACAGGACAACGCAGCTTAAAATAGTGAGCGAATTTTATGTGGATTCCCCCTATAGTCCTGCCTTGCCCGGAATCTTGTACTATGAGCCTCCGTGAGTGCAGTATGTCGAGGTGGCAGAAAGCACAACATTGATAGATTATGTTGTGAGCTGTATTAAATAATCACCTCGGAACAATCATTTTTGTGAGGTATCAGGCTAGTTTAGCATTCAGTGTGTTTATAGACTTGAATGTTTACCCTTTATTGAAAACAAAGCTAAATCCTTGTGGATAGAAACAAAGCAAGGGGGTGCGATCAACCAGCCGCATTGTGCCCAAAAAGTCTCACTGATATGCGCTCTAACAAACCACCAAGGCCCTGGTATCTTACCACTTTGCCTTGGAGATCTCGCGCGAGCTCCACTCAGTGCTGGACTACATAAATGGGGACCAGATAGAATTGTACTCCTGGGGGTCACCCAGGGGATCAGAAGTCCCCAGGTTCTTGCCGTCTAGGCAGGGTGACACCCTGGCACTGCTGGTACCACCTGGACACCTTGCCACCTTGGCACTGCCAGCCTGGAAGTGCCAGGCTGGCGTTTTTCCCCTGACAGGGATCGGGTGCAGGGAGGCTGAGGACCTTATAGGTGAATTGGCGCTTGGGGGGTTTAAGGGGTTGCGTCAGGGGGTGGAGAGATTGGGACATCATTTTTAAGATCTCATCCTGCCCCAACTCTGGAGAGCAGAGTTCCTCAGTGCAGAAAATGGGAGTAAGTGCAGCCTTTGCCTCCTGTTCCCCGTTGAGGCCCCCAATCCACCCAAATGGCTATTTGATAGCGTGGTATTTCCTGGTGCTCTGAGTGGCAAATACCCGACTAATCACGCATGTTACGTGACTCATTCGGGAAGATCGCACTCCTGGTTTCAGAACAGAAACTTTTCTTTTTACAACTGACACTTTCTGCTTCCAACACTTCCTTTTTAAACAAATCTATTCATGGAATGTGAATATCGTTGGCAGTCGTTGTCCATCCCAAATTGCTTCTGAGAGCTGCTAACAATATTGCTAAGGATCTGGACTCACATGAAGACCAAACCAATTGCAAAAGACAGGTTTCCTTCCCTAAAGTGCATTAATGAACTGCATGGGTTTTTACAACAATCAATGATCGTTGTCATGGCACGAATGCTGCCAATTCCAGAAAGATTAATTCACTAAATTGCCACCAGCTGCCATGGCGGCATTTGAACCCATGTTCCCAGAATAATAGCCTTGCCCTCTGCATTTCTAGTTCAGGTGCATTACCACTGCATGCACCACCTTCTCCCCTCAACACATTCAACACTTGGGTCACTTTATTTAAATGACAGTCCAAATTTCTTAGTCTTAAATTCTGATTTTGCTGGGTTGTTTATTCCTATTTTGAATAAATCAAATAACCAATTAAACTAAATCAATTGAACTGAGGGACAAATTAAAGGGGCAGCCCCTCAAATAATTGATGATAGTTTCATGGTCACCATGATCGAGACTAGGTTTATATTCCAGATTTTGCTGTGTTACTCATTGTGTTTAGTTCAAAATTAATAGATAATTACTTCCACTTGTTAGTCAGTATTAGTTACCATTCACTTACCATTTGCTGTAGACTGCACAACCTTAATACTGAAAAAGGATGTACTCACATATCATACAAAAAAACAAATAAGGCGGGGTTCTCCGTTTCTGAGACGAAGAGTTGACGCAGAATTTGTGACCTTTCACAACAGAAAAACTGGCGCCACACCTGGACCGCTACCTTTAAGGGGCTAGCACCGGCACCACGTGGAATACAATCGGTTCTCATGAGAAATGGTGCTGTATTTGCCAGTTTCACTATTGACACTCAAGAGGCTGACAAGTTGCAGCCGCAGATACACACTTCACTCCCCACACACACCATCCCAGCCAACAATATCGCAGCGAGGAGAGCAGCCATGCCAAGCTGGAGACCCCCTTGGACGTGGTGGAGGAGCAGCGGATGACCCTATACCCCAACTCGTCAAGGAGGCTGCCATGTGCTGCCGTTTGCCGTGTCTGGGCACAGGTGGCAGAGACCGTGGGCAACACCATCTGTTTGGGCTGGCAGTGCTGCAAAAAACTGCATGCCCTCCGCAGGGAGGCCAGGGTGAGTAGGCTGCACCCTGCCCCTGGCACAAAGGTGCATCCCACACACCCATAACCCGACACCCCCCACCCGGAGGGCAGCTGAACCCACCTGCACCACATGTCGGCACTCAAACCAGCCACTATGGCCGAGTGGCTTGGACACTGAAGCCACCACCTACCCACGCCCTGGGCTGCGTGTGTTGGACTGTCTAACACTGTCGTTTTCTGTACCCAACCCAGGAGAAGGCAGCGCACTACCACCGGGAGTGGGAGAAGACTGGAGGGGGACCGCTGGACCTGTAGCCCCTCACCATGGCCTTGGATGTGGTCGGCTGCCCGGAGGAACGTTGAGGTGGAGTTCGGCTGCGGACGAGGAAGTGAGACCCTGCTGAGTTGCGGTTCCCGGTGACACAAGTGCCAAACCACCCTCCCCCCCCAACCCCCACCACCACCCTCAAACTACCCTCACTCGCACGCCACCACCCCCCACCACCCGCCCCCTTCCACACAGCCTCTTCCCTTGTCTTGTGTCTTACAGGAACTGCTGCTGTCCCCCGTCCCCAGCCACTGCCACAGATGGAGCACCCCAAAGAGCCGAGCAGTGACGCTAAGAGCAGCTCGGACACCAGCCCTCTGCCCGAGACTCAGGAGACCCTGTAGCTCAGGTCGGAGGATGACAGTGATTTTCCAACTATCTCCAACACCCTCCACCGTCCCAGAGACACTCACTACGATTGGGCATGTTAGTGAAGAGGCTCCCGGGGCGGCAGGTTGGAGGGCAGGCCGGCCTCAGGAAATAGCTGTCATCCAGACGGTCCCCAGCTTCTCGAGCAGACAGTCCAATCTCTAGTGGAGATGTGGTCACAGAGCCACGGACTACATGAGGGGTTGGTGAGCATCCAGTACCTGCAGATCCAGTTGGAGGAATCCATCCAAGTGCAGCAGCAGGAGGATATGCCGAAAATACGTGCCATTCAACACAACACCTCACGGGTGGCATCCGCGATGGAGGCATTGGGGGTGACGGTTTTGGCTATGGATCAGCATCTCAAAGGCCTGAAGCAGTCTGTGAAGGTGCTGGCTGAGGCTCAGGACAGGGTTGCCGCCTCACAAGCAACTATGTTCTAGAGCCAACTGGAAATCACAGCTAGCATTCTCAATGTGTTGAAGCTTGCATTCTCACTGTGTTCAAGCTAGCATTCTCGCTGTGTCGAAGCTTGCATTCTCACTGTGTTGAAGCTAGCATTCTCACTGTGTTGAAGCTGGCATTCTCACGGTGTTGAAGCTGGCATTCTCACGGTGTTGAAGCTGGCATTCTCACGGTGTTGAAGCTTGCATTCTCACTGTGTTGAAGGCCGCATTCTCACTGTGTTTAAGCTCACATTCTCACTGTATTGAAGCTTGCATTCTCACTGTGTTGAAGCTGGCATTCTCACGGTGTTGAAGCTGGCATTCTCACGGTGTTGAAGCTTGCATTCTCACTGTGTTGAAGGCCGCATTCTCACTGCGTTTAAGCTCACATTCTCACTGTATTGAAGCTTGCATTCTCACTGTGTTGAAGCTGGCATTCTCACAGTATTGAAGCTGGCATTCTCACGGTGTTGAAGCTGGCATTCTCACGGTGTTGAAGCTTGCATTCTCACTGTGTTGAAGCTTGCATTCTCACTGTGTTGAAGCTTGCATTCTCACTGTGTTGAAGCTTGCATTCTCACTGTGTTGAAGCTTGCATTCTCTGTGTTGAAGCTAACATTTTCACTGTTGAGAGCTAGCATTCTCATTGTGTTGAAGCTTGCATTCTCACTGTGTTGAAGCTTGCATTCTCACTGTGTTGAAGCTTGCATTCTCACTGTGTTGAAGCTTGCATTCTCACTGTGTTGAAGCTTGCATTCTCACTGTGTTGAAGCTAGCATTCTCAGTGTTGAAGCTAGCATTCTCAGGGTTGAAGCTAGCTTTCTCACTGTGTTGAAGCTAGCATTGCCATTGTGTTGTAGCTAGCAGTCTCAGTGTTGAAACGTGCATTCTCACTGAAGCTTGCATTCTCACTGCATTGAAGCTTGCATTTTCACTGTGTTGAAGCTTGCAACCTCACTGAAGCTAGCATTCTCACTGTTAAAGCTTGCATTCTCACTGAGTTGAAGCTGGCATTCTCATGTGTTGAATCTCGCCTTCTCACTATGTTGAAGCTAGCATTCTCACTGTGTCAAAGCTTCCATTCTCACTGTGTTGAAGCCTGCATTTTCATGGTGTTGTAGCTTGCATTCTCACTGTGCTGAAGCTAGCATTCTCACTGTGTTGAAGCTTACATTCTCACTGTGTTGAAGCTAGCATTCTCAGTGTTGAAGCTAGCATTCTCAGGGTTGAAGCTAGCTTTCTCACTGTGTTGAAGCTAGCATTCTCAGTGTTGAAACGTGCATTCTCACTGAAGCTTGCATTCTCACTGCATTGAAGCTAGCATTCTCACTGTGTCAAAGCTTCCATTCTCACTGTGTTGAAGCTTGCATTTTCACTGTGTCGAAGCTTGCATTCTCACTATGTCGAAGCTAGCATTCTCACTGTGTTGAAGCTAGCTTTCTCACTGTGTTGAAGCTAGCATTCTCATTGTGTTGTAGCTAGCATTCTCAGTGGTGAAGCTTGCATTCTCACTGAAGCAAGGATTCTCACAGTGTTGAAACTTGCATTCTCACTGTGCTAAAGCTAGCATTCTCACTGTGTTTAAGCTGGCATTCTCACTGTGTGGAAGATTGCATTCTCTGTGTTGAAGCTAACATTTTCACTGTCGAGAGCTAGCATTCTCATTGTGTTGAAGCTTGCATTCTCACTGTGTTGAAGCTTGCATTCTCACTGTGTTGAAGCTTGCATTCTCACTGTGTTGAAGCTTGCATTCTCACTGTGTTGAAGCTTGCATTCTCACTGTGTTGAAGCTAGCATTCTCAGTGTTGAAGCTAGCATTCTCAGGGTTGAAGCTAGCTTTCTCACTGTGTTGAAGCTAGCATTGCCATTGTGTTGTAGCTAGCAGTCTCAGTGTTGAAACGTGCATTCTCACTGAAGCTTGCATTCTCACTGCATTGAAGCTTGCATTTTCACTGTGTTGAAGCTTGCAACCTCACTGAAGCTAGCATTCTCACTGTTAAAGCTTGCATTCTCACTGAGTTGAAGCTGGCATTCTCATGTGTTGAATCTCGCCTTCTCACTATGTTGAAGCTAGCATTCTCACTGTGTCAAAGCTTCCATTCTCACTGTGTTGAAGCCTGCATTTTCATGGTGTTGTAGCTTGCATTCTCACTGTGCTGAAGCTAGCATTCTCACTGTGTTGAAGCTTACATTCTCACTGTGTTGAAGCTAGCATTCTCATTGTTGAAGCTAGCATTCTCAGGGTTGAAGCTAGCTTTCTCACTGTGTTGAAGCTAGCATTCTCAGTGTTGAAACGTGCATTCTCACTGAAGCTTGCATTCTCACTGCATTGAAGTTAGCATTC
The DNA here is from genome assembly GCF_047496885.1 of Scyliorhinus torazame. NCBI lineage: Eukaryota > Metazoa > Chordata > Chondrichthyes > Carcharhiniformes > Scyliorhinidae > Scyliorhinus > Scyliorhinus torazame. The sequence goes on from NC_092707.1 coordinate 79,934,373, forward strand.
TCACTGTGTCAAAGCTTCCATTCTCACTGTGTTGAAGCTTGCATTTTCACTGTGTCGAAGCTCGCATTCTCACTATGTCGAAGCTAGCATTCTCACTGTGTTGAATCTGGCATTCTCACTGTGTTGAAGCTAGCTTTCTCACTGTGTTGAAGCTAGCATTCTCATTGTGTTGTAGCTAGCATTCTCAGTGGTGAAGCTTGCATTCTCACTGAAGCAAGGATTCTCACAGTGTTGAAACTTGCATTCTCACTGTGCTAAAGCTAGCATTCTCACTGTGTTGAAGCTGGCATTCTCACTGAGTTGAAGCTTGCATTCTCACTGTGTTGAAGCTTTCATTGTCACTGAAGCTAACATTCTCACTGTGTTGAAGCTAGCGTTCTCACTGTGTTGACGCTTGCATTCTCAGTGTGTTCAGGCTTGCATTCTCACTGAAGCTAGCATATTCACTGTGTTGAATCTGGCATTCTCACTGTGTTGAAGCTTGCATTCTCCGTGTTGAAGGTCGCATTCTCACTGAGTTGAAGCTAGCATTTTCAGTGTTGAAGCTCGCATTCTCACTATGTTGAAGCTAACATTCTCACTGTGTTGAAGCTTGCTTTCTCACTGTGTTGAAGCTTGCATTCTTACTGTGTTGAAGCTAGCATTCTCACTGTGTTGAAGCTAGCATTCTCACTGTGTTGAAGCTTGCATTCTCACTGTGTTGAAGCTAGCATTCTCACTGTGTTGAAGCTTGCATTCTCACTGTGTTGAAGCTAGCATTCTCACTGTGTTGAAGCTAGCATTCTCACTGTGTTGAAGCTAGCATTCTCACTGTGTTGAAGCTTGCATTCTCACTGTGTCGAAGCTTGCATTCTCACTGTGTTGAAGCTTGCATTCTCACTGTATTGAAGCTTGCATTCTCACTGTGTTGAAGCTTGCATTCTCACTGTATTGAAGCTTGCATTCTCACTGTGTCGAAGCATTCATTGTCACTAAAGCTAACATTCTCATTGTGTTGAAGCTAGCATTCTCACAGCGTTGAAGCTAGCATTCTCACTGATACTAGCATTCTCACTATGTTGAAGCTGGCATTCTCATTGTGTTGAAGCTAGCTTTCTCACTGTGTTGAAGCTTGCATTCTCACTGTGTTGAATCTGGCATTCTCACTGTGTTGAAGCTAGCTTTCTCACTGTGTTGAAGCTAGCATTCTCATTGTGTTGTAGCTAGCATTCTCAGTGGTGAAGCTTGCATTCTCACTGAAGCAAGGATTCTCACAGTGTTGAAACTTGCATTCTCACTGTGCTAAAGCTAGCATTCTCACTGTGTTGAAGCTGGCATTCTCACTGAGTTGAAGCTTGCATTCTCACTGTGTTGAAGCTTTCATTGTCACTGAAGCTAACATTCTCACTGTGTTGAAGCTAGCGTTCTCACTGTGTTGACGCTTGCATTCTCAGTGTGTTCAGGCTTGCATTATCACTGAAGCTAGCATATTCACTGTGTTGAATCTGGCATGCTCACTGTGTTGAAGCTTGCATTCTCCGTGTTGAAGGTCGCATTCTCACTGAGTTGAAGCTAGCATTTTCAGTGTTGAAGCTCGCATTCTCACTATGTTGAAGCTAACATTCTCACTGTGTTGAAGCTTGCTTTCTCACTGTGTTGAAGCTTGCATTCTCACTGTGTTGAAGCTATCATTCTCACTGTGTTGAAGCTTGCATTCTCACTGTGTTGAAGCTAGCATTCTCACTGTGTTGAAGCTAGCATTCTCACTGTGTTGAAGCTAGCATTCTCACTGTGTTGAAGCTTGCATTCTCACTGTGTCGAAGCTTGCATTCTCACTGTGTTGAAGCTTGCATTCTCACTGTATTGAAGCTTGCATTCTCACTGTGTTGAAGCTTGCATTCTCACTGTATTGAAGCTTGCATTCTCACTTTGTCGAAGCTTTCATTGTCACTAAAGCTAACATTCTCATTGTGTTGAAGCTAGCATTCTCACAGCGTTGAAGCTAGCATTCTCACTGATACTAGCATTCTCACTATGTTGAAGCTGGCATTCTCATTGTGTTGAAGCTAGCTTTCTCACTGTGTTGAAGCTTGCATTCTCACTGTGTTGAAGCTCGATTTCTCACAATGTTTAAGTTAGCATTCTCATTGTGTTGAAGCTAGCAGTCTCACTGTGTCGAAGCTCGCATTCTCACTGTGTTGAAATTAGCATTCTCAGTGTTGAAGCTACCATTCTCACTGTGATGAAGCTAGCATTCTCACTATGTTGAAGCTTGCATTCTCACTATGATGAAGCTTGCATTCTCACTGTGTTGAAGCTTGCATTCTCACTGTGTTGAAGCTAGCTTTCTCAATGTGTTAAAGCTTGCATTCTCAGTGTGTTGAAGCTAGCATTCTCAGTGTTGAAGCTAGCATTCTCACGGTTGAAGCTAGCTTTCTCACTGTGTTGAAGCTAGCATTGTCATTGTGTTGTAGCTAGCATTCTCAGTGTTGAATTGTGCATTCTCACTGAAGCTTGCATTCTCACTGCATTGAAGCTTGCATTCGCATTGTGTTGAAGCTAGCATTCTCACTGTGATGAACCTTGCATTCTCACTGTGTTGAAGCTTTCATTGTCACTGAAGCTAACATTCATATTGTGTTGAAGCTCGCGTTCTCAGTGTGTTGAAGCTACTATTCTCATGGAAGCTAGCATATTCACTGTGTTGAAGCTAGCATTCTCACTGTGTTGAAGCTGGCATTCTAACTGAGTTGAAGCTTGCATTCTCACTGTGTTGAAGCTTTCATTGTCACTGAAGCTAACATTCTCACTGTGTTGAAGCTAGCGTTCTCACTGTGTTGACGCTTGCATTCTCAGTGTGTTCAGGCTTGCATTCTCACTGAAGCTAGCATATTCACTGTGTTGAAGCTGGCATTCTCACTGTGTGGAAGTTAGCATTCTCACTGTGTTGAAGCTTGCATTCTCAGTGTGTTGAAGCTTGCATTCTCCGTGTTGAAGGTCGCATTCTCACTGAGTTGAAGCGAGCATTTTCAGTGTTGAAGCTCGCATTCTCACTATGTTGAAGCTAGCATTCTCACTGTGTTGAAGCTTGCTTTCTCACTGTGTTGAAGCTTGCATTCTCACTGTGTTGAAGCTTGCATTTTCGCTGTGTTGAAGCTTGCATTCTCACTGTGTTGAAGCTTGCATTCTCACTATGTTGAAGCTAGCATTCTCACTGTGTTGAAGCTTGTTTTCTCACTGTGTTGAAGCTTGCATTCTCACTGTGTTGAAGCTAGCATTCTCACTGTGTTGAAGCTTGCATTCTCACTGTGTTGAAGCTAGCATTCTCACTGTGTTGAAGCTAGCATTCTCACTGTGTTGAAGCTTGCATTCTCACTGTGTTGAAGCTTGCATTCTCACTGTGTTGAAGCTTGCATTCTCACTGTATTGAAGCTTGCATTCTCACTGTGTCGAAGCTTTCATTGTCACTGAAGCTAACATTCTCATTGTGTTGAAGCTAGCATTCTCACTGCGTTGAAGCTAGCATTCTCACTGATACTAGCATTCTCACTATTTTGAAGCTGGCATTCTCATTGTGTTGAAGCTAGCATTCTCACTGTGTTGAAGCTTGCATTCTCACTGTGTTGAAGCTCGATTTCTCACAATGTTGAAGTTAGCATTCTCATTGTGTTGAAGCTAGCACTCTCACCGTGTCGAAGCTCGCATTCTCACTGTTTCGAAGCTTGCAGTTTCATTCTGTTGAAACTTGCATTCTCACTGTGTTGAAACTAGCATTCTCAGTGTTGAAGCTACCATTCTCACTGTGATGAAGCTACCATTCTCACTGTGATGAAGCTCGCATTCTCACTATGATGAAGCTTGCATTCTCACTGTGTTGAAGCTTGCATTCTCACTGTGTTGAAGCTAGCTTTCTCAATGTGTTAAAGCTTGCATTCTCACTGTGTTGAAGCTAGCATTCTCAGTGTTGAAGCTAGCATTCTCACGGTTGAAGCTGGCTTTCTCACTGTGTTGAAGCTAGCATTGTCATTGTGTTGTAGCTAGCATTCTCAGTGTTGAATTGTGCATTCTCACTGAAGCTTGCATTCTCACTGCATTGAAGCTTGGATTCGCATTGTGTTGAAGCTAGCATTCTCACTGTGATGAACCTTGCATTCTCACTGTGTTGAAGCTTTCATTGTCACTGAAGCTATCATTCATATTGTGTTGAAGCTCGCATTCTCAGTGTGTTGAAGCTACTATTCTCATGGAAGCTAGCATATTCACTGTGTTGAAGCGAGCATTCACACTGTGTTGAAGCTTTTATTCTCACTGTGTTGAAGCTTGCATTCTCACTGTGTTGAAGCTAGCATTCTCACTGTGTTGAAGCTAGCATTCTCACTGTGTTGAAGCTTGCATTCTCACTGTGTTGGAGCTTGCATTCTCACTGTGTTGATGCTTGCATTCTCACTGTATTGAAGCTTGCATTCTCACTGTGTTGAAGCTTTTATTCTCACTGTGTTGAAGCTTGCATTCTCACTGTGTTGAAGCTAGCATTCTCACTGTGTTGAAGCTAGCATTCTCACTGTGTTGAAGCTTGCATTCTCACTGTGTTGGAGCTTGCATTCTCACTGTGTTGATGCTTGCATTCTCACTTTATTGAACCTTGCATTCTCACTGTGTTGAAGCTTTCATTGTCACTGAAGCTAACATTCTCATTGTGTTGAAGCTAGCATTCTCACTGTGTCGAAGCTTGCATTCTCACTGTGTTGAAGCTTGCATTCACCGTGTTGAAGCTCGCATTCTCACTGTGTTGAAGCTTGCATTCGCATTGTGTTGAAGCTTGCATTCTCACTGTGTTGAAGCTTGCATTCACCATGTTGAAGCTCGCATTCTCACTGTGATGAACCTTGCATTCTCACTGTGTTGAAGCTTTCATTGTCACTGAAGCTAACATTCATATTGTGTTGAAGCTCGCATTCTCAGTGTGTTGAAGCTACTATTCTCATGGAAGCTAGCATATTCACTGTGTTGAAGCTAGCATTCTCACTGTGTTGAAGCTGGCATTCTAACTGAGTTGAAGCTTGCATTCTCACTGTGTTGAAGCTTTCATTGTCACTGAAGCTAACATTCTCACTGTGTTGAAGCTAGCGTTCTCACTGTGTTGACGCTTGCATTCTCAGTGTGTTCAGGCTTGCATTCTCACTGAAGCTAGCATATTCACTGTGTTGAAGCTGGCATTCTCACTGTGTGGAAGTTAGCATTCTCACTGTGTTGAAGCTTGCATTCTCAGTGTGTTGAAGCTTGCATTCTCCGTGTTGAAGGTCGCATTCTCACTGAGTTGAAGCTAGCATTTTCAGTGTTGAAGCTCGCATTCTCACTATGTTGAAGCTAGCATTCTCACTGTGTTGAAGCTTGCTTTCTCACTGTGTTGAAGCTTGCATTCTCACTGTGTTGAAGCTTGCATTTTCGCTGTGTTGAAGCTTGCATTCTCACTGTGTTGAAGCTTGCATTCTCACTATGTTGAAGCTAGCATTCTCACTGTGTTGAAGCTTGCATTCTCACTGTGTTGAAGCTTGCATTCTCACTGTGTTGAAGCTAGCATTCTCACTGTGTTGAAGCTTGCATTCTCACTGTGTTGAAGCTAGCATTCTCACTGTGTTGAAGCTAGCATTCTCACTGTGTTGAAGCTTGCATTCTCACTGTGTTGAAGCTTGCATTCTCACTGTGTTAAAGCTTGCATTCTCACTGTATTGAAGCTTGCATTCTCACTGTGTCGAAGCTTTCATTGTCACTGAAGCTAACATTCTCATTGTGTTGAAGCTAGCATTCTCACTGCGTTGAAGCTAACATTCTCATTGTGTCGAAGCTTGCATTCTCACTGTGTTGAAGCTTGCATTCACCGTGTTGAAGCTCGCATTCTCACTGTGTTGAAGCTAGCATTGTCACAGTTTGAAGCTAGCATTCTCACTGTGTTGAAGCTTGCATTCTCACTGTGTTGGCGTTTGCATTATCACTGTGTTGATGTTTGCATTCTCACTCTATTGAAGCTTGCATTCTCACTGTGTTGAAGCTTTCATTGTCACTGAAGCTAACATTCTCACTGTGTTGAAGCTAGCATTCTCACTGTGTTGAAGCTAGCATTTTTACTGATGGTAGCATTCTCACTGTGTTGAAGCTAGCATTCTCACTGTATTGAAGCTTGCATTCACCGTGTTGAAGCTCACATTCTCACTGTGTTGAAGCTAGCATTGTCACTGCGTTGAAGCTCGCATTCTCAGTGTTGAAACTAGCATTCTCAGTTTTGAAGCTTGCATTCTCACTGAAGCTAGCCTTCGCTCTGTGTTGAAGCTAGCATTCTCACTGTGTTGATGCTTGCTTTCTCACTGCGTTGAAGCTAGCATTCTCACTGTGTTGAATCTGGCATTCTCACTGTGTTGAAGCCAGCATTCTCACTGTGTTGAAGCTTGCATTCTCACTGTTGAAGCTTGCATTGTCACTGTCTTGAAGCTTGCATTCTCACTGAAGCTAACATTCTCACTGTGTTGAAGCTAGCATTCTTACTGATGGTAGCATTCTCAGTGTGTTGAAGGCCGCATTCTCACTGTTAAAGCTTGCATTCTCACTGTGTTGAAGCTTGCATTCTCACTGTGTTTAAGCTTGCATTCTCACTGTGTTGAAGCTTGCATTCTCACTGTGTGAAGCTCACATTCTCACTGTGTTGAAGATTGCATTCTCTGTGTTGAAGCTAACATTTTCACTGTTGAGAGCTAGCATTCTCACTGTGTTGAAGCTTGCATTCTCACTGTGTTGAAGCTTGCATTCTCACTGTGTTGATGCTTGCATTCTCACTGTGTGAAGCTCACATTCTCACTGTGTTGAAGATTGCATTCTCTGTGTTGAAGCTAACATTTTCACTATTGAGAGCTAGCATTCTCATTGTGTTGAAGCTCGCATTCTCACTGTGTTGAAGCTACTATTCTCATGGAAGCTAGCATATTCACTGTGTTGAAGCCAGCATTCTCACTGTGTTGAAGCTTTTATTCTCACTGTGTTGAAGCTTGTATTCTCACCGTGTTGAAGCTAGCATTCTCACTGTGTTGAAGCTAGCATTCTCACTGTGTTGAAGCTAGCATTCTCACTGTGTTGGAGCTAGCATTCTCACTGTGTTGATGCTTGCATTCTCACTGTATTGAAGCCAGCATTCTCACTGTGTTGAAGCTAGCATTCTCACTGTGTTGGAGCTTGCATTCTCACTGTGTTGAAGCTTGCATTCTCACTGTATTGAAGCTTGCATTCTCACTGTGTTGAAGCTTTCATTGTCACTGAAGCTAACATTCTCATTGTGTTGAAGCTAGCATTCTCACTGTGTCGAAGCTTGCATTCTCACTGTGTTGAAGCTTGCATTCACCGTTTTGAAGCTCGCATTCTCACTGTGTTGAAGGTAGCATTGTCACTGTTTGAAGCTAGCTTTCTCACTGTGTTGAAGCTTGCATTCTCACTGTGTTGGCGTTTGCATTCTCACTGTGTTGATGCTTGCATTCTCACTGTATTGAAGCTTCCATTCTCACTGTGTTGAAGCTTTCATTGTCACTGAAGCTAACATTCTCACTGTGTTGAAGCTAGCATTCTCACTGTGTTGAAGCTAGCATTTTTACTGATGGTAGCATTCCCACTGTGTTTAAGCTAGCATTCTCATTGTATTGAACCTTGCATTCACCGTGTTGAAGCTCACATTCTCACTGTGTTGAAGCTAGCATTGTCACTGCGTTGAAGCTCGCATTCTCAGTGTTGAAGCTAGCATTCTCAGTGTTGAAGCTTGCATTCTCACTGAAGCTAGCCTTCGCTCTGTGTTGAAGCTAGCATTCTCACTGTGTTGATGCTTGCATTCTCACTGCGTTGAAGCTAGCATTCTCACTGTGTTGAATCTGGCATTCTCACTGTGTTGAAGCCAGCATTCTCACTGTGTTGAAGCTTGCATTCTCACTGTTGAAGCTTGCATTGTCACTGTCTTGAAGCTTGCATTCTCACTGAAGCTAACATTCTCACTGTGTTGAAGCTAGCATTCTTACTGATGGTAGCATTCTCACTGTGTTGAAGGCCGCATCTTCACTGTTAAAGCTTGCATTCTCACTGTGTTGAAGCTTGCATTCTCACTGTGTTTAAGCTTGCATTCTCACTGTGTTGAAGCTTGCATTCTCACTGTGTGAAGCTCACATTCTCACTGTGTTGAAGATTGCATTCTCTGTGTTGAAGCTAACATTTTCACTGTTGAGAGCTAGCATTCTCACTGTGTTGAAGCTAGCATATTCACTGTGTTGAAGCTAGCATTCTCACTGTGTTGAAGCTTTTATTCTCACTGTGTTGAAGCTTGCATTCTCACTGTGTTGAAGCTAGCATTCTCACTGTGTTAAAGCTAGCATTCTCACTGTGTTGAAGCTTGCATTCTCACTGTGTTGGAGCTTGCATTCTCACTGTTGAAGCTGTCATTGTCACTGAAGCTAACATTCTTATTGTGTTGAAGCTAGCATTATCACTGTGTCAAACATGCATTCTCACTGTTTTGAAGCTTGCATTCACCTTGTTGAAGCTCGCATTCTCACTGTGTTGAAGCTAGCATTGTCACTGTGTTGAAGCTAGCATTCTCACTGTGTTGAAGCTTGCATTCTCACTGTGTTGGCGCTTGCATTCTCACTGTGTTGAAGCTTGCATTCTCACTGTATTGAAGTTTGCATTCTCACTGTGTTGAAGCTTTCATTGTCACTGAAGCTAACATTCTCACTGTGTTGAAACTAGCATTCTCACTGTGTTGAAGCTAGCATTCTCACTGAAGCTTGCATTCTCAGTGTGTTGAAGCTTGCATTCTCCGTGTTGAAGGTTGCATTCTCACTATGTTGAAGCTAGCATTCTCACTGTGTTGAAGCTAGCATTCTCACTGTGTTGAAGCTTGCATTCTCACTGTGTTGAAGCGTGCATTCCCACTGTGTTGAAGTTTGCATTCTCAGTGTTGAAGCTTGCATTCTCATTGAAGCTAGCATATTCACTGTGTTGAAGTTAGCATTCTCACTGTGTTAAAGCTTTCATTCTCACTGTGTTGAATGTAGCATTCACACTGTGCTGAAGCTTGCATTCTCACTGTCTTGAAGCTTGCATTCTCACTGAAGCTAACATTCTTACTGTGTTGAAGCTAGCATTCTTACTGATGGTAGCATTCTCACTGCGTTGAAGGCCGTATTCTCACTGTTAAAGCTTGCATTCTCACTGTGTTGAAGCTTGCATTCTCACTGTGTTTAAGCTCACATTCTCACTGTGTTGAAGCTTGCATTCTCACTGTGTTGGAGCTTGCATTCTCACTGTGTTGATGCTTGCATTCTCACGGTTGAAGCTGGCTTTCTCACTGTGTTGAAGTTAGCATTGTCATTGTGTTGTAGCTAGCATTCTCAGTGTTGAATTGTGCATTCTCACTGAAGCTTGCATTCTCACTGCATTGAAGCTTGCATTCTCATTGTGTTGAAGCTAGCATTCTCACTGTGATGAACCTTGCATTCTCACTGTGTTGAAGCTTTCATTGTCACTGAAGCTATCATTCATATTGTGTTGAAGCTCGCATTCTCAGTGTGTTGAAGCTACTATTCTCATGGAAGCTAGCATATTCACTGTGTTGAAGCTAGCATTCTCACTGTGTTGAAGCTTGCATTCTCACTGTGTTGGAGCTTGCATTCTCACTGTGTTGATGCTTGCATTCTCACTGTATTGAAGCTTGCATTCTCACTGTGTTGAAGCTTTCATTGTCACTGAAGCTAACATTCTCACTGTGTTGAAGCTAGCGTTCTCACTGTGTTGACGCTTGCATTCTCAGTGTGTTCAGGCTTGCATTCTCACTGAAGCTAGCATATTCACTGTGTTGAAGCTGGCATTCTCACTGTGTGGAAGTTAGCATTCTCACTGTGTTGAAGCTTGCATTCTCAGTGTGTTGAAGCTTGCATTCTCCGTGTTGAAGGTCGCATTCTCACTGAGTTGAAGCGAGCATTTTCAGTGTTGAAGCTCGCATTCTCACTATGTTGAAGCTAGCATTCTCACTGTGTTGAAGCTTGCTTTCTCACTGTGTTGAAGCTTGCATTCTCACTGTGTTGAAGCTTGCATTTTCGCTGTGTTGAAGCTTGCATTCTCACTGTGTTGAAGCTTGCATTCTCACTATGTTGTAGCTAGCATTCTCACTGTGTTGAAGCTTGTTTTCTCACTGTGTTGAAGCTTGCATTCTCACTGTGTTGAAGCTAGCATTCTCACTGTGTTGAAGCTTGCATTCTCACTGTGTTGAAGCTAGCATTCTCACTGTGTTGAAGCTAGCATTCTCACTGTGTTGAAGCTTGCATTCTCACTGTGTTGAAGCTTGCATTCTCACTGTGTTGAAGCTTGCATTCTCACTGTATTGAAGCTTGCATTCTCACTGTGTCGAAGCTTTCATTGTCACTGAAGCTAACATTCTCATTGTGTTGAAGCTAGCATTCTCACTGCGTTGAAGCTAGCATTCTCACTGATACTAGCATTCTCACTATTTTGAAGCTGGCATTCTCATTGTGTTGAAGCTAGCATTCTCACTGTGTTGAAGCTTGCATTCTCACTGTGTTGAAGCTCGATTTCTCACAATGTTGAAGTTAGCATTCTCATTGTGTTGAAGCTAGCACACTCACCGTGTCGAAGCTCGCATTCTCACTGTTTCGAAGCTTGCAGTTTCATTCTGTTGAAACTTGCATTCTCACTGTGTTGAAACTAGCATTCTCAGTGTTGAAGCTACCATTCTCACTGTGATGAAGCTACCATTCTCACTGTGATGAAGCTCGCATTCTCACTATGATGAAGCTTGCATTCTCACTGTGTTGAAGCTTGCATTCTCACTGTGTTGAAGCTAGCTTTCTCAATGTGTTAAAGCTTGCATTCTCACTGTGTTGAAGCTAGCATTCTCAGTGTTGAAGCTAGCATTCTCACGGTTGAAGCTGGCTTTCTCACTGTGTTGAAGCTAGCATTGTCATTGTGTTGTAGCTAGCATTCTCAGTGTTGAATTGTGCATTCTCACTGAAGCTTGCATTCTCACTGCATTGAAGCTTGGATTCGCATTGTGTTGAAGCTAGCATTCTAACTGTGATGAACCTTGCATTCTCACTGTGTTGAAGCTTTCATTGTCACTGAAGCTATCATTCATATTGTGTTGAAGCTCGCATTCTCAGTGTGTTGAAGCTACTATTCTCATGGAAGCTAGCATATTCACTGTGTTGAAGCGAGCATTCACACTGTGTTGAAGCTTTTATTCTCACTGTGTTGAAGCTTGCATTCTCACTGTGTTGAAGCTAGCATTCTCACTGTGTTGAAGCTAGCATTCTCACTGTGTTGAAGCTTGCATTCTCACTGTGTTGGAGCTTGCATTCTCACTGTGTTGATGCTTGCATTCTCACTGTATTGAAGCTTGCATTCTCACTGTGTTGAAGCTTTTATTCTCACTGTGTTGAAGCTTGCATTCTCACTGTGTTGAAGCTTCCATTCTCACTGTGTTGAAGCTAGCATTCTCACTGTGTTGAAGCTTGCATTCTCACTGTGTTGGAGCTTGCATTCTCACTGTGTTGATGCTTGCATTCTCACTTTATTGAACCTTGCATTCTCACTGTGTTGAAGCTTTCATTGTCACTGAAGCTAACATTCTCATTGTGTTGAAGCTAGCATTCTCACTGTGTCGAAGCTTGCATTCTCACTGTGTTGAAGCTTGCATTCACCGTGTTGAAGCTCGCATTCTCACTGTGTTGAAGCTTGCATTCGCATTGTGTTGAAGCTTGCATTCTCACTGTGTTGAAGCTTGCATTCACCATGTTGAAGCTCGCATTCTCACTGTGATGAACCTTGCATTCTCACTGTGTTGAAGCTTTCATTGTCACTGAAGCTAACATTCATATTGTGTTGAAGCTCGCATTCTCAGTGTGTTGAAGCTACTATTCTCATGGAAGCTAGCATATTCACTGTGTTGAAGCTAGCATTCTCACTGTGTTGAAGCTGGCATTCTAACTGAGTTGAAGCTTGCATTCTCACTGTGTTGAAGCTTTCATTGTCACTGAAGCTAACATTCTCACTGTGTTGAAGCTAGCGTTCTCACTGTGTTGACGCTTGCATTCTCAGTGTGTTCAGGCTTGCATTCTCACTGAAGCTAGCATATTCACTGTGTTGAAGCTGCCATTCTCACTGTGTGGAAGTTAGCATTCTCACTGTGTTGAAGCTTGCATTCTCAGTGTGTTGAAGCTTGCATTCTCCGTGTTGAAGGTCGCATTCTCACTGAGTTGAAGCTAGCATTTTCAGTGTTGAAGCTCGCATTCTCACTATGTTGAAGCTAGCATTCTCACTGTGTTGAAGCTTGCTTTCTCACTGTGTTGAAGCTTGCATTCTCACTGTGTTGAAGCTTGCATTTTCGCTGTGTTGAAGCTTGCATTCTCACTGTGTTGAAGCTTGCATTCTCACTATGTTGAAGCTAGCATTCTCACTGTGTTGAAGCTTGCATTCTCACTGTGTTGAAGCTTGCATTCTCACTGTGTTGAAGCTAGCATTCTCACTGTGTTGAAGCTTGCATTCTCACTGTGTTGAAGCTAGCATTCTCACTGTGTTGAAGCTAGCATTCTCACTGTGTTGAAGCTTGCATTCTCACTGTGTTGAAGCTTGCATTCTCACTGTGTTAAAGCTTGCATTCTCACTGTATTGAAGCTTGCATTCTCACTGTGTCGAAGCTTTCATTGTCACTGAAGCTAACATTCTCATTGTGTTGAAGCTAGCATTCTCACTGCGTTGAAGCTAACATTCTCATTGTGTCGAAGCTTGCATTCTCACTGTGTTGAAGCTTGCATTCACCGTGTTGAAGCTCGCATTCTCACTGTGTTGAAGCTAGCATTGTCACAGTTTGAAGCTAGCATTCTCACTGTGTTGAAGCTTGCATTCTCACTGTGTTGGCGTTTGCATTATCACTGTGTTGATGTTTGCATTCTCACTCTATTGAAGCTTGCATTCTCACTGTGTTGAAGCTTTCATTGTCACTGAAGCTAACATTCTCACTGTGTTGAAGCTAGCATTCTCACTGTGTTGAAGCTAGCATTTTTACTGATGGTAGCATTCTCACTGTGTTGAAGCTAGCATTCTCACTGTATTGAAGCTTGCATTCACCGTGTTGAAGCTCACATTCTCACTGTGTTGAAGCTAGCATTGTCACTGCGTTGAAGCTCGCATTCTCAGTGTTGAAACTAGCATTCTCAGTTTTGAAGCTTGCATTCTCACTGAAGCTAGCCTTCGCTCTGTGTTGAAGCTAGCATTCTCACTGTGTTGATGCTTGCTTTCTCACTGCGTTGAAGCTAGCATTCTCACTGTGTTGAATCTGGCATTCTCACTGTGTTGAAGCCAGCATTCTCACTGTGTTGAAGCTTGCATTCTCACTGTTGAAGCTTGCATTGTCACTGTCTTGAAGCTTGCATTCTCACTGAAGCTAACATTCTCACTGTGTTGAAGCTAGCATTCTTACTGATGGTAGCATTCTCAGTGTGTTGAAGGCCGCATTCTCACTGTTAAAGCTTGCATTCTCACTGTGTTGAAGCTTGCATTCTCACTGTGTTTAAGCTTGCATTCTCACTGTGTTGAAGCTTGCATTCTCACTGTGTGAAGCTCACATTCTCACTGTGTTGAAGATTGCATTCTCTGTGTTGAAGCTAACATTTTCACTGTTGAGAGCTAGCATTCTCACTGTGTTGAAGCTTGCATTCTCACTGTGTTGAAGCTTGCATTCTCACTGTGTTGATGCTTGCATTCTCACTGTGTGAAGCTCACATTCTCACTGTGTTGAAGATTGCATTCTCTGTGTTGAAGCTAACATTTTCACTATTGAGAGCTAGCATTCTCATTGTGTTGAAGCTCGCATTCTCACTGTGTTGAAGCTACTATTCTCATGGAAGCTAGCATATTCACTGTGTTGAAGCCAGCATTCTCACTGTGTTGAAGCTTTTATTCTCACTGTGTTGAAGCTTGCATTCTCACCGTGTTGAAGCTAGCATTCTCACTGTGTTGAAGCTAGCATTCTCACTGTGTTGAAGCTAGCATTCTCACTGTGTTGGAGCTAGCATTCTCACTGTGTTGATGCTTGCATTCTCACTGTATTGAAGCCAGCATTCTCACTGTGTTGAAGCTAGCATTCTCACTGTGTTGGAGCTTGCATTCTCACTGTGTTGAAGCTTGCATTCTCACTGTATTGAAGCTTGCATTCTCACTGTGTTGAAGCTTTCATTGTCACTGAAGCTAACATTCTCATTGTGTTGAAGCTAGCATTCTCACTGTGTCGAAGCTTGCATTCTCACTGTGTTGAAGCTTGCATTCACCGTTTTGAAGCTCGCATTCTCACTGTGTTGAAGGTAGCATTGTCACTGTTTGAAGCTAGCTTTCTCACTGTGTTGAAGCTTGCATTCTCACTGTGTTGGCGTTTGCATTCTCACTGTGTTGATGCTTGCATTCTCACTGTATTGAAGCTTCCATTCTCACTGTGTTGAAGCTTTCATTGTCACTGAAGCTAACATTCTCACTGTGTTGAAGCTAGCATTCTCACTGTGTTGAAGCTAGCATTTTTACTGATGGTAGCATTCCCACTGTGTTTAAGCTAGCATTCTCATTGTATTGAACCTTGCATTCACCGTGTTGAAGCTCACATTCTCACTGTGTTGAAGCTAGCATTGTCACTGCGTTGAAGCTCGCATTCTCAGTGTTGAAGCTAGCATTCTCAGTGTTGAAGCTTGCATTCTCACTGAAGCTAGCCTTCGCTCTGTGTTGAAGCTAGCATTCTCACTGTGTTGATGCTTGCATTCTCACTGCGTTGAAGCTAGCATTCTCACTGTGTTGAATCTGGCATTCTCACTGTGTTGAAGCCAGCATTCTCACTGTGTTGAAGCTTGCATTCTCACTGTTGAAGCTTGCATTGTCACTGTCTTGAAGCTTGCATTCTCACTGAAGCTAACATTCTCACTGTGTTGAAGGTAGCATTCTTACTGATGGTAGCATTCTCACTGTGTTGAAGGCCGCATCTTCACTGTTAAAGCTTGCATTCTCACTGTGTTGAAGCTTGCATTCTCACTGTGTTTAAGCTTGCATTCTCACTGTGTTGAAGCTTGCATTCTCACTGTGTGAAGCTCACATTCTCACTGTGTTGAAGATTGCATTCTCTGTGTTGAAGCTAACATTTTCACTGTTGAGAGCTAGCATTCTCACTGTGTTGAAGCTAGCATATTCACTGTGTTGAAGCTAGCATTCTCACTGTGTTGAAGCTTTTATTCGCACTGTGTTGAAGCTTGCATTCTCACTGTGTTGAAGCTAGCATTCTCACTGTGTTAAAGCTAGCATTCTCACTGTGTTGAAGCTTGCATTCTCACTGTGTTGGAGCTTGCATTCTCACTGTTGAAGCTGTCATTGTCACTGAAGCTAACATTCTTATTGTGTTGAAGCTAGCATTATCACTGTGTCAAACATGCATTCTCACTGTTTTGAAGCTTGCATTCACCTTGTTGAAGCTCGCATTCTCACTGTGTTGAAGCTAGCATTGTCACTGTGTTGAAGCTAGCATTCTCACTGTGTTGAAGCTTGCATTCTCACTGTGTTGGCGCTTGCATTCTCACTGTGTTGAAGCTTGCATTCTCACTGTATTGAAGTTTGCATTCTCACTGTGTTGAAGCTTTCATTGTCACTGAAGCTAACATTCTCACTGTGTTGAAGCTAGCATTCTCACTGTGTTGAAGCTAGCATTCTCACTGAAGCTTGCATTCTCAGTGTGTTGAAGCTTGCATTCTCCGTGTTGAAGGTTGCATTCTCACTATGTTGAAGCTAGCATTCTCACTGTGTTGAAGCTAGCATTCTCACTGTGTTGAAGCTTGCATTCTCACTGTGTTGAAGCGTGCATTCCCACTGTGTTGAAGTTTGCATTCTCAGTGTTGAAGCTTGCATTCTCATTGAAGCTAGCATATTCACTGTGTTGAAGTTAGCATTCTCACTGTGTTAAAGCTTTCATTCTCACTGTGTTGAATGTAGCATTCACACTGTGCTGAAGCTTGCATTCTCACTGTCTTGAAGCTTGCATTCTCACTGAAGCTAACATTCTTACTGTGTTGAAGCTAGCATTCTCACTCTGTTGAAGCTAGCATTCTTACTGATGGTAGCATTCTCACTGCGTTGAAGGCCGTATTCTCACTGTTAAAGCTTGCATTCTCACTGTGTTGAAGCTTGCATTCTCACTGTGTTTAAGCTCACATTCTCACTGTGTTGAAGCTTGCATTCTCACTGTGTTGGAGCTTGCATTCTCACTGTGTTGATGCTTGCATTCTCACGGTTGAAGCTGGCTTTCTCACTGTGTTGAAGTTAGCATTGTCATTGTGTTGTAGCTAGCATTCTCAGTGTTGAATTGTGCATTCTCACTGAAGCTTGCATTCTCACTGCATTGAAGCTTGCATTCTCATTGTGTTGAAGCTAGCATTCTCACTGTGATGAACCTTGCATTCTCACTGTGTTGAAGCTTTCATTGTCACTGAAGCTATCATTCATATTGTGTTGAAGCTCGCATTCTCAGTGTGTTGAAGCTACTATTCTCATGGAAGCTAGCATATTCACTGTGTTGAAGCTAGCATTCTCACTGTGTTGAAGCTTGCATTCTCACTGTGTTGGAGCTTGCATTCTCACTGTGTTGATGCTTGCATTCTCACTGTATTGAAGCTTGCATTCTCACTGTGTTGAAGCTTTCATTGTCACTGAAGCTAACATTCTCATTGTGTTGAAGCTAGCATTCTCACTGTGTCGAAGCTTGCATTCTCACTGTGTTGAAGCTTGCATTCACCGTGTTGAAGCTCGCATTCTCACTGTGTTGAAGCGAGCATTGTCACTGTTTGAAGCTAGCATTCTCACTGTGTTGAAGCTTGGATTCTCACTGTGTTGGCGTTTGCATTCTCACTGTGTTGATGCTTTCATTCTCACTGTATTGAAGCTTGCATTCTCACTGTGTTGAAGCTTTCATTGTCACTGAAGCTAACATTCTCACTGTGTTGAAGCTAGCATTCTCACTGTGTTGAAGCTAGCATTTTTACTGATGGTAGCATTCTCACTGTGTTGAAGCTAGCATTCTCACTGTATTGAAGCTTGCATTCACCGTGTTGAAACTCACATTCTCACTGTGTTGAAGCTAGCATTGTCACTGCGTTGAAGCTCGCATTCTCAGTGTTGAAGCTAGCATTCTCAGTGTGTTGATGCTTGCTTTCTCTCTGCGTTGAAGCTAGCATTCTCACTGTGTTGAATCTGGCATTCTCACTGTGTTGAAGCCAGCATTCTCACTGTGTTGAAGCTTGCATTCTCACTGTTGAAGCTTGCATTGTCACTGTCTTGAAGCTTGCATTCTCACTGAAGCTAACATTCTCACTGTGTTGAAGCTAGCATTCTCACTGTGTTGAAGCTAGCATTCTTACTGATGGTAGCATTCTCTCTGTGTTGAAGGCCGCATTCTCACTGTTAAAGCTTGCATTCTCACTGTGTTGAAGCTTGCATTCTCACTGTGTTTAAGCTTGCATTCTCACTGTGTTGAAGCTTGCATTCTCACTGTGTGAAGCTCACATTCTCACTGTGTTGAAGATTGCATTCTCTGTGTTGAAGCTAACATTTTCACTATTGAGAGCTAGCATTCTCACTGTGTCGAAGCTTGCATTCACAGTGTTGAAGCTCGCATTCTCACTGTGTTGAAGCTTGCATTGTCACTGTGTTGAAGCTAGCATTCTCGCTGTGTTGAAGCTAGCATTCTCACTGTGTTGAAGCTTGCATTCTCACTGTGTGAAGCTCACATTCTCACTGTGTTGAAGATTGCATTCTCTGTGTTGAAGCTAACATTTTCACTATTGAGAGCTAGCATTCTCATTGTGTTGAAGCTCGCATTCTCACTGTGTTGAAGCTACTATTCTCATGGAAGCTAGCATATTCACTGTGTTGAAGCTAGCATTCTCACTGTGTTGAAGCTTTTATTCTCACTGTGTTGAAGCTTGCATTCTCACTGTGTTGAAGCTAGCATTCTCACTGTGTTAAAGCTAGCATTCTCAATGTGTTGAAGCTAGCATTCTCACTGTGTTGAAGCTAGCATTCTCACTGTGTTGAAACTAGCATTCTCACTGTGTTGATGCTTGCATTCTCACTGTATTGAAGCTTGCATTCTCACTGTGTTGAAGCTTTCATTGTCACTGAAGCTAACATTCTCATTGTGTTGAAGCTAGCATTCTAACTGTGTCGAAGCTTGCATTCTCACTGTGTTGAAGCTTGCATTCACCGTGTTGAAGCTCGCATTCTGACTGTGTTGAAGTTAGCATTGTCACTGTTTGAAGCTTGCATTCTCACTGTGTTGAAGCTTGCATTCACCGTGTTGAAGCTCGCATTCTCACTGTGTTGAAGCTAGCATTGTCACTGTTTGAAGCTAGCTTTCTCACTGTGTTGAAGCTTGCATTCTCACTGTGTTGGCGTTTGCATTCTCACTGTGTTGATGCTTGCATTCTCACTGTATTGAAGCTTGCATTCTCACTGTGTTGAAGCTTTCATTGTCACTGAAGCTAACATTCTCACTGTGTTGAAGCTAGCATTCTCACTCTGTTGAAGCTAGCATGTTTACTGATGGTAGCATTCTCACTGTGTTGAAGCTAGCATTCTCACTGTATTGAAGCTTGCATTCACTGCGTTGAATCTCGCATTCTCAGTGTTGAAGCTAGCATTCTCAGTGTTGAAGCTTGCATTCTCACTGAAGCTAGCCTTCGCTCTGTGTTGAAGCTAGCATTCTCACTGTGTTGATGCTTGCATTCTCACTGCGTTGAAGCTAGCATTCTCACTGTGTTGAATCTGGCATTCTCACTGTGTTGAAGCCAGCATTCTCACTGTGTTGAAGCTTGCATTCTCACTGTTGAAGCTTGCATTGTCACTGTCTTGAAGCTTGCATTCTCACTGAAGCTAACATTCTCACTGTGTTGAAGCTAGCATTCTCACTGTGTTGAAGCTAGCATTCTTACTGATGGTTGCATTCTCACTGTGTTGAAGGCCGCATTCTCACTGTTAAAGCTTGCATTCTCACTGTGTTGAAGCTTGCATTCTCACTGTGTTTAAGCTTGCATTCTCACTGTGTTGAAGCTTGCATTCTAACTGTGTGAAGCTCACATTCTCACTGTGTTGAAGATTGCATTCTCTGTGTTGAAGCTAACATTTTCACTGTTGAGAGCTAGCATTCTCACTGTGTGGAAGCTTGCATTCTCACTGTGTTGAAGCTTGCATTCTCACTGTGTTGATGCTTGCATTCTCACTGTGTGAAGCTCACATTCTCACTGTGTTTAAGATTGCATTCTCTGTGTTGAAGCTAACATTTTCACTATTGAGAGCTAGCATTCTCATTGTGTTGAAGCTCGCATTCTCACTGTGTTGAAGCTACTATTCTCATGGAAGCTAGCATATTCACTGTGTTGAACCTAGCATTCTCACTGTGTTGAAGCTTTTATTCTCACTGTGTTGAAGCTTGCATTCTCACTGTGTTGAAGCTAGCATTCTCACTGTGTTGAAGCTAGCATTCTCACTGTGTTGAAGCTAGCATTCTCACTGTGTTGAAGCTAGCATTCTCACTGTGCTGAAGCTTGCATTCTCACTGTTGAAGCTTTCATTGTCACTGAAGCTAACATTCTTATTGTGTTGAAGCTAGCATTATCACTGTGTCAAACATGCATTCTCACTGTTTTGTAGCTTGCATTCACCTTGTTGAAGCTCGCATTCTCACTGTGTTGAAGCTAGCATTGTCACTGTGTTGAAGCTAGCATTCTCACTGTGTTGAAGCTTGCATTCTCACTGTGTTGGCGCTTGCATTCTCACTGTGTTGAAGCGAGCATTCTCACTGTGTTGAAGCTAGCATTCTCACTGAAGCTTGCATTCTCAGTGTGTTGAAGCTTGCATTCTCAGTGTGTTGAAGCTTGCATTTTCCGTGTTGAAGGTTGCATTCTCACTATGTTGAAGGTAGCATTCTCACTGTGTTGAAGCTAGCATTCTCACTGTGTTGAAGCTTGCATTCTCACTGTATTGAAGTTTGCATTCTCACTGTGTTGAAGCTTTCATTGTCACTGAAGCTAACATTCTCACTGTGTTGAAGCGAGCATTCTCACTGTGTTGAAGCTAGCATTCTCACTGAAGCTTGCATTCTCAGTGTGTTGAAGCTTGCATTCTCAGTGTGTTGAAGCTTGCATTTTCCGTGTTGAAGGTTGCATTCTCACTATGTTGAAGCTAGCATTCTCACTGTGTTGAAGCTAGCATTCTCACTGTGTTGAAGCTTGCATTCTCACTGTGTTGAAGCGTGCATTCCCACTGTGTTGAAGTTTGCATTCTCAGTGTTGAAGCTTGCATTCTCATTAAAGCTAGCATATTCACTGTGTTGAAGTTAGCATTCTCACTGTGTTAAAGCTTTCATTCTCACTGTGTTGAATGTAGCATTCTCACTGTGCTGAAGCTTGCATTCTCACTGTCTTGAAGCTTGCAATCTCACTGAAGCTAACATTCTCACTGTGTTGAAGCTAGCATTCTCACTGTGTTGAAGCTAGCATTCTTACAGATGGTAGCATTCTCACTGTGTTGAAGGCCGCATTCTCACTGTTAAAGCTTGCATTCTCACTGTGTTGAAGCTTGCATTCTCACTGTGTTTAAGCTCACATTCTCACTGTGTTGATGCTTGCATTCTCACGGTTGAAGCTGGCTTTCTCACTGTGTTGAAGCTAGCATTGTCATTGTGTTGTAGCTAGCATTCTCAGTGTTGAATTGTGCATTCTCACTGAAGCTTGCATTCTCACTGCATTGAAGCTTGCATTCTCATTGTGTTGAACCTTGCATTCTCACTGTGTTGAAGCTTGCATTCTCACTGTGTTGAAGCTAGCATTCTCACTGTGTTGAAGCAAGCATTCTCACTGTGTTGAAGCTTGCATTCTCACTGTGTTGGAGCTTGCATTCTCACTGTGTTGATGCTTGCATTCTCACTGTATTGAAGCTTGCATTCTCACTGTATTGAAGCTTTCATTGTCACTGAAGCTAACATTCTCATTGTGTTGAAGCTAGCATTCTCACTGTGTCGAAGCTTGCATTCTCACTGTGTTGAAGCTTGCATTCACCGTGTTGAAGCTCGCATTCTCACTGTGTTGAAGCTAGCATTGTCACTGTTTGAAGCTAGCATTCTCACTGTGTTGAAGCTTGCATTCTCACTGTGTTGGCGTTTGCATTCTCACTGTGTTGATGCTTGCATTCTCACTGTATTGAAGCTTGCATTCTCACTGTGTTGAAGCTTTCATTGTTACTGAAGCTAACATTCTCACTGTGTTGAAGCTAGCATTCTCACTGTGTTGAAGCTAGCATTTTTACTGATGGTAGCATTCTCACTGTGTTGAAGCTAGCATTCTCACTGTATTGAAGCTTGCATTCACCGTGTTGAAACTCATATTCTCACTGTGTTGAAGCTAGCATTGTCACTGCGTTGAAGCTTGCATTCTCACTGAAGCTAGCCTTCGCTCTGTGTTGAAGATAGCATTCTCACTGTGTTGATGCTTGCTTTCTGACTGCGTTGAAGCTAGCATTCTCACTGTGTTGAATCTGGCATTCTCACTGTGTTGAAGCCAGCATTCTCACTGTGTTGAAGCTTGCATTCTCACTGTTGAAGCTTGCATTGTCACTGTCTTGAAGCTTGCATTCTCACTGAAGCTAACATTCTCACTGTGTTGAAGCTAGCATTCTCACTGTGTTGAAGCTAGCATTCTTACTGATGGTAGCATTCTCACTGTGTTGAAGGCCGCATTTTCACTGTTAAAGCTTGCATTCTCACTGTGTGGAAGCTTGCATTCTCACTGTGTTTAAGCTTGCATTCTCACTGTGTTGAAGCTTGCATTCTCACTGTGTGAAGCTCACATTCTCACTGTGTTGAAGATTGCATTCTCTGTGTTGAAGCTAACATTTTCACTGTTGAGAGCTAGCATTCTCACTGTGTTGAAGCTTGCATTCTCACTGTGTTGAAGCTTGCATTCTCACTGTGTTGATGCTTGCATTCTCACTGTGTGAAGCTCACATTCTCACTGTGTTGAAGATTGCATTCTCTGTGTTGAAGCTAACATTTTCACTATTGAGAGCTCGCATTCTCATTGTGTTGAAGCTCGCATTCACACTGTGTTGAAGCTACTATTCTCATGGAAGCTAGCATATTCACTGTGTTGAAGCTAGCATTCTCACTGTGTTGAAGCTTTTATTCTCACTGTGTTGAAGCTTGCATTCTCACTGTGTTGAAGCTAGCATTCTCACTGTGTTAAAGCTAGCATTCTCACTGTGTTGAAGCTAGCATTCTCACTGTGTTGAAGCTATCATTCTCACTGTGTTGAAGCTAGCATTCTCACTGTGTTGATGCTTGCATTCTCACTGTTTTGAAGCTTTCATTGTCACTGAAGCTAACATTCTCATTGTGTTCAAGCTAGCATTCTAACTGTGTCGAAGCTTGCATTCTCACTGTGTTGAAGCTTGCATTCTCACAGTGTTGGCGTTTGCATTCTCACTGTGTTGATGCTTGCATTCTCACTGTATTGAAGCTTGCATTCTCACTGTGTTGAAGCTTTCATTGTCACTGAAGCTAACATTCTCACTGTGTTGAAGCTAGCATTCTCACTGTGTTGAAGCTAGCATTTTTACTGATGGTAGCATTCTCACTGTGTTGAAGCTAGCATTCTCACTGTATTGAAGCTTGCATTCACCGTGTTGAAGCTCACATTCTCACTGTGTTGAAGCTAGCATTGTCACTACGTTGAAGCTCGCATTCTCAGTGTTGAAGCTAGCATTCTCAGTGTTGAAGCTTGCATTCTCACTGAAGCTAGCCTTCGCTCTGTGTTGAAGCTAGCATTCTCACCGTGTTGATGCTTGCATTCTCACTGCGCTGAAGCTAGCATTCTCACTGTGTTGAATCTGGCATTCTCACTGTGTTGAAGCCAGCATTCTCACTGTGTTGAAGCTTGCATTCTCACTGTTGAAGCTTGCATTGTCACTGTCTTGAAGCTTGCATTCTCACTGAAGCTAACATTCTCACTGTGTTGAAGCTAGCATTCTCACTGGGTTGAAGCTAGCATTCTTACTGATGGTAGCATTCTCACTGTGTTGAAGGCCGCATTCTCACTGTTAAAGCTTGCATTCTCACTGTGTTGAAGCTTGCATTCTCACTGTGTTTAAGCTTGCATTCTCACTGTGTTGAAGCTTGCATTCTCACTGTGTGAAGCTCACATTCTCACTGTGTTGAAGATTGCATTCTCTGTGTTGAAGCTAACATTTTCACTGTTGAGAGCTAGCATTCTCACTGTGTTGAAGCTTGCATTCTCACTGTGTTGAAGCTTGCATTCTCACTGTGTTGATGCTTGCATTCTCACTGTGTGAAGCTCAAATTCTCACTGTGTTGAAGATTGCATTCTCTGTGTTGAAGCTAACATTTTCACTCTTGAGAGCTAGCATTCTCATTGTGTTGAAGCTCGCATTCTCACTGTGTTGAAGCTACTATTCTCATGGAAGCTAACATATTCACTGTGTTGAAGCTAACATTCTCACTGTGTTGAAGCTTTTATTCTCACTGTGTTGAAGCTTGCATTCTCACTGTGTTGAAGCTTGCATTCTCACTGTGTTGAAGCTTGCATTCTCACTGTGTTAAAGCTAGCATTCTCACTGTGTTGAAGCTAGCATTCTCGCTGTGTTGAAGCTTTTATTCTCACTGTGTTGAAGCTAGCATTGTCATTGTGTTGTAGCTAGCATTCTCAGTGTTGAATTGTGCATTCTCACTGAAGCTTGCATTCTCACTGCATTGAAGCTTGCATTCTCATTGTGTTGAAGCTAGCATTCTCACTGTGATGAACCTTGCATTCTCACTGTGTTGAAGCTTGCATTCTCACTGTGTTGAAGCTAGCATTCTCACTGTGTTGAAGCTAGCATTCTCACTGTGTTGAAGCTTGCATTCTCACTGTGTTGGAGCTTGCATTCTCACTGTGTTGATGCTTGCATTCTCACTGTATTGAAGCTTGCATTCTCACTGTATTGAAGCTTTCATTGTCACTGAAGCTAACATTCTCATTGTGTTGAAGCTAGCATTCTCACTGTGTCGAAGCTTGCATTCTCACTGTGTTGAAGCTTGCATTCACCGTGTTGAAGCTCGCATTCTCACTGTGTTGAAGCTAGCATTGTCACTGTTTGAAGCTAGCATTCTCACTGTGTTGAAGCTTGCATTCTCACTGTGTTGGCGTTTGCATTCTCACTGTGTTGATGCTTGCATTCTCACTGTATTGAAGCTTGCATTCTCACTGTGTTGAAGCTTTCATTGTTACTGAAGCTAACATTCTCACTGTGTTGAAGCTAGCATTCTCACTGTGTTGAAGCTAGCATTTTTACTGATGGTAGCATTCTCACTGTGTTGAAGCTAGCATTCTCACTGTATTGAAGCTTGCATTCACCGTGTTGAAACTCATATTCTCACTGTGTTGAAGCTAGCATTGTCACTGCGTTGAAGCTTGCATTCTCACTGAAGCTAGCCTTCGCTCTGTGTTGAAGATAGCATTCTCACTGTGTTGATGCTTGCTTTCTGACTGCGTTGAAGCTAGCATTCTCACTGTGTTGAATCTGGCATTCTCACTGTGTTGAAGCCAGCATTCTCACTGTGTTGAAGCTTGCATTCTCACTGTTGAAGCTTGCATTGTCACTGTCTTGAAGCTTGCATTCTCACTGAAGCTAACATTCTCACTGTGTTGAAGCTAGCATTCTCACTGTGTTGAAGCTTGCATTCTCACTGTGTTTAAGCTTGCATTCTCACTGTGTGGAAGCTTGCATTCTCACTGTGTTTAAGCTTGCATTCTCACTGTGTTGAAGCTTGCATTCTCACTGTGTGAAGCTCACATTCTCACTGTGTTGAAGATTGCATTCTCTGTGTTGAAGCTAACATTTTCACTGTTGAGAGCTAGCATTCTCACTGTGTTGAAGCTTGCATTCTCACTGTGTTGAAGCTTGCATTCTCACTGTGTTGATGCTTGCATTCTCACTGTGTGAAGCTCACATTCTCACTGTGTTGAAGATTGCATTCTCTGTGTTGAAGCTAACATTTTCACTATTGAGAGCTCGCATTCTCATTGTGTTGAAGCTCGCATTCACACTGTGTTGAAGCTACTATTCTCATGGAAGCTAGCATATTCACTGTGTTGAAGCTGGCATTCTCACTGTGTTGAAGCTTTTATTCTCACTGTGTTGAAGCTTGCATTCTCACTGTGTTGAAGCTAGCATTCTCACTGTGTTAAAGCTAGCATTCTCACTGTGTTGAAGCTAGCATTCTCACTGTGTTGAAGCTAGCATTCTCACTGTGTTGAAGCTAGCATTCTCACTGTGTTGATGCTTGCATTCTCACTGTTTTGAAGCTTTCATTGTCACTGAAGCTAACATTCTCACTGTGTTGAAGCTAGCATTCTCACTGTGTTGAAGCTAGCATTCTTACTGATGGTAGCATTCTCACTGTGTTGAAGGCCGCATTTTCACTGTTAAAGCTTGCATTCTCACTGTGTGGAAGCTTGCATTCTCACTGTGTTTAAGCTTGCATTCTCACTGTGTTGAAGCTTGCATTCTCACTGTGTGAAGCTCACATTCTCACTGTGTTGAAGATTGCATTCTCTGTGTTGAAGCTAACATTTTCACTGTTGAGAGCTAGCATTCTCACTGTGTTGAAGCTTGCATTCTCACTGTGTTGAAGCTTGCATTCTCACTGTGTTGATGCTTGCATTCTCACTGTGTGAAGCTCACATTCTCACTGTGTTGAAGATTGCATTCTCTGTGCTGAAGCTAACATTTTCACTATTGAGAGCTCGCATTCTCATTGTGTTGAAGCTCGCATTCACACTGTGTTGAAGCTACTATTCTCATGGAAGCTAGCATATTCACTGTGTTGAAGCTAGCATTCTCACTGTGTTGAAGCTTTTATTCTCACTGTGTTGAAGCTTGCATTCTCACTGTGTTGAAGCTAGCATTCTCACTGTGTTAAAGCTAGCATTCTCACTGTGTTGAAGCTAGCATTCTCACTGTGTTGAAGCTATCATTCTCACTGTGTTGAAGCTAGCATTCTCACTGTGTTGATGCTTGCATTCTCACTGTTTTGAAGCTTTCATTGTCACTGAAGCTAACATTCTCATTGTGTTCAAGCTAGCATTCTAACTGTGTCGAAGCTTGCATTCTCACTGTGTTGAAGCTTGCATTCTCACAGTGTTGGCGTTTGCATTCTCACTGTGTTGATGCTTGCATTCTCACTGTATTGAAGCTTGCATTCTCACTGTGTT
Organism: Scyliorhinus torazame; assembly: GCF_047496885.1. Lineage (NCBI taxonomy): Eukaryota > Metazoa > Chordata > Chondrichthyes > Carcharhiniformes > Scyliorhinidae > Scyliorhinus > Scyliorhinus torazame. Next base: position 79,960,736 of record NC_092707.1, read on the forward strand.
GAAGCTTTCATTGTCACTGAAGCTAACATTCTCACTGTGTTGAAGCTAGCATTCTCACTGTGTTGAAGCTAGCATTTTTACTGATGGTAGCATTCTCACTGTGTTGAAGCTAGCATTCTCACTGTATTGAAGCTTGCATTCACCGTGTTGAAGCTCACATTCTCACTGTGTTGAAGCTAGCATTGTCACTACGTTGAAGCTCGCATTCTCAGTGTTGAAGCTAGCATTCTCAGTGTTGAAGCTTGCATTCTCACTGAAGCTAGCCTTCGCTCTGTGTTGAAGCTAGCATTCTCACCGTGTTGATGCTTGCATTCTCACTGCGTTGAAGCTAGCATTCTCACTGTGTTGAATCTGGCATTCTCACTGTGTTGAAGCCAGCATTCTCACTGTGTTGAAGGTTGCATTCTCACTGTTGAAGCTTGCATTGTCACTGTCTTGAAGCTTGCATTCTCACTGAAGCTAACATTCTCACTGTGTTGAAGCTAGCATTCTCACTGGGTTGAAGCTAGCATTCTTACTGATGGTAGCATTCTCACTGTGTTGAAGGCCGCATTCTCACTGTTAAAGCTTGCATTCTCACTGTGTTGAAGCTTGAATTCTCACTGTGTTTAAGCTTGCATTCTCACTGTGTTGAATCTTGCATTCTCACTGTGTGAAGCTCACGTTCTCACTGTGTTGAAGATTGCATTCTCTGTGTTGAAGCTAACATTTTCACGGTTGAGAGCTAGCATTCTCACTGTGTTGAAGCTTGCATTCTCACTGTGTTGAAGCTTGCATTCTCACTGTGTTGATGCTTGCATTCTCACTGTGTGAAGCTCAAATTCTCACTGTGTTGAAGATTGCATTCTCTGTGTTGAAGCTAACATTTTCACTATTGAGAGCTAGCATTCTCATTGTGTTGAAGCTCGCATTCTCACTGTGTTGAAGCTACTATTCTCATGGAAGCTAACATATTCACTGTGTTGAAGCTAACATTCTCACTGTGTTGAAGCTTTTATTCTCACTGTGTTGAAGCTTGCATTCTCACTGTGTTGAAGCTTGCATTCTCACTGTGTTGAAGCTTGCATTCTCACTGTGTTAAAGCTAGCATTCTCACTGTGTTGAAGCTAGCATTCTCGCTGTGTTGAAGCTTTTATTCTCACTGTGTTGAAGCTAGCATTGTCATTGTGTTGTAGCTAGCATTCTCAGTGTTGAATTGTGCATTCTCACTGAAGCTTGCATTCTCACTGCATTGAAGCTTGCATTCTCATTGTGTTGAAGCTAGCATTCTCACTGTGATGAACCTTGCATTCTCACTGTGTTGAAGCTTGCATTCTCACTGTGTTGAAGCTAGCATTCTCACTGTGTTGAAGCTAGCATTCTCACTGTGTTGAAGCTTGCATTCTCACTGTGTTGGAGCTTGCATTCTCACTGTGTTGATGCTTGCATTCTCACTGTATTGAAGCTTGCATTCTCACTGTATTGAAGCTTTCATTGTCACTGAAGCTAACATTCTCATTGTGTTGAAGCTAGCATTCTCACTGTGTCGAAGCTTGCATTCTCACTGTGTTGAAGCTTGCATTCACCGTGTTGAAGCTCGCATTCTCACTGTGTTGAAGCTAGCATTGTCACTGTTTGAAGCTAGCATTCTCACTGTGTTGAAGCTTGCATTCTCACTGTGTTGGCGTTTGCATTCTCACTGTGTTGATGCTTGCATTCTCACTGTATTGAAGCTTGCATTCTCACTGTGTTGAAGCTTTCATTGTTACTGAAGCTAACATTCTCACTGTGTTGAAGCTAGCATTCTCACTGTGTTGAAGCTAGCATTTTTACTGATGGTAGCATTCTCACTGTGTTGAAGCTAGCATTCTCACTGTATTGAAGCTTGCATTCACCGTGTTGAAACTCATATTCTCACTGTGTTGAAGCTAGCATTGTCACTGCGTTGAAGCTTGCATTCTCACTGAAGCTAGCCTTCGCTCTGTGTTGAAGATAGCATTCTCACTGTGTTGATGCTTGCTTTCTGACTGCGTTGAAGCTAGCATTCTCACTGTGTTGAATCTGGCATTCTCACTGTGTTGAAGCCAGCATTCTCACTGTGTTGAAGCTTGCATTCTCACTGTTGAAGCTTGCATTGTCACTGTCTTGAAGCTTGCATTCTCACTGAAGCTAACATTCTCACTGTGTTGAAGCTAGCATTCTCACTGTGTTGAAGCTAGCATTCTTACTGATGGTAGCATTCTCACTGTGTTGAAGGCCGCATTTTCACTGTTAAAGCTTGCATTCTCACTGTGTGGAAGCTTGCATTCTTACTGTGTTTAAGCTTGCATTCTCACTGTGTTGAAGCTTGCATTCTCACTGTGTGAAGCTCACATTCTCACTGTGTTGAAGATTGCATTCTCTGTGTTGAAGCTAACATTTTCACTGTTGAGAGCTAGCATTCTCACTGTGTTGAAGCTTGCATTCTCACTGTGTTGAAGCTTGCATTCTCACTGTGTTGATGCTTGCATTCTCACTGTGTGAAGCTCACATTCTCACTGTGTTGAAGATTGCATTCTCTGTGTTGAAGCTAACATTTTCACTATTGAGAGCTCGCATTCTCATTGTGTTGAAGCTCGCATTCACACTGTGTTGAAGCTACTATTCTCATGGAAGCTAGCATATTCACTGTGTTGAAGCTGGCATTCTCACTGTGTTGAAGCTTTTATTCTCACTGTGTTGAAGCTTGCATTCTCACTGTGTTGAAGCTAGCATTCTCACTGTGTTAAAGCTAGCATTCTCACTGTGTTGAAGCTAGCATTCTCGCTGTGTTGAAGCTAGCATTCTCACTGTGTTGAAGCTAGCATTCTCACTGTGTTGATGCTTGCATTCTCACTGTTTTGAAGCTTTCATTGTCACTGAAGCTAACATTCTCATTGTGTTCAAGCTAGCATTCTAACTGTGTCGAAGCTTGCATTCTCACTGTGTTGAAGCTTGCATTCTCACTGTGTTGGCGTTTGCATTCTCACTGTGTTGATGCTTGCATTCTCACTGTATTGAAGCTTGCATTCTCACTGTGTTGAAGCTTTCATTGTCACTGAAGCTAACATTCTCACTGTGTTGAAGCTAGCATTCTCACTGTGTTGAAGCTAGCATTTTTACTGATGGTAGCATTCTCACTGTGTTGAAGCTAGCATTCTCACTGTATTGAAGCTTGCATTCACCGTGTTGAAGCTCACATTCTCACTGTGTTGAAGCTAGCATTGTCACTGCGTTGAAGCTCGCATTCTCAGTGTTGAAGCTAGCATTCTCAGTGTTGAAGCTTGCATTCTCACTGAAGCTGGCCTTCGCTCTGTGTTGAAGCTTGCATTCTCACCGTGTTGATGCTTGCATTCTCACTGCGTTGAAGCTAGCATTCTCACTGTGTTGAATCTGGCATTCTCACTGTGTTGAAGCCAGCATTCTCACTGTGTTGAAGCTTGCATTCTCACTGTTGAAGCTTGCATTGTCACTGTCTTGAAGCTTGCATTCTCACTGAAGCTAACATTCTCACTGTGTTGAAGCTAGCATTCTCACTGGGTTGAAGCTAGCATTCTTACTGATGGTAGCATTCTCACTGTGTTGAAGGCCGCATTCTCACTGTTAAAGCTTGCATTCTCACTGTGTTGAAGCTTGCATTCTCACTGTGTTTAAGCTTGCATTCTCACTGTGTTGAAGCTTGCATTCTCACTGTGTGAAGCTCACATTCTCACTGTGTTGAAGATTGCATTCTCTGTGTTGAAGCTAACATTTTCACTGTTGAGAGCTAGCATTCTCACTGTGTTGAAGCTTGCATTCTCACTGTGTTGAAGCTTGCATTCTCACTGTGTTGATGCTTGCATTCTCACTGTGTGAAGCTCAAATTCTCACTGTGTTGAAGATTGCATTCTCTGTGTTGAAGCTAACATTTTCACTATTGAGAGCTAGCATTCTCATTATGTTGAAGCTCGCATTCTCACTGTGTTGAAGCTACTATTCTCATGGAAGCTAACATATTCACTGTGTTGAAGCTAGCATTCTCACTGTGTTGAAGCTTTTATTCTCACTGTGTTGAAGCTTGCATTCTCACTGTGTTGAAGCTTGCATTCTCACTGTGTTGAAGCTTGCATTCTCACTGTGTTAAAGCTAGCATTCTCACTGTGTTGAAGCTAGCATTCTCGCTGTGTTGAAGCTTTTATTCTCACTGTGTTGAAGCTTGCATTCTCACTGTGTTGAAGCTAGCATTCTCACTGTGTTGAAGCTAGCATTCTCACTGTGTTGAAGCTTGCATTCTCACTGTTGAAGCTTTCATTGTCACTGAAGCTAAATTTCTTATTGGGTTGAAGCTAGCATTACCACTGTGTCAAACATGCATTCTCACTGTTTTGAAGCTTTCATTGTCACTGAAGCTATCATTCATATTGTGTTGAAGCTCGCATTCTCAGTGTGTTGAAGCTACTATTCTCATGGAAGCTAGCATATTCACTGTGTTGAAGCTAGCATTCTCACTGTGTTGAAGCTTTTATTCTCACTGTGTTGAAGCTTGCATTCTCACTGTGTTGAAGCTAGCATTCTCACTGTGTTGAAGCTAGCATTCTCACTGTGTTGAAGCTTGCATTCTCACTGTGTTGGAGCTTGCATTCTCACTGTGTTGATGCTTGCATTCTCACTGTATTGAAGCTTGCATTCTCACTGTGTTGAAGCTTTCATTGTCACTGAAGCTAACATTCTCATTGTGTTGAAGCTAGCATTCTCACTGTGTCGAAGCTTGCATTCTCACTGTGTTGAAGCTTGCATTCACCGTGTTGAAGCTCGCATTCTCACTGTGTTGAAGCTAGCATTGTCACTGTTTAAAGCTAGCATTCTCACTGTGTTGAAGCTTGCATTCTCACTGTATTGAAGCTTGCATTCTCACTGTGTTGAAGCTTTCATTGTCACTGAAGCTAACATTCTCATTGTGTTGAAGCTAGCATTCTCACTGTGTCGAAGCTTGCATTCTCACTGTGTTGAAGCTTGCATTCACCGTGTTGAAGCTCGCATTCTCACTGTGTTGAAGCTAGCATTGTCACTGTTTGAAGCTAGCATTCTCACTGTGTTGAAGCTTGCATTCTCACTGTGTTGGCGTTTGCATTCTCACTGTGTTGATGCTTGCATTCTCACTGTATTGAAGATTGCATTCTCACTGTGTTGAAGCTTTCATTGTCACTGAAGCTAACATTCTCACTGTGTTGAAGCTAGCATTCTCACTGTATTGAAGCTTGCATTCACCGTGTTGAAACTCATATTCTCACTGTGTTGAAGCTAGCATTGTCACTGCGTTGAAGCTCGCATTCTCAGTGTTGAAGCTAGCATTCTCAGTGTTGAAGCTTGCATTCTCACTGAAGCTAGCCTTCGCTCTGTGTTGAAGATAGCATTCTCACTGTGTTGATGCTTGCTTTCTCACTGCGTTGAAGCTAGCATTCTCACTGTGTTGAATCTGGCATTCTCACTGTGTTGAAGCCAGCATTCTCACTGTGTTGAAGCTTGCATTCTCACTGTTGAAGCTTGCATTGTCACTGTCTTGAAGCTTGCATTCTCACTGAAGCTAACATTCTCACTGTGTTGAAGCTAGCATTCTCACTGTGTTGAAGCTAGCATTCTTACTGATGGTAGCATTGTCACTGTGTTGAAGGCCGCATTTTCACTGTTAAAGCTTGCATTCTCACTGTGTTGAAGCTTGCATTCTCACTGTGTTTAAGCTTGCATTCTCTGTGTTGAAGCTAACATTTTCACTGTTGAGAGCTAGCATTCTCACTGTGTTGAAGCTTGCATTCTCACTGTGTTGAAGCTTGCATTCTCACTGTGTTGATGCTTGCATTCTCACTGTGTGAAGCTCACATTCTCACTGTGTTGAAGATTGCATTCTCTGTGTTGAAGCTAACATTTTCACTATTGAGAGCTCGCATTCTCATTGTGTTGAAGCTCGCATTCACACTGTGTTGAAGCTACTATTCTCATGGAAGCTAGCATATTCACTGTGTTGAAGCTAGCATTCTCACTGTGTTGAAGCTTTTATTCTCACTGTGTTGAAGCTTGCATTCTCACTGTGTTGAAGCTAGCATTCTCACTGTGTTAAAGCTAGCATTCTCACTGTGTTGAAGCTAGCATTCTCACTGTGTTGAAGCTAGCATTCTCACTGTGTTGATGCTTGCATTCTCACTGTTTTGAAGCTTTCATTGTCACTGAAGTTAACATTCTCATTGTGTTGAAGCTAGCATTCTAACTGTGTCGAAGCCTGCATTGTCACTGTGTTGAAGCTTGCATTCTCACTGTGTTGGCGTTTGCATTCTCACTGTGTTGAAGCTAGCATTCTCACTGTGTTAAAGCTAGCATTCTCACTGTGTTGAAGCTAGCATTCTCACTGTGTTGAAGCTAGCATTCTCACTGTGTTGAAGCTAGCATTCTCACTGTGTTGATGCTTGCATTCTCACTGTTTTGAAGCTTTCATTGTCACTGAAGCTAACATTCTCACTGTGTTGAAGCTAGCATTCTCACTGTGTTGAAGCTAGCATTTTTACTGATGGGAGCATTCTCACTGTGTTGAAGCTAGCATTCTCACTGTATTGAAGCTTGCATTCACCGTGTTGAAGCTCACATTCTCACTGTGTTGAAGCTAGCATTGTCACTGCGTTGAAGCTCGCATTCTCAGTGTTGAAGCTAGCATTCTCAGTGTTGAAGCTTGCATTCTCACTGAAGCTAGCCTTCGCACTGTGTTGATGCTAGCATTCTCACTGTGTTGATGCTTGCATTCTCACTGCGTTGAAGCTAGCATTCTCACTGTGTTGAATCTGGCATTCTCACTGTGTTGAAGCCAGCATTCTCACTGTGTTGAAGCTTGCATTCTCACTGTTGAAGCTTGCATTGTCACTGTCTTGAAGCTTGCATTCTCACTGAAGCTAACATTCTCACTGTGTTGAAGCTAGCATTCTCACTGTGTTGAAGCTAGCATTCTTACTGATGGTAGCATTCTCACTGTGTTGAAGGCCGCATTCTCACTGTTAAAGCTTGCATTCTCACTGTGTTGAAGCTTGCATTCTCACTGTGTTTAAGCTTGCATTCTCACTGTGTTGAAGCTTGCATTCTCACTGTGTGAAGCTCACATTCTCACTGTGTTGAAGATTGCATTCTCTGTGTTGAAGCTAACATTTTCACTGTTGAGAGCTAGCATTCTCACTGTGTTGAAGCTTGCATTCTCACTGTGTTGAAGCTTGCATTCTCATTGTGTTGATGCTTGCATTCTCACTGTGTGAAGCTCACATTCTCACTGTGTTGGAGATTGCATTCTCTGTGTTGAAGCTAACATTTTCACTATTGAGAGCTAGCATTCTCATTGTGTTGAAGCTCGCATTCTCACTGTGTTGAAGCTACTATTCTCATGGAAGCTAACATATTCACTGTGTTGAAGCTAGCATTCTCACTGTGTTGAAGCTTTTATTCTCACTGTGTTGAAGCTTGCATTCTCACTGTGTTGAAGCTTGCATTCTCACTGTGTTGAAGCTTGCATTCTCACTGTGTTAAAGCTAGCATTCTCACTGTGTTGAAGCTAGCATTCTCGCTGTGTTGAAGCTTTTATTCTCACTGTGTTGATGCTTGCATCCTCACTGTGTTGAAGCTAGCATTCTCACTGTGTTGAAGCTAGCATTCTCACTGTGTCAAACATGCATTCTCACTGTTTTGAAGCTTGCATTCACCTTGTTGAAGCTCGCATTCTCACTGTGTTGAAGCTAGCATTGTCACTGTGTTGAACCTAGCATTCTCACTGTGTTGAAGCTTGCATTCTCACTGTGTTGGCGCTTGCATTCTCACTGTGTTGAAGCTTGCATTCTCACTGTATTGAAGTTTGCATTCTCACTGTGTTGAAGCTTTCATTGTCACTGAAGCTAACATTCTCACTGTGTTGAAGCTAGCATTCTCACTGTGTTGAAGCTAGCATTCTCACTGAAGCTTGCATTCTCAGTGTGTTGAAGCTTGCATTCTCAGTGTGTTGAAGCTTGCATTCTCACTGTGTTGGCGCTTGCATTCTCACTGTGTTGAAGCTTGCATTCTCACTGTATTGAAGTTTGCATTCTCGCTGTGTTGAAGCTTTCATTGTCACTGAAGCTAACATTCTCACTGTGTTGAAGCTAGCATTCTCACTGTGTTGAAGCTAGCATTCTCACTGAAGCTTGCATTCTCAGTGTGTTGAAGCTTGCATTCTCAGTGTGTTGAAGCTTGCATTCTCCATGTTGAAGGTTGCATTCTCACTATGTTGCAGCTAGCATTCTCACTGTGTTGAAGCTAGCATTCTCACTGTGTTGAAGCTTGCATTCTCACTGTGTTGAAGCGTGCATTCCCACTGTGTTGAAGTTTGCATTCTCACTGTGTTGAATCTTGCATTCTCACTGTGTGAAGCTCACGTTCTCACTGTGTTGAAGATTGCATTCTCTGTGTTGAAGCTAACATTTTCACTGTTGAGAGCTAGCATTCTCACTGTGTTGAAGCTTGCATTCTCACTGTGTTGAAGCTTGCATTCTCACTGTGTTGATGCTTGCATTCTCACTGTGTGAAGCTCAAATTCTCACTGTGTTGAAGATTGCATTCTCTGTGTTGAAGCTAACATTTTCACTATTGAGAGCTAGCATTCTCATTGTGTTGAAGCTCGCATTCTCACTGTGTTGAAGCTACTATTCTCATGGAAGCTAACATATTCACTGTGTTGAAGCTAACATTCTCACTGTGTTGAAGCTTTTATTCTCACTGTGTTGAAGCTTGCATTCTCACTGTGTTGAAGCTTGCATTCTCACTGTGTTGAAGCTTGCATTCTCACTGTGTTAAAGCTAGCATTCTCACTGTATTGAAGCTTGCATTCTCACTGTGTTGAAGCTTTCATTGTCACTGAAGCTAACATTCTCACTGTGTTGAAGCTAGCATTCTCACTGTGTTGAAGCTAGCATTTTTACTGATGGTCGCATTCTCACTGTGTTGAAGCTCGCATTCTCACTGTATTGAAGCTTGCATTCACCGTGTTGAAGCTCACATTCTCACTGTGTTGAAGCTAGCATTGTCACTGCGTTGAAGCTCGCATTCTCAGTGTTGAAGCTAGCATTCTCAGTGTTGAAGCTTGCATTCTCACTGAAGCTAGCCTTCGCACTGTGTTGATGCTAGCATTCTCACTGTGTTGATGCTTGCATTCTCACTGCGTTGAAGCTAGCATTCTCACTGTGTTGAATCTGGCATTCTCACTGTGTTGAAGCCAGCATTCTCACTGTGTTGAAGCTTGCATTCTCACTGTTGAAGCTTGCATTGTCACTGTCTTGAAGCTTGCATTCTCACTGAAGCTAACATTCTCACTGTGTTGAAGCTAGCATTCTCACTGTGTTGAAGCTAGCATTCTTACTGATGGTAGCATTCTCACTGTGTTGAAGGCCGCATTCTCACTGTTAAAGCTTGCATTCTCACTGTGTTGAAGCTTGCATTCTCACTGTGTTTAAGCTTGCATTCTCACTGTGTTGAAGCTTGCATTCTCACTGTGTGAAGCTCACATTCTCACTGTGTTGAAGATTGCATTCTCTGTGTTGAAGCTAACATTTTCACTGTTGAGAGCTAGCATTCTCACTGTGTTGAAGCTTGCATTCTCACTGTGTTGAAGCTTGCATTCTCATTGTGTTGATGCTTGCATTCTCACTGTGTGAAGCTCACATTCTCACTGTGTTGGAGATTGCATTCTCTGTGTTGAAGCTAACATTTTCACTATTGAGAGCTAGCATTCTCATTGTGTTGAAGCTCGCATTCTCACTGTGTTGAAGCTACTATTCTCATGGAAGCTAACATATTCACTGTGTTGAAGCTAGCATTCTCACTGTGTTGAAGCTTTTATTCTCACTGTGTTGAAGCTTGCATTCTCACTGTGTTGAAGCTTGCATTCTCACTGTGTTGAAGCTTGCATTCTCACTGTGTTAAAGCTAGCATTCTCACTGTGTTGAAGCTAGCATTCTCGCTGTGTTGAAGCTTTTATTCTCACTGTGTTGATGCTTGCATCCTCACTGTGTTGAAGCTAGCATTCTCACTGTGTTGAAGCTAGCATTCTCACTGTGTCAAACATGCATTCTCACTGTTTTGAAGCTTGCATTCACCTTGTTGAAGCTCGCATTCTCACTGTGTTGAAGCTAGCATTGTCACTGTGTTGAACCTAGCATTCTCACTGTGTTGAAGCTTGCATTCTCACTGTGTTGGCGCTTGCATTCTCACTGTGTTGAAGCTTGCATTCTCACTGTATTGAAGTTTGCATTCTCACTGTGTTGAAGCTTTCATTGTCACTGAAGCTAACATTCTCACTGTGTTGAAGCTAGCATTCTCACTGTGTTGAAGCTAGCATTCTCACTGAAGCTTGCATTCTCAGTGTGTTGAAGCTTGCATTCTCAGTGTGTTGAAGCTTGCATTCTCACTGTGTTGGCGCTTGCATTCTCACTGTGTTGAAGCTTGCATTCTCACTGTATTGAAGTTTGCATTCTCGCTGTGTTGAAGCTTTCATTGTCACTGAAGCTAACATTCTCACTGTGTTGAAGCTAGCATTCTCACTGTGTTGAAGCTAGCATTCTCACTGAAGCTTGCATTCTCAGTGTGTTGAAGCTTGCATTCTCAGTGTGTTGAAGCTTGCATTCTCCATGTTGAAGGTTGCATTCTCACTATGTTGCAGCTAGCATTCTCACTGTGTTGAAGCTAGCATTCTCACTGTGTTGAAGCTTGCATTCTCACTGTGTTGAAGCGTGCATTCCCACTGTGTTGAAGTTTGCATTCTCACTGTGTTGAATCTTGCATTCTCACTGTGTGAAGCTCACGTTCTCACTGTGTTGAAGATTGCATTCTCTGTGTTGAAGCTAACATTTTCACTGTTGAGAGCTAGCATTCTCACTGTGTTGAAGCTTGCATTCTCACTGTGTTGAAGCTTGCATTCTCACTGTGTTGATGCTTGCATTCTCACTGTGTGAAGCTCAAATTCTCACTGTGTTGAAGATTGCATTCTCTGTGTTGAAGCTAACATTTTCACTATTGAGAGCTAGCATTCTCATTGTGTTGAAGCTCGCATTCTCACTGTGTTGAAGCTACTATTCTCATGGAAGCTAACATATTCACTGTGTTGAAGCTAACATTCTCACTGTGTTGAAGCTTTTATTCTCACTGTGTTGAAGCTTGCATTCTCACTGTGTTGAAGCTTGCATTCTCACTGTGTTGAAGCTTGCATTCTCACTGTGTTAAAGCTAGCATTCTCACTGTGTTGAAGCTAGCATTCTCGCTGTGTTGAAGCTTTTATTCTCACTGTGTTGAAGCTAGCATTGTCATTGTGTTGTAGCTAGCATTCTCAGTGTTGAATTGTGCATTCTCACTGAAGCTTGCATTCTCACTGCATTGAAGCTTGCATTCTCATTGTGTTGAAGCTAGCATTCTCACTGTGATGAACCTTGCATTCTCACTGTGTTGAAGCTTGCATTCTCACTGTGTTGAAGCTAGCATTCTCACTGTGTTGAAGCTAGCATTCTCACTGTGTTGAAGCTTGCATTCTCACTGTGTTGGAGCTTGCATTCTCACTGTGTTGATGCTTGCATTCTCACTGTATTGAAGCTTGCATTCTCACTGTATTGAAGCTTTCATTGTCACTGAAGCTAACATTCTCATTGTGTTGAAGCTAGCATTCTCACTGTGTCGAAGCTTGCATTCTCACTGTGTTGAAGCTTGCATTCACCGTGTTGAAGCTCGCATTCTCACTGTGTTGAAGCTAGCATTGTCACTGTTTGAAGCTAGCATTCTCACTGTGTTGAAGCTTGCATTCTCACTGTGTTGGCGTTTGCATTCTCACTGTGTTGATGCTTGCATTCTCACTGTATTGAAGCTTGCATTCTCACTGTGTTGAAGCTTTCATTGTTACTGAAGCTAACATTCTCACTGTGTTGAAGCTAGCATTCTCACTGTGTTGAAGCTAGCATTTTTACTGATGGTAGCATTCTCACTGTGTTGAAGCTAGCATTCTCACTGTATTGAAGCTTGCATTCACCGTGTTGAAACTCATATTCTCACTGTGTTGAAGCTAGCATTGTCACTGCGTTGAAGCTTGCATTCTCACTGAAGCTAGCCTTCGCTCTGTGTTGAAGATAGCATTCTCACTGTGTTGATGCTTGCTTTCTGACTGCGTTGAAGCTAGCATTCTCACTGTGTTGAATCTGGCATTCTCACTGTGTTGAAGCCAACATTCTCACTGTGTTGAAGCTTGCATTCTCACTGTTGAAGCTTGCATTGTCACTGTCTTGAAGCTTGCATTCTCACTGAAGCTAACATTCTCACTGTGTTGAAGCTAGCATTCTTACTGATGGTAGCATTCTCACTGTGTTGAAGGCCGCATTTTCACTGTTAAAGCTTGCATTCTCACTGTGTGGAAGCTTGCATTCTCACTGTGTTTAAGCTTGCATTCTCACTGTGTTGAAGCTTGCATTCTCACTGTGTGAAGCTCACATTCTCACTGTGTTGAAGATTGCATTCTCTGTGTTGAAGCTAACATTTTCACTGTTGAGAGCTAGCATTCTCACTGTGTTGAAGCTTGCATTCTCACTGTGTTGAAGCTTGCATTCTCACTGTGTTGATGCTTGCATTCTCACTGTGTGAAGCTCACATTCTCACTGTGTTGAAGATTGCATTCTCTGTGTTGAAGCTAACATTTTCACTATTGAGAGCTCGCATTCTCATTGTGTTGAAGCTCGCATTCACACTGTGTTGAAGCTACTATTCTCATGGAAGCTAGCATATTCACTGTGTTGAAGCTGGCATTCTCACTGTGTTGAAGCTTTTATTCTCACTGTGTTGAAGCTTGCATTCTCACTGTGTTGAAGCTAGCATTCTCACTGTGTTAAAGCTAGCATTCTCACTGTGTTGAAGCTAGCATTCTCGCTGTGTTGAAGCTAGCATTCTCACTGTGTTGAAGCTAGCATTCTCACTGTGTTGATGCTTGCATTCTCACTGTTTTGAAGCTTTCATTGTCACTGAAGCTAACATTCTCATTGTGTTCAAGCTAGCATTCTAACTGTGTCGAAGCTTGCATTCTCACTGTGTTGAAGCTTGCATTCTCACTGTGTTGGCGTTTGCATTCTCACTGTGTTGATGCTTGCATTCTCACTGTATTGAAGCTTGCATTCTCACTGTGTTGAAGCTTTCATTGTCACTGAAGCTAACATTCTCACTGTGTTGAAGCTAGCATTCTCACTGTGTTGAAGCTAGCATTTTTACTGATGGTAGCATTCTCACTGTGTTGAAGCTAGCATTCTCACTGTATTGAAGCTTGCATTCACCGTGTTGAAGCTCACATTCTCACTGTGTTGAAGCTAGCATTGTCACTGCGTTGAAGCTCGCATTCTCAGTGTTGAAGCTAGCATTCTCAGTGTTGAAGCTTGCATTCTCACTGAAGCTGGCCTTCGCTCTGTGTTGAAGCTTGCATTCTCACCGTGTTGATGCTTGCATTCTCACTGCGTTGAAGCTAGCATTCTCACTGTGTTGAATCTGGCATTCTCACTGTGTTGAAGCCAGCATTCTCACTGTGTTGAAGCTTGCATTCTCACTGTTGAAGCTTGCATTGTCACTGTCTTGAAGCTTGCATTCTCACTGAAGCTAACATTCTCACTGTGTTGAAGCTAGCATTCTCACTGGGTTGAAGCTAGCATTCTTACTGATGGTAGCATTCTCACTGTGTTGAAGGCCGCATTCTCACTGTTAAAGCTTGCATTCTCACTGTGTTGAAGCTTGCATTCTCACTGTGTTTAAGCTTGCATTCTCACTGTGTTGAAGCTTGCATTCTCACTGTGTGAAGCTCACATTCTCACTGTGTTGAAGATTGCATTCTCTGTGTTGAAGCTAACATTTTCACTGTTGAGAGCTAGCATTCTCACTGTGTTGAAGCTTGCATTCTCACTGTGTTGAAGCTTGCATTCTCACTGTGTTGATGCTTGCATTCTCACTGTGTGAAGCTCAAATTCTCACTGTGTTGAAGATTGCATTCTCTGTGTTGAAGCTAACATTTTCACTATTGAGAGCTAGCATTCTCATTATGTTGAAGCTCGCATTCTCACTGTGTTGAAGCTACTATTCTCATGGAAGCTAACATATTCACTGTGTTGAAGCTAGCATTCTCACTGTGTTGAAGCTTTTATTCTCACTGTGTTGAAGCTTGCATTCTCACTGTGTTGAAGCTTGCATTCTCACTGTGTTGAAGCTTGCATTCTCACTGTGTTAAAGCTAGCATTCTCACTGTGTTGAAGCTAGCATTCTCGCTGTGTTGAAGCTTTTATTCTCACTGTGTTGAAGCTTGCATTCTCACTGTGTTGAAGCTAGCATTCTCACTGTGTTGAAGCTAGCATTCTCACTGTGTTGAAGCTTGCATTCTCACTGTTGAAGCTTTCATTGTCACTGAAGCTAAATTTCTTATTGGGTTGAAGCTAGCATTACCACTGTGTCAAACATGCATTCTCACTGTTTTGAAGCTTTCATTGTCACTGAAGCTATCATTCATATTGTGTTGAAGCTCGCATTCTCAGTGTGTTGAAGCTACTATTCTCATGGAAGCTAGCATATTCACTGTGTTGAAGCTAGCATTCTCACTGTGTTGAAGCTTTTATTCTCACTGTGTTGAAGCTTGCATTCTCACTGTGTTGAAGCTAGCATTCTCACTGTGTTGAAGCTAGCATTCTCACTGTGTTGAAGCTTGCATTCTCACTGTGTTGGAGCTTGCATTCTCACTGTGTTGATGCTTGCATTCTCACTGTATTGAAGCTTGCATTCTCACTGTGTTGAAGCTTTCATTGTCACTGAAGCTAACATTCTCATTGTGTTGAAGCTAGCATTCTCACTGTGTCGAAGCTTGCATTCTCACTGTGTTGAAGCTTGCATTCACCGTGTTGAAGCTCGCATTCTCACTGTGTTGAAGCTAGCATTGTCACTGTTTAAAGCTAGCATTCTCACTGTGTTGAAGCTTGCATTCTCACTGTATTGAAGCTTGCATTCTCACTGTGTTGAAGCTTTCATTGTCACTGAAGCTAACATTCTCATTGTGTTGAAGCTAGCATTCTCACTGTGTCGAAGCTTGCATTCTCACTGTGTTGAAGCTTGCATTCACCGTGTTGAAGCTCGCATTCTCACTGTGTTGAAGCTAGCATTGTCACTGTTTGAAGCTAGCATTCTCACTGTGTTGAAGCTTGCATTCTCACTGTGTTGGCGTTTGCATTCTCACTGTGTTGATGCTTGCATTCTCACTGTATTGAAGATTGCATTCTCACTGTGTTGAAGCTTTCATTGTCACTGAAGCTAACATTCTCACTGTGTTGAAGCTAGCATTCTCACTGTATTGAAGCTTGCATTCACCGTGTTGAAACTCATATTCTCACTGTGTTGAAGCTAGCATTGTCACTGCGTTGAAGCTCGCATTCTCAGTGTTGAAGCTAGCATTCTCAGTGTTGAAGCTTGCATTCTCACTGAAGCTAGCCTTCGCTCTGTGTTGAAGATAGCATTCTCACTGTGTTGATGCTTGCTTTCTCACTGCGTTGAAGCTAGCATTCTCACTGTGTTGAATCTGGCATTCTCACTGTGTTGAAGCCAGCATTCTCACTGTGTTGAAGCTTGCATTCTCACTGTTGAAGCTTGCATTGTCACTGTCTTGAAGCTTGCATTCTCACTGAAGCTAACATTCTCACTGTGTTGAAGCTAGCATTCTCACTGTGTTGAAGCTAGCATTCTTACTGATGGTAGCATTGTCACTGTGTTGAAGGCCGCATTTTCACTGTTAAAGCTTGCATTCTCACTGTGTTGAAGCTTGCATTCTCACTGTGTTTAAGCTTGCATTCTCTGTGTTGAAGCTAACATTTTCACTGTTGAGAGCTAGCATTCTCACTGTGTTGAAGCTTGCATTCTCACTGTGTTGAAGCTTGCATTCTCACTGTGTTGATGCTTGCATTCTCACTGTGTGAAGCTCACATTCTCACTGTGTTGAAGATTGCATTCTCTGTGTTGAAGCTAACATTTTCACTATTGAGAGCTCGCATTCTCATTGTGTTGAAGCTCGCATTCACACTGTGTTGAAGCTACTATTCTCATGGAAGCTAGCATATTCACTGTGTTGAAGCTAGCATTCTCACTGTGTTGAAGCTTTTATTCTCACTGTGTTGAAGCTTGCATTCTCACTGTGTTGAAGCTAGCATTCTCACTGTGTTAAAGCTAGCATTCTCACTGTGTTGAAGCTAGCATTCTCACTGTGTTGAAGCTAGCATTCTCACTGTGTTGATGCTTGCATTCTCACTGTTTTGAAGCTTTCATTGTCACTGAAGTTAACATTCTCATTGTGTTGAAGCTAGCATTCTAACTGTGTCGAAGCCTGCATTGTCACTGTGTTGAAGCTTGCATTCTCACTGTGTTGGCGTTTGCATTCTCACTGTGTTGAAGCTAGCATTCTCACTGTGTTAAAGCTAGCATTCTCACTGTGTTGAAGCTAGCATTCTCACTGTGTTGAAGCTAGCATTCTCACTGTGTTGAAGCTAGCATTCTCACTGTGTTGATGCTTGCATTCTCACTGTTTTGAAGCTTTCATTGTCACTGAAGCTAACATTCTCACTGTGTTGAAGCTAGCATTCTCACTGTGTTGAAGCTAGCATTTTTACTGATGGGAGCATTCTCACTGTGTTGAAGCTAGCATTCTCACTGTATTGAAGCTTGCATTCACCGTGTTGAAGCTCACATTCTCACTGTGTTGAAGCTAGCATTGTCACTGCGTTGAAGCTCGCATTCTCAGTGTTGAAGCTAGCATTCTCAGTGTTGAAGCTTGCATTCTCACTGAAGCTAGCCTTCGCACTGTGTTGATGCTAGCATTCTCACTGTGTTGATGCTTGCATTCTCACTGCGTTGAAGCTAGCATTCTCACTGTGTTGAATCTGGCATTCTCACTGTGTTGAAGCCAGCATTCTCACTGTGTTGAAGCTTGCATTCTCACTGTTGAAGCTTGCATTGTCACTGTCTTGAAGCTTGCATTCTCACTGAAGCTAACATTCTCACTGTGTTGAAGCTAGCATTCTCACTGTGTTGAAGCTAGCATTCTTACTGATGGTAGCATTCTCACTGTGTTGAAGGCCGCATTCTCACTGTTAAAGCTTGCATTCTCACTGTGTTGAAGCTTGCATTCTCACTGTGTTTAAGCTTGCATTCTCACTGTGTTGAAGCTTGCATTCTCACTGTGTGAAGCTCACATTCTCACTGTGTTGAAGATTGCATTCTCTGTGTTGAAGCTAACATTTTCACTGTTGAGAGCTAGCATTCTCACTGTGTTGAAGCTTGCATTCTCACTGTGTTGAAGCTTGCATTCTCATTGTGTTGATGCTTGCATTCTCACTGTGTGAAGCTCACATTCTCACTGTGTTGGAGATTGCATTCTCTGTGTTGAAGCTAACATTTTCACTATTGAGAGCTAGCATTCTCATTGTGTTGAAGCTCGCATTCTCACTGTGTTGAAGCTACTATTCTCATGGAAGCTAACATATTCACTGTGTTGAAGCTAGCATTCTCACTGTGTTGAAGCTTTTATTCTCACTGTGTTGAAGCTTGCATTCTCACTGTGTTGAAGCTTGCATTCTCACTGTGTTGAAGCTTGCATTCTCACTGTGTTAAAGCTAGCATTCTCACTGTGTTGAAGCTAGCATTCTCGCTGTGTTGAAGCTTTTATTCTCACTGTGTTGATGCTTGCATCCTCACTGTGTTGAAGCTAGCATTCTCACTGTGTTGAAGCTAGCATTCTCACTGTGTCAAACATGCATTCTCACTGTTTTGAAGCTTGCATTCACCTTGTTGAAGCTCGCATTCTCACTGTGTTGAAGCTAGCATTGTCACTGTGTTGAACCTAGCATTCTCACTGTGTTGAAGCTTGCATTCTCACTGTGTTGGCGCTTGCATTCTCACTGTGTTGAAGCTTGCATTCTCACTGTATTGAAGTTTGCATTCTCACTGTGTTGAAGCTTTCATTGTCACTGAAGCTAACATTCTCACTGTGTTGAAGCTAGCATTCTCACTGTGTTGAAGCTAGCATTCTCACTGAAGCTTGCATTCTCAGTGTGTTGAAGCTTGCATTCTCAGTGTGTTGAAGCTTGCATTCTCACTGTGTTGGCGCTTGCATTCTCACTGTGTTGAAGCTTGCATTCTCACTGTATTGAAGTTTGCATTCTCACTGTGTTGAAGCTTTCATTGTCACTGAAGCTAACATTCTCACTGTGTTGAAGCTAGCATTCTCACTGTGTTGAAGCTAGCATTCTCACTGAAGCTTGCATTCTCAGTGTGTTGAAGCTTGCATTCTCAGTGTGTTGAAGCTTGCATTCTCCATGTTGAAGGTTGCATTCTCACTATGTTGAAGCTAGCATTCTCACTGTGTTGAAGCTAGCATTCTCACTGTGTTGAAGCTTGCATTCTCACTGTGTTGAAGCGTGCATTCCCACTGTGTTGAAGTTTGCATTCTCAGTGTTGAAACTTGCATTCTCATTAAAGCTAGCATATTCACTGTGTTGAAGTTAGCATTCTCACTGTGTTAAAGCTTTCATTCTCACTGTGTTGAATGTAGCATTCTCACTGTGCTGAAGCTTGCATTCTCACTGTCTTGAAGCTTGCATTCTCACTGAAGCTAACATTCTTACTGTGTTGAAGCTAGCATTCTCACTGTGTTGAAGCTAGCATTCTTACTGATGGTAGCATTCTCACTGTGTTGAAGGCCGCATTCTCACTGTTAAAGCTTGCATTCTCACTGTGTTGAAGCTTGCATTCTCACTGTCTTTAAGCTCACATTCTCACTGTTAAAGCTTGCATTCTCACTGTGTTGAAGCTTGCATTCTCACTGTGTTGAAGCTTGCATTCTCAGTGTGTGAAGCTCACATTCTCACTGTGTTGAAGATTGCATTCTCTGTGTTGAAGCTAACATTTTCACTGTTGAGAGCTAGCATTCTCATTGTGTTGAAGCTTGCATTCTCACTG
The DNA here is from genome assembly GCF_047496885.1 of Scyliorhinus torazame. Lineage (NCBI taxonomy): Eukaryota > Metazoa > Chordata > Chondrichthyes > Carcharhiniformes > Scyliorhinidae > Scyliorhinus > Scyliorhinus torazame. The sequence goes on from NC_092707.1 coordinate 79,979,762, forward strand.
TGTTGAAACTTGCATTCTCACTGTGTTGAAGCTTGCATTCTCACTGTGTGAAGCTCACATTCTCACTGTTTTGAAGATTGCATTCTCTGCATTGAAGCTAACATTTTCACTATTGAGAGCTAGCATTCTCATTGTGTTGAAGCTCGCATTCTCACTGTGTTGAAGCTACTATTCTCATGGAAGCTAGCATATTCACTGTGTTGAAGCTAGCATTCTCACTGTGTTGAAGCTTTTATTCTCACTGTGTTGATGCTTGCATTCTCACTGTATTGAAGCTTGCATTCTCACTGTGTTGAAGCTTTCATTCTCACTGTGTTGAAGCTTGCATTCTCACTGTGTGAAGCTCAAATTCTCAGTGTGTTGGAGCTTGCATTCTCCGTGTTGAAGGTCGCATTCTCACTGTGTTGAAGCTTGCATTCTCTCTATGTTGAAGCGAGCATTCTCACTGTGTTGAAGCTAGCATTCTCACTGTGTTGAAGCTAGCCTTCTCACTGTGTTGAAGCTTGCATTCTCACTGTGTTGGAGCTTGCATTCTCACTGTGTTGATGCTTGCATTCTCACTGTATTGAAGCTTGCATTCTCACTGTGTTGAAGCTTTCATTCTCACTGTGTTGAAGCTTGCATTCTCACTGTGTGAAGCTCAAATTCTCACTGTGTTGAAGATTGCATTCTCTGTATTGAAGCTAACATTTTCACTATTGAGAGCTAGCATTCTCATTGTGTTGAAGCTCGCATTCTCACTGTGTTGAAGCTACTATTCTCATGGAAGCTAGCATATTCACTGTGTTGAAGCTAGCATTCTCACTGTGTTGAAGCTTTTATTCTCACTGTGTTGAAGCTTGCATTCTCACTGTGTTGAAGCCAGCATTCTCACTGTGTTGAAGCTAGCATTCTCACTGTGTTAAAGCTAGCATTGTCACTGTGTTAAAGCTTGCATTCTCACTGTGTTGAAGCTTGCATTCTCACTGTGTTGGCGCTTGCATTCACACTGTGTTGAAGCTTGCATTCGCACTGTATTGAATCTTGCATTCTCAATGTGTTGAAGCTTTCATTGTCACTGAAGCTAACATTCTCACTGTGTTGCAGCTCGCATTCTCACTGTGTTGAAGCTAGCATTCTCACTGTGTTGAAGCTACCATTCTCATTGTGTTGTAGCTAGCATTCTCAGTGTGTTGAAGCTTGCATTCTCCGTGTTGAAGGTCGCATTCTCACTGTGTTGAAGCTCGCATTCTCTCTATGTTGAAGCGAGCATTCTCACTGTGTTGAAGCTAGCATTCTCACTGTGTTGAAGCTAGCATTCTCACTGTGTTAAAGCTAGCATTGTCACTGTGTTGAAGCTTTCATTGTCACTGAAGCTAACATTCTCATTGTGTTGAAGCTAGCATTCTCACTGTGTTGAAGCTTGCATTCACCGTGTCGAAGCTCGCATTCTCACTGTGTTAAAACTAGCATTGTCACTGTTTGAAGCTAGCATTCTCACTGTGTTGAAGCTTGCATTCTCACTGTGTTGGCGTTTGCATTCTCACTGTGTTGAAGCTTGCAATCTCACTATATTGAAGCTTGCATTCTCACTGTGTTGAAGCTTTCATTGTCACTGAAGCTAACATTCTCACTGTGTTGAAGCTAGCATTCTCACTGTGTTGAAGCTAGCATTTTTACTGATGGTCGCATTCTCACTGTGTTGAAGCTAGCATTCTCACTGTATTGAAGCTTGCATTCACCGTGTTGAAGCTCACATTCTCACTGTGTTGAAGCTAGCATTGTCACTGCGTTGAAGCTAGCATTCTCAGTTTTGAAGCTAGCATTCTCAGTGTTGAAGCTTGCATTCTCACTGAAGCTAGCCTTCGCTCTGTGTTGAAGCTAGCATTCTCACTGTGTTGATGCTTGCATTCTCACTGCGTTGAAGCTAGCATTCTCACTGTGTTGAATCTGGCATTCTCACTGTGTTGAAGCCAGCATTCTCACTGTGTTGAAGCTAGCATTCTCACTGTGTTAAAGCTAGCATTGTCACTGTGTTGAAGCTTGCATTCTCACTGTGTTGAAGCTTGCATTCTCACTGTGTTTGCGCTTGCATTCACACTGTGTTGAAGCTTGCATTCGCACTGTATTGAATCTTGCATTCTCACTGTGTTGAAGCTAACATTCTCACTGTGTTGCAGCTCGCATTCTCACTGTGTTGAAGCTAGCATTCTCACTGTGTTGAAGCTACCATTCTCATTGTGTTGTAGCTAGCATTCTCAGTGTGTTGAAGCTTGCATTCTCCGTGTTGAAGGTCGCATTCTCACTGTGTTGAAGCTCGCATTCTCTCTATGTTGAAGCGAGCATTCTCACTGTGTTGAAGCTAGCATTCTCACTGTGTTGAAGCTAGCCTTCTCACTGTATTGAAGCTAGCATTCTCACTGTGTTGAAGCTTTCATTGTCACTGAAGCTAACATTCTCATTGTGTTGAAGCTAGCATTCTCACTGTGTCGAAACTTGCATTCTCACTGTGTTGAAGCTTGCATTCACCGTGTCGAAGCTCGCATTCTCACTGTGTTAAAACTAGCATTGTCACTGTTTGAAGCTAGCATTCTCACTGTGTTGAAGCTTGCATTCTCACTGTGTTGGCGTTTGCATTCTCACTGTGTTGAAGCTTGCAATCTCACTATATTGAAGCTTGCATTCTCACTGTGTTGAAGCTTTCATTGTCACTGAAGCTAACATTCTCACTGTGTTGAAGCTAGCATTCTCACTGTGTTGAAGCTAGCATTTTTACTGATGGTCGCATTCTCACTGTGTTGAAGCTAGCATTCTCACTGTATTGAAGCTTGCATTCACCGTGTTGAAGCTCACATTCTCACTGTGTTGAAGCTAGCATTCTCAGTGTTGAAGCTAGCATTCTCAGTGTTGAAGCTTGCATTCTCACTGAAGCTAGCCTTCGCTCTGTGTTGAAGCTAGCATTCTCACTGTGTTGATGCTTGCATTCTCACTGCGTTGAAGCTAGCATTCTCACTGTGTTGAATCTGGCATTCTCACTGTGTTGAAGCCAGCATTCTCACTGTGTTGAAGCTTGCATTCTCACTGTTGAAGCTTGCATTGTCACTGTCTTGAAGCTTGCATTCTCACTGAAGCTAACATTCTCACTGTGTTGAAGCTAGCATTCTCACTGTGTTGATGCTTGCTATCTCACTGCGTTGAAGCTAGCATTCTCACTGTGTTGAATCTGGCATTCTCACTGTGTTGAAGGCCGCATTCTCACTGTTAAAGCTTGCATTCTCACTGTGTTTAAGCTTGCATTCTCACTGTGTTGAATCTTGCATTCTCACTGTGTAGAGCTCACATTCTCACTGTGTTGAAGATTGCATTCTCTGTGTTGAAGCTAACATTTTCACTGTTGAGAGCTAGCATTCTCACTGTGTTGAAGCTCGCATTCACACTGTGTCGAAGCTCGCATTCTCACTGTGTTGAAGCTACCATTCTCACTGCGTTGAAGCTATCATTCTCACTGTGTCGAATCTCGCATTCTCATTGTGTTGAAGCTTGCATTCTCATTGAAGCTAGCAGATTCACTGTGTTGAAGCTAGCATTCTCGCTGTGTTGAAGCTTGCATTCTCACTGTTGAGAGCTAGCATTCTCATTGTGTTGAAGCTTGCATTCTCCCTGTGTTGAAGCTAGCATTCGCACTGTGTTGAAGCTTGCATTCTCACTGTGTTGAAGCGCATATTCTCACTGTGTTGAAGATTGCATTCTCTATGTTGAAGCTAACATTTTCACTGTTGAGAGCTAGCATTCTCATTGTGTTGAAGCTTGCATTCTCACTGTGTTGAAGCTAGCATTCTCACCATGTTGAAGCTTGCATTCTCACTGTGTTGAAGCTTGCATTCTCACTGTGTTGAAGCTTGCACTCTCATTGTGTTGAAGCTAGCATTCTCACTGAAGCTAGCATTCTCACTGTGTTGAAGCTAGCATTCTCACTGAGTTAAAGCATTCATTCTCACTATGTTGAATCTAGCATTCTCACTGTGTTGAAGCTTGCATTCTCGCTGTGTTGAAGCTGGCATTCTCGCTGTGTTGAAGCTTGCATTCTCACCGTATTGAAGCTTGCATTCTCACAGTGTTGAAGCTGGAGTTCTCACTGTGTTGAAGCTCCCATTCTCTCTGCACTGATGTTTGCATTCTCACTGTGTTGAAGCTTGCATTCTCATGGAAACTAGCATATTCACTGTGTTGAAGCGAGCATTCTCACTGTGTTGAAGCTTTTATTCTCACTGTGTTGAAGCTTGCATTCTCACTGTGTTGAAGCTTGCATTCTCACTGTGTCGAAGCTAGCATTCTCACTGTGTTGAAGCCAGCATTCTCACTGTGTTGATTCTAGCATTCTCTGTGTTGAAGCTAACATTCTCACTGATGAGATCTAGCATTCTCATTGTGCTGAAGCTTGCATTCTCACTGTGTTGAAACTAGCATTTTCCCGCGTTGAAGCTTGCATTCTCACTGTGTTTTAGCTAGCATTCTCACAGTGTTATAGCTAGAATTCTTACTGTGTTGAAGCTTGCATTTTCACTGTGTTGAAGCTTGCATTCTCATAGTGTTGAAGCTTGCATTCTCCCTGAGTTTAAGCTTGCATTCTCACTGTGTTGAAGCTTGCATTCTCACTGTGCTGAAGATTGCATTCTCTGTGTTGAAGCCAACATTTTCACTATTGAAAGCTAGCATTGTCACTGTGTTGAAGCTTGCATTCTCACTGTGTTGAAGATTGCTTTCTCTGTGTTCAAGCTAACATTTTCACTGTGTTGAGGCTTGCATTCTCACTGTGTTGAACTTTGCATTCTCACTGTGTTGAAGCATGCATTCTCATTGAAGCTAGCATATTCACTGTGTTGAAGCTAGCATTCTCACTGTGTTGAAGCTCGCATCCTCACTGTGTTGAAGCTTGCATTCTCCCTGTGTTGAAGCTTGCATTCTCCCTATATTGAAGCTTGCATTCTCACTGTGTTGAGCCTTGCATTCTCACTGTGTTGAAGCTTGCATTCTCACTGTGTTGAAGCTTGCATTCTCACTGTGTTGAAGCTTGCATTCTCACTGTGTTGAAGCTAGTATTCTCACTGATGCTAGCATTCTCACTATGTTGAAGCTAGCATTCTGACTGTGTTGAAGCTAGCTTTCTCGCTATGTTGGAGCTAGCATTCTCGCCAAGTTGAAGCTTGCATTCTCACTGTGCTGACGCTTTCATTCTCACTGTATTGAAGCTTGCATTCTCACTGTGTTGAAGCTTGCATTCTCGCTGAAGCTAGCATTCTCACTGTGTTGAAGCTAGCATTCTCACTGTGTTGAAGCTTGCATTCTCACTGTCTTGAAGCTAGCGTTCTCATTGAAGTTAGCATATTCAGTGTGTTAAAGCCAGCATTCTCACTGTGTTGAAGCTTGCATTCTCGCTGAAGCTAGCATTCTCACTGTGTTGAAGCTAGCATTCTCACTGTGTTGAAGCTTGCATTCTCACTGTCTTGAAGCTTGCATTCTCATTGAAGTTAGCATATTCAGTGTGTTAAAGCTAGCATTCCCACTGTGTTGAAGCTTGCATTCTCACTGAAGCTAGCATTCTCACTGTGTTGAAGCTATCATTCTCACTTTGTTGAAGCTAGCATTCTCACTGTGTTGAAGCTTGCATTCTCGCTCTGTTGAAGCTTGCGTTCACACTCTGTTGAAGCTTGCATTCTCACTGTTTTGAAGCTTGCATTTTCACTGTGTTGAAGCTAGCATTCTCACTGTGTTGAAGCTTGCATTGTCGCTGTTTTGAAGCTTGCATTCTCACTGTGTTGAAGCTTGCATTCTCACTGTGTTGAAGCTTGCATTCTCACTGTGTTGAAGCTTGCATTCTCACTGTGTTGAAGCTCGCATTCTCACTGTGTTGAAGCTTGCATTCTCACTGTGTTGAAGCTTGCATTCTCACTGTGTTGAAGCTTGCATTCTCATTGTGTTGAAGCTCGCATTCTCACTGTGTTGAAGCTTGAATTCTCACTGAAGCTAGCATTCCCACTGTGTTGAAGCTAGCATTCTCACTGTGTTGAAGCTAGCATTCTCACTGTGTTGAAGCTTGCATTCTCGCTGAAGCTAGCATTCTCACTGTGTTGAAGCTAGCAGTCTCACTGTGTTGAAGCTAGCATTCTCACTGTGTTGATGCTTGCATTCTCACTGCCTTGAAGCTTGCATTCTCATTGAACTTAGCTTATTCAGTGTGTTAAAGCTAGCATTCTCACTGTGTTGAAGCTTGCATTCTCGCTCTGTTGAAGCTTGCGTTCTCACTCTGTTGAAGCTTGCATTCTCACTTTGTTGAAGTTGCATTCTCACTGTTTTGAAGCTTGCATTCTCACTGTCTTGAAGCATGCATTCTCATTGAAGTTAGCATATTCAGTGTGTTAAAGCTAGCATTCTCACTGTGTTAAAGCTTGCATTCTCACTGTGTTGAAGCTCGCATTCTCACTGTGTCGAAGCTCGCATTCTCACTGTGTCGAAGCTCGCATTCTCACTGTGTTGAAGCTAGCATTCTCACTGTGTTGAAGCTAGCATTCTCGCAGTGTTAAAGCTGCCATACTCACTTTGTTGAAGCTATCATTCTCACCGCGTTGAAGCTTGCATTCCCACTGTTTTAAAGCTTGCATTCTCACTGTGGTGAACCAAGCATTCTCACTGTGTTGAAGCTAGCATTCTCACTGTGTTGATTCTAGCATTCTCTGTGTTGAAGCTAACATTCTCACTCATGAGAGCTAGCATTCTCACTAAGTTGAAGCTCGCTTTCTCACTGTGTTCGAGCTAGAATTCTCGCCAAGTTGAAGCTTGCATTCTCACTGTGTTGAAGCTTGCATTCTCACTGTCTTGAAGCTTGCATTCTCACTGTGTTGAAGCCAGCATTCTCACTGATGCTAGCATTCTCACTATGTTGCAGCTAGCATTCTGACTGTGTTGAAGCTAGCTTCCTCACTGTGTTGGAGCTAGCATTCTCGCCAAGTTGAAGCTTGCATTCTCACTGTGTTGAAGCTTGCATTCTCATTGAAGTTAGCATATTCAGTGTGTTAAAGCTAGCATTCTCACTGTGTTGACGCTTGCATTCTCACTGTGTTGAAGCTTGCATTCTCACTGTGTTGAAGCTTGCATTCTCGCTGAAGCTAGCATTCTCACTGTGTTGAAGGCCGCATTCTCACTGTTAAAGCTTGCATTCTCACTGTGTTGAAGCTTGCATTCTCACTGTCTTTAAGCTCACATTCTCACTGTTAAAGCTTGCATTCTCACTGTGTTGAAGCTTGCATTCTCACTGTGTTGAAGCTTGCATTCTCGCTGTGTGAAGCTCACATTCTCACTGTGTTGAAGATTGCATTATCTGTGTTGAAGCTAACATTTTCACTGTTGAGAGCTAGCATTCTCATTGTGTTGAAGCTCACATTCTCACTGTGTTGAAGATTGCATTATCTGTGTTGAAGCTAACATTTTCACTGTTGAGAGCTAGCATTCTCACTGTGTTGAAGCTTTTATTCGCACTGTGTTGAAGCTTGCATTCTCACTGTGTTGAAGCTAGCATTCTCACTGTGTTGAAGCTAGCATTCTCACTGTGTTGAAGCTAGCATTGTCACTGTGTTGAAGCTTGCATTCTCACTGTGTTGAAGCTTGCATTCTCACTGTGTTGGCGCTTGCATTCACACTGTGTTGAAGCTTGCATTCTCATTGTATTGAATCTTGCATTCTCACTGTGTTGAAGCTTTCATTGTCACTGAAGCTAACATTCTCACTGTGTTGCAGCTCGCATTCTCACTGTGTTGAAGCTAGCATTCTCACTGTGTTGAAGCTACCATTCTCATTGTGTTGTAGCTAGCATTCTCAGTGTGTTGAAGCTTGCATTCTCCGTGTTGAAGGTCGCATTCTCACTGTGTTGAAGCTCGCATTCTCTCTATGTTGAAGCGAGCATTCTCACTGTGTTGAAGCTAGCATTCTCACTATGTTGAAGCTTGCATTCTCACTGTATTGAAGCTTGCATTCTCACTGTGTTGAAGCTTTCATTGTCACTGAAGCTAACATTCTCATTGTGTTGAAGCTAGCATTCTCACTGTGTCGAAACTTGCATTCTCACTGTGTTGAAGCTTGCATTCACCGTGTTGAAGCTCGCATTCTCACTGTGTTAAAGCTAGCATTGTCACTGTTTGAAGCTAGCATTCTCACTGTGTTGAAGCTTGCCTTCTCACTGTGTTGGCGTTTGCATTCTCACTGTGTTGAAGCTTGCAATCTCACTATATTGAAGCTTGCATTCTCACTGTGTTGAAGCTTTCATTGTCACTGAAGCTAACATTCTCACTGTGTTGAAGCTAGCATTCTCACTGTGTTGAAGCTAGCATTTTTACTGATGGTCGCATTCTCACTGTGTTGAAGCTCGCATTCTCACTGTATTGAAGCTTGCATTCACCGTGTTGAAGCTCACATTCTCACTGTGTTGAAGCTAGCATTGTCACTGCGTTGAAGCTAGCATTCTCAGTGTTGAAGCTAGCATTCTCAGTGTTGAAGCTTGCATTCTCACTGAAGCTAGCCTTCGCTCTGTGTTGAAGCTAGCATTCTCACTGTGTTGATGCTTGCATTCTCACTGCGTTGAAGCTAGCATTCTCACTGTGTTGAATCTGGCATTCTCACTGTGTTGAAGCCAGCATTCTCACTGTGTTGAAGTTTGCATTCTCACTGTTGAAGCTTGCATTGTCACTGTCTTGAAGCTTGCATTCTCACTGAAGCTAACATTCTCACTGTGTTGAAGCTAGCATTCTCACTGTGTTGATGCTTGCATTCTCACTGCGTTGAAGCTAGCATTCTCACTGTGTTGAATCTGGCATTCTCACTGTGTTGAAGGCCGCATTCTCACTGTTAAAGCTTGCATTCTCACTGTGTTTGAGCTTGCATTCTCACTGTGTTGAATCTTGCATTCTCACTGTGTGAAGCTCACATTCTCACTGTGTTGAAGATTGCATTTTCTGTGTTGAAGCTAACATTTTCACTGTTGAGAGCTAGCATTCTCACTGTGTTGAAGCTCGCATTCTCACTGTGTCGAAGCTCGCATTCTCACTGTGTTGAAGCTACCATTCTCACTGCGTTGAAGCTATAATTCTCACTGTGTCGAAGCTCGCATTCTCACTGTGTTGAAGCTAGCATTCTCATTGTGTTGAAGCTTGCATTCTCATTGAAGCTAGCAGATTCAATGTGTTGAAGCTAGCATTCTCGCTGTGTTGAAGCTTGCATTCTCACTGTTGAGAGCTAGCATTCTCATTGTGTTGAAACTTGCATTCTCCCTGTGTTGAAGCTAGCATTCGCACTGTGTTGAAGCTTGCATTCACACTGTGTTGAAGCTTGCATTCTCACTGTGTTGAAGCGCACATTCTCACTGTGTTGAAGATTGCATTCTCTGTATTGAAGCTAACATTTTCACTATTGAGAGCTAGCATTCTCATTGTGTTGAAGCTCGCATTCTCACTGTGTTGAAGCTACTATTCTCATGGAAGCTAGCATATTCACTGTGTTGAAGCTAGCATTCTCACTGTGTTGAAGCTTTTATTCTCACTGTGTTGAAGCTTGCATTCTCACTGTGTTGAAGCCAGCATTCTCACTGTGTTGAAGCTAGCATTCTCACTGTGTTAAAGCTAGCATTGTCACTGTGTTAAAGCTTGCATTCTCACTGTGTTGAAGCTTGCATTCTCACTGTGTTGGCGCTTGCATTCACACTGTGTTGAAGCTTGCATTCGCACTGTATTGAATCTTGCATTCTCAATGTGTTGAAGCTTTCATTGTCACTGAAGCTAACATTCTCACTGTGTTGCAGCTCGCATTCTCACTGTGTTGAAGCTAGCATTCTCACTGTGTTGAAGCTACCATTCTCATTGTGTTGTAGCTAGCATTCTCAGTGTGTTGAAGCTTGCATTCTCCGTGTTGAAGGTCGCATTCTCACTGTGTTGAAGCTCGCATTCTCTCTATGTTGAAGCGAGCATTCTCACTGTGTTGAAGCTAGCATTCTCACTGTGTTGAAGCTAGCATTCTCACTGTGTTAAAGCTAGCATTGTCACTGTGTTGAAGCTTTCATTGTCACTGAAGCTAACATTCTCATTGTGTTGAAGCTAGCATTCTCACTGTGTTGAAGCTTGCATTCACCGTGTCGAAGCTCGCATTCTCACTGTGTTAAAACTAGCATTGTCACTGTTTGAAGCTAGCATTCTCACTGTGTTGAAGCTTGCATTCTCACTGTGTTGGCGTTTGCATTCTCACTGTGTTGAAGCTTGCAATCTCACTATATTGAAGCTTGCATTCTCACTGTGTTGAAGCTTTCATTGTCACTGAAGCTAACATTCTCACTGTGTTGAAGCTAGCATTCTCACTGTGTTGAAGCAAGCATTTTTACTGATGGTCGCATTCTCACTGTGTTGAAGCTAGCATTCTCACTGTATTGAAGCTTGCATTCACCGTGTTGAAGCTCACATTCTCACTGTGTTGAAGCTAGCATTGTCACTGCGTTGAAGCTAGCATTCTCAGTTTTGAAGCTAGCATTCTCAGTGTTGAAGCTTGCATTCTCACTGAAGCTAGCCTTCGCTCTGTGTTGAAGCTAGCATTCTCACTGTGTTGATGCTTGCATTCTCACTGCGTTGAAGCTAGCATTCTCACTGTGTTGAATCTGGCATTCTCACTGTGTTGAAGCCAGCATTCTCACTGTGTTGAAGCTAGCATTCTCACTGTGTTAAAGCTAGCATTGTCACTGTGTTGAAGCTTGCATTCTCACTGTGTTGAAGCTTGCATTCTCACTGTGTTTGCGCTTGCATTCACACTGTGTTGAAGCTTGCATTCGCACTGTATTGAATCTTGCATTCTCACTGTGTTGAAGCTAACATTCTCACTGTGTTGCAGCTCGCATTCTCACTGTGTTGAAGCTAGCATTCTCACTGTGTTGAAGCTACCATTCTCATTGTGTTGTAGCTAGCATTCTCAGTGTGTTGAAGCTTGCATTCTCCGTGTTGAAGGTCGCATTCTCACTGTGTTGAAGCTCGCATTCTCTCTATGTTGAAGCGAGCATTCTCACTGTGTTGAAGCTAGCATTCTCACTGTGTTGAAGCTAGCCTTCTCACTGTATTGAAGCTAGCATTCTCACTGTGTTGAAGCTTTCATTGTCACTGAAGCTAACATTCTCATTGTGTTGAAGCTAGCATTCTCACTGTGTCGAAACTTGCATTCTCACTGTGTTGAAGCTTGCATTCACCGTGTCGAAGCTCGCATTCTCACTGTGTTAAAACTAGCATTGTCACTGTTTGAAGCTAGCATTCTCACTGTGTTGAAGCTTGCATTCTCACTGTGTTGGCGTTTGCATTCTCACTGTGTTGAAGCTTGCAATCTCACTATATTGAAGCTTGCATTCTCACTGTGTTGAAGCTTTCATTGTCACTGAAGCTAACATTCTCACTGTGTTGAAGCTAGCATTCTCACTGTGTTGAAGCTAGCATTTTTACTGATGGTCGCATTCTCACTGTGTTGAAGCTAGCATTCTCACTGTATTGAAGCTTGCATTCACCGTGTTGAAGCTCACATTCTCACTGTGTTGAAGCTAGCATTCTCAGTGTTGAAGCTAGCATTCTCAGTGTTGAAGCTTGCATTCTCACTGAAGCTAGCCTTCGCTCTGTGTTGAAGCTAGCATTCTCACTGTGTTGATGCTTGCATTCTCACTGCGTTGAAGCTAGCATTCTCACTGTGTTGAATCTGGCATTCTCACTGTGTTGAAGCCAGCATTCTCACTGTGTTGAAGCTTGCATTCTCACTGTTGAAGCTTGCATTGTCACTGTCTTGAAGCTTGCATTCTCACTGAAGCTAACATTCTCACTGTGTTGAAGCTAGCATTCTCACTGTGTTGATGCTTGCTATCTCACTGCGTTGAAGCTAGCATTCTCACTGTGTTGAATCTGGCATTCTCACTGTGTTGAAGGCCGCATTCTCACTGTTAAAGCTTGCATTCTCACTGTGTTTAAGCTTGCATTCTCACTGTGTTGAATCTTGCATTCTCACTGTGTAGAGCTCACATTCTCACTGTGTTGAAGATTGCATTCTCTGTGTTGAAGCTAACATTTTCACTGTTGAGAGCTAGCATTCTCACTGTGTTGAAGCTCGCATTCACACTGTGTCGAAGCTCGCATTCTCACTGTGTTGAAGCTACCATTCTCACTGCGTTGAAGCTATCATTCTCACTGTGTCGAATCTCGCATTCTCATTGTGTTGAAGCTTGCATTCTCATTGAAGCTAGCAGATTCACTGTGTTGAAGCTAGCATTCTCGCTGTGTTGAAGCTTGCATTCTCACTGTTGAGAGCTAGCATTCTCATTGTGTTGAAGCTTGCATTCTCCCTGTGTTGAAGCTAGCATTCGCACTGTGTTGAAGCTTGCATTCTCACTGTGTTGAAGCGCATATTCTCACTGTGTTGAAGATTGCATTCTCTATGTTGAAGCTAACATTTTCACTGTTGAGAGCTAGCATTCTCATTGTGTTGAAGCTTGCATTCTCACTGTGTTGAAGCGAGCATTCTCACCATGTTGAAGCTTGCATTCTCACTGTGTTGAAGCTTGCATTCTCACTGTGTTGAAGCTTGCACTCTCATTGTGTTGAAGCTAGCATTCTCACTGAAGCTAGCATTCTCACTGTGTTGAAGCTAGCATTCTCACTGAGTTAAAGCATTCATTCTCACTATGTTGAATCTAGCATTCTCACTGTGTTGAAGCTTGCATTCTCGCTGTGTTGAAGCTTGCATTCTCGCTGTGTTGAAGCTTGCATTCTCACCGTATTGAAGCTTGCATTCTCACAGTGTTGAAGCTGGAGTTCTCACTGTGTTGAAGCTCCCATTCTCTCTGCACTGATGTTTGCATTCTCACTGTGTTGAAGCTTGCATTCTCATGGAAACTAGCATATTCACTGTGTTGAAGCGAGCATTCTCACTGTGTTGAAGCTTTTATTCTCACTGTGTTGAAGCTTGCATTCTCACTGTGTTGAAGCTTGCATTCTCACTGTGTCGAAGCTAGCATTCTCACTGTGTTGAAGCCAGCATTCTCACTGTGTTGATTCTAGCATTCTCTGTGTTGAAGCTAACATTCTCACTGATGAGATCTAGCATTCTCATTGTGCTGAAGCTTGCATTCTCACTGTGTTGAAACTAGCATTTTCCCGCGTTGAAGCTTGCATTCTCACTGTGTTTTAGCTAGCATTCTCACAGTGTTATAGCTAGAATTCTTACTGTGTTGAAGCTTGCATTTTCACTGTGTTGAAGCTTGCATTCTCATAGTGTTGAAGCTTGCATTCTCCCTGAGTTTAAGCTTGCATTCTCACTGTGTTGAAGCTTGCATTCTCACTGTGCTGAAGATTGCATTCTCTGTGTTGAAGCCAACATTTTCACTATTGAAAGCTAGCATTGTCACTGTGTTGAAGCTTGCATTCTCACTGTGTTGAAGATTGCTTTCTCTGTGTTCAAGCTAACATTTTCACTGTGTTGAGGCTTGCATTCTCACTGTGTTGAACTTTGCATTCTCACTGTGTTGAAGCATGCATTCTCATTGAAGCTAGCATATTCACTGTGTTGAAGCTAGCATTCTCACTGTGTTGAAGCTCGCATCCTCACTGTGTTGAAGCTTGCATTCTCCCTGTGTTGAAGCTTGCATTCTCCCTATATTGAAGCTTGCATTCTCACTGTGTTGAGCCTTGCATTCTCACTGTGTTGAAGCTTGCATTCTCACTGTGTTGAAGCTTGCATTCTCACTGTGTTGAAGCTTGCATTCTCACTGTGTTGAAGCTAGTATTCTCACTGATGCTAGCATTCTCACTATGTTGAAGCTAGCATTCTGACTGTGTTGAAGCTAGCTTTCTCGCTATGTTGGAGCTAGCATTCTCGCCAAGTTGAAGCTTGCATTCTCACTGTGCTGACGCTTTCATTCTCACTGTATTGAAGCTTGCATTCTCACTGTGTTGAAGCTTGCATTCTCGCTGAAGCTAGCATTCTCACTGTGTTGAAGCTAGCATTCTCACTGTGTTGAAGCTTGCATTCTCACTGTCTTGAAGCTAGCGTTCTCATTGAAGTTAGCATATTCAGTGTGTTAAAGCCAGCATTCTCACTGTGTTGAAGCTTGCATTCTCGCTGAAGCTAGCATTCTCACTGTGTTGAAGCTAGCATTCTCACTGTGTTGAAGCTTGCATTCTCACTGTCTTGAAGCTTGCATTCTCATTGAAGTTAGCATATTCAGTGTGTTAAAGCTAGCATTCCCACTGTGTTGAAGCTTGCATTCTCACTGAAGCTAGCATTCTCACTGTGTTGAAGCTATCATTCTCACTTTGTTGAAGCTAGCATTCTCACTGTGTTGAAGCTTGCATTCTCGCTCTGTTGAAGCTTGCGTTCACACTCTGTTGAAGCTTGCATTCTCACTGTTTTGAAGCTTGCATTTTCACTGTGTTGAAGCTAGCATTCTCACTGTGTTGAAGCTTGCATTGTCGCTGTTTTGAAGCTTGCATTCTCACTGTGTTGAAGCTTGCATTCTCACTGTGTTGAAGCTTGCATTCTCACTGTGTTGAAGCTTGCATTCTCACTGTGTTGAAGCTCGCATTCTCACTGTGTTGAAGCTTGCATTCTCACTGTGTTGAAGCTTGCATTCTCACTGTGTTGAAGCTTGCATTCTCATTGTGTTGAAGCTCGCATTCTCACTGTGTTGAAGCTTGAATTCTCACTGAAGCTAGCATTCCCACTGTGTTGAAGCTAGCATTCTCACTGTGTTGAAGCTAGCATTCTCACTGTGTTGAAGCTTGCATTCTCGCTGAAGCTAGCATTCTCACTGTGTTGAAGCTAGCAGTCTCACTGTGTTGAAGCTAGCATTCTCACTGTGTTGATGCTTGCATTCTCACTGCCTTGAAGCTTGCATTCTCATTGAACTTAGCTTATTCAGTGTGTTAAAGCTAGCATTCTCACTGTGTTGAAGCTTGCATTCTCGCTCTGTTGAAGCTTGCGTTCTCACTCTGTTGAAGCTTGCATTCTCACTTTGTTGAAGTTGCATTCTCACTGTTTTGAAGCTTGCATTCTCACTGTCTTGAAGCATGCATTCTCATTGAAGTTAGCATATTCAGTGTGTTAAAGCTAGCATTCTCACTGTGTTAAAGCTTGCATTCTCACTGTGTTGAAGCTCGCATTCTCACTGTGTCGAAGCTCGCATTCTCACTGTGTCGAAGCTCGCATTCTCACTGTGTTGAAGCTAGCATTCTCACTGTGTTGAAGCTAGCATTCTCGCAGTGTTAAAGCTGCCATACTCACTTTGTTGAAGCTATCATTCTCACCGCGTTGAAGCTTGCATTCCCACTGTTTTAAAGCTTGCATTCTCACTGTGGTGAACCAAGCATTCTCACTGTGTTGAAGCTAGCATTCTCACTGTGTTGATTCTAGCATTCTCTGTGTTGAAGCTAACATTCTCACTCATGAGAGCTAGCATTCTCACTAAGTTGAAGCTCGCTTTCTCACTGTGTTCGAGCTAGAATTCTCGCCAAGTTGAAGCTTGCATTCTCACTGTGTTGAAGCTTGCATTCTCACTGTCTTGAAGCTTGCATTCTCACTGTGTTGAAGCCAGCATTCTCACTGATGCTAGCATTCTCACTATGTTGCAGCTAGCATTCTGACTGTGTTGAAGCTAGCTTCCTCACTGTGTTGGAGCTAGCATTCTCGCCAAGTTGAAGCTTGCATTCTCACTGTGTTGAAGCTTGCATTCTCATTGAAGTTAGCATATTCAGTGTGTTAAAGCTAGCATTCTCACTGTGTTGACGCTTGCATTCTCACTGTGTTGAAGCTTGCATTCTCACTGTGTTGAAGCTTGCATTCTCGCTGAAGCTAGCATTCTCACTGTGTTGAAGGCCGCATTCTCACTGTTAAAGCTTGCATTCTCACTGTGTTGAAGCTTGCATTCTCACTGTCTTTAAGCTCACATTCTCACTGTTAAAGCTTGCATTCTCACTGTGTTGAAGCTTGCATTCTCACTGTGTTGAAGCTTGCATTCTCGCTGTGTGAAGCTCACATTCTCACTGTGTTGAAGATTGCATTATCTGTGTTGAAGCTAACATTTTCACTGTTGAGAGCTAGCATTCTCATTGTGTTGAAGCTCACATTCTCACTGTGTTGAAGATTGCATTATCTGTGTTGAAGCTAACATTTTCACTGTTGAGAGCTAGCATTCTCACTGTGTTGAAGCTTTTATTCGCACTGTGTTGAAGCTTGCATTCTCACTGTGTTGAAGCTAGCATTCTCACTGTGTTGAAGCTAGCATTCTCACTGTGTTGAAGCTAGCATTGTCACTGTGTTGAAGCTTGCATTCTCACTGTGTTGAAGCTTGCATTCTCACTGTGTTGGCGCTTGCATTCACACTGTGTTGAAGCTTGCATTCTCATTGTATTGAATCTTGCATTCTCACTGTGTTGAAGCTTTCATTGTCACTGAAGCTAACATTCTCACTGTGTTGCAGCTCGCATTCTCACTGTGTTGAAGCTAGCATTCTCACTGTGTTGAAGCTACCATTCTCATTGTGTTGTAGCTAGCATTCTCAGTGTGTTGAAGCTTGCATTCTCCGTGTTGAAGGTCGCATTCTCACTGTGTTGAAGCTCGCATTCTCTCTGTGTTGAAGCGAGCATTCTCACTGTGTTGAAGCTAGCATTCTCACTATGTTGAAGCTTGCATTCTCACTGTATTGAAGCTTGCATTCTCACTGTGTTGAAGCTTTCATTGTCACTGAAGCTAACATTCTCATTGTGTTGAAGCTAGCATTCTCACTGTGTCGAAACTTGCATTCTCACTGTGTTGAAGCTTGCATTCACCGTGTTGAAGCTCGCATTCTCACTGTGTTAAAGCTAGCATTGTCACTGTTTGAAGCTAGCATTCTCACTGTGTTGAAGCTTGCCTTCTCACTGTGTTGGCGTTTGCATTCTCACTGTGTTGAAGCTTGCAATCTCACTATATTGAAGCTTGCATTCTCACTGTGTTGAAGCTTTCATTGTCACTGAAGCTAACATTCTCACTGTGTTGAAGCTAGCATTCTCACTGTGTTGAAGCTAGCATTTTTACTGATGGTCGCATTCTCACTGTGTTGAAGCTCGCATTCTCACTGTATTGAAGCTTGCATTCACCGTGTTGAAGCTCACATTCTCACTGTGTTGAAGCTAGCATTGTCACTGCGTTGAAGCTAGCATTCTCAGTGTTGAAGCTAGCATTCTCAGTGTTGAAGCTTGCATTCTCACTGAAGCTAGCCTTCGCTCTGTGTTGAAGCTAGCATTCTCACTGTGTTGATGCTTGCATTCTCACTGCGTTGAAGCTAGCATTCTCACTGTGTTGAATCTGGCATTCTCACTGTGTTGAAGCCAGCATTCTCACTGTGTTGAAGTTTGCATTCTCACTGTTGAAGCTTGCATTGTCACTGTCTTGAAGCTTGCATTCTCACTGAAGCTAACATTCTCACTGTGTTGAAGCTAGCATTCTCACTGTGTTGATGCTTGCATTCTCACTGCGTTGAAGCTAGCATTCTCACTGTGTTGAATCTGGCATTCTCACTGTGTTGAAGGCCGCATTCTCACTGTTAAAGCTTGCATTCTCACTGTGTTTGAGCTTGCATTCTCACTGTGTTGAATCTTGCATTCTCACTGTGTGAAGCTCACATTCTCACTGTGTTGAAGATTGCATTTTCTGTGTTGAAGCTAACATTTTCACTGTTGAGAGCTAGCATTCTCACTGTGTTGAAGCTCGCATTCTCACTGTGTCGAAGCTCGCATTCTCACTGTGTTGAAGCTACCATTCTCACTGCGTTGAAGCTATAATTCTCACTGTGTCGAAGCTCGCATTCTCACTGTGTTGAAGCTAGCATTCTCATTGTGTTGAAGCTTGCATTCTCATTGAAGCTAGCAGATTCAATGTGTTGAAGCTAGCATTCTCGCTGTGTTGAAGCTTGCATTCTCACTGTTGAGAGCTAGCATTCTCATTGTGTTGAAACTTGCATTCTCCCTGTGTTGAAGCTAGCATTCGCACTGTGTTGAAGCTTGCATTCACACTGTGTTGAAGCTTGCATTCTCACTGTGTTGAAGCGCACATTCTCACTGTGTTGAAGATTGCATTCTCTATGTTGAAGCTAACATTTTCACTGTTGAGAGCTAGCATTCTCATTGTGTTGAAGCTCGCATTCACACTGTGTTGAAGCTACTATTCTCATGGAAGCTAGCATATTCACTGTGTTGAAGCTAGCATTCTCACTGTGTTGAAGCTTTTATTCTCACTGTGTTGAAGCTTGCATTCTCACTGTGTTGAAGCTAGCATATTCACTGTGTTGAAGCTAGCATTCTCACTGTGTTGAAGCTTTTATTCTCACTGTGTTGAAGCTCACATTCTCACTGTGTTGAAGATTGCATTTTCTGTGTTGAAGCTAACATTTTCACTGTTGAGAGCTAGCATTCTCACTGTGTTGAAGCTCGCATTCTCACTGTGTCGAAGCTCGCATTCTGACTGTGTTGAAGCTACCATTCTCACTGCGTTGAAGCTATCATTCTCACTGTGTCGAAGCTCGCATTCTCACTGTGTTGAAGCTAGCATTCTCATTGTGTTGAAGCTTGCATTCTCATTGAAGCTAGCAGATTCACTGTGTTGAAGCTAGCATTCTCGCTGTGTTGAAGCTTGCATTCTCACTGTTGAGAGCTAGCATTCTCATTGTGTTGAAGCTTGCATTCTCCCTGTGTTGAAGCTAGCATTCGCACTGTGTTGAAGCTTGCATTCACACTGTGTTGAAGCTTGCATTCTCACTGTGTTGAAGCGCACATTCTCACTGTGTTGAAGATTGCATTCTCTATGTTGAAGCTAACATTTTCACTGTTGAGAGCTAGCATTCTCATTGTGTTGAAGCTTGCATTCTCACTGTGTTGAAGCTAGCATTCTCACCATGTTGAAGCTTGCATTCTCACTGTGTTGAAGCTTGCATTCTCACTGTGTTGAAGCTGGCACTCTCATTGTGTTGAAGCTAGCATTCTCACTGAAGCTAGCATTCTCACTGTGTTGAAGCTAGCATTCTCACTGAGTTAAAGCATTCATTCTCACTGTGTTGAATCTAGCATTCTCACTGTGTTGAAGCTCCCATTCTCTCTGCACTGATGTTTGCATTCTCACTGTGTTGAAGCTTGCATTCTCATGGAAACTAGCATATTCACTGTGTTGAAGCGAGCATTCTCACTGTGTTGAAGCTTTTATTCTCACTGTGTTGAAGCTTGCATTCTCACTGTGTTGAAGCTTGCATTCTCACTGTGTCGAAGCTAGCATTCTCACTGTGTTGAAGCCAGCATTCTCACTGTGTTGATTCTAGCATTCTCTGTGTTGAAGCTAACATTCTCACTGATGAGATCTAGCATTCTCATTGTGCTGAAGCTCGCATTCTCACTGTGTTGAAACTAGCATTCTCCCGCGTTGAAGCTTGCATTCTCACTGTGTTTTAGCTAGCATTCTCACAGTGTTATAGCTAGAATTCTTACTGTGTTGAAGCTTGCATTTTCACTGTGTTGAAGCTTGCATTCTCATAGTGTTGAAGCTTGCATTCTCACTGTGCTGAAGATTGCATTCTCTGTGTTGAAGCCAACATTTTCACTGTTGAAAGCTAGCATTGTCACTGTGTTGAAGCTTGCATTCTCACTGTGTTGAAGATTGCTTTCTCTGTGTTGAAGCTAACATTTTCACTGTGTTGAGGCTTGCATTCTCACTGTGTTGAAGCTTGCATTCTCACTGTGTTGAAGCATGCATTCTCATTGAAGCTAGCATATTCACTGTGTTGAAGCTAGCATTCTCACTGTGTTGAAGCTCGCATTCTCACTGTGTTGAAGCTTGCATTCTCATTGTGTTGAAGTTAGCATTCTCACTGAAGCTCGCATTCTCACTGTGTTGAATCTTGCATACTCCCTGTGTTGAAGCTTGCATTCTCCCTATATTGAAGCTTGAATTCTCACTGTGTTGAGCCTTGCATTCTCACTGTGTTGAAGCTTGCATTCTCACTGTGTTGAAGTTTGCATTCTCACTGTGTTGAAGCTTGCATTCTCACTGAAGCTAGCTTTCTCACTGTGTTGAATCTTGCATTCTCACTGTGTTGAAGCTAGTATTCTCACTGATGCTAGCATTCTCACTATGTTGAAGCTAGCATTCTGACTGTGTTGAAGCTAGCTTTCTCGCTATGTTGGAGCTAGCATTCTCGCCAAGTTGAAGCTTGCATTCTCACTGTGCTGACGCTTGCATTCTCACTGTGTTGAAGCTTGCATTCTCACTGTGTTGAAGCTTGCATTCTCACTGATGAGATCTAGCATTCTCATTGTGCTGAAGCTTGCATTCTCACTGTGTTGAAACTAGCATTTTCCCGCGTTGAAGCTTGCATTCTCACTGTGTTGAAGCTTGCATTCTCACTGTGTCGAAGCTAGCATTCTCACTGTGTTGAAGCCAGCATTCTCACTGTGTTGATTCTAGCATTCTCTGTGTTGAAGCTAACATTCTCACTGATGAGATCTAGCATTCTCATTGTGCTGAAGCTTGCATTCTCACTGTGTTGAAACTAGCATTTTCCCGCGTTGAAGCTTGCATTCTCACTGTGTTTTAGCTAGCATTCTCACAGTGTTATAGCTAGAATTCTTACTGTGTTGAAGCTTGCATTTTCACTGTGTTGAAGCTTGCATTCTCATAGTGTTGAAGCTTGCATTCTCCCTGAGTTTAAGCTTGCATTCTCACTGTGTTGAAGCTTGCATTCTCACTGTGCTGAAGATTGCATTCTCTGTGTTGAAGCCAACATTTTCACTATTGAAAGCTAGCATTGTCACTGTGTTGAAGCTTGCATTCTCACTGTGTTGAAGATTGCTTTCTCTGTGTTCAAGCTAACATTTTCACTGTGTTGAGGCTTGCATTCTCACTGTGTTGAAGTTTGCATTCTCACTGTGTTGAAGCATGCATTCTCATTGAAGCTAGCATATTCACTGTGTTGAAGCTAGCATTCTCACTGTGTTGAAGCTCGCATCCTCACTGTGTTGAAGCTTGCATTCTCCCTGTGTTGAAGCTTGCATTCTCCCTATATTGAAGCTTGCATTCTCACTGTGTTGAGCCTTGCATTCTCACTGTGTTGAAGCTTGCATTAGAACATAGAACATAGAACAATACAGCGCAGTACAGGCCCTTCGGCCCACGATGTTGCACCGAAACAAAAGCCATCTAACCTACACTATGCCATTATCATCCATATGTTTATCCAATAAACTTTTAAATGCCCTCACTGTGTTGAAGCTTGCATTCTCACTGTGTTGAAGCTTGCATTCTCACTGTGTTGAAGCTAGTATTCTCACTGATGCTAGCATTCTCACTATGTTGAAGCTAGCATTCTGACTGTGTTGAAGCTAGCTTTCTCGCTATGTTGGAGCTAGCATTCTCGCCAAGTTGAAGCTTGCATTCTCACTGTGCTGACGCTTTCATTCTCACTGTATTGAAGCTTGCATTCTCACTGTGTTGAAGCTTGCATTCTCGCTGAAGCTAGCATTCTCACTGTGTTGAAGCTAGCATTCTCACTGTGTTGAAGCTTGCATTCTCACTGTCTTGAAGCTAGCGTTCTCATTGAAGTTAGCATATTCAGTGTGTTAAAGCCAGCATTCTCACTGTGTTGAAGCTTGCATTCTCGCTGAAGCTAGCATTCTCACTGTGTTGAAGCTAGCATTCTCACTGTGTTGAAGCTTGCATTCTCACTGTCTTGAAGCTTGCATTCTCATTGAAGTTAGCATATTCAGTGTGTTAAAGCTAGCATTCCCACTGTGTTGAAGCTTGCATTCTCACTGAAGCTAGCATTCTCACTGTGTTGAAGCTATCATTCTCACTTTGTTGAAGCTAGCATTCTCACTGTGTTGAAGCTTGCATTCTCGCTCTGTTGAAGCTTGCGTTCACACTCTGTTGAAGCTTGCATTCTCACTGTTTTGAAGCTTGCATTTTCACTGTGTTGAAGCTAGCATTCTCACTGTGTTGAAGCTTGCATTGTCGCTGTTTTGAAGCTTGCATTCTCACTGTGTTGAAGCTTGCATTCTCACTGTGTTGAAGCTTGCATTCTCACTGTGTTGAAGCTTGCATTCTCACTGTGTTGAAGCTCGCATTCTCACTGTGTTGAAGCTTGCATTCTCACTGTGTTGAAGCTTGCATTCTCACTGTGTTGAAGCTTGCATTCTCATTGTGTTGAAGCTCGCATTCTCACTGTGTTGAAGCTTGAATTCTCACTGAAGCTAGCATTCCCACTGTGTTGAAGCTAGCATTCTCACTGTGTTGAAGCTAGCATTCTCACTGTGTTGAAGCTTGCATTCTCGCTGAAGCTAGCATTCTCACTGTGTTGAAGCTAGCAGTCTCACTGTGTTGAAGCTAGCATTCTCACTGTGTTGATGCTTGCATTCTCACTGCCTTGAAGCTTGCATTCTCATTGAACTTAGCTTATTCAGTGTGTTAAAGCTAGCATTCTCACTGTGTTGAAGCTTGCATTCTCGCTCTGTTGAAGCTTGCGTTCTCACTCTGTTGAAGCTTGCATTCTCACTTTGTTGAAGTTGCATTCTCACTGTTTTGAAGCTTGCATTCTCACTGTCTTGAAGCATGCATTCTCATTGAAGTTAGCATATTCAGTGTGTTAAAGCTAGCATTCTCACTGTGTTAAAGCTTGCATTCTCACTGTGTTGAAGCTCGCATTCTCACTGTGTCGAAGCTCGCATTCTCACTGTGTCGAAGCTCGCATTCTCACTGTGTTGAAGCTAGCATTCTCACTGTGTTGAAGCTAGCATTCTCGCAGTGTTAAAGCTGCCATACTCACTTTGTTGAAGCTATCATTCTCACCGCGTTGAAGCTTGCATTCCCACTGTTTTAAAGCTTGCATTCTCACTGTGGTGAACCAAGCATTCTCACTGTGTTGAAGCTAGCATTCTCACTGTGTTGATTCTAGCATTCTCTGTGTTGAAGCTAACATTCTCACTCATGAGAGCTAGCATTCTCACTAAGTTGAAGCTCGCTTTCTCACTGTGTTCGAGCTAGAATTCTCGCCAAGTTGAAGCTTGCATTCTCACTGTGTTGAAGCTTGCATTCTCACTGTCTTGAAGCTTGCATTCTCACTGTGTTGAAGCCAGCATTCTCACTGATGCTAGCATTCTCACTAAGTTGCAGCTAGCATTCTGACTGTGTTGAAGCTAGCTTCCTCACTGTGTTGGAGCTAGCATTCTCGCCAAGTTGAAGCTTGCATTCTCACTGTGTTGAAGCTTGCATTCTCATTGAAGTTAGCATATTCAGTGTGTTAAAGCTAGCATTCTCACTGTGTTGACGCTTGCATTCTCACTGTGTTGAAGCTTGCATTCTCACTGTGTTGAAGCTTGCATTCTCGCTGAAGCTAGCATTCTCACTGTGTTGAAGGCCGCATTCTCACTGTTAAAGCTTGCATTCTCACTGTGTTGAAGCTTGCATTCTCACTGTCTTTAAGCTCACATTCTCACTGTTAAAGCTTGCATTCTCACTGTGTTGAAGCTTGCATTCTCACTGTGTTGAAGCTTGCATTCTCGCTGTGTGAAGCTCACATTCTCACTGTGTTGAAGATTGCATTATCTGTGTTGAAGCTAACATTTTCACTGTTGAGAGCTAGCATTCTCATTGTGTTGAAGCTCACATTCTCACTGTGTTGAAGATTGCATTATCTGTGTTGAAGCTAACATTTTCACTGTTGAGAGCTAGCATTCTCACTGTGTTGAAGCTTTTATTCGCACTGTGTTGAAGCTTGCATTCTCACTGTGTTGAAGCTAGCATTCTCACTGTGTTGAAGCTAGCATTCTCACTGTGTTGAAGCTAGCATTGTCACTGTGTTGAAGCTTGCATTCTCACTGTGTTGAAGCTTGCATTCTCACTGTGTTGGCGCTTGCATTCACACTGTGTTGAAGCTTGCATTCTCATTGTATTGAATCTTGCATTCTCACTGTGTTGAAGCTTTCATTGTCACTGAAGCTAACATTCTCACTGTGTTGCAGCTCGCATTCTCACTGTGTTGAAGCTAGCATTCTCACTGTGTTGAAGCTACCATTCTCATTGTGTTGTAGCTAGCATTCTCAGTGTGTTGAAGCTTGCATTCTCCGTGTTGAAGGTCGCATTCTCACTGTGTTGAAGCTCGCATTCTCTCTATGTTGAAGCGAGCATTCTCACTGTGTTGAAGCTAGCATTCTCACTATGTTGAAGCTTGCATTCTCACTGTATTGAAGCTTGCATTCTCACTGTGTTGAAGCTTTCATTGTCACTGAAGCTAACATTCTCATTGTGTTGAAGCTAGCATTCTCACTGTGTCGAAACTTGCATTCTCACTGTGTTGAAGCTTGCATTCACCGTGTTGAAGCTCGCATTCTCACTGTGTTAAAGCTAGCATTGTCACTGTTTGAAGCTAGCATTCTCACTGTGTTGAAGCTTGCCTTCTCACTGTGTTGGCGTTTGCATTCTCACTGTGTTGAAGCTTGCAATCTCACTATATTGAAGCTTGCATTCTCACTGTGTTGAAGCTTTCATTGTCACTGAAGCTAACATTCTCACTGTGTTGAAGCTAGCATTCTCACTGTGTTGAAGCTAGCATTTTTACTGATGGTCGCATTCTCACTGTGTTGAAGCTCGCATTCTCACTGTATTGAAGCTTGCATTCACCGTGTTGAAGCTCACATTCTCACTGTGTTGAAGCTAGCATTGTCACTGCGTTGAAGCTAGCATTCTCAGTGTTGAAGCTAGCATTCTCAGTGTTGAAGCTTGCATTCTCACTGAAGCTAGCCTTCGCTCTGTGTTGAAGCTAGCATTCTCACTGTGTTGATGCTTGCATTCTCACTGCGTTGAAGCTAGCATTCTCACTGTGTTGAATCTGGCATTCTCACTGTGTTGAAGCCAGCATTCTCACTGTGTTGAAGTTTGCATTCTCACTGTTGAAGCTTGCATTGTCACTGTCTTGAAGCTTGCATTCTCACTGAAGCTAACATTCTCACTGTGTTGAAGCTAGCATTCTCACTGTGTTGATGCTTGCATTCTCACTGCGTTGAAGCTAGCATTCTCACTGTGTTGAATCTGGCATTCTCACTGTGTTGAAGGCCGCATTCTCACTGTTAAAGCTTGCATTCTCACTGTGTTTGAGCTTGCATTCTCACTGTGTTGAATCTTGCATTCTCACTGTGTGAAGCTCACATTCTCACTGTGTTGAAGATTGCATTTTGTGTGTTGAAGCTAACATTTTCACTGTTGAGAGCTAGCATTCTCACTGTGTTGAAGCTCGCATTCTCACTGTGTCGAAGCTCGCATTCTCACTGTGTTGAAGCTACCATTCTCACTGCGTTGAAGCTATAATTCTCACTGTGTCGAAGCTCGCATTCTCACTGTGTTGAAGCTAGCATTCTCATTGTGTTGAAGCTTGCATTCTCATTGAAGCTAGCAGATTCAATGTGTTGAAGCTAGCATTCTCGCTGTGTTGAAGCTTGCATTCTCACTGTTGAGAGCTAGCATTCTCATTGTGTTGAAACTTGCATTCTCCCTGTGTTGAAGCTAGCATTCGCACTGTGTTGAAGCTTGCATTCACACTGTGTTGAAGCTTGCATTCTCACTGTGTTGAAGCGCACATTCTCACTGTGTTGAAGATTGCATTCTCTATGTTGAAGCTAACATTTTCACTGTTGAGAGCTAGCATTCTCATTGTGTTGAAGCTCGCATTCACACTGTGTTGAAGCTACTATTTATTCTCACTGTGTTGAAGCTTGCATTCTCACTGTGTTGAAGCTAGCATATTCACTGTGTTGAAGCTAGCATTCTCACTGTGTTGAAGCTTTTATTCTCACTGTGTTGAAGCTCACATTCTCACTGTGTTGAAGATTGCATTTTCTGTGTTGAAGCTAACATTTTCACTGTTGAGAGCTAGCATTCTCACTGTGTTGAAGCTCGCATTCTCAATGTGTCGAAGCTCGCATTCTGACTGTGTTGAAGCTACCATTCTCACTGCGTTGAAGCTATCATTCTCACTGTGTCGAAGCTCGCATTCTCACTGTGTTGAAGCTAGCATTCTCATTGTGTTGAAGCTTGCATTCTCATTGAAGCTAGCAGATTCACTGTGTTGAAGCTAGCATTCTCGCTGTGTTGAAGCTTGCATTCTCACTGTTGAGAGCTAGCATTCTCATTGTGTTGAAGCTTGCATTCTCCCTGTGTTGAAGCTAGCATTCGCACTGTGTTGAAGCTTGCATTCACACTGTGTTGAAGCTTGCATTCTCACTGTGTTGAAGCGCACATTCTCACTGTGTTGAAGATTGCATTCTCTATGTTGAAGCTAACATTTTCACTGTTGAGAGCTAGCATTCTCATTGTGTTGAAGCTTGCATTCTCACTGTGTTGAAGCTAGCATTCTCACCATGTTGAAGCTTGCATTCTCACTGTGTTGAAGCTTGCATTCTCACTGTGTTGAAGCTGGCACTCTCATTGTGTTGAAGCTAGCATTCTCACTGAAGCTAGCATTCTCACTGTGTTGAAGCTAGCATTCTCACTGAGTTAAAGCATTCATTCTCACTGTGTTGAATCTAGCATTCTCACTGTGTTGAAGCTCCCATTCTCTCTGCACTGATGTTTGCATTCTCACTGTGTTGAAGCTTGCATTCTCATGGAAACTAGCATATTCACTGTGTTGAAGCGAGCATTCTCACTGTGTTGAAGCTTTTATTCTCACTGTGTTGAAGCTTGCATTCTCACTGTGTTGAAGCTTGCATTCTCACTGTGTCGAAGCTAGCATTCTCACTGTGTTGAAGCCAGCATTCTCACTGTGTTGATTCTAGCATTCTCTGTGTTGAAGCTAACATTCTCACTGATGAGATCTAGCATTCTCATTGTGCTGAAGCTCGCATTCTCACTGTGTTGAAACTAGCATTCTCCCGCGTTGAAGCTTGCATTCTCACTGTGTTTTAGCTAGCATTCTCACAGTGTTATAGCTAGAATTCTTACTGTGTTGAAGCTTGCATTTTCACTGTGTTGAAGCTTGCATTCTCATAGTGTTGAAGCTTGCATTCTCACTGTGCTGAAGATTGCATTCTCTGTGTTGAAGCCAACATTTTCACTGTTGAAAGCTAGCATTGTCACTGTGTTGAAGCTTGCATTCTCACTGTGTTGAAGATTGCTTTCTCTGTGTTGAAGCTAACATTTTCACTGTGTTGAGGCTTGCATTCTCACTGTGTTGAAGCTTGCATTCTCACTGTGTTGAAGCATGCATTCTCATTGAAGCTAGCATATTCACTGTGTTGAAGCTAGCATTCTCACTGTGTTGAAGCTCGCATTCTCACTGTGTTGAAGCTTGCATTCTCATTGTGTTGAAGTTAGCATTCTCACTGAAGCTCGCATTCTCACTGTGTTGAATCTTGCATACTCCCTGTGTTGAAGCTTGCATTCTCCCTATATTGAAGCTTGAATTCTCACTGTGTTGAGCCTTGCATTCTCACTGTGTTGAAGCTTGCATTCTCACTGTGTTGAAGTTTGCATTCTCACTGTGTTGAAGCTTGCATTCTCACTGAAGCTAGCTTTCTCACTGTGTTGAATCTTGCATTCTCACTGTGTTGAAGCTAGTATTCTCACTGATGCTAGCATTCTCACTATGTTGAAGCTAGCATTCTGACTGTGTTGAAGCTAGCTTTCTCGCTATGTTGGAGCTAGCATTCTCGCCAAGTTGAAGCTTGCATTCTCACTGTGCTGACGCTTGCATTCTCACTGTGTTGAAGCTTGCATTCTCACTGTGTTGAAGCTTGCATTCTCACTGTGTTGAGCCTTGCATTCTCACTGTGTTGAAGCTTGCATTCTCACTGTGTTGAAGCTTGCATTCTCACTGTGTTGAAGCTTGCATTCTCACTGAAGCTAGCATTCTCACTGTGTTGAATCTTGCATTCTCACTGTGTTGAAGCTAGTATTCTCACTGATGCTAGCATTCTCACTATGTTGAAGCTAGCATTCTGACTGTGTTGAAGCTAGCTTTCTCGCTATGTTGGAGCTAGCATTCTCGCCAAGTTGAAGCTTGCATTCTCACTGTGCTGACGCTTGCATTCTCACTGTGTTGAAGCTTGCATTCTCACTGTGTTGAAGCTTGCATTCTCGCTGAAGCTGGCATTCTCACTGTGTTGAAGCTAGCATTCTCACTGTGTTGAAGCTTGCATTCTCACTGTCTTGAAGCTTGCATTCTCATTGAATTTAGCATATTCAGTGTGTTAAAGCTAGCATTCCCACTGTGTTGAAGCTTGCATTCTCACTGAAGCTAGCATTCTCACTGTGTTGAAGCTATCATTCTCACTTTGTTGAAGCTAGCATTCTCACTGTGTTGAAGCTTGCATTCTCGCTCTGTTGAAGCTAGCATTCTCACTGTGTTGAAGCTTGCATTGTTGCTGTTTTGAAGCTTGCATTCTCACTGTGTTGAAGCTTGCATTCTCACTGTGTTGAAGCTTGCATTCTCACTGTGTTGAAGCTTGCATTCTCACTGTGTTGAAGCTCGCATTCTCACTGTGTTGAAGCTTGCATTCTCACTGTGTTGAAGCTTGCATTCTCACTGTGTTGAAGCTTGCATTCTCATTGTGTTGAAGCTCGCATTCTCACTGTGTTGAAGCTTGCATTCTCACTGAAGCTAGCATTCCCACTGTGTTGAAGCTAGCATTCTCACTGTGTTGAAGCTAGCATTCTCACTATGTTGAAGCTAGCATTCTCACTGTGTTGAAGCTTGCATTCTCGCTGAAGCTAGCATTCTCAGTGTTGAAGCTAGCAGTCTCACTGTGTTGAAGCTAGCATTCTCACTGTGTTGAAGCTTGCATTCTCACTGCCTTGAAGCTTGCATTCTCATTGAACTTAGCTTATTCAGTGTGTTAAAGCTAGCATTCTCACTGTGTTGAAGCTTGCATTCTCGCTCTGTTGAAGCTTGCGTTCTCACTCTGTTGAAGCTTGCATTCTCACGTTGTTGAAGTTGCATTCTCACTGTTTTGAAGCTTGCATTCTCACTGTCTTGAAGCATGCATTCTCATTGAAGTTAGCATATTCAGTGTGTTAAAGCTAGCATTCTCACTGTGTTAAAGCTTGCATTCTCACTGTGTTGAAGCTCGCATTCTCACTGTGTCGAAGCTCGCATTCTCACTGTGTTGAAGCTAGCATTCTCACTGTGTTGAAGCTAGCATTCTCGCAGTGTTAAAGCTACCATACTCACTTTGTTGAAGCTATCATTCTCACTGCGTTGAAGCTTGCATTCCCACTGTTTTAAAGCTTGCATTCTCACTGTGGTGAACCAAGCATTCTCACTGTGTTGAAGCTAGCATTCTCACTGCGTTGATTCTAGCATTCTCTGTGTTGAAGCTAACATTCTCACTCATGAGAGCTAGCATTCTCACTAAGTTGAAGCTCGCTTTCTCACTGTGTTCGAGCTAGAATTCTCGCCAAGTTGAAGCTTGCATTCTCACTGTGTTGAAGCTTGCATTCTCACTGTCTTGAAGCTTGCATTCTCACTGTGTTGAAGCCAGCATTCTCACTGATGCTAGCATTCTCACTATGTTGCAGCTAGCATTCTGACTGTGTTGAAGCTAGCTTCCTCACTGTGTTGGAGCTAGCATTCTCGACAAGTTGAAGCTTGCATTCTCACTGTGTTGAAGCTTGCATTCTCATTGAAGTTAGCATATTCAGTGTGTTTAAGCTAGCATTCTCACTGTGTTGACGCTTGCATTCTCACTGTGTTGAAGCTTGCATTCTCACTGTGTTGAAGCTTGCATTCTCGCTGAAGCTAGCATTCTCACTGTGTTGAAGCTAGCAGTCTCACTGTGTTGAAGCTAGCATTCTCACTGTGTTGAAGCTTGCATTCTCACTGTGTTGAAGCTTGCATTCTCACTGCCTTGAAGCTTGCATTCTCATTGAACTTAGCTTATTCAGTGTGTTAAAGCTAGCATTCTCACTGTGTTGAAGCTTGCATTCTCACTGTGTTGAAGCTTGCATTCTCACTGTGTTGAAGCTTGCATTCTCGCTGAAGCTAGCATTCTCACTGTGTTGAAGCTAGCAGTCTCACTGTGTTGAAGCTAGCATTCTCACTGTGTTGAAGCTTGCATTCTCACTGCCTTGAAGCTTGCATTCTCATTGAACTTAGCTTATTCAGTGTGTTAAAGCTAGCATTCTCACTGTGTTGAAGCTTTCATTCTCACTTTGTTGAAGTTGCATTCTCACTGTGTTGAAGCTTGCATTCTCGCTCTGTTGAAGCTTGCGTTCTCACTCTGTTGAAGCTTGCATTCTCACTTTGTTGAAGTTGCATTCTCACTGTTTTGAAGCTTGCATTCTCGCTCTGTTGAAGCTTGCATTCTCACTGTGTTGAAGCTTGCATTCTCATTGAAGCTAGCAGATTCACTGTGTTGAAGCTAGCATTCTCGCTGTGTTGAAGCTTGCATTCTCATTGTGTTCAAGCTTGCATTCTCATTGAAGCTAGCAGATTCAATGTGTTGAAGCTAGCATTCTCCCTATGTTGAGGCTTGCATTCTCACTGTGTTGACGCTTGCATTCTCACTGTGTTGAAGCTTGCATTCTCACTGTGTTGAAGCTTGCATTCTCATTGTGTTGAAGCTTGCATTCTCGTTGAAGCTAGCATTCTCACTATCTTGAAGCTAGCATTCTCACTGTGTTGAAGCTAGCATTCTCACTGTGTTGAAGCTTGCATTCTCACTGCCTTGAAGCTTGCATTCTCATTGAACTTTGCTTATTCAGTGTGTTAAAGCTAGCATTCACACTGTGTTGAAGCTTGCATTCTCACTGAAGCTAGCATTCTCACTGTGTTGAAGCTTTCATTCTCACTGTGTTGAAGCTTGCATTCTCGCTCTGTTGAAGCTTTCATTCTCACTTGATTGAAGTTGCATTCTCACTGTTTTGAAGCTTGCATTCTCGCTCTGTTGAAGCTTGCATTCTCACTGTTTTGAAGCTAGCAGTCTCACTGTGTTGAAGCTTGCATTCTCACTGTGTTGAAGCTTGCATTCTCACTGTGTTGAAGCTTGCATTCTCAATGTGTTGAAGCTTGCATTCTCACTGTGTTGAAGCTTGCATTCTCACTGTGTTGAAGCTTGCATTCTCGCTGAAGCTAGCATTCTCACTGTGTTGAAGCTAGCATTCTCACTGTGTTGAAGTTGCATTCTCACTGTTTTGAAGCTTGCATTCTCACTGTCTTGAAGCTTGCATTCTCATTGAAGTTAGCATATTCAGTGTGTTAAAGCTAGCATTCTCACTGTGTTAAAGCTTGCATTCTCACTGTGTTGAAGCTCGCATTCTCACTGTGTCGAAGCTCGCATTCTCACTGTGTTGAAGCTACCATTCTCACTGCGTTGAAGCTAGCAATCTCACTGTGTCAAAGCTCGCATTCTCACTGTGTTGAAGCTAGCATTCTCACTTTGTTGAAGCTTTCATTCTCACTGTGTCGAAGCTTGCATTCACAGTGTTGAAGCTCGCATTCTCACTGTGTTGAAGCTTGCATTGTCACTGTGTTGAAGCTAGCATTCTCACTGTGTTGAAGCTAGCATTCTCACTGTGTTGAAGCTTGCATTCTCACTGTGTTGGAGCTTGCATTCTCACTGTGTTGATGCTTGCATTCTCACTGTGTTGAAGCTTGCATTCTCAGTGTTGAAGCTTGCATTCTCATTGAAGCTAGCATATTCACTGTGTTGAAGCTTGCATTCTCACTGCCTTGAAGCTTGCATTGTCACTGTGTTGAAGCTTTCATTCTCACTGTGTTGAAGCTAGCATTCTCATTGTGTTGAAGCTAGCATTCTCACTGTGTTGAAGCTTGCATTCTCACTTTGTTGAAGTTGCATTCTCACTGTTTTGAAGCTTGCATTCTCACTGTCTTGAAGCTTGCATTCTCATTGAAGTTAGCATATTCAGTGTGTTAAAGCTAGCATTCTCACTGTGTCGAAGCTCGCATTCTCACTGTGTTGAAGCTACCATTCTCACTGCGTTGAAGCTAGCATTCTCACTGTGTCAAAGCTCGCATTCTCACTGTGTTGAAGCTAGCATTCTCAGTTTGTTGAAGCTTTCATTCTCACTGTGTCGAAGCTTGCATTCACAGTGTTGAAGCTCGCATTCTCACTGTGTTGAAGCTTGCATTGTCACTGTGTTGAAGCTAGCATTCTCGCTGTGTTGAAGCTAGCATTCTCACTGTGTTGAAGCTTGCATTCTCACTGTGTTGGAGCTTGCATTCTCACTGTGTTGATGCTTGCATTCTCACTGTGTTGAAGCTTGCATTCTCAGTGTTGAAGATTGCATTCTCATTGAAGCTAGCATATTCACTGTGTTGAAGCTAGCATTCTCACTGTGTTGAATCTGGCATTGTCACTGTGTTGAAGCTTTCATTCTCACTGTGTTGAAGCTAGCATTCTCATTGTGTTGAAGCTAGCATTCTCACTGTGTTGAAGCTTGCATTCGCACTGTTTTGAAGCTTGCATTCTCACTGAAGCTAGCATTCTCACTGTGTTGAAGTTTGCATTCTCACTGTGTT
This sequence comes from Scyliorhinus torazame, assembly GCF_047496885.1. Taxonomy (NCBI): domain Eukaryota; kingdom Metazoa; phylum Chordata; class Chondrichthyes; order Carcharhiniformes; family Scyliorhinidae; genus Scyliorhinus; species Scyliorhinus torazame. The sequence goes on from NC_092707.1 coordinate 80,012,337, forward strand.
AAAGCTTTCATTCTCACGGTGTTGAATCTAGCATTCTCACTGTGCTGAAGCTTGCATTCTCACTGTGTGGAAGCTTGCATTCTCACTGTCTTGAAGCTTGCATTCTCACTGAAGCTAACATTCTCACTGTGTTGAAGTTAGCATTCTCACTGTGTTGAAGCTAGCATTCTTACTAATGATAGCATTCTCACTGTGTTGAAGGCCGCCTTCACACTGTTAAAGCTTGCATTCTCACTGTGCTGAAGCTTGCATTCTCACTGTGTTTAAGCTCACATTCTCACTGTATTGAAGCTTGCATTCTCACTGTGTTGAAGCTAGCATTCTCAGTGTTGAAGCTAGCATTCTCAGGGTTGAAGCTAGCTTTCTCACTGTGTTGAAGCTAGCATTCTCAGTGTTGAAACGTGCATTCTCACTGAAGCTTGCATTCTCACTGCATTGAAGCTTGCATTTTCACTGTGTTGAAGCTTGCAACCTCACTGAAGCTAGCATTCTCACTGTTAAAGCTTGCATTCTCACTGTGTTGAAGCTGGCATTCTCATGTGTTGAATCTCGCATTCTCACTATGTTGAAGCTAGCATTCTCACTGTGTCAAAGCTTCCATTCTCACTGTGTTGAAGCTTGCATTTTCACTGTGTCGAAGCTCGCATTCTCACTATGTCGAAGCTAGCATTCTCACTGTGTTGAATCTGGCATTCTCATTGTGTTGTAGCTAGAATTCTCAGTGGTGAAGCTTGCATTCTCACTGAAGCAAGGATTCTCACAGTGTTGAAACTTGCATTCTCACTGTGCTAAAGCTAGCATTCTCACTGTGTTGAAGCTGGCATTCTCACTGAGTTGAAGCTTGCATTCTCACTGTGTTGAAGCTTTCATTGTCACTGAAGCTAACATTCTCACTGTGTTGAAGCTAGCGTTCTCGCTGTGTTGACGTTTGCATTCCCAGTGTGTTCAGGCTTGCATTCTCACTGAAGCTAGCATATTCACTGTGTTGAATCTGGCATTCTCACTGTGTTGAAGCTTGCATTCTCAGTGTGTTGAAGCTTGCATTCTCCGTGTTGAAGGTCGCATTCTAACTGAGTTGAAGCTAGCATTTTCAGTGTTGAAGCTCGCATTCTCACAATGTTGAAGCTAACATTCTCACTGTGTTGAAGCTTACTTTCTCACTGTGTTGAAGCTTGCATTCTCACTGTGTTGAAGCTCGCATTCTCACTGTGTTGAAGCTTGCATTCTCACTGTGTTGAAGCTCGCATTCTCACTGTGTTGAAGCTTGCATTCTCACTGTGTTGAAGCTAGCATTCTCACTGTGTTGAAGCTAGCATTCTCACTGTGTTGAAGCTAGCATTCTCACTGTGTTGAAGCTTGCATTCTCACTGTGTTGAAGCTTGCATTCTCACTGTGTTGAAGCTTGCATTCTCACTGTATTGAAGCTTGCATTCTCACTGTGTTGAAGCTTGCATTCTCACTGTATTGAAGCTTGCATTCTCACTGTGTCGAAGCTTTCATTGTCACTAAAGCTAACATTCTCATTGTGTTGAAGGTAGCATTCTCACAGCGTTGAAGCTAGCATTCTCACTGATACTAGCATTCTCACTATGTTGAAGCTGGCATTCTCATTGTGTTGAAGCTAGCTTTCTCACTGTGTTGAAGCTTGCATTCTCACTGTGTTGAAGCTCGATTTCTCACAATGTTGAAGTTAGCATTCTCATTGTGTTGAAGCTAGCAGTCTCACTGTGTCGAAGCTCGCATTCTCACGGTGTTGAAATTAGCATTCTCATTGTTGAAGCTACCATTCTCACTGTGATGAAGCTAGCATTCTCACTATGTTGAAGCTTGCATTCTCACTATGATGAAGCTTGCATTCTCACTGTGTTGAAGCTAGCTTTCTCAATGTGTTAAAGCTTGCATTCTCACTGTGATGAAGCTAGCATTCTCAGTGTTGAAGCTAGCATTCTCACGGTTGAAGCTAGCTTTCTCACTGTGTTGAAGCTAGCATTGTCATTGTGTTGTAGCTAGCATTCTCACTGTGATGAACCTTGCATTCTCACTGTGTTGAAGCTTTCATTGTCACTGAAGCTAACATTCATATTGTGTTGAAGCTCGCATTCTCAGTGTGTTGAAGCTACTATTCTCATGGAAGCTAGCATATTCACTGTGTTGAAGCTAACATTCTCACTGTGTTGAAGCTAGCGTTCTCACTGTGTTGACGCTTGCATTCTCGCTCTGTTGAAGCTTGCGTTCTCACTCTGTTGAAGCTTGCATTCTCACTTTGTTGAAGTTGCATTCTCACTGTTTTGAAGCTTGCATTCTCACTGTCTTGAAGCTTGCATTCTCATTGAAGTTAGCATATTCAGTGTGTTAAAGCTAGCATTCTCACTGTGTTAAAGCTTGCATTCTCACTGTGTTGAAGCTCGCATTCTCACTGTGTCAAAGCTCGCATTCTCACTGTGTTGAAGCTAGCATTCTCACTTTGTTGAAGCTTTCATTCTCACTGTGTTGAAGCTTGCATTTTCACTGTTGAGAGCTAGCATTCTCATTGTGTTGAAGCTTGCATTCTCACTGTGTTGAAGCTTGCATTCTCACTGTGTTGAAGCTCACATTCTCACTGTGTTGAAGATTGCATTCTCTATGTTGAAGCTAACATTTTCACTGTTGAGAGCTAGCATTCTCATTGTGTTGAAGCTTGCATTCTCACTGTGTTGAAGCTTGCACTCTCATTGTGTTGAAGCTAGCATTCTCACTGAAGCTAGCATTCTCACTGTGTTGAAGCTAGCATTCTCACTGTGTTGAAGCTAGCATTCTCACTGTGTTGAAGATTGCATTCTCTATGTTGAAGCTAACATTTTCACTGTTGGGAGCTAGCATTCTCATTGTGTTGGAGCTTGCATTCTCACTGTGTTGAAGCTAGCATTCTCACTGTGTTGAAGCTTGCATTCTCAATGTGTTGAAGCTTGCATTCTCACTGTGTTGAAGCTTGCATTCTCACTGTGTTGAAGCTTGCATTCTCACTGTGTTGAAGCTTGCATTCTCACTGTGTTGAAGCTCACATTCTCACTGTGTTGAAGATTGCATTCTCTATGTTGAAGCTAACATTTTCACTGTTGAGAGCTAGCATTCTCATTGTGTTGAAGCTTGCATTCCCACTGTGTTGAAGCTTGCACTCTCATTGTGTTGAAGCTAGCATTCTCACTGAAGCTAGCATTCTCACTGTGTTGAAGCTAGCATTCTCACTGTGTTAAAGCTTTCATTCTCACTGTGTTGAAGCTAGCATTATCACTGTGTTGAAGATTGCATTCTCTATGTTGAAGCTAACATTTTCACTGTTGAGAGCTAGCATTCTCATTGTGTTGAAGCTTGCATTCTCACTGTGTTGAAGCTAGCATTCTCACTGTGTTGAAGCTTGCATTCTCAATGTGTTGAAGCTTGCATTCTCACTGTGTTGATGCTTGCCTTCTCACTGTGTTGAAGCTTGCATTCTCACTGTGTTGAAGCTTGCATTCTCGCTGAAGCTAGCATTCTCACTGTGTTGAAGCTAGCATTCTCACTGTGTTGAAGGTAGCATTCTCACTGTGTTGAAGCTTGCATTCTCACTGTGTTGAAGCTTGCATTCTCACTGTGTTGAAGCTTGCATTCTCACTGTGTTGAAGCTTGCATTCTCACTGTGTTGAAGCTCACATTCTCACTGTGTTGAAGATTGCATTCTCTATGTTGAAGCTAACATTTTCACTGTTGAGAGCTAGCATTCTCATTGTGTTGAAGCGTGCATTCTCACTGTGTTGAAGCTAGCATTCTCACTGTGTTGAAGCTTGCATTCTCAATGTGTTGAAGCTTGCATTCTCACTGTGTTGAAGCTTGCATTCTCGCTGAAGCTAGCATTCTCACTGTGTTGAAGCTAGCATTCTCACTGTGTTGAAGGTAGCATTCTCACTGTCTTGAAGCTTGCATTCTCATTGAAGTTAGCATATTCAGTGTGTTAAAGCTAGCATTCTCACTGTGTTAAAGCTTGCATTCTCACTGTGTTGAAGCTCGCATTCTCACTGTGTTGAAGCTTGCATTGTCACTGTGTTGAAGCTAGCATTCTCACTGTGTTGAAGCTAGCATTCTCACTGTGTTGAAGCTTGCATTCTCACTGTGTTGGAGCTTGCATTCTCACTGTGTTGAAGCTCACATTCTCACTGTGTTGAAGATTGCATTCTCTATGTTGAAGCTAACATTTTCACTGTTGAGAGCTAGCATTCTCATTGTGTTGAAGCTTGCATTCTCACTGTGTTGAAGCTTGCATTCTCGCTGAAGCTAGCATTCTCACTGTGATGAAGCTAGCATTCTCACTGTGTTGAAGGTAGCATTCTCACTGTGTTGAAGCTTGCATTCTCACTGTGTTGAAGCTTGCATTCTCACTGTGTTGAAGCTAGCATTCTCACTGTGTTGAAGCTTTCATTCTCACTGTGTTGAAGCTAGCATTCTCACTGTGTTGAAGATTGCATTCTCTATGTTGAAGCTAACATTTTCACTGTTGAGAGCTAGCATTCTCACTGTGTTGAAGCTTGCATTCTCACTGTGTTGAAGCTTGCATTCTCACTGTGTTGAAGCTTGCATTCTCACTGTGTTGAAGCTTGCATTCTCACTGTGTTGAAGCTTGCACTCTCATTGTGTTGAAGCTAGCATTCTCACTGAAGCTAGCATTCTCACTGTGTTGAAGCTAGCATTCTCACTGTGTTAAAGCTTTCATTCTCACTGTGTTGAAGCTAGCATTCTCACTGTGTTGAAGATTGCATTCTCAATGTGTTGAAGCTTGCATTCTCACTGTGTTGAAGCTTGCATTCTCACTGTGTTAAAGCTTGCATTCTCACTGTGTTGAAGCTTGCATTCTCACTGTGTTGAAGCTAACATTCTCACTGTGTTGAAGATTGCATTCTCTATGTTGAAGCTAACATTTTCACTGTTGAGAGCTAGCATTCTCATTGTGTTGAAGCTTGCATTCTCACTGTGTTGAAGCTTGCACTCTCATTGTGTTGAAGCTAGCATTCTCACTGAAGCTAGCATTCTCACTGTGTTGAAGCTAGCATTCTCACTGTGTTAAAGCTTTCATTCTCACTGTGTTGAAGCTAGCATTATCACTGTGTTGAAGATTGCATTCTCTATGTTGAAGCTAACATTTTCACTGTTGAGAGCTAGCATTCTCATTGTGTTGAAGCTTGCATTCTCACTGTGTTGAAGCTAGCATTCTCACTGTGTTGAAGCTTGCATTCTCAATGTGTTGAAGCTTGCATTCTCACTGTGTTGATGCTTGCCTTCTCACTGTGTTGAAGCTTGCATTCTCACTGTGTTGAAGCTTGCATTCTCGCTGAAGCTAGCATTCTCACTGTGTTGAAGCTAGCATTCTCACTGTGTTGAAGGTAGCATTCTCACTGTGTTGAAGCTTGCATTCTCACTGTGTTGAAGCTTGCATTCTCACTGTGTTGAAGCTTGCATTCTCACTGTGTTGAAGCTTGCATTCTCACTGTGTTGAAGCTCACATTCTCACTGTGTTGAAGATTGCATTCTCTATGTTGAAGCTAACATTTTCACTGTTGAGAGCTAGCATTCTCATTGTGTTGAAGCGTGCATTCTCACTGTGTTGAAGCTAGCATTCTCACTGTGTTGAAGCTTGCATTCTCAATATGTTGAAGCTTGCATTCTCACTGTGTTGAAGCTTGCATTCTCGCTGAAGCTAGCATTCTCACTGTGTTGAAGCTAGCATTCTCACAGTGTTGAAGGTAGCATTCTCACTGTCTTGAAGCTTGCATTCTCATTGAAGTTAGCATATTCAGTGTGTTAAAGCTAGCATTCTCACTGTGTTAAAGCTTGCATTCTCACTGTGTTGAAGCTTGCATTCTCACTGTGTTGAAGCTCGCATTCTCACTGTGTTGAAGCTTGCATTGTCACTGTGTTGAAGCTAGCATTCTCACTGTGTTGAAGCTAGCATTCTCACTGTGTTGAAGCTTGCATTCTCACTGTGTTGGAGCTTGCATTCTCACTGTGTTGAAGCTCACATTCTCACTGTGTTGAAGATTGCATTCTCTATGTTGAAGCTAACATTTTCACTGTTGAGAGCTAGCATTCTCATTGTGTTGAAGCTTGCATTCTCACTGTGTTGAAGCTTGCATTCTCGCTGAAGCTAGCATTCTCACTGTGATGAAGCTAGCATTCTCACTGTGTTGAAGGTAGCATTCTCACTGTGTTGAAGCTTGCATTCTCACTGTGTTGAAGCTTGCATTCTCACTGTGTTGAAGCTAGCATTCTCACTGTGTTGAAGCTTTCATTCTCACTGTGTTGAAGCTAGCATTCTCACTGTGTTGAAGATTGCATTCTCTATGTTGAAGCTAACATTTTCACTGTTGAGAGCTAGCATTCTCACTGTGTTGAAGCTTGCATTCTCACTGTGTTGAAGCTTGCATTCTCACTGTGTTGAAGCTTGCATTCTCACTGTGTTGAAGCTTGCATTCTCACTGTGTTGAAGCTTGCACTCTCATTGTGTTGAAGCTAGCATTCTCACTGAAGCTAGCATTCTCACTGTGTTGAAGCTAGCATTCTCACTGTGTTAAAGCTTTCATTCTCACTGTGTTGAAGCTAGCATTCTCACTGTGTTGAAGATTGCATTCTCAATGTGTTGAAGCTTGCATTCTCACTGTGTTGAAGCTTGCATTCTCACTGTGTTAAAGCTTGCATTCTCACTGTGTTGAAGCTTGCATTCTCACTGTGTTGAAGCTAACATTCTCACTGTGTTGAAGATTGCATTCTCTATGTTGAAGCTAACATTTTCACTGTTGAGAGCTAGCATTCTCATTGTGTTGAAGCTTGCATTCTCACTGTGTTGAAGCTTGCACTCTCATTGTGTTGAAGCTAGCATTCTCACTGAAGCTAGCATTCTCACTTTGTTGAAGCTAGCATTCTCACTGTGTTAAAGCTTTCATTCTCACTGTGTTGAAGCTAGCATTATCACTGTGTTGAAGATTGCATTCTCTATGTTGAAGCTAACATTTTCACTGTTGAGAGCTAGCATTCTCATTGTGTTGAAGCTTGCATTCTCACTGTGTTGAAGCTAGCATTCTCACTGTGTTGAAGCTTGCATTCTCAATGTGTTGAAGCTTGCATTCTCACTGTGTTGATGCTTGCCTTCTCACTGTGTTGAAGCTTGCATTCTCACTGTGTTGAAGCTTGCATTCTCGCTGAAGCTAGCATTCTCACTGTGTTGAAGCTAGCATTCTCACTGTGTTGAAGGTAGCATTCTCACTGTGTTGAAGCTTGCATTCTCACTGTGTTGAAGCTTGCATTCTCACTGTGTTGAAGCTTGCATTCTCACTGTGTTGAAGCTTGCATTCTCACTGTGTTGAAGCTCACATTCTCACTGTGTTGAAGATTGCATTCTCTATGTTGAAGCTAACATTTTCACTGTTGAGAGCTAGCATTCTCATTGTGTTGAAGCGTGCATTCTCACTGTGTTGAAGCTAGCATTCTCACTGTGTTGAAGCTTGCATTCTCAATATGTTGAAGCTTGCATTCTCACTGTGTTGAAGCTTGCATTCTCGCTGAAGCTAGCATTCTCACTGTGTTGAAGCTAGCATTCTCACTGTGTTGAAGGTAGCATTCTCACTGTCTTGAAGCTTGCATTCTCATTGAAGTTAGCATATTCAGTGTGTTAAAGCTAGCATTCTCACTGTGTTAAAGCTTGCATTCTCACTGTGTTGAAGCTCGCATTCTCACTGTGTTGAAGCTTGCATTGTCACTGTGTTGAAGCTAGCATTCTCACTGTGTTGAAGCTAGCATTCTCACTGTGTTGAAGCTTGCATTCTCACTGTGTTGGAGCTTGCATTCTCACTGTGTTGAAGCTCACATTCTCACTGTGTTGAAGATTGCATTCTCTATGTTGAAGCTAACATTTTCACTGTTGAGAGCTAGCATTCTCATTGTGTTGAAGCTTGCATTCTCACTGTGTTGAAGCTTGCATTCTCGCTGAAGCTAGCATTCTCACTGTGATGAAGCTAGCATTCTCACTGTGTTGAAGGTAGCATTCTCACTGTGTTGAAGCTTGCATTCTCACTGTGTTGAAGCTTGCATTCTCACTGTGTTGAAGCTTGCATTCTCACTGTGTTGAAGCTTGCATTCTCACTGTGTTGAAGCTTGCATTCTCACTGTGTTGAAGCTCACATTCTCACTGTGTTGAAGATTGCATTCTCTATGTTGAAGCTAACATTTTCACTGTTGAGAGCTAGCATTCTCATTTTGTTGAAGCTTGCATTCTCACTGTGTTGAAGCTAGCATTCTCACCATGTTGAAGCTTGCATTCTCACTGTGTTGAAGGTAGCATTCTCACTGTCTTGAAGCTTGCATTCTCATTGAAGTTAGCATATTCAGTGTGTTAAAGCTAGCATTCTCACTGTGTTAAAGCTTGCATTCTCACTGTGTTGAAGCTCGCATTCTCACTGTGTTGAAGCTTGCATTGTCACTGTGTTGAAGCTAGCATTCTCACTGTGTTGAAGCTAGCATTCTCACTGTGTTGAAGCTTGCATTCTCACTGTGTTGGAGCTTGCATTCTCACTGTGTTGAAGCTCACATTCTCACTGTGTTGAAGATTGCATTCTCTATGTTGAAGCTAACATTTTCACTGTTGAGAGCTAGCATTCTCATTGTGTTGAAGCTTGCATTCTCACTGTGTTGAAGCTTGCACTCTCATTGTGTTGAAGCTAGCATTCTCACTGAAGCTAGCATTCTCACTGTGTTGAAGCTAGCATTCTCACTGTGTTAAAGCTTTCATTCTCACTGTGTTGAAGCTAGCATTCTCACTGTGTTGAAGATTGCATTATCTATGTTGAAGCTAACATTTTCACTGTTGAGAGCTAGCATTCTCATTGTGTTGAAGCTTGCATTCTCACTGTGTTGAAGCTAGCATTCTCACTGTGTTGAAGCTTGCATTCTCACTGTGTTGAAGCTTGCATTCTCACTGTGTTGAAGCTTGCAATCTCACTGTGTTGAAGCTTGAATTCTCACTCTTTTGAAGCTCACATTCTCACTGTGTTGAAGATTGCATTCTCTATGTTGAAGCTAACGTTTTCACTGTTGAGAGCTAGCATTCTCATTGTGTTGAAGCTTGCATTCTCACTGTGTTGAAGCTTGCACTCTCATTGTGTTGAAGCTATCATTCTCACTGAAGCTAGCATTCTCACTGTGTTAAAGCTTGCATTCTCACTGTGTTGAAGCTCGCATTCTCACTGTGTTGAAGCTTGCATTGTCACTGTGTTGAAGCTAGCATTCTCACTGTGTTAAAGCTAGCATTCTCACTGTGTTGAAGCTTGCATTCTCACTGTGTTGAAGCTTGCATTCTCACTGTGTTGGAGCTTGCATTCTCACTGTGTTGAAGCTCACATTCTCACTGTGTTGAAGATTGCATTCTCTATGTTGAAGCTAACATTTTCACTGTTGAGAGCTAGCATTCTCATTGTGTTGAAGCTTGCAGTCTCACTGTGTTGAAGCTTGCATTCTCGCTGAAGCTAGCATTCTCACTGTGTTGAAGCTAGCATTCTCACTGTGTTGAAGGTAGCATTCTCACTGTGTTGAAGCTTGCATTCTCACTGTGTTGAAGCTTGCATTCTCACTGTGTTGAAGCTTGCATTCTCACTGTGTTGAAGCTTGCATTCTCACTGTGTTGAAGCTCACATTCTCACTGTGTTGAAGATTGCATTCTCTATGTTGAAGCTAACATTTTCACTGTTGAGAGCTAGCATTCTCATTGTGTTGAAGCGTGCATTCTCACTGTGTTGAAGCTAGCATTCTCACTGTGTTGAAGCTTGCATTCTCACTGTGTTGAAGCTTGCATTCTCACTGTGTTGGAGCTTGCATTCTCACTGTGTTGAAGCTCACATTCTCACTGTGTTGAAGATTGCATTCTCTATGTTGAAGCTAACATTTTCACTGTTGAGAGCTAGCATTCTCATTGTGTTGAAGCTTGCATTCTCACTGTGTTGAAGCTTGCACTCTCATTGTGTTGAAGCTAGCATTCTCACTGAAGCTAGCATTCTCACTGTGTTGAAGCTAGCATTCTCACTGTGTTAAAGCTTTCATTCTCACTGTGTTGAAGCTAGCATTCTCACTGTGTTGAAGATTGCATTCTCTATGTTGAAGCTAACATTTTCACTGTTGAGAGCTAGCATTCTCATTGTGTTGAAGCTTGCATTCTCACTGTGTTGAAGCTAGCATTCTCACTGTGTTGAAGCTTGCATTCTCACTGTGTTGAAGCTTGCATTCTCACTGTGTTGAAGCTTGCAATCTCACTGTGTTGAAGCTTGAATTCTCACTCTTTTGAAGCTCACATTCTCACTGTGTTGAAGATTGCATTCTCTATGTTGAAGCTAACGTTTTCACTGTTGAGAGCTAGCATTCTCATTGTGTTGAAGCTTGCATTCTCACTGTGTTGAAGCTTGCACTCTCATTGTGTTGAAGCTATCATTCTCACTGAAGCTAGCATTCTCACTGTGTTAAAGCTTGCATTCTCACTGTGTTGAAGCTCGCATTCTCACTGTGTTGAAGCTTGCATTGTCACTGTGTTGAAGCTAGCATTCTCACTGTGTTAAAGCTAGCATTCTCACTGTGTTGAAGCTTGCATTCTCACTGTGTTGAAGCTTGCATTCTCACTGTGTTGGAGCTTGCATTCTCACTGTGTTGAAGCTCACATTCTCACTGTGTTGAAGATTGCATTCTCTATGTTGAAGCTAACATTTTCACTGTTGAGAGCTAGCATTCTCATTGTGTTGAAGCTTGCAGTCTCACTGTGTTGAAGCTTGCATTCTCGCTGAAGCTAGCATTCTCACTGTGTTGAAGCTAGCATTCTCACTGTGTTGAAGGTAGCATTCTCACTGTGTTGAAGCTTGCATTCTCACTGTGTTGAAGCTTGCATTCTCACTGTGTTGAAGCTTGCATTCTCACTGTGTTGAAGCTTGCATTCTCACTGTGTTGAAGCTCACATTCTCACTGTGTTGAAGATTGCATTCTCTATGTTGAAGCTAACATTTTCACTGTTGAGAGCTAGCATTCTCATTGTGTTGAAGCGTGCATTCTCACTGTGTTGAAGCTAGCATTCTCACTGTGTTGAAGCTTGCATTCTCAATGTGTTGAAGCTTGCATTCTCACTGTGTTGAAGCTTGCATTCTCGCTGAAGCTAGCATTCTCACTGTGTTGAAGCTAGCATTCTCACTGTGTTGAAGCTAGCATTCTCACTGTGTCAAAGCTCGCATTCTCACTGTGTTGAAGCTAGCATTCTCGCTTTGTTGAAGCTTTCATTCTCACTGTGTTGAAGCTTGCATTTTCACTGTTGAGAGCTAGCATTCTCATTGTGTTGAAGCTTGCATTCTCCCTGTGTTGAAGCTTGCATTCTCACTGTGTTGAAGCTTGCATTCTCACTGTGTTGAAGCTTGCATTCTCACTGTGTTGAAGCTCGCATTCTCACTGTGTTGAAGATTGCATTCTCTATGTTGAAGCTAACATTTTCACTGTTGAGAGCTAGCATTCTCATTTTGTTGAAGCTTGCATTCTCACTGTGTTGAAGCTAGCATTCTCACCATGTTGAAGCTTGCATTCTCACTGTGTTGAAGCTTGCATTCTCACTGTGTTGAAGCTTGCACTCTCATTGTGTTGAAGCTAGCATTCTCACTGAAGCTAGCATTCTCACTGTGTTGAAGCTAGCATTCTCACTGTGTTAAAGCTTTCATTCTCACTGTGTTGAAGCTAGCATTCTCACTGTGTTGAAGCTAGCATTCTCACTGTGTTGAAGCTTACATTCTCGCTGTATTGAAGCTTGCATTCTCACTGTATTGGAGCTTGCATTCTCAATGTGTTGAAGATTGCATTCTCACTGCGTTGAAGCTCACATTCTCACCGTATTGAAGCTTGCATTCTCACTGTGTTGAAGCTTGCATTCTCACTGGGATGAAGCTAGCATTCTCGCTGAAGCTTGCATTCTCACTGTGTTGAAGCTTTCATTCTCACTTTGTTGAAGCTAGTATTCTCACGGTGTTGAAGGTTGCATTCTCGCTGTGTTGAAGCTTGCATTCTCACGCTCTTGAAGCTTCTATTCTCACTCTGATGAAGCTTGCATTCTCATTGTGTTGAAGCTTGCATTCTCATTGTGTTGAAGCTTGCATTCTCATTGAAGCTAGCATATTCACTGTGTTGAAGCTAGCATTCTCACTGTGTTGAAGCTTGCATTCTCACTGTGTTGAAGCTAGCATTCTCACTGTGTTGAAGCCAGCATTCTCACTGTGTTGATTCTAGCATTCTCACTGTATTGAAGCTTGCATTCACCGTGTTGAAGCTCACATTCACACTGTGTTGAAACTAGCATTGTCACTGCGTTGAAGCTAACATTCTCACTGATGAGAGCTAGCATTCTCATTGTGCTGAAGCTCGCATTCTCACTGTGTTGATGCTTGCATTCTCACTGTGTTGAAGCTAGCATTCTCACTGTATTGAAGCTTGCATTCACCGTGTTGAAGCTCACATTCACACTGTGTTGAAGCTAGCATTGTCACTGCGTTGAAGCTAGCATTCTCAGTGTTGAAGCTAGCATTCTCAGTATTGAAGCTAGCATTCTCACTGTGTTGAAGCTTTCACTCTCATTGTGTTGAAGCTTGCATTCTCACTGTGTTGAAGCTAGCATTCTCACTGTTGAAGCCAGCATTCTCACTGTGTTGAAGCTTGCATTCTCAGTGTTGAATCTTGCATTCTCATTGAAGCTAGCATATTCACTGGGTTGAAGCTTGCATTCTCACTGTGTTGAAGCCAGCATTCTCACTGATGCTAGCATTCTCACTATGTTGAAGCTAGCATTCTGACTGTGTTGAAGCTCGCTTTCTCACTGTGTTGGAGCTAGCATTCTCGCCAAGTTGAAGCTTGCATTCTCACTGTGTTGAAGCTTGCATTCTCATTGAAGTTAGCATATTCAGTGTGTTAAAGCTAGCATTCTCACTGTGTTGACGCTTGCATTCTCACTGTGTTGAAGCTTGCATTCTCGCTGTGATGAAGCTTGCATTCTCATTGTGTTGAAGCTTGCATTCTCATTGAAGCTAGCAGATTCAATGTGTTGAAGCTTGCATTCTCGCTGTGTTGAAGCTTGCATTCTCACTGTGTTGAAGCTTGCATTCTCACTGTGTTGAAGCTTGCATTCTCACTGTGTTGAAGCTTGCATTCTCGCTGAAGCTTGCATTCTCACTGTGTTGAAGCTAGCATTCTCACTGTATTGAAGCTAGCATTCTCACTGTGTTGAAGCTTGCATTCTCACTGCCTTGAAGCTTGCACTCTCATTGAACTTTGCTTATTCAGTGTGTTAAAGCTAGCATTCTCACTGTGTTAAAGCTTGCATTCTCGCTCTGTTGAAGCTTGCGTTCTCACTCTGTTGAAGCTTGCATTCTCACTTTGTTGAACTTGCATTCTCACTGTTTTGAAGCTTGCATTCTCATCGAAGTTAGCATATTCAGTGTGCTAAAGCTAGCATTCTCACTGTGTTAAAGCTTGCATTCTCACTGTGTCGAAGCTCGCATTCTCACTGTGTTGAAGCTACCATTCTCACTGCGTTGAAGCTAGAATTCTCACTGTGTCAAAGCTCGCATTCTCACTGTGTTGAAGCTAGCATTCTCGCTTTGTTGAAGCTTTCATTCTCACTGTGTTGAAGCTTGCATTTTCACTGTTGAGAGCTAGCATTCTCATTTTGTTGAAGCTTGCATTCTCCCTGTGTTGAAGCTTGCATTCTCACTGTGTTGAAGCTTGCATTCTCACTGTGTTGAAGCTTGCATTCTCACTTTGTTGAAGCTCGCATTCTCACTGTGTTGAAGATTGCATTCTCTATGTTGAAGCTAACATTTTCACTGTTGAGAGCTAGCATTCTCATTTTGTTGAAGCTTGCATTCTCACTGTGTTGAAGCTAGCATTCTCACCATGTTGAAGCTTGCATTCTCACTGTGCTGAAGCTTGCATTCTCACTGTGTTGAAGCTTGCACTCTCATTGTGTTGAAGCTAGCATTCTCACTGAAGCTAGCATTCTCACTGTGTTGAAGCTAGCATTCTCACTGTGTTGAAGCTAGCATTCTCACTGTGTTGAAGCTTACATTCTCGCTGTATTGAAGCTTGCATTCTCACTGTATTGGAGCTTGCATTCTCAATGTGTTGAAGATTGCATTCTCACTGCGTTGAAGCTCACATTCTCACCGTATTGAAGCTTGCATTCTCACTGTGTTGAAGCTTGCATTCTCACTGGGATGAAGCTAGCATTCTCGCTGAAGCTTGCATTCTCACTGTGTTGAAGCTTTCATTCTCACTTTGTTGAAGCTAGTATTCTCACGGTGTTGAAGGTTGCATTCTCGCTGTGTTGAAGCTTGCATTCTCACGCTCTTGAAGCTTCTATTCTCACTCTGATGAAGCTTGCATTCTCATTGTGTTGAAGCTTGCATTCTCATTGTGTTGAAGCTTGCATTCTCATTGAAGCTAGCATATTCACTGTGTTGAAGCTAGCATTCTCACTGTGTTGAAGCTTGCATTCTCACTGTGTTGAAGCTAGCATTCTCACTGTGTTGAAGCCAGCATTCTCACTGTGTTGAAGCCAGCATTCTCACTTGTGTTGATTCTAGCATTCTCACTGTATTGAAGCTTGCATTCACCGTGTTGAAGCTCACATTCACACTGTGTTGAAGCTAGCATTGTCACTGCGTTGAAGCTAACATTCTCACTGATGAGAGCTAGCATTCTCATTGTGCTGAAGCTCGCATTCTCACTGTGTTGATGCTTGCATTCTCACTGTGTTGAAGCTAGCATTCTCACTGTATTGAAGCTTGCATTCACCGTGTTGAAGCTCACATTCACACTGTGTTGAAGCTAGCATTGTCACTGCGTTGAAGCTAGCATTCTCAGTGTTGAAGCTAGCATTCTCAGTGTTGAAGCTAGCATTCTCACTGTGTTGAAGCTTTCACTCTCATTGTGTTGAAGCTTGCATTCTCACTGTGTTGAAGCTAGCATTCTCACTGTTGAAGCCAGCATTCTCACTGTTGAAGCCAGCATTCTCACTGTGTTGAAGCTTGCATTCTCAGTGTTGAATCTTGCATTCTCATTGAAGCTAGCATATTCACTGGGTTGAAGCTTGCATTCTCACTGTGTTGAAGCCAGCATTCTCACTGATGCTAGCATTCTCACTATGTTGAAGCTAGCATTCTGACTGTGTTGAAGCTCGCTTTCTCACTGTGTTGGAGCTAGCATTCTCGCCAAGTTGAAGCTTGCATTCTCACTGTGTTGAAGCTTGCATTCTCATTGAAGTTAGCATATTCAGTGTGTTAAAGCTAGCATTCTCACTGTCTTGACGCTTGCATTCTCACTGTGTTGAAGCTTGCATTCTCACTGTGTTGAAGCTTGCATTCTCACTGTGTTGAAGCTTGCATTCTCACTGTGTTGAAGCTTGCATTCTCACTGTGTTGAAGCTTGCATTCTCGCTGAAGCTTGCATTCTCACTGTGTTGAAGCTAGCATTCTCACTGTATTGAAGCTAGCATTCTCACTGTGTTGAAGCTTGCATTCTCACTGCCTTGAAGCTTGCACTCTCATTGAACTTTTCTTATTCAGTGTGTTAAAGCTAGCATTCTCACTGTGTTGAAGCTTGCATTCTCACTGAAGCTAGCATTCTCACTGTGTTGAAGCTTGCATTCTCACTTTGTTGAAGTTGCATTCTCACTGTTTTGAAGCTTGCATTCTCGCTCTGTTGAAGATTGCATTCTCACTGTTTTGAAGCTAGCATTCTCAGTGTGTTGAAGCTTGCATTCTCACTGTGTTGAAGCTTGCATTCTCAATGTGTTGAAGCTTGCAGTCTCAATGTGTTGAAGCTTGCATTCTCACTGTGTTGAAGCTTGCATTCTCACTGTGTTGAAGCTAGCATTCTGACTGTGTTGAAGCTCGCTTTCTCACGGTGTTGGAGCTAGCATTCTCGCCAAGTTGAAGCTTGCATTCTCACTGTGTTGAAGCTTGCATTCTCATTGAAGCTAGCATATTCACTGTGTTGAAGCTTGCATTCTCACTGTGTTGAAGCCAGCATTCTCACTGATGCTAGCATTCTCACTATGTTGAAGCTAGCATTCTGACTGTGTTGAAGCTCGTTTTCTCACTGTGTTGGAGCTAGCATTCTCACCAAGTTGAAGCTTGCATTCTCACTGTGTTGAAGCTTGCATTCTCACTGTGTTGAAGCTTGCATTCTCGCTGAAGCTAGCATTCTCACTGTGTTGAAGTTTGCATTCTCACTGAAGCTAGCATTCTCACTGTGTTGAAGCTTTCATTCTTACTTTGTTGAAGTTGCATTCTCACTGTGTTGAAGCTTGCATTCTCGCTCTGTTGAAGCTTGCGTTCTCACTCTGTTGAAGCTTGCATTCTCACTTTGTTGAAGTTGCATTCTCACTCTTTTGAAGCTTGCATTCTCGCTCTGTTGAAGCTTGCATTCTCACTGTGTTGAAGCTTGCATTCTCATTGAAGCTAGCAGATTCACTGTGTTGAAGCTAGCATTCTCGCTGTGTTGAAGCTTGCATTCTCATTGTGTTGAAGCTTGCATTCTCATTGAAGCTAGCAGATTCAATGTGTTGAAGCTAGCATTCTCGCTGTGTTGAAGCTTGCATTCTCACTGTGTTGAAGCTTGCATTCTCACTGTGTTGAAGCTTGCATTCTCACTGTGTTGAAGCTTGCATTCTCGCTGAAGCTAGCATTCTCACTGTGTTGAAGCTAGCATTCTCACTGTGTTGAAGCTAGCATTCTCACTGTGTTGAAGATTGCATTCTCTATGTTGAAGCTAACATTTTCACTGTTGAGAGCTAGCATTCTCATTGTGTTGAAGCGTGCATTCTCACTGTGTTGAAGCTAGCATTCTCACTGTGTTGAAGCTTGCATTCTCAATGTGTTGAAGCTTGCATTCTCACTGTGTTGAAGCTTGCATTCTCACTGCCTTGAAGCTTGCATGCTCATTGAACTTAGCTTATTCAGTGTGTTAAAGCTAGCATTCTCACTGTGTTGAAGCTTGCATTCTCGCTCTGTTGAAGCTTGCGTTCTCACTCTGTTGAAGCTTGCATTCTCACTTTGTTGAACTTGCATTCTCACTGTTTTGAAGCTTGCATTCTCATCGAAGTTAGCATATTCAGTGTGTTAAAGCTAGCATTCTCACTGTGTTAAAGCTTGCATTCTCACTGTGTCGAAGCTCGCATTCTCACTGTGTTGAAGCTACCATTCTCACTGCGTTGAAGCTAGAATTCTCACTGTGTCAAAGCTCGCATTCTCACTGTGTTGAAGCTAGCATTCTCGCTTTGTTGAAGCTTTCATTCTCACTGTGTTGAAGCTTGCATTTTCACTGTTGAGAGCTAGCATTCTCATTGTGTTGAAGCTTGCATTCTCCCTGTGTTGAAGCTTGCATTCTCACTGTGTTGAAGCTTGCATTCTCACTGTGTTGAAGCTTGCATTCTCACTGTGTTGAAGCTCGCATTCTCACTGTGTTGAAGATTGCATTCTCTATGTTGAAGCTAACATTTTCACTGTTGAGAGCTAGCATTCTCATTTTGTTGAAGCTTGCATTCTCACTGTGTTGAAGCTAGCATTCTCACCATGTTGAAGCTTGCATTCTCACTGTGTTGAAGCTTGCATTCTCACTGTGTTGAAGCTTGCACTCTCATTGTGTTGAAGCTAGCATTCTCACTGAAGCTAGCATTCTCACTGTGTTGAAGCTAGCATTCTCACTGTGTTAAAGCTTTCATTCTCACTGTGTTGAAGCTAGCATTCTCACTGTGTTGAAGCTAGCATTCTCACTGTGTTGAAGCTTACATTCTCGCTGTATTGAAGCTTGCATTCTCACTGTATTGGAGCTTGCATTCTCAATGTGTTGAAGATTGCATTCTCACTGCGTTGAAGCTCACATTCTCACCGTATTGAAGCTTGCATTCTCACTGTGTTGAAGCTTGCATTCTCACTGGGATGAAGCTAGCATTCTCGCTGAAGCTTGCATTCTCACTGTGTTGAAGCTTTCATTCTCACTTTGTTGAAGCTAGTATTCTCACGGTGTTGAAGGTTGCATTCTCGCTGTGTTGAAGCTTGCATTCTCACGCTCTTGAAGCTTCTATTCTCACTCTGATGAAGCTTGCATTCTCATTGTGTTGAAGCTTGCATTCTCATTGTGTTGAAGCTTGCATTCTCATTGAAGCTAGCATATTCACTGTGTTGAAGCTAGCATTCTCACTGTGTTGAAGCTTGCATTCTCACTGTGTTGAAGCTAGCATTCTCACTGTGTTGAAGCCAGCATTCTCACTGTGTTGAAGCCAGCATTCTCACTGTGTTGATTCTAGCATTCTCACTGTATTGAAGCTTGCATTCACCGTGTTGAAGCTCACATTCACACTGTGTTGAAGCTAGCTTGTCACTGCGTTGAAGCTAACATTCTCACTGATGAGAGCTAGCATTCTCATTGTGCTGAAGCTCGCATTCTCACTGTGTTGATGCTTGCATTCTCACTGTGTTGAAGCTAGCATTCTCACTGTATTGAAGCTTGCATTCAGCGTGTTGAAGCTCACATTCACACTGTGTTGAAGCTAGCATTGTCACTGCGTTGAAGCTAGCATTCTCAGTGTTGAAGCTAGCATTCTCAGTGTTGAAGCTAGCATTCTCACTGTGTTGAAGCTTTCACTCTCATTGTGTTGAAGCTTGCATTCTCACTGTGTTGAAGCTAGCATTCTCACTGTTGAAGCCAGCATTCTCACTGTGTTGAAGCTTGCATTCTCAGTGTTGAATCTTGCATTCTCATTGAAGCTAGCATATTCACTGGGTTGAAGCTTGCATTCTCACTGTGTTGAAGCCAGCATTCTCACTGATGCTAGCATTCTCACTATGTTGAAGCTAGCATTCTGACTGTGTTGAAGCTCGCTTTCTCACTGTGTTGGAGCTAGCATTCTCGCCAAGTTGAAGCTTGCATTCTCACTGTGTTGAAGCTTGCATTCTCATTGAAGCTAGCAGATTCAATGTGTTGAAGCTTGCATTCTCATTGTGTTGAAGCTTGCATTCTCACTGTGTTGAAGCTTGCATTCTCACTGTGTTGAAGCTTGCATTCTCACTGTGTTGAAGCTTGCATTCTCGCTGAAGCTTGCATTCTCACTGTGTTGAAGCTAGCATTCTCACTGTATTGAAGCTAGCATTCTCACTGTGTTGAAGCTTGCATTCTCACTGCCTTGAAGCTTGCACTCTCATTGAACTTTGATTATTCAGTGTGTTAAAGCTAGCATTCTCACTGTGTTAAAGCTTGCATTCTCGCTCTGTTGAAGCTTGCGTTCTCACTCTGTTGAAGCTTGCATTCTCACTTTGTTGAACTTGCATTCTCACTGTTTTGAAGCTTGCATTCTCATCGAAGTTAGCATATTCAGTGTGTTAAAGCTAGCATTCTCACTGTGTTGAAGCTTGCATTCTCACTGTGTCGAAGCTCGCATTCTCACTGTGTTGAAGCTACCATTCTCACTGCGTTGAAGCTAGAATTCTCACTGTGTCAAAGCTCGCATTCTCACTGTGTTGAAGCTAGCATTCTCGCTTTGTTGAAGCTTTCATTCTCACTGTGTTGAAGCTTGCATTTTCACTGTTGAGAGCTAGCATTCTCATTGTGTTGAAGCTTGCATTCTCCCTGTGTTGAAGCTTGCATTCTCACTGTGTTGAAGCTTGCATTCTCACTGTGTTGAAGCTTGCATTCTCACTGTGTTGAAGCTCGCATTCTCACTGTGTTGAAGATTGCATTCTCTATGTTGAAGCTAACATTTTCACTGTTGAGAGCTAGCATTCTCATTTTGTTGAAGCTTGCATTCTCACTGAAGCTAGCATTCTCACTGTGTTGAAGCTAGCATTCTCACTGTGTTAAAGCTTTCATTCTCACTGTGTTGAAGCTAGCATTCTCACTGTGTTGAAGCTAGCATTCTCACTGTGTTGAAGCTTACATTCTCGCTGTATTGAAGCTTGCATTCTCACTGTATTGGAGCTTGCATTCTCAATGTGTTGAAGATTGCATTCTCACTGCGTTGAAGCTCACATTCTCACCGTATTGAAGCTTGCATTCTCACTGTGTTGAAGCTTGCATTCTCACTGGGATGAAGCTAGCATTCTCGCTGAAGCTTGCATTCTCACTGTGTTGAAGCTTTCATTCTCACTTTGTTGAAGCTAGTATTCTCACGGTGTTGAAGGTTGCATTCTCGCTGTGTTGAAGCTTGCATTCTCACGCTCTTGAAGCTTCTATTCTCACTCTGATGAAGCTTGCATTCTCATTGTGTTGAAGCTTGCATTCTCATTGTGTTGAAGCTTGCATTCTCATTGAAGCTAGCATATTCACTGTGTTGAAGCTAGCATTCTCACTGTGTTGAAGCTTGCATTCTCACTGTGTTGAAGCTAGCATTCTCACTGTGTTGATGCTTGCATTCTCACTGTGTTGAAGCTAGCATTCTCACTGTATTGAAGCTTGCATTCACCGTGTTGAAGCTCACATTCACACTGTGTTGAAGCTAGCATTGTCACTGCGTTGAAGCTAACATTCTCAGTGTTGAAGCTAGCATTCTCATTGTGCTGAAGCTAGCATTCTCACTGTGTTGAAGCTTTCACTCTCATTGTGTTGAAGCTTGCATTCTCACTGTGTTGAAGCTAGCATTCTCACTGTTGAAGCCAGCATTCTCACTGTGTTGAAGCTTGCATTCTCAGTGTTGAATCTTGCATTCTCATTGAAGCTAGCATATTCACTGGGTTGAAGCTTGCATTCTCACTGTGTTGAAGCCAGCATTCTCACTGATGCTAGCATTCTCACTATGTTGAAGCTAGCATTCTGACTGTGTTGAAGCTCGCTTTCTCACTGTGTTGGAGCTAGCATTCTCGCCAAGTTGAAGCTTGCATTCTCACTGTGTTGAAGCTTGCATTCTCATTGAAGTTAGCATATTCAGTGTGTTAAAGCTAGCATTCTCACTGTGTTGACGCTTGCATTCTCACTGTGTTGAAGCTTGCATTCTCACTGTGTTGAAGCTTGCATTCTCGCTGTGATGAAGCTTGCATTCTCATTGTGTTGAAGCTTGCATTCTCATTGAAGCTAGCAGATTCAATGTGTTGAAGCTTGCATTCTCGCTGTGTTGAAGCTTGCATTCTCACTGTGTTGAAGCTTGCATTCTCACTGTGTTGAAGCTTGCATTCTCACTGTGTTGAAGCTTGCATTCTCACTGTGTTGAAGCTTGCATTCTCGCTGAAGCTAGCATTCTCACTGTGTTGAAGCTAGCATTCTCACTGTGTTGAAGCTAGCATTCTCACTGTGTTGAAGCTTGCATTCTCACTGCCTTGAAGCTTGCGCTCTCATTGAACTTTGCTTATTCAGTGTGTTAAAGCTAGCATTCTCACTGTGTTGAAGCTTGCATTCTCACTGAAGCTAGCATTCTCACTGTGTTGAAGCTTGCATTCTCACTTTGTTGAAGTTGCATTCTCACTGTTTTGAAGCTTGCATTCTCGCTCTGTTGAAGATTGCATTCTCACTGTTTTGAAGCTAGCATTCTCAGTGTGTTGAAGCTTGCATTCTCACTGTGTTGAAGCTTGCATTCTCAATGTGTTGAAGCTTGCAGTCTCAATGTGTTGAAGCTTGCATTCTCACTGTGTTGAAGCTTGCATTCTCACTGTGTTGAAGCTTGCATTCTCGCTGAAGCTAGCATTCTCACTGTGTTGAAGCTAGCATTCTGACTGTGTTGAAGCTCGCTTTCTCACGGTGTTGGAGCTAGCATTCTCGCCAAGTTGAAGCTTGCATTCTCACTGTGTTGAAGCTTGCATTCTCATTGAAGCTAGCATATTCACTGTGTTGAAGCTTGCATTCTCACTGTGTTGAAGCCAGCATTCTCACTGATGCTAGCATTCTCACTATGTTGAAGCTAGCATTCTGACTGTGTTGAAGCTCGTTTTCTCACTGTGTTGGAGCTAGCATTCTCACCAAGTTGAAGCTTGCATTCTCACTTTGTTGAAGCTTGCATTCTCACTGTGTTGAAGCTTGCATTCTCGCTGAAGCTAGCATTCTCACTGTGTTGAAGTTTGCATTCTCACTGAAGCTAGCATTCTCACTGTGTTGAAGCTTTCATTCTTACTTTGTTGAAGTTGCATTCTCACTGTGTTGAAGCTTGCATTCTCGCTCTGTTGAAGCTTGCGTTCTCACTCTGTTGAAGCTTGCATTCTCGCTCTGTTGAAGCTTGCATTCTCACTGTGTTGAAGCTTGCATTCTCATTGAAGCTAGCAGATTCACTGTGTTGAAGCTAGCATTCTCGCTGTGTTGAAGCTTGCATTCTCATTGTGTTGAAGCTTGCATTCTCATTGAAGCTAGCAGATTCAATGTGTTGAAGCTAGCATTCTCGCTGTGTTGAAGCTTGCATTCTCACTGTGTTGAAGCTTGCATTCTCACTGTGTTGAAGCTTGCATTCTCACTGTGTTGAAGCTTGCATTCTCACTGTGTTGAAGCTTGCATTCTCGCTGAAGCTAGCATTCTCACTGTGTTGAAGCTAGCATTCTCACTGTGTTGAAGCTAGCATTCTCACTGTGTTGAAGCTAGCATTCTCACTGTGTTGAAGCTTGCATTCTCACTGCCTTGAAGCTTGCACTCTCATTGAACTTTGCTTATTCAGTGTGTTAAAGCTAGCATTCTCACTGTGTTGAAGCTTGCATTCTCACTGAAGCTAGCATTCTCACTGTGTTGAAGCTTGCATTCTCACTTTGTTGAAGTTGCATTCTCACTGTGTTGAAGCCAGCATTCTCACTGATGCTAGCATTCTCACTATGTTGAAGCTAGCATTCTGACTGTGTTGAAGCTCGTTTTCTCACTGTGTTGGAGCTAGCATTCTCACCAAGTTGAAGCTTGCATTCTCACTGTGTTGAAGCTTGCATTCTCACTGTGTTGAAGCTTGCATTCTCGCTGAAGCTAGCATTCTCACTGTGTTGAAGTTTGCATTCTCACTGAAGCTAGCATTCTCACTGTGTTGAAGCTTTCATTCTTACTTTGTTGAAGTTGCATTCTCACTGTGTTGAAGCTTGCATTCTCGCTCTGTTGAAGCTTGCGTTCTCACTCTGTTGAAGCTTGCATTCTCACTGTGTTGAAGCTTGCATTCTCATTGAAGCTAGCAGATTCACTGTGTTGAAGCTAGCATTCTCGCTGTGTTGAAGCTTGCATTCTCATTGTGTTGAAGCTTGCATTCTCATTGAAGCTAGCAGATTCAATGTGTTGAAGCTAGCATTCTCGCTGTGTTGAAGCTTGCATTCTCACTGTGTTGAAGCTTGCATTCTCACTGTGTTGAAGCTTGCATTCTCACTGTGTTGAAGCTTGCATTCTCACTGTGTTGAAGCTTGCATTCTCACTGTGTTGAAGCTTGCATTCTCGCTGAAGCTAGCATTCTCACTGTGTTGAAGCTAGCATTCTCACTGTGTTGAAGCTAGCATTCTCACTGTGTTGAAGCTAGCATTCTCACTGTGTTGAAGCTTGCATTCTCACTGCCTTGAAGCTTGCACTCTCATTGAACTTTGCTTATTCAGTGTGTTAAAGCTAGCATTCTCACTGTGTTGAAGCTTGCATTCTCACTGAAGCTAGCATTCTCACTGTGTTGAAGCTTTCATTCTCACTTTGTTGAAGTTGCATTCTCACTGTGTTGAAGCTTGCATTCTCGCTCTGTTGAAGCTAGCGTTCTCACTCTGTTGAAGCTTGCATTCTCACTTTGTTGAAGTTCCATTCTCACTGTTTTGAAGCTTGCATTCTCGCTCTGTTGAAGATTGTATTCTCACTGTTTTGAAGCTAGCATTCTCACTGTGTTGAAGCTAGCATTCTCAATGTGTTGAAGCTTGCATTCTCACTGTGTTGAAGCTTGCATTCTCACTGTGATGAAGCTTGCATTCTCGCTCTGTTGAAGATTGCATTCTCACTGTTTTGAAGCTAGCATTCTCAGTGTGTTGAAGCTTGCATTCTCACTGTGTTGAAGCTTGCATTCTCAATGTGTTGAAGCTTGCAGTCTCAATGTGTTGAAGCTTGCATTCTCACTGTGTTGAAGCTTGCATTCTCACTGTGTTGAAGCTTGCATTCTCGCTGAAGCTAGCATTCTCACTGTGTTGAAGCTAGCATTCTGACTGTGTTGAAGCTCGCTTTCTCACGGTGTTGGAGCTAGCATTCTCGCCAAGTTGAAGCTTGCATTCTCACTGTGTTGAAGCTTGCATTCTCATTGAAGCTAGCATATTCACTGTGTTGAAGCTTGCATTCTCACTGTGTTGAAGCCAGCATTCTCACTGATGCTAGCATTCTCACTATGTTGAAGCTAGCATTCTGACTGTGTTGAAGCTCGTTTTCTCACTGTGTTGGAGCTAGCATTCTCACCAAGTTGAAGCTTGCATTCTCACTGTGTTGAAGCTTGCATTCTCACTGTGTTGAAGCTTGCATTCTCGCTGAAGCTAGCATTCTCACTGTGTTGAAGTTTGCATTCTCACTGAAGCTAGCATTCTCACTGTGTTGAAGCTTTCATTCTTACTTTGTTGAAGTTGCATTCTCACTGTGTTGAAGCTTGCATTCTCGCTCTGTTGAAGCTTGCGTTCTCACTCTGTTGAAGCTTGCATTCTCACTTTGTTGAAGTTGCATTCTCACTCTTTTGAAGCTTGCATTCTCGCTCTGTTGAAGCTTGCATTCTCACTGTGTTGAAGCTTGCATTCTCATTGAAGCTAGCAGATTCACTGTGTTGAAGCTAGCATTCTCGCTGTGTTGAAGCTTGCATTCTCATTGTGTTGAAGCTTGCATTCTCATTGAAGCTAGCAGATTCAATGTGTTGAAGCTTGCATTCTCACTGTGTTGAAGCTTGCATTCTCACTCTGTTGAAGCTTGCATTCTCACTGTGTTGAAGCTTGCATTCTCACTGTGTTGAAGCTTGCATTCTCGCTGAATCTAGCATTCTCACTGTGTTGAAGCTAGCATTCTCACTGTGTTGAAGCTAGCATTCTCAATGTGTTGAAGCTTGCATTCTCACTGTGTTGAAGCTTGCATTCTCATTGTGTTGAAGCTTGCATTCTCATTGAAGCTAGCAGATTCACTGTGTTGAAGCTAGCATTCTCGCTGTGTTGAAGCTTGCATTCTCATTGTGTTGAAGCTTGCATTCTCATTGAAGCTAGCAGATTCAATGTGTTGAAGCTAGCATTCTCGCTGTGTTGAAGCTTGCATTCTCACTGTGTTGAAGCTTGCATTCTCACTGTGTTGAAGCTTGCATTCTCACTGTGTTGAAGCTTGCATTCTCACTGTGTTGAAGCTTGCATTCTCACTGTGTTGAAGCTTTCATTCTCACTTTGTTGAAGTTGCATTCTCACTGTGTTGAAGCTTGCATTCTCGCTCTGTTGAAGCTAGCGTTCTCACTCTGTTGAAGCTTGCATTCTCACTTTGTTGAAGTTGCATTCTCACTGTTTTGAAGCTTGCATTCTCGCTCTGTTGAAGATTGCATTCTCACTGTTTTGAAGCTAGCATTCTCACTGTGTTGAAGCTAGCATTCTCAATGTGTTGAAGCTTGCATTCTCACTGTGTTGAAGATTGCATTCTCACTGTGTTGAAGCGTGCATTCGCGCTGAAGCTAGCATTCTCACTGTGTTGAAGCTAGCATTCTCACTGTGTTGAAGGTAGCATTCTCACTGTGTTGAAGCTTGCATTCTCACTGTGTTGAAGCTTGCATTCTCACTGTGTTGAAGATTGCATTCTCTATGTTGAAGCTCACATTCTCACTGTTGAGAGCTAGCATTCTCATTGTGTTGAAGCTTGCATTCTCACTGTGTTGAAGCTAGCATTCTCACTGTGTTGAAGCTTGCATTCTCGCTCTGTTGAAGCTTGCATTCTCGCTCTGTTGAAGCTTGCATTCTCACTGTGTTGAAGCTACCATTCTCACTGTCTTGAAGCTTGCATTCTCATTGAAGTTAGCATATTCAGTGTGTTAAAGCTAGCATTCTCACTGTGTTGAAGCTTGCATTCTCACTGTGTTGAAGCTCACATTCTCACTGTGTCGAAGCTCGCATTCTCACTGTGTTGAAGCTACCATTCTCACTGTGTCGAAGCTCGCATTCTCACTGTGTTGAAGCTACCATTCTCACTGCGTTGAAGCTAGCATTCTCACTGTGTCAAAGCTCGCATTCTCACTGTGTTGAAGCTAGCATTCTCGCTTTGTTGAAGATTTCATTCTCACTGTGTTGAAGCTTGCATTTTCACTGTTGAGAGCTAACATTCTCATTGTGTTGAAGCTTGCATTCTCCCTATGTGGAAGCTTGCATTCTCACTGTGTTGAAGCTTGCATTCTCACTGTGTTGAAGCTTGCATTCTCACTGTGTTGAAGCTTGCATTCTCACTGTGTTGAAGCTCACATTCTCACTGTGTTGAAGATTGCATTCTCTGTGTTGAAGCTAACATTTTCACTGTTGAGGGCTAGCATTCTCATTGTGTTGAAGCTTGCATTCTCACTGTGTTGAAGCTAGCATTCTCACCATGTTGAAGCTTGCATTATCACTGTGTTGAAGCTTGCATTCTCACTGTGTTGAAGCTTGCACTCTCATTGTGTTGAAGCTAGCATTCTCACTGAAGCTAGCATTCTCACTGTGTTGAAGCTTACATTCTCACCGTATTGAAGCTTGCATTCTCACTGTGTTGAAGCTTGCATTCTCACTGGCATGAAGCTAGCATTCTCGCTGAAGCTTGCATTCTCACTGTGTTGAAGATTGCATTCTCACTGTTTTGAAGCTAGCATTCTCACTGTGTTGAAGCTAGCATTCTCAATGTGTTGAAGCTTGCATTCTCACTGTGTTGAAGATTGCATTCTCACTGTGTTGAAGCGTGCATTCGCGCTGAAGCTAGCATTCTCACTGTGTTGAAGCTAGCATTCTCACTGTGTCAAAGCTCGCATTCTCACTGTGTTGAAGCTAGCATTCTCGCTTTGTTGAAGATTTCATTCTCACTGTGTTGAAGCTTGCATTTTCACTGTTGAGAGCTAACATTCTCATTGTGTTGAAGCTTGCATTCTCCCTATGTGGAAGCTTGCATTCTCACTGTGTTGAAGCTTGCATTCTCACTGTGTTGAAGCTTGCATTCTCACTGTGTTGAAGCTTGCATTCTCACTGTGTTGAAGCTCACATTCTCACTGTGTTGAAGATTGCATTCTCTGTGTTGAAGCTAACATTTTCACTGTTGAGGGCTAGCATTCTCATTGTGTTGAAGCTTGCATTCTCACTGTGTTGAAGCTAGCATTCTCACCATGTTGAAGCTTGCATTATCACTGTGTTGAAGCTTGCATTCTCACTGTGTTGAAGCTTGCACTCTCATTGTGTTGAAGCTAGCATTCTCACTGAAGCTAGCATTCTCACTGTGTTGAAGCTTACATTCTCACCGTATTGAAGCTTGCATTCTCACTGTGTTGAAGCTTGCATTCTCACTGGCATGAAGCTAGCATTCTCGCTGAAGCTTGCATTCTCACTGTGTTGAAGATTGCATTCTCACTGTTTTGAAGCTAGCATTCTCACTGTGTTGAAGCTAGCATTCTCAATGTGTTGAAGCTTGCATTCTCACTGTGTTGAAGATTGCATTCTCACTGTGTTGAAGCGTGCATTCGCGCTGAAGCTAGCATTCTCACTGTGTTGAAGCTAGCATTCTCACTGTGTTGAAGGTAGCATTCTCACTGTGTTGAAGCTTGCATTCTCACTGTGTTGAAGCTTGCATTCTCACTGTGTTGAAGATTGCATTCTCTATGTTGAAGCTCACATTCTCACTGTTGAGAGCTAGCATTCTCATTGTGTTGAAGCTTGCATTCTCACTGTGTTGAAGCTAGCATTCTCACTGTGTTGAAGCTTGCATTCTCGCTCTGTTGAAGCTTGCATTCTCGCTCTGTTGAAGCTTGCATTCTCACTGTGTTGAAGCTACCATTCTCACTGTCTTGAAGCTTGCATTCTCATTGAAGTTAGCATATTCAGTGTGTTAAAGCTAGCATTCTCACTGTGTTGAAGCTTGCATTCTCACTGTGTTGAAGCTCACATTCTCACTGTGTTGAAGATTGCATTCTCACTGTGTTGAAGCGTGCATTCGCGCTGAAGCTAGCATTCTCACTGTGTTGAAGCTAGCATTCTCAATGTGTTGAAGCTTGCATTCTCACTGTGTTGAAGATTGCATTCTCACTGTGTTGAAGCGTGCATTCGCGCTGAAGCTAGCATTCTCACTGTGTTGAAGCTAGCATTCTCACTGTGTTGAAGGTAGCATTCTCACTGTGTTGAAGCTTGCATTCTCACTGTGTTGAAGCTTGCATTCTCACTGTGTTGAAGCTTGCATTCTCGCTCTGTTGAAGCTTGCATTCTCGCTCTGTTGAAGCTTGCATTCTCACTGTGTTGAAGCTACCATTCTCACTGTCTTGAAGCTTGCATTCTCATTGAAGTTAGCATATTCAGTGTGTTAAAGCTAGCATTCTCACTGTGTTGAAGCTTGCATTCTCACTGTGTTGAAGCTCACATTCTCACTGTGTCGAAGCTCGCATTCTCACTGTGTTGAAGCTACCATTCTCACTGTGTCGAAGCTCGCATTCTCACTGTGTTGAAGCTACCATTCTCACTGCGTTGAAGCTAGCATTCTCACTGTGTCAAAGCTCGCATTCTCACTGTGTTGAAGCTAGCATTCTCGCTTTGTTGAAGATTTCATTCTCACTGTGTTGAAGCTTGCATTTTCACTGTTGAGAGCTAACATTCTCATTGTGTTGAAGCTTGCATTCTCCCTATGTGGAAGCTTGCATTCTCACTGTGTTGAAGCTTGCATTCTCACTGTGTTGAAGCTTGCATTCTCACTGTGTTGAAGCTTGCATTCTCACTGTGTTGAAGCTCACATTCTCACTGTGTTGAAGATTGCATTCTCTGTGTTGAAGCTAACATTTTCACTGTTGAGAGCTAGCATTCTCATTGTGTTGAAGCTTGCATTCTCACTGTGTTGAAGCTAGCATTCTCACCATGTTGAAGCTTGCATTATCACTGTGTTGAAGCTTGCATTCTCACTGTGTTGAAGCTTGCACTCTCATTGTGTTGAAGCTAGCATTCTCACTGAAGCTTGCATTCTCACTGTGTTGAAGCTTGCATTCTCACTGGCATGAAGCTAGCATTCTCGCTGAAGCTTGCATTCTCACTGTGTTGAAGCTTTCATTCTCACTTTGTTGAAGCTAGTATTCTCACGGTGTTGAAGGTTGCATTCTCGCTGTGTTGAAGCTTGCATTCTCACGCTCTTGAAGCTTCTATTCTCACTCTGATGAAGCTTGCATTCTCATTGTGTTGAAGCTTGCATTCTCATTGAAGCTAGCATATTCACTGTGTTGAAGCTAGCATTCTCACTGTGTTGAAGCTTGCATTCTCACTGTGTTGAAGCCAGCATTCTCACTGTGTTGATTCTAGCAATCTCTGTGTTGAAGCTAACATTCTCACTGATGAGAGCTAGCATTCTCATTGTGCTGAAGCTCGCATTCTCACTGTGTTGATGCTTGCATTCTTACTGTGTTGAAGCTAGCATTCTCACTGTATTGAAGCTTGCATTCACCGTGTTGAAGCTCACATTCACACTGTGTTGAAGCTAGCATTGTCACTGCGTTGAAGCTAGCATTCTCAGTGTTGAAGCTAGCATTCTCAGTGTTGAAGCTAGCATTCTCACTGAAGCTAGCATTCTCTCTGTGTTGAAGCTAGCATTCTCACTGTGTTGACGCTTGCATTCTCACTGCGTTGATGCTAGCATATTCACTGTGTTGAAGCTTGCATTCTCACTGTGTTGAAGCTTTCACTCTCATTGTGTTGAAGCGAGCATTCTCACTGTTGAAGCTTGCATTCTCACTGAAGCTAGCATTCTCTCTGTGTTGAAGCAAGCATTCTCACTGTGTTGATGCTTGCATTCTCACTGCGTTGAAGCTAGCATATTCACTGTGTTGAAGCTTGCATTCTCACTGTGTTGAAGCTTTCACTCTCATTGTGTTGAAGCTAGCATTCTCACTGTTGAAGCCAGCATTCTCACTGTGTTGAAGCTTGCATTCTCAGTGTTGAATCTTGCATTCTCATTGAAGCTAGCATATTCACTGTGTTGAAGCTTGCATTCTCACTGTGTTGAAGCTTGCATTCTCACTGATGCTAGCATTCTCACTATGTTGAAGCTAGCATTCTGACTGTGTTGAAGCTCGCTTTCTCACTGTGTTGAAGCTTGCATTCTCATTGAAGTTAGCATATTCAGTGTGTTAAAGCTAGCATTCTCACTGTGTTGACGCTTGCATTCTCACTGTGTTGAAGCTTGCATTCTCACTGTGTTGAAGCTTGCATTCTCGCTGAAGCTAGCATTCTCACTGTGTTGAAGCTAGCATTCTCACTGTGTTGAAGTTTGCATTCTCACTGAAGCTAGCATTCTCACTGTGTTGAAGCTTTCATTCTTACTTTGTTGAAGTTGCATTCTCACTGTGTTGAAGCTTGCATTCTCGCTCTGTTGAAGCTTGCGTTCTCACTCTGTTGAAGCTTGCATTCTCACTTTGTTGAAGTTGCATTCTCACTCTTTTGAAGCTTGCATTCTCGCTCTGTTGAAGCTTGCATTCTCACTGTGTTGAAGCTTGCATTCTCATTGAAGCTAGCAGATTCACTGTGTTGAAGCTAGCATTCTCGCGGTGTTGAAGCTTGCATTCTCATTGTGTTGAAGCTTGCATTCTCATTGAAGCTAGCAGATTCAATGTGTTGAAGCTAGCATTCTCGCTGTGTTGAAGCTTGCATTCTCACTGTGTTGAAGCTTGCATTCTCACTGTGTTGAAGCTTGCATTCTCACTGTGTTGAAGCTTGCATTCTCACTGTGTTGAAGCTTGCATTCTCGCTGAAGCTAGCATTCTCACTGTGTTGAAGCTAGCATTCTCACTGTGTTGAAGCTTGCATTCTCATTGAAGCTAGCAGATTCACTGTGTTGAAGCTAGCATTCTCGCGGTGTTGAAGCTTGCATTCTCATTGTGTTGAAGCTTGCATTCTCATTGAAGCTAGCAGATTCAATGTGTTGAAGCTAGCATTCTCGCTGTGTTGAAGCTTGCATTCTCACTGTGTTGAAGCTTGCATTCTCACTGTGTTGAAGCTTGCATTCTCACTGTGTTGAAGCTTGCATTCTCACTGTGTTGAAGCTTGCATTCTCGCTGAAGCTAGCATTCTCACTGTGTTGAAGCTAGCATTCTCACTGTGTTGAAGCTTGCATTCTCACTGCCTTGAAGCTTGCACTCTCATTGAACTTTGCTTATTCAGTGTGTTAAAGCTAGCATTCTCACTGTGTTGAAGCTTGCATTCTCACTGAAGCTAGCATTCTCACTGTGTTGAAGCTTTCATTCTCACTTTGTTGAAGTTGCATTCTCACTGTGTTGAAGCTTGCATTCTCGCTCTGTTGAAGCTAGCGTTCTCACTCTGTTGAAGCTTGCATTCTCACTTTGTTGAAGTTGCATTCTCACTGTTTTGAAGCTTGCATTCTCGCTCTGTTGAAGATTGCATTCTCACTGTTTTGAAGCTAGCATTCTCACTGTGTTGAAGCTTGCATTCTCACTGTGTTGAAGCTTGCATTCTCACTGTGTTGAAGCTTGCATTCTCATTGAAGCTAGCAGTTTCACTGTGTTGAAGCTAGCATTCTCGCTGTGTTGAAGCTTGCATTCTCACTGTGTTGAAGCTTGCATTCTCACCGTATTGAAGCTTGCATTCTCACTGTGTTGAAGCTTGCATTCTCACTGGCATGAAGCTAGCATTCTCGCTGAAGCTTGCATTCTCACTGTGTTGAAGATTGCATTCTCACTGTTTTGAAGCTAGCATTCTCACTGTGTTGAAGCTAGCATTCTCAATGTGTTGAAGCTTGCATTCTCACTGTGTTGAAGATTGCATTCTCACTGTGTTGAAGCGTGCATTCGCGCTGAAGCTAGCATTCTCACTGTGTTGAAGCTAGCATTCTCACTGTGTTGAAGGTAGCATTCTCACTGTGTTGAAGCTTGCATTCTCACTGTGTTGAAGCTTGCATTCTCACTGTGTTGAAGATTGCATTCTCTATGTTGAAGCTCACATTCTCACTGTTGAGAGCTAGCATTCTCATTGTGTTGAAGCTTGCATTCTCACTGTGTTGAAGCTAGCATTCTCACTGTGTTGAAGCTTGCATTCTCGCTCTGTTGAAGCTTGCATTCTCGCTCTGTTGAAGCTTGCATTCTCACTGTGTTGAAGCTACCATTCTCACTGTCTTGAAGCTTGCATTCTCATTGAAGTTAGCATATTCAGTGTGTTAAAGCTAGCATTCTCACTGTGTTGAAGCTTGCATTCTCACTGTGTTGAAGCTCACATTCTCACTGTGTTGAAGATTGCATTCTCACTGTGTTGAAGCGTGCATTCGCGCTGAAGCTAGCATTCTCACTGTGTTGAAGCTAGCATTCTCAATGTGTTGAAGCTTGCATTCTCACTGTGTTGAAGATTGCATTCTCACTGTGTTGAAGCGTGCATTCGCGCTGAAGCTAGCATTCTCACTGTGTTGAAGCTAGCATTCTCACTGTGTTGAAGGTAGCATTCTCACTGTGTTGAAGCTTGCATTCTCACTGTGTTGAAGCTTGCATTCTCACTGTGTTGAAGCTTGCATTCTCACTGTGTTGAAGCTTGCATTCTCGCTCTGTTGAAGCTTGCATTCTCGCTCTGTTGAAGCTTGCATTCTCACTGTGTTGAAGCTACCATTCTCACTGTCTTGAAGCTTGCATTCTCATTGAAGTTAGCATATTCAGTGTGTTAAAGCTAGCATTCTCACTGTGTTGAAGCTTGCATTCTCACTGTGTTGAAGCTCACATTCTCACTGTGTCGAAGCTCGCATTCTCACTGTGTTGAAGCTACCATTCTCACTGTGTCGAAGCTCGCATTCTCACTGTGTTGAAGCTACCATTCTCACTGCGTTGAAGCTAGCATTCTCACTGTGTCAAAGCTCGCATTCTCACTGTGTTGAAGCTAGCATTCTCGCTTTGTTGAAGATTTCATTCTCACTGTGTTGAAGCTTGCATTTTCACTGTTGAGAGCTAACATTCTCATTGTGTTGAAGCTTGCATTCTCCCTATGTGGAAGCTTGCATTCTCACTGTGTTGAAGCTTGCATTCTCACTGTGTTGAAGCTTGCATTCTCACTGTGTTGAAGCTTGCATTCTCACTGTGTTGAAGCTCACATTCTCACTGTGTTGAAGATTGCATTCTCTGTGTTGAAGCTAACATTTTCACTGTTGAGAGCTAGCATTCTCATTGTGTTGAAGCTTGCATTCTCACTGTGTTGAAGCTAGCATTCTCACCATGTTGAAGCTTGCATTATCACTGTGTTGAAGCTTGCATTCTCACTGTGTTGAAGCTTGCACTCTCATTGTGTTGAAGCTAGCATTCTCACTGAAGCTTGCATTCTCACTGTGTTGAAGCTTGCATTCTCACTGGCATGAAGCTAGCATTCTCGCTGAAGCTTGCATTCTCACTGTGTTGAAGCTTTCATTCTCACTTTGTTGAAGCTAGTATTCTCACGGTGTTGAAGGTTGCATTCTCGCTGTGTTGAAGCTTGCATTCTCACGCTCTTGAAGCTTCTATTCTCACTCTGATGAAGCTTGCATTCTCATTGTGTTGAAGCTTGCATTCTCATTGAAGCTAGCATATTCACTGTGTTGAAGCTAGCATTCTCACTGTGTTGAAGCTTGCATTCTCACTGTGTTGAAGCCAGCATTCTCACTGTGTTGATTCTAGCAATCTCTGTGTTGAAGCTAACATTCTCACTGATGAGAGCTAGCATTCTCATTGTGCTGAAGCTCGCATTCTCACTGTGTTGATGCTTGCATTCTTACTGTGTTGAAGCTAGCATTCTCACTGTATTGAAGCTTGCATTCACCGTGTTGAAGCTCACATTCACACTGTGTTGAAGCTAGCATTGTCACTGCGTTGAAGCTAGCATTCTCAGTGTTGAAGCTAGCATTCTCAGTGTTGAAGCTAGCATTCTCACTGAAGCTAGCATTCTCTCTGTGTTGAAGCTAGCATTCTCACTGTGTTGACGCTTGCATTCTCACTGCGTTGATGCTAGCATATTCACTGTGTTGAAGCTTGCATTCTCACTGTGTTGAAGCTTTCACTCTCATTGTGTTGAAGCGAGCATTCTCACTGTTGAAGCTTGCATTCTCACTGAAGCTAGCATTCTCTCTGTGTTGAAGCAAGCATTCTCACTGTGTTGATGCTTGCATTCTCACTGCGTTGAAGCTAGCATATTCACTGTGTTGAAGCTTGCATTCTCACTGTGTTGAAGCTTTCACTCTCATTGTGTTGAAGCTAGCATTCTCACTGTTGAAGCC
Organism: Scyliorhinus torazame; assembly: GCF_047496885.1. Taxonomy (NCBI): domain Eukaryota; kingdom Metazoa; phylum Chordata; class Chondrichthyes; order Carcharhiniformes; family Scyliorhinidae; genus Scyliorhinus; species Scyliorhinus torazame. The sequence continues at coordinate 80,046,741 of NC_092707.1, forward strand.
AGCATTCTCACTGTGTTGAAGCTTGCATTCTCAGTGTTGAATCTTGCATTCTCATTGAAGCTAGCATATTCACTGTGTTGAAGCTTGCATTCTCACTGTGTTGAAGCTTGCATTCTCACTGATGCTAGCATTCTCACTATGTTGAAGCTAGCATTCTGACTGTGTTGAAGCTCGCTTTCTCACTGTGTTGAAGCTTGCATTCTCATTGAAGTTAGCATATTCAGTGTGTTAAAGCTAGCATTCTCACTGTGTTGACGCTTGCATTCTCACTGTGTTGAAGCTTGCATTCTCACTGTGTTGAAGCTTGCATTCTCGCTGAAGCTAGCATTCTCACTGTGTTGAAGCTAGCATTCTCACTGTGTTGAAGTTTGCATTCTCACTGAAGCTAGCATTCTCACTGTGTTGAAGCTTTCATTCTTACTTTGTTGAAGTTGCATTCTCACTGTGTTGAAGCTTGCATTCTCGCTCTGTTGAAGCTTGCGTTCTCACTCTGTTGAAGCTTGCATTCTCACTTTGTTGAAGTTGCATTCTCACTCTTTTGAAGCTTGCATTCTCGCTCTGTTGAAGCTTGCATTCTCACTGTGTTGAAGCTTGCATTCTCATTGAAGCTAGCAGATTCACTGTGTTGAAGCTAGCATTCTCGCGGTGTTGAAGCTTGCATTCTCATTGTGTTGAAGCTTGCATTCTCATTGAAGCTAGCAGATTCAATGTGTTGAAGCTAGCATTCTCGCTGTGTTGAAGCTTGCATTCTCACTGTGTTGAAGCTTGCATTCTCACTGTGTTGAAGCTTGCATTCTCACTGTGTTGAAGCTTGCATTCTCACTGTGTTGAAGCTTGCATTCTCGCTGAAGCTAGCATTCTCACTGTGTTGAAGCTAGCATTCTCACTGTGTTGAAGCTTGCATTCTCATTGAAGCTAGCAGATTCACTGTGTTGAAGCTAGCATTCTCGCGGTGTTGAAGCTTGCATTCTCATTGTGTTGAAGCTTGCATTCTCATTGAAGCTAGCAGATTCAATGTGTTGAAGCTAGCATTCTCGCTGTGTTGAAGCTTGCATTCTCACTGTGTTGAAGCTTGCATTCTCACTGTGTTGAAGCTTGCATTCTCACTGTGTTGAAGCTTGCATTCTCACTGTGTTGAAGCTTGCATTCTCGCTGAAGCTAGCATTCTCACTGTGTTGAAGCTAGCATTCTCACTGTGTTGAAGCTTGCATTCTCACTGCCTTGAAGCTTGCACTCTCATTGAACTTTGCTTATTCAGTGTGTTAAAGCTAGCATTCTCACTGTGTTGAAGCTTGCATTCTCACTGAAGCTAGCATTCTCACTGTGTTGAAGCTTTCATTCTCACTTTGTTGAAGTTGCATTCTCACTGTGTTGAAGCTTGCATTCTCGCTCTGTTGAAGCTAGCGTTCTCACTCTGTTGAAGCTTGCATTCTCACTTTGTTGAAGTTGCATTCTCACTGTTTTGAAGCTTGCATTCTCGCTCTGTTGAAGATTGCATTCTCACTGTTTTGAAGCTAGCATTCTCACTGTGTTGAAGCTTGCATTCTCACTGTGTTGAAGCTTGCATTCTCACTGTGTTGAAGCTTGCATTCTCATTGAAGCTAGCAGTTTCACTGTGTTGAAGCTAGCATTCTCGCTGTGTTGAAGCTTGCATTCTCATTGTGTTGAAGCTTGCATTCTCATTGAAGCTAGCAGATTCAATGTGTTGAAGCTAGCATTCTCAATGTGTTGAAGCTTGCATTCTCACTGTGTTGAAGCTTGCATTCTCACTGTGTTGAAGCTTGCATTCTCGCTGAAGCTAGCATTCTCACTGTGTTGAAGCTAGCATTCTCACTGTGTTGAAGCTTGCATTCTCACTGCCTTGAAGCTTGCATCCTCATTGAACTTAGCTTATTCAGTGTGTTAAAGCTAGCATTCTCACTGTGTTGAAGCTTGCATTCTCGCTCTGTTGAAGCTTGGGTTCTCACTCTGTTGAAGCTTGCATTCTCACTTTGTTGAAGTTGCATTCTCACTGTTTTGAAGCTTGCATTCTCACTGTCTTGAAGCTTGCATTCTCATTGAAGTTAGCATATTCGGTGTGTTAAAGCTAGCATTCTCACTGTGTTAAAGCTTGCATTCTCACTGTGTTGAAGCTCGCATTCTCACTGTGTCGAAGCTCGCATTCTCACTGTGTTGAAGCTACCATTCTCACTGCGTTGAAGCTAGCATTCTCACTGTGTCAAAGCTCGCATTCTCACTGTGTTGAAGCTAGCATTCTCACTGTGTTGAAGCTTGCATTCTCACTGTGTTGAAGCTTGCATTCTCACTGTGTTGAAGCCCACATTCTCACTGTGTTGAAGATTGCATTCTCTATGTTGAAGCTAACATTTTCACTGTTGAGAGCTAGCATTCTCATTGTGTTGAAGCTTGCATTCTCACTGTGTTGAAGCTAGCATTCTCACCATGTTGAAGCTTGCATTCTCACTGTGTTGAAGCTTGCACTCTCATTGTGTTGAAGCTAGCATTCTCACTGAAGCTAGCATTCTCACTGTGTTGAAGCTAGCATTCTCACTGTGTTAAAGCTTTCATTCTCACTGTGCTGAAGCTAGCATTCTCACTGTGTTGAAGATTGCATTCTCTATGTTGAAGCTAACATTTTCACTGTTGAGAGCTCGCATTCTCATTGTGTTGAAGCTTGCATTCTCACTGTGTTGAAGCTAGCATTCTCACTGTGTTGAAGCTTGCATTCTCAATGTGTTGAAGCTTGCATTCTCACTGTGTTGAAGCTTGCATTCTTGCTGAAGCTAGCATTCTCACTGTGTTGAAGCTAGCATTCTCACTGTGTTGAAGGTAGCATTCTCACTGTGTTGAAGCTTGCATTCTCACTGTGTTGAAGCTTGCATTCTCACTGTGTTGAAGCTCACATTCTCACTGTGTTGAAGATTGCATTCTCTATGTTGAAGCTAGCATTCTCAGTGTTGACGCTTGCATTCTCACTGTGTTGAAGCTTGCATTCTCACTGTGTTGAAGCTTGCATTCTCGCTGAAGCTAGCATTCTCACTGTGTTGAAGCTAGCATTCTCACTGTGTTGAAGTTTGCATTCTCACTGAAGCTAGCATTCTCACTGTGTTGAAGCTTTCATTCTTACTTTGTTGAAGTTGCATTCTTACTGTGTTGAAGCTTGCATTCTCGCTCTGTTGAAGCTTGCGTTCTCACTCTGTTGAAGCTTGCATTCTCGCTCTGTTGAAGCTTGCATTCTCACTGTGTTGAAGCTTGCATTCTCATTGAAGCTAGCAGATTCACTGTGTTGAAGCTAGCATTCTCGCTGTGTTGAAGCTTACATTCTCATTGTGTTGAAGCTTGCATTCTCATTGAAGCTAGCAGATTCAATGTGTTGAAGCTAGCATTCTCGCTGTGTTGAAGCTTGCATTCTCACTGTGTTGAAGCTTGCATTCTCACTGTGTTGTAGCTTGCATTCTCACTGTGTTGTAGCTTGCATTCTCACTGTGTTGAAGCTTGCATTCTCGCTGAAGCGAGCATTCTCACTGTTTTGAAGCTAGCATTCTCACTGTGTTGAAGCTAGCATTCTCACTGTGTTGAAGCTTGCATTCTCACTGCCTTGAAGCTTGCACTCTCATTGAACTTTGCTTATTCAGTGTGTTAAAGCTAGCATTCTCACTGTGTTGAAGCTTGCATTCTCACTGAAGCTAGCATTCTCACTGTGTTGAAGCTTTCATTCTCGCTCTGTTGAAGCTAGCGTTCTCACTCTGTTGAAGCTTGCATTCTCACTTTGTTGAAGTTGCATTCTCACTGTTTTGAAGCTTGCATTCTCGCTCTGTTGAAGATTGCATTCTCACTGTTTTGAAGCTAGCATTCTCACTGTGTTGAAGCTTGCATTCTCACTGTGTCGAAGCTTGCATTCTCATTGAAGCTAGCAGATTCACTGTGTTGAAGCTAGCATTCTCGCTGTGTTGAAGCTTGCATTCTCATTGTGTTGAAGCTTGCATTCTCATTGAAGCTAGCATATTCACTGTGTTGAAGCTAGCATTCTCACTGTGTTGAAGCTTGCATTTTCACTGTGTTATAGCTAGCATTCTCATTGTGTTGACGCTAGAATCATAGAAGTTTACAGCATGGAAACAGGCCCTTCGGCCCAACCAGTCCATGCCGCCCAGTTTTTACCATTAAGCTAGTCCCAGTTTCCCGCACTTGGCCCATAACCCTCTATACCCATCTTACCCATGTAACTATCTAAATGCTTTTTGAAAGACACAATTGTACCCGCCTCTACTACTACCTCTGGCAGCCCATTCCAGACACTCACTACCCTCTGAGTGAAGAAATTGCCCCTCTGGGCCCTTCTGAATCTCTCCCCTCTTACCTTAAACCTATGCCCTCTAGTTTTAGACTCCCCTACCTTTGGGAAAAGATGTTGACTATCTACCTTATCTATGCCCCTCATTATTTTATAGACCTCTATAAGATCACCCCTAAGCCTCCTACGCTCCAGGGAAAAAAGTCCCAGTCTATCCAGCCTCTCCTTATAACTCAAACCGTCAAGTCCCGGCAACATCCTAGTAAATCTTTTCTGCACTCTTTCTAGTTTAATAATATCCTTTCTATAATAGGGTGACCAGAACTGCACACAGTATTCCAAGTGTGGCCGTACCAATGTCTTGTACAACTTCAACAAGACGTCCCAACTCCTGTATTCAATGTTCTGACCAATGAAACCAAGCATGCCGAATGCCTTCTTCACCACCCTGTCCACGTGCGACTCCACCTTCAAGGAGCTATGAACCTGTACTCCTAGATCTCTTTGTTCTATAACTCTCCCCAACGCCATACCATTAACTGAGTAGGTCCTGGCCTGATTCGATCTGCCAAAATGCATCACCTCACATTTATCTAAATTAAACTCCATCTGCCATTCGTCGGCCCACTGGCCTAATTGATCAAGATCCCGTTGCAATCCTAGATAACCTTCTTCACTATCCACTGCGCCACCAATCTTGGTGTCATCTGCAAACTTACTAACCATGCCTCCTAAATTCTCATCCAAATCATTAATATAAATCACAAATAACAGTGGACCCAGCACCGATCCCTGAGGCACACCACTGGTCACAGGCCTCCAGTTTGAAAAACAACCCTCTACAACCACCCTCTGCCTTCTGTCGTCCAGCCAATTTTGAATCCAATTGGCAACCTCACCCTGGATCCCGTGAGCTTTAACCTTCTGCAACAACCTACCATGCGGTACCTTGTCAAAGGCTTTGCTAAAGTCCATGTAGACAACATCTACTGCACTGCCCTCATCTACCTTCTTGGTCACTCCCTCAAAAAACTCAATCAAATTTGTGAGACATGATTTTCCACGCACAAAGCCCCGAATCAGTCCTTGCCTCTCTAAATGCTTGTAGATCCTGTCTCTCAGAATACCTTCTAGCAACTTACCTACTACAGACGTTAGGCTCACCGGTCTGTAGTTCCCAGGCTTTTCCCTGCTGCCCTTCTTAAACAAGGGCACAACATTCGCCACTCTCCAATCTTCAGGCACCTCACCTGTGGCTGCCGATGATTCAAATATCTCGGTTAGGGGACCCGCAATTTCCTCCCTAGCCTCCCACAACATCCTGGGATACATTTCATCTGGTCCCGGGGATTTATCTACCTTGATGCACTTTAAGACTTCCAGCACCTCCTCCTCTGTAATATGCACACTTCTCAAGACATCACTATTTATTTCCCTTAGTTTCCTAACATCCATGCCTTTCTCCACCGTGAATACCGATGAGAAATATTCATTCAGGATCTCACCCAACTCTTGTGGCTCTGCACATAGATGCCCTTGTTGATCCTTAAGAGGCCCGACTCTGTCCCGAGTTACTCTTTTCCCCTTTATGTATCTGTAGAATCTCTTTGGATTCTCCCTTGCATTATTTGCCAAAGCAATTTCATGTCCCCTTTTTGCCCTCCTGATTTCCCTCTTAACTCTATTTTGACAATCTCTATACTCTTCAAGGGATTTACTTGATCCCAGTTGCTTATGTACGTCATATGCCTCCTTCTTCTTTTTGACCAGAGTCTCAATATCTCGAGTCATCCAGGGTTCCCTACTTCTACCAGCCTTGCCCTTCACTCTAAAGGGAATGTGCTTACCCTGCACCCTGGTTAACACATTTTTAAAAGCCTCCCATTTACCAGCCGTCCCTTTGCCTGCCAATAGTCTCCCCCAATCTACCTCTGCAAGTTCCTGTCTGATACCATCAAAATTGGCCTTGCCCCAATTAAGAATTTTAACTCTTGGGCCAGACCTATCATTCTCCATAGCTATCTTAAAACTAATGGAATTATGGTCACTTGTCCCAAAGTGATCCCTCACTAGCACTTCTGTCACTTGCCCTTCCTTATTTCCCAAGACGAGGTCAAGTTTTGCCCCCTCTCTAGTCGGTCCATCCACATACTGAATGAGAAATTCCTCCTGAATACACTCAACAAATTTCCCTCCATCCAAGCCCCTAATGCTATGGCTGTCCCAGTCAATGTTGGGAAAGTTAAAGTCCCCTACTACTACCACCCTATTATTCTTGCAGCTGTCTGTAATCTCCTTACATATTTGCTCCTCAATTTCCCGCTGACTATTTGGGGGCCTGTAGTACAGTCCTACCAAGGTGATCTCTCCCTTCTTATTTTTCAGTTCCACCCATATAGACTCAGTGGGCGAACCCTCGGATATATCCCCTCTAAGTACTGCCGTGATGTTCTCCCTAATCAAAAACGCCACTCCCCCTCCTCTCTTACCTCCTGTTCTATCCTTTCTATAGCATCTGTACCCCGGAACATTGAGCTGCCAGTCCTGCCCCTCCCTTAGCCATGTTTCAGTCATAGCTATAATATCCCAGTCCCATGTGCCCGTCCATGCCCTGAGTTCATCCGCTTTGCCCGTCAGGCCCCTTGCATTGAAATAAATGCAGTTTAATGTAGACCTTCCTTGCTCTCTGCCCTGCTTTCTCTGGTCATGCTTTACACACTCTCCCTTCCTGCCTTTTGTTTCTGTCCCCACTGACTTCCTACATCGGTTCCCATCCCCCTGGCACATTAGTTTAAACCCTCCCCAACTGCACTAGCAAACACCCCCCCGAGAACATTGGTTCCGGTCCCACCCAGATGCAGACCGTCCGATTTGTTCAGGTCCCACCTCCCCCAGAATCGGTCCCAATGTCCCAGGAATTTGAAACCCTCCCTCTTGCACCATCTCTCAAGCCACGTATTCATCCTAGCTATCCTGTCATTCCTACTCTGACTATCACGTGGCACTGGTAGCAATCCTGAGATTACTACCTTTGAGGTCCTACTTTTTAGTTTAACTCCTAACTCCCTAAATTCAGCTTGTAGGACCTCATCCCGTTTTTTACCTATATCGTTGGTGCCTATATGCACCACGACAGCTGGTTGTTCACCCTCCCCCTCCAGAATGCCCTGCAGCCGCTCCGAGACATCCTAGACCCTTGCACCAGGGAGGCAACATACCAACCTGGATTCTCGTTTGCGTCCGCAGAAACGCCTGTCTATTCCCCTTACAATTGAATCCCCTATCACTATAGCTCTGCCACTCTTTTTCCCGCCCTTTTGTGCAGCAGAGCCAGCCACGGTGCCATGAACCTGGCTGCTGCCACCTTCCCCTGGTGAGCCATCTCCCCCAACAGTTTCCAAAACGGTAAATCTGTTTTGGAGGGAGATGACCGCAGGGGATCCCTGCACTGCCTTCCTACTCTTCCTCTGTCTGTTGGTCACCCTTTCCCTATCTGCCTCAGTAATTTTAATCTGCGGTGTGACCAACTCACTGAATGTGCTATCCACAACTTCCTCAGCATCGCGAATGCTCCAAAGTGAGTCCATCCGCAGCTCCAGAGCCGTCAAGCGGTCTAACAGGAGCTGCAGTTGGACACACTTCTTGCAGATGAAGGAGTCAGGGACACCAGAAGGGTCCCTGACTTGCCACATCTCACAAGAGGAGCATGACACGGGTCTGAGCTCTCCTGCCATGACTTAAACCTGAAGTTAAATTTGAACTACACTACACAGCTAAGAGAAAGTCAAAGAGAAAGAAATCACTTACCAGTTACAAGCCAATCACTTACCTGCTGGCTGTGATGTTACTGCTCCAGAGACTCCCTCACAGCTCTGCTTCTCTGCACCTCCTTCAGGTGAGCATCAAATTCCCTTAACTAGTTAATTAATTTACTTAATTAATTTGATTTTTTTTTTTTTGTCACTCCCCTCTTACCCGAACTCAGCCTTACCCAAACTCAGATACACTCTGTTTGCCTCCAGCACTCTGTTTCTATAGGCACTTCAGCCACACCCTTTGTATCCTTCCTGATTTAGTCAGCCAATAGGCCTGCTCCCAAAACTGATCTCTCTCCCGAACAGCTGACCTGCAAGGTAAGGAAGTTGTTAATCAGTACTTACCTCACCCACGGCGCGCCCTTTTAAACTGTCCCCTCTGCCTCGCAGCTCCTGCGCTTTTTGAAACTCCCGCGCTGTTTCCAAGGTCCCGGCTCCCTCTCTCTCCCGAACAGCTGACCTGCAAGGTAAGGAAGTGGTTAAGCAGTACTTACCTCACCCACGGCGCGCCCTATTAAACTGTCCGCTCTGCCTCGCAGCTCCCGCGCTTTTTGAAACTCCCGCGCTGTTTCCAAGGTCCCGGCTCCCTCTCTCTCCCGAACAGCTGACCTGCAAGGTAAGGAAGTGGTTAAGCAGTACTTACCTCACCCACGGCGCGCCCTTTTAAACTGTCCCCTCTGCCTCGCAGCTCCCGCGCTTTTTGAAACTCCCGCGCTGTTTCCAAGGTCCCGGCTCCCTCTCTCTCCCAAACAGCTGACCTGCAAGGTAAGGAAGTGGTTAAGCAGTACTTACCTCACCCACGGCGCGCCCTTTTAAACTGTCCCCTCTGCCTCGCAGCTCCCGCGCTTTTTGAAACTCCCGCGCTGTTTCCAAGGTCCCGGCTCCCTCTCTCTCCCGAACAGCTGACCTGCAAGGTAAGGAAGTGGTTAAGCAGTACTTACCTCACCCATGGCGCGCCCTTTTAAACTGTCCCCTCTGCCTCGCAGCTCCCGCGATTTTTGAAACTCCTGCGCTGTTTCCAAGGTCCTGGCTCCCTCTCTCTCCCGAACAGCTGACCTGCATGGTAAGGAAGTGGTTAAGCAGTGGCTAGCATTCTCACTCAAGCTAGCATTCTCACTGTGTTGAAGATAGCATTCTCACTGTGTTAAAGCTTTCATTCTCACTGTGTTGAATCTAGCATTCTCACTGTGCTGAAGCTTGCATTCTCACTGTGTTGAAGCTTGCATTCTCACTGTCTTGAAGCTTGCATTCTCACTGTGTTAAAGCTTGCATTCTCACTGTGCTGAAGCTTGCATTCTCACTGTGTTGAAGCTTGCATTCTCACCGTCTTGAAGCTTGCATTCTCACTGAAGCTAACATTCTCACTGTGTTGAAGCTAGCATTCTCACTGTGTTGAAGCTAGCATTCTTACTGATGGTAGCATTCTCACTGTGTTGAAGGCCGCATTCTCACTGTTAAAGCTTGCATTCTCACTGTGTTGAAGCTTGCATTCTCACTGTGTTTAAGCTCACATTCTCACTGTATTGAAGCTTGCATTCTCACTGTGTTGAACCTTGCTTTCTCACTGTTGAAGCTGGCATTCACACTGAAGCTAGCATTCTCACTGTGTTGATGCTGGCATTCTCATGTGTTGAAGCTTGCATTCTCACGATGTTGAAGCTGGCATTCTCATGTGTTGAAGCTAGCATTCTCACTGTGTTGAAGCTTTCATTCTCGCTGTGTTGAATCTAGCATTCTCACTGTGTTGAAGCTTGCATTCTCACTGTGCTGAAGCTTGCATTCTCACTGTGTTGAAGCTTGCATTCTCACCGTCTTGAAGCTTGCATTCTCACTGAAGCTAACAGTCTCACTGTGTTGAAGCTAGCATTCTCACTGTGTTGATCCTAGCATTCTTACTGATGGTAGCATTCTCACTGTGTTGAAGGCCGCATTCTCACTGTTAAAGCTTGCATTCTGACTGTGTTGAAGCTTGCATTCTCACTGTGTTGAAGGTAGCATTCTCACTTTGTTGAAGCTGGCATTCTCATGTGTTGAAGCTTGCATTCTCACTATGTTGAAGCTAGCATTCTCATTGCGTTGAAGCCAGCATTCTCACTGTGTTGAAGCTAGCATTCTCACTGTGTTGTAGCTTGCATTGTCACTGTGTTGAAGCTTGCATTTTCACTGTGTTGCAGCTAGCATTGCCACTGTGTCGAAGCTCGCATTCTCAGTATGTCGAAGCTCGCGTTCTCACTGTGTTGAATCTAGCATTCTCACAGTGTCAAAGCTTGCATTCTCACTGTGTTGAAGCCTGCATTATCACTTTGTTGAAGCTTGCATTCTCACTGCGTTGAAGCTTGCATTCTCATTGTGTTGAAGCTAGCATTCTCACTGAAGCGAGCATTCCCACTGTGTTGAAGCTTGCATTTTCACTGTCTTGAAGCTTGCATTCTCACTGTGTTGAAGCTAGCATTCTCACTATGTTGAAGCTAGCATTCTAATTGACGCTACCATATTCCCTGTGTTGAAGCTAGCATTCTCACTGTGTTGAAGCTTGCATTCTCATTGTGTTGACGCTTGCATTCTCACTGTGTTGAAGCTGGCATTCTCACTGTGTTGACGCTTGTATTCTCACTGTGTTCAAGCTTTCATTCTCACTGTGTTGAAGGTTGCATTCTCACTGTGATGAAGCTAGCATTCTCGCTGAAGCTTGCATTCTCATTGTGTTGAAGCTTTCATCCACACTTTGTTGAAGCTAGTATTCTCACTGTATTGAAGTTTGCATTCTCGCTGTGTTGAAGCTTGCATTCTCACACTCTTGAAGCTTCCATTCTCACTCTGATGAAGCTTGCATTCTCATTGTGTTGAAGCTTGCATTCTCATTGAAGCTAGCATATTCACTGTGTTGAAGCTAGCATTCTCACTGTGTTGAAGCTCGCATTCTCACTGTGTTGAAGCTTGCATTCTCACTGTGTTGAAGCTTGCATTCTCACTGTATTGAAGCTAGCATTCTCCCTATGTTGAAGCTTGCATTCTCACTGTGTTGAGGCTTGCATTCTCACTGTGTTGAAGCTTGCATTCTCACTGTGTTGAAGCTTGCATTCTCACTGTGTTGAAGCTTGCATTCTCACTGAAGCTAGCATTCCCACTGTGTTGAAGCTCGCATTCTCACTGTGTTGAAGCTTGCATTCTCACAGAAGCTAGCATTCCCACTGTGTTGAAGCTTGCATTCTCATTGCGTTGAAGCTAGCATTCTCACTGTGTGAAAGCTTGCATTCTGACTGTGTTGAAGCCTGCATTTTCACTGTGTTGTAGCTTGCATTGTCACTGTGTTGAAGCTTGCATTTTCACTGTGTTGCAGCTAGCATTGCCACTGTGTCGAAGCTCGCATTCTCAGTATGTCGAAGCTCGCGTTCTCACTGTGTTGAATCTAGCATTCTCACTGTGTCAAAGCTTGCATTCTCACTGTGTTGAAGCCTGCATTCTCATTGTGTTGAAGCTAGCATTCTCACTGAAGCTAGCATTCCCACTGTGTTGAAGCTTGCATTTTCACTGTCTAGAAGCTTGCATTCTCATTGTGTTGAAGCTAGCATTCTCACTATGTTGAGGCTAGCATTCTAATTGAAGGTACCATATTCCCTGTGTTGAAGCTAGCATTCTCACTGTGTTGAAGCTTGCATTCTCATTGTGTTGAAGCTTGCATTCTCACTGTGTTGATGCTTGCATTCTCACTGTGTTGACGCTTGTATTCTCACTGTGTTGAAGCTTGCATTCTCACTGTGTTGAAGCCAGCATTCTCACTGATGCTAGCATTCTCACTATGTTGAAGCTAGCATTCTGACTGTGTTAAAGCTAGCTTTCTCACTATGTTGGAGCTAGCATTCTCGCCAAGTTGAAGGTTGCATTCTCACTGTGTTGACGCTTGCATTCTCACTGTGGTGAAGCTTGCATTCTCACTGTTGAAGCCAGCATTGTCGCTGTGTTGAAGCTAGCATTGTCACTGTGTTGAAGCTCCCATTCTCACTGTGTTGAAGCTTGCATTCTCACTGTGTTGAAGCTAGCATTCTCACTGTGTTGAAGCTACCATTCTCACTGTGTTGAAGCTTGCATTCACCGTGTTGAAGCTCGCATTCTCACTGTGTTGAAGCTAGCATTCTCACTGTGTTGAAGCTCGCATTCTCACTGTGTTGATGCTTTCATTGTCACTGAAGCTAACACTCTCACTGTGTTGAAGCTCGCATTCTCACTGTGTTGAAGCTTGCATTCTCACTGTGTTGAAGCTAGCATTGTCACTGTATTGAAGCTTGCATTCTCACTGTGTTGAAGCTTTCATTGTCACTGAAGCTGACATTCTCACTGTGTTGAAGCTAGCATTCTCACCGTGTTGAAGCTCGCATTCTCACTGTGTTGAAGCTAGCATTGTCACTGTGTTGAAGCTCCCATTCTCACTGTGTTGAAGCTTGCATTCTCACTGTGTTGAAGCTCCCATTCTCACTGTGTTGAAGCTGACATTCTCACTGTGTTGAAGCTAGCATTCTCACTGTGTTGATGCTCCCATTCTCACTGTGTTGAAGCTTGCATTCTCACTGTGTTGAAGCTAGCATTCTCACTGTGTTGAAGCTACCATTCTCACTGTGTTGAAGCTTGCATTCACCGTGTTGAAGCTCGCATTCTCACTGTGTTGAAGCTAGCACTCTCACTTTGTTGAAGCTCGCATTCTCACTGTGTCGAAGCTTTCATTGTCACTGAAGCTAACACTCTCACTGTGTTGAAGCTCGCATTCTCACTGTGTTGAAGCTTGCATTCTCACTGTGTTGAAGCTAGCATTGTCACTGTATTGAAGCTTGCATTCTCACTGTGTTGAAGCTTTCATTGTCACTGAAGCTGACATTCTCACTGTGTTGAAGCTAGCATTCTCACTGTGTTGAAGCTAGCATTCTTACTGATGGTAGCATTCTCACTGTGTTGAAGCTAGCATTCTCACTGTGTTGAAGCTAGCATTCTCACTGTATTGAAGCTTGCATTCACCGTGTTGAAGCTCACATTCACACTGTGTTGAAGCTAGCATTGTCACTGCGTTGAAGCTTGCATTCTCATTGTGTTGATGCTTGCATTCTCACTGTGTTGATGCTTGCATTCTCACTGTGTTGACGCTTGTATTCTCACTGTGTTGAAGCTTGCATTCTCACTGTGTTGAAGCCAGCATTCTCACTGATGCTAGCATTCTCACTATGTTGAAGCTAGCATTCTGACTGTGTTGAAGCTAGCTTTCTAACTATGTTGGAGCTAGCATTCTCGCCAAGTTGAAGGTTGCATTCTCACTGTGTTGACGCTTGCATTCTCACTGTGGTGATGCTTGCATTCTCACTGTGTTGAAGCTTGCATTCTCGCTGAAGCTAGCATTCTCACTGTGTTGAAGCTAGCATTCTCACTGTGTTGAAGCTTGCATTCTCACTGTCTTGAAGCTTGCATTCTCATTGAAGTTAGCATATTCAGTGTGTTAAAGCTAGCATTGTCACTGTGTTGAAGCTTGCATTCTCACTGAAGCTAGCATTCTCACTGTGTTGAAGCTTTCATTCTCACTTTGTTGAAGCTAGCATTCTCACTGTGATGAAGCTTGCATTCTCGCTCTTTTGAAGCTTGCGTTCTCACTGTGTTGAAGCTTGCGTTCTCACTGTGTTGAAGCTTGCATTCTCACTGTGTTGAAGCTTGCATTCTCACTGTGTTGAAGCTTGCATTCTCACTGTGTTGAAGCTTGCATTATCATTGTGTTGAAGCTCGCATTCTCAATGTTTTGAAGCTTGCATTCTCACTGTTGAAGCCAGCATTGTCGCTGTGTTGAAGCTAGCATTGTCACTGTGTTGAAGCTCCCATTCTCACTGTGTTGAAGCTTGCATTCTCACTGTGTTGAAGCTACCATTCTCACTGTGTTGAAGCTTGCATTCACCGTGTTGAAGCTCACATTCTCACTGTGTTGAAGCTAGCATTCTCACTGTGTTTAAGCTCGCATTCTCACTGTGTTGAAGCTTGCATTCTCACTGTGTTGAATCTAGCATTGTCACTGTATTGAAGCTTGCATTCTCACTGTGTTGAAGCTTTCATTGTCACTGAAGCTGACATTCTCACTGTGTTGAAGCTAGCATTGTCACTGTGTTGAAGCTAGCATTGTCACTGTGTTGAAGCTCCCATTCTCACTGTGTTGAAGCTTGCATTCTCACTGTGTTGAAGCTCCCATTCTCACTGTGTTGAAGCTGACATTCTCACTGTGTTGAAGCTGGCATTCTCACTGTGTTGAAGCTTTCATTGTCACTGAAGCTGACATTCTCACTGTGTTGAAGCTAGCATTCTCACTGTGTTGAAGCTAGCATTCTTACTGATGGTAGCATTCTCACTGTGTTGAAGCCAGCATTCTCACTGTGTTGAAGCTAGCATTCTCACTGTATTGAAGCTTGCATTCACCGTGTTGAAGCTCACATTCACACTGTGTTGAAGCTAGCATTGTCACTGCGTTGAAGCTTGCATTCTCAGTGTTGAAGCTAGCATTCTCAGTGTTGAAGCTTGCATTCTCACTGAAGCTAGCATTCTCTCTGTGTTGAAGCTAGCATTCTCACTGTGTTGATGCTTGCATTCTCACTGCGTTGAAGCTAGCATTCTCACTGTGTTAAATCTGGCATTCTCACTGTGTTGAAGCCAGCATTCTCACCGTGTTGAAGCTTGCATTCTCAGTGTTGAATCTTGCATTCTCATTGAAGCTAGCATATTCACTGTGTTGAAGCTTGCATTCTCACTGTGTTGAAGCCAGCATTCTCACTGTGTTGAAGCTTGCATTCTCAGTGTTGAATCTTGCATTCTCATTGCAGCTAGCATTCTCACTGTGTTGAAGCTTGCATTCTCACTGTGTTGAAGCTTGCATTCTCACTGTTTTGAAGCTTGCATTCTCACTGAAGCTAGCATTCTCACTGTGTTGAAGTTAGCATTCTCTCTGTGTTAAAGCTATCATTCTCACTGTCTTGAAGCTTGCATTCTCACTGAAGCTAACATTCTCACTGTGTTGAAGCTAGCATCCTCACTGTGTTGAAGCTAGCATTCTTACTGATGGTAGCATTCTCACCGTGTTGAAGCTTGCATTCACCGTGTTGAAGCTCACATTCTCACTGTGTTGAAGCTAGCATTCTCACCGTGTTGAAGCTACCTTTTTCACTGTGTTGGAGCTAGCATTCTCGCCAAGTTGAAGCTTGCATTCTCACTGTGTTGAAGCTGGCATTCTCACTGTGTTGAAGCTAGCATTCTCGCAGTGTTGAAGCTACTACCATTCCCACTGTGTTGGAGCTAGCATTCTTACTGTGTCCAAGCTAGCATTCTCACTGTGTTGAGGCTTGCATTCTCACTATGTTGAAGCTTGCATTCTCACTGTCTTGATGCTAGCAATCTCACTGTGTTGAAGCTAGCATTCTCACTGTGTTGAAGCTTGCATTCTCACTGTGTTGAAGCTTGCATTCTCACTGTGTTGAAGCTAGCATTCTCACTGTGTTCAAGCTTGCATTCTCACTGTGTTGAAGCTTGCATTCTCACTGTGTTGAAGCTAGCATTCTCACTGTGTTGAAGCTTGCATTCTCACTGAGTTGAAGCTAGCAATCTCACTGTGTTGAAGCTAGCATTCTCACTGTGTTGAAGCTTGCATTCTCACTGTGTTGAAACTTGCATTCTCACTGTGTTGAACCTTGCATTCTCACTGTGTTGAACGTTGCATTCTCACTGTTTTGAAGCTTGCATTCTCACTGTCTTGAAGCTTGCATTCTCACTGTGTTGAAGCTTGCATTCTCACTGTGTTGAAGCTTGCATTCTCACTGTCTTGAAGCTTGCATTCTCACTGTGTTGAAGCTTGCATTCTCACTGTCTTGAAGCTTGCATTCTCATTGTCTTGAAGCTTGCATTCTCACTGTCTTGAAGCTTGCATTCTCACTGTGTTGAAGCTTGCATTCTCACTGTGTTGAAGCTTGCATTATCACTGTGTTGAAGCTCGCATTCTCACTGTTTTGAAGCTTGCATTATCATTGTGTTGAAGCTCGCATTCTCACTGTTTTGAAGCTTGCATTCTCACTGTTGAAGCCAGCATTGTCGCTGTGTTGAAGCTTGCATTCACCGTGTTTAAGCTCGCATTCTCACTGTGTTGAAGCTAGCATTGTCACTGTGTTGAAGCTCCCATTCTCACTGTGTTGAAGCTTGCATTCACCGTGTTGAAGCTCGCATTCTCACTGTGTTGAAGCTCGCATTCTCACTGTGTCGAAGCTTTCATTGTCACTGAAGCTAACACTCTCACTGTGTTGAAGCTCGCATTCTCACTGTGTTGGAACTTGCATTCTCACTGTGTTGAAGCTACCATTCTCACTGTGTTGAAGCTTGCATTCACCGTGTTGAAGCTCGCATTCTCACTGTGTTGAAGCTCGCATTCTCACTGTGTCGAAGCTTTCATTGTCACTGAAGCTAACACTCTCACTGTGTTGAAGCTCGCATTCTCATGTGTTGAAGCTTGCATTCTCACTGTGTTGAAGCTACCATTCTCACTGTGTTGAAGCTTGCATTCACCGTGTTGAAGCTCGCATTCTCACTGTGTTGAAGCTCGCATTCTCACTGTGTCGAAGCTTTCATTGTCACTGAAGCTAACACTCTCACTGTGTTGAAGCTCGCATTCTCACTGTGTTGAAGCTTGCATTCTCACTGTGTTGAAGCTAGCATTGTCACTGTATTGAAGCTTGCATTCTCACTGTGTTGAAGCTTTCATTGTCACTGAACCTGACATTCTCACTGTGTTGAAGCTAGCATTCTCACTGTGTTGAAGCTCGCATTCTCAGGGTTGAAGCTCACATTCTCACTGTGTTGAAGCTAGCATTGTCACTGCGTTGAAGCTAGCATTCTCAGTGTTGAAGCTAACATTCTCACTGTGTTGATGCTTGCATTCTCACTGCGTTGAAGCTAGCATTCTCACTGTGTTAAATCTGGCATTCTCACTGTGTTGAAGCCAGCATTCTCACTGTGTTGAAGCTTGCATTCTCAGTGTTGAATCTTGCATTCTCATTGAAGCTAGCATTCTCACTGTGTTGAAGCTTGCATTCTCACTGTGTTGAAGCTTGCATTCTCACTGTTTTGAAGCTTGCATTCTCACTGAAGCTAGCATTCTCACTGTGTTGAAGTTAGCATTCTCTCGGTGTTAAAGCTTTCATTCTCACTGTCTTGAAGCTTGCATTCTCACTGAAGCTAACATTCTCACTGTGTTGAAGCTAGCATTCTCACTGTGTTGAAGCTAGCATTCTTACTGATGGTAGCATTCTCACCGTGTTGAAGCTTGCATTCACCGTGTTGAAGCTCACATTCTCACTGTGTTGAAGCTAGCATTCTCACCGTGTTGAAGCTACCTTTTTCACTGTGTTGGAGCTAGCATTCTCGCCAAGTTGAAGCTTGCATTCTCACTGTGTTGAAGCTTGCATTCTCACTGTGTTGAAGCTAGCATTCTCACTGTGTTGAAGCTTGCATTCTCACTGTGTTGAAGCTTGCATTCTCACTGTGTTGAAGCTAGCATTCTCACTGTGTTGAAGCTTGCATTCTCACTGACTTTAAGCTAGCAATCTCACTGTGTTGAAGCTACCATTCTCACTGTGTTGAAGCTTGCATTCTCACTGTGTTGAAACTTGCATTCTCATTGTGTTGAACCTTGCATTCTCACTGTGTTGAACGTTGCATTCTCACTGTTTTGAAGTGTGCATTCTCACTGTCTTGAAGCTTGCATTCTCACTGTGTTGAAGCTTGCATTCTCACTGTGTTGTAGCTTGCATTCTCACTGTCTTGAAGCTTGCATTCTCACTGTCTTGAAGCTTGCATTCTCACTGTCTTGAAGCTTGCATTCTCACTGTCTTGAAGCTTGCATTCTCACTGTCTTGAAGCTTGCATTCTCACTGTGTTGAAGCTTGCATTCTCACTGTGTTGAAGCTTGCATTATCATTGTGTTGAAGCTCGCATTCTCACTGTTTTGAAGCTTGCATTCTCACTGTTGAAGCCAGCATTGTCGCTGTGTTGAAGCTTGCATTCACCGTGTTGAAGCTCGCATTCTCACTGTGTTGAAGCTAGCATTGTCACTGTGTTGAAGCTCCCATTCTCACTGTGTTGAAGCTTGCATTCACCGTGTTGAAGCTCGCATTCTCACTGTGTTGAAGCTCGCATTCTCACTGTGTCGAAGCTTTCATTGTCACTGAAGCTAACACTCTCACTGTGTTGAAGCTCGCATTCTCACTGTGTTGAAGCTTGCATTCTCACTGTGTTGAAGCTACCATTCTCACTGTGTTGAAGCTTGCATTCACCGTGTTGAAGCTCGCATTCTCACTGTGTTGAAGCTCGCATTCTCACTGTGTCGAAGCTTTCATTGTCACTGAAGCTAACACTCTCACTGTGTTGAAGCTCGCATTCTCACTGTGTTGAAGCTTGCATTCTCACTGTGTTGAAGCTAGCATTGTCACTGTATTGAAGCTTGCATTCTCACTGTGTTGAAGCTTTCTTTGTCACTGAAGCTGACATTCTCACTGTGTTGAAGCTAGCATTCTCACTGTGTTGAAGCTCGCATTCTCAGGGTTGAAGCTCACATTCTCACTGTGTTGAAGCTAGCATTGTCACTGCGTTGAAGCTAGCATTCTCAGTGTTGAAGCTAACATTCTCACTGTGTTGATGCTTGCATTCTCACTGCGTTGAAGCTAGCATTCTCACTGTGTTAAATCTGGCATTCTCACTGTGTTGAAGCCAGCATTCTCACTGTGTTGAAGCTTGCATTCTCAGTGTTGAATCTTGCATTCTCATTGAAGCTAGCATTCTCACTGTGTTGAAGCTTGCATTCTCACTGTGTTGAAGCTTGCATTCTCACTGTTTTGAAGCTTGCATTCTCACTGAAGCTAGCATTCTCACTGTGTTGAAGTTAGCATTCTCTCGGTGTTAAAGCTTTCATTCTCACTGTCTTGAAGCTTGCATTCTCACTGAAGCTAACATTCTCACTGTGTTGAAGCTAGCATTCTCACTGTGTTGAAGCTAGCATTCTTACTGATGGTAGCATTCTCACCGTGTTGAAGCTTGCATTCACCGTGTTGAAGCTCACATTCTCACTGTGTTGAAGCTAGCATTCTCACCGTGTTGAAGCTACCTTTTTCACTGTGTTGGAGCTAGCATTCTCGCCAAGTTGAAGCTTGCATTCTCACTGTGTTGAAGCTGGCATTCATCACTCCATTTTCTAATCAAATTCAACAATGTACACCATTTCAAACCTATAGATTTCTCTGTCTCAATCTTCCATTCATCCTACAACCTACAGTGGGCTGTAATATCCAGATCCCACCCCCGTGTTTCTGGGATGCATGCCATTTGCTGGTGGTGGGATCTGTCTTCCTGTCACTCATCAATGGAATTTCCCATTGGAGCCACCCCACGCTGTTTGGAAACCTGTGGATGGGGGTGCACTCTTGGCAGTGAAAGTCAATCGCAACAGCCAGAGAATTGCAACCAGTCCCTTTAAAACCTAAACTTGGCAATTGACATTTAAAGGTCCCAAAGACCAGCTTATATGAGTAATAGGAACTATTATTTTCATGCAGTTAGGGTAAACCTGGTGTCATCCAACTATTGCAACATACAACCTCTCCTAGTCTTCTTAATATCAGTTAATTCCAGCTTGGGAACCATGGACATTTACTTGGGTTTCTCAATGTTTAGCAATGTGCAATATTTCTGAACTGTGGGCTGTAGAACAATTGAATTCCTGCAAGCATTTCAGCACTGATGGCAAGGGAAGGCTTTGTTGTTTTTAAACCCAGCACCCTGCGCCACATTGTACAGAACACTGTTGCTGCCTGTAGTCCTGCTTCTTATCTCATTCCTTCTCGCATAAAAATAGTATTTTCTATTACTTGCATTAGCTGATCCTTGGGGCCTCTGAGAATCAATAGCTAATTCAGGGTTTGCTTTGTATTTGAAGGTTAGAAATTGTTGTGAAAGCACGCAAACTCATTTCTCGCAGAACGCAGACAGAGAAGGCATTCCGCCTGTGCTGGATTCAACTTGCAATTCAGAAAGTAAAAAGATTATTGTAACCTACAGTTGAACTCAATTCCTTCGATTCCGTTTAATGCTGATCTTTATAAGTTTTGAAGGCAATATCCAAACGGATGTTTCATTATCATTTTTAGTTTAATGGCCGTTAAACAGGTTATGTAATTAGGGCATGAAAAATTGAACTGACAATTTTTTCTACCCTTTTAGCCTAACTCAGAGGGTCGTCAAATAACCAGAAAGTCCTGGAATTTTCACTGCATTTATTCTGGCTTCAGAGAACATGTTGGGCTCATAACATGCCAAGGGTGTTGTTTCTCAGTGCACAGTGTACATTTAGGTTAGTCCACTGGGAAGAGAATGGGGAAATCTTTGATATTTGACATCTGAACATTTCCCCCTGAGCTGCTGCTGTTCAACATGTTCTGTGCTCTTCCAGATAAACTGATCTAAATATCCTTTCTATTGCCTGAATATGTAAGCTGTACATTTCTGAGTAGCAGCATGACTTGCTGTCATTCCACCAAATTGCCCACGCTCTGAAGCAGCAAGAAGCTGGCTTTCCTGCCTGCACAGAAAAATTCCGAGCAACTCCCAAGTAGGGAAAGCTTGAAAAGAAGAGTATTTATTTTCACCTCTGATCCTGGTTCATGCCTGGCTCAGGCTCCACATTGCCAGCCCAACTCGAATAACTCAACCACGTCCACACATCACAGAATCACACAATTGTTTTTGTGCAAAAGGAGGCTATTTGGCCCATCGTGTCTGCACCAGCTCTCCAAACGAGCATCATGACATAGTGCTATTCTCCCTGCCTTTTCCCTGTACCCCTGAATGTTGTTTCTATTCGAGTGATTATCTAATGCCCTCTTGAATGGCTCGATTGAACCAGCAGTTCCAGGTAGTGCATTCCAGGCCTGAACCACTTGTGTGAACAAGTTCTTTCTCACATCATATTTGCTTCTTTGACCAATCACTTTAGATCTGTGCCCTTTCATTCTTGATCCTTTTGCGAGTGGAAACAGTTTCTCCCTATCTACTCTGCCCCCCCCCCCTTATGATTTTTAACATCTCTATCAAATCTCCTCTCACCTTTCTTCTCTCCAAGGAGAACAGTCCCAACCTCTCCAATCTATCCTCATCAGTGACGTTTCTCATTCCTGGGACCATTCTTCTAAAAGTGGACTAACAAATGGAAGCATTTCCTTACTTTCCCCTGGCATCACCTTAACTAATGTTATCCTCTGGGTCATGTGGAGTTTGCACATTCTCCCCGTGTTTGCGTGGGTTTCGCCCCCACAACCCAAGGATGTGCAGGCTAGGTGGATTGGCCCCGCTAAATTGCCCCTTAATTAGAAAAAATGAATTGGGTACACTAAATTTTTTTTTTTAAATTAAAATAAAAACTAATGTTATCCTTCCATGGCCAAGTTCTGCTGAAATCACTTGTGTGTCCCCCACCGTCATCAACTAATTTAGTACATTACTGAAGCCTGATACCTTCCTGATCTGTAAGACTTCAGTTTCACATTGATAATGCAAGTACCAAGTATGCCATGAGTGAAGCAGGGAACCAATGTCAGCTTTTGGTAAACTCTAAGATTTTAGCTGCAGAAAATGAAAGTTAGTAACTGCACAGAACGCCAGGGGTGCAACAACTCATTTGGTCACAGGTAAGCAGACAGATGTGGACAGACTTGTTGACCAAGTTTATACTTGGTGGTCACAAAGTAAACTAGGAACATAAAGTTTGGAATGCCTGGAGAAAGACGTCATTGGCAAGTGCCGCCCACCCTTGCACCAGGTAAGTGACCCTGTCGCAGAATTCAGGTGTGGGATGATTTCCATGGGCTTCAAGGAACTGTAAGGGAATCTTATCTGTACCTTGAGCCAAGTCGATCTGCCCTTCATCGATGGAATGGAATCCTCCAGTGGCACAAATGGGCCAAGGAAAAGATATTTTAAAGCATTTCAGCTCTGAATGGAGCCATTTTAACCAGTCACTCCATCTGCGATCCCGAAATGTCCCAGGTCATTTTCAATTTTGTTCACTAGTACCTTAGTTTCAATATCTGACGATCAAAGCCCACCATGGACAAATATCACATCTGAGCGACCTATGGTATGTGACTAGATAATTGCAGTCCAACGCCGAACAATTATTGAGCAATAATGTGTATTCCTAGTTTCTGCTGATTTAGCTGTCTCAGTGGTTTAGGGGCTGAGATCAGCAGAAGGTGAACATAAACTGATCTCCCACCTCATCACGCCAAACTACTCCAAAGTGCATTTGTCAGGATGCCAGATCAAGACTATCAGATTGTCTGTAATATCCATATCTGTGGCTGTGTGACCTCTCAACCCTAACTGGGACATATCTTCCTCACTCTGAAGCTGGGCTAATCCTTACCAATCAGGAAAATTAGACAGCGAAAAGAATGCATCTGTAATGGAGCCCGCCCAATTACCTGTGAATTTAAGTAGATAAAAGCAGCAAGTGGGCACCAGGTGAGCATATAACCCTCATGGTCCACATTCCTCAAACCTAAGTAGCCTCTGAGACCCACTTGCAATAAACAGCCCTTTGGACGAGTGACTAGATTGTTACAGGGAACCATATTACCTGCAGAAGGGTAGGAGAGGAAAATAACTAAAAGGAACTTATCCATATGTGGGCTTTAACAATGATTTTATTGCTTTACTGCTTACTAATCCAGAGCATGGTGAGCAGGCTTGAAGGCCATGTTAATATGAGATGCCCCTTGCCTCTCAGTGACTGGACACAATTACATCTGGGGCAGGAATATGCATTATTTGGTGAAATAACTGGGAATGTGGGAAATAGATCTAGGCAAATGCCACCTCATGACACATGTTAAATATACAAATAATTTTACCAGCCCAGCAAGACAGAAGCATTTTTTTTTGCAGTTTGATTTAGACATTTCTTTTTTCTCCATTGATTTTTATTGGCTGACAAATGCTTTTTCAAATTGTTATCGATTGAAAAATATTTTTTCTCTCTTTGCCATTGCCTATAACATAAATCTTGTTTCTCAGAAATAATAGGTGTACTGTATGCAGATTATAAATGATACCTCCTCAGCCATAGCAGCAACTCAGAAGTTGGTGATTAACATGCCACTTATTGAGGGAGAGTTTTCAGTAATTGTGATGATTGTCCCTTTAAGGGCAACACAGCAGAGTAAGGGTCACCTGGCCTTGGGGGACCAGGTCAGAGCATCCCATGAGAGCCCCACATGAGAGACCCCATCAAAGCCCCTTCATGAGCGACTGCTTTATACACTTCTGACTGAGGCAGCAGGTGTAAGGGACAGGTAAATGAAAAAGCAGTGATTTTTTTACTCTTTCTGACTGGACTGCTCTTTAGGTTCCAAGCATGGGTGACTGATATGGGGACCGCTGATATTTTCTACATGGATGAGGTCCTTCCATATAATCAAGAGAACTTTATCGACATTTCAAAATGGTCATTAGAAAAAAGTGCAGTGGCATATAAGTTTTCACACAGTTAGGTTTAACCCCTTTACTCCACCCCACTCCACCATGCTCAATGCAAATGGGGTATATGGAGGTAAAATCAAACCAGCATCCTGCTCTCTGATAGGTACCACTGACTGCGATTTATACCCTCAGTCTTTGGGAGGCTGATACCTCTGGTCTGTAAGGAACTAATTAAAATGGAAAGGCCAGTGTTGGCATGACAGGATTCAGACCCTGATACCATGTTGATTCTTAGTCACATGTTTGCCACCTGAGGACAGCTTTGCCAGGAACGCAGGATGCCAAGGGACTGCAGGCTTTTGTATCTTCATACACAGCAAAAATAAAGTACTCTGAATATTTGCTGCATACACAGAGTGTGACTGATATTCCATATGCTATTTTTGTCATGGACTGGGCACCTAGGGCAGGAATGTGCATTATTTGGTGATGATAATTGGAGCTGATAAATGCACTTTATTTAACCAACATCCCACCCTCCACAAATCCCTTGTTGCTGAATGGTACTTTTGGTGCATTTGACGGGTTGATCCTACCTCCCAGGCAGGCATGGTGCTAAGTGAGCGGGCAGCTTCTTGCACAGCCGCAGCAGTGAGCATAGCCAATTTCAAATTGCCAGGCTCAATAACTAGCCGCTTCTCAAGCATAAAGATTGGGAAGTGGCTGGCTGGCAGCCAAAAATGTACGGCTCAGAGGCTTTCTTTGCGCGATTCCCAGCAATGATCCCCATCCCGAGGTAAGTGGTTGAAGGGAGTCCTGAACCTGAGGGGATGATAGTGAGGGTAGATGGGTGGTGATGATGGTGTTGGGGTCCTGAGGTTTATCTGTGAGGTCTGAAGGAGCATCCCCCTGCACTTCCAAGCAGTGTAGGTAACTAAATAGAAGCTTCCCTTGCTGTGCCTTTTCTTGGCTGCCATTCCCAACAGGTTTGCCCTATAGCTGGCAGAGAATCCGCATGCTGCTCCCATTGCTCAGGTCTTGGCTTAAAATAGAAGATTGGGCTCCATAGATGTCGTCAAAGCCTGACTTCCACCTTTAAAGAGGATCCCATTATCTTTGGTGGATGTCTTCATGCCTGAAATTTCAAATTAAGATTGGGGTGGGTGCCCCATTCCATTAAGGTTGCTTCTTACCCTGCTTTCAGCTTTGCAGAAGTAGTAAGATCCCTTGCAGCATCTCTGCTAATAATATTTCCACTTGCGATTTAAATATTGGTTCAGATTTTCTGCTTTTGCTGTTGGTGAGGCTGTTGGTTCCCGATACTCAGGTTTAGCTGCATTCCAGGCACTATTGAATTTGTTTTCCATTTTGCTTGGCTTTGCACTATTGATTGGAATGGCTGAAGGAAAGTAAAATCGAATTATTTGTATTAATCAGCAAAAGCCTCCAACTCCCAGTCTATTCCCGTTCAAGCTACAGTATCTCATTTTCAGTCAGATCAGTTGCATTGATTTAAAATCAAAGTAGCCTTATCTGTAGTTGCACTGACTCGGTTGTGTTGCTGCAAGATAGGTTTTAGATACTTAACTGTTCGTAACAGAGGTTATGCTGCAGCCATACAAAACCCTGGTTAGACCCCACTTGGAGTTCTGTGAGCAGTTCTGGGCACCACACCTTAGGAAGGATATATTGGCCTTGGAGGGAGTTCAACGTAGGTTTACAAAAATGGGGCGTCATTCTCCGACCCCCCGCCGGGTCGGAGAATGGCCGTTGGCCGCCGTGAATCACGCCCCCGCCCCCGCCGAAGTCTCCGCTCCCGGAGATTGGGCGGGGGCGGGAATCCGGTCGCGCCGGTTGGCGGGACCCCCCGCTGGATTCTCCGGCCCGGATGGGCCGAAGTCCCGCCCAGAAATTGCCTGTCCCGCCGGCGTAAATCAAACCTGGTATTTACCGGCGGGACCAGGCGGCGTGGGCGGGCTCCGGGGTCCTGGGGGGGGGCGCGGGGCGATCTGACCCCGGGGGGTGCCTCCACGGTGTCCTGGCCCGCGATCGGGGCCCACCGATCCGCGGGCGGGCCTGTGCCGTGGGGGCAATCTTTCCCTTCCACCTCCGCTACGGCCTCCACCATGGCGGAGGCGGAAGAGACTCTCCCCACTGCGCATGCGCGGGAAACTGACAGCGGCCGCTGATGCTCCCGCGCATGCGCTGGGAAACTGACAGCGGCCGCTGAAGCTCCCGCGCATGCGCCGCATTTCCGCGCCAGCTGGCGGGGCAACAAACGCCATTTCCGCCAGCTGGCGGGGCGGAAATCCCTCCGGCGTCGGCCTAGCCCCTCAATGTTGGGGCTAGGCCGCCAAAGATGCGGAGACTTCCGCACCTTTTTGCCGGCGCGATGCCCGTCTGATTGGCGCCGGCTTTGGCGCCAGTCGGCGGGCATCCCGCCGTTGGGGGAGAATTTCGCCCCAGATAACTGGACTACAGGGGTTAAGTTAAGAGGAGAGATTACACAAAGTAGGCCTGCTTTTGCTAGAATTTAGAAGGTTAAGGGATGCTCTGATCGAAGTCTTCAAGATATTAACAGGAAAAGACAGGGTCGATCAAGCTAAACTCTTTCCACTGGTTGCAGATTCTAAAATTAGAGGGCATAGTCTCAAAATTAGGGCTAGATTGTTCAGGAGAAATGTTAGGCAGCACCTCTTCATGCAAAGGGTGGTAGAGGTTTGGAACACTCTCCCCACAAACAGCAGTTTTTAATTTTAAACCTGAGATGGATAGGTTTTTGTTTTGCAAAGATAATAAGGGATATGGGCCAATGACTGATATGTGGAGTTACGTCACAGATCAAACAGGAGGCTGAATGGTCTATCCCTGTTCCTATGTTCCTTTATGTTGACTGGAATGAAGGTGACAGTGTGCCAGAGAGTGGTTGTGAACCCAATGTTCTCCCACATCACTCTCAGTGATGTCAGGTCCCTGACTCCTCTCCATGCTGTCGCATTACTCAGGCGTTCCCACTGACTGTGCAACAACAGCAATACCATGCTTTTAAATAGCACCATTAATGTGGTAAACAGCCGAAAGCACTTCACAGGAGTGTGACGAAGCAAATTTGACATTGAACTACGTAAATGGGTTGGATTATGTGCTAAAGGTAGGCTTCCGCACGCCTGTGTAAATGTTGGGAGTGAGCCCATCTCCACTTGGTCCCTTACCCCACTTTAATTTTTTGACTGACGGGCCTTTAATGTTTATAAGGTGAGACGTCCGCCCCCATGAAGGAGGGAGACCCACCTCATAGACATGCTAGTGGTGTCCAGTGGCACTACTACATTGAGGTCACCAAGAAAATGGTCAATGATGGACCTGATCTCCAGCTAGGCCCAGAGTTCTCGCTGGGGCAAGCTGGCAGGCACCAGCAAGGTGAGTGAGAGGGTTCAGGAGGGGTGTATGTTGGACAAGGAGGTTCGGGAGCGTGGTCATAAGGAGGGAAAACTGTGGAGGGGCTTCTGATTGGCACATGGGATCCAGAAACGAAGCAGCCCTGGGCCCGTTCACTGATCAGCAGCCTGCAGGGTCAAACCTGCCAGGCTGCACGTTGGGAGCAGGCCTCTCCTGCCACTCTGAGTGATAGTGGTATGAGGCTCTTCAGGCATTAGTTTGCCTACCTAAAGGCCTCAATTACCCACCTTGCCTATTTTCCTGCCCGCAGACCACCCATGAAATCCAGCCCAAGGAAGTTTTCGAACCGGTGACCAAAACCTTGGTCAAAGAGGCAGGCATCCATGGGGCTGTAGGGAAGAACCTTGTCCACAGTTAGTCTTTACCCCACTTTACCCTTTTAAATGTATACTGCACCTGCATATTAAATCACTTAGTGACTTTCATAATCACAGATTGCCCGAAAGAACTTCACAGCCAATAGATCACTTTTGAAATACGGAGTTACTGAAGAAATGGAAAAAATTACAGGAACCAATCTGTGCCCAGCAAGTTTCCACAAGCAACCTTGAGAAAAAGAGTGAATTAATCCCTTTATATTGATGTTATTTGAGGGATAAATGTTACTTCAGAAATTCCCCTGTTCTTCTCTGAAGCGTGCCATGGCATCTTTACAGTTCACCTTAACCAGCTTTAATGACCAAGGAAGCCAATTATAGGAAGGGAAAAGATTTATTTTATTTTAACATTATGGGTGCGATCGACTGTCTGCGTTGTGCCCGAAAGGCAGCGTGACCGGCAGACCCCTCTTCTGAGATCGATCTGGCTCGCCACACCTCGTGAAATGTGTCCTGATCTTGTGAGATGTCAGGATCTGTCGGCAGGATCACTATCTGTCAAATCTGCATATTAGCGCGAGACAGCTCACTCTAATATGCACTCACCGGATCTACCGAAGTCCTGGGATCTAATCCCTTTGCTTCGGAGACCGAGCACGAGCGCCGTCCAGTGCTGTTCCACCCAAATGGGGAACATATAGAACGGCACTTACAGGGGATCTCCCAGGGTATCAGACGTACCCAGGTCCTGACTGGCACCCTGACCTGGGCACCTTGGCACTGCCACCCTGTAAATGCCACCAGGGTGACAGGCTGGCAGTGCCAAGGTACCAGGCTGTCATTTTTCCCACACTGGGGATTGGGCCCAGGGGTGCCCTGCGAGCGTGAGATGTGGGGAGGGGCTGAGGACCCCCTTATAGGTGAGTTGGAGCTTTGGGAGATTCGGGGGTCGAGAGATTAGGATGACATTTAATAATGGCGCCCCGATCTCTTACTGTACTGAGGAGTTTAACTCAGTTGGCTGGACAGCTGGTTTGTGATGCAGAACAATGCCAACAGCACGAATCAATTCCCATACCAGTTGAGGTTATTCATGAAGGCCCCGCCTTCTCAACCTTGCCCTTCGCCTGACGTGTGGTGATCCTCAGGTTAAATCACCACCAGTCAGCTCTCTCCCTCAAACAAGAAAGCACCTATGGTCATCTGGGACTATGGCAACTTTACTTACTACTAGTATGTGTCCACCAGATTTGTCAAACTTCTTTTTGCTACAGTAAATGGTTAACTGGCCATGCATCCTTTACCTTAAGAAACAGTATTGTGTACAGACTGAGGAAAGGGCTCTGATTTACTCAAGTAGATAGTTATGTAAGGGTCTTTCCTGTTGATTCCCTTATTTCCCCTTTCTTTAATTTTGCCATTGTCATTTTTGATACATGGATGCTTAATAGACATGTATCTTTAAGTGAAGCAGCAGAGAGCATGAGGAGTTCAAGAAGTTTCGATATGGTGCTGCTAGCTTTGGACGGCATGACCCAGACTTTGTAACATCTGAGATGTGAGATGGAACTCGGTTCAATTGGTTGGCTGGTGGCCAATCAATTGGCCAAAAGGCCATTTTCTGCCCGGTAACAGGTGGTGGTTGGGTCCTGCTTGAGTGGAATGCCTTCCAGAGACCTCAGAAAATCAGAGTTTAACTTCTGGAAGCACAGGGACAAGGACCTACTCTCTCTCTCGCTCCCTCTCTCTTCAGAAAGGCTCTGAGTTGATGTATTTCTGAACCTACAGAGAACCTGTATGAATGAACCTACAATGAAACCATTACGGCTGCAAACAGAGGCCTGATGTGAAAGCTTACATTGAAAGAAGGTCTGCTTAAAGACAAACCATCTAAAACAAAGACTCTTTTTCCAGTTACTTATTATTATCTTCACCCCTCTCTTCTCCTCTGTGTTTGTCTACCTTGTGTGTGTGCGTAGAGGGTGGGGGTCAAGTTAAAGTGGGAGATTAGGAATTAGATAACAGTTAACCAGTTGTATTTGCTGCATATTTCATTATAGTTCTTGTCATAAATAGAATTTGATTTGTGTTTAAATTTACAAACCTGGGGCGGGATTCTCCCCTACCTGGCGGGGCGGGGGGGGTTCCGGCGTAATGGAGTGGTGGGAACCACTCCGGCGTTGGGCCGCCCCAAAGGTGCGCACCTTTAGGGGCCAAACCCTCGCCTTGAGGGGCTAGGCCTGCGCCGGAGTGGTTTGCGTTCCGCCGGCTGGCGGGAAAGACCTTTGGCCACGCCAGCCGGGACTGAAAGGTCTTCACCGGGCGACGCATGCGCGGGAGCGTCAGCGGCTGCTGATGTCATCCCCGCGCATGCACAGGGGAGGGGGTCTCTTCCGCCTCTGCCATAGTGAAGATCATGGCGAAGGCGGAAGAAAAAGAGTGCCCCCACAGCACAGGCCCGCCCGCGGATCGGTGGGCTCCGATCGCGGGCCAGGCCACCGTGGAGGTACCCCCCAGGGCCAGATCGCCACCCCCCCCCCCAGGTCCCCGGAGCCTGCCCGCGACGCCTTGTCCTGCCGTTTAAAAGGTGGTTTAAGCCACGCTGGCGGAACAGGCATTCCAGCAGCGGGACTTCGGCCCATTGCGGGCCGGAGAATCGGCGGGTGTGGGCCTGCCGACCGGCAAGGTGCGATTCCCGCCCCCGCCGTATCTCTGGTGGCGGAGTCTTCGGGACACGGCAGGGGCAGGATTCATGCCAGCCCCCGGCGAATTTCCGACCCGGCGTGGGGTCGGAGAATCCCACCCCAGGTGACTAATTATTGGGCAGCTAAGGGCCAAAGACTGAGTATTTTTCAAAGTATTATTTGTTAATTCAATTGTGTTGCGACTCCTGTTCAAGGGAGGCTGGAATTGACCGTGCCCTATCCCAGGGTGTCTGAACAGCTATCAAAGGTTTCAACAATTGGACTTCCTGAGAAAATGAGGAATTATTACAAAAAATGCAATGTGACGATAAACAAAAAGCCATTGGAGGCTGGCATTATTGTTATATATAAATTTGCAGATAAACACAACGTCAGCAATTGCATTTCGAGCACTCGTGTCATAATGTGAACATTTAGGCTTATCTGAGCACGTAAGCACAGTAATTCACGCACATTAAAAGACATTTCATGAAGTTTTATTCTGTGATTTCATGTAAAATCCCCTGGATTATTCCATTTTACCTCTCATGTAGTTGACTGCTTAAACCTCCTTTCAGTATCGATGCAGGATAGATATAGAAACAGTTTCATATCTAATGCGAAGGTGATTGGCACAAGGGAATAAATACAGACAGCTGGTTATAAATGTCCCTTTAGGGTGCTTCTTCAGAAATAACATTCATTATGATGATTGCTGTCTTTTACACCATGTTTTCTACATTCACAGAGCGACTGGGTTTCAATCCTCTCTTGCAGGTTACGTTGTTAAGCAAAGACAGCCAATTACCTGATAACACTTTGACAGGATGCTGCGATCCCAGAACATTTTGTAAAGTAATGTTGCTATTATGTTCGACATTGCACTGTGATTTGAGATTTGATTAACTTCAATGTTTGCTTACAAAAGCTCTGGAAAAAAATCTGTAAGAATTTATTAGCTCTTTGTGATGCGTGACCATTAAGGAAATCCATCAGTTAATTTGCTAATGACCTGAGAGACCTTGGAATTACACTGTGCAGTATGAGTGAAGGAAAAGCTAGAGTCTTTGTTTTAAATTCCTACGTCCACTATTTTAGCAGGGGTAATGACAAGGGAATAATTTTAAATTTAATAAACTCGCTCTCTTTACTTCTGCCATGTTGGTCTCCCTAAGCATCCAATTTGGTTGAGAGGGTGCCTCACGTCTTTGCCAGTGGCGTTTTTCACTGATTGTTTGCATGTGTATCAGTAGCTGTATGCAAGGGGAGGTGGTGGTCTAATAGTATTGCCACTGGACTAGTAATCCAGTGACCCAGGGTAATGCTCTGGGGACCTGGGTTCAAATCCCACCTCAGCAGATGGTGAAATTTGAATTTGAATTAAAATCTGGAATTAAAAGTCCATGAAACAATTGTCGATTGTCGTAAAAAACATCTGGTTCACTAATGCCCTTTAGGGAAGGAAATCTGCTATCCTTACCCAGTCAGGCCTACAAGTGACTGCAGACCCACAGAAATGTGGTTGACTCTTAACTGCCACTTAGCTGAGGGGAATTAGGGATGGGCAACAAATGCTGACCTTGCCAGCGATGACCACATCCCATGAAAGAATAAAGAAAAAATGTACTTCTCCCATTGAGCTGAGCAACAGGAACGAGGTAAACTCTCCATTTTTGGAAGCCAGTTGTTTCATTCCTGTCTCAGGACAGTTCATGGGGTGGGGGAACTTTACAATGACGAGAATTTACAGACCCAGCATAGTCAATGGATGTTTGAATGGCTCACAACATTTTACGCCCCCCCTCCACCTCCCCCATTGTGACAGAACCGCAAAAGTCCTCAACATATTGAAGTTGGCAGCCAATGGAAAATAAGCAGTCACGTCACAGAAATTAGCTCCCTAATCCAACCATAGCTGCATATTCGCATGGGTGCACCACTTAATTAGTCCCCTAAGGGTGGGTGTTTAAGCCAAGCAATGAAGGAAGATTGCTGATTGCCTTGGCTGCACTGACTAAAATATAAAATTTTCCCTTCCTGTTCAGAAGTTTTTGATCTTTATTGGTTGCAAATAAACCGGCGAATAGGAGCTTGCCTTTTAAGCCAGAAGCTCTGCCCTAATTACAACATTTGGATGCTCCTACACTCATGCAACCCAGGTCTTCCAGTGTAACAATATTCTCTTGGAGAATCCCTCAACTTTGGCCTTTGCAAATTTATGGCCAGGAATGACAGCCTCAGTTAAGTAGGGCACGATTCTATGGTGAGTGATGTGGGAATAACAAAGCATTTTTGTCTCAGATGTAACATGGTACTGACCTTTCTCATTTTTTATTGAAACCATTCACTTCATTTATGTTTCAGTTTAATACTGTTATTCCTGAATCCAATTTGTCCATTACCCAAGGAGGGGCCTAACCATTCAATTCTAGTCGAAACTGCTGTGTGTTTTATTCGAATGCATGTTTAACCTGCAGCTTTGTTTGTTAAAAGAAGTGTTTAAATGCGCTTGCACCGTTGACTTTTTTGATGGTATTTATTTGTTTTGTTCAATTAAGTCCAGTTGTTTGCAGTGAGAGATAGTACCATTGATGGCATGAGCATAAAAGAGCTAATAGTTAACAACGTCCCTTGTATTGTAGATCAGTTCAACATTTGCAAACTTTTTCTTATTTTCCACTGCTTAATCTTTATCAGCTCAGTCATACCACTGATATGATTAAAATAAAAGCAAATTACTGCAGATGCTGGAATCTGAAACCAAAGAGAAAATGCTGGAAAATCTCAGCAGGTCTGGCAGCATCTGTAGGGAGAGAAAAGAACTAATGGCCGGGATTCTCCGAAAAGGGCCTATCTCCCCACGCCTGCGAATCACTCCAGACTTTTTTCAAAAAGTTTGGAATGGTTCTCCGACTTCAAGAGGGATAGCAGGGCCCTGGCGTGCGGCCCGCAGCTCCTGCTGCCGATACTGGGCCCTGCACCACCGGCTGCGGATCCGTGCATGTGGAGCCTCACAGCGGGCCGGCGCGGAAGAAGATAGGTCCCCCCCGGATCGCGCACTCCCGCCGATCGATAGCCCCCGATCGCGGGCCTGGCCATCGCGAAGACCCCCTACCCCCGGAGTCTGATCCCCCCGCCCCCCCACCAGGACCGCCACCGCGGCCACGAGTCCGAGTTCCTGCCGGGTGAAACCATACGGGAACCACGCCGGCGGAACTCGGTGGAACTTGACCGATCGACCGCGGAGAATCGCCGTGGGGGCCTCTTCCAATGGCCCCCGACCGGCGCCGCGTCGACCACGTGCGCGCGACTGCTGCTGTTTCTCTGGTCACCAGAGAATTGCGTCACGGCGTCGGAGCCAATCGCGGGTCTGAGACCCCATTCTCCGCCTCCGCGCCAAGCACGGTTTTGGCACGGAAGCTCGGAGAGCTTTGACAAAGGGTCATCTGGACTCGAAACGTTAGCTCTTTTCTCTCCCTCCAGATGATGCCAGACTTGCTGCAATGTTCCAGCATTTTCTCTTTGGTTACTGATATGATTTGTTTGCTATATTATTATTTAATACATTTTTTAGGCAGTTGAAGCCCAAACCAGAAACAAATTTTGTGTTTTTCTGCTGCTTTTGAAGAAATGATTAATGACATAAGGCATGCAATAGCTATGAGATAAATTAAACATAAGAACTAGGATAGGATTAGGCAATTTAGTCCCTCGAACCTGCTCCGCCACTCAATATGATCATAGTTGACCTCCTCTCAGCCTCAACGCCATTTCCTGCCCTTTCTCCGTAACCTTACAACCCATTACTAATTAAAAATCTATCTATCTCCTCAGAGTCCCAGTATCCACCGCACTCTGCGGCAGTGAATTCCACAGATTCACGACCCTTTGAGAGAAGTAATTTCACCTCATCTGTTTTAAATCTCCTACCCCTTATCCTGAGACTATGACTTCTCATTCTAGATTGCTTCAAAAGAGGAAGCATCCCCTCTACGACTACTTTGTCAAAACCTTTTGTCATCTCATATACTTCAATTAGATCTGCTCTAAACATGAGAGAATACAGGCCTAAACTGCTCAATGTCTCTTCCTAAGACAAATCCCTCATCTCTGGAACCTCACCTCTGACCTGCCTCTAATGAAACTACGTCCCTCCTCAAAAACGGGGACCAAAATGGTACACAGTACTCCAGGTGACGTCTCACCAATGCCTTGTACAGTTGTAGCAACACTTCACTATTTTTATACTCTATCCCCTTAACTAGAAAGGCCAACATTCAATTTGCCTTCTTTATTACCTGTTCTCCCTGCATACTAGTTTTCTGAGATTCATGCCCAAGGATACCCAGATCCCTCTGCACCAAAGCACTCTGAAGTTTCTCTATATTTCGATAATAAGTAGCCTTTCCATTCTTCTGACCAAAATGGGTAAAGATGGTTTTCTGTTCATTTGATTGGTAGATTAAAAACTTGCTGATATCTCAGCAAGTGAAAATACCCTCTCTGAAACATTAGGATCTAGGTCTCGCCCAGGACAGTAATCTGAGATTTGTGATGTCTGGGGAGAAACAAGTGAAGAAGCTTAAAAATGTAATTACTCTTGTTGCACCTTATGCCAATGAAAGCTATTTATGTGGATTTTTCGGTAATTTGCACGGAGGCTCTCAGCATTGCATACACACCCGAGGCATTGCATACACACCCGAGGCATTGCATACATACCCGAGGCATTGCATACACACCCGAGGCATTGCATACACACCCGAGGCATTGCATACACACCCGAGGCATTGCATACACACCCGAGGCATTGCATACACACCCGAGGCATTGCATACACACCCGAGGCATTGCATACACACCCGAGGCATTGCATACACACCCGAGGCATTGCATACACACCCGAGGCATTGCATACATACCCGAGGCATTGCATACACACCCGAGGCATTGCATACACACCCGAGGCATTGCATACACACCCGAGGCATTGCATACATACCCGAGGCATTGCATACATACCCGAGGCATTGCATACATACCCGAGGCATTGCATACACACCTGAGTGGCCAAAATGTAAAGAATAAATGTGTTCATATAAATGTGAGAAATTAGCTTTCTCCTTATCTATGGAATTTTTAATCCTGAGAATGGGTGGTTTGAGGCAGCTGGGTTGTCAAGGTACAATACCTTTAGAGTGAAATCACAACCATAATTTTAACGCATCCACTTCTGAGTTGGGTGGCACGGTGGCACAATGTTTAGCACTGCTGCCTCACAACACCAGGGACCCGGGTTCGATTCCGGCCTTGGGTGACTGCCTGTGGGGAGTTTGCATGTTCTATGCTTGTCTGCCTGGGTTTCCTCCGGGGGCTCCGGTTTCCTCCCAATGTCCAAAGATGTGCAGGTTAGGTGGATTGGCCATGATAAATTGACCCTTAATGTCCAAAGATGTGAGTTTAGACAGATTGGCCATGGTCAATGTGTGAGATTACGGGACGAGGGTGGGGAAATGGGCCTAAGTAGAGTTCTCTTTCGGAGGGTTGGTGCAGACCTGATAGGACAAATGGCCTCCTTCTAGGCAGAGATCCTTTGGATTCTATGGGCGTCATTCTCCGACCCCCCACCGGGTCGGAGAATGGCCGTTGGCCGCCGTGAATCCCGCCCCCGCCCCCGCCGAAGTCTCCGCTCCCGGAGATTGGGCGGGGGCGGGAATCGGGCCGCGCCGGTTGGCGGGACCCCCCGCTGGATTCTCTGGCCCGGATGGGCCGAAGTCCCGCCCAGGAATTGCCTGTCCCGCCCACGTAAATCAAAGCTGGTATTTACCGGCGGGACCAGGCGGCGTGGGCGGGCTCCGGGGTCCTGGGAGGGAGGGCGCGGGGCGATCTGACCCCGGGGGGTGCCTCCACGGTGGCCTGGCCCGCGATCGGGGCCCACCGATCCGCGGGCGGGCCTGTGCCGTGGGGGCACTCTTTCCCTTCCGCCTCCGCTACGGCCTCCACCATGGCGGAGGCGGAAGAGACTCTCCCCACTGCGCATGCGCGGGAAACTGACAGCGGCCGCTGACGCTCCCGCGCATGCGCTGGGAAACTGACAGCGGCCGCTGACGCTCCCGCGCATGCGCCGCATTTCCGCGCCAGCTGGCGGGGAAACAAACGCCATTTCCGCCAGCTGGCGGGGCGGAATTCCCTCCGGCGTTGGCCTAGCCCCTCAATGTTGGGGCTAGGCCGCCAAAGATGCGGAGCCTTCCGCACCTTTGGGCCGGCGCGATGCCCGTCTGATTGGCGCCGGCTTTGGCGCCAGTCGGCGGACATCCCGCCGTTGGGGGAGAATTTCGCCCTATGTGTTTAATGGAAGTAGGTTTGGAGGCTGGAGAAAAACAGACTTTCTGAAGTCAGGACCTTAATTAATGCAGGCGGATATGTACTTATCACAGCAATGAAGGTTTTTACAAACCTGACAGGTGATGGACAGGGCATGGGCCAGCAGGTAAGTGTCTTTCCAACAATACATGGAGGCCAAGGGGAGCAGAAATTCTTAAAGTCCCTTAAGTAAGCTTGCTTCTCTTCCTTCAATTGGCCTACCTCCCCTCTGACCTCTACTACAACCTTTCATTCCATCAAAGATCTCTCCCAACACCACCCCCCCTCTCCCCACCCCCCGCCCAGATCTTCTATCTTGACAATCTCTATCACCGCTCACCACCATCAACCTTTCAGCTTTTGTGTCCCCTGCCCTCAATTCATGATCCTTCTCTTCCTTCTTTCCACTCCCCAAACGTGGCCTACCAATGCGGGTCTGTCCACAAATGAGTTCCTGTCAGTAAATCCAGTAGGACCTCCACATTATCAGGTTTCCCACCCACTACAATTCCTTCCACCCCACCATTCCCTTCCTTGTAAACACTGGGGACCTCATGAATCAATGCCTACTGGGCTGAGATGCCTGAGCTCAGTTGGGCCAATTAACCATTGCGACATTGCCCCTGAACCAGAGGGAGAAAATCAGTCAGGGTCCTCCTTCCTCAATGCTGCTGTTCAGAGAAGAAACATCTTGGCAAGGACAGAATCAGACTCGATTGTAATGTCCCATGCTTGAACATCCTGCTAACACTCAGCACTTTTAGGGTTGCATATGTGAAAAGTCATCAATTGAGTGAGATCCTGGAGTGTGGCTGACACCTGTGGAGCTGGACTCCAACAGAACTTACTCTTTCAGGTTAGGAAACATTTTAAAACCCTGGCAGAAAACTGCTCTTTAAGAATAGCTGATAAATGGCATCGCTTTTTGAAATGTTGTCCCTGTCTTAATGGACTGAATGAACTTAATGGACTTCAAAAAATATTCCAATTAAGGGGCAAATTAGCAGGACAAATCCACCTACGCTACACATCTTCTTGGGTTGTGGGGGTGAGACGCACACAGATATGGGGAGAATATGCAGATTCTACATGAACAGTAACCGGGGCCGGGATTGAACCCGGGTCCTCGGTATGGTAAGGCAGCAGTGCTAACCACTGCCCCACTGTGCCGCCTATGGGGCTGGATTCTCCACTGCCGGGATTCTCTGTTATGCCGGTAGCGGACCCACGCCCGGGATTTCCCGATGGCGTAGGACTGCCCACAATGTGAAACCCCATTGGCCGGCTGGTGCGACGGAGAATCCAGCCCATGGACTTTACATGGAGTTTAACAACTCAAACTACAAACTTTCTCCTCCACCTTCATCGGATTTTTATTTCTATCATTTTTTTTCCATTTCTTCCATTCATCTGTCTTTTCCCTCACCATTGTCCCCCCTCCCCCCACCCCATTTGGGCCATCTGTTCCTGGTTGTACTTTGACACACTGCTCACCTTTGTTCTACCATTCACACATTCTAATCTCATGTGCCACTACCAACACCCTTCTTAGCCTTAATCACCGCCATTTACATTCCTTTTATCTTTTGTCCACGACATCTTTCATCTTTGTCAATCATACCTATCGCTGGCCCTCTCTCCAATCCCACCACTCCAAACCCCCCCAACCACAGTATAAATCTGACCCTATTTCCAGTTCTCTCCAGCTTGACAAACAGTCATGCAGACTACAAATGTTAGCTCTGTTCACTCTCCACAGATGCTGTCAGACCTGAGATTGTCCTGTATTATCTGTTTTTAGAATCAAAGATTCATGGAATAGAATCATAGAACTCCAAAGTGCAGAAGGATGCCATTCAGCCCATCTAGTCTGCAGAGACCCTCTGAAAGAGCACCCTCCCCTAACCCCCACCCTCGCCCCGTCAATCCACCTAACCTGCACATTTTGGACTATGGGAGGAAACCGGAGCACCCGGAGGAAACCCACACAGATACGGGGAGAAGATGCAATCTCCGTACAGGCAGTCATCCAAACAGGAATTTATCCCGGGTCCCTGGTGCTGCGAGACAG
Source organism: Scyliorhinus torazame (assembly GCF_047496885.1). Taxonomy (NCBI): domain Eukaryota; kingdom Metazoa; phylum Chordata; class Chondrichthyes; order Carcharhiniformes; family Scyliorhinidae; genus Scyliorhinus; species Scyliorhinus torazame. The sequence goes on from NC_092707.1 coordinate 80,085,269, forward strand.
CAATGCTAACCACTGTGCCATTGTTCCACCCTTAGCAGAAATATTCCAGTTCCACCCTAATTTTCTTTAATCCCCTTTCTTAATCCTTTGGTTTGTAAATGCTATGCAACCGATACCTGCATAGCAAAAAGGAAAGAAAGGCTTCCACATTTCTGCAGCACCTCGCACAAACTCAGAGTGGAACCCCCCCCCCCCCCCCCCACCCCCTTCCCACCATCTACCCCCCCCAAAATCCCCATCCCTGCCCCATGGTGTGTTTTCCAGTGACAGAGGCAGCTGGCCATCTACTACTGGCGGGTCTTCTGCTCCCACTGATGCCTGCAGCGTTTTGTATGGCTTACCTGTCCCACCGCCGGGGAACCAGCCGTGATCGCCATTGGCGGTACCGGAGGATCCCCATATCAGCAGGAAGGGCGAGAAAATCACCTCCTCAGAATGTCCCAGAGTGCTTTATAGCCGATTAAGTACTTTTGAATTACCATCAGTGTTGTCATGCAGGAAATGAAGCCACCAATTTGTGGGCCAGAATATTTCAGGAAGAACAACATTTTAAAAGAAATTTAACGGCACTGGTCGAGGGATAGATATTGCCCAGAATATCAGGGAGAGCTCAATTACTATACATTGAAATTGTGTCACCGGGTTTTGCACATCCACCTGAGAGGACAGATACCACTAGAAGACCTTGCAGTAATTCATACCAAATATCTTCCTTAATTCCTTTGCTAAAATATATGTCTATACTCATAAATGAAATAGTAATCTCAGTTCCTCCTGTTAGTTATCATAAATTAGGAAACTCTAAACAATTTAAAGGGAGAAAGACATAGTAGCTTCTGCATTATCTTGTATTTTTTAATTGGTGATATTCCAGATGGGTTTATGGTCTGTTTATTTTTGGAGGAAACATCATTACACATCATTCAGCATGAAGTGTCAGCTGATGCGACTGTGTTTAAACGACTCATTAGGTGTACTTTAAATCCTCCAGGATTATAAATTCACTGAAGTACACAATATCTAATTCTGTGCTTCAAGAACACTTCATCCTGCATGCATCTGCTCCAGAGTATTCGATCAATACGATAGGCTTTTCAAATGAAAACATTTTAGCTCTTCATTCGTGATGGTGGCTTTTCTGGTGTCACAGATTCCAGTGTTGCCATAGTTATTAGGAACACCATTTCCCAACATTACAACAGCAACTTGCATTTATATAGCACCTTTAACATACCAAAACTTTGCCAAGTGCTTCGCAGGAGCATTGGCAAAATGGACCAAAAGCCACATAAGGAACTATGAGGACAGACCACAAAAAGCTTGGTCAGGGACATAGGTTTTAAGGAGCATCTTAAGGAGGAGAAAGAGGAGGAGTGGTGGTGGCATTGTGGAATTGTCACTGGACTAGAAATCCAGGATAATGCTCAGGGAACCTGGGTGTCATAACCCGCACGGGTCTTACGGGGTGGGAATGATGGTCTTCCCCATGCCCCTTGCGGAGTATGAGCTACCTTGTTAAGGGGATGGGGGAAACTCAACCCGTGTTGCGTTTAAGGCCGGCCAGTTCGACACCGACCTGTTAAGACCAGTTGGGACTTACCGGGAGCTGCGCATTATAGCCTTGTAAATACACCTACATTTATTTTATGCAACTCGGTGAGGACTCTCAGTGACTTCATAAAACTGTGTTCAATCAAGTTGAAACTATTGTCAATTTCCATGAAACCCATCTGGTTCACTGATGTCCTTTGGGGAAGGAAATCTGCCATCCTTAGCTGGTCTTGCCTACATTTAACTCCAGGTCCACAGCAATGTAGTTCTCTTGACTCGTAACTGTCCTCTGAAATGACTGAGCAAGCCCCTCAGTTCACGGGCAATTAGGGATGGGCAATGAATGCTGGATAAGCCAGCGATACCCACATCCCATGAAAGAATGATAAAAAAGGTGGGCAATGGAGAGGTAGAGAACGGTAGGCAACATTTTCTTCATTTCTTTAGAGGCAAGAGGCTTACCTCTTGCCTCTAAAACAGGCTTAGATTGGTCTCTGTGCTAATGCATTGGAAAGAGCCCTATTACCTAGTCTAGCTCACTATCAGTGACCACTGGTAGATCTATAGATGTCAAGATCAAGCTCATTTGTGATATTTCTTAATGCTGACATTCATATGTAGGTGCAGAGTCAAAGGGCTGAGGTTTTGGATTGCTATCATTACTAGAATAACTATATGCCCCCATGGGTCAGGGATAAAGAATTGAACAGGCGCAGTAATATTGGGGTAATATTCTGAATGTCACAAGCTTACCAGACAGCTTCATCCTGCAGAGCATGAAGTCTGAAAATTGCCCCAAGATTGCCATCCTGCACATAACGGACAATATTTAATGGCAACATTTCTGTCCAGTGTCCTTGAGCTGCATGCCGGAAAATGGAAATGGCTACTCACCTTCTTAGTTCCCCTCTTTTTTAATAATCTTTATTGACACAAGTAGGCTGACATTGACACTGCAATGAAGTTACTGTGAAAAACTTCTAATCTCCACATTCCAGCGTCTGTTCGGGTACACGGAGGGAGAATTCAGAATGTCCAATTCACCTAACACAACGTCTTTCAGGACTTGTGGGAGAAAACCGGAGCACCCGGAGGAAACCCTCACAGACACAGGAAGAACGTGCAGACTCCACACAGACAGTGACCCAAACTGGGAATAGAACCTAGGACCCTGGCGCTGTGAAGCAACAGTGCTAACCACTATGATACTCAGCAGCCATTGTGCTAGCTTCACGTTTTTAAAAAGGAGTACTAAACAACGCCAGTGTGATTTCTCTCTTGGCAGTCAGCTACTTCCCGGGAGGCTGTTACAATCAACTTCAAATTTGTTAATGATATGGAAATTAATGCAAATTGGAGTTCATGGTATGCTCGCTATATTTGGGCAAGATCCGGAACTAGCCATTGGGATCGGGCCGGTTAGATAGCAAACTGCTTCATGCATGGCACGAGTCTCGATTTTAGACTTTCCCACTATTTAACCAGCACGTCCAGATCCGCAATAAGCGCAACACGGTGGTTAAATCATGCCCAGCAATGGCAAGTAGAGCACTTTCTCCAAAGATACATTCTGAAGATTAATGCACTGTCATGCATGAAAATTAAAGAACATTTCATGGTCATGCAGGAATTATCTGTAATCCATTTACCAGTGGAACTTCAAAGCAATCCACAAACACTGAAAGCACCGGATTATTCATAATTTCACAAAGGCACCAAACTTAAATTTCAAAAATGAATTTACAACGCAAATAGCATACATTCGATTAGAGAAGAATCAATGAGTGCTCATGGTAGATGCACATATTAACACTGCGGCAAGTATTTCTCTATTCATGAATAGTAAAAGGTCAACATTCTACCATTGAGTATTCATAATAAAAAGTGAAGTATGCAGTTAATCAACTCTCCTGAAACCACGATCAAAACCAAGCTGATTTATTATGCTTTTCAATGCGAATTGCTCATAAAGAGATGCAAATTGGCAGGAGTTACAGAATGATTATCTGCGGCACCTTTATGTTCCTGTCAGCGCATCAGTGGATCTTGAAGCCTTTCCTTTTTCCAATCTGTATTATGTGTCTGAAAGGAAAACTTGTGTTTAAATAGCACCCTTTATGACCTCAGGATGCCTCAAATTGCGTTACAGCCAGTGGAACATTTTGGAAGATCAGTCACTGTTGTAATGTAGGGAATTTGTATACAACATGCTCTCATAAACAGCAATCTGATAACGACCAGTTTTAGTGCTGTTGCTCGAGGAGTAAATATTGGACAGGACACTGGGAAGAACTCCCATGCTTACATTCAAAATAGGGCCACGGGACCTTTTACTCCTGCCTGAGGGGGCAGACTGCCATCATAGTGTTTGAAACCATTTGCCAGAAACGTTAATGCACAGATTGTCTTCGTTAAAAGCTCTTGGACTCACTGAACAGCCGTCGAGAAAAGCATAGTACATATCCATGTAATGTTTTCTAATTTCTCAAACGTTTGACTTGATGCTTATTTCAGGTTAATTCAACAGGGATCTATGGGGGGGGGGGGGGGGGCATGGATAGAACAACATCATACCGATATCTGAGCAGTGTATGCTTAGTTTTGTCCTCAAAGCACTGATGCAACAGTCCTGGTACAATCATTCTTCCTGACATTACAGCAGTGATTACATTTCAAAAATATTTCATCATCTGAAAAGCACTTTGGGCCATTCCAAGGTCAGAAAAGGCTAGATACCAACGCAGTTTCTATTCTTCCTGTTGCAATTGGAGTTGCCCTAGATGCTTCACCCCCCAAGTGGTCCTTCTTCAGATGTGAGCTCCGACAGCGAGTGTCAGCAGCCTAAATGACCACAGTGGATAGCATTGACTCTGCTCTTATTCTCAACTCACAGGCACATACGTCCCACATGCATCATGGAAGCAGGACCACCCTACCGTATTTTACCCCTCCTTAATGCAGCGATGCTGAGGCCAATTGTAGCATGTCTTGTTACCACCCCTAAATCAGCAGATCAGGAATTGATCTAGAAGCATTCTTGGGTTGATACATCCCCAGATGACGCATTGGCCAATTAAACCATGAAGGGAGGTCATTATTAAATTAAGACAACATCACCACCTTGCCTAGGCTACTCATTAAAATAAAACAAATCTTACTCAAGGAAAAATTACTTCTGTATTAGCAGGACGGATTTGTCTCTACCGCATCACACCCTCATGAGAAACTATTAATGTCCTTATTATACAGCAATAAAATAATCGGACAAACGCTTCAGAAATTTTACATATTAATGAACTGTCAAACAGTCCAGCTGCAGTAACATTTGGAATTATCAGTTGCCTAGCAACTTGACAGGATTAATAGATCGACTTTATACTAAGAGTCGATCCCTATGCTTGAACCTTGTCAGGAAGCAAAATGCAGCCAAGTTTTATTGTCCGTTAAGTGCTGACATCAGGAATCTTCCAACCCTTGGACAGTAATTTACAAAAAGTGTGAGAATTATAAATGAGCACCTGAAAGGTTCAGAGAACTCAGACACCCCTCCTCCACAATAAATTACCATTCTGGCCATCAGTTAACCTGAGAAATGTTTAGAGGTCTTTCCCCTTAGGGATTGTACTGAACTTAATGTCTGCACCCTCTAGTGGATCATAGGCAACAAGTTTCTTTTGTAGATTACTTAAAAAATACAACTAAAATTTTCAGTTCAGTAAAAACAGAAATACCAATCCAACGGCATCTGTGGGGAGAGAATGAGAGTTAACGAGAAGGATTAGAGGCCCCTATGAGGTCAGAAATGGAGTCGGACAGGGGCTTGAAAATGTCAGGTTTGGGGCACCCTCCGGCCATGACTCGGGATCTCTGGCCCTCCTTCCTGCCCTGATCTACTCCGTGGTACCGAGATTGAATCTACCCCCCTCTACTCCAGACGCCAGGGCATCCCCTACCCTCCCACCCCAGGGCATACCCCGGGCCTAACTCAATTGGTGGCTCCGGGTCTTAGGCTGAGGCACAGTGTCCAAAATTGCCCTTAGTGTTGTGTGGGGTTACTGGGTTATGGGGATAGGGTGGAGGTGTTGACCTTGGGTAGGGTGCTATTTCCAAGAGCCGGTGCAGACTTGATGGGCCGAATGGCCTCCTTCTGCACTGTAAATCCTATGATAAAACTATGATAAAACCTCTTCTGGCACTTCCAGTGCTAGGCTTGGACAGGTTGGAGAGCTGACGACACCTCTCCAAGGCAGGACTTCCTTCCACAGGTGGACAGAAATCCCACCTGCCGTCAATCAATGCTCAACAAAATGTGAAACGGCAATGGGCCTGTTGGGGTTGGCGTGGAGTGGTTACATACCATCCTGAAAATTCAGGCTCATGTATTTGTCTGTTAATGTTACCAACAGTGATGTCTAAGGCAATATCCTAAAAAAAGGAATTGGGGTCAAATAGATGTTTTGTAAATGTATCTTGCAGCGCAGAAATACATTTAAGAAACAATCCATATGTTACGTTTGTCATAAACTTAAAAACAAAGTTTTAAAATTAGTGTATTAAACAACTTGACTGATCTTCAGCTGGATTTGATGGCTGCAAACCTGGCGGGCCGTTACTGCCTCGACTAGTGTGAGTCGATGGTGTTGGGTTGACAATCCAATGTCATCACCCCAGCTTCCAATATCACGGAAGGCAAGAGGTGTCAAAATTGGAAGCCTTCTTGCCTTTTTGACATGACCAACCAACAAGATATTGAGCTTGTTAATAACTCAACTGTCTGCAATGTTTTGTTGCCCATTCCATTTTTCGGGAGTTGGACAGGAAAAACCTTGGGAGTGCTTTACGTTAAGTATGAGGAGATGGCACAAGGGAAGAAAAGGACCATGGCTGCATGGAGCAGCAGGGTCTGATGATGAAGGTGCCAGCATTTGTATGTTCTTTTTACTTCATTTATTCACTGTTTTGGGTCTGACATAAGGGGCGAAATTCTCCGTTATCGGCGGAAAGTCCGCCGATCGGCGCAAAAAACGGCGCAAATCCGACTTGCGTCACGTCGGAAAAATGGGTCGATAGTCTCCGGCCCGAAATGGGCTAGCAGCGACGTAACGGGATCCGCGCTTGCGCAGTGGTTCACGCCGTGCAGCGTCATACGCGCCGCACGGCGTGACGGCTCATAAGGCCGCGCTGCTCCCCCCACCCGACCGGAACACCCGACCGCAACACCCGACTGGATGGCTGGCCGCCGCTCAGCCCCGAAGTTCGAGTCACGCGATGTGGAGGCGCTCCTGGACGCGGTGGAGCAGAGGAGGGACGCCCTGTATCCCAGGCACGGCCGCAGAGTTGCCCCACGCCACAGCCGGCGTCTGTGGAGGGAAGTGGCAGAGGCCGTCACCGCTGCGGCCCTGACACCACGGACAGGCACCCAGTGCCACAAGAAGGTGAACGACCTCGTCAGAGCAGGCAGGGTGAGCCTCCCCATATCCCCCCTCCCCCATATCCCCCCTCCCCCATATCCCCCCTCCCCCAAATCCCCCTCCCCATATCCCCCTCCCCATATCCCCCCTCCCCCATATCCCCCCCTCCCCCATATTCCCCCCTCCCCCGTATCCCCCCCTCCCCCGTATCCCCCCTCCCCCATATCCCCCCTCCCCCATATCCCCCCTCCCCCATATCCCCCCTCCCCCATATCCCCCCTCCCCCATATCCCCCCTCCCCCATATCCCCCCTCCCCCATATCCCCCCTCCCCCATATCCCCCCTCCCCCATATCCCCCCCTCCCCCATATCTCCCCTCCCCCATATCCCCAATTGAATCCAGCCCTAACCTTAACCTCTGCAATGCACGCACAACCGATGGCGTGCATTCATATACCTGCCTAACAGTGTTGCCTTTTACCCCTGCCACCGCACCCCCCCCCCCCACAGGAGAAGCGCGCACACAACAATAGGGAGCATGTGAGGACTGGAGGAGGCCCCGCTGATGAGAGGCCACTGACCGAACACGAGGAAAGGGCCCTGGAACTGGCTGGCGGACCTGAGGACCGGGAGGTTGCTGATGCAGAAGTCGGGGGCGTACTAGCGAGTGAGCCACCGACAGCCCGTCCCCATATCCCCCCTCCACTATATCCCCCTCCCCCGTATCAACTGATCACTGCCTGATGTCTAACCATGCATGCTTCATTGTGTATCGCAGGACCAAACGTCCAGGCACCCATCCCCGCAGATGCAGACCGCCCGCAGGATGCCCCTCGGAGGCCACGGGAGACGGAGAGACCCGCACCCTCCAGCATGCGACGCCCGCAGGATGCCCATCGGAGACCACAGGAGACGGAGAGACCCGCACCCTCCAGCATGCGACGCCCGCAGGATGCCCCTCGGAGACCACGGGAGACGGAGAGACCCGCACCCTCCAGCATGCGACGCCCGCAGGATGCCCCTCGCACACCACGGGAGACGGAGAGACCCGCACCCTCCAGCCTGCGACGCCCGCAGGATGCCCCTCGGAGACCACGGGAGACGGAGAGACCCGCACCCTCCAGCATACGACGCCCGCAGGATGCCCCTCGCACACCACGGGAGACGGAGAGACCTGGAGCAACAGGGAGACGACACCCCCGTCACGTGCGGGAACGACCACCCAGCGATGAGGGGGGCAGCCACAGGCCCCGTCACATCCGAGCCAGGACACCACTACCCAGGACACCACTACCCAGGACACCACTACCCAGGACACCACTACCCGGGACAGCAGTACCCGGGACAGCACTACCCAGGAAGACAAAATACCGGACAGTGACTCAGAGTGGATGGGTGGAGACGAACCCCCACCCCAAAGTGCCATGGACTCAGAGTGGGACGAAGAGCACGACACAACGCCACTGCTGTCACCAACACCCTCCACCATCGCAGAAACACTCACCACGGTTGGGCACTTTAGTGATGAGGCGTCTGGTACACTCACTGGTGCGCACAACACAGCCGTCCCGGTACAGCAGGTGGAGGTAGGAGCAGCAGAGGGGCCGGGCGGTCGGAGGGCAGCCCAGCCCAAGCGAACATCTGCCGCCCAGATGGATCCCGGGTTCCTGGAGTTACCACACCCACACATAGATCCGATGCAACCACCGACCCGGAGACAAGCGAAGAGGGTGACGGGCGGCTTACGGCGGCTGCGGTCGCAGGTGGAGGAGTCCACCCGCGTCCGGGAGCTGGGAGTGGTGCCGGTCATGCGTGCCACCCAGGCCGACACCGCACGGGTGGCGTCCGCGGTGGAGGCAATGGGTGCGACGGTGTCAGACATGGGGAACGGTTTGCGAGGCCTGGGGCTTTCCGTGCAGGCGGCGTCTGTGGCCCAGGAAATGGCTGCCCTCTCACAGGAGGCCATGAGCCAGTGCCAGCGCCAGATGGCAGAGGTGCTCAACGCCATAGCCCAGTCTCAGCAGGCCATGGCCCAGTCTCTGCAGGCCATGGCCCAGTCTCTGCAGGCCATCGCTGAGGGCATCGGCGCCAGTGGCCATGTGCGAGCCGGCGTCGCACTGTCACAGACAGGGTTTGCCAACCCCCTGGACTCCATGGCTGCAAACCTGCAGACCCCTGTCGATACCAGCACTGGCAGCGCCAGATGTCGGGGGGGGCGTCGGATGGCCAGTCCGTTCGCATCCCCCACCCATGTAGAGGCCTGGGGGCCATCGGGCACCCCGAGGGAGGAGGAGGTGGTGTGGTCCGTCCCGGCTCCCTCTGTAGGGGAGGTCCCGGTACACCGCGACACCTCGGACTCCCCCCCTTCCGTCCCAGGTTCATCGGGTGGGCAACGGGCAGGACAGGCTGGCAGCTCGCCATCCCAGTCGCCCGGGCCGCAGCCTGGCCCATCTAGGCCAGGACGCCCCAGGAAACGGCCGCCAAAGGGATCCAGTGTCAGAGGGCAGGAATCACAGGAGTCCACCTCCAGTTCTGCTGTACCGTCTGGGGAACCACGTAGACGTAGTCAAAGGGCCCGTAAGGCCAAACAATTAGACACTGAGTAAGTTGGCACGGTTGCAGGGCACAGATGAGTTTTAAGGGCTAGGGCACGTGCATGAACTCCTTTGGTTATTAAAGTCAATGTTACACCTACAGAAGCTGCCTTTGTGCTCTGTCCAAAGTGTGCGGGGGTGTCATGTACGTTGAGCGCAAGTGTGTGTGTGAGGGGTGGTCTTACCTCAGCCCCAGGTGAGTCTGCCCCCTTCCCCCTGGGCCGCCATCAACATCCCCCGGGCAGAGGACGGGACCGTGCACTGCAGTGTCACAGCCGCATGCAGGGATGGGCCAGGTGGATGGTGGTACTGTGGCCATGGGTCAGACATAGTCCAACGATGTAGAGCCAGGAGCTCACCGCAGGGCGGGTTGTCATCATCCTCCATGGCCTGCGATAGACACGCGTCCACCCGCAACTGTGTGAGCCCGGCCCGTTGTGCCGCAGGTGGATCGGCAATGGGGGGGGGGTGGTGTGCATGCGGGTGGGGTGGGTGGGGTTGGGGAGGGGGGGAGGGTGCTGGGTGGGTGGATGGGTGGGGGGTGTGGGTGGTCGGCTGTTGCCATGGTGTGCGGTCTGTGGCCATACTACCCGATTCCCACGCCCATCTAGTCAGTGAAGCGGGCGTCTATCAGTCTGTCCCGTGCCCGCTGGGCTAGCCGGTAACGGTGGACAGCCACCCGCCTGTGTCTACTCCGTCTGCCCTGACCATTGCCCCCATCCCCCTCATCTGGGGAGGACTGGGCCTCTTCCTGCTGCTCCTCCACTCCGCCCTCCTCTGCCTGCGGCACATCGCCCCTCTGCTGGGCTATGTTGTGCAGGACGCAGCACACCACAATGATGCGGCCGACCCTATCTGACCGATACTGGAGGGCGCCCCCAGAGAGGTCCAGGCACCTGAAACGCATCTTCAGCACGCCAAAGCACCTCTCTATCACTCCCCTTGTCGCTACATGGGCATCATTGTAGCGGTTCTCCGCCTCATTGCGTGGCCTCCGTATAGGCGTCATCAGCCACGATCGCAATGGGTAGCCCCTGTCGCCCAGCAACCAGCCCCTCAGCCGGGGATGGCGTCCCTCGTACATGCCGGGGATGGATGACCGCGACAACACGAATGTGTCGTGTACACTGCCTGGGTGACGGGCGCAGACGTGCAGGGTCACCATGCGGTGGTCGCAGACCACCTGTACGTTCATCGAATAGGTCCCCTTCCTATTAGTGAACACGGCCCTGTTATCTGCAGGTGGCCGCACGGCGACGTGCATCCCATCGATCGCGCCCTGGACCATGGGGAACCCGGCCACGGCAGAGAAGCCCACGGCCCGGGCATCTTGGCTGGCCCGCTCCACGGGGAAGCGGATGTAGCGGTGCGCCAAGGCATATAGGGCATCTGTCACTGCCCGGATGCACCGGTGCACCGATGTCTGCTATATGCCAGACATGTCCCCACTCGGTGCCTGGAATGACCCCGTTGCATAAAAGTTCAGGGCCATCGTAACCTTGACGGACACGGGGAGAGGGTGTCCCCCGCCAGTGCCACGCGGTGACAGGTGTGCCAGCAGGTGGCAGATGTGTGCCACGGTTTCCCGGCTCATCCGGAGTCTCCTCCTGCATTCCCGGTCCGTGAGGTCCTGGTATGACTGCCTGGGCCGGTACACACGGGGCGCCCTCGGGTGCCTCCGTTGCCGTGGGGCCGCGACGTCCTCCTCCCCCTCCTCGTCCTGTCGGTCGGGAGTCCCTCCAGCCTGGGCGGCTGCCGCCTGCCCCTCTGCAGCAGCCTGCGCCACCTCTCTGGCACGCTCCTCCTCCTCCTCCTCCTCATCCAGGGCAACATAGACATGAGCGGCTGCCGCCACGGCGGCCAACATCGCTGGATGATCTGAAAACATGACGGCCTGGTGGGGGTGAGGGGAACGACGACATGTCATCATTGCCCATATACACTCCTCCCCCCAGCCAGGTGGCATGGACCGCATGGGTCCAACTGTTGGAGGCTGGCACCTGGCCAGGTGGACCAACTCACTTGCCCTCCCATCCCTCTCCCCAGCAAGGACCCCCCCCAACCTCCACCCCGGCACGGACCCACCCCGCCCCAACCTCCACCCCAGCACGGACCCCCCCCAACCTCCACCCCGGCACGGACCCCCCCATCCCTCTCCCCGGCACGGACCCCCCCCAACCTCCACCCCGGCACGGACCCCCCCCCCCCCAACCTCCATCCCGGCACGGAACCCCCCAACCTCCACCCCTGCACGGACCCCCCCCATCCCCCTCCCCGGCACGGACCCGCCCCCCAACCTCCACCCCGGCACGGACCCCCCCATCCCCCTCCCCAGCAGGGACCCGCCCCCATCCCCCTCCCCGGCACGGACCCCCTCCGCCCCAACCTCCACCCCGGCACGGACCCCCCCCCCAACCTCCACCCTGGCACGGACCCCCCCCCCCCCAACCCGGCACGGACCCCCCCAACCTCCACCCCGGCACGGACCCCCCCATCCCCCTCCCCGGCACTAACCCCCCCCCCCAACCTCCACCCCGGCACGGACCCCCCCCCCCCCATAACCCTCCCCAGCAGGACCCCCCCCCATCCCCCTCCCCGGCACGGACACCCCCCCCAACCTCCGCCCCGGCACGGAACCCCCCCCCCAACCTCCACCCCGGCACGGACCCCCCCAACATCCACCCCGGCACGGACCCCCCCCATCCCCCTCCCCGGCACGGCCCCCCCCCCCAACCTCCACCCCGGCACGGAGCCCCCCCCCCACAACCTCCACCCCGGCACGGACCCCGCCAACCTCCACCCTGGCACGGACCCCCCATCCCCCTCCCCGGCACGGACCCCCCCCCCCCAACCTCCACCCCGGCACGTACCCCCCCATCCCGCTCCCCAGCACGGACCCGCCCCCATCCCCCTCCCCGGCACGGACCCCCCCCCAACCTCCACCCCGGCACGGACCCCCCCCCCAACCTCCACCCCGACACGGACCCCCCCAACTTCCACACCGGCACGGACCCCCCCATCCCCCTCCCCGGCACGGACCCCCCCCCAACCTCCACCCCGGCACGGACCCCTCCATCCCCCTCCCCGGCACGGATCCCCCCCCAACCTCCACCCCGGCACGGACCCCCCCATCCACCTCCCCAGCAGGGACCCCCCCATCCTCCACCCCGGCACGGACCCCCCCCCAACCTCCACCCCGGCACGGACCCCCCCCCAACCTCCACCCCGGCACGGACCACCCCAACCTCCACCCCGGCACGGACCACCCCATCCCCCTTCCCGGCAAAGACCCCCCCCATCCCTCCTCCCAGCAGGGATCTCCCCCATCCCCCTCCCCGGCACGGACCCCCCCAACCTGCACCCCGGCACGGACCCCCCCCCATCCCCCTCCCCGGCACGGACCCCCCCCCCCCCAACCTCCATCCCAGCATGGACCCCCCCAACCTCCACCCCGGCACGGACCCCCCCCAACCTCCACCCCGGCACGGACCCCCCATCCCCCTCCCCGGCACGGACCACCCCCCAACCTCCACCCCGGCACGGACCCCCCCCCCAACCTCCACCCCGGCACGGACCCCACCAACCTCCACCCCGGCACGGACCCCCCCACCCCCCTCCCCGGCATGGACCCCCCCCAACCGCCACCCCGGCACGGACCCCCCCATCCCCCTCCCCGGCCCGGACCCCCCCCAACTTCCACCCCGGCACGGACCCCCCCCCAACCTCCACCCCGGCACGGACCCCCCCATCCCCCTCCCAGGCACGGACCCCCCCCACAACCTCCACCCCGGCACAGACCCCCCATCCCCCTCCCCACCAGGGACCCCCCCCCATCCCCCTCCACAGCAGGGACCCCCCCCCACCATCCCCCTCCCCGGCAGGGACCCCCCCAAACTCCACCCCGGCACGGATCCTCCTCCCGGGCACGGACCCGCCCCCCAACCTCCACCCCGGCACGGACCCCCCCCAACCTCCACCCCGGCACGGACCCCCCCATCACCCTACCCGGCACGGACCCCCCCCCAACCTCCACCCCGGCACGGACACCCCAACCTCCACCCCGGCACGGACCCCCCCATCCCCCTCCCCGGCACGGACCCCCCCCCCCCAACCTCCACCCCGGCACGGACCCCCCCATCCCCCTCCCCAGCAGGGACCCGCCCCCATCCCCCTCCCCGGCACGGACCCCCCCCAACCTCCACCCCGGCACGGACCCCCCCAACCTGCACCCCGGCACAGACCCCCCCATACCCCTCCCCGGCACGGACCCCCCCCCAACCTCCAGCCTGGCACGGACCCCCCCAACCTCCACCCCGCCACGGACCCCCCCATCCCCCTCCCCGGCACGGACCCCCCCCCAACCTCCACCCCGGCACAGACCCCCCATCCCCCTCCCCACCAGGGACCCCCCCCATCCCCCTCCACAGCAGGGACCCCCCCCACCATCCCCCTCCCCGGCAGGGACCCCCCCAAACTCCACCCCGGCACGGATCCTCCTCCCGGGCACGGACCCGCCCCCCAACCTCCACCCCGGCACGGACCCCCCCCAACCTCCACCCCGGCACGGACCCCCCCATCACCCTACCCGGCACGGACCCCCCCCCAACCTCCACCCCGGCACGGACACCCCAACCTCCACCCCGGCACGGACCCCCCCATCCCCCTCCCCGGCACGGACCCCCCCCCCCCAACCTCCACCCCGGCACGGACCCCCCCATCCCCCTCCCCAGCAGGGACCCGCCCCCATCCCCCTCCCCGGCACGGACCCCCCCCAACCTCCACCCCGGCACGGACCCCCCCAACCTGCACCCCGGCACAGACCCCCCCCATACCCCTCCCCGGCACGGACCCCCCCCCAACCTCCAGCCTGGCACGGACCCCCCCAACCTCCACCCCGCCACGGACCCCCCCATCCCCCTCCCCGGCACGGACCCCCCCCAACCTCCACCCCGGCACGGACCCCCATCCCCCTCCCCAGCAGGGACACACCCCATCCCCCTCCCCAGCAGGGACCCCCCCCATCCCCCTCCCCGGCACGGACCCCCCCCCCCAACCTCCACCCCGGCACGGACCCTCCCATCCCCCTCCCCGGCACGTACCCCCCCCCCAACCTCCACCCCAGCACGGACCCCCCCCCCAACCTCCACCCCGGCACGGACCCCCCCAACCTCCACCCCGGCACGGACCCCCCCATCCCCCTCCGCAGCAGGGACCCCCCCCCCCATTCCCCTCCCCAGCAGGGACCCCCCCCCCCATCCCCCTCCCCAGCACGGACCCCCCCCCCAACCTCCACCCCGGCACGGACCCCCCCCAACCTCCACCCCAGCACGGACCCCCCCATCCCCCTCCCCGGCACGGACCCCCCCCCAACCGCCACCCCGGCACGGACCCCCCCCCCAACCTCCACCCCGGCACGGACCCCCTCCCGGCACTCCCCCGGAGCCCAGCCTATTCTAACCCCCCCCCCCCGCCGCACACACACACACACAACCCGAGACACACCTCTCCTCATGCATTCAGACTGCGGCCACGCCATCGCCTGCCCAGAGCCAACCCCCCAGGCCGTCACTCACCTCCACGCTGGTCGGCGTGACCCTGGAGCACAGGGTCACGCCGATGAAAAGGAGGTTTAATTTAGGTCGACGTGAACGGTCATCACGTCGATGGGACTTCGGCCCATCCGGAATGGAGAATATCGGCAGGCCGAAAATCGGCTGCCTTGCGTAGACCCGTGACATTCTCCGCGGCAGCGGCGCCATTAACGCCCCGCCGACTTTTCTCCCTTCGGAGACTTCGGCAACCGGCGGGGGCGGGATTCACGGCGGCCAACGGCCATTCTCCGACCCTCTGGGGGGTCGGAGAATGACGCCCCATAAGTAAGGAGAGGTTGAGAGGACACGGCGTCTTTAAATTTGCAGCCGTGACTGACATCCTGTTTGCTGCATAATTCTTCTCCCACATGACAACCCAACCCAGACTTCCACTTGGGCATACAGCCTCCTTCACATCTTCCACCAGTCAGCCACCAATTGCCCACCTGACATTTCATTGGCCAGGCTGAGATGGTGGGTTCGAATGGACCACTCACTTTCCATTCTGCCTCCCTCGTTCCGCCAATAACCATTAAATCCAGCCCCTTCTCTTAGAATTGGAATATTCATTAGAAAATAATAAATAAAATAAATAATCTTTATTGTCATAAGTAGGCTTACTTTAACACTGCAATTAAGTTACTGTGAAAAGCCCCTAGACGCCACATTCCGGCACCTGTTCGGGTACACAGAGGAATAATTCAGAATTCTCAGCTGGTACGGGAATTGAACCCGCGTTGCTGGCCTTGTTCTGCATCACAAACCAGCTGTCTAGCCCACTGAGCTAAACCAGCCCCTTATCTGCCCTTCAGACAGAACAAACTTGTGACTAGCAACATGCATGAATGTAAGACTGATGTCAATTAATTCTTCTCACACAGAGTGATTAACATGTGGGAAAAACTCCTGGGTAGTCCAATACTCAATTGGGCAAATCTCTGGAATCATTTAAGGGCACTAATATTGTGATGGGGAGGCTATGTGTTCTTTAATGGTTGGATACATTAGGACAATCGCACACATCTACCAGGTGATCTCCTGAACGCCTTGTCAATTTGGGTTTGAATTTTGAAAATGGAATCTGACAGTTACTTTCACACTGGGAAAGATGCGGTGGAGTGTCCATTAATGGCAATATAATGCAGGAGGCTCCAGGGTCTGCTACACCTGTCGGATACTCTGTCCAAGAGGCTGATAGCCACCACCTTGAGTTGCATCGAGTGCAGCTGACCCCAGGCTCATAGATGGTTGGAAGTGTGGCTGACTTAGAATGGAATGCATTAAAATCAATCCAATTACCCTGTTACTTCAACTGGAACCATGAACTGGTATCCTTTAATGGACATGGGTAGCAGAGTGAGTAAAGTTCAGTCATGAATTTCAGGGCAATTAATGAATCAGAGAAAAAACACAAATCCTACTGTTTAGCTGCAGAATGCAGAATTTGTTCCACAAGTTGGGGAGTGGTAATAGTCTTAGCAGTTATAAAACCGCAGACGGGTAAATCTCTGCAGCATGTTCCATCTTCAATAGCCAAGGCAGCCTTTATCAGCAGCAATGATGAACAATTCACTGATTACTGAAATTTTGGAGCAAAATGTCCAACATTTGTGCTTGGGTTCGAGTTGGAGATGTCAAAAGGGAGATGAGCGTCAGGTGGCAAGAAGCCTAAAGCTCTGTCTATGTGGAATGGTGGAAATTGAATATGGTCCAAAGCCTGAGCAGCAAAATAAACTCGCTGGGAAGATTGCCTTTGTGCTCAGCAAAGCATCGATGCTAGCAATCAATTACCTCATTTTCATTTGACCGGTTCAGTCTAAGCAGCATGCTTTGAAATTGTCATTCTTCCTCCATGCATGGGTATAAACGGCATGTATTACCAGCACTGTGTCTCTTATGTATTATCCTGTCTGTCAAAATTTGAGCAGCATTTCAACACACATAACCTTGTGCCCATATCACCTATAATAAATTAGTGTGGATTTAGCTGTTGGCGGTGGGAACGAACAAAAGTTAAAAAATAAAAGTTTGGTTCCTGCCACTTTGGACAAATTAAATTGCAATCACAGTTCAAACTTTATTTGCAGGATATTAATATCAGGTTGAAACAATCAAGCCTGCTAAATTGCAACTACTGGAAAAACAGTGGGTGGGATTTTTTTGGCCATTCGCAGGGACGGGATCTTAAGGTTCCGCCGATGGCACGGCCCTGCCACGGGTGGGTGAGTTCAAAGGGACACTCCACTGACGACAGCAGGACAAGAAGATCCCACTGCTGGCCACTGGGAAGCCACCCTCCGCCGCTGCAGAATAAGCTGCTGAGGGGCATAAAAATCCCACCCAGAGTTAACGGGTGGGATTTTCCAGCCCTGCTCCCCCACAGCATATTATGCGGTAATGGAGGTGGCCCGTCATTGACCAGCAGCATTGTCTTTCGGTCCCACTGCTGTCAATGGGGTTTCCCGTTGTTCATACCCTCCGCCGTCAGTGGGACCAGAAAATACCGCTAGCTGTAACAGCCAGAAGATCCACCAAGTTCAAGTCCAATATGACTCTACTTCGGAACTTCTCCTTCTTCTTCATAGAATCGCATCGGAATCAAAACGTTAACTCTCTTTCTCTCTTTACAGATGCTGCTGGAGTTTTTCCAGCATTTTCTGTTTATATTTCAGGCTTCAAGCATCTTCAGTATTTTGCGTTTATTTCAGCATGACAGCATGTCTGCTGAATGCAATGAATGACCTCAGTGGAGAAATATAATTAGTGTGCATCTTCCTATCAGATGTACCATCCTTTACCATTCCTGTGAATAAACTTCATTGCGTTGCGTGCTATTTGGCCATCAGGTTTCAATGCTGTGCCCACCAAAGCTCTTTTACTGAGGGCGTGAGCTTCGAAGAAAGAATACAAAATGATGAACGCAAATGCTTCTGAGAGTTTCATAAAGCAACAGCTAAAGTGTAACGTAGGTGAGCGTGGACATATTAATTTTCCACCTGCAGTTGGATCACAGTATACCAGCAGCATTCGCATCAGAATGAACAAAGCACTTGATCATGATAAGTGGCCGAGCAAGGTTCTCCTGAAGGTGAAGCCTTATCTGGTCAAAGAAAGTTACATTTACCAAACCAGACAATGACAGGATTAGTAAACCCCTGTGTGAACCTTATAAACGGACCCGCACAATTCCTCTGGCTTTAATGTGTGAATATAAAGGCCACTGGCTCCATACAGCTCAGTATTTTGCTTAGTCTGAAGTGCCCTGAATGAAAGACCTTCTCTGTGCTTCAGCCAAGAGTCTGTTGCCCCACGTGCAGTGTTTTTTCACTTTTCACTTTCTACAGTTTTAATTAAGTTCTTCACAATGTGGATCTTAATTGGGGATTAAATATCATTACAATGCAACTGACCCCAGAAGGGCGCCTTTTGCTCATCCTAGCCGGAACCTTTAATTTGGAGCCATATCGTGAATAAATGCTGAAAGAAATTCATTCCATTATTTAACAAAAGCTGGAAGGCTTGGAGAAATACTTGAAATTGTAAAAACAAAACTCTAATTTAGATGGGGCCAGTGGTAAATTTATGACGAGGATAGAGGGGAGGAGGGGGTGGCTATACATTTATTTCTTTGAACCAATATTCAGTTTTAGTTCTAAAGTTAATTAAAAAAAACAGAGTTTTGGTGTAACAGTCTGGGGCTTCCCTGACTCACTCCTGGGGGTAGGCAAATGACGGCTCTTACTGCATGAAGGTTCTGCTTGAGTGAGATAGTTCTCTCAGTGACAAATCACGATGTTTAAAATGCCCACCACTTAAATCACATCAACTAATCTACCTAACAATGGTCATTTCAAAAATAATTTTCCATTGGCATAGCTTACTGAAAACTGCACATCATAAATGGAAGTCTGCTCAACGCCCCTGCCTTATCTTTCTGCCCCTGATAAAATAATTCCCTAACACATTGAAAGCCCACAAGCTAGTTCAAACCATCCATGTTGCAACTCATTTATTTACCACTCCCTGATGACCTGCTCAACCCATCCTCAACGCGGCACCCCACATGGAGCACTCTTCCTGAGCATGATCTCAGTAAACATGCTTCAGATCAACTAGCTAACAAATTCCTTGTGACAAGCCCCATCTGTCGAATGGCAGGCTTTGAACTACCATGAGGAAGTGGTCCTTGATAACCGGTTCAAGACAGGCCAGAGCATTGGTGCAGCCAACCCCCACTGCTGGACCCTCAGTTCAGTTCAAACCCTTTATGCTTCTGTGGAGAGACACAAATAATGCAGCACATTACCAAGGAGTGGCCCTGACACAGATCTTAAACTCAGCAAACGAGGGGGCTATCACTTAATTTGGAGATTTTGCATTCGCTAAATATACTGAAATAAATAATTACTCCACATGCCCAATCTGCATTCATGTGTGTTCTAATTTTACACACCAGCAACCCATTTGATGAATGAGTGTCTTTACAAAAACATCAGGCGCAGAGTGCTTCTGTGCATCAGCTTTACCGATTGGCAGCTCCAATCTAATCCCAGAGATCTCCTGATAGTTTCACTGTAAACCCTCCTGTTCAAAAAAAATGTTTAGTTCTTATATGTGCTTGATGAAGGAGACAATTTTAAATAATGCAATGGGCACTGCAGAATTAGATATACATTCTTTTAAGTAAAGATCCAAAACAATAACATAAAAACTTACCAAAGCCAGAAGTATTTTAATAACAACTGCATGGGGCACATGTCAACAGCGTTTCACAGTATTGCCTACATCAAATCTCAGTGATGTAATATAAAGACTTAATGCACACAACCATTAGATGGAACTAGCATGTTACTGTTCTCCAATATTAATAATTAAATCTGTTCACACTGAGCTGCTGAAGTTGCTATTTAAGGTGACAGGTATATTACCCACTCTTCTATGCAGGTAAATGATGCTCCGTATGATGCTTTGCAGTATTGGATAGAATCATGAATAGAATCATAGAATTTACAGTGCAGAAGGAGACCATTTGGCCCATCAGATCTGCACCGGCCCTTGGAAAGAGCACCCTACCTAAACCCACTCCTCCACCCCATCCCCACACCTCCACCCAATCCCCGTAACCTGACCTAACCTTTTTTGGACACTAAGGGCAATTTAGCACGGCCAATCCACCTAACTTGCACATCTTTGGACTGTGGGAGGAAATTGGAGCACCACGCTGACACGGGGAGAACGTACAGATGCCACACAGACAGTGACCCAAGCCGGGATTCGAACCTAGGACCCTGGAGCTGTGAAGCAACTGTGCTAACCACTGTGCTACCGTGCTGCCCTTGGAATCTCGGAAACTCCTGTCCCTTTTACGAATAGAGTAATGGTTTTGTCCTGTTTAGTAAATTAAGGAAGCCGGAGGTAAACAAACGTAGGTTTATTTAACTATTTACAAAGCTCTGCTCAAGGCAGCATATCGGTCCCAGTACAGGCCTTGCTGGGAGAACTAACCATGCCAGGTCCTGGTTTGGGCCAGCTTTTATGTTGGTTCATGACGAGCCCCAGGCGGGTGGCCTTCTCCCCCTATCTGGGAAGCTTGTACTCCACGGGTCCCATGGGGAGATCAATGATGGTTTCCCCATGGTCCTCGTGGGCGTTATAATATCCTGCATAAAAATAAATCACAAAACCACTCCACAAAGCAGCGAACTTGCGTCAGATTTTGTATCATTTATTTCTTCAGGAAAGGCCAATAGTGCTCATTTGGAGGGGTTCATGAAAGAATTTTCAAAGCTGACCGTTCTTCCTTCATGTATTTCTCTGCAGCGGTTCAGATGTGATTGCTGAGATAAAAGAAACACAACTTGCAAATAGGGCTTGTAGCTGTGACAGCTAGCTGTCACTGTTGTTAGAGACCTTGAGGAAAAGCCTGGACTGCTTTGAGGGCTTAAGCTTCCAACACAGTGTAATATTAAGACTGAAATGACATGTTTTGAGGTTAAATCTGTTTTGATTCTGAGGTGTCATTCGGTACAATTACCAAACAGCACCAGGAGAGAAAATTGCTTTCTGCATCTCATTGTGATGAGTGAGCAGCTAGTAAACAAAATGACTTTCAACGACAAGTGGCCTTGTGCTGCCTGCACTTTTCTGTTCGCCGAAGTGTCACTTTTAATGCAAAAATGCCTCAGAGATTTCCAGTCTTTCTACTCTTTGAAACCGATTATTCCAGCTGAATGACATTTACGTGGCCGCCATTGGAGTCCTGGTTGCCTTGTACCTCATTCCAGCTTATTAACATTGAGATCTCTGAATCTTCCTCAACTTATCCGCTGCTGAAACTCTCAGTGATGTCCTTGTTATACGGAGATGTAATCGGTTCCAAATCCAACAACATCTCAAGTTTAAAATTCTACCTGTTTTCAAACTTCTGCATGGCCTTTCCTTCATATATCAGTAACCTCTTATAGTCCGACAACAACAATTTCTATGTATACAGCGGCTTTAACATAAAATGTCCCGAGGCTCTTCACAGGAGCATTGTGAAACAAAATAAAGTACCGAGCCACTTCAGTTAATATTGTGCTGGATTTTCCCAGCCACATGGCTTGGAGCAAGGAGAGGGGCAGGTAACGTCAGGAGGGCAGGGGCGGGTGGTTGGTGATGAGATGGGCCCCGTGTTGGAATGGCTCCCTGACCCATTCCTGCCATCAGGGATCTTTCCCAGATGTGGGCGAAGAGGTGGATCAGCTATCCACCTCATGCACACGGGAAGCCTATTTGCATTGTTACCGCCTCAACTGAGACACTATAAGTGCCGTCAGCATTTTTCTGATGGCGTGCACTGCCTTCCATGTGCTGAAACCACCATCTTGTGGGTGGCCTACCTGATACACCATCAATAAACACACGACGCGTGATGGACGTAACTGAGGCTTTAATACACTAAACAGCAAGCCTCCTGCCTCTGGACCCGAACTGGGTCAGAGGAGGAGACTTGCCACCTTTATACAGAAAGGGGAGGAGCCACAGGCAGAGCCAGCCTGGACAAGCCCAGGCATGCACAATACAACGCCATACAATGCAATACTGTGCTAATCCACACTACCCGAGGCATGTCAGAGAGCCATCAGAGTTGGAGGCACCATGCCATAAAGAAGGGGTTGTAATTATAACAGTCTGCAGTCACAGCCAAGACCAATGGAGGTTTACCCTCCACTTGGCCTGATGTACTGGTCTAGGTCCCATTTGTTTACTCACTGATGCACTGGCCAGTGAAGGCACCTATATTTTGAGGTACCCTCGTGGTCCCCAACCTGCTTACCTCACCCAGTGGGACTGCAGTGCCTCCTGAGCTGCTGACACTCTCATTAGGCTGGCAGTATCGAAAGCCCACCTACCATTTATAATAGGATGGCAACCTTGGAGGTAGCCAAGATTGCTCCGCTTGTCTCGCTTTCAACAAGTGCAGGACCTCCAACTGCTCCCAATGTCAGAGCCCGCAGTAAAATCTAGCCCACTCGGTCAGATGACCAATTGCTTGGTAAAAGAAATAGGTTTTAAGTAGTGCCATAAACCCTCCAAGATGTCTGGACCTCTCCGGTTCAGACCTCTTGTGTGTCCTTGATTTGAATTGTTCCCCCAGGAAAGCCACTGGGCGGGATTCTCCATTGGCTAAAATCGCGGCGGGTGCCGATTTGATGCCAAATCACCTTGACAGCGGTGTCAATGTGGTCCAGAACGCACAAACAGTAAGCACCATTGGTATGTCATTAGCAGGCCTGACCTGGTATTTTCCAGGGCTTCCGTGATGATCCGCCTTCGATGGGTCGGGTTCCCGATGGCGCGGTTCACTCGTACTTTGAAAAGTCGGGTAACCGGCATTATGGCTGCTGAGGGAGAGAGAGCCGTTACGGAAAGTGTCCAACATCGCCATAGTTTTCTGACAGTTGTGTCGCTAGACAGGGGGCTTCTGCCAGGGCCAGGGTGGTAGCGCAGGGTGGCCAGGTGGTGGGCTGTGGGGTTGGGGTGGACGGGCATAGAACACAATTGCTGCAGCCGGCAAGTCAGCCATGCAAATGCACACGCCGTGAACTTTGGGCCATGGGTCATATAGGTATCCCCCAAGCCACCGTCCCAGGTGCCCTCTGGCCCCAGCCAACCCATCAGCTGTATGGGCATGCTGCAACACAACCAATGCCATCTTGTTGGCTGGGATGAGTGTGAGTGGGGCTTGTGTATATGCGGCTGCAGCTTGTCAGCCACCCGAGTGTCCATCATGGACCCGGTGAATCCTGCACCATTTTTCATTGGAATCGATTGTGTTCCACTTGGTGCCGGTGCTAGCCCCTCCACAGTTGCGGAATCGACCCAGGTTCGCCGCCAGTTTTGCTATCATGAAAGTCCACGAATTCTACATAGCGCCAACACTGTAGTGTCAGAAATGGAGAATCCCATCCATTGTGTCTTCAACTGACTAGGCCCCAAGCCTTGGAATTCTGACCCTAAACCTCTCCATTATACATAGAACATAGAACCTACAGTGCAGAGGGAGGCCATTCGGCCCATCGAGTCTCCACCGACCCACTTAAGCCTTCATTTCCGCCCTATCCCCATAACCCAATAACCCCTCCTAACCTTTTTGGGCACTAAGGGCAATTTAGCATGGCCAATCCACCTAACCTGCACGTCTTTGGACTGTGGGAGGACACCGGAGCACCCGGAGGAAAACCACGCAGACACAGGGAGAACGTGCAGACTCGACACAGACAGTGACCCAGCGGGGAATCGAACCTGGGACCCTGGCACTGTGAAGCCACAGTGTTAGCCACTTGTGCGACCATGCTGCTTTCTCTTAAGACTCTCCTGCCTCTTTGATCAAACTATCGGTTTCATCCCAACATTTCTTGGCGTTTGATAACAATCCTGTGTAGTGCCGTGGGGCATTTTCCTATGTTAAATGCACCATTCAAATGCAAGTTGTTATAATTGTCATCTAGAAGTAAGTGTGGAAAAATCCAAAGACACAGAAATACTGGTTTATGATATTAGGAGGAAGGCAAATGACTTCTTGTGTTTTCTTTCAGATGTTAAGCTGAACAACAACTCACAGTGCTGCCTGCTCAATGCCTGTTTTGTGAATTTACACTTAAACGGCATTAACAATCATTGTCATAAGGGTGAAATATCTATACTTATTCCACTTGAGTTACTGATGTGTTACAGAACTTACAATGAACGTTTTCATGTCTGTTCCTTGATTTTTGGAGGCAGGAAAGCAGAGAAAACATTCCACAATGTTATTGATCCATTGCAATGTAGCAATTATGGAAAGGTGGAAAATATTTTCAGAGATGCTAGCCTGCATCGTAGCCTATTTTCATTTAAGAGTATTTTGGAAAACTGCCAACAGAACAATTGCTCTGAATGTATGATATTTGTTCTAAATTGTTTGGGGATGTCAATGATGTTGACGTGACAGCATTTAATAGCCGATGCTAGTGGCCTTGAATGTATTAAAGACAACCACATAATGTAGGACTGGAGTCACATGTTGGCCAGATCAGTTAACATGAGTCCCAAAGCTTTCATGGTCGATCCTTGTTCCAGATACCAGCCCACAAGCCATTTGCCAGAGCTAGTTCAGCATGGTGCCGTTATAGTCCAACAACTTTCATGTTGCTTATCCAGGACTATAATAGGTACCTGGGATCACCAGGAAGTTCCCTTCCAAGTCACTCACCATCCTGACTTGGGAATACATCGCCGTTCCTTCACTGTCGCTGGGTCAAAATCCTGGAATTCTCTCCCTAGCAGCACTGTGGGTGTACCTACTCCTTCCGGACCACAACAGTTCAAGAAGGTAGCTCACCACCACCTTCTAAAGGGCAAATAGGGATGGGCAATAATTTTTGACTAGCCAGCGACATCCACATCCGTTAAATGAATAATTTTTAAAAAGTGGCTATACCTATGATAAGTGTAGGGGCTTTTGTGGTTACTCTCAGATTGGCTTGTCAAACATTTACTTTAAAATTAGCCTCCAGGTGTCTTTGCTCTAGTTATATTTACAGAGTTGGTTAACAACTTGAAAACAAAATAGAATAAAATAAATCGAACAGAGTTGTATCAATAGTGATTCAATGGTCATGGATATTTGAAAGAGAAAGGCAAGAGCAGCACAGTGGCATAGTGATCTCATGGCAATGAGGTCCCAGGTTCGATCCCGGCTCTGGGTCACTGTCCGTGTGGAGTTTTCACATTCTCCGTGTCTGCGTGGGTTTCGCCCCCACAACCCAACGATGTGCAAGTTAGGTGGATTGGCCACGCTAAATTGTCCCTTAATTGGAAAAAATGAATTGGGCACTCTAAATTTATTGAAGAAAAAGGCTTGGTCAGGTTTGATTTAAGGAATGGTTATGACTTAAATATTTTTATTCAGATTGATTCTCAAGATGTGTTCAGGAAGCGTTATCGTGTGTACAAATCAGCGGCCTCGTTGCGCCCGACTCAGTGTGGGGACAAAACCATTGAGTCTCGTGAGAGGACTCTTGCAGGATTTGCGACGCTCAAAATGTCTGGATCTCGCTCTTGCTGGGTATAGGCTCATTTAAAATTCCAATTCAGCTGGCGCTTGGGATTCACCGGCCTCACCAGGGAGACATCAACAGTACGCCATTTGGTACTGATTCACAAAGTCGTGAGCCAGTCGTGATGAACCTTGAGGGGGGTGGGGTGATTATTGCTTGGGGGTTGAGGCCCCTGGGTACTCCCCCTGGCACCTGGGTACTGCCAGCCTGGTGCATTGGCATTGTCAGCCTGACACATTGGCATGGTGGACTTAGGATGTGGGTGAGAGGTTGACCCCAAAACCCCCCCTGTTGGCCCTTCCAGCTGGGCAACCTGAAGATCACTCTTGGCATAGTGATCTCAGGCAGCCCTCTGTTCAAAATCAGGTCATTTCTGAAAAGGTCAGACAAGGATGATGATCCTTCTGACTCTGAACTTCCTGCCTGACAAGTGATGAGCAGTTCAGATAGTTCAATGAATATTCAAGCCAGGAAGACTTATCTTTTCCTCACATCTACTCACTCAGCCTTACGCATTTAAAACTGCTGCTTTTTGAAGTGTAAGAGCCTTCCTAGAAAGCCACAACACATGAAAAGCCTTGAAATCTCTTGAGATCCTTTGGAATGCCTAGCATCAAACAATTTTGCAGTGCAGTACTTTTAACTAGCCTTTGATTGACAGCTCAATGGTTTAAACACAGCTTCCAGGAGGTTTGTTTATTTATTCATTGGCCCTCCATTGGTCCTAGCCCGAATGTCTATAAACATTCATATTCTGATTGACAGATGCTGGCCACTTCAAAGCAGCTAAGTGCTTTCACTTCCTGTTTTCTAACCACAGAAATAACTTAGCATTGTTGAAGTGGCAAGCATCAATGCAGGGCACTTCAGAGCCCATTGAAGCATGAAGGGAAAGATAAATAAACAAACCTCCTAGCAGTGCTTGTCAATACTTGCACCAAAGCCTGCCTGTTGGAGTTCCTGCTGTGTGGGTTGGAGGATAAGGGGAGAGGGGGAGGGGGTGGTGATTCAGGCTTCCAGCCCGTTAATTACATTCTAATGAATGCATATAAGCTGCTTGCATGTTCCAGCCGGCGTGGCACTGTGCCGGCAGGGTGGGACAGGAGACTTAGGATGGGTCTGCCGCCCGGCTCGAAACCCATTTTTCGGCTGTCTTGGGATTCTCCGCCCATTCGGCATTCCCGATCTTAGTAACGGGAACAGAGAATGCCAGCCAAGATCTGCTAAGAGACTGAGAGATGAGTGAATATCAGGCAAAAAAAAATGTTTCAAAGACTAAAGCAGGATAAATGGATAATGGTAAACACATTGGCTCCTGGAATCCATTTGGAAAAATGTGACTTTTTTTTTCGCTGTGAGGGTATTTTGTGTGCAATACATGCCAAATGCAAGACTTACAATACAGTGCAAATGTAACATCCAAGGTGTGATTGTTCGAATATTACTGCAAAACATATGACAGACTCAAGATTTGTATATAGACACATGGACAGACATCACCCTTTTGCAGATACATTGAACACTTATAGGTCTGGTATAAACTCTTGTTAGCTTCCCCTGACAAACCTTAGTGGACAACGCTAATCTGGAAAATACTAATCTGTGTTGAAGTACGAGGAGGTCAAAAAAGACAGCAACCCTGGTAGAGGTTAATGCACCATAAATATGCTCGTAACCTAAACCCATGGAAGAATGAACGTGCCACCTTGCCCCTCATGCATTTGACTGATATTTTCAATCCTCACAGCAATCATCAATATAGCTTCTTTAAATGAAATTGAACAATTAGTGCAGAATTATGAGTTGTGTTGCACGAAGTCAATTAAGGTCGAGCTGGCCAGCTGGATTCAAATTGTAGAAACTCATTTGCATTTTGATGATTATTTACCAATCAAGGAATAAAAGCTTAAATAATTCACCAGTGTGAAATTGTCCGAAGAGTTGATTGTGCTCAATTGGATATTCAGCTTATATTTGCAACTCAAATAACACATGAAATGGGCCTTTCCTAAAATAAATAACAAACCAAGTGATAAAAATATCATTTAAAGATTGACTGAATGTGAATTATTAATCTTAAAGGTCGCAGATCATTCATGAAAGCCTACAATGCATTTTGTAATCATAATTTGGAGGTCCCCCCCGTCAACTGGATGTAAAGGATCCCATGGCACTATTGTAAAGAAAACCAATGGAGTTACCCCTATGTCCTGGTTGCAATAAGTGATATAGCAAAGAAAGCCTTCCTTCCCTCTCTCCCCAGGCAGAATTCTCCCCTTTTGAGATTAGGTGCTGTGGTATGGGTGGGGACGAAGAGTGTTTCCCACTGAGGTGGCCGGCGGGCAAACAGGCGGAATCTTCAGGCCCCGACCTCATTAATTATGCATCCGGGTGTCTCACACCATATTCAGTGGCGGCGAAGACCAGGGTAGTGGGTGTGGCCTACGAACGTGTGCAGGTACCGTATTGAAAAGGCACCCAACATCAGTGACACACCATTGAAGAAAGAAGATGGACCTCCTGAGACAGAAGATGGATTTCCAGAAACATTCTAAGGCTGGAAGATGGACCCACTCTGGGACATCTAATCTGGAAGCTTCACCTACAGATGCTCTCCCGACCCACTTTTGTGGAGTTCAGGCTCCAGGGTTACGGGCAGCCTCCATCCCGAATTCCGGAGGCAGCCCCAGGCATTGTTCAGATGAACCCCGACATCTGCATGCCACATTCTTCCGAATATCTTTCGCACCGGCGTGTTTTCCTGCCGGCATCGCGGAGAATCCGACATGGGAGGGGTCAGGCCATCATCTGCATCCAATTAATGGGATGCAAATGAGGATCATGCCCACCTCTGACGGATTTTCCGACGCGCCATGGTCATAGAATCATAGAATTTACAGTGCAGAAGGAGGTCATTCGGCCCATCGAGTCTGCACCGGCTCTTGGAAAGAGCTCCCTACTTAAGCCCATTCCTCCATCCTATCCCCGTAAGCCAGTAACCGCCATTAACCATTTTCTGGACACTATGGACAATTTATCATGGCCAATCTTTGGACTGTGGGAAAAAACCCATGCAAACATAGGGTGGTCTTGCAGACTCCTCACAGGCCTAAGCCAGGAATCGAACCTGGGACCCTGGAGCAGTGAAACAACTGTGCTAACCACTGTGCTACCTTGCTGTCCACGGTGGACATCAGCGGAAGATCCTGCTGTAAATTCACATCCGCGTGAAACCAACATCTGCGCCTCCCTCCATATTCTCCCACCATGCTCGCCATCTAACATGTCAGTGAGGGCTTGGGAGATTTCCGACCCTCCACCCCCTTTCTCTTTGATGCTGCACCCGAACTATGCTGAAATCTCAAATCATTGTATTGACCCTTAATTAACACATTCTTTCCACGGACTTCCAAAGTACAGTAGTTTCTCATTCATACAACCCGTGGGCATTTCAGATTTAAGCTAGTTGCCACCTATAGAGTAATAGAGGCCTACAGCACAAAAAATGCCCTTCGGCCCATAGTGCCTGTGCCAGTCGAAAATAATCTAACTATTTTGATCCCATTTTCCAGCACTTGGCCTGTAAACTTGATCCAATTTTCTAACGCTTGGCCCATAGCCGTGTAAGCCTTGGTATCACATCTAAATACTTCTTAAATGTTATGAAGGTCTCTGCCTCCACTACCCTTTCTGGCAATGAGTTCCAGACTCCCACCACCCTCTGGGTGAAAAGGTCTTTCCTCACATTCCGTCTATGCTGCTGTCCCTTACCTTAAATCTGTACCCCCTGCTCATTGATCCCTCCACCATGGGGAAAGGTTTCTTCCTGTCTACTTTACCTATGCCCTTCATAAATTTATGCATTTCAGTCATGTCCCCCCTCAGCCTCCTCTGCTCCAAGGAAAACAACAACAGTCTATCCAATCTCTCTTCATAGTTAAAACTCTCCAGCCCAGGCAAAATCCTGGTGAATCTCCTCTGTACCCTTTCAAGTGCTGTCACATCCCTCCTGTAATGTGGATTCCAGAACTGCAACAATAAGCTGTGGCCTAACCAACTTTTTATACAGTTTCAGCATAACCCCCCTGCTCTTAAACTCTATGCTTCAGCTAATAAAGGCAAGTATACCATATGCCTTCTTAACCACTTTATCCACCTGCTCTGCTATTTTAAGGGACCGGTGTACATGCACACCAAGGTCCCACTGATCCTTGGTACTTCCAAGTGTCCTGCTGTTTGTCATGTATGTCTTGGCCTTGTCTGTCCTGTCCAAGTGCATCACCTCATACTTATCTGGATTGAATTCCATTTGTCACTGATCAGCCCATCTTACAGCCCGTCTATACCCTCCTGTACTCTGAGGCTATCCTCCTCACTATTTGCCACAACATCAATTTTCATATCATCCACGAACTTACTGATCAACCTGCCTACATTCATGTCTAATTCATTTATATAATCCACAAACAGCAAGGGCCCCAACATTGATCCCTGCGGGACCCCACTGGACCCAGGCCTCCAGTCAGAAAAACACCCCTCGACCATCACACTCTGCTTCCTGCCACTCAGCCAATTCTGGATCCAATTTGCCAAATTTCCTGGGATCCCTTGGGCTATCAGTCGCTATCAGTCTCCCAAGTGCTATCAGTCGCTATCGGTTTCCCAAGTGGGAGATTATCAAAAGCCTTGCTGAAGTCCAAATGGACCAAATGAAATGCATTTCCCTCATCCACACACCTGGTCACCCCTTCGAAAAATTCAATCAAGTTTGTCAGACATGACCTCCCTTTAACAAAACCATGCTGACTATTCTTAATTAATTCCTACCTCTCCAAATGCCGATTCATTCTGTATCTTCTAATAGTTTCCCCACCACTGAGATTAGACTGACTGGCCTGTACTTTCCTAATTCATCCCTTCCTCCTTTCTTGAATAATGGTACCACATTGGCTATCCTCCAATCCTCTGGCACCTCCACTGTGGCCAGAGAGGACTTAAAAATTATTGCCAGTGCCCCTGCTATTTCCTCCCTTGCCTCATTCAACAGCCTGGGATACATTCCATCTGGTCCTGGAGATTTGTCTAATTTTTAGCTTGCCAGACCACTCACAACCTCCTCTCTGTCTATGTTAATCTCTTTAATTTTGTTACAGTCCTTCTCCCTGATTTCTATACCCACACCGTCCCTCTCACGAGTGAACACCGACACAAAGGGCGAAATTCTCCGGATACGGCGCGATGTCCGCCGACTGGCGCACAAAACGGCGCAAATCAGACGGCATCGCGCCGCCCCAAAGGTGCGGAATGCTCCGCATCTTTGGGGGCCGAGCCCCAACATTAAGGGGCTAGGTCGGCGCGGAGGAATTTCCGCCCCGCCATCTGGCGGAAAAGGCCTTTGGTGCCCCGCCAGCTGGCGCGGAAATGACATCTCCGGGCGGCGCATGCGCGGGAGCGTCAGCGGCCGCTGACAGTTTCCCACGCATGCGCAGTGGAGGGAGTCTCTTCCGCCTCCGCCACGGTGGAGACCGTGGCGGAGGCGGAAGGGAAAGAGTGCCCCCACGGTACAGGCCCGCCCGCGGATCGGTGGGGCACGATCGCGGGCCAGGCCACCGTGGGGGCACCCCCCAGGGCCAGATCGCCCCGCGCCCCCCCCCAGGACCCCGGAGCCCGCCCACGCCGCCTTGTCCCGCCGGTAAGGTAGGTGGTTCAATTTACACCGGCGGGACAGGCAATTTATCAGCGGGACTTCGGCCCATTCGGGCCGGAGAATCGAGCGGGGGGGCCCGCCAACTGGCGCGGCGCGATTCCCGCCCCCACCGAATTTCAGGTGCCGGAGACTTCGGCAACCGACGGGGGCGGGGTTCACGCCAGCCCCCGGCGATTCTCCGACCCGGCGGGGGGTTGGAGAATGTCGCCCAAAATATTAATTTAGAACCCTACCTACCTTCTCCGGCTCCCCACATACAAATTACCACTGTGGTCCTAAATTGCCTGGACTCTTTCCCTCGTTATCCTTTTACCCTTTAATGTACTTGTAAAACAACTTAAGATTTTCCTTTATTTTACCTGCCAGTGTCCTTTCATGTGCCCTTTTTGCTCTCCTAATTTCCTTTTGAAGTTCCTTCCTGCACATTCTATACGCCTCTGGGCTTCTGCTGTTTTAAGCCCTTGATATCTGCCATAAGCCTCCCTTTTACTCCATATCACATGCAATATATCTGGTAAAATCTGGAATTAAAAGTCTAACGATGACCATGAAACCATTGTCAATTGTCGTAAAATCCCATCTGGTTCACTAATATCCTTTAGGGAAGGAAATCCACCATCCTCCCTGGTCTGGCCTACATGTGACTCCAGACTCACAGCAATGTGGTTGACTTTTAACTGCCCCCTCAAGGGCAATTAAGGATGGGCATTAAATGCTGGCACAGCCAGCAACGCCCAAGTCCCATGAACGGATATAAAAAACCTTTGATATCCCGGGTTCACGGGATTTGTTCGTCCCATCTTTTTTCTTGATTGGAACATGTTGGCCCTGTACTCTCCCTATTTTCTCCTTCAATACACCACACTGATCTTATTAAAATTAGTCTTCCCCCAGTTTACAACTTTGATCTCAGCACTTCCTTGTCCTTTTCCGAAACAATCTTGAATCTAACGGAGTTATGATCACTGTCTGCAAAATGTTCCCTCAGTGATACTTCAACCACTTACCCAGCTTTGTCACCTAAAATGAAGTCCAGGACTTCCTTTCTTGCAGCACCTTCTAAATCCTGGCTGAAAATGTTCTCTTGGATGCATTTTATGAATTTCGCTCTTTCTAAACCTTTCACACTAAGGCTATCCCAGTTAATGTTGGGGAAGTTGAAATCCCCCACTATTACCTTTACACATATCTCCCACTTCTATTTCTCTCAAACTGAAAGGGGACTTATGGAACACTCCCAGCAATGTGATTGCTCCTTTTTAGTGTTTAAGTTCTACCCATATGGCTTCAGTTGAAGAGCCTTCTAAGATGTCGGCCCTCCTTATTGTTGTAATTAATCCCCTGATCAAAACTGTAACATTCCCTACTTTTGTACCTCCTTCCCTATCTCGCCTGAAAATTCTGTATCATATTGAGCTGTCAATCCTGCCCCTCTCTCAACCATGTCTCAGTGACAGCAATGGCATCCAACCTCCTTGTTTTCACTTGTGCCCTCAATTTATCTGCCAAGTTCGTCAGACTCCTTGCATTAAATAAATACCAACCAGTCTTGCCAAACTCCCTTGTGACTTAACTGGTCAAGACATTCAATGCCTCCTGACTCACTTGATGTCTCTTCTAATTTTGGCTGTGCATCTATCCCCACTGAACCTTCTCTCAGGATCCCAGCCCCCAAGTTAGTTTAAACCCTCCCCAACAGCATTAGCAAACCTCCATGCAAGGACACTGGTCCCATTTCAGTTCAGATGCAAACCGTCCACCTTGTAAAGTTCCAACCATCCCCAAAAATGGTCCCAATGTTCTAAAAATCTAAAGCCCTCCATCCTGCACTATTGCTCCAGCCACGGATTCACCTGGATTAACCTATTATTATACTCACTAGTACGTGGCAGTGGAAGTAATCTGGAGAGTATCAACTTCTGGGTCCTGTTTTTTAATCTACTTCCTAGCTGCCTAAATTCTGCTTGTGGGACCTCATCCCTCGTGCCTTGAAGTTGACTGCCACTGCTTTCCCCTACATAGTCATCTCCTCCAACAGTATCCAAAATGGTATAACTGTTAGAAAGCAGGATGGCCACAGGGGAGTCCTGCACTACCTGCTTCCCTCTACTCTGCGTGGTGGTCACCCATGTCCTTTCTGCCTGTTCAATCCTCACCTGCAGTGCGACCACCTCACTGAAGGTGCTGTCCATAACTTGCTCAGCATTGCGAATGCTCCACCGTGAATCCACCCTCATCTCCAGCTCCGAAATGCGGTTAGCCAGTGGCTGCACTTGGACACACTTCCAGCACGCGTGGCCACCAGGAACAACTGAAGCTTCAATTACTTGCTGCATAGCACAGGAGGAGTATATCACAAGAGAAAGCTCTCCTGCCATGACTGCCCTTAAGCCCCTTATTAACAAAAATATATGCTATATAAGAATACTATTTACTTACCTTCCTTACGTTAACTTTATTTCCCCTACCTTAGTTTTCTAACTTATATTATTTTGTTATAATGACCCTGACCTTCACTTATTTGTGCTGTTTTTCAGTTAATCCCTTACTCAAACAAAAAAACACTTTTTAAACTCACGGCCGTGACGCTTCACTGATTGTGAAGTCAATGAGAACAGGAATCCAACTTGCTGTTTTTGAAACTCAGTGCTCCACTCCTGCCCGGACTGAAACTGAGTTCCGCATTCAGTCTCTTTCGCTTCACCTTCCCCCAGTTTCATCTAACTCTCTGGCTTGTAACTTCTTGCGAGTGGCGGGCAGCCACGGGCTGCCGATTTTAAAAGAGAAATGTGCGCACTTGCCTGCACTCCAATGATGCAACGAACATTCCTTTCTCTTTGGTAACTTGGGGCTTCCAGTGCCCGGTCTGCGCAGGCTCCAAGGCAGCGCAGGAGCTGTGCAGCCCTGCCCCGTTATGATGCGGCCAGCTTGGGAAAATCCATTGAGGGCAGGCATTTCCCGTAACAGCCTCCCTGAACAGGCGCCGGAATGTGGCGACTAGGGGCTTTTCACAGTAACTTCATTTGAAGCCTACTTGTGACAGTAAGCGATTTTCATTCATTTTCAAACAATAGATTTAGATGGAAAATAACAGGTAACTTTTTTAAC
This sequence comes from Scyliorhinus torazame, assembly GCF_047496885.1. Lineage (NCBI taxonomy): Eukaryota > Metazoa > Chordata > Chondrichthyes > Carcharhiniformes > Scyliorhinidae > Scyliorhinus > Scyliorhinus torazame. The sequence continues at coordinate 80,119,814 of NC_092707.1, forward strand.
AAGTGTTTTGAAGGTATGTAGATGTTTTTAAAACATATTTTTTGCTCTTTTAAACAGGCATTACGATTCTTAATCCTTTTAAAGTAAATTTTAATTTTATGTTTTTCTGATTAGATATGTGAAACGATTTAAATTTGCACTATATTGTTATATAATTTTACATATTTTACCGAAGCATCTGGAGGAAACAACGGCGGCGCGGTGGCACAGTAATTAGCACTGCTGCCTCACAGCGCCAGGGAACTGGGTTCAATTCTGGCCTTGGGTGACTGTCTGTGTGGACTTCATACGTTCTCCCCATGTCTGCTTGGATTTCCTCCCAAAGTGCAAAGATGTGCAGGCTAAGTGGATTGGCTAAGCTAAGTTGCAACTTAGCATAGCCAATCCACTTAACCTGCACATCTTTGCACCTTAGGTTCCAGGGATGTACAGGTTAGATTCCGGGGATAGGGCGGGTGAGTGGATCCGAATAGGGTCCGTGTAGTGTAAATGGGAGGGAAGGAAAGGGGAAGGGGTGGGGGTGGGGGGGGGGGGGGGGGGGGGGGAGCGGAAGATGGAAGGAAGTAGGGGAATGGGAAGGGTTTTGAAAATTGTTAATTGACAAGCTCAACATTGAAAAGCAGCAACTGCTGAAGCGTAGTGTCCTGGCACACATCTCCTGTTGACGAATGTGATATAAAATATAGAAATAAGCCACTTTGATTCTGGCAGTTAGGGAGAAAGGGATTTGAGACCGCATGGAAAAAGCAGGAAGAGGTGTGTCTATGAGAGTGATGCTGCATTGATAGGGGCCAGAGAAAGGGATTGGAAGTGAGCCAATCAGAATAGATCAAACAGGTCAGGAGGGATATAGGCTGACCTATGGGCTTCGAGTATGTGAAACTTGATACCATTTGAATTGATTTGCAGAGATCCCTTTGTTTCTTTGTTCATTTGCTTTCTGGGATATAGGAAACTGGATGTCTCTTATATTTCTATGAAATGAATCAAGCTTGCAAGCTAAATAAATAACTTCTTTTTACGTGCGAATCCATCTCAACTTTTATTGAGGCCAGACTGACAGAGAAAGAAATTTGGGAATCAACACTGTGACATCATTTTGGGATGTCCTTTGGCAGTACTCTCTTAGGGATGGGTGATTGATTTGCTCTAATACCTGTCAGACAGATAGTTCACATTATCGTATAGGAGGCTTGCATATATTAATTAAGGCATTTAACTTTGTTAAACCATTTGGAGTAACTAGTGAGGCTTCTAAGATTGAACATTTCATCAGGGAGACTCGTAAACAACTCAGCTTAGAATACTTCGCCAAACCCAAATGCTCTTTATTTCTGAATCAGCTGGGAGGACAGGCTTGCTGACATTAGTGTCCTTGAAGGAGTCAATAGCACCAGTATCGAGGCCATGATCATCTGAAAGCAATTCCGCTGGGCCACGCAGCTCAAGGAAGGATCCTGAAGAAGAGGAGGACAAAGGAGGCTCTTCAAAGCCTTGCAGGCTGTCCTCAAGAAATGGAACACAGGCGTTAATGCCTGGGAGATCTTTGCTCAGAAGAGACTTACTTGGAGGAACCTCCTGATTGAAGGGTCTTAATTCTCCGAGAACACCCAACTGCAAAGGGAGCCTGGGAAAAGGAGTCCGAGACAGGAATATCTGTGACTTAGCATCCCAGGACCGATGCCACCTTTTGGAAACTTCTGCCAAGTGGGTGATTGAAGTTCAGGCACTAGGATCAGGCTCATCAGCAACGCAAGGACTCACAGAACCCGTGACCAGTAACAGAGTATCATAGGTGGACAATCATACCCGTCAGCGAGTGATCACCGCATTCTATCCATTATAGTTCTTTTTATGAAATTAACATCCTCATGACAAAGCAAAGTTTTTAAAAATTCATTCTTTCACCTTCTGTGACTTCAAACTCACTTTACACAGTCAAGTACCCTTTTAACGGAATTAACAGCCTCATGACAAACCAAAGTTAAAAAAAAATATATCTTCCTTTCATTTGTTTTAAACATATTTATAAACGCTAAATATGAATAATATAGAACATTAACCTATTAAAACAAATGTCTCCCGATGTCTCCTGCATCTGCAAGACTGAAAATTTTAGTGTAAATAAAAAATTGAAAAACTCACCAAATATCCGTAAGTGGCCCATGTTAGCACTGCAGCTGGATTTTTCATTCAGCTGCTCCAGCGCAGCGCAAGGCTTCAAGTGGTCAAAAAAAATGGTTGGGAGTGTAAACGCACGCGCTTCCAGTGCGCGTGCTTGAATGCCCAGACTTCCGGGTCATCACGCCACGCATGTGCGGCGCCCCAGCAACTTAATTCGCAAATCATGCAGAAAGTTACAGGCCTCTTGTTTTTCACCCAACTCCAAAAGCACACTGGTTTAGCCAAGTAGCGCTCACATTGCAGACAAGCAGCATTGAGCGGCTTCCCTTTTTATAGGCCTCAGAAACAGTGCATTGGAAACTGGATTAAACCAGTTGCACAGTTAACCAGCTACAGCTGAGAGTGACTCAGCTGACTCCTGCTTTCAGGAATGCAACTAAAATATAATAATCAAAAGAGCAACTTTTATTTATTTGATTATGAACTAATTCAGCTTGAAATTAGCCCTGAAATTAAGTTTAAATACTACTTACAACTTAACACTTGGACGTCCTGTTTTTCACCCAACTCCAGAAGCACTCTCATTTAGCCAAGTAGCACTCATAGTGCAGATCTATTTGATACTCTAATTTAGTTTGTCTGCTCTCTGAATTATTTCTGTTTTGATATCTTGCTGTATTTTGGCTCTTCATATGTACAAACTTCTTTTAAAATTTGATCGCATAAACTGGATGGAATTATTTTAGTTCACTTGCACCATCATCTCTTTCGTTAATAAGCACCAAAATAATGAAAAACCTGGTTTGTGGATTTACTTTACCCATAATCTATAATGGAGGGATTCATTTATTGGTCCTTCTTTGTTGTCTGTGAAGCAACTGATGCACCTTCTTTTTGAAGCAATTGTTTGGACAATGGAATGGCTTATTAGGCCATTTCCGAAGGCATTAAGAGTCAACAATATAATGTGGACTCTAGCTGCGGCAGACCGGACTGGGTAGTGGTGGCGTCTTCCCTTTCCTGAGCATTAGTGATGAACAAGTTCAGGTTTTCTGGGTTTTTTGATGTTAGTCGACACAATTTTTTAGTTCAGTTTTCTGACTTGCAATGATGAGGTTTGAACTCATGAATTGTCAATCCAGTACCAAAGCCACTATAATATGAGAAATAAAGTTTTATAGCACAGATAGCAATTCATTAACGATACACCCCAACATGCACTAATTCAGATAATGAAGAGATGCCACACATTATAACTCTTCAGCAACTATTTAATATATGTTTTGACAATTCACAAGGAACCTAACTCTGCATCAGAAGCCCCCTTTCTGATGTTAGGGGGCTCCTTGTATTGTTCATTACAGTTCCAAGCCATTCAAAAAGGAAGGACTCAGTGTATGTGGTGTTAGCTGATCTCTACCACGATAGGAGATTGATGAAATTTACTTTAGCACTCTCGGTCAGGCCTCCTGTTCATCATTGATGAGTCCTACTGGAAACGGTGGATATGTAGGCACCAGCATCAATGCCTATATGGGTGTTTTTCCTCTCCAGGTTTGCGCCATGTATGGGCAAAGAGTAAATTATTTTTTAACACGTCAACATGTCTGAGTTATTTGTTAAGATCTGCACGCGAATGTTATCCCTGACACTGGATGAGCTTTGGAATTATGCTCTTTTTAGAAATGATCTATGGGAACTTTAATAAGGCCATGAAGGAGTCCACACCCAGCAATTCATGAAAACTTAGTTTATTTGCAATAACTATTGTATACATCACACGGCAGATCCCAACTGGGTCTGCCTTGCCGGTGCCCAACTGGTCGGCTTTATATCCCCTACAATTGTACATTGTCACACAGTTAGCGGTCTACACCCCTTTAACGGGGAGCTCGTATTTTGCCAAGTACACGGGGAAGTTCATTGTTCCCACCCCGTAAGGGGCTTGCGGGTTATAATAAAAACTAACTGATATCCACAAATATCTTAAAGTTGGTAAGACTGATTACTATAGTGTCAGCAGTATCTGTAGTTAACACTGAAAATGAGTTGGATTAATGCTTCTGAACTTGGATGTGAAGGAGATACTCCATATTCAACTTTCATAACACAAGTGTCTGCCTAGCCTGAAGCACAAGGCTGGTCTCTTCAAACAGCTGGTTTTGAGCAGGCTGTAAGGTTCATAATCATCTTGCATATTGTGAAATGCACATCAATACAATATCATTGAGATATTCAGAACTTTCACAGACTGGTTAGATAATTGTATTGGCAGGGCACTTAAGATCTCATAGTCTACTCTTTATTCATTGTCCATTCGCTATATCTTTTAATCGGATTCAATAAATAATTCAAGACAATTCGTAAGGAAGCAAGGAACCGAGGTAAACGTCACACAGCATGTTGATCTGGATAAAGGTTTTGGAGAAGGTGAGGTTGACCATCGGACTAATTAGGTGAAAGAGCAATTGCCTTGCATTAGCAGGAAGATAGAGTCTCATAAAATTACATTATTAATGCACAAAGACATTTACAGTATTGGGTGATATAAGAAGGAAGATGTTCTCAGCCAGAATGTGAGCAGCTTTGCCCTTTAGAATTTCACTTTTATTTGGCCTCCAATCTAATCCCGTGAACTAATGCTTGGGAAGAATAGAATGACTGATGACACATGCTCTGATATACTGGCAGGGGAATGTGTATTATTCATAACAGCATTTGGAGGAGGGGAAGAGGAGTCACAATGGCTTTTGGATCTGCAGTCTTTTTGCATAGCATACAGTGGCTGGAGTAAAATGGCTTTTTGGCATACAGTTTGCTTGCAGTTAGTGCAGGATATAAAGGATAAGAAAGAAGAGAAGTACATGTTCATCTCGACCTAGAACAAGCCACATGTACTGGCTTCCTTGCAATCTCCAACACCCTCTCTTCCCGGATATGTTTCTGAAAGATGTTGAGAATTCAGAGTTTCACAGGAGCCCCTCCTGTAACAACCCTGTCTCAGGTTATTGGATGTAAAAAATGAGAACTTTATTGCCACAAAGGTGCAGCAAAGCATGTGTCAATATATATCCAGTAAGGAGTTTCAAACACCAGGTTAAGGTCCAACAGGTTTGTTTCGATGTCGCTAGCTTTCGGAGGGCTGCTCCTTCCTCAGGTGAATGAAGAGGTATGTTCCAGAAACATATATATAGACAGATTCAAAGAAGCCAGACAATGCTTGGAATGCGAGCATTAGCAGGTGACAAACAAAGTGGAGAGGATCTCCAGGAAGATCGCGCAAAAAGACAAACAAAGTGGAGAGGATCTCCAGGAAGATCGCGCATATAGACAAACAAAGTGGAGAGGATCTCCAGGAAGATCGCGCATATAGACAAACAAAGTGGAGAGGATCTCTAGGAAGATCGTGCATATAGACAAACAAAGTGGAGAGGATCTCCAGGAAGATCGCGCATATAGACAAACAAAGTGGAGAGGATCTCCAGGAAGATCGCACATATAGACATATATATATATGTTTCTGGAACATACCTCTTCATTCACCTGAGGAAGGAGCAGCGCTCCGAAAGCTAGTGATATCGAAACAAACCTGTTGGACTTTAACCTGGTGTTGTAAAACAATATATATCCAGTGATGGACATTAAGTCAGCTAAATGTAACAAGGAAATATATGTGAGACCTTAAGGATATGAGTGAAAGGAAGTCTTCTAGGTGAAGGACAATCTCAGGAGGTTGCAATGACCAATCAGTGGCATAATTACCTCTCCTTGTTTGGTCATAGAGTTTACTTCATCTTCCAACCCTGTAAACCTAACATAAGAACATAAGAACGAGGAACAGGAGTAGGCCATCTGGCCCCTCGAGCCTGCTCCGCCATTTAATGAGATCATGGCTGACCTTTGTGGACCCAGCTCCATTCTCCGGCCCGTACACCATATCCCCGAATCCCTTTATTCTTTGGAAAGGCATCTATCTTTTTCTTAAAAACGCTTAAAGAAGGAGCCTCAACTGCTTCACTGCGCAAGGAATTCCAGAGATTCACAACCCTTTGGGTGAAGAAGTTCCTCCTACACTCCGTTCTTAATCTACCTCCCCTTATTTTGAGGCTATGCCTCCTAGTTCTGCTTTCCCCGACCAGTGGAAACAACCTGCCCGCATCTATCCTATCTATTCCCTTCATAATTTTATATGTCTTAATAAGATCCCCCCGCATCCTTCTAAACTCCAATGAGTACAGTCCCAGTCTACTCAACCTCTCGTCATAATCTAATCCCCTCAACTCTGGGATCAACCTAGTGAATCTCCTCTGCATTCCCTCCAGTGCCAATATGTCCTTTCTCAGGTAAGGAGACCAAAACTGAACACAATACTCCAGATGCGGCCTCACCAACACCCTATACAATTGCAGCATAACCTCACTAGTCTTGAACTCCATCCCTCTAGCAATGAAAGACAAAACTCGATTTACCTTCTTAATCACCTGTTGCACCTGCACACCAACTTTCTGCGACTCGTGCACCAGCAAACCCAGGTCCCTCTGCACAGCAGCATGTTTTAACATCTTACCATTTAAATAATAATCCATTCTGCTGTTATTCCTCCCAAAATGGATAGCCTCACACTTGGCAACATTGAATTCCATCTGCCAGACCCTAGCCCATTCACCTAACCTATCCAAATCCTTCTGCAGACTTCCGGTATCCTCTGCACTTTTTGCTTTACCACTCATCTTAGTGTCGTCTGCAAACTTTGACACATTGCACTTGGTCCCCAACTCCAAATCGTCTATGTAAATTGTGAACAACTGCAGGCCCAACACTGATCCTTGAGGGACCCCACTAGTTACAGGTTGCCAACCAGAGAAACACCCATTTATCCCCACTCTCTGCTTTCTGTTAGTTAACCAATCCTCTACCCATGCTACCACTTTACCCTCAATGCCATGCATCTTTAGTTTATGCAGCAACCTTTTGTGTGGCACCTTGTCAAAAGCTTTCTGGAAATCCAGATATACCACATCCATTGGCTCCCCGTTATCTACTGCACTGGTAACGTCCTCAGAAAATTCTACCAAGTTAGTCAGACACGACCTACCCTTTGTGAACCCATGCTGCGTCTGCCCAATGGGAAAATTTCCCTCCAGGTGTCCCGCTATTCCTCCTTAATGATAGATTCCTGCATTTTCCCTACAACCGAAGTTAAGCTTACCGGCCTATAATTACCCGCCTTCTGCCGACCTCCTTTTTTAAACAGTGGTGTCACGTTTGCTACTTTCCAATCCTCTGGGACCACCCCAGAGTCTAGTGAATTTTGATAAATTATCACTAGTGCGTTTACAATTTCCCTAGCCATCTCTTTGAACACTCTGGGATGCATCCCATCAGGGCCAGGAGACTTGTCTACCTTTAGCCCCATTAGCTTGCCCAATACTGCCTCCTTAGTGATTACAATCATCTCAAGGTCCTCTCCTATCATATCTTTATTTCCATCAGTCACTGGCATGTTATTTGTGTCCTCCACTGTGAAGACTGACCCAAAAAACCTGTTCAGCTCCTCAGCCATTTCCCCGTCTCCTATTATTAAATCTCCCTTCTCATCTTCCAAAGGACCAATATTTACCTTAGCCACTCTTTTTTGTCTTACATATTTGTAGAAGCTTTTACTATCTGCTTTTATGTTCTGAGCCAGTTTACTTTCATAGTCTACCTTACTCTTTAGGGATTTTTTAGTAGCTTTCTGTTGTCCCCTAAAGACTTCCCAGTCCTCTAGTCTCCCACTAATTTTTGCCACTTTGTATGTTTTTTCCTTCAATTTGATACTCTCCCTCACCTCCTTAGATATCCACGGTCGATTTTTCCCCTTTCTACCGTCTTTCTTTTTTGTCGGTATGAACCTTTTCTGAACACTGTGAAAGATCGCTCGGAAGGTTCTCCACTGTTCCTCAACTGCTTCACCATGAAATCTTTGCTCCCAGTCTACCTTAGCTAGTTCTTCTCTCATCCCATTGTAATCGCCTTTGTTTAAGCACAAAACACTCGTGTTTGATTTTACCTTGTCATCCTCCAACTGTATTTTAAATTCCACCATATTGTGGTCGCTCCTTCCAAGAGGATCCCGAACTATGAGATCATTAATCAATCCTGCCTCATTACACAGGACCAGATCTAGGACCGCTTGTTCCCTTGTAGGTTCCATTACATACTGTTCCAGAAAATTATCCCAGGCACATTCTATAAACTCCTCCTCAAGGCTGCCTTTACCAACCTGATTTCACCAATCGATATGCAGATTAAAATCTCCCATGATAACCGCTGTACCATTTCTACATGCATCCGTTATTTCTTTGTTTATTGCCTGCCCTACCATCCTGTTACTATTTGGTGGCCTATAGACTACTCCTATCTGTGACCTTTTCGCCTTACTATTCGTGATTTCCACCCAAATTGATTCAGCCTTGTCCTCCATAGCACCAATATCATCCCTTACTATTGCCCGGATGCCATCCTTAAACAACAAAGCTACACCACCGCCCTTACCGTCCATTCTATCCTTTCGTATAGTCTGATACCCTTGGATATTTAAGTATAATTTAACATGTCAACAGGTCATTGGAAATGTCACACACATGCAGAAAAGTAGGTTTTTGGATTTGTTCAGGTTGTGCATTTAACCAAACAACACTTACATATATTCTTGAAGAATAGAACATATTTCTAGCATCGGCAAGACTGCCAATAGGTTGTTAATGTTTCTTCAGTGTCTAAAAAGAAATCACAGAATACTTGTTCCAAGGCCAAGAACTGAAGCCAATTCTATTTGTGATGACTGAGGGACTTTAGGAATATTGGATTCTAAGTATTGGGCAATTTAAGTGTTTAAAGGGGTTAGAGTGTGTTTGACTGTGATGGTCATGTTTTTTTAAATAATTCTGTTTTGCAAGGCCTGGGTTCTTTTAGCAGCCAGAAGATAAAATTGACAAAGGAATGCGTTTTTCAGTCTGGGCTAATGGACTGTGGTTTGAATGGGAAAATCCGTGGGGAGTTAATATGCTTTGCGACCTGCAGAGATAATTTGTTTTTCCGTTTGGGAAAATTATGCCATTGCTGGGTGGAGCCAGGGAATACAGAGAGACAGTTTGAAAAGCTTTAGAGAGATTTTGAAAAGTTTTAGAGAGGCAGTTCTTGGAGAAAACTTTGGAGAGAGGAGTTGAATTATGATCTGCCTGATGGTGTGGCCACAATTCTCCGACAGTAAGATAGATTGAGAGCTGTATGTTTTTCTTCCTTGATGTTTAACGGGCTATTGTGTATTAGTAGTTAAGGGGTAATTGTAAGCTGTTCCTTCCAGGGCTGACATTAAAAAGTTTAATATTGTAGTCATAATAAAGTTTTGTTTCAAAAATAACTATGCCCTATTTCTTCATGCAATCATTCCTGGAGCAAATCATTCTTTCTTACAAAATAAACAAAAATATTGGGGTTTTGGTCCAGTTTCCGGACCACTGTTGGGATCTGTTCTTGGATTGGAATTTATTGCTCTTGCATATAAATGTATGCAGGCTGAAAATACATCATGGCACATTAATACACAAACACTGAACACATTCATCCGCTATTTTGGTGGGGGCAGTAACTACAATCTGGTGGTTATCACTGCGATAGCCAAGAAATTTTAGGTAAATGCTTAAGCTTAAGTGTCACCAAACTAGATTTCAGGTCTTCAAATGTTGGAACGAATGGCGGGTCCTGTAACACGGTTTACCCTGGGCAACCTTTATAGAAACCATTTGACTAACATTTCCTTGCCAGCAGAAGGAACGGTGGGGTTCAGAAATAAAACAGAATCTTGAAGACTTGCTAGTTTATGCATCCTGCGGCTACTTGGAGTGAAATGTGCGCAAGATTCATTATGTAATTTCCACATTAAATAAGCAAATGTTCTCTCATTAATCACATCCTACTGTTCCCCAATCTTCAGCCCTCAATGTGTGTCTTCTTATAACTTGCAAGAGTTCAGCAATTCTTTTGAAATTGATTTTTTTTTTCAATGATGGCTCATGGCAGAGCCCTTCAGTATATGAAGAGTTTGATTCAGTGCTCGGCTCACCGATACAAAACTAAACATTCAGATCGATACTCAATTGCTGACATGATAAGAGAAGGCAATCCCTATACAAGATTGCTGACATTACAATTCTTTTAGCAAATTCTTACCAGTTATTTTAAACGTGGCATCTGTGACATTGGAGAAAAGCTGATGTTAAAGGTCTTCAGTTATTGATGTTCATAATGAGAACAGAATTTCCTCCAACCTCCAGTTGAATTCACCAAGGGCAGAGAGGACAGTGTAGTGGAGCAATGGCACTTTTGACAAACACACAAATGGATCAATAGCTAACAAATCTGGAGAAGTGTCTGCATATAATTTATTCATTGCATTTTGGTGTCTTTGTCCTATCTGGCATACGAAAGATCATTGTTTCTTCAAGCTACATTTTTCTGGTTTTGTTGGCTTTGAAGTTTCGCAACCTTGTACTCCAGCTGAGAGGATGAACCACGGTTACTGTGGGAATTTCTCACACAAAACATTTGTCAATGTCATTATTGAATACTATAGTGTTGGAACCCTGACTAAAACTGCCTTCTGAAGCCGCAATGCGAACCTGAGTCGATATGATGAACACATTAATTACTTTGTTAAACGAATGGGTTCCGTCACTTCAGACAATAATTGATCACTTTCCCGTTGCCTAGATGTTGAGGATAACTTTAACCCCTAACATAATTGAATTTGGAATTGGGTGGGAATTTAAAAGTTTGAAACTCTGAAATAGCAACTCAAACCTTCTCACCCAGTTTTAAAGAAGGTGAGATGGGATATGAGCCATTGGGGTTCAGAAGAATGAAAGGTATCTGATTGAAATATATGGGACTGGATTCTCTGCTTTCGGGATTCTCTGTTGGGGTGGCAACACACCCACACCCAAAGATTTCCCAATGGCGTGGGACTGCCCACAATGAGAAACCCCATTGGCAGGCTCGAGAGATGGGGAATCCCGCTAGCAGCGGGGGGGAGTGCTGCACGAGAAAACTGATGCGGCGGGGCGGAGAATCCCTCCCATGATATTATGAGGGGGCTTGACAAGGTAGATGCTGAGAGAATGTTTTCCCTTGTATGGGAATGCAGATCTAGGGAGTATAATTTATAAATATGGAGTCTCCCATTTAAGATGGAAGTAACAAGGAATCTCTTCTCTTAGACAATTGCTGGTCTTTGGGAATTCTCTTGCCTAGATGGCTCATTGAATATGTTGAAAGCTGGATGAAACAGGTTTTTGATCTTCAAGTGAGGCAAAGGTGATGGGGTCAGGCAGGGAAAAGGAGTATATCAGGCTTGGTTGTATTGAATGGCTGCAGGAATCAAAGGACTGAGTACCGTATTGCTGTTCATTTTTCAGTTCCCAGGAGGCGGGTTGATCACAGAAACCTATCAAAAAAGTTGTGCTCCTCCAATCTAACAGTGTTTCTATTTTTAACCATTGTCAGCAGAGTTTTCCAGGCCTCAGCTGAATGGAGCTGAGAAGGGCTATACCCATCAGGCAAATGTCGTTACAGCACTGCTTGTGGGGCAAGGGAATCAGACTGTTTCCTCTGGCCCATCGAGCTTTCAGGTAATCACCCCTTAATTCTTTCTCAATCTCCCCCATGATCTTTGGCTTACCCTCTGACTCCTCATCTCTACTTCCTATTTCCCGCAATCTACTACCCTTCCAATCTCCCACTCAAGTCCATCATCTTCCCTGATAGTCCGGCCCCCGTGGTCTTTTACCCCTGTGTGATGACCCTGGTTTTCGCAGCTGCGCCTGTTTCTGCAATCTCATCCCCCAGTTATCATAAAACCCTTCTTGCTCCTGGGCTAATGCCTTTTCTGAAGCCTTCCCCGCTGTCAATCAGGCCAATTACTGATTGGGGAAACAAAATCCCACACTCTCTCCTCTCGCTGCTACAAAACTGTGCCCAATGAACTTTGAGCCCATTAATATTTATGTAGGACGGGAGGGATTTGGAGTAGAGAAGGATCTTTTATGAAAAATGCCCTGCATTATTTGCCTCCAGTAAAATCTAAGCAGCATTGGAACAATACATTGATCAGTCAGATAATCTATCTTCTGTCTCTCAGAACATTCCAGAATCAAGGATAATCCACAACAAAATGCGGAAATCAATGCAAGTAATATCGGAAAAATTCTGTTTTGAAATGGAAAATAAGCATGAAAAATGAATGGAAAAATATACTTAGGGGCACTTTGATCTCTCAAAAATCCAGGAACATTTGACTTTGCTATATCTTCCTCTAAATGGTGTAGTAGATTTTTCTGTAGACATTCTTAATTCATCTCATATCCATACTTGGTGAGCTCTTAGTGGAAATGATGCATTGCACACCATTTATACTTAGGTCCAATATTAAATGGTACAGATCCCTTCAACATTAGGTGCTCCATTTACTGCCACATTTTGGAGATATCTCGCTATATTAAAGTGGAGAATATCCTTTTGAATGTTCACCAGTGTATCAATGACAGCATTTATTATCGCTTTGCTATAAGTTCTTTTCCACATTGAACCAGGAACTGCAAAGCGTTAACGTCTTTTACTGATGCATGGAGTAATTTACTGGTACATGGACCATAATCTATTAGTTTGGTCAATCAATACTTGGGCTATGTTGCCCCTTTGGATTAATGCATGAGCTGCCTGAACTGCAAAGTTAATACTGCACCTAGATTGCAAATGAAAAAATCTGCTTTCAGCTGACTTTCTAAAGGTATTTCTGTAGAGATAGATTGCCCTGTGGATTCATCAATACATCATTCGATGGGCTTCAGTTGAATGGTTCTCATTGTCTCACTTCCTCAATTCTTGTCTTTTGTTTGCAAATCCCTACCTCAGTAATCGGAAATGTTTGCACTCCTCCAAATCTGGTCTCTTTAGTAAACCCCAGTTTTAATTGCTCCTCCACTGGTGGTTACGCTTTCAGCTGCCAGGGTCTTCATGAAACTCCGCCTTTCTCCTCTCCTTTGAGGAGCTCCTTAAAACCGACTTTCATGACCCCTTGTGGCTTTTTGCCATCTGTCCTAATATCTCCTTATGTGGATTGGTATTACTTTTTTGTTATATAATGCTCCGGTGAAGCATCTTGGCATGTTTTAAATCATTAGAGGCACTATATAAGTGCAGGTTGTTGTTGTTGCTCTCTGGATGAGCCCATAATGCCATTGCTAGGGCAACGCAGTTTGATAGTGCTGGAATATCCAACTCAAATTAGATGTACGGGACCAAAGGACCAAGAGGTGGTGGTGTAGTTGAATTGTCACTGGACTAGTAATACAGAGACCCAGGGCAACACTCCGGGGACCAAAGTTGAATCACACTATAGCTGGTGGTGATATTTGAATCCAATAAAAATCTGGAATTAAAGTCTAATGATGACCATGAAACCATTGTCGATTGTTATAAAAGCCCATCTGCTGTTCGTACCCACATGGGACTACAGACCACAGCAACATGGTTCAGTCTTAACTTTCTCTGAAATGATATAGCAAGCCACTAAGAGCAGAATTAGCCCATTTGGCTCATTGAGTCTTCTCCACCATTCAATCATGGCTGATATGTTTCTCATCCCCTGCCTTCTCTCCATAACCCCTGATCCCCCTAATCAATCAATAACCTATCTATCTCTGTCTTAAGGATACTCAGTGACTTGGCCTCCACAGCCTTCTGCGGCAAAGAGTTCCACAGATTCACCACCCTCTGGCTGAAGAAATTCCTCCTCATCTCTGTTCTAAAGGAGTCTGAGGCTGTGCCCTCGGGTTCTAGTTTCTCTTACTAGTAGAAACATCCTCTCCATGTTCACTCTATCTAGGACTCTCAATATCTGTAAATTTCAATGAGATCCCCTCATCTTTCTAAACTCCATCAAGTACAGACCCAGAGTCCACAACCACTCCTCATATGACAAGTCCTTCATTCTTGTGAAACTCCGCTGGACCTTCTCCCAAGGCCAGCACATCCTTCCTTAGATATGGGGCCCAAAACTGCTCACAATACTCCAAATAGGGTCTGATGATTCAGCCGAATGATAAGTGCTGTAATTTGCCAATTCCTCTTGATATAGGTAAGTAGCAGCTCGGTTGTAAACTCCCAGTGAAATTCTAAATGTTGTAATTTATGTCCAAATATTAATTGGAAGAATTGAACTTTCCTTTTGGGCTGGATTCTCCAGTCCTCCAGCCACGTGTTTTTCAGAGGGGTGTCATTTAATGGTGGCAGGATTCTCTACTCCCACCCCCTGTCAATAGGAGTCCCTATTGAAGCCACCCCACGTCACCGGGAAACTCACAGGCAGGGTGCGGTGCCTGCCGGAATGCTGAATCACAATAGCCGGAGAATTCTGGCCATTTGTTTCTGTTTCTGTGACAGATGATTCAAAACATTTATTGGAGGTTCTCCCCAATCTCTGTTTTTTACCAATTTAAATTGGAGTTCCCTGTTTCTGCCTCAGTCATTTGAACTAATATATTCTGGGTTAACCTTACCCATGTAATTTAATATTTCATACAGCTCTGTGAGGTCCTCCCTTCTCTGCCTCTTGCCAGGCTATATAGCTGAAACTCGCTAATCCTTCCTCATTTGGCCTCCCTATTACACTTAGCATCTACCTGGTTACTGTATCAAAATCTGAGCAAAGCACAATATTGGCATCATCTCAGGTGTCTTACTTTTTCCAAATCTGGTGACAAAAATCCCAGCATTCTGATTTCTTTCTTCACAAATTTGTTCATTGTTCAGATACTGGGAGTCATGAGTTTAGCGTACTTGCTTCCAGACCTTGTTGCCAAGTATCTCTCAGCCTGTTCATCTCATAGAATCAGGCATCACACATGGAGACCAGTAGGCCCATCATATCAATGCTGGCATTTTGAAGGAGCTACCCAATTAGTCCCATTCTCCTACTCCTACACTAAAATGTTCCAGATTGTGGACAGGATTCTCTGGCCCCACTGTAGTAAATGGTGTAATGTTCTTGTCGGATGGCCTGATTTATATTACAAGACCACTCGTAGCTAAAACTATAAATGATTTATTAACATCCTGTTAACTAGGCGCATTGCATTTGCAAGTGTCCATCCAAGAGTCTGGCCGAAGTCAAAATTAATGACACATGGCTGACTCTTAAGTGACCCTACAATAACTGGATATAAAGTCTCAAGTTGACAGAAACAGTAGGCCACCAGAGCTGAAACTATCTAAATTGTCCTTTGCACCTTTTCTGTTTTCAGGACCTTTTTTCAATTCATTTTTATGGATGTGGACTTCGCTGGCCTGGCCAGTATTTGTTGCCCATCCCTAGTTGCCCTCAAGAAGGTGGTGGTGAGCTGCTTTCTTGAACCGGTGCAGTCTATGAGGTGCAGGTACACCCACTGTGTTATTAGGAAGGGAGTTCTGGGATTTTGACCCAGCGACAGTGAAGGAACAGTGATATATTTTCAAGTCAGGATGTTGAGCGGCTTGGTGGCGAACGTCCAGGTGGTGGTATTCTCATATCTTCTGCCCTTGCCCTTCTGAATGGTAGTGGTCATAAGTTTGGAAGATGCAGCCTAAGGAGTATGGTGAGTTCCTGCAGTGTATCTTGAAGATGGTACACAATGCTGCTATTATGCATGGGTGGTGGAAGGGGTGAATGTTTGTGGAAGAGGTGCCAATCAAGCGGGCTACTTTGTCCTGGATAATGTCGAGCTTCTAGAGTGTTGTTGGAGATGCACTCATCCAGGCAAGTGGAGAGTGTTCCATCACAACTTGTGTCTTGTAGGTGGTGGACAGGCTTTGGGAGTCAGAAGGTGAGTTACTCACCACAGGATTCTGAGCCTCTGACCTGCTCTTGTAGATACAGTATTAATGTGGTTAGTCCATTCAGTTTCTGGTCAATGGTAACCTCCAGGATGTTGATAGTGGGGAATTTAGTAATGGTAATGCCACTAAATGTCAAGGGGTAATAGTTTGATTCTCTCTTATTGGGGATGGTCATTGCCTGATATTTGTGTGGCGCAAATGTTGCTTGCCACTTGTCTGCCAAAGCCTGGATATTGCCCACATATTGTTGCATTTGCACGTGGACCGCCTCAGTGTCTGAGGAGTCACGAATGTGCTGAACATTGCGCAATCATCAGCAATCATCCCCTTATGTTGGAAGGAAAGTCATTGATGAAGCAGCTGAAGATAGTTAGGCCCAGGACACTACGCTGAGGAACTCTTGTAGTCATGTCCCGTGACTGAAATGACTGACCTCAAACAACCACAACCATTTTCCTTTACTACAACCATGACTCCACCAGTGGAGAGTTTTCCCCCCTGATTCCCATTGACTCCAGTTTAGCTAGGGCTCCTTGATGCCATACTCGATCAAATGCTGCCTTGATGCCAAGGGCAGTGACTCTCCCCTCACCTCTGGAGTTCAGCTCTTTTGTCCATGTTTGAACCAAGGCTGTAATGAGGTCATGAGTGGCCCTGGCAGAACCCAAACTCAGTGTAAGTGAGCAGATTATTACAGAACATTTTTAAAATCCACTAGAAAACCATGAATTCATTAAGAGAGTGCGACATCTTCAACACAAAGCAGCACAAGATTTCAGCTTATTTATTTCATTAATATGCTAATTTGTAGATAATCCCCAGTTTTCATTCTGCATTTGCTCATATGCACCATTAAGCATGATTGAGTGCAATCAGGCCCAGTGGATTGTACTCCCATGAGGCACTCCAACATGTGATATGGACTAATTAGGCTTATCAGCATCAATGGAGCGTAATCTGCTTCTCACTAAGCAACTCAAAAAAAATTCAAAAGATCCCAGGTTATCTCTCATTAGAGTCCCAGTCTAGAGAAACTCCATACTGTAGACACCAACGGGACAGGAACCCAGATTGAGCAATTCAGTCGGCATAAACCACAAGAACAAAGTAAAGTGGTTTATAATGTTTCGTGGATAGCATAAACTGTGAATTTAGTGGGGCTGTTTAATATAGCTGACGGCTAATATCTTGCTCGTGCCGATGCCCAATGATAATTTTACTGAAAGATTAGCAAATGTGAAAAAACGATTGTAAATTTATCATGCGATTATTCCCAGATGTTCATGACAGCTATGCAATAAATCCTAAAATATTCACTTCTACTGAAAAAAAACATTCGAAGCTTGCTGCAGTTTCTAATTCTGAGAATCTCACGAGGTTCAAAATCATTCTTTCCACCACTGAATTCTAACCTAAATCAATGGGATCAGAAGTGGTTTCTCTGTGAGTTGCAAGGGTTCTGTAATAACCTCCACCAGGCTCACGGGGATAGCCAGATTTGTCTCCCTGTGGCACTCGTAGAGTATGAGCTTCCCCACTATTAGGCGGAGGCCCTCCCAGCTGGGGCTCATAAGAACTTAGTATAAAGGCCGTCTCAGACATGGACCGCAGTGCATGATATTTTTCCCAATGGGACTGTAAATATATTCAATGTCGTGGCAGACCTTTTGTGACCATAAATAAATCGACGTTCACCTTACTGCTCAGCTTCCTGGGTCTTAATAGGCGGCATGGTAGTACAGTGGTTAGCACTGTTGCTTCACAGCACCAGGGTCCCAGGTTCGATTCCCGGCTTGGTCACTGTCTGTGTGGAGTCTGCACGTTCTCCCCGTGTCTGTGTGGGTTTCCTCCGGGTGCTCCGGTTTCCTCTCACAAGTCCCAAAAGACGTGCTGTTAGGTAATTTTGACATTCTGAATTCTCCCTCAGTGTACCTGAACAGGCAATGGAATTTGGCGACTAGGGGCTTTTCACAGTAACTTCATTGCAGTGTTAATGTAAGCCTACTTGTGACAATAAACATTATCATTAGTAGGTCCTAGCTGGCATGAATTGAGACAATCACAAACCATTGCCTACTCATAGTGAATACATAACACAACATTCATGGTGTACTAAATCAGTTCCAACTTGTTCATGTTGAATAGAATTCCTGGTCCATTCATTTTAACTTTTATAGAATTTGCTTAATTAATTGAGGTCTTTACCTGATTATCTTACATCACACTCAACATAATCAATCCACAGCCATATACTTTTGGAAAATGAAAAGTGGTGAGGTGAAAATTGGACTGCCATTTTGCTCCAAGTTTGTTTCACACTGGCATAAGCCAATCTTACTGACTTTCTCCCTGGGCCATGATTTCAAATGCACTTTCGATGATAGGAAGAAAGTCTGTGTTTTCTAATGGCTGCAGGTGTCTAATACTAAATTGAAAAAAAGAGAGTTTGATGAAAAAGACAGTTCAGTTCTTAGGAGACATGAATCCAAAGGACAAAATGGTTCATGATGTAGCTCCCACTGAAGGAGGATGTGAAATGAATGTATCACATTGTTGATTTTATTTCAGTGAACTTATTCATGATTTTGTCCTGATTAGCAAACATTGTAAATCTTTCTCAATTATTGGGCAGGTTTGAGGAGAAACGAGTCTACATTTGGAGATGCGCCATTATGCAGTACCTACTGTGAAAGCAGTTAATTTTGCAAGAATCAGTGTTGCCTAAATTGGAGTCCCATTCATAGAATCCTTACAGTGCAGAAGGATGCCATTTGACCCATTGAGTCTGCACTGATCCTCTGAAACAGCACTCCATCCAAGACCACTTCCCTGCAACCCCTTAACCTAAATCTAACCTACACATCCCTGGACACTAAGAGGTAATTCATCGTGGCAAATACACCTAACCCGCACATCTTTGGAATGTGGGAGTAAATCAGAGCACCCGGAGGAAACCCACGTTGACAGGGGTGGAATTTGCAAACTCCACGCAGTCACCCAAGGCCGGAATTGAACACAGGACACTGGTGATGTGAGGCATTGTGCCACCATGTCGCCCTATTGTAGAAATGTGAGAACATAGTCAAATATGATACTTCAGCGCAGTACTGAGGAACTACTGCGAAGGTCGAAGGTGCTGTCTCTTTCTATGGAGATGTTAAACAGCGATCATGTTTGTTTTAAAATATTCCACGGCAGTTATTTAAAAGGAGCGGAGCATTCTTTTGGTATCCTGGCCAATTGTTATCTCGCAGTGAACAACCTCAAATAGATGATCTGGTCAGTTAACTCATTGTTTCATCGTCCTATAACTGTGACTACACTCCAAAAATATATCATTGGCTGGGACGCACTTTGTGATGCCCTGAGGTTGTGAATGGTGCTGGGTAAATGCAATATCTTTCTTTATTCAAAGTGGAGAACATTCACTATTCTTCTTCACTGGCACCTTGAGTTTCGAAACTCAAGCAAAAGATACTTTGAAATGATTCACCCTTCAATAGCTTATTGAGGGATGACTGTTGCGATCAATTTAGATGCAGCAAAAATTCAAATGGTCCAATTTAAATTCAAATAATCACAGTTCAAAGCTGTCGGAAAGATTTCCTCCACACTGCAATGTGAAATGAATACTTCATATATATAGGCCTGCTGGACCATGGAAATGGATATTTCAGACAGACAGTTCCAAAAAAATGACGTACTGAATTCCTTGGCAAGAGAATCAGATTTAGTTTACATGAAAATCTGTCTAGTGTGACCCCCGAATGGGAAAAAAAATGCAAAAGTTTCAGAATTTATCAGTAATAAGCCCAACTATAAATTCCTCAATTTAGTTGGGGAATTGGTCCATTAATTCCAAATCATTCCAAATGTTCCTCCGTCAAGGAAGTTACATTGCCAATAATACATTTTGGAAATTAGATGGATGTGGGGGGTTTTCCGGTCCCGCCGACGGCGAACAGGAAATTGGAAGCTGAAGGGGGTGGGGAAGGGGGGTGGGATTCAATGGGATATCCCATTGACAACAGCAGGACTGGAAGATTCCACCCTTGGCGGGCTGCCTCCCACCATTGAGAAACATACAGCGGAGGGGGCGCAGAAAATCACCCCAAGGTGTACAATTGCAAAAAAAATCTCAATGTCATGGATGCAATTAGCATGAAAGTACAATAATAAAAAGTCATTATTCATTTAATTTGTAGAGGTACAGCTGGATGGATGCTGCCTCCGTCGAGCCTAAATCCCAGAAAGGACCACGCTGATAATTTTATGACAGTTGTGTCTCAATCCAAATGTATCTAGAAGAAGTTCTGCAATTAGTTCTGTTACAATATTTTTACTAACTGAACAGATGCAAACGTTCACCCCAAAATCTCCCTCCTACTAAAGTCCATTTTCTCCTCCTGAACTATCCCCTCATCACAAAACAAAACACGGCATATTGCTTTGCTATCTTACCTTTGTGCCACTATCAGCCCCTTCTTTAATCTTTAACAATACCGTTGACACTCTGTCGTGTGCTTGTGGAATCTCTCCCAGCTCCCACCTATCCCTGACCTGATATTTTGCTCCACCTCCTCCACTCTATCTTAAATAGTATAAAATCCATCATATTTCACCCTCTTGAGCTCTGAAGAAGAGTCATTCAGACTCAAAACAATAACTCTTGTTTCTCTTTTCACAAATGCTGCCTGACCTTTTGGGTACTTTCAGCATTTTCTGGCTTTCTTTTTTTGTGATCACAATTGCTTCACCTCTGTTAGTTGATTTAAATATTTGTTGCAATAAGTGGTTGGATATGTTTGATGGGGTGTCAGCTTCTGTTCAGTGAACCTCTTGCTGCTCAGTTAGAAGGTTGTGCGTTGACGTTCAACTCCAGGCCCTTCCGCGTACAGAATAAGGCTGACACTGCATTTCTGAGGGAGCACTGCACTGTTGGAGATGTCGGGTGGGCTTCACCGCTCCCCCAGCGGCGTGTTTCCCGGACGGGATGCCGTTCGCTAGTGGTGGGATTTTACCTTCCTGCCACTTGTCAGTGGGATTTTCCATTTAAGCCACCCCCAACCCCTCCCCCCGCTGCCGGGGAACCTGTGGACCAGGGTGCGCTGCCAACGGGAAAAGTGAATCCCAACGACTGGTAGATTTCACCCATCAGCCTTCAGATCAAATGTTAAACTGGAGCTCTGTTCGCCTTCTCACATTTATGTAAAAGATTACCTGGCATCACTTTGAAGAGGAGAGCTATCCGTGCTTTCCTGACCAATAACCCTCAATCAACATCACAAAAATAGATTAGCGAATCATTAAGATACTATAGTGCTTGTGGGACCGTGCTGTGCACAAATGGGCTGCTGTGTTTCCCACTTTACAAAACCGTCTACGCTTCAAAATTACTTCATTGGCTACAAAGCACTTTTGGATGTCCTGTGGTCATGAATGTCAATATGTAAGCACAAGAATTTTCTCTTTTCATTGATATACCTGCATTTTTGCAGCCTCTGGGATTTTTCTGCTTAATATCTGTACTAAAGCTACAAATCAAAGTGTGGCTCACAAGTGCAGAAACCTATGGGGTGCCACGTCAATATGAACAAACGTAGAGGACTGAGACACCTTCTTTAAGATGTGTGCTGAGATTAATGTTGTGGCATGAACGAAGGGAAGCTCACTTGATTGTTCTAGTGCTGCATTACCTCTCCATACGGTTTCTCAAGCTGATTATTTTCAGTCCCAGGGAAGTAGCTAGCTAGTAATTTAATCATGCAGTGTTTCAGGAAACTTGTAGGCAGCTGCAGTGACAGAGGTAGCTTATTCATCAACTCCACATCGAGATAACAGTTCAGGGAGGTCAGCATCGCTATAAATTTCAAGAGAGTGAGCAATCACCATAAACCTTCTTCACAGTTGCATTAGTGTACAGGAGATTATGTACAGTATTGGGCAGGATACTCCAGCCTCCCAGCCGTGAGGATCTCAGCAGCGGGAGGCGCTGGAGGTGGGATTTTCTGCTCCCGCTGCTATCAATGGGAATTCCCATTGAAGCCACCCCACCCCAGAGAAATCTGGCCCTTAATTTTTGCTGATTATTTTTGTCCTTCTTTCGAATTATCCTGACTCAAATAGCTCTTTTACCCAATAGACCCCCATTTACTAATGCTGCATGTTCAGATAGTTTTAGTTGAGGTGACTGACCTATTTGTTGAGACACTCTTAGATCTGTGTGATCCTGGCTCTGGGTCACTGGATTTTTACATTCCCCCCGTGTGTGCATGGGTTTCGCCCCCACAACTCTAAGACGTGCAGGGTAGGTGAATTGGACACGCTAAATTGCCCCTCAATTGGGAAAAATGAATTGGGTACTCTAAATTCATATATTTTTTTAAAATTTGTATCAGGATAGGGGCAGGGATTCTCCAAAATCCCAGCTAAGTGTTGACGCCGGCGTAAACACCGGAGTGTTTCACGCCGGCGTCAACGGGCGCTGCGGCCGTTTCCGTGCCGGCGCATTCGCCTGGTGGCCGTTTCCGCGCCGGCGCCATGCAACATGGCAGTGGGCCCGCGCGGAAGAAGGTAGGCCCCCCCCCAGATTGTGCGCGCCCGCCGATCGGTAGCCCCCGATCGTGGGCCTGGCTGTCGTGGAGGGCCCCCCCGGAGTCTGATCGCCCCGGCCCCCCACCCGGGTGGCCACCGTGGCCGCGGGTCCAAGCTCCTGCCGGGCGGTACTATATGTGAACCATGCCGGCAGAACTCGGCGGGCACTCGGCCAGTCGACCGCGGAGAATCACTGCGGGGCCACTTTCAACAGCCCCCGGTTCTTCGGTCGCTGGAGAATCGCGTCCCGGCGTCGGAGCAGCGTGGCAGGAATTTTCAGCGTCAACGGCGATTCTCCAACCCGGCACGGGCTCGGAGATCTCGGCCACGATGTCTGAAGAAATAAGGGGCTGGGTTCTCTGCTGCGCGTCCGCCCCGCTGCCGCTGCTCAGGAGGACAGAGAATTGGGGGGCGCCGTTCGCTGGCATCAGGATTCTCTACTCCTGCCACTTGTCAATGGGATTTCCCATTGAAACCATCCCACACTTCTGGGAAACCCCGGTGGGGGGGGGGGGGGGGGGTTTGCGGTCCAGAAAATCCCGCCACCACCCAAAGTTTCATTGGCTGAAATAAATCTGCCAATTTGATTGGTAAATTAGTGCCAATTACAGATATCTAAATATGGTGATGTGATGTGATGCGGATTTGCCAACGGACTTTGTAAAGCAGCGTGGAAATGTCCATTGTACTATTAAAACTCATCCGGGTGGATTGGATGGATTTGTCTATTGTCACGTGTACCGAGGTATGGTGAAAAGTATTTTTCTGCGAGCAGCTCAACAGATCATTAAGTACATGAAAAGAAAAGAAAATAAAATAAAATACATAATAGGGCAAGACAAGGTAAACAATGTAACTACATAAGCACCGGCATCGGATGAAGCATACAGGGGTGTCATGTTAATGAGGTCAGTCCACACGAGGCTTGTTTAGGAGTTTGGTAACAGCAGGGAAGTAGCTGTTTTTGAGTCTGTTCGTGCGTGTTCTCAGACTTCTGTATCTCCTGCCCGATGGAAGAAGTTGGAAGAGTGAGTAAGCCGGATGGGAGGGATCTTTGATTATGCTGCCCGCTTTCCCCAGGCAGCGGGAGGTGTAGATGGAGTCAATGGATGGGAGGCAGGTTCATGTGATGGACTGGGCTGTGTTCACGACTCTCTGAAGTTTCTTGCGGTCCTGGGCCGAGCAGTTGCTATACCAGGCTGTGATGCAGCCAGTTAGGATGCTTTCTATGGCAAGACTCTCTGCAATATATCTTGTGGCTTTTTCAAAGCAGAGAAAGACTGAACATCTTAGGGTAATGCTATATACTGCAGCTGTCAGTCTCCAAACTGGTATTCATATGATGCAATGCTCAGTTAGTCATCCAGGTTGTGCTCTGGCTCACTGAGTTCAGCAGCACAACCTATGTCCAAACCTATTGCCTGCGTGACTCATTTTTAATGTTTGGATAGCGCAGGAAGAACCTCTGCTTTCTCATAACATCAGAAAGATTGATGTATAAATTTATTTAATCCAAGCAATCCAGCAAATTCATTGAGCACTCGAAACATGGAATGATAAAAATGTTACAACACAGGAGAATATTCGACCGTTGTGACTGTGCCAGCCCTTTGCAAGACCAATTCAACTAACCCCACTCCCCACTTTTCCCTTAATGTTGCACAGTTTTTACCTTCTGGTACTTATCCAGGAAAGATTTGAAACCAAAATTTAATTTGCCTTCACCATTTCAGAGACAGGGGGCTGGATTCTCCGCTCCCCGGCGCCGAACGCGGGGGCGGAGAATCCCCGATGACGGCAAAATCGGGGGTGGCGCCCCTTTCGCGATGCTCCGTCCCCTGAAAAGTGGCGTACTCAAGTATCCACGGCCTCCAGCCATTGCCTGAGGCCTGCCCCTCAATGCTCCATCCCCGACCAGCCAAGTTCCCGACACCATGGGACTCTCTAGGTCTCACTCGTCGTGAACTTTGCGTGGTGTCTGCGGACTCAGTCCGCAGACACCACAGTCGGGGAAGGACGGATCGGCGGGCAGGGGAGGGCTTCATTCGGGGCTGGGCGCATTGTGTAGGAGGCGGTCCAGGGCGCGAGAGCGGCCACAGGGGGGTACTATTTCTGTGGTCCGGGTCCGCGGGCTGCGTCCGCCATGAAGCACGGTGCGGCCGCTGCAGGCCGCCGCCGTGCACATGCGCGACCACGGACCCAGCAATGCGCCAGGCCACAGAGGCAACTATAGCTGGAATCTCTATGCTGCCTCCCTGCTAGCCACCAGAAAAACGGGAAATCGGTGGCCATCTTACGCCAGTTATCCGAGCGTAAAACACCACCATTTTCACGCCGGCGTGGGGACTTAATCTTCCAAATGGAGAATCCATCCCAGGGTATTCCAGATCCCAACCATTCGCTGCGTTTAACGATGCTTTCTGCATAGAGCCATAGAATCCCTACAGTGCAGAAGGAGGCCATTCGGCCCATCGAGTCCACACTCTGAAAGAGTGCCTGGTCCAGGGCCACTCCCCGCCCTATCCCCAAAACCCCACCAAACCTGGACATTAACGGACAATTTTCTAGCACGGCCAATCCATCTAACCCGCACATCTTTGCACTGTGGGAGGAATCCGGAATACCCAGCAGAAACCCATGCAGACACGGGGAGAAAGTGCAAACTCCACACAAACAGTCACCCAAGGCCAGCATTGAATTCGGGTACCTGGTGTTGTGGAGATATACTGCAACCAGTGTGGTAGCCAACAGGTAAAAAATTGCCTACACCGTGTAGACTCACAACTCTTATTTTTGTGAGTTTCTAAATGAAATTGCCAACCCGATTTAAACGTTTAATGTTACATATGCATCAATCCACACTCCAAACTAATATGCCCTGTACACCAAAGCAAAAGTGTAAGTATTACTGTTCCCTTCTGGTATAACCTGCCCGAATCCTATTGGTTATGTTATGGGCCAGGGTTTAGAGAACCCCAAAGTGTATCGTGGAGTTCACCTGAGTACACGGCCCACTCTACAGGTGTGGTACAGCAGAAATGGAAAAGTATATTTTAAAGAAAAACAATGTTTATTCTCTTAACACAAGTTAACCATTTTAAAACATACAGTGAACATCTTAGCAACCATCAATTCAAATATAACCCCCAAAGAATACAACACTAAATAATCCATAAGATTGAAAAAAACCTTTAAACAGAAGCACATCAGGTTAAAGTCACTACTGAGAGCAGTTATTAGTTTTAAATCACCAAAGGATCGATTTACATTCTTTAGATTACAGAGAGAGACTCATACACCTTCTGACTGCAGCTATCCAGCTCTGAAAACAAAACTAAAAAACACCCTGCAGCAAACAGCCTAAAACAAAAGTAAAAAAGCTGACAGACAGCCCAGCTCCACCCACACTCTGACATCACTGATAAACACCCATTTCTTAAAGGTACATTTCTTAATCACCCATTTCTTAAAGGTACTCTCACATGACACCTCCCCCCAAGAAAAAAAAATAAACCATCAACTTCAAGATGGTTTCATTTTTCATCTTTTCACTATCCTTTAAGAAATGCACACAGTAAATATACTTTTTCATTTCAAAAAACAACACACACAAACAGGTATAATAAGATAGTCCATTTTTTTTTCGTTCTTCTTCCTCCAACTGAAACTGCTTCCGTCATCACATTCGTGACAAAGCATCAGCTATCACGTTTTCTCGTCCTGCCACATGTACTACTTTTAAATGAAATGGCTGTAACAATAAACTCCAGCAAAACAGCCTTGCATTGTTATTTCGGAATCGCTCCAAAAACATCAACGGATTACGATCAGTATATATAATGGTGCCAGACGGATTGCTGGTCCCATAAATGTGAAAATGTTGCAAAGCTAGCACCAAACTCAACTTCTCCTTCTCAATCATTGAATACTTTGTCCAGTGAGAATTCAATTTCTTTGAAAAATAACCAACAGACCTTCGTCGTCGTCTTGTAGAAGCACTGCACCTACACCCACATCACCTGCATCAACCGCCACTTTGAATGGTTTCGTATAATTTGGGATGGTTAACACAAGCGCAGTGGTTAACACAGCCTTCAGGCAGTCAAATGCCTGTTGACACTCCACTGTTCACTGGAATTTGGTACGCTTCTTGAGCAAGTCCGTCAGTGGGGCGACCACACTGCTGAAATGCGGGACAAATTTCCGGTAAAATCCACTCATACCAAGAAATTGCATTATTTCCCGTTGTGTCGAGGGTATCGGAAACTCCCCAATAACTTTTGTTTTCACATCCCGTGGGACCATTCGACCCCGTCCGATTGTATGGCCAAGGAAAGTGACTTGGGCTTTTCCAAATTCACTTTTGGCTAGGTTTATCACCAAACCCGCCTCCTGAGGTCGATCGAATAACTCCATCAGATGTTTCAAATGTTCTTTCCATGTCTGGCTGAAAATTACCAGATCGTCGATGTATACCGCACAATTGGGTAATCCTGAAACAACTTTTGTTAGTTAACCGTTGAAATGTGGCTGGGGCGTTTTTCATGCCAAATGGCATAACTTTGAATTGGTATGCACCATCTGGAGTCACAAAAGCTGAAATCTTCTTCGCCCTTTCGGATAAAGGTACCTGCCAGTAACTTTCAAGTAAATCCAGTTCGGAAATAAAAGCTGATTGTCCCACTTTATCAATGCAATCCTCCAAATGTGGGATAGGATAAGAGTCCGTTCTTGTAACTGCATTAACCTTTTATTGTTCTCTCATATAAATGTTGGTTTCTTTTCATTATTTATTCAATTCTGTTAACAGTAATCAGTAACAAGTTCAGACGATATAAGTGTGTGAAGATATAGGTGAATTCCATCCCCTTGCAGGAACCAACTCACCCTGACTTCACTGGGCTCCTTGTTTAGCTCACATCAGCCTTTTATAACTCAAATGAGCAAATAGCAGTAAGGACAATGGGCACAATTCTCCCCAAAAAAGTGTAAGCATGATTCCCACCAGTGGGTCAGCACGATTCCGCTCACGTACCGGCAGCACGGTAGCACAAGTGGATAGCACTGTTGCTTCACAGAGCCAGGGTCCCAGGTTCGATTCATCGCTGGGTCACTGTCTGTGCGGAGTCTGCACATTCTCCCCGTGTCTGCGTGGGTTTCCGCCGGGTGCTCCAGCTTCCGCCCACAGTCCCAAGACGTGCAGTTTAGGTGGATTGGCCATGATAAATTGCCCTTAGTGACCAAAAAGTTTGGAAAGGGTTATTAGGTAACAGGGATAGGGTGGAAGTGAGGGCTTAAGTGGGTCGGTGCGGACTCGATGGGCCGAATGGCCTCCTTCTGCACTGTATGTTCCGTATGTTCTGTATATCCCTGACCATTTGGCGTTAAAATAGCCTCCGACGGACACCCCGCTCCCGCTCCCCCAGGCGCGGTCATCAGATCTGTAGCAGGATTCTCCAGCATGCTAGCCGCCTGTTTCTTGGCGGTGGGAGGCAGGCCACCATTCGCTGGTATTGGGAAATTCCCATTGAAGCCACCCCACACCACCGGGAAACCCACTGCAGGCGGGACCAAAGAATCTCGCACCAGCGAATGGCCAGGGAATTGAGGCCTTGGTCTCCGTTTGTGGAGACCAGTATGTGATACACACCAGCTTCATGTTGTGCCGGTGAGTGTGAAAACTGCAGGAGCTGGGAAAATCCGACTGAAAGCAGATCCTGCATATTTAAATAGCTATTTAAATATGCTAAACGGGTTTATGCCCAGTCAGGGTGTGAACCACATCATGCCAGCTGGATGGGCGGTACCATCGGGAACAATTTGGCGCCTGGCACAAATCCCGTTTTCGGTCTCTCCCGGAATATCCCGACATATCAGGATTTGCGCCGGGCGCAACGCGGCCGGAGAATCGCCCCCAATAGTGCCTGGCTAGATTATGGGATTTTACTTTAGTTTCGTTGATGGCAAACAAATTAACTTTAGAAAGGTTATATTCTTGCTCAGACCTCCAGTAGTTTTTCATTGTAAAAATTGACTCAGTAAAAAGTTACCTAATAGGTTTATGGCAAAACAAGAAACACTCAAGTTGTTAAATGGCTGATTGATCCATGCACGTAAAATCCAATACAGAGACTGCTAGACTGGGAGTATAGGATGGAGCTCAATTGTTTCTTCCAGTATCTATTATTTTATGACATTGTGGATGTTAGTTTAATTCTAATGAAATGTGTATTGGATCCTGAAATATAATTCTGATCTGATTTTAAATAAAAAAGTGAAATTTCCAACCACCCCCCCCCATCTCACCACACACTCACCTCACCCCTCCATCCCCACCTCACCTCACCCTGCCCTCACCTCACACCCAAACCCCCCTCCCCGGCTCAACGCTCGCATAAATACTACAATCGCCCTGTGCTTATTAAAACAAATTAGATCTTGGTTCCATCATGGCGTACAATGTTCCTTCAGAGTAATCAGAAAAGTCAAGCTATCTGTGAGAAATTGGTCAATGAATATTATCCAGTCACATATAAATAGTCGATTGTAAAACAATAAAATCGATGTGCCTGAAGTTTGTGAAGAAAACAGAAATAGACTGTTTGAGACATTGGGTGCGATTCTCCTCCGGCCTCGTTGCGCTCTCGCTCAAGCAAAACGAGAATAGCGGGAGAGGGAGAAAACCGAGAACTGCGCCGGGCGCCAAACAGTTTGTGAAGCAACCGGCCCGCTCCCGTAGATGAAATTGGGACCTCGCCATAGCGGGGCAAGAAACCAATTCTCACCACTAAAGCCCTACTTCCATACAATTAACGGGAGCCACTCATTATCCTGCAGCCTCCCATCATTCATCGGCCTCCCCAGCAAGTGGACACGCTGGCACCGATTAGTTCTCCTTTATAAAAACATGAACCTAACGGAATAGCTTCTGTGGGGAGCCGAGGAGGTGGGTAGCCATCTTTGCTCACAGGCAAAGAGCCTGGGGGCGCTGGGATTGCTGCCTCTGTTCACAGGGGGTGGGGGACCCTTGGCTGGGGGTGGGGACCCTCTGCAGGGGTGTGTCGCCATGGGAAGGGGGAGCGCTGGTGGGGGGCAACGTGGGGGGGGGCATCCGCTCGTAGCACCACCATGCCAACCCGTAGATCGGGTTTACCCATTCCGGAGGCAACCCTTGTCCCTTCCCGTCTGGCCCACCGACTGCCGAGGCCTCTGGCCATCTGGTTGAAGGCTATTACTAACAGGGAATTGGCAATTGTAGTTAAATGAGCTCTTCAGACAACCCAAGTGGATTCCCGTGAGTGGGCAGGCCATATAGCATGTGGGAGTCATTGCCTTACATCCCAATCAATCCGTTATGTCTGGGGGTGGGTTGGGGGGGTTTGGAGTCTACTCACTCATGCTGCCCAGTGTAGGTCATTGACCTTCTTCCTGCACCGAAGGCCAGTCCTCCTGGTCACATTCCCCAGGCTCACTGCCGCCGCCATCTCATCCCAGATGGCACTGGCTGCCCGATGGCTGACCCTCCTGGACCTTCGGGCAAACAAGTCATCTCTCCTGGCCTCCACAGCGTCTAGCAGCTCGGGAAGCTCACGGCAATTCCCGCTAACTACAACACATCAACATTTTTCTGGAGCATCGCGCCCATTGGTTAGCTTCATGACAGTACTTATGTAGATTTTCTTTGTGTTTCCTGCTCCAACAATGCTTAAACAACATCACATTGTGGATACCATTAAAATAAACCTTTACACCTCAATTTCATTTCAAAATATGTGTACAGTTATCACATAAAACCTGAATGTACAAAAACCCTACCCTCCCAGAGTTTATAGTTACTATAGGTTTGAGACATGATGGAGTCATGGTCTGCCCATGATTAAATTGTCTGTGTGAAACAAAATCATAGAATGGTTACAGGCCAGAAAGAGGCCACTCAGCCCATTAAGTATGCCAGCACTGTAAGATCAATTTAGCTAGCCTCACTCACCCACCTTTTTCCCATTCTAGAAGGACCCATAGGTGCTGTAACCATCAATTCTTGGTAATGTAAGCATCCTTCCTGATGATTCCCTTATTTCCCCTTTCTTTATTTTTGCTGTTATCATTTTTGGTCCGTGGATGCTTAAGGACATGTATCTATAAGTCAAGCAGCAGGGAGAAGGAGGAATTCAAAAAGTTGGAACATACTTTATGGTGATGGTTTTTCGAACAGAAGGCTTTTTTGTACCTGAGAGGTTGGGTGGGACTCAGTTCGATAGGTTGGCAAGTGGCCAATGAATTGTACAAAAGACCGTTTTCTGCCCTGTAACAGGTGGTGATTGGGTCCTACCCGAGTAGAATGATTTTCAGAGACCCAAGGAGCTCAGTTTGAATCCTGGACACTCCAAGGAAGGACCTGCTCTCTTCTCTCTCTCTCCCTAGAAATGCATGTGAATTGCTATATTTCTGAAACGCAGAGACCTGAATGAATCTAGAGTGAAAACCATTACAGACTGGAAACAGAAATCTCTACTTGAAAGCCTGGTTTGAGGGACAGTGTGCTAAAGGCAACCATCTGAAACAAACTCACTTTTTTTCTTTTACTTTGTTTTATTCGTTCATGAGACGTGGGTGTCGCTGGCTGTGCCAGCATTTATTGCCCATCCCTAATTGCCATTGAGGGGGCAGTTAAGAGTGAACCACATTGCTGTGGGTCTGGAGTCACATGTAGGCCAGACCAGGTAAGGGCGGCAGATTTCCTTCCCTAAAGGACATTAATGAACCAGATGGATTTTTACAACAATCGACAATGGTTTCATGGTCATCATTAGACTTCTAATTCCAAATTTCTATTGAATTCAAATGTCACCATCTGCAGTGGCGGGATTTGAACCTGGGTCCCCTGAGCATTACTCTGGGTCTCTGGTTTACTAGTCCAGTGACAATACCACGATGCCACCGCCTCCCCTCTCTTCCCCCCTTTTTGTTTGTGTGTGGGTGTGTAGAGTGTGGGGAGCAAGTTAAAGTGGGGAGTAGGAATTAGATCAATGTTAACCAGTTGTATTTGCTGCATATTTCATTATAGTTCTTGTTATAAGTAAAAAAGTAATTATGTTTAAATTTATAAACCTGGTGACTGTAATTATTGGGCAGCCAGGAGTCAAAGACTTTGGGTATTTTTTTAGGAATTATTTTTTATTCAATTGTGTTGTGACTCTGGTCATGGAGGAATTTACCATGCCCTACCCCAGTGTGTCATTACCGTAATCAGATGATTCAACCATTGACCTTGCATGTTTGATGAACTCAGAGTGCCTTATTAATGAAATAAAGTTTTGCAAATGAACCAGGGTGAGGGAGGATGAAGGAAAGAAGCAAGGAAAATGAGGAGGGAGAGGAAGGAGAAGAGGTGTGTCCATGCGCCATCAGAATGACCCAAAATGTAGCCTGTTGGTAGAATTGATTGGAGGTCATCGTTCAAATACGAATGTTTCAAAAACCTAATCTAATAAAAAGAGTTTAGGAATTTTCTGTCTTGGTTGAGGTTTTCAAATAATATCTGAAGTAAAGTTCCGTAGACACCAGCTGACATTTTGCTTTGCCAGGATAATAACAGAAATGAGATCATTGTGTTATGAAATGGAAACTACTGAGATCTCTATTTCTCAGCTGCTTTCAAGTCTTCCATGTGACAGCCCACCTCAAGGGGAATCTTGTCCAAATGACAATCAAGGCCAAGATTCAACTTTAACCTTTGCATTGCGAGTGTAAAATCCTGCAGGTTGAGCTGCTGCACTATTTTCCAGCGAATGATTTTGAATAATTCGCACGGCCCTTTACAATACATGCTTTGCAAAAGTTTGGTATCAACTCTCGGATCAGCGACAAGACAGCTCTTCAATTTTATCTTGCAGGCAATTTCTTTGCTTTGAAGAAACCAAAATAAAGGGCCGAGGTTTGTAGTTCAAGGCTTACTAAGTTTGAAGAGTGAACGAGAAGATAGTACGAGTCAGGAAATTATGATCAAGTGTTCACCAAGTTTTGATTTTCAAAGTGCGAAGAATGCAGGTAAA
Organism: Scyliorhinus torazame; assembly: GCF_047496885.1. Lineage (NCBI taxonomy): Eukaryota > Metazoa > Chordata > Chondrichthyes > Carcharhiniformes > Scyliorhinidae > Scyliorhinus > Scyliorhinus torazame. The sequence continues at coordinate 80,152,498 of NC_092707.1, forward strand.
AGTTTGAGATTCTGAGAAAGAGTGAGTTAGGACAGAAGTCTGTGAAGAACAACCGGACTTCAGCATGATGGAGGTTTCGGAAAACAGGTCCGAAATGCAATCAGAAAGGCTAATAAAACGTTGACTTCCACGATAACAGCACTCCTCCAATTCTGGCTTCTTGAGAATCTCCGGTTTTAATTGTTCCACCATTGGTTGCTATGCCTTCAGCTGATAAGCCTCAAAACCCTCAAATTCCCTGTCCAAACCTCTCTCCCCTCACTGCCTCACTTACCTCCTTTACAATCCCTCCTTAAAATCTATCTCTTTAACCATGCTTCTGGCCATAGACCATATTATTTCTGAATGTGGCTCAGTGTCAAATATTGGTTTATATTATACTGAAGGGTAGTAGGATATTTTGTTACATTAAAGGCACCACATAAATACAACTTGTGGGCAGCACAGTGGCGCAGTGGGTAGTACTGCTGCCTACGGCGCTGAGGACCCGGGTTCAATGCCAGCCCCGGGTCACTGTTTGTATGGAGTTTGCACATTCTCCCCGTGTCTCCGTGGGTTTCACCCCCACTACCCAAAGATGTGCAGCTTGTGTGGATTGGGTCACACTTAATTACCCCTTGATTGGAAAAAAAAATAATTAGGTACTCTAAATTTATTTTTAAAAATACAACTTGTTCTTTCAAGGGTGCTGAAATAGAATGAGAAGGAAATTATGCTTCAATTGTATAGTTTTCGTCGGACCCCAATTGGAGTATTGCATTCCGTTCTGGACTCTACATCAAGAGGGATATTTTCTGCTTTGGAGAACAGGCATTGCAGAGTCATAAGATGTGTATTAGGATAAAAAGGTGAAATTATGTGAACAAATTGTAAGAACTCGCCCTTGGGTAGATGAGCAAAGTGTTTAAAATAATAAAGAGATAAGGTAGATATAAGGGGTTGAATTTTACGTGGTCCTGGAAGGCGTGTTTAGTGCAGAGGGAGGCATGTAAAATGGGATGGGCACCCCGTGCCACAACCATCACACTCACCCCCGAGCCCACTACCACAATCGGCAGCCCAGCCGCCATACTAAAATGACCGACAAATCTGCTGGCCAATCAAATTTGCCAATTGGACTAATGGGCTGTGATTTGACTGGGAAAGTCCCTGGGGAGTTTGTGTGCTTTGTAGCCTGCAAAGATGATTTGCTTGAGAAGATGTGGTCATTGCTGGGTGGAGCCAAGGAATGCAGAGAGACAATTTTGAAAAGCTTTATAGAGAGGCAGTTTTTGAAGAAAACTTTGGAAAGAGGAGTTGAATTCTGATCTGCCTGATGCTGAGTTCTTAATTTTCCACCAGTAAGATAGATTGAGAGCTGCTGGTTTCTTTTTTTGTTATTTAATGGAAAATTGGGTAGTAGTGTTTAAGGGGCAATTATAAACTGTTCTTTTCAGGGTTGAAGGTAAAAACTTTCAAATTGTGTTCATAATAAATATTGTTTTAGAAATTACCAAAGCCCCATTTTTTCATGTGATCACTCCTGGAGCGAATCATTCTTTCCGCGCAGTCTTACAAATAAACTAAAATATTTGTGGGCAGCACGGTAGCACAAGTGATTAGCACTGTGGCTTCACAGCGCCAGGGTCCCAGGTTTGATTCCCTGCTGGGTCACTGTCTATGCGGAGGTTGTACATTCTCCCTGTGTCTGCATGGGTTTCTTCCGGGTGGTCCGGTTTCTTCCCACATTTCAAAGATGTGCAGATTAGGTGGATTGGCTATGATAAACTGGCCTTAGTGACCAAAAAAGGTTAAGAGGGGTTATTGGGTTACGGGGATAGGGTGGAAGTGAGGGCTTAAATGTGTCGGGCAGACTCGATGGGCCGTATGGCCTCCTTCTGCACTGTATGTTCTATGTTCTAATTGGGGTTTCTGTCCAGTATCCTAGCCACTGTTGGGGTCCAGTCTGGGATCGTAATAGTGGAAATAAACAGGAAGGACTCTTACAAAAGCTTCATTTAGAGCAAGGCCATTGAGGAAGGAAATCAGGAAACACTTCTTCACACAGTAGATAGTAGAAATCTGTGAATGCTTTTGACAATTGTAGCTTTAAGACTAAGATTAGTGGATGTTTGTTATGTAAGAGTAGCAGATGATAGCTGGAAAAGACGAGTAAAATGGAGTCCAGGGTACAGATCAACCATGATCTTATTGACTTGCAGTCCAAGCACAAGGGGCTGAGGAGCTTACTTCTGTCCCTAATTACAAGAGAGAAAAAATGCAGAGTTGTAATCACTATTGTGGTATGAATAAAGTAAGAGAAAACCAATTAGTATTAAGAGAGGATGGAGACTGTACGACAGCAAGGGATTGTCTGTCAGATATGTTTTGCTTCTCAACTGGCCAGGATTGTGAGAGGGACACTAGAATGATTCAAGTATGGGAACAACATTCAAATCTCAGAAAAAAACAGGTTCATTTCAACTTTCAGCTTTGAAATCAATGGAAAGTATAATTGGACGGGATGCATAATAGACTGCCAATCTAAAGCACCACACTATTGTTGAAAGTTAAAATGATCCCCTTCGGTTTTGTAGAAAATTAAAATATTTTAAGGAGATGAATAATGTTTGGCACCAGAGAGAGACCTGGGGCGTCATTCTCCGACCCTCCAGCGGGTCGGAGAATGGCCGTAGGCCGCCGTGAATCCCGCCCCCGCCGGTTGCCGAAGTCTCCGAAGGGAGAAAAGTCAGAGGGCGTTAATGTCGCCGCTGCCGTCGGAGAATGGCACGGGTCTGCGCAAGGCAGCCGATTTTCGGCCTGCCGATATTCTCCCTTCCGGATAGGCCGAAGTCCCGTCGACGTGATGACCGTTCACGTCGACGTAAATTAAACCTCCTTTTCATCGGCGTGACCCTGTGCTCCAGGTTCACGCCGACCAGCGTGGAGGTGAGTGACGGCCTGGGGGGCTGGCTCTGGGCAGGCGATGGCGTGGCTGCAGTCTGAATGTGTGAGGAGAGGTGTGTCTCGTGTTGTGTGTGTGTGTGTGTGCGGCGGGGGGGGTGGTTAGAGTGGGCTGGGCTCCGGGGGAGTGCCGGGAGGGGGGTCCGTGCCGGGGAGGGGGATGGGGGGTCCGTGCCGGGGAGAAGGTTGGGGTCCGTGCCGGGGAGGAGCTTGGGGGGGTCCGTGCCGGGGAGGAGGTTGGGGGGGGTCCGTGCTGGGGAGGAGGTTGGGGGAGTCCGTGCCGGGGAGTAGGTTGGGGGGGGGTCCGTGCCGGGGAGGGGGATGGGGGGTCCGTGCCGGGGAGGAGGTTGGGGTCCGTGCCGGGGAGGAGGTTGGGGGGGGGGGGTCCGTGCCGGGGAGGAGGTTGGGGGGGATCCGTGCCGGGGAGGAGGTTGGGGGGTCCGTGACGGGGAGGGGGTTGGGGGGGGGGTCCGTGCCGGGGAGGGGGATGGGAGGTCCGTGCCGGGGAGGAGGTTGGGGGGTCCGTGCCGGGGAGGAGGTTGGGGGGGGGGGGGTCCATGCCGGGGAGGGGGATGGGTCCGTGCCGGGGAGGAGGTTGGGGTCCGTGCCGGGGAGGAGGTTGGGGGGGGGGTCCGTGCCGGGGAGGAGGTTGGGGGGGTCCGTGCCGGGGAGGAGGTTGGGGGGGGGGTCCGTGCCGGGGAGGGGGATGGGGGGTCCGTGCCGGGGAGGAGGTTGGGGTCCGTGCTGAGGAGGAGGTTGAGGGGGGTCCGTGCCGGGGAGGAGGTGGGGGGGTCCGTGCCAGGGAGGGGGATGGGGGGTCCGTTCTGGGGAAGAGGTTGGGGTCCGTGCCGGGGAGGAGGTTGGGGGGGTCCGTGCCGGGGAGGAGGTTGGGGTCCGTGCTGAGGAGGAGGTTGAGGGGGGTCCGTGCCGGGGAGGAGGTGGGGGGGTCCGTGCCAGGGAGGGGGATGGGGGGTCCGTTCTGGGGAAGAGGTTGGGGTCCGTGCCGGGGAGGAGGTTGGGGGGGTCCGTGCCGGGGAGGAGGTTGGGGGGGCGGGTCCGTGCTGGGGAGGAAGTTGGGGGGGGGGTCCGTGCCAGGGAGGAGGTTGGGGGGGTCCGTGCCGGGGAGGAGGTTGGGGTCTGTGCCGGGGAGGAGGTTGGGTGGGGGTCCGTGCCAGGGAGGGGGATGCGAGGGCAAGTGAGTTGGTCCACCTGGCCAGGTGCCAGCCTCCAACAGTTGGACCCATGCGGTCCATGCCAACTGGCTGGGGGGAGGAGGGGATATGGGCAATGATGACATGTCGTCGTTCCCCTCCTCCCCACCAGGCCGTCATGTTTTCCCATCATCCAGCGATGTTGGCCGCCGTGGCGGCAGCCGCTAATGTCTACGTTGCGCTGGATGAGGAGGAGGAGGAGGAGGAGCATGCCAGAGTGGCGGCGCAGGCTGCCGCAGAGGGACAGGCGGCAGCCGCCCAGGCTGGAGGGACACCTGACCGACAGGACGAGGAGGGGGAGGAGGATGTCACGGCCCCACGGCAACGGAGGCACCCGAGGGCGCCCCGTGTGTACCGGCCCCGGCAGTCATACAGGACCTCACGGACCGGGAATGCAGGAGGAGACTCCGGATGAGGCGGGAAACCGTGGCACACATCTGCCACCTGCTGGCACACCTGTCACCGCGTGGCACTGGCGGGGGACACCCTCTCCCGTGTCCGTCAAGGTTACGGTGGGCCTGAACTTTTATGCAACGGGGTCATTCCAGGCACCGAGTGGGGACCTGTCCGGCATATCGCAGACATCGGTGCATCGGTGCATCCGGGCAGTGACAGATGCCCTATATGCCATGACGCACCGCTACATCCGCTTCCCTGTGGACCGGGCCAGCCAAGATGCCCGGGCCGTGGGCTTCTCTGCCGTGGCCGGGTTCGCCATGGTCCAGGGCGCGATTGATGGGATGCACGTCACCGTGCGGCCACCTGCAGATAACAGGGCCGTGTTCACCAATAGGAAGGGGACCTATTTGATGAACATACAGGTGGTCTGCGACCACCGCATGATGATCCTGCACGTCTGCGCCTGTTACCCAGGCAGTGTACACGACTCATACGTGTTGTCGCGGTCATCCATCCCCGGCATGTACGAGGGACGCCATCCCCGGCTGAGGGGCTGGTTGCTGGGCGACAGGGGCTACCCATTGCGATCGTGGCTGATGACGCCTATACGGAGGACACGCAATGAGGCGGAGAACCGCTACAATGGTGCCCATGTAGCGACAAGGGGAGTGATAGAGAGGTGCTTTGGCGTGCTGAAGATGCGTTTCAGGTGCCTGGACCTCTCTGGGGGCGCCCTCCGGTATCGGTCAGATAGGGTCGGCCGCATCATTGTGGTGTGCTGCGTCCTGCACAACATAGCCCAGCAGAGGGGCGATGTGCCGCAGGCAGAGGAGGGCGGAGTGGAGGAGCAGCAGGAAGAGGCGCAGTCCTCCCCAGATGAGGGGGATGGGGGTAATGGTCAGGGCAGACGGGGTAGACACAGGCGGGTGGCTGTCCACCGTTACCGGCTGGCCCAGCGGGCACGGGACAGACTGATAGCCGCCCGCTTCACTGACTAGATGGGCGTGGGAATCGGGTAGTATGGCCACAGACCGCACGCCATGGCAACAGCCGACCACCCACACCCCCCACTCATCCACCCACCCAGCACCCTCACCCCCCTCCCCAACCCCACCCACCCCACCCGCATGCACACCACCCCCCCCCCATTGCCGATCCACCTGCGGCACAACGGGCCGGGCTCACACAGTTGCGGGTGGACGCGTGTCTATTGCAGGCCATGGAGGATGATGACAACCCGCCCTGCGGTGAGCTCCTGGCTCCACATCATTGGACTATGTCTGACCCATGGCCACAGTACCACCATCCACCCGGACCATCCCTGCATGCGGCTGTGACACTGCTGCGCACGGTCCCGTCCTCTGCCCGGGGGATGTTGATGGCGGCCCAGGGGGAAGGGGGCAGACTCACCTGGGGCTGAGGTAAGACCACCCCTCACACACACACTTGCGCTCAACGTACATGATACCCCCGCACGCTTTGGACAGAGCACAAAGGCAGCTTCTGTAGGTGTAACATTGACTTTAATAACCAAAGGAGTTCATGCACGTGCCCTCGCCCCTAAAACACATCTGTGCCCTGCACCCGTGCCAACTTACTCAGTGTCTAATTGTTTGGCCTTACGGGCCCTTTGACTACGTCTACGTGGTTCCCCAGACGGTACAGCAGAACTGGAGGTGGACTCCTGTGATTCCTGACCTCTGACACTGGATCCCTTTGGCGGCCGTTTCCTGGGGCGTCCTGGCCTAGATGGGCCAGGCTGCGGCCCGGGCGACTGGGATGGCGAGCTGCCAGCCTGTCCTGCCCGTTGCCGACCCGATGCACCTGGGACGGAAGGGGGGGGGGTCCGAGGTGTCGCGGTGTACCGGGACCTCCCGTACAGGGGGAGCCGGGACGGACCACACCACCTCCTCCTCCCTCGGGGTGCCCGATGGCCCCCAGGCCTCTACATGGGTGGGGGATGGAAACGGACTGTCCATCCGACGCCCCCCCCAACATCTGGCGCTGCCAGTACTGGAGGCCCGTGCTGGCATCGACAGGGGTCTGCAGGTTTGCAGCCATGGAGCCCAGGGGGTTGGCAAGCCCTGTCTGTGACAGTGCGACGCCGGCTCGCACATGGCCACTGGCGCCGATGCCCTCAGCGATGGCCTGCAGAGACTGGGCCATGGCCTGCTGAGACTGGGCCATGGCCTGCAGAGACTAGGCTATGGCGTTGAGCGTCTCTGCCATCTGGCGCTGGCACTGTCTCATGGCCTCCTGTGAGAGGGCAGCCATGTCCTGGGCCACAGACGCCGCCTGCACGGAAAGCCCCAGGCCTCGCAAACTGTTCCCCATGTCTGACACCGGCGCACCCATTGCCTCCACCGCGGACGCCACCCGTGCGGTGTCAGCCTGGGTGGCACGCATGACTGGCACCACTCCCAGCTCCTGGACGCGGGTGGACTCCTCCACCTGCGACCGCAGCCGCCGCAAGCCACCCGTCACCCTCTTCGCTCGTCTCCGGGTCGGTGGTTGCATTGGATCTATGTGTGGGTGTGGTAACTGCAGGAACCCGGGATCCATCTGGGCGGCAGATGTTCGCTTGGGCTGGGCTGCCCTCCGACCCCCCGGCCCCTCTGCTGCTCCTACCTCCACCTGCTGTACCTGGACGGCTGTGTTGTGCGCACCAGTGAGTGTAGCAGACGCCTCATCACTAAAATGCCCAACCGAGGTGAGTGTTTCTGCGATGGTGGAGGGTGTTGGTGACAGCAGTGGCGTTGTGTCGTGCTCTTCGTCCCACTCTGAGTCCATTGCACTTTGGGGTGGGGGTTCGTCTCCACCCATCCACTCTGAGTCCCTGTCCGGTATTTCGTCTTCCTGGGTAGTGCTGTCCCGGGTAGGGGTGTCCTGGGCAGTGCTGTCCCGGGTAGTGGTGTCCTGGGTAGTGGTGTCCTGGGTAGTGGTGTCCTGGGTAGTGGTGTCCTGGGTATTGGTGTCCTGGCTCGGATGTGACGGGGGCCTGTGGCTGCCCCCCTCGTCGCTGGGTGGTCGCTCCTGCACGTGACGGGGGTGTCGTCTCCTTGTTGCTCCAGGTCTCTCCGTCTCCCGTGGTGTGCGAGGGGCATCCTGCGGGCGTTGCATGCTGGAGGGTCCGGGTCTCTCCGTCTCCCGTGGTGTGCAAGGGGCATCCTGCGGGCGCCACATGCTGGAGGGTCCGGGTCTCTCTGTCTCCCGTGGCCTCCGAGGGGCATCCTGCGGGCGTCGCATGCTGGAGGGTCCGGGTCTCTCTGTCTCCCGTGGCCTCCGAGGGGCATCCTGCGGGCGTCGCATGCTGGAGGGTCCGGGTCTCTCTGTCTCCCGTGGCCTCCGAGGGGCATCCTGCGGGCGGTCTGCATCTGCGGGGATGGGTGCCTGGACGTTTGGTCCTGCGATACACAATGAAGCATGCATGGTTAGACATCAGGCAGTGATCAGGAGATATGGGGGAGGGGGATATAGGGGAGGGGGGATATGGGGACGGGCTGTCGGTGGCTCACTTGCTAGTACGCCCCCGACCTCTGCATCAGCAACCTCCCGGTCGTCAGGTCCGCCAGCCAGTTCCAGGGCCCTTTCATCGTGTTCGGTCAGTGGCCTCTCATCAGCGGGGCCTCCTCCAGTCCTCACATGTTCCCTATTGTTGTGTGCGCGCTTCTCCTGTGCGGGGGGGGGGTGGGGTGGCAGGGGTAAAAGGCAACACTGTTAGGCAGGTATATGAATGCACGCCATCGGTTGCGCGTGCATTGCAGAGGTTAAGGTTAGGGCTGGATTCACTTGGGGATATGGGGGATATGGGGGAGGGGGGATATGGGGGAGGGGGGATATGGGGGAGGGTGGATATGGGGGAGGGGGGATATGGGGGAGGGGGGATATGGGGAGGGGGATATGTGGGAGGGGGGATATGGGGAGGGGGGATATGGGGGAGGGGGATATGGGGGAGGGGGGATATGGGGAATATGGGGAGGGGGATATGAGGGAGGGGGGATATGGGGAGGGGGGATATGGGGAGGGGGTATATGGGGAGGGGGGATATGGGGGATATTGGGGAGGGGCATATGGGGGAGGGGGGATATGGGGATATGGGGGAGGGGGGATATGGGGAGGGGGAATATGGGGGAGGGGGGAGGGTGGATATGGGGGAGGTGCGGATATGGGGGAGGTGGGGATATGGGGGAGGGGGGATATGGGGAGGCTCACCCTGCCTCCTCTGACGAGGTCGTTCACCTTCTTGTGGCACTGGGTGCCTGTCCGTGGTGTCAGGGCCGCAGCGGTGACGGCCTCTGCCACATCCCTCCACAGATGCCGGCTGTGGCGTGGGGCAACTCTGCGGCCGTGCCCGGGACACAGTGCGTCCCTCCTCTGCTCCACCGCGTCCAGGAGCGTCTCCACATCCCGTGACTCGAACTTCGGGGCTGAGCGGCGGCCAGCCATCCAGTCGGGTGTTCCGGTCGGGTGTTCCGGTTGGGTGGGGGGGGAGCAGCGCGGCCTTATGAGCCGTCGCGCTGTGCGGCGCGTATGACACTGCACAGCGTGAACCACGTGCGAAAGCGCGGATCCCGTTACGTCCCTGCTAGCCCATTTCGGGCCGGAGACTTTCGACCCATTTTTCCGACGTGACGCAAGTCAGATTTGCGCCGTTTTTTGCGCCGATCGGCGGACTTTCCGCCGATAACGGAGAATTTCGCCCCTGAGCTTTCTCCAGGCAGTTTTGGCATGGAAGAATTCCATTGGCTGTTCAAGTAAACAGTCAGCCCAAGAATTTCTCAGTGTGGGAAAAAGCTAATAAGCATTGGTTAGTTTTGAAAATGATGCCTGAAGAATCCATATTGTCGGAAGAACTAAAATATATCAGATTTTCACTGTCCCAGTGCGGGGATGAGGAAGCGATCAGAATTGACAATTCACCCATTGCCCTGCGAGAGGACTGGAGCTTGTGAGCACGGTGCTATTTGAAATCTATCATCCATTCCAATAAGAGGAGGAGGACAAGAGCCTCCTTGGCAAAGCAACACAAACCCATACATACGGAAGAATCATTACACTCCCTTTTTGATGAGGCAAATTGGAATTGATGCATTAAACTCTAAAATGTTAATTTTAGCCTTGTGACATTGCCTGCCATCGATCGCAGTCGCGATGTTTCATACCACGCTTTCTCAGCGGCAGCAAGATGTGATTAACTCTGCAGCTCTCAGTCTGAGTAAGTCACATAATTGGTATCTTGCTGCAGAGCTGAAAGGTGCTTGCAGATGGGTAGTTTTCCTGCGAGTATGGCAGACGCGAAATGCTATTAGATCACCGTGTAAAGAGGTAGAAAATTGTGGGACACATTCTAATTCCTCCGTCGACTTTGATTTAACAGACTATTTGAGAGCCAGTGAAACTCTGAAATATTTTACATCATCTTGAGGAAAAGCTACATGTGGCAGTGCCGGCGATACATGCAAAGCAAACATTTGTAAAGAAGAAACACGGGTCTATAATAATAGAGCAATACCAATTCTATGAGAGGTCTAGTGGCGCAGTGGGTTAACGTCCCTGCTTCTGAGCCAGAAACTCTGGGTTTGAGTCCCACCCCAGGATTGATGACCAAGGAAAGGGCATTCATAATGTGGCCACACAGAACAAAGAATAATACAGTGCAGGAACAGGCCCTTCAGCCCTCCAAGCCTCTACCGGTCATGATACCAACCTTTGCCAAAACCCTCAGCACTTCCTTGTGCTGTATCCCTCCATATCGGAGCGGGAGAGAGAGTGAGCCGGAGCGCAGCGAGTGCAGCTTGGGATTCAGGTAGGTGTTTAAACTTGCCCCCAGGTTCCAGTGGCATTCATTTCCGGGAGCGGGAGAGAGAGAGAGGGAGCCGAAGTGCAGCGAGTGCAGCTTGGGATTCAGTTGGGTGTTTAAACTTGCCCCCAGGTTCCAGCGGCCTTCATTTCCGGGAGCGGGAGAGAGAGAGGGAGCCGGAGTGCAGCTTGGGAATCAGGTAGGTGCTTAAGTGTTTGATTTTTACCTCTATTTAAGTTGGGCGGTTGCTAAACCCGAGACACTACACTTGTTGTGTCTCCACCCCTTCCACCTCCTCTAACCTAAGGGGGTGATTGAATATCAGGTAAGCTCTCTTTTCTTTTTCTCTTATCCGCAAGTTATAGCTTCAGATTTTCGGCGGGAGCAGTGGCCAGGGGTCTGTCGGGAAGGTAAGTAGCTGGGAGAAATTTAACTCTTCCTGGGTTGGTAAGTATTGTGATTGATAAGTAAAATCCTTATTCCTTTCACTTATTCATTATTTGATATTATATTTGTAATCAGTTAAGGTAAAGTGTAAAAATGGCAGGAGATCCCAGACCCGTGTTATGCTCCTCGTGCTCAAAGTGGGAGCTCAGGGACGCGGTCGATGCCCCTGCCTCCTTCATGTGCGGGAACTGTGTCCAGCTGCAGCTCCTCTTAGACCACATGACGGCTCTGGAGCTACGGATGGACTCACTTTGGAGCATCCGCGATGCTGAGGAGGTCGTGGATAGCACGTTCAGTGAGTTGGTCACACCGCAGATTAGGGTTGGTGAAGGAGAAAGAGAATGGGTGACTAAAAGGCAGAGAAAGAGCAGGAAGGCAGTGCAGGTGTCCCGTGCGGTCATCTCCCTCCAAAACAGGTATACCATTTTGGATACTGTTGGGGGAGATGACTCACCAGGGGAAGGCAGTAGTAGCCAGGCTCATGGCACCGTGGCTGGCTCTGCTGCACAGTAGGGCGGGAAAAAGACTGGCAGGGCTGTAGTCACAGGGGATTCAATCGTAAGGGGAGTCGACAGGCGTTTCTGTGGTCGAAAACGAGACTCCCGAATGGTATGTTGCCTCCCGGGTGCATGGGTCAGGGATGTCTCAGATCGGCTGCCGGACATACTGAAGGGGGAAGGTGAACAGCCAGTTGTCGTGGTGCATATAGGCACCAATGATATAGGTAAAAAATGGGATGAGGTCCTACAATCAGAATTTAGGGAGTTAGGAGATAAGTTAAAAAGTAGGACCTCAAAGGTAGTAATCTCAGGATTGCTACCAGTGCCACGAGACAGTCAGAGTAGAAATTCAAGAATAGTCAGAATGAATACGTGGCTTGAGAGATGGTGCAGGAGGGAGGGGTTCAGATTTTTGGGACATTGGAACCGGTTCTGGGGGCGGTGGGACCATTACAAATCGGATGGTCTACACCTGGGCAGGACTGGAACCAATGTCCTAGGGGGTGCTTTTGCTAACACTGTTGGAGAGGTTTTAAACTAATATGGCAGGGGGATGGGAACCAGATTAGGAAGTTAGAGGTCAGTAAAGAGGCAGCAACTAAAGCCGGTAAGGTTCTAGATAATAAACTCAATGTGACTAAGGGGATGAGTAGACAGGGAAGAGATGATGAACGCAAAGGGACAGGTGGTCTGAGGTGCATTTGTTTCAATGCGAGAAATGTAGCAGGTAAGGCAGATGAATTTAGGGCTTGGATTAGTACCTGGGAATATGATGTTATTAGTATTACGGAGACTTGGTTGAGGGAAGGGCAAGACTGGCAACTAAATATCCCAGTGTAAAGATGCTTCAGGAGGGACAGAGAGGGAGCTAAAAGGGGTGGATGAGTTGCATTACTGGTCAGAGATGATATCACAGCTATGATTAAGGAGGGCACGATGGAGGATTCGAGCACTGAGGCAATATGGGTAGAGCTAAGAAATTGGAAGGGTGCAGTAACATTTTTTGGACTTTACTACAGGCCTCCCAAAAGCGAGCGTGAAGTAGAGGTAGAAATATGTAGACAGATTATAGAAAAATGTAGGAGCAATAGGGTGGTCGTGATGGGAGATTTTAACTTCCCCAGCATTGAATGGGACTCATGTAGTGTTGGAGGCGTAGATGGAGCAGAATTTGTAAGGAGCATCCAGGAGAGTTTTTTAGAACAGTGTGTAAATAGTCCTACTCGGGAAGGGGCCATACTGGACCTGGTATTGGGGAATGATCCCGGCCAGGTGGTTGAAGTTTCAGTCGGTGATTACTTTGGGAATAGCGATCACAATTCCGTAAGTTTTAGAATACTCATGGACAAAGATGAGAGTGGTCCTAAAGAAAGAGTGCTAAATTGGGGAAAGGCCAAGTATAACAAAATTCGGAAGCTAGGGAATGTGGATTGGGAGCAGCTCTTTAAGGGTAAATCCACATTTGAAATGTAGGAGTCTTTAAAGGAAAGGTTGATTAGAGTGCAGGACAGACATGTCCCTGTGAAAATGAGTGATAGAAATGGCAAGATTCGGGAACCATGGATGAAGGGTGGAATTGTGAGACTAGCTAAGATGAAAAAGGAAGCATACATAAGATCTAGGCGACTTAAATCTGATGAAGCTTTGGAGGAATTTCGGGAAAGTAGGACAAATCTCAAACGCGCAATAAAGAGGGCTAAAAGGGGTCAAAGAACAAAGAACAAAGAAATGTACAGCACAGGAACAGGCCCTTCGGCCCTCCAAGCCCGTGCCGACCATACTGCCCGACTAAACTACAATCTTCTACACTTCCTGGGTCCGTATCCTTCTATTCCCATCCTATTCATATATTTGTCAAGATGCCCCTTAAATGTCCCTATCGTCCCTGCCTCCACTACCTCCTCCGGTAGTGAGTTCCAGGCACCCACTACCCTCTGCGTAAAAAACTTGCCTCGTACATCTACTCTAAACTTTGCCCCTCTCACCTTAAACCTATGCCCCCTAGTAATTGACCCCTCTACCCTGGGGAAAAGCCTCTGACTATCCACTCTGTCTATGCCCCTCATAATTTTGTATACCTCTATCAGGTCGCCCCTCAACCTCCTTCGTTCCAGTGAGAACAAACCGAGTTTATTCAATCGCTCCTCATAGCTTATGCCCTCCATACCAGGCAACATTCTGGTAAATCTCTTCTGCACCCTCTCTAAAGCCTCCACATCCTTCTGGTAGTGTGGCGACCAGAATTGAACACTATACTCCAAGTGTGGCCTAACTAAGGTTCTATACAGCTGCAACATGACTTGCCAATTCTTATACTCAATGCCCCGGCCAATGAAGGCAAGCATGCCGTATGCCTTCTTGACTACCTTCTCCACCTGTGTAGCCCCTTTCAGTGATCTGTGGACCTGTACTCCTAGATCTCTTTGACTTTCAATACTCTTGAGGGTTCTACCATTCACTGTATATTCCCTACCTGCATTAGCCCTTCCAAAATGCATTACCTCACATTTGTCCAGGTTAAACTCCATCTGCCATCTCTCCGCCCAAGTCTCCAGACAATCTAAATCCTGCTGTATCCTCAGACAGTCCTCATCGCTATCCGCAATTCCACCAACCTTTGTGTCGTCTGCAAACTTACTAATCAGACCAGTTACATTTTCCTCCAAATCATTTATATATACTACAAAGAGCAAAGGTCCCAGCACTGATCCCTGTGGAACACCACTGGTCACAGCCCTCCAATTAGAAAAGCATCCCTCCATTGCTACCCTCTGCCTTCTATGGCCTAGCCAGTTCTGTATCCACCTTGCCAGTTCACCCCTGATCCCGTGTGACTTCACCTTTTGTACTAGTCTACCATGAGGGACCTTGTCAAAGGCCTTACTGAAGTCCATATAGACAACATCTACTGCCCTACCTGCATCAATCATCTTAGTGACCTCCTCGAAAAACTCTATCAAGTTAGTGAGACACGACCTCCCCTTCACAAAACCGTGCTGCCTCTCACTAATACGTCCATTTGCTTCCAAATGGGAGTAGATCCTGTCTCGAAGAATTCTCTCCAGTAATTTCCCTACCACTGAAGTAAGGCTCACCGGCCTGTAGTTCCCGGGATTATCCCTGCCACCCTTCTTAAACAGAGGAACAACATTGGCTATTCTCCAGTCCTCCGGGACATCCCCTGAAGACAGCGAGGATCCAAAGATTTCTGTCAAGGCCTCAGCAATTTCCTCTCCAGCCTCCTTCAGTATTCTGGGGTAGATCCCATCCGGCCCTGGGGACTTATCTACCTTAATATTTTTTAAGACACCCAACACCTCGTCTTTTTGGATCACAATGTGACCCAGGCTATCTACACCCCCTTCTCCAGACTCAACATCTACCAATTCCTTCTCTTTGGTGAATACTGATGCAAAGTATTCATTTAGTACCTCGCCCATTTCCTCTGGCTCCACACATAGATTCCCTTGCCTATCCTTCAGTGGGCCAACCCTTTCCCTGGCTACCCTCTTGCTTTTTATGTAAGTGTAAAAAGCCTTGGGATTTTCCTTAACCCTATTTGCCAATGACTTTTCATGACCCCTTCTAGCCCTCCTGACTCCTTGCTTAAGGGTCATGAAATATCTTTGGCTAACAGGGTTAAGGAAAATCCCAAAGCCTTTTATTCGTATATAAGGAGCAAGAGAGTAACTAGAGAAAGGATTGGCCCACTCAAAGACAAAAGAGGGAATTTATGCGTGGAGTCAGAGGAAATGGGTGAGATTCTTAATGTGTACTTTGCATCGGTATTCACCAAGGAGAGGGACATGACGGATGTTGAGGCTAAGGATGGATGTTTAAATACTCTCGGTCAAGTCGGCATAAGGAAGGGGGAAGTTTTGGGTATTCTAAAAGGCATTAAGGTGGACAAGTCCCCAGGTCCGGATGGGATCTATCCCAGGTTACTGAGGGAAGCGAGGGACGAAATAGCTGGGGCCTTAACAGATATCTTTGCAGCATCCTTGAGCACGGGTGACGTCCCGGAGGACTGGAGAATTGCTAATGTTGTCCCTTTGTTTAAGAAGGGCAGCAGGGATAATCCAGGGAATTATAGACCTGTGAGCTTGACGTCAGTGGTAGGTAAACTGTTGGAGAAGATACTGAGGGATAGTATCTATTCACATTTGGAAGAAAATAGACTTATCAGTGATAGGCAGCATGGTTTTGCGCAGGGAAGGTCATGTCTTACAAACCTAATAGAATTCTTTGAGGAAGTGACAACGTTAAATGATGAGGGACGGGCTGTAGATGTCATATACATGGACTTCAGTAAGGCGTTTGATAAAGTTTCCCATGGCAGGTTGGTGGAAATAGTGAAGTCGTATGGGGTTCAGGGTGTACTAGCTAGATGGATAAAGAACTGGCTGGGCAACAGAAGACAGAGAGTAGTGGTGGAAGGGAGTGTCTCAAAATGGAGAAAGGTGACTACTGGTGTTCCACAGGGATCCGTGCTCGGACCACTGTTGTTTGTGATATACATAAATGATCTGGACGAAGGTATAGGTGGCCTGATTAGCAAGTTTGCAGATGATACTAAGATTGGTGGAGTTGCAGATAGTGAGGAGGACTGTCAGAGAATACAGCAAAATATAAATAGATTGGAGAGTTGGGCAGAGAAATGGCAGATGGCGTTCAATCCAGGCAAATGCGAGGTGATGCATTTTGGAAGATCTAATTCAAGAGCGGACTATACGCTCAATGGAAGAGTGCTGGGGAAAATTGATGTACAGAGAGATCTGGGAGTTCAGGTCCATTGTACACTGAAGGTGGCAATGCAGGTCGATAGAGTGGTCAAGAAGGCATACAGCATGCTTGCCTTCATCGGACAGGGTATTGAGTACAAGAGTCAGCAGGTCATGTTACAATTGTATAGGACTTTGGTTCGGCCATATTTGGAATACAGCGTGCAGTTCTGGTCGCCACATTACCAGAAGGATGTGGATGCTTTAGAGAGGGTGCGGAGGAGGTTCACCAGGATGTTGCCTGGTATGGAGGATGGTAGCTATGAAGAAAGATTGAGTAGATTAGGATTGTCTTTGTTGGAAAGACGGAGGTTGAGGTGGTACCTGATTGAGGTCTACAACATTATGAGAGGTATGGACAGGGTGGACAGCAACAAGCTTTTTCCAAGAGTGGAGGTGTCAATTACAAGGGGTCACGATTTCAAGGTGAGAGGGGGAAAGTTTAAGAGAGATGTGCGTGGAAAGTTTTTTACGCAGAGGGTGGTGGGTGCCTGGAACGCTATGCCAGCGGAGGTGGTAGAGGCGGGCACAATAGCATCATTTAAGATGCATCAAGACAGATATATGAACGGGCGGGGAACAGAGGGAAGTAGATCCTTGGAAAATAGGTGACAGGTTGAGATAAAGGATCTGGATCGGCGCAGGCTGGGAGGGCCGAATGGCCTGTAACTTTCTTTGTTCTTTGTTCTTATATCCATCTTATCAATATGTTTGCCAAGATGCCTTTTGAACGGCGTTAATGTATCTGCTTCCACAACCTCCCCTGGCAACGCGTTCCGAGCACTCAACATCCTCTGCGTAAAAGACCTGCCTCGCACATCTCCTCTACACTATGCCCCATGGACCTTAAACCTATGCCTCCTAACGACTGACCCCTCCACCCTGGGAAAGAGTGCCTCCCCATCCATTCTATCCATGCCCCTCATAATCTTGTAGACCCAACTGGTCACTCCATCTTTCTAATGAAAACAGTCCGAGTATATTCAGCTTCTCCACATAGCTAACACCCTCCAGAACCGGGGACATCCTGGTAAACCTCCTCTGCACCCTCTCAAAAGCCTCCACATCCTTCTGGTAGTGTGGCGACCAGAATTGTGCGCAATTTTCCAAGTGCAGCCTTACCAAGGTTCTATACAAGAGGGCTGGTTTAGCTCTGTGGGCTAGACAGCTGGTTTGTGATGCAGAACAAGGCCAACAGCGCGAGTTCAATTCCCACACCAGCTGAGAATTCTGAATTCTCCCTCGTGTACCCGAACAGGTGCCGGAATGTGGCGACTAGGGGCCTTTCACAGTAACTTCATTGCACTGTTAATGTAAACCGACTTGTGACAATAAAGACTATTTATTTATTTTACAACTGTAGCATGACTTGCCAGTTACTATACTCGATGCCCCGTCCAATGAAGGCAAGCATTCCATATGCTTTCTTGACTACCTTGTCCACTTGTGTTGCCACTTTCAAAGCCATGTGGACCTGCACGCCCAGATCTCTCTGACTTTCTATATTCCGAAGAGTTTTGCCATTTACGGTATATTTCCCCTCTTATGTTAGACTTACCAAATAGCATTACATAGAACATAGAACATTACAGCGCAGTACAGGCCCTTCGGCCCTCGATGTTGCACCAACCTGTGAAACCACTCCAAAGCCCATCTACACTATTCCCTTATCGTCCATATGTCTATCCCTTAGTGTTGGCGAGTCCACTACTGTTGCAGGCAGGGCATTCCACGCCCTTACTACTCTCTGAGTAAAGAACCTACCAGCGGCCGCACCAGAGTTTTGTACAGCTGCAACATGACCTCATGGCTCCGAAACTCAATCCCTCTACCTATAAAAGCTGACACTCTGTACGCCTTCTTAACAACCCTCTCAACCTGGGTGGCAACTTTCAGGGATCTATGTACATGGACACCGAGATCTCTCTGCTTATCCACACTACCAAGAATCATACCATTAGCCCAGTACTCTGTCTTCCTGTTATTCCTTCCAAAATGAATCACCTCACATTTTTCTGCATTAAACTCCATTTGCCACCTCTCAGCCCAGCTCTGCAGCTTATCTATGTCCCTCTGTAACTTGTAACATCCTTCCGCACTGTCCACAACTCCAACGACTTTAGTGTCATCTGCAAATTTACTCACCCATCCTTCTACGCCCTCCTCTAAGTCATTTATAAAAATGACAAACAGCAGTGGCCCCAGTGCAGATCCTTGTGGTACACCACTAGTAACTAGACACCAGTCTGAACATTTTCCATCAACCACCACCCTTTGTCTTCTTCCAGCTAGCCAATTTCTCATCCAAACTGCTAAATGACCCTGAATCCCATGCCTCCATATTTTCTGCAGTAGCCTACCGTGGGGAACCTTATCGAATGCTTTACTGAAATCCATATACACCACATCAACTGCTTTACCCTCATCCACCTGTTTGGTCACCTTCTCAAAGAACTCAATAAAGTTTGTGAGGCACGACCTACCCTTCACAAAACCGTGTTGACTATCTCTAATCAAATGATTCCTTTCCAGATGATTATACATCCTATCTCTTAGAATCCTTTCCAAGACTTTGCCCACAACAGAAGTAAGGCTCACTGGTCTATAGTTACCGGGGTTGTCTCTACTCCCCTTCTTGAACAAGGGGACAACATTTGCTATCCTCCAGTCTTCTGGCACTATTCCTGTCGACAAAGATGACTTAAAGATCAAAGCCAAAGGCTCAGCAATCTCCTCCCTAGCTTCCCAGAGAATCCTAGGATAAATCCCATCCGGCCCAGGGGACTTATCTATTTTCACACTTTCCAGAATTGCTAATACCTCCTCCTTATGAACCTCAAGCCCTTCTAGTCTAGTAGCCTGAATCTCAGTATTCTCCTCGACAACATTGTCTTTTTCCTGTGTGAATACTGACGAAAAATATTCATTTAGCACCTCTCCTATCTCCTCTGACTCCACGCATAACTTCCCACTACTATCCTTGACTGGCCCTATTCTTACCCGAGTCATTCTTTTATTCCTGACATATCTATAGAAAGCTTTAGGGTTATCCTTGATCCTACCTGCCAAAGACTTCTCATGTCCCCTCCTGGCTCTTCTTAGCTCTCTCTTTAGGTCCTTCCGAGCTAACTTGTAACTCTCGAGCACCCTAACTGAACCTTCATGTCTCATCTTTACATAAGCCTCCTTCTTCCTCTTGACAAGTGTTTCAGCTGCTTTAGTAAACCTCACATTTGTCCGGATTAAAGTCCATTTACCATTTCTCTGCCCAAATCTTCAATCTATCTATGTCCTGCTGTATCCTCTGACAGTCCTCACACTATCTGCGACGCCACCAACCGTGGTATCATCCGTGACCTTACTAATCAGACCAGTCACATTTTCCTCCAAATCGTTTATGTACACTATAAACAACAGAAGCCCCAGCACAGATCCCTGTGGAACACCATTAATCACAACCTTCCATTCAGAAGGATTCCCTTCTACTCCTACCCTTTGCCTTCTGTGACTGAGCCAGTTGAGTATCCATCTTACCACCTTACCTCTGATCCCATGTGACTTCACCTTTTGTACCAGTCTGCCATGAGGCACCTTGCCAAAGGCTTTACTGAAGTCCATGTAAACAACATCCACCGCCCTCCCCTCATCAATCATCTTGGGCACCTCCTCAAAAAACTCAATCAAGTTAGTGAGGCACGACCTCCCCTTCACAAAATTATGCTGTCTATCGCTAATGAGTCCATTTGTTTCCAAATGGGTATAAATCCTGTCCCTGAGAATTCTCTCCAATAATTTACCTACTACCGACGTGAGGCTCACCGGCCTCTAGTTTCCAGGATTATCCCTACCTTTCTTAAACCATAGTACCACATTAGCTATTCTCCAGTCCTCTGGGATCTCACCTGTAACCAATGAGGATACAAAGATGTCAGTTAAGGCCCCAGCAATTTCCTCCCTTGCTTCCCTCAGTATTCTGGGGTAAATCCCATCTGGTCCAGGAGGCTTATCTACCTTAATATCTTTTAAAAGACCCAATACCTCCTCCTTTTCGATGATAGCATGATCTAGACTGTCCACACACCCTACCCAAAAATCATCTTCCACAAAGTCCCTTTCTTTGGTGAACACTGATGAACACTGATGCAAAGTACTCATTTAGTGCCTCGGCTATTTCCTCTGGCTCAACACATAGATTCCCCCCACTGTCCAGGTTGAGTATCAGCCTACAAAATTCTTTCCACACACCAATGGTAGGCGGTAAGAGCGAGAGAGAGACTTCTGATCAGCCATGTCTGATGTGAAGTGGCATCCCTCAGGCTATAAGTATTGGCGGACAGGCTAGCGACCTGTTCCAGGAAAAACTAGCTGTGGGAACAGATGAAAGTCTGCCTTGTGCACCACTAGGCGTGGGAAGAGAAACAACAAAGAGACAATGGGGGCTCTTTAGGAAAGTTTCAAATCAAACGAGCACCGTCAATAGGGTAGCAATGTTTTGCAAAGTGGCTGAGGCTCCAGAACAAAATTTGTCACAAAAGCCAGCATTGCAGCCAGCCCAAAGCATTATGAGATAAGCTTTCCTCCAGTTTACTCATTTTTTTCTCCTCAATTTTTTATGAACATTAGTTCATATTTTTAAATCATGTGTGCAAACTGATACATTTATCATAACCATAATATTAGTCACAAACATGAATGATAATGTCACATTTCAGTGTGATATTCGTGCCCCTCTAAGTATGGGGCCATTACCCAGACATTAAAATGAAGACAAATACTTATCATTCAAATGCAGTTTTGTATTGTGGCTCATGTTTGCAGTTTCTAATAAGCAAGTGCTATTTAGCAGAAACTATTGTTTGGGTAGATTTGCATAGTATTCTGCTGTGACACAATCGAGTCACAAAACACTTATTAAAATGAATGAATCAAATAATTCTGTGCTGCATTTCAATCTCTGTTCCATAGTTAAGTGGTGATTTATCTGTACAGCTTGGAATTGAAATAAGCATTCAAAACTTCAATGTCACAGGTTTAAATTGGCAGGAAATAAATAGCGTTGCTTAGGCATTCAAACAAACAAGTTGTTCAAGGACAGTTAAAGTTGCATTACCATCTCATGGGGAAAGATGAATGCGCACTGCAAAAATGATTGCAGTTGACATAGGTAATAGTTGGTCCAAAATAAGTCATTGTCAAGGTCAACCTTAGGGTCAGTTTTTTGTGATAGACTCAGGAGTAGGTCAGGCCATTTCCAGACATCGCTTTCATGTGTTCTGAATGAAACCATGTTATTTACCATTCGGGGGTTGGGGTTGGTGTAACCACCTCACAAACCAGTCAAAGTTAGGACGGGAGGTTGGAAGATGCCAAAGCCAACATTTTCGAAGTCTGCCTGCATTCACTGGGATGTCAGCCCGATTCTATGTCAGTATCCCAGAGCCCTCATCATTCAACCCTCACTCCACACACCCTCATATTTCCTGTGTGCTCCCTACACCCATATGCCTCCTCCCTGCCTCTCACCTTCTCCATAACCTCTTATATCTCCCATTCTCCATACCCATTCACCTACTATCCATGATGGACAAAACTCATAAGGTTGATAATAATATTGGGAAGTCTTTGAAATGCTCATGGAATAAATTTTAAAAATCATCCCTTCAGCTCATAAAGCTGTCAATCAAGCAAAGAGCCATTCAATCACCAGCTGAAAGAGCTCACTCCTCTTAAGTACTCAAAAACCTATTGAAATAAACCACCATTCAGAAACCTCTTAAAACTTTCAATCAAACAAAGCTTGCAGTCCCCTTCACAGCTGTGTAAACAACCTTTGTTAAGATAAATCCATTAGTGGGGCCTGGAGCTCAGCCAGGTATTCATGGTGGATTCAAGTGCACAACTGTATAAACAAAACCTCCAGAGCTTAATACAATGTAGCCTTACGAATTCCTGAAGAGATGGATAGCCATCAGTTTATTATTTTTAACAATGCAACAGACGAACGTTCAGTCAAGGAAATCAGGGGCTGGATTCTCCACTGGCGGGATGCTCCATTTTGCTGACAGCCCGGGGGTTTCCCGATGGCATGGGGCTGCCCCACAATCGGAAACCCCATTGACCAGCTGGGCATAACAGAGCATCCCACTGGCGGAGTTAAACAGAAATGTGGCACGGCGGGGCGGAGAATCCAGCCCCAGGTATCTATTCAGCTATTTCAAAGGCCCAACAGTTGTCTAAAACATTGTCTAACAGTTGTATAAAAAAAAAACACAGGGATCAGATAACACATTCATATATGGTCCTCATTACTGATGAATGCACAAATGCCCTTTATCCTTTGGAAAATTTGTTGCACTGCATCTGAATACTAACATAATTCTAGCCAATTAAGTGATTAGTACCTTTTAGCGATTCAGCCCTATGATGAATCACTGCATTAAAACATATTTAAATTATCATGCAGCATCTAAATATGACATTTAGAGCTGGAAAGGCCTTTTTAAATGTACCTGTTAAAAAGCTTCCTATTCCACAAAAGGCTTCTCTCAGGGTTACTGAACTGGCTGATCTGATGGGCTGAATTCTCCGCTGTCAGGATTCTCCATTTTGCCAGCAGCCCGGGGTTTCCCGACATTGTTGGGCTGCCCCACAATGGGAAACCCCATTGACCAGCTGGCGAAACAGAGATTCCCGATGGCGTGCTGCACCAAATATCTGGTGACGTGGGGCGGAGAAACGCACCTGACATGTTTCACACAAGCATTTGGAAACCGCACACCTCGCTGAAGATTTCAAACTAAGGAGATTTTCCTCATGCCACCTTTGCTTCTTTAGCCAATCACATTAAACTGATGTCCTCTGGTACTCGATCCTTCCACCAATGTAAAAGGTCCCTCCCTATCTACTCTGTCCAGACCCCTCATAATGTTGAACACTTCTAGCAAATTTTCTCTCAATCTTCTCTGAGGAGAATAGACCCAGCTTCTGTAATCTATCCACATCCCTAATTGTTGAAGCAATTCTCTAATTTTATCTACATCCTTTCTAAATCCATCAAATCCTTTCTAAAATGTGGTGCCCTATTTTGGACACAATGGGACTGGCTTTTTACAGTCTTGAAAAGGCTGTCGGGATCCAATCCCAGGATTCCTAGTGCCCAACTTCTTTATCATGGTGGGATAAAAATGCGGGCTGGTGAGGTGCTTGCATCCATACCCTGCAAGGCTGACTTGACTGGTTCCATTGAGGAGATAGGCATCTCCTAGCCCTCCACAGTTTTTTGTGGACTCTACCCACCTCCTTGGTCCCTCATGCACTCCATGCCAAGATGTAGCAGTTCAATGTCCATTCACCCAGTATACAGAACCACTAAACCCAATTGTACCAATAGCATGTGTGGAAAAACTTTTTTTTAAATCTAGTAATAGAACACAGAGAAAGCTGTCAATCAAGCTCTCAATCAAGAATGCAGAATGAGGCTTGGCTGAGATCCCAAACATCCAGTAGCCTGTTGAAACGGTTGTGTAGAAGGGAAAATATTTCTTAATTGACAACTCTTTCGCTGTGACCTATTCTGCCAACTTCACAGTGTTTATTAGCACAGGATAAAGAGGTGCCAAGTGCTTATTGTGTCTGCCATTCAGATTTTACAAGTTTGGACGATTCGCACTTTTACTGGGTTGCAAGTTATTTTTAACGACAGCTATGAATGAATGATTGTTCAATGAGGAACGAATGAACAACCAGACAAGTTGGAGAGGTGTATAGGTTAGTAGGGAGAATAGGAGGGAGTCCAGGAGGTGGATAGAGGACCATAGGCAGGCTTGGAGCGTATTGAGGACCATGGGGGTTTGGGTTGATAGGAAAGAGGTTGCATGAGTTGGCATGGATGGGGCATGGGGATTGTGTTGTGGGGGGGGGGGGTGCTGAAGTGATGTGAGTTTTTTGTTTTTGTTTCACTGCTATTATTATAAGTGGAATTCAGTCCAGAGCACGGAGGTAGGCCTTCTAAACATCCTGCCTCAGCACATTAGTTCCTGTGGCTGCCTCCGAATTCTTTCTAGGGTCAGCTGGGCCAGTTCCAATTATCACCCATCCCTCCTTCCCATTCCAGAACAAAAATCCTACTTTTCCCAGGTGCTTTATCCCGAGCTGGTTGGGCTGAGCCAGGAAACCTCCTAACTCCCATTACTTGGCTCTAGGGTGAAGGTCTAGCCCAATGCTCCAGTTGATGCTGTTGTGTATTCATGTTTGTGATGATATGTATGTATGTAGACAAGTAAAGGGTTAATTATTACATCTCAGTATAACACAACCACTAGAGGGCACCACTAGTTCCCACTATAAATATAAGAACTCAGGAGATCTTGGGTATTCTGCTAGACAGTAGAGTGTAAGAGAGAGAGAGATAGATAGATAGATAGATAGATAGATAGATAGATAGATAGATCACAGCATAGTTAAGAATAGATAGCAGCAGCATGTGTAATTTAAATTAGTTATTACTTAAATATAGATTACTTGATTACTAGTTATAGTTCTGTGGAGTGTGCAAACTCAATATTAACCAATCGTTATTCAATAAATCAGTTTTGCTTTAAGTTAGAGGTTTATTTATAATCACACCATCAGACCATTCTGGATTGCGAAGCAAAGAGTAACGATATATCACCAAAGAGTAATATAACAATGTTTGTTCCTCGTTGGAACAAGGTCACTTTAAGAGTCCAATCACGTGACATACTGATGATGTCATTGGCCATTTGCATGAGCAAATGGGCAGATTATCCTTACAACCTAAACACCTTTCCATTAAAGCTCTTGTTTGTTTATACATTCATGGTCTGCAAACCTATCTTTTAAATACCAGAGGCCAAACCAGTGATTTATAAATATTAATCAGACCTTCCTGCTTTTCTGCTCTATGGGTTAATTTAATGCCTTCTCCCGGGGTGTGTTTCATAGAACATACAGTGCAGAAGGAGGCCATTCGGCCCATCGAGTCTGCACCGACCCACTTAAGCCCTCACTTCCACCCTATCCCCGTAACCCAACAACCCCTGCTAACCTTTTTGGTCACTAAGGGCAATTTAGCATTGCCAATCTACCTAACCTGCACGTCTTTGGACTGTGGGAGGAAACCGGAGCACCCGGAGGAAACCCACGCAGACACGGGGAGGACGTGCAGACTCCGCACAGACAGTGACCCAAGCCGGGAATCGAACCTGGGACCCTGGCGCTGTGAAGCCACAGTGCTATCCACTTGTGATACCATGCTGCCCCGGTAGGGGAGAGGCAAGGAGGTTTCTTTAATGCCACAGGGTTCAATTTTGTTGACAAGTCTATTTACTGACACTTTAGTAAATGTCTTTTTGAAGTCCTTATATCCCATCAAACATATTACCCTCATCAACTGTTTTGTTACTTCATCAGAAAACTCAATCAAGTTAGTTAAAACGATTTTCCTTTAACAAGTCTGTGCTTGCTTCTCCTAATTAAGCTGCACTTGTCCAAATGACTGTTGATTTTGTCCTTGATTGCCACAACTGAAGTTAAACTGATTGACCTGCAGTTGCTGGATTTATCCTTGCACCTTTTTTCAAACAAAGGTTTAACGGGCGCGATTCTCCCAGTCCCGTGCCGGGCAGGAGATTCGGCGCAACCACGCCACGCCGCCCCGACGCCAGTGCACGATTCTCCGAGATGCGACGAATCAGCGGCATTTGCGCCGGCATGTTTGGCACGGCACCGGTCGCGGGCTGCTGTACGAGGCCAGGCCGCCGATTTTCCGGCCCGCAGAGTCCCGCCGGCGCCATCCACACCTGGTCGCTGCCAGTGGGAACTCTGCGCGAAGGGTCAGGGGGCGGCCTGCGGGGGTGGGGAGGGGTCTCCGTCCCCGGGGGGGTCCTCCGATGGGGTCTGGCCCACGATCGTGACCCACCGATCGGCGGGCCGGCCTCTCCCCCCCCCCGTGCCTACTTTGTTGTGCGTCCAGCCCCAGAACCTCTGCGCCATGTTGCGTCGGGGCTGGCACATTCCGTAAAGCCACCGTGGATGCGCGGGTTGGTGCATTGCCACTGTGCATGCACGGGTTGGCGCCGCCCCAGTGCGCGCCAGGAAGTGAGGCCGGAGCAGCGTGAACCGCTCCAGCGCCGTGCTGGCCCCATCGTTAGTGCCCGCGCCTGTTTCGCATCATCATGAAACGTGACGGTGTTCACGACGGCGCGGACACTCTGTCCCGCGATCGGAGAATCGCGCCCAACATCTGCAAATGTGTCACCTCTGTTACCATCCTACAACTAATGAGAATTGGAAGATTCTGGGCAGTACCTCCTCAATTTTTGAACTTTGCCTTCCAATAGGATCCATGAATGTATCCCATCTGGTCCTGGTGACTTTAATTCTAGACAGCCTTTCTAATGCCTCCTCTGTATCAATGTTCAGCCCACCTACTATCACAAATACCTCATTGATCATTACGAGTTTTGTTCGAAAAACAAAGCAGTTTTAAGCGATTTATATTTGTACTGGTAAACATTAGAAATATGGTATAGTTTTAAGTGGGGTTAACAAAGAACAAAGAACAAAGAAAAGTGCAGCACAGGAACATACCCTTCAGCCTTCCAGGCCTGCGCCGACCATGCTTCCCATCTAAACTAAAATCTTCTACACTTCCGGGGTCCGTATCCCTCTATTCCGATCCTATTCATGTATTTGTCAAGATGCCCCTTAAATGTCACTAACATCCCTGCTTCCACGTTTAATTTAAGATTTATCTGCCTGAAGGGTAAAATCAATTAGATTCATGTAGGACATTGTTGCTTGTATGTCTGGAGGTTGGTTAAGTTCCAACTGTGTTTCTATTGTGTTTCGAGAGGGCTACGGCACGAAGAGTAAATAAATAGGCCAGAAGAGGTATGTGGTATTGCTTAGCAACTGGGGCCTTGTAAGATCGAGAAGCTTTTAAGTTTTAGTTGAATTTGTGGACAGTTGGAGATAGGGTGCTGAATTCCCCGATCGGCGATGCCGAAATCGCATTTGACGATGGACCGGAGAATCCCCATTTACGCCGGAATAGGGGTCAGCTCCGTTTTTGAGTTCTGCCCCCTCATAAATGGCGTACTCCGGGAGTATGCCACACGCTGTATGGACGTCACCTGAGGCCCTCCCCCGATGCTCTGCTCCCGATGGGCCGAGTCCCCGACGGCATCGCTCGCATGTGCTCACACTGTTCGGGGAGTCCACAGTCGGGGAGAGGGAGCTATTCCGCTGGCAGGGGGGGGGCTTCGGCGGGCGCTGGGGAAACTGGTGGGGTGGTCCGGGGGTTGTGTGGCTGGTTACAGGGGGGCAGTTTTTGGCAGGCTGCTGTCATGTGCGTGGCCACAATCTAAAGGAGTGAACAGGTCTCAGCTCTGCCAGAAGAAAGACTAGACAAGGCGGGAGCTGCAAATAGGGAAGGCAGACTTCCTAAAGTACAAGTTACAGTTGTGATAACCAGCGAGTTAGGACAGAAAAAATATTTCAGACGACTGCTAACCAGGGAGTTGGGACAGAAAAAATGGTTAAGACGACTGGAATTAAGTGAATAGAGATTCTTTGTACAGGTGCTCAATGAGCGATTTTTATTCATTCGGTTCAGCACTGTAACGCTGCAGTCACTGGGAGTGTTGTGGTCGGCATTGGAAGGAAGGAACGTCGGGACAGGGGCGTAATGCAAGGGAAAAAAATCTTTCAAAAACAATTCTTATTTCTGATTAGAGACGAACATCCTGAAAAGTTTGATCATAATCACAATAAAAGCTGACAAATTTCAGTTTGGAAGCAACCCAGCCTTGACAGATGGGAATGTGTTGTACAAAAATACATCTAGTGAAGACATATCTCCCCCTCGTAGAGGGCAGATGCCAGTGCAGCAAGTGTGATCCTGGGTGCATGCTGTTCACTTCTTGTGACAACCAAGAAGTCTGGCAGCAGCTCAGAGGAGGCTTTGTTTACCGTGTGTGTGATCTGCCAGGGGGAAAAAAATCAGCAAACCAGCACTTCATTAACACAATAGAGAGGGTGTAGAGAGGGGACACGGGGGGTGGGGTGGGGAGAGAGACCACGACTCAAAGGTTAGAAGAAAAGGAATGAGAAATGAACCAAGTGGCTGTGGACGCAGCAGGTAATCAGCTGAAGGCAGTGCAGCAGCCAGCACATTAATCTCAGGGGGTGAGAAAGGCCCACAGCTGGAGGAGAGCGAGAGACGTCAGACACCTCATGCCTTGTGTCAGACAGGTGACAGCGATCGCGGATTTTCTTCTCGAACACAAAAGGGAAATAAACTATGGCAGGTAAACAAGGAGCAGCTTGCCAGCTGTGCACACAAATAAAGGGCAAGGAATCCACATGAATCTTTTAACAAAAGTCACAAGTGTTTGCACTCATTCATCTGCCGATGTTTGCAACCGGGAGTGACAAACCGATCTGATCTCTCACCTGATGGAAAAGACCAATAAAAGTACTGTTTTCGGGGAAATGTTGTCGTCGAAAGTGAAACAAGACACATTTGTCATTTTCTTGAGCACTTGCTCGCAGGGGTCGTGACATAACTGACCAGCTCAGTGTGCGAAGCTTCAACAGCAATGTTTCCTTAGCAACAGGAGACAGTCCGATCATCAGCTCAGAAAGCAGTCACCATGCTCCCTATTTATGCCCAGTCAGTCAGACATGTTTACAAATTGCCCCCCACCCCACCCCCCGAGGTGGCATTACAAAAAAAACTGCAAAGAGAACCCAAAACTTCGAAAGAAAATTTAAGAAAGGAAATGATGATGTCCACCTCCAATGTCCACCGGGGCACATAAAAAGCTTGCAGAACAACAACAGACACCATGGGCGGGATTCTCGATATCGGCGCGATGTCCGCCGACCGGCGCCAAAAACGGCGCGGATCAGTCCGGCATCACGCCGCCCCACATGTGCGGAGGTCTCCGCATCTTGAGGGCTCGAGCCCTCACCTTGAGGGGCTAGACCCGTGCCAGACTGATTTCCTCCCCGCCAGCTGGCAGGAAACGTGTTTGGTGCCCCGCCAGCTGGCGCGGAAATGACTTTGCCGGGCGGCGCATGCGCGGGAGCGTCAGCGGCCGCTCACGGCATCCCCACGCATGCACAGTGGAGTGGGTCTCTTCCGCCCCCGCCATGGTGGAGACGATGGCGAAGGTGGGAGGAAAAGAGTGCCCCCACGGCACAGGCCAGCCCGCGGATCAGTGGGCCCCGATCGCGGGCCAGGCCACTGTGGGGGCACCCCCCGGGGCCAGATCACCCCGCGCCCCCCCCCAGGACCCCAGAGCCCGCCCGCGCCGCCATCCCAAAGGTGGTTTAATCCACGCCGGCTGGCGTGGGTTGACAGGGGCGGGACTTCGGCCCATCGCGGACCGGAGAATCGCCGGGGGATCCCCGCCAACCAGCGTGGCGCGATTCCCGCCCCCGCCGAATCTCCGGTGGCAGAGAATTCGCGACATGGTGGGGGTGGGATTCACGCCGGCCCCCGGCGATTCTCCAACCCGGTGCGGAGTCGGAGAATCGCGCGCCTGGTGTCCTTGGCGTCAGAGAACATGGGGCGCGATTCTCCGACCCCCCACCAGGTCGGAGAATCTCCGGGGGCCGGCGTGAATCCCGCCCCCGCCGTGTCGCGAATTCTCCGCCACCGGTGATTCGGCGGGGACGGGAATCGCGCCGGTCGGCGGGAAACCCCCGGCGATTCCCCGGTCCGCGATGGGCCGAAGTCCCGCTGCTGTCAACCCACGCCAGCCGGCATGGATTGAACCACCTTTGGGACGGCGGGGGACGGCGGCGCGGGTGGGCTCCGGGGTCCTGGGGTGGGGCGCGGGGCAATCAGACCCCGGGCGGTGCCCCCAAGGTGGCCTGGCCCGCGATCGGGGCCCACCAATCCGCGGGCGAGCCTGTGCCCCACCATGGCGGGGGCGGAAGAGACCCCCTCCACTGCGCATGCGCGGGGATGCCGTGAGCGGCCGCTGACGCTCCTGCGCATGCGCCGCCCAGCAAAGTCATTTCCGCGCCAGCTGGCGGGGCACCAAACATCTTTCCTGCCAGCTGGTGGGGCGGAAATCAGTCCGGCACGGGCCTAGCCCCTCAATGTGAGGGCTCGGCCCCTCAAGATGCGGAGACTTCTGGACCTTTGGGGTGTCGCGATGCTGGACTGATTCGCGCCGTTTTTGGCGCCGGTCGGCGGACATCGCCCCGATATCAGAGAATCCCGCCCCTGGTCACCAGTCCCCATTCTAGTTCAAAATGGCCTCTGGTCGCATCATTGGTTGAGCAACAGGCTTCACTCTAGTTTGGGAATTAATCCTGTCTGGTTAGTTCATTGAGAGTCAGATGGAGAATGATCGGATGCAACAAACTGTTTAGCTTGCTCGAATCAGGAAAGCATATCAAGAAAGTTACAGAGGTTCGAAATTTCCTTTTTTTACATTTAAAGATAAGGGCTGAAATTTTCCAGGATCTTTTGGTCCCACCGCTGTCAACAGGTTTTCATAGAATCCCAATGGTATAGAAGGAGGCCATTCAGCCCTTTGAATCTGCACCGATTTCCGAAA
Organism: Scyliorhinus torazame; assembly: GCF_047496885.1. Classification (NCBI taxonomy): domain Eukaryota; kingdom Metazoa; phylum Chordata; class Chondrichthyes; order Carcharhiniformes; family Scyliorhinidae; genus Scyliorhinus; species Scyliorhinus torazame. The sequence goes on from NC_092707.1 coordinate 80,183,179, forward strand.
GAGTACCCTACCTGCGCCCACTCCCCCATAACCCCATAACCCCACCGAGCTTTTGGATACTAAGCAGCAATTTATCATGGCCAATCCACCTAATGTGCATATCTTTGGACTGTGGGAGGAAATCTGAGCACTCGGAGGAAACCCATTTGGACACGGGGGGAATGTGCAAACTCCACAAAGACAGTCACCCAAGGTCAGAATCGAACTGGGGTCCCTGGCACTGTGAAGCAGCTGTGCTAATCACTGTGTCATCGTGCTGTCCTAAAAAGTTGCATACCCTTGAATATTTAGTTCACTGCTTTGATCTACTTGTGACCACTTCTTTGTAATGGCTATAGGATCATATTTGGACACTAAGGGGCAATTTTCTAGCATGGCCAATCTACCTAACCTGCACATCTTTGGAATGTGGGAGGTGTCGTGTTAATCACCCTAGGGTAACACGGACTGCAACTGGATGCAGTTGTACTTGAAAGTAGACTCCAAACTTTGATGTTCGTTCAATAGGCTTTATTGAACTTGTTATGCAGTGCACACAGTTCGCTGTGGGTTTGACACTCTACTAATCTAAGCATGCTTACTATAACTAACTAGACCAGACTAGCTCTGAGCCACGTGTAGAAGGTGCTAACTGATATATACACCCTGACTGTCACTACAGTTGTCACCAGGGGAAAGAGGCAGAGTGCTGATGCCTCGTGTGTTTTATAGTGGGAAATCACCTTCTAGTGTTCTGCCTGGTGATTGGTTGTGTTCTGTCCTGTGTGTTGGTTGGCTGTACTGGGTGTCTCACTGCCTGTCTGTACCTCATTATGTGCATGAGTGCATATCATGACATCTCCCCTTTTAAAAAAACAATGTTGGTTGCTTGGACCATATGCGACTGTATTTACATGTGGAACTATTTACATTAAATGGTGAGTGGATGAATATATACATAGGAGGTGTCGAGCGTGCAGATACAGAACAAATTTTACAAGATAAATGTCTACAAGTCCAATCTTTGGGGCTTGCGTCAGATCCTTGTCGACCGCCTGAGAGGTGGAGGTGGGGACGACGGCGTCTTGACAGGCGGGATTGCTGCCAGATTGGTGGCCTTGTGGTGCAAAGTGCCTGGAGGAGGCATAACAACATATGGAAAAGTAGAATCTGGTGGTGGGCAGGCAACTTTGCACAGTGCCCTTCTGTTGCGCCTGACAATGGAGCCATCAGCCATACGAACCACAAACGATCTGGGAGCAGCCTGTCGAACAACAACAGCTGGGGCTGACCAGCCTCCATCAGGTGGCTTGATGCGAACAGCATCTTCCGGAGATAGCACAGGCAAATCGGTAGCATGAGCATCGTACGTCAGTTTTTGCCGGTTCCTGAGTTGCTGCACCTTTTGCAGCACTGGGAAGTGATCCAGGTCTGGTAAGTGTATGGCCGGAACAGTCGTCCGCAGGTCTCTATTCATGAGGAGTTGTGCCGGAGACATACCGGTGGACAGAGGGGTTGCCCTGTCTGCCAACAGCGCAAGGTTGAAGTCAGAAGCAGAGTCTGCAGCCTTGCAGAGCAGTTGCTTCACTATATCGACCCCTTTCTCAACCTTCCCGTTGGACTGCGGGTAGTGTGGGCTTGAGGTAATGTAGTTGAATTGGTACGACTTGGCGAAATTGAACCACCCTTGGCTGTGGAAGCAGGGATCATTGTCACTCATGACAGTGAGTGGAATACCATGCCTGGCAAATGTCTCCTTGCAGGCCTTGATGACTGTCCTTGATGTGAGGTCTGACAGCTTCACAACTTCCGGTTAACTTGAGAAGTAATCTATGATGAGCACATAGTCACGCCCATTGGCGTGATAAAGGTCGATTCCCATCTTGGACCACGGAGGAGTCACAATCTCGTGTTGCTGGAGTGTTTCCTTTGTTTGAGCAGGCTGGAAACGCTGGCAGGTCGCACAATTGAGGACCATGTTGGATATGCCCTGGCTGATTCCAGGCCAATTGACAGCCTGCCGGGCCCTGTGTCTACACTTTTCGACACCTAGGTGTCCCTCATGGATTTGTTTGAGCACTAAGCTCTGCAGACTGCGAGGAATAACGATACGCTCTAGCTTGAGGTGGATCCTCTCGACGACTGTCAGGTCGTCCTTCACATTAAAGAACTGAGGGCATTGCCCTTTTTGCCAGCCATTTGCAAGGTGGTGCATTACACACTGCAGAAGAGGGTCTTTGGCAGTCTCTTCACGAATGCTGATCACTCTTTTATCTGAGGCCGGGAGGTTGCTGGCACACAGCTGCACCTGTGTCTCAATCTGGCGGATGAAGTCAACCTGTTCACAGGGCGAGATGATGGAGCGGGACAGGGCATCCGCAATTATCAGCTCCTTGCCTGGTGTATATACTAACTCAAAATCGTACCTTCGGAGACGAAGGAGAATGCGTCATGTCATTCAAGTCCTTAGGAATGATATGGACCAAGGGTCTGTGGTCAGTCTCCACTGTGAATGTTGGTAGACCGTAGACGTAGTCATGGAACTTTACAATGCCGGTTAGGAGGCCCAGGCACTCTTTTTCTATCTGGGCATACCTCTGTTCAGTAGGAGCCATGGCCCTTGATGCATAAGCAACTGGATGCAGGATGAGGAGTCATCCCTCTGAAGGAGCACCGCACCAATGCCGTCCTGGCTTGCGTAAGTGGAGATTTTTGTTTCCCAGTCCGGGTCAAAAAACGCTAGTACCGGAGCAATGGTGAGCTTTGCTTTGAGCTCGAGCCACGCTGCTCGGTATGTGGGTAGCCACTGGAATGTAGTGGACTTCTTTACCAGATGCCTGAGAGCCGTGGTGTGTGAGGCCATGTTGGGAATGAATTTTCCCAAGAAGTTCATCATTCCGAGGAAGCGTAGTACCGCCTTTTTGTCTTCCGGGGTCTTCATGGCGTTAATGGCCTTGACCTTGTCCGAATCTGGTCGCACACCCTGCTGGGATATCTGGTCGCCCAAGAACTTGATGGATGACATGCCAAAGGAGCATTTGGCCTTGTTCAACTTGAGGCCATTTGCATGGACACGTCGAAAGACTTGTTTGAGACGAGATATGTGTTCCTCGGGGGTCGTGGACCATATGATTGCATCACCTACATAGACACGCACACCCTCAATGCCCTCCATCATCTGCTCCATGATCCTGTTGAAGATTTCAGAGGCTGAGACAATGCCGAACGGCATACAGTTATAACAGTACCTGCCAAATGGTATGTTGAACGTGCAGAGCTTCCTGCTGGACTCGTCCAGTTGTATCTGCCAGAAACCACGCAATGCATTTAGCTTCGTGAAGAATCTGGCATGTGCCATCTCACTGGTCAGTTCCTCACGCTTCGGGATAGGGTAGTGTTCCCGCATTACGTTCCGGTTAAGATCTTTGGGATCTATGCATATCCCCAACTCTCCTGAGGGTTTCTTCACACAGACCATCGAGCTGACCCAGTCAGTCGGTTCCGTCTGGATATAATGCCCTGGTCTTGGAGCTCCTATAGCTGTGCCTTTAAATGTTCCTTCAGAGGAGCTGGCACCCGGCATGGATTACAGGCATGGCATCAGGCTGAGTAGGATCTTGTAGCAGTATGGCAGCGTACCCATTCCACTAAACACCTCCGGGTATTGCGCCAGAATGTCATCAATGTCAGCCTGAAGATCTACATTGGCAGAAGAAGACATGGCATGGACTCGCTGTACGAGGTTGAGTAGCTTGCATGCATGGGCACCAAGCAGGGATGCCTTATCAGGCTTGACGATTTCGAATCGCAGTGTGACATTGATGGCCTTGTTGGAGACGGATTGGTGACAAGATCCTAGTGCAGTTATGGCATTGCCATTATAATCGAGGAGCTGGCAGGCTGGCGGAAGAATTTTGGGTTGATTTTTAATGCGGTCAAAATCAGCTTGAGAGATGAGATCGGCAGAAGCACCAGTGACAAGCTTAAACTGGATGCTGCAATGATTTACTTGTATGACAGCACGCCATTCGTCCGCGCAATCCACATTGAGGATAGATACGCGTCTTGCTAAATTTGAGGAGGCATACTCACATGTAGTGATGATGCTCACACATTAGGGGGACTCCAGGCTGTCGTCCTCTGGATCTGTAGTGTGACCAGGATCAGAATCCAGTAGACCTTGCTGTACACATTGAACGCGCTTGCATTGAAATTGGGATCGCTGGCCCTTGACTGGTGGTGCAGACCTGCACAAGGCTGCATAATGTCCAGGCTTCCCGCAATTTAAATATCGCCTGCCTTTTGCAGGGCATTGCCGCTTTAAGTGGGCAGTGCCGCAGCCCGGGCACGTCATGACGTTGACGTCGTTACGCTCCGTGAGTTGTCGCACATGAGCAGTGCGGTCAGCTGACGTTCGCACCTGCGCAGTTTGGTTTTCGGCCGCTTCGTTCTCCCGTTCGTGTTGCGCATGCATGGGGCCCTGGGAAAAGCGTGCAAAATGGCCGCTTTCATCGATACTGAGCCGCTGCATCCGGGCGATGGCCTGTACACTCTCTGCCTCGTGGGAGGGAAGTTTTTTGAATTCTGCCGATTTGAGACGGGAGTACCGATTTCTCACATGCTCATGCAGTTATACACGTCTCAATTGCGACTGGCAGGGTCATGTGCTTAATTTTGAGGAGTTGCTCCCGCAAGGAATCGGAGTGCACCCCAAACACGATCTGATCCCTGATGATGGAATCAGCGGTGTCACCATAATTGCAGGACTGCACTAATATACGGAGAGGAGTTTGAAATGATTGGAAAGGTTCATCCTTACCCTGAAGGCGTTGCTGGAAGATATCGCGCTCAAAGCTCTCATTTGTTTCAACTTCACAGTGAGTGTCGAACTTCTCTAAAACCGTCTTGAATTTGGTCTGTCCTGGCCGTCGGTAAAATCAAGCGAATTGAAAATCTGGATGGCTTGGTCCCGCAGTTGATAGGAGCAGCGCGATTTTTCTGGCATCGGATGCATCCTCGAGGCCTGAGGCCTCAATGTAGAGAAGGAACCTCAACTTGAAGACCCGCCAGTTGGCGCCGAGATTGCCGGAGATCCGTAGCTGTGGAGGGCCCTGGATCTTCTCCATGCCGCTGGAAGGCACTTGCTGGTCGTCACGGAATCACTCGAGGTAAGCCACTTAGAGAAAGTAGATGACTGGTACCATGTCGTGTTTATCACCCTGGGGTAACACGGACTGCAACTGGATGCAGTTGTACTTGAAAGTAGACTCCAAACTTTGATGTTCGTTCAATACACTTTATTGAACTTGTTATGCAGTGCACGCAGTTCGCTGTGGGTTTGACACTCTACTAATCTAAGCGTGCTTACTATAACTAACTAGACCAGACTAGCTCTGAGCCACGTGTAGAAGGTGCTAACTGATATACACCCTGACTGGCACTACAGTTGTCACCAGTGGAAAGAGGCAGAGTGCTGATGCCTCGTGTGTTTTATAGTGGGAAATCACCTTCTAGTGTTCTGCCTGGTGATTGGTTGTGTTCTGTCCTTTGTGTTGATTGGCTGTACTGGGTGTCTTGTCACTGCCTGTCTGTATCTCATTATGTGCATGAGTGCATATCATGACAGGAGGAAATAGGAGAACCTGGAGGAAACCCTCGCAGACATAGGGAGAATGTGCAAACTCCACACTGACAGTGACCCAAGCCTGGAATTGAACCCGGGTCCCTGGTGCTGAGAGGCAGCAGTGCTAACCACTGTGCCACTGTGCAGCCCAGTTGTTTGCAGCTTCCATAATCGGGGATCCCATGGCATGGGGTCGCTGGCGGCAGGACTGGAGGATCCCACTGGCTTGATGTTCCAGTCCACCGAAGGTGACCACTGCGGCAGATTTTCTGGCAGCAATTCAGACGACCGACGCAAATAGCCAATGACTTTGGTGGTACTAGAAGATCCCACCAGCAGCCGATGGAAGCCACCTCCGCTGCCCGGAAATGCACCGCAGTGGGGCCAGAAAATCCCGGCCCCTGCTAGCTTTAGGAGAGAATGGACTCAACTTCTCGTCTTTATTTGGCCCCTGCTTCAGCTCATCTACAGCTGAAACCCTTATCCTTGCCTGTGTTATCTCTGAACTGGACTATTCCAATGTGCTGCTGGCTGTTCTCCCTCCTTCCACACTCTATAAACCTGAGCTCATCCAAAACTCCTGCTACCTGTATCCTAACTCGCAACAAGTTCCGATAAACACCACCTGAGTTCACTGACCAATATTGGCTCCTGGCTGAGCACCAATTTAATTTTCAAGCCCCCATCCTTGTTTTCAAATCCTTCCATGGCCTCGGACCCCCCGTCTCTATAATCTCCTCCCCCATAATCTTCCCGGTCTCTGTCATCTCCTCCCCCACAACCTTCCCTGTCTCTGTAATCTCCTCCAACCCCACAATCCTCCTTGTCTCTGTCATCTCCTCCAACCCCACAACCCTCCCTGTCTCTATAATCTCCTCCAGCCCCACAACCCTCCCTGTCCCTGTAATCTCCTCCAGCCCAACAACCTTCCCTGTCTCTGTAATCTCCTCCAGCCCCGACAACCCTCCCCGTCTCTGTAATCTCCTCTAGTCCCTACAACCCTCCCTGTCTGCAATCTCCTTGAGCCTCTACAATCTTCCTAAATGTCTTCTCTCCTCCCTTCCTGTTCTCTCGCGCATTCCTGACATTGACCACTCCAGTGTCGACAGTTATGCTTTCAATTGCCGAGATCCCACGCTCTGTAAATCCTTTCCTGGCTCTATGCTCCCTTTCTTTCTTTAAGACGCTCCCTAAACTTACCTCTTTGACTTGACCAAGCTTTTGGTCACGTGGCTGATTATTTCCCTATGTGTCAAAACTTGTTTAATAACCATGCTGTGAAGCCCCTTACAAAGTGTTACGACATTAAAGGCGCTATGTAAATAAACATTGTTGTTGCTGGAATCAAGTGAAATGAGTAGCTGTCCCCAACTTGTTGCGAAACTCGCTCTGGGTGGGGCGAGAATGCATGGTGAGATTATTTGAAGTAGCTATTTTAATTTTCTGGACTTAACATAAACAGCACTCATCGGGTATTTATGTGATGTGCAGAACCTCAGAATCCAAGTAACCATTTTAATTTATGCGAAGTGCTATTTCTCATTTTTGAAATTTACACTCTGAATTTCGACAGGCACAACCTCAATCCAGTCAGGTGTTGTCAGTCAAATCTAACCTTTGAGTCGCAGCAGAGTTAGTTCTGACAAATCATTTCAAAGCCAGTAAAATATTAATATTGGCTTCAATTATTTATACCGGCTGCAATATTGTATACCAAAGTAGAGGAAATCAGCGTGAGAATATTTATTGGAAATAAAAACGGAGATGCTCAAAACACGCAGCGAGTCTGGCAACATCCGTGGACTGGGGAATAGTTAACCCTCCAGGTCAATGAGTTTCCGTCAAAACTGAACTGAACAATCATCGACCTGAAACATTAACTCGGTTTCTCTCTTCACAGTTGCTACCAGACCTGCTGAGTATTTCCTTCATTTTCTGTATTCATTTCAATTTCCCAGCATAGAATCCCGCCAATGCAGAAGGTGGCCATTCAGCCCATCGAGCTCAGTGAATTGGGTGAAATGGTTATTGCCGCATGAGTTATTCACTTGATGCACACATAGGGCAACAGTGTCCATCCCTTCATGCCGGTGTGATCTTCTGGACCTGCCGAAGGCCCCCTCCCGCCCCACCCCCCCCCCTCCCCCCACCCCGCCCCACCCCCCTCCCCCTCGTTGCGCACCTTTGCTCTCAAAGTTCAGATGTTCTCATGTGCACCATTGAAATAAAGAACTGAATAGTCATTCATAAAGCAATCAGAGGGGATTTGCTCAGTTAGACAACAATCACTTAACGAGTGGAAGAAACATACTGCCGAGCTTTCCAGTGTTGACGAGGACACCAAAAATTGAAGAGAGGCCATGGGATACAAAACCAGGTTGATAGATCAAGATCTCGGGATCATAATTGATGGTGTGATTGCAAGATGAAGAATTTGCTAAGGAATGGAAGAGTAAGTATCGATAGTAAAACAGATCTGACAGACCATCACATGAGGTCAATATACCCAGAGACTCCAGGAGGACATCCAGAATGTGTTAAAGCAAAGGACTGAAAGTTCTAGGTTTCAAACCAGTTAAAAATACCTTATTCCAAAATAAATTAATAATATAATGGTAACATTTTGGGAATATGGATAAAGATATGATGAATCTCACTTATTGCTGGCACATCAAATTATTATACTTTACCACACATCTGCCAATTGGATATGCATACAATGATCTGGTGTAAGATGATGATGCCAGAATGTACCACACATGCCTATACCCCACTATTTATTGCCTCCTCCTTTCAAAAGCTTCAATTCTCAGATTGGAACATGATGTTGAAAGTAACTATCATAGGGGCTGGTTTAGCACACTGGGCTAAATCGCTGGCTTTTAAAGCAGACCAAGCAGGCCAGCAGCACGGTTCAATTCCCGTACCAGCCTCCCCGAACAGGCGCCGGAATGTGGCGACTAGGGGCTTTTCACAGTAACTTCATTGAAGCCGACTTGTGACAATAAGCGATTTTCATTTCATTTCATTTTCATGTTTCCTCTGTTTCTGACGCTGTACCTAGGAAGAGAAGTTTTTTGATAGCAAACTTGTCTCAACTCTCTATAAAGTGCAATCTAGTCAGGATTTCGATATTGATCCTACAACTTAGAAGCTCTTTACACTCTCGAAAAGAGAATAAGCAAGAAAAAAGCATTATCTTTTGAGTCATCTTTCTGACACCTCTAGGCTCCAGTATTTTTATAAAGCCCATTAAGGTGCCTATCACCCTAAAAATAAGATAACAGATCGTTTAATTGCACGTTTTCAATAAAACCAATCCTGTAACCTTCAATCTGGGAATCTTGAAGCTTGCTGTGGTAAGTGTTTTGTCAGCTAGTATGTCCAGTGGAGTATTTTGAATAAACTTTTTGTAATGTGTTTGCTTGGGAGAGTTGGAAACGGAGAAAGCAAAATCTGTAGCAGTGAAATATCCCCCCACTCCTCATTGCTAATCATCAAGTCTAGGTTTCTCAAGTAAACTGGAAGTATATTGGTTGCAAAAGAGTATAGACCAAAAGAGTTAGGAACATATTCCATCTGGGGAGTGTGATGAAAGTAAGAAATTGTTATATTTTATATTTGTCACATTAAATTTATAACAAAAATCTGGGTAAGATGCTTACAGACAGTGGGCTGGATTCTCCGCCAGCGGGATGCTCCTTTTTGCCGGCAGCCCAGTGGCTTGGGGCTGCCCCACAATGGGAAACCACACTGACCAGACAGCATAATGGAGCATCTCGCCAGAGTGCTGAAACAGAAATGTGGTGCGGCTGGACGGCGAATCCAGCCCAGTATGTCTGCTAAAGCTGTGATTAAGGGGCGGGATTCTCCGACCCCCCGCCGGGTCGGAGAATCGCCGGGGGCTGGCGTGGATCCCGCCCCTGCCAGTTGCCAAATTCTCCGGCACTGGAGATTCGGCGGGGGCGGGAATCGCGCCGCGCCGGTTGGCGGGCCCCACCCCGGCGATTCTCCGGCCCGACTGGGCCGAAGTCCCGCTGCTGGAATGCCTGTCCTGCCGGCGTGGATTAAACCACCTCTCTTACCGGCGGGAGAAGGCGGCGCGGGCGGGCTCCGGGGTCCTGGGGGGGCGCGGGCCGATCTGGCCCCGGGGGGTGCCCCCACGGTGGCCTGGCCCGCGATCGGGGCCCATCCGTGGGCGAGCCTGTGCCATGGGGGCACTCTTTTCCTTCCGCCTTCGCCATGGTCTCCACCATGGCAGAGGCGGAAGAGATCCCCACCACTGCGCATGCGCGAGGATGACGTGAGCAGCCGCCGACGCTCCCGCGCATGCGCCGCCCAGCAATGTCATTTCCGCGCCAGCTGGCGGGGCACCAGAGGCCTTTCCCGCCAGCTGGCGGGGCGGAAATCAGTCTGGCGCGGGCCTAGCCCCTCAAGGTTAGGGCTCGGGGGCTCAAGATGCGGAGGATTCCGCACCTTTGGGGCGGCGCGATGCCGGACTGATTTGCGCCGGTTTTGGCGCCAGTCGGCGGACATCGCGCCGATTACGGAGAATTTCGCCCCAGGTGTCATAAAAGTGAGATAATCCTGAATTGTGCAGGGGGAGTTTTCTGCTGATAGATTTGAGAATCATTTATCAGTTTGCAGTTAGCTGGCTGATGAAATATTGTTTTGGTTTGGAGGTCCCTGTGGTCCAGACAATTTTTGGTAGATATTAGGCTGGATTCTCCGCTTTTGGGACTATGACTCCACGCCATCATGGAAAATGTGGTCTTTTACGCCAGGAGAACTGGTGTCAAAAGGCCACAGATTCACCATCTTGTAGGGGGCTAGCAGGCTGCTGTCGTGGAGCTCGCTGCTCCAGCTGCCGATATGGCCCCCTCACTCCTGGGTCAGAGGCCGTGCAGGCTCATGGCGGCTGCCTCCAGCGGCCGCGCCTGCTCCATAGCAGACTCAGCCCGTGGACCTGGCCCGCTGAAATAGTGCCCCACATCGGCACCTCGCTCGACCCGGACTGCCCGCACACATAGCCACAGTCCCAAATGAAGCCCTCTCTGCCCTCCGATTGGCCCTCCCCCGACTGTGACGATCCCAGACAGAGTCCGCAGCCACAACGCGAGATTCCTGAACGGGAGGACTAGGTTAGAAATACACCATCGGGAATTCAGCCGGTCGGGGACGGAGAATAGCGGGTGGGCTTCAGGCAATGGTCTGAGGCGGTGGATACTCGGCACGGCATACTCCCCTAGTACACCGTTTTTCAGGGGGCGGAGAATAGCGGAACTGGCGTGGTCCTGATTTTATGCAGGAAAATGGATTCCGCCTCTTCGCCGAACGCGATTTTGGTGTCGGGGAGCAGAGAATCCAGCCCATTGTATTTGGCCCTGGCTAAACAAGTCATGGGACAACTTGTAGGAGGAGACAAAAGAATGCCTTGGCCGGGATTCTCCGACCCTGCGTCAGGTCGGAAAATCGCCGGGGGGGGGGGCACGAATCCCGCGATGCCGCTCCAACGCTGGGCCGCCGATTCTCCGATGACCAGAGTATCGGTGGCAATGGTGCCGGCGTAGTCATGTTGCGCCGGTCGGGGGCCACTCAACACAGCACACCCCCCCCCCACCCCCAGCGATTCTCCGCGCTCGACGGGCCGAGTGCCCGCTGAGTTTGGCCGTGGCACGCATGCGTGGACCGGCGTAGCCAGTGCTGCTGTCCGTATTGGCAGCTGGAGCTGCGTGAGGTGCTCCAGTGCAGTGCTGGCCCTCTGTGCGGCGCAGGATCGCTGCTCCTAGGGGCCAGATGATGCCGTTGTAAAACGCTCCGGCGTTTACGACAACGTCAACACTTAGCCCCATTATCGGAGAATCCCGCCCCTTATGCTTTGGGTACAGATTATGTAAGTAAGGGGAGGGGCCAGGTCTGTCTGTAGTGACAGTTCGCCATTGGATTTTAGTCTGAAAAGAAGTGTTTTCAGTTTGCTCCTGAAAAGTTCTCTCCAAGGTCACTGCACAGCAAAAACGAAGTCAAAGTTAATTGGCTGTTAACTTTATTTACAAGTGGTACTTGAACTATGTTAGCTTACTTAATTAGCATAATTAGCGGCAGATTTAGGAAATAAAAGTTAGAGTTCCTTCTTTGGTTTTAGTTATTTCATCGTTGTCAATGTGATTAATTCTGATTTTAAATTAAAGTTTGTTTTAACATAAAAGATACCTATTGTTCAGTATTGTTACTCTCGTGATGCAGTAACATTTCCTCACAATTTTACAAATAGTCGGGTTCTCATCCATGATCCTATCAGGATAGGTGGAATCTGTATACTTCAACATTTCTGCCCCATGGCCTCAGGGTCAGGCAGGAAGCATTGTTCCTGAAGGGAATATTGGGCGTGATTCGCTGTTCCAGAGCCTCAGTGCACCCGGCAGCGGAGACTCTGAACATTTTCAGGATGCCGCTAGGAGCATCAGGGAGGCGTCATTTCATCCCAATTCCCTACATGTTTGATTCACTGGGGTCGGGATTCGCATTGACAGGCTGACAAGCTGGTGGAGCTTTTAAGCGCTCCACTCAACCCAGCCTCTCATTGCAACCAAGAAGATGGCTGCTAAAAGACCAGCGCTACGCTTCCTTGATGCAGACATCCACAGGATGTTGGACGCCGTGGAGAGAAGAAGGGACACCCTCTTCCCCAGGGTGGGGCGCAGGCAACAGTCAGCTGCATTGAATCAAGCCTGGGATGAGGTGGCAGATGCAGTGAATGCTGGCAGCCTCACCAAGAGGACCGACATGCCATGCAGGAAGAAGATGAACATCCTCCTTCGAGTAGCTCAGGTGAGTAATCACCTGTGCGACTCTCGATTCACTCCCTTCCTTGACCGCTGATATCTTTCCCCAAACTCTTATGTGCCAGTGACACTCCACTTACAAGCATGTCCCTCACAAGACAACACACTCCCCCTCCAAGAACCTCCTACACATGTCCAGCACTCTTTGGCCAGACACCTTGCTCTCATATACCACCAGCTAGAAACCGTTCCCCCCCCGCCCCACCTCCATAACACTTGCATTCTGGCGTCATGCCCTTTCTGTGTTCCCAAGGATAAAACGGGCCATAATCGAAAGGAGCATCAGAAGACAGGTGGCGGCATGTCCCCACGCCGTCGTGAAAATTGTGGTCTTTTATTCCAGGATTCCCTTTGTACGTCCACATTCCCTTTTAATAAAGGGCCACGGAACCCACGGGGGAGGCTGAAGAGTGAGCTATTGTTGACACCTTGTTCGGCATGTGCCAAAGAAGTGAGGGTCCAATGCAACTTTATCCAGATATCCTATCTCAAGTGAATCTTTCATCTCGCACAGTACTGTCCTTCTCAACAGTTGATCCCATGCTCTTTGTCTTTCAGGATCTTCATCAGATGAGAGTGGACCACCCGGGGTCACAGAATCCCCTTCCACCACACCTTCAGAACACCCCGGGGAAAACACTGACTTCATGGCATTGCTTTCAGCTTTCACCAGCACCATCCACAAGTGCAGAGATATCACCTTGTGGGAAATGTTAGCGATCAGGCTCCTGGCTCACCCACTGGTGAGCACCACGCAAATGCAGCAGCACATCAGGTGGAGGCAGGGACTCCCAAGGGAGCGGCTGTTCGAAGGGCTGCCCGATCCCAGGGAACAGCCGCCCCCAAGACGGATGTCGGGCTTCTAGAAAAGATGATCCCATCACTGGTGTGGATGCATATTCAGAGCCAGAATTTACATGAGGAGGAGTCAGCAACATTCCAGCACCTGCAAGTACAACAGGAGGAGTCCAATTGCCTTTACATGCAGGAAAGGTTGCCGACAGTGCACGTGCCCAGGCCAACAGTGAAAGGGTGGTGTCCACAGTGGAAGGCCTGGGGAAAGAAGTCAGAGCCATGTGTCAGGACATCCAAGGCCTGGGTCACACTGTGCTGTCCATGGCTGAGACGCAGGACAGGAGCGCCCAACCACTTGCAGACATGTCCCTGGCACAGGTAGACATTGTTACGGTGCTCCAGAGCATGGCCCACTCAAGCCATCCAGCCTCACCAAAACGTGACAGGCTATGGGAGCCGCAGTGTGAGACAGTAAATTGTGCACTATCTTCCATCACCACCGCCCTCCACCCCCTCCAAAATATGCAGGCCCATGAGAAGGAATCCCCATCGCACAACCAGGGATCATCTGGATGGACAGTTGTATGTTATTCTAAAAGACAGGGGTCAAATGCGTCAGACAACAAGGAGCACCATAGCACCAGACATGCATGATGTGCAGCTGGTGATCACACACCAAATGCACATTCAGGAACGGAACCCCTTCCTGTCAATGAATGGCACCCACTGTTGAACCGGTGCTCTGAGGACGATATGTGTGCCATCATTAACCCCCTGGACTAGCGATGGCAGCAAATCCAGCAACCTGGGCATCCTGGTGGTCTTGGTCCAGGTTAAAGTGAATGTGGATAGGGCATCCATCACATCTCAAGTGCACCTGTACTTGGAAGTTTGCAAAGTCCCGCAGAGGCCTCGTTTGAGCCCTGGAGCAGGTGTCATCCTCCTAATCCTCGCGGGTCTGGCACAGGTGGTGCATCGGCTCCTTGGTGAAGTGGAGTTGAAGATGGCACATGCGGCCCGGCAGCACTTTGAAGGATGAGCACCGATGATAGAAATGCGGCCTGATATGGCACTGTCTTCATAACTCCTCCTTGGCTTGGAGGACAGCCAATACATGAGCCTCGATGGCTGACCCCTGCTGTTCCGAGGCAGGCTCCTGTCATGTAGGATCTTCCCTGGGCTGGCCCTGGCACTCTTGCCACCGTGCATCCGTGGTGGCAGCAGTGGCCAAGTAGATAGCTAGCATTGCAGGCTGAGTTTCAAATTCCCTATCTGTGCGGATGGAGGGGGGAAAGGTGAGGCTTCCTTTGACCATCCAAATCCCTGAAGTACATGGTCATCCTGATTGCTGCACCACCCTCACTAACCTGGGTTCTCCCCTCTCACCCTCCCACGGCCCCTTCTACATCATGTGCTTGACACTGCAGCCCTGCCCCATCAGTGACTTGCACCCAGCTCTTGATGTACAAAGCTTCTACTCTCACCACCCATCCCTGCCAAATGGGATACCAGTGACTGCCACAACAGGTGTTAGCGACGGGCTCTGTGGCTCCTGTCCTGGTTCTCCCAGTGGAGCCTATTGCGGGTCTACTGTGAGTGAGCTTTGTCCCTTTTGTCAGAACGGTGGCAGCTGGTTGTGTGGTGAAGATGTTCATACTGTGCAGGCACGAGGCTCCAAGCTAAGAGACTGATGCGCAGGCACGTCATACAAATGGCGGTCACTGGGGGATGTGTGCCTTTGCTCGGAGCTTGGCTGCAGTGTGATGTGGAGCTGGGTGTAACACATAGGAAGTGACAGGAAGGTGTTCAGGTTTCCTAGGCATGCACAGGACCCAAACACTCATAGAGTTTGATACCAATGGGGCACGGTTGACCTGAGGGGCTTGGAGCGATCATCTGATCCTTAGTAGTGGGTTAGCTGATAGTCTCACAAGTGAGGCTGTTACTCTGAGAGGGGCCGTGTGCCAGGGAGGGAAGAGCTGTGGAATACAAAAGAGACAGCCACATTGCCAGGTGTTTATTATAGGCCCCCAGATAGTCAGCGGGAAATTGAGCAGCAAATATGTGTCCAATTCGCAGAGGTGTGTAAAAATAATAATAGGGTAATTAGGTGATTGCAATTTTACCAACATTAATTGGGGTAGTCTTTGTGTTAAGGGCTTAGATGTTGTGTAGTTCATAAAATGTATGCAGGAGAACATTTTAGCTCAATATGTAGAGGGTCCAACAAGGGATGGTGCAATGCTAGACCTAATTCTGGAGAATGAAGCCGGACAGATGATTGATGTGTTGGTGGCAGCACATTTTGGGGCCAGCGACCACAGTATGGTACAATTTAAGTTTGTCATGGACAAAGAAATAGAGAACTTGCAAAAAATGGTTTTGGATTGGGGGATAGCTGATTTTAGTAAAATAAGTGGGGGTCAGGGGTTATGGGGAGAAGGCAGGAAAATGGGGATGAGAAACATATCAACCATGATTGAATGGCGGAGCAGGCCCGATGGGCTAAATGGTCTAATTCATAGATTTCATAGAATTTACAGTGCAGAAAGAAGCCATTCGGCCCATCGAGTCTGCACCGGCCCTTGGAAAGAGCAACCTACCCAAGGTCCACACCTCCACCCTATCCCAATAACCCAGCAACCCCACCCAACACTATGGGCAATTTTGGACACTAAGGGCAATTTATCATGGCCAATCCACCTAACCTGCATATCTTTGGACTGTGGGAGGAAACCGGAGCACCCGGAGGAAACCCACGCACACACGGGGAGGATGTGCAGACTCCGCACAGACAGTGACCCAAGCCGGAATCGAACCTGGGACCCTGGAGCTGTGAAGCAATTGTGCTATCCACAATGCTACCGTGCTGCCCCACAATGCTACCGTGCTGCCCCTATGTTATGTCTAATTCTGCTCCTATGTTATGTCTAAGGCAGGATCTGGCCAAGGCCGACGGGAAATAGTTATTTGTGGGGAAATCTACAGAAGAGCATTGGGGATGTTCAAAAAGGAAATGGGGTGGGTACAAGACTCATCATGATCCCTCTAGGATAATAGGAAGGAATAACAAGGCCAGATCACCATGGATGACCAGAGACATTTGGGATACGATGAGAAGGAAAAGAGAGGCTTTTAGCAAGTACAAGGGGAGCAAATCAACGGAAACATTAGTGGAGTACAGAAAGTGCAGGATGGAGTTTAAGAAAGCAATTAGGAGAGCAAAGAGGGGATATGAGAATGCTCTGGCTGGTAAAAGTAGGGATAATCCCAAGATATTCTCTAGGTATATCAATGGGAAGAGGATAACCAGGGAAAGAGTAGGGTCCATTAAAAACCAAGGGGGAAATCTGTGGGCGGAGCCAGAGGACATTGGTAATGTGTTGCACGAATACTTCACATCTGTCTTCACCCAAGAGAATGAGGAGGTAGATATGGAACTCAAGAAGAGAGACTGAGGTTCTTGAGCAAATTGTCATTGGGAGTAACAAGGTATTGGCAGTGTTGGCAGGCATAAAAGTGGACAAATCTCCAGGTCTGAATGAATTGTGTCCCAGGATGCTGTGGGAGGCGAGGAAGGCGATTGGGCTATGATCCAAATTCTTAATTCCTCTCTAGCCACAGAGGAGGTGCCAGAGAACTGGAGAACATCTAATGTGGTCCCACTATTTAAAAAAGGTTGCAAAGACAAGCCAGGGATGTACAGACCAGTGAGTCTCACGTCAGTGGTAGGGAAACTATTGGAGAAAATTCTGAAGGAGAGAATCTATTTCCACTTGGTGGGGCAAGATTTTTGTTTACGGATTGGATTTGTTTATTGTCACATGTACCGAGGTACAGTGAAAAGCATAACCTCACTCACTCAACCTACACACACACAAAGTCTAGATGGATGAAAAAAAACAATGAAAGTAATTATCTCAGTCTCTCTTGTGTGGCAGGCCTGTAGTTTCTTAGATGAATATATACTTGCACTGTTGGTTCAGGGTCCTGTGTTTGATTTCCAGCTTGGGTCACTGTCTGTGCAGAGTCTGCACGTTCTCCCTGTGTCTGTGTGGGTTTCCTCCGGGTGCTCTGCTGTTTTAAAAGCAGCCAACAAACATAGCTGATTCACTCATGTGACCTGTTACAAGTTCAAAGTCATTTTCCAAATAAGCTGGATGGCGAGGCTGATTGTACATCTTTCAATGTAGGGAACGCAATTAGAATAAAATTGAATCTTATCATCAGACCTCTGTGCCTGATCATTCCCACCGCCCCCCCCTCCCCTCCCCTCATTAGGTGATCCATTCACATCAGCTTGAGGGCATGCCAGCATGAGTCATGACTGGTCTCCCCTGGTGTGTACTTGGCAGGCAAACCTTCCAGTGGAGCTCAGGTCAGTGCATCACTCAGGTGGGAGAAGGTCATGTCTGGGAATTGCCCTGGCACTTCCCAGGCACCGCCCTCTGGCACTGCCAAGAACTGCCCCCAGCAATGCCTGAACACTAGCCAGGCACCCCCGGGTTCTATTTTAAATTTTGTGCACAGGCGTAACCTTATGAATTCTGCCTGGTTTTTAAAAAACTAAGTTTAAAAACTAAGTGTTCCACCTATTGAAGGTTTCTGCACTCTGTTCGTAACAATATGGTGGAGAAATCCATTGTTGGTGTCAACGGATTCAATGCCAATTTTCCCATCCACTGCCATACTCTGTGGAGAAAAGATAAAATCCCTCCTTTTGTATTTGAATGCTCTATACAATTTGAAATTACCCTTTTGACCGTTCAAATTAGTTTCTGTTAAAAGGCACTGAATCAGCATTTGCTGGAATTCCTCTTGAGACAGAGGAGGGTTTCAGTTCATATGATAAGCCAGGTGATCCATAGGGTGGCCATATTTCTGTATCCTTCTGTGGTTTGGAAAATGCAAAGTACTGACTGAGCGTGTATCGAGAGAATATACCAGAACATGACCAATTCAATTCTGAAGGAATGAGTCTCCATAATTGCAAAATTTAAATTTCAGGGTCAGTCAGTGATGATTTTTGGAAGTAATTCAGACTCATCACACTGTTAAAGGTTCACTAAAACATGATTGCACCAGCCCTCAGGTGTGTTTACTGTGTATCTAGGAGATAATTGCCACAACTTCACATCCTTCATGCATTTTAATGCAAACTCTCTTGGTACAATTCTGGAATTGCAAACTTTGTGATGGGGTAGAATAAATCAGACAGCAACATCTGAATTTCTGCACTTGACTGCGCATCAGCAAAAGCCAGAAGTTACTGTCTGATTTATCACATAGTAATTGTGCACGCTGATAGTCTTATCATTAGCCTTAAAACAAATCCCAGACCATTAATAATTAGAATAGAACAATACTTAGATACTGTGAAGGTGAACATAGAACATAGAACATTACAGTGCAGTACAGGCCCTTCGGCCCTTGCTGTTGCGCCGACCTGTGAAACCACTTGAAAGCCCATCTACACTATTCCCTTATCGTCCAGATGTCTATCCAATGACCATTTGAATGCCCTTAGTGTTGGCGAGTCCACGACTGTTGCAGGCAGGGCAGTCCACGCCCTTACAACTCTCTGAGTAAAGAACCTACCGCTGACATCTGTCTTATATCTATCTCCCCTCAATTTAAAGTTATGTCCCCTCGTGCTAGACATCACCATCCGAGGAAAAAGGCTCTCACTGTCCACCCAATCCAATCCTCTGATCATCTTGTATGCCTCAATTAAGTCACCTCTTAACCTTCTTCTCTCTAATGAAAACAGCCTCAAGTCTCTCAGCCTTTCCTCATAAGAGCTTCCCTCCATACCAGGCAACATTCTGGTAAATCTCGTCTGTACCCTTTCCAATGCTTCCACATCCCTCCTATAGTGCGGCGACCAGAATTGCACGCAATACTCCAAATGCGGCCGCACCAGAGTTTTGTACCGCTGCAACATGACCTCACAGCTCCGAAACTCAATCCCTCTACCAATAAAAGCTAACACACCATACGCCTTCTTAACAACCCTCTCAACCTGGGTGGCAACTTTCAGGGATCTATGTACATGGACACCGAGATCTCTCTGCTCATCCACACTGCCAAGAATCTTACCATTAGCCCAGTACACTCTCTTCCTGTTATTCCTTCCAAAATGAATCACCTCACACTTTTCGGCATTAAACTCCATTTGCCACCTCTCAGCCCAGCTCTGCAGCTTATCTATGTTCCTCTGTAACTTGTAACATCCTTCTGCACTGTCCACAACGCCAACGACTTTAGTGTAATCTGCAAATTTACTCACCCATCCTTCTACGTCCTCCTCCAGGTCATTTATAAAAATGACAAAGAGCAGTGGCCCCAAAACAGATCCTTGTGGTACACCACTAGTAATTGGACTCCAGTCTGAACATTTCCCATCAACCACCACCCTTTGTCTTCTTCCAGCTAGCCAATTTCTGATCCAAACTGCTAAATCACCCTGAATCCAATGCCTCCGTATTTTCTGCAGTAGCCTACCGTGGGGAACCTTATCGAACGCTTTACTGAAATCCATATACACCACATCAACTGCTTTACCCTCATCCACCTGTTTGGTCACCTTCTCAAAGAACTCAATAAGGTTTGTGAGGCACGACCTACCCTTCACAAAACCGTGTTGACTATCTCTAATCAAATTATTCCTTTCCAGATGATTATACATCCTATCTCTTATAAACCTTTCCAAGATTTTGCCCACAACAGAAGTAAGGCTCACTGGTCTATAGTTACCGGGGTTGTCTCTACTCCCCTTCTTGAACAAGGGGACAACATTTGCTATCCTCCAGTCTTCTGGCACTATTCCTGGAGACAAAGATGACATAAAGATCAAAGCCAAAGGCTCAGAAATTTCCTATCTAGCTTCCCAGAGAATCCCAGGATAAATCCCATCCGACCCAGGGGACTTATCTATTTGCACACTTTCCAGAATTGCTAACACCTCCTCCTTATGAACCTCAAGCCCTTCTAGTCTAGTAGCCTGAATCTCAGTATTCTCCTCGACAACATTGTCTTTTTCCTGTGTGAAAACTGACGAAAAATATTCATTTAGCACCTCTCCTATCTCCTTGGACTCCAAGCACAACTTCTCGCTACTGTCCTTAACTGGCCCCACTCTTACCCTAGTCATTCGTTTATTCCTGACATATCTATAGAAAGCTTTAGGGTTATCCTTGATCCTACCTGCCAAAGACTTCTCATGTCCCCACCTGGCTCTACTTAGGTCCTTCCCAGCTAACTTGTAACTCCCGAGCGCCCTAACTGAACCTTCATGTCTCTTCTTTACATAAGCCTCCTTCTTCCTCTTTACAAGTGTTTCGACTGCTTTAGTAAACCACGGTTCCTTTGCTCGACCACTTCCTCCCTGCCAGACAGGTACATACTTATCAAGGACATGCAGTTCCTTGAACAAGCTCCACATTTCCATTGTGCCCATCCCCGGCAGTTTTCCTCTCCATCCGATGCATCCTAAGTCTTGCCTCATCGCATCATAATTGCCTTTCCCCCAGATATAACTCTTGCCCTGCGGTATATACCTATCCCTTTCCATCACTAAAGTAAACACAATGGAATTGTGGTCACTATCACCAAAGTGCTCACCTACCTCCAAATCTAACACCTGTCCTGGTTCATTACCCAGTACCAAATCCAATATGGCCTCGCCTCTCGTTGGCCTATCTACATACTGTGTCAGGAAACCCTCCTGCACACATTGGACAAAAACAGACCCATCTAAAGTACTCGAACTATAGCGTTTCCAGTCAATATTTGGTAAGTTAAAGTCCCCCATAACAACTAACCTGTTGCTTTCGCTCCTATCCAGAATCACCTTTGCAATCTTTTCCTCTACATCTCTGGAGCTTTTTGGAGGCCTATAGAAAACCCCTAACAGGGTGACCTCTCCTTTCCTGTTTCTAACCTCAGCCCATACTACCTCAGTAGACGAGTCCTCATCAAATGTCCTTTCTGCCACTGTAATACTGTCCTTGACTAACAATGCCACCCCTCCCCCTCTTTTACTACCTTCCATGAGCTTACTGAAATATCTAAACCCCGGCACCTGCAACAACCATTCCTGTCCCTGCTCTACCCATGTCTCCAAAATGACCACAACATCGAAGTCCCAGGTACCAACCCATGCCGCAAGTTCACCCACCTTATTCTGGATGCTCCTGGCATTGAAGAAGACACACTTTAAACCACCTTCCTGCCTGCCGGTACACTCCTGCAACTTTGAAACCTTACTCATGACTTCACTACTCTCAACCTCCTGTATACTGGAGCTACAATTCAGGTTCCCAAGCCCCTGCTGAACTAGTTTAAACCCTCCCGAAGAGCATTAGCAAATTTTCCCCCCCACCCAGGATATTGGTACCCCTCTGGTCCAGGTGTAGACCATCCCATTTGTAGAGGTCCCACCGACCCCAGAATGAGCCCCAATTATCCAGAAATCTGAAACCCTCCCTCCTGGACCATCCCTGTAGCCACGTGTTCAACTCCTCTCTCTCCCTATTCCTCGTCTCGCTATCACGTGGCACGGGTAACAACCCAGAGATAATAACTCTGTCCTAGATCTAAGTTTCCACCCTAACTCCCTGAATTCCTGCCTTACATCCCTATCCCTTTTCCTACCTATGTCGTTGGTACCTATGTGGACCACGACTTGGGGCTGCTCCCCCTCCCCCTTAAGGATCCCGAAAACACGATCCAATACATGACGCACCCTGACACCTGGGAGGCGACACACCAACCGCGAGTCTCTCTCGTTCCCACAGAATCTCCTATCTATCCCCCTAACTATGGAGTCTCCAATGACTAATGCTCTACTCCTCTCCCCCCTTCCCTTCTGAGCAACAGGGACAGACTCCTTGTCAGAGACCTGTACCCCATGGCTTACCCCTGGTATGTCCGTCCCCCCCCCACAGTATCCAAAGCGGTATACTTGTTACTAAGGGGAACGACCACAGGGGATCCCTGTACTGATTGCTTCCTCCCAGCCCCTCTCACCGTCACCCATCTATCTTTATTCTTCGGAGTAACTACATCCCTGAAGCTTCTATCTATGACTACCTCTGCCTCCCGAATGATCCAAAGTTCCTCCAGCTCCAGCTCCAGTTCCCTAACGCGGTTTCTGAGGAGCTGGAGATGGGTGCACTTCCCACAGATGAAATCAGCAGGGACACTGACGGCCTGACCTCAAACATTCTGCAGGAGGAACATTGCACTACCTTCCCTGCCATCCTCTCTAGATAAATAAAGAAAAAGACAGAAAGAGCTTACCTGTTATTCACTCCCCTTCTCAGCAAGCACTCACTCAGCAACCTCTGCGCCCCGCACGATAACACCAGCCAATGAATTTATTGTTTTGCTGTGATGTCACTCCTGAATTGTTTTTTAATTTCAGCCTGCTGTCCAGAGGTGTCCCTCTCAGCTCCTGCTCTTTTTAAATCTCCGCGACTCTCAGCTCCCGCTCTTTTCAAATCTCCGCTCTGACTCTCAGCTCCCGCGCTTTTTAAACCTCTGCACCGCCTCTCAGCTCCTGCTCTTTTTAAATCTCCGCTCTGACTCTCAGCTCCCGCGCTTTTTAAATCTCTGCTCCGACTCGCAGCTCCTGCGCTTTTTAAATCTCTACTCCGACTCGCAGCTCCTGCTCTTTTTAAATCTCTGCGACTCTCAGCTCCTGCTCTTTTTAAATCTCTGCTCCGACTTGCAGCTCCTGCTCTTTTTAAATCTCCGCGACTCTCAGCTCCTGCTCTTTTTAAATCTCTGCTCCAACTCGCAGCTCCCGCGCTTTTTAAATCTCCGCGACTCTCAGTTCCTGCTCTTTTTAAATCTCTGCTCCGACTCGCAGCTCCCGCGCTTTTTAAATCTCCCCGACTCTCAGCTCCGTCTCTTTTTAAATCTCCGCTCTGACTCTCAGCTCCAGCTCTTTTTAAATCTCTGCTCCTACTCGCAGCTCCTGCTCTTTTTCAATCTCTGCACGGGGAGGCACAGTGAGAGAATCACAGCACGAAAGAACAGGAACTGCAGGGATTTTGTTAGCTATTTGAACTGTACATAAAATTCAGGTGGATGGGAAGAGGGACTGCAGAACAGCAAGGAGAGGAAAAAATGAAATATGGGTCTACATGATTAAATAGAAGTTACTGAGACAGGAAAGAAATAGAGGTGTGGCAGCCATGCTGAAAGCCAAGTATAAAGACAGTGAGAGTGAAAAATGATTTAAATAGAAAACAGAAGACATACCTCAAGCAATCAAGGAAACCTGAACGATGAAGCAGTGAAAGAAAACAAACTGACACAAAGTGATAGAATCAGCAATTTTCATTTACAATGCAGTGCATTATTGTCACTTTCAATTTGTCCTCCAAGGAAAAAAAAACTTCTTCTGGAAGAAACAGCATTGATTCAACCACAAACAATTGTCCGGTAAAGCCTAAAGAAAGTAGTCACATTGATGGAATGAAGCCTTTATGCTCTCCTCTCCTGAGCACACTGATTCTTGGAGATGTGAACAACAGTTATTGGAGAGAACTGAGCAAAAAACACAATTTAAATGATCACTTAGTAATGCAGAGCTTGAATATTACAGAAAGGAGAGACATATTGGTGAAGCTTTTCATCTTACACTCATCACACTCATCAGGACAAATGCAGGAGTGCCAAATTTCAAACCACCATAACTATTTATACTGCAGGAGAATAGGATGCTGACTGATTGGCATCATTATTGGTTATTTTCCACTAATAGGATATTGCCGTAAGTCCAAAAAGTCATTGTGCCTCCCACACAATTGAGCAAGCCATGTATGAATTTCAGTGCTGGTGCCATGCCATTCCAATGAATAATTATTTTTCCAATTAAGGGGCAATTTAGCATAGCCAATCCACTGACCTTGCACATCTTTGGGGTGTGGGGTGAGACCCACGCAAGCACGGGAGAATGTGCCAACTTCACACGCTCAATGAATAGTTGATCGAGTAAAACAGCACGTTCCTTCAATTGCTTATAATGGGCAGAGTACAGACCATACCCAACTAGCCCGCACCTGCAAAATCCAAAACAAAATGACTACTATTAGATGTGATTCTACAATTGGGCTGCACTTGCTGAACTATCCTGAGTGCGCTAATAACTACACTAGCAACCAATTTAAGTAATCAGTCAAGCTCATAACATGATTCATCAATAATTGCTAGAAGCAACTTATATTCATATGCAGATATCTGGGGCGGGATTCTCCGCAATCGGCGCGATGTCCGCCGTCCGGCACCAAAAACAGCGCGAATCAGTCCGGCATCGCGCCGCCCCAAAGGTGCGGAATCCTCCGCATCTTGAGGGGCCGAGCCCTCACCTTGAGGGGCTAGGCCCGCGCCGGACTGATTTCCGCCCCGCCAGCTGGCGGGAAAGGCCTTTGGTGCCCCGCCAGATGTCGCGGAAATGACTTTGCCGTGCGGCGCATGCGCGGGAGCGTAAGCGGCCGCTCACGGCATCCCCGCACATGTGCAGTGGAGGGGGTCTCTTCCACCTCCGCCATAGTGGAGACCATGGCGAAGGCGGAAGGAAAAGAGTGCCCCCACGGCACAGGCCCGCCCACGGATTGGTGGGCCCCGATCGCGGGCCAGGCCACCGTGGGGGCACCCCCCGGGGCCAGATCGCCCCGGACCCCGGAGCCCGCCCACGCCGCCTTGTCCCGCCATTCAAAAGGTGGTTTGATTCTCGCTGGCGGGACAGGCATTCCAGCAGCGGGACTTCGGCCCATTGCGGGCCGGAGAATCGCCGGGGGGGCCCGTCAACCGGCGCAGCGCGATTCCCACCCCTGCCGAATATCCGGTGCCGGAGAATTCGGCAACCGCCGGGGGCGGGATTCACGCCAGCCCCCGGCGATTCTCCGACCCGGCGGGGGGTCGGAGAATCCCGCCCCTGTTCTGTGCAACAACAACAAAGGAATATATTCGAGCCTCCCACCTTTTTTGAATTACTCAGGAACCTGGGCGCCTTTGTTTCACCATTTGCTTTCTCACCATTTGCGACTCGGCCAATCAGAGTTGACTTGCCAACCAATCAGCTTTTTTTCTCCTGTGGTGTGAATTGTGATCATTTGAAATTTGGAATTCTTATGTTTGTCCTGATGAGTGTGGGACAAAACGCTTCAGCAACACACCTCTCGTCAGCAATATGAAAACATTTTAATTTGCTTGTTTTTGAGGTGTAGGTGACACTAGTAAGACGGTAGCTATTTTATCTAGTCTGCCATTCCTTCACTGGCTGGATCAAAATTCTGGAACTCCCTTCCCAACAGCACTATGTGTGTACCTCCAACACAGAGACTGCTGGGGTTCAAGAAGGCAGTTCACCACCACCTTCTCAAATAGAGATGGGTAATAAATGTTGGCCTTGTCAAATCCCATGAAATAATTTTTTTTATAATTTACTCCAAACTGCAAATCCACATCAGTGCAATGACCCCTGTTTATTACAGCCCCAACAGAAACTGATTGAATCTTAGCATTTTCCTGACATTCTACAGTGGCTGAAATTTGCAATCTTTCTTCTAGTTAGTGAGTTGCAGAGTAAAGATAGCAATTTATAAGGTTGCTTTAAAGACTGCTTGTTGTCTTGAGTGGTAATCAGCGAGCAGCAGCAATTAATTATAGACAGTGTTAATGCCAAGATCTGTTGCTTCCTTGTGTTACATGACTCATGTTTATAGAGTATGCTGCTTAATGAAAAACTGGTTGACCATTTATAATTGGCTCTGTCGGATACTTTAAACCTCTGGCAGAGAGGCTGATTGCAATGGATGTCAAGGTAAGAGCCATGCGTCCACACTTCAATGACCCTTTCTGTATAATTAGAGATCTTTTCTACTACTTGCAGATAGATTCAGCACAATTAAGACAAGTGCTAGTTCTGACTGCAACTATCTATTTAGAAGATTATGGGCCACATCACACAGCGAAAGGTGCAAGGCTTGCTTGAAAATCCGGTAAATTGTGACTACTTCGTCAGACTCTTGGATTCACAGTTATATAAATGTTCAATTGCTTTGTTTAGGAGAGGATTTTGCGACTGACAATTTCTGCGACTCCACAAACTCTGAGAACTGTAGCTGACATTCCAGTCACAGCAGTGGGACAGAGATGTTTGCGCACGCTGAAGTGGTGCTGGGCTAACTTGCTCGGTTTTGTGAGCAGGGCTTCAGTGTATATGCAGAATGGGCTCTTGGCAAGGTTGGGACTTGTCAGACAACCTGGGTTTGGCCGTACAAGGATGCACATGACTTGTTCTCCGATGCTGCATTGGAAATACTTCCATAGCAAGTACAGTAAAGGAAGGTCACCCTGATTTGTTTCTATGCAGACATTTGGCTGGGGAAGCGGAGAATCAAATCTGTAAAATGCTTCTGGCTAGACATTGATGCAAACTGTACGATAGCGATATTTGAGTGTGATTTTACCCAGTGATATTTAGGCGATTTCCTTGTGGCACTGGATGCCCAATGTCCAATTTATACATTAGGCGTGTAACATTTTAGGATTTAACTCTTTGCTAATGCAGCTTTAATGTATTTTTGGATGCTGTTGAACAGTACTTGTTCAACTTGACTAGAGAATGGATCTTGAAGCTGTCATTCTGGTATTACTCTCAATAAGTTGCAGCCTCAAATGGGACCTGCAATATAATGGACATAATTCAACTGGACAAAAACAGAGTCCTGTTTTGTGTGCGTTTAGCGGGGTGTTTCTTGTCACCTGCAGCGCCGAGAAAGATCCTATTCAACGGCACTTTGTTGGTTTTTTTTGGCAACAGCGAGGAATGCCTGGTCAAGGCCACATTTACATCATTTCCTGCACTAAGGAACTCAGCTCAGGGCCACCGTGGCTTCCGGGCCACCCCATTGCACCCAACTTACCTGTTCCGGGATCCTTGAGCCACCCCTCACCCCACCTCTTAAGGCCAGCGCACCCTGGTCTCGGATCCAACACCTGGCACAGGCAACCTGGCACCTGAGCACCTTGACACTGCCAGCCTGGCACCCTGACAGTGGCCCTGCCACCCTAGCAATGTCATCGTGTCTGGGTGGCAGTGTCAAGGTGCCCGTATACCATAAGGAGCACCAGGGTGCCACCATGCCCAATGCCTGACCACCCGGGGTCACGGATGGCCTGGGAGACCCCTCTCTCCCCAGGTGCAATTCCACCTGGTCCACATTTATAGAAACCAGTGCTAAACAGCGCGCTGACGATGTCTCCCAGGCATGCCATTAGGTCCCGGGCACCGGGAGAATCCCACGCAGACATGTTTAAATGGGCCATTTAAATATGCATATCTGTGTCTTGCCAAGTGAGGGTGAGATCCAGATCACAACGTCTCACGAGGTGTGGTTGAATCTCGCGAGACATCTCTAGCATCACAAATCACGCGAGAGGCCTCTCGCAAGATTCAACAACCTCGTTGTGTCACCAACCATCCACCCTATTTGTTTTTAACAGAGGCAGGACAGGGTCACAGGGGCTGGTGACCAATTAACTTTCAAGAGGTCAATGAAAGCTTTTAAGGAGGCTGCATGTGTCCACTTTTAAGATGCTTTCTATTTTTATTCCATGTCAGCTGAATAATCTTTGCTGGTAAAATAACGAGAAGTATTCAATGCATGGTAAGTGCCTTTACAGCACTGCTTGTGGGCCAGAATGAACAAGAATGATTCTCACAGGCCGAACAAGCTATCCGATCAGCTCCACCCCATGCTGTATCGGCACCCTACCATCACCATTATCCCCATCCCCTCCTGATGCCCACCCTAGTCATCCACGGTCAATGTGCACCCCGATCTTATTCCCCATATCAAGTTGTACCCCTTATCCACAAAGACAACCAGTTCACCATTTCCTCTCACCACCCAAAACTGATTACACTCTATCCCCTGTGAACGCTTCTCTCCTAACCTCTAAACATACCTGTCCTCTGCTACACCCATGTTCTAAAGGCTTTCACCCTGATGGGCAGCCAACCTGATTGACAGGTTGGCAGGAAACCT
This sequence comes from Scyliorhinus torazame, assembly GCF_047496885.1. Taxonomy (NCBI): domain Eukaryota; kingdom Metazoa; phylum Chordata; class Chondrichthyes; order Carcharhiniformes; family Scyliorhinidae; genus Scyliorhinus; species Scyliorhinus torazame. The sequence continues at coordinate 80,211,483 of NC_092707.1, forward strand.
GCCGAAAAGCTTTGAAGTACATCCTGTGGTTAAAAATTACCACAGGATGTTTGGGAAAGCCACACTTCCTGGTTTCCAGTCCATAACTCCTCCCACCCACTCCAAACAAATGATTTCTTAAATATCGGGAGCATGGAGAATTTGAACAATTGGAACAATTGGCATTTTGATTGATCCCTACTGCAAAACAAGGAGGACGTCATGATTCCATGGTTTACATTACATGACTGACACTGGAGGTTGTGTGCACAGAACGTGTTCTCTGATTTGAAGAACACTGAGAATGTGTGAAATCGTTTTTTAAAAAAAACAAGGCACTGAATGGGTTGGATGATGAGGAGAGAAGATAATTGTCTTGACAGAAAAACAGAATCGGAGAGAGAAGTGTGCCTGGAGAAACCTTTTGATTACTCGAAAAGGGTCACGAGGTGATCCATCAACTATGGCATGGACAGAATGATTTAAAGGGAAAATAGAAAGACAAGAGCATAGCTTTGGCAGGAGGTCATAGAATAGTGGCTTGCCAGATCCTATCAAAAGTTTTCAAAATGTCCATGACAATGAACATAGAACATAGAACTGTACAGCACAGTACAGGCCCTTCGGCCCACGATGTTGTGCCGAACTAGTCTGAAAGTAAGATCAAATCAACCTACTCCCAATCATTCTAGTGCACTCCATATGCCTATCCAATAACTGCTTGAAAGTTCCTAAAGTGTCCGACTCCACTTCCATAGCTGGGAGTGCGGTCCATGCCCCAACCACTCTCTGAGTAAAGAACCTACCTCTGACATCCCTCCTATATCTTCCATCATGAACCTTATAGTTATGCCCCCTTGTAACAGCTACATCCTCCTGAGGAAAAAGGTTACTGAACGCCCACTCTATCTATCCCTCTCATCATCTTATACACCTCAATTAAGTCGCTGATTTATTTTTAAAGTTATCAAGCGCAGGTTTCCAGAGGTATATAACACTGACAAGGATTTCAAATCATCTCTTATTTTAACTGTGACAGTGAGCCATTAAAATCAATTGCACAAATTGATTCTGCCCTGTTTACACTCTGTTATGTTTTACACCAACTTTTCCATTAAGATATGTCATGTGAATCTATTAAAAATATAGTGAACCATGGGCAGCCAGGCACAGGCAGCTAATTAGCTGGTCCGTGAAGGCTTTGTGTGAATGTGCACACAGACCAAGCTTGGTATTTATCTGCCATCACAGAGCAGTGACACACAGGGCTGCATCTGCCCAGTTACAATGAGAAATCATATTGGTACATTGCTGCCACCCACAAACAGTAATCTCAGATTTCAGTAGGGTTGCACTTTCCAGTCGCAGTTTTGGATCATTCCAGAAGCACGCAACAATTTGTGCTGAAACCGGGTTTCCTGAAATAATCCAACTGTCATGTAAATATTCTTCAGGCAGCTGTCACTGTTCATTCTGCATGCTTGATCTGAATGCATAGGCCTGTGGTTAATTAAGCCATCTTGCTGTTAAAAATTAATTTAATTGTGTGAGCACAGTATTCCCAAATAACAGTACAGAACGCAGACTCTTCACATCCCAGTGTGTTTTAAATGGAGGTGCAGGTCAAAACTGACATTTGTACAGTCATATTGGCTGGAATTGATATTAATATCAACATTCAATACATCTTAGAAGGAAACTTCTGTCTGTTATTAAATTGCTTGAAATTTTGTAGAGGAATGTCTAAACGGGAGTGCCATTTGGGTTGTAATAAATGGAACCAATTTGCCAGGAAAATCTAAGGAATTGGTTCCAAAGTGCATTATGGACATATTCAGAATCCATGTTGTAACTCGAAGAATTAACTAAACGAATATTTTATTCACGTGTTCAACGTTTAACTTTTCAATTGGTTTTGGTCCCATTTTGATGTGTTTTCCAGCAGAATGGCAGCACAACATCGCAAGGAAACTTGGACAACTTGAATTCTCATCAAAGATTTGTCCTGGAATTTTATTTGTCAAATCTTCTTGCTGATCGGTTGACCACCATTTCCGACTGGCATAGGGTGGCATGCATGAAGGCAGATCCCCAGCACTTGCCCCAAGTCACCTCCCTTCATGTCTCAGCCAAGGGAATGAGTGTTATTGAGTATCCAGTGTTGAGGTGAAGTGGGCAGGGTAGTGGGGCAGTGGCTGCCTGTCCGGTCTGACCTTAAGCCCACCCAACCCCTACATGAATGCACCTCCAGCACTGGTTGTGAGATAGAGATCAGGATTAGAGAATCCTAGCTAAAACCTCTTAACTCATGAATGGTGAGGGCCATTGCTTCCCAGCCTGAAATAAGATGAGGTTGCATCCAATGCAACAAAGAGCGCCATTCTATGACATTTGGGTAGGCAACCCTCCCTTCAGATGAAACAAAATAGCAAAATTTATGATAGTATCACAATTCCAATTTCAAGCTATGACATGCACTGGCAAAATTTCCCACTGTGATGGAATGAACTAAGATAAACCTAGCTTCGAGACATTATTGTGATCAATAACCCTGTTCCTTCTGAAATTGTCCACTCCCCCATGCAAACCCCCTGCCATGCATTAAATTGGACATGGAAAAGAGAACATCATATTAAGTATACAATATCCGTGATGCATTTAAAGGAATTATTGGCTCGCTGGTTGTGTTATTATCCTGATCATTTCACACATATTGTTTGCTATACAATGTGACCTTTACCATTTACTGAAATATCAATAAACTAAGTGTTCCATTAGATTTTATCTGTCATGTTTCAATGTAGGCTGAACGCTCTTCCATGAAATAGCCTCAGTGCGAGAGCAGGATATGTTTATTAGGCAGTTTTGTAATTGTAGCTTAAGACCACACACACACTGCAAAGAAACCAAATTGGAGAATATCACATGTGTCAAGATGAGTGAGATACAAACACAGATTCTCCGTTTGGAAGACTATGTGCTGATGCCGGCGTGGGAACAGTGGCGTTTTATGCCCGAAAAAAGATGCAAAACCTCCACCGATCCTACGTCTGGTGGGGGGACTAGCAGGCACGGCGGTGGTCTTCAGTGGCCACGTCATGCAACATGGCGACGGCCGTGTGGGGACCCAGCCTGCCAGATAATGACCCCCTTTGGCCAGGCTCGCCTCCCCGGACCCCCCCCCCCCACCAGTGCCCCCAGCCCTCACCAAAGCCTCCCATGCCCACATATTGGCTCCTCCCCGACGGTACTAGCGCTGTACTTAGTCCGCAGCCACCGCACCGAGTTCCCAAAAACAAAATCACACATCCGCCCCAAGTAGCCGGGGACCCGGCCCATCGGGGGGCGGAGCATTAGGGGAGGGCCTCGGATGACGTCCTGTGGCCGTCACGATGGTGTGCGGCGTACTCTGCGATTACTCCGTTTTGGAGGGGGCGTAGCACTGCAAAAACAGCACTGCCCCGATTTCGGCTCCAAAGGGGATTCTCCGGCTGATCGCCGTACGCTATTCCGGCGTCGGAGACCGGAGAATCCCACCAACAATTTGTTCAATAAATGATCCAAACTGCACACCAAAGAAGGCAAGAGAGTGATGTCCATTCAGGGTCATGGATTAGCCATCACACATTCAAAAGGGGTCATTAGGTCAGGGTGCCATGCTGGCAATGTCAAGGTGCCCTGGTGCCAGGTTGCCAATGCCAGGGATCGGGCCCACAGGTGCCTGCCCTTAAGAGGTGGGGTGAGGGGGCCTCAAGGACCCCCTAAGGGGTAGGTTGGGGCAGTGCGGGCTCCAGAGGCTGATGTGTGGTGTCCGAAGCAGGGGGAGTGGTGGAGAGATCGGGGCAGCATTTAAAAATGCCGACCCAATCTCCTCCTGCGAATGAGGTAAGTGCAGCCTCGCCGGGGCTTTCCTGACCGAGGCCAGAAATTTTTAAAATCCCGTTTGATAGTGGGGTCATTCTCGGTACTACAGGCACCCTGGAAGACCCCGCTACACACGCCCAGAACAAGAGTCTTTTTTGTGCCTTAAATTGCTGCCCAGTTCTTTGAATTCCAAGAAAATTGGAACAATTTAAAATGTTTTAATAAATTAAAGAGGTGCTTCATATTTCTTTGAAGCACTGTGGAAAAATGCACAATTCCATGAATTATCTCATCTCTGTGTAGTCAATTGGAATCAAGTTCTCATGTTTTGCAGCTGTTTTGAAGGAACATTAATTTCTTTGAACAAATTTGGAATATTTTCTCCACTGGAATCAAGGGAACAGGGTGGCTGGAGGCCAGGGGGCGGGCGCACTCAGGCTGTCAAACTAATGGAGAGCTTGGGGCAGTATCCCTTTAAGGGGGCTGCCCTTTTATTTTGTCCCTCAGTTTATTTAATATAGTTTATTTGGTTTCAGCAAGATAGTTGAAGCCATGAGAGATTAAAACACATAGAGATGAATTTTATATTTGAGGTGTTGGGGGAACCTGGAACCAACATGGCCAGCAAGGACAGGGGTGGGGGAGAGGGCGGGGGTGGGGGGGGGGGGGGGGGGGGGGGGGGCGGGGGGGGGGGGGGGGGGGGCGCAGGATTTATTGCAGGACATGATATAGGGAGTAAAGGTTTGGATGAGTGGAACTCTTTGAGGGGGTAAAAGCTGTGAGGCCACCCAGGCAAACATCAGTGAAAACAAGGCTGGTAGTGATAAAGACTTGATTGAGGGTTTCAGTGGCTGACGATTGGAGTCGAGGTGAACAAAGTAACACAGGCTGAATAAAGTGGTGTTTATGACGACAAATCAATCGGTTGCTGAGGACAGTTTGGTTCGGCCTGAGTCAATGGCTAGACAAGTGGAATGTTTGTCAAGGAAATAAAGTTTGCGTTGAGGGCTGAAAATGGTTTTCACAATGGTTTCTCAGAGGTAATTATCTGAACCATCCAAAACTGGATGTTGGAGAAGCCAGTTAGCTGCACAGAAGAAGTGGAAGGGTCATCGGAGGTGGTGGAACTGAGCATCAGCACAAAATATGGAACCTGACCCCATTTCTGTACAGATAACATTCCCATACCAGCCTCCCCGAACAGGCGTCGGAATGTGGCGACTAGGGGCTTTTCATTGAAGCCTACTCGTGACAATAAGCGATTTTCATTTTTCATTCGGCAACAGCCTGACGATGAGCAAAAGAAGGGATCATGGTGTGGGTTCTTTGGGGATGTTGAGTTAAAGGTATGAAGATGGGAGAATAAGCCAGTGGTTAAAGTGAGTGGGCCTTTTTCGGCAAGGGGAGGTGGGTTTGGGTGGAGGCAGGATGTTGAGTCAGGGTCCCAACATTATCTGGCCCTCATCTGGGTTTCCCTGAGGTGGGATTGAAAGTGAGAAAGGAACCCCTTTGGATCTGTTAGGTAAGTAATGAAGATAATTTGAAAGCCAATGAAGTTCCGTTTTAATCCTCAATTTTGGATTCAGCAGGCAGAGCACCTGTTTCCCAACCTGTCAGCAACTCACCAGGGTCACTGAAGCAAGGGCACGACAGGAAGCACTTCTTCAGTCAGACTGACAAGCATGCAAAAGTTTTTTCAGCCATGGTCAGGTGAGAGATTGCCATTTGCAGCATTTCTTCTCTGTGATTTTCTAACATTGCTGTCGCCTCAAGAATCAAAGCGCTGGTGAGCCATTATAACCCATGCCTTGATCCCGTGAATGAGAAATCCCCTCTTTCACAAAACGAACAGGTAATCCTGACAACCCTTCCTAATTGTAGGTCAATGAGAGGCAGGATGCAAATGCTGCAACTCAGGGAAAGAACCTCAGCAAATACCACTCCTTCACTGAGTCCTGATAGACTTCATCCTCATGGCCTGATAGGAGTGGCGAGTGATATAGTGCAAGTTGTTTTTAATTTTCCGAAATTCCCTAGATTTGGGAAAGGTTCCATTCGATTGGAAAATAGTGAATCTTACTACTTGATTCAAACAGAGAGGGAGACAGGAATCTGGGCCGAGATTCTCCGACCCCCCGCCGGGTCGGAGAATCGCCGGGGGCTGGCGTGAATCCCGCCCCTGGCGGTTGCCGTATTCTCCGGCACCGAAGATCCGGCGGGGACGGGAATCGCGCCGCGCTGGTTGGCGCCCCCCCCCCCCCCCCGCCCCCCCCCCCGCGATTCTCCGGCCCCAGAAGTCACGCTGCTAGAATGCCTGTCCTGCCGGCGTGGATTAAACCACCTCTCTTACCGGCGGGGCAAGGCGGCGCGGGCGGGCTCCAGGGTCCTGGGGAGGGGCGCGGGGCGATCTGGCCCCGGGGGGTGCCCCCACGGTGGCCTGGCCCGCGATCGGGGCCCACCAATCCGCGGGCGGGAATGTGCCGTGGGGGCAATCTTTTCCTTCCGCCTTCGCCACGGTCTCCACCATGGCAGAGGCGGAAGAGACTCCCTCCACAGCGCATGCGCGGGGATGCCGCGAGCGACCGCTAACGCTCCCGCGCATGCGCTGCCCGGCAATGTCATTTCCGCGCCAGCTGGCGGGGCACTTCCGCCAGCTGGCGGGGCGGAAATCAGTCTGGCGTGGGCCTAGCCCAAGGTTAGGACTCGGCCAGTCAAGGAGCGGAGGATTCCGCACCTTTGGGGCGGCACGATGCCCGACTGATTTGCGCCGTTTTGGGCGCCGGTCGGCGGACATCGCGCCGCTTATGGAGAATTTTGCCCCAGGAAACTACAGGCCAGCTTAACACCTATCATAGGGAAATTGTTAGAAGCTACTATTAAAGATTTTATAGAAGGGCACCTAGATGAATGCAAGGTAATAAGGCAGAATCAACATGGTTTTGTGAGGGGGGAATCATGTTTAATCAATTTATTGCAGCTCTTTGAAGGAGAAACTCATGCTGTGGATAAAGGGGAACCAGTGAATGTACTGTACTTAGATTTCCAGAATGCATTTGATAAGGTGCCACATCACAGATTATTGTGGAAACTAAAAGCTCATAGTGTAGGGGGTAAGATGTTGGTATGGAAAGAATATTGACTAGCTAACAGGAAACAGAGAGGAGGTACAAATGGGTCTTTCTCTGGTTGGCAAGCAGTAACAAATGGTGTGCCACAAGGAAGAGTGCTGGGACCTCAAACTTTTTACAATTTATACAAATGGCTTGGACGAAAGGACCGAAGGTATGGAGTTTAGAAGAGTAAGAAGGAGGGCAGCACTGTGGTGCAGTGGTTAGCACTGCTGCCTCACGGTGCCGAGGTCCCAGGTTCGATCCTGGCTCTGGGTCACTGGCCGTGTGGAGTTTGCACATTCTCCACGTGTTTGCGTGGGTTTCTCCCCCACAATCCAAAGATGTGCAGGGTAGGTGGATTGGCCTCGATAAATTGCCATTTAATTGGAAAAAATGAATTGGGTACACTAAATGTTAAAAAAAAGAAGAGTAAGAGGCAACTTGATTGAAACATATAGGGCGGGATTCTCCCAGCCCTGGGCCGGGCCGGAGAATCCTAGCGACCAGGCCACGCTGCCCTGATGCCGGCACGCAATTCTCCGTGCTGCGGAGAATCGGCGGAATGATTATGCCTGACGATTCTCCGGCCCGGATGGTACGAGCGGCCGTAAGAAAAAAAACGAGTCCTGCCGCCGCCGTTCTAACCTGCTCTGAGCCAGCTGGACCTCGGCATTGAAGGGTCGGATGGCGGCCTGTGGGGGGAAGGGGGGGGGAGGGGAGGTCCGACCCTGGGGGGGGGGGGGGCACCGATGTGGCCTGGCCCGCGATCGGGGCCCACCGATTGGCGGGCCGGCCTCTCTGACTGGGGGCCTCCTTTCCTACGCACCAGCCCCTGTAGTCCTGCGCCATGTTGCGTCGGGGCCGGTGCGCTGAAGGAGGCCACTGCGCATGCGCGGATCCCGCGGCGCACAGTTCGTGCCGGGATCGGCAGCTGGAGCGGCGCGAACTGCTCCAGCGCTGTGCTGGCCCCCTGTAGGAGCCAGAATTAGTCCTGGCAGCGGCCCGTTCACGCCGTCGTAAAACGCGACGGCATTTACGACGGCGTGGGCACTCTGCCGCGGGATTAGAGAATTCCACCCATAAGATCCCGAGTAGTCTTGACAGGGTGGATGTGGAAAAGATGTTTCCTCTTGTGGGTGAGTCCAGAACTAAGGATTACTGTTTAAAAATAAGGAGTCACCCATTTAAGCCAGAGAGGAGGAGAAACTGTTTTCTTTCACAGGTTCATCAGTCTTTGGAACTCTCTTCCTCAAAAGTGCTTGAATAATTTTAGGGCAGAGGTGGAATGATTCTCGATACGAAAGGGAGTGAAAGGTTATTTGTGGTAGGCGGGAATGTGGGATTGAGGATACAATCAGATTGATTGGCAGAACAGGGTCGAGGGGCCAAGTGGCCTACTCCCCCTCCTAATTCGTATGTTCATATGTACCTTTGGTTCCCAATTTGTAAATGGTTACATTGTTCTGTCAGCGACTAAGTTGATAAATATTATGCCCATGCTCCCAGATAAGTAAAAGTGGAACCAAGAACAGGCATAATCATCAAATAAACAACACAGTGCAGTGTCTCAAAGCGTTTCATACAAAGCATTATCCTCAGGAGCAGAGGCTGCTGGTTCAGTAGACAAAGATAGGATCGATGCTGGGTTAATGCCAATTGTGTTGATGGCAATTCAGTCTCACCTTCTGATTAATGGTTCAACTATTTTCACCAGGAAACTTTCTAGAAATGTCTTGAAAAGCAGCAGGGGAGGAAGAGCGCTACAGGACTGGATTCTCCGCACCCCGACGCCAAAATCACGTTCGGTGAATCTGTTTTACCGCACAAAATCGGGACCGGCGCCCGTTCCGCAATTCTCCGCCCCCCGAAAAGTGGCGTACTCCGCGGGTATCCACTGCCTCAGGCCATTGCCTGAGGCCCGCCCTGCTATTCTCCATCCCCGACTGGCCGAATTCCCGATGGTGTGGTTCTAATATGGCCCTGCCATTCGGGAACCTCGCATGGGGGCTGCGAACTCAGTCCGGGGCCGCCACAGCTGGGGTATGGCCGATCGGAGGGCAGGTGTGGTTTCATTTGGGACTGGAGGCTATGTGTGTGGGTGGTCCGGGTCAGGCGAGTGGCCAATGCGGTGCACTATTTTGGGGGTCCACGCCTGGGCTGACTCTGCCATGGAGCATGCATGGCATCTGCCCCGGGAGTGCGGGGGGCCATATGGGCAGCTAGAGCTGAGAGCTCTACGACAGCTGCCTGCTAGCCCCCAGCAAAACGGGGAACCTGTGGCCTTTTGACACCAGTTTTCCCGGCGTAAAAGACCACAATTTTCACAACGGCGTGGGGGCATAGTCCCAAAAAACGGAGAATCCAGCCCATGATTGGTGAAGCAAACAAAAAGGAATAGAGGGATAATAGAGGGAAGAGAGGCAATAGCAGTCTTGCATTGTCAATGTGCAGAGGGGAATTCATGTGCAATAATTTTCAATTCCAGCACTGGCTGTTCTTTGAAGAGATAACAAATAGGTTAGACCAAGGAGAGCCAATGGATGTTATCTATCTTGACTTCCAAAAGGCCTTTGATAAGGTGCCTGCTGAGTAAAATAAGGGCCCGTGGTATTCAAGGCAAGGTACGAACATGGATTGACGATTGGCTGTCAGGCAGAAGGCAGAGAGTTGGGATAAAAGGTTCTTTTTCGGAATGGCAACCGGTGACGAATGGTGTTCCGCAGGGTTCAGTGTTGGGGCCACAGCTGTTCTCTTTATATATTAACGATCTAGATGACGGGACTGGGGGCATTCTGGCTAAGTTTGCCGATGATACAAAGATAGGTGGAGGGGCAGGTAGTATTGAGGAGGTGGGGAGGCTGCAGAAAGATTTAGACAGTTTAGGAGAGTGTCCAAGAAATGGCTGATGAAATTCAACGTGGGCAAGTGCGAGGTCTTGCACTTTGGAAAAAAGAATAGAGGCACGGACTATTTTCTAAACGGTGACAAAATTCATAGTACAGTGTCGTCTGAAATGCAAAGGGACTTGGGAGTCCTAGTCCAGGATTCTCTAAAGGTAAACTTGCAGGTTGAGTCCGTAATTAAGAAAGCAAATGCAATGTTGTCATTCATCTCAAGAGGCTTGGAATATAAAAGCAGGGATGTACTTCTGAAGCTTTATAAAGCATTAGTTAGGCCCCATTTAGAATACTGTGAGCAATTTTGGGCCCCACACCTCAGGAAGGACATACTGGCACTGGAGCGAGTCCAGCAGAGATTCACACGGATGATCCCAGGAATGGTAGGCCTAACATACGATGAACGTCTGAGGATCCTGGGATTATATTCATTGGAGTTTAGGAGGTTGAGGGGAGATCTAATAGAAACTTACAAGATAATGAATGGCTTAGGTAGGGTGGATGTAGGGAAGTTGTTTCCATTAGCAGGGGAGACTAGGACCCGGGGGCACAGTCTTAGAATAAAAGGGAGTCACTTTAGAACAGAGATGAGGAGAAATATCTTCAGCCAGAGAGTGGTGGGTCTGTGGAATTCATTGCCACAGAGGGCGGTGGAGGCTGGGTCGTTGAGTGTCTTTAAGACAGAAGTTGATAAATTCTTGATTTCTCGAGGAATTAAAGGCTATGGAGAGAGAGCGGGTAAATGGAGTTAAAATCAGCCATGATTGAATGGTGGAGTGGACTCGATGGGCCGAATGGCCTTACTTCCGCTCCTATGTGTTACGGTCTTATGGCTCAGAAAGACCCTTTGAACGGTGAATTAATATTAACACAGTAGTGGTTAATATCACTAGAGAAAAAAAAATAGAAATGCAGTATATAGAAAGAAAAATAATTTGACATTATCAGGTCTAGTTTTATCCAATGCAATTATCAGTTAATCGCTGGTTCATCATTTAGCATTCGATCTGGTTTCTCATTAGAACATTCTGTAGTAGGTTTAATGAAATCCATCATCATTACTCAGTTGAAAATTGCCTTTAACTGGTGAAAACCATTAGCCTGCCACCTCCACCAATGACTGCTGAATAGAAAGGTTATATTGCTGAACCCTGGAGGTTGGAAAAGTCCCAAACTCAACCCCTAATCTTTGCTGCATTGTTTGAGCTGGGAAGGCAATGCAAAGGTGGGAGGTGGAATCGTTTACCTTAGCTTCCCTGGTTATGGAGGGCAAATACAGAAATGGGCTTTACTTCGAGAAGTTCACGTGTGAAGATGCTGTCATAGACTTTCACCACCACTTGTCACAGCCAGATAGCTAAGCGATAATCACCATCCAGTCGCACGTGAAGAATAGTTATTTGAGTGACAAAATTACTGGTATTTATGAAACCATTCTCCCAACTATACTTCATGCATGTCCCAACGTTTACTAACTCCTTCATAAAGTGTAAAAAAAAAGATACAAGATTAGAGGAGAAAAACAAAAGAAAATCTAGGCTAAAATGTATTATTGGTACAATTCAGATCAAGCTGTAATGTGGCAAATGTTTTGGCACGGGGTATCAGGCTTTTCCAGCAAAGCCTCTCTTACTGTTGATACAGCAGGCAGACATATCAGGGTAATAATTGTTGCCTTTGTGATTCCTATCATTATTCTAGGATGTCTCAATCAGTAGTGATGGAAAGATTGTTTTTTAAAAAATGAGATCGCCTCTGCGATGGTCGAGCATCTTGTTTCTGCAACCTAATCATATTGGAAAAAGCCGTAAAATTGTTCCTTATTGTTGCACAGACAATAATACTACCCGCTCCCAGTCCCTAATGTGATTTAGTCATTCTCATTTCCTTTACTCTGTTTCAATCTCGGCTAGCGAGACTTTTCTGAAGAAGAAATTAGATTCCTCTGGCTGGAATTATACCCAGCCTGTCTTGTGCTTTGAGAATTTGCTTTAAGTAGGAGGAGATGGATTTGAATTGAATTGTAGCTGACAGAGGCAATGGTCAGAATTACTGCAGATAACACAAGAGATTTGTAGTCTATCATGTATTGCAATGCAGTGTGACTACTGGTTCTCGATAGAATAAAATAGGCCTGTCAAATGTCAGAAGGCTTAATAATTCAATAATACTGGCTTGGGGTGCTTTGATCATCGTCGAATCTTGGAGAGCAGGCGGACATTCAGCACATGCATTTGTGCTGACTCTTTGAAGGAACTGTTTAATTAGTTCCACTCCCCCTACTCTCAGCCGTAGCCCTGAAAATTTCTCCTTGTCCATATTTAATTCCCTTCAAATCTGCTCCACTGCCTTTTTGGGGCGTGTATTCCACATGATAACAACTCACTGTGTGAAAAATAATCTCCTCATTCCCTCCCTAATGGCCTGTTTTTGGGTGGTTGGGGGGCGGGGCGGGGGGGGGGTGGGGTTTGCTGGAGACGACACTGTACTATGACAAAACTCACCAGTCATGCAGGTCATAGGAAAAGGTTGGTTTGAGTGAATTCTGAAGGAACCGTACAGGAATGCTGACTGTCAGCTAAGGTTCCAAATATTATGCTAATAGTAACTTTTCAGCGAAGATCTTCATTTGGAGAATGAAGGTATATTTCTAACGGTACTGTTATCAAAACTTGATTGGCTGATGATTGCATGAACGTTATATGGTACATTAATGTACAATGATAGCCCGATTGTCAGTCAGTAAAGTAAGCCACAATATCACCCTTTGTCTGATTGCCTTATTCAAGGACAGCAATAATTTGCATTTATATGGCTTCTTTGATTTTCTTTTTTCCTTTGCCTTTCGTGGGACATGGTGGTGACTGAGAAGGCCAGCATCTGAAGCCCTAACTGCCCTTGATCTGCTAGGCCATTTCAGAGAGCAGTTAAGAGTCAACCTCAATGTTGTGGGTCTGGAGTCACATGTCGCCTGGACTGGGTAAGGGTGGCGGATTTCTTTCCCTATATGGGCATTAGTGAATCAGATGGGTTGTTGCAAAAATCAATGTTTGCTGTCGTGGTCTCCATTACTGAGACTGGCTTTATATTCCATATTTATTCATTGAATTTAAATTCCACCAACTGCGATGATGGGATTTGAACCCAATCCTCCAGATCATTAGCCTGGGCATCTGGATGACCAATCCAGTGACATTTCCATTATGCCACCAGGTTGAAATACCCTAAAGTTCATCACATAAAAGATAGATAGCAGAAGAGTTTTGAGAGATGGATAGAGGACTTGAAATTTGTTCCCACTGATCATATTGGAAAATTAAATTTTGGAGTAGAATGTTATATCTGCTGGTCTGGAACGCGCCCAACCCTGAAGCACGTTAGATAGCATGTGATAACTTTGGGTGTGTATCCTGGCATCATCGTGCAATATTTCAGTTGGTAGGCGCAAATCAGCAGTATGCCCGCTGACAATTATGGTAGTTGTTGAGGGGATTAAATCCCCCAACTGACTAACAATTTACATGTCCGGTGCAATTTGAAGCTCGGCTTACGGGAAACACAGACCGACGGGCCAGCTGTTACTTAACTGTTTGGATTCTAGAGTGGGATGATAGGGGAATGGCGCAAATGTTTGGGAAGTTGGGAGTTTCAGAGAGTGAGTTAAGATGATGTTTTGGGGTTTTGAGTGAGTTTTCTGTGTTGGGCTCAGGATCTCTCAGGACATAGCGACCCTCTTGCTGGCCACTGGACCTCCCATCCTGCCTGCTGTATCTACCAGCGCTGGCCATTCTGCAAGCAGTGATGACTCTGCGGCCCGTCTTTAAACTTCACGGCGGGCCACCATTGGGCACAGCCCTTGCTAACCGCCCGCCAGGGGCAATACCGCTGGCACAATGCTTAAGTAGAATTGGAATTAAAACACTTGATGGCCTTGGGGTTGCCAATTAAAATATAATCATGATAGTCTTTACAATGAAAACTCTCTCATCCGCAGCTGAAATCGTTCTACCTGTTCGACACTTTGTAATTCTTCAGCAATGAAGTGCTTTCTAATTCAAAACCAGAAAATGCTGGGCAGTCTCAGCAAGTCTGGCAGCATCTGTGGAGAGAGAAAGGAGCTAATGTTTTGAGTCTGGTTGACTCTTTGTCAAAGCGCCTTTAAAATGCCCTGCATTGTATAAATTGCAAGTTCTTTCTTCTCCTTGTAGAGGTAAGTGTGAGTAGCAGTAACAGGAAAGGGTAAAACTGGTAGTTATATAGAATATTGGCACTGAACACCCAATTCTCTGAGATTCTTCCTTGTCCTTTGTCAAATGCAGAATTTAAAGATATGGGGATTCTCCTTCGGCCGACGCCGAAATTGGGAACGGCGGTTGGGCGGAGAATCGGTCTTAACTCTAAATCGTAGCCGCCGCCGGGTTCAAGCCAAATTGCAATTCTCCGGTGCCCCGACAGCAGCGTTAATGCGTTCCACTCCACACGTACAGTAAACACCGCTTACACATCATTAGTGGGCCGGATCCGGTATTCTCCAGGGCCTCCACGATGCTCCGTCTCTGCCACGGGGAATTCCTGAGGCGAGGTACACTTGTACTTTTATAAATCAGGAAACAGGTGCCGTGGCTGATGAAGGGGAGAGAAGAGTTGGGACATGCGGAGGCGTGACTGTGGGCTGCTGGCCCTGACCACTGGCCAGGCTTGCTGGGGTGGGGGGGGTCCCACCAGTGCTCTGGGTGGGGGGGGGGGCTAGAGAGCAGGGAATGGGTCTAAGGGCTAGGGTGATCCCCCTAGGGTGACCCCATCCCCACGGGACTGGAGTGTCCAGATATGGATCGCCATTGCAGCGGCTTGCAAGGCAGCCACCTTGCTGCGCCCCCTGCTGACCTCGCACTGTGGCCCGTGGTTCTGCAAAGTGACACTGGCCGTGTGGCCCCACCCCCGCACCCCACCCTTCGCCATACCCTCCCACCCACAACATCCGCTCCCCCCGCCCCCTCTGCATCCAGCACAGACCAATCCAATGCCTGCAGCCCAGAGGGTAGATAGCTGGTGGCTTCGGTCGCTAGGGCACCCGGCCATGGTGGCCGTTATGGATCCCAGCACGTGGTGCAGGGTGGGGGTTTAGCTGCCCTCCAGGTGGGGAGGTTTACTGCTGTGTAGGATGGACATTGTTGCTAGGAGTACAGTGCTGCCTGCACACCCTGGCCGCCCTGAGGCCATGCAGTTTCTTTCAGTTTCTGACAGTGTTGCCCAAGGTGTTGATGTCCTCTGCCACACGTGCCCAGGCCTGGCAAACGGCGGCAGCTGGCAGCCTGCTTCCTGGGCGGGAGTACAGCGTCGCCCGCCTCACCTCCATGGCATCCGGTAGCATCTCCAGTTCCACATTAGTAAACCTTGGTTCGCTCATCTTGCTGCCATCTTGTTGCCCGAGATGGTACATGGGGAATGTCAGGTGAATATGCGGCTATAGCCTGTCAGCCTCCAGAGTGTCAATCCTGAACTCGGTGAATCCAGCACCATTTCTCATTGGAATTGATGGTGTTCCACGTGGTGCCGGTGCTCGTCCCTTAATGGTCATTGAATTGGCCAGTTTTGATGTCATAGAAGTCCACGAATCCTGCCCCGAAGTCAACGCTTAATCTCAGGAACAGAGAATCTGACCCATGGCATTTATTGAACTATTACAATCTATCAATTTGTGTTTAAACAGCAGCAACCTGCTAAAACTGTTTGGTACTCTTTCATCAAACCCCACTTGAAAAATGGTAGTGTCCATATGTGTTACATTTTTAATTTCCTATCAATTCCCCTGATATCACTCATGCTTCTTTACTATCAAGAAGCCTGTTTTTCTCAAGGACATCATTACTCCAACACACTTTCAAATATTTTATAACTTTTCACGTATTTTAAGTACTCCTCCGCTTGTTTCAATGAGACTTTGACTGGTTTATTTCAAACAGGCTAACACGTCCCTTAAAATGGTGGGCAAAGGAATTTCGTACAACTGTAAAATGCTTTCACACAATAACAAAGCGCGATTGCATTTCTGGGCTTCTTTTCTCACCTGAGGTCCAGGTTATTCCCTTTATGAAGAGGTTTGTAACATGAATATTATTTGACTTGTGAAGTTGGAGATCCACAGTTCCTCATTGCATAACCTCATTAAAATGGGTAATGGTGGTTGCTTCAGTAAGTAACAGTGAGTAGGGAGAATGCATAAATGTGGCGACTAGGGGCTTTTCACAGTAACTTCATTTGAAGCCTACTTGTGACAATAAGCGATTTTCATTTCATTTCATTTCAGCCAGGTACTTTAACATGGAATGCTAATTCCAATTTTATTATCTACCCCCATAAATAGAATAACAAATAAAAGACAAATGTAGCGGGTTTTTATTTATAATTTTCAGAATGACTCTTTATGAGAATTAGTGCATTGTAGTAATCATGTCAGCAACTGCAAACTGCAGTCCAGTTCTTGACAGTCAGATGTGAATAATGGTAACTAGCAATTTGCTAATGCAATTCTCGTCAGGCTTTGGCCAAAGCAGCACCGGCTGATAACATAAGACCATTTAACTCATCTCATCATTGAGGAACTGCCCTTGAGATGTCTGGCAGTATAAAATTGGCAACTATCGTGTACTTTTCTGTATCATCTGACTTAATACTGCTGCACTGTTTGTGTCTGAGTTTCCAAATTATGCACTTTTACTTTTGTAACATATAGCCATCATTTATAGCTTTACCCCTGCACATAATGGCATTTCTAATTGTGTGGCTACAGCTTGAGTGCCATGGATTCAAGCCCCGGGTTATAGCTTCATTGGTCATCATCGATCCAAAGAAATCCAATGCAAAACGTTCCTATCGACAAATATTTTTTATTTTGCCAAGAAAACAGGTTTGACTTGGGATAGACCCAAAATCAGCATTGGGCATTTGTCCTGTGCCTGAAATCAAGGAAGTTGCCAGTTAAATCATGTGTTTATCAGATATTTTTGATATTCTGATCAAATTCTATTTCATTATTGTAATAACCCTCACGAGACCCTTGGGGATGAGCCAATTGGTCTCCCCTTGGGGCTCGTGGAATACAAGCTCCCACCGTGAGGGGCAGAGGCCTAGCAGCTGGGGGTCGTGAATCTTGTACATAAAAGCTGGCCCAGATTGGGACCGTGGTGCATGATCGGTAGTCCCGGCTGGGATCCATGTGCTGTATGCACGTTGCCTTTAGTTTTGTTTGCCAAAATAAACCTTTGTTGTGTAAACTTCTAGAGACTCATGAAGATATTATAATTATTATCTAATATTGTTTTGGTGTTTTATTTTTGGTGCATCATTTTTACAAACATTCAGAAGAAAACATTGGGAACTGCACTGAAGGCCTGTAGAACTGAGACACACTTGAAAGGCAACTCCTAATTGTGACCGGGGGTCACCAGATACATAATAGGCTTCTCAGTTCTTGGCTGATTGAACAGTGGAGCTGTTCCAGCCTGTTATACATACAATCATTGTTAATATTAGATTTTAAAAGTTATGATTATTCAATCCTCTTTAATTTTAGTTTACACTGTTCTATCTTGTGCAAATAAATGATCATATTGCAAAGGGAGTGCATAATACAAGCGGGAATCATTCTATGCCCTCTTCCATTTTTCTGTGTTAATTAGCATGTAAAACCAATAAGTATCAGCGTTAGGAGCATCTGCAGCTTTTGAACACTGCCAATATGGGCCAGTTGTGGTATTAATGTCATGACTGGAACAGTTCTGGGTTTTCCCAAAAGTAGCAATGAAAGAAAGGAAGAAAGTAATGTTTCATATTTGTCCATTGTTGCAATTATGTTAGCAATTGCAGATTCTAGGCCAGTTCTTGACAATCAAATGGGAATAATGGGAGTCAGCAATCTACTAATGCAATTCCCCTCAGCTTTTGGCCAAAACAACACTGTTTGATTGACGGAAGACCATTTAACTCATCTCATCATTGAGAAACCGTCCTTGAGATGTCTGCCGGTGAAGAATTGCTATCCACAGACTTCTTTACAGTATCATCTAACTTAATGCTGATATCCTGTCTGTGTAGGTTACCATGCCGTCTGCTTTGTTTCTACTCTTGGATAGCGTTCTGCAGCATATAGAGCTATAATTTTGAACCTTAACGCTGACTTTCTAATTGTGTGGCTCCATTCCGGTATAATAATTTCATACCCTTAAGAGCATCTCAAAGTGCCTTCCACTGGAGCTCATTGAGCTCAGCGGCAAAACCTTCATCTGTGACAGAATGAAGAAGAAAAAAAATCAAACTCACGTTGTTTGGTGACGAGAAGCTGAATTCCACGATTTTACCTTAAAAAGGATCTTAAGCCTGGCGCTGACAGGGATGAAATTGCACCAATTACACTCTAATCATCCTGGATTCTGGCTCAGGCTTGTGCTGCTTCCTAAACTCCTGTGAAGTATATTAGGAGTAAAATAAATCCGTGCTTATTTTGTTAAGTGTGCAGCAAAAGTGATGATTTATCACTTGTGTCGAGATGCATAATCTGGTTGGTTAACTCTACTAGTGGTGACTTGGTATTCTGCAGAGGCAGACAATACAGCGTGAAATTTATATTGGCAATTTTTACTATAGAGTCATGATTCCATCATCCTATATTTGTTAAAAGATAAAGGGTACGCCAGTTGGACGCTTACAAAAAATTTATTGCATTTTTGACACACCAGATGAGGGGCATTAGTAATGGGAAATGGACAATACACTTTAAAAACGTAACTGCCAGTGGCAAAGATACTACAGTTAGGCACAGTCTTACTTCTTCAATTCTGAGCCAATTGGCGCTCCAGGGAGTCCGGGTTGCTGTGGCAACATACACTTTTACAAGCACAATGGCATCCTGGGGCTATGAATAGTGATGGTACAGGCTCCAATTCCCTTTCTATTACACAGTCGACCAGGAATCTCTCCAGCTCTTACCATTTGTCATTGGTGCACATTGGAAGCATAAGCAGGTTGATTCCCGTTTGTCGTATTGCAAATGCACCTTCCTCGGCCATCACGCCTTGGAGAGGGATTTAAACCCAGAGCTTCTGGCTCAGAGACAGTTGCTACCCCACTGCACTACAAAATCCCCACAATCCTGCTTAATTTCGTTCAAAGTTTCTTATTTCAAAAAGTCTCGTATTTCAACTTTTTGGAATGAAATTCTCAGTTTGTCTTATTTATATTGTTTAAATTTAAGTTGGTGCAAACAAAGCTGGGTTATCAGGATTGGACTGTACAGGTGCAAAGCCACTTTCCTTCATTTCACCAGTTTTCAATGCCAAGCTTCTCTTGGACTTTTCTGAAATGGCAACTCTCGTGCATTGTAACTGAAGCCGGACACTGGTTTAGAAACGGGATGAACTCAGCTCATCAGGAGCAAATGAAGCGTTTTCATTTCTGTGTTCATGGGATGTGGGCATCACTGGCAAGACCAGCCCCCGAGTCCACTTGAGAAGATGGTGGTCGGCCATCTTCTTGAACTTTTGAAGTCGATACATCCACAGGCTGCCAGGTTATGAGGTGGGAGGGCTGGTAATATGCTGCAAAGCAGCATCAGGTTTGCTTCTCCAGTAGTGGCAATGGTAGCAACTTGACTGCGCTTTGACGAGAGGTGGATATGGTGAGAGAATGGTTGTGTTGTAATTCACCGACTGACCACTAGGAGTCTCACTGGTATATAAGTGAATGTTAGAGTCAGGTGACCTCAGACTGACTCGGAAGCTGGAAGAGAGAGGCTGCTTTTGCATGATCATACTGTTATTCATCTGTTGTTTTGTATATAGTTGAACCACAGTTAATGTTAATAAATAGCTTTAGCTACAAGTGTTCTTGCAATATAAATCAGGCCATCCGACAAGAACATTACATGGTACCAGGGTTAGATGGTATTAAATACTGAGAGAAAAAACTATGAGACTGCCACGTGGTCCAGAGATTTGAAGATTTTGCAGATTGCAGGAATTAACAACATGGATTCATGAAGCCACCAGCGAGTCTCAGATTTCATTGGAATGGGGACAGCAACTGGTGTGTGTTTAAGCAACAATTTAATCTGTTTCTTACTGCAGTAAATTTAGGGAATCAGTCAGATTTGCGTATGGTTGCAATGCTCCTAATCCTAACAGCGGCAGGCCCCAAAGCAATTGCTGTGTTTAATACGTTTAAATTTGCAAACGATGAAGATCGTAAAAATTTTAGCAAAGTAATTTGAAGATTTGATACACATTGCACCCCCAGAAAGAATGACATTTCTGAAATTTAGATCACCTTTACAGAAGACAGAATAGTCCATAGACCATTTCATCACTAATTTAAATTTAAAAGCCAAAACCTGTAATTTTTCTGTGGTGGAATCTTCCATGATTCGGGACCAGAGTGTGTTTGGTGTGAATGAAAATAAACTGAGGGAATGGCTGCTGAGGGAATCAGAGCTGCCCTTGGAACACACAGTTAAGATTTGTCAGGCTCACGAGCTAGCAGCACAGCATTCTAAAATGTTTCTCAGTAATGGCGGGGTCTTCTTGGAGGAAAGCACTCTGGTTGCCACCCTTTTTCCAAAAAGGCGGGAAAGTTCCTGCAGCTCCTTGCATTCCAACAAATAGGTAAAAGATCAGGACAAAGTATTTCTATGTAAAAAATGTGGTCAAAGGCACAAATGAAGGCAGTGTCTTGCGTTTGGCAAGTTTTGTTCCAGATGCAAAGAAAAAAATCACTTTGCTCAGAATTGTCACTCTCAGCTCAACCTCAGATCAGTCAGCACCGTGGAAGACACAGTCTCCAGGGATGAAACATCATTGTTTGTTGGACTAATAACAGAGAAGATAAATTTGTTGGAGACATCAAAAAAATCTCAGTTGAAGAGGACAAATAGCTGCTATCACTTGAAGTGAGCGGTATAAGTACAATTGAAATTAGACACTGGTGCCAAAGCCAATTTAATCAGCATGACTGATCTAAAAAATCTAAAAAAATTCAGCCAATTAGAAGAAATCACAAAATATCTCTGAGAGATTATAATGGTTCAAGCATTAAATGTTATGGTGCTTGTGACCCAAGAGTGGTGGTGAAGAACAGTTTATTCCATCCCATACTGTATTGTATCCAAGAGCTTGGATTCATTATTAGATGATTAGTCCTGTGAAGAATTAAGTTTAGTGCAGTTGGTATTTGGCATTCACAAAGGATTGGATCAACACCCCAACGATTCTGAGAACATTCTCAGCAAATTCAGCGATGTGTTCACTGATTTTAGTGCACTACCATTCGCCAACGAGATACGCATTATCTAAAGAACAGATACAAACTATTAGTCGTGAAATTGCTGAAGATGTAGAGCTGCATGTCAATCTCATTTCTACCCTACCACCCATATAAAATATGAAACCACAAGTTATCAAGATGATATAACAACCTACCAATGGGGTAAATTCCATGGTATGTGTGAAACAAAGAACTGGTGATGCTCGTATAGGCATGGACCCCACAGATCTTAATGGAAAAAGTGTACGTATTGTAAAACAATCATTGCAGAAAGCAATGGACAGCTAATCTGATCCATATCTCACAAAATCATGTAACAAACGTTACCATTTTCATATGCTAGATCATCAGCAGAGTTACTCATGAATAGAAGGTTGCGTACCACACTTCCATACTTGGAAATGAAGGAGGAGAATGCAGTGGTACTGCAGGAAATGCAAAACATTAAAGCAAAACAAAAGCACTTCTATGATAGGGTGTAGAGAACTTTGCCACCTCTGAGTAATGATGACATTGTGAGAGTAGTGAGAGTAGAAGAGTCCGGCAATTAGTTGAGAAAATACATTGTACTTGAAGAAGTAACACCTTGCTCCCACAATGTGCAGACAGGGAGCGGGTTGGTTTTAAGAAGAAATCATCATGCATGGATTGGTTTTCAGAAGAATTCATCACGCACTCTTGAAAACCAGAGAAGACTTCCACAACAACATGCTGGATGACAAATCTACATCAGAATCAATGTCAGCTGCAGTGTCAGATAGTTCAGCTGTTCCTGAGCATGAGAATGTCTAGGAGAACATTGAATCTAATAGTTCTGAGCAGCAAGATCAAACTTTGAGAGGATCATATATAAAAATTTTGAAGAAAAATTTATACTGTTAGATTCGCAGGCCAATGATATCACATGTAAATATACTGATGATAATGTATTAGATTTATTCCTTCAAATGAAAGGGTATGCGGTGATATTGTGATTGTGTTGTAATTCACTGACTGTCCACTAGGAGTCTCATTAGTATATAAGTGAATGTTAGAGTCCGGTGATCTCAGACTGACTAGAAAGCTGGAAGAGAAAGGTGGCTTGTGCATGTTGATACTGTCATTCATCTGTTGTTTTGTATATAGTTGACCCACAGTTAATGTTAATAAATTGTTTATAGCTTTAGCAGCAAGTATTCTTGTAATGTAAATCAGGCCATCTGACAAGAACATTACAGTGGACAGGATGGAGGCATCCTCTTGCTATCCTTGCAGCCTCAGTGTCTCTGAGTGGCAATGCTGAGGCTTCTGAGATGCAAGCCCTTCAGGTGACATTCTGTGGAGACAATGTGGATTTGACTGCCAGCTGGAGAGCTGAAATAGCCCCAAGTTGCCTCTTTAGGGAAGGCTCACCACACCTTGTGTCACTTTTAATGGACCAGAGGTGGGCCTTCCCCAAGGATCAAGGAACCTAGGAGTACATGTTCTTCCCATTGAGAACTGCCAGACAATCAGAGGCCAGCAGCTCTTCTGTCCACATCTGCATCATTGGGAAAGCAGCAGCTGCTGGAACAGAACCCACCTAAGGTCTTGGATTGAAGAGGGACCCAGGCATAGGTGAGTGATGGCTGGAAGCGATCATGGGGTGGGGTCTCACCAGATTGTTCTTGCACCCTGCACGGTGATTCCCCCTGACCACTGTTGGATTAATACCAACTACGGTGGGATGAGGCCCTCAATTGGCCATTAATTGCCTTTCCCACCATGGACCTAATTGGTGTGGAGACAGGAAGGTGTCATGGTCCCCACCGGCCACTCTCCTGCCTGACAAATGCACCCATCCCAACCCCCACCTCACTACCAAATTCTCCAGAGGGAGTAAGCCATAAGATTCTACCCTTTCATTGGGTCAACAGACTGCAGTGATAACCTGTCTACCATCCTTGGCTCCGAGCAGCAGCCAAAAAAGAGGCCACTTTCAGGAACATTACAACTGCGATTCCACTGCCTCCCTGTGAATTGTACCGACATCAGGGATTTCTCCTTCTGAGAAAATCCCAGCCCAGGATTTTGACCCAGCAAAAGTGATGGAATGGTGACATAGTTCCTAGCTGGAAAAGGCCACCGTATTGGATGTGCAAGATTCTATGTCTTGAAATTAACCATGCCGGTGTGTTATCGTACACATAGTGGTTCTTCTGGTCAATATTTTTGAGGCAGCTGAAAGCCTTTTCAATGAATGGAGTGGTGTCTGTAACTAAGAGCAATGATCCATAATATTCCCTGGGGTGGTTTATGAGGACACTCATAATATTCAACGGTATTGATGTTTAGCAGTTCCAAACCTTTGAGAGAATCTTTCAAAGGTACGTAATTAGCTCCGAGAGCCAGCAGAGCATTATAAGATAATATGTTGTTGGATATAATTTCAAGAGGTGACAGTTAACTTGCCTTTGATGCTGGATCTGTGTGTAAATGCGAGGGAACAAGTTAATTTATGCACAGGCGGACTAAATCCCAAGAGTACAGATACCTTCACTTCACCCCTCGCCCCCTCCTCTATCTCCGAATTGGTCTTCAAGCTAAGGCACTACAGAGTTTAGAAGGCGCTCACAGCAAAGGGCACGTTTGGTTTTTCCATCTCCGAAGGTCCCCCACACACCATGATCACACTGCCTGTGAAACATACAATTTATTTTGTTGCTGTGGATTGATTTCATGGTGCAGTTTGCTGTAATTTGATTGATGGGCTACTTAGGATCCATGTACTTTGTTGTAATTACAGTTTGGGGATTACATAATAGGGAGATAAATCAAACCATTATACAATGGCATTCTCTCATGAAACAGTAGTAATTTAATTTAACAGGCCGACCTTCTTGCGGGCAGTCCAGCATGAACTACTGAACAAACGGGCAGGGATCCTGCACTGCTAACCTCGCCTTCAAGACTAATGGTGACACTCCTCTTAGTATTTGTCTAAATTTGTGGCTGTTTACACCTTTTCAAATTTTGCTGCAAAATACTTGTTTCTTTCTTCCAAACCAGCTGGCTGATAAGGTGATATAGTCGGTAAAGGTGGGGTTTGCTGTCGAGTTTAAAATGTAACTTTTCAAGTAGATTTTAGAAAATTGATTTTGTTATTGTTGCACTCCTAAATCTGCTGAGGTGCCATTTCTGCTGCCCGCATGAGCTTCTAAAAATATATATCTCACCATAACCACACATCCTGCCCCCCCCCCCCCCCCCACCCTCCCCCACCCCCTCCACCCCCACCCTCTCCCTGCTTCCCCAAGATCGCTGTCTTGAGATACTGAGATCAATTTAACTTCTTGAGCAGCACCATAGATTTAACCGGCTAACCCAGTACAGACGTGGGATTGAACATGGGTCCTTCCTTGTGCGGTCGGTACTGTTTCTTTCTGGCCTCTGGGCAGCGTACAAATATAAGGTGAATTGAGTTTCTTCATCTTACCTCCACATGGCCTTGCTCCATCATGGAGCCTGAGCAAAGGCCGCCCAACATAGACAGGCAAACCTGAACATCATGTGGCCTGGGTCCTTCCAACTGAGAGTTCAGAACTCAACTAGTTTTTTTTTATTTGTAAAATTAAGAGGCAATTTAGTGTGGACAATCCTCCTATCCTGCACTTGTTTGTGTTGTTGGAGTGAGACCTATGCAGACATGGAGAGAATACGCAAACTCCACCTGGACGGTGGTCCAAGGCCGGGATCGAACCCGAGTGCTCAGCGCCATGAGGCATGCACCACCATGCCGCCCCCGAACTCAACTAGTTGAGCAAATAGGACAAGTATCACTCAGAAGAACACAGAACAGTTAAATGTAGGGAAAAACATCCCTTTTCTCACTGCCTTCATCATCTTGGTTCTTTGCTGGAAATTGAGGGGGAACTGGTTGTCGGCTTTAGTTCCCACTCTAACCTTAAACCATCACTCCCAGGTTCATTTCTCCCTCCTCCAATTAAATCTTAAATCATTGTGCACATTTTTTGATTGGACTGCAACACACATTTTACCTATTTGACGTACATAGCTGTTTAATTGCAGAGCCTCAACCCTTTTTTTTAATAAGTACTTTTTCTGCCCCTCCATCTCTATTGCTCCCTATATTAGCATCTCTATAAGGAGACGCAGGAGCCCAGGCTTACTTAGGGAGAATAATATATACTGCAAACGATTGTAAAAACCGATGTATATTCAAATAGCATCAAAAAAGTCAATCAGAACATCAAAAACCTACTTAGATTTATTACATCGCAAACTATATTTATATTGCAAGCACTCATTTGCGATCAACTCACAATGTTGAGATATTTAGGACCAGATGGAGAGCACTGCTTTCGCAATGCATTTGTATTCTATACGGCAACTCGAATGACTAAACCAGACTATTAATTGACTGTGATATTTTAATATTTTTCAGGTATCAGATGCTCTTTTTAAAAGGCATTTTAGATTTCTAACTTTGGAGCAATATGCGCAGACCAAAAAAAAATGATGCTCTCCAGCCAGAATTCATCTAATGCAAAATGTAGACTGCACTGTCCTAGATCCATCTTTCCAATTTAACCTGCTCAATTGAATAGCCATCTACATTTTTGAAGCCTGCCCTTGGGGCTTAGCAAAGGGAAAAACGCAAATAGCAAAGTGTGGAGGTGGAGAATCTTCTACTTTCGTGTAACATGAGGCAGGCAGACCATAGGCTCATCGCTGCAGTCCTGTTCCATCAACCAACTGCCCTTCATCCTATGCCACTGCGCACACTGGGAGCAGCGTCTGCTGCAACTGCCAGATGCCATCAGCATCACCCGGTTTGGAGAGTCTGCTTATTAATATTTCAGTGGAACATTTTAGTTCATGTTTTGGGCTTTGACCTCGAGGCACTAGAATGACAAGAGGTGGGACAGAATATGTTCAAGGAATCAAGCTTTGATTAGCGGAGTCATAAGGTCAAACGACCAGGTTAAGGTGATGGCTGAATAGTGTACTGAGAGCATATATTGGAGTAGGAAAGCAAAAGAAATATCAGTTTTTGTGCACAGCAGTGAGGCTTCAATTTATATAATCACATCTACATGTGAAACTTGCCTCACCTCACAAATATTTTGGTTTGTTCAAGATATGTATTTGAATGTTGGACAATGATAATAATAACCTTTTATTGTCACAAGTATGAAGTTACTGTGAAAAGCCCCTAGTCGCCACAATCTGGCGCCTGTTCGGGTAAGCTGGTACGGGAATTGAACCCTCGCTGCTGGCCTTGTTCTGCATCACAAACTAGCTGTCTAGCCCACCAAACTAAACCAGCCTTTGATGATTTACGCAGTGCAGATATTAAGCCAACTTATGAGGACGTTTCAATTAGAATTAGCTGATCTTAGCCAGGACAACACTAGAGTCGTTGGCTTCGGCATACCCGAGTTAGGATGTGGGTTGGGAGGCGGGGAGATTGTGGTACTTTTGCAAAGTACATGAATGGATAATAATTGGACTTGAGATTGGGTTCAACTGTGGCATCTCAAAGATGAAATAATCTGCCAATACTCACCATCGTGAGAAATAAGTAAGATACCACAGGCCAGGCAGCACTCATGGTAC
The DNA here is from genome assembly GCF_047496885.1 of Scyliorhinus torazame. Lineage (NCBI taxonomy): Eukaryota > Metazoa > Chordata > Chondrichthyes > Carcharhiniformes > Scyliorhinidae > Scyliorhinus > Scyliorhinus torazame. The sequence goes on from NC_092707.1 coordinate 80,238,244, forward strand.
TGTATCCTGTTGTGAACTGTTGTCTTGCCATCAGTAGAGGACGGAAGAAGGTTGGAAGAATGAAGTGTTTGATCACCGGAATCCATGTTCAGCTCAGTAACTGGCTGGCATTAGAAACAGAAAGTAAGTGATTCACAAAACTCACTTGCATCCCAGGATGGACATGCGCTTTTGAAACACAACATGTTTGTTAATTACTAACAGACAACATTGGATGGACTTACTGGGTAGGAGGCAGCTGTCTTTCCCCATATGTTTAAATTCCACCTGGACAGCTTGGGCCAGATCAAGATCCTCTCACTGCTGGCTATAATGGTTCTAATTGAAAGTAATTTGTTCAGCTTCAACTCAACCCAGCTCCAAGTCGGTGTGAGTCCCAAGCATAAAACTCCATGGGATTTGGTACTAATTAACAATTTCACACAAATGGCCAGCAGGATTGGTAAGGAATAGTATGTCACACATCACTAAAGTGGGGTGCACATTCCCTAATGATGGGTAGGGCATCTTCTTAGAATGGAACACAGCACCTTTTACTATAATTAAAAGTTCTACTGTACAAGTGATGCCTTTGTTAATGTTATTTGTGTGTTAAATTCATGCCGTTACTGCATAAACTCACTATGAAAATTGGAATGTAGAACAATAGCGTCTCGTGCTAGTTGGGGTGTCACCCAAGAGATATTTGTGTGATGCAGTATTGTCTCAGTTACATACAGAGCTGGAATTAAAACAATATCCCAAATTTCAATGTGTTGCCATTATGACAGAGATTAAAATCACCCTGTAATTATTGAACACTCCATTAACCCCAATCCTTTACTCAATTGATGCACATTCCGGCAAGCTAGCAGTTTATTTTCTCCTTCCTAACTCAGGCACGCTGAGAACAATCATTGTATCCCTAGTGCTGTCCTGGATTAGATCAGCTAATTCTGGTTGAATCCAGGATCTTCCCAATCTTTATGCTGCATATCTCCACTTGGTAGTTCTTTTTCCAAAGGTGTCACCAGGGAAGCTTAATATCCTATTAGACCCAAAGACTCCTTGAAGACAACAAAGCTCCAGTTTTAACCTTTAGGCTGGTTCTTTGGAGAAAACTGGAGCTGTGTTGTGCTCAAAAGGCCTTTCGGCCCATTGGGAATGAGAAACTATAATCAAACTTGTGTCAGAAAAACCAGCGTCATAGAAAACATGTGCTATACCCGAAAGAGGAGTTCTGAATGGTTACCCTTGTTGCAATTGTTTCATTCCCTTACCCCCCAAAAAAATCAAAGTTAAAGAGTGAAATAAAAGAATAGCTTTTGCAGATATGTCATCCTTGAGGAAAGTCCTTTCGATGCAGGAGAAAACCTAAAGCAATATGAAGTTTCACTTCAGCCTGAGTTTGGAAAATGCTCCAGTGCACTGCCACTTGCTGATTCAAAACTGTGGTCAAAATAAATCCCCGAGGGATCTTCAATTTCAGTCAATGGATTGAGATTTCTAACACCCGCAAAATCCACACACGTTACCTTTGCATCATTAGTTCAGGACAATCAAAAGGGCGAGAGGTAATGAAGCAAAGTTGACGTGCTTCAGGGGGCGCGGGCTCATTTTCCAGAATGAACCTGTCTCCACAAAATATTGTCCTTCAAAAGCCTTGCTTTAGTAGCTTGCATTGCATGAAAGCAAATGGTAAAACCTATAAGTGACATCATGATTCATTTTAGTTTTGCTTTCTCACGTCACTGCATTTTCCACAATGATTGTAACAGCAATTGACTATTTAAAAGCAATTTGAAAGCGGCCTATTAAACTTTTGACTTCTTCAATGTAGTGATGAATTGTTCAAAACATTCTAAATATGTGTCCAACCTATATGTTCCATAAATCTAACATAGCTTACTGGTTTTCAACTGTGTACCTCTTGAATTGCACTTAATCTTTTATCTGTGTCACCTTGTTCTGGACTGCAAATCACTGCAAATACTCTGTATCTACTTTGCCTCATCCCTTCATTATTTTGATCAAATCATCTTTTAATCTGCTTTGTTCTAAAGAATATAATTCGACTCTACGATGTTGGGCTGAATAGGACTGGCTAAAGCTTGTAATAATACAAAACAATTATGGCCACTGCTGGTGGTGAAGCAGTTACTCGACCACAATCTAACAACCATGCAGGTGCAACAATGGCAAGCTCGAGTGTAGGGCACCCCAACACATGCACAGAGCTCCACTCCTCCAAAGCTTATTATAATATGGGAAGAAAAAGATTGACTTGCATTTATGCAGCACCTTTCATGACCTCAGGACTCCCAAAGAGTTTTGCGATCAATTAATAATATTTTAAAAAATTAAATTTAGAATACCCAATTAATTTTTTCCAATTAAGGGGCAATTTAGCGTGGCCAATCCACCTAACCTGCTGTGAGCAAATTGGTTGTTATAATTCCTACATTACAACAGTCGTGACACTTCAAAAGTACTTAATAGGGGGGCTGCACGCTGGTACAGTGGGTTAGACCAGCTGCCTCACGGCACCAAGGTCCCAGGTTCGATCCCAGCCCTGGGTCACTGTCTTTGTGGAGTTTGCGTATTCTCCCTGTGTTTGCGTGGGTTTCACCCCCTATGGTGACTTTATCTTTTAGTTCTTTGGTTTCATTTTGTTTTATGGGAGCATTGGCTTTCACATTTCTTTCCATTCTGATACTAACTACACTTCAAAAGAATTTCATTGTGAAGCTCTTTGAGAAGTCCTAAGGTTGTGAAAGATGCTAAACGAATACAAGTACTTTCTTGCTTGAATTTTTTAACTTCCTTCAAATTAGCACTTTTCGCAGAGCCAGGAATGGCACCGTAATATCAGAACCACGCTCTTCCAATTATTGGATAGTCAGCTTTATAAACTCCAATCTATTTGGTCATTGATTTCTTTATTCCCAGGGTAGATTATTAGTGTATAGATTATGTCAATATTCTGTTCAAAGAATAATTGACTAGAGTGCAGAAATTCAAAATAGGGACAATTCAATTCCGGAGAGTTCAATAAAGATGGATAAAGGACTGACCTCTTAAATATTCAGCATTTTCCACAAATGAATGAACATTTCCAAGTGGTTCAGATAAGGAAAACCATTTTAAAACTGCTGCCATCTGCCATAGTAAGTGATGAAACCACAGCAATGGAAAGGTTGCCTTGGAGTGAATTGCCAGTGTCAAAATAGAGATAAGCTAGATTGAAAGCATAAAGTAGGGTTCTTTGTAGCATCCTTTCACATTCCTGATCGGAAAGGATCAGGGTGCAGCCATTATTACCTGGAGACTGCTGTGATACCCGATAAAGACATCACCCATCAGCAATGATAAGTAACTGGTTTTCTTTACCGTTATCAGTCCCTACAACAGCACTTTGTGGAAAACCGGTCAATATCTGTGAGTGGCACAGCACATTCAACAGATCAGCTCCTGTTAAATTACCAAGCAACTGTGTAGCGTAGCACATCTAAACCCAATATGCTTTCAGGACAAAGGCTGCGCTTGGTGAAATTGGTTAACATTTACTTCCTAGAAGGGCTACTTATACTCTTTGACTCAACGATCCTCTCCTGAATCCCCTGCTCCTCCCACTTCAAAGTTGCTCAACTGCGGCCCTGTGATGGAATAGCCATCAGCAACACAACTCACGCATACAAAAGTTACTGCCTGAATGAAAATGAAGAGGGCAGCAAACACCTATGGAGCCAAGCAACACCTTGGTGAGGGGGTTGTTGGTAAGGGGCAGGTGAAGGAAGTGAGTGGAGTTCAGCTCACATGGGCACCTCAAGTTCAGCTTGACCAGCACTTGTATGGTTCAGACTCGCTGCATTGCACAACCATTTTACTTTTTAAAGCACAATTACATTATATTATTGATGGGGACACGTATTCTGATTGTTAAAGTAGATAATCTGTCATTTATGACAGCACAATTATAATATTAAAACAGATCTTATCTAATTTTTCAAAATTTCCAAAACATACTGCCAATGGGCTAGTTTCTGATCAAATTTTTCAATTTGCGAGGCCAGATTTTAAATTTATTTCAAGGGCCATCACTGTCAGGATGATTCATTCAGCTGTCCATTGTCCCAAAGGACTATAGGCATCTCCCTCCATTAAAAAGACAAACTGGTTGTACATAGCTTGAGTGGTACCACGCCACAAGAATGGGGAAGATGTTACTACAGGCAGTATGGGGATTCAGCCTGCGGCATTGACATCATTTTGCCTCAGATGCTCGTCATCTAGCCAACTGAGCTAACTCACCCCCACGTCAGAGTGACAAGTTTTCATCAACTTTTTACTCTACATCTGAACTGATTTGCCTTTGCCCTGCTACAGTGGATGTCAGACATTGAGGGAAATATTCCCAGACAGGTGATTTTCAGGAATCCGTGTTATGGATTTTGGCTGGCTTGGATCACGGTCCTGCCCTCGGCACACCCGACCTTTAGCTGGTTCAATAGCAGGGATAGGCATATCCGCCTCCTCTGCAATTTTCATGGAGTCAGGCCAGGCTTTTAAAGAGTCATGGTTAATGTCATTTCAGATGTGTTGTGAACCATGAGGGAACTTTTCAAAAGCTGAGTTCAGAAGGTCCTCCTCATACCCCTTGTGCCAAGCTAAGCCCCCATGCCCATTCTACTATTGCCCCACCATCCAAACCCTATGGCCCATCATGCCCCATGCCAAGTCATGTTTCACAACCCCCCCATAGCCCCTTGTGCTTCTTATGCCAACTATGCCCCCACCCAAGCCCATCGACCCTCATGCAACCCATGCCAAGCTATGGCCCTTCAACCAGCCCCCATGGATCCACATTCCCCAATGTCATGATATGCACCCCACCCTGCCTCCATTGCCCATTATCCTCCTATGCTAGGGTGTGCTCCATCAACTCCGATATTCCTTTATCCCCCAATGCCAAAATATGTCCCCAAAACAACAACCATGCCCCCTCAGGCTCCCTGTAAGGAACTATGGAACTTCTGTGCCCATTCACCCATTATAAAGCCATTAAACCCCATAACCACAGTAGGATGTTTAAAAAAAAGAAGCTTTAAAATCAATCATTAATTCATTACTTTCTACTATGTTTAAAAAAAGTCCGTTCACTCCAGCCGAAGAAAAGGCAATCATCCAGACCCTTTAAAGTATCAATAACAGAAGCAAGCTATGTTTCACTATGTAATCTTGGCTAAGAGCTCAGACATCCATTACTCTAATGAAACACCTGGGGCGAAATTCTCCCCCAACGGCGCGATGTCCGCCGACTGGCGCCAAAGACGGCGCCAATCAGACGGGCACCGCGCCGGCCCAAAGGTGCGGAATGCTCCGCATCTTTGGCGGCATAGCCCCAACATTGAGGGGCTAGGCCGACGCCGGAGGGATTTCTGCCCCGCCAGCTGCCGGAAATGGCGTTTGTTTCCCCGCCAGCTGGCGCGGAAATGCGGCGCATGCGTGGGAGCGTCAGCGGCCGCTGTCAGTTTCCCGGCGCATGCGCGGGAGCGTCAGCGGGCGCTGTCAGTTTCCCGCGCATGCGCAGTGGGGAGAGTCTCTTCCGCCTCCGCCATGGTGGAGGCCGTGGCGGAGGCGGAAGGGAAAGCGTGCCCCCACGGCACAGGCCCGCCCGCGGATCGGTGGGCCCCGATCGCGGGCCAGGCCACCGTGGGGGCACCCCCCGGGGTCAGATCGCCCCGTGCCCCCCCCCCCAGGACCCCGGAGCCCACCCACGCCGCCTGGTCCCGCCGGTAAATACCAGGTTTAATTTACGCCGGCGGGACAGGCAATTTCTGGGCGGGACTTCGGCCCATCCGGGCCGGAGAATTGAACGGGGGGTCCCGCCAACCGGCGCGGCCCGATTCCCGCCCCCGCCCAATCTCCGGTACCGGAGACTTCGGCGGGGGCGGGATTCACGGCACCCAACGGCCATTCTCCGACCCGGCGGGGGGTCGGAGAATGACGCCCCAGAGCTCTCGTTTGATTGACAGCTCTGACTTCTGCTATCAATTGTACAATGTTTCTTTACACAAGTCAAGATGTTTCAAGTACCTGAAGTTTATGTTATTGATATTTGAAAAGGCCTGCATGGCTGACACTTTGTTGGTATCCTGGGTCAGTAGGCATGAAAGGGCCATAAGCTTTGCATGGGGGCTTGAGGGTCCATGGGGGTTGGTGGAGAGCATAGTCTGGCACTATGTCATGAAGTGGCATTGATGGAGCATGTTGAATTTGTGGGGGGTGAGGGCAGGAGGGCCCTTGTACTTTTATTTTAACTGGGATGAAGTTCCACGTCACTGAGGTGGGCCTTTTAAACAGCTTACCACGGCACGCGACAGCCCCGGTGGTGTCCTCTAACCTCTTTTCTGGGTCAGCTGGCCTAGCTCGAGCCTGTACCAGACCCCTGGCAGTAAAGATCTCACCATTGATGACATATTCTCTCGAGGTCAGTGGGCCAAGACAGAACTTTTCCTGATTATTGTGACCCACCTCAGTGGTGAGAATCCAGGCTGAAGTGTCTGCATCACATCAGGCTGGAGAATGCAAGTGCACAGGAGGAGGTCACTGTTGAGTGAATCTGACCCAATAGCAACATGATAAAGACTGAAATTGGCAAGTGTGTAGTTTAAGAAAATATAGTTCCTGAGGTATTGTCATTACTGCTGAGGCAAGAATTTGTTACCAACCGCCAAATGCCCTTGAGAAGGTGGTGGTGAGCCATCTTCTTGAAATACTGCTGTCTATGTGGTGCAGGTATATTCACAGCGCTGTTACGGGAGTTTCAGAATTTTGACCAAGCGACAGTGAATGTCTAGCACCGACCAATAACTTTGTTCAACTTCAGCCTTGGATTCCATTGACGTTAGGAGGAGGCTGGGGAGAAAAGCTGGTGTGATAGCAAGGGGTTTCGATCAGAGAATTGCAGTGCAGGACAATGTTAAAAAGGTGAGAGAGTGATGACTATCTGATGAGCATTGTTGAACATTCACCTTCGCAGACAGAATGAGGCCATTGAACCTTCACTGAATCTATATCCTCAGCAGTTAGGCATTTCGGCTACAGACAGCCTTTGCAACTTGTAGCTGTGCCTCCTTGGTGAGGCTCCTTCTTCTATCCTCAGGAAAAATGGCCTCTTTACATGTCCTCAGTGTATCAATCATCAGCAAGGGCTATTCTATCCACATGGTACAACAAAAATCCTGTGGCTCTGATATCCCCACACATGCACTTTCCGTCATAACTCATTGGATAAGGAATTGTATTCAGGAACATTAGCTGATCTAGACTGAGGATGCTGATGCCAATTATACTGGTGCCTCAGACAAGAACAAGTAAATCTGTGCAGACAAGGAGCTTTGTATAGTATGACTGACTACCATACACTGTGATGATTTTGCCTATTGAAACATTACAGAGTTAGATTTTAAGTTTCTAATCTTCCAATAATACCTCTGTAGATAATCTGCCCATACAAGCTTATACTGGTATCTGTAATGATATGTATATAGGCAAGCCAGTGTAGCATTAATTATTATATCTCAGTGTAATTCAAACACTAGAGGGCACCACCAGTTCTCAGTATATAAATCAGACCTCAGGGAATGCTGGGTCGTTAGCAAAGGAGAAAGCCTGAGAATAACACGAGGAGTAGCGAGGCATCTGGATGGAAATTGTCCCATTGGACAGACGCAGCATGGGTTCATAAAGGGCAGGTCGTGCCTAACTAATTTAGTGGAATTTTTTGAGGACATTAACAGTGCGGTAGATAACGGGGAGCCAATGGATGTGGTATATCTGGATTTCCAGAAAGCCTTTGACAAGGTGCCACACAAAAGGTTGTTGCATAAGATAAAGATGCATGGCATTAAGGGGAAAGTTGGAGCATGGATAGAGGATTGGTTAATTAATAGAAAGCAAAGAGTGGGGATTAATGGGTGTTTCTCTGGTTGGCAATCAGTAGCTAGTGGTGTCCCTCAGGGATCAGTGTTGGGCCCACAACTGTTCACAATTTACATAGATGATTTGGAGTTGGGGACCAAGGGCAATGTGTCCAAGTTTGCAGACGACACTAAGATAAGTGGTAAAGCAAAAAGTGCAGAGGATACTGGAAGTCTGCAGAGGGATTTGGACAGGCTAAGTGAATGGGCTAGGGTCTGACAGATGGAATACAATGTTGACAAATGTGAGGTTATCCATTTTGGTAAGAATAACGGCAAAAGGGATTATTATTTAAATGATAAAATATTAAAACATGCTGCTGTGCAGAGAGACCTGGGTGTGCTCGTGCATGAGTCGCAGAAAGTTGGTTTTCAGGTGCAACAGGTGATTAAGACGGCAAATGGAATTTTGTCCTTCATTGCTAGAGGGATGGAGTTTAAGACTAGGGAGGTTATGCTGCAATTGTATAAGGTGTTAGTGAGGCCACACCTGGAGTATTGTGTTCAGTTTTGGTCTCCTTACTTGAGAAAGGACGTACTGGCACTGGAGGGTGTGCAGAGGAGATTCACTAGGTTAATCCCAGAGCTGAAGGGGTTGGATTACGAGGAGAGGTTGAGTAGACTGGGACTGTACTCGTTGGAATTTAGAAGGATGAGGGGGGATCTTATAGAAACATATAAGATTATGAAGGGAATCGATAGGATAGACGCGGGCAGGTTGTTTCCACTGGCGGGTGAAAGCAGAACTAGGGGGCATAGCCTCAAAATAAGGGGAAGTAGATTTAGGACTGAGTTTAGGAGGAACTTCTTCACCCAAAGGGTTGTGAATCTATGGAATTCCTTGCCCAGTGAAGCAGTAGAGGCTCCTTCATTAAATGTTTTTAAGATAAAGATAGATAGTTTTTTGAAGAATAAAGGGATTAAGGGTTATGGTGTTCGGAAAGTGGAGCTGAGTCCACAAAAGATCAGCCATGATCTCATTGAATGGCGGAGCAGGCTCGAGGGGCCAGATGGCCTACTCCTGCTCCTAGTTCTTATGTTCTTATTATGAGTAGATTAGATTCGAGAGTTAACACGAGGATATTATTAGTGACTAGATTATTGATTACTGCTAGGCAGATTCAAATTTACTTTATTATTAACTGTAGCTCAGTAGCGTGTGCAAACTTCATTTAATTAATCGTTGTCCAATAAATTAGTTTTGTTTCAATCTAATGTTTGGTGGATTCTTTGTCATCAACTCAACGGACCATTCTGGATCAAAAGACAAAGAACAACGACATATATTGCCACCAAGGGTGGTAATATAACAGTATCATTGTGGAATTGAACCATGTTCCAATGTGGGCAATAGATTGCAATATATGTTTCATCAGATTATTACAGGCTAATTATAATATTCTTATCAAGCAGGGTTCTGGCTGAAATACTAGAATCAGCAAATATATGTGGGAGGATCAGTGGTTTCTTGCTTTGTGTCAAAATAAATCGAGGCTTCCGTTAAAAAATGCACTGGTCACACATATTGCTGTTCAACTGAAGATGCTATTGTCTTTTCCTGTAGAATTCTGGAATGTTGGATTGAATTTGACTTGTTTGATGGGTGTTTTAATCACAGAATGCTGATCACGTGTGAAGTTTGATTAATTTGATGGCAGAGCGACAGTAACGAGTCCTTTGGTATGTCAGACTGAAAGAAAAGCCTTAACACCTTCAAAATAATTTATTTATATTTTGCCTTCCTACTTTCCATTACTGTACGATGGATTATATGTACGCTTTCTGCCTCTATTGAATATACAGCAGCATCCAATAATGCAATCACCTGTGAACATCAATGTACACGGTTGTATAATATTTGTTGTACACATCACGGATGAGAGCCTTATGCTGGTACTATCTGAGACATGGACGGGAGGAAAGCATTGTTGTACAGAAGCAATGTTAACCTGGCCTGAGCATTTCCTTGGGTGTGTCAGAATTCTTGAATAATATTGTGAATGCTGGTACGATGCAACAAAATCAGAAAATGCTGGTAATACTGACAGGCAACACCCACGTGGTGAGTGCAGATTCATTGGCTGAATTTTAGGTGCCTGCGCTGGGCCAGAAGCTTGTAAATGGGGTGAGCACCCATCCTACCACCTTCTTGCCCATCCTGAGCTCAGCCTAAGTGCTGGAATGGGCAGCCTAAGCGCTATATTTAAATTAATGATTAAAGGTCAATTAGGTTTGTTATCAAGTCAATTGACCTTGATATGGCTCACGCTAGAAGACTTTTGGCACAGGCAGCAGAGCAGGAGGAGGAGCCTGATTTTTACCCTGAAATGGTTCAAGGGCGGGAAGAAAGGAAGGTTGCTCTTCGGGGGATACTATTTGTCGATCGCAAGCAGCCACCCTTTTAGACTGAGCACTCCCTTCCTTCCGTCCTACTCCTTTCCTTATACACACACCCTCCCCTCAACCCACCCCCTCCCCTCCCCCACTGCCCCTCTCCTTAACCTCCGCTTCTCCTCCCCACCCAAGATCCCGGAGTTACCTCCTCCAGGGCTCCAGGGATCCTAACCCTTGCGCTCCACCTCTCACCTGCAGTCACAGCAGTGGCCACTGATGCTTACCTGGAGGATTGGCCAGCAGTTTCAGAGGGGTGGGAATCTGCCCCAATGAGGTGCAAAGGTTCCATTCAGCCCTCACTAATATACCGCGCAGTTCTTTATTGCTGCGGGCTGGTGGACGTGGGGAGTGTCGGCTCCATGTTGTCATGGTTTCCGGGGAGGGTGTGAGGGCTGTAAATTCTGTCTGAAAGCAAGTTGACTTAGATTTAATGTATTATTTTCACGCTTATTTAATTGCATAGCCTCTTTTTATAAGATACAAAGGCGTAGAGGTTTATCCATTGTTCGCATTGGGAAAACAGTAAACTGAGAAGGTTGGAGTGGAAACATAAGCCAGTGAAACAGCTAATAGATTGTTACTGAAGTGCTTGATAAAGCTGCCTGTGGCTCTGTGTCTCACCTGAGCCAAACAGATCCATATTCCACACTTGGGTCAGAAGCAAACAACTGAAGCTCACAATGGGAAGAATTCTGATCGATAATCAACATGCTGAAAGACTGGAGAGAGTATCCTTGACTGTTACAGCACAGAAGGGGACCATTCAGCCCATCACACTTGTACCAGCTCTTTGAAGGCACTACTCAGCTGGTCGCAGTCCTCTGCCCTTTCTTCATAGGGCTGAATAAAACAGGATGAAAATGGGTCACTCATGTACCTGCGCCAACATTTATCATGCGCCTGCGCCGACATATTATCGTGCGCGGTGACGTTGGGAGTCATCATGCCCAATCGTGATAATGCAACAGGTAGGCGAGCCCAGAAATCGTGAGCCCACCCACCTTATTCGATTGTAATTAAATTGCTTGTTGACGCATGTCAATGTGCCACTTGACTCAAATAATACGTGTGAAAACAATAAAACGCGTGGAGACTGTTTCAGGTGAGGTGAGGGTCTCGTTTTCTTCAACTGTAAGGATGGGTTTAAAAGTCTCCGGCTGAGTCAAACAACAAAGAACAGTAAGGCATAGAAACAAGTCCTTCAGCACTCTAAGCCGGTGCCGATCATCATGCCTGTCTAAAATCAAACTTTCTGCAGTTCCGGGATCTGTATCCCTCTATTCCCATCCTATTGATGTATTTGTCACAATGCCTCTTAAACGTCGCTTTCGGATCTGCTTCCACTACCTCCCCCAGCAGCGCGTTCCAGGCACTCACCACCCTCTGTGTGTAAAACTTGTCTCACACATCTTGGTCCTTAGTTTGAACCCAGATCAGTGTGCTGTGTCTGTTGACAGCGCTTGATGTAAGAAAGCTGTGTTTCCACAGTAAACAATTGTTATTTGTTATTTCAAGGCCTCATTTTCACGTTGAGAGGAGAATTTGGGCCCTCAATTGCACTTCAGCCCAATTGGAAGGGAAAACATGTGAACAGTTGTCTCTGTTGGAGGCACATCCTCCAAAGAAGAGGAGAGCAGAAGAGGACGAGGACGAGGAGATTGGGAGGGATTGGAAGAAAGGCAGATGGAGAGGACAAGGATGTGTTGGTGGCACACAAGGGTGGCAGAGGTGCGTGGGAGCAAGAAGGTGATGCTGGTATAATGACGCAGGCGGAGGTGCAGGACTTTGCTGCTGCCAATTGTACATATGGACAAAGAATAAGCGACTTTCAGATGCCGGGACATCAATGCTGGAGCAGACTCAGGCTCTCAAGATCCATAGTGACCCCTTCTTGTGACTGGTGGGAGAGATCTCTTCCAACTGCATTTGTGGTCACCCAATGCCAGTTGCTATAAAGGTGGCTGTTGCACTGAATTTCCTTGCTACAGGATTTTTTCACACTGCATGTGGAGACATCAATGGCATTATGCAGCCTGCTGCGCACCACTGCATTAAGGTGTTCACAGATGGAATGATCAGAAGGGCAGGTGGTTACATTTCATTCACAATGGACCCCAGTGTCAATGCAAAAGAGCCGGAAAGAACATAAGAACATAAGAACTAGGAGCAGGAGTAGGCCATCTCGCCCCTCGAGCCTGCTCCGCCATTCAATGAGATCATGGCTGATCTTTTGTGGACTCAGCTCCACTTTCCGGCCCAAACACCTTTAATCCTTTTATTCTTCAAAAAACTATCTATTTTTATCTTAAAAACATTTAATGAAGGAGCCGCAACTGCTTCACTGGGCAAGGAATTCCATAGATTCACAACCCGTTGGGTGAAGAAGTTCCTCCTAAACTCAGTCCTAAATCTACTTCCCCTTATTTTGAGGCTATGCCCCCTAGTTCTGCTTTCCCCGACCAGTGGAAACAACCTGCCCGCATCTATCCTATCTATTCCTTTCATAATTTTATATGTTTCTATAAGATCCCCGCTCATCCTTCTAAATTCCAACGAGTACCGTCCCAGTCTACTCAACCTCTCCTCGTAATCCAACCCCTTCAGCTCTAGGATTAACCTAGTGAATCTCCTCTGCACACCCTCCAGCGCCAGTACGTCCTTTCTCAGGTAAGGAGACCAAAACTGAACAAAATACTCCAGGTATGGCCTCACTAACACCTTATACAATTGCAGCATAACCTCCCTAGTCTTAAACTCCATCCTTCTAGCAATGAAGGCCAAAATTCCATTTGCCTTCTTAATCACCTGTTAACCAACTTTTTGCGAATCATGCACTAGCACACCCAGGTCTCTGTGCATAGCAGCATGTTTTAATATTTTATCATTTAAATATTAATCCCTTTTGCTGTTATTCCTACCAAAATGGATAACCTCACATTTGTCAACATTGTATTCCATCTGCCAGACCCTAGCCCATTCACTTAACCTATCCAAATCCCTCTGCAGACTTCCAGTATCCTCTGCACTTTTTGCTTTACCACTCATCTTAGTGTCGATTGCAAACTTGGACACATTGCCCTTGGTTCCTAACTCCAAATCATCTCTGTAAATTATGAACAATTGTGGGCCCAACACTGATCCCTGAGGGACACCACTAGCTACTGATTGCCAACCAGAGAAACACCCATTAATCCCCACTCTTTGCTTTCTATTAATTAACCAATCCTCTATCCATGCTACTACATTACCCTTAATGCCATGCATCTTTATCTTATGCAGCAAGCTTTTGTGTGGCACCTTGTCAAAGGCTTTCTGGAAATCTAGATATACCACATCCATTGGCTCCCCATTATCTACCGCTCTGGTAATGTCCTCAAAAAATTCCACTAAATTAGTTCGGCACGACCTGCCCTTTATGAACCCATGCTGCGTCTGCCCAATGGGACAATTTCCATCCAAATGCCTCGCTATTACTTCCTTGATGATAGATTCCAGCATCTCCCCGACTACCGAAGTTAAGCTCACTGGCTATAAATACCCGCTTTCTGCCTACCTCCTTTTTTAAACAGTGGTGTCACGTTTGCTAATTTCCAGCAATCACAGGTTTCCCAAGAGTCCAGGAAATGATTGACAGCACATGTCGCAAAGGCTCTAGTTGGCAAACCTTATACATTTATTAGCTAAAGCTTTGTGGGCCGAAGGGCCTGTACTGCGCTGTATCGTTCTATGTTCTAAAGAGATATCACTCCTTAAACATCCATGTGGTATGTGACCACAATCAATGGATCTTACAGTTATGCCCGAGGTACTCGGACAGCAGCCATAACTCCTACATTCTGGATAACTCCCAAGTGCCAGACATGTTCAATGGTCCTGAGCTTGGATGGTTAGCTTCCAGGTGACAAGGTTTAAGCCTTGAAGAGATGACACATGACAGAGGAGAGGAGCTACAACGACAGCCATGCAACCACCAGGGTAATCGTAGATCAGACAATTGTGCTGGTCAAGATGCTTGACAGATCAGAAGGAGCCCTGCAATAAGGGCCATCACATTGTCTGTTTTCCAAAGATGATGGCAAGTAACTCTCTGAATTATGCAGCCTGACTAAGCACGGTGCCTATTAGATCTTCCTCTTCCTGAAGGAGAAAGCTTCTCTCCTAGGTTCCCAATGACTTCCAGGCAGGATCCATCAGCACCCCCCCGCCCCCCCATGTCCCCGTGAGAACAAGATTCTCCCCATGTCTGCGTGGGTTTCACCCCCACAACCCAAAGGTGTGCCGATTAGGTAGATTGGCCATGCTAAATTGCCCCTTATGGGAAACACAGAATTGCGCACTTTAAATTTTTTTTTAAAAATTAGTCAGATTCTGCACTACATTCCTTTGTCTCTTTTCTCGAGAGAGAGGAATTGGAATTGGGGGTGAGGGTCTACGTTTCACTGAATCATGCCCGAGTCCGATCACTACAAATGAAACATTCACACTGAGAGGGCCTAACCGTCTGGCAGGCAAGGAGGCCCAATGAGAACAGTTCCGCATTGGCGAGAAGCACAATGCCGCTGAGATGTGGGTTAAAGATTCTGAGGCGTTAAAGTGGCAACTGAGGCAACAATAATTTTTAATTTAATGACGTATCAAAATGTGACAAGTGACAATGTCCCTCAACTGAAACAATGGGATGATTTAGAATCATAAGAGTAAAATTCCTACAGTGAAGGAGGCCATTCAGCCCACTGAGACTGCACCAACCCTCCAAAAGAGCACCCATCTAAGCCCACTCCTCCACCCGATTCCTGTAACCTCTCCTAACCTTTTAGACACCAAGGGGCAATTTAGCATGACCAAGCCACCTAAGCTGCACATCTTGGACAGTGGGAGGAAACCGGAGCACCTGGAGGAAACCCACGCAGACACTGGGAGAACATGCAAAGTCCACACAGACAGTCACCTAAGGCTTGAATTGAAACTTGGTCCCTGGTGCTGAGAGGCAGCAGTGCTAACCATTGTGCCATTCACTACTAGTGGCTAACTTCACTCGGGCCCACGCTGTGTACTTCAATTCCTTAGCCTTCCGAATCTTCCCACTATGTCTAGGTGTTCATCAGAGGTGGGAAGCCTGCTGCCTTTCATGCCTGTTGCCTGATTGTCCTTGGTGAGCATCCTCTGGAGGGCCGAAACCTTGAGGGCCCTGGCCTACTTTCAGGTGGCACTGGTGTTGTTGTATCACCCTGTTTGGCTTGCTCTGTCTGAGTTGCGCCAGTCTCAGTAAGGGGGGAGTCAGATTGGCTGGGCGCTCTCAGGGTCTCCTGAGTGGAAGTCCTTGGGCAGTGCTTCTATAAAATCAGAGAATACCTACAGTACAGAAGAAGCCCATTCGGCCCATCGAGTCTGCACTCACCCTCCCAAAGAGCACCCCAACCAGGTCTACTTCCCCTCCCCATCCCTGCAATCCCATAACCCCACCTAATCCACACATCCCTGGATACCAAGGGGCAATCTTTAGCATGGCCAATCCACCTAACCCGCACATCCCGGAATGTGGGAGGAAACCGGAACACCCAGAAGCATGGAGGTCCACCATTGTATGAACCATGTAGTTGAAGCCCTCAGCCATGGTCCTCAAGGACTAAACAATACTTTGCCGTTCTCCCGCCTTGGATCTGACTTCTAGTCCCAGGCATTCCACTGTGGCTGCCACCCTGTCAGTGTTGGCCTGGGTGCCAAGCATTGCTGGCACAATCTCCTGTGACAGAAGGCTTTGGAACTCCTCCACTCAGTTCTGCAGTCGCATGAAATGAGGAATTGCGGCTCATATTCACAAATGTAAAATAATAAATTATTCATTTTACGGTTTAACCCAACTATCCAGTGAAGAAGTATTAAAGCCCCTTATTTTAAATATAGAGCAGATTTATTTCCCTGCTTTATAATGTGGCATTATCGACTTAAAAAGAAAACCCTGGCTGAAATTTTCCAGCCCTTCCCACCGATGGGATATTCCAGTCCTGCTGAAGGTGACAACCTGTGGTGGGTTCCCTGGCGGCACGGCAGGCGAGCAATGCAAATGGTTATTGACTTTGGCGGGTACAGAAGTTACCGCCAGCGGTCACTTGCAAGCTGTGTCTTCCGCCGGATAATGGGCCATTGGGGGGTCTGGAAAACCCCAACCCCCGATGAACTAGAATCTATATGGTGGGAAATGCTGAGGGCCACAAGTTGTTTAATTTGTCAAATAATAAATGCTTTTACCTTGCGTAAGTTGTTTTCTGATCTGTGTCCTGTATGTTCTTAGTTCTGAAAGTTAACCTAGATATGACACCAGGTTGAGTTTTGGCCAGCATTTATTGCCCATCCCGAATTGCCCTTGTGCTCCCAGCACGTTATCCAAAGGGGGGTAATAGTGGCCATTGCTGAGTAATAGATTTATATTTTTCCCTTGCTACTTTCTCTATCCTGTTCTGAAGATGCAGCATTCTGATGGGGCGCTGCATCTTTTCTTCCCTCCCCCACCAACTGGCCACACTTGCTTCATGAATCGGAGTCTGCTGAATGAATAACTAGCTCATGCATTAACCCTGGCTTAGTGGCAGCACCCTGGTCTTTGACTCTGGTTCAAGTCCTACTCTAGAGTTCTGAGCATCAGATCAAAAATGACATTTCAGCTCTTTAAAAAAATGTATCCTTTCATGGGGTGTGGGCTACGCCAACATTTGTTGCCCTTGAGAAGGTGGCCGTGAGCTGCCATCTTAGAATCCCTACAGTGTAGAAGGCCATTTGGCCTATCAAGTCTGAAAGAGCACCCTGCTCAGACCCACTACATCATCCTATCTCCTTAATCCCACCTAACCTGCACACTAATGGACGTTAGGAGGAAACCAGAGCACCCGGAGGAAACCCACGAAGATACACAGAGAAGATGCAAACTCAACACAGTCATCCAAGGCATGAATTGAACCGGTGTTCCTGGTGCTGTGAGGCAGCAGTGCTAACCACTGCACCACAGTTTCACCCTTTGAAATGTTGGTATCCTCGTAGTGCAGGTACTCCCACAATGATGTTCAGGAGAAAATTCCAGGATTTTGACTCCACGACAGCAAAGGAACAGCAATATAGTTCCAAGTCAGGGAGGTGAGTGACTTGGAGGGGAACTCGCTCATGTTGATGTTCCCATGCAGCTTTGCCCTTGTCCTTCTCGGTGGTATAGTTGATGGGTTTGGAAGGTGCTATTGAAGAAGGTTTGACAAGTGGCTGCCCTGTTGGAGATGCCGTTTTCCAGATAAATGTTAATCTGAGATGTCATCTGCCCTTTCAGTTGCATATGAAAGATTCCATGGCTCTATTCAAAGAAGAGCAGTTGAGTTCTCGCTGATGTAGTGACTAATAATCATCCCTCAGCCAACATGACGAAACAAATTATCAGGCCATGACCTCCTTATATTAAGGTATTTGCATGCCATTGGTCACCGATGGAACTTTCCAATCCCGCCCAAGTCTATGAGCTTTTTGCGTAACTTACCCGCCCTGCCGCCAGGGAACCCACCACGGTGGTCACCTTCTGCGGGACCAGAACATCCCAGTTGTGGGACAGGCTGGGAATTCTCCTTTGAGCTGAGATCAATGGACCTTTGGACTCTCGAGGAATCTAGCTCAGTGTCTAATTTTATTTGAAATGCAGGGAAGGTGCTTTAAAACATTTATTGTGGCAAACGTGTTATAGAATATAATGACCTTTATTGTCACAAGTAGGCTTACATTAACACTGCAATGAAGTTACTGTGAAAAGCCCCTAGTCGCCACATTCCGGCGCCTGTTCGGGTACACGGAAAGAGAATTCAGAATGTCCAATTCATCTAACAAGCACGTCTTTCGGGACTTGTGGGAGGAAACTGGAGCACCCGGAGGAAACCCATGCAGACGCAGGGAAAACATGCAGACTCCACAGAGCCAATAACCAAAGCCGGGAATCAAACCTGGGACCTTGGAGCTCTGAAGCAACAGTGCTAACTGATTTGTTATGCTCTAGGTGTAGCATAAGCAGCTTCCTTGTGGTGCACTTGACAAAGGAAGGTTCAGACGTGGAGATAACTTCATCACGTTTATTAAACTATTTACACTTCTATTACTCGGGTTCGACACTACTGCTAATCCTACTATAGCTACCCAGACTGACTAACCAGTTTGCTACAATCCACGTGGTGGGTGTAATATTGAATCAACCCTGTGTCTGTACTCACTGACTGTCTTCACTGGAAAGAGGCAGATCATGTGTGTGGTGTCCTTTATATATGGGTTGGTGTAATGCCCTCCTGTGGTCGTGTCACCTCTATGTGTATTGTGAATGTCCATTGATCGTGTCCTATCTAACTGATCTATTGGTTGAGTGTGTGTGTGTGATGTCTCTGGTGCTCCCTCTAGTGTCTAGCTAGCCTACATGTATTTACATTAACCCCCCGTGTATCCACAGTGATGCACATCACCACACTAACCACTGTGCTACCATGCTACCCATCAATACAAGTTGTTGTTTTTCTTGTTAGTCTCAGCGAATACCCTGTGCACATTATCCAGCAAAGAACAGGAGTAGAAATCATTTTCCTTTCTTCCTTCTCTAACTCAAAGACATTGAGGCCTGTTACACCTGTACTCACGAAGAGGCGACTGACTACTCAGCATAAAATGGCACCTGAACTGGGTACCTGACTATGTTTTGTTGTGCAACAAGCAATGTGTTTGCTCATAGCGCCATTAGTAGTAGAGCTTGACTGCTAGATTATTAAGATGCTTTAGATGCAGGGAGATGAGGCGGTGAAGTTTCCTTGTCAGAGTTGAGCTATGGAATGGACAAATTAGCACAGTCCCACAGATTCAGACCCGATTTTCGATCAACTCCTGATTCATCATCAAAGTGCAGAGGCAATATGAGATTTGGACAGGAAAATGCCAAAACGGAGCACAGTGAACCTTGGATGATGCTGTATGCTATAAGCATTATTTTTTTTATATTCTAATGAATCAATTATCTAGCCTTCAAGCTGTGACAATAGGACAATGCTTTATGTTCAGAAAAGCCAGTGCTGAGCAGCTAGCAATTAGTGAAATGTTGAGTTGCCTGTACAGTGTACACCGTTATAGTTCTTTTTTGTCTGTGCTCGATTTTCTGGCTTCTAAGCTAGTCTGGCTAATAAGTCTTGCAGAGTGAATATTATTTAAATGCAGGATTTTACCCTATTCATTTCCAGGAAAGATTGCTTCTATCGTACACTTACAATAAGGGTCATTTTCCATTAAGATACAGTTGACAGCTATAGCTGTCCTGTCTTCCCATTACAATAGGTAATGTGATAATTACTGCCTCCCTATTAGAATCCAACCAATGTGTCATTCCCACTTTGTGGAAGTGCTTCAAAACCAATCTTATTGTACAAATGCATAATGCAACAGTTTCCAAATAAATTAGTTTATGATCTATGGTACAATTTATTTCCCACCTTCTGAAATATGTACAAATGTCAAATTTGATTGCATGTGGTTAGTTTGTGTTACTGGGAAAATACTGCATAGACTCATAAGGTGTCTTGTCTACATGAAATTTAAATAATTTGGATCATAGGGCTGAGTAACAAATAAGGACAGATTTACATTTTTTTGTAATTGTTGCCCATTCCTCTCTTGAAGGCGTGGAAGTGACCACTCTCAAGTGCGAATATTAATAAATGTTGATATGCAGCAGAAGCCAAAGGAATCTTTTCACACTGGCTCCGCCGCTTTGAGGCCTACCTCGCCGCCTCTTCCTCGCCTGCTGTCACCGAGGCACAGAAGCTGAGTCTCCTCCATGCCCGGGTGAGCCACAGAATCTCTGTACTAATCGAAGACGCGACCACATATGCAGACGCGGTCGCGATCCTGAAAAGACATTACGTGAGGCCGGTAAACAAAGTGTTCACTTGGCATCTCCTCACCACACGTCGTTAATGCCCCGGGGAATCGCTGGAGGAATATCTGCGCGACCTGAGGGTACTCGCTCGAAACTGCAACTACAAGGACATCACGACCTCGCAGCACATGGAACTCGCCATCCGAGACACCTATGAGGCTGGAGTCCAGTCCAGCTAAGCTAGACAGCGCCTGCTCGACAAAGGCGCCCTCGACCTAGAAGAGACGGTAAAACTATCCACCTCGTTAGAGGTAGCCTTCCAGAGTCTAAATGCTTTCCCCTCCGACCACGCGACTTCCCAGGTGTCCCAGGCCTGTGCCGCGCGGCTGCCCGCCCAAACCGGGGGGCCCACCTTGCTATTTCTGCGGTCAGAACCAGCACCCCAGGCAGCGTTGCCCGGCTCGGAACGCGACCTGCAGCGACTGCGGCAAGAAAGGACATTTTGCCAAAGTCTGCTTGGGCCGACCCAAACTTCCAAAATTGCAGGCCCGACTCACAGGCTCTCAGACCCCGCAGCGTGGCTGCGTGCCTGCCGGTAACGCTCCCTTCTGACGCGTCACCCGCCTCGTGCTATCCATGGGGGCCGCCATCTTTAACCCTACCAGACATGTGTGACTCATGGGGGCCGCCAGCTTGGCCGCCATTTTCAATGCCACCCGACATGTGCGAGCGATGGGGGCCGCCATCTTGGCCGCCATCTTCAACGCCGCCCGACACGTGCGACCGATGGGGGCCGCCATCTTGGGACCACCCCGCTACCATCGACCACGCCAGCTACCCGCAGCGTGGCACTGTCACTCTCGACCAGTCACGGCCCAAGCACCTCAAGAACTCCGTGATGACCGTCCGGGTCAATGGGCATGAAACGCTCTGTCTGTTTGACTCTGGGAGCACGGAGAGCTTCGTCCATCCGGACACGGTAAGGCGTCATTCCCTCCAGATTTCCCCTGCATCCCAAACAATCTCCCTTGCTTCCAGATCACATTCAGTGCAGATCCGAGGGTACTGTGTCGCGAACCTCGCAATACAGGGCCCCGAGTACGCCGATTTCAAATTCTATGTCCTTCCCCATCTCTGCGCTTCTCTCTTGTTAGGACTGGATTTCCAGTGCAACCTCAGAAGCCTGCACCTGAAGTTTGGCGGACCCTTACCCCCTCTCACCGTATGTAGCCTCGCGACCCTTAAGGTCGCCCCCCCCTTCGTTCTTCGCGAACCTCACCTCCAACTGTAAACCCGTCGTCACCAGGAGCAGGCGGTACAGTGCCCAGGACAGGATTTTTATCAAGTCGAAGGTCCAGCGGCTCTTGAGGGAGGGGATCCTCGAGGCCAGTAATAGCCCCTGCAGAGCCCAAGTGGTGGTCGTCAGGAGCGGGGAAAAGAACCGGATGGTTGTAGACTACAGACAGACCATAAATCGTTATACGCAACTCGATGCATACCCCCTTCCCCTCATAGCGGATATGGTTAATCAGATTGCACACTAACGGGTTTTCTCCACGGTAGACCTGAAGTCCGCATACCACCAGCTTCCGATCCGCCCGGAAGACAGCCACTACACTGCCTTTGAGGCAGACAGCCACCTCTTCCACTTCCTCAGGGTCCCCTTCGGCGTCACCAATGGGGTCTCGGTATTCCAAAGAACGAAGGACCGAATGGTTGACCAGTACGGGCTGCGGACAACGTTCACCATCTGCGGCCATGATCAGCAGGACTACGACTCTAACCTTCAGAATTTCCTCCAAACCCCCCAAGCCCTCAATCTCACCTACAAGGAGAAATGCTTTTTCTGCACAACCCGACTAGCCATCCTCGGCTATGTTGTGGAAAACGGAGTCCTAGGGCCCGACCCCGACCGCATGCGCCCCCTCCTGCAACTCCCCCTTCCCCACTGTCCCAAGGCCCTGAAGAGATGCCTGGGGTTCTTTTCATATTATGCCCAGTGGGCCCCCAACTATGCGGACAAAGCCCGCCCGCTTATCAAAGCCACCATCTTTCCCCTGATGACTGAGGCCCGCCTGGCCTTCAGCCGCATCTTGGCAGACATTACCAAGGCCGCGATGCACGTGGTGGACGAGTCCATCACATTCCAGGTGGAGGGCGACGCGTCGGATGTCGCGCTGGCCGCTACCCTTAACCTGGCAGGCAGGCCCGTGGCCTTCTTTTCCCGTACCCTCAACAGCTCCGAGATTTGACACTCCACTGTCGAGAAGGAAGCTGAAGCCATTGTGGAAGCTGTGTGACATTGGAGGCACTACCTGGCCGGTAGGAGGTTCACCCTCGTCACCGACCAATGGTCGGTAGCCTTTATGTTCAACAACACACAGCGGGGCAAGGTCAAGAATGATAAACTTTTGAGGTGGAGAATCGAACTCTTCACCTATAATTACGATATCATGTATCGTCCTGGGAAGCTCAATGAGCCCCTAGATGCCCTGTCCCGCTGCACATGCGCCAGCGCGCAAGATGACCGACTTTGGGCTATCCACAATGACCTCTGTCACCCGGGGGTCACCCGGCTCCACCACTTCATCAAGGCAGCAACCTGCCCTACTCCACCAAGGAGGTCAGGGCCATGACCAGGGACTGCCAAGTCTGCGCGGAGTGCAAGCCACACTTCTATCGGCCAGACAAGGCCCACCTGGTGAAGGCATCCCTCCCCTTTGGGCACCTCAGCGTCGATTTCAAAGGGCCCCTCCCCTCCACTGACCGCAACGTGTATTTTCTCTACGTCGTTGACAAGTACTCCCGATTCCTCTTTGCCATCCCTTGCCCTGACATGACCGCGGCCACTGTCATTAAGGCCCTGCACAGCATGTTCACCCTGATCAGCTTCCCCACTTATGTCCACAGTGACCAGGGCTCCTCGTTTATGAGCGATGAGCTGTGTCAGTAGCTGCTCGGTAAGGGCATTGCCTCGAGCAGGACTACCAGCTACAACCCCCGGGGAAACGGACAGGTAGGGAGGGAGCATGCTACGGTATGGAAGGCCGTCCTTCTGGCCCTATGGTCTAGATGTCTCCCGGTTTCCCGCTGGCAGCACGTCCTCCCCGACACGCTCCACTCTATTCGGTCACTTGTCTGCACAGCCACGAACGAGACCCCTCATGACCGTCTATTTGTCGTCCCCAGAAAATCCACCTCCGGGGTCTCGCTTCCATCCTGGCTGACAACACCGGGGCCTGTCCTCCTCCGGAAGCACATGAGGAGCCATCGGTCCGACCCCCTGGTCGAGAAGGTCCAGCTCCTACATGCCAAACCTCAGCATGCCTACGTGGCGCACCGCGACGGCCGACAAGATACAGTCTCCCTCCGGGACCTGGCACCCGCCGGTTCCCCATCGACAATCACCTACGCCCCCCCCCATACCGAACACCGTACCCGCCCCTACACGGCCTACACCCCCCCCCCTCCCCGACCCAGCACGATGAAGCTCCAGACGACACACTCCCGGAGTCAACGTGCCCAACACCCGTGCCCGCAGCGAAGCCGGAGCTGAGGCGATCACGGAGAATGATCAAGGCGCCGGACAGACTCGATCTGTGAGCCCACTTCACCCCCGCTGGACTTCAATTTTTTAACACAGGGTGAATGTGGTGAACGTTTTGCTGCTACAATTCACCACTGTATTGTTTTGTATTATGTTGATGCCCTTGTGGGCTCCGCCCCCTCGGGGTGGTATATAGATCTGCAGCCTGTAGGCGGCACTCAGTACAGATCAGTCGCAGGCAGGCACAGATCTAGCTTATTAAAACCACTGTTCACTTCTACTAATCGTCTCGTGTGAATTGACGGTCGCATCAGTTGGGTAGCTACCCAACTGACCACCCTCACTCACACTGAATCACCCCACCCACCAACCAACTCGTAAGGTTCAAAGCTGACTGAGAAAATGTCAGTAAAGTTCATGAACTTGCTGATACGTTCTACTCTGGTACCAGTGGCAGGCCTTGTCCCTCCCCACCTTGTACTGCCTTCTTTTAGCTGGCCGAGAAAACTCCTAAACTTAGTGAGATCTGGCACACACAAAAACGCAGCCAATATAAAATTGTGAATTATTGGGTTGTTAACAAGCTTCGTGGCTTTTAAATTAGTCCTTTAATAATGGGTGGCAGGTAGCCAAATTTTGTACTGGTGAAGATCGGCATGGTAACGTGGGGTTGCTGACCTCATGTCATCGTGTTAGACTTTAACATAAGCAGCGCGCCCTATTTCCAAATGTAAAATTCGCCCCCGTATTGTTGTAACTCTCGCCCACGCCTCCATAATTTAGTGGGCCAATTTCTTGAAAGCTCTCACTGGTCTCCAGCTTCTCAAAATGCTCTCTGTTGGCACACACACACGCACAAATACCATTCCTTACCAATGGATTCAAACGGGTTTAATCAATATCTCGTTGCTATGGTGGGACCTTGCCTTGTGCCAATTGATTGCTGCATTTCTTACGTTACAACACTTAAGAAAGTACTTCATTGTAAAGTGCTTGGAAGCATCTTGATGTCATGAAAGGTCCTTTATCAATTCAAGTACTTTCTGCCTTATTTCTCTACTGCTGACTTTCAAATTTTCTGAACGTTCTTTCTTCCAAATGTTGAATATAATTAAGTTATACTGCTTTGTTTGGTAAATTATATAAAAGTCCCTCGCTACAATTGAAGTGCTGCAAGTAGTTCTCCGTGTGCAATAGGCAGGTTTGCTTTTTAAGAACGTGACATGGAGTGCTGGGATTATACGATAATCTCAAAAGGATTACATCCTATCACATGGATCATTTGGAATAATGAAGCCAGCCCGCGCCAAGGATCGCATTTTTAAGCCTTTGTTACTGTGCGATGACCATAAACCAGACAGAGACAGACGACAATCAACGTTTGAAACAAATGGTTGAATGTTAATGGGTTGGATTTAACATTTTCTATAAAACAACGAAGGCAAACTGGAACTGACCGATCCACTCGATCCCGCTGCCGCAATTTCAACTCATCGAATAAAACATTGAATGGTCAATTAGTGGCCAACTGACAGGAAGGCAGCCAGTAAGAGTGGCAAAGAAGAGCTCTGTGTCCAACCAGGAGACGGCAGGAGCCCTGTGCCGTGAACAGCAAGTTGTCACGGCTACAAATCTGAAGGTCCCCTGCTCTCTGAATCTGTCTTTACTTTTTTTATTGAAGGCTGAACAAAGATTAAACAATCCCGCACCCGCTTACCTTCCGCAATGCCATACTGCCAACCCAAAGTCACCACACCTATTCTTACATTTACCCTGGGGGGAACACCCACCCAACCAACCAACCAACCAATTTGCAGCCATAAAATCCAACCTAATGAGACTGCAGGTCGAATTTTAATGCAATCCCTGTTAAAACTATAAATTTATATTACATGTTGTAATTAAAGTGCCTAAAAATTTAAATTTACAAGCATGCGGCAGAGTTATTAAAACGTATTACTTATATGCTGTGAATATGTAGGCAATCCAGTTGTCCTTGTAACTTTGAGCTTTGCCACCTGGCAAGTTCATGACTACCAATTTCCAGCTGTGTCAGACTTGAAGAGGCATCTGGGCCTTTATTTTTTTTAAGTCTCTCATCTGTGCTCTACCGCAGTGTTTGGAAAAAATCAACTGTAGCCTGATTAACAGAGGTTTCCTTGTGACATTTGCAGACTTTGCAGAGGAATCGAATGCTCCTTTGAGAGATGAACAGAACTTTGAGGAGATTTGCCAAATGAAGCATTTTTCAAAGCACTCTCTCAGTCCCGGCTGATCCCTTTCACTTTTGAATGGCTCCAGAGGAATAGCAGTGAGTGAGGGCTGCAGTGACAAAGATTTTAAGAGTGCATCGGCTGGGCCTTCATGTAAAATCTATTTTTTAAAAATTAAAACGCAAAACAATATAAAAATAGAATCACTCAGGTGTTTGCTCGAAAACTACATTTAGATTCAGAAAATAATTTAGCACGATAATTAAATGGGCTACAACTGGAAAAGGCATTCCAAAGACGAGTCTCATTGGATTCCAAACACTGAGGTTAATTTTCCGGTCTCCACAGATACTGCCAGACCTGCTGAGTTTTATCCAGCACTTTCTGTTTTTATTTCAGACCTCTAACGTCTGCAGTATTTTGCATTCAATCCAAAAGTTTGCTGACATTCTCATGACATAGCCATGGCTAGAATACTGTGTGCAGTTCTGGAATCCACATTATAGGGGAGATGTGATCGCACTGGAAAGGGTGCAGTGGAGATTTACCAGGATGTTGCCTGGGTTGGAGAGTTTTAGTTATTCAGAGAGATTGGATAGACAGGGGCTTTTTTTCCTGGAGCAGAGGAGGCTGAGGGGGGGCATGATTGAGATGTATGAAATTATGAGTGGCAGGGATAGAATAGACAGGAAGAAACCTTTCCCCTTGGTGGAGGGATCAATGACCAGAGGACTTAGATTTAAGGTAAGAGGCAGGAGGTTTAGAGAGATGTGAGGAAAAACGTTTTGACCCAGAGGGTGGTGGGAGTCTGGAACTCACTGCGTAAAATGGTGGTAGAGGCAGAGACCCTCATAACATTTAAGAAGTATTTAGATGTGCACTTGAGATGCCAAGGCATACAAGGCTATAGGCCAAGTGCTGGGAAATGGAATTAGAATACTTAGGGTTTTATTTTGACCAGCCCAGATGTGATGGGCCAATGGACCTTTCCGTGCTGTTATCTCTATGACGCTATGACTCTATGTCACGGTGGGAGAGCATTTTGGTGACAGTGACCACAACTCCTCGACCTTTACCATCGTCATGGAGAGGGATAAGAACAGATGGTATGGGAATGTATTTAATTGGGGGAGGGGAAATTTATACTGCTATTAGACAGGAGCTGAGGAGCATAAAGTGGGAACAGTTGTTCTTGGGGAAATGCACAACAGTAATGCGGGGGTTGTTTAAGGAGCACTTGCTGCGAATGCTGGATAGTTTTGTCCCACTGAGACGAGGAAGACATGGTAAGGTGAAGGAGCCTTGGATGACAAGAGAAGTGGAGCTTCTAGTCAAGAGGAAGAAGGAAGCTTACGTAAGGTTGAGGAAGCAAGGATCTGGCACGGCTCTAGAGGGTTACAAGGTAGCCAGGAAGGAACTCAAAAATGGACTTTGGAGAGCTAGAAAGGGGCATGAAAAAGCTCTGGTGGGAAGGATTAGGGAAAAACCCAAGGCGTTCTACAGTTATGTGAGAAATAAGAGGATGACCAGAATGAGAGTAGGGCCGATCAGGGATAGTGGAGGGAACTTGTGCCTAGTGTCTGAGGAGGTAGGGGAGTCCATAAATGAATATTTTGCTTCAGTATTCATGAAAGAGAGGGATCTTGTTGCTTATGAGAACAGCGTGAACCAGGTTATTAGACTTAAACAGGTTGATAATAAGAAGGAAGATGTGCTGGAAATTTTGAAAAGCATTAGGATAGATAGGTCCCCTGGGTCTGATGGGATATACGCAAGGTTACTACGGGAGATTGCTGCTCCATTGGCGATGATCTTTGCATCCTCACTCTCCACTGGAATAGTACAGGATGTTTGGAGGGAGGCGAATGTTGTTCCCCTGTTCAAGAAAGGGAATAAGGAAATTCCTGGGAATTACAAACCAGTAAGTCTTACGTCTGTGGTGAGCAAAATATTGGAAAGGATTCTGAGAGACAGGATTTATGATTATTGAGAAAAAAAAAGTTTGATTAAATATAGTGAGGTCATGCCTCACAAGCCTCGTTGAATTCTTTGAGGATGTGACGAGACACATTGATGAAGGTCGGACAGTGGATGTGGTGTATATGGATTTCAGTAAGGCAATTGATAAGGTTCCCCATGATAGGCTCATTCAGAAAGTTAGAGGGCATGGGATACAGGGAAATTTGGCTGTCTGGATACAGAATTGGCTGGCTAAAAGAAGACAGTGAGGCCTGGAGGTCGATGACCAGTGGTGTCCCACAGGGATCTGTTCTGGGACCTCTGTTCTTTGTGGTTTTTATAAATGACTTGGATGAGGAAGTGGAAGGGTGGGTTAGTAAGTTTGTCAATGACACAAAGGTTGGTGGAGTTGTAGATAGTGTCGAGGGCTGTTGCAGGTTACAACAGGGCATTGATAGGATGCAGAGCTGGGCTGAGAAGTGGCAGATGGAGTTCAACCTAGATAAATGTGAAGTGATTCATTTTGGAAGGTCGAATTTGAATGCTGAATACAGGGTTAAGGCAGGATTCTTGGAAGTCTGGAGGAACAGAGGGATCTTGGGGTCCACGTACATAGATCCCTCAAAGTTGCCACCCGGGTTGATAGGGTTGTTAAGAAGGCATTATGGTGTCTTGGCTTTCATTAACAGGGTGATTGAGTTTAAGAGCCACGAGGTTTTGCTGCAGCTTTATAAATCCCTAGTAAGACCACACTTGGAATATTGTGTCCAATTCTGGTCGCCTCATTATAGGAAGGATGTGGAAGTTTTGGAGAGGGTGCAGAAGAGATTTACCAGGATGCTGACTGGACTGGAGGGCATGTCTTATGAAGAAAGGTT
Source organism: Scyliorhinus torazame (assembly GCF_047496885.1). Classification (NCBI taxonomy): domain Eukaryota; kingdom Metazoa; phylum Chordata; class Chondrichthyes; order Carcharhiniformes; family Scyliorhinidae; genus Scyliorhinus; species Scyliorhinus torazame. Next base: position 80,267,070 of record NC_092707.1, read on the forward strand.
GAGGGAGCAAGGGCTTTTCTCACTGGAGCGAAGAAGGAAGAGAGGTAACTTGATAGAGGCGTACAAGGTGATGAGAGGCATGGATAGAGTGGATAGCCAGAGACTTTTCCCCAGGGCAGAAATGGCTGTCACAAGGGGCCATAATTTTAAGGTGATTGGAGGAAGGTATAGGGGAGATGTCAGAGGTAGGTTCTTTACACAGAGAGTGGTGGATGCGTGGAATGCACTGCCAGCAAAGGTGGTGGAGTCAGAGTCAGTAGGGACATTTGAGTAATTCTTGGACAGGCACATGGAGAGCAGTAAATTGAAGGGGTGTAGGTTAGGTTGCTCTTAGATTCGGATAAATGGTCGGCATAACATCGTGGGCCGAAGGGCCTGTACTGTGCTGTACTGTTCTATGTTCTATGTTCTGTATTTGGGTGAAAATGCTAGAACTCCCTCCCTATCAGCATTTGGGTGTACCTAGACTACATGGACTGCATTGGTTGAAGAAGGCAGCTCGCCATTACCTTCTCAAGGGCAAATAGATATTCCGGCGTAGCCAGTGACCACCATGTCCCAGGAACAGAAAATAAAATTGCCACTCATCGATGTAAATCAATTTTACCGATTGCTCTGCCGTAATATGTAGAGCAATTTCCCACATAAGGTTCAGTTCCAACCAGCCCACAATATGAAGAAAAGTGAACTTTAGCAGGTGCATGGCACTCGGTGTGGGGATCACTTTACTTGTGAACATTCACACAGCACAATTACAATTATATTTGAATTGAACTGAACCCCAGTGATCTGTTGATTAGTTTTAAAATTTTCACATGTGGACACAATCTGAAATTTCACTTTCACAGCCTTGATGCAGACCCGATGGGCAAAATGGCCTCCTTCAGCACTGTGGGGATTCTACAGATTCTGTGTAGCCAATGTAACTGTTAAAATTTGTACTGCTGTGAACTGGGTAACCTCACTACAGAACAACAGAGACTGGACTGCAAAGTAATTTGTGAACAACAAAGTCCTTTGGAAGGTCCTGAGAATCTGAATGGCATCCTATAAATGCGAGTTATTTCTTTTACATCGTAAAACAGTGAAACATAACTTGTTCATTGTAAAGAATGATTCTTCAGCAGCAGCAGTGTGCCCAGAAACAGCTCTACTCTTCTACTGCCACAGTAGAAGAGCTTAGTTATTAATTGTTCATTCCTTTTCCAGATTACTAAAGCAATATAAAGTTAAAGCACCATTTTTTGTGTCCATTCTTTGCTTGCTGTGACAAGCTATATGGATAATGTTTGAAGATTAGCATGTTATGGTAATGGTGCCTGTGTGCTTGGAGCTCACTCTTACATCTCCTTAAAAAATTGCCTCTAGTGACAGGTAAGACCTCAAGAATGAGGTGCTTTGACAAGGTGAAATGAATAGATTAGAAATATTGTATATATTAGTCGATAAATTCATACCCTGACAAGTCAGAATGTTCCCTGCAGTTTGAGAGCGAAATAAAATCAATTTTTAAATACACCCAAAATCAGCTTTTCATAATTAAAGTCAATGCCTTGTGGTGTATTTACATGAATCAGACATATGCAGATTCTCTTAATGGAATTACCTTTGCTTTAAGGTGGCACTTGTTTTGGGCTGGTACCCAGGGTGTGAATGGCAATGCCAATGCCTGTCTCCTTCACCATCTGCAGACAGAGATAAGCGGAAACATTGTGAAAAGCATAAAAATAAACTCCATCATTAAGGGTGTGCTTGCTGGCATTGCAGATGAGTTTTCTCTCCACCTGTGCAATTAATGTGATTTACTCCATGACCCCACGATGAATGCAGTTTTCAGTATTCCCTTTGAAAATCATTCTCACTGCAGGTGCATCTTCAGTGTAGCGTTCAATTGTTCAGTTGTGTGTTTGATTATGTGAGCCTGATAACTGATCTGTGCTCACTGTGCTTGATTGGTTAAGCCTGGGTTTTGACAGAGCAAAGTAAACACACGGCACAAAAGCTTCTGGAAGCTAGAGCTGGGATAAGCATAGTGTAGATATTTTGTGATTGCAGCTATATTTTAAATCATGCTGTATAAAACCTGTTGCACATGCAGAAACTACTGTCATCTCTGCATTTCTTTGAGGAAAATGAGATATCTAGAATATGCAACAAATCAGTGAAATACAACTGTGAGTGAATAATTTGGCACTAATAATGCATTTGTTTTATTTATTCATGGGAAGTGGCGTCATTAGCTCGGCCAGCATTTGTTGCCCATTCCTAATTTTCCTTGAGAAGGTGGTGGTGAGCTTACTTCTTGAATCTATGTGGTGTAGATACACCCACAGTGCTGTTAGGGAGGGAGTTCCAGGATTTTGACACAGCGACAGTGAAGGAACGGCAATATGTTTCCAATACTCAGGATGGTGAATAACTTGGGGAGGAATCTCTAGGTGGTGGCAATCACATGCATCAGTTGCCCTTGTACATGGAGAGGGGGTGAAAAGTGAACAATTTGAAACATCAGAAAGTGCAAACACTTGTCACACAGAAAAACCAAGTTTTATTTGGGTGAAAAGTCAGCACAATATCTTGAAACATTATTAAAGTTTCATTGTCCTTTGAATCATTATCGAAATGAGGTGAACTCCACCAAGGGTTAAGAACATCAGTGCATAACTGAGATGACCTTCAAAGTTCCCTGGAAGTCCCCCCTCCCCACTAAATTGCAAATCCTGCCGTGCAGCTAAGTGCTTTCTTCTGTGGAAAAGAGGAAGTGAAAGCACTTAGCTGCTTTTGATGTGGTGAGGAGCTGTCAGTCATAGTACGAGTGTTTGTAAACATTATGGTTTGCATCAAAGCAGGGTATTTGAGTTGTATTCAAGCATGAAGGGAAAGTTGGACCAATAATCCACCGAGCACCTGTCTCTGGAGTAATACAACTGCCAATCATTGCCTAATGCAATGTATTGCTGTGTGAAAGTGAATGGAAGATTTGCATTTCAAAGGCTATCAAGGGATTTGAAGCCTTTTGACGTTACTTAGCTTTAAACCCTTTTGGCTGAGGCACCAGATGCTAGCGAAGGGTAAGTGAAAATAAAAGGATTTTTCACTCTCCTGCCTGGACTACTCTTCAGCTTTTAGGCAGGGGGGACCGATGGAGGTCTTTGGTGGTGGTCTCTGATGGGGAATTTTATGGGGGGAGTCTGGTGGATGTCTTTGTCGGGGGAGTCTCTGATGGGGGTCTCTGATGGGAGATCTCAGATGGCGGATCTGCTTGAGGTCTCTGTTGGGAGGTCTCTGATGGGGCGCCTAATGGGGGCTCTGATGGAGGTCTCTGATGTGGGGTTTCTGATGGGAGTCTCTGATGGGGGGTTTGATTTGGGGTCTTGGGGAGTCTAATGGAGGAGACAGGGGGTCAGTGGTGGGGTCCAGCCACCCTCATGCGTACTTGCTTTGGGGGGTGACCCATTATTCCCGTGGTGGGAGGGGAGAGGGAACAGGATTTGCTTCTCGGGGGGGGGGGGGGGGGGCAACCACCAGACCTCGGTATTGGGTCGCCCACTCAAATGGCAACCTGACACCGGGATTCTGAGGGAATCCGGCAAGATTTATTCCATGCTTAAATTAGTGTCATAAAGGAAGGAAATTGCACTTCGGCACCGTTCCTATGGTTAGTGCCGACAAATGGTGAGTCTCCACTGGAGGGAGCACTTCGTCTCCAGAATGGAGCATCCAGTCCATCATATCATGTAAAACTATTACATCAATTGCTGTTTCCTGGAGATAAGAGTTACATTTTCGCAGGCATGTTATGGCATAACAAAATTATACTTCAGTTTGTTTTGTTTAGGAACAAAACTTGCACAGCATTCTTCCTTTTATTCAGTTCTAGAAATCTGCATCAGCCCCATGAAAAACTCCTCTTCCCTGCCACTGACTCAATTTGCCCCACTGGCTTCTCATTCACGGTGACCTCTGCTTATCTCCGGGCTGAGCTTCAACTTCTGCAAACATCACAAAGGCAACATTTCCACCACCACAGTAATATCCATTGCTGTTCTCACCTCCCTGACATTGAACAACTGAATCAAATATTTCTGTGATGTAGACCCTGTTAAACTCTATGTAAACCGCTTCGTGCTTCAGCCATCTCGAGGCTCAATTATTCCAGTCCCTTATTTTTGGTCTTCCATACATCCATATACTGAAATTTGTCTAAAACTCAGCGTCCTGTTTTCTGTCCTGTACAAATCCTGCTGACCATCATTTCCAATGCTAACTGACCCCAAAAGCATTATATTTATTGCCCTCATATTTGACAGAATATCCTTTCCAAACCTTATGGGCGTGATTCTCCATTGTGAGTCCGTCTCGCTACCGCTGCCAGTGAGGACGGAGAATTTGGCGCTCAGCCAAATCTCCATTCAGTGCAGCGGGAACAGAGAATGCCATCGGCATGAAAGAAAGAAGAATCAAAGTCTACAGGCATGATAGAATGGCCTTGTTGCACCCGACTCCATGACGCGACAAGGCCGGTAAATCTCGTGAGAAGCCTCTCGCGAGAGTTGCAATGTTCGGAACGTCTTGCGAGATCTAATGAGATTCCGCGAGACATCGCGATCTGGATCTCGCCGTTGGTGGGCGAGATCCAAATTAACATACTTAAATAAACCATTGGGTGCCCGGGTGGTAGTGACCGGGCGCTCTTGTGGCAGTGCCAATGTGCCAGCCTGGCAGTGTCAAGGTGCCCGGGTGCCAATGGGAGTTCCAGGGTACCACCATGCCCCAATGCCTGACCACCCAGGAGGCACTGATGGCCTTGGAGACTCCCCTAATAGCTGTTGCACCCGCTCAATGTTTGTGTGAAGCAGTACTAAACGGCACCATAGCACGATCTCCCAGGCATGGGCATTAGTTTCCGGGCCTCGGGAGAATCCAGCGCAGAATTATATAAATGAGCCTAATGGCTCATATCGCAAGATCTCGTAAGGCGTTCCGAGTGTCGCAAATCTTGCAAGAGGCCTCTCGCAAAATTTAACGGCCTCATCGCATCACCGAGTTGAGGCCATTTGATCGCGCCCACTGCGTTTTGAACATTAAATCGCATCTTACATCTCTTTTTACAGCATTTCATTTTCTGACTCAAGGCTACATTTATGTCAAGTTATCCTTTTCCAGGGCAGCATGGTGGCGCAGTGTTTAGCACGGCTGCCTCACAGCGCTGAGGTCCCAGGTTCGATCCCGGCTCTGGGTCACTGTCCGTGTGGAGTTTGCACATTCTACCCGTTTCGTCCCCACAACCCAAAGATGTGCAGGGTAGGTGGATTGGCAACGTTAAATTGCCCCTTGATTGGAAAAAATTAATTGGGTACTCTAAATTTTAAAAGAAACGGAAGGTTATCCTTTTCCTTAATCATTAGTGGCAAGGCCTTTAACTGCCCCAGCCCAATTTGATAGACCTCCCTTCCGGAAGAACTTTTCTTCTCTCCTCTGCCATCACCCTCATCATTTTTCTCCAAATGCATTTTGTTCAACCAATGATCCTCATCTCTCCATCAATAGCTCACCGTCCATTCTTTTCTCTTTCAATCTGGAGTGCCTTGGGATATGTTAGTTTACATTAAAAGTACATTAAAAGTGTTAGATCAATGCAAATTCTTCTGTCTCTGAACAAAGACAGCAGTGTTCAGGTAAGCCAACAAGGGCATAATTCCAATTTAGATTTGAAAGAGAAACACCCTAGAGATTTTCTGCTTTGATGTGATTTGCCGTCCATTGACCTTCATGTAGCACAGTGGGCTAAACAGCTGGCTTGTAAAGCAGAACAAGGCCAGCAGCGCAGGTTCAATTCCCGTACTGGCATCCCCGAATAGGCGCCGGAATGTGGCGACTGGGGGCTTTTCACAGTAACTTCATCGAAGCCTACTTGTGACAATAAGCGATTATTATTATTATTATCACCAGCCAAGGCCGCACTATTATTATATGCATGTGCCAAGTGGAAAATCTCCCCCTTTTACCAAAAACCTAGCTGGTCCCTGGGGAATCAGTGGCTTATTTGACCTGGAAGTACTTGGCACTGTATCCAAGTACAAAGTAGAAAATGTTGCATCCTCCAGAACTTACATCCTTTACATTTGTCCATATGGAAATCAGGGAATTATTTTTAATATCCTTCAGTTTTAGCAAATACAGAAAAGTGGTTCACGAGCAGCTCAGGCTCCTTCGCCAAGATTTCATGCAGGTTCTCACCCCCCAGAATTAAGCAATTTGATGTTCTGTGCCCCTGTCCAACGATAAAGCACTCATAAAATACACAGTGGGTTCTTTGATGTTTAGCATAGTAAATCAGTCCGTGGGATTTCAATTATTTGGCTGTAATACCTTAAGGACTCCTCAGCTGAGAAAGGGAAGAGTAAGATAAAATTCTGGATGAGTGAGATATTGAATTTTATGGTAATATGATTTCACTGGAGCTGAAACTGGATATGGGGCTCAGTAATTGAGATTATATGAGTCCTGTGGTTTGTTTTAATTACCAATTTTAGTTGGTTGAGGTTGCTTTCAATTCAAACCTGGTCTGAAGTCCTATTAATTAGCATTCCATGCTGCAGTCTTTGAATTCTCATTTCATTGGTAATTAAAGCAAAATAAAACGAGACAGGAAAAAAACAGGCTTGTGAAGTTGTGGGTGAATCGCATTAAGTTATCATTCTTGTTACATAGCGATACTTTTCACACCTACTCATGTAGGCAACCTGCTTCAAACATTGGTAGAGATACAAAACAGCGAGAAGTAATGTGCCAGGAAGTGAATAAACGTGGAAAGAAAATCAGGAATTTGATAACTTCAGACTCTTTCTAAGAATGTCCAATTGAAAACCTATAACATTTCTGCATAATGTAACAAATATATCAGTAAGGCATAAAAACAGAAAATGCTGGATAAACTCAGCAGGTCTGGTAGCATCTGTGTGGGGAGAAATAGAGTTAATGTTTCAAGACCATTCGGCAGCACGGTGCATTGTGGATAACACAATTGCTTCACAGCTCCAGGGTCCCAGGTGCGATTCTGGCTTGGGTCCCTGTCTGTGCGGAGTCTGCACATCCTCCCCGTGTGTGCGTGGGTTTCCTCCGGGTGCTCCGGTTTCCTCCCACAGTCCAAAGATGTGCAGGTTAGGTGGATTGGCCATGATAAATTGCCCTTAGTGTCCAAAATTGCCCTTAGTGTTGGGTGGGGTTACTGGGTTATGGGGATCGGGTGGAGGTGTTGACCTTGGGTAGGGTGCTCTTTCCAAGAGCTGGTGCAGACTCGATGGGCTGAATGGCCTCCTTCTGCACTGTAAATTCTATGAATGAGTCATCATATGACTTTTTTAGAGCTGAAGAGGGGTGGTGGTGTGATGGATTATATTGTTGGAGAGGTGGTGTGGAGAAGATGGAGCAGAATAGGTCAGAGATAGGTCGGAGCTAAGGAGAGATTAACAATGATGCCATGGGCACAAGACAAAGGCAATGTTAATGGCAGCATTAAGGACTAAAGAAGGTATTGGTAGTGGCATAAAGGTAAGGTAGCAGAATAGTTAGGTGAGGCCAAACCTGGATTTTAACATTAATGATATCCCACTATTACTTCGAGCCTGCTTCACTATGACTGAATTTAGTGTACATTGTACAAATGGAATCACCCGTGTGGGGCCAGGGGAAGCAAGGGTGCATCTCTCGGCCACATAAGGAGATATTTGAAGGGTTAATCATGATCTGCGTACTGAGGGAGTAATACTTTGACCTTCAATGGTGGCCTCCTGCCACCCAACATTGTGGTCCCGCACACTTGCTGGCCAAGTGCACCTAATTTCCTGCCAATTTTGTACAGGAGATTGACAGGATCTATGTAGATAAAGTATGGGATTTTGAATCTCCCAGGCTTCATGGTGGAATGGTCATGAAGATATGCCACAGGTTATGTCTGCACAACTGTTGTGAGTGAGAATTTTACTTCAGCACTGTGGGGATGATAAAAGTTGAAAGAATGCGCACCGTTTAATATTTGAAGCTTGGAAATAAGGCAAAAACAGTCAGAAGGCAGCTTCCCATAAAAGCTTCATCCTAGACTTTTAAGTATTGTTGCGAAACCTCTCTAAGTTATGTACGAGTGTGTTCCAAACTGAAACACTGGTTTTGTGTGGTGTATTATTTTTGGACATTAGGAAGATACGTTTGTGGAAACAGTGAAAACTCAAATCACTATTCATTAAACAATGATAAAGGTATTTTAAAGTACAGGAAAGATAATGAAACATCACTAAGAACAATCTTTTACTTTGACACATTAGCAGGAGGCATTTGATCCCTCAAAAACTTGGAAACCCAAAAGCATCTGTTCCCCCGTAATCCTAAACTCTACTGAGATCACCCCCCGCCCGCCCCGCCATTTCCCAAACAACCATAAATCAGTTGTTCATATGTAATGGGTGACTACCACACTGTACAGCTTAAGTGACCAGGGCTTGGGAATGGTCTTCGGTTCAACGGGGAAAATGATCTTTGCACATTTTGACCTCAGCACTTCATCTCTAACTGAGCTGTTTCCTAAGGTTGACTGCTGCTCCTCTTCTGTTGCTTCTTCAATACCTTATCCATGTCTGACCTGCTGCCTGGCTCACAGCTGGGACGACTAAATGTATCGATTGCAAAGAACAATCTGTTCCCTATTCTTTCCTTTCACTTAGCTGCTGCCCAGGCATGATTTACAAAAATACATGGCAGTTTTATTTTACTTGTGCAATCCTATCATTTTGTGACATAAAATCTGAAATCTATAGAATCCCTACAGTGCTGAAGGAGTCCATTCAGCCCATCGAGTCTGCACCAACTGTCTGAAAGAGCACTCTACCTCGGCCCATTCCTCCACCCTATTCCATTACCCTGCGCATTGATCATGGTTAATCCACCTAACCTACACATCTTTGGACTGCAAGGAAAACGGAGCACCTGGAGGAAACCCACACAAACACGGAGAGAACATAAAACTCCACACAGGCAGACACCCAAGGCTGCAATTGAACCCGGGTCCCTGGCGCTATGAGGCAGCAGTGCTAACTACTGTGCCACAATGCCATGAAATGGTCATTAAACTCATTAAAATGGCTATAGCAGACACTGTGCAGCTGCTGAAGCTACTGTTTTGAACCTTTTCTTAATATTAATGGGATTCCATTATTACCCAATTGTTCCCCACTGTGACTGAAATTATAATGCATGGCAAGAATGGAAAACACGTTTTGATCCATTGTTTGTGTTTGGCAACAGGTTTCTAGTCAAATGATAACAAAGGCTACCCTCAGGTAACATATTCCCTTTGCATGCTTCAGTGAATATCGGCCAACCTTAAACAAAGTCAGAGCAATGTATGAAAAACTGTTAACAAAAACCTATTAATTTACAATCTGTTACTTCATGTCCAAATGTGATCCACTTTAGACTCAGTCCAAAACATAAATCCCATTTTCTTGCTCCCTGGGCTTTGTCTTCCATTGTAATGTCAGCTCGAGAAAGGGAACTTTCACTTCAGGCAAATATTATTGATGTTTTTATTGCATTTTAGAATGCAAACCTTCCAGTTCCTTTGATCGCTTACTTTTTCTTACCCCATGACAAGTGTCCCTCAGTCAATGTTTTGATAAAAGTGAAATTAGGCGTGATGGGTACAAACCTTAGTAGTGGTCGAGTACCAGATGCCAACTTGAGCGTGCTCAGAACTGGAGCTTTCACTCACACAATCGCCCTAAAGATTTGTACTTAGTCCAAGTATTCCAGCTAATTAAAGACCTTTATTTTATTGATATTTCAGTAATCTTAAATGTGCATTATGATACAACATAGGCGTATTTATGTTTTCATTAATTATACTCCATGAACCTTATCTTATATATTGAAAAAACAATATTTTCTTAATTTGTTGAGCATTTATGAAGTATAGTCTCCCATTTATTCCTTTCTCAAGACCATCAATGCGGAAATCCGTCTGAGTAACATTTGCAGTGTTACAAATGATACTCTATTCGCCCAGACCATCTCAACTGGTTGGGTGCTGCAATTATGTTTTTCTCAATAACATATGACAGAAACCTCATTACAGGATGATCACATAGTGTTGAGGGGAAGTAAACACAGATGGAATATTGCTTATTTCGGGTCATACTATTTTTAAGTATCAGGATCCTAATACCACAATCTGGCATGCTGTGTTTGCCTGACATTCCTCTCTCTCTGCTATTTTGGCAGTGATTTTAACTTGTTTCAAATCATTAAGTTAACACCTCAGTATATATTTCATAGATAGAAGTCAGAATTTCACTAATCATTTGGAGAGATAACAAAGTAGATAAGTGGTACTGAGTCAGTATGTGGAATCTCCCAAAATTGAATTGGTTTACTTCTTTATGGTGTGCTTATGGTTGATGTTAGACCTGGTAGTAGGCACTCAACAGTGGGGGAGAAGACAGGGATAATAAGTTGTCCTTAAGTGGCTGTAGTCAAAACCTAAAGGGATGTCCCACTTAACGATAAATAGCTTCCTGAGAGCAGCAGCCGAGGAAATTGTTTTTTTCTTTTCATTTTTTCAATCTTTCCAGGGTAGGGAGGAAAATAAATGGCTGGAAAAATCCAGAGGAAGGTTCATTATCCAAGGAGAAGAGTGTGAAAGTAGTGCAGTACCCAAACTCCCCTCTTGAGGGCTGGTAATTTTTTGAGACTCTAAAGCACTCTCCTTAAAGGGTCGAATTTGAACATGTTATGGACGCCTGGACATCCCTCAACAATGACTAAGTGATTGAACCAGACTCGTGACTTTTTTAAGTTTTACGACGCTGCAGAAAGATCAGTTTGTTCCGGGAGTGATAATATAAGAAATAGGGCTTGGTTATTTAATAAACAGGCTTCATTAAAACAAAAGAAAAGAAACCAATATTTAAACACTTAATTTCAACTCTACTACTAGCAGATTACATGTAGTTTCCTAACCTTTTCCTTTTGTAAAATATTTTTAGTCTCCATTTTCAGATTTTCTTCAGAATTTACACCCCACCAACAAGCAGTAAACGGTAACAAATACAAAGTCAATCCCCTTATCAACAACAACGATCCCATCCTCCCACCACCCCAAACAACGGCCCACCTGACAATATAAGCATCAAATAAAACAAACCCTCTCACGGTGGGAAAAAACAAAGGAAAAAAAAGAAAAAGGATTCAGGAATCGCCTATGGTCACCATTGACCTATAGAGTCCACCCCCCCTCCCCCTAACATTCAATACCATCCAATCCCCGAAAGAGTACCGTAAACCCCCCCCCCTCCCCCACTCCTCCCCTCCGCTTCCTCTTATAAAACACCTCCCCAACCTCTGTTCCTTCCCCCCAACTTTCCACCCTGGCTAGACTCATCGGAACATGTTCTGCCAGGCTCCGATGGGTGCAGCCCCTCCCCCACCTCACTCCCGTTCACTGGCCGGCTTAAACCGGCCAGCCAGCATGGAGGCCCCCGCCCGGGTCTCATTCCCCCTTGCCCGGTCCCAAGAAAACCAAGAAATCCCCTTTAGCACACAAACCCCGCTACACACCCAAGCCCCAAAGAACTATCATTGCAAATGAAAGTTCCATCTATTCCCTTGTCCAAATATATACACTGTTGGCTCATTTAGCACATACACCAGCACGCAGTGAAAAAATACAGTTACACGAGGCTACGTCGGTACATGACCATTTCTCAATTCAGCCACAGTCCTTCTGTCTTCGCAAACTCCTCCGCTGCTTCCGCCATCCCAAAATAAAAGTCCTTGGATTTGTAGGTCACCCTCAACTTAGCTGGGTATACTATGCTGCACTGCACCTTGCTGAAGTACAGTGCCTTCTTCACCCGGCTGAAGGCAGCCCGCCTCCTCGCCAGCTCCACCATAAAGTCCTGATATATGCGTATACCAGCTCCAGCCCACTCCACCACCCGCTTCTGCTTTGCCCAGCACAGGACCTTCTCCTTCACACTGTACCTACGAAAACACAGAGTCACTACTCTTGGCGGCTCACTCTCCTTTGGTACATGCCTCCACGACCGATGAGCCTGATCCAGTTCATATCGGGAGGGATCATCCCCCTCCCCAATAGCTTCGCCAACATCGTGGCAAAATACTCATTTGGCCTCGTGCCTTCCACTCCTTCGGCAGACCTACAATCCTCAGATTCTGTCGTCTGGATCTGTTTTCCTAAGTCGTCCATTTTGTCTCGCAGACCCTTGTTGATCTCTATCACCTTCCACATCTCCTTCCCCATCGAGGTAAGGTGATCACTGTGCTGCGATAAAGTCTCTTCCACTTCCTTCAGCGCGTCACCTTGCTCCCGCACCTCCGCCACTGCGCTCAATACCACCGCCCTCACCGGGGCAATCGCCTCCTCCACCAGCACTTTCAATACTGCCCCCATCTCCTTCCTCATCGCCTCCATGTGTTTTGTGAACTGCATTTTGAGTTCCACGGCCATCACCTTAGTAATTTCTTCAGCCGTGGGCAATGTGGCCTCCCCTGGTGCCCTAGTCTCCACTTTTCTTGCCGTCCCCGCGGTGACCTTTCCACTCCCCGACGGACTTACACCTGCTTTTTTCATGGCCGTTTCTTTACTTATTTTCGACATTTCCCTTCATTGTGCTTTCTCCCTGCTTTTGGCACCTCCTGGGACCGGGCGCTAAACCCCGAAAATGCAGTTCCTGAATGGGAGCCCTTCAATGTGCGGCTGCCTCCCGCCCGCCGTCACCGGAAGCACTCATAGTTTCTTAACCTTAACACTAGTTCGAATCAAACAACACTTTTCATGAACATACAGCTCTCGTTTCACTTACACAAGGCAAAGGCAACATTTACATTTCGGAAGCAATTGTTCTTCTATTAGGGACATTTGTTTAGAGCCCTTTTCCAAAGCCTTCTTTCTCTCTCTGGCTTTCTTTCATGACCTCTTCGATGGCTGCTTACATCCTTCTCCTCCTTGCGTGTTCCAAATTGATTCTCATCTCTCTAAGCTCTGTCCAGCCCTTCAAACAAAGGTCCTCCTCAGGGATGACCAGACTGGAACTTATCAACTGTAATTTGGGCTGCTTGATTGCGCACTCCCGTTTACACAAAGGACCAGAGCTATGCCATTCTTATGCAACTAACTCTCCATTGACAAATAGGTCATCAGACTTTGTATTGGGATAATGGCTTGTCAGACAAGGTTGTCCCATATGACAATGGATCTTGAGTAGATCCCCCTGGCTGAACCAGGGCATTCTGTTAACGTGGTTAAATCTGAATGGGATACGGTAACTCAGGTTGTGGGCGTATCCCTCTGACTTTGTTGCTCGTACTCTTTTCTTTCAGTCTATTTAACCCCTAAATTGCCTGCTACATTTTGGACCCCATTTCTGGACCTAAGTTCCTCATATATTCTTATCATGACAAACAGGAGACAGCGGCCACACTCGCACATAATCTGCAAACCTGGGGTACAGACATAGAAGGAAATAATACCCCAGAAAAAAAACTTCCACAGTAAAACTACCCAACAGAAATTTTAACCCGGTTGATGCCTTACTGTCTGTCAGTTTTGTTTCAAATTTATTTGTGACCAATGCAAAACCTTCAAATAATTTTATCAGGGCAAACTCCACCAGGGTACACATTTAACCAGCACCTTGGGTACTTTAATATCTTGAAAGTGCATCGTACATAAACTCATTGTAACCTACACACTTGCATGGTTTGCCATTTATTGCCATGCAAACCTGTTACACGACTACTGTAAGTGTACTTTAAAAAATATGCCATTTAAGCCAAATTGGACGGTAATGTGTTACTGCAGATTTTGAGCCGAAAGCAAAGGGGAAGTACTTTGCATGCTGTCCAATGTCAGGGTCATTTACCAAATTTGTGGGCAGCATGTTGCCTCCGACCGCAGATGATTGTAGTATGGCAGGAGGTGAGGGCCACAAAATCGAAAGCAGAATTAATATGGACTGCTCCTCTCAGCCCCCTACAGTGCAGGTCAGCAGCAAGCATCCCTGCTGCGGAGGATATAGGTCTTCAGTTAGTTCCATGTTGTGAGCAGTCTGAGGGCCCAGTTTCCCATAACCATTCCCAGGTGTTCCCAAGCCTACAGATATTGATGGAAGCATAATGATGCCTGTGTATATTCGCCAGTGGTTCTTGCTAATTTCCTTGGCATACCTTCTTTCATCCTACAATACTTAAAGCCATAAAATATTGGTATTTCTGGTGCTTCGAGACTGAGCTCAGCTTAGTCATTTTGAATTGGTTGCCAAATGTCACGTAAAAAACCTGTGAAAATTAGCAATATAAGAATGCTTTCCTCAGTTCCTGCATTACTCCCAGCTTTCTCTTTTCTTCTGAAACCTTGTAAATATTGCAATTACAGGCACCTCGGTTAAAATAGCAGGCAATTTGGCTGTTTTAGGTGTCTTGTAAAAAGTGTAGTTCAGCGAAGAAGAAAAGCAGACAACAGGAAACAAACAAAAGTGTTTTTTGGAGGAAAAACTCCAACAAAAATTTGTCAATATATCTATTGCTTGAAAGTAGTATCGAAAATGTTTTTCTAGGAGCTTTGCCATCCATTAAGCATCCTTTAAACCCATTGCAGAGGGTTGAGGGAGCATCCAATACAACCTCAGGTGGGTAGGACAGGATTCTGGGCTTCATTTAAATGCCTTGTAATATTTAAACAAAGGTAAGGCTAATAACTATTGAGCTAATAATTCAAGCTCATGCTTGACACTAAATAGTGCAGATAGAAGCCGGATTTTCCCATCCCGCAGTGCCTATTCCACTCCTATCCCTTCAACGTAAGCAGATGGAGAATAATCCTTAAAGAAACACTCTAGCAAGTGGCTGCTCCAGCAGAATCAAGATTGTAGTTTAGCATCGCAAGTCCCTGGAGAGTGATAGCTCCATCTCCCTCTAGTGGTTTAGCCCGGTAATATTATGCCTATTTCACTATAATGTTTTCGCTCTTTCGTCCCTTTTTGCCTCATCCCCTAATGGCGCTATGGCCCTAACTTCCAACAGCATTTTAGCCCTACAATATCATAGCCCCAACTCTCCATAGTTTTTACATCATATGATATCATAGCCCTATCTTCTTACAGTGTTAATCCGTTATATCTCTATAATAATATAACTCTGTAGCATAATATCCCATCGTTGACAGAGCCAGTGGCCCCAGAATCTGGAAAAATTATCTCTTGCACGATATCAAAAACCTATGATGCAATTTCAATGCAACTGTCTGACTCCTGGTTGGACCTACAAGGTATTGCCCATGAGAGGGCTGTGTGCACATTTTGTTACAGGTGTGGAAAGAGTTCTCTCCCACGAGTTAACTGAGGGGACAATCATTGGCCTGAATTCTCCACCCGCTGGATGCACGTACTCGGCCGGCCCTGAAGCAGAAGCAAAACACGCTTCCGCTCACAAGTGGCCCCAGAGCTGGCTGGCCAATTAATGGGCCGCCGTTGTCAAACACGCACTGGGGTAATGCTCAACGCTGCCGGGGGTGAGGGGAAGAGGGCAGGCGCTGAGAAATGGGAGGGTGCGGGAAGCTGGTGCCTCCAATGTGCCCCCTCAGGGGCTATCTCAGGGAGCTGCTGACCAGTAAAAAGTAAATTGCAATGGAAAAATTATGCAATGAGCGTGTAGGCAGCATATTCAAACACAGACCTCAGTCCCCAGACTTTTTAAAATGTTATTTTGTCCGGACAGTTCATCCCGCTTTTGGGCGAGTTTGAAGCTAAAATGTAAAGGCCGCCTGGTCAATCAGCCCGCCGGCCAATTGCAAAAGTCATCGCACCACATAAAATTGTGGTCAATTGACCCGTTAATGGGCTAAATTGCTTGCTTGATTGTCAGCGGGCATGCTTCTGACCCTTGTACGTGCCCGCTGACTGAAATATTAGTGGGTCCACAATGATATCGGGATGCTTGCCTGACGTCTTCCATGCAATTTCATGTGCTTCCAGGTCAGACACACCCACCCATGCCAGCATCATAACATTTTGGCCATTGTTGAGTTGAGATGAATTCCCAACTTGGCCAGAGGTGGGCAGTCCACTTGGATCACATTGTAAACCAGAGCTGAACTACAGAACTGGTTCAGTAAATACCAACTCTGGACTAAACTGACACTTCACGTGGTGCCAAACGCATGCAACATGAGACCACCTCTCCCAGGTAGTCAGGCTTTACTTTGGATTAGACTGGGTCCTCACTTCCGATTTGCACTGCCAGGTCAGGGCGGCACGTTGGCATAGTGGTTAGCACTTCTGCCTCACAACGCCAGGGACCTGAGTTCAATTCCTGCCTTGAGTGACTGCCTGTGTGGAGTTTGCACTTTCTCCCCTTGTCTGTGGGTTTCCTCCGGGTGCTCCGGTTTCCTCCAACAGTCCAAAGTTGTGCAGGTCAGGTGGATTGGCCGTGCAAAATTACCCCCTAGTGTCCAAGGGATTTGTAGATTAAGTGGGGTTACAGGGATGGGGTGGGGAAGTGAGCCTAGGTAGGGTGCTCGTTCAGAGAGATGGTGCAGACTCGATGGGCCGAATGGTCTCATTCTGCACTGTAGTAATTCTATGGTTACTGCCAGCACAATCACCTTGCGCTAATGCTAAAATAAGTAAATGCTCCCTGACATGGATTATGGTCTGTTACAATTCGTCCCAGCACAACATTTATCAGGCATTTGCTGCTGTTGCAGCTTCCCCCGAAAAACTTTAAAGACAGCTTTGATAAAACTGTGCAAGTTGACAAAAAGGCCAATTTAGACAAATATTAAGGGACAGGTCTCATTTGAATAAACCAGACTTGGCATTCATTTTCATAACATAAAAATGTATTAAGTCAAATTGCGAATAATATTTTATGCCAAATACAATTGCATAATATTGCAATAATCTTACATAATGTTTGTTCATATGTTTTGTGCTTTAATTCAAATCTGCTGTGAATCATAGAACTCAAAATCCTCGTTGCCCTTCAGTTTAATATTCTGCTTGAAACATTTTAACGGGCAACATTTGAAAAATAGCAATTTTAATGATAATACATACCATATAATTGGTGTAATAGGGCTCATAACATGAGCATAATTTCATTTTCACATAATGTGACATTTTCAGACAAATTAATTGGCACCAGGCAAGTCATCTCCTACATGTATGTCTTAAGGAAAATCAAGCACAGAAGATAAAAGAGCGCGGAAAGTACCAGAATGTTCCAGAAGTGGAGTTTCTGGAGGGAGTGGGAGGATTTCTTCGTATGCGATATGACAGGCGATTGCTTATCTACGTCTGTAGAAGTGGAACTGAAGGGAGCGCAAGTGAAATGCAGACTTTTTGGCCCATATTTCAAATAAATTGATTGAAATTTTGATTATTCACCATAACTTAGGGCGGCACGGTGACACAGTGGTTAGCACTGCTGCCACCCAGCTCCAGGGTCCTGGGTTCAATTCAGGCCTCGGGTGACTGTCTGTGTGGAGTTCGCACTTTCTCCTCTTGTCTCTGTGGGTTTCCTCCGGGTGTTCCGGTTTCCTCCCACACTCCAAAGATATGCAGGTTAGGTGGTTTGACCATGCTAAATTGCCCCTTAGTGTCAAAAAGGTTAGATGCAGTTACTGGGTTACGGGGATAGGGTGGAGACGTGGGCTTATGCAGGGTGCTCCTTCCAAGGGCCGATGCAGCCTCGATCGGCCGAATGGCCTCCTTCTGCACTGTAAATTCTATGATTCTATAACTTTGGGGGAAGATGCAGCTAGTTTTGCGTAAGCCAGCCAGAGTGCATTCATGAATTTTTTAAAAAATTATTCGCAGACTTTGTTGGAGATTGAATTCTCCCAAGGGTAAAATTGGACAGAGAGACTCAAGTGCCTGTAATAAAGCTCCGCAAAATTTCCATCTATTATTGGCTCCATTCACTCGGGGAAATCTTAATTATTTGCCCATTTGCTCTAAGTGGATGGGGGAGACCCTCCACTGTAACAAGAAAAATCACTATCCAAAATTTAGTTTGCAGCCAAATGCTACTTTAAATTAACAAACTATATAGTGCATAAAGGACTATCACAATCTCTTGGAGGCATTTCCATCGAGCTAGCTTGGGAAGAAAAATAAGCTGATGTCTTAAGGGGCCGTGATTTTCCGCATAAACTATTGCATGTTCCACAGCGGTGGAGGTGGCCCATCATTGGGTTCTTCTGGTCCCGCCGTTGTCAGCGGTGTTTCCCGTTGAATGCACCCCATGCTGACAGGAAGCCCCTGGCAGGGGTGCACCGCCAGTGAGACCAGAAGATCCCGCCAGCTCGAATGGCCAGAATATTCCAGTCATCATTTGCAAAATAGGAATCTAAATGGTGCAGAGGAACAAAGGGATCTGGGAATACAAGCAGATAAATCATTAAAAGTAGAGACACAGGTTAATAAAACTAGACAAAATAAAAGAAAGCAAAGCATTCTGGTTTATTTGTGGAGGGTAGAATTGAAAAAATAGAGCAGTTCTGCTAAACTAATATTGAATTTGGTTAGATCGCACTTAGAGGACCATTTACATTATAAAAAGGAGAGAGAGGCACAGGAGAGGGTGCAAAAAAGATTTACGAAGGTGGTAGCAGACGACAAGGTTATGCCGATCAAGAAAGGATGAAAAGGTTGGGCCTCTTTTGAAAAGAGAAGGCTGAAGGATGATACAGAAAGATTCATAGAGAGGACGCTTCCTCTTGTGGGTATACCATAACTAGCGGCCATCAATATAAGATTGTCACCAAGAAATCATACAGGGAATTCCGAAGAAACCTTTTCCCCAGAAAAAGGTGAGAATGTGGAACTCATATGTTCATAAGATCTCGGAGCAGAATTAGGCCATTTGGCCCACCAGGTCTACTCCACCATTCGATCATGGCTAATCTCATCCTAGCCTTAACTTCGCTCTCCTCTGTTGCTTCACGGCACCGATGACACGTGTTGGATCCCGGCTCCGGGTCACTGTCTGTGTGGAATTCTCCCCGTGTCTGTGGGTCTCACCCCGATAACCCAAAAAGATTTGCAGGCTAGGCAGATTGGCCACACTAAATTGCCCCTTAATTGAAAAAAAAAGAATTGGGTACTCTAAATTTATTTTTAAAAACTCCACTGCCCTGCCCGTTCTCCATAACCCTACAACCCATTACCAGTTACGGGGATGGGATAGGCTTAAGTGGGGTGCTCTTTTCAAGGGCTGGTGCAGACTCGATGGACCAAAGATCCTCCTTCTGCGCTGTAAATTCTATGAAACCCCTCATCTCTGGAATCAACCTAGTGAACCTCCTCTGAACTGCCTCCAATGTCACTCCATCTTTCCTCAAAAAAGAGGACCAAAACTGCACAATACTCCAGGTGTGGTCTCACCAATGCCTTGTATAGTTGCAACAGCACTTCCTTACCTTAATAATCTATTCCTTCAGCTATAAATACCAACATTCCATTCACTTTCTTTATTATCTGCTGTACCTGCATGCTAGTTTTCTGCGACTCATGAACGAGAACCTCCAGATCCCTCTGCAATGGAGCACCCCAAAGTTGCTCCCCATTTAGATAAGTTGTCTTCCCATTTTTCTGACCAAAGTGCATGACCTCACATTTATCCGCCATTAGACTCCATCTGCAACATTTTGGCCCAGTATCCGAACCTATCTACATCTATTTGTAAGGTTCTTATTTCCTCATTGCAACTTTCTGTCCCACCTATTTTTGCATCATCTGCAAATTTGGCTTTGGAACCTTCTATCCCTGTTTCCAAGTCATTTATATAGATTGTAAATAGTTGGGGCCCAAGGACTGAACCCTGTGATACCCCACTAGTTACATCTTGCCATATCCAGAAAAAGACCCATTTATCCCAACTCTCTGTCTTCTGTCCATCAACCAGTCTTCTATCCAAGCTAATAAATGACCCCGAATGGCATGTGATCTCACCTTGTGAATTAACCTTCTGTGCGGAACCTTATCAAGCGCCTTCCGGAAGTCCAGATATACTACATCTACAGGATCCCCATATCTACTTTGCTTGTTACATCTTCGAAGAACTCAAGCAAATTAGTCAAACATGATTTGCCCTTCATAAAACTATGCTGACTCTACTGGATTACATTTTGACTTTCCAAATGTCCTGATATTACTTCCACTGCCACTGGGAATAGTTGAGGCCAATAGGATTGACACAATTAATGGGAATCTAAATAAGCATGTGAAGTAGAAGGGAATAGAGGGTTATGCGAATACAGTTAATATGGAAGGAGATGGCGGCACAATGGCGCAGTCGTTAGCACTGCTACCACACGGCACCAAGGACCCGGGTTCGATCCTGGCCCTAGGTCACTGTCTGAATGGAGTCTGCATGGATCTCACCCCACAACACAAAATATGCAGGTTAGGTGGATTGGCCGGGCTAAATTGCTCCTTAATTTGAAAAAAAATTGGAAAAAAAATTAAAAAGTAAGAAAATAAATAAGGATGGATGGATGAAAGCTAAAATGGAACATAAATGATGGCAAGGACAGGTTGGATCATATAGCCAGTTTCTGTGCTGCAAATTCTCTGTAACTCCAATAAGTGAGCATTAACCACAATGGTACAGTACTTGAGACCATTGCATCAATCATAACAGATTATGCCTCTGATGCTTCCAATGAGATCTGAGCAGCTGCATCTCAAAATGATGGATGGTTAGTTGTGCACATCCAAGTTGGCAGGTTGATAATTGAGTCAGCCTGCTTGATTAACTGGATCAGCCTTGTTGCATATTGAAAAGGAATCATTGTGAAGTGTATTTAGTTCAGCTTTGGAGTGGCAATTTTATTGAGACATTCTCCAAGGTCAGCTGTTTCTGGCTGTGGGAGGAGTTTATCATGTGAGAGTGCCTTTAAGAAATGGGTGTTTAAGAAATGTACCTTTAAGAAATGGGTGTTTATCAATGATATCAGAGTGTGGGTGGGGCTGGGCTGTCTGTCAGCTTTTTACTTTTGTTTTAGGTTGTTTGCCGCAGGGTATGTTTTAGTTTTGTTTTCACTGTTGGATCTGAAGCCAGACAAAGCAAGTGTACTGTTGATCTCTCTGCCATGAAAGACTATCTCTTGATCATTTGGTGAATTCAGAATTATAAATGTTCGCAGTAGTGAATGTAAACCTAATGTGCTTCTGTTAAAAGGTGTTTCTTTTGTCTTTGGATGTTGTTTGGGAAGTTATTAAGCATTACTTAGTGTTGTATTCTTTGGGGGTTGTATTTGAATCGATGGTTGCTAAGATGTTCACTGTATGTTTCAAAAAGGTGAATTAAGTTCATAGAATAAACATTGTTTTGCTTTAAAAAATACTTTTCCATTTCTGCTGTACCACACCTGTAGAGTGGGCCGTGTGCTCCCCATACCACAATCTATTAAAAGTTGTGGGTCAGGTGAACTCACTGATACACTTTGGGGTTCTCTAAACCCTGGCACATAACAAATTGGGGGCTCAAGGGGGATAAAAGTCTATCTATTGGATTGGCTTAGTGAACTTAAAGACAGTGAGGGGTAAGCAGATTGTGGTTGCTTTTCAGCTGTGGTATTTCAGTTTAAGTAGGGAGTGTGTTGTGAACAATGGCTCTTTCAGAGGCTCTGATGTTTTTGGGGGTGGAGACGGTCACACACAGTACCTTACGGACAGAGACGAAAAGCAGACTGTTAGATTCGGCAAAAACATTGCAGTTAACATTACTTGAAAAAATGCGACTAGATGAGGTAATTATGGCAGTGGCTAAGCATTTAAAGTTGCCTGAGATACAATTTGACTCATTGGAAATGGCAAAAAATTCAGTTACAATTTAAACAAATGGAACATGAGAAAGAATTAAAGCAGCTTGAGTACGAAAGAGAGGGCAAAAAAAGAGAGAGAGAGGAAAAAGAAAAGGAGAGAGAAGAAAGGACAAAAGAAAGAATAGTCCCACCAGATCAAAATGAAAGAGAAAGGGAGACACAGATTAGGGAAAAAGATAAAGAGAGAGAGTTTGAACTTCAGAAAATGGCCGTGAAACATGACAATCAGTTAAAATTGGCAGACTTAAAGAGAAACGTACAGTTGGATGATAGTGATGAGGATAGTGAGAGAGAGCGTCAAAGTCGAAGGCTTGATGGTGATCTATTTAAATATGTCCAAGCATTGCCAAGGTTTGACGAGAAGGAGGTGGAAGCCTTTTTCATTTCATTTGAGAAAGTGGCTAAACAAATGAAATATCATAGAATCATAGAATTTACAGTGCAGAAGGAGGCCATTCGGCCCATCGGGTCTGCACCGGCTCTTGGAAAGAGCACCCTACCCAACGTCAACACCCCCACCCTATTCCCATAACCCAGTAACCCCACCCAACACTAAGGGCAATTTTGGACACTAAGGGCAATTTTATCATGGCCAATCCACCTAACCTGCACATCTTTGGACTGTGGGAGGAAACCGGAGCACCCGGAGGAAACCCACGCACACATGGGGAGGACGTGCAGACTCCGCACAGACAGTGACCCAAGCCGGAATCGAACCTGGGACCCTGGAGCTGTGAAGCAATTGTGCTATCCACAAGGCTACCGTGCTGCCACAGCACATGTGGGTATTACTGATTCAAACAAAGCTGATAGGGAGGGCTAGTGAAGTGTTTGCATCACTACCGGAGGAGGTATCTGGGACAGATGAGGAGGTGAAAAAATCCATCTTTGGTGCATATGAACTCGTGCCTGAAGGCTACAGACAAAGGTTTAGAAATTTAAGGAAAGAATTTGGTCAAACATATATGGAGTTTGAAAGGCTCAAACAGAGTAATTTCGATAGGTGGATAAGGGCTTTGAAAATAGACCAAACGTATGAAGCTCTCAGAGAAATTATACTTTTGGAGGAGTTTAAAAATTCAATTCCTGCTGTCGTGAGAACTCATGTGGAAGAGCAGAGGGTTAAAACTGCGAGGTTAGCAGCAGAAATGGCGGATGATTATGAATTAGTTCGTAAATCAAAGCTTGGTTTCCGACATCAGTTTCAGCCTGTGAGGGATAGAAACTGGGGACATGAGAAATACTCAAGTGGTAAAGGTAAAGGTGATCTGATGAGAGATAATAAGGAGAGTGTACCTCAGATTAAAAAAGAAATCCAAGAGGGTGGAAGAGACATGAAAAGTTTCAAATGTTTTCACTGTAATCAACTAGGCCATGTAAAGTCACAGTGTTGGTGGTTGAAGAAAAGCACTGGGAAGGCTGATGTGGTAAAACAGGATACAACAGTGGGGTTTGTTAAAGTGGTAAAGGAAAGCCCAAGTGAAGTGAAGGAGCAAAAGATTGTACAGCCTGATCAAGAGGTGATTGA
Source organism: Scyliorhinus torazame (assembly GCF_047496885.1). Lineage (NCBI taxonomy): Eukaryota > Metazoa > Chordata > Chondrichthyes > Carcharhiniformes > Scyliorhinidae > Scyliorhinus > Scyliorhinus torazame. The sequence goes on from NC_092707.1 coordinate 80,290,502, forward strand.
TAAGAAGGTGCCAGCTATCTTTAAAGAATTTACTTGTGTGGGTAAAGTTTACTCATGTGTATCAGGAGGAGCAGGTAAAGAAGTCACTATTTTAGGAGATACTGGAGCTGATCAATCTTTAATGGTAAGAGATGAGGACTTATGTAGTTTGGGAAGAATGTTGCCAAAAAAGGTGGTAATATGTGGAATTCAGGGTGAGAGGAGTAGTGTTCCATTATATAAGGTAAGGTTGTAAAGTCCAATGAAGAGTGATGAAGTGGCAGTAGGGGCAATAGAGAAACTATCTTGTCTAGGAATATAGTTTATCTTGGGTAATGATATCGCTGGATCGCAGGTGGGAGTGATGCCTACCGTGGTTGATAAGCCAGTGCAAAATCGGACAACTGAAGTGTTGAAGAAAGAATATCCTGGGATTTTTCGGATTGTGTAGTAACAAGGTCGCAAAGTCACAGGTTAAGACAAGAGGAGAAATCAGAGAGTGAAGATAAAGGTGAAGTGTAATTATCAGAAACAAATTTTGATCAGATGTTTGGAAAAGAACAGGTAGAAGATAAGGCGTATATTTTTAGTTCAGGAAAATTGGCAGAGTTACAACAGAAAGATGTAGAAATAAAACGGATGTATCAGAAAGCATACACGGAAGAGGAATCTGAGTGGATATCAGAGTGTTATTACTGTAAAAGTGATGTTTTAATGAGAAAATGGAGACCTTTACATATGCAGGCAGATGAAAAGTGGGCAGAAGTTCATCAAGTAGCATTGCCGGTAGGGTATAGAAAGGAGGTGTTGCTAGTTGCACGTGAGGTACCAGTGGGAGGTCATTTGGGAATAAGGAAAACTCAAGCTAAAATACAAAAACATTTTTATTGGCCTGGACTACACAAAGATGTAGTTAAACATTTTCAATCATATCACACATGCCAAGTGATAGGGAAACCTCAAGCAGAGGTAAAACCAGCGCCCTTAATACCCATTCCAGCATTTGAGGAACCTTTTACAAGGGTCCTAATTGTTTGCGTAGGATCGCTTCCTAAAACGAAAAGTGGGAATCAATATCTTTTGACTTTGATGTATGTGTCTACTAGGTTTCCAAAGGCCTTTCCAGTACATAATATTACAGCTAAAAAGATTGTGGAGGAGTTACTTAAATTCTTTACTAGATTTGGACTACCCACAGAAATACAATCGGATCAAGGATCAAATTTTACCTCAAGGTTATTCAAAGTTATGGATAGCTTCGGAATGAAATAATTTATATCAGAATCGCAGGGAGCATTAGAAAGGTGGCATCAGACATTAAAGACAATGTTGAGGGCTTATTGTCAAGATTATCCAGAGGATTGGGATAAAGGAATTCCATTCGTACTGTTTGCAATTCAGGATGCACCTAATGAGTCAACCAAATTCAGTCCTTTTGAACTAATTTTTGGTCATGAGGTAAGAGGACCACTTCAATTGATTCAGGAAAAATTGGTGAGTGAGAAATCAAAACTTACATTATTGGATTACGTGTCAAATTTTAGGGAACGATTAGTTTTAGTGTTGTTACAGTGGTAGGTGAACCTTTAAAAGCTAGGTTTTGTGTACCTTATCAGATTGAATGGAAATTAAGTGAGGTGAATTTTGTGGTAAAAACGCCAGATAGAAGAAAAACTCACCGAGTGTGTCATGTGAATATGCTTAAAAGGTACTTTGAAAGGGAAGCAGAGAAAAAGGAGGAGGTTTTAATGATTCTAACTCAAAGTGACAAACCAAATCCAGATGACTTGGAATTCGACATACCTCAAATAAAATTGGAAAATGAGGATGTTCTTAAAAATTGGGATAAATTGTTGAGTTACCTTCCAGAGGAAAAACAAACTGACCTGAAAGAGTTACTGATATCACGTGGGCAAGTTTGTGGAGATAAATTGGGAAGTACTAAAATGGCTATACATGATGTAGATGTGGGAAATGCTGTTCCAATTAAACAACATCCATATAGACTTAACCCTTTAAAATTGGCACAGGTTGACAAAGAGATTCAGAGTATGCGTAATAATGGCATAATTGAAGTGGGTTGCAGCCAATGGAGCTCACCATAGTGATGGTACCAAAACCAGACGATACCCAATGGTTGTGTGTGGACTATAGAAAGGTTAATGCATTTACAATAACGGACTCTTATCCTATCCCACGTTTGGAGGATTGCATTGAGAAAGTGGACAATCAGCTTTTGTTTCCAAATTGGATTTACTTAAAGGTTACTGGCAGGTACCTTTATCTGAAAGGGCGAAGGAGATTTCAGCTTTTGTGACTCCAGATGGTATATACCAATTCAAAGTTATGCCATTTGGCATGAAAAACGCCCCAGCCACATTTCAACGGTTAACGAACAAAGTTGTTTCAGGATTACCCTATCGACGATCTGGTAATTTTCAGCCAGACATGGAAAGAACATTTAAAACATCTGATGGAGTTATTCGATCGACTTCAGGAGGCGGGTTTGGTGATAAACCTAGCCAAAAGTGAATTTTGAAAAGCTCAAGTCACTTTCCTTGGCCATATAATCGGACAGGGTTGAATGGTCACACAGGATGTGAAACCAACAGTTATTGAGGAGTTTCCGATACCCTCAAGATGAAGGGAAATAATGCGATTTCTTGGCATGAGTGGATTTGATCGAACATTTGTGCAAAGGTTTTGTGGCGTGATTGCTCTACTGATGCACTTGCTGAAGAAACGTCGAAAATTTCAATGGACAGCGGAGTTTCAACAGGCATTGACTGCCTGAAAGCTGTGATAACCAATGCTCATGTGTTGGAGAGTGCAAGGAACTCTGTGTCCAGATTGAACTAAAGTATCTGACTTTAAAGAGACATGCCGAGGCCTAGAGGAATGGATGGATCGTGCAGAGACCTTCTTGTTCAATGAGACTGTCAATCAAGAAGGATTTCAGTTGGAGGAAGACGAACAAAACAAAATGGATTATATTATTATACCTGTTTGCATGTGTTGTTTTTTGAAACGAAAAAGTATATTTACTGTGTGCATTTCTTAAAGGATAGTGAAAAGGTGAAAAATGAAACCATCTTGAAGTTGATAGTTTTGTTTTGTTTTCTTGGGGGGAGGTATCATGTGAGAGAACCTTTAAGAAATGGGTGTTTAAGAAATGTCCCTTCAAGAAATGGGTGTTTATCAGTGATGTCAGAATATGGGTGGAGCTGGGCTGTCTGTCAGCTTTTTACTTTCGTTTTAGGCTGTTTGCTGCAGGGTGTGTTTTAGTTTTGTTTTCAGTGTTGGAGCTGAAGCCAGAAAAAGCAGGTGTACTGTTGATCTCTCTGCCATGAAAGACTATCCTTTGATCATTTGGTGAATTCAGAATTATAAATGTTCTCAGTAGTGAATGTAAACCTAATGTGCTTCTGTTAAAAGGTGTTTCTTTTGTCTTCTGGATGTTGTTTGGGAAGGTATTAAGGATTACTTTGTGTTGTATTCTTTGGGGGATGTATTTGAATCGATGGTTGCTAAGATGTTCACTGTATGTTTTAAAAAGGTTAACTTGAGTTCATAGAATAAATATTGTTTTGCTTTAAAAAATACTTTTCGATTTCTGCTGTACCACACCTGTAGAGTGGGCCGTGTGCTCCCCATACCACAATCTATTAAAAGTTGTGGGTCAGGTGAACTCCATGATACACTTTGGGGTTCTCTAAATCCTGGCCCATAACAAGTTGTTTCAGGTTCGATTACTGAATGAAATGTACCCTCTTCCCTCTTTCAACTCAGCCTCCTGGCATTATTCTAATTTGGTCTACCATCCACGTCCCACCAGCATCAAGGCGAGACGCGGCCAATAGATCCAGGGAGAGGCCTCCCCAGGATTCCCGATGGCCGTTATGCCTCACGAGATCTAACCAGATCTTTTTAGACGTCGCAATCTGGATCCCCCCACAATGGGTGAGGCCCAGTTAAGAACGGTTAAGTGAATTAAAAAACTCACTTACCCATGCTGTAAGTGCAAACGGCCAATCAGCAATTAACAGCCTTGCCAAGATATCCCAGCTGAGCACCGTTTAGTACTGGTCCTGCCAAACAGGTGCCAGGTGTACCAGCATTTGGGGGGATCTCTCAGGTGATTCGTGGCCCAGGGTAGTCGGCCTCTGGCCAGGCTGGCATTCTGGCACTGCTGGTGCCACCCAATTACTTTGGCACTGCCTGCCTAGCAGCTGGCAGTGCCAGGGTGGCACCAAGGTGGCGCTGCCAGGGTGCCCAAGTGGCACTGCCAGACTGGAAGTGGCACTGCCAGGGTGCGAGGCTGGCAGTGCCAAGGTGCCAAGCTGGCATTTTGCCCATACCAGGAATAAGGCCCAAGGGTGCCTCGCCGTATGTGGTGGGATGAGGGGAGTGCTCGAGGACCCCACAACAGGTGAGTTGGGGCATTTTGGGGGTCCCGGGAGTTGTGATGGGTGGTCGGGAGATTAGGGCGCTAACTATTTAAAAATGGTGTCCCCGATCTCTTCCTGCACAAGCGGAGCTCCTCAGTGCAGGAAATGATGTTGAGTGCGGCCTCGGGAGGGGGGACATTCCCTGTCATGGCCCAAAATAGTAACAAAGTGTATTTAGATAGCATTGGGAACGACCCCATTAATCCCGCCCAGAATGGACTCTGATTTTCTTTGGTTGGATCGTACCCCTTGTGTTTCAGATATATTTAAAAAAGGCCCATTTGCCTTGCCAAGTGAATGTAAAAGATCCAATGACACTATTTTAAAGAGGTCCTAACCAATATTTATCTCTCAGTCTATGTCTCTACAACAGAATTCTTGATTGTTATGTTATTACGGTTTGTGGAACATTGATATGTGCAAATTAGCTGCCATAATTCTATATTACTATGGTGACTATACTTCAAAAGCAAACCACGTGGCAGCACAGTGTTGCAGTGGGTTAGCCCTGTTGCCTTACGGCGCCAAGGTCCCAGATTCGATCCCGGCTCTGGGTCATTGTCCGTGTGGAGTTTACACATTCTCCCCGTGTTTGCGTGGGTTTCGCCCCCACAACCCAAAGATGTGCAGGGTAAGTGGATTGGCCACGCCATATTGCCCCTTAATTGGAAAAAATGAATTGGGTACTCTAAGTTTTTTTTAAAAAGCAAACCACCAAGCAAAAGCAAGTCTTTCTTTATTGCATCCCTGGAACAAGTCTGGTGAACCGTCGCTGCACTCCCTCCAAGGCAATACTATCCTATCTGATGTAAAGTCGACTGGACAGTATTCCAGGTGAGGTCTAACCAAGCAAGCCCTCACTCCTCCTGTACTCAAATCCTCTTGCGATAAAGACGAACATTCCATTAACCTTCTAAATAACTTGCTGCACCTGCATGTTAGCGTCCTGTGACTTATGGACAAGGACACCCAGGTCCCTTTGTACATCTACACTTACTAATTTCTTACCATTTAGGAAATACTCTGCAGATCTATTCCTTCTACCAAAGTCGATTACCTCACATTTATCCACTTTATATTTCATCTGCCATGTTCTTGCCCACTTACTAAGTCTATCCAAGTCCACCTGTAACCGCTTCACATCTTCCTCACAACACACATTCCCGCCGAGCTTTGTATCATCTGCAAACTTTGAAATAATTCATTTGGTCCCCACATCCAAATCATTGATATATATTGTGAACTGGGGCCCAAGCACTTATCCTTGTGGTACTCCACTAGCCACAGCCTGCCAATGCGGGCAAGATCTTCAAGCTGTTCACACATCAGTATGCATAATATCAGGTCCCAGGGACTTACCAACTTTCAATCCCATTGATTGCTACAATACAACCTTCTTACTAATACTAATTTCCATCAACTCCATATTCTCCACAGCCGTTTGGATTGCTACATCTGGGAGATTTCCTCTATCTTCCTTAGTGAAAACAGACACCTTGGGCGGGATTCTCCCTCCTGGGGACAAAGTCCCCATGGCGCCGGGAAAACCGGTGCCAACCACTCCGGCGTCAACAGCCCCCGAAAGTGAGGAATTCTCCACATTTTTCAGAGGCTAGGTTGACGCTGGAGTGGTTGGCGCCGTTCCAGCCGGTGGCGAAGGGCCGGCGCAATTTTGCGCATGCACGGAACGGCCGGCGTGATCTCATGCCTGTGCAGACCGGCAGGTATATTTCCGCGCATGCGCAGACCGGTCGGTGTATTTCCGCGCATGCGCGGGGGTTCCCTTCTCCGTGCCGGCCCGCGGGAAATATGGCGGAGCCCAACAGGGGCCCAACGCGGAGTAAAGAAGGCCCCCATAGAAACAGCCCACCTGCAGGATCGGTAGGCCTCGCTTGCGGGCCAGGCCACCGTGGGGGCCCCCCCGGGGTCAGATCCCCCCGCAGCCCCGCACACTTATCTGCCAGGTCCCGCCGTGCGTGAGGTGAATAATTCACGCCGGTGGGACTGGCCAAAACTGGACGGCCACTCGGCCCATCGGGGCCCGGTGAATTGGGGGGGGGGCGCTGTCAATGGCCCCCGACCGGCGTGGCGGGAATCCCGCCGGCCCCCAAAAACGGCATCGGAGAATAGGCAGCCGGCATCGGGGTGGCGGGATGGGATTCGTGCCTCCTCCCAGGGATTCTCCAACCCGGCGGGGGGTCGGAGAATCCCGGCCAAAGTAATCATTTATCTTCTCTATTCCCCATTATGAATTCTCCTGGCCGTCCGTAATGGACTCACAGTTGTCTTAGCCAAATGCCTCCCTTTTACATACCTATAGAAGCATTTATGGTCTTTTTTTATGTTTCTCGTTGTATTGCATTCATATTCTGTCCGCCCTTTCTTTATCAGTTTCTTGGCTTTCCTTTGCTGTATTCTAATAATCTTGCTCTTTAGAGTCATTTAAGTACATTCACTCTAGAGGTTTAGAGTCCGATGACACTAAACTCATGCAATGCAACTTGGTCAGGCCCGCACTGACACCGAAGATGAAGCAGAGAGATTACCGCCTTCATTCCATTGTCAGGTCAAGTAATGACTCCAGAGCAAGTTTGAGATCGCACTATAATTTGTCAGAAATCTAGGCTTACGATTCCATAAGTGATCTGTTGGGTGGAATGCATTGCCAGCATTAAGGCTGGCACATTTATTTATTTTTCCCATAACTGTAGCATCTTTGGATGGTGGGCAAGGAGACCCCACCATCCAAAACATTCAGGCCAATGAGTTATTTGCGTCAGCGTTTACTGGGAAGAAGATGAACAATAAATGCTGGCCTAGCCAGCAAAGTCCTCATCCTGTGAGCAAATAAATAATAAAAATAAATAAATCCTAATTATATTTTTTAAATTGCTGGGAAAATATCAATTGAAGTGAAGATGCTAGAGATAATGGATGGTGTGAAAATTGACAGGTAGGATTTCCAAAGCAGATTATGCTGGAATAACCAAATTAGATTTTTCATGAAGTAACAGGGAATGCTGAGGAAGGTAATTTTTTATATGGATTATAAGAAAACGTTTGATAAAGTACGCCACAAAGTCCGATTAACAAAACTGAAGCTCATGCATAGGAAGGTCAGTGTTAACTTGGATAAAATATTGAGTTAAGGATGGAAACTTGAAAATCGGGGTTAATTATAATTTTTCAGACTGGAGAATGATAGACAATGTTGTTCACCAAAGGCCAGTGCTCAGATACATATGTATAAATGGCTTGGATATTGGATTCGGAAGTCGGGATCTACCGGTCCCGCCATGTTAACTGGATTTCCCACTAACTGCACCCCTCGCTCATCTCCAGGAAACCCGTGCACCAGCGGGGGACCGGAATTTCCCGCCGGTGTGAACAGCTGGTAAATCCCGCCTGGAGTACAATTTCAAGATTTGCTGACGGAACCAAACTTGGAGGTGTGGCCAACAATGATGTTGACGCCAATTGAGTGCAGTAAAACATAGGCCAGCATTTTTCTAATGGCAGAGCTTCACTTGCCACCATCCGAGGAGTCGGCGGTGAAAATATTGCCCATCTATGCTACCTGCCTCGTAGCCATTTAATGCTTCAAGAAGAGGGAATGGACTAGAGTTGTCGCTCCCACCCCTTACTCGGCCTATTTGATTGTCGGGCAGATATCGAGTCCCAGGAGCACCAGAAGCTGCAGAGGATAGGACTGGGATTGCAAGCTGTCCCCAGATTCTAAGTCCCAGGAATCCAGGGCCAGGTAATGGGAGCTGAGGCACGGTATGTGGGGAGAGGGAAGTGGGGCTGTTGGTGGAGAGACCAAAGGGAGATAAAGCAGCTTCAGGGGCCAGAATCTTTTTGTGGGAGGGTGAGAAGCGACTGATGTTAAAAAGAGCCCATTGATGGAGACGTCCCACCAACTTCCTGCCTGGGGCCTGAGCAGGGTCACTCTTCTGATTTGTCACCACCCATGGACCCCTCTTACCAACGAGAAAATTGAGGCAGGGTGGGAAATCACTCTTAAAGCTGTCGTTAATTGACCACTTAAGGATCTCAATTGGAGCAAGATGGTGGAGGGCCTGCCTAGGACTCACCTGTCCCACCGTCAAATTGTGGAGATGTCCGAGCAAGCGAGGGCCCAGTGGGAATGTCATCCAGGGAATTTTACAGCCATGCTCCACCTATAAACCTGCTGTCAGGTGAATATAACATTCTACCATAGGTAGAGTAGCAGAATGGACAGATAAGTAGCAGATGGAATTTTATAGAGAGAAATGTAGGGTGATGCATTTTGGCAGAAGGGATAGGGAGAGGAAATAGCGCAGAATTTAATGTCCTCCCCTGTGGCAGGTTTGGTGGCAGGGAGCACATTTACTCAGGTAGGAAAGTGATGGGGTTGCTTCTGGGCTCTGGTGGAAGGGTTTGTTTCCCACGTTAAAAGGCACTCAGTACCCGATGGAGGGGCCTGGCATCCGGAAGGGTATGGGCCCACTAAACACGACCCTCCTCCCCTCTCCCTTCCTCCTGCCATCACTCATCTGGCCTGGAATCCAGTGACCATCCTGGGCCTCAGGTGGGTGTCATGCCAGCAGTAGCCACTGCCTCCCCAGTCGCACTGTGGTTTAATAAAGCTGCTGGCCTGAGTGATTGGGAACTTAGTGCCACAGGTCATATGGGTGCTCCCGCAAGCCACCCCCCAAGGTACCCTCTGGCCCCAGCTGACCCATCAACGGGATGGCTGTGCTCCAATGCAACCAGTGTCATCATCTTGTCTGGGATGAGGGCCAGCATGCATTGGAATTGCGCGAGCTCAATGTGGTGCCGGTGCTAGCCCATTAATGGGACCTGAATCGTCCTGGGACCAGCACTGCTTTAGTCCAGATAGAACACTTGCGATTCAGCCCCAGCATGCATCAGCACTTAGTCTCTCAACCGGAGAATTCGCCTCTAATCTTTCATTAAAATCAGACCTGCTGACTAAAGGCGATGAGGCCTGGTAACGTCTGGGAATTTATGACTCAGTTCCACTTTAGTTAATCTACTTCACAACAGAGATTTGCAAGACCAAATTGCTAACTTTTATTACGTAGAAGTGCAATTGTTATTTGATGAGCTTAATCGAGTGGCTTCATTTTGAATAACGTTGTGAAGCAGCATGCAAGGTTTCAAGATGCAATTACATCCATGCTGTTCTTTCCTTCCTAACTAGTCAAGCAATGAGAAACGTCTGTATGAGCAGGTATCGTTTTTGTGGAGATTACCATTATTTTAGTCTTCAAAGCAATTGCACATTTGGAGGGAACTGAACAACACTGACAGGTACCAGCCTGAGATGAAGGTAGTTATTGCCTTTAAAGGTACACATAAATTTCTTAGTTTGATCACAGAAAAGTATGTTGCTGATGGAAGAATCGATTTCATTTAGAACGCTCATCAACAGGGCTTTTCAAGCTCCTATCTGCTGACAGTCAATTGCAATGTCCAATAAAGCTCAGCAATGAATGCTTTGTGTCTCTTGAATGGTCTTGAGATTGGAAAAACGAACTCTGTAAGGAGAAAAAGGAGGTACTATTGTCGTAGATCGTTTTGTTGGGTAGAAGTGTATTAGCTGTCGGGTTGAAAAACGTCACAGAAACAGGGAAGATTGGAATTGTCATTACATGAAAGACTGATTAATTAAGGCTTATCTGTGCTTTTATGTTGGTTTGCTGTACACCTTGATTAATAACAGACAAGTAATAGGCTGTAATCAAAATGGATTAGGTGGAAAATTGCTGGAGCAAGGAATTAGATAACTTCTGTGCTGCTGGAGAGCCTTTCCTGACCTTGAACTGATTGGAGTCCATTTAAACATTGAAACACAGCAACATATATCAAAGTGATCTATCTTTCACAATCTGTGTCCCATGGAATCTCTCTCAGTTCATCCTGCAGTGTCTTTCCAGCCATGTTTTCTTCTGCAAAATGCAGTTGCCTTTATCAATACAGTGAGACATATATGTTGAGAAACCTAAGAAAAATGTCATTTAAATTGCCGCTGTGACACTACTCTGGCTCAGAAAGTCAGGAATTTAATTGATTCAGACAAGATGTTGTGGATTGTAAAACCCCATTAAAAGCTCAACTCAAAGGCGACTCAATGAGGCTACACACTCTGCCTAAAATATTGGAACTAAAGATTGTAAAAGATACATTACTTTAAGACGACTGTTCGGCTACCTTCCGAGGAATCACTTGATTTTCATCAGCGGGGAATTTAACGTTTTGCTTTTTGTGTGTAACATTAGTGTAGTCCGTGCTTTGTCAATATTCAGGTTGCTCACATTGCCAAATCAATATTCGTTGTGTTGCTATCCAATCCATAAATTTGGATTCTTACCCCTCAGTGGGTTTACTGCCTTTCAACCCTCATGGGCATTTTTCTTTTGTAAGCAGGTGGGTGATAAAAATAGGGATTTTTATCAGTGGAAATCTGGTTGGCAATTGTGAGGCATCGACAGAAGATGCCTATCCATCAATTGGATAAGAGTTATGTTTTGCACCCTCGATCCCAGTGTCCTGTTTTTGACTGTATTCAGTAAAAGAAAGTTGGGTGACGCAGCTCTGTGAAAATGCATGTTTTGTAGCAATTCATGAGAGACTGGATTTAAATATTTCAGAAAGAATTATCATGAATCTTGACACTTAGGTGGGATTCTCCGACCCCCCGCCGGGTCGGAGAATCGCTGGGGGGAGGCGTGAATCCCGCCCATGCCGGCTGCCGAATTCTCCGGTGCCGGGATTTTGGCGGAAGGCGGGAATTGCGGCGCGCCGGTCGGCGGCTGCTGGCAACGGCCCCCCAGCAATTCTCCGGCCCGCGATGGGCCAACTGGCCGTCCATTTTCGGCGGGTTCCGCCGGCGTAAATCACAACAGGTCCTTACCCGCAGGACCTGGCTCCATGGGCGGCCTGCAGAGTCCTTGGCGGGGTGTGGGGCCATCTGGCCCCTGGGGGTGCCCCCACGGTGGCCTGGCCCGTGATCGGGGCCCACCGATCCGTGGGCGGGCCTGTGCCGTGGGTGCACTCTTTCCCTCCGCCCTGGCAGCTGTCAACCTCCGCCATAGCCGGTGCGGAGAAGAACCCCCCTGTGCATGCGCTGGGATGACGCCAGCACACGCTGGCGCTCCCGCGCATGCACCAACACGCGCCGGCCGGCGGAGGGCCTTCGGCTCCGGTTGGCGTGGTGCCAAGCCCTTCCGCGCCGGCTGGCGCGGCGCCAAACACTCCAGCGGCAGCCTAGCCCCTGAAGGTACGGAATCCGCACCTTCGGGGCGGCCCGTCGCCGGAGTGGTTCACGCCACCCCTCGGCGCCAGAGTGGCCCACCCCGCCGGTTTGCGAGAAGCCCGCCCAGAATCTTTTGGGGGAATTGTTGAAATTAAGTGTTTTGTAAATCATGTATTGTTCTATTGCTGCGACAGTGATTTCAAAGTGTTTCATTTGCTGTAAAATGCTTTGAGACATCTTTGGTCTATAATTGTGAAAGGCACTTCACCAAATAATCACAGAATCACACAGCACAGAAGGAGACCATTCGGTCCATTGTGCCTGTTCTGGCAATACAAATCTTTCTTATATGACTTCAGGAGGTATTTTGAAAGTATTGTGAGAACCCAAATGCTAAATCATGCAATCAGCGTAACAAGCTTACTTCAGCAAGACTCAACAAATGTGGACATAGGATCTGATCATGGGAGAAAGTTGATATAAATGAAAATGAAAATGAAATGAAAATCGCTTATTGTCACAAGTAGGCTTCAAATGAAGTTACTGTGAAAAGCCCCTAGTCGCCACATTCCAGCGCCTGTTCGGGGAAGCTGGTACGGGAATTGAACTGTGCTGCTGGCCTGCCTTGGTCTGCTTTCAAAGCCAGCGATTTAGCCCTGTGCTAAACCAGCCCCGAAAAGGTACAACAAAAAGTACAACAAAAACATGACAACAGAAAGTGAAGTCGTGCAAACAGGAAGTGCGCACTTATATAAGATTTTGTACATTACGATAAAAGATTTCAGTAAGTGTTTATCATCAGCAGTGCAAAACTCTGAACTCCAAGTAATTCCTCGCCCCTGTCCTGCTCAGTTAATGTCTCTTTCCTTGGACTTGTCTATTGGTAAAAAAAAAGCACTGATTGGCAGCTAAAATATTGAACAGAAGCCCTGCAATTTCCAAAAGGAGAGAGGAAAGTAGTGGTCAATTCCTACAGTGCAGAAGGAGGTCATTCGGCCCATTGGGTCTGCATTGGCCTTCCAAAAGAGCACTCTGCCTAGCCCTCTCCCCCACCCTATCCCCCATAAACCCCGCACGTTGATTGTGACCGATCCATCTAACCTGCACATCTTTGGACTGTGGGATGAAACTGGAGCACCCAGAGGCGATTATTAATTAAATTTAAAATGGTGGGATCTGAACCGATGCCCTCAGAGCAATAGCCTGGGCCTATGGATTATGAATCCAGTGACATTACCACTACACCACTGTCTCCCTTGTGACAACTGGTGAACTGTGTGAGTTATTTTACACAGGTTCCCAAATAGCTGGAGCCAAAATGGCAGTAATATTGCCGTACCAAATTCAAATAAGCGGAACTCCCTGATAGCCAAACTAGTCAAATTATTGGTCCTTTGACAGACAAAGGCAAATATATATATGTTAACTCCAGTTTTAACCAATAGACAAACTTGCAGGGTTTCAATTACTCTCAACTACCAAAGGCACTCGTTTTGAAAGTTAATGCCTGCAGACTGATAGATTGTAGAATACACAAAAGTGATCTTGTTGATTGCTGAAGCATTGAAGAAAAATGGTTGCAGGAAGATACACATCTAGGCATTCAAATACTAAGGTCATTATACATACTTCATGATGCACGATCAATTAAACTCAAAGACGAGGTTGTAACATAACTGAAGGCTTTAATCGACTAGAACTGTTCCCCGCAGCTTCGGTACAGAAAGTGAGGGTTGCTGGGATGGCACCGGTTCTTATACCCCGCCCATCAAGGAGCCACTACGTACCAACAGCCAATGGTAAACTCCTAGGTTTAACCAATGGTTTTCGGCCTCTTGGGTACTGTAATACCTGATAATACCACATTCACCCCCTGTTAAAAAAAGAGTCCAGCGGGGGTGGTGGCCAGTGGTTACAATTGCATCGACATGGTATGATCAGATATGGAGGTACCGTGATACCTCTTTACAGAGTTGTCGAGAATATTTTACAAGCGTGGAAGATATATACATTCGGTGTACATTTACGGTTATAGTTACAGTGAAACAATCAGTCGGTCAGGTGGCCTGGTCGTCCTTCTGGATCATCTGGACTTTGGTGGTGATTCTGGTGGGGTTCTGGAGGTCTGCAACTCCGGGAGCGTGGCGGCGGTCTCCATGGCAGCTTCGTCACCCCAAGACGGCGCTGGTGGGGCCAACAGTTGGGCCGAGAGGGGGGCGCCTGTAGGGGGCGTCGGTGGGTGGGGTGGCCTAGGTAGGAGTGGCAGGAGGACTGACCCTCCAGTGAGGTGCTGTGTGGGGGGGGGGGGGGGGGGAGGAAGGGGGTGGCGGTAATGGTTCGGGTGCGCGTGGGGTTCCGGCGGGCGCCAGGTCCCAGAGGGAGACTGTATCTTGCCGGCCGTCAGGGAACGCCACGTAGGCATACTGGGCATTAGCGTACAGCAGGTGGACCCTCCCGACCAACGGGTCCGACTTGCGCGCCTACACGTGTTTCCGAAGCAGGATGGGTCCGGGTGTCGCTAGCCAGGTTGGGAGCGAGGTCCCGGAGGAGGACTTCCTGGGGAAGACAAGGAGACGTTCATGAGGTGTCTGATTGGTAGTTGTACAGAGCAGCGACCAGATGGTGTGGAGGGCCACCGGGAGGACTTCCTGCAAGCGGGAGACTGGGAGATTCCTGGACCGTAGGGCCAGTAGAACGGTCTTCCAGACCGTTCCGTTCTCCCTCTCTACCTGCCCGTTTCCCCTGGGGTTGTAACTAGTCGTCCTGCTTGAGGCGATGCCCTTGCTGAGCAGGAATTGACGCCGTTCGTCGCTCATAAAGGAGGACACCCTATCACTGTGTATGTACGCGGGGAACCCGACCAGTGTAAAGATACCCTGGAGGGCCTTGATGACGGTGTTTGAAATGAAATGAAATGAAAATCGCTTATTGTCACAAGTAGGCTTCAATGAAGTTACTGTGAAAAGCCCCTAGTCGCCACATTCCGGCGCCTGTTCGGGGAGACTGTTACGGGAATTGAACCGTGCTGCTGGCCTGCCTTGGTCTGCTTTCAAAGCCAGCGATTTAGCCAAGTGTGCGGTCATGTCGGGGCAGGGGATGGCGAATGGGAACCGGGAGTACTCGTCAATCACATTCAGGAAATACGTGTTGCGGTCGGTGGAGGGGAGGAGGCCTTTGAAGTCCATGCTGAGGCGTTCAAAGGGACGGGAAGCCTTGATCAGGTGCGCCCTCTCTGGCCGGTAGAAGTGCGGTTTGCACTCCGCACAGATTTGGCAGTCCCTGGTGACGGTCCTGACCGCCTCGATGGAGTAGGGCAGGTTGCGGGTCTTAATGAAGTGGAAAAAACGAGTGACCCGCGGGTGGCAGAGGTCCTCGTGGAGGGCTGGGAGGCGGTCCACTTGTGCGGTGGCACACGTGCCGCGGGACAGGGCATCGGAAGGCTCGTTTAGCTTCCCAGGACGGTACAAGATCTTGTAGTTGTAGGTGGAGAGTTCTATCCTCCACCGTAAAATCTTGTCATTCTTTATCTTGCCCCGCTGTGCATTATCGAACATGAATGCCACCGACCGTTGGTCAGTGAGGAGAGAGAATCCCCTGCCGGCCAGGTAATGCCGCCAATGTCACACAGCTTCTACTATGGCTTGCACCTCTTTTTTGACCGAGGAATGGCGAATTTCTGAAGCATGGAGGGTACGGGAGAAGAAGGCTACAGGTCTGCCCGCTTGGTTGAGGGTGGCGGCCAGAGCTACGTCAGACGCATCGCTCTCGACCTGGAAGGGGAGGGACTTGTCGATGGCGCGCATCGTGGCCTTTGCAATGTCTGCTTTCATGTGGCAGAAGGCCTGGCGGGCCTCCGTCGACAGGGGGAAGGTTGTGGATTGGATTAGTGGTCGGGCTTTGTCTGCGTAGTTGGGGACCCACTGTGCGTAATAACTGAAAAACCCGAGGCAACGCTTCAGGGCCTTGGGGCAGTGAGGGAGGGGGAACTCCATAAGGGGGCGCCTGCGTTCAGGGTCGGGGCCTATAACTCCATTTCGCACTACGTAGCCGAGGACGGCTAGACGGTCGGTGCTAAATATGCATTTATCCTTATTATACGTTAAGTTAAGGATTTTCGCGGTCTGGAGAAATTTCCGGAGGTTGGTGTCGTGGGCCTGCTGGTCATGGCCGCAGATGGTGACATTATCCAGATACGGGAACGTTGCGCGTCAGCCGTATCGGTCAACCATTCGGTCCATCTCACGTTGGAAGACCGAGACCCCATTAGTGACACCAAAGGGAACCCTTAAAAATTGGTAGAGCCGCCCATCTGCTTCGAAGGCAGTGTATTTGCGGTCACTAGTGCAGAAGGGTAGCTGATGGTAAGCGGACTTGAGATCCACCGTGGAGAAGACCTTGTATTGCGCGATCCTGTTCACCAGGTCGGATATGCGGGGGAGAGTGTACGCATCCAGCTGCGTAAACCTGTTGATGGTCTGACTGTAGTCAATGACCATCCTATGTTTCTCCCCAGTCTTCACCACCACTACTTGAGCTCTCCAGGGACTGTTGCTAGCTTCAATGACCCCTTCCCTCAGTAGCCTTTGGACCTCTGACCTGATGAAGGTCCGGTCCTGGGCACTGTACCGTCTGCTCCTGGTGGCGACGGGTTTGCAATCCGGGGTGAGGTTCGCAAACAGGGAAGGCGGGTCGACCTTAAGGGTCGCGAGGCCGCAGACAGTAAGGGGAGGTCTAGGGCCACCGAATTTGAAGGTCAGGCTTTGCAAGTTACATTGGAAGTCCAACCCCAGGAGTGTAGCCGCGCAGAGGTGCGGCAGGACATAAAGGCGGAAATTGTTGAATTTCCTGCCTTGGTCAGTGAGGTCTGCTAGGCAGGACCCCTTTATCTCCATCGAGTGTGACCCGGAGGCCAGGGAGATTCTTTGGTTTACAGGGTGGGTAACAAGTGAACAGCGCCTTACCGTGTCAGGGTGTATAAAGCTCTCCGTGCTCCCAGAGTCGATCAAGCAAAACGTCTCGTGGCCGTTGATGAAGACCGTCGTCGTTGCAGTTGCGAGTGTCCAAGGTGGATTTTGGTCCAGCGTCACCGAGGTCAGATGGAGCAGTTGCGGGTTGTGATCGTGCAGCGTGTAGTCGGCCGTGCTGGGGGCCTGGGGCCCCATCCAAGATGGCATCTCCCATGGATCGCACATGGTGGTCGGGGATGGACAACATGGCAGCGGGGATGGACAAAATGGCAGCGCCCATCTGTCCAGCGTGGTGTCCGAGGGGCAAGATGGCCACGCCCGTGAGTCGGACGTGGCCCTAGGATAGGGGGGTGGTGGTGAGTGCTGGCTGCCTGGGGCCCGAGGGGAAGATTGCCGCGGCGGTCCGGAGTCGCTGGAGACCACGGCCATGGCTCGTGCTTGGCAGACCCCCACAAAATACCCCTTCTTGCCGTACCCTTTGCAGGTGGAGGTGCGGGCCGGGCAGCACGTGCGGGGATGCTTCGCCTGCCCGCAGAAGAAACAGCAGGGCCTGACGGAGTTAGCAGGCCATCTTACAGCGCAGGCCTGCGGGGACACGGGGAAGGTCAGTGGGGCTGCCGCTGCGGGATGCCACGCAGCCCAGGGGGCCGCCGCGCGGTCGGGCGCATAGGACTGCGCGTTTCTGGAGGCAACATCCATGGACCCTGCCAGGGCCCGTGCCTCTCTCAGTCCCAGGTAGTCCTTTTCGAAGAGTCTTTGGCGGATCTCTGAGGAGCTCATAACTGCTACAAAGGCATCCCGGATTAGACGTTCCGTGTGCTCGCTGCCCGAAACTTGCGGGCAGCCACAGTTTCTGCCCAGCACTAGTAGCGCATGGTAGAAGACCTCCAGTGATTCCCCGGGCTTTGCCGTCTAGTTGCGAGCAGGTGATATGCATAGACCTGGTTTACAGGGTGGATATAATGTCCTTTTAACAGTTCAATCGCAGCATCATAGTCCTCCGCCTCCTCGATGAGGGTGAAGATTCCAGGGCTTACTCTTGAGTGCAGGAGATGCAGTTTCTGTTCTCCTGAGAGGGTGCCTCCGGCCGTCTCAAGGTAGCCTTTAAAGCACGCCAGCCAGTGCTTAAATATCGCCGCCGAGTTCTCCGCGTGGGGGCTGAGTTGTAGACACTCCGGCTTGATTCGGAGATCCATTCTTTCAGATAAAGTGTAGTCGATTAAATTGATGCACGATCAATTAAACTCAAAGATGAGGTTGTAACATAAGTGAAGGCTTTAATCGACTAGAACTGTTTCCCAGCAGCTTCGGTACAGAAGGTGAGGGCTGCTGGGACGGCACCGGTTCTTATACCCTGCCCATCAAGGCGGAGCTACGTACCAACAGCCAATGGTAAACTCCTAGGTTTAACCAATGGTCTTTGGCCTCTTGGGTACTGTAATACCTGATAATACCACACTTCACTGCTCCACTCACGTGAATCTCTGCTCGAACATTTTGGATGGAAATTTACTCCCTCTTCACAAACTGTGACAGCTGTTGTCAAAGAAATGGCTTTCACATGAAAGAACTCTGCAACACAAATCACTGCTAATGATGCTTACATCTGACTGAAGATTAGTAAACGTGAAGGTCAACAGAAGATTGTTTCGTTCAAAGTCCGATTCCTTATCAAGTGGTGTAAGAAAGACATTATGAGAATCCTTTGTGGACAAACTTTGGTTTGGAATTTCTGTGTGTTTTTCTTGATCCTCTACTGTAATGCCCCGATCGTCCACCAGAACCTCATCATTCACTCTAATTCTCTGATCGTCACTCACTGATCTTTCACCTTAACTCCCCACCTGGCAATCATATCTAACCGTTTCATCACTGTAACTCCCCAATCATTTACAAGAGCCTGCTAATCATTCAGAACTCCTTGATTCTTCACCGTAAGTGATCACCAACAGACAGATACCGTGGAGATATATATGATTGTGTACACTTTCTGGGGTTTCTGATGATTTGATGAAACACAATTGGAGGATCATCTGACCCCAATTGAAATTCTTTCCCAGCATTGTTTGTATTTTTTTTCAATAACCGACGTAGTGCTCAAAGTGTAAAAATAATGGTTTTAGCCAATATGTAAGATTCATGTTGCAATAAGAACAAAAAGTGCTGGAAGCTCTCAATAGGTCGGGCACCATCTGTGGAAAGAGAATCAGAGGTAATGGCCAGAGACTTCCCTGGTGTCCTGACCAATATTTATCCCACAGTCAGCATTACATAAAATGAACGTATTATCTGATCATTATCATGTTACTTTTAGTTTGTTGTGCACAAATTGGCTGCTCCCTTTCCAACCTTACGACAGTGACTGTACTTCATTGGCTACAGAACACTTTGAGGTGCCCTGTGGTCATGAAAAGTGCGATGTAAAAACAAGCCTTTTTTATTTTCACACCACAATGCCCTACCCACTATTGTGAAGCTCAAACAAAACTATTGTCCCCAGCTTCCAAATTCCTTATTTCTTTTTTTTTATTCGTTGACCAAATGTGGGCGTCACTGGGTAGGCCAGTATTTGTTATAGAATCATAGAGCAGAAGGAGGCCATTCGGCCCATCAAGTGTGCACCGGCCCTTGGAAAGAGCACCCTACCTATGCCCACACCTCCACCCTATCCCCACACCACCCTATCCCCGTAACCCCACGTAACCTTTTTGTTTTTGGACACTAAGGGCAATTTAGCATAGCCAATTCATCTAACCTGCACATCTTTGGACTGTGGGAGGAAACCAGAGCACCCGGAGGAAACCCAAGCAAACACGGGGAGACTCCGCACAGACAGTGACCCAGCCAGAAATCGAACCTGGGACCCTGGAGCTGTGAAACAACTGTGCTAACCACTGTGCTACCATGCTGCCCATCTCTAGTTGCCCTTCAGAAGGTGGTGGCGAATTGCCTTCTTGAACCGCTGCAGACCTTGAGGTGTAGGCACACTAAGTAGTACTGTAGGACTCACATATAGGGTGGGATTTTTCAGGCCCTCCCACCAGTGGGATATTCTGGTCCTACTGAAGGCACCAGAGAGTTGACTACCTCGCTGCATTCATCACGGGAAGAACCAGTTGTGACGAGGTTAGAAAATGCCGGCCCATAGTTCCGACCTCAATGTTTGTTTACAGACAGAAAAGTGGATGCTCAGAAAATGAATGCAAGAAAGCTACATCACTGATCACTTAAATCCCGGAAAAGGATTGAGTTCTTGCACTTCCTAAAATTTACAGTAAGGTTTCAGAGGCTTTTTCATGCTCTTTTTGTCAGCAAGGGGTGGATATGAACTCTGATTCATGTCAGTAAAGCATCGCCAACTGTAACATAGTTGCAGCAAGTTTATCAAGCGAAAACCTACCTGTGAAAAGGCATTGAAAATCGCTTGTGGTTTAAGCTCTGCACTATTTCTTTTCGCAGTCTTTATTCTAAATCTTTTGTATCCACATCATTCTACAGTCTTGTTTCATAGGCAAGCTTTCAATTTCTAATAGATTTCAATCCTAGCATGACTATAGGCACCTCACTGTGACCCTTCCACATTGTTAGAGTGAACGATGTTTTAGCGCAATACCTCGTAAACTGCTGAGATGACAAACAGCTTTTAGCACCTCTGCTGAACTGTTTGGAACGGATAAAGACTTATATACGTCATTCATCACCAAGCAATAGTAAATGCAGTGGATTATTCCTGTACCATATCAGACTCAAGTTTTAAAAAAAATAAATTTAGAGTACCTAATTAATGTTTTCCAATTAAGGGGCAATTTAGCACGGCCAATCCACCTACCCTGCACATCTTTGGGTTGTGGGGATAAATCCCACACAAACATGGGGAGAGTGTGCAAACTCCACACGGACAGTGACCCAGAGCCGGGATCGAACCTGGGACCTCGGCGCCGTGAGGCTGCAGGGCTAACCCACTGCGCCACCGTGCTGCCCCAGACTCCAGTGTTATGACAGCAGTATTGAACAATTGCTTAGAACTGGGGCTCGTAATTGAAATGCCAGTGAAACAATCAGAATTGGTCACCCTTGTTTTCATACAGTTACAATGAAACATTACAGTAGAGTCAAAACAGATCATTTTCACCTTCCTTACCTGGGCAGTGACCAATGGGATGAAAATTAGATGTATTCATATTGCTGCCCAGTGAGGAAAGATTGCTGAGACCAACCAAGTGGGTGATCCCACACGTTTTGTGGCAAGCAATAAATGAATTGGGCTTGCGTTCATGAAGCTTTAGTGACGTTCTCCACTTCTTCTGTTTTTATCACAGTGGGACATCAGTCTACCAGTCATACAGGAACAATGAAAAGAGAATTGAGCCACCGAGCACAGGTACAATGGCCTCGAGTATGAATGGATGCAGCAAGGTCAGAGAGAATAAGCAGCAAAGCCACCACAGACTGCGCAGGTAAGACTTACCTTAATTGTGTCGAATATTAATGTTTCCTCCTTAATCATTAACATTAATAATATACACCAGACTCCTCCACTTAGTCACTAGCGCCAGGAAGACCATCACCCAAGATTCGGGTACAACAAAATCATTGCAAATTCTAGACTGTGGATCAGTCATTATCTTTTACTGATGTAACAAATCCATAATCTTATGTGTGATGATCAACAATCAGATTAACAATGAAAACAAGCACCAAATATTATTCAATCTCAGCAAGTTTGACAGAATCTGTGGAGAGAGAAGGGAGTTCGAAACGTTAGCTCCCTTCTCTCTGCTGAGATTGTCCAGCATTTCCTGTTTTGTTTCAGATTCCAGCATCTGCAGTAACCTACTTTTACCAAAAATTATTCAGCTTGCTCGATCTTCTGTTTCCTTCAATCGCTTTTCTTTCCAATTACAGCCGACTATTCTTCACTTTTTCAGTCAGTTTCATTGTTCTCTTATTTCCTTTTCAACATGTTTACGTCCTTTCATTTTTGTTCCCCGATTTTTAAGTTTATTACTTCACTTTTTCACAACGCTTCCTCAGTCGTATCATCGGGTTTCATTTTACTTTCCAATTTTTTTTTACTCTGCTCTCTTGAAGTTATAGACTGTGACCTTGGCAAGTGGAAATTATTCATGTGAGAAAATAAGAACATAAGAAATAGGAGACCTTTCGACTCCTCTAGCCTGCTCCATCATCTAGTGAAATTGTGACTGATCTTCTGCCTGAAATCCACTTTCCTGCCTCCTCACCATTTCCCTTGATTCTATGAAAGACCAGTGATCTATCTGAGCCTTAAATATACACAGCAGTGGAGCATCCAAAACCCTCTTGGACAGAGAATTCCAAAGGCTTAGAATTCTCTGGGTGAAGAGATTTCCCCTCATCTCAGTCCTGAATGATCACCCCTTTAGTCTGGAACTGTGCCCCTGTTCTAAATTCCCCAGCCAGGGGAAACAATCTCCCCTCGTCTACTACATGAAGCCTCTTCATTCCCCTCTCATTATTCTAAACTCCAGGGGATAAATGCCTGGTTTAAATGCCTCTCGTCATCAGATAACCCTGTCACCCCAGTAACCAATCTGCCGAATTTTCATTGTGCTATGGAGAACAAAAAGCAGCACAATGGTTAGCACTGCTGCCTTACAGTGCCAGGGACCCAGATTCGATTCTGACCTCGGGTGACTGTCAGTGTGGACTTTGCACATTCTTCCCGTGTCTTTGTGGCTTTTCTCCCGGGTGCTCCGGTTTCCTCCCACAGTCCAAAGATGAAATGAAATGAAAATCGCTTATTGTCACAAGTAGCCTTCAAATGAAATTACTGTGAAAAGCCCCTAGTCGCCACATTCCGGCACCTGTTCAGGGAGGCTGTTACGGGAATTGAACCGTGCTGCTGGCCTGCCTTGGTCTGCTTTCAAAGCCAGCGATTTAGCCCTGAGCTAAACAGGTTATGAGGATTGGCCTGGTAAATTGCCACTAGGTGGGGTTGGGGGGATAGGATATGGGATTTGTCATGATATTCAAACACACACATCATGATAGACACACCAACAGACAAATCAGAACACACAACACCACAACCAATGACAGAAAGATATAAAAGCACAGACACGACCCCCGGTGGTCAGTGTTAGCTGCAGAGGAGGACCAGGACAGATCTGTTACCAAACATACTCAGGGAGACAGCACGTGCAGAGTATCCAGAACGAACTGTATTATAAGAGTTAAAATAAAATAGAGTTGTACCACATACAACTGTGTTGGCTCATCTGTGCACCAGAGCACCCAACACCACATGGTACAGGAGTGGATCGATACCTGCCAGCATACCTCAGTGTACAGAGACACTGATTCCGACCTCGAATACTTCGATGACGATCTTTACAGTGTTTCCGGACCTCGCGAGCCCAATGATAGCTCCGTGGTCCTATACGACTATGACTCGGACGAACCTTTCGTGTTGCACATTGGCGGCCCCCACATTGAATCCGACGCAGATGCGGATTCATTTTTCGGATTTGAGGATCTTCAATCCAGCAGATATGACGTTCCAACTTATCAGTACCGGATGATGCTGCAGCCTGACATTAACAGACAGGGAGCGGTGCAAGCACACGGAGAGCGCCCTGCTGCCACACAGAGCGTGGTCCACGTCCCGCTCAACGTTCCCGACTCTATGAAAGAAGACATGCAAGACTCCAGAGTGCAGTCCTCGCATGAACCAGAAGTGACTCCAGTGTCACAAGCTTCCACAGCAAGCTCGTGGACAGACTCCACAATTGCAGAAATGCAAGACTCCAGAGCGCAGTCCTTGCACGGACAAGAAGTGACTCCAGTGTCACAAGCCTCCACAGAGAGCTCGTGGACAGCCTCCACGATAGAAGCAACGCAAGACTCCAGAGCGCAGTCCTTGCACGAACAAGAAGTGACTCCAGTGTCACAAGCCTCCACAGAGAGCTCGTGGACAGCCCCCACGATAGAAGCAACGCAAGACTCCAATGTGCAGACCTTGCAGGAACAAGACCATGAGGGTCTAGCAACCTCTCCTGACCAACCAGCGGCAGACGATGCAAGTCTGCCATGCTCACGTGAACAGCAAGAAGGCTATAACAGCCTACCATGCTCCACTACACAGCAGCATGACCATGACGGTCTCTCATGCTACAATGAAGGGCACAGCGCTGAAGATTGTTCAAGCCCAACTGAAGACAAGCCAAAGGAATCGCCTCGTCCAAGCCCGAAGAAAAAAGGTTTATGCGCTGACCTTCAGGATCATTATAGCCGAACAGAGATTAATAATGCTGCACGGCCACAGAAGGATGCTGAGGATTTGCTCACGAAATTAATTGAATGTTTAACTTGCAAGGAGCAGACTGAGAATTGCCAGTGTTTTAGTACGGATCGAAAAAATGGACAAGACATTGATCCTCAGGTAATGGAAATAACACAACCTGAATCATATCTACAGCAGGGACAAATGTCTCCCTTCAACACAACGCCGCAAAATCCCAACTTCGGAGACCAGCAGTTAGTCAGTAATGACTCTTCAAACCTTGAGGGGAACATTAATTGCATTGAACCTATACACACTCCACTGATTATTGAGCAGAACATTGGAGCAAGAATCCTGAGGACACCGACATCGAGTAGCCAGATAACGAATTTAAAACCCACAGCAGTTTCAAGTGAACCAAGTGTGCTTTCCACTAATGGTGAAGATGCAGATAAGGTCGACCCGATTATCCATTGTACCACACTAACCCCAGTGATTAAGCAGTTATGTATGGGGAGTATAATGTGGGCAATTGAGAACAGTAAAAGAGAGACTGTGACCATGCCAGTCCCAGCAAAATCAGACCCAGAGACCATGAAGGCATGTACATTAGACAAAGATACATATGAGGTACCTGAGAAGAAAAGTGAAACGGAATGTTCTTTGGAAAATAGTACAATGTCG
The DNA here is from genome assembly GCF_047496885.1 of Scyliorhinus torazame. Classification (NCBI taxonomy): domain Eukaryota; kingdom Metazoa; phylum Chordata; class Chondrichthyes; order Carcharhiniformes; family Scyliorhinidae; genus Scyliorhinus; species Scyliorhinus torazame. The sequence goes on from NC_092707.1 coordinate 80,315,108, forward strand.
ATAGAAACATTGGATCCTATATTCGAGACCATACATATGGGAGAATTTGGGGGTAATAAACAAGGTTCTGCAATGTCTGGGGGAAGATTTAAAATTCCAAAGAAGAAAAGCCCAAATGAAGGACAACGGCAAGACAATGACAGTCCACCGACATGGTGTGCACCACCAGATGAAAACTCTGACAATTTACCCAACCCTAGTGAATAGCAAGCTGCTAATGAGGATCTATCCACGGGATGTGAGACGAGTGACGACAGCATCCCACTTCCCATGCAAAAGGTGCAAGGTGACAGACCTCGCCTAGTGCGTACCGAGGCACTCGACGATCACGGTGGGACCACTGACGACTGCGGTGGCGGCGCACCGCTTCCACCCTCGATGGCTCGACCCTCTCCACTGGTTGGTGCATTCCTGCATGTTCCGACTCCAGAAGTGCAGCTTCAGGGAATCTCGGCTGCCTCCAGTGAACCTGTTGGGACTCCGGACGGGGGGCATCGACGGAAGGCAGACCGGACTCCAGATGGGGAGCAGCCAAGCGCCGACTCTGATTTGCGCACGCCAGACCTTGCTCCGGACGGGCGGTGTCGCGGCCTCGGTGATGGCACGGTCAGGGTGACGGCGGATGCCACGGCGACAGGGAATGGATCGTGTGGCAGTCCCACTGGGTCGGCAGTGGCAACCAGCACCGGCGGTCCAAGATGGACACACCAATTTGCGCCATCGCCAGACGTTGATGCGAGCAACAATTCTCTCTCCAAGGCGACATGCTTCGACGTTTCTCTGCGGAGTCGCCCTTCCGGCACAGCAGGTGGCCGGAACCAGCGTGCACGGTCTCGGCCAACTTCCACATCTGGCACAGTCATCGCCTTGCATGATATTAGTGATGGTGCTACTTCGATGGCAACGACCCATCGGCTACAAGATGCCGTCCACCACAAACATAAAAAGAAAAAGACTCCACCTTGTTCCTGGCATGCAGGGCGGATGGATTGGTGCGTAGGCGCAATCAGCGAGCTTTGCGCCGCCTTCCACGCTCGCAACTGAACCGTACGCACACGCCGGATCCTCCACTGGTTCCCAAGGATGACTTTGTGGAGATGCCACGGATCATGCCCCTTCCATCGCCACCAGAACCAAACCACAGCCAAGGCACCACTAACAAAGATGTTGAATGTTATATTTGCACGAATGAAAAAACCAAGCACTGCACGAAGTACAACAAATGGTAAAGTAGAGACTTCGGCAACAGCATCACCTCCAACAGTCCAAGGTGAACCAGTGTGACCCCAAATCTCCACAGCTGAACCGGCTTGAGGACCAGCCCATTCTTGAGGCGGTCACCCATTAGACTGGACTTATAACGCTGTTCATACGTTCAAAAAGTCAAACACTTCTGTATTATAACCTGTTGTTGTTTATTGTTCCAGATATCGTCTGACCAGACCAATGTTCAAGTTTTTTTTTCTCTCGCATCCAAGTTTTGTTATGGTACAACCTTGTTAGTGTGACGCACCCGACATCGCCCCATGTAAATAGTTACGTCATATACACATGCTGGACACAACACACACACACACTCTTAGATGCACTCACGACACAATTATATTTATAACCACGTAGGCACATATCTTTGTAAAAAGGGGGGATGTCATGATATTCAAACACACACATCATGATAGACACACCAACAGACAAATCAGAACACACAACACCACAACCAATGACAGAAAGATATAAAAGCACAGACACGACCCCCGGTGGTCAGTGTTAGCTGCAGAGGAGGACCAGGACAGATCTGTTACCAAACACACTCAGGGAGACAGCACGTGCAGAGTATCCAGAACGAACTGTATTATAAGAGTTAAAATAAAATAGAGTTGTACCACATACAACTGTGTTGGCTCATCTGTGCACCAGAGCACCCAACACCACAGGATTGGGCCGAGGTAGGGTGCTCTTTCAGAGGGTTGGTGCAGACTTGATGGGCCAAATGGCCTCCTCCTGCACTGAAAGGATTCTATGATTCTATGAAAACTGCACACAGTATTCCAGTTGTGGCTTCATCAAAGCCCAGTATAACTGTAGCAAGACTTCCTTATTCTTGTACTCCAATTCCCTTGCAATAATGGCCAACAGGACATTTGCCTTCCTAATTGTTTGCCATTCTTGCATATTAACATTCTGTGTTCCTTGTATGCGTCTCCCTGAACATCAATATATACAAGTTCCATGCTTATTTTTCCCATTCTTTTTTATTAAATTTGGAGTACCCAATTCATTTTTTTTCCAATTAAGGGCCAATTTAGCATGGCCAATCCACCTAGCTTGCACATCTTTGGGTTGTGGGGGCGAAACCCACGCAAACATGGGGAGAATGTGAAAACTCCACCCGGGCAATGACCCAGAGCCGGGATCGAACCTGGGACCTCGGTGCCGTGAGGCAGCAGTTCTAACCACTGCGCCACCGTGCCGCCCTATTTATTCCCCATTTTTACGCCCAAAGTGAATAACCTCATACCTCCCCCTATTGTCTGCAACTTGTTGCCGACTCACTTAACCTCTATATATCTTTTTGCACCCTTTTTGTTTCCCCCTCACAGCTTACACTCCCAACTAACTGTAGCACGAGAACACTTAGATACTTTATTCCCAGTCTGTTTGTCAAAGCCATGAATATGGATTATAAATGGCTGATGCCCCAGTTCTGATCTTTACGGCATTCCAGTAGTTACAACCTGCCAACTTGAATATGCACTGTCTATCCCTTATCTCAGTTAACCAAGCCCCCATTCATGCCAATATATTACCCCAGCTCCACAAGCCCTTATCTTCAGCATAAACCTTTTATGTGGCACCCGAGTGAATGCCTTTTGTAAATCTAAGTATACTACATCTCCTGGTTCCCCTTTATTGACCCTACTAGTTATCGCCTCAACGCACTCTTATAAATTTGTGAAACACGATTTCCCTTCGTAAAACCGTGGTGACTTTGTCAAATCCTACTGTGGTTTTCTAACTGTATTACTAAGATTTCCTTAATAATAGATTCCAGCATGGATAGAGAATTGGCTGACTGGCAGAAGGCAGAGAGTGGGGATAAAGGTGTCTTTTCAGAATGGCAGCCGGTGACTAGTGGTGTGTCTCAAGTGTCTGTGGTGGGACTATAACTTTTCACAATGTACATTAATGATCTGGAAGAAGGAATTGAAGGCACTGTTGCTAAGTTTGCAGATTATACAAAGATCTGTAGAGGGACAGGTAATATTGAGGAAGAAGAGGGGCTGCAGAAAGACTTGGACAGGCTAGGAGAGTGGGCAAAGAATTGGCAGATGGAATACAATGTGGAAAAGTGTGAAGTAATGCACTTTGGAAGGAGAAATGGAGGCACTGACTATTTTCTAAATGGGGAAATGCTTAGAAGCACAAAGGGACTTGGGAGTCCTTGTTCACGATTCTCTTAAGGTTAACGTGCAGGTTCAGTCGGCAGTTAGGAAGGCAAATGCAATGTTAGCATTCATGTTGAGAGGGCTAGAATACAAGACCAGTGATGTACTTCTGAGGCTGTATAAGGCTGATCAGACCCTATTTGGAGTATTGTGAGCAGTTGTGGGCCCCGTATCTAAGGAAGGATGTGCTGGGCTTGGAAAAGGTCCAGAGGAGGTTCACAAGAATGATTCATGGAATGAAGAGCTGGTCGTCTGATGAATGGTTGAGAACTCGGGGTCTGTACTCGTTGGAGTTTCGAAGAATGAGAGGGGATCTTTTGAAACTTACAGGATACTGCGAGGTGTGGATAGGGTGGAAGTGGAGAGGATGTTTCCACTTGTAGGAAAAACTAGAAGCAGAGGACACAATCTCAGACTAAAGGGACGATCCTTTAAAACTGAGATGAGGAGGAATTTCTTCAGCCAGAGGGTGGTGTAACTGTGAAATACTTTGCCACAGAGGCTGTGGAGGCCAAGTCACTCTGTGTCTTTAAGACAGAGATAGATAGGTTTTTGATTAATAAGGGGATCAGGGGTTATGGGGAGACGGCAGGAGAATGGGGATGAGAAAAATATCAGCCATGATTGTATGGTGGAGCAGACTCGATGGGCCGAGTGGCCTAATTCTGCTCCTATGTCTTATGGTCTTATTTTCCAGATGACTGATGTCAGGTTAACTGGCCTACATTTTCCTATTTTCTCTCTCCCTCCTTTCTTGAATATCAGTATCACATTTTCTAATTTCCAAAAAGCTGGGAACATTACACAATCTAAGGAATTCTGAAATAATCATAAGCAGCCCATTCACTATCTCTGCTGTTCCCTCTTTTGGAACTTCAGGATTCAGACTACCAGGACCGGAGATTTGTCAGATTTTAATCCCAGAATTTCACCGATAATTATTTTCTGCTGATATAAATTAAGTTCCTCACTGTTTGCCCTCGGATAGTGAGTGTCACTGGGGGTAGTTGATTCTCATACAACATTCAAATGGATACAATTCCAGCAGGGGAAATGAAGGAAAGGAGTATTCCCACATAATTTCTTCCTCTAAACCACAGGGTGCTCAACCCAATCCGAGCACCACAAACACTCCTTGATTTAAGATTAGTTAGCTCAGCATAACCTGAAGGTTGAACCTGGGACTTTGATTGTCTATATAGCTGGACTGCTTACTAAATAAATTTGCTGAGCCAGTGGGGGAGTCACTTCAAGTGTTCTGAAATTGCAATCCATTTCCTTCAAGGTTGATTGGATGTCATGGAGATTGAAAGGCCAGTTTTGCAGGCAGGCCGATAATCAGAACTGTAAAAACAAATCATATTTGGCTCTGATCTTGGCGACAGTGAAATAACCTATTGATACACACTGTCCAAGAGAAAGGGTGAACAGCAGCACTCATAGGCAGCTTAGTGTGAGTCAATGGACGCGATCTACTGCCACGTCCCGCCGGAACTGGGAAGAGATGCGGCCGGTGGATCCCAAGAGAGGCATCTCCCGGAATTCACGACGGCCATAAAGCCATAACCAGATCTTACGAGACATCACGATCTGGATCCTGCCCCCAATGGGTGGGACCCAGTCTCGCACATCTAAGTGAGTTTCAGAACCCTCTTAGCCGTGCCACACAACATCTATCGGCCTCGCTGTGGAGATCACAGGCGGGCGCCGTTCTGGACTAGCCCCCACAAATGGGTGCCTTGTTGGCAGTGCCAAGGTGCTTGCCTGCCATTTTTCCCGCACTGGGCACCGGGCTCGAGGGTGCTCTGCCCATGTGAGGTGAGATGCGAGGCACGCGAGAATCCCTTAACGGTGAGTTAGGGCATTGAGGGGGATCCAGGGGTCATGTCGGGGGGGGTTGAGCTCCTCAGCACAGGGAATGACGCGGAGTGCAACCTCGGGGGGTGGGGGGGGGGGGGGGGGGGGTGCAATCCCTGCTGGGGACTAAAAGAAAATAGAGTGCCGTTAGATAGCGGGGTCGCTTCCAGCGCTACAAGTGCCAGGAACGACCCTACTCTTCCTGCCCAGAATGGACCCTATTCTTTAAAATTAGATCGCATCCAATGTCTTCAAGTGAGGAAGGCTAAAAATTGGGAATAGCCTAAATAAGTTTGATTTAGATAATATCCTAAGTGACACAAAATTCATATTTTATTTCTACTTTGTGCAATAAGTAGGCTCCTTACAATATTCACACCTAATCTGAGCAAATTTATCATAGATTATCATAGAATTTACAGTGCAGAAGGAGGCCATTCAGCCCATCGAGTCTGCACCGGCTTTTGGAAAGAGCACCCTACCCAAGGTCAACACCTCCACCCTATCCCCATAACACAGTAACCCCACCCAACACTAAGGGCAATTTTGGACACTAAGGGCAATTTTAGCAAGGCCAATCCACCTAACCTGCACATCTTTGGACTGTGGGAGGAAACCGGAGCACCCGGAGGAAACCCACGCACACACGGGGAGGATGTGCAGACTCCGCACAGACAGTGACCCAAGCCGGAATCGAACCTGGGACCCTGGAGCTGTGAAGCAATTGTGCTATCCACAATGCTACCGTGCTACCCCTTATAAAAAGGTCTAATCAATTTCACAAAAGTCTTATTATTAAGTAGGATATTCAAATACTACGAGTAATTGGGGTATGCATCTCAAACTCACACTTATGAACGCAATGTTCTGATTGTAATTGTGAGTCATTTTTTTGGCAAATTAAGATCAATCTAGCGAATGCCGATTGTGTCTAACTCATTTATTTAGCTCGTATGACTGCAAACAGATTACTGCAAACAATTGTAGATAAATGTCCAAAAAATGGAAATGAGCAGGAAAGTAAATTCAGAAAATGTTACAGTAGTTAATGAACCTTTAATATTCTGCAATTTTCAATATTGACCTAAGGAAAACTCAGGAGGATAAATTAATTATAGATACCATTCACACTGAACCTGCAAAGATAGAATACATTGAAGAGAAAGATGTTGGTTAAATTTGGCATCCTATTCAAGTCTGGCTTTGATAGCCTATTGGAGAGGACAGAATTTTAATTTGACAATGCTTTGAATATAAAATGCAACCAGACGGTAAAAATCTAAATGAATGGCTCGGCCTTCAAGTCGTGGCTACGTCAAGAACCAATTAAATAGAAAGGTGCTGTTTAACAAAAAAAACCTTTGTCGCACAGCGCTGTGCACATTTGGACCCTCATTAGAGACACAAAAGATGATAAGATATAAGATTTTAATGAATCACATAGAATATTAAAGGGCATTCCAATCTGTGATCTTTCTGCTTTTATTAGCTAATCCTGCAGCTGTAATATGATATTATGATTAGTTGCCGGAGGTGCATGGAGGAGACACAGACAAAAATCCCATTAAAATTCTCATTGGGAACATCTGTTCCGAGGAGTTACGAATGATCTGCATGTAAAAATGTCATTATTGCTTGCATATTTCGAGCCTCTACAAGGGGGTCGCAACATACAGCAGATCCTGCTGTGATTGAGGGTAAATATGTGTGTGAAGACATTGCCTAGTTCCATCTATTAACACAATGCTCAAATAATTACAGAGCCGAGAAAAGGCTTGGTGAATTAGATTCAGTGTGCATATTCTGTTCAGCTGAATTCATATACGTTCTACGTGGGTTTGACCAGTCTCAATCTAAATCCTAGTGTATGCGGTCTGATAGCAAAATAAAAATGGTTAGTTTTTGTCTAGAACAGGTCATCAGCCTCTCACCAGAGGCTATAGCTTGAGAGGCACCACTCTGCATCAAGCACGGCTGACCAGGAAACTCTCCCACTCTTACCACCTGCCATATCAGAAGGATACAAGCTGATAATCAACCTATTAGGAACATACCTTCTGTGGCCATCAAGCCCTGCAGTCGAACTCGAACTTGGAGCTTCTGGTTTAGAGGTAGGGACTGCTATAACTGCGCCACAAGGCCTCCTCTTTCAACACTAACTGGGACTAAATTAGCAAAGAGAGGTGTTCCCTTTTGAGGTTGAGACCAAGAAACGTTAGTATAAATTTTTGTCTTCACTGCTTGGGCTATAATCTGACAGAGTGGCTCGCCCATCTTCTGTCGAACCCTGCGTGGTTCATGCCCATGGAGCAGCAAACAGATTTCCCTGGCCACCAACAACTTATATTTATTCAGCACCTTTAATGGAATAGTATGTCAGATGCCCACACCTGGGCTCCTCTACTATGGCCAGCTTGGACCAGTTCCGATTCTCCATGGGCAGGAGTACAGGCTCCAGAATAGAGATTCCCGGCCACAGGGCAAGATCTTCTGGCTGTTCACACCGGCGGGATTTTCCAGTCCCGCCAATGTTGCACCCCCACCGTGGGTTCCCCGCTGGCATGGGGTGGATTCAATGAGAAATCCGATTGTCAGCCGCGGGAGCAGAAGATCTCACCAAGGTCCAACGGTGAGCCTCCTCCCGCTGCCAGGAAATACGTCGCCACGAGACGAGAGAATCTCTCCTACAGTCCCAGAGAACAAGGACGCACCTTCTAACCACCCACTTGGACACTAACCTTCCCCCATAGCCACTGATGCTCTGCTTCTGGAGTCGGTGGTCCCAACTCCATCTCGTACCCGAGCACTGTCTCCGCCAAGCAAAGATTGTGTATTAGGGCTCGCTTTATCAAGGTGGGTCCAGAGAGTTTGGAAATCTCCCAATTTGAACTACCTGCTCTGGTCATCAAAATCCTACCTAAAACTCTGGCTCTTTCTCAAAGCATGCTGCCAGAAGTGCTGAGTATTTCCAGCATTTTCTGTCTATGTGAGACCCTCAATCATTGTGTTAAACAAGAACAAAATGATCTAAATCATGTCTGGTTGGCCTTTTGGCCTGCTTTCCCTCTCTTCTTAATATTCAAAATTCCTTCAGAGAAACAGGACCTTGTTTGAAAATATTCTTCTTCATAGCATATATATTTTGGGGATATCATTCCAGCTCAAATTCTCTCATTTTCCTGGTTATACAACAACTAATATGCTAACCTCAAATTATTAAGATCCCAAAGCTCAATATATTCTAATCTAGTTGGCCAATATACAGCCATATTATTACATTGCTCCAAGATCATTTATGAGGACATGGCTAATAATTCCCTTGGCTGCACGAACTGTAAACATAGAACATAGAAAATACAGCACAGAACAGGCCCTTCGGCCCACGACGTTGCGCCGAACCTTTGTCCTAGATTAATCATAGATTATCATTGAATTTACAGTGCAGAAGGAGGCCATTCGGCCCCTCGAGTCCGCACCAGCTCTTGGAAAGAGCACCCTACCCAAACTCAACACCTCCACCCAACACCAAGGGCAATTTGGACATTAAGGGCAATTTATCATTGGCCAATTCACCTAACCCGCACATCTTTGGACTGTGGGAGGAAACCGGAGCACCCGGAGGAAACCCACGCAGACACGGGGAGGACGTGCAGACTCCGCACAGAAAATGACCCAAGCCGGAATCGAACCTGGGACCATGGATCTGTGAAGCAATTGTGCTATCCACAATGCTACCGTGCTGCCCTTCAGAACAAATAAATCTACACTATATCATTTTCCCATAATCCATGTACCTATCCAACAGCTGCTTGAAGGTCCCTAATGTTTCCGACTCAACTACTTCCACAGGCAGTGCATTCCATGCCCCCACTACTCTCTGGGTAAAGAACCTACCTCTGATATCCCTCCTATATCTTCCACCTTTCACCTTAAATTTATGTCCCCTTGTAATGGTGTGTTCCACCTGGGGAAAAAGTCTCTTACTGTCTACTCTATCTATTCCCCTGATCATCTTATAAACCTCTATCAAGTCGCCCCTCATCCTTCTCCGCTCTAATGAGAAAAGGCCTAGCACCCTCAACCTTTCCTCGCAAGACCTACTCTCCATTCCAGGCAACATCCTGGTAAATCTTCTTTGCACCTTTTCCAGAGCTTCCACATCCTTCCTAAAATGAGGCGACCAGAACTGTACACAGTACTCCAAATGTGGCCTTACCAAAGTTTTGTACAGCTGCATCATCACCTCACGGCTCTTAAATTCAATCCCTCTGTTAATGAACGCGAGCACACCATAGGCCTTCTTCACAGCTCTATCCACTTGAGTGGCAACTTTCAAAGATGTATGAACATAGACCCCAAGGTCTCTCTGCTCCTCCACAATACCAAGAACTCTACCGTTAACCCTGTATTCCGCATTCATATTTGTCCTTCCAAAATGGACAACCTCACACTTTTCAGGGTTAAACTCCATCTGCCACTTCTCAGCCCAGCTCTGCATCCTATCTATGTCTCTTTGCAGCCGACAACAGCCCTCCTTACTATCCACAACTCCACCAATCTTCGTATCGTCTGCAAATTTACTGATCCACCCTTCAACTCCCTCATCCAAGTCATTAATGAAAATCACAAACAGCAGAGGACCCAGAACTGATCCCTGCGGTACACCACTGGTAACTGGGATCCAGGCTGAATATTTGCCATCCACCACCACTCTGACTTCTATCGGTTAGCCAGTTCGTTATCCAACTGGTCAAATTTCCCACTATCCCATGCCTCCTTACTTTGTGCAGAAGCCTACCATGGGGAACTTTATCAAATGCCTTACTAAAATCCATGTACACTACATCCACTGCTTTACCTTCATCCACATGCTTGGTCACCTCCTCAAAGAATTCAATAAGATTTGTAAGGCAAGACCTACCCCTCACAAATCCGTGCTGACTATCCCTAATCAAACAGTGTCTTTCCAGATGCTCAGAAATCCTATCCTTCAGTACCCTTTCCATTACTTTGCCTACCACCGAAGTAAGACTAACTGGCCTGTAATTCCCAGGGTTATCCCTAGTTCCTTTTTTGAACAGGGGCACGACATTCGCCACTCTCCAATCCCCTGGTACCAGCCCGGTTGACAGTGAGGACGAAAAGATCATTGCCAACGGCTCTGCAATTTCATCTCTTGCTTCCCATAGAATCCTTGGATATATCCCGTCAGGCCCGGGGGACTTGTCTATCCTCAAGTTTTTCAAAATGCCCAACACATCTTCCTTCCTGACAAGTTTTTCCTCGAGCTTACCAATCTGTTTCACACTGTCCTCTCCAACAATATCGCCCCTCTCATTTGTAAATACAGAAGAAAAGTACTCATTCAAGACCTCTCCCATCTCTTCAGACTCAATACACAATCTCCCGCTACTGTCCTTGATCGGACCTACCCTCGCTCTAGTCATTCTCATATTTCTCACATATGTGTAAAAGGCCTTGGGGTTTTCCTTGATCCTACCCGCCAAAGATTGTTCATGCCCTCTCTTAGCTCTCCTAATCCCTTTCTTCAGTTCCCTCCTGGCTATCTTGTATCCCTCCAATGCCCTGTCTGAACCTTGTTTCCTCAGCCTTACATAAGTCACCTTTTTCCTCTTAACAAGACATTCAACCTCTCTTGTCAACCATGGTTCCCTCACTCGACCATCTCTTCCCTGCCTGACAGGGACATACATATCAAGGACACGTAGCACCTGTTCCTTGAACAAGTTCCACATTTCACTTGTGTCCTTCCCTGCCAGCCTATGTTCCCAACTTATGCACTTCAATTCTTGTCTGACAACATCGTATTTACCCTTCCCCCAATTGTAAACCTTGCCCTGTTGCACGTACCTATCCCTCTCCATTACTAAAGTGAAAGTCACAGAATTGTGGTCACTATCTCCAAAATGCTCCCCCACTAACAAATCTATCACTTGCCCTGGTTCATTACCCAGTACTAAATCCAATATTGCCCCTCCTCTGGTCGGACAATCTACATACTGTGTTAGAAAAGCTTCCTGGACACACTGCACAAACACCACCCCATCCAAACTATTTGATCTAAAGAGTTTCCACTCAATATTTGGGAAGTTAAAGTCGCCCATGACTACTACCCTATGACTTCTGCACCTTTCCAAAATCTGTTTCCCAATCTGTTCCTCCACATCTCTGCTACTATTGGGGGGCCTATAGAAAACTCCTAACAAGGTGACTGCTCCTTTCCTATTTCTGACTTCAACCCATACTACCTCAATAGGGTGATACTCCTCGAACTGCCTTTCTGCAGCTGTTATACTATCTCTAATTAATAATGCCACCCCCCCACCTCTTTTACCACCCTCCCTAATCTTATTGAAACATCTATAACCAGGGACCTCCAACAACCATTTCTGCCCTCTTCTATCCAAGTTTCCGTGATGGCCACCACATCGTAGTCCCAAGTACCGATCCATGCCTTAAGTTCACCCACCTTATTCCTGATGCTTCTTGCGTTGAAGTATACACACTTCAACCCATCTCCGTGCCTGCAAATACTCTCCTTTGTCAGTGTTCCCTTCCCCACTGCCTCATTACATGCTTTGGCGTCCTGAATATCGGCTACCTTAGTTGCTGGACTACAAATCCGGTTCCCATTCCCCTGCCAAATTAGTTTAAACCCTCCCGAAGAGTACTAACAAACCTCCCTCCCAGGATATTGGTGCCCCTCTGGTTCAGATGCAACCCGTCCTGCTTGTACAGGTCCCACCTTCCCCAGAATGCGCTCCAATTATCCAAATACCTGAAGCCCTCCCTCCTACACCATTCCTGCAGCCACGTGTTCAACTGCACTCTCTCCCTATTCCTAGCCTCGCTATCATGTGGCACCGGCAACAAACCAGAGATGACAACTCTGTCTGTCCTGGCTTTCAACTTCCAGCCTAACTCCCTAAACTTGTTCATTACCTCCACACCCCTTTTCCTACCTATGTCGTTGGTACCAATGTGCACCACGACTTCTGGCTGCTCCCCCTCCCCCTTAAGGATCCTGAAGACACGATCCGAGACATCCCTGGCCCTGGAACCCGGGAGGCAACATACCTTCCGGGAGTCTCGCTCGCGACCACAGAATCTCCTATCTATTCCCCTAACCATTGAATCTCCTACAACTATTGCTTTTCTATTCTCCCCCCTTCCCTTCTGAGCCCCAGAGCCAGACTCAGTGCCAGAGACCTGGCCGCTAGGGCCTTCCCCCGGTAGGTCATCCCCCCCAACAGCATCCAAAACGGTATACTTGTTTTGAAGGGGAACGGCCACGAGGGATCCCTGCACTATCTGCCTGTTTGTTTTTTTCCCCCTGACTGTAACCCAGCTATTCTTGTCCTGTACCTTGGGTGTGGTTACCTCCCTGTAACTCTTCTCAATCACCCCCTCTGCCTCCCGGATGATCCGAAGCTCATCCAGCTTCAGCTCCAGTTCCCTAACACGGTCTTTGAGGAGCTGAAGTTGGGTGCACTTCCCGCAGGTATAGTCAGTGGGGACACCGGTGGTATCCCTCACCACCCACATCCTACAGGAGGAGCATGTAACTGGCCTAGCCTCCATCCCCTCTTACCTTACAGAATATAGCTGCTGTGTGGACTAACTAGATCTCCGCCCTCCGACTCTGCTCCCAGTCAGCTACACTTCCTGTAAACTCCTGGCTCTCTCCGCACTCTTTGCGGAAATGTCGGAAACAAAATGAAAGGAGCACCTTACTCCCTCCTCACCTAACTCCCTCGGTCACCAAACTCTCACTATCGCACTCAAAAAGCACCAAATTCAGCACTCCCTCGGTCACCAAACTCTCACTATCGCACTCAAAAAGCACCAAATTCAGCACTCCCTCGGTCACCAAACTCTCACTATCGCACTCAAAAAGCACCAAATTCAGCACTCAGTGCAAACAAAGTCTGCACTCTCGGGGATCACTTTTATACTGTGAATCTAGCCTCTGAAAAACTGGCCTAATCCAATTAACTAATTAACAAGCTCCAGCTGCAAGTGCCTAGAAGTAGAAGCCTGTTTAAAGCTGATTGAAAATTCACCTTCTTCTAAACCAAACAGCAACTTTTAAGTTAATTAACTAAATAAAAGAAAGACTAAACTTTAGATAAAAATGAAGCCTTATACTCCCTCGGTCACCAAACTCTCACTATCGCACTCAAAAAGCACCAAATTCAGCACTCAGTGTAAAGTTATTGAGGGGACAGAATAGGCATCCATCAATCTAGGTTTAAATTGTTCTAAACATGTTTTGTGCATGTATGGTAATTTGCAGCTTCTCTGAACGGTAAGTGATGAGAGCAGTTTCTCATACATTGTAATAGTAAGAAACTGCACAGGCATTTTCTCAAAATACCTTAAAATGATCATTTGATCAACTAGCTCCAATATTATGTCCTAAGAGAAAGCTGCCCAAATCCTAGAATCAAAATGAATAATCTTGAGCAGTGAAGGGCAACCAAGGCTAGTGCGTGGGGTGTGTGAGTGGCCCTCGTTCATCTGAGCGGGCAGCAAGATTGAAATCAGGCTTGTTCACTAACCATGACCCCATGAATAAGATTAAATGCATTTAATACACACCAAATATTTTATAATGAGTTACAGAAAATGTTTAATCATTTACGTATTAATAGAACCGTCATCAACTTCAAATTGTAAGAACAAAATAAATATTTGAACTTTGGGAACAAAGGGAGTGCGCGGCTCTCAAAGTCAATGTTGTGTGTAATCAGCACGAACTTCACTTCACTTGCAAGTCACTTCAGTCATACTGGTCGGAAAAAAAGTACACAGACAGAAACCAAAGTAATGTGGCAACCCTGCAAGAGGTCAACAAAATGTCTCGTGGGCCACACTCAGAACCCAGATGGGCCAGATGTGACCACCGGGCCACAGGCTGCCCATCACTGATTTTGAGTCGACACTTTAAATTGGAATGCCCAAAGCCGATGCTCCTGCCCTCTTTTTCATAAGAACTATTCCGGAGAATGACTTTGTGGTTAGACATTCCATGGAGATAGTCAAACTCTGTCGTCAGTTTGCGGAACAATCCACTGAAATTGAGGGGAAGCAACATAACTTTTGTGTTGAAGCCAAAATACTACATTGAGCTTCAAAGCATCAGAGAATAATACAGCATGAAAGAAAGTCACTCACCCGATCGAATCCGCACTGGTACTTCGGCAGAGTCTTCCAATGGTCATTCCTCTTCTCTTCCCCAAAATCTCTACAATTCTTTCCCTTCGGGCATGATTCAGCGACCGTGTTGTGCCCAGCGCCGGCCCAGGCGTGCCAGGTGAATAGCGAGAGAGGACCAAATCGAGATCCGTGCCAGGCACGAACAATTTTGCAATTCATCCGGACGCTCCCAATGGAGAGTTCCAGATCTCGCCCAAAAATGGCCTCCCTAATGTCCCCAGCAGAGGTCAGGGGTCCAGGAACTCCTGATATGGCCAGGGAGAGTGTGCAGAGCAAGATTTGCCAGAAACAACTGACTCACTGGATGGCCCTCTGAGAGATGGCGGGACAGTCATGGTAAGGGAGGGGGAATCTTAGGGGATTTGAGGGTCCTGGAATGGAAGCTCTAACTGATTGTCGATTTCTCTCTCCTTCTCCAATTCCTTCCAACGCTTGCTGTTGTTGATCTGCCCGGAGGCCACCCTCAAGTCCCTTATAGTGCCAGCGGGTTTTGAGGAACAAGCTTGAAGATCGGATGTGGAGAGGCTGTGAGCCAGTAGACTTTGGCGATGGGCGCGGGGTTTGGGAATTTGAGGGGTGGCAGATGGAATTGATGCCAGGCGAGAGGTGGCAACTTATCTTTGCAGCTCATTGGAGGCCGTTGTTCTTCTTCCAACATTGAAAGGTGGTCCTCCTTGTCATGCTGCCTGTACTGACAACTGCTGCCACTGCCTCCCAGGTGGCATTGTTCACCCTGCTGTTGGTTCCCCGAACAGGATTCCCCACCTCTCATCCACAGCATTGAGAAGCCTGACCAGGTCGCCATCCTCAAATTGAGGAGCAGGTCTGCGCGCTGCCATGCGTGTGTGTTGACTGGGAGTGAGTGGTGAGGGAACGTTTAAAAGCAGCTCCCCCTTGTTAGCGGCAAGCTGCTGAGGTACTAGTCTGGCGAATCAGACAGTGAGGGAGCCAGTGATATTGGGAATCTCATGAGGGCTCATCTTTGACACTAAATGCCGTTGAATACAGGCTATGATCTCACCAACGGGGCTGTTGCAAAACACAAAGC
The DNA here is from genome assembly GCF_047496885.1 of Scyliorhinus torazame. Taxonomy (NCBI): domain Eukaryota; kingdom Metazoa; phylum Chordata; class Chondrichthyes; order Carcharhiniformes; family Scyliorhinidae; genus Scyliorhinus; species Scyliorhinus torazame. The sequence goes on from NC_092707.1 coordinate 80,330,699, forward strand.
CAAACGATCCCGAACTGGACTTTAACTTTTGTCTGCTGAATCGTGCCCTTCAAGTATTTGTGCAATTCCCTTTTGTAAGCTACTGTTGAATTTGGTTCTTCCACCCATCAAGCGAGATCACAGCAGCCCGCTGCTTCATGTCACCTCTGGTTCTTGTGCCAATCACCTTGAAACAGTGCCCTCTGGATACAAACCCTTCTGCCATTCAAAACAATTACTTCCTGTCCATTGCACCAAAACTGAGCATGCTTATGAACACCTCTGTCAATCTCCTCGTAATTGCCTCTGTCCCAAGAAGAATACTCTCAGCTTCTCCAGATTCTCCACGGAGCTGAAGTCACTCATTCCATTCCCTGCTCTAAGGCCTGCGCATTGTCCCTGTGTTGGGCCCAGAATCGAACCTAATACTCCAGTTGAGGCTGAACCAGCGCTTAACAAAGGTGCAGCATAACTTGTTTGCTTTTGAATTCTATGAATCACATCTTACTTGGGTCTGTGGAAAACCCGACCTGCTCACTTTTGTGGTTTGCAAACTGCATATCTGACCCATGTGTGACCATGCAGGCCATTTTAGTCCTTTCAGACCAGGGTTGGGTTCACAGTGCAGCTTGTGAGCTGGGATGGAGCATATGAGGTATCCGGGTGTGGTGGCAGGCTGATTAGAAGACCTGCATTTATTCCTGTGGCAGAATGGTCCCTTTAAGGGGGGATCCTTTGTGGGCCATGTGACCCGCCCGGAGCCTAGGCAGACAGAGTGGCCGAATGTTACCCTATCAGTTGCTTCGGCTTCAACCAGGCTGTTGGGGGTTTGTCAAAGTTAGCTTGGGAATCGAGGGAACAAGACCTGTGTAGTAGTTATACTGTTCTCTATGTACAGTTCTTCTTAGTTAAATGAATCGCCGTTGTTATTTATCACTGCCTCGTCGCTTGCCTCGCAATACAACAGCTCCCCCACTCAGTATTGCACCTCCAAACGTGGCTTAAGGCCCTGAAAACCTCATGTCTCACCTTCCCCAACTCACCATGCATCTCCATGGTCCCTCAAATTGCCCATGCCACTCTATGCCAGCTCTATTCCCCCCATGTAGGACTATCATAGAATCACAGTATTTACAGTGCAGAAGGAGGCCATTCGGCCCATCGAGTCTGCACCGGCTCTTGGAAAGAGCACCCTACCCAAGCCCACACCTCCACCCTATCCCCATAACCCAGTAACCCCACCCAACACTAAGGGCAATTTTGGACACTAAGGGCAATTTAGTATGGCCAATCCACCTAACCTGCACATCTTTGGACTGTGGGAGGAAACCGGAGCCCCCGGAGGAAACCCACGCACACACGGGGAGAACATGCAGACTCCGCATAGACAGTCACCCAAGGCCAGAATTGAAAATGAGTCCTTGGCGCTGTGAGGCAGCAGTGCTAACTACTGTGCCACCATGCTACCCCCTGGAATTAAAAGTCTAATGATGACCATGAAACCATTGTTGATTGTTGTAAATACCCATCTGGTTCACAAATGTCCTTCAGGGAAGAAAATCTGTCGTCCTTACCTGCTTTGGCCTACACGTGACTCCAGATCCACTGCAATATGGTTGATTCAGGAATGCCCCCTCAAGGGGAATTAGGGATGGGCAAGAAATGCTTACCCACATCCGATGAAAGAAGTTTTAAAAAGTATCCTGCCTAGCACTCACTCAGTACAGTCTCAGATAATATGGGAGGGGGAGGGGCGGAATCACTCACCATCGAAGACAAGCCTTCACAGAAATTATACTGAGAAAAACATTTTACTTTATTCATTGGATGTGCACGTCGCTGGCTCGACCAGCATTTAAGAGTCAAACACTCGGCACAATGGTTAGCACTGCAGCCTACAGCGATGAGGACCGGGGTTTGAATCCCGGCCCTGTGGAGTTTGCACATTCTCCCCGTGTCTGCATGGGTTTCACCCTCGCAACCCAAAGATGTGCAGGTTAGGTAGATTGGCCACTCTAAATTGCCCCTTAATTGGAAAAAAAAATAATTGGGTACTCTAAAAATTAGTCAACCACATCACTGTGGGTCTGAAGTCACATGACGGCCCAGCCAGGTAAGGATGACAGATTTCTTTCCCTCAAGGACATTCGCGAAGCAGATGGGTTTTTACAACAATCGACAATGGTTTCATGGTCATTTGACTTCTAATTCCAGATTTTTATTGAATTCAATTCCACCATCTGCCCTGGTGGAATTCGAACCTAGATCCCCAGAGCATTACACGGGGTCTGTGGATTACTAGTCCAGTGACAGTACCACTATTGCACCACCTCCCCATATCCATGCTGCCTTGTGAAAGAAACCTTGTAATACATGTAATCCAACTAGCTTGAATCAACAAACCAGAGACCACATCAAATAGATCATCTGTTATCACAACTTCTTGAAACTATCATTCATTCTAAGATGAATGGGGCCCCTATTGTGCTGAAACTCATTAGCACTTGAAACTCAGCCAGATGTTGATAATCCACAGCTGTCCAACAATAGGTTGCTCTCTGGGATGGAAAGAACAGGAGGTATTCATTTCAATTTCACAGCAACTACCTGTCGATCAATGTAAAGAAGCAGATGGTTAGATATTTGCAGACGACACTAAGATGAGCGGTAAAGCAAAAAGTGCAGGGGATACCGGAAGTCTGCAAAAGGATTTGGATAGGTTAGGTGAATGGGCTAGGGAGTGGCAGATGGAATTCAATGTTGCCAAGTGTGAGGCTATCCATTTTGGGAGGAATAACAGCAGAATGGATTATTATTTAAACGGTAAGATGTTAAAACATGCTGCTGTGCAGAGGGACCTGGGTGTGCTGATGCACAAGTCGCAAAACGTTGGTGTGCAGGTGCAACAGGTGATTAAGAAGGCTAATCGAGTTTTGTCTTTCATTGCTAGAGGGATGGAGTTCAAGATGTTCTTATGTTCTTATGCACCCTCTGAGAGAAAGGAATTCTCTTCCTCTCTGTTTTAAATGGGCGAGCTCTTACTTGTAAACAGCGACCTCTAGTTCTAGATCCTCCCACAAGAAGAAACATCATCACCCCATCCGCCATGTCAAATCTACTCAGGATCGTACGGCTTAATAATACACATGGACAGCAAGCTCCCCGAAAACCTCGTCGTCGGGAAGCCGGCCAACTCCATGCTCAGCAGCCCTGCAGCAAGAAAGCACTGCGGGGCTCATTGACGAAGGCTGACTGAGCCTTCTGCTGTCATTAGGATTGGACGGCCGCTTCATAAGAACCATAGAACCATAGAAATGTTACAGCACAGAAGGAGTCCATCTGGCCCACCATGACCATGGAACCCATGGGCACCCAGATGCCCTTTTAAACGTATCTTCCTGTACTGGGGCCAAAGCCCTGTAGCTTACAGAAATTAAGGTGCAGATCCAGGTACTTTTTAAAAAAAGTTTAGGGTCTCTGCCTCCACCACCAACTAGAGAAGTGTATTCCAGACACCCACTACCCTCTGTGTTAAAAGCTTCTTCCTCATGTCCCCGCTACACCTTCTGCCACTTATCTTAAATCTATATCGCCTGGTTCTAGAATTCTCCATTAAGGGAAACAATTTTATCCTGTCCACTCTATCTTTTCCCTTCATGATTTTGTACACCTTGATCAAGTCATCCCTCAGCCTTCTTTGTTCCAAAGAAAGTAACCGCAACCGATCCAATCTCTCCTCGTAGCGATTCTTTTCTAATCCTGGCATCATTCTTGTAAGCCTCCTCTGCACTTTCTCCAGAGCTACAACGTCCTTCCTGTAATGTGGTGACCAGAATGGGTTGCACAGTGGCATAGTAGTTAGCAATGCTGCCTCACAGCACCTGGGACCTGGGTTTGATTCCGACATTGGGTGACTGTGTGAGGTTTGCACCTTCTCCCCGTGTCTGTGTGGCTTTCCTCCGGTTTCTCCAGTTTCCTCCCACAGTATAAGGATGTGTCAGTTAGGTGTATTGGCCATGCTAAATTGTTCCTGATTATCCAAAACTGTGCAGGTTAGGTGGTGTTATGGGAATAGAGTCGGCGCAAACTCGATGAGCCAAATGACCTCTTTCTTAACTGTAGGGATTCTATGATTCTAAGGTGTGTGCAGGTGCTCACCGAGAAGAACTGGAGACAAGGCACAATATGAGATCACTGAATGAGAAAGTTAAAGCACCGAAAAGATAGGTAACAAAAAATAGTTGCTGTATAAGGAGCAAGGAAGAAGTGTAGAGGAGCGATGGTTGCAGTACATCAGCGAGCTCTATGACGATGAAAGACAGATGTGAATTGACACCATTAGAGGGACGCGAAGGGCCAGAGGGAAATTGATGGAGGAGTCGTTTCAGAGATCAAAGATGAAAGCAAGGAAAGCACCTGGAGAAGATGTGGCACCAACGGAATGCCTGAAATCCCTGAATGATGTTAACATTTGGATACTAACAGACAGCTGCAACAACATTTACAGAGCAGAATTCCTACCTTGATGATATCATGCAGAGAGCGTAAAGTGCCAAAGAAAGCAAAAGCCTGAGAACATTCAGAGCACCGGACAATAAACCTCATTAGCCATGTATATGACATCTACAGCGCTTCCCTCATCAATTAACTTTGTCACTTCCTCAAAAAATTCTATTAGGTTTGTAAGACATGACCTTCCCTGCACAAAACCATGCTGCCTATCACTGATAAGTCTATTTTCTTCCAAATGTGAATAGATCCTATCCCTCAGTATCTTCTCCAACAGTTTGCCTACCACTGATGTCAAGCTCACAGGTCTATAATTCCCTGGATTAGCCCTGCTACCCTTCTTAAACAAAGGGACAACATTAGCAATTCTCCAGTCCTCCGGGACCTCACCCGTGCTCAAGGATGCTGCAAAGATACCTGTTAAGGCCCCAGCTATTTCATCTCTCGCTTCCTTCAGTAACCTGGGATAGGTCCCATCCGGACCTGGGGACTTGTCCACCTTAATGCGTTTTAGAATACCCCAAACTTCTCCCTTCCTTATGCCGACTTGACCTAGAGTATTTAAACATCCATCCCTAACCTCAACATGTCATGTCCCTCTCCTTGATGATTACCAATGCAAAGTACACATTAAGAATCTCACCCATTTCCTCTGATTCCACGCATAAATTCCCTCTTTTGTCTTTGAGTGAGCCAATCCTTTCTCTAGTTACCCTCTTGCTCCTTATATACGAATAAAAGGCTTTGGGATTTTCCTTAACCCTGTTAGCCAAAGATATTTCATGACCCCTTTTAGCCCTCTTTATTGCGCGTTTGAGATTTGTCCTACTTTCCCGATATTCCTCCAAAGCTTCATCAGTTTTAAGTCGCCTAGATCTTATGTATGCTTCCTTTTTCATCTCAGCTAGTCTCACAATTCCACCCGTCATCCATGGTTCCCTAATCTTGCCATTTCTATCCCTCATTTTCACAGGGACTTGTCGGTCCTGCACTCTAATCAACCTTTCTTCAGCATCAATTCAGCCATTGATATCATCTTCCCTGGAGCGTGACTGTCTTGGATCTGAATCTCTGTCGATCCTGTGCTACACATACACATTCTGCACCAGCAAGCTGTATCCATTCTATCTGTCACAAATTTTCTCCTCCGATTCACCCTCCTGTGTGTCCCATTGATCTTCCCTTCCATGACTGTCTCTGTCTACCATCTGTTTTGATGATGTAACCAAGGTGTGTATCATTCTTCCTTTGATGTTACGCACTAATTTAGTGTCTTTTCTCCAACTATTTCAACCACTTCCTCATTACTTTTTGTGTCTGTAGGAAAAGCGGAAGCTCCTTCGATATGCCCATGCCTCAAATGTATTCAGCTTATCAATCATCTCTGTCCATGCCTCAGGAGCCTGTAATACAGATGACTAAATGTAACACCGCAACATAGGATTCAGGTTCAGTTTCTTTGATTTTAGCGCGTCCTTCCTTCTGACAAAGCTGGTCTTGGTTATCTCAATTCTCCTTCGGGTTTCACAGTGACATACCCCATCATCTGTGATAATCTACCCAAGGTGTATGAATCTTTTCTCTTATTCCAGGACTTGTCTTTAACTTCAATGTTCACTTCCAGGGATAGAACTCTGCTTATCACCATTATCTTAGTCTTCTCCATATTCATTTTCAATCCATGTTCCACACTTGCTTCCACTTTATTTGCAATTTCCTTCAGTGCCTCTTCATGCCATCCTCCCTGCTCCACCCCCCCCGCCCGCCCCAACTCCACCCTTATTGTAACCTCGTAGGTCTTCTATATCTCTGAAGATAGCTTCAGTGTACAGGTTGAATAGCCTGGAGACATAACACTTCCCTGGCTCACTCCTCTTTTAAGACCATAAGACATAGGAGTGGAAGTAAGGCCATTCGGCCCATCGAGTCCACTCCACCATTCAATCATGGCTGATTTCAACTCCATTTACCCGCTCTCTCTCCATAGCCCTTAATTCCTCGAGAAATCAAGAACTTATCAACTTCTGTCTTAAAGACACTCAACGTCCCGGCCTCCACCGCCCTCTGTGGCAATGAATTCCACAGACCCACCTATCTCTGGCTGAAGAAATTTCTCCTCATCTCTGTCCTAAAGTGACTCCCTTTTATTCTAAGGCTGTGCCCCCGGGTCCTAGTCTCCCCTGCTAATGGAAACAACTTCCCTACATCCACCCTATCTAAGCCATTCATTATCTTGTAAGTTTCTATTAGATCTCCCCTCAACCTCCTAAACTCCAATGAATATAATCCCAGGATCCTCAGACGTTCATCATATGTTAGGCCTACCATTCCTGGGATCATCCATGTGAATCTCCGCTGGACCCGCTCCAGTGCCAATATGTCCTTCCTGAGGTGTGGGGCCCAAAATTGCTCACAGTATTCTAAATGGTGCCTAACTAATGCTTTATAAAGCTTCAGAAGTACAACCCTGCTTTTATATTCCAAGTCTCTTGAGATGAATGACAACATTGCATTTGCTTTCTTAATTACGGACTCAACCTGCAAGTTTACCTTTAGAGAATCCTGGACTAGGACTCCCAAGTCCCTTTGCACTTCAGCATTATGAATTTTGTCACCGTTTAGAAAATAGTCCATGCCTCTATTCTTTTTTCCAAAGTGCAAGACCTCGCACTTGCCCACGTTGAATTTCATCAGCCATTTCTTGGACCACTCTCCTGAACTGTCTAAATCTTTCTAAAGCCTCCCACCTCCTCCATACTACCTGCCCCTCCACCTATCTTCGTATCATCGGCAAACTTAGCCAGAATGCCCTCAGTCCCGTTGTCTAGATCGTTAATATATAAAGAGAACAGCTGTGGTCCCAACACTGAACCCTGCGGGACACCACGCGTCACCAGTTGCCATTCCGAAAAAGAACCTTTTATCCCAACTCTCTGCCTTCTGCCTGACAGCCAATCGTCAATCCATGTTAGTACCTTGCCTCGAATACCATGGGCCCTTACTTTACTCAGCAGTCTCCCGTGAGGCACCTTATCAAAGGCCTTTTGGAAGTCAAGATAGATAACATCCATTGGCTCTCCTTGGTCTAACCTATTTGTTATCTCTTCAAAGAACTCTAACAGGTTTGTCAGGCACGACCTCCCCTTACTAAATCCATGCTGACTTGTCCTAATCCGACCCTGCACTTCCAAGAAATTAGAAATCTCATCCTTAACAATGGATTCTAGAATCTTGCCAACAACCGAGATCAGGCTAATTGGCCTATAATTTTCCATCTTTTTCCTTGTTCCCTTCTTGAACAGTGGGGTTACAACAGCGATTTTCCAATCCTCTGGTACTTTCCCTGACTCCAGTGACTGTTGAAACATCATCACCAACGCCTCCACTATTTCTTCAGCTATCTCCTTTAGAACTCTAGGATGTAGCCCATCTGGGCCCGGAGATTTGTCAATTTTTAGACCTCTTAGTTTCTCTAGCACTTTCTCCTTTGTGATGGCTACCATATTCAACTCTGTCCCCTGACTCTCCGGAATTGTTGGGATATTACTCATGTCTTCTGCTGTGAAGACTGACGCAAAGTACTTATTCAGTTCCTCAGCTATTTCTATGTCTCCCATCACAAAATTACCAGCGTCATTTTGGAGCGACCCAATGTCAACTTTTGCCTCCCGTTTGTTTTTAATGTATTTAAAGAAACTTTTACTATCATTCCTAATGTTACTGGCTAGCCTACCTTCAAATTTGATCCTCTCTTTCCTTATCTCTCTCTTTGTTATCCTCTGTTTGTTTTTGTAGCCTTCCCAATCTTCTGACTTCACACTACTCTTTGCCACATTATAGGCTTTCTCTTTTGCTTTGATGCATTCCCTAACTTCCTTTGTCAGCCATGGCTGCCTAATCCCCCCTCTGATAACCTTTCTTTTCTTTGGGATGAACCTCTGCACTGTGTCCTCAATTACACCCAGAAACTCCTGCCATTGCTGTTCTACTGTCTTTCCCACTCGGGTCTGCTCCCAGTCGATTTTCGTCAGTTCCTCCCTCATGCCCCTGTAGTTACCTTTATTTAACTGTAACACCTTTACATCTGATTTTACCTTCTTTCTTTCAAATTGGAGATTGAATTCGACCATATTATGATCACTGCCTCCTAAGTGCTCCCTTACTTTAAGATCTTTAATCAAATCTGGCTCATTACATAACACTAAGTCCAGAATGGCCTGTTCCCTCGTGGGCTCCATCACAAGCTGTTCCAAAAATCTGTTTTCGATAGGTTGCGAATCCCTGGATGTTTAAATGCCAGTCATGAACCCCTTGCAACCATGTCTCTGTGATGCCTACCATATCATACCTGCCAGTCACAATCTGGGCCACAAGCTCATCTAACCTGTTCCGTACACTGCGCGCATTTCAATATAGCACCTTTAATTCTCTATTGACCGTCCCTTTTTGTTTTCTTAGTGTGGTGGACCTTGGTTTACTGAGCCTTTCCATACACTGTGTCATATTTTGTGGGATGGGGACTATTGTAACCTCTCCTGAGTTCTGTCTTTTCGTGCTTTTTTGTATTCCTAAGCAGCTACGCTTCCCACTGATTACTTCACCTCTTGGTTCCCTGACTTTCCCTTCCCCCCCCAATCTTTAGTTTAAAGTCCTGTTGACCACCCTATTTACTCTTTTTGCCAGAACACTGGTCCCAGCTCAGTTCAGGTGGAGACCATCCCAACGGTATAGGTCCCCCCTGTCCCAAAACTGATGCCAGTGTCCCATGAAAAGGAACCCCTCATTCCCACACCACTCTTTCAGCCACGTGTTAACTTCCCTTATTCTTGCCTCCCTATGCCAATTTGCACATGGTTCGGGCAGTAATCCGGAGATTATGACCCTTGAGGACCTGTTTTTTAATTTGAATCCTAGCTCTTTATAATCTCTAAACAGGTCCTCTTTCCTAGACTTGCCTATGTTGTTGGTACCAACATGGACCACAACAACTGGATCCTCCCCCTCCCTCTCCAGTATCCTTTCAAGCCGGTCAGAGATGTCCCGCACCCTAGCACCGGGCAGGCAACATACCATGCGGGACTATTTATCCTGCTCACAAAGGATACTATCTATCCCCCTGATAATAGAATCCCCTACAACTACAACTTGCCTATTTACTCCCTCCCCTTGAATGGCCTGCTGAACCATGGTGCCTTGGTCAGCTGACTCATCCTTCCTGCAACCCTGTTCACCATCCACACAGGGAGCAAGTGCCTCATACCTGTTGGACAGAGTCAAGGGCTGAGGCTCCTGAGTTCCTGACTGCTGGTTCCCTTTACCTGCCTGACTTGCAGTCACACCCTGCTGTCCCTGGCCACTAGCAGGATTTAAACTACTTACTCTGACAGGTGTGACTGCCTCCTGAAACACAGTGTCCAGGTAAGTCTCCCCCTCCCGGATGTGCCTCAGTGTTTGAAGCTCAGACTCCAGCTCATCAACTCTGAGCCGGAGCTCTTCGAGCAGCCAACACTTACTGCAGATGTGGTCGCTGCAGCTCGCAATGGGATCTGCCAGCTCCCACATTTGACTGGGAAGTTGTCAGACAAGCCACTATGAAGTCTCACCTCAACTGCTTCATTCCAATATAGATTTTGAATTATGCTTTTATTTTTTCTGTCAATTTCTAGTTCGTCAACATACACCATTTTGTTTCTGATGGCAGACTCTATCAAATGCATTCTCATTGTCTATAACATTTGTAGACACTGTTTTTTGCAATTCCAGGTATCTTTCTATGACGACTCTCTCTCTCATTACTTTCTTAGGTCTGAATCTTGACTGGTTACCACCTATCTTTTCTTTTATTCATTTTATGGGATGTGGGCACTGCTGGCTGGGCCAGCATTTATTGCCCATCCATAACTTCCCTCCATTTCAGAGGACATTTGAGAGCCAGCCACATTGCTGTGGATCTGAAGTCACTCGTAGGCCAGATCAGTAAGGGTCTGTTTCTATGGACTGCTATTTGTTTCCAAACTGATTATCAGAATGATTTTCGTCACATGGCTAATGAGGTTTATTGTCCTGTGCTCTGAATGTTCTCAGGCTTTTGCTTTCTTTGGCACTTTACGCTCTCTGCATGATATCCTCAAGGTAGGAATTCTGCTCGGGGCCGTTTCGGCAGCTAGAGCTGCGAGCTCTACCCTACCTCCCTGGTAGCCACCAGCAAAACAGGGAATCGGTGGCCATTTTGCGCCAGTTTACCAGATGTAAAAGTCCACCGTTTTCACGCCGGCGTGGGGGCTGAGTCTCCAAAATGGGGAATCTTGTCTATGGTGCTTTATGATTGCTTTAAAAATAAGGAGAGTGAGACAGCTATGGAATGATACAACTGTGGAAGGTGGGAGTACTGGGGGTGAGGGGGGCAGTGATCGATGGCCTGTAAAATGGTGAGCGAAGAAACGGGGTGGAGTGCCCGTTGTCTTCCCACTGCCATGCTCCTTTATCAGCTTCAGGGAAGGTGAATGAAATGAATGAATTAAAATCGTTTAATGTCACGAGTAGGCTTCAAATGAAGTTACTGTGAAAAGCCCCTAGTCACCACATTCTGGCGCCTGTTCGGGGAGGCTATTATGGGAATTGAACCGTGCTGCTGGCCTGCCTTGGTCTGCTTTCAAAGCCAGCGATTTAGCCCTGTGCTAAACAGCCTTAGGTAGGGGATGACCCTTCAATCCACAGGCCAATTGAACCACTCAGGACCTCTTTCCGTAGCTTCTTGCATTTTACCAGCAGTGATGATCCCTCCACTGCGTGGGGACATCACCTGGTAAATCTTGGTGGCCTCCCAGATGTCTCGGGGAGGGAGCCCTTTACTTGGGTGCTTTGTGGTCCATGGAAGGCTTCTTCCCCTCCCACCAATAACCATGTCCACCTCTGCAGCAACCTCCTCAGGTACAGCACAGGAACAGGCCCTTCGGCCCTCCAAGGCTGTGCCGACCATGCTGCCTGTCTAACCTAAAACCTTCTACACTTCCGGGGTCCATATTCCTCTATTCCCATCCTATTCATGTATTTTTCAAGATGCCCCTTAAACGTCATTATTGTGCCTGCTTCCATCACCTCCTCTGGCAGCGAGTTCCTGGCACCCACTACCCTGTGTGTAAAAAACTTCCCTCGTACATCTCCTCTAAACATTGCCCCTCGCACCTTAAGCATATGACTCCTAGTAATTGACTCTTCCACCCTAGGAAAAAGCTTCTGACTATCCACTCTGTCCATAGCACTCATAATTTTGTAGACTTTTATCAGGTCGCCTCTCAACCTTCGTCGTTCCAGTGAGAACAAACAAGTTTATCCAACCACTCCTCATAACTAATGCCCTCCATACCAGGCAACATCCCTGTAAAACTCTTTTGTACCCTCACCAAAGCCTCCAATCCTCTGGTACTGTGACAAGCAGAATTGAACACTATATTCCAAGTGTGGCCTAACTAATGTTCTATACAGCTGCAGCATGACTGCCAGTTTTTATACTCATTGCTCCGACTGATGAAGGTAAGCATGCCATAAGCCTTCTTGACTACCACATGTGTTGCCACTTTCAGTGACCTGTGGATCTATACACCCAGATCCCTCTGTCTGTCAATACTCTGAAAGGTTCTGCCATTTACTGTATATTTACCACCTGTATTACATCTTCAAAATGCATTACCTCACATTTGTCCAGATTAAACTTCATCTGCCATCTCTTCGCCTAAGCCTCCAACCGATCTATATCCTGCTGTATCCTCTGACAGTCCTCATCACTAGCTGCAATTCCACCAACCTTTGAGTTATCTACAAACTTACTAATCAGACTAGTTACATTTTGCTGCAAGTCATTTATATATACTACAAACAGCAAAGGTCCCAGCACTGATCCCTGTGGAACATCGCTAGTCACAGCTGTCCATTCAGAAAAGCATCCTTCCACTGCTATCCTGTGTCTTCTATGACCTAGCCAGTTCTATATCCACCTTGCCAGCTCACCGCTGATCCCATGTGACTTCACCTTCTGTACCAGTCTGCCATGAGCGACTTTGTCAAAGGCCTTACTGAAGTCCACGTAGACAACATCCACTGTCCTACCTTCATCAATCACCTTTGTTTCTTCCTTGAAAAACTCGATCAAGTCAGTGAGACACAACCTCCCCTTCACTGTAGCACAGTGGTTAGCACTATTGCTTCACAGCTCCAGGGATCCAGGTTCGATTCCCGGCTTGGGTCACTGTCTGTGTGGATCCTGCACATTCGCCCCGTATCTGCGTGGGTTTCGTCCGGGTGCTCCGGTTTCCTCCCACAAGCCCCGAAAGACGTGCTTGTTAGGTGAATTGGACATTCTGAATTCTCCCTCAATGTACCCGAACAGGCGCCATGGTGTGGCGACTAGGGGATTTTCACAGTAACTTCATTGCAGTGTAAATGTAAGCCTACTTGTGACACTAATAAAGATTATTATTATTAGAACAAAACCATGCTGCCTCTCACGAAAATGTTCACCTGCTTCCAAATGGGAGTAAATCCTGTCTCGTAGAATAATCTCCAATAATTTCCCTACCACTGATGTAAGGCTCATGGCCTGTAATTTCCTAGATTATCATAGAATCCTCTAGTGCAGAATGAGGCCTTTCGGCCCATCGAGTCTGGGTAATCCTTGCCATCCTTCTTAAACAAAGGAACAATAATAGCTATTCTCCAAACCTCTGGGACCTCACCTGTAGCCAGTGAGAATACAAAGATTTTTGTCAAGGCCCCAGCAATTTCCTCTCTTGCCTCCCTCAATAGTCTGGGGTAGATCCCATCAAGCACTGGGTACTCATTTACCTTAATGTTTTTCAAGACGCCCAACATCTCTTTTTTGATCTCAATGTGACTCAAACTATCTACACACCCTTCCCCTGACTCATCATCCACCAAGTCCTTCTCTTTGGTGAATACTGATGCAAAGTACTCCTTTAGTACCTCGCCCATTTCCTCTGGTTCCCCTGTCCTCGAGTGGGCCAACCCTTTCCCTGGCTATGGTCTTGCGCTTGAGTTGGGTTGATCGTGTCCATCGAGACATCAGCGGAGTATGAAGTGAATTTACAATGTTGATGAATAAATTGTCCCATGGAGATCTAATCTGTAACATTTCTGATCTGTGGAGCTTACCACCCTAGCATGGGATAGAATTACCTCTTAAGACACTGGAGCAAATCTAGGGTTGTTTCACCACCTCATGTTAACTGCTACCAATTGAGATCGCCACAGTTTTTATTGTTTCTTTGCCACCTGTTGTTATAAGAATATAAGAACTAGGAGCAGGAGTAGGACAAAATTCCATTTGCCTTCTTAATCCCCTGTTGCACCTGTAAACCAACTTTTTGTGACTCATGCACTAGCACACCCAGGTCTCTCTGCACAGCAGCATGTTTTAATATTTTATCATTTAAATAATAATCCCTTTTGCTGTTATTCCTACCAAAATGGATAACCTCACATTTGTCAACATTGTACTCCATCTGCCAGACCCTAGCCCATTCACTTAGCCTATCCAAATCCCTCTGCAGACTTCCAGTATCCTCTGCACTTTTTGCTTTACCACTTATCTTAGTGTCGTCTGCAAACTTGGACACATTGCCCTTGGTTCCCAACTCCAAATCATCGATGTAAATTGTGAACAGTTGTGGGTCCAACACTGATCCCTGAGGGACACCACTAGCTACTGATTGCCAACCAGAGAAACACCCATTAATCCCCACTCTTTGCTTTCTATTAATTAACCAATCCTCTATCCATGCTACTACTTTCCCTTTAATGCCATGCATCTTTATCTAATGCAGCAACCTTTTGTGTGGCACCTTGTCAAAGGCTTTCTGGAAATCCAGATATACCACATCCATTGGCTCCCCGTTATCTACCGCACTGTTAATGTCCTCAAAAAATTCCACTAAATTAGTTATGCATGACCTGCCCTTTATGAACCCATGCTGTGTCTGTCCAAGGGGACAATTTCCATCCAGGTGCCTCGCTATTTCTTCCTTGATGATAGATTCCAGCATCTTCCCTACTACCAAAGTTAAGCTCACTGGCCTATAATTACCCGCTTTCTGCCTACCTCCTTTTTTAAACAGTGGTGTCACGTTTGCTAATTTCCAATCCACCGGGACCACCCCAGAGTCTAGTGAATTTTGGTAAATTATCACTAGTGCATTTGCAATTTCCCTGGCCATCTCTTTTAGCACTCTGGGATGCATTCCATCAGGTCCAGGAGACTTGTCTACCTTTAGCCCCATTAGCTTGCCCATCACTACCTCCTTGGTGATATCAATCCTCTCAAGGTCCTCACCTGTCATAGCCGCATTTCCATCAGTCACTGGCATGTTATTTGTGTGTTCCACTGTGAAGACCATCCCAAAAAAACTGTTCAGTTCCTCAGCCATTTCCTCATCTCCCATTATTAAATCTCCCTTCTCATCCTCTAAAGGACCAATATTTACCTTAGCCACTCTTTTTTGCTTTATGTATTTGTAGAAACCTTTACTATCTGTTTTTATATTCTGAGCAAGTTTACTCTCATAATCTATCTTACTCTTCTTTATAGCTTTTTTAGTAGATTTCTGTTTCCCCCTGAAGATTTCCCAGTCCTCTAGTCTCCCACTGATCTTTGCTACTTTGTATGCTTTTTCCTTCAATTTGATACTTTCCTTTATTTCCTTAGATATCCACGGTCGATTTTCCCTCTTTTTACCGTCCTTCCTTTTTGTTGGTATAAACCTTTGCTGAGCACTGTGAAAAATCACTTGGAAGGTTCTCCACTGTTTCCTAACTGTTTCACCATAAAGTCTTTGCTCCCAGTCTACCTTAGCTAGTTCTTCTCTCATCCCATTGTAATCTCCTTTGTTTAAACACAAAACACTAGTGCTTGATTTTACCTTCTCACCCTCCATCTGTATTTTAAATTCCACCATATTGTGATCGCTCCTTCCGAGAGGATCCCTAACTATGAGATCCTGAATCAATCCTGTCTCATTACACAGGACCAGATCTAGGACCGCTTGTTCCCATTAGGTTCCATTACATACTGTTCTAGGAAGCTATCGCGGATACATTCTCTAAACTCCTCCTCAAGGCTGCCTTGACCGACCTGGTTAAACCAATCAACATGTAGATTAAAATCCCCCATGATAACTGCTGTACCATTTCTACATGCATCAGTTATTTCTTTGTTTATTGCCTGCCCCACCATAATGTTACTATTTGGAGGCCTATAGATTACTCCTATCAGTGACTTTTTCGCCTACTATTCCTGATTTCCACCCAAATGGATTCAACCCTCTCCTCCATAGCACCGATGTCATCCCTTACTGTTGCCCGGATGTCATCCTTAAATAACAGAGCTACACCACCTCCCTTACCATCCACTCTGTCCTTCCGAAAGGTTTGATACCCTCGGATATTTAACTCCCAGTCATGACCATCCTTTAACCATGTTTCAGTAATGGCCACTAAATCATAGTCATTCACGATGATTTGCGCCATCAACTCATTTACCTTATTCCGAATACTACGAGCATTCAGGTAAAGTACACTTATGTTGGCTTTTTTTTACCTCTGTTCGGAATCTTAACACCTCGATCAGTAACCTCTCCTAAGTTATATTTCCTCTTAACCTTTCTCCTAATTTTCCTTGTCGTTGAACCCATATCTTCATGTAGCAACCTGCCGCGTCGCTGACCATTAATGTTTTCACTTCCCGTTTTATTTCTTTTAGTATTCCTGGTCCTATTCACTGAGCTCCCCTCAGTCACTGTACCTTGCACTGTGATTTTTGACTATGGCTTCTCTCCCTTACACTTTCCCCCTTACTGCCTTTTATTTCTGTCCCTGTTTTACTACCTTCCAACTTCCTGCATCGGTTCCCATCCCCCTGCCACATTAGTTTAAAATCTCCCCAACAGCTCTAGCAAACACCCCCTCTAGGACATCGGTTCCAGTCCTGCCCAGGTGCAGACCGTCCGGTTTGTACTGGTCTCACCTCCCCCAGAACCGGTTCCAATGTCCCAGGAATTTGAATCCCTCCCTCTTGCACCATCTCTCGAGCCACGCATTCATCCTCTCTATCCTGACATTCCTACTCTGACTAGCTTGTGGCACTGTATTATGCTTTCAAACTGTTAGTAAAAAGGTGAATATAGCTGGAGGGAGTTAATTGGACCATCACAATATCTTAACCAGAATGGATGGTGAAGTGGAGGGGGAGTGTCAGTGTTCTCTAAAAGGAGAAATTAAGGGGGAAAAAAATCAAAATTAAACTGAATTTAAAAATGGAGTAGTGCAATCAAACATACCAGGAACCAGAATTCATTTTTATTAGAGTGCACTGCATCCCAAGGTTAAACACCCAACATTGTTTGGATCAAATGTAATTGCTTTGCCTAATATAATTGGCTTTTTTCACAGAAAAATGTCTTCGGTTAAGCGTCAATTTTAACATTTTCAGCAGAAGTTGTGGGTTTAATCCCCGCTCCAGATGCCTGAGCACATAATCCAGTCTGACAAAACAGTGCCGTAGTGAGGGAGTGTTGTACTATTGGAAATACTCTCATGATGTGGAGCGATGCAAACAATTCCCATACCGGCCAAGACCGCCTTCTCAACCTTGCCCCTAACCTGAGGTGTGGTGACCGTCAGGGTAAATCACCACCAGGCAGCTCTCAAAGTGGAGAGCAGCTTCTGGTCCCCTGGGACTGTGGTGATATTTATATTTACAGATACATGTACCATCTTTTGGATGGGACATTAAAGTGAGGCCCTGTCTGCCCTCTCAGGTGGAAGTAAAAGATTCCTTAGCACAATGTGAAACAGAACAGGGAATTCATCCTGATGTCCTGGCCAATATTTATTCCTCAACCAACATTGTTAAAAACAGATTAACTGGTCATTATTACACTGTTGTTAGTGAAAGCTTGATGTGTACAAATTATTTACCACAATTCTTACATTCAAACAGTATGTACATGTCAAAAGTGTTTTTGTAAAGCATCTTAGAACATCCTGAGATTGCGAAAAGCATTGAATAAGGTGTTGAATAAGGCATTGCTAGTTCTATCCTTCATTCTTTGCACAATACAGAAGGCTTTCCGGAGCCACCAGTGCCCTTACTGAAATTCTAATCAAAGTTAAGTAAACACATTTACTTGTGTCCTTTGGAAAGAAGGTAATGACCATAATTCAGCAGCACCTGAGCTATTTTGCAGCCAGTGATGGAGACTGGTACTGAGACTCCAGCTATGGCCATTCTCCATCCTGAGCTTTCCCACACTCACATGAAACAGTAGCATTAGCCTGGCTGCTCAATGGTGATGTCATCCAGCCACTGAAGGTCACATTTCAGCCACTCCTTTGAGACACGGAGTGGGTAATTCCAATCAATGTCGAAACAAGTTGCAGATATTGACTGTTTGTAAATGGTGCATCTTCTGAGAGGCTGAGGACAGGCAAACCCAAACAGCAATACCCACAGTAAAAGGCAACACAGCTACACACAGGAGGGATGTTGCACCTGCTCAATAAACTAAAATGGACAGGAGAAGCAGAACCTAAAGCAATGGATACTGCAGCAATTCTATTGACAGATACTGATGATTCCGATTTCTGCATTTGATGTATTCAAAATACAATTGTATTGAACAGCTATTGTAATATTTTCCTTTTTTTGCCAGGTTAATGAGTATAGAAGTAGTACATGATTATATTTAAGGGGTTGTGTCACTGTTTTGCGACCACAAACCTTGGACATTTGATTTCTTCACCCAGCTATGTTAATGGTTTCCACTGTTAGCTGTTGCATTACTGAGAGCAGCTGATTCCCTCACTCGTACAAATGTGCACGTGAGCGAGATTAAAACCCCCTCTGGAATTGCACCCTTGGTTACCATTGATCCTAATGTGCTCATGTACTTGCTCAGTCTAACAACCATTGTGCCAGGCATGTTCTCATAGAAACACAGAGCCACAGCACTTTTCACTGGCCAAGGAGATAGGCTTCACAACAGCACAGAAATGTTGCATTTGAATGCTGGGCTGTCTCGTTAGTCCAGGGAGAGGTTTTCTGTGTGACGCACTCTTCAGATAAATTTGTTTAGAAATATAACCTCCTGGTTCCCCAGTGTCGCAATTAGAGGGTCCCACATCGGTGAACTGGGAAATTCCTCTAGGACGTTCGCACGAAAGGGTTTACCCGGCAATTGCCCAGAAGTGCTAACCTCCTCTGGACAGTTGCACTGGGTTGGGAACCTTCAATCAAGGCAATTTAAATCGCCAACTTCTGATAGTTATTCCAGTTTTACCCTGATAATTACTTTGAAAAAGTTAGAAGGAAAAAAAATCACTTTTAACTCCAGAGGAACTACAAGACCTGCATGGGACACCCTGCACACACACCACCCTCCAGGGACTCACCATAACACCCCCACCCCTGAGTTGACTAGCCAACTAAACCCCTGCCCCCCCCAACTAACCCTACCAGACCATCCAACCTCCCTCCTTCCCGGTTCAAAATCCCTCCCCAACCACTCCGGTCTGACTATCCTCCTCTCCACCTACACCTGGTCCAACACTCGCCCCTTCCTGAACTGATCCCCCCCTGATCCGATCTGACCCCCATTCCATCGTTCTATCCCCCTTCCCCTCCCCTCCTGGTCTGACCCAAACCTGCCCGCTCTCCCTCCTGGTCTGACCCAACCCTGCCCCTACCTCCTGGTCTGACCCAAACCTGCCCGCTCTCCCTCCTGGTCTGACCCAACCCTGCCCCTCCCTCCTGGTCTGACTCAACGCACCCCCTCCTCCCACTCCTGGTCTGACCCAACCCCGCCCCTTCCTCTTCGCCTGACCCAACCCCCTCCCTCCCCCTCCTGATCTGACCCAACCCCCTTCCTGGTCTGACGTACCCCTCTGGTCCGACCCTAGTGCCATAGTGTAGCCAGTGCCATAAAAAGGGGAAGTTTCTTACCTCTCTGCACCCCAGTTACTCCATGCCGATGCAGCAAGGCGGCGCTTCGCTGCTCCTGTCTCACCCAGCCTGAGTGAGGAAGGTTGGGCATGACAGAGGTTTAGGAATTACAGTGTGGGTAAATCAGTCCAGAGTGACACTCCACTAGAGATTGCCACTCTGAGAAACTTATGTGCCACTAGTTGTTGATATTTGCAGACATAAGTTATAAATGTACCTAAATGAAAATCTTTAACAGCTTCTCGTCATATTAAAATGTCTAATTTTCTATCCCCCCACTTCAGCTGTTGACAGTACTATTTCTTTACAATTGTTTACTGTAATCGTGACTTCAAACATTTGCTGCCTTAATTGTCAATTTTGACGTAAATACTACTTTTTGCAATGAAGGGCTTTCTCACTATTTCATCATCAGCTCAAAGCACTTTTCAGCTGAGTTACTGTGAGTGTGATTGTAGTCAATTTGCTGTTCGAAAAACACTGAAATTAATATAATTTCGCTGTTGGGGAACTACTTTGAGTTTGCAAGTCGCTTTGAGAGTTTGAAAGGAGCAGACGTTTTAGTCGCAGGGTCTGGTGGAGCAGATGGGTCCTGGCAACAGAACATTATGATTATTGGCAAATTGAAATTTATAGATCAAAATGATCATGATAGCATAAAGCACTCTGAGCTGCCGGATGGTGAAGAATAGTCCCCAGGGAAATGTCCAGTTCTATGACTGAGAGCAGCTGATTCCCTCACTTGTTCTCTTCTGCAATGCAGATGTTATTTATATTTAGCCTATAAAGAGATCACAACTCAGTTGTTATTGATATATGTTAATGTGCTCATATATGATTTCCTAAATATTAATTCAAATTGGGTTTTTTTGTGTAAAGAACGGCAGAATTATAAATAATACACGGCTGAAAAATTCAACCAAAGTAATTGTCGGTTTAAATCTCTGAAAGCCAAAATAGAGCCAAAATAAAGTCTTTCCCCAAACTGGTACAATCTGGATCACACATAGCCATAATCCAATTGGGTTGCTGTGCTGTTCTTTCTACACAATTTTATAATTAACATTAAACCAGATCAATAATTGTCAGTGAAAATGTCTGACTAGCATTCGCACCAATCAAAATTCCACAAGAAAAGACAGATGGAAACAAGCTTCCCTTTGCCCTCACAGTGACCCCAACAGCTGTGCACTAACATGCGCCAAACTGTCTGGCTTTGTCCTGGAAAAAGATTGAAATTCCCATTTTGGTCCTGACAGGCCCCTTACCAAGCTCCTTAAGGACCTTCATTGGCTCTTAAGTGGAAGCAAGGGGGTTTCCCATTCTCTCCTTCCCACTGATTTGTTTGAAAATCCCATTATGTTCTGTTAATGGTTGAGACCTAGCTCTGCCCTCTGGGAATGCAATTTTCAAATAGCACCTACACCACTTTCACTGACAATTGAAAATCTAGCCCCATATATTTGTTTCTGATCAACTAAACTTGCAAAAGGTGAAGAATGTGTGGCTCTGTGCACGCCAGCGCCACCTTATTGTTAGCTACATGTTTGACACCTTATACTTTTCTGTCTAAAACTTTCTAAAACAGTTTAAAACTTTCTCATAGCGCATTAACATTCATTCGGCATTTCACAAAGCTCACAATTTGTTTAATTTTCGTACAAGAGCTGATCTTTTCTAATGCATTGCTTAAGGGTGAGCTTCTGAAGCTTAGGAGCATTTGAAATGCATATGGCTAAAAAAGACTCCTTTGTGGTTTTCTCAGTCCCCAAAGGAAAACGAAAGATGTCCCTCTCTGGATCTGCATCCTTATTAAAATATCAGTAAACTGCAGAGTTAATTCTTGCTGATCTCTCCTCCTTATTTCAGCAGATCCTGTGATTCAGCTCATTCCCCGCCACCTCCAAGTAAAAGGAAGAAAAAGAAGAAGAAATCAGAGCACAAGCGAAGACGGTGCGTGTTTGTTTACCTGAGGGGACACACTTCTTTCTATCCCAAGCTATCTCGGTAAAGGCTAATATTCTCAGTAGATGGTCAGCCAAAATGTCTCTTTACATCATACGCAATGTGGCAGGATGGAACATTTGAAGGGAAGAACCGCGCATTCCACTGTCTTCCTGCAGCCTCCTGTATCCCTCACTGGCTATATGTGTCTCCGGGCCAATTCTGGGCGGGGGGGGGGTTCTGTTATGTGCTAATGATTTCGATGAGGAAACAAAACGTAATATCTCCAAATTTGCAGATGACACCAAGTTGTGTGGGAGGGTGAGCTGTGAGGAGGATGCAGAAATTCTCCAGTACGATTTGGATAAGTTGGGTGAGTGGATAAATGAATGGCAGATGCAGTATAATTTGAAGAAATGCAAGATTATCCACTTTGGTAGTAAAATCGAGAAGGCAGACTATTATCTGAATGGCCATAAATTAGGAGAGGGGAATGTGCAATGAGATCTGGGTGTCCTCGTACACCAGTCACTGAAGGTAAGCATGCAGGTACAGCAGGCGGTAAAGAAGGCAAATGGTATGTTGGCCTGCACAGCGAGAGGATTCGTGTACAGGAGCAGGGATGTGTTGTTGCAATTATACGGGACCATGATGAGTCCACACCTGGAATATTGTGTGCAGTTTTGTTCTCCTTATCTGAGGAATGATGTTCTTGCTCTAGAGGGTGTGCAGCGAAGGTTTACCAGACTGATTCCTGGGATGGCAGGACAGACATATGAGGAGAGACTGAATCGATTAGGCTTGTATTCGCTGCAGTTCAGAAGAATGAGGGAGGATCTCATAGAAACTTATAAAATTTGAAAAGCACGAGACAGTGTAGATGCAAGAAGGATGTTCATGATGGCGGATGTGTGCAGAACCAGGGGTCACAGTCTGAGGATACGGGTAGACCATTCATAAGAACATAAGAACTAGGAGCAGGAGTAGGCCATCTGGCCCCTCGAGCCTGCTCCACCATTCAATGAGATCATGGCTGATCTTTTGTGGACTCAGCTCCACTTTCCGGCCCGAACACCATAACCCTTAATCCCTTATTCTTCAAAAAACTATCTATCTTTATCTTAAAAACATTTAATGAAGGAGCCTCTACTGCTTCACTGGGCAAGGGATTCCATAGATTCACAACCCTTTGGGTGAAGAAGTTCCTCCTAAACTCAATCCTAAATCTACTTCCCCTTATTTTGAGGCTATGCCCCCTAGTTCTGCTTTCACCCTCCAGTGGAAACAACCTGCCCGCATCTATCCTATCTATTCCCTTCATAATCTTATATGTTTCTATAAGATCCCCCCTCATCCTTCTAAATTCCAACGAGTACAGTTCCAGTCTACTCAACCTCTCCTCGTAATCCAACCCCTTCAGCTCTGGGATTAACCTAGTGAATCTCCTCTGCACACCCTCCAGTGCCAGTACGTCCTTTCTCAAGTAAGGAGACCAAAACTGAACACAATACTCCAGGTGTGGCCTCACTAACACCTTATACAATTGCAGCATAACCTCCCTAGTCTTAAACTCCATCCCTCTAGCAATGAAGGACAAAATTTCATTTGCCTTCTTAATCACCTGTTGCACCTGAAAACCAACTTTCTGCGACTCATGCACTAGCACACCCAGGTCTCTCTGCACAGCAGCATGTTTTAATATTTTATCATTTAAATAATAATCCCTTTTGCTGTTATTCCTACCAAAATGGATAACCTCACATTTGTCAACATTGTATTCCATCTGCCAGACCCTAGCCCATTCACTTAGCCTATCCAAATCCCTCTGCAGACTTCCAGTATCCTCTGCACTTTTTGCTTTACCACTTATCTTAGTGTCGTCTGCAAACTTGGACACATTGCCCTTGGTCCCCAACTCCAAATCATCTATGTAAATTGTGAACAGTTGTGGGCCCAACACTGATCCCTGAGAGACACCACTAGCTACTGATTGCCAACCAGAGAAACACCCATTAATCCCCACTCTTTGCTTTCTATTAATTAACCAATCCTCTATCCATGCTACTACTTTCCCCTTAATGCCATGCATCTTTATCTTATGCAACAACCTTTTGTGTTGCACCTTGTCAAAGGCTTTCTGGAAATCCAGATATACCACATCCATTGGCTCCCCGTTATCTACCGCACTGTTAATGTCCTCAAAAAATTCCACTAAATTAGTTAGGCACGACCTGCCCTTTATGAACCCATGCTGCGTCTGTCCAATGGGACAATTTCCATCCAGATGCCTCGCTATTTCTTCCTTGATGATAGATTCCAGCATCCTCCCTACTACCGAAGTTAAGCTCACTGGCCTATAATTACCCACTTTCTGCCTACCTCCTTTTTTAAACAGTGGTGTCACGTTTGCTAATTTCCAATCCACCGGGACCACCCCAGAGTCTAGTGAATTTTGGTAAATTATCACTTGTGCATTTGCAATTTCCCTAGCCATCTCTTTTAGCACTCTGGGATGCATTCCATCAGGGCCAGGAGACTTGTCTACCTTTAGCCCCATTAGCTTGCCCATCACTACCTCCTTGGTGATATCAATGCTCTCAAGGTCCTCACCTGTCATAGCCTCATTTCCATCAGTCACTGGCATGCTATTTGTGTCTTCCACTGTGAAGACCGACCCAAAAAACCTGTTCAGTTCCTCAGCCATTTCCTCATCTCCCATTATTAAATCTCCCTTCTCATCCTCTAAAGGACCAATATTTACCTTAGCCACTCTTTTTTGTTTTATGTATTTGTAGAAACTTTTACTATCTGTTTTTATATTCTGAGCAAGTTTACTCTCATAATCTATCTTACTCTTTATAGCTTTTTTAGTAGCTTTCTGTTGCCCCCTAAAGATTTCCCAGTCCTCTAGTCTCCCACTGATCTTTGCTACTTTGTATGTTTTTTTCCTTCAATTTGATACTCTCCCTTATTTTCTTAGATATCCACGGTCGATTTTCCCTGTTGTTACCGTCCTTCCTTTTTGTTGGTATAAACCTTTGCTGGGCACTGTGAAAAATCACTTGGAAGGTTCTCCACTGTTCCTCAACTGTTTCACCATAAAGTCTTTGCTCCCAGTCTACCTTCGCTAGTTCTTCTCGCATCCCATTGTAATCTCCTGTGTTTAAGCACAAAACACTAGTGCTTGATTTTACCTTCTCACCCTCCATCTGTATTTTAATTTCCACCATATTGTGATCGCTCCTTCCGAGAGGATCCCTAACTATGAGATCCTGAATCAATCCTGTCTCATTACAGAGGACCAGATCTAGGACCGCTTGTTCCCTCGTAGGTTCCATTACATACTGTTCGAGGAAACTATTGCGGATACATTCTATAAACTCCTCCTCAAGGCTGCCTTGAACGACCTGGTTCAACCAATCAACATGTAGATTAAAATCCCCCATGATAACTGCTGTACCATTTCTACATGCATCAGTTATTTCTTTGTTTATTGCCTGCCCCACCATCATGACTGAGATAAAAGAATTTTCTTCAACCAGAGAGCGGTGAGCCTGTAGAATTTGTTATCACAGGAAGTAGTTGAGGCCAAAACATTGCATATTTTCAAGAGCAGTTAGATATAGTACTTAGGTAGATCAAAGTATATGGGGGAAAGCGGGATTAGGTTTTTGATTTGGATTATTAGCCATGATCATAATGAATGGTGAACAGGCTCGAAGGGCCGAATAGCCTCCTCCTGCTCCTATTTTCGTTGTTTCTATGTTTCTTTGATCTCTGTGGAGCCGGCCTTGTCGTGTCTATCAGGCCCTCCCCTGCCAGACTGATGGCGTAAACCATGCACCCAGAGTTTTATTTGTCAGAGTGGCTCAAGATCTGGTCCGGAAACTCAGCAGTGCATCTGGAGAGATACACACCGGGTTTCAGTTAGAGCCTGATACTATGACAAATTATGGGAAAATTCCACCCACGATCTAAATCTTGTGCATCCAACACAGAGTTACTAAAAGGAGATGGATTTGAATAACTGGAGCAAATTGTTTGATAGAACTGTATAGATAAAGGAATGGGTGAACACCTCAGGACATGGATTCTTAGAAAAGTTTGGTAATATAGCACATGCTGATGCTCAGTTGTGCCATGCAGCAGTAAAGGGAATGTAGCTACATCAAGAGATGGATCGGGGACAGTGAAAAGGGGATGGGGTAAATGGATACAAGCCAAAATACAGCGAATAGTTGCACTCTGAAATAAAAATCAAAAGTGCAGGAAGTACTCAGCAGGTCTGGCATCATCAGTTGAGAGAGTTGAATACGACTCTTCAGAAGAAGATAACGGGTGGGATCCTCCATCCTGGTTGCCCCTTTGGCCCACCACAAGTTCCATCATGCCAGGCCATGCTGGTGTAAACCATCCAAGCCAATCCGACAGCTACCCTGCCCAACAATGCACTGTCTGCCCCCGCTTCATCTAGCAGATCACCCCCACACCTCTCTCCCCTCTCCTCCCTCCCCCCCCCCCCCCCCCCCCCACAGGGGTCCCTGTTATGGAGGAACCCCACAGGGACCCTTGAAATAGAAGAACCTCCCCCAGAGACCCCTATAATAGGGGGGGACCCCACGGGGACCCCAGTAATGGGGACCCCCATAGGGTCCCTTGGTAATTAGGGGACTCCGCCATAGGGGCTCCCTGCCTAAATGAACCACTTTCACAGATTCTCCCCACACACATACTCCCGCCCCCCCCCCCCACACACACACACAGAGCCCCCCCAACCCATAAAAGGGACCCCTGTCTGGAAGCTGGAGAGCTGTCCATACAGGGGCAGTGGGAAGCATTATAGCTGCAATACTTATCTTGCTGCTCCATGTGTCCATTCCTCCAAGAACAGCAGCTGCGCCTGCGTCAGGCTCCCACAGATCCATCATCTGCAGGCCATTCATTGCTTTCCAGTAGTGATCTGTGATTGACAGCCTGTAAAAAACCGTCTGCAGCTTTGAACCATTCATATCCTTTCACGCTTCTGTGGCCTAAGTGGTGAAACCCCAATGTCTGTAAACGTTGCCCACATCAAAGAGAGGTAAGGGCAGTGAAATCATATGCTTGAGTGATTGGAATGCACTTAGTGCTTGAAAGAGAGATGATACTTTTTGGTTGAAGAATCTTTCCTAATTTCAAACCCAGTAGGATAGGTTCACATCAGACGAAATGTCTTATGTCAGTGATTTGTTTTTAAAATTATTTCATGGGATGTGGGCTAGTCCAACATTTATTGCCCATCCCCAATCTGCCTTGAGAAGGTGGGGGTGATCTGCCTTTTTGAACCGCTGCAGCCATCCATTTGGTGAGCTACAGCCACAAAGCTGTTAGAGAGGGAGTTCCAGGATATTGACCCAGTGACAGTGAGGGAACGGCAATATCAGGATGGTGTGGGCTGGGAGGCGAGCTTCCAGATAATGGTGTTCCCATGTGTCCACTGCCCTTGTCCTTTTAGATGGTAGAGGCTACGGGTTTTGAAGGTGAAGTCGAAAGAGCCTTGCGGAGTTCCTGCGGTGCATCTTTTCGATAGTGCACACGACTGTCACTGTGCGTCGGTGGTGGAGGGAGTGGCTGTTAGATGTGGTGAATGGGGAGCCAATCAAGCCGGCCGCTTTGTCCTGGATGATGTCAGGCTTCTTGAGCATTGGACATAGCTTGACTTTAACAGATATGAATTAGAAGATAACAAGTTAATAAGTGTGCCACGATAAAGAGAACCTGGAATGTGCTCATTTACCGTTTTCTCACTCCAGTAGATTGGTCTCATGTTAAAATGCAATCAAGATGGACCCGGGCCCTCGGGAGGCCATATTCGGGGTGTCGGATCAGCCAGGGTTGGAAACGGGTGCAGAGGCAGGTGTTTGGTGCCTTCACCTCGTTGATCTCCCAAAGGCGGATCCTGTTAGGGTGGAGATCAACCTCTCCACCCTGTGCCCTGGCGTGGCGGGGGGACCTGCTGGAATTCTTGACACTTGAAAAGGTCAAATTTGAACTGAGGGGAAGGATGGAGGGATTCTACAATTCATGGGCGTTATTCATTATGCACTTTCGAGAATTGGATCACATCGAACATTGGGGGGGCTGGCTGGGAGGGTTGGGGGGAGAGGAACTGTATGTGTTAATGGTGACTATGGGTGACTCCTGATTCATTTTTGTTATTTGTTTATGTTAACATGTGGGCTAATGTTTGGGGGTTTGGTGGGAGGATGGGATTGTTGTTATTGATATGGAGATTGACATTACATTCGTTACTGATTATTGTTTATTATTGGGTGTAAATTTGGAAGAAAATGTGAAAAAGGAGAATATTTTTTTTTTAAATACAATCAAGGATAGTTTTATTCTGGAAGGGGCTTAAGTTGTTTCCCTCCCTCACCCCTCTCAAATAAATTAACTCTTTAGTGAAATTTGAACATGCGCAGTGAAAGGATGTTTTTTTCTAAAAATGGACGTGATTGTTTTATTTTGTAAAGCAAACCTGATGGAATTTGCAAAGCATGTTCCCCGTGGTTATGCCAATTATTTCTGCTGTATTATTCCAGGTCCCCTTCCTACAGTCCAGCCCCAGCAAGAAAGAAGAAAAAGAAAAGCTCCAAGAAGCACAAAAGAAATAGGTAAAACAAAATGAACACTTTTATCACACATGTTAAAACAAAATGAATCAGTTGCGAGATATTCTGCTGGCCATATGAAGTCACCATTGTTGGGACCATAAGTGATGATGTTGAGGACAAAATAATTTTTTCCAGTCTGGTCCGAAGTTGTATATTTCTCAGTCGTCTCTTTCCCCAGGATGGTTATTTTCTATTTATTTACTCCATTCCTCCTTTTCCCTGACATCCTTTGATCTCTTTGGACTCTGGACAATTTGGGACTCTGCAAGTGACTGAAGCCCAGACCATTTTAAAACCAGCTGCTCGAAATCCTAAATTGGAGGGCTCTGGCGTCTGTTCAGAACCTGGTGGAAGAACTGAGATAAGGAACTCACTAGACAAGAGGAACATGTTGGACTTACGTTCCAGCACTTTATACATTGCACATTACCATACAAAATTATTCAGTCAGCGCGATAGGCATAATACCAAAGGGCTGTCTATTGGTTTGAGATGGGAAACATCAGTCAAGCATTAAATAATGCATTGACAAAAACTATTTTTTCTTAACTTTACAGAAACATAAAATGGGTAACTTTCTGAATCTGAAATAACAGTGAAGGCCCCACCCACGGCTAGTGCATATTACAAAATCCCCTCGACATACTAAACATAGAATCAAAGAATAGTACAGTACGGAAGGAGGCCATCTGTTCCACTGAGCCTGTGTGGCTCTTTCGGAAAGCAATCAAGTCAATTCCAATTCCCCATCTTTCCCCATATTCCTGCAAATTTTTTCCTCGTATTTATTAAATTCCCTTTCGAAGGCTACTATTGAATCTGTATCCACCACGCTATCAGGAAGTGCATTCCAAATACTAAACATCCGTGGTGCAAAAACAGTTTTCCTCATGTCACCTCTGGTTCTTTTGTCAATCTGTGCCCCCTCATTACAGACACTAGTAACAGCTTCTCTTTATTTACTCAATCTAAATCCATCATTACTTTCAACACCCCTAGCAAATTGTATCTTCGCCATGTCTGCCACAAGGAACCTTTCCAGTCTGTCGACATGACTCGGATTCCTCTTGCGTATCTACTCCAAGCCTTCACATCCTTCCTAAAATGCCGCGCCACATTTGGGCACAGTACTCTAGCAGGGGCTGAACGAGTGTTTCATTTAATTTATCATAATTTCATGGCTTTTTCATTTTTTGCTTCTAATTATAAAGTTCAAGATCTCATTTGTTTTACATATTCTTTGTTCATCTGTTCCATCACTTCTGAAGATTTGTGCACAAACATACCCAGGTCTACTGGTTCTTGAACCCTCTTTAGAATTGTACTATTTAGTCCATACAATCTCACTTTATTTTTTCTACCACAACTTAACACCTCACACGTCTCTGATTTGAGATTCGGGCACGATTCAGCAGACTTAAGTGAAAGTCTGCTGAATGGCGCATTTAGCAGGGTGTTTCTATATTCAGCTGCACTTGGCCGTTTTTTGTTTGGGCTTGGGGAGATTCTCTCTGCCGAGGCCACACTTAGAGAGATTTCCCACTGGCAAGATGAATCTGGCCAGCAGAAGGCTCCTCGCAGATCAGCAGCCCCGATGTTTGCCCTCCCCCTTTCAGGCCCCATCCGTGTTTTTGCCCTCCACCCCCTTTCACCTACCCAACCCTGGGGAGGCCATCAAGAACCCTCCCTCGCCCCTCCACTACCTGATAAGGCTCGCCTGAGCCCGACCCCTGGCAGTGCCAACCAGGGTACCAGCCTGACAGTGTCAAAGTACCCAGGTGCCAGGGGGAGAGACAGGGTGCCACCCTGCCCTATCCCTGATCACCTGGCAGCCTCAAATGGCCTGGGGACCCCCCCCCCCCCCTCAGGTGCAGTGGGGCCGAGTCCATGTTTGTATCGGCCAGTACTTGACGCCGCCGCAGCAAGGTCTCCCAGGCATGGCCAGTAAGTCCTGGGGGCTGGGCGAATCCGGCAAACATATGCGGCTCATTTAAATAGCTGATCTGGATCAAGACCAGTGAGGGTAGGATCTGGTGACACCCACACAGACACGGGAAAATATGCAAACTGCACATGGACAGTGACCACGGGCAGGGATCGAACCCGGGTCCTCTGCGCCGTGAGGTAGCAGTACTGACCACTGTGCCATCCCAATTTCATTGAATCATAGAATTTATAGTGCAGAAGGGGGCCATTGGAAAGAGCACCCTACTTAAACCCATGCCAAACTCTATCCCCATAATCCAGCAACACCACCTAACCTTTTGGACACTAAGGGCAATTTAGCATGGCCAATCCACCTAACCTGCGCATCTTTGGACAGTGGATGGAAACCGGAGCACCCGGTGGAAACCCACGCAGACACTGGGAGAAAGTGCAAACTCCACTCAGTCACCAGAGGCCGGAATTGAATCTGGGATCCTGGAGCTGCAAGGCAGCAGTGCTAACCACCGTGCCCCCATGCCGGCCCTTCAAACATCACAAATCTTGAGAGAGGCCTCTCGCAAGATTCAACAGCCTCCTTCCGACACTGTTGGGTGTGATTAGACCGCTGAATCACACCCTTAATTTGTCATGTGTCTGCCTATTCCACCAGTCTATGCCCTCTTAAAGTATATTATTACTTTCCTCAGTGTTTCACACACTTCCAGGGTTCATACAGTCTTCAAATTTAAAAATTTAAACATTAAGTCCAGTCATTAATTTACATGAAAAACAACAGTTCTCCAAGCACAGCTCTCCATGGAATATCACTGTATACCTCTCTCCACACCTCTAATTTCACATTCTTGCTGCTGCCCCTTTTATCTCACGGGCTTCAATTTTGCCGACAAAACTAATAGTGGTGGTTTTCCACCCCTGTTTTCGGATGGTATGAATAGTGGAGATGACGGAAAATCAAAGGGGAGTGCCAAAGCACTTTTATGCTGATGAGATCTCCTGTTGAGATTGTGCCCACCGCCCCCCTCCACCCCTCCCACACACACACACACACACACACACACGCACACACACAACGGCATAATGGGTTTCCCGCCATGAAAATTCAGGCACCCCAGTAACATGCATTTAGATCGACTTAGCAAGCCTCCCCATTGTATCAGCCCCCAATGTAGGGAATTCTGCATCCCCCCCCCCCCCCCCAACCTCCACAGGTGCGATCTCACATTGGCAGGGTTTACAGCAGGTTTTATAAAATGAGTGACTGGTTGACAGAACCTACCGGGGATACATAGGGAAGAATTTTTTGTTTTGTGGGAGTTCAGAATAAAAGTGCAGTAGTATAATCTCTCAGAATCAACAGGTTGAAGATTGATGCTGGATAAACCACTTTTCTAGCAGAGATGACTCTGACGAATGAGATGGGCGCATTGTGGTTATTTAGTCCAGTAGGCACTGGTACAGAAGTTCATAGGTTCCTTTAGAAAACAGTGCAGATGGGGCCAGGCAAATTTAAACCTGGACAGTACTCTGGTTCTGCTGCTGCTTGTCTGGAATAGAGCAGAAAGAGGCATGGAGTTTTGTTTCTCTTCTGAGGTTAAACAGCAACTGAAGACAGAACCCAAAAGCTGTGTAAGGAAAGCAATTCAAACAGCCCAAGACCCGGTCATGTGACAGGATAGTTTTTTAGGTTGAGCCATTCAGCTCTCATTTTAACCCATTGTATTTTAAGCAGGTAACTGTGGAGCCATTAGCACAGTGTTGGGGAGTCATAATAGCTCTACCTTTGTCCTCAGCTGGCTGGGGCAGACATCTTGTCTACTAGTCCATTGTGTTGGCTTGGCTGGAATATTCATAGAATGCAGAGGATGATGAGTTAGCCTTTGTCCATTGGAACTACTCAGAATCTTCCAGTACGATCATCACATGATCAGCTGCTACCATTTTATCAGTCCAACACTATTGTCCAATTTTAGAGACAGAATTTAATCAAGAGAATATGGAAACAAATTATTTTTAGATTTTCTTTTCTTTTCAGTATGACATTTCTTTGTCTATTTTTATCTTGCCCGGCGTCACCACAACCTTCTAGTTTACCCTAGCTTTGGCTGATGAACACTGATGCAAAGTCTTTTTTAGTACCTCAACCAGGCCTTCCGCTGTCACCAATAGTTCTCTATTTTAGTGCATATCAGAGAATTCCTACAGTGCTGAAGGAAACCATTTGGCCCATCGTGTCTGACCCTCCAAAAGAGCATTCTACCGAGGCCATGTCCCCACTCTAACCCTGTAATACCGTCCATTGATCATGGCCAATCCACCTAATCTGCACATCTTTGGATTGCGGGAGAAAACCAAAGCACCTGTAAGAAACCCACGCAGACACGGGGAGAACATACAAACTCCACACAGACAGTGACCCAAGGTTGGACTTGAACCCTGGTCCCTAGCATTGTCCCCACCATAATAGACCCCACCACTGCTCTTTTACTGTTAACATGCCTATGAAAGACCTTTAGGTTCCCGTTTACGTTGGTGCCGATGTTGAGTTCTGGGAGTTGCAGCTACTTCAGAGCTAAAGGAGACAGGGTCAAATCTTTTGGAACAGTTCATATTGTCTCTTTTGGATTCACTGACTTTCCATATCCATAATCCCTGATTAATGTTATAGTCACCATCCACTTAAACAAAAAGAACACTCATAGATATAAATCAACAGGGAACAATTAGAGGTTAAAGTTAATTTGAATTTGCCAGAACTGTTTGATTTTGTTTTGACAGGAAATCAATGATACGCCTTGTCTTAACATCCCTCACAACCTTCATATTTATTAGAGCTCCTCTTTTAATTAATTTAAAAATCAAAGAAAAATCATGGTGTCTAATCTACTGAGTGAAGTTCCCTTTCATTTACATTTTTGTTAATTAGACATAATTGCTTATTTACATGCATCTCAAGAGAAGAAAAATTGAGAACTGAATATGTACAAATGCAAAGTGTCTGCATTTATTCACATCCTAACCCAACCTTTCGTTACCTGCAGGTCAGAACCAGCCTCCACAAAGAAACGACGCCACAGGTAGAGAGCTTTATTAATCCAAATTAATAGTTGCTGCCTTTTAATTTGTTCACCCACTGGAAAAGAAATATAATAAGCTGTTCTCTCCTTCAGTTCAACAAGCCCAAAAAGGAAAAGAAAGGAAGAGAAAAGACGACGGAGAAGGTAAATGCTATCTTATGGCGGTTCATTAGCAACCAACTGTTTATCACACGTTTGTTGTTCGCACATTTGTCTGAGCCAGAGTGTCAATGTGAAACAAATGTCCAGTCCCATACGCAGCCATTAGAGTGGAATCGAGATAACTACTGATCTGATACATTTTAATTTTGTTCCACTCAAATGTCAGACCATCTGCGCAAACCCATCCCCCTCGTGGCAGCCCCTCTTGGGCAGCATGGTAGCACAAGTGGATAGCACTGTGGCTTCACAGCGCCAGGGTCCCATGATCGATTCCCCGCTGTGTTTTGTTATGCTCTTGTCGTAGCATAAGCTGCTTCTTTGATGTGCACTCTGACAAAGGAAGGTTCAGACTTGGAGATAGCTTTAACACATTTATTAAACTATTAACAATTCTCCTACTTGGATTCAACACTACTGTTAATCCTTCTATAGTGTAATAATCCACAGGAGGCAGGGGTTCCGTCACCACACCAGTACTTATTTGCAATAACGTACATACAAGAGCAGCTCCAAACAGTGCTGCTAGCATTCCAGTCAACTTAAGACTGCCTCACAAAGCCTACACAGGTGCTTATATGGGCCCCCTCAATGAGCTATCATTCAGGGAGCTCATACTCCAATTGGCCAACCAATAATGCCAACTGGAGGTCATTACACCCCTCCCCCCCAAGGTCCGAGGAACTCCTGCCAGCTGGCATTCCTCTGAGCTTCTTCCTGCTCCTCCTGTCCGGGTCTGTCACCTCTGTGTCGTCCGCCGGGTCGTTCTCCGACGTGGGTGGGGTGTACCTTATAGGTGCCCGTCTTTTCCTTGATGACCTCCTTGGAAGTTGTACTTCCTCCTCCTCGGGGAGAGGTGTCGCGGCGGCCTCGTCGAACGTGTCCATCTCCGACGACTGGATGACGGGGTCTGGAGAAATTGCTCGGGGCTGGGGTATCTTTCCTGTCTGAGCTATCCCAGCTGGAGGCGGTCCTGCTTCGACTGCCTCCAGGTGTGGTTCCGCTGCCCTTATTTGGTCTAGGTGTTTCTTCAGCACCTTACCACCTATTTAAACTTCATATGATATGGGCCCTGTTTGGGACTCTACCGTGCCTTTGACCCACGTTGGTCCATTCCCATAATTCTTGACCCAAACCGGTGCCCCCATCTGGAAATGTCTCTGCTGCCGACTATTATCATGCCCCCTGCGTTGGACCTCCTGTTGATTCGCCACTTTCCCCGTTAAATTTGGGAAAAGGAGACTCAGCCTCGTTCGCAGCCGCCTTCCCATTAAGAGTTCAGCTGGCGGTATGCCCGTTGTGGAATGCGGTGTGGTCCTGTAATCAAACAGCCAGCGGGAGAGCTTTGTGTCCATTGATGCTGCCGGCTGCTTCTTGAGTCCCGCTTTTAGTATCTGGACCGCTCTCTCGGCCAGGCCGTTGGACGCTGGATGGTAAGGGGCTGTTTTGATGTGGCGGACTCCGTTTCCCTTTAGGAATTTTCCAAATTCCCCACTTGTGAATGCCGTTCCGTTGTCCGACACCAATACCTCCGGAAGTCCATGTGTTGCAAACGAGGCCCTGAGCTTTTCAATTGTCGATGTTGTGCTTGCCGCGTTTACCCGGTGGACGTCCAACCATTTGGCGTGGGCGTCCACTATCACCAAAAACATTGAGCCCATGAAAGGGCCGGCGTGGTCAATATGCAGGCGGGTCCACGGTCTGCCTGGCCATTCCCACGGATGCAATGGCGCAGCTGGTGGCACTCTTTGCCCCTGTTGGCACTCCTGGCACCGACGTACCAAGGCTGCTATGTCTGTGTCCAATCCTGGCCACCAAACGTAGCTTCGAGCGAGCACCTTAATTTTAGACACCCCTGGGTGTCCGTGATGTAACTCAGTTAAGATTGCCCAACGGCCCTGAGCTGGGAATATTACCCGGGCTCCCCATAATAGGATACCGTCTTCTACGGTTACTTGGTCCCTTCTGCTCCAGTATGGGTGCATCTGGGGCTCCACTGGTCCCTCCAGTTCCCCTGTGAGCAGTAAATGCTTCATCTTGGCTAAAACTGGGTCTTTTTGCGTCCACAACCTTATATGTTGTGCGTCCACTAGTAGGGTGTCCAAAAAATTTAGAGTCATTACTGTCTCCTCTACTTTCGGTATTAGCGGCGGGGTGTCTGGGACGGGAAGTCTGCTCAAAGCATCTGCATTTGCTACTCGCGTTCCCAGTCTGTGCTCCAGAATGTATCGAGGTGCCGCCAGTAGCAACGCCCAGCGTTGGATTTTAGCTGATGCAATCGGGGGTATTGACTTGTCTTCTTTTAATATCCCTAATAACGGCTTATGGTCCGTCACTATGGTGAATTTCCGCCCGTACAGATACTGGTGAAATTCATTTACTGCAAATATCACCGCCAGTCCTTCCTTCTCGATTTGGGCGTACTTTCTCTCAGCCATCGCCAAGGTCCTCGAAGCATAGGCTATTGGCCGTTCTTCCCCATTCCTTCCTCTATGGGCTAAGACGGCTCCTACCCCGTAAGGTGATGCGTCACACGTGACCACCAACTCCTTCCTTGGGTCATAATGCTCGAGGACATTTTCGGATGACAGCTGTTCCTTAATGTCCCTAAATGCTCGGTTTTGGCGGGCGGACCATTTCCATTCTTGTCCCTTTTTTAGTAGCTGGTGGAGGGGTTCTAGGATGGACGCCCTATTTTCAATAAATTTGCCATAATATGTTACCAATCCTAGAAATGATCGTAGCCCCTGGACCGTGGTGGGAGCTGGGGCTTCTTTTATTGCCCTTACTCGGTCTTCCAATGGGTGTAAGCCCAACTCGTCTACTTTATATCCCAGGTACGTCACTTGTGGGGCCAGAAAAACACATTTTTCTCTTTTCAGCCGTATGCCTGCCTTTGCGAAACGCCTGAGCACTTCCTCCAGGTTCCTTAAGTATTCCCTGTTTGTCCTACCCGTGATTAAGACATCGTCCAAATAAATCGCCACCTGCGGTGGTCCCTGCAGAATATTTTCCATCGTACGCTGGAATATAGCGCAGGCTGATGACACTCCGAAAGGTAGCCTAGTATAATGAAAAAGTCCCTTCAGGGTGTTGATCGTAGCGAACTTCTGGGAGTCCTTGTCCAGTTTTAACTGCAGGTAGGCGTGGCTCATGTCCAGGTTCGTGAACAAAAGCCCACCTGCCAATTTGGCATATAGGTCGTCTATTTTCGGGATCGGGTATTTGTCCAGCAGTGCGTATTTGTTTACCGTCTGTTTGAAATCTCCACAGAGGCGTATCGAGCCGTCTGGCTTCAAAATTGGTACCACCGGTGCTGCCCATTCCGAGAACTGTACTGGTCTGATAATGCCGTCGCGTCGTAACCTTTCTATTTCGACATCTCCTTTCTTCCTTAATGCAAAAGGTACCGGCCTGGCCTTACAAAACTTCGGAGGGCCTTCTGGGTCCACGTGCAAAGTTGCTTTGGCACCTATAATTTCCCCCAAACATTCTTGGAAGACCTCCGGGTATTTTTGGAGTACTCCACTCAACTGCCCGCTTCCACTCTGGACAATTTTCATTCAATCTAAGTTTAGGTCTTTCAGCCAGTTCCGTCCTATTAAGTTCGGTCCGGAGCCCTCTACTATCGTCAATGGTAATCTGAGCAATTGTTTGTCATATTCCACGGGTACATGAGTCGTGCCTAGAACTTCCAGGGGTTCCCCCGTGTAGGTTTTAAGTTTCGTAAATGTTTTTGTTAGGGTTAGTGGCTGGAGTCCATCTTTGATTTTTTTTAATGCTACCACTCCCATTACTGATACGGCCGCACCCGTGTCTATTTCCATTATTGTCGGCCGACCGTTCACCCGTGGGGTAATCTTAATAGGTTCTGCTTTCTTCGTCGCAATATTATATAACTGTTCCCCTTCGGAGGAGGATGGGGCATCTAGCTTGTGTACTTCCCTGCGTCCCCACCTGCTATTCCTCTTTTGCCACCTCCTTCTAGGGTTTCTGTCGCTGTTACCCCACTCTGTCTGGTGCCAGAAACGGTCCTTCTCTGTTGGGGGAGCCTCAGCCGGTAGTTCCCTCTGTCTCCAGTTAGTCCTAGCAGACTTGGGGGCAGTTCTGGGGTTTTCCTTTGGCCCTCTGTTCCTCAGGCTTTTCCTGAGGGCGGCTATCTGGTAGCTGGACCCATTGTGGTAGTCCCTCTCCCAGGTATCTACCCCCAATGGCGTGCCCTGTAGTTCCTGCGCCCCACTTGCTGCCTTTTCTAGGGACAGTGCGAGCTGTAATGCCCGCCTGCAGTCTAGCTGTGTTTCCGCCAACAGGCGCTTCTGTATTTGGAGGTCATTTATGCCACACACTAACCGGTCCCGAAGCATTTCATTTAGCATCGGGCCGAACTCACATTTTTCTGTCAGCCTTCTCAGGCGGGTCAAGAAATTCATGACTGACTCTCGGTCTTCCCGCTTCGTTGTGTAGAATCTGTACCTATGCAAAATGAGGGGTGGTTTTGGGTCATAGTGCTCTTCCACCAATTTCGTTAATTCTTGGGAAGGTATCGTGTCCGGCGTATCGGGATAAGTTAGACTACGTATAATGGTGAAGGCTGAGGGTCCGCACGCCGACAGCAGTATAGCCCGTTTCCTTCCGTCCTCCATTATCTCATTGGCCTGGAAAAAGTAACACATTCTCTCCACATACTGGGACCAGTCCTCAATAGTCGGGTCGAATGCATCCAACTTCCCAAAAAGAGGCATTTTTGAAAGAGCAAGGCTTACTCTCCGAGTGCGGCAGCTGGTCTCCGCAAGGTTCTGTGTTTACCTCGTCGCCACTGTAATAATCCACAGGAGGCAGGGGTTCCGTCACTACACCAGTATTTATTTGCAATAACTTATATACAAGAGCAGCTCCAAACAGTGCCGCTAGCATTCCAGTCAACTTAAGACTGCCTCACAAAGCCTACACAGGTGCTTATATGGGCCCCCTCAATGAGCTATCATTGAGGGAGCTCATACTCCAATTGGCCAACCAATAATGCCAATTGGAGGTCATTACATATAGCTACTCAGACTGACTAACCAGTCTGCTACAATCCACGTGGTGGGAGTGATGTTCAATCAACCCTCTGTCTGTACTCACTGAAAGTCTCCACTGGAAAGAGACTGAGCATGTGTGATGTGTCCTTTTATATGGGTTGGTGTAATTCCCTCCTGTGGTAGTGTCACCTCTGTGTGTATCGTCACTGCCCATTGGTCGTGTCCTATCTTACTGACCTATTGGTTGACTGTCTGTGTGTCATGTCTCTGATGTTCCCTCTAGTGTCTAGCTAGGTGTAGTGTATGTACATTAACCCTTTGTGTACACAGTGATGTATATCACCACATTCCCCCTTTTTTCGTGTTACATATTTTCTGTCCAGTGTGAAAGAAAATTGAACAAACTAGGTAGATGAGTGATACTCTGTACAAGTTATGATAACAGTGATCATTAAACAATAAGTCCAAATCATATGTATGAGTCCAAAGTTCATTAATTATTATGGTCGAGTGGCTTTTTTGTTTGGTTGGTGAGTTGGTGATGTTGATGGTGGCATTGCATTGTAAACGCCATCAGTGTCCCTGTGCTGAAGGAACAAAGAAGTGGTCACATCACTTCGTTGTCGGATTTGGACTCTTCATTTTTTCGATGCTTGTGGTGGTAATTCTTGATGGCATCTGTCCTGAAAGCCAGGTTGCCTGTTGGTAGTGCAGCAAACGTGAATTGGTAAGATGCATCATCCTGCCATGGTATGTCATTGTACTGAGCTGAGCAGTAACAGTGTCCCTCATTTGCAGAGTTGTACCATGTCGTACCAGTCGCAGTTCCGTTGGTGTTGTTTTTGTCGTGCTTGTTGTCGACGTTGTTGCCTTTGGTACGCTTCCTGCTATTGTCTTTGATGTTGTTGTTGTGGTGGTTGGTTTTGTTGCCGTGTTTGCTGCGCTCAAGGACCACACTCTGTGTATAATATGAGTCCTTCACACAGTTACTCGTGTCAGCGTGCGTTGTGGCATCTGCTGTCTCCTTTAGCGTGCCGTCACTGAGTTTGCGGTGCTCCCTGTCTGGTGTCAAGTCCGGCTTACTTGAATCAGCTTTGGTTTGTTGAAGCTCCCCATCTGGAGTCTGGTCTGTTTCACCTGAGTCAGTTTTGGTTTGTCGATGCTCCCCGTCTGGAGCCCTTTCTAGTTCACTTGCATCTTCTGAGGTTTCTTGATGCTCCCCGTCCGGAGTCATTTCAGGTACACTTGCATCTTCTGAGGTTTCTTGATGCTCCACGTCCGGAGTCAAAACATTCAGGAATGCATTTGCTTGTGGAGAGGCTCGAGCGAATGAGGTTTGAAGTAACGTGGTGTCACCGGAGTCACCAGTTGTCTCACTGTGATTGTCGAGTGCCTCTGTACATTCTAGCTGAGGTCTGTCACGTTGCACATCTTGTATGGGAAGTGGGATGGCATTGTCACTTGTCTCACATACAGTGGGTAGAGCCTCAGTGTCTTCTTGTCGTTCACTTGAGCTGGGTAGACCGTCAGAGTCTTCTTCTGGTGGCTCAAATAATCTGGGTGGACTGTCATAGTCTGCTTGCTGTACACTTGAGCGTGATAGACTGTCAGAGTCTTCTTCTTGTTCGCTGGAGCGTGGTAGACTGTCATAGTCTTTCTGTTGTTCACTTGAGCGTGTGTTCATAGCTATCCCCGTGTGCTCATAGCTATCCCCGTGTGTTCATAGCTATCCCTGTGTGCTCATAGCTATCGCCATGTGTTCATAGCTATCCCCATGTGTTCAAAGCTATCGCCGTGTGCTTGTAGCTGTCACCATGTGGTCATAGCTATCGCCGTGTGTTCATAGCAACCCCCGTGTGCTCATAGCTATCCCCGTGTGCTCATAGCTATCCCTGTGTGCTCATAGCTATCGCCATGTGCTCATAGCTATCCCCGTGTGCTCAAAGCTATCGCCGTGTGTTCATAGCTATCCCCGTGTGCTCATAGCTATCCCCGTGTGTTCATAGCTATCCCTGTGTGCTCATAGCTATCCCCGTATGCTCATAGCTATCCCCGTGTGCTCATAGCTATCGCCGTGTGCTCATAGCTATCACCATGTGTTCATAGCTATTCCCGTGTGCTCATAGCTATCCCCGTGTGCTCATACCTATCCCCGTGTGCTCATAGCTATCCCCGTGTGCTCATAGCTATCCCTGTGTGCTCATAGCTATCCCCGTGTGCTCATAGCTATCGCCATGTGTTCATAGCTATCGCCGTGTATTCATAGCTATCCCCGTGTGTTCATAGCTATCCCCGTGTGCTCATAGCTATCGCCATGTGTTCATAGCTATCCCCGTGTGTTCATAGCTATCGCCATGTGCTTGTAGCTGTCACCATGTGGTCATAGCTATCGCCGTGTGTTCATAGCTATCCCCGTGTGCTCGTAGCTATCCCCATGTGCTCATAGCTATCCCCGTGTGCTCATAGCTATCCCCGTGTGCTCATAGCTATCCCTGTGTGCTCATAGCTATCGTCATGTGCTCATAGCTATCCCCGTGTGGTCATAGCTATCCACGTGTGCTCATAGCTATCGCCGAGTGTTCATAGCTATCCCCGTGTGCTCATAGCTATCGCCGTGTGCTCATAGCTATCGCCGTGTGTTCATAGTTATCGCCGTGTGCTTATAGCTGTCACCATGTGGTTATAGCTATCGCCGTGTGTTCATAGCTATCCCCATGTGCTCATAGCTATTCCCGTGTGCTCATAGCTATCGCCGTGTGCTCATAGCTATCGCATGTGCTCATAGCTATCCCCGTGTGCTCATAGCTATCCCCGTGTGTTCATAACTATCACCGTGTGCTCATAGTTATCGCCGTGTGTTCATAGCTATCCCCGTGTGCTCATAGCTATCGCCATGTGCTCATAGCTATCTCCGTGTGCTCATTGCTATCCCCGTGTGCTCATAGCTACCGCCGTGTGCTCATAGCTATTGCCGTGTGCTTATAGCTGTCACCATGTGGTTATAGCTATCGCCGTGTGTTCATAGCTATCCCCGTGTGCTCATAGCTATCCCCGTGTGCTCATAGCTATCACCGTGTGTTCACAGCTATCCCCGTGTGCTCATAGCTATCGCCATGTGCTCATAGCTATCCCCGTGTGCTCATAGCTATCCCCGTGTGTTCATGGCTATCCCCGTGTGCTCATAGCTATCGCCGTGTGCTCATAGCTAACGCCATGTGCTCATAGCTATCCCTGTGTGTTATAGCTATCCCAGTGTGCTCATAGCTATCGCCATGTGTTCATAGCTATCGCCGTGTGCTTATAGCTGTCACCATGTGGTTATAGCTATCGCCGTGTGTTCATAGCTATCCCCGTGTGCTCATAGCTATCCCCGTGTGCTCATAGCTATCACCGTGTGTTCACAGCTATCCCCGTGTGCTCATAGCTATCACCATGTGTTCATAGCTATTCCCGTGTGCTCATAGCTATCCCCGTGTGCTCATACCTATCCCCGTGTGCTCATAGCTATCCCCGTGTGCTCATAGCTATCCCTGTGTGCTCATAGCTATCCCCGTGTGCTCATAGCTATCGCCATGTGTTCATAGCTATCGCCGTGTATTCATAGCTATCCCCGTGTG
The DNA here is from genome assembly GCF_047496885.1 of Scyliorhinus torazame. Classification (NCBI taxonomy): domain Eukaryota; kingdom Metazoa; phylum Chordata; class Chondrichthyes; order Carcharhiniformes; family Scyliorhinidae; genus Scyliorhinus; species Scyliorhinus torazame. The sequence continues at coordinate 80,372,612 of NC_092707.1, forward strand.
CTCATAGCTATCCCCGTGTGCTCATAGCTATCGCCATGTGTTCATAGCTATCCCCGTGTGTTCATAGCTATCGCCATGTGCTTGTAGCTGTCACCATGTGGTCATAGCTATCGCCGTGTGTTCATAGCTATCCCCGTGTGCTCGTAGCTATCCCCATGTGCTCATAGCTATCCCCGTGTGCTCATAGCTATCCCCGTGTGCTCATAGCTATCCCTGTGTGCTCATAGCTATCGTCATGTGCTCATAGCTATCCCCGTGTGGTCATAGCTATCCACGTGTGCTCATAGCTATCGCCGAGTGTTCATAGCTATCCCCGTGTGCTCATAGCTATCGCCGTGTGCTCATAGCTATCGCCGTGTGTTCATAGCTATCGCCGTGTGCTTATAGCTGTCACCATGTGGTTATAGCTATCGCCGTGTGTTCATAGCTATCCCCATGTGCTCATAGCTATTCCCGTGTGCTCATAGCTATCGCCGTGTGCTCATAGCTATCGCATGTGCTCATAGCTATCCCCGTGTGCTCATAGCTATCCCCGTGTGTTCATAACTATCACCGTGTGCTCATAGCTATCGCCGTGTGTTCATAGCTATCCCCGTGTGCTCATAGCTATCGCCATGTGCTCATAGCTATCCCCGTGTGCTCATTGCTATCCCCGTGTGCTCATAGCTACCGCCGTGTGCTCATAGCTATTGCCGTGTGCTTATAGCTGTCACCATGTGGTTATAGCTATCGCCGTGTGTTCATAGCTATCCCCGTGTGCTCATAGCTATCCCCGTGTGCTCATAGCTATCACCGTGTGTTCACAGCTATCCCCGTGTGCTCATAGCTATCGCCATGTGCTCATAGCTATCCCCGTGTGCTCATAGCTATCCCCGTGTGTTCATGGCTATCCCCGTGTGCTCATAGCTATCGCCGTGTGCTCATAGCTAACGCCATGTGCTCATAGCTATCCCTGTGTGCTTATAGCTATCCCAGTGTGCTCATAGCTATCGCCATGTGTTCATAGCTATCGCCGTGTGCTTATAGCTGTCACCATGTGGTTATAGCTATCGCCGTGTGTTCATAGCTATCCCCGTGTGCTCATAGCTATCCCCGTGTGCTCATAGCTATCACCGTGTGTTCACAGCTATCCCCGTGTGCTCATAGCTATCGCCATGTGCTCATAGCTATCCCCGTGTGCTCATAGCTATCCCCGTGTGTTCATGGCTATCCCCGTGTGCTCATAGCTATCGCCGTGTGCTCATAGCTAACGCCATGTGCTCATAGCTATCCCTGTGTGCTTATAGCTATCCCAGTGTGCTCATAGCTATCGCCATGTGTTCATAGCTATCCCTGTGTGCTCATAGCTATCGCCATGTGTTCATAGCTATCCCCGTGTGTTCATAGCTATCCCCGTGCGTTCATAGCTATCCCCGTGTGTTCATAGCTATCCCCGTGTGTTCATAGCTATCCCCGTGTGTTCATAGCTATCCCTGTGTGCTCATAGCGATCCCCGTCTGTTCATAGCTATCCCCGTGTGTTCATAGCTATCCCCGTGTGTTCATAGCTATCCCTGTGTGCTCATAGCTATCCCCGTGTGCTCATAGCTATCCCCGTGTGTTCATAGCTATCCCTGCGTGCTCATAGCTATCCCTGTGTGCGCATAGCTATCCCCGTGTGTTCATAGCTATTGCCGTGTGTTCATAGCTAGCCCCGTGTGCTCATAGCTATCCCCGTGTGCTTATAGCTGTCACCATGTGGTCATAGCTATCCCCGTGTGCTCATAGCGATCCCCGTGCGCTCATAGCTATTCCCGTATGCTTATAGCTGTCACCATGTGGTCATAGCTATCCCCGTGTGCTTATAGCTGTCACCATGTGGTCATAGCTATCCCCGTGTGCTCATAGCTATCCCCGTGTGCTTATAGCTGTCACCATGTGGTCATCGCTATCGCCGTGTGTTCATAGCTATCCCCGTGTGTTCATAGCTATCCCCGTGTGCTCATAGCTATCGCCGTGTGTTCATAGCTATCCCCGTGTGCTCATAGCTATCCCCGTGTGCTCATAGCTATCCCCGTGTGTTCATAGCTATCGCCGTGTGCTTATAGCTGTCACCATGTGGTCATAGCTATCCCCGTGTGCTCATCGCTATCCACGTGTGCTCAAAGCTACCGCCGTGTGCTCATAGCTATCGCCGTGTGTTCATAGCTATCGCCGTGTGCTTACAGCTGTCACCATGTGGTCATAGCTATCCCCGTGTGCTCATAGCTATCCCCGTGTGCTCATAGCTATCCCCGTGTGCTCATAGCTATCGCCGTGTGCTTATAGCTGTCACCATGTGGTCATAGCTATCCCCGTGTGCTCATCGCTATCCGCGTGTGCTCAAAGCTACCGCCGTGTGCTCATAGCTATCGCCGTGTGCTTATAGCTGTCACCAGGTGGTCACAGCTATCCCCGTGTGCTCCTAGCTATCGCCGTGTGTTCATAGCTATCCCCGTGTGCTCATAGCTATCGCCGTGTGCTCAAAGCTACCGCCGTGTGCTCATAGCTATCGCCGTGTGCTTATAGCTGTCACCAGGTGGTCACAGCTATCCCCGTGTGCTCATAGCTATCGCCGTGTGTTCATAGCTATCCCCGTGTGCTCATAGCTATCGCCGTGTGCTCAAAGCTACCGCCGTGTGCTCATAGCTATCGCCGTGTGCTTATAGCTGTCACCAGGTGGTCACAGCTATCCCCGTGTGCTCCTAGCTATCGCCGTGTGTTCATAGCTATCCCCGTGTGCTCATAGCTATCGTCGTGTGCTCAAAGCTACCGCCATGTGCTCATAGCTATCGCCGTGTGCTCATAGCTATCGCATGTGCTCATAGCTATCCCCGTGTGCTCATAGCTATCCCCGTGTGTTCATAACTATCACCGTGTGCTCATAGCTATCGCCGTGTGTTCATAGCTATCCCCGTGTGCTCATAGCTATCGCCATGTGCTCATAGCTATCCCCGTGTGCTCATTGCTATCCCCGTGTGCTCATAGCTATCGCCGTGTGCTCATAGCTATTGCCGTGTGCTTATAGCTGTCACCATGTGGTTATAGCTATCGCCGTGTGTTCAAGCTATCCCCGTGTGCTCATAGCTATCCCCGTGTGCTCATAGCTATCACCGTGTGTTCACAGCTATCCCCGTGTGCTCATAGCTATCGCCATGTGCTCATAGCTATCCCCGTGTGCTCATAGCTATCCCCGTGTGTTCATGGCTATCCCCGTGTGCTCATAGCTATCGCCGTGTGCTCATAGCTAACGCCATGTGCTCATAGCTATCCCTGTGTGCTTATAGCTATCCCAGTGTGCTCATAGCTATCGCCATGTGTTCATAGCTATTGCCGTGTGTTCATAGCTATCGCCGTGTGTTCATAGCTATCCCTGTGTGCTCATAGCTATCGCCATGTGTTCATAGCTATCCCCGTGTGTTCATAGCTATCCCCGTGCGTTCATAGCTATCCCCGTGTGTTCATAGCTATCCCCGTGTGTTCATAGCTATCCCCGTGTGCTCATAGCTATCCCTGTGTGCTCATAGCGATCCCCGTGTGCTCATAGCTATCCCCGTGTGTTCATAGCTATCCCCGTGTGTTCATAGCTATCCCTGTGTGCTCATAGCTATCCCCGTGTGCTCATAGCTATCCCCGTGTGTTCATAGCTATCCCTGCGTGCTCATAGCTATCCCTGTGTGCGCATAGCTATCCCCGTGTGTTCATAGCTATTGCCGTGTGTTCATAGCTAGCCCCGTGTGCTCATAGCTATCCCCGTGTGCTTATAGCTGTCACCATGTGGTCATAGCTATCGCCGTGTGTTCATAGCGATCCCCGTGCGCTCATAGCTATTCCCGTATGCTTATAGCTGTCACCATGTGGTCATAGCTATCCCCGTGTGCTTATAGCTGTCACCATGTGGTCATAGCTATCCCCGTGTGCTCATAGCTATCCCCGTGTGCTTATAGCTGTCACCATGTGGTCATCGCTATCGCCGTGTGTTCATAGCTATCCCCGTGTGTTCATAGCTATCCCCGTGTGCTCATAGCTATCGCCGTGTGTTCATAGCTATCCCCGTGTGCTCATAGCTATCCCCGTGTGCTCATAGCTATCCCCGTGTGTTCATAGCTATCGCCGTGTGCTTATAGCTGTCACCATGTGGTCATAGCTATCCCCGTGTGCTCATCGCTATCCACGTGTGCTCAAAGCTACCGCCGTGTGCTCATAGCTATCGCCGTGTGTTCATAGCTATCGCCGTGTGCTTACAGCTGTCACCATGTGGTCATAGCTATCCCCGTGTGCTCATAGCTATCCCCGTGTGCTCATAGCTATCCCCGTGTGCTCATAGCTATCGCCGTGTGCTTATAGCTGTCACCATGTGGTCATAGCTATCCCCGTGTGCTCATCGCTATCCGCGTGTGCACAAAGCTACCGCCGTGTGCTCATAGCTATCGCCGTGTGCTTATAGCTGTCACCAGGTGGTCACAGCTATCCCCGTGTGCTCCTAGCTATCGCCGTGTGTTCATAGCTATCCCCGTGTGCTCATAGCTATCGCCATGTGCTCAAAGCTACCGCCGTGTGCTCATAGCTATCGCCGTGTGCTTATAGCTGTCACCAGGTGGTCACAGCTATCCCCGTGTGCTCCTAGCTATCGCCGTGTGTTCATAGCTATCCCCGTGTGCTCATAGCTATCGCCGTGTGCTCAAAGCTACCGCCGTGTGCTCATAGCTATCGCCGTGTGCTTATAGCTGTCACCAGGTGGTCACAGCTATCCCCGTGTGCTCCTAGCTATCGCCGTGTGTTCATAGCTATCCCCGTGTGCTCATAGCTATCGTCGTGTGCTCAAAGCTACCGCCATGTGCTCATAGCTATCGCCGTGTGCTCATAGCTATCGCATGTGCTCATAGCTATCCCCGTGTGCTCATAGCTATCCCCGTGTGTTCATAACTATCACCGTGTGCTCATAGCTATCGCCGTGTGTTCATAGCTATCCCCGTGTGCTCATAGCTATCGCCATGTGCTCATAGCTATCCCCGTGTGCTCATTGCTATCCCCGTGTGCTCATAGCTATCGCCGTGTGCTCATAGCTATTGCCGTGTGCTTATAGCTGTCACCATGTGGTTATAGCTATCGCCGTGTGTTCATAGCTATCCCCGTGTGCTCATAGCTATCCCCGTGTGCTCATAGCTATCACCGTGTGTTCACAGCTATCCCCGTGTGCTCATAGCTATCGCCATGTGCTCATAGCTATCCCCGTGTGCTCATAGCTATCCCCGTGTGTTCATGGCTATCCCCGTGTGCTCATAGCTATCGCCGTGTGCTCATAGCTAACGCCATGTGCTCATAGCTATCCCTGTGTGCTTATAGCTATCCCAGTGTGCTCATAGCTATCGCCATGTGTTCATAGCTATTGCCGTGTGTTCATAGCTATCGCCGTGTGTTCATAGCTATCCCTGTGTGCTCATAGCTATCGCCATGTGTTCATAGCTATCCCCGTGTGTTCATAGCTATCCCCGTGCGTTCATAGCTATCCCCGTGTGTTCATAGCTATCCCCGTGTGTTCATAGCTATCCCCGTGTGTTCATAGCTATCCCTGTGTGCTCATAGCGATCCCCGTCTGTTCATAGCGATCCCCGTCTGTTCATAGCTATCCCCGTGTGTTCATAGCTATCCCTGTGTGCTCATAGCTATCTCCGTGTGCTCATAGCTATCCCCGTGTGTTCATAGCTATCCCTGCGTGCTCATAGCTATCCCTGTGTGCGCATAGCTATCCCCGTGTGTTCATAGCTATTGCCGTGTGTTCATAGCTATCCCCGTGTGCTCATAGCTATCCCCGTGTGCTTATAGCTGTCACCATGTGGTCATAGCTATCGCCGTGTGTTCATAGCGATCCCCGTGCGCTCATAGCTATTCCCGTATGCTTATAGCTGTCACCATGTGGTCATAGCTATCCCCGTGTGCTTATAGCTGTCACCATGTGGTCATAGCTATCCCCGTGTGCTCATAGCTATCCCCGTGTGCTTATAGCTGTCACCATGTGGTCATCGCTATCGCCGTGTGTTCATAGCTATCCCCGTGTGTTCATAGCTATCCCCGTGTGTTCATAGCTATCCCCGTGTGCTCATAGCTATCGCCGTGTGTTCATAGCTATCCCCGTGTGCTCATAGCTATCCCCGTGTGCTCATAGCTATCCCCATGTTTTCATAGCTATCCCCGTGTGCTCATAGCTATCCCCGTGTGCTCATAGCTATCCCCGTGTGTTCATAGCTATCGCCGTGTGCTGATAGCTGTCACCATGTGGTCATAGCTATCCCCGTGTGCTCATCGCTATCCACGTGTGCTCAAAGCTACCGCCGTGTGCTCATAGCTATCGCCGTGTGTTCATAGCTATCGCCGTGTGCTTACAGCTGTCACCATGTGGTCATAGCTATCCCCGTGTGCTCATAGCTATCCCCGTGTGCTCATAGCTATCGCCGTGTGCTTATAGCTGTCACCATGTGGTCATTGCTATCCCCGTGTGCTCATCGCTATCCGCGTGTGCTCAAAGCTACCGCCGTGTGCTCATAGCTATCGCCGTGTGTTCATAGCTATCGCCGCGTGCTTACAACTGTCACCATGTGGTCATAGCTATCCCCGTGTGCTCATAGCTATCGCCGTGTGCTCAAAGCTACCGCCGTGTGCTCATAGCTATCGCCGTGTGCTTATAGCTGTCACCAGGTGGTCACAGCTATCCCCGTGTGCTCCTAGCTATCGCCGTGTGTTCATAGCTATCCCCGTGTGCTCATAGCTATCGTCGTGTGCTCATAGCTATCCCCGTGTGCTCATAGCTATCGTCATGTGCTCATAGCTATCCCCGTGTGCTCATAGCTATCGTCGTGTGCTCATAGCTATCCCCATGTGCTCATAGCTATCCCCATGTGCTCATAGCTATCCACGTGTGCTCAAAGCTAACGCCATGTGCTCATAGCTATCGCCGTGTGTTCATAGCTATCGCCGTGTGCTTATAGCTGTCACCAGGTGGTCACAGCTATCCCCATGTGCTCATAGCTATCGCCGTGTGCTCATAGCTATCCCCGTGTGCTCATAGCTATCGTCGTGTGCTCATAGCTATCCCAATGTGCTCATAGCTATCCCCATGTGCTCATAGCTATCACCGTGTGCTTATAGCTGTCACCATGTGCTCATAGCTATCGCCGTGTGCTCATAACTATCCCAGTGTGCTCATAGCTATCGCCGTGTGCTCAAAGCTACCGCCGTGTGGTCAAAGCTACCCTCATCTGGTCAAAGCAATCTCAGCATGCTCAAAGCTATCCCAGCATGCTCAAAGCTATCCCAGCATGATCATTTCTATCCCAGCATGCTCATAGCTTTCCCAGCATGCTCAAAGCTATCCCAGCATGCTCATAGCTATCCCAGCATGCTCAAAGCTATCCAGGTGTGCTCAAAGCTATCCCAGCATGCTCATAGCTATCCCTGCATGCTCAAAGCTATCCCTGCATGCTCATAGCTATCCCAGCATGCTCAAAGCTATCCCAGCATGCTCAAAGCTATCCCAGCATGCTCATAGCTATCCCAACATGCTCAAAGCTATCCAGTTGTGCTCAAAGCTATCCCAGTATGCTCATAGCTATCCCAGCATTCTCAAAGCTATCCACGTGTGCTCAAAGCTATCCAAGTGTGCTCAAAGCTATCCCAGCATGCTCAAAGCTATTCCAGCATGCTCATAGCTATCCCAGCATGCCCAAAGCTATCCAGGTGTGCTCAAAGCTTTTTCAGGATACTCAAAGCTATCTCACTTGCCTCAAAGCTATTCCCATGTGCGAAAAGCTATTCCAACCTGCCTAGAGCTATCCGGAATGCTCAAAGCCATCCCAGCAAGCTCAAAGCTATCCCAATGTTTTCAGAGCTATCCCGAAAGGAGGGAAAGGAGTTTAGTGGGAAAGGAGGCAAAGGGAGGAGTAAAGTAGGGGGGAAGAATGGAAAGTGGAGTAAGAGGAGTTTGGGGTGGGAAATAAAGGATGAGGTAGGAAAGAGAGGAAACAGAGAGAGAGAGAGAGAGGTTGGTGGGGAGGGGTGTGTGGAGTGTGACCCTGCCCACTTAGGACCGCGCGTCCTAAGTATGCTTAGGTCCTGCATACTTAATCAGCTGGGACTTAAGGACAATTTTAGTTGTATATAGTCACATTTCATTCTGATCATTGCAGAATGGCAAATTGAAGACAATGATGGTGGTTAAAACTATCATTTGACATCACAAGTATGGTTCAGTGTGAAAATTAAAGCTAAATGGTTGCTTCTGAGTGCAAGTGATATCAAATGATGACAAAATGATTGCAATTGAGAGTAGTTAATGTCAAATAAAATCTATTGAAAGCAAATGATGTTAAATGAGATGAAAAATTTTGCGGAGGGTAGGCTCGCACTGTTAACTCTGTTCGTCTCCCCTCAGATGCTGCCAGACCTGCTGAGATTTTACAGCATTTTCTGTTTCCATTTCAACTTTTCTTTCTGGTCTCATTGGCTTTGTGATGAATGTTAGTCAGTACAGCAGGGGAACCTCCTGCTCATCGTCTTCAAATAGTATCTCGGGGTCTTTTACACCAGTTGTGAGGGCCTCAGTATGCTGCCTCATTTGAAAGATTGCACACCCTGACAGTACTGCACTCCATCAGTCCTTCATTGGGGTGGCAGTGCTCAATTTCGAGAACAGAGCTATCGGGTTGGATTCTCTGTTAATGGGACTATGTCCCCACGGCGTCGTAAAGACTGTAGACTTTCACGGCAGAAAAACTTCCGGGTCGGAGGCCGCGCATGCACACGACGGCAGCCTCCAGTGGCCGCGCCGTGCTCCATGGCGGACTCTGATGGCGGAGCTGGACACTAACAATAGAGCCCCCGATCGGCTGTGTACCCTGTCTGCTCACCCAAACATTGCCGGCTGTGTTTAAGGCCCCCCCTGCCCTTCGACTGGCCCGCCCCCGAACACGGTGGCCTCGGACTGAGTCCACAGCCGCCACGCTAGTTTCCCGACCGGCCGGACCAATAGTGGTCCACGCCATCGGGGGCGGAGAATGGCGTTGGGGTTTGGAGAATCCAGCCCCACATGTACAACTTTCAAATTGGAGGCAAGAGTACGACCAACTGATAAATAATCATTGCCTCTCATTGAAATAGGATATCTATTCCGATCATTGTTTGTGTCCATGGAGGAATGAGTGAGGCCAAACCACAAGTAAATCAGTAAACCGCAAAAATGACAATACGTTTCACATGCCCCCCCATAAAAGAATGGCATGGTTAAATGTAATCTTTTCGGTTCTGAAATGTAGTTTTCTAAAAGTTGGTTGTGGGATACCTATGCCATGTCACAATACCATTGAATATAGTAACTGAAGGAATATAGCACAGAAACGATGTAATATTCACATACAAATGGTTAATATGTATTCCTCACATATGTATTATTCTGTTTATAGCTAACACCTCCAGCACAACAGCGAGCAAAACAAGGTCACTGGAACACATTCAGCATTTGTTACACTGATATCATATGCAACTATTTCTAAGCTGCAGAGAATATTTCTGCAGTTATCAGCCAGCCAATCGTGAAAAATTATTGTGTCAGTTCAACAACATATCAATTGTCTCATAATGCACATGGTGCTCAGCAACAAACGATAACACTATCAGGGAGCGACAGAATAATGGATGGGTTGAATAGCTACAATGCATTAACATAAACAAGGGACTCAAATTATGCAGTAAGTCATTGTATTGAAGTTTGAGAAATTTGTACAGATTATCTAAACCTCAAGATTGCTTCTAATTTCCTTCAAATATTAGCTCCCTCCCGTCTGCTTATTGTTTCCTACACAAACCGGAACATTCCGTATTTCATAGGATCATACAATCCCTATAGTGAAGAAGGAGGCCATTCGGCCCAACCTTCTGAAAGAGCACCCTACCAAGAAACATTCCGCACCCTATGTCTGTAACCCAACCTAACGTTTGGACATGAAGGGGCAATTTAATATGGCCAGTCCACCTAACCTGTACATCTTTGGATGGTGGGAGGAAACCAGATCACGCAGAGGAAATCCACACAGACACGGGGAGAATGTGCAGACTCCACACAGGTCAGAATCAAATCGAAGCACTGGCACTGTGCAACAGCCGTGTTAATCACTCTGTATATAAACCAATGTTATTTAAAGAGACCACAGCAAGCCTCTACATAGGAATGTTGGAACAGGATTTGGTCACTCAGCCTTCTCAAATCTATTCTGCCATTCAACTCAATCATCAAGTCCAACCACCCGCCTTTCTTCCTGACCGTTCACTCCTGACCGTAGAAAATCAATCTGTTTTCAAATGTTCATTATACTAGACTCAACAGGTTTTTCAGGGACAGATTTCCAGGTTTCCACCAGTCTTTGTGTGGGGGAGTGTGTGCTGGCATCAACCTTGACCTGCCGAGGTAGGTTTTCTGTTTTTGTAAAGATTTTGTAGAGCCAAGAGTGTTTGAAGGGCACACAACCAGTCCTGGTGTCCTGCCACACTCACAGCCATGCAGAGAGAGGCAGGTGGGCGCGTGAATTGTCACTATTCCAACATCAGTTTGCTACCATCATAACTTGCCAACTTACCAACAGCATGCGGTTGTGAAAATGAATCATTTCACAGTGCTTTCCTCCCCTGTATTTTAGCAGAAAACTCTGTAAATGCAAGAATAGCTGAAAGGAGAGATAAGTGTTGAAGGCAGAATATTTATCATCCTGGACCCTGCACTGAGAAAATGTTGATATGTGCACTTTGTAGTATTTTGGAATCTACAATTAATCACACTTTTTCCACATAAAAATAAATTTGCCGAATTCTTTGGAATGAATTATTTTTCTTTATATTTTAAAATATCAGGAGTAGGAGATAATCATTTTTAAGAAACATCTTTTTTTTTAAAAAGATGCCTTACGTGTGACGATTCGAAGATTTTAGGAAAATTGGATTATAAATGTATTGGGCATTTAAGGGTTAAAAGCCTAGGGTTAGAGTGTGATTAACTGCAGTGGTCATGTTTTTTAGAAAATAATCCTGATCATTTTCTGGTTTAGCAGCAAAAAGGTGAAATTAACAGAGGAATGTTTTTCAATCTGGGCTAATGAATTGTGGTTTGACTGGAGACAGTCCCTCGGGAGTAAATGTGCTTTCAGTCCCTGGAAAGTTAATTTATTTTTCAGCTTGGGGAGATTATGTCATTGCTGGTTGGAGCTAAGGGAGAGAGAGATTTTTGAAAAAGATATTGGACAGAAGAGTTGAGGTCTGTTCTGGCGACCACCGAGTCCACAAGTAAAGACAGTTTTCTTTATCAGTAGGATAGTTAAAAAAAAGAGTGATAATATTTAAAAGCAGAACAGTCTTGACCGAAGACAAGGAAGAGGTTAAAACAACTCAGTTGAAGCAGCTATTTGAAGATTTTCAGCCAGAGTCTGAAGGGGTTCTAACTGAGCCCCTAATCTGTTCTGCAATGCAAGTATTACTCTATGTCCTGCTGATTTTTAAGCTGGATTTCTGGAGAGCTGTATGTTTTGTTTTTTGTTGTTTAATGGGGGAATTAAATGAGTAGTAGTGTTAAAGGGGAACGGAAAGCTATTCTTTTAGGCTGTGAAGTTAAGTAGTTTAATATTGTATCAACAACAAAGTTTTGTTTTAAAATACTAAAGCCCCATTTTTTCATGCCATCACTCCAGGAGCGAATCATTCTTTTCACATAGTCTTATAAGACAAAATAAAATGTTGGGGTTTCAGTCCAGTATTCTCGCCAATGTTGGGGCCTGGTCTGGGATCATAATATATAACAAACCTATGACCCCTATCATCTAGAAGGACAAGGGCAGCAGATACCTGGGAACGTCACCACCTGGAGGTTCCCCTCCAAGTCACTCACCATCATGACTTAAAAAATATCATCATTCCATCATGGTCACTGGGTCAAAATCCTGAAACTCCCTCCCTAACAGCACTGTGGGTATACCTACACCACAGGGACTGCAGGAGTTCAAGAAGGCAACTCGCCACCACTTTCTCAAAGGCAATTAGGGATCGGCAACAAACGCTGCCTAGCCAGCAAAGCCCACATCCTGTAAATAATTTATTTTTTTTAAATTGGAAATTTTATATCTTCAAAGCTTCACACTCTTCATACAATACAAACAAATTAGTAGTTGGTTATTCAGCCCCTCATACCTGTTCTGCCATTCAATAAGATCCTGGCTGATCTGATTGTGGCCTCAACTCAACAGTCCCACCTACCTCCGATAACACTTCAGTCTATCCATTTCTGCCTTAAAAGCATTCAATGACCACATCTCTGGGGGAGGGAACTCCAAAAAGTCAAAACTCTCTGAGAGAAGAAAATTCTCCTCATCTCCATGTTAACGGGAGACCCCTTGTTTTTAAACTGTGTCCGCTAGTTCTGGTGCCAGGCTGGCAGTGCCAGGCTGCCCAGGTGTCAGGTTGGCACTGCCAGGGATCAGGCTTGGGGGGGCATTACCAGGTGGAGGGGGGTTGAGGAGGTGCTCCCGGAGGCCTCTCTGAGGTTAGGGGGGTCAAAACGGGGAGGGGTTTAAGGGGGGGGTAAGAGCGGGGCAGCCAGAAAAAATGGCATCCCGATCTGTGAAAAACTGGGGGCTGGACTCTCCGATTCTGAGGCTATGTCCCTACACAGGTGTGGGAATGGTGACGTTTTACGGCAGAAGAAATGGCGTAAAACAGCCACCGATCCTCCGTTTGACTGGGGCTAGCATGCCGGCAACCCAACACGAGCTCCCGATACGGCCAGGAGAATTGCCGGGTCCGTGGCTGCGCATGGCGGTGACGTGCAGCAGCCGTGCCATGCTACATGGCGGAGGCCGCTCGCGAACCCGCCCCGCAAAAATAGTGCCCTCCCTTTGGCTGGCTTGTGCGCCTGGACCACAACCCCACAGTGTCTCCAGTCCCTGATAAAGTCCCCCCTGCCCACGGACTGAGTCCGCGGCCGCCATGCCAAGTTCCTGACGGATGAAACCACACGCAACCGATGACGTCGGAAACTCGGCTGGTCGGGGGTGGAGCATTGGGTGGCGGGCCTCAGGCAGTATTCTGAGGCCGTCAATACGGCGTGCGGCATATTCTTCAAGTATGCCGCTTTGAAGGGGGCGGAGCATCACGAAAGCAGCACTGCCCCCAATTTGGTCGGGATCTGTGATTCTCCGGCCGATCGCCAAATGCGATTTTGGTGTCAGCGACCGGAGAATCCAGCCTCTTTTCTGCTGGGCACACCAACAGGAAATTACTCAAGTGCGGCCTCAGCAGAGAGAAACATCCTGAGGCCAAAAAAAACTGCAAAGTACCATTGAATAACAGGGTTGTTGGCACGGCAACCGCCGAGAAACATCCCGTTAAACCTGCCCAAAACCGGACATAGATTTCTTTCTGTTGAATCGCACCGAAATTGCCTTTTTTTCCACAGTTGTGGCACTCTGTTCACCTGCACATCTTGTTCCCGCTACCCCGATGACATTTCAAGACAGAGGTTGTTACACTTTTCCCTTTTTTGGTGAGCTTAGGCTTTGGCGTGCCTTCTCTCTCATGGCCTACAAGCTGAATGGTCTCACTTGATCTTGTCCATGGGACCGCCCCTCTGCAAACAGATGTACGATACTGTTTTCTCAGCTCACGTTGCCTCGCAATTCCCATGCTTTTACTGATATCAAATCCTCTCTTGACTATTAAGAGAAATGTAATGCTTCATCTCGGATCTCTGTAATGGTTCTGCCATGAATCAACCACTCCCTTTAGATCCCATGATCACAGTCCCCTGTCAGCTTATATAGATCGTTGGTGAATGAATCTATACTTTCATCTGGCCTATGCTTTCTCTTGATAAATTTGGCCCTTTCAATGATTAGGTTCTGAAACGTGAATCAAAAGGTTGCAGGACTTCTTCGTCAGAAGTTGAAGTCTTATCAATGCCCTGTCTTACTGTCACATCATCAACAATAGTTCCAACTGCATAAAGTAGTGTACTGACCTGGTCTTTTTGATATTTTTTCTATAAGAGCAGTTTCACACCTTGTGAACCTCTTTCTCCAGTTGTCCCAGTTTTGGGCCCTTTGTGGGTCTTCACTACTCTGAAATAGTCTGGGAATGGCAATGTGGATGTCATGCTTCTATTGAACCCTGGAATTGGAGCTTTTTCACTTGTGTTGCTTGGTGTTTCGGGCTTGTTCCCACTGCCATCTGGTTGCCAAGCCTGTGTCTCTGCTTGCGTTTGCTTGCACCTGCCATACTCCAACATGGTGAGTCCCGAGTGTGTTCCTTTTGTCATGGGAGTGTCCCTTTATGAAATGTTTTTGTCTTATCACATGGCTTCAGTGATGTCATTGTGTGGGTGGAGCTGGGCTGTGGCTCTGGGAGTCGGTTTTACTTTTGCTTTGAGTTTGAACTGGTTTTGTTCTGCACAGGTTGAAAAAGAAGGTTTTTTTTCTCCATCTGCATTTTAAAAGCTCATTCCAGACTGCTTGATAACTTGAAAATTAATAACTGTTTTCTGGAAGAAATTCAAACCTGCTGTTTTGTAAAGGAAACAGGAGCATCCATACCAGGTCTTGAGTGCTGTGTGCTGGGTCACACCTTTGAAAAGGGATTTCTGGTTTATGGGATCTTGTTATTAAATTGGAACAGCTAAAGGGGGAATTTATTAAGGGTTATACATAGAGTACTGTAGCTGTGTGGGGTATTTATGTTGGTAGTTGATAAAAATGCTTACTGTGTGTGTTTATTAAAATGTTAACTAAATTCGTAGAATAAATTTTGTTTTTTATTAAAAGTGCTTAAGGCCTCTGTTGATTCAATCAAATTTGTTAGGCATGACCTCGCACTGACAAAGCCATGCTGACTACCCCTGATCAAACCTTGCCTCTCCAAGTGGAGATAGATTCTCTCCTTCAGAATCTTCTCCAGTCATTTACCAACCACTGATGTGAGACTCAGTGGTCTGTAGTTCCCTGGCTTGTCTCTGCAACCTTTCTCAAATAGTGGGACCTCATTAGCTGTTCCCAGTGCCCAGGCACCTCCCCCATGGCTAGAGAGGAATTAGAAATTTGGGTCAGAGCCCCGGCAATCTCCTCCCTTGACTCCCACAGCAGCCTCGGACACAATTCGTCTGGACCTGGAGATTTGTCCACTTTTAAGCTTGTCACTCCCTATGCCAATTTTCTCAAGAACCTCACAATCTTTCCCCCTGAGTTCCATATCTTCCTCCTCACTCTCTTGGGTGAAGGAAATATTCATTCAACACCCTAGCAATGTCCTCTGGCTCCACCCACAGATTTCCCCCTTGGTCTCTAGTGGACCGTACCATTATCTGGTTATCGTCTTCCCATTGATATACTTATAGAATATCTTGGGAATTTCCCTACATTTGCCAGCCAGAGCTTTCTCATATCCCCTCTTTGCTCTCCTAATTGATTTCTGAAGCTCCACCCTGCACATTCTGTACTCCACTAATGCCTCTGCAGACTTCCTCCCCTTATATTTGTTAAAAGCCTCTCTTTTCCTTCTCATCGTATCCTGAATGTCTCTGGTCATCCATGGTTCTCTGTGTTTGTTACATTTTCCTATTACCCCAGAGGGAACGTATTGGGTCTGTACCCTCCCCATTTCATCTTTGAATGCCCCCCCCCCCCCCCGCTCTTAGAACATAAGAACATACAGTGCAGAAGGAGGCCATTCGGCCATCAAGTCTGCACCGACCCACTTAAGCCCTCACTTCCACCCTATCCCCATAACCCTATAACCCCTCCTAACCTTTTTGGGGCACTAAGGGCAATTTAGTGTGGCCAATCCACCTAACCTGCATGTTTTTGGACTGTGGGAGGAAACCGGAGCACCAGGAAGAAACCCACACAGTCACGGGAGAACGTGCCGACTCCGCACAGACAGTGACCCAGTGGGGAATCGAACCTAGGACCCTGGCGCTGTGAAGCCGCAGTGCTCATCACCATGCTACCGTGCTGCCCAAGTTGAAATCTCCTAATATAATTACCCTTCTCTGTAGGTTCGCCACAAGTAACTCTTTCCAGTCTACCTTGGCCAGATCCGACCTTATTTTGTTAAAATCTACTCTCCCCCAATCTAAATCCTTTTGTTGCGACTTGTCTATTTCTTTGTCCATAACAAATTTAAATTGAACCATGTTGTGGTCACTATCACTAAAATGCTCCCCCACCAACACATCAACCACCTGTCCGGCTTCATTCCCCAGAATTAGTCCAGTACTGCACCATCCCTTGTTGGATCCTCTACATATTGAGCTAACAAAAATCAAAAATCCTGTGTCCATCTAAGCCATCTGTATATAACCTTAGTTAGGCCACACTTGGAGTATAGTGTTCAATTCTGGTCGCCACACTACCAGAAGGATGTGGAGGCATTAGAGAGGGTGCAGAAGAGATTTACCAGGATGTTGCCTGGAATGGAGGGCATAAGCTATGAGGAGAGGTTGAATAAACTCGGTTTGTTCTCACTGGAACGACGGGGGTTGAGGGGCGACCTGATAGAGGTCTACAAAATTATGAGGGGCATAGACAGAGTGAATGGTCAAAGACTTTTTCCCAGGGTGGAAGAGTCAATTACTAGGGGGCATAGGTTTAAGGTGCGAGGGGCAAGGTTTAGAGGAGATGTACGAGGCAAGTTTTTTACACAGAGGGTAGTGGGTGCCTGGAACTCGCTACCGGAGGAGGAGGTGGAAGTAGGGACGATAGTGACGTTTAAGGGGCATCTTGACAAATACATGAATAGGATGGAAATCGTAGGCTACAGACCCCGGAAGTGTGGATGATTTTAGTTTAGACGGGCAGCATGGTCGGCACAGGTTTGGAGGGCCGAAGGGCCTGTTCCTGTGCTGTACTTTTCTTTGTTCTTTGTTCGTTGTTCTAAGCCCTTGATTGATAATTGATTGATTGATTTGATTGTCACATGTACTGAAGTACAGTGAAAAGTATTTTTCTGCAGCCAAGGGAACGTACACAGTAGACCAAAAAAAGAATAATCGACAGAGTACATTGACAATTGGTACATCGACAAACAGTGATTGGTTACAGTGCAGAACAAGGGGCCAAACTAAGCAAATACATGAGCAAGAGCAGCATAGGACATAGTGAATAGTGTTCAGTCCAAGGGAGAGCCATTGAGGAGTCTAGTGGGGATATGTGGATGTGTGGGTCTTCAGACTTCTGTATCCTCTGCCTGATGAAAGGGTCTGGAAGAAGACAAAGCCTGGGTGGGAGGGCTCTCTGATAATGCTGTCTGCTTTCCTGAGGCAGTGGGAGGTTTAGACAGAATCAATGTGCGGGTGGCAAGCTTATGTGATGCATTGGGCTGAGTTCACCACTCTCTGCAGTTTCATGTGATCTTGGGCTGAGCAGTTGCCACACCGTGCTGTGATGCAGCCAGATGGGATGCTCTCTCTCTCTATGGCACATCTGTTGTGAGAGTCGATGCAGACATGCCAAATTTATTTAGCTTCCGTAGGAAGTAGAGACGTTGTTGGGCTTTCTTGACTGTTGCATCAACATGAGTGGACCAGGACAGACTGTTGGTGTTGGTGACCCCCAGGAACTTAAAGATATTGACCATGTCCCCTTCGGAGCCATTGATGCATACGGGGTGGCAGGGGGGAGGGGATGTCGTGCTACACTTCCTGAAGTTGATGATCAGTTCCTCGGTCTTTAACATGATGGCTATCCCAATTAATTTTGGGAAAGTTGAAATCACCTAATATAATTACCCTCTTATTATTTTTACACCCCTCCGCAAATTGCCCTCATATTTGCTCCTGGCAGGGCACTGATCATCTCTCTTTTGTCTTCCTATTAAGGTCTCGAGCCGCATCACCTTCACGCAAAGGCCACAGGTGCAGACGTTCTAATTCACAGAGCTCAGCCTCCAGGTCTTCCAGCTGCTCCACCAGGTAAATCTGTGTTCTTTCCACACAAAGTATAAGACGGTAAAGGACAGTGATTTCATTTTCAGATTTCGGCTAAGGAAACTGAACCACTAAAGTTCAGTGAAATGTAAAAATTGTAGATTTCTATCTCTCACTGTGTACTGTAAAACACCATTAATATAATTTTAAGCTCCACAATATAATCTAATACCACCGCAGATCTCCAGTGCTTTAATCTAATAGCAGTTTGAAAATTACATCCAATAATTTCCAAGCATCTCTTTCCGCAGCACTTCCATTGGAACATTTATATCCCTTCAGAAGCTGTTCACCTTTCATATAGTCCCTGTACTACCACAACTTAAAAAAAAGTAAAGTGGACATAGTCCCAGGTGACCATAGGCTACTGGTGGTGATTTAACCTGAGGATCACCACACCTCAGGCGAGGGGCAAGGTTAAGAAGGCAGACCTTCATGAATAACCTCAGCTGGTACAGGAATTGAACCCACACTGTTAACTTCACTCTGCATCACAAACCAGCTGTCCTGCCAACTGAGCTAAACCTGGTCCTCACTATCACAGGTTCTCTGTAAGAATGGGAGCCTTTTCTTTTGAACTACCACAATTAAAAGGAAAGGCTCCCATTCTGACAGAGAACTTCTCAAAGTACTGTACAACCAATGAGTTAATTCTGGAGCACATCGTCCTTAGGTAGAACACTGCAGCTGTCAATTAATGCAAATCATGATCCAACAGCCGAGATAAATGACCCCTTAATCTGATTTTCAGGACTTATTGGTTGAGGGAAAATATTCAGCAAAGGAATCCATCACTGCCGGTGGTTGCTGAAGAAGCAAGTTCTCCCAGGGCTGGGACAACTGCTTCCTCGTCTTCAAATCATGCCATGGAATGTTTCACCATCACCTGAGCAAGTAGATGGAGCTGAATCTGCAACCTGCAACAGTGTAGCTCTCCCGCAGAGCTCTACTTGCATGTCAACCAAGATTATGTGCTTGAGGCCTACAGTGCGGCCGGAAGCGGTAATCTACTGACAGAGAAGCAAGAGGCTCACCAACTGAGACAAGCTGACGCTTCAGTTGCGTTGCTGCCAATAATGATGACCATAAACTGAGATTGTAATTCCAACTTTGTCTCCGAACCAACAACGAGCATTGTTTCACTCTTGACAGGGCTCTTTACTGCCCAGAACATACCCTCTTGCACTGTCTGGATTCCATGTTAACTTCCCTTTTTTAAATTCTTTCACATGTGGGCATCGCTGGCAGAGCCAACATTTGTTGCCCTTCCCTAATTGCTTTAAGAAGATAGTGGTGATCAACCTTCTTGAACCACTGCAATCCATGTGTTGTCAGTACACCCACAGTGCTGTTAGGATGGGATTTCCAGGATTTTGACCCAGTGACAGTGAAGGAACGGTGATGTGGTTCCAAGGCAGGATAGTGTGTGACTTGGAGGTGAACTTGCAGGTGATGGTGTTCCCATGCCTTTGTCCTTCTCGGTGGTAGAGATTGTTGTTTGGAAGGTGCTGCCAAAGGAGCCTTAGTGATTTGCTACAGCTTGCAGATGATTCACATTGCTGCCACTGTGCATCGGTGGTGGGGTGCTTATTTAAGTTGGTAGATGGGATGCAAATTAAGTGAGTTGCTTTGTCCCGGATGGTAGCCATATTCTTGTGTGTTCTTCGAGCCACGCTCATCCAGGCAAGTGGACGGTATTCCACAACATTCCTGACTCGTGCCTTTTAGATGGTGGACAACTTTGGAGAGTCAGGAGGTAAGTTAGCCTCTCTGCAAAATTCCCAGCCTCTAACTGCTCTTGTAGCCACAGTATTTACGTAGTTGGTTCAGTTATGTTACTGATCAATGGTAATAGCCAGGATGTTGGTAGTGGGGGAATTCAGTGATGCTAATGCCATTGAATGTCAAGGGGTGATGGTTAGATTCTCTCTTGATGGAGATAGTTACTGTTTGGCACTTATGTGGCACAAATATTACTTGCCGATTATCAGCCCAAGCCTGACTGTTGTCTGCATATGGACACAGACGTCTTCAGTGTTTAAGGAGTTGCAAATGGTACTGAACATTGTGTAATCATCAGCGAGTATTCCCAATGCTGATGTTATGATGGAGTGAAGGTTGTTAACGAAAACACTGAAGATGGTTGCATCTAGTACGCTATACTGAGGAACTCCTGCAAAAGTATCCTGGGACTCAGATGGTTGACCTCCAATACCATAACTATCATCCTTTGTGCTTGGTAAAACTTCAACTAGTGGACAGTTTTCCCCTTGATTCCCACTGACTCCTGTTTTGCTGCATCTCCCTGATGTAATACTTGGTCAAATTTGCCCTTCATGTCAAGGGCAGCTCCATTGTCCATGTTTGGACCAAGGCTGTAATGAGCTTGGGAGCGAAGTGGGCCTAGCAGAATATAAGCTTTTATTGCTGTTCAATTGCCACCTGTCGCTGTGCACTGTCGCTTACACGGTCCCTTCGATCACTTTGTTGTTGATTGAGAATAGACTGATGGGGTGGTAAATTGGTAAGTTTGGATTTGTCCTGCTTTTTCTGGACCAGAAATATCTGGGCAACTTTCCGCATTGTCAGGTAGATACCAGTGGTGTAACTGTACTGGAACAGAATGGTATGGGGCACAGCTGGTTCAACAGCACAAATCTTCAACACTATACTGTTGGGATGTTGTCAGGGCCCGTAGCCTTCGCAGTATCCAGTGCCTTCAGCTTTTTCTTGATATTATCTGGCAGGAAACTGGCACCTGGGATGTTGGGGATCTCGGGAAGAGGCGGAGATGGATCATCCATTCTCTACTTCTGATTGAAAATGGTTGCAAATGCTTCAGTCTTTTGCACAGATGTGCTGGGCCACCGCATCATTGAGGATGGGGATATTTGTGGAGCCTCATCTTCCAGGTAGTTGATTAATTGTCCATCATTATTCATGACTAGATTTGGCAGGACTGCAGGGCTTTGATTCATTCAGTTGATTGAGGGATGGTTTTAGTTCTGTCTATTGCAAGCTGCATTAACTATTTGGAATACAAGTAGTCCTGTGTTGTAGGTTCTCCAGGGTAACAATTCATTTTTATGTATACCTGGTATTGTCATTCCAGTGGCTTGGTTGATGCTCATGGTCCACCCGGTTTTATTCTTTTTCAACTTTACTGTCGTCGTTTGGTACAACTGAGAGCTGGGCCTCTGGATTACAAGGCCAGTGACATTATCACTATATCACTGCCTCCCCCTTAAACTTGGGAACGATTGTGTAGTACCTAATTCCACATTGCAAAACATTTTTCAAAATCATGATTACTTTAACTTATTTTTTTACCAACCTCAGGAAACATTCATTGGTGCACAGAAGCACTAACCTCTCTGTTGAGTTGATTCCTTGGGGGCCCTAATGGATCCGCTGGTATCACAACGAGTCCAGTAACCACCCAATTAAATCTCCTATCTGCGTTGAGTTATCCAATCTCAGCCGGGTAGTAAAAGAGGTGTTGCAGGTAGGGTTAATGACAACAGAGTATGTCAGCCTTGGGTCAGCGGTAGCTCCTTTACCTGATTTGATTTGATTGTCACATGTACCGAAGTACAGTGAAAAGTATTTTTCTGCGGCCAAGGGAACGTTCACATTACGTACATAGTCGACAAAAAGAATAATCAACAGAGTACATTGACAAATGGTATATCGACAAACAGTGATTGGTTACAGTGTGGAACAAGGGGCCAAACAAAGTAAATCCATGAGCATAGAACATAGAACATAGAAAATACAGCACAGAACAGGCCCTTCGGCCCACGATGTTGTGCTGAACCTTTGTCCTAGATTAATCATAGATTATCATTGAATTTACAGTGCAGAAGGAGGCCATTCGGCCCCCTGAGTCTACACCGGCTCTTGGAAAGAGCACCCCACCCAAACTCAACACCTCCACCCAACATCAAGGGCAATTTTGGACACTAAGGGCAATTTATCATGGCCAATCCACCTACCCTGCACATCTTTCGACTTTGCAAGTGCAGCATAGGGCATAGTGAATAGTGTTCTTACAGGGAGCAGATCAGTCCGTGAGGGAGTCGTTGAGGAGTCTTGTAGCTGTGGAGAAGAAGCTGTTCCTATGTCTGGATGTGCGGGTCTTCAGACTTCTGTACCTTCAGCCTGATGGAAGGGTCTGGAAGAAGGCAATGCCTGGGTGGGAGAGGTCTCTGATAATGCTGTCTGCCTTCCTGAGGCAGTGGAGGTGCATACAGAATCAATGTAAGGTTGACAAGCTTGTGTGATGCATTGGTGGGTTCAAGTCCCACTTTAGAGATTTGAACACACAATTTTGAGCAATATTGAGGGAATGCTGATTAGTTCAAGAAGTCATCATTTGGATGATATGTTAAATCGATGACTGATCTGAATAACCTCAGATGGACATAAAAGATCCATGGCACTCAAAGGTGAGTTATCTGCTGTGCTCAGGCCAATATTTATTCTGCAGCCAATGTCACTAACAAAGCAAATTATCTGATCATTTATCACTTTGCTGTTTGTATGGGCTTGTTGAGATACAAATTGGTTGTCATGGTACCAAGGTTTCAACAAGAACAGCTTTTCAAAAATATTTGAAGTTACAAAGTAGTTTGGTATTCCAGAGTTTGTGAAAGGTGCTATATAAATTCAAACAATTTCTTATTTTCTCGATCACCAACCAATACCCCATGCTGAATATTGGGTAAGGATACATTGGTACTTTCTGCAATGGTCACTGTGGTCAATTTTGATGGCCACTGGTTCATGAAAAAAGATGACCTGGGAGGTTATAAGCAACCAGGCAGCCCCACATTGTGACTCGAATCAATGCCTCCCAGGAAAAAAGGGACAACATTACTGAAGGGAAATAATGATGGCTTCTCTCTCAACAACCTCCTATACCCTCATCTAACACTGCATAGGAAATCCAAAGGAAGGGCTGTCTGGCAAGGGGAAAATAACACTTCGCTAACATAAAAATGATATCGGAGAAATACATAAGCTTGTGGAGAAGAAGCTCAATTTACAGCATTCACTAAAGAACCTGCGCCAATCATATTTCTTTATAATTTTGATTGTGCTACAGCACACGGGATTAAAATATATGGGCCATTTCTTCTGAAGGACAATGAAGTGCCATTTCCACACTCAAATTATATTCTTGTTGAAAGCAATCAATTTCCTCTTAAAAACTGGTGATTTAGTGGAGCGAATTGTACTGGTTTATTGAATATTGTTTTTTTCATAGAATTTACAGTGCAGGAAATCTTTGTTTGTGAAATCTGAGTTTTGTAGGTCTGTAAGCCTGTTGAGGACTTTCATTGTTAAATGTAGTCACTGAAGTGTTACTGGAGAACACTGTCTATTGTATGGACGGTGTATAATTAAAGATTAGTAATGAAACTGAAATTGTGTCTCAAATGCAAATAGGTTTCCATTTCTTACTTTCTGCAGCCAATGTTCTGGTATCAATGGAATCTGATTGCCACCATTTAAAGATGATAGCCAGTTTGGAATTGAAAAGCTGTCCTTTGGCACAATGTTTCCACAGTGTGAAAAACAAATGGTCAAAACACACTGTGACAGGAACAAGGGAATGTTTCAGAATTATTGCAGTTGTTCAAACATATTTCCTTCCTTCAAATGTGCGACAATCATTTCTGCTTCCGGTCCCTAGTGCCAATTGCAGACATATATAAACAAGATGCATTACAGAGCATGTGCAGAATAAAGCTCCTTCAATTTGATGGGGGACTTTTAAAAATTATTTACATGGCATGCAAAAGACTGGGCCTTCCTTTCAGGGACCTATGGCATTTTCCAGGGATGTTTAAACTGAGAAATGCAGTCTCTGGGTTCCACCATCTACCGTGCTTCAGATAAAACTGGGAGGCCAAATGAATTGAGGCCTTTGTCATATTACAGACCTCCCACAGCTTGTTCTCCTTCTGTCTGGCAGCAGGGGCAGTTGTGCAATGGAAATGGAACCTGATGTCATCTTTAAGTAATGCCCACTCAGGTACCAGAGATTCAGCTGGGTCAGACAGCTTTGGCAGCTGCTGAACTGTCATAATCAGCATCTGGTCCAGGAGGTCACCATCCACAAGCCCTTGACTGACCACAGTTGCCTTCTGCTTCCCATGCTGCAGCCACTGAGGGAATATTTTGTAGACGCATGAGACTAGGTGAGAGAACATACAGTGATAGGCAACCTAGGCTAATGAGTGGTCTGCATGAGTGGCCCTCATTCATCTCCGTGGTCTGCAAGATTGAAATCTGGCCTAACCATGACCCCATGAATAAGATTGAATACATGCCGAATATTTCATGACGTGTTATCGATAATGCTTAATCATTCGTATATTAATAGAACTGTCATCAATTTCAAATGGTAAAAACAAAAGAAATATTTATGCTTTGGAGTGTTATAATAATCTTTATTGTCACAAGTAGGCTTACATTAACACTGCAATGAAGTTTCTGTGAAAAGCCCCTAGTTGCCACATTCTGGCGCCTGTTCGGGTACACAGAGGGAAAATTCAGAATGTCCAAATAACCCAGAAGCACGTCTTTCGGGACTTGTGGGAGGAATCCGGAGCACCAGGAGGAAACCCACGCAGACAAGGGGAGAACATGCAGACCATCCGCACAGACAGTGACTGAAGCCGGGAATCGAACCAGGGACCCAGCGCAGAGGGAATGCATGATACTCACCATCAATGTTATGTGCAATCAGCGTGCTTCTCATTTCATTCGCTCTTGCTTTCTATGCAAATCACTTCAGTTATACCAATAGGAAAAGAAGTATGCACATGGAAATCAGCAGAATGTGGCTACCCTGTACGTGGGCAACAGTCAACAAAATGTCTCATGTGCTGCACTCAGAATCCAGATGGCAAACCCCCCCCCCCGCCAGCCAAAGGTTTCCCACCACTGGCACGCCTGTCACTTTGAAAAAGACCCATTCATTCCTACTCTCTGCCCACCATTTCTTAATCCATGCCAATAAATTACCCCGAATACCATGTGCTTTAATTTTGCACAGATTTCTGAAAATCAAAATTAACCACATCCAGTGGTTCTCTCTTATCTATCCAACAAATTAAGTCCTCAAAAAATCCTAGTAAGCTTGTCAAACTTTATTTCTCTTTCATTAATTTGTATTGACTTTGTCTAATCCTGTCGATATTTTCGAAGTGCCTGTTCTCGCATCCTTTATAAGGGACTCAAGCATGTTCCATACTACTGATATTAGGTTAACCATTCTGCATGCAATTCCCTGTTTTCACCCTCCTTCGTTTTTTAAATAGCAGGGTTATATTTGCCACCCTCCCATCTGCTGGACTGTTCCAAAATCTACAGATATTTGGAAGATAACAACCGATCCATTATTTCCATGGCCAGCTCCTTTACTACAGTGCGATTCAGATGATCAGGCGCAGGGGATATATTGGCTTTCAGTCCCATTAATTTCTCCAGCACTTTCTTTTACTAATACTAATTTTCTTCAGTTCCTCCTTCTCACAAGACCTTGATTCCCTAGCATTTCTGGGATATTATTTGCATCTTCTTCCATGAAGACAAGACTAAAGGAGTTGCATAATTGCTCTGCCATTTCCTTGTTCCCGATTATAAATTCCCCCCTTTTGAATTGTAATGGACCCACATTTGACTTCACTAATTGTTTTCTGTTTAGACAGTTTTAGAAGCTTTTACAGTCTGCTTTATGTTCTTGGCAAGATTACTTTCATACTCTATTTTCCCCCTCGTAATCAATCTCTTTGTCCTCCTTTGCTTTGAATTCGAAACTGCTCTCAATCCTCAGTTTTTCAATTTTTCTAGCAACTTTATCAGACTCCCCTTTGGATCTAATATTATCCTTAATTTCTTTTGGCCATGATTAGGCCATTTTCCTGCTATGTTTTTGTATCAGAAAGGAATGTGTAACTGTGGCAATGCATGCATTCGTTCTTTAAATATTAGCCATTGCTTATCCAACACCATACCTTTTATTGGAATTCCCCAATCTATCAAGGCGAACTCACCCTCATACCTTCATAGAATCATAGTGCAGAAAGAGGTCATCTGTACCATCGGGTCTGCATTGACCCTCAGAAAGAGCACCCTACCTAGACCCACTGCCCATCGTATCCCTGTAATCCCGTAACCCCACCTAACCATTAGACACTAAGTGGCAATTTATCATGGCCAATCCACCTAACCTGCACATCTTTGGACTGTGGGGGGAAACCCATGCAGACAAGGGGAGAAAGTGCAAACTTCACACAGTCACCCAAGGCCGGAATTGAACCCGGTTCCCTGATGCTGTGAGGCAGCAGTGCTAACCACTATGCCACTGTGCTGCCCCATGGTTTATTTTCCTTACATTTATGATTCTGGCTTCGGACTACTTCACTGTCCATAATAATGAAGAGTTGTTTCATGCTGTGGTCACTCTGCCTTAAAGGACCCTGCACAACAATTAATTAATTAACCCCATCTCATTGCAGAATACCAAATCTCGGGTAGTCTGTCCCCTCGTTGGTTCTTGAACATACTGATCTAAAAAAAACTCATGTACACCAGGAATTAATCCCCCACAGTATTGTTGCTGTTTTGGTTTGCCTAGTCTATATGCAGATTAAAGTAACCCATGATTACTTTTGCACCCTTGTTACATGCATCTCTAATTTCTGTTTAATGTCTCTCCCTACCTTGCTACTACTGCTTGGAGGCCTGTAGACAACTGCAATTAAAAATTTCTATCCTTTGTTGCTTCTTAGCCCCACCCAGGCTGAATCTACACCTTGATTCTTTGAGCCAACATCCTCACTCACTATTGCACTGATTTCATCCTTAACTAACAGCACCACCCCACCTCCTTTCCCTTTTTGCCTGTCCTTAATAAGTGTTGAACACCCTTGGACATTCTGTTCCCCGCCTTGGTCACTCTGCAACCATATCTCCATAATTGCAATCGTATTGCACCCTCTTTCATTTTTTGTGTTGTTAATGTGCTTACCTTACTATGAACCATAGAATCATAGAATTTACAGTGCAGAAGGAGGCCATTCGGCACATCGACTTTGCACCGGCCCTGGGAAAGCCCGCAATTAAGCCCACACCCCCCTATCCCGGTAACCCAGTAGCCCCACCTAACCTTTTTTGGACACTAAGGGCGATTTAACATCGCCAAACCACCTAACCTGCACATCTTTGGACTGTGGGAGGAAATCGGAGCACCCGGAGGAAACCCACGCAGACACGGGGAGAAAGTGCAGACTCCGCACAGACAGTGACCCAAGCCGGGAATCGAACCTGGGAACCTGGAGCTGTGAAGCCATAGTGCTAACCACTGTGCTGCCCGTATGGATGCTCTGTGTATTCAGAAACAGTGATTTTATCCTTGTCTTTTGAACATTTTTATACATTTTTTGTACTATGGTCCTATTTGCTGCCTACCCTTGTTTCCTTTGCCTTCTACTTTTGCTTTTTACCTTTCTATCTTCCTTTTCTACCTTTGTTTCCCTCTCTTGTGTCTCCTTGCTCAGGCCTGAATCCCTCTGCCACTCCAATTTAAATCCTCCCCTATAGTATTAGCGAATGCCTGTCGGGACATCCCGCTCCTGCTGAGGGGCACCCCATCCAGCTTGTACAGGTCGCATCTGCCCCTGAATTGATCCCAATGCCTCAGGAATCTAAGTACCTCCTTCCAACACCATCTCCCCAGCCGATCATTCATCTGGTCTGTTCTCCTATTCGTGATCTCACTAGCACATGACATCAGATGTAATCCCGAGATTACAGCACAGTAGCACAAGTGGCTAGCACTGTAGCTTCACAGCGCCAGGGTCCCAGGTTCGATTCCCCGTTGGGAATCGGGGGTCACTGTCTGTGCGGAGTCTGCACGTTCTCCCCGTGTCTGCGTGGGTTTCCTCCGGGTGCTACGGTTTCCTCCCTCAGTCCAAAGACGGCAGGTTAGGTGGATTGGCCGTGATAAACTGCCCTTAGTATCCAAAAAGGTTAGGAGGGGTTATTGGGTTATGGGGATAGGGTGGAAGTGAGTGCTTAAGTGGGTCGGTGCAGACTCGATGGGCCGAATGGCCTCCTCTGGTACTGTATGTTCTATGTCTATGTCTATTACCACCTTTGAGGCCTTTTTTACTTAAATTTATTTCCAAGCTCCCTATATTCTGCTTGCAGGGCCTCATTCCTCATTTTACCTATATCTTTGATACCGATATGGACCACAACCTGTGGCTGTTCACCAGGAATGTCCTGTAGTCATTCAGTGACATCCTTGACCCTGGCATCAGGGAGGCAACACACCATCTTGGTGTCATGTCTGCAGCCACAGAATTGTCCATCTGTTCCTCTTATGATAGAATCACCTATTGCTAGTGCTCTTCCAATCTTTTTTTCTCTCGCCTGCCCCTACACCACTCCGGGGAAGTTGAGCTACCTGGTCTCCCTCTCTTCCCCCCTCCCCCATCCCTCCTCACTGAACTCTCTTCTCATCAAGCCTACGGTGATTCCACTCAGTACCAATGGAGGTATAAAACTTGAAGCCATCGGAACTATGGGCGCGATCTTCCCAAAAGGGAACAAAGTTCGCGAGCGAGTGGGTTTAGCCGCGTGTTTCCCGACACTTGCAGTGCCGAGAAACACAGGCCTATTCATCATAACTTACTTTGAATAAGGAGCCTGAACGGGCAACGCACGGCCAAGGCTGCACATAGCCCCATTTTTTACAATGGGGTGCTCGGCTTGCTGGACCTCCCCATTGTAGCGAGAGATTGGGGCGCCATTTTTAAATGGTGTCCTGAACTCCAAAGCCCCGAAAGGAATCGCTGACCTCCACCCTCCAGTCCGTTTGTGGGGATCAGTACTGAACGGTGACTGCCTGGTATAGTGATCTTTGTGAGGGGTACCAGGATGAAAGGCGTAGTGACCACAAAGACACACAAACTCTTTTGAAGAATTAAACTAATTTTATTAACACTACTAAATTTGAGTTCGACACTTAATCTAAACAGCAAACATACATGTAAGAATTAAATTGCACTCACTAACACTATCTCATTCTACTAACTATAATTATTATATCTTAACTACCTCTGAAATATATGATGAATCTTGTCTTCTTCAGCTCCAATCTAATCTCCCCCCCCCCCCAAGTCCAAGATCCAGTGCACTTTATAGTACTGTCCCTTAACTCCCCTTGGTGGCTAGGCTTAACATAATATTAACTCTTCACATGCTGTAATTTGTATAATGTCACACCTCAGGTCACCTCAGTGAGGCTGGCAGATGCCAGATGGTCATTAGATCTGAAGTGAGTGGGTCCTTACTTAGCTGTGCGGGTGGGCGGGGCCCAGATCACAACGTCTTGCGAGATCTGGTTAGATCTCACGAGGTGTAACGGCTGTCGGGAATCCTGGGGGAGGCATTTCCCAGGATCTACCGGCTGCGTCCCGTCCCGATTCCAAGCGGGGCGTGGCCGATAGATCACGCCCTTTGTTTCACTCTCCACAGATACTGCTACACTTGCTTAGTTTTCCAGCACTGTTGTTTTTTATTGCATGAATGCAGATCGACTGATATTGCTGATGGCCTTTCTGACTGTCTAGAAAGAGTTGGAGTCAAAGAGCTTCAGGGGCTTCAGTGACCTTAATTGCCTCAGGAAGCTCTGCGATAGTCCAGCAGTTGATTGCAGGGCTGTTTTTTGCTGGTGGTGATCCAAGCCCCTGGTTAAACATAGCTTTGTTATCCGCTGCCCGTTACAATTGCAAATGCCTACCCCCACCATTGAGCAATGTCTGCAATTCTCAGTAGCCAATAAGTCATGGGTGGTACTGAGGCACAGTAGTTAGCACTGCTGCCTCACAGCGCCAGGGGCCTGGGTTCGATTCCGGCCTTGGGTGTGACTGTGTGAAGTTTGCACGTTCTCCCAGCGTCTGCATGGGTTTCCTCCGAAAGCTCTGGCTTTCTCCCACAGTCCAAAGATGTGCAGGTTAGGTAGATTGGCCATGATTAAAAATTACCCCTTAGTGTCCAGAGCTGGTAGGGCGGGGGAGTGGACAAAGGTAGTGTCCCCCTTCAGAGCCTCAGTGCAAACTCAATGGGCCAAATGGCCTCCTTCTGAGCTATAAGGATTCTAAGTCAATGTGTAGCGAGGAGTTGCCAAGCTGAGACTTAACCTTTCGCCATTCTCAGATTTACCTTCACAAGTTACTCATCAAGCAGCATCAGGGCAGTTTAAATGCAAGCCTGGATATATACCTCACTGGTGTTCAGCTTCTGAAAATAGACTTGTCATAATATACATCTAGGTATACAATGGAGTGCAGACAGGCAGTGATTGACACACAGAATGACCAGTAAGCACACAGAACAGAGCAGCCAATCACCAGACAGGACACAACCACTATAAAGCCAGAGGGCACCGGTTTTCCTGCTTTCTCGGGGCCCAGCCTCTGAGACAGTCAGAATTAGTGAGCTGGCCAGTGCAAACACCATGTGGTAGCCAGTAAGTCGGGTTAGGCTAGTATCAGGTCTCCAGTCTAGTCAGCATAGTGTCTACCCACAGTTGAACATGTATAATAGTTTAGATGTTAAATAAAATCGTGTTGCATCTTATCAAGTGTTGGAGATCTGTCTCTCGCTACACTGCATCAAGTGCAGTCCACATCGTCCCAGCCTACCCAACACATCATGGCACCAGTGAGTGATTCTGAAAATTGACGGGCCTACCTTGAGTGAATCAGCGTTGACCAGCAAACAGATGGACCTACCTTGAGTGAATCAGCGTTGACCATTAAACAGCCATCCAGTGACATGGAAAACGTCTGCCCTCCTCCGCAGCTCCGCATCGCCGGCAACCTCGGTGCAAATTAGAAGACCTTCAAACAAAAGTTCCAACTCTATCTTGAAGCCACCGACCTCGAGGCCGCATCGGATGCCAGGAAGATCGCACTATTCCTCTCCACAGCCGGGGACCACGCCATCCACATCTACAACTCCCTGACATTCGCTGAAGGCGAAGACAAGACAAAATTTAAAACAGTCCTACTGAAGTTCGACAGCCACTGCGACATTGAGATGAGTGAGAGCTTTGAACGGTACGTTTTCCAGCAGAGGCTCCAGGGTAAGGATGAACCTTTTCAATCCTTTCTGACCCATCTCCGCATCCTCGCACAGTCATGTAACTATGACTCGACCTCTGATTCCATGATCCGGGATCAGATTGTTTTCGGTGTCCACTCCGATTCCCTTCCCCAGCAGCTCCTGAAAGTCAAGCAGCTCACCATCACCATCGCCATCGCAACGTGCATTCTCCACGAACATGCTAACAATCGGTACTCCCACATCAGGGTGGCAGAAACGGCAAAGCTAACCTCCCACGAGGCGGAACGGGTGCAGGCGAGAGTATCGACGAGAGTGGCCATTCCGCGTGCTTTTCCCGGGCCCCTGCGCATGCGTGCCACGACCGAGGGGACGGCGAGACCGACGACCAGACTGCGCAAGTGCGTACGTCATTCGACCGCACTGCGCATGCGCGATGGCGCACGGAACGCGCTGACGTTGGCGTCATGACGTGTCTGAATTGTGGCTCCGCCCATTTAAAGCGGCAATGTCCGGCAAAATCACGACGGTGTCTACAGTGTGGCAAGCTTGGCCACTACACAGCCCTTTGCAGATCTGCTCCACTGCCCAGCATCCAGCGATCCCAGCCGCGGCGCAGAAGCATCCGTTCAATACAGCAGGCCATGCCAGACTCAAACCCCGACAGCCCAACAGATCCTGATGCTGCGTGCCTCAAATCTCCATACCGGGTGGGCATCATTACGAAGCATGCGCTGCCTTTCTCCAAGACAGTGAAGCACCTCCCGATCCTCAGCGTGGATCCCGATGACGAGTGGTGTGCTGTCCTCACAGTCAACAAGGCTCGCATCTGGTTCAAACTGGACACCGGCGCATTGGCGAACCTCCTCTCCAAATCCGATCTCGACACTATCCACGTCAGACCAAGCATTCTTCCACCGGCCTGCCAGCTCCTCGACTACAATGGCAATGCCATAGCTGCCAGTGGCTCATGCCAACTCGGAGTTTCCAATAAGTCATTTAAAGCGACACTGCGATTTGAGATCGTGGGACCTGACAGACCATCCCTGCTCGGTGCTCGGGCCTGCAAACTCCTGCGAGTCCACACCATGTCATCCTCACAAGCGACGGCCTCACCTGATGAGAACTTCCAGGCTGAAATTGATGACATCATCAAACCAAACACCACCCCTGTGATCCACGCACCACGTCGGGTGCTGGCACCCCTCAAGGACCGCCTCAATCAGCCGGTACAGGACCTCCAGGACCAGGGCATCATATCAAAGGTCACAGAACCCACGGACTGGGTCAGCTATACATCTATGTATACAATGGAGTGCAGACAGACAGTGATTGACACACAGTATGACTAGTAAGCACACAGTCAGAATTAGTGAGCTGGCCCGTGCAAACACCATGTGGTAGCTAGTAAGTCTGGTTAGGCTAGTACCAGGTCTCCAGTCAAGTCAGCATAGTGTCAACCCACAGTTGAACATGTATAATAGTTTAGATGTTAAATAAAATCGTGTTGCATCTTATCAAGTGTTGGAGGTCTGTCTCTTGCTACACTGCATCAAGTGCAGTCCACATCGACCCAGAGTAAGAGTAAAAGGGGAGAAAATGGCATTTTTCTTTCCCTAAATATCACAACGTTGTTTTTATATTTACTCTTGGTCTGCTCATTCCACAGTAATGAAACCCGTTCCGGAGCAGCACAAAGCCTACGAGGCAGATCGAGAAGCAGCAGCCACAGAGCTTACTCAAAGGGCAGCACAAAGCAGAGTGTCCCTGCCAATAGCCGCTCCCAGTCAGCCAAATCACCGTGTACAAGTCCTCAGAATAAAAACAGCAAATCGACTGACAAAATAGTAAGTATTGAGGCCAATTATATCATTTGCAGTATGACAATTCATGAGATTCTAAAAAAATAATCTTTACTTGGGGCCATGCAAAATAAAGTGTAGTTTCACAAAGAGAAGTACTTAAGTAGAGAATCTGACTGCAATCAGCCATGAACTCTTATCTCCTGATCCCTACCCACCCCCGCAACACCCCTCGAACCCCACTGTGATTAACATCCATTCGCCTGATTCTGTTATTCTCTGGATCTTATTAATTTCTCAGTCATAGGTTCCAGTTTTCTTTTGTCACAATCTCCTACTATCCAAATATTTTAATTCCCAGTTACGGATCTAAATGCTTTGGATGTCCAGGTGACTGTCGTTCTGGACTAGGCCAGTATGAGGACTGGCAATAAATTCACATTGATCCACCATCCATTTCGCACAATGAAGCCCAGAGCAAAGCTGGGTGTTACTGACCCCGGCCTTGTAGCTCTTAACTGTACACTGTAAAAAGGACAGGCACGGAGCGGGCACTAAGTTCCAGAATTGCCCATTGCAGTGCTGTTGAACCACTGACATGGACTTGTCAAAGCAATGATCAATCACCCATTATACAGCCTACTCGATGTCTGTGCAGTGATCATAAAGGCAAATCAGACTTGAGTTCATAATAGGTTAGTCGATCTGTTATTCTTCATTTTAAACAATATTGACCAGCCTGCCTTGAATTTCTTATTACTTGCACATTACTCAAGCTTTTTCCATCTGAAGCAATTTGAAATTGTGTTGCGATGCCACATAGTCATTCCTCATGGCAAATTCAGCAAGTTATTTCACCAATTTTATGGTCCCACCGTTTTCCTCAATATGCCAAATTTTTACTTTATTCAACCCTCTGTGGAAAATAATGAAACCTGTGACCTGATATCCAGTTGATGCATACTTGTATAATATGCTCTGCATTTCCATTAATGAGAATAGAATGATTTTCTCTAACTAAGCTGAAATTCGTTTGCCATTTTCTCACCTGAAATTCTTGTGCTGTTTGGCCAAGTTGTTGACTGTAAACAGCACTCACATTGACTTGGCAAGAACTGTTAAGCAATGCACTAAAACAGTGAACAGTTACAAAAGGGGTCCATATCTTTGGAAAGTAGTGTTTAACCTCTTCTTGTTTTCTGGATACCGAGAAGAGGACCGTGTGATTTTCACCACAACAATGTGACCTGCAAATGACATGATGATGCTTTTCAATGCAATTTACTTCATCATTCCATCTGCACGCAAAAAGAAAGTTTGCTAAACAATTTCCGTGAAGGTTGTGCCCTTGAAATTGAGAAGGGATCTAAGGAAAGTAACAAGATGATGGGAGGGTTGGCCCATGGACAATGTGTATAAGGAGTATGCTTCTGGAATCTTGGAACTAATTTAATAACAGGGACTTGACTGAAAGTAATCAAGGGACATTCAATCATTTTCAATTTCTATTGAGAGATGCAGACTGAATGACCAGGTCAAGTCTACAACTAATCTTGAACTTTCCATTTGTCCAAATCAACCAGTGAAGATCTTTAATTTCAGTTTTAAACCTTCCCAGAAACAGAGCTGAGCGATGGAGTTCTATCCTGAGTAGTATTCGTTGAAGTTCACGAAGTACATTGGCAGCCTTGGCTTACTTCCCAGTGAATAACAGTCCACCATACATATCGATCCCCTTTCAAAACCATGGCTCAATTCTCTGGCCGTTCGCTCGCAGCGGGATTCTCTGATGCCACCAGTAGCGCACCCCCGCTTACGGGTTTCCCAACGGCTTCAATGGGAGTAGAGAATCCGGCTGCCAGCGAACAGTGTGTCAAGTTCTCTGTCCTCGCCAGCAGCAGTGGCGGGATGGACTCACAATGTAGAATCCCGGCCCATAGATCAGTTTTTTGAACGTGCAGGAAACAGCAACACGCTGTGGATTATTGTGGATTGGCTTAATACAATAATGCAGAGGAAGTGTAATGAAGGAGAAGCAAATGAGAAAGATACAATCCATTCTTGGCATTGTTTTCCTTCAACTTCATCAGAATAAAGCTGCATGGGTTTAGGAAATGTCTGACTTAGAGAGTAGAGGGTGGGGAATAATGCTGTCCAGTTTGTCCAAAGCAGGAAATTAGTTAAAGCATGGATGGCACGGTGGCATAGTGGTTAGCATTGCTGCCTCACAGCACCAGGTATCTCGGTTAAATTCTGGCGTTGGGTGACTGTGTGGAGTTTGTACATTCTCCCTGGGTGGAGAATTGGAGCCATTGACGCCAGCGCAGTTGGTGCAGCGCCGGTCGGGGGCCACTCTACGCGGCCCCCCCCCCGCGATTCTCTGCCCAGGATGGGCCGAGTGGCCGCAAAAAAAATCCGAGTCCCACCGCCGCCATCCACGTGTGGTCTTACCTGGCGGCCCTTGGTGTGTATCCTTTCAGGGGCAGCCTGGTGGGGGGATGGGGGTCCGACCCCAGGGAGGGCCTCCGGTGTGGCCTGGCCCACGATCGGGGCCTACCGATCGGTGGGCCAGCCTCTTGGGCTAGGGGCCTCTTTTGCTCCGCGAGGGCCCCTGTAGCCCTACGCCATGTTGTGCGGGGCCGGCGCGGAGAAGGAAGCCACCGCATGCGTGCATTGCGCTAGTCGCACTGCACATGCGCAGACCCCCGGCGCCCATTTGACGCCGGGATCGGCAGCTGGAGCGGCATGGGTCGCTCCAGTGCTGTGCTGGCCTACTGAGGAGTTTGGAATCGCTGCTCATGGGGGCCTGTTGACGGCGTCATGAAACGCGACGGTGTTTACGACGGCGTCAACACTTAGCCTCAGTATCAGATAACCCCGCCCTCTGTGTCTGCATGGGTTTCCTGTGGGTGCTCCAGTTTCCTCCCACAATTCAAAGATGTGCCGGTTAGTTGGATTGGCCATGCCAAATTGCCCCTTAGTGTCCAAATGTTAAGTAGGGTTACAGGGGGCTTCTTCCGAGGGTCAGTGCAGACTTGATGGACTGAATGGCCTCCATCTGCACTCTAGTGATTCTATGAATTTAAAAAACTGAATGTCTCTCAAGTGCAATTAAAATAAAATTCAAGTACTTAATTAATCGAGGACTAGTTCATTGATTTATTTGTACCCGGTCCTTTCTAACGAGATCCCAAACTTCTGCCTCTCATACTTTTACTACATGGCATTCCATGGACTACCCGTACCAAAATCTATTTCTATAAATTCAATAGCATATTCCTGTTTTTCAGATCATAATAATAATCTTTATTATTGTCACAAGTAGGCTTACATTATCACTGCAATGAAGTTACTGTGAAAAGTACCTTGTCGCCACATTCCGCCACCTTTTAGGGTACACTGAGAGAGAATTCAGAATGTCCGATTCACTCCACACAGTGACCCAAGCCAGGAACCGAACCTGGGGCCCTGGCGCTGTGAAGCAACAGTACTAACCACTGTGCTACCGTGCTGCCAGATGCTAAGCAGATGATTAAGCCTCCAATTTAACTTCAAGTTTACTTGGAATTTCATAGTCTTTATAAAGCCCAAACACTACCCATCCTAATGGAAGGAAGCAAAATATGTTGCCTCAGGTCAGAAAATGAACAAAGGTCATGAGTGGCAGAATTCCTCTACTTATACCCTCAGAACGTCTAGACAATTGGTCGGCAACCTCTGGAAGAGCCATTTTTTGTAATGTAAACAAAACTACAATGGGCGCGATCCTCCGGCCACGCTGCGCTGGAATAGCATCTCGTCACGGTGCACTGTGGCCAGCGAAAGCCGGGGGACCCCGCTCATGGGATCCACCCGGCTCACAACACCTTGTGAGATTCAACATAACCTTGCAAGATGTTGCAAGGAGAATCCTGCGTTTTTGGCAAATCTGCATATTGGAGCGAGGCAGTAAGCCTTACTCTAAAGTGCAAATTCCTGAGGTACCTGAGGCTTTGGGATTCAGCCCCTTCACCTCGGGGACCTCAAACGAGTGCCATTTGGTACTGGTCCCCACAAATGGGGACCAGATGGAACGACACTTGTGGGGGTCTCCAAGGGGATCAGAGGCCTCCAGCTGCATGCCCTTTGGGCTGGGTGCTGCCCTGGTGTTGCTGGTGCCACCTGGGCACCTTTGCAGTACCAGCTTGACACCCTGGCAGTGCCATCTGGGTTCCAGCCTGGCACTGCCAGGTTGGTGGTGCCAAGCTGGCATTTTTTTGTGCATATGTAATTGGGCTGCGGTTGCCCACAGGGGGAGGGGGGAGCCTCCCATGTTGTGTTCGGGCTGGGGGTAGGTCGAGTATTTTGTTTGTGGGTCTTGGAGATTGGGATGGCATTTAAAAATGCGTCCCGATCTCTCACTACAATGGGAAGTTCCGGCGAGCAGAGCTCCCATCGTAAAAAACAGGGCCACTGCGAGGACCAGAAAACACGCAGCTAAACATGCTTGCTAGGGGACTTTGTTCCCCTTTGGGAAGATCGTGCCCCATATTTAAAGAAATGAAATGAAAATGAAAATCGTTTATTGTCACAAGTAGGCCTCAAATGAAGTTACTGTGAAAAGCCCCTAGTCGCCACATTCCGGCACCTGTTCCGGGAGGCTGGTACGGGAATTGAACCGTGCTGCTGGCCTGCCTTAGTCTGCTTTAAAAGCCAGCTATTTAGCTCTGTGCTAAACCAGCCCCGATAATAATAATAATCACGTATTGTCACAAGTGGACTTTAATGAAGTTACTGTGAAAAGCCCCTAGTCGCCACATTCCGCCGGCTGTTCGGGGAGGCTGGAACGGGAATTGAACCCGCGCTGCTGCCTTGTTCCGCATTACAAGCCAGCTATTTAGCCCAGTGTGCTAAACCAGCCCCTGCAGTGAAGAACTGCAGCGAAGAAGTATCATCGACTCAAAACCATAGTTCTGCTCCTCTCTCCACAGATGCTGCCAAGATCTGCTGAGCTTTTTCAACACTTTCTGTTTTTATTTCAGATTTCCAACATGTTATATTTTGCTTTTATTACAATGAAAAACAAGGCAGAGACAAATTCCAACAACATTGTAAAGGTCTTTATTCACAAAAAAGGGAGTGAAATGAATGATACTTCCTCACAAGTACAATGGGGGGAGTCTTACGAGCCCCATCGTGGTGGGGTTCGGGGCAGACTATTACAGCGAGCCGTTCAAATGTCCATTGGCTTTGACGGGACTGGAAAATCCCGCCAGCGGGAGGGGCAGTAAATTTCTGCTCTGTAGTAATCAGAGTTTTGAAAAAATGAAACAAGCCATTGAATTACCATAAAAATGATTCAGACTGATCAAGGTCGGGAACCACGCATGAAGCCTTAATGAGCTGCATGTGATTCAGGAGCTGCAGGTTGGCAGGCCCTTCTGTTAGGTCCTATAGGTTTACAAATGATGCAAGGTAAAATACTGGATTGAATCACTGAAAGGCAAACTAGATGGTACAAATATGCAAGAAATATGCTGCGGGGATAGATGGATGACATATTATGCCAGGAAATTGTGTGCCTTCTGATCAAAGAGTAGGACTGACGGTGTCCATGTGGAATGTCCTCATCCTGTCCCAATTGAAAAGCATTATGTAGACTAATCCTGGAATTGAGAGAAAATGGGACAATTTGTTTCTTAATTAGGGACATCTTCATCGTGAAAAAGTGTTTAGCAAACCTATCTTTCTGCGCAGTTTTGCAAATGAAGTGGAAATTCATCACAGCGTCATTTATGTGTGACATCATGGTGGTTCAAAAATCTACATACACGTGTTTGAAGCCTCTCCCAGGCTCTGAGTAAAGATTTACTGCATGGGTTGCAGGAAGACTCTGCAGCAAATTCAGAGGTCGGAGATCCCTACGGCTACCGACTTCCTTACAGTTCAGTTGGCGAGTTCAGCGGAAAGCCCAAGTATGTTTGGTAGCCCACCTGTGCTGAGTGAACTGACCACAGCTGACGTGGTAGTAAGATCTTACGGGTTTGGAGGAGCAAATTAGGATGAGAGCAGATCTCTCAGATGTGGAGCTGGCATCAGTATCGAAACAGTGGACGAAATAGCCTCCATCCTGCGCAATAAAATGTTCTGCTAAGGTTTCACAGTGTGATAAACACTGATGCTTTCATGAAATAGCCCTTTCATTAATCACTTCACACAGCTCATTAAATATGCATCACTATTCAGGAGATTAACCTAACATTAACATGTAAAACCGGTGTTAAACTGCTTATGCCGGTGTATGATGATTGCGTCTAACTGAAGCCAGCAGTGTTATTTTATTCCTTTCCAGTCCTTCATTTCAGTGTTTAATGCAAGTCTAATTTAAGTGAATTGCTTGTGTTGCTGTAGCTTTTGAAACATGGGGTCTAAGCACAGCTGGTTGTAAAAGTGAATGGAGTAGAAAAATTGTTCATTCCCATTACGCTGCCTCAACAATGGCTCAGAAGATTTCAGGTTCTTTGTCCCATTGGAATAACAATAGCTCACACTGTCGCTCAGCGTGTTGTCAGCTTTCTAACTTTTCTTTTACAGAATCTTAATGATCATTTGAATTTAAAAAGTGCTGACCAAATATTGCTTCACACGAGTCAATACTTGAGCTACAGGAATTTTTTTTCAGTCAAATATAATCTAACCTGTAACGTCCTTAGCTTGTCTCTTAACTTCTCCCCCTATCAGAGTGAAATTATGCTTTTTGAAAATTTGACTTAAAAAATCAAGATGAGTATGAAAGAGGAAAGTCTACTTTCTATTTATGTTCTTGATTCATAACATAATTAACAGGCAGAATTTCACGCCTACAGTTGTCTAGAACCTTTGCTACTTCCTGTAATTGAGTGGAAAGCATTACCTCGAGAATGGACCTTTATCAAAATGCTATTAACTATGTGTTACTTCATTAGAAATGCTGAGGAACCTATGGAAAATAAGCACAAAGACAGGTTTCTAAACATGGCCTCTGTCAGGCTGAAAAGTACATTGCCTCTTTAAAGATGCGGCATAATGGGCAATAGTGTGTTGGAAGACACTGGTCTTTCATTTCCAGGTTGTATGTTCAGATCCAACCCTGACTGATGGTGGCTATAAGAGCTCTGTTTGGACGGAATCACACACTTACTGGCACAGACCCCACTGATGATAATGAGTGTTTAACTGCAAGAAATGGATATGTCCCACAGATGCGGTCAGTATACTGTTCTGAGGTGGGAGTTGAAGCATGTTGTTGCCAGTGTAGAAAGAGCTCTAAGCTATATCTAAAAAAACCAATTTATATTTATACAGCACTTCTAACAAGGTGCTTCACAGGAGCTTCATTTAACAAGATGCTTCACAGGAGCTTCATAAAACAAAGTGTGACACCATGCAGTGTGAGGAGTCATCAGTTGATCTGATGACCAAAGTTTGGTCAAAGAGGTATAAGAGATATTTTAAAGAAGAAAGTGAGGTGGAGAGGCAACAAGGTGTATTCCTGAACTTGGAGGCAAGGCTACTGAAGGCACAGCCACCAAAGCATAAGATTAAAATTGAGGTGCATAAGACAAGTAGAGAAGTGCCGCTATCTCAAGCGGCTGTGAGAAGGAGGAAATTAAAGAAAAAGGGAGGGGCAAGGCCATGAGGAACATTTAAAAGGATGTGAATTGAAAAATGGTGTCGTTGTTCAACCAGGAGCCTATGTAGGCCTGTGAGCACACGAGTGATACGGCAACAATATTTGGTGTGAGGTAAGACATGGGCAGCCGCGTTTTGGATGATCTCATGTTTATGGAGGGTAGAATGTCAGGAGTGCGTCAGAGTAGTAAATTTAGTGGTTACAATGGCACAAATGAGGGTTTCAGCAGCATATGAGCTGAGACAGGACAACATAGGGTGATGTTAGTTGGTCGAAATAGGTAGTCTTAGTGTTGACACGAAAATTAGGTTGGAAGCTCATCTCAGGATCAAATGTGACACAAAGCTTGCGGACAAGCTGGCTTGATCTCAGACAGTTGCTAGGGAGAGGAATGGAGTCAGTAGCTGGGGAATGAACAAAAAGCAATGAATTTGTATGGCACAGTGGTGCAGTGGTTAGCACTGCTGCCTCATGTCATCAAATACCCGGGTTTGATCCCGGCCCCGGGTCACTGTCTATGGGTGTCACCCCACAATCCAAAGTTGTGCAGGGTAGGTGGATTGGCCACGCTAAATTGCCCCTTAATTGGAAAAAGCAATGAATTTAACCTTCTCAATAATGGATTGAAGAAAATTTCTGTTCATCAATTACTGCATGTCGGATTAGCAGTCTGATAATGTAGCAACAGTGGAGGAGTTGAGAGAGGTGGTGGTGAGACAGAGCTAGGAGTTGTCAGTCTACATGTGAGAATTAGTGCTGTGCTTTCAGATGATGTTGCTGAGGGGCAGCATGTAGGCAAGATATAGAAGGGGACCAAGGATAGATCCTTGGTGGGCACCAGAGGCAGGAAGAACCACCATTGCAAGTTATTCTCTGGCGATGATTAGATATGATGTGGAGATTCCGGCGTTGGACTGGGGTGGGCACAGTAAGAAGTTTTACAACACCAGGTTAAGGTCCAACAGGCTTATTTGGAATCACTAGCTTTCGGAGCGTAGCTCCTTCATCAGGCACTCACCTGATGTTATTTATGACTTTGGTAATAGTAGTTTAGGAACTGCGGCAGGAGCAGAAACCTGATTCAAA
Source organism: Scyliorhinus torazame (assembly GCF_047496885.1). Taxonomy (NCBI): domain Eukaryota; kingdom Metazoa; phylum Chordata; class Chondrichthyes; order Carcharhiniformes; family Scyliorhinidae; genus Scyliorhinus; species Scyliorhinus torazame. The sequence continues at coordinate 80,414,318 of NC_092707.1, forward strand.
CATAGAGTTCCGGGAAAGATTTTGAGGTGACAACATGTTGAAGGACTTTGGGAGAGAAAAGTGAGGTTGGAGTTGGGTCTATGGTTTGAAAGGATGGGCCAGTGATTGCTTTTTTCAGAAGACGGGCTGATGATGGCAGATTTAAAGAAAAGAGGCACAACACCTGAAGAAAGAGAACATGGAGATCAGGAGTTTGGGTGATCAGCAGTTTAGTGGGAATAGGATCGAATGAACAAGAGGTGGATCTCATAGATACAATGAGCTCAGAGAGGGCAGGGCATGATGGGAGATAGGAAATAAATGAGAAAGGTACAAGTTCAAGTATTGGGGAGAGTATTATAGGAAGTTTAGCCAGATTGGGACGTGGCAGAGGCAGCTGATAAATATTCTTGATTTTAGCAACAAAGAAGTCCATGACCTCCTAACACTTAGTGTAGGAGCTGAAGGTGTGGGGACAGGGAAGATAGGTTTAAGAAGATAGTTTGCAGGAGAGACAAGAAGCTAGGTTAATGTTTTCATTCCAGAATGATTCTGGAAGAGTGAATAGTTTTAGCAGATGAAAACCCGGACATGACAATGTTTTAAGTGTTATGTTTGAACAGTTTTGCGCTTGTGCGTGATGATGCCTGATTCTGTTCCTTAGTACTTACATCTTTAATCGCAGTCAATGCAAGTTCACGACACCACAAAGGCAATATTGCTCATAAGAACATAAAAGCTTAAGAATGAGAAGCTGCAATAGGCCCCTTGAGTCTGCTTCAACATTCAACAAAATCAGGGCTGATCTTGGAGCTCAACTCCACTAACTCCCTCAGTAGCCAAAAGTCTTTGAACCTCTGTCGTGAACATACTCAATGAGTGAGTATCTGCAGGTCTCTGTGGTAAAGAATTCCAAAGATCTACAACCCTTTATGTGAAGAGATTTTTCCCCATCTCAGTCCAAAATGGCCGATCCCTTATCGTGTGACCCCATGTTCTAAATCTCCCTGCCAGGGGAACAACTTTCTCATCATTTCCCATCAAGCCCTTAAGAATTTTACATGTTTCAATTAGAACACCTCTTATCTTTGTAAACCCCAGGGAATATAGATATAATCTACATAATCTCGCCTCTTCAGACAATTCCCTCATTCCAGGAATCAATCTGATAAACCTTCATTGCACTTCTTTTAGGGCAAGTATATCTGGTGGGATTCTTCCAAATCCCCCGATGGCTCGACGCCGGCGTAAATAAATGGCGCGAACCACTCCGGCGTCGGGCCAACCGGAAGTTGCAGAATCCTCCGCATTTCTGGGGGCTAGGCCAGTGCCGAAGGGCCAGTGCGCGTTAACGCATGCGCAGAACCGCCGGAGTAGTTCCGCGCATGCGCAGACAGGCCAGCGTATTCTGCCGCATGCGCAGGGGGTGTCTTCTCCATGCCGGCCATGGCGGAGCCCTACAGAGGCCGGCGCGGAAGGAAGGAGTGCCCCCATGGCACAGGCCCGCCCGCAGATCGGTGGACCCCGATCGCGGGCCAGGCCACCGTGGGAACCCCCCCGGGCCCGGATCCCCCCGCGCCTCCCCGAGGACCGCACCAGCCGGCCTACCAGCCAGGTCCCGCCGTGAGGGACCATGTCCATTTCATGCCGGCAGGACTGGCCAGAAACCGATGGCTGCTCGGCCCATCGGGGCCCGGAGAATTGCCGGGGGGGTGGGGGGGGCCGCTGCCAACGGCCCCCGACTGGCCTGGCAAGATCCCCGACCGCATGGCGTGATCCCAGTGGGGCTCAGAGAATCCCGCCATCCTTCCTTAGGTAAGGAGGTCATAACTGCACATAATGCTCCAGGTGTGACCATACCAATGCCTTGTATAATTGTAGTAAGGCTTTTTTTACTGCTATACTCCAATCCCTCTGTACCGAACGTTAACAGACATCTGCCTACTTAATTGCTTTCTGTGCCTACTTGTTTACATTTTAGGATTCTTGTACAAGGGCACCCAAGTCTCCCTGAATGTAAGCAGTCTCTAGCATTCAAAAAATATTCTGCTCCTTTTTATTTTTCCTACCAAAACTGAAACCAACTCCAACACATTGTATTCCTTCTCACATGTTTTTTCCCACTCTCCACCATCTCTTTATCCCTCTCTAGCCTCTTTGCAGCCTCCTCACCACCTACTTTCCCACCTAACTTTCTATCATCAGCAAATTTGGATGCGTTACACTTAATCCTCTCATCTACGTCATCGATAAAGATTGTAAATGGCTGAGACACGCGCTGATCTTAGCAATAACCCGCCAGTTACAGCCTGCCAACCTAGCCATGTCCCATTTACTCCCATTCTCTGTTTTCTGTCCTTTAATCAATCTTCTACGCATGTTAATATATTATCACTTTCCCCAATCTCACAAGCCCTAATTTTGGGGTGTCTCGAAAGGGATTTTCAAGCACCAGAACGATAGGTAGAATTAACATTAGTATTAACAATGGTGATCCTTAGAATATGAGCAAAATTATGAAAAATAATTATATTAAATTCTACTGAACAATGGAGAGCATGTTTAAACATGTTTTATATTCTAGGGATTGGATGTTCCGGTCCCGCCCACCCTGAGACCAGACATTCCCATCCGAGATGAACGGACGTTTGCATGCCCATCAAATTTTCCATCCCGTCCATGATGATTCCTGTTGCGGACGAAACCGGAAAACGTACCCCTCGCTCTTTTTCTCCCCTTAATTATTTATGATTTCTTCTTGTAACAAGTATTAAAATATAAACAATTATTTTAAGCTGTTACAATTGTTTACATCACAACTGTCCAAACATGCAACCTTGTAGCTTTTAAAAGCGATAGATGGTTACAAGTATATCTGGTGAATTTGTTTTGAGCTTCACCCATCTGATCTGCATGCGGCCATTAACCTTTATAGTCAGGCATTGTGGATGTGATTGAAAGTCCAGTTACCTGTTTAGACCTGAATACCCAGTGAAATAGTCCCAACCAGCTCTCGAACTGGATGTTACCCATCAATGCTGCAGGGTCTCTATTTAGTGCACTGTTCCAGAAAACTCAATCAATTTTCTTGCCAATGCCCAAGTGCAAGGCAGTGCACTGATGCTACCTAACTCCCCTCTTGTGCTTTCACTTAAAGCCAGCAGTGGGTGATCTCCAGCTCTTTTTGAGAACTCAGAAGGTTTTGCACGCTGACACCTGGGTGACTGGGAGGAACAGCTGGGAAGAGCAGCATTATTCATCGCAGTTGTTACCTCCCCAGGGATAGGTAGCTAAATGAAAGAGCTATCGCGTTGCAGAGGGCGAGACAGGATTAGCAATCAAATGCAGTCAGCATCCTCTTATACTTCTTGTCACACCTTAACATTTGGACCACCGCAGCCATTTTAAATATATTTCATGACAGCATTCGAAGTGAAGTGGCAAAGGCATACAACCAGATCACTGCAGATAAACCAGTGCTAATGATTTCAGATTAGCTGTCTGTTACAAATGTTTCAATTAGGGAGCTATAAATGTGATTGTTTTGAATGATTGGGTGTGCAGAGTAGGAAAACAAATAATGTCTGTGAATCCTGCTGACCTCCAAGAGAGAAAACAAATAGGTGAGAAACATTAATTTGTCTGAACTTTGAATAACACTGAATACGTTCAGAATATTTAGATTAAACATTTCTGAAATGGAAGCTGCAGTTAAGTGAGATGCCCACACAATGAATTACCCACATGCCCACAAAATGAATTGTTGATGTCCTGACAATTTAAATGAACAATCTTCGAATGGTGCAGCACATTCATTTTTTGCAACCACAGATAGCTGGAGTTTTGCAAAACGATGCAGCCCATCGGAACTAGGGTTTGAAGTCTCAATGGTGCAACAATTTTTTTTTACCTTACTTCCCACCGTGTAAAATTCAGAACCTCCTTTCAAACCGGAAGTAATGTCACTGTGCCTTTGTTGCTCAACAGCATGGCTACGTCCATCTTAATCAGATGGTCTTCAGTGACAGCTTGGAGTCCCAGGACTGCCTGTCACTTCAGCTCACTGCCCACAGTTGGGGTGTGACAGGAGGACGAACAGTTCTTAAATCAGACTTTAGATGGAGTGCTTCACTTGGGCGGGAATCAATTCAGTCAAAAGGGTAAGGAAAGGAGCAGGTTAATATGCATTCACATCATTTGCAGCCAAGTTATTAAGGAGCCTTAAGGAGGAAGTGTATTGGATAGAGGGACTTTTATTTCAAGAGATTTTTATTTTGCTGAGGTTTGACTCTAGCTGTATTGCAAAATTTTATACAACTGTATAAATTAGCGAAGTTCTCTGGTGCAATTGCAGGTTTTACCCCAAGCTGCAATTTTCAATTATATTTTACATTGTGCGAAATAAACCATACAGATTCTCATCTTTCTGTGTCATTTTTACTGTGACATGTTACAATCCTGCAATGAACGCTTTTGAGTTGTGAGTACTGCTGATCACCAGGTGCAATAAAGCCAATGCCCCAAACCCAATAGTTTGCAGAATCAAAGTAGTTGTATAAAACGGAGGTTTGAGTCCCTTGTTTTTTTTTCACAGCATTCAACAGAAAATACTACCTTTTTAGCAGGTTCTCTGTAGTACTGTACATTGGCACAACAATGCGTTATCACATGGGACAGCAGAATATGGTGTCTTTGTCACATTCTCTGTAACAACAGACCATTGCCCATTTTAACCTAGCTGCCGAGAGAGGAGGAAGCACTGCAGTTGATCCTCCCCACACTGATGGAGATTAGAACAGCAGAAGCTTACTTAATTGGGTCTCTCGGCATCCATCCACTATCGCCTGACTGCAAGTACTCAGCACTTCTGCACAGATACATGGGTGCAAGGGACATAAACAGAGTGAGTAAAGTGTATTTTACCTCAAAGGCATTGCCCAATATGGTACAGGACCATCATGCAGTCCCGGAAGATTCCAGGATGCCGAGTAACAATAGATACTGCAATGAGCTTATGTGCTTACCAGGATAGGAAAAGAGGACTTCAGCCACTGTTTCTGTTCAGAGTCACTGTTCAGTCATCTGTACTGGAAATGTGAGTGTGAGTACAGATCACATCAGGGCAGACTTGATTGAGCTTGACTCTGATGCCCACCATGGTAAAAGGATTTGTTGTTATTCATTATAGACTCACACATGAAGAATTGCCACTCATGTAAATATGTCTGCCAATGGCTGCAGATCAACACTAAAGCACAAGGCAGTGCTGGGTCAAATATTTACCATATCGTATTTCCACAGACAATACTGGTTAACAGTGTTGGCCATTTTATGTTATGAGAAAGGACAGGAATAGTTCATGAATAAGGCTGCCATTCACTCGCTCCTCAATGTTAAAACCAGCTTTGCTTTGTTCCCCATCCAGCCTTGATTTGGTTCCAATCTTGCTATAGTTCTCAGACAATGAGTGTTTGTCTTTGTCAATCAGTATATTGAGTTCGGTACTGGTGTTAAGAAAATCTAGCTACCTGTAAAATAAACGTAATTGTACTTAAAGAGCATTCCATATAAAATGTAGTGAACAGTACTTAAAGAATCATTGTGCTTTCCACGTGTTGCACGCCAATCTAGAAATTTTGTTTACATTTTCTTTCTAATACTGCAATCAAAATGAATAAGGGAAAGGTGGGTATTGTCACTAAATTTACAATAAAGGCATACAGGAATAGACAATGTAATTTTTTTAATGTTGTTTAAAAGAAAAACGGAAGTACATTGTGTATGAATATGTGTGAGAGATTGGCTGATGTAAGTTATAATATGGATCTCTGCTAAGTATATATAAAATGTTTTGTTTCTTGAAGGCCCATTTATTCTACACCAGCCAACATTCTCTTCTTTGTTACGTGTCCATAGCGCAAACACTTTAGGAGTTGTAGTTCACCCATATGCTTTGTACCAACAGCATGATCTATAACACAAAAAAACAGCATTTTTGCTACATTCGGGCTTCAACTTTATATCTCACTTAACTTACACATTTAATAATACAGAAGTTTGATATGGAACCAGGCTGGGAAATCGATGGATATTCCCACCCATCCTCAGCCACCGGTCATCCAGTGTGTGTGGCACACAGTTCATTATGTACATTTCATAGTAAATATTAGGATGGTTCACAAATTACAAATGCTACTTCTTAATGACTAACATGCTTTTCTTGGATTCCTGCTCAGATAATAATAGCTTTACGGAGACTAGTATTGAGGGCACAGAGAGGCGGATTACCAATTCAGTATGGTTTGGGGAATTGCCGCTTCGAACTGGGTATAGTTCATTCAGTTCACCAGCTTGCCCTTCCATTTCATTAGCCATGGTAGTTCGAACATTTTCACACCTTTTAATATTCTGGCTTCCCAAAGTAATCTTACACAGAAACACACCAAAGTTACAACATGTAAAGGGGCCATTTGGCACAATGAGTCTGTGCCAGCAATTACTCTCCCCGCAAGAAAATAGTCCCGGTTACACAGACCCACCTTGCTTCTATTGGGTGAATTCTCCGCATCCCCAGCTGCGTGTTTCTCAGCAGCGCGCTGTCGTTGGCAGCGGGATTCTCCATTCCCACTGCTGGCCAATGGGATTTCCCATTGTAGCCACCCGACACCACTGGGAAACCCACGGACGGGTGTGCTCTGCCGCTGGAATGGAGAATCCTGCCGCTGAAGAATTCACTTTTAACGCCTTTTCCTTCATCCGCGGATTCAATCTTTCTCTTGAATGTTGACATAGGGTTACTTTGTGAGGCAGAAAAAGTAAATTCTCCAACTTTACTCAAGGCCCTTTTGCTAGATTGTTCAACCATTGGAAACAATCTGCTTCTCACTACCATGCCCTAGCCTTTCATAATTTTAATTAATTCTATTGCATCTATGTTATTCTCATTAAAAAAATGATCCAGTTCTTTCAGTCTTTCTTCCTTTGAAGCGTCTCAATTGATTAGGGGTTTTGACCTTCTGAGGCAGTGCACCCTCGCTGTCACAATGTTTTGTTTTGAACAAATATTTCCTGAATTTGGTTTTAACTTGTTTGTTTTTTATTTTTACGGTCATGTTCAGCTCTCCTGATCTCTCCCACAGGCACATGATCTTCCTCCCACATTATTTTAAACGCTTCAGTCACATTAACTTAATCTCCATATTTCCGGGAAGTATCATCCAAGTTCACCCAGTCTCACCTAATTGCAAAGTACCTGCTGTGAGTCTATTACCCATGCTTCTCAACATTTTACAGATAAAACGCAGCTTCCCTCCCAATTTTCTTTTTCCCAGATGAAAATAAATTTGATCTGCAAGTCTGTCTCCATAACCTGGAGCCCTATGTCCCAGAATCATCGTTCTGAATCTTTTTCAACATTTCCCTGTGCATCAATACTTTTTGAAGAAAACATGGCACCCATTTCAAATTTAATCTCTCTGGTGATTTAATCAAAGTTGGAATGCTGACTAATTCCAGCATTTTCTGCTTTCATTTTCAAACATAGAAAATAGGAGCAGGAGGAGGCCATTCGGCCCTTCGAGCCTGCTCCGCCATTCATTAAGACCATGGCTGATCATCCAGCACAACAGCCGAATCCTGCCTTTCCCCCTCATTCTTTGATCCCCTTCGCCCCAAGTGCTATACCGAACTGCTTCTTGAAAACATATGTTTTGGCCTCAGCTACTTCCTGTGGTAATGAATTCCACAGGCGCACCACTCTCTGAGTGAAGAAATCTCTCCACATCTCAGTCTTAAATGGTCTACCCCGTATCCTCAGACAGTGAATCATGGTTCTGTACACACCCACTATTGGAACATCCTTCTCGCATCTACCTTGCCCAGTCCTGTTAGAATTTTATATGTTTCTATAATATCCCCCCTCATTCTTCTGAACTCCAGCGAATACAATCCTAACCGATTCAATCCCTCCTCATATGTCCATCCTGCCATCCCAGGAATCAGCCTGGTAAACCTTCGCTGCACTCCCTCTACAGCAAGGGCATCCTTCCTCAGATAAGGAGACCGAAACTGCACACGATATTCCAGGTGTGGCCTCACCAAGGCCCAGTATAATTGCAGCAAGACATCCCTGCTCCTGTACTCAAATCCTCTCGCAATGAATTATATTTGGCTTATAACCAAACAACCACAAAGCGTGACCAAATACCTGAGTAGGCTTAAAGATAACAGTGTTGTTTTCAATCAACAGGCACTGGTCCAAAACCTTTTTTACCTTTATCATCTCAGGACATCTCTTCACGGTGTACTTGTTCACCAGAACGTCCTTAGGAACCAAGCTGAAAGATTCTAATCCTTAGCGTAATCTTGTTGGATTTGGGGGTGCTTTTTTGGGAGACTTTAACCAGGTTCATGCAGGATTAAAATATGCGCCAGTTTGGGTCAGGGAAACAGGGCCGAAATTCTCCTGCCGTTGCGATTCACTTTTACCACCGGCAGCGCACCATATCTGTCAATCTCCCGGCAGCATAGGGTGGCCTCAATGGGAAATTCCAATGTCAATTGGCACAAGTATAGAATCCCGCCCCAGCGAACGGCACACGCCCGATAATTCAGCCCCAGATTTCCTTCCTGAAAGAGCATTACTGAAAAGCAATTGGGATTTTATGACAAGCCAACACTTTCATGGTCACTTTTACGCTGTCACATTTTTACTTCCAGATTTTAAAAAACCTGAAGCTGGATTCTTCCGTCCCACCCGCTGCAAGAATGCCATGGGTGAGAGGCAGACAATGGAAATATCCATTGACTACGGGCGGGATTCTCAGGTCGCTGGGCAAACGCGGCTGGTGGATCCTGCACCTGAATTTAAACTTCAGAAACAATGGGGTTTGAGCACTTGTCTCTGAACTGGTCCAGGACTGTAACCGCTTTGCTACCATGTCACATAATGTGCAAATTTATCAAATGCCCTCTGAAAGCATAAATAAGTTAAGGAACCAAATATTCCATCATCAACTTATTTACGTATCACATCAAATAATCCCTGTAGGTTCATGCCTTTAAATCCCTGCCTTTAAATCCATGTTGACTGCTACTTAAGGCTTCTATGACGTCTGGATGAATTTTGACGTCACCCTCTTCACCATGATCTTCAGAACCCATAATCACTCTGCTGCACTCCTTTTCTGAATATCGGTGTTATGGGCCAGGGTTTCGAGAACCCCAAAGTGTATCATGGAGTTCACCTGACCCACAACTTTTAATAGATTGTGGTTTGGGGAGCACACAGCCCACTCTACAGGTGTGGTACAGCAGAAATGGAAAAGTATTTTTAAAAGCAAAACAATGTTTATTCTATGAACTCAAGTTAACCTTTCTAAAACATACCGTGAACATCTTAGCAACCATTAATTCAAATACAACCCCAGAGAATACAACACTAAGTAATCCTTAATAACTTCCCAAACAACATCTCGAAGACAAAAGAAGCACCTTTTAACAGAAGCACGTCAGGTTTACATTCTCTACTGAAAACAGTTATAATTCTGAATTCACCAAATAGAACCTAGAACATGGAACATTACAGTGCAGTACAGGCCCTTCGGCCCTCGATGTTGCGCCGACCTGTGAAACCACTCTAAAACCCATCTACACTATTCCCTTATCGTCCATATGTCTATCCAATGACCATTTGAATGCCCTTAGTGTTGGCGAGTCCACTATAAATGATCAAGAGATAGTCTTTTCATGGCAGAGAGATCAACAGTACACCTGCGTTGTCTGGCTTCAGCTCCAACACTGAAAACAAAACTAAAACACACCCTGCAGCAAACAGCCTAAAACGAAAGTAAAAAGCTGACAGACAGCCCAGCTCCACACACACTCTGACATCACTGATAAACAGCCATTTCTTAATGGTGCATTTCTTAAACACCCATTTCTTAAAGGTTCTCTCACATGAAACCTCCCCCCCAAGAAAAAAAAAACATCAACTTCAAGATGGTTTCATTTTTCACCTTTTCACTATCCTTTAAGAAATGATCACAGTAAATATACTTTTTTGTTTCAAAAAACAACACACGCAAACAGGTACAATAATATAGTCCATTTCTTTTTTGTTCGTCTTCTTCCAACTGAAATTCTTCTCAACTAACAGTCTCTTTGAACAAAAAGGTCTCTGAATGATCCATCCATTCCTCTACCCCTCGGCATGTTAGGGCAGCACGGTAGCATAGTGGTTAGCACAATTGCTTCACAGCTCCAGGGTCCCAGGTTCGATTCCCGGCTTGGGTCACTGTCTGAGGAGTCTGCACGTTCTCCCCGTGTGTGCGTGGGTTTCCTCCGGGTGCTCCGGTTTCCTCCCACAGTCCAAAGATGTGCAGGTTAGGTGGATTGGCTATGTTAAATTGCCCTTAGTGTCCAGAAATTGCCCTTAGTGTTGGGTGGAGTTACTGGGTTTTGGGGATAGGGTGGAAGTGTGGGCTTGGGTAAGGGTGCTCTTTCGAAGAGCCGGTGCAGACTCGCTGGGCCGAATGGCCTCCTTCTGCACTGTAAAGTCTATGATTCTATGAATGTCTCTTTGAAGTCAGATACTTTAGATCAATCCGATCACAGAGTCCCTTATAATTCTCCAACACATGAGCATTGGTTATCACAGCTTTCAGGCCATCACATGCCTGTTGAAAGTCCGCTGTCCACTGAAAATGTTGACGTTTCTTCCGCAAGTGCATCAGTGGAGCAATCACGCTACAAAACCTTTGCACAAATGTTCGATCAAATCCACTCATGCCAAGAAATCGCATTATTTCCCTTTGTGATGAGGATATTGGAAACTCTTCAATAACTGTTGTCTTCACATCCCGTATGGCCATTCAACCCTGTCCGTTTGTATGGCCAAGGAAAGTGACTTGGGCCTTTCCAAATTCACTTTTGGCTAGGTTTATCACCAAACCCGCCTCCTGAAGTCGATCGAATAACTCCATCAGATGTTTTAAAAGTTCTTTCCATGTCTGGCTGAAAATTACCAGATCGTTGATGTATACCGCACAATTAGGTAATCCTGAAACAACTTTGTTAGTTAACGATTGAAATGTGGCTGGGGCGTTTTTCATGCCAAATTGCATAACTTTGAATTGGTATATACCATCTGGAGTCACAAAAGCCGAACTCTCCTTCGCCCTTTCGGATAAAGGTACCTGCCAGTAACCTATAAGTAAATCCAGTTTAGGAATAAAAGCTAATTGTCCCACTTTCTCAATGCAATCCTCCAAATGTGGGATTGGATAAGAGTCTGTTCTTGTAACTGCATTAACCTTACTATAGTCCACACACAACCGTTGGGTACCAACTGGTTTTGGTACCATCACTATGGGTGAGCTCCATTGGCTGCAACCCACTTCAATTATGCCATTTTTAAGCATACTCTCAATCTCTTTGTTAACCTGTGCCAATTTTAAAGGGTAAAGTCTATACGGATGTTGTTTGATTGGAATAGCATTTCCCACATCTACATCATGTGTAGCCATTTTAGTACTTCCCAATTTATCTCTACAAACTTGCCCACGTGATATCAATCACTCTTTCAGATCAGTTTGTTTTTCCTCTGGAAGGTAACTCAACAATTTATCCCAATTTTTAAGAACATCCTCATTTTCCAATTTAATTTGAGGTATGTCAAATTCCAAGTCATCTGGATTTGATTCGTCACTTTGAGTTATAATCATTAAAACCTCCTTTTTCTCTCCTTCCCTTTCAAAGTACCTTTTAAGCATATTCACATGACACATTCGGTGAGTCTTCCTTCTATCTGGTGTCTTTACCACATAATTCACCTTTCTTAATTTCCTTTCAATCTGATACAGTCCACAAAACCTAGCTTTTAAAGGTTCACGTACCACTGGTAACAACACTAAAACTTTGGGCGGGATTCTCCCATTCGGCGGCAGAGTGTCCACGCCGTCGGAAAAGCTGCCGCGTTTCACGACGGCGTGAACGGGCCACTGGGAGTACAGATTCTGGCCCCTAGGGGGGCCAGCATGGCACTGGAGTGGTTCACGCCGCTCCAGCCTCCCATCCCGGCGTGAACTGTGCACCGCGGGATCCGCGCATACGCAGTGGCTCCGGCGTCAACGTGGACAAGCGCAGTGGCGCCGGTGCCAACACCCGCATGCGCGTTGGCCTCCCACATCGCGCCGGCCCCAACGCAACATGGCGCGGGAGTTCAGGGGCCGACGCGTAAGAAAATAGGCCTGGGGAACGAGAGACCGACCCGCCGATCGGTGGACCCCGATCGCGGGCCATCGGAGGCAACCCCTGTGGACGGAGCCCCCTCCCCCCCCCACCCCACCCCCCCCCCACAGGCCGCCTCCCGACCAGGCGTGGACGGCGCCGGCGAGACTTAGGCTTTTTAGAGCAGCTGCTCGGCCCATTTGGGCCGGAGAATCGGCGGCCCGGCCGCGTGTAGCGGCCCACGACCGGCGGCGCACCAAGTGTGCCGGCACCAATGGCGCCGATTCTCCGCTCCACGGAGAATCGTGTGCCGCCTTCGGGGCGGCGTGGCCCAGTTGCGGGGATTTTCCGGCCCAGCCCCGGGTTGGGAGAATCGCGCCTTTTATCGCCAATGCCAAAACTACGAACTTTGGATTTCTTGTCCGCTAACCGTTTCATCACATTTTGTGCATCTTTTAAATGTTGTCTAGCCAATTCACCTGCTCTATTTAATCATTCCCTAAAATTTGACACGTAATCTAATAATGTAATCTCCGATCTCTCACTCACCAATTTTTTCTTAATCAATTTCAGTGGCCCTCTTACCTCATGACCAAAAATTAGTTCAAAAGGACAGAATTTGGTTGATTCATTAGGTGCATCACTAATTGTAAACAGTATGAATGGAATTCCTTTATCCCAATCCTCTGGATAATCTTGACAATAAGCCCTCAACATTGTCTTTAATGTCTGATGCCATGTTTCTAACGCTCCCTACGATTCTGGATGGTTCGCAGTTGATTTAAATTGTTTTTTTCCGAAGCTATCCAAAACTTCTTTGAATAACCTTGAGGTAAAATTTGATCCTCGATCTGATTGTATTTCTGTGGGTAGTCCATATCGAGTAAAGAATTTAAGTAACTCCTCCACAATCTTTTTAGCTGTAATACTACGCACCAGCATGGCCTCTGGAAACCTAGGAGACACATTCATTATCGTCAAAAGATATTGATTCCCACTTTTCGTTTTAGGAAGCGGTCCATCGCAATCAATTAGGACCTTTGTAAAAGGTTCCTCAAATGCTGGAATGGGTATTAAGGGCACTGGTTTTATCACTGCTTGAGGTTTCCCTATCACTTGACATGTGTGACATGATTGACAAAATTTTACTACACCTTCATGTAGTCCAGGCCAATAAAAATGTTTTTGTATTTTAGCTTGAGTTTTCCTTATTCCCAAATGACCTCCCACTGGTACCTCATGTGCAACTCGCAACACCCCCTTTCTATACCCTACTGGCAATACTACTTGATGAACTTCTGCCCACTTTTCATCCGCCTGCATATGTCAAGGTCTCCATTTACTCATCAAGACATTACTTTTACAGTAATAACACTCTTGTATACACTCAGATTCCTTTTCCGTGTATGCTTTCTGATACATCCGTTTTATTTCTACATCTTTCTGTTGTAACTCCGCCAATTTTCATGAACTAAAAATATTCGCCTTATCTTCTACCTGTTCTTTTCCAACCATCTGATCAAAAATTGTTTCTGATAATTGCACTTCAACTTCATCTTCACTCTTTGATTTCTCCTCTTATCTTAACCTGTGACTTTGCGACCTTGTTACTACACAATCTGGAAAAATTCCAGGATATTCGTCCTTCAACCCTTCAGTTGTCGGATTTTCCGCTGGCTTATCAACCACAGTAGGCATCACTCCGATCTGCAATCCAGCTATATCGTTACCCAAGATAAACTGTATTCCTGGACAAGATAGTTTCTCTATTACTCCTACTACCACTCTTCACCACTATTCACTGGCCTTTCCAACCTTACCTTATATAATGGAACACTACTCCTCTCACCCTGAATTCCACATATTACCATCTTTTCTGGCAACATTCTTCCCAAACTACATAGCTCCTCATCTCTTACCATCAAAGATTGACTAGCTCCCGTATCTCTTAAATTTGTGACTTCTTTACCTGCTCCTCCTGATACACATGAGTAAACTTAACCCACACAAGTAAATTCTTTAAAGAGATCTGGCACCTTCTTATCAATCACTTCTTGATCAGGCTGCTCAATCTTTTGCACCTCCTTCGCTTCACTTGGGCTTTCCTTTACCACTTTCACAAACCCCACTGTCTTATCCTGTTTTACCACATCAGCCTTCCCAGTGCTTTTCTTCAACCACCAACACTGTGACTTTACATGGCCTAGTTTATTACAGTGAAAACATTTGAAACTTTTCATGTCTATTCCACCCTCCTGGATTTCTTTTTAAATCTGAGGTACACTCTCCTTATTATCTCCCATCAGATCACCTTTACTTTTACCACTTGAGTATTTCTCATGTCCCCAGTTTCTATCCCTCACAGGCTGAAACTGATGTCGGAAACCAAGCTTTGATTTATGAACGAATTCATAATCATCTGCCATTTCTGCTGCTAACCTTGCAGTTTTAACCCTCTGCTCTTTCACATGAGTTCTCACTACATCAGGAATTGAATTTTTAAACTCCTCCAGAAGCATAGTTTCTCTGAGAGCTTCATACGTTTGATCTATTTTCAAAACCCTTATCCACCTATCAAAATTACTCTGTTTGAACCTTTCAAACTCCATGTATGTTTGCCCAAATTCTTTCCTTAAATTTCTAAACCTTTGTCTGTAGACATCAGGCACTCGTTCATATGCACCTGAGATGGATTTTTTCACCTCCTCATATGTCCCAGATACCTCCTTCTGTAGTGATGCAAACACTTCACTAGCCCTACCTATCAGCTTTGTTTGAATCAGTAATACGCACATGTCCTGTGGCCATTTAATTTGTTTAGCTACCTACTCAAATGAAATGAAAAAGGCTTCCACCTCCTTCTCGTCAAACCTTGGCAATGCTTGGACATATTTAAATAGATCCCCACCAAGCCTTCGACTTTGACGCTCTTTCTCACTATCCTCATCAGTATCATCCAACTGTACGTTCCCCTTTACGTCTTGCCAATTTTAACTGACTGTCATGTTTCATGGCCATTTTCTGAAGTTCAAACTCTCTTTATCTTTTTTCCTGATCTGTATCTCCCTTTCTCTTTCTTTTTGTTCTGCTAGGGCTATTCTTTCTTTTCTCCTTTCTTCTCTCTCCTTTTCTTTTTCCTCTCTCTCTCTTTCTTTTTCCTCTCTTTCGTATTCAAGCTGCTTTAATTCTTTCTCATGTTCCATTTGTTTAATTTGTAACTGAATTTTTGCTATTTCCAATGAGTCAAACTGGACCCCAGGCAACTGTAGATGCCTAGCCAGCGCCATAATTGCCTCACCTTTTCGTATTTTGTCAGGTAATGTTAACTGCAATGTTTTTGCCAAATCTAACAGTCTGCTTTTAGTCTCTGTCCGTAAGGTACTGCGTGTGACCGTCTCCACCCCCAAAACCTTCAGTGCGTCTAAAAGAGCCATTGTCCACAACACACTCCCCATTTAAACTAGAATGCCACACCTGGTAAGCAACCACAATATGCTCACCCCTCACTGTCTTTAAGTTCACTAAGCCAATCCAATAGATAGACTTTTATCCCGCTCGAGCCCCCAATTTGTTATGGGCCAGGGTTTAGAGAACCCCAAAGTGTATCATGGAGTTCACCTGACCCACAACTTTTAATAGATTGTGGTATGGGGAGCATACAGCCCACTCTACAGGTGTGGTACAGCAGAAATCAAAAAGTATTTTTTAAAGCAAAACAATGTTTATTCTATGAACTCAAGTTAACCTTTTTAAAACATACAGTGAACATCTTAGCAACCATTAATTCAAATACAGCCCCCAAGGAATACAACACTAAGTAATCCTTAATAACTTCCCAAACAACATCGAGAAGACAAAAGAAGCACCTTTTAACAGAATCACATCAGGTTTACATTCACTGCTGAAAACATTTATAATTCTGAGTTCAACAAATGACCAAGAGATAGTCTTTTCATGGCAGATAGATCAACAGTACACCTGCTTTGTCTGGCTTCAGCTCCAACACTGAAAATGAAACTAAAACGCACCCTGCAGCAAACAGCCTAAAATAAAAGTAAAAAGCTGACAGACAGCACAGCTCCACCCACACTCTGACATCACTGATAAACACCCATTTCTTAAAGGTACATTTCTTAAACACCCATTTCTTAAAGGTACTCTCACATGACAGTCGGGACAGCATTCATTATTGCCAGACCTGCAAAGTCGGAGCCATTGTTTCCCCCACAGCAAAACACAAGTCTAATTGCTCTTTATCTGTAAACATAAAGTGAGAAATAGGAATAGTTCAACCAGCCCCTCAAGCCCCCCAAGCCTGCTTCCTCATTCAACACATAGTTGATGTTTAACATCAACTCCACTTATCTCCCATATACCTTGATTCTCGTAGTGTCCGATCTCAGTCTTGAATACTCAACCACTGACCTTCCACTCACCTCTCAGGTAAAGAATTCAAACGCTCTAAATGAAGAATAGTCTCCTCGGGCGAGATTCTCCGACCCCCCGCAGGGTCGGAGCATCCCCGGGGGCTGGCGTGAATCCCGCCCCCGCCAGTTGCCGAATTCTCCGGCACCGGAGATTCGGCGGGGGCGGGAATCGCGCCGCGCCGGCTGGCGGGCCCCCCCCCCAGCGATTCTCCGGCCCGAATGGGCCGAAGTCCCGCTGATGGAATGCCTGTCCCGCCGGCGTGGATTAAACCACCTCTCTGACCGGTGGGACAAGGCAGCGCGGGCGGGCTCCAGGGTCCTGGGGGGGGCGTGGGGCGATCTGGCCCCGGGGGGTGCCCCCACGGTGGCCTGGCCCGCGATCAGGGCCCACCGATCCGCGGGCGGGCCTGTGCCGTGGGGGCACTCTTTTCCTTCCGCCTTTGCCACGGCCTCCACCATGGCGGAGGCGGAAGAGACTCCCTCCACTGCGCATGCGCGGGGATGCGTGAGCGGCCGTTGACGCTCCCGCGCATGCGCCGCCCGGCAATGTCATTTCCGCGCCAGCTGGTGGGGCACCAAAGGCCTTTCCCACCAGCTGGCGGGGCGGAAATCAGTCCGGCTCGGGCCTAGCCCCTCAAGGTTAGGGCTCGGCCGGTCAAGATGCGGAGGATTCCGCACCTTTGGAGAGGCGCGATGCCGGACTGATTTGCACCGTTTTTGGCGCCGGTTGGCGGACATCGCGCCGATATCGGAGAATTTTGCCCCTCATCTTTAAATGGCTAAGCCCTTATTCTGAGACTGACCTCTAGTTCTCGTCTCACCAGCCAGGAGAAACTAGCCTCTCACCATTTACCCTGTCAAGCCTGCCAAGAATTTTGTACATTCAAATGAGATCATCTGTCATTCATCTTAATTCCAGGAACATGGATCCATTCTACTTCATTGCCGTTTGTTGAATCGTTTTTATCCCCTCAGCCTTTAAAATTATCATAACTTGAATTCTCCTCTCGATTTGAATTGGCAGCTTAGGCTAAATAACCTGAATCAATTTCATTTATTTCCCACTTTTGCTTCCTTCTTGGAGAACTGCCCAAAAAAATGCAAAGTTTTTCTCTTTCAGGGGTCTAATTCCTACTAATAGCACATTGGTTTCCTCACATGAAAATTATATTTACTATCAAGAGATGAACGAGTGATAAACATTGCGTGAAATCACTTTCCCTGTGAGCCTGATAATCAATGTGCCATCGGAGAGAATAAATCCCCTCACACCTTTCATCTCCATGTTGGTTGTGTGTGACCTTGGACTACATCAAAACATCAAATTAAGTAACGGTTAAAGCTTGCACACATCCAGGTTACCAATCATTTTGGTGGACCCCAAAATACAAAACTCATCCCATGTTGAGAAGTCATTGATAACATCAGTCAAACTGTGTCGTTAGTGCAGGACAGAGAGAATGCCCCAACTACAGCTCCTAAAATGGCAGGTGACTCACATATATTCTGCCTAAAATGTACATCAGTTAATCACTGAGTTGGAAAAAAAACCTCTTGATTACAATTATTTGATATCATTCAAAGCTTAAATTTCTAAGGGGCGAAATGAAACTGACAACATATTGTTTCCCTCCTGAGTTCCGATGACAACAATGAATGGATTGTTAAATGCTGCTTTTTTTTAAAAAAAGAAAATCTGCAAAAATTCCACGCAAAAATTAACTGGGCTGCTCAGCCGGCAAAATCGACCTATTGCTGTTTCTACTTGAGCTTATTGAAATGTGCTTAACGAATGACGTTGTTAATCTAATCCTTGAACCTCTCTGGGGGAACGCAGGAGGCCTGTGAACCACTCCAAGAGCAAAGGTGTTCCTTTGAAATCTGTTGCTTGAAAAGTCCACTATTCATTGTTAACGTTTTAACAAGACAATTGGAAATTGTGAAATATGGCTGATGAGCCTAGTTTAGATTTTTTGAAGTTAATACTCCCACAAGCAATTGAAATAGATTTAAAGCAACAAGAAAAACCAATAATAAGAAAAGAAAATGGAGGGATTTGGACAGGGTTTTGTGTCTTTTTTTCTTGTCATTTGAGACTCTAATGATGCACTTATGTTGCCCGCTCTTCCCTTTTTCTTACACCTTACCTACTTAAGGAGGAATTCTTGATTGGTAAGTCGATGCTACCCGCAGACTAGGGATTTATTATAGGTCGCTGGAGAGAATAGATTTCTTCTGCAGGAAACACAACAAAGCTGTACCTTTCAGAGAGGCTTTTTTAGTTAAAGTGATGAACTATTTGTTTTGCGACTTTATTTTGTACATAATTCTCATTTTGTGATGTTTGTTCATTGTCCTTTCTAATGCCACGCTTACTGGGGCCTATTGATTTCCTCTTTTTAATGCAATATGTAGACCTGTACGCACATCTTATTTTTCTTCCTTCACATACCACTTACTTTTTCTTATTTCCAGACTTTTTTTAATTTAAAAAAAAATGCTTATTTCTTTTTTCTCTCCTACAGTTCTTCCTTAGTTACTACATCGTTCGCATGCTTTTTTTTTAAAATGAGAGAGAAAAAAATGCATGATGTTTAAATCTACGAGTTTTCATGTTGGAAAGATTTATTTTCTGTGTTTGGGGGTTAGGTGCCTTTAACAGTAGACAGTGCATCATACAGGTAGAAGACTGTCCCAGCATGAATCTGCAATGTAACAGCAACTAATGTTTCTGTTCACAGATATGCAAGTCAGGGTCTTCTGGGCACACACTTGTGAAGGAAGAATGCAACAAGCTTGATATTGAACCCAACCAGAATGGAGACTACCAAGATTATGATTCGGGCAATGACACAGCTTCACCCCCCTCGACCAAAGTCGCCTCGTCCAGATCACAAACCGAGGAGGAGAAAGGGCACCCTCTTGACCACCGTGCGGAGTTAGACCATCAGGCAATTTCCCCGGGCAAACTGAAGTTTAGTGATGCGGAGCCCAGCTCAGATTCAGGGAATTCAGTGGCGAGCTGCTCATCCCCGTGCAACGCTGGGCCCTCGTCCCCAAGTGCATCTCCAGGTTATCAGTTGGCCAAAAAAGTCAGGAGGTAAATTCTCTCACACTTGAGAAAGGTCTCCAAAAATGGAGCCTGCCATAAAGAGGTTTTATAAGCCATTCAACCACCAGTCAGCATTGTTAATGATTGGAATTTTAAAGTCTATCAGCTCCTCGGTCATGTTATAGAATGTTGTCAGCCCAGCCTCGGGAAAAGGCATATAATGGGAGTGTGATGATAGACGTTGCCAGAATGTCTCCCCTCTCTGGCTCTAGCCCCAAACTACATGGTTAACACGTCGTGCTTTCTAAAGTGATCTTCTGTAGTGGCTTCAAGGGTCATTCATTTAGTAAAATAATTGCTTTAAGAATTAGGATCACCACTGTCAGGGAAATCATTTTGTCAGTTTGAGAAAGGTCTTTAAAAAGGGAGCCCACCTTAAAGGGGCTTTATATGTCATTGGTGGCCATTAACTATCAGTGATAGTACTGGCCAAGGAGACTAAGTTATATTTTGCAAAGGATTTCCTAATGAGATCAAATAATGGGTCAGGGTACTTCATAAGGTTGTTCTGATCTGTAGAAGAATTAGCTCCTTGTTCCCTGCTTTTAAGATCCATGATTTTTTGCCAGTTGTTAACAGTGGGAGAGGCAATAAATGCAATTAGACATCTGATTCCTCAATAGCCAAGTTTACACCAGGTACTTCCCCTTTCATTTCAGAGAATTACCTTCAGCACAGGATTGGCCAACAGCCACTGAAAAAAAGGGAAGTCCTTCCCCTTCACCTGCCAGAAAATCGCCTGAAAGACAGCGTTCCAGAAGTGATTCCCGCAGCACCAGAGGTCGAGGCAGGAGCTCCCGCAGTTACAGCTGTTCTTCTCGTTCCCGCTCTCCTGGGTACAAGTCAACTACAAAATATTCAGGAAGCAGATCGCATTCTTCAGGGAAAAGGTTTGTCCGAGTATCAAGTGGGAGAGGTGGAAATGAATAGATGAGATCCATTCGGAAGGACAGAGTAGATGGTAAGGGAGGTGGTGTAGCTCTGTTATTTAAGGATGACATCCGGGCAATAGTAAAGGATGACATCGGTGCTATGGAGGATAAGGTTGAATCCATTTGGGTGGAAATCAGGAATAGTAAGGCGAAAAAGTCACTGATCGGAGTAGTCTATAGGCCACCAAATAGTAACATTATAGTGGGGCAGGCAATAAACAAAGAAATAACAGATGCATGTTGAAATGGTAAGGCAGTTATCATGGGGGATTTTAATCTACATGTCGATTGGTTTAACCAGGTCAGTCAAGTCAGCCTTGAGGAGGAGTTTATAGAATGTATCTGCAATAGTTTCCTAGAACAGTATGTAATGGAACCTAAGAGTGAACAAGCGATCCTAGATCTGATCCTGTGTAATGAGACAGGATTGATTAATGATCTCATAGTTAGGGATTCCCTCGGAAGGAGCGATCACAATATGATGGAATTTAAAATATAGGTGGAGGGTGAGAAGGGAAAATCAAACACTAGTGTTCTGTGCTTAAACAAAGGAGATTACAATGGGATGAGAAACGAGCTTGCTAAGGTAGACTGGGAGTAAAGACTTTATGGTGAAACAGTTGAGAAACAGTGGAGAACCTTCCAAGCGATTTTTCACAGTGCTCAGCAAAGGTTCATACCAACAAAAAGGAAGGACGGTAGAAAGAGGGAAAATCGACCGTGGATATCTAAGGAAATAAAGGAGAGTATCAAATTGAAGGAAAAAGCATACAAAGTGGCAAAATTAGTGGGAGACAAGAGGACTGGGAAATCTTTAGGGGGCAACAGAAAGCTACTAAAAAAGCTATAAAAAAGAGTAAGATAGATTATGAGAATAAACTTGCTCAGAATATAAAAACAGATAGTAAAAGTTTCTACAAATATATAAAACAAAAAAGAGTGGCTAAGGTAAATATTGTTCCTTTAGAGGATGAGAAGGGAGATTTAATAATGGGAGATGAGGAAATGGCTGAGGAACTGAACAGGCTTTTTGGGTCGGTCCTCACAGTGAAAGACACAAATAACATGCCAGTGACTGATGGAAATGAGGCTATGACAGGTGAGGACCTTGAAATGATTGTTGTCACTAAGGAGGTAGTGATGGGCAAGCTAATGGGGCTAAAGGTAGACAAGTCTCTTGGCCCTGATGGAATGCATCCCAGAGTGCTAAAAGAGATGGCTAGGGAAATTGCAAATGCAGTAGTGATAATTTACCAAAATTCACTAGACTCTGGGGTAGTCCCGGTGGATTGGAAATTAGCAACCATGACACCACTGTTTAAAAAAGGAGGTAGGCAGAAAGCGGGTAATTATAAGCCAGTTAGCTTAACTTCGGTAGCAGGGAAGATGCTGGAATCTATCATCAAGAAAGAAATAGCGAGATATCTGGATGGAAATTATCCCATTGGGCAGACGCAGCATGGGTTCATAAAGGGCAGATCGTGCCGAACTAATTTAGTGGAATTTTTTGAGGACATTACCAGTGCGGTAAATAACGGGGAGCCAATGGATGTGGTATACCTGGATTTACAGAAAGCTTTTGACAAGGTGCCCCACAAAAGGTTGCTGCATAAGACAAAGATGCATGGCATTAAGGGTAAAGTAGTAGCATGAATAGGGGATTGGTTAATTAATAGGAAGCACAGAGTGGGGATTAATGGGTGTTTCTCTGGTTGGCAATCAGTAGCTGGTGGTGTCCCTCAGGGATCAGTGTTGGGCCCACAATTGGTTCACAATTTACATAGATGATTTGGAGTTGGGAACCAAGTGCAATGTGTCCAAGTTAGCAGACGACACTAAGATGAGTGGTAAAGCAAATAATGCCGAGGATACCAGATGTCTGCAGAGGGATTCGGATAGGTTAAGTGAATGGGCTAGGGTCTGGCAGATGGAATACAATGTTGACAAATGTGAGGTTATCCATTTTGGTAGGAATAATAGGAAAAGGGATTATTATTTAAATGATAAAATATTAAAACATGCTGCTGTGCAGACCTGGGTGTGCTAGTGCATGAGTCTCAAAATTTGGTTTACATGTATAACAGGTGATTAAGAAGGCAAATGGAGTTTCGTCCTTTGTTGCTAGAGGGATGGAGTTTAAGACTAGGGAGGTTATGCTGCAATTGTATAAGGTGTTAGTGAGGCCACACCTGGAGTATTGTGTTCAGTTTTGGTCTCCTTACTTGAGAAAGGACGTACTGGTGCTGGAGGGTGTGCAGAGGAGATTCACTAGGTTAATCCCAGAGCTGAAGGGGTTGGATTACGAGGAGCGGTTGAGTAGACTGGGACTGTACTCCTTAGAATTTAGAAGGATGAGCGGGGATCTTCTAGAAACATATAAGATTATGAAGGGAATAGATAGGATAGATGCGGGCAGGTTGTTTCCACTGGGGGGTGAAAGCAGAACTAGGTGGCATAGCCTCAAAATAAGGGGAAGTAGATTTAGCACTGAGTTTAGGAGGAACTTCTTCACCCAAAGGGTTGTGAATCTATGGAATTCCTTGCCCAGTGAAGCAGTAGAGGCTCCTTTATTAAATGTTTTTAAGATAAAGATAGATAGTTTTTTGAAGAATAAAGGGATTAAGGGTGATGGTGTTCGGGCCGGAAAGTGGAGCTGAGTCCACAAAAGATCAGCCATGATCTCATTGAATGGTGCAGCAGGCTCGAGGGGCCTGATGGCCTACTCATGCTCCTAGTTCTTATGTTCTTATCTCCCTGATAGCTTAAGATCATCAGATCATTGAGAAAGGTGTGGAACTGAACCTTACACAGCAGCACATTCCAAAATTCAATCCACTGTCTCTGCTAAGATGGCAGATTCTGCACAGTTGGTAGCACACACTTAACTCTGGGTCAAAAGGTCGTGGGTTCAAGCTGGTCTCCAGAGACTTCAGCACATACGCTAGGCTGACCCTCCGGTCCGGTACTGAGGGAATGCTGCATTGTTCGAGATGCAGAGGAAGGAAATGGTAAACTGAAACCCCAACTGCTCTTGCAGGTGGACATAGAAGTTCACATGGCATTGTTTGAAGAGCAAAGGAGGTTCCTCCATGTCCTATCCTGCACTCATCTGTCTACCCTCAAATAAATCATTATTTACCTATCCCAGGCGGTGCAATCCAAACATACAAACATACGAAATAGGGGTAGGAGTAGGCCATTCGGCTCTTCATTCGCCATTCAATAACATCATGGCTGATTTGATTGTGACCTGAACTCCACATTCCACCTGTCCCCAATAACCTTTGACTCCCTTGTTCATCAAGAATCTATCTACCCCTACCTTAAAAATACTAATTGACCCTGCTTCCACCTGTCTTCGGGGAAGAGAGATCCAAACATTCACAGCCCTCTGAGAAAATAAATTACTTCACATCACCGCCTTAACTGGGAGGCCCTTTATTTTCAAACCTTATTCCCCCCCCCTAGTTCTCGCCTTTCCCACAAGTGTAAACATCCTTTCAGCCTCCACCTTGGCAAGTCCCTTCAGAGACATGACAGGGTGGATGCTAAAAGGATGTTTCTTTTGCTAGTCAAGTATCTTTTGCAGCATCCAAACCAAAATCTCTTTCAGAAAAAGAACCATACTTTGGAATATTCAGGTCATGGTCTCCAAGTTCAATGAGAAAAAAAAAAGTAAAATATTGTCAGGCTTCTGAAAGATCTAAAGACATTCTATAAAAGGTACAGGATTCTCCAATTATTGATCTTTGCTCTGCTGATGGGGAACTATCGATAAAAAAGGAAGCCTTGCAGTCCCAGAGCAGCCAATCAACTCTACAGAACAGTTCACGGCACTTATCATACCAGCAACCTGTTAAAAGTATGATCAACTGTCAACACCTAAAGGAGACATAGTTTAGCAGTTGAGCCCTAAACAATACACGCATGAGCAAGAATCTATTAATTCCATGGGCCGCTTTTCTTCTCTAGGTAGCATCCAGGATTATTAAGGGTTGAGTCATGGCCATTGCTAGAAGTTGTATGACCGGGAAGTGTGCAAGCTTATCTCAGGCGGAGCAGGGATTGAATCCTCCTTGGCATCATTCTCATCCACATACTAGCCACCTCCAACAGGTCTAACTGGCTGCCAGGCCTCCTTTAACTTTAGTTAAGAGAAAGTCAGTAATCGCACATTGCTAATTCGTATTCTTGTTGCACCGACTATTTTAGTCCTAAGAGAGAGTGCTCTGAAAGGTACAACTTCTGATCCAAGCTCTTTGCTTTAGTTTCCTTCCTGCTGCTGCTTCAAATCAAGGCTGTGCGCCATGATTCCCACTGCATACAGTGGTGGAATATGGTTCCTGGCATTTTTCATGTTCTGTAGACTGGCTGACATGAATGATGAACCACAAAACATGTATTTTAAGTAATTTATCATTTAACAACTGCGTGATAAGATAACCAGGCTAAATAAAATAATAAACGACTAACACTCGTTAACTATTATCGAGCTATTGCAAAATACGTCTATCCTCTAGCACGACCTACTCCCAACTCCCAGACCACATGGTCATGTGGTGGATTTACACTGCCACCTAGTGGTCGGAGGTCACGCATAACATTATGTACAAGCTTGCTTTATGCTGGTTTAGCATAGGGCTAAATTGCTGGCTTTTAACGCAGACCATGGCAGGCCAGCAGCGCGGGTTCAATTCCCAGTGAATCCTTTCAGTGCAGGAGGAGGCCATTTGGCCCATCAAGTCTGCACCAACCCTCTGAAAGAGCACCCTACCTCGGCCCAATCCCACATCCTATCCCCCCAACCCCACCTAGTGGCAATTTACCAGGCCAATCCTCATAACCTGTTTAGCTCAGGGCTAAATCGCTGGCTTTGAAAGCAGACCAAGGCAGGCCAGCAGCACAGTTCAATTCCCGTAACAGCCTCCCCGAACAGGCGCCGGAATGTGGCGACTAGGGGATTTTCGCAGTAACTTCATTTGAAGCCTACTTGTGACAATAAGCAACTTTCATTTCATTTCATTTCATCACAACCCCTTGCCTTTAGAAAATGAATTTATTTACATATATTAAATTATGTTTTTACATTTCACCATGATATGCATAACTATTTACATGTTCAAAATGTTTTACAGTCTGTCGCAAGTTCAGTCTTTCGGGCTTGCGCCTTATCCTTGTAGACCTGCTCAGTGTCTGCTGAACTTGCAAAGGTTCTTCATGTTCTTTCAGTGTTTGTTGCTTGAGTTTGATGTTCTTCGTGTACTGATGTATCATCCTCTTGTTGTATTTGTTCAGTATGTTCATTCAGATGTTGTAGGACTGTTGCATGCTTCTTCTGGTGGTTGCATCAGAAACTGTTGCCGTACTTTGAACAAAGCTCTTCTATTCCTTCTCAAGATAGCACCTTCATCCGTAATAATGAGATACGAGTTTGGATCTGATTGTCGCACTACCTTTGCCTGTTTAGACGTTCCATTTCCTTTGGAGTCCTGTATCCTCACCGTATCCTCTGGCTGCAGAGGTTGAAGTCTTTTGGCAGACCTATTACAGAATCCCTTCTGCCTCCTTTTCTGAGAGGCCAATTGTCTTATTAATGAATGGTTCACGGGCTCATGGGGGAAACAAGGTAGAGTCGTTCACAGTTGCCTGTTCATCAACATTTGAGCAGACGAGAGGCCATTGACTAGCAGTGCCGAATGATAGCTGAAGAGCGCAAGATATGTATCATCGTGACTGTCCAGTGGCTTTCCTTAGGATCTGCTTGGCGATATGCACTCCCTTTTCAGCCTTGTCATTCAACTGAGCGTAATGTGGACTGGAAGTAACATGTTGGAAATCTACTGCGGCACAACTTTTGTCCAGTCAAAACAAGGACCATTATTGCTCATGACCACATTTGAAATGTCGAGTCGTGCAAAAATGTCTTTGTCATTCTTAATAACACATTGTGCTGTAGAATTCG
The DNA here is from genome assembly GCF_047496885.1 of Scyliorhinus torazame. NCBI lineage: Eukaryota > Metazoa > Chordata > Chondrichthyes > Carcharhiniformes > Scyliorhinidae > Scyliorhinus > Scyliorhinus torazame. The sequence continues at coordinate 80,440,958 of NC_092707.1, forward strand.
ACAACTGCGCTATCTCCGGGTAGTTAGAAAAATAGTCTATGACCAGAAGATACTCTTTTCCATTTAAATGGATAATATCTATGCCAACCTTCTGCTACGGAGTTGTGACTGTCTCGGCCATCTGCATAGGTTCTGCGCTGAAATCTTTGGCATGTTTCAAAGTTCTCCACCATCAACTCAATGTCCCGGTTGATCCCAGCCCAATAGACTGCCTCCTTGGCTCTCATCTTGCACTTTTGCATCCCCAAGTGCCTGTCATGTTACTTCACGAGGATCATTGACCGCAGTGCCTGTGGAATCACAACCTGCTGATTCCACAGCAAAAATCCATTCACGTCACTTAATTCTGCTCAAATATTGTAAAACTTAACAGGATCTTTTGGGCCATCCTTCATGAATATACTTTCTCACTTTCAGGAAGATCGTGTCCTTGGCAATTTCTTCTTTAACTATTTTTGACTTGTTGTCAGAGGCTGGCAGAGAGCCTGTCACTATGTTTACGTGGACTTGTATGTCCTTATCCAGCTGGAGTGGTTCTTCATTGCCTGTAGCTCTGGAAAGCATGTCAGCCACAATAAGCTGTTTACCCGACGTATATACCAACTCAAAGTCGTATTGTTGCAACTTCATGATCATTTGCTGAAGTCTCGGCAACATCTCGCTCAGATTTTTTTTTTACGAAGTTGACCAGCGACCTCTGATCAGTCTCCAATAAAGGTTGGAAGCCCATCCACATAATCATGGAACTTCGTTAGCCCATTAATGAGCACTCTTTTTCGATTTGTGCGTTTCTTCGTTCAGTGTCAGGCATCACCCTGGACGCATATGCCCTGGCAGCCAGTCTCCTTCCAGATCCTGCTGGGGTAGGACCGCCCCTAAACCATCCTGTGATGCATCAGTTGAGATTTTTGGCTGGGTCAAAAAATGTGGTATGCGAAACCTGCAGTGCCTGCCACTCTTGTTCATGGTTGCTGGACCATTGGAATATTACATCTTACTTTATGGTCTCCCTCAGATGTGCTGTTTTGGCTGCCAAGTTGGGGATGAACTTGCCTACAAAATGTATCATGCCTAGCATTCTTAAAATGCCTTTTTTATCTGTAGAGTGTGGCATCTGCAGATATGGCCTTATCTTGTCTTGATCGGGCTGAACCCCTTGTGTGGACAGCTTGTCTCCCAGGAAGGTGATGCTGTGCATCCCGACTTGACATTTAGCCCTGTTCAACTCCAGACCTTTTTTCTTGATTCTTTTTAGGACACTGAGAAGCCATTTATCATACTCTTCCTGGATTGACCCCCAAATAAGAATGTCATCCACATATACACAGAACCCCGAAATTCCCTCAACTATATGCTCAATGACACAATGAAAGATCTCTGAAGCCGAGATTGTACCAAATGACATTCTTAAAAAGCAATATATCCTGAAGGGTGTGTTGAACATGCACTTTTTGGTGCTTTCTTTATCTAGTTTCATTTGCCAGAAGCCTTGTGACGCATCCAATTTGCTGAAACAGGTTGCTCCTACCATTTCACACCTTATCTCCTCCCTTTTTGGGATAGGGTAGTGTTCCCTTTTAATAATGAGATTCAAATACTTTGGATCCAAGCAGATTTTTAAGTCCCCATTGCGCTTCTTTACACAGACCATGAATTAACCCAGTCTGCAGGGACTTCAATACGCTTAATGACACCCAAAGCACTCACCTTCTCTAGCTCTGCCTTTAGTTTATCCTTTAATGGCCCCGGCACGCTTCTTGGTGCATGAGTCACAGGCTTCGCATCTTCCTTTAATTGAATCATGTACGTGTATGGTAGCGTACCAAAACCTTGGAAAATTTCAGGGAATTCATTCAGTATGGGGTCTCCTGAGGGATTAGGGCCTGTTACAGCATTGTTTGCACAATAGACTCGTCGAACTAGCTGTAGCTCCTCATCTGCCTCAACTCCAACAAAAGACCCGCGGTCCGCCGCCACCACAGAAAACTTGAACTTGAGAATTCTGTTTTTGACATTAAGCTCACATGCTCCTAACAACGAGGTTTCATTGCCATTGTAATCTCTCAACAATACCGTTCTGTGAACTATTTTTGGTTGAATCCAAAGCTTTTTTACATCGGACAGGTTGATGAGGTTGGCCCTCACCCCAGTGTCAAGCTTGACTGTTATCACTGTGTCACTTATCTTTAATGGCACTGTCCATTCATTTTTAGGATTATCTGCCTTCAATTCACTATTTCTGCAGATTGGTACAAATATATTGGGTGGGATTCTCCGTCCCGCTGCACCAGTTTTCTGGTGCGGCTCGCCCCCACCGGCAGCAGCATTCTCTGTCTCGCCATCCGGCTAATTGGGTTTCCCATTGTGGGCAGCCCCACGCCATCGGGAAATTCCCAGGCTTGGGTGTGCTGCCGACCCAACGGAGAATCCCGACAGTGGAGAATCCAGCCCATTGTTATTTGGTATGACTTGAGTCTCCTTGTCTTCGCTGGAGATCATGGCGACAAAGTATGTTTCATCTCGGCACACTTCATCAGTAGCCTGATACGCTTTGTTTATTTAGGCCATCTCCTTGATTAATTTTGGGTTGCAAAATGATTCCTGCCATTACAGATAGCACACGTCTTTCCATAAGCAGGGCATTGCCATGGCAAATGTTGTTTGCCATATCGCAGACATAAAATGGAGGATCGGGTCGGCTTCTCAAAATGATCACCCGCACTGGGAGCATATTTCTTATTCAGCTGTGTCACCACACTGATGGTATCTGCCGCCTCTTCCGCCTTTGCGCCAACATGCTGGAGATTCAGCGTGCCGAGCTGCTTTGCTGCAAGCTCACGAGCTTGACATATTTGAATCACACTTCCATGTTGCAGGTCTGTTTCCCGCAGAAGCCGCTCACGCACTTTAGCAAAAAACTATCTGATCGCACATCATTGACGACTGGAGAGTGCTGAAGTTGCACGTCTGCGCCTTCAATCGTAAGTTGGTGAGGAAGCTATCAAGTGCCTCTCCCGCATTCTGGTTGCGCGTATGGAATATATAGCGCTTGAAGGTTTCATTTTTGGGGGGGGACAATGCCGATCGAATTGTTCAAGAACTTCTTCAAAGCTTTTGCTGTCAGCCTCGTTTTCGAAGACAAAAATGTTGAAAATTTCAATTGCTTGGGGGCCTACTCCAGTGAGCAGCAATGCAAAATTCCTCTCATCGGGCTGTGCCTGCACACCAAGGACTGCAACAGAGAGTTTAAGCTGTTGCTTAAACACCCTCCAATTCCCATCTACATTACCAGTAATCCGAAGCTGTTGAGGTGCCTTGGTGCCTTCCATCCCAGCTTCAAGGTGCCAGTAGCTAGTAAGGTGGGTAGCAAGGATGCATTTTCTTCCTTCTCCTTCAAAGTTATCTTTTCATGCAGAATCTTTGAGATCTTAGTAAATCATCAATCCTGGTACTATGTCATAGATACATAGATACACAGAAGATAGGAGCAGGAGGAGGCCTTTTGGCCGGTCGAGCCTGCTCCGTCATTCATCACGATCATGGCTGATCATCCAGCTCAATAGACTAATCCTGCTTTCTCCCCGTAGCCTTTGATCCCATTCTCCCCAAGTGCTATATCCAGCCGCCTCTTGAATATATTCAATGTTTTAGCATCAACTACGTCCTGAGGTAATAAATTCCACAGGCTCACCACTCTTTGTGTAAAGAAATGTCTCCTTATCTCTGTCCAAAATGGTTTACCCTGAATTCTCAGACTGTGACCCCTGGTTCTGGACACACCCATCATTGGTAACATCTTTCCTGCATCTACCCTGTCTAGTCCTGTTAGAATTTTATAAGTCTATATATGATCCCCCCTCAGTCTTCTGAACTCCAGCAAGAACAATCCCAACCTAATCAATCTCTCCTCATAAGACAGTCCCACCATCCCTGGAATCAGTCTGGTAAACCTTCGCTGCACTCCCTCGAGAGCAAGAAGATCCTTCCTCAAAGAAGGAGACCAAAACTGCAAACAATACTCCAAATGTGGCCTCACCAAGGCCCTGTACAATTGCAGCAACACATCCCTGCTTCTATACTTGAAACCTCTTGCAATGAAGGCCAACATACATTAGCCTTCTTTACCACCTGCTGCACCTGCATGCTTACCTTCAGCGAATGATGCACAATTACACCCAGTTCCCGCTGCGCACTCCCCTCTCCCAACTTACAACCATTCAGGTAGTTATCTGCCTTCCTGTTTTTGCTTCCAAAATGAATAACATCACACTTATCCAAATTATACTGCATCTACCATTGATTTGGCCACTCGCCCAACCTGTCCAGATCTTGCTGTAGGATCCCTGCATCCTCAACACAATTCACCCTCTCATCTAATTTGGTATCATCTGCAAACTTTGAAATGTTACATTTTGTTCCCTCATCCAAATCATTAATATATATTGTGCATAGCTGGGGTCCCAGCACCGATCCCTGTGGTAACCCACTGGTTACTGCCTGCCAATTTGAAAAGGACCCATTAATCCCCACTTGTTTGTTTCCTCTATGCCAACCAGTTTTCTATCCACCTCAATACATTTCCCCCAATCCCATGCGCTTTAATTTTGCACAATAATCTCTTATGCGAGACTTTGTCAAATGCCTTCTGAAAGTCCCAATATACCACATCGACTGGCTCCCCCTTGTCGACTGTACTGGTTACCTCTTCAAAGAATTCCAACAGATTTGTCAAGCATGATTTTCCCTTCATAAATCCATGCTGACTCTGACTGATCCTGCCACTGCTTTCTAAATGTTCCGCTATAAAGTCCTTGATAATGGATTCAAGCATTTTCCCCACTACCGATGTTAGGCTTACTGGTCTATAATTCCCTGCTTCCTCTCTACCTCCCTTTTTGAATATCGGAGTGACATGAGCTACCCTCCAATCTGCAGGGACTGTTCCAGAGTCTATAGAATCCTGGAAGATGACCACCAATGCATCCACTATTTCCAGAGCCACCTCCTTAAGCACTCTGGGATGCAGATTCTGAGGCCCTTGGGATTTATCCGCCTTCAATCCCATCAGTTTTCCCAGCACCATTTCTCTACTAATGCTGATCTCCCTCAGTTCTCCCCTCTCACTGAACCTTTTATTCTCCAACATTTCTGGGATATGATTTGTGTCCTCATTTGTGAATACAGAACCAAAGTATGTATTCAATTGCTTAGCCATTTCTTTGTCCCTTATTTTGCGTTCCCCTGTTTATGTCTGTAGGGGGCCTACATTTCTCTTTACCAATCTCTTTCTCTTCACATATCTGTAGAAACTCTTAGTGTCAGTCTTTATGTTCACTGCAAGCTTCCTTTCGTACTGTACTTTCCCCTTCTTAATCAATCCCTTTGTCCTTCTTTGCTGATTTCTAAACTGCTTCCAATCCTCAGACCTATTATTTTTCTTGGCCAATCTGTATGCTTCGTCCTTGTATCGGATACTATTTCTAATTTCCTTTGGAAGCCATGGATTGGCCCTCTTCCCCCTCTGCCTTTGTGCCAGACAGGAATGAACAGTTGCCGTAATTCCTCCATGCGTTCCTTGAATGTTTGCCATTGTCTATCCACTGTCATCCCTTTAAGTAACTCTCCCCAATCTATCAACGCCAACTCACGCCTCATATCCTCATAGTTCCCTTTATTAAGATTCAGCACCCTAGTCTCCGAATCAACTACTTCACTTTCCGTCTTGATAAAAAATTCCATCATGTTATTGTCGCTCATCCCCAAGAGGTCTCCTACAGCCTGATTGGCAATGATTCCCGTCTCATTACACAGTACCCAGTCTAAGACTGTTCTGTAGTCTGGCTGAAATGAATGATGAATGACAGAATATCTAGTTTAAATAATTTATTACTTAACTGTGTGATAACTAGGATAAATAAAATAATAAACTACTAACACTAATTTACTATTGTAGAGCCTCTGCAAAATACATTTATCCTCCAGCATGACTTACTCCCAACTCCCAGACCATTGGGTCACGTGGTGGGTTTACACTGCCACCTAGTGGTCGGAGGTCATGCATATCAACTATGCATATCATCGCAGTATTTAGTTATAATTGGTAACCAAACTATGTTGGCCCTTAAAAGTTAAATCATTCATAGTAAACGTAGCACAGTGGTTAGCATTCACAGCACCAGGGTCTCAGGTTCGATTCCCAGATTGGGGCAGTGTCTGTGCGGAGTCTGCACGTTCTCCCCATGTCTGCATGGGTTTCCTCCGGGTGCTCCGGGTTCCTCCCACAAGTCCCGAACGACGTGCTGTTGGGTGAATTGGACATTCTGAATTCTCCCTCAGTGTACCTGAACAGGTGCCGAAAGATGGCGACGAGGGGCTTTTCACAGTAACGCCATTGCAGTGTTAAAGTAAGCCTACTTAGAGCATAGAACATACAGTGCAGAAGGAGACCATTTGGCCCATCGAGTCTGCACCGACCCACTTAAGCCCTCACTTCCACCCTATCCCGGTAACCCAATAACCCCTCCTAACCTTTTTGGTCACTAATCCACCTAATCTGCACGTCTTTGGACTGTGGGAGGAAACCGGAGCACCCGGAGGAAACTCACGCAGACATGGGGAGAACGTGGAGACTCTGCGCAGACAGTGACCCAGCGGGGAATCGAACCTGGGACCCTGGCGCTGTGAAGCCACAGTGCTATCCACTTGTGCTACCGTGCTGCCCATCAATTGTGACCATAATAAAGATTCTTGTATTATTATAAGGGTGCCATCGACAACATTCCATCAATGTAAAGCTGCTTTCAATCTTTGAAATGTAAAAGGCCCCTGATATTCTCTGCATCTTTTATTCTGGAACTTTTGAATATGCCTGTAATATAATGGAAGCAGACTCCACCGTCAGCAGCCTTGAATCTCATAGCAGAATCCATTAAGAAAGTAATTTTGCAATGCAATGCAAAGAGAGCACCAGTATCAAGCCCCTGGATATGGAACATTTGTTTTAAAATAAATCATCTCACCAACTTTTCAACTCCAAGCATGGTTGTGGCAGTACATTTTCTACTCAAGCCCACAAACAAAGATAGATAGATTTACGGTTGGATATAGAGGCTGTTCCTTTGTGCTTGACCAGGTCCTCTTCACGCTCTCGGAGCTACTCACCGAAGTCGAGGAGGAGAAGCCCAGGAAGCAGGAGCTCACGGTCACGACGCAGTCCAAGTTATTCAAGATACAGCCCGCAGAGGTAATGATCTTAAGGAGTCATTTTGCGGGTTTGAGTTTCCAGCTTTGCGCAAGCAGGGTGCACAGAGGCAATCCAGGCATGGAGGACATTGCACCGTGTTTGTAGACTGAACGATGGGTGGAAAATCATTTGGCCCACCGCCAAGGTCATTTCCCCAAAATGCTGACAGGTGCCCGGTCGAGTGATTCTCTGTGCAAACTTGGAGAACAATCGCTCTGGACGTTGGTCTTCCCAAATTCCATTTGGTCACTGCAGAAACCAATAGTGAGGCTCAAAGATCTTTGTGATGTTATAGGTTAAGCAATGGTCAAAGGTGATTTTGTGACTGAGCTTCATTTGGCACAAAGTAAATTTAAGTAACTGTTAGATCTGTATCAGTAAAGGATGCATGTTTGCTTAGGAGAGACTATGGTACATTGGAACTGTCAAATTTTGCAACACATTTTTCATCAGTTTATATATAATTTCCACCCAAATTCAACAATAAAAATAAACACCAGAGCCTACTTACCCCACCTCACTTGAAGCACTGTGGGTCATCTCTATCCATCATTACTGAGCAAAGTTAATCCTTCAGAGTGATCTCACCCTCTATGGAACATTCTTGCTTCTGGTTAGCTGCAATATTGTCAGTCTTTTAGTGGGATTCAAAAGGAATTAGACAGTCACATATAATTCATGAACAGCTGTTATCTTGGCTGAGTATTTTCAAGTCTCTTTGGGGTCTATTATGCTCCACAATTCGATATGAAATTGTAAGGTTTGATTCATACTGCTGGATATGGAGTATTTGTTGTCCTGTGCTCTGGGCATAACAAGTGCTTGTTAAGTGCGTACCAGATAGACTATGGTTGTTAAGTGCGTACTTCACTGTACAGCTATTTTAATTCTACCTTGCAAGGGCAGATTTCCTGTTTAGAGCTTAGCTGTAAACATCACATCATTGGAGCACACATTGGGAAACTGAGCAGGGAGAATGGTCGGCCTTTAGTGCAGGCCATGCATTTTCCCCATATGTGCCTCATCCATATGATCATCTATATCCAAGTTCCAAAGGAGAAGATCCACCCCCAGTTTCTCAATTATTAGCATAGGAACTGATAGAAAATGACCATAGTCTATCTGGTTCGCCTTCAACCATCCTCGCAATCATGTGATTCAAAGATCCTGGAATCATCGACGAATCATGGAGATCAATTAATCTAAAACAGACTCAGATATGACATAAGATAATAAGGAAAACTTTGAGCTCAGAAGTCCAAACATATTTGTGCCTCCCAAGCATGTTACACCCATCACATGCCATACTTCAAATTTCAAAATGTTATTTTTTAAAAGAAATGTAAGTTCAAATTTATATTAGCGAAGTTACAGCGCTTTTAGATGGCGCAGTTGGGTTGCCTGTCGTATCTCGGGGCAAATATAAGGATGTGGAAGCATCCGGGAGAGTGCAGGAAATATTCATAAGAATGGTTTCAAGAATTAGGAACGCCAGCTTGAGAAACTGGGGGCGGGATTCGCTCAGCCCACGCCGGGCCGGAGAATCACCGTGACTAGCGCGATTCGCGCCACGCCACTCCGACGCCGGGACGTGTCGAGTGGCCGGACAAAAAAATTTGAGTCCCGCCGGCGCCGTTCTAACCTGGTCTTACCCAGCGGGACCTCAGCGTGGAAGTCCGCTGTGGCCTGGCCCGCGATCGGGGCCCACCGATCGGCGGGCTGGCCTCTTGGGCTGGGGGCATCCTTTGTTCCGCGCCAGCCCCTGAAGCCCTATGCCATGTTGCATCGGGGCTGACGTGGAGAAGGGAGACACCACGCATGCGCGGAAATCGCGCCAGTCCCACTTCGCATGCGCGCGTTGACGCCAGTGCCACTGCGCATGTGCAGACCCCGCAACGCTCATCTGATGCCGGGATCGGCAGCTAGAGCGGCGTGGGTCGCTCCAGTGCCATGCTGGCCCCCTGTCGGGGTCAGAATTGCTGCTCCTGAGGCCATGTTGACGACATCGGGAAACGCGACGTCGTTTACGATGGCGTCAACACTTAGCCTCAGGATCAGAGAATCCCGCCCAAGAGATATTATCCATGAAGAAGGGAATTAAGAGGAGATTTGATAGAGGTGCGCAAAATCATAAGGGGGTCTCAACAGAGTGGATAGGCAAATTGTTCCTGTGGCGGATGGATCAAGAACCAGAAGGGAACGATTTAAGGTGATTGACAAAAGGCGCAATGATGACATGAGGACAAACTTTTTTACACGCTGTGTGGTTAGAATCTGGAAATGCTTTACCTGAGGGTGCGTTTAAAGCAGATTCAATCAAGGCCATCAAAAGAGAACCACTTCAAGTGAAAAAATGTTGCAGGGTTCTGGAAAAAAGTGGGGAAGTGGGACGGGGTGAGCTGCTCTTCTAGAGATCTGGCACAAACAAGATGGCCAAGGGACCTCCTTCCAAACATTAACCATTTTATGATTCTAGAATTCTATAAGCATTCAATTGTACATGAGAAGAAATTTGTTTATATAGCTAACGGAGCTGCACAAACTGACATTGATTCACCGGGGAAAGCAGCACTGCCTAACCGGTGCTTTTCAATTATTATCAGTGAAGAATGCTGTGCAAGTAATAACCCACAGTGCTGCCTGTCCCCAGGGAATCAATGTAAATCTGCATGGTGCTGGCACCACATTAATGAATTTATTGCCCACAAGGTTTTATTGCAATATCAATGGAGGATGGACCCTCAGATCTCCCACTTTTCTTTATATTCACATCTCCCTCCTTTAAGAAATTTGATTAATTTGATTTTTATGGCAAGATTCTGCAACCGTGTTGCGCCCAGCACAGAGCTGGGTACGACAGGTGAATCCAGCAAGAGCCTGAAATTGGGCTTGGTGCTCGACCGATTGCAAATCACCCGACTCGCTCCATCTGCCGCAATCTGGATCACACCCTTTTTGGTCATGATCCAGACAAGCATATTTAAATGAGCCATCATTTCACCCAGCGCCCAGGAGTCAACAGTCATGTCGGCTAGACCTCGACCGAGCACCATTTAGCACTGGTTTCCACAAATGTGGACCAGGCGTGACCTTAACCTGGCACTCCCCTGGCACCTGTGAACCTTGGCATTGCCAGCCTGACACCCCCACAGTGCCACCTGTACACTCAGGCAGTGCCACCTTGGCACCGCTAGGGTGCCCGGATGGCACTGCCAGGGTATCAGGCTGGCAGTGCGAAGGTTCCCAGGCTGGCACGACCATGGGTCGGGCCTGGGGTGGCTTGCCCATTAGAGGGGGGGGCTGTTCCAGGGGTGACTGGAAGGTTGGAGGGGTGAAGGGAGGTGTCCAGGAAGGGGAGGGCCTAAAGGTGGGGATGCAGAGATCGGGGTAGCTAGTCAAGATGACATCCCAATCTGTGAGGGTCTTGCTGGCATGCTTAGCTCCCCAGTGAAGGAAATCAACTAAAGTGTGGCCTTGGTGGGGACAAACTCGCTGAGGCCCAAAAAGAAACAGCAAAGTGGCGGTAGATAGTGAGGTGAATCTCGGCACTGCAGCCGCCATGAAACACGCCGCCAAACGAGGCCGAAAGTGGACTTTGTTTCATGTCCACTGAATCATGCTCTTAGTATTTTTTCATGACTTTGTTCTGTCTTTTCTATTCTCTTTTCATGCATTTAAGACTTTAAGCTGACCTTTTCACTTCAGCCTTCCTGGTCTCATTGTCTCTATGGTGCTGCGACTCAAATGGTTGACATCTGATCCCTAAGGCCATCGATTCTGATGAAGTGTCTCAGCTCAGGAGATACCTTTCCTTTCAGTCAATGATCAAACTATGGAGCACTTCCAGCATTTTCTATTGTGAAGATTGTCCACAGTGGACCTCCTGCCATCCATTTTCGTCATAGGGGCATGCGCCATCTTTCCACTACTAGACAATGAAAACTGACAGATATTCAAGAGTCCCACATTTTTACCTCACATGTCTGCTCCAGTAATACTCCACTCAGGAAATCAAGCACAATTGAAGTAGCAAAAGAAATATTGTTTGGCTTTGTTCACCAAGATGAAGGAATGAAACACATGTAACCAAAAGGGCTATGAGGATGCTTCTGCGCAAGGCTTTGTCTTATGAAAATTCTGGTAAAAGATTGAAATGTTGGATAATGTAAATGTGGATAAAGGAAGTTTCACTGAATTGCTTTTAAACAGCAAAACAATGTTTCATCACTTTTGTGCTTCCATTTTTAAAAGTTATTACTTTAAATTGTAATTGGACAGGGACCATGACCGGGATCGTAAGAACTACTGCTCCAGAGACAGAGAGTCCAGGAGACGGCGGTCCCGTTCCTACTCCCCAATGAGGAAACGGAGACGGGATTCCCCAAGCCATCTGGAACCTCGACGGATCACCAGGTCAGTAAAACATGGGTCTGTAATTAAGGGGCAATTATTTTCACCCGGTCAATTTATTCAATATTAACAATTAGGAGTTTCAAACTTGGAATATGCTTTGCATATCGCCAGCTAGATTTTTTTTCCAAAGAAGCTTCTTTAAGCCATTTAATCTCACCCATCTAGAATGCCATCTCCCAAGGGCAGCACGGCGGTGCAGTGGTTAGCATGGCTGTCTCACGGCGCCGAGGTCCTAGGTTCGATCCCGGCTCTGGGTCACTGTCCGTGTGGAGCTTGCACATTCTCCCTATGTTAGCGCGGGTTTCGCCCCCACAACTCAAAGATGTGCAGGGTAGGTGAATTGGCCACGCTAAATTGCCCCTTAATTGGAAATAAAATGAATTGAATACTCTAAATTTATATTTTAAAAAATAGAATGCCATCTCCCCATTGCAGAGTTCAGCTGTTCCTTAAATGATTCCAGTGTCTGCGTAAGATACCTCTTAAGCTGAGACCCTTCACCAGAATCGATGGCATTACTCACCCTTCTTGGTAACATGTTCTGTCTGCTGATCGCCTTCTGTGTATAGAATTACTTCCCAGAATTATAAAATTCTCAAACTTACGCCTAGCAGCCTTTAAGCAGTGGTCATTTTCCCTGTTGCCTTGTAGACATAGACATGGAATTTACAGTGCAAAAGGAGGCCATTCGGCCCATCGAGCCTGCACCAGCCCTTGGAAAGAGCACCCCACTTAAGACAACACCTCCGCCCCATACCCGTAACCCAGCAACCCCACCCAACCCCTTTGGACACTAAGGGCAATTTAGTATGGCCAATCCACCTAACCTGTACATCTTTGGACTGTGGGAGGAAACCGGAACACCCGGAGGAAACCCACGCAGACGTTTTTTTTTTAAATTTTAATTAAAAAAATAATAAATTTAGAGTACCCAATTATTTTTTTTTTAAATAAGGGGCAATTTAGCATGGGCAATCCACCTAACCTGTACATCTTTGGGTTGTGGGGGTGAAACCCACAGAGACATGGGGAGAATGTGTGCAAACTCCACACGGACAGTGACGCAGGACCGGGATTCGAAACCGGGTCCTCAGCGCCGCAGTCCCAGTGCTAACCACTGTGCCACATGCCGCCCCAACCCACGCAGACATGAGGAGAACATGCAGACTCCGCACAGTCACCCAAGCTGGGAATCGAACCTGGGACTTTTGAAGCGACAGTGCTAACCACTGTGCTACCGTGCCGCCCACTGTGCTACCAAGCCTCTGTGCCACTTTAAATGTATTGTCCAGAGAACAATATGATGATGCTTAAACATATGATGATGCTTAAGCATATGACTAATGCACACGTAGGGGACATTTTCACTTTGGGTTATGGTGCAAAACAGGAAATGTAAAACCAGCCCACCTGCAATACATGTCTCCAGCTTTTCATTTCTACTGAAGTTGAAATTACCGCAATTGCCTCCATATGCCAATTTTTCAATCCCCCACAGTAGTACTAGGTGGACTTCAGGGTGCACAAGGTAACCACTCTCTTACAGGGAAGCAAAGAAACTCAGCAGTCAAAGCCCCCAGGCTGCCCTCATAGGTCACTATAGAATAATGTTGAAAGTTATAGTAACTGCATAATATTCTCAAAGAATACCACATATCTAATTCTTGGCCAGTCGTACCCTCAGCAGCCTCAACATATCAATCATCCCAAATTTAAAAAGTAAGTTGGCACCTACATTTCTCATGTTTAAGAGGAAAATTGGAATTGAAAAAAGAACAAAGAACAATACAGCACAGGAACGGGCCCTTCGGCCCTCCAAGCCTATACCGGCCATGATACCCTTGGCTAAAACCCTGAGCACTTCTTTGTACCGCATCCCTCTTTTTCCATGTATTTTTGGAGATGCCTTTTCTTTTTTTTAAAATATATTTTATTAAAATTTTTCAAACAAAAATTTTTCCGTTTTTGCAACTCAACAAGGAATTATACATTAACTGGTAAATAACATTATTTAAATAATATAGTGAACTAACAACAACAACTAAAAAAGAAAACAAAAGAAGAAGAAAAAAAAGAAAAAGAAAAAAATAGCAAAAACACAAAATAGTGCTTCCCCCCCCCCTCCCCCCTGGGTTGCTGCTGCTATCATTTCTATCTTTTCATTATCGTTCCGCGAGATAGTCAAGGAACGGTTGCCACCGCCTGGAGAACCCCTGAGCCGATTCTCTCAACGCAAATTTTCTTTGTTCCAATCTTATGAACCCTGCCATGTCGTTTATCCAGGCCTCCACGCCTGGGGGTTTCGCTTCCTTCCACATGAGTAGAATCCTACGCCGGGCTACTAGGGACGCAAAGGCCAAAATATCAGCCTCTTTCGCCTCCTGCACTCCCGGCTTTTCCGCAACCCCAAATATAGCTAACCCCCAGCCTGGCTTGACCCGGACCTTCACCACCCTTGAAATTACCCTTGCCACGCCCCACCAGAACTCATGCAGTGCCGGACACGACCAGAACATGTGTGTGTGGTTCGCCGAGCTTCCCGAGTACCTCCCACACCTGTCCTCCACCCCGAAAAACCTGCTCAGTCTTGCTCCCGTCATATGTGCTCTATGTAGAACCTTAAATTGAATCAGGCTAAGCCTGGCACACGAGGACGAGGAATTTACCCTACTTAGGGCATCAGCCCATAGCCCCTCCTCAATCTCTTCCCCCAGCTCTTCTTCCCATTTTCCCTTCAGCTCCTCTATCATCGCCTCCCCCTCGTCCCTCATCTACCGGTATATTTCGGACACTTTGCCCTCTCCAAACCATACCCCAGAAATCACTCTATCTTGGATCCCCTGCATCGGGAGCTGCGGAAATTCTCTCACCTGTTGCCTCACAAATGCCCTCACTTGCATATACCGGAAGGCGTTCCCCGGGGGCAACTTATATTTTTCTTCTAGCGCTCCCAGACTTGCAAACGTCCCGTCTATAAACAGGCCCCTCAGCTTCCTAATTCCTGCTCGTTGCCAACACTGGAACCCCCCATCCATCCTCCCTGGGACAAACCTGTGGTTATTCCTTATCGGGGACCACACCGAGGCACCCATCACTCCCCTGTGTCGCCTCCACTGCCCCCAGATCCTCAAGGTTGCCACCACCACTGGGTTTGCGGTGTACCTTTTCGGGGAGAACGGCAGCGGCGCCGTCACCAGCGCTTTTAGGCTCATTCCCTTACAGGACGCCATCTCCAGCTTCTTCCACGCTGCTCCCTCTTCCTCCCTCATCCACTTACTGACCATCGACACATTGGCGGCCCACTAGTAGTCGCTCAAACTCAGCAGCGCGAGTCCCCCTTTGTCCCTACTGCGCTGCAGGAACCCCCTCTTTACTCTCGGGGTCTTTCCTGCCCACACAAAGCTCGTAATGCTCCTGTCTATTTAAAAAAAAAAGGCCTTTGTGATCAGAATGGGGAGGCACTGAAACACGAAAATAAACCTCGGGAGGACCACCATTTTAACTGCCTGCACTCTGCCCGCCAGCGATAGCGGCACCATATTCCACCTCTTAAAGTCCTCCTCCATCTGCTCCACCAGTCACGTCAGGTTAAGTCTATGCAGGGTTCCCCAGTTCCTGGCCACCTGGATCCCCAGGTATCAGAAGTTCCTTTCCACTCTCCTCAGTGGCAGAGCATCTATCCCCCTTCCCTGTTCCCCAAGGTGCATTACAAAAAGCTCGCTCTTCCCCATATTTAGTTTGTATCCCGAGAACTCTCCAAACTCCCTAAGTATCTGCATTACTTCTGGCATCCCCTCTACCGGGTCCGCAACGTATAGCAGTAGATCATCTGCGTAGAGCGACACTCGGTGCTCCTCTCCCCCTCTAAGCACCCCCCTCCACTTCTTAGAATCCCTCAGCGCTATGGCCAGTGGTTCAATTGCCAACGCAAACAGTAACGGGGACAGGGGACACCCTTGTCTTGTACCCCTATGTAGCCGAAAATACCCCGATCTTTGCCGGTTTGTGACTACGCTTGCCACCGGGGCCCCATATAAGAGTCTGACCCATCTAATAAACCCTTCACCGAACCCAAACCTCTTCAGCAACACCCTATCGAATGCCTTCTCTGCATCCATCGCCGCCACTATCTCTGCCTCCCCCTCCGGTGGGGGCGTCATCATCACCCCCAGCAACCTTCGTGCATTAACATTCAGTTGTCTCCCCTTTACAAACCCTGTCTGGTCGTCATGCACCACCCCTGGGACGCAATCCTCTATCCTTGTCGCTATCACTTTTGCCAGCAGTTTGGCATCTACATTTAGGAGTGAGATAGGCCTGTATGACCCGCATTTTTATCTCTTTATCTCGTTTCTTTATCTTTATCTCGTTTCAGGATTAACGATATCGTCGCCTCCGACATTGTCGGGGGTAGCATCCCCCTTTCCTTAGCTTCATTAAAGGTTCTCGCCAAGAGCGGGGACAACAGATCCATATACTTCCTGTAGAATTCCACCGGAAACCCGTCTGGTCCCGGGGCCTTCCCTGCCTGCATGTTCCCCAGTCCTTTAATCACCTCATCCACCTCGATCGGCGCCCCCAGACCTGCCACCTCCTGCCCCTTCACCTTCGGGAACCTTAGCTGGTCCAGAAAGTGTAACATTCCTTCTTTTCCCCCCAGGGGTTGGGACTTCTATAACCTCTCATAAAAGGTCTTGAACACCTCGTTCTGCTCCATATTTCCCGTTTCGTCCCTAACTCCCCCGATCTCTCTCGCCGCTATCCTCTTCCGAAGTTGGTGGGCCAACTGCCGACTCGCCTTTTCCCCATACTCATATTGCATCCCCTGTGCCTTCCTCCACTGTGCCTCTGCCTTTCCCGTGGTCTGCAGGTCAAACTCCGTCTGTAGTCTTCGTCTTTCTCTGTATAGCCCTTCGTCTGGGGCCTCCGCATATTTTTTATCCACCTTCAAAATTTCCCCTACTAATCTCTCTCTTTCTTTGCCCTCTTGTTTCCCCTTGTGGGCTCTGATGGAGATCAGCTCTCCTCTAACCACCGCCTTCAACGCTTCCCATACTACCCCCACCCGAACCTCCCCATCGTCGTTGACCTCCAGGTATCGCTCAATACACCCCCTCACCCTTCCGCAGACCCCCTCGTCTGCCAGTAGTCCCATATCTAGTCGCCAAAGTGGGCGCTGCTCCCTTTCCTCTCCTAGTTCCAAATCCACCCAATGCGGGGCGTGGTCTGAAACTGCTATGGCCGAGTACTCCGTTCCTGCCACTTTCGGGATCAGTGCCCTTCCCAAAACGAAAAAGTCTGTCCGGGAGTATACCTTATGGACGTGGGAGAAGAAAGAGAACTCTTTAGCCATCGGCCTGGCGAATCTCCACGGATCCACTCCCCCCATTTGTTCCATAAATCCCTTAAGTACCTTGGCCGTTGCCGGCCTTCTCCCAGTCCTGGATCTGGACCGGTCTAGCCCTGGATCCAGCACTGTGTTAAAATCCCTCCCCATTACCAAGCTTCCCACCTCCAGGTCCGGGATACGTCCCAGCATTCGCTTCATGAATCCCGCGTCATCCCAGTTCGGGGCATATACATTCACCAGCACAACCGCCTCTCCCTGCAGTCTGCCACTCGCCATCACATATCTGCCCCCACTGTCCACCACTATATTCTTAGCCTCGAATGATACACGTTTCCCCACCAATATTGCCACCCCTCTGTTTTTCGCGTCCAACCCTGAGTGAAATACCTGTCCCACCCATCCTTTTCTTAATCTAACCTGATCCGCCACTTTCAGGTGCGTCTCCTGGAGCATGACTACGTCCGCATTCAGTCTCTTTAAGTGCGCAAACACCCGTGCCCTCTTAATCGGCCTATTTAAGCCTCTCACATTCCACGTGATCAGCTGGATTGGGGGGCCATTCAGCCCCCCCCCCTCGTCGACTAGCCATCCCCTTTTTTAGGCCATCTCCCCATCCAGGTCCCGCGCACCCGTCTGTCCACCCAGGCAGCGCCTTCCTGCCCCGATCACCTCATCGCTTACCAGCTCCCCCTTGCACTCAGCAGCAGCAACCCAGTTAATACCCCCCCCCCCCCCCCCCCCTGCTAGATCCCCCTCTAGCTTGGTTATTCCCCCCATACTGCTTCCGGAAGGCAGCTAACTCTGGCTGACCTCGGCTTCCCCCGTTCACTCTTTGACCTCCCTGCGTGTGGGGCTCCCTTCCTTCCTGCGCCCGTTTTCCCGCTATAATTTCCATAGCGTGGGAAAATACCCGCGCTTTCCTCTCGGCCCCGCCCCCTATGGCGCAGTTCCTTCATTCCCCTTCCCTGTCCCTTTTTCCACCGGTGCCCACATTTGCTCTTGGTGTTTCACCTGCCTATGGTCTTCTCCCGAGGACCCGGTACGCTCCCACCACTTCCAGGGGGCCCGTTGGGGCCTCAGCTCCCATTAGCGTGTGGAGCATCGTGCTCACATAAGCCCCAACATCAGCTCCCTCTGCTCCTTCGGGGAGACCTAGAATCCGTAGGTTTTTCCTCCTCGAGCTGTTCTCCAGGGCTTCCAGCCTTTCTATGCACCTCTTGTGTAGTGCCTCGTGTGTCTCCGTTTTTACCACCAGGCCCTGTATCTCATCTTCATTCTCGGCTGCCTTTGCCTTCACTCCACGGAGCTCCATCGCCTGGACCTTTTGTGTTTCCTTCAGTCCCTCGATTGCCAGTAGCATCGGCGCCAGCACCTCTTTCTTAAGCTCCTCCACACATCGTCGGAGAAACTCCTGCTGGTCTGGGCCCCATACCATCTGGGCTCCATCCGCCACCATCTTGCTTCTCACTTCTCTTCTCTGCCGCTGCTCCAAAGGATCCTTCGCAATCTGGCCACTACCGCCGCTCCTTTCCATACACACACCGGGGGGACTCCTTCCTTCGTCACCCCACACTGGGTTAGGTCGAAAAAAAATTCCGTTGGGGCTCCCGATAAGAGCCCAAAAGTCCGTTAGAACGGGAGCTGCCGAAACGTGCGGCTTAGCAGTGCATCACCGCAACCAGAAGTCTTGAGGTGCCATTTCAACGCCGTTAATATATCTGCTTCCACAACCTCCCCTGGCAACGCGTTCCAGGCACTCACCACCCTCGATGTAAAAGACCGGCCCCGCACGTCTCCTCTAAACTTTGCCCCATGGACCTTAAACCTATGCCCCCTGGTAACTGACCCTTCCACCTTGGGAAAGAGTGCTTGACCATCCACTCTATCCATGCCCCTCATAATATTGTAGACCTCTCACACAAAGTGTCATAGAAATATGGAATAGATCATCAAGGAAGCTCATCATGTTTAGTTGTATAAATGGGTTAAAGAGACAGCCATATGTGTTTCTTAGAGAAAAGGTACATTGAGGGCCATGACAAGGAAACAGGTAGGCAATGTTGAGATAAATTCAAAGGGAGAGGCTAAATGGTGCTTTGCCTATTTCTAAAATTTCCCTGTGTTCCTACAACACTGATAAACAAGCTCTAAGGGGGGATAATGAGTAAAGTCACAGCCTGATGCAGTCCTCTGCCTTATAGATGTATGTCCCAGAATCCACCTCCAGCAGGAAGTCAGACTATTGAGCCAAACCAATCTGCGTTGCCATTTGAAAAGTAGTCCTGACCCCATTTTTCCACCCTGTTCCCTTGGCTCTGTGCTAAGGTGGGTGATTTTAGCTGTGGCAGCAAACACAAGACTACAGTTGGCCTCAATACTCCTGAACCTGCCCGCCCCCCCCCCCCCCCACACACACGATTACTATTCTGTGCTGATGCAGAGCTCTGCTATGGTGCCACTTCAATTGAATGACTTATCAGCACCAGTTGTCTAGGCCTACACAAGATGGGTGGACACAGGTAGGGTGGCGCAGAGACGTCTAGTAAGGAGTTGACACATGTGGTGGGGGGGATGGAGGGGTGCGAGGAAAGGAAACATCAGCAAAAAAAATGGAAATCAATTCAAAGAAGTACTTTGCGAATGTTAAATAAGGAAAATAAGCTATGTTTCAAAATGGAGTGTTCTTGAAATTGAAGCAAACTGCAGGTCCCTAAGTGAGGTGTAAAAATGGAATGCTTGAATGGTTGCCAGATACTGACTGTAAAATTTAATATGGGGGGAATAAAAGACATGTGGATTTACATTTTCTGACTGTTGCAGAACATGCCTGATATACAATTCTCTTGAAATCAGTGGAACTGAATATCAGGTCGATGGCAGAAGAGGAAATGTTGCCTGTTGTGTCACCACCCATGCCAATTCCTCCCCGTCTTTGGTAGCCACTAACATATTGATGATCAACAAGCATAAAGAACACAGCCTCTTTTTTTATCTTCTTTATTTATCAGTGCTCGAAAAAGGCCCATCCCGTACTACAGGCCCAGCCCTTCATCTTCCAGCAGTGTCAGCAGCTACTCCTCCCGGTACAGCAGCAGGAGCCGGAGCAGAAGTCGGAGCCGGAGCTGGAGCAGAAGCAGGAGCTGGAGCCGGAGCCAGAGCTACTCCAGCAGGAGCCGGAGTCACAGCCTCAGCAGGAGTCGCAGCCGGACCCGCAGTTCACCCGGACGGAGCAGCAGCCGCAGCAGCAGCAAGAGCTACGATTCTGCAGGCAGCTATGAGAGCCTACGGCGCTGAACCCCACCCCACCCCCTCCATCCCCCTCCACCGCCACCCTTTCCCTGCTGCCTATTTGCAGATTGACCTCCGTGTTATTTTGGTTTCCCACTGTTTAAGTGACGTGTGGAATCTGTTGCGTGCGAATGTGTCACAACACACGCTAAATAGCCAGACAGACAGACTCAAATTTCTCCATGTACATCTCTCACTTTAAAACGAAATGAAATTCTTAGATGCTTTCCTTTTTAAAAAAAATAATAACTTATGCCAAATTTGGAGCAAAATAACTTGGAGCAATTTCACAATCATGCTTTGATCTGATTGTTACAAAGGGTTGTGTAGATCCCAGTGACTACGATACAAAGAACGGTTGTATCAAAGTCAGAACAGCAGCAGTTCAAAATGAAAGTTGTAGCAGCCCAGCAGGTGCACTGTGGCTATTTTCAGAAGAAGCTTAGGCCTTGGCTCACTGAGGTGATGAATCAGATTTCGTGTGAGCACAGCTGAAACATATCTTTCTGCCAGCAACCCCCACCCCAACCCTACCCAACCCTTACAGTGCCCTCACCATTTACACTTAGAGACGCTCTGTGCACCCATATATCTTGGATTCAGAGTGTCTGCTTGACGACAGACATGAATGGACTCCCCATTATGGGCGCAGTGCGCACTCTTCCAAGTTGCAGGCTGGGTTTGGCAACGTGATACCACTACCACTCCCCGCCCCAGTGGAAAACAGCCCCAGTTGTTAATTAATAGATACAATTTCAGGTTCACTCATAGAATGTGACAGGATTCACAGAGACAAGCCTACGCTTTACTCCGCAGTGCTTGTCTAGAGTGTTTACTGTCCGTGAGCAGATTCTGGTCAACCAACACAGCTTGTTTAAAAAAAATACGTCATAACAAATCTGGACATGTGCAGAATAATGGAATAAGATGCATAATCGCCAAACACGTGAGCCATGGTAAAGAGATGTGCACTACATATCCTTTGTAACTTGCGAGGAATGAGGTACATTCAGTGTTTATCTCCTGGGAGTTTCCCTATGTAGACTTAAAAGTTCTTATTAGTAATTGTTCCTTCTGTAAACTGTGACTTTTCTATCCTTTTTTTGATTATTGGGGAATCGACACTGAAAGACTAAGACCATGGCCCGAAGCACAACGAGCTGCCAAGATTTAAGAGAATTGGAGGGAAAGTGAGGTAAATCAGTTAGCAAAGAGTAGGTCACAGCACGCTGGGCTTTTAAAAGCTGGTAAATAGTAGGTGGAAGAGAAGGATGAGTGAGACGAGAAGTTCCGTAGTTTGGAGGATGTGAAAAAGATTGAGTTAGAAAGTGGACTTTGATTTCAACAAAGTTAAAGGAGGAAGAGATGTGTCCAGGATGGCACAGCCACTGCATAGTTAATACATTTCCTTTGTAAGACTGAGTTAATTGGATTCAGAACCTAAAATGAAAATAATTTCATTTCATCTTTCATATGTATATATGTATTTTAAAAGCAAAATAAAAGTGAACTACACTCCAAAGCAGATTTGGTTTGGTACAGGACTCACTCTAAAAACAAAGGGTAAAATGCATTTGGATAGTTTCTAGCCAGGTCCTTCTGGTCAAATATACATGCACCTAATCAGACACCAATGAGCACCAAGTTGGTGATCTCTTGCAGAGAGGGCACCGCTGGCTACTGTAGGAAGTAGACAGAACAGATTGCACTGGTGCAGTTATAGGTGTTGTTCAAAGACTCGACCTCCATCCAGCACATTCTTGTGGTAGAGTGAAGTGTGTCTGGCTGGCGTGTACCTCACCTGGGAAGTCTTTGTTGCTGATTCCGAGTGCCTGCAATGGTGAAGTGTTATGCTCATCAGCATGTACATCCCTCACCCTGATGGGCACTAAATTCGCAAAAAAACAAAGCCACGGTGGCAATGCGCCACTGAGTGAAAATAATCTTATCCTGCAGATTCGTATATAAGAGCACCCCTCGATGACCTTTAGTAAATTATTGATAGACTTTTAATATTGTTCCTTCTTTTGCACTCCTACGATATTTATTTCAATTCCATGTCTAATTAGCAAATATACCAAAACTTTTTCTGCTAATTCTTGATCAATTAATTGTATTTTCACTATGCACTGTAAATATATTGATAAAGGTCAATACTGTACCCAGTTATTTAATATTTATTTGCCCTATTTATTGAACTTATTTATATAGAGTAGGCAGCAGAGCCTGTATTTATGGAACTGCCATGCATTGTGTGAAAAATCTAATTGTTTTTTCTTTTTTTTCTGGTAAGCCATTACATACAAGACTTTGTGAAACTGTGTTTGTGCTCAAGGACCTCTATTCAGAATATTTTTTTGAAAAGATCTGAATTATATGAACCTCCCAATGATAAATTATAGCTGCCAAAAAAATGCATTGGTTAATGTTCAGTATTATCAACTGTAGCTAGAATTATCAGTCATGTATAACAACTACCGGTGTGTTTGTATTCGTCAGAACGCTTTCAACCCAAATAGTTTTTGAATGTCTTAGAACAAATGAAATAGGAAGAGCAAGGTGGAAGAGACAGCATACTTGCTCAATAATGTCGGTTGAAATCTAATTCCTCGACCTCCTCTTGCACAGGGATTGGAGGTGTCTGTTAATATTACTGTGCCAGCTCTTTTAATCTTTCTGTGAAAATAAGATATATTCTTCATGACATTAGTCTTCCTGATGCATTTACTTTGTGAGCTTGTAAAGCAAAAACTGTTTAAAGAAAAATAAACATCCTTACTTGAATTTGAGGCTTGTTTCATGTTGTCGGTATCCTAACTTTCATACAAATCATACACCCATCATGTAGCCGCATCTGCCAGCTGTTGATATCGTAACAATACTATTTCAGGTGGGCTACATACATGAGGAATACTTCTGTTGCTGCACTACCTACCCATAGTAGAACACTCACTTCTTGGGTCAGAAGATTTGGGTTTAGGTCCCAGTCCAGAGACTTTAGTGCAAAAATACAAGCTGATTTTTCAGTGCATGACTGAGGGAGTGCTGCATTGTTGGAGGTGCCATCTTTCAAATGAGAGGTTAAACCAAGGGCACCATCTTTCCTTTCAAGTGTATATAAGTGATTATCATAGAATTTACAGTGCAGAAGGAGGCCATTCGGCCCATCGGGTCTGCACCGGCTCTTGGAAGGAGCACCCTACCCAAAGTCAACACCTCCACCCTATCCCCATAACCCAGTAACCCCACCCAACACTAAGGGCAATTTTGGACACTAAGAGCAATTTATCATGGCCAATCCACCTAACCTGCACATCTTTGGACTGTGGGAGGAAACCAGAGCACCCGGAGGAAACCCACGCACACACAGGGAGGATGTGCAGACTCCGCACAGACAGTGACCCAAGCCGGAATCGAACCTGGGACCCTGGAGCTGTGAAGCAATTGTGCTATCCACAATGCTACCGTGCTGCCCCTCCACAAAGGTGAGCAAGGGATTTTTCCCCAGTGCCCTAGCTAATGTTTACCACTCAATGGACATCACCCAAATAGATTGATCAGAAACTGAACTAGACTAGCCATGTAAATACTGTGGCTACAAGAGCAGGTCAGAGTCTAGGAATCCTGCAGTGAGTTACTCACCTCCTGACTCCCCAAAGCCTGTCCACCATCTACAAGGCACAAATTAGGAATGTGATGGAGTACTCTCCACTTGTCAGGATGAGTGCAGCTCCAACAACACTCAAGAAGCTCGACACCATCCCGGACAAATTAGTCCGCTTGATGTGTGCCCCATTCACAAACATTCACTCCCTCCACCATTGACGCAGAGTACCATTCATGTGTACCATCTATAGGATGCACTGTAAGAACTCACCAAGGTTCCTTAGCAGCACCTTTCGTGGGGACCGTGGGCTCTGGCACCACTCACTTTATAATCCATCTTTTAACCTGTTTTCCCGGCACATACTCGTCTAATCCAAGGGCTAATACTTAGTGGTATGTCCCTGGATCAGTATTGGATAGAGAATATGCCAAAACTCGTGAAGAAATCCGGAAGTAAAAGGGTGCAGTCAGATTTAATGGGAGTGGAGCCACCTTTCAATATAGCAACTTGATTCTCAACCCAACGCTCTGGAAGGCGTTGAAAATGATGACTGCAAACATTATCCTAGTAATAGATCAAAGCCTCGGCTCACTGACACAAAATTGAAGTGGTCATGAGGCCGAGCTGCAGAATACTAATGAGAGGTTTGATCAATTGGAGGAAGGAACCCTGAACTTTGAAAATGTTGCTTCCTCAGATGAAGCTCGTATTCAATCCTTTGAAAGCCAGCTTTGGGAAATGTCAGAAATCCTGGCTCTAGTTGGGCACCTGTTGCGTTTTCTTCTCTTACTCTTTTACTCTGTCCTTACTGTGGCTCTGTTCCAATTATGGCAATCAGTGAATTTGCCCTTTCTATGTTATCTATGTTCTAATGCTTAGAGTTGCCAGATATCAAATGATACCACCACAAGTTTCAACCGGCTATCAATCAAAGAGCCAAACACCACTTAGTTAGTTCAAGGTCAAGGATACTTTATCTACACACAATTAGTCATGCAGCATAAATACTACTAGTTAACTACACCTATCGACTAAGACAACCTGTACTTAACTTTGGGCACCCGGCTTAGGTCAGAGAACAGTGGCCGCTGTTCGATTCTGGATCTTCTCGGGTTCGGAGGAGTAACTGCTGCTTAGCTGGGCTCATCCGTCTGGTAGCGAGTGTTGAACTAGTACTTGCTTCTGGTGTTGCTGCACGTGGAGATGGCCATGACCGGGGTACCAGATCCAAGAGAGGAGGAACATGTGGCGGGCTCTTCTTCTTATACTTAGAGGTTTTCGCTCTCTTTTGGGAGGTCCTCCGGTTTGGACCCTACTAATTGGGTGATCCCTGATCACTCCGTTCGATTCCTAACCAATAAGTGGGCAGGGATCTGGATGGCTGGGCATGTCCCAAGCGGTCACTGACCCCGTTGTTTACGTTTCCCTTGGACAGGGAGTGGCGGCGAAATGTCTGGGACTGTACTGGTCACTCAAGTACCAGTCCTTTGTTTTGGTGGAGATGGGCCATCAAATGCTAATCGGCCCCATTAAAATGCTAATTGGTCGGCGTTTTGATACCGTCTGGACTTTTTACTTGCAAATATGCATTTCAGGCTCTTCGCCTGCCTGAGTTTTGGGTTGTCCATTTTACCCGCTAGGCTTTGCAAGTTTCTCTGTACCTAGTTGTAAGTGATCATCCCAGATGGCTACACATCTCCCTCGACTAGGGAATAAAATTTGACTCCCATTTCCCTGTTGGCTCTTTTCTTCGCCTCCTTGTTTAGCAGGTTGTCTCCTGATGGTAATGACAGTATGGCAGTAGGGTGCTGGCTGTAGGGTTAGCCCAACAGGTCCCCACCTTTGTTGAGGAATGGCCCCTTAGAACTTTTGTAGTCATGATTATTTTGTATTTTAGTTATGTTGGGGTCACTATGTTGTTGACTGTATCCTGCATTGGTACAGTCTTTTATTTGAGAGAAGAACATGGTAGGGATTTTCTGGTGCCTCCGGTATAACTTGAGATGGGAGGGGTTTTATGACACACATCCGAATGTCGCTCGAAAATCCTATCCGACTGTTTTTCTGGTGGTCTATATTCGCTGGCTTTGAAAGCAGACCAAGGCAGGCCAGCAGCACGGTTCAATTCCCGTACCAGCCTCCCCGAACAGGCGCTGGAATGTGGCGACTAGGGGATTTTCACAGTAACTTCATTGAAGCCTACTTCTGACAATAAGCGATTTTCATTTCATTCAATGGCAGTAACTAATTTTAAACTTTATCTTGGAATGCATGGAGAATTCATCGCTCTATTGAAAGGAAAAATCTCCTGGGCTGGATTCTCTCAAAATGGGACTATGTCCCCGCACCGGCGTAAAAACGCTGGTGTTTTACTCTGAAGATTCCTGGGGAAAAATGGAGCCGATTCACTGACTTGCAGGGGGCTGGCAGGGACCCAGAGTAGTACACACAGCTTCAGCTGTGGATACCCGCAGGTCCCCGCACTTCCAGTTTTGAGTCCACGCATGCGCATGGCAGCAGCCTCCAGTGGCCGCGCCGAGTGCCATGGCGGACTCAGACCGTGGAGGCAGACATAGAAATTAGAGCCCCCCAATCGGCTGCACTCCCGAAGATCTGACAGTGCCGATTTTGCCCCCGGCCGCCTATAAGGCCCCCTCCCAGTGTCCGCCCCTCACCAGGGAGGCCATTGACTAAGTTCTCAGCCGCCACGCGAGCATCCCGACCGGCGATAGGTGGTTAGAACCACGCCGTCGGGAACTCGGCCGATCGGGAGAGGAGGATCGCTGGGTGGGCCTCTGGCAATGGGCCCCCAGCTGCGCGGAGTACTCCACGTTCACGCCGATTCTCGGGTCGGACCGGCACTCGAATCGCCGGACCGGCACCGGGCCCGATTTCAGCGTGAAATTGGATTCTCCGCCCCCGCGCCGAAATCACGTTTGGCATGGGGCTGCGGTGAATCCAGCCCCCTTTTTTTCTGAAGGAAGAAGTGGACTTAACTCTATTGCAGAAGACTCACTTGGATGACAATGAGCACTTAAAGTTAAGGCAGGACTGGGTGGGGCAGGTCTGTTTTGCTTCTTTATCGAAGAGCAGCAGGGGTGTGGCAATTCTGATCAACACAAAGGGTATGTGATCAGTAAGGGGCTAGTGCATGGAGAAACGGTCTCAATAATGAATATGCATGGCCCGCTGAATTACTCCTGGTAGTTTGTCACTCAGGTTTGTTTGGACTTTGCAGAGTTGGCTGTGGCTAATTCTTTTGTGGGCGGAGACTTTCACTGTCATCTGAACCCCTTGATAGACAAGCTCCCAGTTATTAGAAATCCCCCCACTCTACAGGCTAGAACGTTGTCCTCGGTATGTGAAGAGTGGGATACTTGGATTCATGGATGACTTTGCATTCTAAAGATAGAGATTTTACTTTTTTCGCAGCCCTCTTCAGGGTCACACTAGAATTGACTATTTTTTGTGTCTGGAGCTATCCTGCATCAAGTTTCCTCTTGCTGTACAGGTAGTATTGTACTCTCTGACCATGCCCTCATTTTCCTGGAGTTTTTGCCCTCCCGGTCTAGCTCATGGCGGTTTGACGCCTCCCTGCTTCGTGATAAGTCCTTTCCTACATATTTTAAGAAGGTGCTTGAATTTATTTACTCAGCTAGTTCCCCTTCTGATGTGACTCCTTCCACCCTGGTCGTAATAATGTGGTTTAGTTACATTGTCCCTCTTTCTGGTAGTGAGTGTATCTGCATGATGCAGGCCTGTACTGGCCTTGGCTTCTTCCCTGAACAGCACGTGTTTTGCCTATTTCTATAACTTTGTCTTCGCTGTGCCTTTTGCCAGTCTCGCAATCATACATCGTCTGGCAGCTGCCACCTTCCGGGACATGTTTCATCGCATTCTTGGGGCCTTCATTGCATTTCTTTGACTGCCGGGTGATGCGGGTTGAGCTCTGATATTGTAATGGACTATCTGATATCTTACTTACACAAGCACCCTCAGCTGAGGAATGGTCATTGTTACACGAGGTCCCTCCCCCTAATCAGAGGATATTGTTGTCTGGCCCTTGGAGCTCCTGAGTCCCCTTTTCTGCATTTTACGGTGATAGAGCTATTTCAATTACTTTTCTTAAATCCAGGTTGGGTTCTGCCAATTTTTGGGGGGTTGTCAATTTATTGATTCCTCATACCGATCTGTCACGCAACATCTTGTTCAGGGCTGGTCCCAATTTGCAATGTTCTGCCAATTTTCAGGATCTATCCAAAAATGTATTGACAGGTTTCCCTGGAGTTCTCCCTGCTGTGTTAAAGTACATCTCTGGAGTAAAACATAGGACTTCAGATCATTGTGGCTTTTTACCAAGTCTACTAACTCATTGAAAGTCTTCAAGTCGGGGTGTCTGGATAAATCAGGCTTCTTATCACATGGAATGTCAAGGCCCCGAATGCTGTCAATAACATCACTTCCTGTTTTTCATCGCCCTGAATGTTATTAGCCTGGAAGAAGTAACGCACACACTCTGTGCATTGGGCCCAGTCTTCTCAGCCTACATCATACGGTTCAAGATTACCAAAGGGAGGCATTTATTTTTCTTACTGGAGAAGCTGCTTGTTCTCAACAATGAAGGTTGCTCAGAGAAAAAAATTGTTTACTCCTCATCGCCAATGTAATAATCTCACCAGGGCCAGTCTTCTAACACGACATCCTTTTATTTACATAACGGAGAAGACCGCACCCACGGCTTACAGCGCACAAGTCCAAGCCCGGGGACCTGCAGAATACTGGCCCGGTTGAAGCATTGGGTCTTCAGCTCCCACTGCTCGTTTCCCATAGAACGAGCTCCTGTTGGCTCATTAGGGATGTTCACACTCCACAAAGCCCACGGGCAGATCTATTGATGATTCCCCTGTGACCTTCGTGGCCACCATAACAATCACATTGCTGCTTGTGGAAACTTGCTGAGTACAAATTGGCTGAAGCATTTCCTGCATTACAACAGTGACTACACTTCAAAAAGAGATTAATTGGCTTTAAAGCACTTTGGGCTATCCTGAGGCATGATATAAATGTAAGCCTTTTCTTTTTTTTGGTGCATACCATAGAACCTAATGGGCTCTCCATAAAATTCAAATCCACGTAGACATTAACTTGCATTTAACTCAAGTTGGTAGTAATGATATATCTTTGCATCATGATTTAAAATTTGTCCACGATAAACAGTTGTTTTTGAATCTTTATGCCAGCAGAATTTAAAAAGAATTGGTCAGTAAATGTTAAATATGCGTTCAAATATTACTGAGCTGCTTAGGCTTTGACGGCCACCACAGGTTGGACACTCGTCGTCAACACCTGACAAAAAAAAAGCGAAATATTTCCTCTGAATTTCCCCTTGCTTCGCTACTGTAACCTCACAGAAGTATGGTGGAAATAATTTTTTTACATGTGAACAATCTTTCTGCCAAACTTGTGGATATGTTTAGGGTGCGAGAGTGGGCGCAGCTCTGAGGAGATTCCTATACAAAATGGTACGGGACTGATGGTGAAGTGCATCCACCTTGGGTTCTCAACCGTTCACACCGATAGGAAGGTGGTCTCAGCGAACTGACAAGATTTTCAATAAATTGAGTTCAAGCAGCCTCAGCCGAGTACCCTACTATGGGCTACAGCGCAATCTTACAGCCCATAAATCAAGGACAATCTCACTCAAACAAGCCATAAAGGTAGCTGCCTCGAATATCTGAGACTTGCATCTCTGAGGAGTCCATGAATATTCTGCAAAGGTAATTACATTTTCATTTCAGGGCCATTAGGAACAATAAGATCCTCATTTCAACGGCGTGACAAGTGGTACAATCAGGACAGATGGGAGCGTGGGCAGGAAGGAACACCATCACTGGAATCTCAGTGTGAGGCCTGAACCATTTTAACTCCATGACTTCATCTAGATAATGCTTTCCCTCACATAAAATATCAGATTTACCATCAGAATCAGTCGGCGGGTGATGGATAGGACCTCAGCATAAAGTTAATGCTAGGCAAGGCTTTAGCACCCATGCCAGCGTGAGATAGAGAGGCAAGGCCGAGCCTTGGGAGGCTCATGTGATCCTTGGGGGAACTGGGTGGGAGAACCGATGCACAATAGTAATCCTTCTGATATTGTCTTGACATCTTCTGGCAAGACGGTGCCTGGTGCTACAGTTCAGCTGTCAGGTTTGACACTAGGCATGCCTCCCATCTGACTCATCATGGAAATTCTCTCACGGCATCAATGATATTTTTGGGCTATCACTTTAGGAATCTAAATCATGGCCTCACTTGCCTGCAGCGGGCATCTTGACCAACTTCAAAGTTGGTGAACATACAATATCACTGGATCGAAACTGCAGCCTTAGTTAATAAGTGGACTCAGTCTAATTTTAAACTCCACATCCAGCCAGCCCCCACCCGCCCGCCCCCCCCCCCCCCAACCCTCCACCCCCATGCATCATTCTCAACAGGGGATGAGTTAAAACTGAGGCCTAAATCTTTGACATACTACATGGATTGTAGCAGTTCACTTGAGGGAGAAGTGCTTTCGAACTTCTCATCACGAGGCTTCCTGCTATTGAAGACTGTAATGCTGTTTGAACTGCCAGTCACAGTGAAGTCTCCCGCAACCTACTATGCAGACTTCACTGAACTCGTTCATGTGCCAAGAAGGATTAACTTACCTGCCTGGCACATTCACCATTAAATTGTAGTTGATGATGGCCTTTTGTGAATTTCTTGCTTCATTTAGCAAGAAAAATCAAGCAGGAAGATGTGGAAATGTTTACTATAATAAGTGACTGCCTCATTTATGCTGATCCATTTGTGTCAGTTTGCATTCTAGTTTCACACTGTACTCACTTGAACTTGGGAACATAGAACATAGAACATAGAACATTACAGCGCAGTACAGGCCCTTCGGCCCTCGATGTTGCGCCGACCTGTGTAACCACTCTAAAGCCCATCTACACTATTCCCTTATCGTCCATGTCTATCCAATGACCATTTGAATGCCCTTAGTGTTGGCGAGTCCACTACTGTTGCAGGCAGGGCATTCCACACCCTTACTACTCTCTGAGTAAAGAACCTACCTCTGACATCTGTCTTATATCTATCTTCTCTCAATTTAAAGCTATGTCCCCTCGTGCTAGACATCACCATCCGAGGAAAAAGGCTCTCACTGTCTACCCTATCTAATCCTCTGATCATCTTGTATGCCTGAATTAAGTCACCTCTTAACCTTCTTCTCTCTAATGAAAACAGCCTCAAGTCCCTCAGCCTTCCCTCATAAGATCTTCCCGTCATACCAAGCAACATTCTGGTAAATCTCCTCTGCACCCTTTCCTATGCTTCCACATCCTTCCTATAATATGGTGACCAGTATTGCACGCAATACTCCAAATGCGGCCGTACCAGAATTTTGTACAGCTGCAACATGACCTCATGGCTCCGAAACTCAATCTCTCTACCAATAAAAGCTGACATACCGTACGCCTTCTTAACAACCCTCTCAACCTGGGTGGCAACTTTCAGGGATCTATGTACATGGACACCGAGATCTCGCTGCTCATCCACACTACCAAGAAGGAATAATATTCCAAAATGAATCACCTCACACTTTTCTGCATTAAACTCCATTTGCCACCTCTCAGCCCAGCGCTGCAGCTTATCTATGTCTCTCTGTAACTTGTAACATCCTTCTGCACTGTCCACAACTCCACCGACTTTAGTGTCATCTGCAAATTTACTCACCCATCCTTCTATGCCCTCCTCCAGGTCATTTATAAAAATGACAAACAGCAGTGGCCCCAAAACAGATCCTTGTGGTACACCACTAGTAACTGGACTCCAGTCTGAACATTTCCCATCAACCACCACCCTTTGTCTTCTTCCAGCTAGCCAATTTCTGATCCAAACTGCTAAATCACCCTGAATCCCATGCCTCCATATTTTCTGCAGTAGCCTACCGTGCGGAACCTTATCAAACGCTCTACTGAAATCCATGTACACCACATCAACTGCTTTACCCTCATCCAATTGTTTGGTCACCTTCTCAAAGAACTCAATAAGGTTTGTAAGGCACGACCTACCCTTCACAAAACCGTGTTGACTATCTCTAATCAAATTATTCCTTTCCAGATGATTATACATCCTATCTCTTATAAACCTTTCCAAGAGTTTGCCCACAACAGAAGTAAGGCTCACTGGTCTATAGTTACCGGGGTTGTCTCTACTCCCCTTCTTGAACAAGGGGACAACATTTGCTGTCCTCCAGTCTTCTGGCACTATTCCTGTAGACAAAGATGACTTAAAGATCAAAGCCAAAGGCTCAGCAATCTCCTCCCTAGCTTCCCAGAGAATCCCAGGATAAATCCCATCCGGCCCAGGGGACTTATCTATTTGCACACTTTCCAGAATTGCTAACACCTCCTCCTTATGAACCTCAAGCCCTTCTAGTCTAGTAGCCTGAATCTCAGTATTCTCCTTGACAACATTGTCTTTTTCCTGTGTGAATACTGACGAAAAATATTCATTTAGCACCTCTCCTATCTCCTAGGACTCCACGCACAACTTCCCACTACTGTCCTTGACTGGCCCTACTCTTACCCTAGTCATTCTTTTATTCCTGACATATCCATAGAAAGCTTTAGGGTTATCCTTGATCCTACCTCCCAAAGACTTCTCGTGTCCCCTCGTGGCTCTTCTTAGCTCTCTCTTTAGGTCCTTCTTAGCTAACTTGTAACTCTCGAGCGCCCTAACTGAACCTTCATGTCTCATCTTTACATAAGCCTCCTTCTTCCTCTTGACAAGTGTTATGACTGCTTTAGTAAACCACTGTTCCTTTGCTCGACCACTACCTCCCTGCCTGACAGGTACACACTTATCAAGGACACGCAGTAGCTGTTTCTTGAAAAAGCTCCACATTTCCATTGTGCCCATCCCCTGCAGTTTTCCTCTCCATCCGATGCATCCTAAGTCTTGCCTCATTGCATCATAATTGCCTTTCCCCCAGATATATATCTTGCCTTGCGGTTATATACCTATCCCTTTCCATCACTAAAGTAAACATAATCGAATTGTGGCCGCTATCACCAAAGTGCTCACCTACCTCCAAATATCACACCTGTCCTGGTTCATTACCCAGTACCAAATCCAATATGGCCTCGCCTCTTGTTGGCCTATCTACATACTGTGTCGGGAAACCCTCCTGCACACATTGGACAAAAACGGACCCATCTAAAGTACTCGAACTATAGCGTTTCCAGTCAATATTTGGAAAGTTAAAGTCCCCCATAACAACTAACCTGTTGCTTTCGCTCCTATCCAGAATCTTCTTTGCAATCCTTTCCTCTACATCTCTGGAACATTTTGGAGGCCTATAGAAAATCCCTACAGGGTGACCTCTCCTTTCCTGTTTCTAACCTCAGCCCATACTACATCAGTAGACGAGTCCTCATCAAATGTCCTTTCTGCCACTGTAATACTGTCCTTGACTAACAATGCCACCCCTCCCCCTCTTTTACCACCTTCCATGAGCTTACTGAAATATCTAAACCCCGGCACCTGCAACAACCATTCCTGTCCCTGCTCTATCCATGTCTCCGAAATGGCCACAACATCGAAGTCCCATGTACCAACCCATGCCGCAGGTTCACCCATCTTATTCCGGATGCTCCTGGCATTGAAGAAGATGCACTTTAAACCACCTTCCTGCCTGCCGGTACACTCCTGCGACTTTGAAACCTTACTCATGACCTCACTACTCTCAACCTCCTGTATACTGGAGCTACAATTCAGGTTCCCGATCCCTTGCTGAACTATTTTCAACCCTCCCGAAGAGCATTAGCAAATTTCCCTCCCCCCAGGATATTGGTACCCCTCTGGTCCAGGTGTTGACCATCCCGTTTGTAGAGGTCCCACTGACCCCAGAATGAGTCCCAATTATCCAGAAACCTGAAACCCTCCCTCCTGGACCATCCCTGTAGCCACGTGTTCAACTCCTCTCTCTCCCTATTCCTCGTCTCGCTAGCACGTGGCACGGGTAACAGCCCAGAGATAACTCTGTTTGTCCTAGATCTAAGTTTCCACTCTAGCTCCCTGAATTCCTGCCTTACATCCCTATCCCTTTTCCTACCGATGTCGTTGGTACCTATGTGGACCACAACTTGGGGCTGCTCCCCTTCCCCCTTAAGGATCCCGAAAACACGATCCGAGACATCACGGACCCTGGCACCTGGGAGGCAGCACACCAACCGCGAGTCTCTCTCATTCCCACAGAATCTCCTATCTATCCCCCTAACTATGGAGTCTCCAATGACTAATGCTCTACTCATCTCCCCCCTTCCCTTCTGAGCAACAGGGACAGACTCTGTGCCAGAGACCTGTACCCCATGGCTTACCCCTGGTAAGTCGTCGTCCCCAACAGTATCCAAAGCGGTATACTTGTTACTAAGGGGAACAACCACAGGGGATCCCTGTACTGACTGCTTCCTCCCAGCCCCTCTCACCGTCACCCATCTATCTTTATTCTTCGGAGTGACTACATCCCTGACGCTTCTATCTGTAACCACCTCTGCCTCCCAAATGATCCGAAGTTCATCCAGCTCCTGCTCCAGTTTCCTAACGCGGTTTCTGAGGAGCTTTAGATGGGTGCACTTCCCACAAATGAAATCAGCAGGGACACTGACGGCGTCCCTCACCACAAACATTCTGCAGGAGGAACATTGCACTGCCTTCCCTGCCATCCCCTCTAGATAAAAAAAGAAAAAGAAAGAAAGAGCTTACCTGTTATTCACTCTACCCCTTAGGTTAAAGGAGGTGGAAGGGTGGGGGACACTACAAGTGTAGTGTCTAAGGTTTAGAAACTGCCCAACTTAAACACAGGTAAAAATAAAACACTTAACCAGCAACCACTGTACCCCACACAAAAACAGCAATCAGCTGTTATGGGCCTGCGCAAACAATTTAAATCTTTACTACTCATCCAGCAGTCACTCTGTCACTCTGAGAAGCAATAACGTTGGAAGAAGGAGTTTTATTCAGAAGGCAATAGGCCATTTTGCAGATAAAGAAGATAAGCTGGCTGGATAAAAGCCACGATCTGGATGTTCGCTGATGATTGCACAATGTTCAGCACCATTCAAGAGTCTTGTGGTACTGAAGCAGTCCATGTCCAAATGCAGCAAGACCTGGACAATATCCAGGCTTGGGCTGACAAATGGCAAGTAACATTCGCACCACACTAGTGCCAGGCAATGATCATCTCCTACAAGAGAGAATCTAACCATTGCGTCTTGATATTCAATGGCATTACCCTCGCGGAATCTCCCACTATCAACATCCTGGGGTTACCATTTACCAGAAACTGAACTGGACATGCCAAATACATGCTGTGGCTACAAGAGCAGGTCAGAAGCCAGAAATCATGTGGAGAGTAACTCACCTCCTAACTAATCACAGTCTGTCCACCATCTACAGGGCATAAGTCAGGAAAATGATGGAGTGTTTGCCTGGATGAGCGCAGCTCCAACAACGTTCAAGAAGCTTGACACCATCCTGGACAAAGCAACCCATTTGATTGGGACCCCTTCCACAAACATTCACTCCCTCCACCACCAATGTACAGTAGCAAAAGTGTGTACCATCTACAAGATGCACTGCAGAAAGTTAACAAGGCTCCTTCAACAACACCTTCCAAACTCATGACCACTACCACCTAGAAGGACAAGGGCAGCAGACACAACAGCTGGAGGCTTCCCTGATTTGGAACTGTATTGTTGCTGGGTCGAAATCCTGAAACTCCCTCCTTAACAGCATTTTGGTGTACCTACACCGCACAGAGTGCAGCATTTCAGGAGGGCAGCTCACCACCATGTTCTCAAGAGGCATTTAGGGATGGGCAGTAAATGCTGGCCTAGCAAGTGACGCCCACATGCCATGACTGAATAAAAGGAAAACTGGCTTGACCCATTCAAACTGCATCTCCAATCCCCCACTTCAGTGTCTACAACTGAAATACCTGTGGCATTCAGCTATGTGGAGCAGAATCTTTCCAGGTTCAAATCCCAGTGTTCACCAAATTTGTAGATCTGGAGTAGTTTGACTGTGGGGGTGTGAGAAGTTATCTCAGGATCATTGGGCCAAGGAAGGGAAAAAGCAACTAATATTTTTGCTCCTGCTGACCTCCTATTAAAAAGCTTACATTTCAGGGCATTGACTGACCTTGATGCTTCCCCCATATGGAGGAGGGGAGCTCTGGATCCGACTCTCATCTTCAACCTTGATTGGAACAGAAGGTGCATTCATGATGAAAAATGAAAAATGAAATGAAAATTGCTTATTGTCACAAGTAGGCTTCAAATAAAGTTACTGTGAAAAGCCCCTAGTCGCCACATTCCAGCGCCTGTTCCGGGAGGCTGGTACGGAATTGAACCGTGCTGCTGGTCTGCCTTGGTCTGCTTTTAAAGCCAGCTCTTTAGCCCTATGGTAAACCAGGATCCTATGGATCCTCATTGACTACAATATTGGCGATGAGGATAAAATGGAACAACAGGTGGCACAGCTGGACACTCAGACCAAGGCTGCATCTCCTTTTTTTTATAAATTTAGAGTACCCAATTTTTTTCCCCATTAAGGGCAATTTAGCATGGCCAATCCACCTAACGTGCACATCTTTGGGTTGTGGGGGAGAAAACCATGCAGACATGGGGAGAATGTGCAAACTCCACACGGACAGTGACCCAGGTTCGGGATCGAACCCGGGTCCTCAGCGCCTTAGGAAGGCTGCATCTCAACACAGAGGAGCAAGCTTAGCACTGATTCAAAAACACTGCTTTTTGGTAGACTCAAAGCTTTTGACATGAGTGTGGAAGACTAGGCTCAGTACACAGAGCAAATACGCTATTTCTTCAGCGTGAAAGTCATTACTGGGGATTACCATGAGAAGGTGATTCTTTTAACTGCCTGTGGGGGCCCCCACTTTCAGCATCATAAAGAGACTAACCTACCCTGTGACCCCAGACTCCAAGAGGTTTAATAAATTGGTGGTAATGAACCACCAGACCCACCAAACCTCGGTCATTGTCCAAAGATATTGATTCAATATGACTGAAAGAATCCCCGGGAAGTCTGTTACTGAGTTTCTGGCATGCTTATGCAAACTGGCAGAGTATTGCAATTATAGGCCATCCCTACCAGAGATGCTACGAGACCGCCTTATATGCGGGGTTAACAACATGGTGACCCAGCGGAAATTGCTGACTGAACCCTGGAATATGAGCTCCCCCACTGAGGCAAGAGGGATAGTCCTAGTTGGTACTTGGGAATGTTGCTTAGTTGATGTATTTCCTAACTGTGAGTAGGAAATAAACAACTTTTGATTTATCTTTTCGGGGCTCCTTATTGACTACAATACATCCCTTCAAACAGGATTAGTTCTTTCATCACCTAAGAGGGGTAAATTGAGCCTCATTAGCCTGACACAGTCATACAAAGTGATCAAGTTTTCATCTGTGGTGATATGGTTGCCTCTGAGGCAAACTGTCAAGAGCTGTAAATGAATTTTTGTCCCCCTCGTCAGATGTCTTGAATGTCAATTTGTACATATTTTATTTTTAGTTGGGATATTTACAAATCTTTTCCCTCTTCAATTTTGTGCTTTTCTAAAATTTGTTCATGGGCATCACTGGCTAGGCCAGCATTTATTGCCCATCCCTAACTGCCATTGAGGAGGCATTTAAGAGTCAACCACATTGCTGAGAGTCTGGAGCTACATGTCAGTCAGCAGCAGATTCCTTTCTCTAAAGCATATTAACGAACCAGGTGGATTTTTATGACAATCGACAACGGTTGTTTTAATTCCACATTTTTATTTAATTAAAATTTTACCATCTGCCATGGTGGAACTTGACTGTTTTATTGTGAAGAATGTGCAAGGTATTTATGTTTGGACACAACGTTTTGTCATTGAGGCTTTTGT
Organism: Scyliorhinus torazame; assembly: GCF_047496885.1. Classification (NCBI taxonomy): domain Eukaryota; kingdom Metazoa; phylum Chordata; class Chondrichthyes; order Carcharhiniformes; family Scyliorhinidae; genus Scyliorhinus; species Scyliorhinus torazame. The sequence goes on from NC_092707.1 coordinate 80,478,861, forward strand.
TACAGTAAATGTCTTAAAATATGTCTACTTCTCGTCTCATTCTTTGCACTATTAACTAGAAGTTCAAATTCCTTGCAGAAATTTTCATTGCAGTCTCCACAGGGATCCAATTATCCATTTTTAATGGGGTTAGCTTGATGCATTTATAGACAAGTTACATAAGTCACTATATTGTCAACATATCTGGTGTGTAAATAGAGGATTGAAAACATAATAAAGCTACCGATGAGTATATTTGGATCAAAATTAAATGATTTTTTAAAAAACCCTATTTTAAAAAACAAAATCATTAGCACTAGCACAATAGTTTGCATTCCAACAAATATGGGAAAGAATTGCTCTGAGTTAAAATACCACAGAGAGGAATTTGACATGGGTACATTAAAACATTACCATAGCAACAGAAGAGATAAAAGATTTGCACCATGAGGTAGCTCGAATGTGGAATTTCCCAGTTTACCTCGTATAAGATCCAAGCCGGCCTGGACATTGTGCAAAAGAAATCCTGAAAATATCCCGTTGAGGGAACAGAAAGTTTACTTGGTAAATTCAGTATTTGTCTGTTCACGTCCACTTTAGAATTGTTCTGCAGAGGATATGAATTTCAAGTTTAACTCTATTGGAAGGATCGGAAATATCCACACGGTACTAATCAAAGGTTCAAATCCATAACTAGTGCTTCAAACCACCGTGTTTTTGTAAATTGTGTTTGTAATGTTGCTATTCAGTCCTCCACGGGATAATCTGTCTTCACCTTTCACTCATTTTGCTGGAACTCACGGTAATGTTAGGGATGATTCTTGTTGCCCAGTTCCTTTTGACTTTCATGGTGGCAGAGTCTCACGATTGTGTAACGTTTCAAACCATTTTTTAAAAATCTTGCTGAAATCTAGGGGGCAGGTGATATAACAGAGCTCGTGTAACAGGTGACGATTAATAAAAGACACAATTTTAATGCTGGAAATCTGATGTTAAAAACAGAAAATGCTGTAAATAGGAACAAAAGCAATGCTAGATGAGAAAAAACTGAAGTCCTTCTAGTTCAACTTCTACTATCCTGGTATTCACATGATGTGACAAAAATGGAGTTGTTGATCAATCATAGCAATCAATCTCCATCTACTCAGATATGGTACGAGACAAAAAACTCCAGTGGTAGAAAACTTTGAGAAATAGAGGCTCAAGATCACATATTTCCTCTCAAGCATGTTACATTTGGCATATGTACTGTCTTGATTACAGATAGATTGTATCCCAACATATTATTTTCTAAAGAATACGCAGTCGGGCAATTATCATCGGAGAGAGGTTAAAGTTCTGAGTTTTCCCTCATGAGAAGTCCTCTCTGAAGTGTTTACCTCTCTCCCTCTTCCAGCTGTAGTCTCACCTATCATTCTTTGCTAGTGGCCTCTCACACAGGGCGGTTTAGGTTGGACATTTGTTAAAATGTGACTTTTTGAACTCTTTCATGGAATTTGGGCATCAGTGGCAGGGGCAGCATGTTTTGCCCATTCCTAATTGCCCATGAAATTAGTGAATTGCTAAGCCATTTCAGAGAGCAGTTAAGAGTCAACCATGTTATTGTGGATCTGGAGTCACATGTAGGCTAGACTGGGTAAGGCTGGCAAATTTCCTTCCCTAACTGGACACTTGGAAGAAACTATTCATGTGCAAAGTAGAACAGAGGAATTAGTAATTTTTTGCCAGGGACAGTTGCGTCAGAGCTTAAATTGCTTTCTACTTCCTATTGGAATTCTGGTATCAGGAGTCAATCAAGCCTTTTACCCCTTATTCTCAAGTTCCAAAAGCATTTGAAGTGAAAATCCTTATTGGTAACACTGGTTATACTTTATTCAGTATAGGTAAGACTTGACATATGCAAGGTCTGACCAGGAGTGCCAAAACGCAACAGCATTGCTGTTACATTCTGGGTAGAAGTACAGTCTCCCTGGTCATGCCAGCAGGGGCATGCATGGTAGCACAGTGGTTAGCACATTTGCTTCACAGCTCCAGGGTGCCAGCTTCGATTCCCGGCTTGGGTCACTCTCTGTATGAGTCTGCACGTTCTCCCCGTGTCTGTGTGGGTTTCCTCCAGGTGCTCCGGTTTCCTCCCACAGTCCAAAGATGTGCGTGTTAAGTGATTGGCCATGCTAAATTGCCCTTAGTGGCCAAAAAGGTTACGTTGGGTTACGGAGATAGGGTGGAGGTGTGGGCTTGGGTAGGGTGCTCTTTCCATGGGCCCGTGCAAACATGATGGGCCAAATGACCTCCTTCAGCACTGGAAATTCTATGATTCTACATGCCCCAATTATCATTATATCACCCAATGCAGAATGTAAAACGTCCACAATTTCTGTACTCAGTGAATTTCCTCTTAAACATTCTTTGCACAGCTAAGCAAATGGAAACTGATATATCCAAACATGTCACTCTCTATGAATGGCCTAATTCCAAAAGATGCCATCGAACCACCAATGTCCGTTCAAGCCAGGTCAAACCATCAAGATCTTGGGCTTCCCATGCTCAATCTCTGATCAGTTCATGTGTGTTTCGATGCTAAGCTTGTTAAACTTGGTGACCTTGGCACCCTGGTGACTTGCCGAAGGAGTCAATCAATCCCCCATTGTGTTACCTGCCCCCTATCTGGGTCTCTGGAATTCTATTCCCACACACTCCCACCAGTTTGTGCTGTTTACTAGATTTCTGCTGAGGGTTACCTTTTCACTATTTGGGCAGCTTAGATCCAAAACACAATTCTCCATCAAGTCACACACACCTGCTTTTGCTCAGCATGTATCACAAGCAGAAATAAAATAGTCCAGTACGTGATTAAGATTAGCAATGAATCATAGAATCCCTACAGTGCAGAAGGAGGACATTCAGCCCATCCAGTCTGCATGACCCTCTGCAAGAGCACCCTATGTGGGCCCACTCATCCAGCCTACTCCCGTTACCCCATCTAATCTACACATCCCTGGATACTAAGGGTCAATTTAGCATGGTCAATCCACTTAATGTGCACATCCTTGGACCGTGGGAGGAAACCGAAGGACCCGGACAAAACACACGCAGACGTGGGGAGAAGGTGAAAACTCCACGCAGTCACCCAAGGTCAGAATTGAACCCGGGTTCTTGTGCTGTGAGGCAGCAGTGCTAGCCACTGTGCCACCGTTCTTTAATCAGATTAAAGAAGAGTACACAGGGTCATAGTATTTGGTATAGTTTATGTTCATTAGCAAAAAAACTCAATGTCGGGATTTTCCAGGATCTTTACATTCTCCATTCTTGGGCGTCTCTGGGCTATGAGTCACTTTTCTTGGGTGGGTGGTAGGGCAGCACGGTGGAGCAGTGGTTAGCACTTCTACCTCACAGCACTGAGAACCGGGTTCGATCCTGTCCCAGGGTCACTGTCCATATGGAGTTTGCACATTCTCCCAGTGTCTGTGTGGGTCTCACCCCCACAACCCAAAGATGTGCAAGGTAAGTGGATTGGCCGTGCCCCTTAATTGGAAAATAAATGAATTGGGTACTTTAAATTTATTTTAAAAATGAGAAGATGGGTGGCTACCAAACAGACATCAGCAATGCCAAACTGGAGTGCATCTGAGACTATACCCCCTGTGATTTTTGTTCCTTCTCTGTGAAAGAATAAGCAGCTCTGCTCAGACCTCCATGCAGGGTTGAGTAGGTAGGTGCTTGATGGCCAGCCATAGGGCCATGGACACCATAGGGAAGACAATGGCATGGACACAATAGAGGAGGCAGTGGCGTTGTGGTATTGTCGCAAGACTAGTAATCCAGAAATCCAGAGTCAAACTCTGGTGACCCGGGTTTGAATCCCACCATGGCAAAATCTGGAATTAAAAGTCTAATGATGACCATTAAACAAAGAACAAAGAACAGTACAGCACAGGAACGGGCCCTTCGGCCCTCCAAGCCTGCGCTGACCATGGTACCTGCCTAAACTAAAACCATCTGCACTTACGGAGTCCGTATCCTTCCATTCCCACCCTATTCATATATTTGTCTAGATGTCTCTTAAATGCCACTATCGAACCTGCTCCTACCACCTCCCCAGGCAGCACATTCCATATATTTACCACCCTCTGTGTAAAAGACCTGCCTCGCACATCTGTCCTAAACTTTTCCCCATGCACTTTAAACCTATGTTCCCTAGTACTTGACTCTCCTATCCTAGGAAAGATCATCTGACAACCACTCTGTCCATGCCACTCATAATCATGTAGACCTCTATCAGGTTGCCTCTCAACCTCCGTCATTCCAGTGAGAACAGACCAAGTTTATTTAACCTCTCCTCATAGCTAATGCCCTCCATACCAGGCAAGAGCCTAGTAAACCACTTCTGTACCTTCTCCAAAACATCCACATCCTTCTGGTAGTGTGGCGACCAGTATTGTACACAATATTCCAAATGAGGCATAACTAAAGTCCTGTACAGCTGCAACATGATTTGCCAATTTTTATATTCAATGGCCCGACCGATGAAGGCCAGCATGCCATATGCCTTCTTGACCACCTTATCCACATGCGTTGCCACTTTCAATGATCGGTGGACATTCACGCCCAGATCTCTCTGCCATTTATTGTGTAATTACAACATGCATTGGACTTTCCAAAGTGCATTACCTCACACTTGTCCGGATAACCATTGTTGATTGTTGTAAAAACACATCTGGTTCACTAATGTCCTTTAGGGAAGGAAATCTCTCATCCTGGTCTGGCCTACATGTGACTCCAGATCCACAGCAATGTGGTTGACTAGGGGTGGGCAATAAATGCGGCCCAGTCAGCGATGCCCACATCCCATGAATGAGTAAAAAAGATGGGCCAAAGGGCCTCTTTCTTTACTTAAAAGCTGTATTAACCGCTGGACAAGATTGGTGAATTAGTTAATAGACTTTCAAGGGGTCTGGCAAGTGATTTGATGTGGTGCTACCAACTCTGTGAATTCGTTAGATGCAGAGCATGACGTGCAATTTGCAGCTGGAATGCAATACGTTTGCATATAAACTTGTGAGACTGTGAAAAAGGCCTTTCTGCTTAAATGGATCTGAGTCACAATCATCAGCAAATGCATATGACCGTTTCTCCCCTGGGTATCATGTTGGCACTCAAACTCAATGTGTCCTTGTGCCTCCCCACCAGCTGCTATTTATAATTTGTGTTTACCGCTATGAGGTACTTACTTTCTTCCAGGGTTAAATGTCCATTAGAAATCAGCTCAAGAATGGAAGCATTCGGTGGTGGAAAGCTAGACTTGGAATTTGAAAATGTAAAAAGCTTCCCTGCTGTTTTTTTTCTCTCTCGCTGGTGCTGTTCGACAGCAGGGTTCTGGAGAGTGAAATGAATTGGCCATGAACACATTTTGTAAAATAATTTCTGCTTGATTGTGTTGCCAAAGTGACATTGTTAAATAGAATTATATAAATATAGAAATGGGTAAACAATAATGCGGGCTGAATTGGGCTGCTGTCGTGTGGGGAGAGAGAAAGTGTGTGAGAGCTGAGTCATTCTGTGCACAGGGTGCTTCTGAATCACGCATCAGCTCGGGACAGGGTGAGCGGGGTCAAAATAGCAAAGGATGCCTTTCGTTTGACGTGAGAAAGAGAGATGCCGTGTCTACAGAATATAATTAATATCTCCCCATTATGGTAAAAATTGAATCTCAGCCATTCAAAACCTCAGAGTTCCAGTCGATCGATCTTTAAAGACAATATTCCTGCGCTTATATAAAAGTTACAGCTGAAGTAATACTCTGATTACAATTTTCCCTTCGTATTACAATCTCATAAATCTATCCGTAAACAGCGATATCTCATCCTCACAGTAATCAGGTTTAAATGCAATGCTCGAGTGCATTCAGCTTGCAATGCAACGTGGCAGTACCTGGAGGGAGAGATTGCATTGGCAGTACCTGGAGGGAGAGATCCCCCCCCCCCAGGTTTTCTTCTGGCCCATGTCATTTCAGTTTCTCCCTTTGACTTGTCTCTCCTGCATTCCCTACCAAGTGGCCCACACCACCCCCAGTTTTCTCCATCTCACTCATCCTCCAATCAATCTACTTTTTGCTTCCTCTATACATCATACCGATTCAACATTTCCCATTTGTTCGTTGTACCCCGTGCTGTCTTTTACTGTCCTTTTGGGGCATGTAGCAACAGATAATTGAAATATGTCTGCTTCATTCGACGGCAGGGGGTTAAGCTAACGGCTCTGGCGTTCCCTCGCCCCCAAAGCCGCTGTGAGATTTTGTCGGCACAGCAATCCATTTTATTCTTCGCCACCACACGAGGGAGGTGAGCTTTAAATTCGGATGAGAATTTTGCAATCCAGCCACTCTGATATTGTTTACATGAATTTGTTGATGCATCTGAGACCGATGGGCAATGCCAAAAATCAATTAAATGCTCAATTACCACCCCCCACCCACCCAAGGAAACCAAATCTTGCAGATTGGGAAATACTCTTCCAAATCAGACACATATGCAGAATGTATGTTACATCAGTGCTTCCAATCTGACCAGCAAAGTCGATACAATATGGTAGATAACCGACTCGCCCCATCACGATCATCAACTTTGGCTCAAAATTCCCCAGAATCCCCACTTTTAAGAGAGACCTCATTGGTGGTGATTTAATCTGAGGGTCACCGCACCTCAGGCGAGAGGCAAGGTTGGAGAAGGCAGGGAATTGAATCGCATCACGAACCAGCCTCCAGCCAATTGAACTAACTGACCTCCACACTGATAAACTGCTGTAATGCAGATGACATGTTCCTACATACTGCTTAGAGTTGTGAGCAAAAGCCGTTTGACAATCTCGTTTTTTTTTAAATTGCAATCATTTTCAGGCAAAAACGTTCACAAGCATCATCCCAGGCGACACGCCGTTGATAAGTAAATGCAGGTATAGGAAGGCATGCTCTCGCAAAAAATGAACTCTGTGGAGGAAATTGGTGTTGCTTAGCAAACCAGACTCAAAGTTATTTAATGGGAACTATTTTAATTAAATCCCTAAGTATTTTAAATGGAGAATCTGACAGCAGATCGGCAGCTGAAATAGCTGCCTTTGTGAATGCTGAACTGACAGGCTGAGAGTGTGAACTCAGCAGAGCAAAAATAGACATTTCAGCTCAATCAGTCCAAGCTAATGTTTAATCTCCACAAAGAATGGTAGTCCTCATCACATGTGCCCATTTTATTCCATATCTCTTTATTCTTTTTACCTTCAACCACATATTTACTCTGTTCTTTAATGTTGATATGGTCTCTACTTCAACACATCGCTGCTCCTCTGACTCTGGTATTGCTTCTGATGAATATTTAAAATCTTACCACACACTGATGAAGAAAATCAGGCTTTAAAACATTTATTTCATATGCTGTGGTCATATAGGAAGGTTCAGCCTTTGTTGCTCATTCTTAATTGCCTTTGAACTGGGTGACTTACTCGGTCACTTGAGAGGGCAGATGAGAGTAAACCACATTGTTGTGGGTCTGGAGTCATGTGTAGGCCAGACCAGGTAAGGACAGCAGATTTCCTTCCCTAAAGGACATGAGTGGAGCAGATAGGGCGACAATCGATGGTAGTTTCATGTATCTTCATGTGAGGCTGTGGGTTGATCAGAACCAGTGTTCGAACCAGAGTCCACGTCAACAAATCAGTTAGGTGGATGAGGAAAAACGGGAGTAAGGAGGTCGAGGGACATATTCCATTCGGGTTTAACCTGCGACCCGGTCAGTTAGGATTGAATGGATGGTTTGTTTGTTATAGCTTCCATATAATTCTTCATGCATATTCCCCTATTGATCATCCTTCTCCACAACAGATGAATCATTCATCTCACTCCATTCCATTTGCAAAAAAAACGTCAACAAAACAAAACCTGCATTTCAAAATAATCCGCATGTATGTGAAGTGCTTTGAGGCATTTCCGGGCAATTGAAACATTAGTAAATGCGAGTCTCTGACCCATCCTATTTGCAGCAGGAAGCAGGGCCCCTGGAAAGGGGCCTCGTTCCTCCTGATAACATGGTAAACCTGTCAGCAGTGAGAAGTGGCGTGAATGTGCACAGTCATCTCTGGCATGCCGGCCCCTTCTTCTTGTGACTGGAACTTCCCAGGAATTGTAGCAGGAGATAGGCAACGGGAACGGCTGGCCGCAGTGTTGTGCGTGTTCATTAAGCATACTTATATTTATGTATGTACACAAACGGCTTGGCCGTGTGGAATATTCCTGAAAGATCTCAGCCACTTGCGAGATAATGTTGGTCATTTTTACAGTCTGGAGTTATGTGGGTGGCTGGGTGGGGTGGACAGACAGTTTTGGTTGGGTGGGGTGGGGGGACAGACAGTTTTGGCTGGGTGGGGTGGAGGGACAGACAGTTTTGGCTGGGTGGGGTGGGGTGGAAGCCAGTTTTGGCTGGGTGGGGTGGGGGTACAGCCAGTTTTGGCTGGGGAGTGGGGTTGGGGGGCAGACAGTTTTGGCTGTGTGGGGTGAGGGGGATGCAGACAGTTTTGGCTGGGTGGCGTGGACAGACAGTTTTGGCTGGGTGGGGTGGGGTGGACAGACAGTTTTGGCTGGGTGGGGTGGGGCGGGCAGACAGTTGGGGCTGGGGAGTGAGGTGGAGGGAGCAGACAGTTTTGGTTGGGTGGGGGGGGGGGGCGGACGGGACAGGCAGTTGCTTGTGAATCAAATACTTTCTTTCTCCCCCCCCCCACCCCCACCCCCCCGCCATCCTGGGTGACCAGGGGGCTGGTAAACAAGGATGACTGGATTTGCTTTAAATAGGCAGGGCTGAGCTCCTCAGCCAGTCAGAGTGCATGGCTAAACTTGGTCAGCCCACGTAAGATGAATAGGGCTGATTCCCCCCAGGGGCGGTGGGGGGGAGGGGGGCGGCGGATTCCTTTCGATTGCTCATAGATCAGATTAAACAGATGACAACTGGCGGTGGCCTCATCCCCAGCAAACTATAAAGCCTGGGGGAGGGGGGGGGGAGACAGCAATCCAAAGACAAACTCTCTGAGGTGGCTCGCACCGGGTGGAGGGTCCCGCTGAAGCAGCAATGGCTGAGAGTCAGGTGCCCTTCTCCTGTCAGATCCCGGGGAGACACCGGGGCAACAGGGACCATTTCCGAGAGCCCGGCCTGTCCTCTCGCTTCCTGGACGACGAGTTCGGCATGTCGGCCTTTCCCGAGCACTTCACGGCCGACTGGCCCGACTGGGCCAGGCCCAGGCTGACGTCCACCTGGCCGGGCCCCCTCAGGTCGTCCTTCAACGGCGGCTCGGCTCGGGAGGCTCCGGGCGTCTACAGCTCGCCGCCGCCGCCCCACTACACGGCTCGCTACACCGGCTACCCTGAGGCCAGGAGCCCGCCCAGCATCAGCCCGGGGGAGCCCTGGAAAGTCTGCGTCAACGTCCAGAGCTTCGCCCCCGAGGAGCTGACCATCAAGACCAAGGATAGCTTCGTGGAGATATCAGGTAGGCTGGGAGGAAAGGCCAGATTACCGCCCCCCCCCCCCCCCCCCCCACACACATAGATATAAGAGAGAGAAGCGGGTCCCAGGAAGGAGGAGGGGGCAGTAGAAGGATGGGGGTTGAGGAAAAAAGGGGGTCTGGGTGAGGAGGGGACTGAGGGAGGGGAATCACAGGAGGAGGTCATAGAAGTGGTTGAGTAATCGGAGGGGGCTGCGGGTGGAGGAGGGGTGGATGAATGAGGGAGGGGGTGAGTGAGGAGGGGGTGTGTGATAATGATTTACTGTGTGAGGAGGGGGCCTGAGGGAGGAGGAGGGGGGTCTGAGGAAGGAGGAGAAGGGGGGACAGAGGGAGGAAAGGTGGATGAGTGAGGAGGAGTGTGAGTGATAATGGTTTACTGAGTGAGGGGGGCTGAGGGAGGAGGAGGAGGGGGCTGACGGAGGAGTGAGGGGGGGCTGAGGGAGGAGGAGGGGGCTGACGGAGGAGGAGGGGGGACTGGGGGAGGAGGGGTGGATGAATGAGGAGGCCCGTACCAGCCTCCCCGATCAGGCGTCGGAATGTGGCGACTAGGGGCTTTTCACAGTAACTTCATTGAAGCCTACTTGTGACAAGCGATTTTCATTTCATTTCATTTCATGAGGAGGACGGCTGAGTGATAATGGTTCACTGAGTGAGGAGGGGGTCTGAGGGAGGAGGAGGGGGGACTGAGGGAGGAGAGGGGCTGAGTGAGGAGAGGGGCTGAGTGAGGTGTGGAGTCCGCCTCAGTCTAAGGTAATCAGACAAAGGGGCAAGAGACATGCCAGCACTGGGAAGAGCCCTCAATCCCAATACGAGTTCAGATTGAAAGGCTTTTTACACTTGAAATGTCCCATTTCTCCCCCTTCTCTACACAATCCACACAATGTTTCTCGTGACTTGCTGGGTATTTCCAGCATTGTTTCGATATATAATATTACTGACAAACCTGCCTGCTTTATTTGGCTGAATTTGATCGAATTCAATGGCCTCGAAAATACAAGTGGGAAAGCAAGGGTCGCATGGGGGCACTATTTGAGGATTTTATTTGACTTTGAATAAATTAAAGTCAGGAGACTGGGGGAAATAGCAAAATTAAATCTTTGACACTGGACATGACTGCCGGCTGTTCTAAAATTGACCCATTGCCAGAAAACTCGGGTGACGTGCAATGGATATCACCACAAACGTGTCTTAGAGGCTTCCGTGATAAGTAGAATCATATGTTTTTGTGTGTCCTTAAAAAGGACTGGTTTGATATTTTCGAAGTTGAAATGTGGCGGGTGATCAGAATGGGGATGGGGCGGGAGGTGTAGGGATAGCAGGCTAAGGATAGACCCAGACCCCGCTAAGAGACAATATAATGACAATGGACTGTCAGGGAGTATGTGCAAAGGCACTGGGGGACATCTACTTGGGACTAGTTGCTTTGCGGAGCAAATCAGATTTTAAGATTCGTGTGGTTTGATTTGCCTTTCCCCACTTTGTATCGTTCCAAGGGAAACACGAAGAAAAACAAGAAGAAGGAGGAATAGTCTCAAAAAATTTCACCAAAAAGATCCAGTAAGTAGCAGACACCCAAATGCAAAATGGGCGTTTAAGGGGTCACCGCGAGGTGCTCATATCTTTCAATTTTTTTTTTCAATGTGAAACTTCAGCTTTCATGGTCTAAACTGCGGAGAAAACGCAAAGAAAGAGAGTTCATGAACTTGTGTGGGATTCCTTGCTTGCTGAAGGAACGAACGCCTTATTTGGCGATGGAATCGCGCTGAGTAACAATGAGCAAAATTGCGTCGGTTTCATAACGGTGCCCACAGCCAGCTGGTCCTGGAAGGCAACAGGGGGCCATCGGGCACACGCCTACGCCCCCCGCCCCAACCCAATTTGACCGTCCCTTTAAAATATCGCTGGGGACAGACTGAGAGAGCGAGGGCGCGGGCTGGAGTCATCCGAAAGGTCACTTATTGGCCCTTTACTCTCAACGTTGATATTTTTCCATATTCATTGTGGCACTTGGGGCTGGGTTGAAGTTTGAACCGGCTGTATTCAATTCCTTTGTCCGCTATTTCAAATGAAAATGTTTATTTCAAAGATACTGATGACTTTGTTAGAATAGCAACAGAGAAGGTTCACGTGAACTCTTACTAATTGCACCGCAAAGCTGTTAAGTCAAAAAGTATTTAGAGAATGAACTAAAAATTGAAACATGGCCAGAAACCCTCAGCAAATCTGGCAGCGTCTGCGAAGAGGGAAAAAGGGACCTTTGGTCAGAATGTTCTGATGAGAGGTCATTGATCTGAAACGTTGGGCCTGATTTTAACTGGACAAGTAGTGGATTTTCAATGAGTTGAAATCTCACCTGTAGACACTTGTTTTGCTGTTACAAATGTTGCCAGACTTGCTGAATGTTTTTCTCTAATTCATTCATGGGACATGGGTGTCGCTGGCCCGGCCAACATTTATTGCTGATCCCTAATTTCCCTTGAGCTGAGTGGCATTTCAGAGGGCAGTTCAGACTCAACCACATTGTTGTGGGTCTGGAGTCACATGTAGGCCAGAATGGGTAAGGAGGGTAGATCAACTGAGTCCTGCTTCAACTGAGTCAGAAGATGGCGCTGGAGCGAGGTGACTCTCTGCGAGCTCTCCACAACAGATCCATTTTTTACTTAACTTACAATCGTTCTAATCTTTTCCCTGTTATGTATTTTCTTTTATTTCCTTTTCTTTTCATGTACTTAATGATCTGTTGAGCTGCTCATAGAAAAATACTTTTCACTGTACCTCGGTACACGTGACAATAAATAAATCCAATCCAATCAGTAATTAAAGTCCCTGGACGGAATTCTCCCAACCCATCCGGGTTTGGTGGTGGATGGGCGGACACGACAAATCTGAGGGGAGCCAAAAAGACAGAGGCTGACCAGTGTGAAATCGGGTTGCAATTCTCTTAATGGCAGGGCGCTTTCCCGCTGGCAGGTGGCATGAATGCCATTTGCATCTCATGAATGCTCAATGGAAGAATCCTATCAGGCCTTCCAATCTTGTGCCACGTCAGCGGAAAATCACATCAGCATCAAACCCAATTGATAAAGGTTGGCATCCACAAGACGGCCCTCAGTTCTTGAGACTTTGAGGTGAGTGCAGAACTGACGTAGTGCTGCAATGCTCCTGATGCACTGTTCATCACTCTGCCGGGACAGACCGGTTCCTGCCTCCAACTCCATGCTACGTTGGCCTTCATGGACAGCACCGTACCACTGGACCTATGGATCTCCTGTACACCGAGCCAGATCAGTACTGAGCCTGGGGTTGGGGAGTACAAGGATCTCCTCCCCTTCCCCCTGCATGGTGCCACACATCAGTGTCGATTTGGACAGCATTGTGTTGTCGGACTCATGCTGCCACCGCAACAAAGGTCGGAAGTTTCACTGGGGATGGAATACATGGTGAAGCTGGGAGGAGAGATGCCTGATGAAGACAAGGGGGCAGCAATGTGGAAGAAAGGCAGTACAAGGAGGGGGGGGGGAGGGGGAGTTTCATGATGGAAGGCAGAGGGGAGGGAAGATGGACCCTGACAAGACACTGTGAAAATCACACATGCAGGGAGGTCAAAGGGATACCAGACCATTTACTGGAAGGGGATGCACAAAGACGCCAGGTGTGGTGGGTAGAGGTCCAAGTGGAGGGTGGGTGCCTTGCAGGTGATGGGTTCATGGGGGAGGTTGGTTGAATCAAAGAATAAACTTCTCATTGAGGCTGATAGCCTTTCGCCCCTGGGTCGCTGACATTGTGCACAGTCTGGTGAAGACAACTGGGCTGGAGAGAATGTGCGGGACAGGCATTTAAATACGGTGTTCGACCTTCAAACCCATCAGCTGAGGGTGGGTGGATGAATCCACTGCCGATCCACCAGAGAATGGGAAGGGAACCAGCCTGTGCATAATTAATGAAGTTCCAAGTGCTGAATCTGACATGTTAATCTGCCATTCTGGCCAGTGGGACAGATGCTGTCCGAGCCGCTCGCCACTGCATTTAGTTTCAAAATGGGAGAAATCCGCCCTGGGAATATTACTACTCTGTAGTTCTTCCACATCTCTGTGATGTCCTTGCAGATTTGCTTTTATTTGTCTTGCTCAGCAGTTGGAAGCCTATATGATATCCCCAGTAGTGTGATCATACCCTTTCAGCTGCTCTCTGACCTAATGAATTCTATCCTTGCCCTCTCAAGGACATTCTCTTTCCAATAATGTTTTCTCTCATCAGCACTATCATTGCCTTCTTCTTTTCCATGCCTTATCAGCCCATATTTCTGAATATTAAGGGCCCAGTCCTCAGAATGTCTAAGCAACATTTTCGATTGGTGCCATTGGTAAATCACATTCCCACACAACTTGCAAGTTAGCACCAATTTATATGTTTACATATATGAATTCCATTCCAAACCTGTATCGGTATTCCTTGTAGTCCTTCTTAGTTTGCTCCTATTAAATATGGAGCCAGGCTTGACCCTCCCAATAACAGCGCAAAACACACACCCCCCTTCAAAAAATGGCAAAGTGTGGGAAAATCTCGTCAGGAAACCTGCCAGTTTCTCTTGGGAGAAACACGCCAGTTTTCTGATTGAACCTAACACTTTACCATTTTTTGGAAAGATTCCACACAGAAATCAGGAAATTACAGGCCAGTTAGCTGAACATCTGTCAGAGGGAAAACGCTGGAACTAATTATTAAGGAAACTATAGCAGGACAGCAAGGATTTGTGAAAAGGAAATCATGTTTGACTTAATTTATTAGAGTTCTTTGAGGAAGTAACAAGCAACTTGGCTGGGGATCTGTTGATGTGGTGAACTTGGATTTCCAGAAATCATTTGATAAAGTGCCACATCAAAGTTTATTGCACAAAATAAGAGCTCATGAGTGACTGTCTCTGTGTGGAGTTTGTATATTCACACCATGTCTGCATTGTTTCCCTCTGGGCGCTCCCGTTTTCTCTCACACTCCAAAGATGTGCAGGTTAGATGCATTGGCCACACTAAATTGGATTTTGAGTAAACTTAAGGAGGAGATGGACAGATTTTTAATTAGCAATGGGTTGAAGGAGTATGGAGAATGGGCATGAAAGTGGAGTTGAAGCTGAGAGGAGATTAACCATGAACATATTGAATGGCAGAGCGGGCTCAAGAGACTGAATTGCCTGCTCCGGCTCTTAGTTCTTATTTTCGCATGCATTACAACTGATTGTTCTATTAGTCAGTCACTGCACATGCGTCACACACATTGGGTGGGATTTTCTGTGCAACCCGCCATGTGTTTTGCAGTGATGGAGGTGGCCTGCCGTTGGCCAGCGGCGGTATCTACTGGTCCCATCATTGTCAATGGGGTTTCCTGTTGAATGCACCCCTCACTGCCGGGAAACCCGTGACAGGGGTGTGCTGTCAGTGGTACCGGAAGATCCCAGTGGCATGAATTACTGGAAAGTTTCTTCAAACCATACAGGGGTCTGAATAGAATGTGTTTGCATCGGCATTGATTGTTCATCTGTGTGCTGTTCTTTTTCTGGAGAGTGTCATTCCCATGGTCCTTGGTGACTGATGTGCCATTGTGGTTATTGGGGACTCGAGGACCTCTGGGCTTAACGGTAGTTCGGTACTCAGTACGGCTGGTGAAATCCCTTCTCCATGACCAACTGATTGAGATGAAGGAACAGCTTCAATAGCTGATTGTATATGCCAACAATTGCATCTGTATAGCTGGTTGCATTTTTTTCAACTCCCACTTAGAGTTGCCAGCTGTGGGATTGTGGGTTATTCTTTCCACCTGGTACCATTGCCTCTGAAATTAGTTTGTTCCAATCTCACAGAGCTTGGTTCATTGAAGACTTCAGTTTATTGTGTGTTTTCAATGGTATATACTCAGCTGGAATATTGCCCTCCAAATCTTCCACTTCAGCTCTGACGTGAATGTTTTCCTGTTGAACTGCTTCATTTGCTTTTGGTTCATGCCTTTCACTGATGTGGACAGCAACCATCTTGTGGTTTGCTTAAATATTGCCTTCCTCCCTCTTGGACCTTCTGTCTTCCTGTTTCTGGAGTCTTTTTCATTTCCCTCTCTCTGGGATCTTTTATTGCTCTTTCTTTGAGGTCTTTTGTTGCCCCTTCTCTGTTGGCACATTCAGGGTTACAAGCCCAAGCTTTTGGCATCTATGATCTGGACCTCTAAATCTTCCTTCTTGCCATTGCACGAGGCTGTCAGACTAACTTGTCTTGTCAGTATGAGTATCCTGCCGTCATATGGACTTAACCTTACTTTTGAGGGTTTTATTTTCAGATTGCCATGTTGAGGTACTTCGCACAGGTCTGAGAAGTTGAATATATCACGTGACACACAAAGATCTATCTGACATTTCTTGTTTGCTTTTCTCCCTTTGCAGTTATCATTACAACAATCACAAACTATTTGTCACCTGTAAACATGGCTGAACCAACTTGCTGTATCGTGTTTAGTTCATCAGACTCTTCTGCAGATAACCCTCCAGTGGCCTTCTGTTCAGGCTTGTTTTGCTTTGTTCTCGCCAAGCGCTTGTGTGCAAAATAATTCTGCTTCTTGCGGTTAAAACACTACTCTTTCCATGCTGTGTGCAATTCTTCTTTTCATTTGTATGCTGTCTTCTGCAGTACCTGCATCTGTCCTTTTGTCTGCAATGGCTCTGCTCTTTTAGCCTGGACTGTGCCTCAGCATAATGTATGTCGTAATTTATTCTGCTATACATATACTCCAGCTGGTGTTTCACAACTTCCGCATTTCGACACATGTCGATTGCTTTATTTAGCATCAGTTTCTCATCTTTCAGTCAACTTGCTCTCATCGAGGGGTCTTGCATGCCTGATCAGATCATCTTTAGCTGTCCAAATTCACATGCTTCTACAAGTTTTCTTCCATAGTCACATAATGTTCACTGGTCTCTTATACAGCTTGCTCTCCAGTGTTGAATACATATCATTCACATGTAACATTCACTCAAGGTTCTAAATATGTGTTTAGGGCACTCAAAATCTCTGTCGTCTTTTTTCTTTCTTCAGTGGTTGCATATAGGGTGGTATACAATTTGTAGCAGCCCCTCCCCAGCAGTGTTAACAGTGTGGTTACTCTTTGTGTTTGCGTTGGTTTCGCCCCACAACCCAAAGGTGTGCAGGGTAGATGGATTGGCCACGCTAAATTACGCCTTAATTGGAAAAAATGAATTGGGTACTCTAAATTTATTTTAAAAACCAGTGTGGCTACTCTTATTGATTTCAGGCTTGTTAATTAAGTCTGTTGCAATCTCATAGTTTTGCCATTGTCAGAGGAAAACCTGCCAATTCTGCCATGTATCACCATTCATTTTGACTGGGATTGGAAAATTTCCAAAGTCTGCATGTTCACCAACTCTGCTTTTACTTGCATCCTTCGATATGAATTTGCCTTTTGTGTACGTTTGTCCATTACATAGAACTTAGAAAAATACAGCACAGAACAGGCCCGTCGGCCCACGATGTTGTGCCGAACCTTTGTCCTAGATTAATCATAGATTATCATTGAATTTACAGTGCAGAAGGAGGCCATTCGGCCCATTGAGTCTGGAAAGAGCACCCTACCCAAGGTCAACACCTCCACCCAACACTAAGGGCAATTTTGGACACTAAGGGCAATTTATCATGGCCAATCCACCTAACCTGCACATCTTTGGACTGTGGGAGGAAACCGGAGCACCCGGAGGAAACCCACGCACACACGGGGAGGATGTGCAGACTCTTCTGCAGGTTATTGCAGAGTTGTCCTTGTTCTGCAGCTCAGTGCTTTTCCTGAACTCTTTTTTTTTAGCCGCTTCACTTTTCTGATTTGAACATTTCTGTGTGCCTTTCTGAGCTGTTTCTGCTCTGCACCACTTTGAGGGTTCAAAAATCTATTTTTTCTTCACTTGCTGACATCATGTTTCATATATAAGGACAGCTGTATTTCTGTTTTCAGTGAGAGGCATTATTGAGCATCCATCTTCCCTGCTTTCTCCCTGTTGATCTGTATCTCCATCTGCTTCAGATGCATTTCAGCCCTTCCATTATACAACTTTTCCTTGTGGCAATGCAGTCTCTGATGTAATAACTCAGTTTAAAAATGTTTTTTCGTGACAATTTTAAACTTATTACCATGCGGTTCTATCTCTCCAAACAGAGGAAACAGTCATTCCCTACCCACCCTATTAAATCTCCTCATAACCTTGAAAATATAAGTTTCCTCGAGGCAACCTCTGGAAATTTCCCCAGCATCACAAGGCTTTCCACATCTCCATATTTTCTAATCCATGGGTGGAACTTTCCCAAGTTTTCCCAGAGTGCTCGATCAGGTGAGAAAGCTCTGTGAAACTCGCTGGCTTCACAGATACCTTTTCTCACCTGGGTAAACAGCACTCTGTGCAATTACAGAGTTCTGATGAGGATCACACAGCCAGCTCGGGGGTGGGCCTAAAGACGCTGGCAAAGCCGTAATTCGGAGATGGGGGCACCATTTTCAAAGGTCTTCCTCAGCCTGCAACAGAAAATGGGACCAAACTCTTCCCCAAGGAGATAACCCCCCCGCACAAAGATCGGGAAGTCCCCGACTGAAATATGGACCCCCACCCCCAACAGAGATCGAGAACACACCCCCCCCCACCACTCGAATGCATGAACAGCGCGCCCGCCCCCCCCCCCCCCCCCTCGCCCCGCCTCCCCAATCAACCATGGCACCTCCTAGAGGGCCTGCTGCTGGCAACCTGGCAATTCCAATCTGGCAGTGTGTTGGCTAGGGCCATGTCCCTCACCACCCGGGGGCTATACTAACCTCCGCACCCTCGGCGTGGTCATTATGACTTGTTCTTGTTTGTTTTTGAGAACCAGTAGTGATTCACACTGGCCTGCTGTCACATTGCTGGGGAGGAGGAGGATCCAACATAGGCGTACGTGATGACGTAAAGCCACTTAAGAATATTTAAATTGATTAAAATTAATGGAAATGAGTTCACATCCTTTCTGAGCGTGAACCTGATCGGGTCAACAGTTGGGGGGGGGGGCGGAAAGATCTCAAACCGAGGTCTCACCAGGTCAAATCCCATTATGGCCCTCTCATGAGATTTAGCGGCCATAACGGAATTTGCGCCAGCGGTGAACAGGCTCTCTAAATTCCACCACATGTTTATCTTGGGATTAACTACTCAGAACAAATTTTGCATTTTTACTTTCACCTTTCCTCCATGTTCAACAGCTGCTGCCCCTCATAACTCAAAGGAAGAGACTTGGAGATAAGAATGACTTTGTGATATATCCCAAGTATCGCTTTATGTATCACTATTGTTTTAATAAAAAGATTGTCATTTAACTTCCTGTACATTCCCTGGCTCTGAAATTTTTCAGAGATTCTTCCAGGTTCTGCATTTCTTTGCAGGGGGATGGGGCGGGGTGGTTCTGTGGGTCTCTTCCTGCGTTGCAGAAAATCAGGAGAATCTCTCTAGAGTTTGAAGGCCTATATTTCAACGGTTGTGCAATGAATTGGACCCAATAAGATGCTATAAGCAAAGGAGCATGTCTGCTTCCGAACACAATCAACACAAAATGAAAATGGAACGATTGATGAAAAAAATGAAATGAAATGAAAATCGCTTATTGTCACAAGTTGGCTTCAAATGAAGTTACTGTGAAAAGCCCCTAGTCGCCACATTCCGTCGCCTGTTCGGGGAGGCTGGTACGGGAATCGAACCCGCACTGTTGGCCTGCCATGGTCTGCTTTAAAAGCCAGCTATTTAGCCTTGTGCTAAACCAGCCCCTATGTATCACACATAAATTAAAAGCATTCTGCTTATAGCTCGTGGCCGGGATTTTCTGCCCTCACCATGGAGGGACTTGCAGATGAAGCCAAAAGTCCATTGACTTTCTGCAGGACCGGACGATTCCAGCAGCAGGCAGGGCCGTAAACGCCCGCCCGTGTCACTCAAACAGATTCCCTCCTTCCTGTCCAGCCAGTAAGTTTTTTTAAAAAAAAAATTTTTATTCAGGTTTTTTAACAACACAATTTCTTCCCCTTACAAACAATAACCCCCCCCCCCCCACCCCCCCACCCCCCGTAACAAAATAACGCAAATTCTCCCTGAGCAAGATATATACAAGGCAAGATGGTATATTTACATAGCTTTATACACTGGCTCTTGGCCGCGCGTATCGTTTCCCCCCACCCTCCATGCTATCTCCCGCTCGTCCATCCCCTCAGACAGTCTCTCGTCCCCCCCCCCCCCCCCCAGGGTTGCTGCTGCTGCTGATCGATCTTCTTCTAACGCTCCGCGAGATAATCTAGGAACGGTTGCCACCGCCTGTAAAACCCCTGTGCAGACCCTCTCAAAGCAAACTTAATTCTCTCCAATTTTATGAACCCCGCCATGTCATTAATCCAGGCCTCCAGGCTAGGGGGCTTCGCCTCCTGTCCAGCCACTAAGTTAATCGGCATGCACAGGCTTCCATAAAAGATTCATCAAGGGGATACTTATAAAGGGACACTTATATTGCTGTGTACACAGCTCAGTGAGAGCAACTTTTGGTACTCTATTTAATAGGTGAGACGGTGGCGTAGTGGTGTTCTCACTGGACTAGTAAACCAGAGTCCCAGATTAATGCTTTGGGGTCCCAGGTTCAAATTCCGTCACTGCAAATGGTGAAATTTGAATTCAATAAAAAACGTGGAATAAAAATTTTCTAATGCTGACCGCAAAACCATTGTCAATTGCCGTAAAAATCCATCTGGTTGACTAATGTCCTTTAGGGAAGGAAATCTGCCGCCCTTACCTGGTCTGGCCTACGTGTGATGCCAGACCCACAGCAAAGTGGTTGACTCTTAACAAGCCCCTCAATGACAATTAGGAATGGGCAATAAACGCTGGCACAACCTGCGATGCCCATGTCCCATGAACAAATTTTTAAAAATAATGCATGCTTTCATAGAATTTATTAATTCGTTAATGTTCCCGTTGTGAGGCTGTTAAGCAGGACTGAGGTTCATGAAATAAACAGGAATTTAGCTGGCTCAGCAAAAATAAGGAGAAAGTTCCTCAGAGTTCTGTTCTGGGTCATTTGTCTCACAGAATACATTGATAATATGGCGAACTGTACTTTCTGTTATAAAATGTTATAAAATACGATTATGGCAAGTACAATGTAGACCAATGGCATTCAAAGGGATTTGGATCAATTAAGCACACAGCCGAATGAATGATAGATGGAAGTCAATGTAGATACAAGTATGAACTGTTTTGAAACAAGCGCAACATAGCAAAAGCTGAATGGATTTGGATACAACTCTGATCATCTCTCCAAGTATCCAATGAACGTGAATCTGTTATCCCTGAAGATAATGAAAATAGAAGTTATTTTTCTGGTCACATTTAAAAGGAAGAGGGACTTGCATTTATACAGCCCCTTTTGTGACCCTAACATGTAAGTGCTGTACAGACAATGCAGTACTTTTTAACATGCAGTCACTGTTGTGGGATTTTTAAAAAATTTGTTCATGGGATGTGGGCATCGTTGGCTGGGCCAGCACTTATCACAATTTATAAGCTCCATCTGCTATCTCTCTAACATGCTTCTTTTAAACGGCTTTGTATAAAATACAATTGACAAACAACAAAATTATATAAATGCGCGAGGCATAACTGTTGAACCCACAATTGGGTCAAGATTACAGGATTTGATGTGACAGCTTTGCTCAATATTGTGTCGTTCTGTGCTTCCTCAGGCTGCCCATTGAAGTTGACCCCGTGACAGTCTTTGCATCCTTGTCCCCTGAAGGAGTCTTAATCATCGAAGCTCCCCCTGCAAGACCACCTTGCTATTTCTATGGGGATGACAGCATGAGTATTGATACAGAGGAAAATGGATTGAGAGGCCAAGAACAGACTGTTTCTTAATCTTAGCCGACTATGAAATCACCTGTCAAAATCTGCCAAAAAACACCAAGGTTATTGCCTCTAAAAGAGTCAACAAAGACTGTATATAAATCATTGTTTGTTTACTTTGATACTTCTAGATAGTCTTACAGAAGATATTGATCTGTTTTGGTCTATTTTGTATATGAGAAGAAGGCTGTATATTGATTATTGGGTTTTGTTTTGCACAATAGCATCTATTTTATATGCTAGATGTAGCAGAGTGGTTCATATTTGATCCTCCTGTAAAGTGCCTTTAATTGTTGATTTTGAATAAAATCTATGTTTGAAAATATTGTATTATTTCCCCGGTGATAATATTCTGTGATTCCTTTGCACTTGACATGAAGCAAGGGGAAGAAGTAGAGCACTGGGTCAGACTCTGCAGGGAGTCCCACAGTTTTATTGGGTTTGAATTCCAAGCTGATAGAATGAAAACCGTCACTATTTGTGGCTGTAAAGGTTGTACATGACAGGAGTTTGGACAGTTTGAATATAGATTCGAGTGGAACAAAACCACACTGAGGCAGAACTAAATGGTCAGATGGATGTCTTGCAATGTGCAGTAGGGGTTGCTCTAGGGTTGAGGGACATTTATATAAAGCCTTTAACATAGGCAAATGTGCCAAGGTTCTTCACAGAGGCATAATCAGATACAAGTGGACACTAAGCCAAGAAGTAAATAATAGGGGAATCGCCAAAGTCTTTGTCAAAAATGTGGATTTTACAGAGAACCTTAAAGGAATAGGGTTCTTTATTCATAGATCATAGAATTTACAGTGTAAAAGGAGGCCATTCAGCCCATCGAGTCTACACCGGCCCCTGAAAGAGCACGCTACCTAATCCCATAAACCAGCAACCCCACCTAACGTTTGGACACGACTTGGCAATTTAGCGTGACCAACCAATCCACCTAACCATCTTTGGACGGTGGAAGGAAACAGGAACACCCGGAGGAAACCCACACAGACACGTGGAGAATGTGCAAACTCTGCACAGATAGTGACCCAAGCCGGGAATCGAACCTGGGACCCTGGCGCTGTGAAACAACAGTGCTAATCACTGTGCCACCGTGTTGCCCCAAAATTCCCATAATTCTTTCATGGGATGTGGGCATCACTGGCAAGACCAGCATTTGTTGCCCATCACTAATTGCCCTTGACTAGCATGGCTTGCAAAGCTATTTCAAAGGTAAGTTAAGAGTCAACCACGTTTCTGTGGGTCTGCAGCCTCACATAGGCCAGAACAGGTAAGGATGGCAGAGTGAGGTAGAAGATTTAAAGAGAGAAGTCCAAACTGTAGGGCTTCGATGACTGAAGGCTTTTGTGTTATGTAATTTGGAATAACACAAGCTGCCACTTGATGCAGTTTTGAGTAAAAGATGCTCCAGAGTTTGAAGTGAGTTCAATGTGTTTTATTGAACTATTAGCACAGTTCTCAATGAGTTCGACTCTCTGCTCATCTAAATGTAGTAACTCAGTCGAACTGAACCAGCCTTGCTCTAAGCCACGTGCTGGGGTGTAATGCTGAGGATACACCCTGTCTCACTCTGTAGATGTTGGTCAGTGGAAAGAGGCTGGGTGTGAGTGCCTCGTCCCTTTTATAATGAGATACCACCCCTGAGTGTCCTGACTGCTCATTGGTCGTGCCATATTCTATGTGTTCATTAGCTGCATGTTTGCATATCATGACAGCTCTATCTAAGTATTTTACATTTCAAATATTGCTGTATTTAATTTTGTGCTCTGAATTTTCCCACTCCCACTCCCACCCACTCCACGAGTCAGCACTTTGATGGCTCAATAATCTGATTCTGTAGGGCAATAGACTCGTTTTCATGCCTCTGTGTATAAAAAAAGAGGAAGTTGAAGATGGATATAGGAGGCAGATAATCTGCTCATTGTTTATAGGTGAAACAATCCAGGAGCAAGATTCCTCCAGAGGTTCACGAATGGGGCCAGATGATTATCATTAGGTTTAAGGAGAGGGTGAGAAGGTAGTTAGAAGAGATTGATATCCATGCAAGATTTTCCGGCTGTTCAAGCTGTCTCAATCTTCCGGTCCTGCCAACAGTGCGTCCCTGCCGTGGGTCTCCCGGTGACATGGATGGATTCAATGGGATATCCCATTGACAGCAAGGGGACCAGAAGATCCCATTGCTTGCCAATGGCAGGTTGTCACCGACCATCGAGAAACACACTGCAGGGGGAGGGCAGACAATCTCCACCACAGGATCAGAAAAAGATTGTTTGGTAGGCCCAATGGCCTATTTCAGTTCCTAAATGATCTTGGGAAGTGCTGTCACCGGGGTGGGAATGGTGGCCTTTTACGACCGAACAAATGGCGCAAAACGGCCACCGATCCCCTGAGTGGTGGGGGGCTAATACGCACGTAGCGTAGAGCACCCGGCTCCAGCTGCCGATATGGCCAGAGAATTGCCGGGTCCATGGCTGCGCAAGCGCATGGCGGCGGCCTGCAGCGACCGCGCCGTACAACAAGGCGCCGGCCAAGCGTGTACCCGGCCTGCCAAATAGTGCCCCCCTTTGGCCAGGCTCGCCACCCCCAGACCACCCCCCACCAGTGCCCCCAGCCCCTGCCAAAGGCCCCCCTGCCCGCGGATCAGCTCTTCCCTGACCATGGCGGTGCTGGACTCAGTCCGCAGCCACCAAGCCGAGTTCCCAACAACAAATAGCATGAGAGACGCACGGCAACAGGAACCTGGCTTGTCAAGGGCGGAGCATCGTCCATGTGGCGTACTCCTAGTGTATGCCGTTTTGGAGGGGGCGGCATCTCGTAAAAGCAGCGCCGCCCCCGGTTTCGGCACCAATGTGGATTCTCTGGCTGATCGCTGAATGCAATTTCGGCGTCGGAGAGCGGAAACTCCCGCCCCACATGTCCTGCGGGAATCAGGGGCGGGATTCTATCAGCCCGCGGCCGGGCCAGAGAATCCCCGCGACCGGCGCGAATCGCACCACGCCACCCCGACGCCGGCATGCGTTTCTCCTCAGAGCGGAGAATCAGCGCCATTGGCACTGGCGTGGTTGGCGTGGTGCCGGTCGAGGGCCGCTCTACGCAGCCGGCCCACTGATCCTCGGCCCGGGATGGGCCGAGCGGCCGTCGTGAAAACACCGTGTCCTGCCGGCGCCGTCCACACCTGCTCTCAGCTGGCGGGAACTCGGCGTGGCAGGGTCGGGGGGCGGCCTGTGGGGGGGGAGGGGGGTCCGACCCTGGGGGTGCCTCCGATGTAACCTGGCCCGCGATCGGGGCCCACCGATCGGCGGGCCGGCCTCTCTGGCTGGAGGCCTCGTTTCTTCTGTGCCGACCCCTGTAGTCCTGCGCCATGTTGCGTCGGGGCCGCCGCATTGAAGGAAGGCACTGCGCATGCGCGCGTTGGCGCCGGTGCCACTGTGCATGGGCGGATCCCGCGGTGCCCAGTTTGTGCCGGTATCAACAGCTGGAGCGGCGTGAACCGCTCCTGTGTCGTGCTGGCCCCTTTTGCGGGCCAGAATTAGTCGTGGGGTTGGCCCATTCCCGCCGTCGTAAAGCGTGACGGCGTCTACGAAGGCGTGGACACTCTGCCGTGGGATTAGAGAATCCGCCCCAGGTACATACGAACATAGAAATTAGGAGTAGGCCACTTGTGCCTGTTCTGCCTTTCAATTACAACATGTTTGATCTGAATGTTACTTCAACCTCACATCCCTGCCCACTCCAATAACCTTTCACCCCCTTGTTAATCTAGAATCTTTCTACCTCTGCCTTGAAAATATTCAAAGACTCTGCTTCCACTGCCTTTTGAGGAAAAAAGTTCCAGAGACTTACGAAGCGCTGAGAGAAAATAATTCCCCTCATCTCTGTCTTAAATGACAGAAGCGACCACCAGTTCTATATTCTCTGACAACAGGAAAGATCCTCTCCACGTCTACCCTGTAAATACTCCTCAGGACCTTAAAGATTCTTGTTGTAAAATGGACAGCACCCTGAATTTTAGGCCCAATAATATCGGACACTTTAAATTAAGAATTAGACATTTAAATCAAATCACAGTCAGCTCCATGACTGGCCTGAAGGAAGTTTGAATACACTGAACACAAACAAATGCCAGGACATGTCTGGACCTGCCCTGTTAATCACCCAGCAGAAAATAATCAGTCCAATTCATATGGATTGATTGTTTTGGGTTGCCCAGATAAAGCTAGACATTTTGGCACTCAGTTTTCCTGCCATTACCATATATGGACAGAGGTTACATGCCAACAACACACCTAGGAATGGACCCCTGGGGTTGGGTTCCTGTGATCCTGCAGAGGTACAATTGGCAACTCCATTGGATGTTCCAACCCCCGACCTGAGGCCTCGCTGAGGGACGGAGAAATTTCTGGAAAGGCAAGAAGCGGGGCATAAAACTCGACCGCCCAGGACCCTCCCCAGTGAAAATCCACACAGAGGTAACAGAGAAGATTTGACGACAGACCAGAGATGGAAGGAAGCAATGTGCGAGACCCACCTTCATGGACTAAGGCCCTGAGACACCCGAGACTCAGAGAACTGGACTCTCATCTCGATTGAATTTATCGGCACAGATAGTATTAAGAATCTTGGGGTTATTATTATTGGGACCATTTAAGGGGGGTGATTGTTTTACTGTGTTTAGTAATAAATTTGGTTGAATCAGATACTTGTATTTATCCTTTGTTCATCTCTCAAAGAAAGGCACCTAGGTAAAACATTTGAGTCATAAACTGGTCGAAGTGTCTGAGGTTTGACAGACAACATTTTGATCAAGTTGTTGCTACTCATCTAAACTCTAATGGATACAAACCTAACTTCTCCATACTTTCCTCATAAGCCAACTACTCCGTTCCTGGTATTAGTTTAGTAAACTTCTCTGTACTACTTCTAATGCATTTACATATTTTCTTAAATAAGGAGACCAACATTGTACACAATAGTCCAGATGTGGTCTCACCAATGCCCTGAAACGTAACCCTCCTACTTTTGTAATCAATTCCCCTCACAATAAATTATAACATTCAATAACTTTCTTAATTACTTGCTGTACCTGTATAGCAGTCTTTTGTGATTCATACACTAGAACACTCAGATCCCTCTATATCTCTGAGCTCTGCAGTCTCTCACCATTGAGATAATCTTTTCCACATTATATCCCATTTGCTAGATGTTTGCCCACTCACTTCACTTCTCTATATGTCCTCTTCACAACTTATTTTCTTACCTATCTTTGTGTCGTCAGCAAATTTAGCAACCATACCTTTAGTCGCTTCATCCAAGTCATTTATATAAATTGGAAAAAGTTGAGACCTGAGCATTGATTCCTGTGGCACACCACATGTCACACCTTGGAAAAATGACCCAATTATGCCAACTCTCTGGTTTCTGTTAGCTAGCCAGTCTTCAATCCATGCCAAATATGTTACCCCCTACACCATGAGCATTTATTTTATGCAATAACCTTTGATGTGGCACCTAAATACAATACATCCACCAGTTCCCCTTTACCCATGGCACATGTGACTTACTTCAGAGAACTTCAATAAATTAGTTTGACATGATTTTCCTTTCACAAAACTATATTGACTCAGCCTGATTGCCTTGATTGTTTTCAAGTGCTCTGCTGTAGCATTTTTAATGATGGTTTCCAATATTTTCCCCGTGACAGATGTTAGACTAACTTGTCTGTAATTTCCTGATTTCTATTTCTCTTTTTGAATAAAGGAGTCATATTTGCTATATTCCAATCTAATGGAATGTTCCCCGAATCTAGGGCACATTGGAAAAGTAAAACCAATGCATAAACTATCTCATCAACCACTTCTTCCAAGGCCTTAGGGTGAGGTCCATCTGGACATGGGCATTTGTCAGCCCACAGACTCAACAATTTGCTCAATACCACGACCCTGATGATTGTCCCTCCCTCCCATTTCCGAATTTAGAACTATTCTGGGATGTTACTAGAGTCCGCTATTGTGAAGACAGATGCAAAAAACCTGATTAATTCATCCACCTTGGACCTACTTTCCATTACCAATTCCTCAGGTGCACTTTTTACAGGAGCAATGCTCACCTTGCTGTTTTCTTATTTAAGTATCGATAGAAATTCCTACTCTCCACCTTTATAATACTAGCTAGCTTATTCTCATCTGTAGTTTTTCCCTCCTTATCAAACTTTTTTATATTCTTTGATGTCCTTTATATTCTTTCCAATCTACTGACCTACCACTCGTCTTTGCACAAATAAATGCCTTTCCTTAAGTTTAATACTGTTTTCAATATTTTTAATTAACCACAGATGATGGAGCCTTCCTTTGGAATGTTTCTTTCTCATTGGAATGTGTTTATTAGGGTGGCACAGTTGTTAGCACTATTGCCTCACAGCACCAGGGACCCGGGTTAAATTCCAGCCTTGGGTGACTGTCTGCGCCGTGGTTGCACTTTCTCCCAGTATCTGTGTGGGTTTCCTCCAGGTGCTCAGGTCTCCTCCAGTCGAAAGATGTGCAGGTTAGGTGGATTGACCATGCTAAATTGTCCTTTAGTGTCCAAAGATGTGCAGGTTATGTGGGTTACGAGGATAGGGTGGGGGTGTGAGCCTGGATAGGATGCTCTTTCAGAGAGTCAGACCAGACTCGATGGGCTGAACAGCCTCCTGCACTGTCGGGATCGTATTCGTATATTCTGAAATGCCCCTTTAAACTTCTGTCACTAAACACCTGTTCATCTATCACTTAAGCATCTTTGCCAATTCACTTTAGCAGACTCTGCTTTCGTGCCCTTTTTTAAAGTTTAAAATACTAGTCTTAGTTGCACTCTTCTCTCCCTCAAGTTGAATGGAAAATGTATTCATATTATGATTGCTGCTACCTTGTGGTGCCTTCAGAGTAGCACAGTAGTTGTTTTATGGCACTGTTGCTTTATGGCACCAGGTTCCCAGGATTCCCGGCTTGGGTCACTGTCTGTGCAGAGTCTGCATGTTCTCCCCGTGTCTGCGTGGGTTTCCTCCGGGTGCTCTGGTTTCCTCCCACAAGTCCTGAAAGACGGCTGTTAGGTAATTTGGACAATCTGAAATTCTCCCTCTGTGTACCCAACAGGCGCCGGAGTGTGGCGACTAGGGAATTTTCACAATAACTTCGTTGCGGTGTAAGCCTACTTGTGACAATAAAAAAGATTATTATAAGGTATCAATTAATCCTCTCACAATACCAGATCAATATAGCCTGTCCTCTGGTTGCTTCCAGAATGTGCTGTTCTAAAACATTCAATGAAATCTCACCTCTTTGACATACCACATCTCCCCCAATTTAATAATAATAATCTTTATTATTGTCACAAGTAGGCTTACATTAACACTGCAATGAAGTCACTGTGAAAATCCACTAGTCGCCACACTCCAGCACCTGTTTGGGTGCACAGAGGGAGAATTCAGAATGCCCAATTTACCCAACAAGCACATCTTTCGGGACCCGGAGGAAATCCACGCAGACACAGGGAGAACGTGCATACTCTGCACAGACAGTGACCCAAGCCAGGAATCGAAGCCGAGACCTTGGCGCTGTGAAACAGTGCTAACCACTGTGCTACTGTGCCGGCCTTGCCTTTTATCCCTTGCCCTTGATCACTTGCCCCCCACTATTCAGTTTAAAACTCTCTCCCATTTCCGTAGTTATTCGGCTCACTAGAAATCAGCCCCAGCACAATTCAGGTGTAGTCTGTTCCAACAGTTCAGATCCCACTTTCCCCAATGCTGCTGCCAGTGCCCCACGAAGTTGAACCTACATCTCTGTTTTAGATTTGTTTGTTGTTGAGCTATAGGTTTTGCAGCAAAGCAACGTTTATTAGCCATTGCTAGCTGTCTTGCAGGCAATACAAATCAACCGTGTTGCTTGAGACTGGAGTAATGTCTCACTGGTGAGCCAGTAGGTTTTTAATGACAATTCAGAAACTTTCATGGTCATTGCTAACCCACAAGTGAAATATTTATCAAATTTGGTTTAACAACTTATTATAGTAATATGTGAACTCTCAATCTCTGGGTTGCAAACCAAGTATCATATTAAACTATCACAACCTTTAAAATGTAATGTACAATATTAGTCACAGATAACAGCACATGAATATAAGTAAATTATTTGACCACTATTCTAATGAAGGTTTTCACCTATTTGGCTAACGCCTTGCCATAAAGCAGACAGGAATATTTACTGTGAATATGTAAACCCTTTCATTCCTAATATCTCATGGCATTATTCATGGAATAGAATCCGTACATTGCATAAGGCCATTTGACACATCGAGTCTGCATCGACCCTTCGAAAGAGCACCCTACGTAGGCCCTCTCCCCCACCCTATCCTCGATAATCCCACCTATCCTATACATCTTTGGACACTAAGGGACAATTTAGCATGGCCAATCCACCATTTTTGGACTGTAGGAGGAGACCAGAGCTCTCAGAGGAGACCCCACAAACACGGGGAAAATGTACAAACTCCACATAGACAGTCACCCAAGGTTGGAATCGAACCCAGGTCCCTGGCACTGTGATGCACCATTGCTAACCCCCGTGCTGCCACTAACTTACTTCTTTGAAACAATTAAAGTGAAGCTCAATCCAGGATGTGGAATTCAGTACCATATCGAATAGTTGAGGGGAATAGCAGAACAGCATTTAAGGAAAAGCTACATAAGCACAGGAGGGTGAAGGAAATAGAAGGATATGTTGAAGGGCTTAAATGAAGATCGGTTGGAGGATTCTTGTGTGAAGCACAAAATGCTGGCATGATTCTTTGGCCTGTGTCAATGCTGGAAATAAATACTTTGTAACTTTGTAAAATCCTGTCAAATCCTATATTGACAACAAGAAAAGTGTCACCAAGCGAGGGGAAAAAAGTCAGCCATAAACTCCCTCATTTTATGATCCACTGATTCTTCCTGGGGAAGTTTGCAGGCACTGGGTGAGGACTGGATTACACTTAGCTCTAACACCTTCATTCTCGGAAAGTCTGCCAACAGTCGCTCTGAGCTTACAAAAGGAAAGAGGCGACGTTGATGAGGTAGCTGATGTCCTTGAAAACACTTCAGATGAATGATAGAAAAACACATACTGCATTTCAAGGCCTGGACACACAACGTAGCTTGGATCTGGTCACAGAGTTTCTCTTCAGAGAGGATATCAGCAAAATATTGTTTTCGAATGTATGGTGTAAAAGGTCAATCTGACAGCTGAGGGACTTTGTGCCCAGTAAACAAAGATGAGTGACAGTCAGGGTAACAGTACATTCTACCCATTGCTGAATACTTAACAAAATAAAGACAAGCAGAAAGCTAAATAAGGGGGGATGGATTTCTGACATGAATACAAAGCAGTGACTAAACTGAAGGGGCTTAAGGTCTACAGTCTAAAAGAAAAAGCAGGTGAAAGGGCAATTTCATTGAGGCACTTGAAATGTTAAGTGGTATAAATAAGACAACTGTAGAATATTTCTCAAAAATGAGCCAGGAAAGTAAGGTCTGAGTACAGCCTGACGAGATGTAATCAAATAATGGAAAGTAATTTTAAATTGGATATCAGCAAGAAAGTTTTACTCTGTCAAAGAATGGGAAATGTTTTGAATAATCTACCAGGCAGGGAAAGAGGCATCAAAACACAAGGGACATTAAAATGCAGGTCAACATTAACTTAGGAGTGCTGGAGTATTTGAGGGGCAAGTCTCAATGGACCAAATTACATGTCTGTGTCCTTTTTTAACTTATCACTGTGAAGCTTCGGCTGTTTATACCTGCCAGCAAAATGCAAAGGTGCATTTACTGACTAGAATCAATCTAATATATCTATTTTTAAAAAATAAATCAGTATTATGAATTTTATGTGAGATTTCATTTGGTTTGGGGATCTGTTCCCATTCCTGTATTAAGAGTCCAGTGTCCTTCCTGTCAGTAATTGGAGGTGACATTCCTTGAGAAATTTGCATTCGATTAGCATAATATGTATGTCAACCCTCTATGACATAATTCAAAAGACAGCAAAATGTTCTGCATTAAATATCTGATTTTGAGGATGAGTAGCCTGCATTTGTTTTGTATATTTGCTTTAGCTCTTTGTTACTTTGTCAGATCTGAAGAGTCTGCGATACTGTCTCCTGCACACACGGTATGAATGTTAGTCCTGGTTGGGCATTAGAACATGGGCTGGATTTTTAGGCCTCCTTCTGCACTCTGTATCAGCTGGCAGTGCAGCCGAAGGGGAACCCAGAAGTAAATTATATTCTTTTTGTGGGGTCTTGTAATTATTCAGAGCGTTGGTAAGACCACACTGTGTCCAGCATTGCTCTCCTTTCCTAAAGAAAGATATAAGTACTTAAGATGTTCGTTAGATTAATTCTGTCCTACGAGGGGCGGTTGAGTAGGATAGACCTATCTGGAGTTTAGAGGAACAAGACATAATTTCACTGAAATGGATAAAATTCTTAAAAGGTTGGACAGGATGCTGAGAAGTCGAAGTTGAGGTGAATATGGGAAAATGGAAGCTTTTAAAAAATTATTTCATGGCATTTGGGCATTGGTGCCAAGGCCAGCATTTGCCCTTGAACCAAAATGTCTGCCCGGTAATTTTCAAGTCCAGTTAAGGGTCCAGGGTTAAATGTAGGCCAGACCTGGTAAGGATGGCAGATTTATTTCCCTAAAGCACATTAATGAACCAGATGGGTCACATTAATGAACCAGATGGGGCTTTAAAAAAAACAATTGATGGCAGTTTCCTGGAACAATTACTGAGATTGGCGATTTTTATTAATCATTTGAATTAATATAATTAATTTTTGAATTCTACCAGCTTCTGTGGTGGGATTTGAACCAATATCCCCATGGAATTAACTTGAATGTCTGGTTTATTAGTCAAGTAACATTACCACAAGGCTACCGTTTCCCCTAAAATGGAAATCCTTGGGTTTTCTGAACTGTGATTGGTTCTTTTATGTTTGTTCTGTTCGAAGTCTCACCTTTGGTACCTCACAAACCAACGGATGCAAAACTTTGTGTAAAACAGGTGACAGTTATCGACCAACCATCTTACAGCTTCCCTGATTTTCATGCTCATTGAAGTCACCGGAAATAATATCAGGAGAGTTGTAAAACAGGAAAACTACTCACTATCACTCATTTCACACGATCAGCCAAAGTCTAAATAACCTCGCTCCCCCGTCAAATTTTAAGATAACAGGAGCTTATAAAATGGAATGGCTGTACTCAATGGTAGCGTTGCCATTTCTAAGTCTAATCCCTTGTTGAGCATCATCCACAAATACTGGGCTATTTTTAACAGAAGAAGCATCCAGAGCTGAAAACAACTGCTAAAAATACCTTTAATGTGCAGTGCAAGGGCGGAGCATGTAAATTTAGCATGTTAACCATGACTAAGCAATTTCATCTCTGTGGCCTACAATGCATCTATGAGCATACAGAGCAAGAAGGTCAACCTGGAGTTTTAAACCATAGGTAAACAATGATTTTATAATGTGGATGTCTTGTCGAATGCTTTATATTATAGAGGGCAGGCTTGCGACAACAGACAGTTGCACAACTTCCAGATCATTTATCTTCAATTGGCATTAACATGTATCAAACTATTGGCAATAACACAAGCTTTTGGAGCTGGAGAATATTCTCTCTCACTTTCCAGGTCACTTAAAGTTTTGAAAGTGTACCTGCTGATTTGATTACTGTCTTCTAATTCACTGCCTATCATTAAAGATCATTTATATGAGAAATGTGTATTCAAATATTCATGCTCCTTCGGTGTACATTGGTCCTTAAAAGAATAGTAACTTTGCAAGCACATCAACAGAAAACAACCCTAATGGCAAGGGTTAAAGAAGACTTACAAAGGTGGGATTGTCTGCCCCATCGCTTGCGGGCCAAGTGCAAGCGGTAAAAATGAATGTTTTGCCATGGTTTTTATTTTTATTTCAATGTCTCCCGGTCTTTTTATTTAAAGGTTTATTTTTATGAGGGTGGAAAGATTGATCTCTTCATTTATGTGGGCTGGTGGGGGTCTCTAGAATTCGTAAATCATTACTTCAGAGGAAGCGACGACTGGGTGACCTAGCCCTGCCGAACTTAGGCATTATTACTGTGTGACGAATGCCGAGGAGGTCCGGTGCTGGGATAGGGAACCAGATACGGTATGGGTGCAAATGGAGGAAGGGGTATGTAAAGATTCGGGGCTGTGGGTGCTGGTTACAGCGTCACTCCCGTTGATGCCGCGGAAATACTCGAAGATCCCGGTTGTCGTATCAACACTGAAAATATGGAAGCAATTTCACTAACATTTTAAATTAGGGGCAGGGTCGAAACTAATGCCAGTCTGATAAAACCATCTATTGAAACTTGCAAGAACCAGATGCTGGTTTTCAAGGCTGGGAGGAAAAAGGTGTGATCACATTGGAAGACTTGTTTCTTGAAGGTCATTTTGCAACATTTGAAGAACTGAAGGAGAAATATGGGGCAGGATTCTCCCATCGGGAGGCTAAGTGCCGACGTCAGCGTAAAAACGGGAGTGTTTTACTCCGGCGTGGGCACCCATTCCGGGACCCCATTCTGCGACGCACAGGGGGCTAGCACAGCGCTTGAGCAGCCCACACCGCTCCAGCTACCAATCCAGGCCTGAACCCGGAACCGCGGAGTCTTCGCATGCGCAGTGGCTTTCTTCCCCGCGCTGGCCCTGACACCAAATGGCGCAGGGCTACAGGAGCCGGTGCAGAGGAAAGGAGGCCGGGGAACAGAGAGGTCGGCCCGCCGATTGGTGGGCCCCGATCGTGGGCCAGGCCACTACGGAGCCCCCCCCCTGGGTCGGACCCACCCTCCCCCCCACAGGCCGCCCCCGGACCCTTCATCACCAAGGTCCCACCGGCTCAGAGGATGTTAGAATGGCGCCGGCGGGACTCGCGCATACCCCGACCGGCGCCACGCCGACCCCGCCGGCCCCAATGGTGCCGGTTCTCTGCTCTGCGGAGAATCGCGTCCCAGCATCGGGGCGGCGTGGCCCGATTCGCGCGGCCCGCCAGCGATTCTCCGACCCGGCAGGGGTACGGAGAATTCCGCCCATGAGCTCCCAAGGAAGGAGGACTTTAGATATACACGATACAGGCTTTCCTACGTTCCCAATGTTACCCCCTTCTTCTTTGATGTAAGAGGAGTTGATAGTTTTGGGGATAGAAGGAGGAGTTACTTCTGCTATTTATTGAAAAATGATGGAAGCAGGATCAGAATCTCTGAATAGGATGAAGGCCAAATGGGATGAGGAATTAGGAGAGGTGTTGGAAGAAGGGCTTTGGTACGAAATTTTACGGAGGGTAAATACATCGACCTCGCGTGCAAGGTTGGCACTAATACAATTGAAGGTAGTTCACAGAACACATTTGAGGAGGTCGAGAATGAGTTGCCTGTTTGAAGGGGTTGAGGACATTGTGACAGATGCAGGAATGGGCTGGCCAATGATGTACTCATGTTTTGGTCGTGCCTGAAACTTAGGAAATTCTGGAACACCTTCTTTAGCACCATGTCAGCAATGTTACAGTTCGACCTAGAACGCAGTCCTCTGGGAGCCATATTTGGTGTGTCGGACTTGCCAGACCTCCAGACGGGGACAAGGGCTGATGTCTTAGTCTTTGCCTCGCTGGTGGCATGGAGGTGGATCCTATTGGGTTGGAGGTCAGTTTCTCCACCCTGTTCGTCAAGATGGCTGGGGGATTTAATGTAGTTTCTAAGCCTAGAGAAGATTAAATTTAGTTTAAGAGGAAATGAGGAGACGTTTCATAAAAGGTGGCATCCATTTATATCTCAGTTTAAGGCATTTTTGTATTTGTTCATGGGATGTGGGCATTGCTGGCTGGGCCAGCAATTATTGCCCATCCCTGAGGGCTTGTAAGAGTCAACCACATTGCTATGGGTCTGGAGTCACATGTCGGCCAGACCAGGTAAGCATGACAGATTTTCTTCCTAAAGACATCAGTGAACCAAATAGGTTTTTATAACAATTGACAATGTTTCTTGGTCACCATTAGACTTTTAAGTCCAGCTTTTTATTGAATTCACATTTCACCATCTGCCATGGTGGGATTCGAACACACATCCCCAGAGCATCACCCTGGGTCTCTGGATTACTAGTCCAGTGACAATACCACTGCCTCCCCTCAGTCAACAGCTAAAAGGGGAGGGGGGTAGTTAGTTAATTAATTGTTTTTTGGTTGAGGAAGGAATTGTTAAATGTTAGTTAAATATGTGTAATATAATTTAAGTATAAGAAAATTTTTGAAAAAGCTAATAAAAATATTTATTAGAAAAGAAAACATGGGGAAGCCATATGAAAGGAGTGTCTCACCAAGTATCTCCCATCTTCTCAAGATCTGTCAATACACTGTGCTGGCGAAGTGGAAAGTCAGTCCGTATTTGAATCTAAGGAATTGGAATTTTTCCTGCTTTTTAAAATTTCATTTTGATACTTTAATATCTGAGATGTTATAAATATGTATAAGTATGTATTAGACATAAAACGTTTGGACAGTTATGTAAATATATAGATTGTAAAAAAGACAATTTAGAAAACACCCTAGAATCCCAATAGTGCAGAAGACCATTCGGCCCATTGAGTCTGCACCGACCCTCTGAAAGAGCACCCTACCCCCGTAACCCCGCCTAACGTGCACATCTTTAGACACTAAGGGGCAATTTAGCATAACCAATCCACAAGAAGAGGTAATTATAATTTTGGGTTATTCTTACACTTCTATTAAGCACTTTGCAACATTTTCCCAAGTTAAAGATATTATATAAACACTGGCTGTTGTTGCTATCTGCTCAAATTTTGAAAGCAATCTTGACAATGGGAGTGAGTATACCTTTAAACACATTGGGAAAACTTCCTGCTTTCATTTACAGTTGCTGGGCTTTCACTATAATTTCTCTGTGTTCACAGTGGGGCAGATATCAGATTTTATGTTGCTCGGATGTTATGTTGCTCTAATATCATTAATAGCAGACATATACAGGCTTTCCAGAATCATTCCAACAGCAGAGAAAATAACAGTCTCAGGAAGGAGCACAAGGCAGGTATGGCATGTACCCGACCGCCCTGGTGTACTGCCAATGTTTACAAACTGGGTCAACAGTTTCCAGGGCTTTAGCGTTCTCATCTGTTCACCCTGTCATCCATGGACTCCCAAAATTCCATCGTCCAAAGGATTAGATATTTTCCAAAACAGGTGTCCGGTAACTCCCATGGGCTGTGAAGCCTGACCCAGATGAAAAGTGAAAATCCAATGGAAAAGTATGGCATTCACCAACCAAAACAAGGCAGCTATTTCCAGACACATGCAAAAGCAGCTGTGGCTTTTGGGATAAATAGCTGATGAGCATGTCCTCATTTGTGATCAAACAGTGTCAACCAGTCTTCACACATTTCTATTTTCATTGTGTATAAATATGAATTGATGGCTGAATTATGTCAACACAATTTAGGTGGCTTCAATTTGACCAAAATGAAGTGCAATGTCTTAACCATTCCCATTCACACCCTCCCCAAATGGCTGGAAGCGCTGTATAGCAACCACCCTATTCCTCTCCCCCCACCCCCTCCACACCC
Organism: Scyliorhinus torazame; assembly: GCF_047496885.1. Lineage (NCBI taxonomy): Eukaryota > Metazoa > Chordata > Chondrichthyes > Carcharhiniformes > Scyliorhinidae > Scyliorhinus > Scyliorhinus torazame. The sequence goes on from NC_092707.1 coordinate 80,516,004, forward strand.
CGATTCCCAAATCACGACCATCAAATAAGGGCGAAACTCAGATGCAATTGGTTTGACCACATGTCTCAGTACCTTGATCAGAGAACTGCTCATCTTCACCTTGACTATTCAGGCTTTTAGGCTGGGATCACCTTGACAAAATGACTGAGATTGGGATTTTAATCATCATGAATATAAACCCACTTCCTTACACTCTTGTGTATGTCGAGCTCAGAAATCGAATATTAAGAACACACATTAAATGTTTCAGTGCGATCTGTAAATTTGCCTTTTTTAATTCTTTCTTGCACGTCGGTGCCATTGTAAGGTTGCGGCCATTGTCCAAATTCAGTTGCCTTGTAAAGGTGATTGTGGGCCTTTTTCTTGAGCTGTTGCAGCCCATGTTTGTAATGGTTTGACCCAAGAGATTTTCTAGGCCATTTCCGAAGACAGTTAATAGTCAGCCTTGTTGCTGTGGGACTGCGATCACATATAGACCAGACTGAGGAAAAGCGACAATCTTTCTTCACATAAAGGACATCTCAGGATTTATTTTGCCAGATTCTGAGGAAAATAAATTGAGCTGTGGTTTTAAACTGTGAAAGACCACTTTCAGCATCAGTATGCATTGCAATTTACATGTGAAAAAGCCTCTGAACTGCTTCCTTATATCTCAGAGGGACAGTGTAATGATAGTATTCAGTGGCTATAGATTGACATTTTAAGACATTCATTCAGATGGAAAATACTGCACTCTCTCCTCATCTGGTATTTTTCTCTTCCAAAGCGAAAGGCTAGACAGTGCACCAGACAGCATTCAACAGATAATCTCTATATGCATTCACTGTAGGCCTTTGCAATGTTTATAAAGCAACCAAAAATGAATGATACTAAATAATAATGTTGCAAAATATCATTCAGCCTGACTTCATCAAATCAGCTTTTTGTTTCCTCTAAAAGATAACATAAATATAGGAAAATCAAATCAGTTATAAAACTGGATCACAAAGATTGAACATCCAGTTAAAAATTGAACACTTCATTATTTTTATTAAGTTTTGTTCAAGGTGAGAGATGTAGAACTTGGCCGTTTATGTTAAGTTGTTTTTTGGGACCTGGGTGAATGAGCTAAGAATATATTTATTACCAAGTTCTGGTTGACATGAGAAGATAGTGCAAGTTCTAACATAGAACAACCACACAGAAGGAAGTCTTTCAGCCCATTCTGTCGATGCTAGCTTTCAGCCCAATTCGACATTCCAAGGAAAACAAATCTGGTCCATCCAGTCTTTGCTCTTAACTAAAACTCTCCAATCCTGGCAGCATCTTCTGGGACTGATGATCCTGGCCATGGGAAGAAGTGTTACCGCCCACCCCACATCACAGGCAGGGCTCTGGTACACCACAAACAGTGCTGAATGCAACACACAAACCATGGAACATTGAATGTGACAGTGGGAGAGCAAGTGGCTTTAAGTTACAGTTTGAGTCTGCTTCAGCTTGGGTGCAGAGATGTCAGGGATATGACACCTACGGACAGGTGGTGGGGAATGTTTGGGACATCATTTAATCAATTTCCCAATTTAACCACCATGTGGTCTGCGAAGAGGAGGAAGATTTTGAGATTGTTTGTGAAAAAGGGAGGCACGTTATGTAATATGTTGAACGATGTACACCTCATTTATACCTCATCCCAAGAATTCTGGCTGGGACGTTAGTGGCCTGGACGATAACCATTTACCCATACCAACATGGGCGAATAGCGATAGTAGGTGGATATAGGAAATACACCGTGAAGAAAAGGTGATTACTACCACATCGCCCCCGGCTACAGCAGTACAAATGACCCCAGTCGAGGCAATCAAAGTTTCACATCCCATACTAACTGACCCACTATGTCCGGCCATGAAACCCGGGCCGGAAAATGGTCTTGTATTAATGAATGATAATAATATTTTGTGTGAAAATGTACACTATGGGCTGGTACCCATAGTCTTAGACTTATCAAGTGTAACCCAGCCGCTGTGGTGCTCCACTCATTCTCAGACACTGGATATGGACTTGATAGATCAGATGATGACTGAAGCAGCTCAGTTTAACATTGGGATGCAGCCAATGACTATTCCTGGGAAAGAAATGCCAGCTAAAGTGCGTCTTGATAAGTGACGCTGCCACAGTGTTCAATTGTGTTGATTAATGAAGGATTGGGAATATATGTTTGAGAGAAGATGGTGTTTGATGTGGAGGGGATTGAAGATAGTTGACATCAGGTCCAGTGGCAATGGCACTCATTAAGACCAATGCTTTGCCCTGGATCATGTTGAACATTTTGGGTGCTGTTGCAGCTCCAGCCATCATGGTGAGGGCTGAGTATTCCATCATACTCTTATTGTGGTCTGCAGATGGTGGTGCACTTTAAGGGGTCAGGGGGTGAGCTACCCAGCACTGAGTGCCTGGCAATTGACCTGGTCTTGTAGCAATGGTATTGATGCCGCGGTTCCTGTTAAGCTTGTTTTTCTCTTCATTTATTCCTGGGATGTTGATGTCACTTGGCAAGGCCAGCAATTATTGTCCATCCCTATTTGCTTCTCAGGAGGTATTGATGAACCATTGTCTTGGACTGCTACAGTCCTTATAGTTTCGGGCTCCCACTGTGCTGCTTAGGTAGGATGTTCCAGGATTTGACCATGCAATCATGAAGGAACAATGGCATATTTCCAAGTCAGAGTGGTGTGTGACTCAGAAAGAAACCTGTATATGGTGACATTCCTCTGAATTTGCTGCCTTTATCCTTCTTGTTGGTAGAAGTTGCAGATTTGGGAGATGCTGCCAAAGAAGTCTCAGTGGAATGCAGCAGCATTTCTTTTATATGGTACACACTCACTACTACTGTGTGCTGGAGGTGAGTTGGCTGCTTTGTCCTAAGGTGGTGTTGATCTCCTTGAGTGTTGATGGAGCTGCACTCATCCAAGCAAGTGGAGAGCATTCCATTGCACTCCTGCTTGCGCCCTGTGGGTGGTGGACAGGATTTGGGGAGCCAGGAGTTGCGTTACTCCCTGCAAAATCCCCAGCTTCTGTCCTGCTCTTGCACACACAGGGCTGGATTCTGCGGCCGCACTTGCCACAAAATCGTCCTGGGCGGACGGGGACCATGTAAAGGTCTGTTGACCTCCAGTGAGAATTTCCGGTCGCCGGGTGGGTGCGGCTGAAGAATCCCGCTCGCAGTATTTATATGACTGATCCAGTTAAGTTTCTGGTCAATGGGGACCCCTGGATGTCGATGTTGGGGAAATCATGATGACAGTGCCATTGAATGTTAAGGAGAGGTGGTTAGGTCGTTGCTTGGAATAAGTGGGGCACGAACATTACTTGCCACTTATCAGGCCAAACCTGAATGTCGTTCAGATCTTGCTAAATGCAGGTGCAGATTGCTTCAGTGTCTGTGGAGCTGTGTTTGAAAGTGAATAATGCTATCATGAGGGAACAGGCCCACTTCTGACGTTGGGCAGGATTCTCCGGTCCCCCAGCCGCGTGTTTCTCAGAGGTGCACTGTTTGTTGGCGATGGGATTCTCTCTTCCCGCCACTTGTCAATAGGATTACCTATTGACTTCCGGTTGCGGCTATGCCTAGGTAGGTCGCACGTTCGGCATCTCCCGCCGGGAACGGACATTTGGGCTCTCCAGAGGGGCCCCAACGGTAATTGTTCGACGGCTCCCAGTGCGGGAAGGTGACAGCAAGGTTCCCCCGACATTATATGGATTGGACCAGGAGTGGAGCGGTCAAAAAAGTGAGCCTGGTGCAGCGGAAAGTGCGAGGGAGGAAAAGCAAGATGGCGGCGGGCGGAGACCAAGCAGCATGGGCGCAGTGGTCGCAGGAGCAGCAGGAATTCCTTAAATGCTGCTTTGCGGAGCTGAAGACAGAAATGCTGGCGCCAATGAAGGCGGCGATTGAGAAGCTCGTGGAGACCCAGAAGGCCCAAGGGGCGGCGATCCAGGAGGTGCGGCAAAAAGCCTCGGAGAACGAGGACGAGATCTTGGGCCTGGCGGTGAAGGTGGAGGCGCATGAGGCGCTGCACAAGAGGTGGCAGGAAAAATTTGAGGACCTGGAGAATAGGTCGAGGAGGAAGAATCTTCGGATTCTGGGTCCACCTGAAGGAGTGGAGGGGCCCAATGCCGGGGCATATATGAGCACGATGCTCAATTCGCAGATGGGCACGGGAGCTTTCCCGAGGCCCCTGGAGCTGGATGGGGCTCATCGGGTCCTGGCAAGGAGACCCAAAGCCAACGAGGCGCCAAGGGCTGTAGTGGTGAGGTTCCACCGCTTTATGGACAGAGTGTGTCCTGAGATGGGCCAAAAAAGAACGGAGCAGCAGGTGGGAGAACATGGAGATCGGTATTTACCAGGACTGGAGTGCGGAGATGGCTAAGAAGAGAGCTAGTTTTAACCGGGCTAAGGCGGTTCTCCATCGGAAGGGGGTGAAGCTCGGTATGTTGCAGCCAGCGCGATTGTGGGTCACGTTACAAGATTGGCACCACTATTTTGAAACTCCTAATGAGGCATGGAACTTTATCCAGGCTGAAAAGCTGGACTCAAACTGAGGGTTTGTCGTGCGGGGATGTTTACTGTGTTTACTGTGTTTACTGCGTTTGGGGAATGTTCTTTTTGTTTGGGTGCTGGGTGGGGATGGGTGAATGGATTTGATGTGGGGGCTGAGGGAGAGTGTGGGCGTCGGTGTTGGAGGAGCAGGGCCCCACGGAGGAAGAGGGGGGGTGGAAGCCCGAGGATGGGGAGTTGGGGTAAGGCCGCAAAAAGGAGCTGCGCCAGAGGGGGCGGGGCCGGCTCAGACGGAAAGCGCGGGTTTTTTCCCGCGCTAGGGAAGGATGGGGGCGGGGCCGGGGGGGAAGGGCAGTGCTGGAGAGGAGCGCACACTGACTGCCAAGGGGTGGGGGGATTCTCACACTGGGGGGGTCGATGGAATGGCGGGAGAGGCCGGGGTCAGCAGGAGTCAGCTGACTTACGGGAGTGTCATGGGGGGAGCAAAATGGCTAGATGAGGATCTAGCGGAGGGGAGGGGGGAGGGGGGAGGGTGGGGGGTGGAACTGGGTTGCTGCTGCATTGGCCAAAGGGGAGCTGGAAGTAGGAGAGGTGGTCGGGGCGGGGGTCCGCCGCCTGGGGGACTGGAGAGTGCGGGAGGCGCGGGCACGTGGCTGGCCTAGAAAAGGAGATGGCTAGTCGGCGGGGGGGGGGGGGGGGGGGGGGGAGCGAGTAGCCCCCTGATCCGGCTGATAACTTGGAATGTGAGGGGCCTGAACGGGGCGGTCAAGAGGGCCCGGGTGTTCGCGCACTTAAAGGGACTGAAGGCAGACATGGTTATGCTCCAGGAGACACATCTGAAGGTGGCAGATCAGGTTAGGCTGAGAAAGGGATGGGTAGGACAGGTATTCCATTCAGGGCTGGATGCGAAGAACAGAGGGGTTGCAATTATGGTGGGGAAGCGGGTGTCATTCGAGGCACTGAATATTGTAGCGGATAATGGAGGTCGATATGTGATGGTGAGTGATATGTTGCAGGGGGTGCGGGTGGTACTGGTGAATGTATATGCCCCGTATTGGGATGATGCCGGATTTATGAAACGCATGCTGGGTCGGATTCCAGATCTGGAGGCAGGAATCTGGGGGGGGGGGGGGTTGAAAGATACTTGGAGGCCAATGACAACGGGGAGGTACAGGTGGGGGTAGTCTGGGAGGCGTTGAAGGCGGTGGTCAGGGGAGAGCTAATCTCCATTCGGGCCCACAGGGAGAAGAGAGAGAGGAGGGAGAGCGAGAGGTTGGTGGGGGAGATTTTAAGGGTGGACAGGAGATATGCAGAGGCCCCCGAGGAGGGGCTACTCAGGGAGCGACAGAACCTCCAGACGGAATTCGACCTGATGACCACGGGGAAAGCAGAGGCACAGTGGAGGAAAGCGCAAGGGGCGGTTTATGAGTATGGGGAGAAGGCGAGTCGGATGCTGGCGCATCAGCTTTGTAAGAGGGAGGCAGCGAGGGAGATTGGTGGAGTTAGGGATAGAAGGGGAATACGGTGCTGTGTGCGGTGAGAATAAATGAGGTATTTAGGGACTTCTATGGGGATCTGTACGGGTCTGAGTCCCCAGTGGGGGAGCAGATGGCTGGTTTGTGGGCGCCAATTGGGCTGGAGGAGCTGGTTAAAGGATTGGGGAACATGCAGGAGAGGAAGGCCCCGGGGCCGGATGGGTTCCCGGTTGAATTTTATAGGAAATACGTGGACCTGCTGGGCCCGTTGCTCGTGAGGACTTTGAAAAGGCGAGGGAGGAGGGGACCTTGCCCCCGACAATGTCCAGGGCGCTGATTTATTTGATCTTGAAGCGGGACAAGGATCCATTGCAATGTGGGTCGTATAGACCGACCTCGCTCCTCAATGTTGACGCTACGTTGCTGGCGAAGGTGCTGGCTACGAGAATTGAGGATTGTGTCCCGGGGGTGATTTATGAGGACCAGACGGGATTTGTGAAGGGTAGGCAGCTAAATACAAATGTGCGGAGGCTCCTCAATGTGACCATGATGCCCTCGGTGGAGGGGGAAGCGGAGGTAGTGGCAGCTATGGACACGGAGAAGGCCTTTGATCGGGTGGAGTGGGAGTATCTTTGGGAAGTGTTGCGGAGGTTTGGGTTCGGGGAGGCGTTCATCAGTTGGGTCAGACTGCTATACAGAGCCCCGGTGGCGAGTGTGGCTACGAACCGGCGGAGGTCGGAGTACTTTCGGCTGTACCGGGGGACGAGACAGGGGTGCCCCTTATCCCCCTTGTTGTTTGCACTGGCAATTGAGCCGCTGGCCATGGCACTGAGGGAGTCCAGGAAATGGAGGGGATTGGTTCGGGGGGGGAGAGGAACACCGGGTGTCGTTGTATGCCGATGACCTGTTGTTGTATGTTACGGATCCAGTGGAGGGGATGGCGGAGGTCATGCGGATCCTGAGGGAGTTTAGGGACTTTTCGGGGTATAAACTCAACGTAGGGAAGAGTGAGCTCTTTGTGGTGCACTCAGGGGGCCAGGGAAGTGGGATAGATGAGTTACCGCTGAAGACGACGGAAAGGAGCTTTCGGTACCTGGGGATCCAAGTAGCTAGGAGTTGGGGGGCCCTGCACAAGCTTAATTTGACGCGGTTGGTGGAGCAGATGGAGGAGGATTTTAAAAGGTGGGACATGCTGCCACTCTCACTGGCGGGTAGGGTGCAGTCGGTAAAAATGACGGCCCTTCCAAGGTTTCTCTTTGTGTTCCAGTGCCTTCCCATTTTGATCCCCAAAGCCTTTTTCAAACGGGTAAGCAGGAGCATCATGGGATTTGTGTGGGCGAATAAGACCTCGAGGGTGAAGAGGGTGTGTCTGGAGCGTAGCAGGGACAGGGGGGGGTGCTGGCGCTTCCGAATTTGTGTGGCTATTATTGGGCAGCCAATGTGGTGATGATCCGTAAGTGGGTAATGGAGGGAGAGGGGGCGGTGTGGAAGAGGTTAGAGATGGCGTCCTGTGTGGGCACGAGCCTGAGGGCGCTGGTGACGGCACCGCTGCCTCTCTTGCTGACAAGGTACACCACGAGTCTGGTGGTGGCGGCAACGTTGAAGATCTGGGGGCAGTGGAGACGGCATAGAGGCGAGGTGGGGGCCACGGTTTTGTTCCCCGATTCGGGAGAACCATCGGCTCGTCCCGTGAGGATGGATGGGGGGTTTTGGAGCTGGCATCGGGCAGGGATTAGAAGAATGGGGGACCTGTTCATTGATGGGACGTTTGCGAGCCTAGGGGCGCTGCAGGAGAAGTTTGGGCTACCCCCGGGAAACGCTTTCACGTACATGCAAGTGAGGGCGCTTGTGAGGCGGCAGGTGAGGGAATTCCCACTGCTTCCGGCACGTGGGATTCAGGACAGGGTGATTTCGTGTGTATGGGTTGGAGAAGGCAAGGTTTCGGCAATTTATCAGGAGCTGCAGGAAGAGGAGGAGGCCTTGGTGGAGGAGTTAAAGGGCAAGTGGGAGGAGGAGCTTAGGGAGGAGATAGATGAGGATCTGTGGGCTGATGCCCTGAGTAGGGTTAATTCTTCCTCCTCTTGCACCAGGCTCAGCCTAATACAGTTCAATGTTACTCACAGAGCGTATATGACAAGGGCGAGGTTGAGTAGGTTCTTTTGAATGGAGGACAGATGTGGGAGGTGCTCGGGGAGCCCGGCAAATCACGTCCATATGTTCTGGTCGTGCCCGGCACTGGATTGGTTTTGGAGGGGTTTTGCGAGGACTATGTCCAAGGTGGTGAACGCCCGGGTCAAGCCGAGCTGGGGATTAGCATTATTTGGGGTATCGGACGAGCCGGGAGTGCAGGAGGCGAAAGAGGCCGGTATTCTGGCCTTTGCGTCCGTGGTAGCCCGGTGGAGGATTTTGCTACTATGGAAGGATGCGAAGCCCCCTAGTGTGGAAACTTGGATCAATGACATGGCAGGGTTCATCAAGCTGGAGAGGATAAAGTTTGCCTTGCGAGGGTCTGTCCAGGGGTTCCTCAGGCGATGGCAACCGTTCCTAGACTATCTCGTGGGGAGTTAGGAGGAGGTCAGCAGCAGCAGCCCAGGGGCGGGGAGGGGTGGGGAGGTGGGGGGGGGGAGGGAGGGGGGGTTTCTCTTGGGGTGGCGTTTGGGTTAAGGTGGGTTTTTTTCTCCCTATTTGTGCTTTTTACTGTTATATGGGGGGTTACTGTATATGGGAGAAATCCAATGTATAATTTCTACTTGTTGCGTTCTTGTTGCTTTCTTTTTGTTGTGGGGGGGGGGGGTTTGTTGAAAATTTGTTGAAAAACTTGAATAAATATATATTTTTTTTAAATAAAAAAAATAGGATTACCCATTGAAGACACCCAACATCACTGGGTGACCTACGGGCAGGAATGTATTGCCAGCAGGAAAAGGGAATCCGAACGGCTGGAGAATTCCAGCCATTATGGAAGGAAGGCCATTGGTGAAGCAACTGAAGATGGTTGGATCTAGAACACTGCCCTGAGGAATTCTTACAGTGTTGTCCTGGAGCTGAAATGATTGGTCTCCAACAACCATAACCATTTTCCTTTATGCTCGCCATGATTCCAACCAGTGAAAAAAATTCTGCCTGATCCCCATGGCTACAATTTTACCAGGGACTCTTGTGTGATGATATGCATAAGGCAAGTCTGTACATAATGTTGTGCATGACCTCTGACCACTAGGTGGCAGTGTAAACCCATTACGTGACCCTGTGGTCTGGGAGTTGGGAGTAGGTCATGCTGGAGGATTGATGGTAATGACGTATTTTGCAGTAGCTCCATAATGGTTAATTAGTGTTAGTAGTTTATTATTTTATTTATCTGAAGTATCTTACCATGCAGTTGTTCTGCAGTAAATTATTTAAACTAAATGTTCTGTAGTTCATCGTTCACTTTGGCCAGTCTACAAAACATGACACCTTCCTTCTTTACTCAGTCAAATGTTGCTCGATATCAAGGTCCATCACTCACATTTTGCACAGGATTCAACTCTTTTATTCATATTTGGACCAAGGTTGTAATAAGGTCTAGTCATAGTGGAACCCAACCTAAGCTTCAGTGAGGAGATATTTGATGATGAGCAAGAACCACTTGATGCACTGTTTCTGATACCTTACTGATACTTAACTGATGATAGAGAGCGGGCTGATAGGATGGCAATCAACCGGATTAGATAGGCCCTCCTTTTTACCACAATGGCTGGTAGATGCCAGTATTGTAGTTATACAGGTACAGCTTGGTTAGGGGCTCAGCTAGTTCTGGAGCACAAGTCTTCAGCATGACAGTCGACTTGTGGGTGGGTTCCATAGCCTTTGCTGTATCCAGTGTGCTCATCCATTTCTTGACATTGCATGCAGCAAATCAAATTGGTCGAAGCCCCGTTTCTGTGATACTGGAGAGGAGTAAGGCTACATATTGTGATGGAATATAATTCTGCTGATGGCCCATGAAGGGGGGTGTCCTGAGATGAGACACCTTAAAATCGGATAGCTAGGATAATAGCTCTACATAGGTTAGTTTATTGAGGATCGAAAGTAACCATAGAAAGTTTACCCAGTGATCATTATTAACCATTAAACATATATTCTTAGAACATAGAATTAACAAGCATTTAAACTCTTGCTAATAGTTTTAGCCACAATGTATGATGGGATTTAAGTTAACTTGACCATATTCCTAAGACAGACAGAATCAGACAGAAATAATGTGGTCAGCAATAACATAGCCAGCTTAATAAGCAGTTCTTATCAGTAGCCCCAACATCCTGTCCTCAGACAAACCATGGTACAAAGAGGAACAAGCTTCACCATCCTGCACCCAGAAAAACAAAGATACAGGCAGGAACCAACTGAGATAAGGGAAAATGGGAGTGGGGGAGAACAAGCAATAGCGGATTCAAGAGTTCTGGAAAACAACAGATGACCAAGGAACAGGATGGGGTTAAATCATGAGCTGATCATGCAGTCACCATGCTGCCTAAAGTAAAATTGATAGCTACAAGGATTAGATAGAGTCCAACTGGGGTGGGCTCCTGATTTTTGGAAAATTGTATAACTGTTACATCTGGACCAGTGTGAAACCACTGGTTTTGGCATTCATCCAAATCACTGTCCCTCGTACGTTGACCAAGCTTGGAAAATAAAGCCGTCTTAACCAGAGCTGATGTCTCCGCGGGTGTTTGTGTTTAGCTGAGCCGTAACTAAGAGGGAGGATCCCCACGTAAAGTACAGCTCAATACTCAGTCCCTGAAAACGCTCCTACAACCCATACCCCCTCAAAGATGGTGAGTTTTGAGCTGCTGGATCTCTTCCTAATATATTCTATTTGGCATGATGGTAATGACAAATAGCACATTGAAGTGTGCCCTCAGTGCGAAGATGGGACTTTGTCTCCATAAGGATTGCGCGGTCGTCACTACTACCAATATTGCCGTGGACAGATGCATCTGCAACAGGTGACTTTGTAAGGACAGGATGAAGTAGGCTTTTCCCTTGTGTTGATTCTCTCACCATGTGTCACTTGCTCCAATCTGGCAGTTATGCCCTTCAGGACTCAACCAACTTGTATAGTTGTGGTGTCACCAAGTCATTCCTGTGATGACCTTGGAAGTTCTCCACTGAGGGGGAGTATATTCATTGTCCTTGCTGCCCTGAATGCTTCTTCCAACTGGTTTTCAACATAGAGGAACAATGGGGAGTATGGTGGTGGGGCAGTAGACAGTAACGGAGATTTCTTTGTCCAGGTTTAACATGTGCCATAAGACTACATGGGGTCCAGAGTTAATGTTTAGGACTCCTAGGGCAACTCCTTCCTGACTGTATATCACTGTGCCTCTGGGTGGGTCTGTCCTGCCGGTGAGACAATACATACCAAAGGATGAGAAGGATTCTGGAATGTTGGGTAAAATATGTGATTCCACAAATATGATTATATCAGAATGTTTGACTAGTTTGTGGGCACAGGTCATCAGACCTTAGTGAGGAGAACATTGCTGGCCAAATGGACTGTGTCTTATTACAGCTTTTTGTGTGATTTTCTTGTCCAACTAACCCATCTTAGAGGGCAATTGAGAGTCAATCACATTGTTACAGATCTGAACTAACATATAGGGACTGGGTAAGGACAGCAGGTTTCTATCCCTGAGGAATATGAGTGAAACAGATGGGTTTTCATGACAATCTTGTAGTTTCATGGTCAGCATTACTGATACTAGTTTTTTAATGCCAAATTTATTTAATTAATTAACTGAGTTTAAATTCTCCAGCTGCAGAAGTGCAGTTCAAGTAAAGTTGATGCACCACAGAAACATGGAGCTTCAGTTGTTCTAGCTGCTGACACTTCCTGCACATATGGTTGTCCTGGACATGAGAAGCATCCTAGAGTTTCCACATGAAACAGGATGTGCACTCTATGGCACTGATATGCCCTGTCATGTTGATATTTATTCATTCATTAATTGACGTACCTGAAATAAGGTGAAGGCATAAATAAGTAGACTCACCGGTCAGTGGCTTCCCTTGTGCTATTTTATAAAGAACTATCTTGTATGTTTTTGGTGGCTGTGTAAGAAGGTGTTCTCAGGAGAGAGACGTGAAGGAAGCCAGAATGAAGGACCACTTGAATGTGCGATCCCACCCACCTAGGTAACTGATGAGGTCATTGAATCTCTTTTGGCACTGTATCCATAATCGCGAGATCACACCTGTGCTGCTAACTTCCCCTCTTGATTTTCAGGCATACCTGTTTGCTCTCAGAAATTTGTCTGCCAGGAATAATGACCCGGATCTTCTGGTCAGTGTCAAAACTGCTGACCATGTTTGAAACTGCAGCCTGATCATTTTTGCCATGGAACATGAGGAGCTTCACCTCCTGGCTTCAGGGTGGATTCATCACCAAGCTGATGAGTGAGTCCTAATGGGAAGATGCACTTGCAATAATGCTCTGTCCCCTTTCAAGTCACATTCCCTGGGATCCGTGTTCAATTTAGTGTTATTCAGTGTTTTTAAATGTATCTATCGCTTATTTTTATTTCTAGGTGCCCGTCTACACCATCACCACCAGCTCTGCGCACCACCCCCATGCCCGCACCCTCTGTTCTACTCATTACCATCACCTCAGTCCCCTGGCACTGCTTAAACCCATCCACCTGGCCAAGCTCACCATTCATACCCCCAAACTCTGGCTCATCAACCACTAACCAGAATCCCCAGCTTCTGAAAGAATGAAGCAAAATATGCAGATTCTGGAAATTATTTCATTCTGCCATCCTATCGTCGCCACTATGAACAATCTTCAGTCCCTAACGGCACCATTAACACCCCTTTTATCCCATGTTCATGACATCTTTGTCGATCTCTCCTTAACTCCGACCTATTAGTGACTTTCCATTCTGCTCCGCCCCTTCTTTATGTATATAATTCATCACATTTCTATACCTTTACAGTTCTGCAGAAGGGTCACATGGACTCGAAACGTTAACTCTCTTTCTTTCTCCACAGATGGTGCAGGATCAGCTGAGTTTATTTCCCCAGTTTCTTTGTCTGGCTGATGTTGGAGGACAGAAGCTGCATGATGGTAGGGAGTGAGCAGTGTCAGAGGTATGGGATTGGGGACATGAGAGATGGTGTGAATGAGCTGAGTCGGGACGGGGAAGCGAGGTCATTCAGCAGAGCCACAGGGAGGTGCTTGGGTGCTTTGACACTGAGTTAAAGGGCTGCGATCCTGAGCAGCCTTTACATCTGCTAGGAACAACTCAACGTAAATCAGGGTAAAAATCGAAGTGTAAGTACCTGGAAACCAGCCCATGTTTACAGGCATACTGGACAGGCCCAGCAGGTGAGACTCCCACAGATCCATTTTTGGCAAAATGCAAGTTCCGAGTTCAGTTGTATGTTGACTCGCCCAGAACCTCTGATGCCAACGTGACTCTCAACAACGGCAAACGTCTCCGCATTCTCTGCTATTGAAATCAGTATATCTGGGCCAATATTTCTCTGTTGCTCCCTGGAGCCAAGACATTAATCTCCAGGGATGCCTCAAAGATACTGGGTAGGAAGCCATCCTATATTGAGACACATCAGTAAAGTTCCTGTCACTAAAAGTGGTACATAGAACCCACTGGACCAGAACCCGAATGAGTAGATTATTCCCGGAGGTGGAGGAGTGATGTGAACAGTGCCAAGGAGGCTTGGCCAACCACACCCACATATGAACATAAGAACATAAGAACTAGGAGCAGGAGTAGGCCATCTGGCCCCTCGAGCCTGCTCCACCATTCAATGAGATCATGGCTGATCTTTTGTGGACTCAGCTCCACTTTCCGGCCCGAACACCATAACCCTTAATCCCTTTATTCTTCAAAAAACTATCTATCTTTATCTTAAAAACATTTAATGAAGGAGCCTCTACTGCTTCACTGGGCAAGGAATTCCATAGATTCACAACCCTTTGGGTGAAGAAGTTCCACCTAAACTCAGTCCTAAATCTACTTCCCCTTATTTTGAAGCTATGCCCCCTAGTTCTGCTTTCACCCGCCAGTGGAAATAATCTGCCCGCATCTATCCTATCAATTCCCTTCATAATCTTATATGTTTCTATAAGATCCCCCCACATCCTTCTAAATTCCAACGAGTACAGTCCCAGTCTACTCAACCTCTCCTCGTAATCCAACCCCTTCAGCTCTGGGATTAACCTAGTGAATCTCCTCTGCACACCCTCCAGTACCAGTACGTCCTTTCTCAAGTAAGGAGACCAAAACAACTGAACACAATACTCCAGGTGTGGCCTCACTAACACCTTATACAATTGCAGCATAACCTCCCTAGTCTTAAACTCCATCCCTCTAGCAATGAAGGACAAAATTCCATTCGCCTTCTTAATCACCTGTTGCACCTGTAAACCAACTTTTTGCGACTCATGTACTAGCATACCCAGGTCTCTCTGCACAGCAGCATGTTTTAATATTTTATCATTTGAATAATAATCCCTTTTGCTGTTATTCCTACCAAAATGGATAACCTCACATTTGTCAACATTGTATTCCATCTGCCAGACCCTAGCCCATTCACTTAGCCTATACAAATCCCTCTGCAGACTTCTAGTATCCTCTGCACTTTTTGCTTTACCACTTACCTTAGTGTCATCTGCAAACTTGGACACATTGACCTTGGTCCCCAACTCCAAATCATCTATGTAAATTGTGAACAGTTGTGGGGCCAACACTGATCCCTGAGGGACACCCACTCTTTGCTTTCTATGAATTAACTAATATTCTATCCATGCTACTACTTTCCCCTTAATGCCATGCATCTTTATCTTATGCAGCAACCTTTTGTGTGGCACCTTGTCAAAGGCTTTCTGGAAATCCAGATATACCACATCCATTGGCTCCCCGTTATCTACCGCACTGTTAATGTCCTCAAAAAATTCCACTAAATTAGTTAGGCACGACCTGCCCTTTATGAACCCATGCTGCGTCTGCCCAATGGGACAATTTCCATCCAGATACCTTGCTATTTCTTCCTTGATGATAGATTCCAGCATCTTCCCTACTACCGAAGTTAAGCTCACTGGCCTATAATTACCCGCTTTCTGCCTACCTCCTTTTTTAAACAGTGGTGTCACGTTTGCTAATTTCCAATCCGCTGGGACCACCCCAGAGTCTAGTGAATTTTGGTAAATTATCACTAGTGCATTTGCAATTTCCCTAGCCATCTCTTTTAGCACTCTGGGATGCATTCCATCAGGTCCAGGAGACTTGTCTACTTTTAGTCCCATTAGCCTGCCCATCACTACCTCCTTGGTGATAACAATCCTCTCAAGGTCCTCACCTGTCATAGCCTCATTTCCATCAGTCACTGGCATGTTATTTGTGTCTTCCACTGTGAAGACCGTCCCAAAAAAACTGTTCAGTTCCTCAGCCATTTCCTCATCTCCCATTATTAAATCTCCCTTCTCATCCTCTGAAGGACTAAAATTTACCTCAGCCACTCTTTTTTGCTTTATGTATTTGTAGAAACTTTTACTATCTGTTTTTATATTCTGAGCAAGTTTACTCTCATAATCTATCTTACACTTCTTTATAGCTTTTTTAGTAGCTTTCTGTTGCCCCCTAAAGATTTCCCAGTTCTCTAATCTCCCACTGATCTTTGCTACTTTGTATGTTTTTTCCTTCAATTTGATACTCTCCTTTATTTCCTTAGATATCCACGGTCGATTTTCCCTCTTTCTACCGTCCTCCCTTTTTGTTGGTATAAACCTTTGCTGAGCACTGTGAAAAATCACTTGGAAGGTTCTCCACTGTTCCTCAACTGTTTCACCATAAAGTCCTTGCTCCCAGTCTACCTTAGCTAGTTCTTCTCTCATCCCATTGTAATCTCCTTTGTTTAAGCACAAAACACTAGTGCTTGATTTTTACCTTCTCACCCTCCATCTGTATTTTAAATTGCACCATATTGTGATCGCTCCTTCCGAGAGGATCCCTAACTATGAGATCATTAATCAATCCTGTCTCATTACACAGGACCAGATCTAGGACCGCTTGTTCCCTCGTAGGTTCCATTACATACTGTTCTAGGAAACTATCGCGGATACATTCTATAAACTCCTCCTCAAGGCTGCCTTGACTGACCTGGTTAAACCACTCAACATGGAGATTAAAATCCGCCATGATAACTGCTGTACCATTTCTACATGCATCAGTTATTTCTTTGTTTATTGCCTGCCCCACCATAATGTTACTATCTGGTGGCCTATAGACTACTCCTATCAGTGATTTTTTCGCCTTACTATTCCTGATTTCCACCCAAATCCACTCAACCTTATCCTCCATAGCACCGATGTCATCCCTTACTGTTGCCCGGATGTCATCCTTAAATAACAGAGCTACACCACCTCCCTTACCATCCACTCTGTCCTTCCGAATAGTTTGATACCCTCGGATATTTAACTCCCAGTCGTGACCATCCTTTCACCATGTTTCAGTAATGGCCACTAAATCATTGTCATTCACGATGATTTGCGCCATCAACTCATTTACCTTATTCCGAATACTACGAGCATTCAGATAAAGTACACTTATGTTGGCTTTTTTACCTCTGTTCTGAATCTTAACACCTCGATCAGTAACCTCTCCTAAGTTATATTTCCTCTTAGCCTTTCTCCTAATTTTCCTTGTCGTTGAACCCATATCTTCATGTAACAACCTGCCGCGTCGCTTACCATTAATGTTTTCACTTCCCGTTTTATTCCTTTTAGTATTCCTGGTCCTATTCACTGAGCTCCCCTCAGTCACTGTACCTTGTACTGTCGCCCTTTTTGATTTTTGACTATGGCTTCTCTGCCTTACACTTTCCCCCTTACTGCCTTTTGTTTCTGTCCCTGTTTTACTACCTTCCGACTTCCTGCACCGGTTCCCATCCCCCTGCCACATTAGTTTAAACTCTCCCCAACAGCTCTGGCAAACATGTTCTGGTCTTGCCCCAGACTTGCTGGGTACTGGACAGCCTTCTTCGAGGCAATGTCCAAAGTGGTGGGGATGAAGCTGGAGCCATGCCAGAGAGTGACAGTGCTCGGGGTATCAGAACAGCCAGATCTATTCATGGGGAGGAGGGTTGCGCCCATGACTTTGCCTCCCTGATCGCCTGCCATAGAATCCTGCTCGGCTGGTGGTCAGTGGCACCACCTAAAGCTGCAGACTGTTGGTGTCCGACCTATCGGGATTTCTCCAAATGGAGTAAATCAAATTTGTCGTCCGCAGGTTGGTAGATGGCATTTACAAAACAAGGGAGCTATTCACCCTGCTGTTCTGGAACCTGATTTTGGCCAGCAAGTAAGTAGCCAGGGACGAAGAAAAAGTATCCAAGACACAAAAGGAAAGAGGGGGAGGGCCCGGAGAAACAAGAAAGCAAAACTGAGCCCAGCAGAAAAGATGGGGGCAGCAGGGAAGGAGGTGGGGGGGGGGGGGGTGGAAAGGGGGGAGGTGGGGCAGGAACAACAACGGAGGATAACCAGGAGGGGGAAAAAAGAGGGTACACAAGCAAGAAAGGAAACACAGGGGACCATAATGGTCACAACGAATGCAGCAAAGGGGAAAGAAAACAAAAGAACAAAAACAAGAAATGGCCTGAAGTCAAAATTCATATAATTAACAAAATACAACTGAAATGTAAATAACATTGGGAGAACCACCCAGGTGACCCCCCCCCCCCCCTGCCCCCCCACTGCAAAAGTCTTATCATCTTGTGTGTAATTATACTGTGCTATGTATAACAAAAACCCAATAAAGTCACTGTCCTGTCAACTGCAGAATGAAATCATTTTGCCCCCCACCAGGGTACCTTTAAATATTAAATAAAAATGCCCTGTGAACATGTCAATAAACCAACAGATCCCCTTAGAGGAGTTACATTGAAAAAATGAAAAGCAAGCAGAATTCCTTATTAATTGCTAAAGAAGTGAAGTTGTTGCAGAAACTTGACCGTGGTACATCTGCGAGGTAACTGAGCGAAAGGCAGAGAGTGGGCATCCAATGTGAGTGGATATCACCAAGGCCATTCTGGAAATACTTATCATTTTTTAATCATGCCTTAATTTCACCTTCAACCTGAGGTACTATCTGTTGCGCAAACCTAAAATTTTACAGATCACAGAATCGCAGGTGACGCCATGGTTGGAGAGGGAGCTTATAATTTACTGTTCAGTGATGCACATTCCTTTTCTGGCTGTTTTACATAGTTGAAAAGTGTACAATGTGAACGGTGCAAAATGCATTATTATCGTTGATATAAAACATGCGATGGTGGCCCTGAGTTGTCTGGTGGGCCACATGGTTTTGGTGGCATGCCAATCGACCCGCGTAGAAGTGTTTGTTTACATCAGCTGTTGCAACTGGTGCCGGGAGTGAGTGTTAATTCATACGTTAGTAACGAACTGTAACGTTCTCTTAGATGTGTAATAAGTGTTAACAGGTAAGAAGTAGGATGTGTGAGAGTTGGCAACATAGTTTTTAAAAATCTTTCATGGGATGTGGGCATCACCGGCAGGGCCAACATTTGTTGCCCATTCCTTATTGCCCTTGAATTATGAGGCCATTTAAGGGGGGCAGTTAAAAGTCAACCACATTGCTGCAGTGTCTGAAGTCACATGTAGGCCAGACAAGGTAAGGATAGCCGATTACATTCCCTAAATGTAGTCAACCAGATAGGTTTTTACAACAATCGGCGATATCTCATGATAACCATCACTGAGACTAGCTTCATAGTCCTGATTTATTAGTTGAATTCCAACTCCTTGAGCTGCCATGGCGTGATTTAAACCCATGTCCCCAGAGCAGTAAACCGGGACTCTGGATTACAGGACCAGAGACATTGGGCACGATCCAATGGCCACACTGCCCCCGCTCCTGGGGTCTACTCGGCTCGCAATGCCTCACGAGATTCAACGCAATATCGCGAGACGTTGCTCTGTGAATCTCGCCCACAATGGGCAGGGTCACATTTTAGCAAATCTCCATATTAGAGCAAGACAGCTCGCCTCACTCTACTGTGCAGATTCCCGAGGGACCTGAGACTTTGGGATTCAACCCCTTTGCCTCAAAGACCTTGGGTGAGTGCCGCTCAATCCTGGTCCCCACAAATGGTGACCAGATGGAACGGCTCTCATCGGGGTCTCCCAGGGGATCGGAGGCCCCCAGCTGCATGCCCTATGGACTGGATGGTGCCTTGCCCCTGCTGGTGCTACCCAGGCAGTGCCAGCCTGTCACCCTGGCAGTGCCTCCTGGGTGCCATCCTAGCAATGCCAAGGTGCCCATGTGGCATAGGCACTGTTGGAAGATGGGAGGGATATTTGGGTTGTTGGCTGGACCTTCCAATATTTGGGTTGTTGGCTGTTCGGGGGCCTCGGCGATCAGGACGGCATTTAAAAATGGCATCTCGAAGAATCACGTTTCTGCTCAGGGATTCTGCGTTGTCGCGCGTCCTGAAGGCCGCCTTGGAGAACGCTTACCCGAAGATCAGAGGCTGAATGCCCTTGACTGCTGAGGTGTTCCCCGACTGGAAGGGAACATTCCTGCCTGGCAATTGTCGCGCGATGTCCGTTCATCCGTTGTCGCAACGTGATTATCCCTCTGTCCAGTTGCTCCGTCTGGACCTGTAGACTTAATTACCTGCAAAGACTGGCATTCAAAGTATCTGTATTGCATCTTTGACTTTGTCGACATAAATGTTTCTGGAACCCACCTCTTCATTCACCTGAGGAAGGAACAGTGCTCCGAAAGCTAATGATTTGAAACAAACCTGTTGGACTTTAACCTTGTGTTGTAAGACTTCTTACTATTGCAATGTAAGTAGTCCTAGGTCTACTGTGTATGCGATAGATCTGAAAACTGAAAATACTTGAATACTGAAATACAATCGGTCCCAAGGGTTTTGGATAAAGGATACTCACCTTGCCTCAAGGTACGTGTTACATCATCACCATGAAAACAGAAACAAAGGATATAAAAAGTTTTTGCAGATAAAGGACGTCTGAAGGCAAAATCTACTCGGTGTATGATTGGGTAGAAAATTGTGTGTATAGAAGAAATATAATTGAATGAATATTTCTGTCATTCTGGTTCATGAGCTATATCTGAGTGGTCCTTCTCATTGAGGCAGATAAGGAAAGAACTCATTGCACCCAGGAGATGAATCAGAAGCAAGAGATGAGGGCAGATGAAAAACTGTAGGAAGAATGTAGGAGCCATCGTGGAGATGGACCAGATGCAAAGAACAAGGCATGTAAACCATGCAGTCATGACTTCGACCCAGGGAACAGAGTAATATAAATCTCAATTGTACTCTGTAATCCCCTGCTCTCATACTCATGTATTAAGTCTTGCTTATACTCAATAAAGTTAAATCACTGTCACCAATGCAGATCAACTGCAATTAATTGGAAATTGAGATCAAAAGAGGACTTCAGGGGTGCGTGCCTGGGCAGGTGGTGTGTGTGTGTGTGTGGGGGGGGGGCGCCTGCTGCAGGGTGCTGGGGATAGTGTATATGCTGACCAGGAAAGAGTCATGTCTTTGACTTCAATCTTTTTTAAAATGTTTTTATTCATTCTTGGGATGTGGGTGCCACATACTAGGCCAGCATTTATTGCCCATCCCAAGGACATTTAAGAGTCAACCACATTGCTGTGGGTCTGGAGCCACATGTAGGCCAGACCGGGTAAGGACAACAGATTTCCTTCCTTAAAGGACATTAGTGAACCAGATGGGATTTTACAACACTCGACAATGGTTCCATGGCCATCATTAGACTTTTAATTGCAGAGTTTTATTGAATTTAAAATTTATCAACACCCACGGTGGGATTCGAACCCTGGTCCCCAGAGCATTATTACCTTTGGTCCCTGGATTACTAGTCAAGCGACAATTCCACTACGCCACCGCCTCCCCAATCACATGACTTCATGGAGTCTGGGGTCTGAAAACTGCAAATTTTTAAAAAATAAATAAATTTAGAGTACTGAATTATTTCTTTTGCAATTAAGGGGCAATTTAGCATGGCCAATCCACCTATCCTGCACATCTTTGGGCTGTGGGGGTGAGACCCATGCAGACACGGGGAGAATGTGCAAACTCCACACAGACAGTAACCCAGGACCGAGATGGAACCGGGGTCCTTAGCGCCGTGAGGCAGCAATGCTAACCACTGCACCACCATTGAAAACTCCAAAGTTACCAACTGCAACATCGGGCAGGTCGGCAATAACGTCTGGCAGGATTTAACCCAAAGTGAGCAGGTTTAGCCTTGTGTTTCCCAATGCTCGCAGTGCCAAGAAACACAATGCTACAAAATGGCACTTGTGTTAGGTAGAGGGCCTCAGTGGGGAATGTGCAGCCAAGGGCGCACATAGCACCGTTTTGTGCACTGAGGGGCTCTGCTCACTGGAATTCCTCAGTATAGCAAGAGATCATTTTTTTAAAGTCTCTTGAGCCCCTGAAGCGGCCCTTGAGCCCCAACACATTATAGGGGTGTCCCCAGCCCCCTCCTAACACCTGCAAAGGGGACTTCCCACCCAGATGCCACCATGCACACAATGTCAGCTTGGCACCAAGGCAGTGCCCCTGCCAGCATCAGCTGGGCACATTGGTATGCCAGGCTCGCACCCAGGTGGCACCAGCAGTGCCAAGCAGCCACCCTGCTCCAAGGATATGTACCTGGCAGCCTCCAATCCCCTGGGAGAACCCCATGAGTTCCATTCAGTCCCCATTTGTGGAGACCAGTACTGAACAGTGCTCACCCAAGGTCTACGAGGTGAAGTGCTTGGATTCCATGCCTTGGGTACCTCAGGAATCTGCACATTAAAGTGAGACTAGCTGTCTCGTTTTAATATGCACATTTGCTAAAAAGTG
The DNA here is from genome assembly GCF_047496885.1 of Scyliorhinus torazame. Lineage (NCBI taxonomy): Eukaryota > Metazoa > Chordata > Chondrichthyes > Carcharhiniformes > Scyliorhinidae > Scyliorhinus > Scyliorhinus torazame. The sequence continues at coordinate 80,537,949 of NC_092707.1, forward strand.
ATCCCGCCCATAATGGGCAGGATTTACATCGCAACGTGATCTTGTGAGGCTCTGCGAGCCAGGTAGATCTCAGGAGCGGGGTCTCCCGGCTTCTATCGACCATGCTGTGCCCTGTTGAGCTGCTTTGCGGGCACAACGTAAAACCGGGCTCGAAGAATAAGATCCCCTCTATTCATCCAAAATAATAAACCTTTGTCCAGCCTCATAAGCATGCCTTGACCACACATGGGTAATTTTCCATTTTCCATTCAAACTGACCTCTCTGAAGGAGATTGCCTTTTGATGTCAATTGTCAAACTAGAAGTGGTCTTGAATTGTGGTTCATATCCACTGTGAACTAGATTGAGACTGCCAATATGTCAATACATTAAGTGTATATTAATCCAATTTTGTCATTCTTTTCTTCTTGACTAATACCAGTGCGAGGTTGAAAGAATAAGGTGACCTTAACGTATCTTCAGTATCTTCATTAGTGACTTTGAACATTTGGTTAAAGGGCAGTCAAAACTGTCTTATCCTTGCCTTGTCATTGTACGGCACTTAGCTATGGCACAATAGGTGAGCCATACACACTGTGCATAATTAAGATGTCCACATTACCAAATACTGCTTTCATGGATCTACTGCACTCGGTCACCATCTTGCCAGTCATAGAATCATAGGACCATATAATCCCTATAGTGCAGAAGGAGGCCATTACGCCAATCAAGTCTGCACCGACCCTTGAAAAGAGCATGCCCAACCCATCCCCGTAACCCCATCTAATATGATTTGGTCACAAATGCAATCGTGTTTAAGTGTAAATGATCTATCGCAAAACTTAAGTAAATCCTTCAGCACAAAGGTCAACTGTGCATCGTGACATGGTAGGGCAGTGGTTAGCACAATTGCTTCATAGCTCCAGGGTCCCAGGTTCGATTCCCAGCTTGGGTCACTGTCTGTGCGGAGTCTGCACGTTCTCCCCGTGTCTGCGTGGGTTTCCTCCGGGTGCTCCGGTTTCCTCCCACAGCCCAAAGATGTGCAGGTTAGGTGGACTGGCCATGCTAAATTGCCCTTGGTGTCCAAAATTGCCCTTAGTGTTGGGTAGGGTTACTGGGTTATGGGGATAGGGTGGAGATGTGGGCCTGGGTAGGGTGCTCTTTCCAAGAGCCGGTGCAGACTTGATGGGCCAAATGACCTTCCTCTGTACTGTAAATTCTATGATTCTATATGCGGCCAATCGATGCCCACGCGATATGTCTGCAATCTGAAAAAACGACCAACAAAATGGAACCCAGTCATCCATAAAATGAACAGCATTTAATTATAAAACTAAATTATAGGCAATCTAACGATGAGCTTTAAACTACAATTATAAATCATAAAAGCTTTGCACTTTCAGCTTCTCTGAATTTCATGATTACATTATTGCCTTGCAACCATACTCTGATAGCCGTTATTTTCAACAGCATATTGCGGTTTGAGATACTCATTATGGCTTCAGTACAAAACATAATGTTCCAAAACTTGGCAGTTCTTTCATCGAGTCAAGTGTTTAAGACACTTCTAAATAATGTGTTCTGTTAGTGCAAATATCTCATCCGATTTCTCAAGTATACTCATTGCTTTATTCGTCTTATTTTTAATTCTCTACATTAATGTAGAAAAGGTTTTCACCAACTTTACTAAAATCAACCCTTGCTTTAAATTAATTGGCATTTCATTTGCAAAGATTTTTAATGGGTTGATCTGTTGTCTTCGCTTGCACCAACTCGTGTTTCATTGGGTTACTTCCTTCTCTTCCTCTTGCTGTACCACTTTCTCTTGCTCTGCCTCCTCTTTCTCTGGCTCTCTCTCTTGCTGTGTTTCCTTATCTTTGTCCTGCTCCCTTGGAACCTCCTGGTCTTCCTCTGGCTCCTTCTCGTGCTCCACCTCTAGCTCCTTATCTTGCTCTACCTCCTTCTCTATCTCTTTGTCCTTCTCTGTGTCCACTTCTTTCTCCGCTTCAGACTTCATCTCTTTTTGAACAGGAACCATTATTTCTACAGGAACCTGGACAGCAGGATTGGGGAGTGGAGCTTCCACAATTAGAATCCCATCAGAGGTCAAGGACGAGGTCACCGACAGGGTGTCCACATCTGGTGGAAACCTGCAATCACATTTTTAAACAGAAGAAAAAACAGGAAAATAATCAGTTCATGGAAAATCTAGCAAATGGTAGAAGGGAACATGGGTATGAATTCTGTGACATGATGCTTCCTCAAGTTTGGTATCTGCTTCATGAGTGTTTTACATGTTTACCATGAGATTCTGATGTCTATCATGTAAAGGGCAGCACGGTAGCATTGTGGATAGCACAATTGTTTCACAGCTCCAGGGTCCCAGGTTCGATTCCCGGCTGGGTCACTGTCTGTGCGGAGTCTGCACATCCTCCCCGTGTGTGCGTGGGTTTCCTCCGGGTGCTCCGGTTTCCTCCCACAGTCCAAAGATGTGCAGGTTAGGTGAATTGGCCATGATAAATTGCCCTTAGTGTCCAAAATTGCCCTTAGTGTTGGGTGGGGTTACTGGGTTATGGGGATAGGGTGGAGATGTGGACCTTGGGTAGGGTGCTCTTTCCAAGAGCCGGTGCAGACCTGATGGGCCGAATGGCCTCCTTCTGCACTGTAAATTCTATGAAAGGAACCTGGGGGTACATGAGGCACTTCCATTGAAGATTTCTTATAAGGGCGTGCAGTACCTGTTACTTCAGTCGATGTTTCTGTGATATTTACAATGTTGAAAACGTCACACTAACCTGTCACCATCCGTGACACACAGATTATAGTGAGAGTACATAAACCTGGAACTGTACAACCTAGACACTGGGTTTGTAGATTGCTTAGACCGTTTCCACAAATTGGTTTCTTTTTAATCTGCCATTTTCTTCTCAGTGACAGCAATTTCTATTGTCTAAACTAAGAGACTAAACACATCATTTTACAAATCAAAAAATTGCTTATTTAGCAATCAAATGATGATATTTGTTTATTGAATTGTCCTTTTAGTGTTTTTAATACCCTGGTCTCGCCCAAAAGTTTGCACTTGGACTAATTTTTACCAAGAGCTATCACCTTGAATCTACATTGTGCTGTTTGAGCATGTGCATTGAAGGTAATTTCCTACCTCCCCCTCACCCTGAGCCTTGTTTCTCAACTATTGGCCTCTAATCTTTCCTCCTTCTCCTGTGCCTACCTCCTTTTTCTGCTTCCCTTCCAGTCAATTTCTTTCTTGCATTCCCTGCCTTTGTTTATATTTTACGTATTCTTTCATGGGATGTGGGCATCGCTGGCAAAGCCAGCATTTGTTGCCCAGTCCAAATTGCCCTTGAATTCAGTGACTTTCTAGTGGGTCTGGAGTCACATGTAGGCCAGACCAAGGGCTAAATAATACAGGTGAGGCAGGTAGCGTACCCCACCCCACTCCCTCCCGGAAACAAGGTCTGGATGGAGCCGACATGCTCCACGCCAACTTTCTCCGCAGCCATAACGCGCTGTGGGGCAGATTAAGAGGGCCGAGTGGCATTTGCACCCCTCATTGGGAAGAAAGCCCTCCCTCGTGTGCTGCAGACCAATCCAATTGGCCAGCAGTTCCATCAGTCCCGAAGGCATTAGTGGCCACTGCTGGGACCTGCAGAAGAAGACCAATGCCCATGGATTCCTGGAGTAGGTAATTTCGGCATCACAGGCTGCGTGAGTTTGGGCGGGTTAAGTAGAGGGGCATTGGCGTGGTGGAGGGTGGGGTGAGTGGTGGTTTTAAGGAAGCGAGTGGATAGAAAGGAAGGGAGGCTTCAGCCTAAGGGGGGACACCCCACAATCAGGAAAGTGTATCCCCTGAAAAGTGACCTCCCCCCCGCCATCCCGCCATCCCACCCTTTAAGCATTTAAGTGAAAAGAAATTAGGCTTCCTGCACCCGGTTGCCTACACCAAACATTTTATGGTGTGGGCAGTGTATTAGCAGGTTAGATTGATAACGACCATAATTGTCCCTTGATTGCTCATTCAAATATGGTGGCGAGCTGCTGCTTTTGACGCCTGCCTGATCCCGATATTATGGGGATGAGCACCCGCCGTATTTTACATGCATATTTTCTCCGCCTTGTGGAAAACATGCCTGCTGGGGGCACATACAATTCAGTCCCAGGTAGGTACTGCAGATTTCCTAACCCTAAAGAACATGAGTGAACCAGAATTGTGGACAATGGTTTCGCAGTCACCATTACAGAGATTCGCTTTTAATTTCAGATTTTATGAATTGAATTTTAAAATTCTGCACATGTTGTGGTGGCGTTTGATCCCGTGTTCCCATGTATTATTAGTCCAGCAACATTATCAGTAAGCCATTGTCTCCCCCGGCCAATCCTGCTATTCTCTAAACCAGCTTGAATTGAAATACGCCCTTGGTCTCCCTGTGTGCAACATCTTAAAAGATTAAACCGTTACTTTTGTTAATTGTTCACTGAGCATTGAAATAATTACACACGTACATTTCCACACATTTTCCCTCACCTCCTTTCTGTTTCTCTCTCACGCAGACCTACAGAATTGCCTTTTTGTCATCAATTTGCCTAAGTTGTAAATTCTACGTAACCAAAAGAAGGGTTGAATCCTCACTTCCATCCCTTTCTCTACCTGCCTCTATTACACCAGGTTAAAATCCAACAGGTTTATTTGGAATCACTAGCATTCGGAGCATAGCTCCTTCATCAGGTCCTTCATCAGGACTGACCTGATGAAGGAGCTACGCTCCGAAAGCTAGTGATTCCAAATAAACCTGTTGGACTTTAACCTGGTGTTGTAAGACTTCTTACTGTGCCCACCCCTGTCCAACGCCGGCATCTCCACATCATGCCTCTATTATAGTTGTGAGTTTGGAACATCTTGTTAAACACCATGAGAGTTAACTATGAAGGCGGAATATATTGTGGCGATGGTGGCGGCCCGCCATTGGCTGATGGTGGGTCTTCTCGGCCCACCACTGTCACTGGGTTTTCCCATTGTTTGCACCCTCCATTGCCAGAAGGTCCTTCTGGCAGGAACGTCTGGAAAATTTCGGCCAATGATTCCATCAAAGAAGACAATGTACTCACTTGTATTTTCTGGTAAAATTTCTAGAAATAAACCCATGTTGATCTTGTCTTTCTTTATGGCTTCCTGGAAAGAAGAACATTTTCATCTGTCAATTTTTTATCGTGCAAAAGCTACATTAAGAGAGGGCATAAGGCCCAAAATACATACATCACTCTGATCAGTAATGTGTATCATCACAACGGTATTTTAAAAACATTTTTCATTTTTATCTTCCTCTTCAATTTCAGTTGGATAATGTTTAATAATTGCAAATCAGTTCAATCAGCTGTGATTGAAATGGCTACGTCCTGCTTAAATGTAATGCGATGTGTACAACAACTATGTGTACACGGAGAGAATATAAACATGAAACGGCTGATTGGCAATACCCATTGAGTGAGGACAGGAATGGACCCAACTGTTGTGCCATCCGGTGTAAAATAGTCTACGTCCAGGCAATCACTGATGGGATAGACGTTTAGGTGAGGTAGGCAGTGCCAAGGAACTTTAGTTCAGCAGTCAGCTCCTTCGAAAGATCAGGAAAGAAAATTGAAAATAAAAACAAAATTGAGAAGTGTTAACTTCATTTCATTGCAAGAAGCACCTAGATGGCCATGTTTGGTTTTAACAGGGCAGCCTTTCCTTTAACCTTTTGGGCACTGACTTCTCTATGCTTGCTGCTTTCCTTCACATCTCCAGTTAGATGTTAGTGAAAGCCTGAATTCTATCTGAACCCTCAGGGTTGATATGAGAATCATGCGATGGTTTCACAAAACAAATCAAGACACTACAGCTTCAGGTCAATATTCTACCATCCCAATTGTACCATTGCCGGGAAAGCCCTAAATATACATTGTGTTCAGTTGAATAATTCATAGTCTGTGCCTTTGCTGTCATTGTGGTCTTGATTTTTTTTTGAGACACTTTACCAAAAAGCCATTCAGCTTTTCTAGTTGAAGTTTTCAGAAGTAGGGTCAAGCCCTTTGGTCCAAAGCTGGAAAGAGTGTGAGCAATCAAACAGTAGCTGGATGACACTGAGCCTGAATTTAAAATGCCTGCATGTTGTCTGAAGAAGGGAAGATCAAGAAGTTAAGAACTGCATGATATCTAAGGGGGTGGGTGAGTGTGAGGGTGGGGGGGGGGGGGGGGCAGTTAAAGTAGGAGAGGATGTAATTGGTCTTTATTTTAACAACATTTGAATTGCAGAATGTGTTTTCCCTCTTTTTCAGATTTTTCTCTCTCTTTCCATTTCCCTATACCATGTCAGCACACGACATTTACACTATGGGAAAGGGGGTGCAGAAGACCTCTCAAGCTGCCAGCTGTGCAGGTTTCTAACCTTTGCCAGGAAGTATCAAGAATTGACTCAGTGATTCACTCGGAAAATTTGCCTCTCATAGTAGGGGGAGAATGTTTAATTTCAACACCTATTCACTCCCCATTCCTATCGGCTGAAATTGAGACAGATATATTGAACGTACACAGCAAAATTCATAGAATCATACAATTCCTACAGTGCAGGAGGAGGCCATTCGGCCCACCGAGTCTGTACCGACCCTCCAAAAGAGCACTCTCCCTAGACCCACCCGCCTACATCCCATAACCCCACCTAACCTTTGCACATGAAGGGACAATTTAGCATGGTCAATCAACCTAATCTGCACATCTTTGGACTGTGGGAGGAAACCGGAGCACCCGGAGGAAAGTCACTCAGACACAGGGAGAACGTGCCAACTCCACACACCCGAGGCCAGAATTTAACCCAGGTCCCTGGCGCTGTGAGGCACCAGTGCAAACCATTGTGCCACCGTGTCACCTCTACTTGCTGCTCCATTGGCACACTGAATCTTCACACAAGGAATTTTGTTTTTAAATCACTATTGCGTTACATCTCACATGATCACATTTCATGAGAGAACTAATTTCATTCATAGTGAAATTGATCTTCAGCAAGTCAATTATTGGAATATTTGTTTCACAGTTTATTTTCAGGTCTTGGTACATTTTACATCCACACATTGGGTACAGGCATATGTTTTAAAATGCGCAGTACATATTACGAGTTATCACATTAAGTATTTCTTTATTTATAAAAATAACAATTACCAACACACCTGTTCGCATATAGAACATAGAACATTACAGTGCTGTACAGGCCCTTCGGCCCTCGATGTTGCGCCGACCTGTGAAACCACTCTAAAGCCCATCTACACTATTCCCCTTAACGTCCATATGTCTATCCAATGACCATTTGAATGCCCTTAGTGTTGGCGAGTCCACTACTGTTGCAGGCAGGGCATTCCACACCCTTACTACTCTCTGAGTAAAGAACCTACCTCTGACATCTGTCTTATATCTATCTTCTCTCAATTTAAAGCTATGTCCCCTCGTGCGAGCCATCACCATCCGAGGAAAAAGGCTCTCACTGTCCACCCTATCCAATCCTCTGATCATCTTGTATGCCTCAATTAAGTCACCTCTTAGCCCTCTTCTCTCTAGCGAAAACAGCCTCAAGACCCGCAGCCTTCCCTCATAAGATCTTCCCTCCATACCAGGCAACATTCTGGTAAATCTCCTCTGCACCCTTTCCAATGCTTCCACATCCTTCCTATAATGCGGTGACCAGAATTGCACGCAATACTCCAAATGCGGCCGCACCAGAGTTTTGTACAGCGGCAACATGACCTCATGACTCCGAAACTCAATCCCTCTACCAAGAAAAGCTAACACACCGTACGCCTTCTTAACAACCCTCTCAACCTGAGTGGCAATTTTCAGGGATCTATGTACATGGACACCGAGATCTCTCTGCTCATCCACACTGCCAAGAATCTTACCATTAGCCCAGTACTCTGTCTTCCTGTTATTCCTTCCAAAATGAATCACCTCACACTTTTCTGCATTAAACTCCATTTGCCACCTCTCAACCCAGCGTTGCAGCTTATCTATGTCCCTCTGTAACTTGTAACATCCTTCCGCACTGTCCACAACTCCACCGACTATAGTGTAATCTACAAATTTACTCACCCATCCTTCTACGCCCTCCTCCAGGTCATTTATAAAAATGACAAACAGCAGTGGCCCCAAAACAGATCCTTGTGGTACACCACTCGTAACTGGACTCCAGTCTGAACACTTCCCATCAACCACCACCCTTTGTCTTCTTCCAGCTAGCCAATTTCTGATCCAAACTGCTAAATCTCCCTGAATCCCATGCTTCTGTATTTTCTGCAGTAGCCTACCATGGGGAACCTTATCAAAAGCTTTACTGAAATCCATATACACCACATCAACTGCTTTACCCTCATCCACCTGCTTGGTCACCTTCTCAAAGAACTCAATAAGGTTTGTGAGGCACAACCTACCCTTCACAAAACTGTGTTGACTATGTCTAATCAAATTATTCCTTTCCAGATGACTTTACACCCTATCTCTTATAAACCTTTCCAAGATTTTGCCCACAACAGAAGTAAGGCTCACTGGTCTATAGTTACCGGGGTTGTCTCTACTCCCCTTCTTGAACAAGGGGACAACGTTTGCTATCCTCCAGTCTTCTGGCAGTATTCCTGTTGACAAAGATGACTTAAAGATCAAAGCCAAAGGCTCAGCAATCTCCTCCCTAGCTTCCCAGAGAATCCTAGGATAAATCCCATCCGGCCCAGGGGACTTATCTATTTTCACCCTTTCCGGAATTGTTAACACTTCCTCTTTATGAACTTCAAGCCCTTCTAGTCTAGTAGCCTGAATCTCAATGTTCTCCTCGACAACATTGTCTTTTTCCTGTGTGAATACTGACGAAAAATATTCATTTAGCACCTCTCCTATCTCCTCGGACTCCAAGCACAACTTCCCACTACTGTCCTTGACTGGCCCTACTCTTACCCTAGTCATTCTTTTATTCCTGACATATCTATAGAAAGCTTTAGGGTTATCCTTGATCCTACCTGCCAAAGACTTCTCATGTCCCCTCCTGGCTCTTCTTAGCTCTCTCTTTAGGTTCTTCCTAGCTAACTTGTAACTCTCGAGTGCCCTTACTGAACCTTCATGTCTCATCTTTACATAAGCCTCCTTCTTCCTCTTGACAAGTGTTTCGACTGCCTTAGTAAACCACGGTTCCCTTGCTCGACCACTTCCTCCCTGCCTGACAGGCACATACTTATCAAGGACACACAGTAGCTGTTCCTTGAACAAGCTCCACATTTCCATTGTGCCCATCCCCTGCAGTATTCCTCCCCATCCGATGCATCCGAAGTCTTGCCTTATCACATCATAATTGCCTTTCCCCCAGATATAACTCTTGCCCTGCGGTATATACCTATCCCTTTCCATCACTAAAGTAAACGTAATCGAATTGTGGTCACTATCACCAAAGTGCTCACCTACCTCCAAATCTAACACCTGTCCTGGTTCATTACCCAGTACCATATCCAATATGGCCTCACCTCTCGTTGGCCTATCTACATACTGTGTCAGGAAACCCTCCTGCACACATTGGACAAAAACAGACCCTTCTAAAGTACTCGAACTATAGCGTTTCCAGTCAATATTTGGAAAGTTAAAGTCCCCCATAACAACTACCCTGTTGCTTTCGCTCCTATCCAGAATCTTCTTTGCAATCCTTTCATCTACATCTCTGGAACTTTTTGGAGGCCTATAGAAAACCCCTAACAGGGTGACCTCTCCTTCCCTGTTTCTAACCTCAGCCCATACTACCTCAATTGACGAGCCATCATCAAACGTCCTTTCTGCCACCATAATACTGTCCTTGACTAACAATGCCACACCTCCACCTCTTTTACCACCTTCCCTGAGTTTACTGAAATATCGAAACCCCGGCACCTGCAACAACCATTCCTGTCCCTGCTCTATCCATGTTACCGGAATGGCCACAACATCGAAGTCCCAGGTACCAACCCATGCCGCAAGTTCACCCACCTTATTCCGGATGCCCCTAGCATTGAAGAAGACACACTTGAAACCACCTTCCTGCCTGCCGGTACACTCCTGCAACTTTAAAACCTTATTCATGACTTCACTACTCTCAACCTCCTGTATACTGGAGCTACAATTCAGGTTCCCAAGCCCCTGGTTAAAAATGAATGTTCTCTAATGGTTCAAGTTTTAGGTGTTTCAATACTTCAGACTCTTATTTCATCCACCATCATTAAAACATTAATTGCTCAACCATTGGAAACACAACTTCAATACATAGGGACAGTGGGACTGCACTTCAACAGTAATTTATTTGCTGGAGAGGGTTTGGGGACATTCTTATGACATGGAACGACACTGTGTGAATTCATTACATATTCCGTACTGACATTAGAATGTCACCACATAGCGCTCCTGTAATGCATTTTTGTTGTGACATCACTATATGCTAGACTTTACATTCGACACATATTGGATTCGATTTGAATTGTTTCTTGTTACTTGTACTGTGAAAAGTATTTTTCTGCGAGCAGCTCAAATAGATCATTTAGTGCATGAAAATAAAATAAAATTAAAATAAATTACATAATAGGGCAACGCAAGGTACACAATGTAAATACATAGACACCGGCAGGCTAAAGGAGCGTAATATTAATCAGGTCAGTCCATAAGAGGGTAGTTTAGGAGTCTGGTAACAGCGGGGAAGAAGCTGTTTTTGAATCTGTTCGTGCCTGCTCTCAGGTTTTGGTATCTCCTGTCCGATGGTTGAAGTTGGAGGAGGTATTGCTTTTTATTCTTACTGATTGTGGTCTGTGGGTCAGAAAGTCGAGGATCCAGTTGCAGAGTGAGGAGAAGTCCTAGGTTTTGGAGCGTTGATATAAGCTTGGTTGGGATTATGATATCGAAGGCGGAGCTGCAGTCAATAAATTGGAGTCTGATGTAGGAGTCCTTGGTGTCAAAATGCTCTAGGGATAAGTGTAGGGCCAGGGAGATGGCATCTGCAGCTGTGGACTGGTTGCATAGGTATGCGAATTGCAGTGGATCTAGGCGTTCTGGGAGTATGTGGGTGCGCTTCATGACCAACCTCTCGAAGCACTTCATTACGTTTATTGATTATAGTGGTATTATTCCACACAGTTCACAGGGGGAGGCAATGGCATAGTGGTATTGTCACTGGACTAGTAATCCAAAGACCCAGGGTAATGCTCTGGGGGCCAAGTTCAAATCCCACCACAGCAGATGTTGAAATTTGAATTCAATAAAATATCTGGAATTAAAAGTCCTTCAAACCCATCTGGTTCAGTCATGCCCTTCAGGGAAAGAAATCCGCCGTCCTTACTGTCTCGTCAACCTGTGACTCCAGATCCACAGCTCCACAGCAATAGGGGCATGCCAGGGGCATTGGAGGCCCTCACCCCAGGTGCATGCCCTCTGGACAAAGTGCCAGGTAATGCTGGTGCCACCTGGGCACACTGGCAGTGCCACCTTAAATGACTCCTAAATGCCCTCTGAAATGGCCCAGAAAGCCATTCCCACACCACCTCCAAAGTACAATCCCCTCCTTGCCCCCTACCTACCCCGTTCCCCATCTCCACCAGTGCCCTCTCAGTGATCCTCGATGTGCTTGCTCTACCGCTGCATCTAGGTCACCTGATACACATCAGAGGTGGAGGCAGCATGCTGCTTACCACATCCTGTGGCCTTCGATGCCTTCATGGCAGGGATCCTTTGGTGGCTCTGGTGCACTTGCTAGTGGCACATGCACAGCCATGCCGGATGGTAACTTCAAGACGCGATGTTGTCAGAGGGGTGGAACTTGGGCAGCTGGTGGCCGCCTTCACCACTCCATAGGATGGGACCGTGTTGGCACCCAGCACCCCCTCCGCCTGGTTGGTGGCCATAGGGCCCTGGGGTTCACTTCGGAATGGAGGGGCAGCTGAATTGAGCCCCGGCTGCCCCTGCATCGTCTGCTTCTGCCAGCCCTGGCGGCTCCCCAATGTCTGCATCATGGTGTTGATGCCCTCGTCGATACTCTTCAGTGACTGGACCATCCTCTGCAGTACCTCGGCAATGCCTACCTGTGACTGGGACAAGCGCCGCAGAGCCTCGCCCATTCCCATCTGAGGCCGGGACCTGTACCACAGTGCCTCATCAAGCTCCACCTGGTACTGGGTCCTCCAGTGAGTAGGACAGTCTACTGAGGCCCTCAATCACGGCAGTCAGTGACTGAGCCACGCACTGGACACCTCCGCTCATGCTGCCGACGTTGTGCATCAGGCTACCCTAGCAGTGATGGCCTCGGTGCCACACATTGCCGGCGCCATCTCCTGCACCCGTAGCCTCTGGGATTATAGCCTCCAATCGGCTATAAACGTGCTGAAGTGTCACTGACATCCCCCTCTGAATATCACGACGCACCCTAATGTCTACATCAGCTCTGGGTAAACCTATTCCAGAGGCTCAGGAACTGACTGGGACCCAGTTGGGTCCTGGGATCCAGCAGACTGACTGCTTTCTCGCCTGGGCGTTACTGTCACCACCTGATGTGCATCTACAACTGTGAGATATGCCCCAGATGCCTGACCACTAACGTTGCCCACTGCGCTGGTGGAGGGTGGGGATGACAGCTGTGTCGTATCAATGGTGGCATCCTCGGAGTTCTCCTCCAAGGTGTTCACATGGGAGCTGGGGAGGGGGATGGGGGGGACTTCCCTGGATGGGCCGGCGCCATCGGTTCGAGATCCTGCCAGAGAAAGAATGTGTGGTCAGTGGTCAGTATGAATGGCATTAGCAACTCATGCTTGACAGGTCCTCTTGATGTGGCCCGGTGGATTCTGAACTCTGCGGCATGTGCCGACCTCTGCATTGGTGACCGCTCTGTCCTCGGCCACCCCCATAACCTCCAAGGCCAAGTTGCTTGAAAGTGGTGATGATTCTGATGTCCGGCACACGACCGCCAGTGTGAGCACTCTCTCGACGGTTGTGGGGCAACTTCCCCTGCAGGGACACAGAGAGGTCATCATTAGCTGCATGTGTGGTTCACCATGGGGAGAGGGGAAGGAAGGGTTGGGGTGGTTCACATGGGGGTGCGTTGGGGGGGGGGGGTTCGGGGGTTCGTGTGGGGGTGGGAAGGTTTCCGGGGGGGGTTAGTGGGATGCCAACTCACACTTGCGGCTCAGTGTAGGTCACTGACCTTCTTTCAGCACTGGTGTATTGTAATTATGCAATTAAATTACCGAGGCTCAAAGCTCTGTGATCATTTATGCCACAGTATTGTGTTTATGTGGAAAAGGAAAATTGCAGAGCAGAATCATCAGTAATCTGTAGAGTAGAAATCACTGATGGTATTATTAGTGTCATCTTCCTCTGTCCATTCAAGTAAATATAAATACTTGCACTTATATTGTGCCTCATAGTAAAACATCCCGAGGCACTTCACAGGGGTGATTAGCAAACAAACGTGGACACTGAGTCACATAAAGAAATGTTTAAGTATGAATGGTTCTGTTGAATAGCAGAGCGAGGAATGTTAAATGGACATTGGTGTTCGTGTAGTAATATCAGCAACAGCTTTTTTTATTTTATTAACTAAAATGCTCAATTATCCTTGTAATAGTGCCATCCGGTGGTCTCGAAATATAAGCCACCATCAGGCACGATAACCCAGTCAGAATTGTGCATCTTTTCACCATCCTGGCACATTAGCAGTCAGTTCCTGCTGCCAGGTAGATATGCACTTGACCCTGACCAGGCAGTCTGTCTGGAGGGGAGAGTAGAGGTTGAGTGCAGCAGACAAAGGAAGCCTGTTACAGTATTAGAATGGTCGGCGTCTCTGCACTGACTGAAGAAAATAATTCTCCGTCGCCCGATGCCGCAATCGGGATCGGCGGTCGGGTGGAGAGTGGCTCCTGACGCTGGAATCAGGGCAGGCGCCGGTTTGACGTCGGGTCGTGATGCTCCGCCCCCTCCAAACCGGCATCATCAGGACGCGCGCTGCGCGCAGTGGCAATGATGTTGGCACGTCATCAGCTGGCCCACCGGCGATGGCTCCACCTCCGATGGCCCGACTTCCCGACGGCGCGGGTCACAGTCCCAGCGGTCGGGAACCTGGCGTGCCGACTGCGATCAGCGTCCAGCGCTGCCACACTCGGCAAAGATCCGTGCCGCTGGTCGGGGGGGGGGAGGGACTTCTGCTAAGGCTGGAGGGAGTGATGGGGGTGGCCAGGGGGTGGGCTGTGGGGTCAGGGTGGGCGGGTACGTGGCCCAGCACGGCCGGCGCCATGTTGTCCGGCACAGCCGGGGCAGCTGGTCAGCCCTGTGCATGCACGGCCCATGATCCACCGATTCTCCGGCCATTTTCCATGTGATCCGGAAGTGTTTCATGCAGCGCCGGTGCTAGCCCCTCACCGGTACCGGAATCGGTGACGGGTTTGCGCCGATTGTCCGATCGTGAAACACCCACGGATCGTTCATTGGCGCCGGCACTTCGCCTCAGGATCAGAGAATTCCGCCCCACATATTTAAAGAATTATCCTGCAATTATAACCTTTTAATGTTTAATGTGTCACCAGCAGCAAAGATGCAAATAGCACAAAATACATTATGATCATCAGCATTCTTCTATCTACATAAGGTGATAGGAAATCCACTGGGATAGGATAGTTTCATTTGGTGCATGTTTACTGATGGCTGAAGAAACCAATCCATTAGACACCGGTTTCTGTTATAAGTGCCACATATGAGGAGGTTGTCAGGTGTTCTGGGTTGTTGTTTTCGATATTGGCAACGTCCTGTAGCCACTGATTGTCATAGTGGAGCACGCTGGCCAACAGGTAATGTTGCCATTCACCTCAGTTGATTGATAAAGTCTCCCATGTGTGAAAGGCCTTCATGTCATGCTTGCTAGCATGCTTGAAGAGGAGCTTTGGGTGTCTCAATGGTTTCTTCCTTCCGGCTCCTTCGCCATACAGAACATTCTGGGAAATGTGTTCAACGTTCATCCTGTGCCACAGCAAATGAAGTCCCCCTCTTGTTGAGGAGTGCCAACATGGGATATTTGCCGTTGAGAGGGCTGTGGCATTTGTGATTTTGTCCTTCCATGAGATTTCAAGAATGTGCCACAGATATTGAAATAAAATACAGTATTATAATTTATAGTTATATTAATTAATTTCCAATCATATTATAATTTATCCACCCATACTTTGGGTTCATATGCACAACATCACTCCCATCCGGAAATGTTGGTTGGCGGGGTGGGGGTAACTTGCAGCAGAGAATTAGGGTCCTGTTTTCAATGAAAACCATGAACTATAAACATGGCAATTTTAATAATTCAAATCTTGAGAGATTTAATTCGACTGTGCCTCTGGCATTCAGTGCAACCAATCACACTTGCAAATGGTTTGGAGATGTATCTGCTATTTGAATGCTGCCACTCCGTATATTTTACATGGAGTGGAATTCTCCGTTTACATACATTATTGCATTGGCTTTGCATATCAACAGCTTTCAAACTGACCTCACATTTCGACAGCGGGATTTAAACATCAGTGAAAATAGAATTTTGGACATTGCCAGAGCAATCAGTTTAAAGATTGCAAAGAAAAAGGTGGATATGTCAGGCGGTACTGCAGAGGACCATAAAATAGTGACACTATCACAACCACTGGCTGTGCGAAGTAAACCTCAAGGTCGCAAAAGAAAGAAAATGACACCAACGCAGAATTCGTAGACTTTCACGAGAGAACAACTGGTGCCAAATCTGGACCGATTCCACTAATATTGAGGGGCTAGCACTGGTGCCGTGTGGAACACAATCGATTCCAATGAAAACGGTGTGGGATTTGCCAGGTCTGTGATCGACACTCGGGAGGCTAATGAGCTGCAGCCGCACATAAACATTACAATCCCCATACACACCGTCCCAGCCAACAAGGTGGCACTGGCCGTGCTGGAGTGTGCCCATACAGCTGATGGGTCAACTGGGGCCAGAGGTCACCGAGAGAGGTGCCTTGGGGGGACACCCATACGACCCTTGGCACTAAGTTCAAAGTGGGCTGTTAGCGGTTGGCCGTAGCTACATGGCTGCCTTGCTCGCTGCGGTGATCATGTTCCATGCCCTTCCACCCCGACCCCACAGCCCACCTTCTGGCCAACCCCACGACTCCTCCCGGCTCTGGCAGAAGCCCCCCGGCCAATGGCATAATTGTCAGTAAACCATGGCAATGTGGGACACTTTCCGTACCCCCTCTCTCTCCCTCAGCAGCCGCCACGTCGGTTTCACGATTTTTAAAAGCACAAGTGAACCGCAGCTCCAGGAACTCGTCCCAAAGGAGGCGGAGAATCAAGGAGGCCCCGGAGAATACCGGGTCAAGCCAGCTGATGATATACAAACGGTGACTACTGTACATGAGTTCCGGAACGTATTGATGCCGCTGTCAAGGTGATGGAGAATTGCGATTTGGTGTCAAATTTGCACCTACCGTGATTTTGGCGTCAAAACCGATTCTCCACCCAATTGCCTTTCCCAATTTCAGCGTCAGCTAACAGAGAATCCCGCCTTTGGTATTTTAAAAATCAAATGCAAAATATTTCTAATGCTGCTTCACCTGCAATGTCCTGACCATCAATCTTAGTTTTAACTTACGGACAATATTCTAATCGCTAATGGTAATTACTCTGTGACACTTTGATAAAGAATTTAGTCACATATATTACTGCTTGATACAGCCTTTACAATATCTACAGAGGAGCATTGACTGTTCGAGCTTAACCATGTCGACCTTCTACTGATCAAAATAATTGCACTGTAATTATTATATAGTGAGGAGGAAAGGTTTGCAAAACAGCAACTGGTTGTTGACTAGCAATTGTGTAAATTGTGTGTCAACGATCATGGTTGGCAAATACAATCAACACTTTCCCAGTGTGATGAGCTAATTTACTGATCTCTTAGGATAGTTGAGCAAAAATGTATTTTGAAGGAATACTTATTTTCTAAGACATACAATTTCATTTTCTCCTCCTCTCGATATGGGATCGGCCCATGCTGCAGTGCAGTTCCCAAGGCAACAGTAGCACATTTACCCAAGTAGTTGCACGCTTCAGGAATGTCAGAGGTGAGGGGGAGGGGGATTTTTAACCACTAGGTACCTGTTTGCAAACTGAAAATCTGGCAGCCAGCAATTGAAATTAGGTTTGGGGTCGCCTCAAGTCCCCTCACTGATGCACATGGAAGGTGGGTTGTGGGTGGGTGTATTTATGGGCCCAGTTGGAGGCTACTTAAATATGCAAGCTGGGTTTGTGCTCCAGTTGTAGGACCTGGAATGCGATTCTGAGGGATAAAAGGGTAGATTGAAACCTGGCCCAGGAATATTGGGGGCGATTCTCCGAGCCCCGCGTTTGGCGTCACTCCGGCCATGGGCCGCTGGAATCGGCGGGGCTGCCGATTCTCCAGCCCGGATGGGCCGAGCGGCCATGCGGTTACGACAGAGTCCCGCCGGCACCGTTCACCCCTGGTCACTGCCGGCGGGAACTCTGTGCGAACGGTCGGGGGGAGGCCTGTGGGGGGGGTGCTCCTTCACCTGGGGGGGGCCTCCGATGGGGTCTGGCCCGCGATCGGGGCCCACCGATCGGCAGGCCGGCCTCTCCCCCCCCGGGCCTAATTCCCTGCGCAGACGGCCCCTGAACACCAACGCCATGTTGTGTCAGGGCCGGCGCGCTCAAGAAGTCCCCCGCGCATGCGCAGGTTGGCGCGCCCAACTGTGCATGCACGGGTTGGCGCAGCGCCCATTTGGCGACGGGAAAGGAGGCTGGAGCGGCGTGAACCGCTCTAGTGCCGTACTGGCCCCCTGTGCGGGACAGAATAGGTCATAACCGGGCCCGGTTCGCGCCATCGTGAAACGCGACGGTGTTCACGACGGCGCGAACACTTGGGTTCCATTTGGGAGAATTGCCCCCATTGTGGCTAGTTATAGGATCCCTCCTATTACTCTGGCAGCGACCAGATTAATAGAACAGAGTGCAGGATGAACCTGGAGTCTTTCTGGTCTATCTGGCTCCCTCTCACCTTGGGTGGTGCATTTCCTTGCTGAGCTATCGTATGGAACTTGTGAAAACATTTTCGATTGCAGAGTGGAATTATTATGAACAGCATGCGAGTAAATCTTAACACAGGCAAAAACCTGGAGACACTTAAATGCTCTTATACTTTTAATTGATTCTTTATTGCATGTGTCAATTCCAATTTGTAACTGCATCATTTCCGCGCAAAACAGCCCTGTGTAATGTTCCTGTTGGTGGGCTTGATTTATATTGCAAGAACACTTGTAGCTAAATCTATAAACAATTTATTAACATTAACTGTGGATCAAAGATATACAAAACAACAGATGAATAACAGTATGAACATGCACCAGCCACTTTCTCCCTCTCCGCTCCCCAGTCAGCCTGAGGTCACCTGACTCTAACATTCACTTACTTACTAATGAGACTCCTAGTGGTCAGTCGGTGAATTACAACACAACCATGATATCACTACCAAAGAGAAAATGCTGGAAAATCTCAGCAGATCTGGCAGCATCTGTAGGTAGAGAAAAGAGCTAATGTTTTGAGTCCAGATGACCCTTTGTCAAAGCTTGCTACATCATCAAAAATTTCACTACTAATATTTTCTATCGGCGCTCTAGATAATGCATCTGCTAAGAACAAATATTTGCCTGGCGTGTAGATGAGATTGAAGTCACAGCATTGTAACTTCATCATCACCCTCTGAATGCTCAGAGACATTTGGTTGAGATTCTTCTTGATGATGTTCACCAAAGAACGATGATCTGTCTCAACTGTGAAAGTCGGAAAACCATACACATCATCATGGAATTTCTCCAAGCCTTCAACTAAACCTAGACACTCTTTTTCGGTTTGAGCGTACCTCTGTTCTGTTGTCATCATGGACCATGATGCATGTGCAACTGGTTTCAAATCATCATGCTCGAGTTGCAGAAGAACTGCTTCAAGACAATCTTTCGACACGTCCGTTGACACTTTAATCTGCTTAGATGGCTCAAAAAATGTGAGAACTGCCATAGTGGTTAGTGAAGTCTTGAGCTTCTTCCACTCTTGCTCATTTCATTTCATTCGTTTCATTTCATTTCATTCATGTTGCTCAGTCCAAGTGAAACCTGTTGTCTTGTGCAGGAGATCATGTAGATGTGCTGTTTTTGCTGACAGGTTTGGAATGAATTTCCCTCTAAAATTGATCATAACCATCACTCTTAAGATGGCTTTCTTGTTGTGTGGTTTTGGCATGTTGAGAATTGCTTGGATTTTATCCTTGTCAGGTTCAATGCCATACGATGAGAGCTTGTCACCGAGGAATTTGACCTCAGTTGCTCCAATTGGCACTTCTGCTGGTTGAAATTCAGCTCATGGGGTGGGAATAGAGGGATACGGACCCCAGAAGTGTCGAAGATTTTAGTTTAGTTGGGCAGCATGGTCGGCGCAGGCTTGGAGGGCCGAAGGGCCTGTTCCTGTGCTGTACTTTTCTTTGTTCTTTGTTCATCTCTCCTGCTGCTCTTTCGAACTTTAAACAATCTCGTATTGTGCTCTTCTATGGTTGAGCCCCAAATGATGATATCATCCATGTACACCTTCGATGCCTCCAATTATATGGTGCATGGCACGGTGAAAAATATCTGATGCCGAAATTCTGCGAAATGGCATTCTCAGAAAGCAATACCTTCAAAAGGCGTATAAAAAGTGCAGTCGTTTGTACTTTGTTTCTCTAGCTTTAGCTGCCAGAAACCTTGAGATGCGTCAAGTTACATAAAGAATTGTGCACCTGCCATCTCAGATGTGATTTTCTCACGCTTGGTATTTGGTAGTGTTCTCTTTTGATATTTTCGTTAAAATCTTTGGGATCCATACATTTGCAAATATCGCCATTCTTTTTCTTTACACATACCATGGAATTTATCTTCTATCTTTCTGATTACTTTTAATTTTGTCATTCTGTCTAGATCCTTTTTGAAGTGATATCAAAGAAGTGCAGGTACTCTTCTTGGTGCATGTATCAGAGGTTTTGCATCCTCTTTGAGTTGTATCTTGTAGGCGAATGGTAGTGCACCAAAACCTGTGAACGCATTGCTGATTTGCTGAAAATGTTTTCAGAATCATTGGAGTGTTGATCCATTCCTTTTGTGGATACCATATATCAACTGCACTAGACCTAATTCTTCATAGGACTGGTCACCTAATAATGGATCCAAGCCCTCAGATACAATATAGGGTGGGGAGGAATCAACTGTGTTCTTTATCACCACACTCAGGTGACAAGCACCATAACATTTAACCATTATAATCTCTCAGAGCTATTTTGTGATTTCCTCTAATCGGCTGAATTTTTAGATTTTTAAAGTCAGACATGCTGATTAAATTGGCTTTGGCACCAGTGTCTAACTTCAATTGGAGCACTGTACCATTCACTTCAAGTGGTAGAAACCATTTGTCCTCATCAACCGCATTTAATTAAATGGAGTATCTGTTTGAATTTTTTTAAGTGCTGGAGAATGTTTTGCTGCCTCTAAAAAAAAATTATTCTCTGTTATTACTCCAGCAAACAATGATTTTTCATCAGTGGAGACTGTGTCTTCCACTGTGCTGACTGATCTGAGGTTGAGCTCAGAGTAACAATTCTGAGCAAAGTGATGTTTTTCCTTTGCATCTGGAACAAAACTTGCCAAACACTGGACACTGTCTTAATTTGTTCCTTTGACCACATCTTTTATACAGAAGTACTTCGTCCTGATCTTTAACCTGTTTGTTGGTGTGCAAGGAGCTGCAGGAACTTTCCTGCCATTTTTTGGAAGTTTTCCGCCTTTTTGAAAAAGGAGCAACAACCGGAGTTCTTTCCTCCAAGAAGACACCACTATTACTGAGAAACATTTTAGAAAGTTGGTGCTGCTAACTCGTGAGTCTGACAAATCTTAACTGTTAGTTCCAAAGACAGCTTTGATTCCCTCAGCAACCGTTCCCTCAGCTTATTTTAATTCGTACCAACACAATTTGGTCCTGAATCATGGAAGATTCCACCGCAGTAAAATTACAGGTTCTAGCTTTTAACTTTAAATCAGTGATGAAATGATCTATGGGCTCTTCTGTCTTTTGCAAATGTGATCTAAACACATAGTGTTCAGAAATTTCATTCTTCCTGAGCGTGCAATGTTCATTAAATCTTCAAATGACTTTGTTAACATTTTTATATTCTTCATTGTTTGCAAATTTAAACATATTAAACACAGCAATTGCTTCGGGCCATGCCGCTGTTAGGAGCATCACTAACTTACGCAAATCTGATTGATCTTCTAAATTTACTGAAGTAAGATACAGATTAAATAGTTGTTCAAACACACGGTAGTTGCTGTCCACATTACCATGAAATCTGAGACTCATTGGTGGCTTCAATGACTCCATGTTGTTAATTCTTACAGTCTGCAAAATTTTCAAATCTCTGTGCACCTTGTGGCAGTCTGATAGTTTTTTCTCAGTGTTTAATACCATCCAAACCTGGTACCATGTAATGTTCTTGTTGGATGGCCTGATTTATATTTCAAGAACACTTGTAGCTAAAGCTATCAACGATTTATCAACATTAACTGTGGATCAAAGATATACAAAATGGCAGATGAATAACAGTATGAACATGCACAAGCCAATATCACTCTCTCTGTTCCCCAGTCAGTCTGAGGTCACCTGACTCGAACATTCACCTATATACTAGTGAGACTCCTAGTGGTCAGTCAGTGAATTACAACACAACCATGATATCACTGCAAGGAGGAGGTTTCATAAGACTCCAAGATATACCCTGACAAGAAATGCCACCCTAGATCATCCGCCGAGAAGTACTTCTAATCTGTCCATTACATCATCCAATTAATTCTTAATGATTCTTTAATTTTTACTTTCAATACCCTGAGAAATATTTTGCTAATTCTAAAGCACATTGGAAAGTTCTGTGATCATAAAGGGTGCAATATAAATATAAAGTTCTTTCTTTTTTACTTAGAGTGTGGTCCCCCAAGTCCTACTGTCACTGATTAACTTTCAGCAGATTCACCTTTTCGATAACATTTCATATATTATAGAATAGAATTCTAGAATCTTGATAGTGCAGAAGGAGGCCATTCTGCCCATCGAGTCTGCACCAGTCCTCTGAAAGAGCACCCCACTGAGGCCCACTTCCCCACCCTATCCCGCAAGCTCACCTAACATTTGGACACTAAAGTAAAATTTAGCATGGCCAATCCACCTAACATGCACATCTTTGGACTGTGGGAGGAAACCGGAGCACCCGAAGAAACCCACGCAGACATGGGAAAAATATGCAAACTCCACACAGCCAGTCATCCAAGGTCGGAATCGAACCCGGGTCCTTGTCCTGTGAGGCAGCTGCTGACCATTGTGCCACCGTGCCGCCATATAAAAGAAAAATGGTGTTTGTTTATGCTTGTATTCATTCATGCGGAATCCGGAATACAAGTAGATCAGTTATGGCCTTGTTGAATGGCGGAGCAGACTTGAGGGCCGAATGGCCTACTTCTGCTCCTATTTGCATGTTCGTATAGCACCTTTCCCCTACCACTGTACGTGTCAAAGCTCTTTGCAGCCAATGAAATCGTTTTGAAGTGTAGTCACTGTTGTCTCCACTGCTATGACTTTTTCTGTGCACTCCATTTACTGTCTTTCCAGGCTGAAAAGCCCAAATTGTCTCCAGTTTTTACTCAGAACCCAGCCCTCTTATGCCAGAGAGCAGAGATCCCAAGCAGCGAAGATTCGCAGTCAAACATTTCTGTTCGCTCATACTGATCTGGGTGTTCTGTTTTTACCCTGGTGTGAAGCAAGGCTAACATTTGTGTAAAAATAGTGCACAAGTAGTGAGATGGCATGGTGTGTTCACATGGAAACTTCCCCGATTATAATTCTGCCCCTCAGGATCAGCGAACACTGTTCCCAGAGTTCGACTATCTCCCTGGTGCCTCAGCGATGAGAACTGGACACAATATTCAGGGTGCGATCTGACTATTTCCATTAAATACTCAAAGAAAGTAGAGGCTGAAATGTAAATCTTCATCTGTAAATTAACACCTGTCTAAAGATAAACCTGAGACAGACATTAAGACAGAACACAACTTTTTTTTTTGGGGGGGGAGGGGGGGGGGGGGGGGGGGGGGTGTTGTTGAAAAAGTTACGGACTGGAAATTTCAGTATTTCTACGTTCCTTTGTCAACTTTCTCCTTTGTTTAACTTAAATCACAGTGTTACTCTTTTGATAAGATTATCAAAAGAATGTGGCAGTGATATTCTTCAAAACTGGACTGGATATATTTAAATGACCTACTCATTGCAGCTTGTTGACTTACAGATCTGTCAGGGTGTTCTGATATATGAATGGGCCAAGACAGAAAGAGCACAGAGTTCTGCAGTGAGTTCCAATGTGCCATGCCAATGGTGGGCGTGAAAAGAATTTGGCACTGCCCCGTCCAAGCTCACACATGGAAAATTGTCAATTGGATCATGAGGTGTTGGGGAGGTGGGGGGGGAAGGGGGGGGGCACCTGTAGCACCAACACAGATCATTGTTTTCAAGAGGTCTAGAGAGGTGGAGGGTATATGCATAACCTTTTCAAAATTCAGTCGCATAATTGCTAATACAACTACAACTTGCATTTGTATTGTGCCATTAACATAGCAAACATGTCCCAACAAGGGCCTTATCGAACAAAATGTGCAACCATGTCACACAAGGAGATATGAGGACGGATGACCAAATGCTTGATTGAAGAGGTGTAGCCTCCACGTGTGTTTTATAGGAGGAGAGGGAGACAGCGAGGTGGAGAGGATTAGGGAGGGAATTCTAAAAAGGGGACTGAAAGCATGGTCTTCAATCGTGGAGTGATTAAGATGGAAGAGGTGCAAGAGGCCAGAACTTGCAGATCGTTATCTGAGCGCTGTTACCAGTCATTAACATACCTGAAATCTCCAAGTAGCCCTTCTGGATCTTCACCTGGAGTTCTTCAGGGGTGAAGTGCTTCACATCGAGGCTGATTTTCCAATTGCCCACGGTCTGCTGGATCAGGGACATTCCTCCACTGAGTTGCTGCTGCAGGCTTGGCAGGCAGTGACTGGGTGCAGCACTGTCAGCCGGGTCTGAATGTGACCGCCTGGGCGAGCTGGTGTTGAGCTGATTCTCCACCCATTCCATCCAGTCCCTCAGTGGCTCTTCAGACAGAGGGGGTAGCCCAAAATCCTGATCCAGCAGGCGGCTGGGGATGTAACAGCTCCTGAAGGGATCACAGCGTCTTCGGACAAAGGGATGCGAGAGCGACATTTTCCAAAGAGGGGAGGTGGGGGGGAGAGGAAATACCTCAAACTGAAAAAGTATACTTCCCTGATAAAAAGGCAAGTTAGCTGAAGGTGAAGCAAGCAGCTTTTACTGGGATGGTACTGTTGTATCTGCCAGTATTTATACATCAGCCCTGCACCCCATACATAACTTCATCACAAATAAATGCGCCTCTGATTTGACACAGGGTGCAAGGTTGGAAGTTTCTGGTAATCAGCCTAATGCAACCTCATTGCATCACATCAGAAGCTATATCCAGAGACTTGACAAATAGAAACTAATGATTGTATTTATAGCATGCATTCCACAGCAAGGATTACAAAGATCTGTCATGGTGATGTTACCCTTTTACTGTGAACAGAATTGCAGTCCATTGCAGGCTCCCTGTTTGCTCCATTTACGAATTTCTCATGAATTCCATTATCTTGTGGAGATTTTTTTCCTTGTACTTTATTTGTCGTGGTATTTCTGAACAATCCCTCCTAACTCCAATGAGGTTGCTGGTGACTTTTGTTGGTGCAGGAGGATAGGATGGAGCACCTCAAAATTTAATTTCTGATTTTATTTCTATGCAGGAATACAAAATAGAAACAGACCAAACTGATCTCGGCTGGTGAGCCTCCTCTCACCTTTCCTCATCGAACACTATCTTCAACTTCTTTTATTCCTTTCTCCCTCATGTACTTACCTAGCTCCCTCTTAAAGTATTCACTTGAACTACTCAGTGTGGTCGCGAGTTATGCATTCTAACCACTCTCTGAGTAAAGGAAGTTTTTTCTGAATTCCTTCTGGGATTAGTGACTGTCTTGTACTTATGGTCCCTCGTTTCAGAATTTTCTGCAGGTGGAAAAACATTCTCTACAGGTATCCAATCAAACCCCTTCAGAATTTTAAAGAGCTTTGTTATGTCAGTCCTCAGCCTTCACTTTTCTCGACAAAAAGCCTGAGCTGGTTCAACCTTTCCTGATAGTTATATTCTGGCTGCAAAAGCAGGTCAGCGACTGGGAGTTCCGTGATGAATGCCTCACCTGCTGCCTCCCCGAAGGCTTTCTACCACCTACAAGGCACAAGTCAGGAGTGTGATTGAATACTCTCCGCTTACCTGGATGAGTGCAGCGTCATCAACAGGTAAACCGTTCACACTATCCAGGACAAAGCAGCTTGATTGGCACCCCATCCACCACCTGAAACATTCACTCCCTCCACCATTAGTACATTCTGGTTGGGATTTTCTGACCTTTTACATTGGTGGGATCTCCCATTCCACTGAAGATGATGACCTCCCCCACCACCCCCTCCGGGCAGGTTCAATGGTGGCATGGCTGTCAAGTAATGCAAATGGTCATTGACTTTGGCAAGACCAGAAGACACTGCCCGCGGCCAATGGTGAGCTGTCTCTGCCAGAAAACTTTCTTCGGTGGGGGGGGGGCTCCCGGTCTATGGCTGGGGTGTGTACCATCCACAACAAGATGCAGGAATACCACCTAGAAGGACAAGGACAGTAGGTGCATGACAACCCCACCATCACCAAATTCCCCTCTAAAGCGCACGCCATTCTGAGGTGGAAATATATCACTGTTGTGTGAGTAGCTTCAGCGCGTGCACTGCTATGGTCCAATGGCTCACCACCACAACTTTCGCATGAGCAATTAGAGGTGGGCAATAAATGTCGGCCCAAATTCTGTAAATAGATAAAGAAAATGATTTCTGACACCAGCTAGATGCCCGAAAAACATTTACCATAAGGCCTTGAATATGTAATATCGGACAGTCGAATGACAGGCATCTCCCCAATCAGATTGAGGAATCCAGTGGTTTCACCCCTGTTCTGAGGTTCTGAGGGTGGGGGAAGGGGGGGGGTGGTACAATCCTGAGTGAGCGGGTATTGGGATGGAAGAGTTCCAAAAATATTGATTTTATTCAAAACATATTTAACAAAATAACAACACGTGTATGTTTTTTTTTCATGTATAGAACAATCTGTCTGGACTGTACGCGGTACAATACTTTTCACTGTGCCTCAGTACACGTGGCAATAAACCCAAACCCCAAACCCAACAGGTTATACAGTTTGTACATTTTTTCCCCATTTACTCCCCCTCCCCCCCCCATAACCACCCCCCCCCCCCCGCCCCCCCACCCGCCACCCCCACCCCAACCCCAGCCTCTGCGACAAACAGCTCCTCAAACATAGCCATGAATAGCCCCCACCATACCTGGAAGCCCTCCTTCGACCCACTTTGGGCAAATTTCATTTTCTCCAACCTGGGAAACTCGTACAAGTCTCCCAACCATGCCATGCCGTGGTCCCACCTCCAATTCAAAAGTATCCATTGCTGGGCAATTAGAGAGGCGAAGACCAGGACATTGGTCCCCTTCACCTCCAGCAGCTCCGGCACATCCGACACCTCAAAGACCCCAACCATAGGGTCCGGCTTCATCTCAACCTCTACAATCCTCGATAAGTTCCTGAACACTGCCTTCCAAAAGTTCTCCAACTTCTCACATCCCAGAACATATGGACCCGGTTCGCCAGCACCCTCCCACACCTCTCGCACCCGATCACTACTTCCTGGAAAAAAACACTCATCCAAGCGAGCCCATGTCATGTGGAGCCTGTGCACCACCTTAAATTGTATAAGACTCATCCTTGCACAGAGGGAGGTTGAGTTCACTCGGCGCATTGCTTTGCAGCAAAGTCCTCATCCTATCTCCCTCCCCAAATCCTCTTCCCATTTCCGCATGATCCTTTTCACTAAACTGTGCGCTGTTCCCCCACCCACCCATACATATCTCCAATCCTACCAATCCCCGCTCATCAGGGAGCAACATTTTCTCCAAAAGCACATGTTATATTTACTTTAATACTTTGACGAGTAGTAGAATTAACGAAGATTGCAATAAATTAACAATGAATATAATACACTACACTCTGAGCTGGTCACACTTCAATCCTCTAACTACAACACACACAAAATGAAGAAGAGTGGGAAAACTGTTTGAGCTTGCTTATATAGTCCCTGGTAGTGTTGCCATTGAGTGATCATCTGACTGTACTGACTGCACATTAACTAATCATGTATTTACATATACAGAGATCACTACAGCGCACACTCCGGTATCTGAGCAAACAAAGGCAGCTTCTTATGTGTAAAGTCCCGTACCTGCCAATATCTAAACTCACTCTCCTTTCATATCTCGAACCTCTCCCGCAGCTCCTCTCGCCCAAAACATGTGCCCTCTGCAAACATGTCCCTGACCCGCTCTAAGCCCTCCTCCCTCCATCTCCTATACATCCCATCCATCTCCCCGTCATAAACATATGATTCCCACACAGTGGAGTCATCACCGACATGTGACCCAGTTTAAAGTTTCTCCTCAGCTGGTTCCAAATTTTTCTAGATAACTCCACCACCGGACTCCTTGTATACCTCCCTGGGGCGAACGGCAGCGGGGCCATCACCAGAGCCCTCAGGCTCGTACCCTTGCAAGACTCTACCTCTAACCTGACCCAATCACCCCCTCCCCTTCTCACCCTCTCCATGGCACTCACCACCCTCCAGCCATGAACATGTCTCCGGAGCTGTGTCCTATCCCCTGGGTGTTCGGATGTTGGCTGCTGCGTGTGTGGTGTTGCCTCCCGCAGTGTTGAGGTACAGCATTCAGGCATCATTGCTAGACAATGACTCCTACATGCTACACGTCCCGCCCATCCACAGGAATCGATTTAGGTTGCGTGAAGCCCTCTTTGAACCATGATAGCCAATTCCCTATTAGCAATCACCTTTGGCTGCATGGTCAGAGGCGTTGGCAGTCGGTGCGGGTTATGGGTAGATGGTGGGCAGACGGGCAGGGACAAGGGTTGCCCCCGGAATGGATTAGGATCTAGGGGTTGGTATGGTGGTGCTGTGCGCAGTTGCCCCCCAATTGCCCCCGTCCCAGTGCCTGCCCCCCAACCTCTCATGGTGGTCCACCCTGCGGAGGGTCCCCCACCTCCAGCCAAGTTTCCCCCACCCGCCGAGCACTGGGGTGGCAAGTCCAGCACTCCTGGGCTCATTGCCTGTGAGCAAAGATAGCTACTCCCTTCCTCGGCTCCCCACAGAAGCCATTCCGCCAGGTTCATGTTTTTCAAAATGAACATTAATCGGCGCCAGCGTGAGCACTTGCTGGGCAGGCCACTGAATGGCGGGAGGCCGTTGGATATGGGGTGGCTCTCATTAACTGTGTGGAAATAGGGCTTAAGTGGTGATAATTGGTTTCTTACCATGCTCGGTGAGATTCTGAATTTGTTTACAGGAGCAGCTGGTTACATCGCAAACTGTTTGGCGCCTGGCATGGTTCTCATTTTCGGCCTCTTTCACTACTCACCGGCCTCGTTTTGCTCAAGCGAGAGCGCAACGAGGCTGGAGAATCACGGCATCCTCGCCACATCCACCCTGTTAAGTCCTCTCAAGATCTTACATGTTTCAATCAAGTCACCTCTTAATCTTCTAAACACCAACTGATACAAGTCTTGCTTGCCTAACATTTCCTTATCAGACAACCCACCCATATCATATCAGGTATTAATCTAGTAAAACTTCTCTGAACTGCTTCAAATGTATTTACATCTTTCCTTAAATGAGGAGACCAATCCGGTACAGAATACACCAGATGCGGTCTCTCCAGTGCTCTGTATAAATGACAGTAAGAAGTCTTACAACACCAGGTTAAAGTCCAACAGGTTTGTTTCAAACACTAGCTTTTGGAGCACTGCTCCTTCCTCATCCTGTATAAATGAAGCATAACTTCATTCCTCTTGTATTCAGATTCCCTCGCAATAAACAATAAAATGTCATTAGCTTTCCTAATTACTTGCTGCACCTGCATATTACCCTTATGCTATTCATGCACCAGGACACCCAGATGCCTCTGCACCTCAGAGCTCTGCAATCACTCACCGTTTAGATAATGTGATTCCTTTATATTCGTCTCAATAAAATGGACAACCTCACATTTTCCCACACTATACTCCAATTGCCAAGTCTTTGCCTACTCACCTAATCTATTTATACCCTGCTGTAGCCTCCTTATGTCCTCCTCACAACTCACTTTCCTACCTATCTTTGTGATATCAGCAAATCTTGTGACCATACCCTCGATCCATCCCTTCATCCAAATTGACCCCTTCATCCAAATCGGCATCCACTGATCTTTGTGGTTCAAAACTGGTCACAGAAAATTGCCTATTTATGCCTACTCAGTTAGCTTGCCAATCTTCTATCCATACGAAAATGTACCCCATGTCTCCACAGTTTACAGGAATAAGTTGTTAATGTTGAATTTGTGCTGTATTACACTACATGATTCTAGTTGGCTATTTAGCACAGCAGTCCCCAATTGGGGAAGGATTGGGAATCATTGCAAGAGAAAATAAACCAGTTCACTCTGGGTGTCTGGGAGGAACTGGGAGATTCTGGGCACGATCCAATGGCCAAGCTGTGCTGGAAAAGCAGCTTGCTGCAATACAGCATGGCCAATGAAAGCCAGGAGACCCCACTCCCGGAATCTACATGGCTTGCAAACGCCTTGCAAGATACAATGCAACTTTGCAAGAGATTGTGATGTAAATTGCTGGCAGGATCACTTTTTGGCAAATCTGCATAATCATAGAATTTACAGTGCAGAAGGAGGCCATTCGGCCCATCGAGTCTGCACCGGCTCTTGGAAAGAGCACCCTACCCAAGGTCAACACCTCCACCCGATCCCCATAACCCAGTAACCCCACCCAACACTAAGGGCAATTTTGGACACTAAGGGCAATTTATCATGGCCAACCCACCTAACCTGCACATCTTTGGACTGTGGGAGGAAACCGGAGCACCCGGAGGAAACCCACGCACACACGGGGAGGGCGTGCAGACTCCGCACAGACAGTGACCCAAGCCGGAACCGAATCTGGGACCCTGGAGCTGTGAAGCAATTGTGCTATCCACAATGCTACCGTGCTGCCCTTGGCAGTGCCACCTGGGTGCCAGCCTGGCATTGCCAATGTGCCCAAGTGGCATTGCCAGCTGGCATAGGCACTGCCAAGGTGCCAGTTTGGCACTGCCAAGGTACCAAGCTGGCATTTTGTGCATGTGCACAATCGAGCCAGGGTTGCCTGTGTGGGTATTGGGTGGGTTTGGGGACACTCCCATAGTGCATTCAGGCAGGGGGTGTTTGGGAAGCATTTCAGGGGCCTCGCAGATTGGAGAGGAGCTCCCCACTGTACGTAACGCGGCTATGTGTGGCCTCGGCTGCGTGTTCCCTGTCAGGCCCCTTATACAATGTGAGTCATATTGAATAGCCATGTGTTTCTTGGCACTGCAAGTGCCGGGAAACAGACAGCTAAACGTGCTGGCTCGGGGACTTTCTTCACTTTTGGGAGAATCGTGCCCTCTGTGACTTTACTTTTTTTTCATAAATTTGGAGTACCCAATTCATTTTTTCCAATTAAGGGGCAATTTAGTGTGGCCAATCCACCTACCCTGCACATCTTTGGGTTGTGGGGGCGACCCATGAAAACACGGGGAGAATGTGCAAACTCCACACGGACCCAGAGCCGGGATCGAACCTGGGACCTCGGCGTCGTGCGGCAGCAGGGCTATCCCATTGCGCCACCGTGCTGCCCCCTCTGTGACTTTACTAAACCTACACCGAAAGGTTTTATTTTATGCAATAATCTTTGATCAAATGTCTTCTGAATATCTAAGGACAGTACATCCACTGGTTTCCCTTTATCCATTGCATGTAACTTTTTCAAAGAATGCTAATAAATGAAATGAAAATCGCTTATTGTCACAAGTACGTTTCAAATGAAGTTACTGTGAAAAGCCGCTAGTCGCCACATTCTGTGCCTGTTCAGGGAGGCTGGTACGGGAATTGAACCGTGCTGCTGGCCTGCTTTAAAAGCCAGCGATTTAGCCCAGTTTGCTAAACCAGCTAAATCACATAAATGTGGGCTGGAATTCTCCAGCTGTTCGCTAGTTACAGGATTTTTTCGTCCAACTGGCAATCCTGCCCATGGGTTTCCAGATGGCATGGGATTGGTTCAATGAGAATTCACATTGACAGAGGCGGGAGCAGAGAAATCCGGCGCTAGCAAACAGCGCACCGCCTCCTACTGTCAAGAAACACGGGCGTCATTCTCCGACCCCCCAGAGGGTCGGAGAATGGCCGTTGGCCGCCGTGAATCCCGCCCCCGCCGGTTGCCGAAGTCTCCAAAGGGAAAAAAGTCAGCGGGGCGTTAATGGCGCCGCTGCCGTCGGAGAATGGCACGGGTCTGCGCAAGGCAGCCGATTTTCGGCCTGCCGATATTCTCCCTTCCGGATGGGCCGAAGTCCCGTTGACGTGATGACCGTTCACGTCGACGTAAATCAAACCTCCTTTTCATCGGCGTGACCCTGTGCTCCAGGTTCACGCCGACCACCGTGGAGGTGAGTGACGGCCTGGGGGGTTGGCACTGGGCAGGCGATGGCGTGGCCGCAGTCTGAATGTGTGGGGAGAGGTGTGTCTCGGGATGTGTGTGTGTGTGTGTGCGGCGGGGGTGGGGGGGTGGTTAGAGTGGGCTGGGCTCCGGGGGAGTGCCGGGAGGGGGGTCCGTGCCGGGGAGGAGGTTGGGGGGGTCCGTGCCGGGGAGGAGTTTGGGGGGGTCCGTGCCGGGGAGGAGGTTGGGGGGGTCCGTGCTGGGAGGGGGATGGGGGTCCGTGCCGGGGAGGAGGTTGGGGGGGTCCGTGCCAGGGAGGAGGATGAGGGGTCCGTGCCGGGGAGGAGGTTGGGGTCCATGCCGGGGAGGAGGTTGGAGGGTCCGTGCCGGGGAGGAGGTTGGTGGGGTCCGTGCCGGGGAGGGGGATGGGGGGTCCGTGCCGGGGAGGAGGATGGGGGGTCCGTGCCGGGGAGGAGGTTGGGGGGAGTCCGTGCCGGGGAGGAGGTTGGGGGGTTCCGTGCCGGGGAGGAGGTTGGGGTCCGTGCCGGGGAAGAGGTTGGGGGGGACCGTGCCGGGGAGGGGGATGGGGGGTCCGTGCCGGGGAGGACGTTGGGGTCCGTGCCGGGGAGGAGGTTGGGGGGTCCGTGCCGGGGAGGAGGTTGGGGGGGTCCGTGCCGGGGAGGGGGATGGGGGGTCCGTGCCGGGGAGGAGGATGGGGTGTCTGTGCCGGGGAGGAGGTTGGGGGGGTCCGTGCCGGGGAGGAGGTTGGGGGGGACCGTGCTGGGGAGGAGGTTGGGGTCCGTGCCGGGGAGGAGGTTGGGGGGGTCCGTGCCGGGGAGGGGGATGGGGGGGTCCGTGCCGGGGAGGAGGTTGGGGGTGTCCGTGCCGGGGAGGGGGATGGGGGGTCCATGCCAGGGAGGAGGATGGGGGGTCCGTGCCGGGGAGGGGGATGGGGGGTCCATGCCGGGGAGGGGGATGCGAGGGCAAGTGAGTTGGTCCACCTGGCCAGGTGCCAGCCTCCAACAGTTGGACCCATGCGGTCCATGCCACCTGGCTGGGGGGAGGAGGGGATATGGGCAATGATGACATGTCGTCGTTCCCCTCCCCCCCCACCAGGCCGTCATGTTTTCCGATCATCCAGCGATGTTGGCCGCCGTGGCGGCAGCCGCTAATGTCTATGTTGCCCTGGATGAGGAAGAGGAGGAGGAGGAGGAGCGTGCCAGAGAGGCGGCGCAGGCTGCCACAGAGGGACAGGCGGCAGCCGCCCAGGCTGGAGGGACACCTGACCGACAGGACGAGGAGGGGGAGGAGGACGTCGCGGCCCCACGGCAACGGAGGCACCCAAGGGCGCCCCGTGTGTACCGGCCCCGGCAGTCATACCAGGACCTCACGGAACGGGAATGCAGGAGGAGACTCCGAATGAGGCGGGAAACCGTGGCACACATCTGCCACACCTGTCACCGCGTGGCACTGGCGGGGGACACCCTCTCCCCGTGTCCGTCAAGGTTACGGTGGCCCTGAACTTTTATGCAACGGGGTCATTCCAGGCACCGAGTGGGGACCTGTCCGGCATATCGCAGACATCGGTGCATCGGTGCATCCGGGCAGTGACAGATGCCCTATATGCCATGGCGCACCGCTACATCCGCTTCCCTGTGGACCGGGCCAGCCAAGATGCCCGGGCCGTGGGCTTCTCTGCCGTGGCCGCATTCCCCATGGTCCAGGGCGCGATTGATGGGATGCACGTCGCTGTGCGGCCACCTGCAGATAACAGGGCCGTGTTCACCAATAGGAAGGGGACCTATTCGATGAACATACAGGTGGTCTGCGACCACCGCATGATGATCCTGCACGTCTGCGCCCGTTACCCAAGCAGTGTACATGACTCATACGTGTTGTCGCGGTCATCCAACCCCGGCATGTATGAGGAACGCCAGCCCCGGCTGAGGGGCTGGTTGCTGGGCGACAGGGGCTACCCATTGCGATCGTGGCTGATGACGCCTATACGGAGGCCACGCAATGAGGCGGAGAACCGCGACAATGATGCTCATGTAGCGACAAGGGGAGTGATAGAGAGGTGCTTTGGCGTGCTGAAGATGCGTTTCAGGTGCCTGGACCTCTCTGGGGGTGCCCTCCAGTATCGGTCAGATAGGGTCGGCCGCATCATTGTGGTGTGCTGCGTCCTGCACAACATAGCCCAGCAGAGGGGCGATGTGCCGCAGGCAGAGGAGGGCGGAGTGGAGGAGCAGCAGGAAGAGGCGCAGTCCTCCCCAGATGAGGGGGGTGGGTGTAATGGTCAGGGCAGACGGGGTAGACACAGGCGGGTGGCTGTCCACCGTTACCGGCTGGCCCAGCGGGCACGGGACAGACTGATAGCCGCCCGCTTCACTGACTAGATGGACGTGGGAATCGGGTAGTATGGCCACAGACCGCACACCATGGCAACAGCCGACCACCCACACCCCCCCCCATCCACCCACCCAGCACCCTCACCCCCCTCCCCAACCCCACCCACCCCACCCGCATGCACACCACCGCCCCCCATTGCCGATCCACCTGTGGCACAACGGGCCGGGCTCACACAGTTGCAGGTGGACGCGTGTCTATTGCAGGCCATGGAGGATGATGACAACCCGCCCTGCGGTGAGCTCCTGGCTCCACATCGTTGGACTATGTCTGACCCATGGCCACAGTACCACCATCCACCCATACCATCCCTGCATGCGGCTGTGGCACTGCAGCGCACGGTCCCATCCTCTGCCCGGGGGGGATGTTGATGGCGGCCCAGGGGGAAGGGGGCAGACTCACCTGGGGCTGAGGTAAGACCACACCTCACACACACACTTGCGCTCAACGTACATGACACCCCTGCACGCTTTGGACAGAGCACAAAGGCAGCTTTTGTAGGTGTAACATTGACTTTAATAACCAAAGGAGTTCATGCACGTGCCCTAGCCCCTAAAACTCATCTGTGCCCTGCACCCGTGCCAACTTACTCAGTGTCTAATTGTTTGGCCTTACGGGCCCTTTGACTACGTCTACGTGGTTCCCCAGACTGTACAGCAGAACTGGAGGTGGACTCCTGAGATTCCTGCCCTCTGACACTGGATCCCTTTGGCGGCCGTTTCCTGGGGCGTCCTGGCCTAGATGGGCCAGGCTGCGGCCCGGGCGACTGGGATGGTGAGCTGCCAGCCTGTCTTGCCCGTTGCCCACCCGATGCACCTGGGACGGAAGGGGGGGGAGTCCGAGGTGTTGCGGTGTTCCTGGACCTCCCCTACAGGGGGAGCTGGGATGGACCACGCCACCTCCTCCTCCCTCGGGGTGCCCGATGGCCCCCCAGGCCTCTACATGGGTGGGGGATGCGAACGGACTGGCCATCCGACACCCCCCCGGCATCAGGCGCTGCCAGTCCTGGAGGCCCGTGCTGGTATCGACAGAGGTCTGCAGGTTTGCAGCCATGGAGCCCAGGGGGTTGACAAACCCTGTCTGTGACAGTGCGACGCCGGCTCGCACATGGCCACTGGCGCCGATGCCCTCAGCGATGGCCTGCAGAGACTGGGCCATGGCCTGCAGAGACTGGGCCATGGCCTGCTGAGACTGGGCTATGGTGTTGAGCGCCTCTGCCATCTGGCGCTGGCACTGGCTCATGGCCTCCTGTGAGAGGGCAGCCATGTCCTGGGCCACAGACGCCGCCTGCACGGAAGGCCCCAGGCCTCGCAAACCGTTCCCCATGTCTGGCACCATCGCACCCATTGCCTCCACCGCGGACGCCACCCGTGCGTTGTCGGCCTGGGTGGCACGTATGAACCGGCACCACTCCCAGCTCCTGGACGCGGGTGGACTCCTCCACCTGCGACTGCAGCCACCGCAAGCCGGCCATCACCCTCTTCGCTCGTCTCCGGGTCGGTGGTTGCATCGGATCTATGGGTGGGTGCGGTAACTCCAGGAACCCAGGATCCATCTGGGCGGCAGATGTTCGCTTGGGCTGGGCTGCCCTCCAACCGCCCGGCCCCTCTGCTGCTCCTACCTCCACCTGCTGTACCGGGACGGCTGTGTTGTGCGCACCAGTGAGTGTACCAGACGCCTCATCACTAAAGTGCCCAACCGAGGTGAGTGTTTCTGCGATGGTGGAGGGTGTTGGTGACAGCAGTGGCGTTGTGTCGTGCTCTTCGTCCCACTCTGAGTCCATGGTACTTTGGGGTGGGGGTTCGTCTCCACCCATCCACTCTGAGTCACTGTCCGGTATTTCGTCTTCGTGGGTAGTGCTGTCCCGGGTAGGGGTGTCCTGGGCAGTACTGTCCCGGGTAGTGGTGTCCTGGGTAGTGGTGTCCTGGGTAGTGGTGTCCTGGGTAGTGGTGCCCTGGGTAGTGGTGTCCTGGCTCGGATGTGACGGGGGCCTGTGGCTGCCCCCCCCCGTCGCTGGGTGGTCGCTCCCGCATGTGACGGGGGTGTCGTCTCCCTGTTGCTCCAGGTCTCTCCGTCTCCCGTGGTGTGCGAGGGGCATCTTGCGGGCGTCGCATGCTGGAGGGTCTGGGTCTCTCTGTCTCCCGTGGCCTCCGAGGGGCATCCTGCGGGCGTCGCATGCTGGAGGGTCCGGGTCTCTCTGTCTCCCGTGGCCTCCGAGGGGCATCCTGCGGGCGTCGCATGCTGGAGGGTCCGGGTCTCTCCGTCTCCCGTGGCCTCCGAGGGGCATCCTGCGGGCGTCGCATGCTGGAGGGTCCGGGTCTCTCCATCTCCCGTGGCCTCCGAGGGGCATCCTGCGGGCGGTCTGCATCTGCGGGGATGGGTGCCTGGACGTTTGGTCCTGCGATACACAATGAAGCATGCATGGTTAGACATCAGGCAGTGATTAGGTGATATGGGGGAGGGGGATATATGGGAGGGGGGATATGGGGACGGGCTGTCAGTGGCTCACTTGCTAGTACGCCCCCGACCTCTGCATCAGCAACCTCCCGGTCCTCAGGTCCGCCAGCCTGTTCCAGGGCCCTTTCCTCGTGTTCGGTCAGTGGCCTCTCATCAGCGAGGCCTCCTCCAGTCCTCACATGCTCCCTATTGTTGTGTGCGCGCTTCTCCTGTGGGGGGGGGGGGGGGGTGGGGGTGGTGGCAGGGGTAAAAGGCAACACTGTTAGGCAGGTATATGAATGCACGCCATTGGTTGCGCGTGCATTGCAGAGGTTAAGGTTAGGGCTGGATTCACTTGGGGATATGGGGGAGGGGGGAAATGGGGGAGTGGGATATGGGGATATGGGGGAGGGGGGATATGGGGAGGGGGGATATGGGGGAGGGGGATATGGGGGAGGGGGGATATGGGGGAGGGGGGATATGGGGGATATGGGGGAGGGGGGATATGGGGGATATGGGGGAGGGGGGATATGGGGGAGGGGGGATATGGGGAGGGGGAATATGGGGGATATGGGGGAGGGGGATATGGGGAGGGGGATATGGGGAAGGGGAGATATGGTGGAGGGGGGATATGGGGGATATTGGGGAGGGGGGATATGGGGGAGGGAGGATATGGTTGAGGGGGGATATGGGGGAGGGGGCATATGGGGGAGGGGGGATATGGGGGATATGGGGGAGGGGGATATGGGGGAGGGCGGATATGGGGAGGGGGGAAATAGGGGAGGGGGGATATGGGGGATATGGGGAGGGGGGATATGGGGGAGGGGGATATGAAGGAGGGGGGATATGGGGGAGGGGGGATATGGGGGATATGGGGAGGGGGGATATGGGGGAGGGGGGATATGGGGGATATGGGGGAGGGGGAATATGGGGAGGGGGGATATGGGGGAGGGGGGATATGGGGGAGGGGGGGAAATCGGGGAGGGGGATATGGGGGAAGGGGTTATGGGGAGGGGGGATATGGGAGGGGGGATATGGGGGAGGGGGGATATGGGGAGGCTCACCCTGCCTGCTCTGACGAGGTAGTTCACCTTCTTGTGGCACTGGGTGCCTGTCCGCGGTGTCAGGGCCGCAGCGGTGACGGCCTCTGCCACTTCCCTCCACAGACGCCGGCTGTGGCGTGGGGCAACTCTGCGGCCATGCCCGGGATACAGGGCGTCCCTCCTCTGCTCCACTGCGTCCAGGAGCGCCTCCACATCGCGTGACTCGAACCTCGGGGCTGAGCGGTGGCCAGCCATCCAGTCGGGTGTTGCGGTCGGGTGTTCCGTTCGGGTGGGGAGGGAGCAGCGCGGCCTTATGAGCCGTCACGCCGTGCGGCGCGTATGACACTGCACGGCGTGAACCACGTGCGCAAGCGCGGATCCCGTTACATCGCTGCTAGCCCATTTCGGGCCGGAGACTTTCGACCCATTTTTCCGACGTGACGCAAGTCGGATTTGCGCCGTTTTTTGCGCCGATCGGCGGACTTTGCGCCGATAACGGAGAATTTTGCCCCACGTGACTGGGGGCTGGAGAATCCCACCCATTATTTCCCTTAAACAAACCATGTCCACTTTGCCTGATTAACTTTTATCTCAGTGCCTTGTTATGACATGTTTAATAATGGCTTCTAACATTTTCCCTCTGACTGATGTTAGGCTAACTGGCCTATAGTTTTCTGTGTTCTGTCTCTCTCCCCTTTTGAATACTTGTCATATGAGGAACGGTTGAGGACTCTGGTCCGTACAAAATAGAGTTCAGGATTAGGGGGGATCTCATTGCAATTTATGAATACTGAGAGGCCTCGGTAGAGTGAACGTGGAGAGGATGTTACCACTCGTAAGAGAAACTAGAACCCGAGGGCACAGCCTCAGATTGAAGGGGGGAGGAGGAATTTCTTCAGCCAGAGGGTGGTGAATCTGTGGAACTCATTGCCACAGAAGGCTGTGGAGGCCAAGTCACTGAGTGTCTTTAAGACAGAGATAGATATGTTTGTGATTAATAAGGGGATCAGGGGTTATGTGAAGATGGCAGGAGAATGGGGATGAGAAAAATATCAGCTACGATTGAATGGCGGAGCAGACTCGATGGGCCGAGTGGCCTAATTCTGCTCCTGTGACTCATGGTCTTATGAATAAAGGAGTTAGATCAGATATTTTTCAATCTATTGGATGGAATCTAATGGATCCACACATGGACAATTTTTGAAAATATATTTCTTCTGATGTGGGTAACACTGATAAAGTAATATTTATTGTCCATCCCTCGTTGCTCAATCGGCATTCAGTGTCAATCACTTCTTGTGGTACTGGAATGTCTTGTGGGCTGGAACAATCAGAGGTTACAGTCCCTCCCCGAAGGACATTTGTGAACTAATTTGAAATTTTACAACAATCCGGCAAGTTTTATGGGCAATATTTCTTGGTACCAGAAATTACTAAAATAAAATCTTGCACTTATAGAGTGCCTTCTATGACTTCAGAATATCCCCAAACACTTTACAGCCATGAAGTGCTTTAGAAGCATATGAAGCAATGAAGATTAATCTGGCCTAATTTTGCAACTTGCGACCCCTGGGATGT
This sequence comes from Scyliorhinus torazame, assembly GCF_047496885.1. Lineage (NCBI taxonomy): Eukaryota > Metazoa > Chordata > Chondrichthyes > Carcharhiniformes > Scyliorhinidae > Scyliorhinus > Scyliorhinus torazame. The sequence goes on from NC_092707.1 coordinate 80,577,279, forward strand.
GAGTTGGTGACCTCTGCATTGTGGGTTCAATATTGGAAGCACAAGGCCACTCTGTGAACCCAGCATGCAGGAGTGAAAATCCTGGCTGGCTTTTCTCATCACTCACCCAGAGCCAAACAATTGTAGCACCTTTCTTACATAGAGCAGAGAACATAGAACATACAGTGCAGAAGGAGGCCATTCGGCCCATCGAGTCTGCACCGATCCACTTAAGCCCTTACTTCCACTCTATCCCCGCAACCCAATAACCCCATCTAACCTTTTTGGTCACTGAGGGCAATTTATCATGGCCAATCCACCTAACCTGCACGTCTTTGGACTGCGGGAGGAAATCGGAGCACCCGGAGGAAACCCACGCAGACATGGGGAGAACGTGCAGACTCCGCACAGACAGTGACCCAGCGGGGGATTGAACCTGGGACCCTGGCGCTGTGAAGCCACAGTGCTATCCACTTGCCCTACCATGTTGCCCACACCTTCTCCTGCACTCATGATTAACTCAGCACGGGGTGGCGGAGAAACCCTGGGACTTTATGACTTCATCCTGCCATGACAGCTGGGCTTGTGCGCGGTCAATTCCAACCCCACTTGACGCGGAACCATAGCACTGGTGAAATTAGATTTTGTTTAAAATACCCGAGGCCCTGAGTGAGCCCAATAAACTACAGTCACCAGGTTTGTAACTTTTAAAAACAATAACCTTTTATTATGTACAGTATTATAATTAAATGAACAGAAAATGTACCTGATTATCTACTAGCTCTTTCCCAAGTATTCAAAGGGGGGGGGCCTTCCTAACTCGCCCTACTCTTTATGAAAACTCACAGACAAACAACACAGAAAGGAAAGGGTGGTGGAAAAGGAAAGAATGTAGGATTAAAAATAAAAGGATAAGGATCGTTCATGCACTGGGATGACTTCCAGTCAATGTCTTTCCCAAATTCAGGCTTTCGATTTGGTATTTCTTCCTTCTAGGCTTGAGATGTTTTTTTCTGGCAAGGTTGTCTACCTTCTCTGCAGACTCAGCATCATTTCAGGTTCACAGCAAAGGATGGGGAAGGCACTCTCTTCTTTCAGATCAATAAGCAGTTTTTTCACTTTAGCAAACAGGAGAGGGAGGAGGAGCATTCCTTTCACTTCCAAGGTCGAAACACTTCTGCTCAGTTCCCTCAGAAAGCATCACACAGGAACCAATCACTGATTCTGTCAGACAGAACACTGTCCCTGGCCAACCCACTGGTTGCCAGTTGGCCAATCAAACCGACTGAAGCGAAACCTGAGATGCACTCGGTGCCGATGAGTGTGGCTTCTTATTTCCAAAATTAAAAAACCTGGCAAACTGGCTGTTTCAACTTTGAGTCTTCTGCTTAAAGGCACATCCCGATTATGAGTCCATGGACCAAAATAATTAAAATAAAATAAAATAAATGGCAACAAAGGAATTAAACAGGAAGAGCTCTTCCCTGTACCATTTGGGCCATGTGTTGAAATGCTAGGTGATCTAAAATAAAGCCTTATATCACACTTACATGAGAGGCAGTTTGCCTTAGTTTTGTGACTAATCATTTGGCAAAACTACAGTCAATGTGAGTCACCAATGTGAGGGGAAGTGATGCCTGATGTGCACATGAATTACTGGGTAATGTAGGACAATGAATGTGGACGTGGGAGTTTGCTGATTTAAATCCTATGAGCAGCAGGTATAAGCTCACTGTGTCAGGAAACAGTAATTGTGGACATATGACCAAAGTTAACATTAGCCCTCCAGCGTAAGTGAATTTTAGACGATTCCACACAACCATTTATGTGCTATCTTCCCGACTATGTGTTTTTCAGAAAATCAAACTCATCATAGGAACAGACTCCTGTCATCTGTTGAGTGTTGCTATGGGAACTGTGGTGCTGAGTTTAATTATTCAAGATGTAGGAAGAATCTACCCACTTGCTGGTTGCTTGTCACTCTTCTGGGCACAGCATGAGCAGTAGCTGCCACACACCATCACGAGTGGAGCTGACAGAGCCTGCGGGCTATAAATCTACATCGCTCCGACTGTTGGGAGGCTGAGGCATGGATCCTAAGGGAGGAGGTGATGTATCAGCTTTTTAGATTGTGATGGAAAGAAGTGCCTCTGATGGCTTAAAGGATGAACACTCCACTCTGGGATGCTCCACAGAGACAAGTAATGTCCCAGCTTTGATCTTTGATTTGGTCTGAGTTGGTCGATCACTTATGATTCAAAGCCACCTCCAGCCTGAAGCTGTTCCATTCAATCCAATGGAGCGAGAGCTAACCTGGGAGCAGATCTAAAGCACCTTGACTCTGGAAAGTTCTCTTCCGGTTGAATATGGAATAGTACCACTGAGCGATGTTAGCATGTTGCAGGCGACCTCCGGGCTGTGTGTGAATATCACTGCTTGCCACCGACAACAACTGAATGAGGCCTGGGCATTAAAATACCTCAGACCTCTTCATTGAGTTTTAAATCAACTTCAAAATTAACCGGCCCGTAACTGCACCACAACATCTCCTGTTAAAATGGAGGCTTCCTGATTGGCTGTATATTGATTATCCTTTACATTTAATTGCTTGATTCATACTATTATTTCTCTGGTCTATTTTCTGTCCTTTCATTTGTTTCGACAATTTATTGCATCTTTTAACTGTTTATTTGTTCTCAATAAGCAATTTGTTGGATCTCACAAGGTGGAAGATAGGCTATGTTATCACAGGATGTGGGGGGGGGGGTGGAGAGTGGGGGCAACAGTGGCAGAGCCTTTAATAATTACATGAAAAGTGTGCACAGAGATGGAGAAATATATATTTTCTCACTGTTTCTTGACAGGTGGAAGCCAATCAGGATTTTGTTTGCACTACGGTCCCTTTCCTAGCTTGTTGGGTGTATTCCGCTTTTACATGGCTATTGGTTGGTCTCTAATAGTGCTGAAAGGAAGGCCGGGAACTGCAATTAATTCCGGTACTGTCTATGCAGAAATGATCTAAACAGGGGCATTCTGAGGACTATGAGGACGAAGGACTATAAGAAGCTGGCACTGTTGAAACCACTCGCAATTACTAGCTGCTCGACTCCTCCACTTGCGGGGAGACCAGGTTATCTCAAGGTCATAAGATCCAACAGGAAATGTTCCCTATCCTTTTGTGAATATTCTCCAAAGGGCATATAGTTTTGATTTATTGATGTTCATTATTAGGCATGATCACATTTTCACAAGAGGAGTTAAGCTTCTGATTTACAACTGAGTTCTACGATTCATCTGAAGACTGAAGAGCAATTACAGTGAGCAACCTTAATTTTAAAAATTGTATACCCTCGAGGCCGTTATCAAAATATGACAAGAAAAGCATTGGTCTTAATACTGACCCTTGGGCAACTTCACTGCACAATTCTCTCCAATCAGAAAAACGTCCTTTCACACCTACACTCTGCCTACCAATTATATATACAAATTACCACCACTTCTTTAAAGCTACGTGATTCTACTTTCCAAATAAGTGTGTGATGAGCTTTTGAAAGGCTACGGGCATGATTTTCTGGCCGTCCCGCCGGCAGGATCTTCCAGTCCCACCGACAGCATACCTCTTCCTCGGGTTTCCCGGTGGCAAGGGGTGCATTCATCAGGAAACCCAGTTGACAATGGCGGGGCCAAAAGATTTTGCCACCAATGGCAAACTGCTCTCTGCCGCCATGAAATGTGTGGCGAGTTGCACGGAAAATCCCACCTTCTATATACAGCATCAACAGCATCACCCTCGTCAGCCCTCTCTGTTATTTCATCTCAGAACTTAATCAGGTTACTCAAACATGATTTGCCTTGAAGCTTCTCTAAGTGAGTGAGAATTAATTTTGTCCTTGACAAGGATCACATATGGTTTTCCCCAAGCTGATGTTAGACTGTTTGGCCTGTTGTTGCCAGAACAAGATGTAACACTTGCAATCCTGGAGTCCTCTGGCACCACTGCCATATCCAAGGAGGATTGAAAGTTTGTGATCCAAGCATCTGCTATCCCCAGTCTAGCTTACCTCAGCCATGTACGATGCTGGGATGGTTATCTTGTTAACTCTGAGCAAGGCTGACCTATTTAACACCTCCTTTCCATCTTTCCCATCCATTTTCACCTTGTCCAACATCTCTCTCCTCCCCTCGTTATCTGCAACATTAACTTCATCTTCCTCTTTTGTGGACAGATACACGTCCTGCTTCAGTGCCTAAACCATACCCTCTACCTCTGCAAGACATCCTTCCTTGTCCCTAATCAATCCACTCTTCCTTAACCCATTCTTTTACATTTGACCTATTTTTTTCTTTTTTTAAAATAAATTCAGAGTACCCAATTCATTTTTTCCAATTAAGGGGCAATTTAGCGTGGCCAATCCACCTAGCCTGCACATCTTTGGGTTGTGGGGGTGAGACACAAGCAGACAAGGGAGGAATGTGCAAACTCCACACAGACAGTGGCCCGGGGCCGGCATCGAACACGGAGCCGGGGTTGAATCCGGGACCTCAGCGCCGTGAGGCAGCAGTGCTAACCACTACACCACCGTGCCGCCTCATTTTATATATTTAATATGATTAGGCTAGGCGGTGGCGTAGTGGTATTATCATTAGATTAGTAATCCAAAGACTCTGGGAAATGCTCTTGGGGATCTCGGTTCAAATCCCACCATAGCAGATGGTGGAATTTTCCATATAAATCTAATGATGACCATGGAAATGTTGTTGATTGTTGTAAAAACCCATCTGGTTCACTAATGCCCTTTACCTGGTCTGGCTTCATTACTCCAGACCCACAGCAGTCTGGTTGACTCTTAAATGCCTAGTCACTCAGTTGAATGACAATCAGGGATGGGCCATGAATGCTAGCCTAGCCAGCAATGCCCACATCGCATGAATGAATAAAAAACAGAGATACTTGATATTTTAAATAAAAATCCTTTCTCTCTTTTTTTTAAATCAACACCAACAAACCTGTTGGACTTTAACCTGGTGTTGTAAAACTTCTTACTGTGCTCACCCCAGTCCAACGCCGGCATCTCCACATCATTTATTTGTCATTCTGGAAGCAATGGCTTTAGATGCCCCATCTTTTCTCCTGATGGAAAAATGCTTGGTTTGTGACCAAACTATCTCCCCTGTAAATGCCTGCAATTGCTAATTTATTATTTTGCCGACCTATCCTTTTTCTCATCCACCTGCTGTGAAGAAATTGGGTGATTCCTGTGCAATGGTTGATTAAATTAACAGGATTGCCAGATGATGAAAAACAGGACAGGTGACATTGACACCTGGGTGTCAACTGAGGAATCTCAATTTCCAGACGATACTAGTCTGGTGAAATGTGTCAAGGTGAACCGCAGCTCAGCAGAAGTGCTTACACAACTGCAAGGGGGTGATTTGGAAGAGGCAAGTACCTGTCAAAAATGCAAAAATGTATGTAATTAAAGTATGTTTACATTGTTCCAAAAATATCAAGTGATGTCAGACATCAGCACATTATCAGGTTGTGATCGGGTTAACATAAGGACCACATGCACAAATAGGTAAAAAGAGCTGATTATCTAGTTTTAACACAGTCCCAAGTCATATTATTATATTGATGGATTATTACATTGATGGATGATGAATACAATTGTGTACAAATATGGGACAAGATCAGACAATCATTATAGGGAACAAGATCAGCTAACCAGGCCACGTCCCCAGCCCAAAGGGCAATTGGTTATATATTTGAACATCATGCTAGTTGGCTTTGCTTTCCCATCTACAAAATATTGCTTCCTGTTGTCATGGTTTTATGCCTTTGTTTTAAATGATAAATTCTCAGAGGCGATTCCAGTCTGGCTATTACACTGTCTACAGCATGAGGCGAACAATACAATTTAATAAAAAATTCTTTGTTCTCTGATAAACATTGTTTATGTATGTGTATGTATTAATTATTACTACTTAAGTAAAAGTATCAATTATTGTAACCTATTGGTGTAGGGTGTGACAACCTTTGACCCAGAAGCAATACACAAAGGAAAGTTTGTAATTTCTTCAAAAATGCCTGTGGAATCTGTTATTGTTTTTTTTTTAAATGTTTGAAAAGGACTTCTAAAGGTTTGTTACAGTAGGAATGGGATCAATTGTACTTTTCTTTGATAATAAGAAATACTGGTCCATGTGACCTGGTGACCCTTGACCTGTAAGCAATACCAACAAGAAGTAAGTTAAGGTAGAGAAGATGTGTGCCAGAAGCAAAGGAGAGCCGGAGGAGGAAGGCAATCTGCACACAGATGTAGAAACAAAGTGAAAGCTGACAGAGACAGAAAGATGAACACATTGAGTTATGGTGAGGAGAAGAAGTAAATCTCCACAGGAAGTATGATAGAAAAGGAGCCTAGTGTTTTTGGAGGCAATGTGCGAGCTGGCTAAAAAGGTGTAAAACATGGAAAATTGTGTAAATAACTCAGAGGTGCTAAAGAGCTGGGTATTTATCTAGAGATGGCAAAACCAAGAACTGGAATTTTATAGATTATTCGGTTGAAAAGGAACTCTGGAAATGATCTCATCAGGATTTTCATCATCCAAGGGAGAGGGGATTCACAGAAGTGTGCCTTTCTGGTGATAATCATCCCCATGAAACCCAGGGGGTGAAAGCTGTCGACTCCTGACCTCCCTGTGTGAATAAAAAATAGAATATTGTGGAATAATCCCATACATACAAAGGGGCTGCTTATGGTTGTGTAAGATGTACCATTGTTGTAACAGCTATTTAAAGTGAAATATACCTTTTTATTTCAAGTATTCTTTGTCTGCTAATACATGTTTAGTTTGCATTCGGTCTCACTCATGTTAAAATAAAAGTTACAAAAATTAAATCTCATCGGTAATTTCTTCATTTTGGGATTGCTTGGTAAATTTGGTTATTTTGGTTAAGTTTCCACATGGGGATTGTAAAAAGAGGCAGATATATTTTACACTGTGCGAGATTCCTTCCCAAATCAGTGAAATTGACTCTCTTGCAGTTGGGTATTTAGATTTTTTCTTTGATCCTTTCCATAAACATTTTACACATAAACATGTTAAGATCGCTATTAATCTGATGTTCTCTTACTGCCACATATTCCACTGGCCTTTCTTCATTTTCCAGAAATAGATCTATGATTACTTTGTTTCTCATTGAGCTAGAAACATACTGATTAAGAAATTTTCCTTTTTACATTTTCGGAATGATTGACTCTTTTCCCCCTTTACTCTGTTTAATACCCAGTCTACATTCGGATAAAGTCCATATTTAGATGTTTTTTTAGATGTATTGTCACATGTACTGAGGTACATTGAAAAGTATTGTTCTGCGTACAGTCCAGGCAGATCGTTCCATGCATTGAAAAAAACATAGGACATACGATAAATACACAATGTAAGTACAGAAAAATAGTTATCGGGTGAAGCATACAGAGTATACTGCTACCACAGTAAAGACGATATGTGGAGATCAGGTCAGTCCATAACAGTCCATTCAGGAGTCTGTTAACAGCAGGGAAGAAGCTGTTTTTGAGAGGTGGGTTTGTGTGATGGACTGGATTGTGTTCACGACTCTCTGTAGTTTTTTACGGTCTTGGGCCAAGCAGTTGCCATACCAGGCTGTGATGTAGCCAGATAAGATGCTTTCTATGGTACATCTGTGAAAATTGGTCAGAGTTAATGTGCACGTGCCAAATTTCCTTAGTTTCCTGAGGAAGTATGTTGTGTTTTCTTGGTCATAGCGTCAACGTGGTTGGACAGGACAGATTGTTGGTGATGTGTACATCAAGGAATTTGAAGCTGTCAACCAGCTCCACCTCGGCACCATTGATACAGACAGGGGTATGTGAGACACTTTGCTTCCTGAAGTCGATGGCCAGCTCTTTAGTTTTGCTGACATTGAGGGAGAGATTGTTGTCGTTTCACCACTCCACTAGGTTCTCTATCTCCCTCCTGTACTCTGACTCATATGACTCATCCTGTACTATGACTTATATTATTACCACTATATTATTTTTGTAGTTCAGCTACAATATCATAACCCTAAGTTTCAACTTGCACATGTAGCATGCCAACCTTATTTGTAACGCTCCTCGCATTAAGACAAATACATTTGAACACCATGCCAGTTGGCTTTGCATTCCCGCCTACAACGGATTACTCCCTGTTGTCATGCTTTTATGTCTTTGTTTTAAATGACAAATTCTCATCAGCAATTCTTGTCTCACCATTACACTGTCCACAACACTAGGCAGACAATATCATTTTTTAAAAATGGAGGCAGAGTGTTTGCGCCATCGTGAACGCCGTCGAAGTTCACGGCGGCGCGAAACGGTCCCTATCCTGACCGATTCAGTGCCCGATAATGGGCTAGGAGCAGCGCCCCGTCATTTATGTGCGCCAGGCCTTGGCGCCACGTAAAGGCGGCGCCGCATACATGACGCGGCCGGTGCCGCATAACTGGTGTCACCCGCACATGCGTGGTTACTGTCCTCTCCGAGTCTGCCCCGCAAGAAGATGTCTGACGGATCTTGCGGGGCTGCGGAAGAAAGGAGGTCCTCCTTCAGAGAGGCCGGCCCGACGATCGGTGGGCACCGATCGCGGGCCAGACCCCATTTGAGGCCCCCCCTGGTGCAGGATCCCCCTTCACCCCCCCGCAGGCCGCCCCCCCCAGCGTTCCCGCGCTGTTCCCGCCGGCAGCTACCAGGTGTGGACGGCGCCGGGGGAACCCGCCGTTTTGGGCAGACCGCTCTGCCCATCCGGGCCGGAGAATCGCGGGGGTACCGGTGAATCGCCATTTTGGCTGTCTCGGGCGATTCACTGTACCGCACCGCGCAAAATGCGATTGTGCTGATCAGGCCGCTTCCGTGAATCACGGGAGGGCGTCGCGGGAAAATTTGGCGACCCAGGCGATTCTCGCAACCGGCACGGGAGCGGAGAATCGCGCCCCTAATGTCTACTAAATGTGGAGACTACCGGGTGCGGCTATGCAGAGCTAGGTTGCATATTCGGTAGCTCCCGCTTGGAACGGACTTTTGGGCTCTTTTACAGGGCCCCCACGGCATTTGTTTGACATTTCCTGGTGTGGCAAGAAGACTGCAACATTCCCCTGACAGTGTCCCCCAGGAATGTTATGTCTTTTGGTTACCAGACCCGACAGAAACAGTAAAAGATTTGGCTTGAGCTGCAGGAATAGACAAAAGCCTCTTCCAGCATGCAGGCGGGGGAAGGGCAAGCTTAAAGCTGCAAGCTGACCTGAGGGCCTTTATCAAAGTTGAATTCTAGCAGCAGAGGGAACAACTGTGAATAAATCTCACCAAGACCACTGAAGAAGCGGGGACGAGGCTTCCGGTGGCGGCCATGGAGGAGTAGGTCGCGCATTCGGCAGCTCCCGTCTGGAACGGACTCTTAGACCTTTTTCAGGAGTTTCCACAGACATTTTGGGGCAGATTGGTGATGCGAACACTGCCAAAAGGATTCCCTCTCGAGACTTCCGGTTGCGGCTATGCGGAGCTAAGTCGCACATTCGGCGGCTTCCGCAAAAACGGACTTTTGGGCTCTTTTCAGGGCCCCCAAGGGCACTTTTTCGATGTTTTCCGGTGTGGGAAGGAGTTAATAACAGCTCTCCGTCAGTATATGGCTTTAACTAGGAGCGGGGTGACAAAAAAGGTGGTGGTGGACCAGAAGAAGGGAGGGAAGAAGGACAAAATGGCGGTGGGCGGAGGCCAGGCAGCGTGGAGGCAGTGGGCGGAGGAGCAACAGGAGGGTATCCCGCGCTGCCTCAGAGAGATTAAAACGGACCTGCTAGAGCCGATGAAGGCTTCTATTGATAAGCTGCTGGAGACACAGACGGCCCAGGGGGTGGCGATCCGAGAGGCTCAACAAAAGATCTCTGACAATGAGGACGAGATCTTAGTCTTGGCGGTAAAGATGGAGGCGCACGAGGTGCTCCACAAGAAATGGCAGGAGCGGTTCGAGGAGATGGAGAATCGGTCGAGGCAGAAGAATCTGCAGATTCTGGGCCTCCCGGAGGGGCTGCAGGGGCCGGACGTGGGGGCCTATGTGGTCACCATGTTAAACTCGTTGATGGGAGCGGGGTCCTTCCAGAGACCCCTGGAGCTGGAAGGGGCCCATAGAGTGTTGGCGAGGAGGCCCAAGACTAACGAGCCTCCGCGGGCGGTGCTGGTGTGGTTCCATCGGTTCGTCGATCGGGAGTGTGTGCTCAGGTGGGCCAAGAAGGAGAGGAGCAGCAGGTGGGAGAACGCGGAGGTTCGGACATATCAGGACTAGAGTGCGGAGGTGGCGAAGAGGAGGGCCGGGTACAATCGAGCGAAGGCGGTGCTGCACAGGAAGGGGGTGAAGTTTGGCATGTTGCAGCCGGCGCGACTGTGGGTTACCTACAAGGACCGGCACCATTATTTTGAGTCTCCGGAGGAGGCGTGGGCCTTTGTTCAGGCCGAGAAGCTGGACACAAACTGAGGGTCGGGATGGGCGATTGGGGACTGTGGTGGATCTGTTATGCCTATTTTTGGTTCGGGGGGGGGGGATGCCTTTGCATTGTTTTGGGTTTCTTTTTCTCTGTGTTTTTCTCTCTCGGGTTGGGGAGGGAAGCGAGGATTGTTTCCCGCGCTTAGAACGGAGGGGGAGAACCTGTGAATGGGGAGCGGGAGAGGAGGTTGTGCCACACAATGGGAGGAGTCGAAGGGGAGGCGGGAGTGGCCGGGGTCAGCAGGAGTCAGCTGACTTGCGGAAGTGCAATAGGGGGAGTAAGCCAGCTAGGATGGGTCCTAGCCTGGGGGGAGTAAACCAGCTAGGATGGGTCCTAGCCGGAGGGGGGGGGGAATCGAGGAGGAGCTGGAGCGAATGGGGTGGGTCGAGACGGGGGTATGCCGCTGTGGGGAACAGGCCGGGTGTGGGGTGCGGGCGCGTGGCTGGCCGAGGAGGGGTCATGGCTAGTCGGCGGGGAGGGGGGCGGGTAGCCCCCTGATCCGGCTGATAACCTGGAATGTAAGGGGACTGAGTGGGCCGGTTAAGCGGGCCCGCGTGTTCGCGCACCTGAAGGGGCTCAAGGCGGATGTCGTTATGCTCCAGGAGACACACCTGAAGGTGGCAGACCAGGTAAGACTGAGGAAAGGGTGGGTAGGTCAGGTGTTTCACTCGGGGCTAGATGCCAAAAATCGAGGGGTGGCGATCTTGGTGGGAAAGAAGGTGTTATTCGAGGCGTCGAGAATTGTGGAAGATAATGGCGGTAGGTACGTAATGGTAAGTGGTAAGTTGCAGGGAGAGAGGGTGGTACTGGTCAATGTGTATGCTCCGAACTGGGACGATGCGGGTTTTATGCGGCGTATGTTGGGTCGGATCCTAGACTTGGAAGTGGGGGGCCTGATAATGGGGGGAGACTTTAACACGGTGTTGGATCCTGTACTGGATCGCTCCAGGTCTAGGACGGGTAGGAAGCCGGTGGCGGCTAGAGTGTTGAGGGGATTTATGGACCAAATGGGAGGGGTGGACCCTTGGAGATTTGCAAGGCCGGGGGCTAGGGAATTTTCATTCTTCTCACATGTCCATAAGGCTTATTCTCGAATCGACTTTTTCATTTTGAGTAGGGCGCTGATAGCGAGAGTAGAGGATACCGAGTATTCGGCAATAGCCATTTCGGACCACGCCCCGCATTGGGTGGACTTCGGGAGGAAAGGGACCAGCGCCCGCTGTGGCGCTTGGAGGTGGGGCTGTTGGCGGACGAGGAGGTGAGCGAGCGGGTCCGAGGAAGTATAGAGAGGTATTTGGAGACCAACGACAACGGGGAGGTCTGAGTGGGGATGGTATGGGAGGCACTGAAGGCGGTGGTGAGGGGAGAGCTGATCTCCATCAGGGCCCACAAGGAGCGGAGGGAGCTGGGGGAGAGGGAGAGGCTGGTGGGGGAGATGGTGAGGGTAGACAGGAGGTATGCGGAAGAACCTGAGGAAGGATTGTTGAGGAAGAGGCGCAGCCTCCAGGCCGAATTCGACCTGGTGACCACCAGGAAGGCGGAGGTGCAGTGGAGGAAGGCCCAGGGGGCGGTCTACGAGTATGGGGAAAAGGCAAGCCAGATGCTGGCGCATCAACTTCGGAAGCGGGACGCAGCTAGGGAGATCGGAGGAGTTAAGGACAGGGGAGGGAGCGTGGTGCAGAGTGGGGTTGGCATCAATGGGTCTTCAGGGACTTCTACGAGGAATTGTACCGATCCGAGCCCCCACGGTAGGAGGGAGGGATGGGCCGTTTCCTGGGCCAATTGAGGTTTCCGAAGGTGGAGGAGGGACTGGTGGCGGGACTGGGGGCCCCGATTGGGCTGGAGGAGCTGATCAAAGGGATAGGAAGCATGCAGGCGGGGAAGGCACCGGGGCCGGACGGTTTCCCGGTCGAGTTCTATAAAAAATATATGGACCTGTTGGGCCCGCTGTTAGTTAGGACCTTCAATGAGGCAAGGGAGGGGGGGGGGCTTTACCCCCGACGATGTCCCGGGCACTGATCTCCTTGATCCTGAAGCGGGACAAGGATCCCCTGCAATGTGGGTCTTACAGACCGATTTCCTTACTGAATGTAAATGCCAAGGTGCTGGCGAAGGTCTTAGCCACGAGGATTGAGGATTGTGTGCCGCAGATCATCCATGAAGACCAGACGGGGTATGTGAAGGGGAGACAGTTGAACGCGAATGTGCGGAGGCTTTTGAACGTTATCATGATGCCGGCGAGGGAGGGGGAGGCGGAGATAGCGGTGGCGATGGACGCTGAGAAAGCCTTCGATAGGGTAGAGTGGGGGTACCTGTGGGAGGTGCTGAAGAGGTTCGGGTTTGGGGAGGGGTTTGTCAGGTGGGTTAGGTTGTTGTATGAGGTCCCGATGGCGAGTGTGGCCACAAATAGGAGGAGATCCGAGTACTTTCGGTTGCACCGAGGGACGAGACAGGTGTGTCCCCTGTCCCCCCTGCTCTTCGCACTGGCGATTGAACCCCTGGCTATGGCACTGAGAGAGTAGAGGAACTGGAGGGGGTTGGTGCGGGGTGGGGAGGAGCATAGGGTGTCGCTTTATGCAGACGACCTGCTGCTGTATGTGGCGGACCCGGTGGGGGGAATGCCAGAGGTAATGAGGAACCTTAGGGAATTCGGGGACTTTTCGGGGTACAAGCTCAATATGGGGAAGAGCGAGCTGTTCGTAGTTCAGCTAGGGGAGCAGGAGAGGGGGATTGGCGAGCTCCCACTAAAAAGGGCGGAGAGGAGCTTCAGATATTTGGGGGTCCAGGTGGCCAGGAGCTGGGGGGCCCTGCATAGGCTTAACTTTACAAGGCTGGTGGAGCAAATGGAGGAGGAGTTCAAGAGGTGGGACACGTTGCCGCTGTCCTTGGCGGGTAGGGTGTAGTCAATCAAAATGACGGTGCTCCCAAGGTTTTTGTTCCTGTTCCAGTGCCTCCCCGTGTTTATCCCGAAGGCTTTTTTCAGGCGGCTTAACATGAGTATAATGGGGTTTGTGTGGGAGCGAGGGACTCCGAGGGTGAGAAGGGTGTTCCTGGAGCGGAGTAGAGATAGGGGGGGTCTGGCTCTGCCCAGCCTCTGTGGGTACAACTGGGCCGCCAATGCGACAATGGTGCGCAAGTGGGTAATGGAGGGGGAGGGGGCTGCATGGAAGAGGCTGGAGACGGCGTCCCGTGTGGGTACGAGTCTGGGGGCGCTGGCAACGGCGCCGCTGCCGCTCCCTCCAAGGAGGTATACCACGAGCCCGGTGGTGGTGGCGGCCCTCAAAATTTGGGGGCAGTGGAGGTGGCATAGGGGAGAAGTTAGGGCCTTGGCGTGGACCCCATTACGGGGGAACCACCGGTTCGCCCCAGGAAGAACAGGTGGAGGGTTTTCGGGGTGGCACAGGGCAGGGATACGAAAGTTGGGGGACCTGTTTGTGGACGGGAAGTTCGCGAGCTTGGGTGAGCTGGAGGAGAGGTACGGGCTCCCCCCCGGGTAACACCTTCAGGTACTTACAGGTAAGGGCGTTTGCCAGGCGGCAGGTGGTGGAATTCCCCCGGCTACTGCCACACACAGTACAGGACAGGGTGCTCTCGGGGGGGTGGGTGGGAGTGGGGAAGATCTCGGAAACTTACCAGGTGATGCAGGAGGAGGAGGAGGCCTTGGTGGTGGAGTTGAAAAGTAAGTGGGAGGAGGAGTTGGGAGAGGAGATCGAAGAGGGGACGTGGGCAGATGGCCTAGGAAGGGTGAACTCTTCCTCTTCATGCTCAGCCTCCTACAGTTTAAGGTGCTGCACAGGGCACACATGACCGGGACCGGGATAAGGATGAGCAGGTTCTTTGGGGGTGAGGACAGGTGTGTTAGGTGCTCAGGGAGCCCAGCAAACCACACCCATATGTTCTGGGCATGCCCAGCGCTGGAGGAATTTTGGAAGGGCGTAGCGAGGACGGTGTCGAGGGTGGTAGGATCCAGGGTCAAAATGGGCTGGGGGCTTGCAATATTTGGGGTGGCAGAGGAGCCGGGAGTGCAGGAGGCGAAAGAGGCCGGAATTCTGGCCTTTGCGTCCCTGGTAGCCCGGCGAAGGATTCTCCTTCAGTGGAAAGATGCGAGGCCCCCAAGCGTGGAATCCTGGATCAGCGATATGGCAGGGTTCATTAAATTGGAGAGGGTGAAATTTGCCTTGAGAGGGTCGGTACAAGGGTTCTTTAGGCGGTGGCAACCGTTCTTAGACTTTCTGGCAGAACGATAGACATTGGTCAATGGCAGCAGCAGCTCGGGGGGGGGGGTTACTTTATTTTTGTTTATGTTATTTACACTGGAAGGGTCTGAGGGGGTGTATACACCTGTTGCCTTAAGTCGGGGTGTTAATGTTAATTTATTATTTAGGTACAGGGGGGGAGGGGTTTGGGGGATTGCTTTTTTAGATTGTGTTTTGTACCTGTTGGGTTCTTTTTTCTTTCTCATTTTGTTGTTGATATTTTATGAAAACCTTTAATAAAAATTATTTAAAAATAAAAAATAAAAATGTCTACTGAATGTCTGAATTGCGCCTGACTCAATTTCCAAAGGACCTTGAAGTGGTTGCCCACTGCCCCCAACCAAAATGGAAGCGGGAACAGTGTTGGAGCAGGATCTTGATTCAAATCTTTAAATTGGTTGCCTACCTAAGTACAGGAATTTTCAGTTACAAATCAGAAACTTGGCTTTATTTCTGAGAAAATAAATTAAGACACTGCAAATATTTTGGGTCCCATGTTATGATCGATGATGTTCATTATACAGTGTGGGATGTCTGGATTATGGTATCCAGAGTGTGACATTTAGTGTGTTGACCATTTAATATATTGGAAGTATCAGACTGGAGAGAAATATCACACTATGGAGGTAATTTTTACTTTCAGCCAGACAACAAATGGGTGATACCGAATTAGCAGCCCATTTTAAACCTCTTCCATTACCTTTTTAAAAAAAAACCCCAGTGTGTGCATCAACCACATATGTCAATTAGAAGCTGTAACAAACTTTGATCGGCAGCAAAATTCATCATTGTAATTCATTATAAGATGCTCTGAGGCAGCTTCTGATCGGAGAATAATGCTCTGGCTTACTATTGTGTTTCAGAACTAATATAGATTTCATGCATAGCTGAAGAAGTGAATTTGGAAAGTGACGGTATCATAGTAAACTAAATTATGTTTGGAATCATCACAGCTAATCTCCCTCTGGGCTATATGAATATCATTTTACTCAGAGAAACCTATTTCGTGTGTATTCTGAAGTTATCAAAAGCCCCACTATATGCAGTATATTTTATCCAGTGTGAATTCTTGCGCATTTTCCACAGCATTTTAAATTCTAAATTCCATTCTCAGTATTGCAAATCCCCTATACATTATTGAAATTTACATCACATTTTTACAGTCTTTTTTTCTTTTCGCCGTTCTCATATCTGCCACTGATGGGGATATGGACACTTTTCTAGTGTGACATCAACCACTCCCATATTTTGATATTGCATATCCAGTTACACATGAATGCTCCTGCTGTTCTGTCCCAATCACAACCTCATAGGACTCACCCTCACGAACATCATTAGTTTAATCTTTTTCACACTTTCCACATGAAACATCTTTTAGGCAATTTATGTCGGGACTTGTTGCACCATATTAAAGGGAAAACACATTTGACTCATCCTCACAAAACTGCCTGCCGCTGATACATCTGTCCATGACAGTATCGGTAAGAGTGAACACCGCACAGTCCTTTTGAAG
Source organism: Scyliorhinus torazame (assembly GCF_047496885.1). Lineage (NCBI taxonomy): Eukaryota > Metazoa > Chordata > Chondrichthyes > Carcharhiniformes > Scyliorhinidae > Scyliorhinus > Scyliorhinus torazame. Next base: position 80,593,564 of record NC_092707.1, read on the forward strand.
ATGAAGTCCTGTCTTCACACTGAGTGTATTCTTCATTGTGTTGTGTGGCACAACAACCGTGGTAAACATAGAAACTTAGAAAATAGAAGCAGGAGGAGGCCATTCTGTCATTTGAGCCTGCTGCACCATTCATTATGATCATGGCTGATCATCGAGTTCAGTACCCTGATCCAGCCTCCCCCCTCATATCCCTTTCTTCCTTTAGCCCCAAGAGCTATATCTAATTCCTTGTTCAAATTTCACAACGTTTTGGCCTTAACTACTTTCTGTGATAGCGAATTCCACAGTTTCACCACTCTCTGGGTGAAGAAAGTTTTCCTCACCTCAGTCCTAAAAGGTTTAGCCCTTATCCTCAAACTATGACGCCTAGTTCTGAACTCCCCCACCATCGGGAACATTCTTTCTGAATCTACCCTAACTAATTCTGTTAGAATTATAAATTTCTATGAGATCCCCTCTCACTCTTGTAAACTCCAATGAATATAATCCGAACCAACTTAGTCTCTCCTCATATTACAGCCCTGCCATCCCAGGAATCAAGCTGGTAAACCTTTGGTGGACTCTCCCCACAGCAAGAACATACTTCCTCAGATAAGGACACCAAAACTGCACACAATACTTGAGGTGTGGCCTCCTACACTCAAATCCTCTCGCTATGAAGGCCAACATAGCATTTGCCTTCTTTACTGCCTGCCGTACCTGCGCACTTACTTTCAATGACTGATGCACAAGGACATCAAGGTCTCGCTGAGTAACTATCTCTCTCATTTTACACCCATTCAAATAATAATCTGCCTTCCTATTTTTGCTGCCGAAGCAGATAACCTCACATGTATCCACATTGTACTGCATCTGCCATTCATGTGCCCACTCACTCAGCCTGTCCAAATCCCGCTGAAGCATCTCTGCATCCTCCTCACAGCTCACCCTCCCACCAAACTTTGTATCATCTGTAAATTTGTAGATAATACATTTAGTTCCCTCGTCCAAATCATCAATGTATAATGTGAATAATTAGGGTCCGACCACAAATCCCTGCGGTACGCCACTAGTCTTTGCCTGCCAGTCAGAAAAAAAAACATTTATTGTAACTTTTTGCTTCCTGTCTGCTAACCAGCTTTCTATCCATCTTAAGACACAACCCATAATCCCATGCACTTTAACTTTATATATTAATCTGCTCTGTGAGACCTTGTCGAAAGCCTTCTGAAAGTCTAAATAAACCACATCCACCTGTTCTCCCTTGTCGACTCTACTAGTTACATCTTCAAAGAATTCTAGTAGATTTGTCAAGCATGATTTTTCTTTTGTAAATCCATGCTGACTTTGTCTGATTAAACCACAGCTTTCCAAATTAAATCCTTGATAATTGACTCAAACAACTTCCCTACTACTGACATTAGGTCAATCATCTCAGCTCCAGGACAGCACTGCAGGAATTCCTCAGGGTAGTGTCTGAGGTCCAACCATCTTCAACTGCTTCATCAATGACCTTCCTTCCATCATAAGGTCAGAAATGGGGATGTTCACAGATGACTGCACAATGTTCAGCACCATTCGCGACTCCAGAAATATGAAGCAGTTCATGTCCAAATGCAGCAAGACCAGGACAATATCCAGGCTTGGGCTGACAAGTAGCAAGTAACATTTATGTTCAGGTACACAGAGGGAGAATTCAGAATGTCCAATTCACCTGACAAGCACGTCTGTTGGTACTTGTGGGAGGAAACTGGAGCGGCTGGAGGAAACCCACGCAAACATGTGAACATGCAGACTCCGCACAGAGTGACCCAAGCCGGGAATTGAACCCGTGTCTCTGGCGCTGTGAATCAACAATGCTAACCACTATGCTACCGTGCCACCCATATGCCAATACGCCCAGGTTCAATGCCAATGTGCTATTCCAGTCCTCTCTACCGCGGACAACTATAAATAAATACAATTACCAACGGCTCAGGGGAAAGCAACATATGTATTCACCAGACTGTAGCTTCATTTGAAATTTAACTCTTGTCATAGACAATGAGTCAGGGTTTTGTGGTATCAGGTATAAGGCTAATGTGGAATGAGTACAGTACTGCCCGCATGGTGATGTAAGAGACCACATAACCCACACTTCGGGTCAGTCAAATGTTGGGGACAGAGCCGCATGTGCCAGCAAGCATGGTGTCAGCTAAAGCTTTTACTCTTTATATTTGTAAGTAGGTATAAGAGTCAACCCTGAATATTTTGGATGGTGGGGTTTCCCTTCCCACCATCCGAAGAGTCAACTGAGAACACATCTCCGCCGACTCGGAGTTCCCCACAGCCATTTCACGTTCGAATGAGTGTTAATCGGCTGCAGGTAGGACTTCCACTTGGGAGAAAGTCCTGCCTTAGGGAGCTGCCAGCCAATCTAATTGGCCAGCAGCTCTCTAGTCCCTGCTGTGACAGGAGCTGCAGTGGACAGCAGAGGAAGTGCTTCAGCATAGGACAATCTCTTTGGACCAGATGGCAAGGGTATGTTTTGGGGACCAACGGCGCGGAGGGCAGGGAAGGCGTCTGATGGAGGTGGCCTCCGTATATGCCTTCTCCTCCAAAGTCTGTACTGGCTCATTTTCAAGGCTTCCCCCCTCACCAGATAAATCCTCCTGCCGACCAAATAATTTGAGGCTGGACAGGAAACGGCCCTTAAGTTGCCAATAATTGGCCACTCAAAGGCTTCAATTGGGACAAGGCCTTGCCTGCCCCAGTGTAAAATCGTTCCGAGGTTGTGGCAGGCAGGAACTCAGAAGGAAACCTGTTCCTTCAATTTTATGCTCCCCCACCCACCTAAAAACCCGCTGTCATGATATTCAAACACACACATCATGATAGACACACCAACAGACAAATCAGAACACACAACACCACAACCAATGACAGAAAGATATAAAAGCACAGACACGACCCCTGGTGGTCAGTATTAGCTGCAGAGGAGAACCAGGACACATCTATTGCCAAACACACTCAGGGAGACAGCACGTGCAGAGTATCCAGAACAAACTGTATTATAAGAGTTATAATAAAATAGAGTTGTACCACATACAACTGTGTTGGCTCATCTGTGCACCAGAGCACCCAACACCACACCCGCCAGTGGGGGAGTGTGAAATTCAGGCCTTACAGGCCCTGATGTGTATGTCTGTGAATGCTTAGGGCAGCACGGTGGCACAATAGTTAGCATTGCTGCCTCACGGCGCCGAGGTCCCAGGTTTGATCCCGGCTCTGGGTCCCTGTCCGTGTGGAGTTTACACATTCTCCCCATGATTACCTCGGTTTTGCCCCCACAACTCAAAGATGTGCAGGGTAGGTGGATTGGTCACGCTAAATTGCGCCTTAATTGGAAAAAATGAATTGGGTACTCTAAATTTTTTTTTTTAAATGCCTGGGAATACTTTGACAGACCTACTGAACTGGAATAACACCCTACATCTGATTTCTACTGGATCTTTGACCAGTCAATCTTGCTGTTAGTGTGCATGTGCGGGTGATAAACAAGGATCAGATCAGACTCAGTTGTCATACCCCATTAATATTTACTGTTCTAATCAATAGTTAACTTGGCAAGCCAGCTGATTGTAATGCAGAGCAAGACCACCAGCGCAGGTTCAATTCCTGCATTGGCTGAGGTTATTCATGAAGGTCCCACCTTCTCAACCTTGCCCCTTGCATAAGGTGCGGTGATCGGTGATTATCAGGTTAAAATCACCACCAGCCAGCTCGCTCCTTCAAAGGGGAAAGCAGCCTATGGTCATCTGGGACTATAGCGACTTTATCTTTAATCAATACGAATACCTGATCAGGCTGGCCTGCTCGGAATGAGAGGGTTCAGTTGTATGGGGAATTAGAAAATCAAAGTTAAAGGAGAAGGGAGAAGTGCAGGTTAATGATGAGGACTTTAAACTAATTAAAGGGGCCAAGGGCTCAGGAGAGGTTAGTAAAGTTTCAAGAACTTGTAATAGAACAGAGATGATAGAAGGTGGCAGGAATCTAACTTCAGGTAGAGCAAAAAAGGTGACAAGTATGAGAAGGGAGGTGGCCAATGCCCTCTAGTTTTAGATTCCCCTACCTTTGGAAAAAGATGTTGACTGTCTGCCTTATCTATGCCCCTCATTATTTTAAAGATCTCTATAAGTTCACCCCTGCGCCTCCTATGCTCCGGGGAGAAAAGTCCCAGTCTGTCCAGCCCCTCCTTATAACTCAGATCATCAAGTCCCGGTAGCATACTAGTAAATCTTTTCTGCACTCTTTCTAGTTTAATAATATCCTTTCTATAAGGGGGTGACCAGAACTGTACACAATATTCCATGTGTGGTCTTACCAATGCCTTGTACGACTTCTGCGGGATGTCCCAGCTCCTGTATTCAGTGTTCTGACCGGTGAAACCAAGCATACCAAGTGCCTACTTCACCACCGTGTCCACCTGTGACTCCACTTTCAAGGAGCTATGAACCTGTAGTCCTTGATCTCCTTGTTCTGTAACTCTCCCCAACTCCCTACCATTAACTGAGTAGGTCCTGCCCCGATTCGATTTGCCTGGGTGCATCGCCTCACATTTGTCTAGATTGGGCTCCACTTGCCATTCATCGGCATTAGATTTCCAGAAGGCTTTTGACAAGGTGCCATATAGGAGGCTGTTGAATAAGTTAAGAAATGAAATGAAAATCGCGTATTGTCACAAGTAGGCTTCAAATGAAGTTACTGTGAAAAGCCCCTAGTCGCCACATTCCGGCGCCTGTTCGGGGAGGCTGTTACGGGAATTGAAACGTGCTGCTGGCCTGCCTTGGTCTGCTTTCAAAGCCAGCGATTTAGCCCTGTGCTAAACAGCCTCTAATTAAGCCCATGGTGTTAAGGGTAAGATCCTGGCATGGATAGAGGATTGGCTGACTGGCAGAAGGCAGACAGTGGGGATAAAGGATTTTTTTCAGGATGGCAGCCAGTGACTAGTGATGTGCCTCAGGGGTCTGTGCTGGGACCAGAACTTTTCACAATATACATTAATGATCTGGAAGAAGGAACTGAGGACATTGTTGCTGAATTTGCAGATGATATAAAGATATGCAGACAGGTAGTATTGAGGAAGCAAGGGGACTGCCGAAGACTTAGACAGGCAAGGAGAAGTGAAGTGGCAGATGGAATGCGATGTGGAGAAGTGTGAGGTTATGCATTTTGATAGGAAAAATGGAGACATAGACTATTTTCTAAATAGGAAAAGCCTTCGAAACTCAGAAGCACAAAGGGGCTTAGGAGTCCTAGTGCAAGATTCTCTTAAGGTTAATATGCAGGTTCATTCAACAGTTAGGAAGAAAAGGCAATGTTAGCATTCATGTCGAGAGGGCTAGAATACAAGACCAGGGATGTACTTCTGAGGCTGTATAAGGCTCTGGTCAGACCCCATTTGGAGTATTGTGAGCAGTTTTGGGCCCCATGTCTGAGGAAGGATGTGCTGGCCTTGGAAAGGGTCCAGAGGAGGTTCACAAGAATGATCCCTGGAATGAAGCGCTTTTCATATGAGGAGTGGTTGAGGACTCTGGGTCTGTACGCATCAGAGTTTAGAAGGATGAGGGGGGATTCTTATTGCAACTTACAGGATACTGAGAGGCCTGGATTAGAGTGGAAGTGGAGAGGGTGTTTCCACTAGTTGAAAAACTAGAACCTGAGGGCACAGCCTCAGACTGAAGGGACGATCCTTTAAAAGAAGAAGAAGAAAAATCTTTATTACTGTCACTCTGATCTGAGGAGGAATTTCTTCAGCCAGATGGTGGTAAGGAACTCTTTGCCGCAGAAGGCTGTGGAGGCCAAATCAGTGAGTGTCTTGAAGACAGAGATAGATAGGTTCTTGATTAATAATGGGATCAGGGGTTATGGGGAGAATGTGGATGAGAAACATATCAGCCATGATTCAATGACGGAACAGACTCGATGGGTTGAATGGCCTAATTCTGCTCCTATGTCTTATGGTCTTATGGAACTCAATCGCTGTCGTGACTAGTACAGGGCAGGAAAGCGAAGAAAACTGGGTGAACAAGGAGACAAATGCCATAGCCACATTTCTTAACTTTGTGCTTTATTTTCCGACTGACAATGAGATTCTATTTCATCCAGTTTGTTAAAGATTCCTATGCCTTGTGCTGGATATACTTGTAAACATGCAAAAATAATGCCCGGTGATACTATTAATTGTTCTGATACATTTATCTGAGGCATTACTCAATCAGAGGTAACATTTTAAAGATTGTTAGTTTTATATTTCAGTCTATGAGTTGTAAAAAGTAATGTAATGCAGAGAGTCAAATTCCATCCCCAATGAACTGGCATTGCCGAGGGTAACACTAATAAGGCAATGCACACACTGTTGTGAGTTTTGCACATTCTCGTGGAATCTGAGAAATAACTGATAAGAAACAGGGCACAGTTATTTTGCCACCTCTCTGTGTCTGTGGGTTATCCCGCCATTTAAACGTGTGGTTGATGCAAGGTTTCGGAAACTGGCTCACAGCATTAACAAAATAATCATTTCAGCAAATAGGCATCAAATAAGATAAGATTTTACAAGTGTTACAGATTGCCACAGCTTGCAGATATATCTAGTAACCCGGGGTGCAGGAATCAACACTCATTCTTATCTGTTGCAGTTCATAGTGTAATCCGAATGACTTGGCCCTGCTGTGTCCATATACAAACTGTGCATATGCAATTATAAAAGACCTGTTTATTTCTAGCCCCCATTATTATTTTGCTCAATGATACTGTCATCAACTGAGATTACAGAAATACCGTGATCTTACTTCACAGCTGAAAATATTTTTTTTCCTCTCTAGCCCAGGAGCACTGGGGCCAGCGGTGGCGTCCTAACCCACCTGGCTGACTCAATGCAAACTAGGAACTGAACCTGGGATCTTCGTATCATGCTTGAGTGGGTATCACAAAGGTAATCTACCTACACCTACACCCTTTTGAGTTGTCAGAAGTCTTCACCTTGTGAAAAAGGCTTTTTAGGCTTGAAAGGAGATGACTGAGTGGTTTTCTAGAGGTATACAATTACATTGAACTTAAGATCTGTAAAGATTTAATCACCTGCTAATGCTCGCATTCCAAGCATTGTTTGGCATCTTTGAATTTGTCTATATATGTGTTTCTGGAACAGACCTCTTCATTCACCTGAGGAAGGAGCAGCGCTCCGAAAGCTAGTGACATCAAAACAAACCTGTTGGACTTTAACCTGGTGTTGTAAGACTTCGTATTGAACTTACAGTGCAGAAACAGGCCAACAGCTTTATATCAATGTTTGCGCTGCACATGATCCTCCTCCTGCCTGACTCCAACTAATCCTACCTGCACTTAACTTTATTCACTTTGTGCTCAGGTACTTATCTCGGTTATCTCACATCAACTGCTGGTGGTAAGTGTGGGAGAGAATCCTGGTCATAGAATCATAGAATAGAGCCATAGAATTCCTATAGTACAGGCCATTTGGCCCATCGGGTCTGCACTGACCCTCTGAAAGGGCACTCGACTAAAGTCCACTCCCCAGTCCGATCTCCGTAGCACCATTTAACCTACACATTCTTGGATGCAAAGGGCCAATTTAGCATGGCCAATCCACCTAACCGGCACATTTTTGGACTGTGGGAGAAAACCAGAGCACCCAGAGGAAATCCACACAGACACAGGTTATAGGCAGCACGGTAGCACAGTGGTTAGCACCAGGGTCCCAGGTTCGATTCCCAGCTTGAGTCACTGTCTGAGTGGAGTCTGCACGTTCTCCCCGTGTCTCTGATTTCCTTTGGGTGCTCCGGGTTCCTCCCACAAGTCACGAAAGACGTGATTGTTAGGTCAATTGGATATTCTGATTTCTCCCTCGGTGTACTCGAACAGGCGCCGGAGTGTGGCAACTAGGGGCTTTTCACGGTAACTTCATTGCGGTTGTCATGATATACACCAGTATATCATGGTGCAGATACACACACACTAATGGACACACAGCAAGACCAATCAACACACACAACACCACAGCCAATCACCAGTTAGAGCACACTCAATATAACCTGTCATGCACCCTGTCATGGCAATCTCTGCAAGACGTGCCAGATCATCGACATGGATACCACTATTACACGTGAGAACACCACCCACCAGGGACGCGGTACATACTCGTGCGACTTGGCCAACGTTGTCTACCTCATACGCTGCAGGAAAGGATGTCCCGAAGCGTGGTACATTGGCGAGACCATGCAGACGCTGCGACAACGAATGAACGGACATCGCGCAACAATCACCAGGCAGGAATGTTCCCTTCCAGTCGGGGAACACTTCAGCAGTCAAGGGCATTCAGCCTCTGATCTCCGGGTAAGCGTTCTCCAAGGCGGCCTTCAGGACCCGCGACAACGCAGAATCGCCGAGCAGAAACTTATAGCGAAGTTCCGCACACATGAGTGCGGCCTCAACCGGGACCTGGGATTCATGTCGCATTACATTCATCCCCCACCATCTGGCCTGCGAAATCCTACCAACTGTCCTGGCTTGATACAATTCACACCTCTTTAACCTGGGGTTACCCCATCTCTGGATCTGCAAAGATTTAATCACCTGCTAATGCTCACATTCCCAGCATTGTTTGGCATCTTTGAATTTGTCTATATATGTGTTTCTGGAACAGACCTCTTCATTCACCTGAGGAAGGAGCAGCGCTCCGAAAGCTAGTGACATCGAAACAAACCTGTTGGACTTTAACCTGGTGTTGTAAGACTTCGTATTGAACTTACAGTGCAGAAACAGGCCAACAGCTTTATATCAATGTTTGCGCTGCACATGATCCTCCTCCTGCCTGACTCCAACTAATCCTACCTGCACTTAACTTTATTCACTTTGTGCTCAGGTACTTATCTCGGTTCCACACAATAAGATTCCCCTATTCACCTTAACGACTCCCTCCAATTACAAATTCCCTATTCTAACAGTTTCTTCTGAACATTTAACTGGATTTATTTGCGGCTTTCTTACATTTATTAGATAGTGAATGGCTAGATCTGGAAAATTATTTAAAATTTAATGCATAATCATAGGACAAGTAAATGTCATCACTGTCCCAGAGGCTGCTCTCCTCTTTGAGAGTTGACTGGTGGTAATTTAACCTGAGGGCCACTACACCTCAAGTGAGGGGCAACGTTTAGAAGGCGGGGCTGTTATAACCTGCCTGCTTACCACTGGCTGGGGACTAATGGCAATCCCACAATCCTTAGGGAGCGTGAGCTTCCCCAATGAGGGGGGCAGAGAAATCATTAGCAAATTCCCTGCATAAATAGAGCTGGCCAGTATGGAACCAGCCAGAAAGGAGTGAGCAGCAAGGGAGTTACTGCTGCTATTGTACATATATGTTATTGTAAATAAATGTTATTTCTTTCTATTCTACAACTCGTGTTGGATTCGTCGTGGCCCTCACAAAACTGGCGACAAGGGTTAAAGTGGATAGCTGTCTACGCTGCTGAAGCCACCTCCCTGGATTTTTGTTGGATACAGGTTGGAAGTATTTTTTCTGTTACACCATGCCTCTGTTTGGACGTTTGGATGTCTTTGATGCTGCGCTGGACAGTTGGAACCAGTACGCACAACGGATGCATTATTATTTACGGGCAAACAACATCACCGAAAATGAGCGCCTGGTGGTCATTTTGCTTGCAGCCTGCATACGTTTGGGGTGATTAAGAGCCTTACGTACCCAGCTGCCCCAGACACCAAGACGTTTGATGAACTTGTGATCTCAGTGGGGCAACGTTTTAACTCAACCCAGTCCACGATAGTCCAGCGTTACCCGTTTCATTCCGCTGAGAGGACCCCAGGAGAATCCCTTGTTGAGTTTCTATCCAGGCTTCGCAGGATTGGAGTACTGTGACTATGGTGAGACCTTGTCAGAAATGTTACGTGACCGTTTGGTTTGGGCCACCCAGAGAAAGTTGTTAGCTGAGCCAACATTGACTTTTCAACAGGCCATTCAAATAGTATTATCCCGAGAGAGCGCAGAATGGGGAGTGCAGGAGCTACAGCGAATGGAGGCATACGCCTTGGGGCGCAACCCCTTCCATCCAAAAGCATATCCCCGCACCCCCGGTACCTTAGGCGGGCGGCGTCCAGATCGACGCCAGTGGCCGCCGGACGTTTCTCCCCGAAGGGAACCTTCTCCAGAACCGATGGATGAGGAGCCATGTCAGTGTCGGACTTGTGGGCGACGACCCCGTCGTGGACGCCGGTCCTGGGGGCGCCAGAGGCGCCGTCATGCCAACAGAAACTGGGGCCAGCCCAGGGGCCATACCTTCCATTTGGATGAATCTGCGGCGACTACCCCCGAGTACGTGGAGACGGAGGACGACTGCCTGCAGCTGCATTGTGTCGCAGCTCCCCATGTGGCCCCCATTAAGGTGACAGTATGGGTCACCTGCTTGAGATGGAGTTGGACACTGGCGCAGCGGTCTCCGTGATCGCCCAGAGGACATTCGACCGCATCAAGCAGGGTATACAGACCCTTACATTAACCAACACACAGGCCAGGTTGGCCACCTACACGGGGGAACAAAGAACAAAGAAAAGTACAGCACAGAAACAGGCATTTTGGCCCTCCAAGCCTGTGCCGACCATGCTGCCCGTCTAAACTAAAATCTTCTACACTTCCTGGGTCCGTATCCCTCTATTCCCATCCTATTCATGTATTTGTCAAGATGCCCCTTAAATGTCACTATCGTCACTGCTTCCACCACCTCCTCTGCCAGCGAGTTCCAGGCACCCACTACCCTCTGTGTAAAAAAAACTTGCCTCGTACATCCCCTCTAGACCTTGCCCCTCGCACTTTAAACCTATGCCCCCTAGTAATTGACCCCTCTACCGTGGGAAAAAGCCTTTGACTATCCACTCTGTCTATGCCCCTCAGAATTTTGTAGACCTCTATCAGGTCGCCCCTCAACCTCCGTCGTTCCAGTGAGAACAAACCAAGTTTCATAGATTATCATAGATTTTACAGTGCAGAAGGAGGCCATTCGGCCCATCGAGTCTGCACCGGCTCTTGGAAAGAGCACCCCACCCAAGGTCAACACCGCCACCCCATCCCCATAACCCAGTAACCCCACCCAACACTAAGGGCAATTTTGGACACTAAGGGCAATTTATCATGGCCAGTTCACCTAACCCGCACATCTTTGGACTGTGGCAGGAAACCGGAGCACCCGGAGGAAACCCACGCACACACGGGGAGGATGTGCAGACTCCGCACAGACAGTGACCCAAGCCGGAATCGAACCTGGGACCCTGGAGCTGTGAAGCAATTGTGCTATCCACAAGGCTACCGTGCTGCCCCTTTAGTTTATTCAACCGCTTCTCATAGCTAATGCCCTCCATACCAGGCAACATTCTGGTAAATCTCTTCTGCATCCTCTCTAAACCCTCCACATCCTTCTGGTAGTGTGGCGACCAGAATTGAACACTATACTCCGAGTGTGGCCTAACTAAGGTTCTGTACAGCTGCAACATGACTTGCCAATTCTTATACTCAATGCCCTGGCCAATGAAGTCCAATGAACGTATGCCTTCTTGACTACCTTCTCCACCTGTGTTGCCCCTTTCAGTGACCTGTGGACCTGTACACCTAGATCTCTCTGACTTTCAATACTCTTGAGGGTTCTACCATTCACTGTATATTCCCTACATGCATTAGACCTTCCAAAATTACCTCACATTTGTCCGGATTAAACTCTGCCCATGTCTCCAAACGATCTAAATCCTGCTGTATCCTCTGACAGTCCTCATCGCTATCCGCAATTCCACCAAACTTTGTGTCGTCTGCAAACTTACTAATCAGACCAGTTACATTTTCCTCCAAATCATTTATATATACTACAAAGAGCAAAGGTCCCAGCACTGATCCCTGCGGAACACCACTGGTCACAGCCCTCCAATTAGAAAATCACCCTTTCATTGCTACTCTCTGCCTTCTATGACCTAGCTAGTTCTGTATCCACCTTGCCAGCTCACCCCTGATCCCATGTGACTTCACCTTTTGTACCAATCTACCATGAGGGACCTTGTCAAAGGCCTTACTGAAGTCCTTATAGACAACATCCACTGCCCTACCTGTATCAATCATCTTTGTCACCTCCTCGAAAAACTCTATCAAGTTAATGAGACACGACCTCCCCTTCAAAACCACGCTGCCTCTCGCTAATACGTCCATTTGCTTCCAAATAGGAGTAGATCCTGTCTCGAAGAATTCTCTCCAGTAATTTCCCTACCACTGAAGTAAAGCTCACCGGCCTGTAATTCCCTGGATTATCCTTGCTACCCTTCTTAAACAAAGGAACAACATTGGCTATTCTCCAGTCCTCTGGGACATCACCTGAAGACAGTGAGGATCCAAAGATTTCTGTCAAGGCCTCAGCAATTTCCTCTCTAGCCTCCTTCAGTATTCTGGGGTAGATCCCATCAGGCCCTGGGGACTTATCTACCTCAAACATCTGCCCCCAATCTAGGTTCTTCAGTTCCCGCCTAATATTGTGATAATTAGCCTTCTCCCAATTTAGCACATTCACCCGAGGACCACTCTTATCCTTGTCCAACAGCACTTTAAAACTTACTGAATTGTGGTCACTGTTCCCGAAATGCTCTCCTACTGAAACTTCTACCACCTGGCCGGGCCCATTCCCCAATACCAGGTCCAGTACAGCCCCCTCCCTAGTTGGACTATCTACATATTGTTTTAAGAAGCCCTACTGGATGCTCCTTACAAACTCTGCCCCGTCTAAGCCCCTAGCACTAAGTGAGTCCCAGTCAATATTGGGGAAGTTGAAGTCTCCCATCACAACAACCCTGTTGTTTTTACTCGTTTCCAAAATCTGTCTACCTATCTGTTCCTCTATCTCCCACTGGCTGTTGGGAGGCCTGTAGTAAACCCCCAACATTGTGACTGCACCCTTCTTATTCCTGATCTCTACCCATATAGCCTTGCTGCCCTCTGAGGTGTCCTTCCGTAGTACAGCTGTGATCTTCTCCCTAACCAGAAGCGCAACTCCGCCACCACTTTTACATCTCCCTCTATCCCGCCTGAAACATCTAAATCCTGGAACGTTTAGCTGCCAGTCCTGTCCTTCCCTCAACCAGGTCTCTGTAATGGCAACAACATCATAGTTCCAAGGACTAAAACGACCTATTGCTCCGGTATCCACCCCCGTGCCATACTAGTTTAAACCCTCCCGTGTGACACTAGCAAACGTCGCGGCCAGGATATTTATGCCTCTCCAGTTTAGATGCAACCCGTCCTTCTTATACAGGTCACACCTGCCCCGGAAGAGCTACCAGTGGCCCAATGAACCATTGGACATTGCAGGAACTATGATGACCCCTGTTGTTTGTGGATGCCAGCAGCGGCATTTCCCACTTATCGTGGTGCGCGGCCCGGGCCCAGCCTGTTTGGTCGGGACTGGTTGTGCCATTTGCGGCTGTAGTGGCAGCACATCCTCCAAACAGGTTCTGGTGGGTTGACGGAGGTACTAGGATGGTACCCAGATGTATTCCAGCCTGGTGTGGGGAAAATAAATGGGGCCGCAGCCCGTATCCAAGTCGAACCAGGAGCCACGCCAGTATTTCCAGGCGCACCCCGTGCCTTACGCCTTGCTTGAGAAGGTAGAAGGGGAGCTCACTCGTTTGAGTCCTTGGGTATTATCAGGCCCGTCCGTTTCGCTGACTGGGCAACGCCAATTGTACCTGTAATGAAGTCAGATACCACTGTTCGCTTGTGCGGCGACTATACACTTACAGTGAATAAGGCTTCCCGGCTCGACCGATATCCAATGCCTCGCATAGAAGATATCTACGCGAAGCTTGCAGGCGGAATCTCTTCACGAAATTTGATATGAGTCACGCCGACCTACAGTTGGAGCTGGACCCTCCCTCCCGGCCTTATGTAACATTGATACACACCGGGGCCTGTATGAATATACATGGTTGCCCTTTGGAGTATCCTCTGCCTGCGCAATTTTTCAACGCGCCATGAAGTGCACCTTGAGAGGTTTACCGCATGTCGCTGTTTTGATCACAGGGATGTCGGAGCAGGAACATTTGGAAAACCTGGAGGCTGTCCTTAGACGTTTTTCAGAAGCTGGAGTCCATTTTCATTGTACAAAGTGCGTCTTTCAGGCGAAGGAAATAGTCTACCTGGGTATCGGGTGGACAGCGAAGGTTTGCACCCTGTCGCAGAGAAGGTGCGCGCAATTCAACAGGCCCCCGCCTCCGACTGACACTTTGTATCTTTGTTCTTTTCTCGGCCTCGTAAACTATTACGGGAAGCTCCTCCCCAATCTGGCAACTACGTTGCATCTTCTGCTAAAGAAGAATCACACCTAGGTTTGGGGTCAGCCGCAAGAAACCGCTTTCCGGTGGGTAAAACAACAATTGTCGTCATCTGGGTTTTAACCCACTGTGATCCTGGAAAGCCTTTGCTCATCACGTGTGATGCATCCCCGTACGGTTTTGGGGCAGTCCTGTCCCGCAAGTTGGAGAACGGGGCCGAGCGGCCGATAGCTTTCGCCTCCCGCACATTAACTGCAGCGGAAAAGAAGTACGCGCAGATGGAGAAGGAGGGCCTGGCGGTGGTCTTTGAGGTGAAACGCTTCCACCAGTACGTGTATGGCCGCCACTTCACTATCGTGACTGATCATAAGCCTCTGCTGGGACTTTACCGAGAGGATAAGCCAAGACCACCCATTGCTTCCACACGGATCCAGCGCTGGGCTTTGTTGCTCGCTGCCTACGAGTATTCTCTGGAGTATAAACTAGGGAGCCAAACTAGCGAATGCCGAAGCACTGAGCCGATTGCCTTTGTCGACCGGCTCCATGTCGATCCCCACGACTGGTGAGGTGGTTGCAGCCTTAAATTTTATGAACTCCTTGCCTGTCACGGCATCACAGATCCGTGAGTGGACCCAGACTGAGCCAGTCCTGTCAAAGGTTCTGCACGTGGTCCTGTATGGTGGGCAGCATAGACAGCTCCTAGGCGAGTTGCGGGCACTTTCCTCCAAGCTGTCAGAATTTAGCGTGGAAGACGGTATCCTCTTGTGGGGGATATGTGTGATTGTCCCAGAAAAGGGACAGGAGCTAATACTAAGGGACTTGCACAATGGGCATCCAGGTGTCACCAAAATGAAAATGTTGGCCCGGAGTTATGTCTGGTGGCCAGGCCACGACACCGACATTGAGAAGGTGGCCCAAAACTGCTCCATTTGCCAGGAGCATCAGAAGCTTCTGCCGGCCGCGCCCCTTCATCACTGGGAATGGCGAGGGCGGCCTTGGGCGCGCTTGCATGCGGATTTTGCCAGCCCTTTTCAATGATCCATGTTCCTTCTATTAATTGATGCCCAGTCTAAATGATTAGAGGTGCATAAGATGGTAGGCACAACATCCTGTGCAACAATCGAGAAGATGCGTTTGGCTTTCAATACGCAAGGCCTCCCCGAGGTGCTGGTCATGGACAACGGCACTCTGTTCACAAGTGAGGAGTTTGCGAGGTTCATGAAGATAAATGGCATACGCCACATCCGCACCACTCCATACCACCCGACTTCCAACGGGTTGGCGGAGCGCGCAGTGCAGACATTCAAAAGGGGCCTAAAGAAGCAGTCTTCCGGGTCTATGGACACGAGACTGGCTCGTTTTTATTTTCATACAGGACCACTCCACATGCAGTTACTGGGGGGGAACTCCTAATGGGCCGGAGGCTTTGCACCCGCCTTAGCATGGTATTCCCGGACATTGGCGCAAAAGTACGCCGCACTCAAGAACGGCAGGGACATGGCCTTTCTCGGCATCGGCGGATTCGGCTGTTTGCGCCCGGTGACCCAGTGTTCGTTTGAAATTTTGCTGGTGGTGCCCAGTGGGTCCCTGGTGTTATCTTTCGCCGAACGGGCCCTATCTCTTACCAGGTGGAAGCCCAGGGTTGTCTCCAGCGCAAGCATGTAGATCACGTTCGGTCCAGAAGACAATTTCTTCCAAAGATGCCCACCCCAGAGTTCATTTCTACAGCCACAGAGACCAGACACACTGGAGGGTATTCCTCACATCTTCCTCTGGTGCGACACTAAAGCTTGCGCAGGTCGTTACAGAACCACGTGGAGATAGAGACACCGAGATGACGGAGGCAGTGGACTCCCACTCTGAGATGGAGACACAGGACGCCTCAGAGGGGGAGTCCTCGGGCCCACGGGCCGTGGTTGTACAGCCGTTAAGCCGTTCATCATGGAAGCGCCATTCTCCATCTCGTTACACACTGCCTGATCCAGCGCCTCGTGCAAATGGTGTCCGGTCTGCGGCAAAACGAGTCCGACGCCCTCCTTCGCCAGGTTCTTCGGTGGATTCCTTTGTCTTTGAGGGGGAGGGATGTTATAACCTGTCTGCTTACCACTGGTTGGGGACTGATAGAAATCCCACAATCCTGAGGGAGTATGAGCTTCCCCAATGAGGAGGGCAGAGAAATCATTAGCAGATTCCTTGCATAAATAGAGCTGGCCAGTATGGAACCAGCCAGAGAGAAGTGAGCAGCAAGGGAGTTACTGCTGCTATTGTGTGTACATATATGTTATTGTAAATAAATGTCATTTCTTTCTATTCTACAACTCGTGCTGGATTCTTCGTCGTCCTCACAAAAGGGGCCTTCATGCATAACCTCAGCCGATACGGGAATTGAACCCGTGCTGTTGGCTTTGCTCCACATCACGAACCCGCCATCCAGTCAACTGAGCTAACCAACCCTGAATAGGACAAGTAAACACAGGTTCAGTCTCATAAAAGACAAGTTTAGGATTTAAGTCTGGTTGGATTTCTGTGCGGGGAATATTGGCAAAAACTCTAAAACCATTGAAGAAATGATTTGATTCTGTGGGAGGAGACCGAATGAGATAAATGGCTTTCTAATTCACAATTCATCCAAAAAACCTGACACCATCCAGGATAAAACAGCCGCTTGACTGGCACCACATCCACAAACATTCACTCCCTCCACCACCGACACACAGAGGCAGCAGTGTTAACATCTACAAGACATACTGCAGCAACTCACCAAGGCTCCTTGGACAACACCTTCCAAACCCACAAGAAGGACATGGGCGGCAAATACATGAGAACACTGTCACCCGGAGGTTCCTCTTCCAACCACTCACCATCCTGACTTGGAAATATAACTTCATTCCTTCGCTGTCACTGGGTCAAAATCCTGGCACTTCCTCCATAATAGCACTGTCCGTGTACTGCCGGAATGTGGCGACTAGGGGCTTTCCACAGTAACTTAATTGCAGTGTTAACGTAAGCCTACTTGTCACAAAGATTATTATTATATGGGTTGCTGCGGATTAAGAAGGCAGCTTGCCACCATCTTCTCAAGGGCAATGTGGTACAATGGTTAGCACTGCTGCCTCACAACGCCAGGGACCCAGGTTCAATTCTGGCCAATCCCGGCTTGGGTGACTATGTGGAGTTTGCACTTTATCTCCATGTCTGCGTGGGTTTCCTCTGGTTGCTCGGTTTCCTCCCACAGTCCAAAAATGTGCAGTTTAGGTGGATTGGCGATGCTAAATTAAGTGTCCAAAGGTAAATTATGTTTGCAGGGTTACGGGATAGGGTGGGGGAGTGGGAATGGTCTTGGGTGGGGTGCTCTTTCAGAGGGTTGGTGCAGACTCGATGGACCAAATAGCCTTTTTCTGCATGGTAGGGATTCTAATTAAGGATGGGCAATAAATACAGGATTAGCCAGCAATAGCCACGTCCCAGGAATGAATAAATTAGAATATGTGTCCTGTAATCTTTCAGGAGGTATTCTTTGAATTAAAACAACGGCAGTAGTTAAGTGAGGGGACATTTTCTTTAGATAGCATTGACGTACATATTAAATATATTAAAACACTTGAACATGTCAAGCAGGGTGGAAGAGACTTCTTGGTTGATGGGAAAGGAAGACATATCAGACGACTGATGTGCAATGTGGCAGCATAAGAACAGAGGAAGAGAATCTGGGGAAATGGAATCGATTTCTTACAGGGAGCAGGGCAGGAGGAAGTGTGGCCAAGAGTTGACTATATTTCACATGCTTCGGCACTCATCCCTTCGCCTCCCTCCCAGGACCACGGTTCAGTTTCCGGAATGTACCAGAATGGCCGCGGGTCTCTTGGAATCGGCATCAATCTCCCGGTAGTCAGAAAAAACCTTCTGGGAGATTTTAAAACATATTGGGCCATTGACTTGGGCCTGTTTGTTCTGCGAGTATCATCACCCCCATCCAAAGCCAGAACGTTGCTGACTGGGAAATGTAGGCCGCGATTGTATGGCACGAAAAGCAGTTCGCTGCGGCGCAGTGTGGCCGATAGAAGCTGGGAGTCCCCGCTCCCGGGATCTACCCGGCTCATAATGCCTTGTGAGATCTCACGTTGCAATGTAAATCCTGTGCATAGTGGGCGAGATCGCTTTTGAGCAAATCTGCTTATTAAAAAGAGACAGCTAGTTTCCGGCGAGTGGAGCTGCTCAGTACACAGAGTGGGGCTATGTGCAGCCTCGGCCACGCTGTAGAAGCCAGCTATTTTCTATAGGTAAAAGTGATAGGGAAAAGATAGCTATTTCGCATTAAGCCCCTAGTCTAGTAAATACCCATTTTAAAACTCACTCATAACCACAGGTCATTTCAAAACACATATTCAGCATGACATAGCATAATTCATTTCAAGACAGTACAACATTAAAATACACAATTTAACAGAAACACAAAAAACATGATAAAACAAACACTTTTCACTAAGCTAATAAATACATTTCTCAAGACAATGTCCAAGGACAGGGCAGGCTCCGTGGCAACGGCACAGTAACCTAAAGGCACTATTGTCCTCAGCAAGAATCCAGTTCAAGCAGCTTGTGATAACGGCACAGAATCACATTCTAGAACACATACATGAATTCATTTATGAAGCATTTCAAGTTAATGTTGCACATTAAAGACAGACAGCTAAACGTCAAATCAAACTTATTTGATTCCAACCCAAACCAATTAGGATTACATAGGGGTGTAGCTAGATGGCTAAAGACAGATATGATTTAGTATAACCATGATAGTTTGTACGGCCATACTCCATTCCGGAATTAATTTATACTTTGACTTAACTATTCGCTGTCTCTGTCTTTCATATTTCACTTTCTAACTCTGACTTTTGAAGTTATTGCAAGCTGTTTGCCGTAAGCAAGAAAATCATTTCTGTACAGTGAATGATAGAACCCTCAAGAGTATTGACAGTCAAAGAGATCTAGGAGTACAGGTCCACAGGTCCCTGAAAGGGGCAACACAGGTGGAGAAGGTAGTCAAGAAGGCATACGGCATGCTTGCCTTCATTGGCCGGGGCATTGAGTATAAGAATTGGCAAGTCATGTTGCAGCTGTATAGAACCTTAGTTAGGCCACACTTGGAGTATAGTGTTCAATTCTGGTTGCCACACTACCAGAAGGATGTGGAGGCTTCAGAGAGGGTGCAGAAGAGATTTACCAGAATGTTGCTGGTATGGAGGGCATTAACTATGAGGAGCGGTTGAATAAACTCGGTTTGTTCTCACTGGAACGACGGAGGTTGAGGGGCGACCTGATAGAGGTCTACAAAATTATGAGGGGCATAGACAGAGTGGATAGTCAGAGGCTTTTCCCCAGGTTGGAGGGGTCAATTACTAGGGGGCATAGGTTTAAGGTGAGAGGGGCAATGTTTAGAGTAGGTGTACGAGGCAAAGTTTTTACACAGAGGGTAGTGGGTGCCTGGAACTCGCTACCGGAGGAGATGGTGGCAGCAGGGACGATAGTGACATTTAAGGGGCATCTTGACAAATACATGAATAGGATGGGAATAGAGGGATACGGACCCAGGAAGTGTAGAAGATTGTAGTTTAGTCGGGCAGCATGGTCGGTACGGGCTTGGAGGGCCAAAGGGCCTGTTCCTGTGCTGTACATTTCTTTGTTCTTTGTTCTTTTGTTTGTATTATTTGAAAGTTGAATTGTCTACAAAATTGCTTCTCTTTAAGAGTCCTTTTGCTAGCTGGACTTATTAGAGAATAAGATTTAAATGATTCTCAATTGTAATCGATAGAGACAAATAAAATGATTCTTATTTGCACCTGAGAAGTGTTAACTCAAATTTCTACTGAGTTTTAGTGATCGCAAGTGCCACTAGATCCGCATGGTAGATCTCTACACACGAGTTCCCCGCTGAGACCTCTTATCTAATGCAAGCACCGTTTTATAGCGTTATGTTTCTCGGCGTTGCGAACGGGGTAGTGGTGAAGTGATTGTTTTTTCAAAAAAAATTTAGAGTATCCAATTCTTTTTTTTCTCAATTAAGGGGCAATTTAGCGTGGCCAATCCACCTACCCTGCACAAAACTTAGGTTGACCTGCACGGACACGGGGAGAATGCGCAAACTCCACACAGACAGTGACCCGGGGCTGGGATCGAACCTGGGTCCTCGGCACCGTGAGGCAGCAGTGATAACCACTGTGCTGCCGTGCTGCCCATGATGTGACTTTTCAAGTGAAACATTAGACGTTGAGGTAAAGGGTGAATGCAGGGGGTGAGACAGAGAGTAAATAGATCGGTTGAGATTTTCTTATTGCTCTTGTTGCCAGTATCTCTCCCCCCTGCCACTTCTCCCCCCTCATCCCATCCCACCCCAATTATTACACAGTGACTGCAGTAAGTCGAAATGGGGCAGGATTTGTATTCGTGCATCTCAGTTCATAATCAACTCCTAAACCTAGAACCCACTTGTACCACACTGCCGGGTTCGTTTCATTACTTCTGCTGACATCTCCCAGAATTTGGGAGGCACAGTGCCTCACAACGCCAGGGATACGGGTTCAATTCTGGCCTCGAGTGACTATCTGTGTGCAGTTTGTACGTTCTCCCCCTGTCTGCGTGGGTTTCCCTGGGGTACTCCGGTTTCCTCCCATAGTCCAAAGATGTGCAGGTTAGGTGGATTGGCCATGCTAAATTACCCCTTGGCATCCAGGAGTGTGCAGGTTAGGTTATGGTGATCGGGCTGGGTAGACCAGGAAGTGGACATGGGTAGGGTGTTCTTTCGAAGGGTCGGTGCCGACTGCATAGATTATCATAGAATTTGTAGTGCAAAGGGAGGCCATTCAACCCTTCGAGTCTGCACCGGCCCTTGGAAAGAGCACCCTACTTAAGCCCCACGACTCCACCCTATCTCCTTTATCCTCGTAACCCAGTAATCCCACCTAACCTTTTTTGGGCACTAAGGGGCAATTTAGCATGGACAATCCACCTAACCTGCACATCTTTGGACTGTGGGAGGAAACCGGAGCACCCGGAGGAAACCCACGCAGACACGGGGAGAACGTGCAGACTCCACACAGTGACTCAAGCTGGGAATCGAACCTGGGACCCTGGAGCTGTTAAGCAACTGTGCTAACCACTATGCTACCATGCTGACTTAGAGTCATAGAAGTTTACAGCATGAAAATAGGCCCTTTTGGCCCTACTTGTCAATGCCGCCCAGTTTTTACCAATATGCTAGTCCCAATTGCTTGGACTTGATGACCAAATGGTCTCTTTGTGCACTGCAGGGGCTCTACGATTCTATGAATTTGTCCAGCCACTACCAGACTGCACATTCAACAACACATCAACAGTTGCCATCACCAGGCACATCTTCCCTTTCTCCTCCCTTTTTAACTTTCCAAAAAGACCACTCTGGTGAAAGATCATTGACCCCCAGTAATCCCCCACCCCCCGGATCACCCCCCCACCAATCCCCCCAGCCCTCACCGAAGCACCCCTGGCCAGCGGCATGGCTCCCCCAACTGTGACAGGGCTGGAAACAGTCCGCAGCCGCCACCCGGCATCAACGGAAAAAAATACCATAAGTGTTCCGTGATGTCAGGAACTCGGCCCATTGGAGGCTGGGCATCGGGGGAGGTCCTGAAGCTGACCCGATGGCATGCAGTGTAGTCGAAGAGCACGGTGTTTTTTAGGGGGCGGAGCATCGCAAAAGCGACACCGTCCCTGATTTCGGCGCAAACAGGGATTCTCCAGCCGACGCGATTTCGGTGTCGGCGATTGGAGAATCCGGCCCCCTTTGTTTCTCTCTCCACAGATGCTTCCTGACCTGCTGAGTCAATGGTGCACAGTTCCATCTAGCCCTACTCACAACCCAAAACCTCCCCCATTTGGATGCAAGTCTGCAAATGGAGACTGCACCACATTTTCAGGAGGGGTACAAGCTAAGTCAACCACATTTTCAATTGGCTTAATTAATAAGAAAATAGATGTGATGATTTTATACATATCACATTTAATGAGTTTTCCTTAAGAATTCAAATAAATAGTGGAAAATATATCGTCTTTGATGGATTGAAGTGAACAGTGAGAAGATTTCCCCCCCTATTTGTTGGAATGGAGAGTGCCGAGCTGTGGCTTGTCACCCAGGGTAACTAAACAAGCAGCTGAGACAGAAACAGCTCTTGAATTACTTTACACGGAATCACAGCAGGTTTGGAAGATTGTTTTTAAGAATTATAGTTGGAAATTGCAAAAAAGTAAACTTTTTAGAACCGTTTCAAAACTTTTTGGGAAACTTTTAATAACTTAAAAAACTTGTTTTTAAATCCCTTCTCAGCCATGCCCACAGGCAGCAAAGTCCTGGAGCCGCGGACTTTTGTGGTGATAAAACCTCTGCCCTTTCCTCCGTCAAAAGGACTGAAGGTGAAGGCCCGGAGTCTGACCGTCTACAGCCCCTGCGAGCCCAGCAGACAGCAGATCTTCCGTGAGAATTACCGCCGGAGGCAGGATCAGCTGAGCCAGCAGGGTTACCGCTCAGTCTGCTGGAAACCCTATCAGGCAATCGGTCAGCCCCTTCACCTGGAGCCCAGGCAGCTCATCTTGCATTCACTGGGGCAGCTTGATCAGGTCAGGATCAGAGGCTTCATACCCACTGAGTGCAGTCAACACACACACGTATACTTCTAAAGGAACCAAACTCAGCCCCAAACACTCTCAAAATTAACTAGAGCAGAGTTTAATCTAACTCCGGGAGGGTTGCGGAACGACCAGTCACAGCGACCCTGATCGCGGGAGAAGCGCCCGACGGCCGGGCTGGCTTTTAAATTGAGAATGCCGGTCGCGACCGACCTTTAAACACAAACGGTGGGAGTCTTCTCACCAGAAGCAGTGGCAGAGAGCAGGTCTCGCGCCTGACACATACATTGAAGCCATGCGCCCTTTACGTCCCTGCTTTGGGCGTTAAATCACGAATATCGGCCTGCATAGGTCCACAAGGTCAGCCGGTTGGTAAAAGTGGGTCCCGGGTGTGAGAAACACCGCTCACTTGATAATAATTTACACTTAGTCAAATTCTGAAGAAGTATTTATTTCAATCGATCTTGCAAGAACGGGTGCCGCCGGTAAGCAATAGCAGACACACAGAATTCATGCAGCATCACCTGTTATATACAAAAAGAGCAGTTTCCTTATCAGTGATTCCTTATTTGGACTTGTTATGTTCATTTTGTCTTCCCCCTTGCTTAGTGGTTTCTGTTAACTTCTGGTACATCCTTGGACCGTCAATTAAAAGATAAGAATGAGGCCCCCTGCTTGCACCTGCGTCCTGTTATTGTACATCCCGTTCCTTCCCGAAGGTCAGTCCTGTACATAGTTACAACAATTTGCTCACTGTAGCTTACACAGAACTCCACTTGACATCTTATTTTCCCATCAGGCCCTATTGTTACATAAGAACTAGGATCAGGAGTAGGCCATCTGGCCCCTCGAGCCTGCTCCGCCATTTAATGAGATCATGGCTGATCTTTGTGGACTCAGCTCCACTCTCCGGCCCGTACACCATATCTTGACATCTTAATTGTGAACCACATGTAAAAACAACATAAAATGCTCATTTCTCATAATTCCCCCTTTTTTTCTTTTTACTCTTGTTGCATTTTACACTATGTCGCCCCTTCTAGCCTACCCCAAAATTGTCCAACATCCTCTCAACCTCTCTTTCTATGGGGTCGTCCTCTCCTTCAGTCTTCCCTCTTTCTAGTAGGCAAATTGTTTCCTGGCCTCCCTTACCCAGGGGTAATGGCATCTGCTTGGTCAAGGCTGTTTCGATGAGCCTCTGCACCAAGCCTCGTACGCACGGAATGATGCAACAGCCTATTGCCGCCAATGCTCCTATCACCACGATGATGGAGGTGAGGATGGATACTTTCCATCTCCCAAACATTGATTCAAGCCACCCAGTCATGGATGTGTCTGCCCCTGAGTTGTCTGCCATTTCCTCAGCCAGAGTGGTTAACCCTTGTAGTGCACGGGTAATCGATCCGTCGGGTGCCGTGTTGTTGGGGATAAACGTGCAACACTGTCCCTTGAGCATAACGAATACACCACCTTTCTCTGCCAAAATCATATCCAGAGCCAACCTATTCTCCCAGGCCATTCTACTGGTTGTGTCCAGTCATTCTGCTATACCCTTTACGGCGTCCCTGGTATAATTGATGAACCTCTGTTGATTATAGTATATATAGTTTATCCAATCCACATTCTTATTGATCGTAACCCACCAGAAGAGGGACTCGAACCCAGCTGCAATCTGATTTCGGGCTTTGAACTCATCTGGTACTCCTGTGGGGATGCCAACGGGGTCCAGGTAAATCCTGTCAACAAATGAGGTGGGTATGCCCCATTTAGATCGTTCCCCTTTTACACTCCCCTTCTCCTCTCGTCTTTCATAGGCTATATTGAACGGTATGGCGAGCTGAACTAATGCGCATGTCCCTTTCCACTGGGGAAGTAGAGTGGGTCTTAGGATCTTTCCTCCGCAATACCACCATATATCCGCACGTGGTATTTTTAGTGATGAGTAATTGCCCTGAATGGTCACGTTCTTAGTCTCAATACAAGTCTTGAGTTCTCCCATATCTTTACTTAGCCCCGTATCAGAACGACTTATACATGATTTATGATGCGTCACGGTAACCAAGAATGAGGGAGGGTTTGCTGATTGTTTCTGCTTAACAGGAGGAAACATCAGAGATACGGCAGTGCAGGTCTTGTTGCCCCAGGCTGTCTCACCTTGGTACAAGGCCATCATGCATTCCATGCTCCCTCTATTTTCTTTCCACCCCATTGGAAAGGGCTCCAGATGGGCCTGTGGTCTACCTGATGCGCAAACATAACAATTGTCTTTCTTCAGCGTCTGGGCCGAATACCTCACCCACTCAATCCACGCCTTCTGTTCCTCATAGCCGGTTTCTATCTCAAAGGCTTTCTCTAAATCTTTTACTTCAATTATTTTTACTCCCTGTTCTTCCTCCTCCTTGTCGTTCCTAGTTCCATTAGTGGGAGTTGCCCCCTGGTCTATTGAGATACGGAAGCAGCATTTTGTCTCGCTATTTCTCATTTTTACCCCGAATAACTCATTTCTTAGTGAACAATGCTTCCCCCCCTCGGTAATCAAGAACCTCCACCCTAAATTCCTTTCCATTCCCCGCTGACTCGCAGTCTATGAGGGTGCATAGATCAGTCCGTATTACCTGAGGGTACTGACTTTCTGAGATTGTCAATGTAACCAAACAACCGTTTCCGTCCTCCCACATTATTAATATTATTAGACATTGTATAGTCCATTTTAGCTGTAGTTTCGTCATATTATTGAATAGTTTAGGATTCAGTGTCTTTTCAACCTTATCTTTAATGGTTCCTCAGTGTCCTCCACATGCCATTGTTCCTGTTCAGGTGGTGATTTCACGGGTCCCTTCGTTCTGCTGTAATGAGTCCAACCTTTTTCCGCGGTTCGTATGGCAGTCTCTGTGGTTAACAAGACCAGGAACTGCCCGTCCCAAGTGGGTTGAAGCTTGGTTTCCTTCCACCATTTCACCAGTACCCAATCTCCTGGTTTAAATTTGTGGACTGCGAATTCAAGGGGAGGTGTCTGCGCTAGCAGTCCTTGTCTCCTGAGGAATGATAATGAGGAAGACAGTGCCAGTATATATTTCTTCACATAGATATCTTTACATTCTGCAATGGGCAATTCTCCCATTGTTCCAAGGTATGGCAATCCGAACAACATTTCGTATGGGGACAACCCCAAATCTTTTCTTGGAGCCGTTCGGATTCTTAGAAGGGCTATCGGTAAGCATTTTGTCCAGGGGAGCATAGTTTCTAGTATTATTTTTGACAAATGATTTTTAAGAGTTTGATTCATCCTTTCCACCCGTCCTGACGAGGGGGGGTGCCAAGGAGTGTGAAAGTCCCAATTTATCTCCAAACTTCTCATGGTTTCTTGTAAAACCTTAGAGGTAAAGTGACTTCCCCTGTCTGAGTCTATATTTTCTACCAACCCGTATCGGGGAATTATTTGCTCCAGAATGATTTTAGAGACTCCGCCTGCGGTGGGGGTGGTTGTAGGGTAAGCTTCTACCCAACCCGTAAGGTGGTCTACCAGGACTAACACGTATTTAAGCCTTCCCACGGGTGGTAGTTCAGTATTTGCAGCCTTCTCTGTAACAAACTGTCTCTCTCTCTCTGTATTGAAACAGTGACTCCAGGCATGTTGCAGTCTTCTCTGTCTGTCTCTCTCTCTCTCTCTCTCTGTATCTCTCTCTCTGCCTCCCTCTGCCTCTCTGTCTCTTTCTCTCTCTGTATCTCTGTATCTCTCTGTCTCTGTCTCTCTGTTCTCTGTCTCTGTCTCTCTGTTCTCTGTCTCTGTATCTCTCTGTCTCTCTTTCTCTCTCTGTCTCTCTCTCTCTCTTTCTATCTCGCTGTCTCTGTCTCTCTCTGTCTCTCTCTCTCTGTGTCTCTCTCAGTCTCTGTCTCTCTCTGCCTCTCTCTCTCTCTCTGTTCTCTCTCTCTGTCTCTGTATCTCTCTCTCTCTGTATCTCTTTCAGTCTCTGTCTCTCTCTCTGTATCTCTCTGTCTCTCTCTCTCTCTGTTCTCTGTCTCTCTCTCTCTCTGTCTCTTTCTCTCTCTGTCTCTCTCTGTCTCTCTCTCTCTCTCTCTCTGTTCTCTGTATCTGTCTCTCTCTGTCTCTTTCTCTGTCTGTATCTCTCTGTCTGTCTCTCTCTGTATCTCTCTGTCTCTGTATCTCTCTCTCTCTCTGACTCTCTCTCTGTCTCTCTCTCTGTCTCTCTCTCTGTCTCTCTCTCTGTCTCTCTCTTTCTCTCTCTCTCTCTCTCTGTATCTCTCTGTATCTCTCTGTCTGTCTCTCTCTGTATCTCTCTCTCTCTGCCTGTCTCTCTCTCTATCTCTCTCTCTGTCTTTCTCTCGCTGTCTCTCTCTGTCTCTCTGTTCTCTCTGTCTCTGATTCTCTGTCTCTGTCTGTCTCTCTGTTCTCTCTCACTGTCTCTGTATTTCTCTCTCTCTGCCTGTCTCTCTCTCTGTGTATATCTCTCAGTCTCTGTCTCTCTCTCTCTCTCTCTCTTTCTGTATCTCTCTGTCTCTCTCTCTCTGTTCTCTGTATCTCTCTCTCTCTGTCTCTCTGTATCTCTCTCTCTCTCTCTCTGTTCTCTCTCTCTGTCTCTCTGTATCTCTCTGTCTGTCTCTCTCTGTATCTCTCTCTCTGCCTGTCTCTCTCTCTGTATCTCTCGCTCTGCCTGTCTCTCTCTCTGTCTCTCTCTGTCTCTCTGTATCTCTCTGTCTCTGTCTCTCTCTGTGTCTCTCTCTCTGTCTCTGTATCTCTCTGTCTCTGTCACTCTCTCTGTCTCTCTCTCTGTCTCTCTCTCTGTCTCTCTCTCTGTCTCTCTCTCTGTCTCTCTCTCTGTGTATCTCTCTCAGTCTCTGTCTCTCTCTGTCTCTCTTCTCTCTCTCTGTCTCTGTATCTCTCTCTCTCTCTCTCTCTGTCTGCCTGTCTCTCTCTCTCTCCCTGTCTCTCTGTCCTCTCTCTCTGTCTCTGTATCTCTCTGTCTCTGTCTATTTCTGTCTCTCTCTCTGTCTCTCTGTCTCTCTCTCTCTCTGTCTCTCTCTCTCTGTCTCTCTCTCTCTGTATCTCTCTCTCTGTATCTCTCACTGTCTCTGTCTCTCTCTGTCTCTCTTCTCTCTCTCTGTCTCTGTATCTCTCTCTCTCTGCCTGTCTCTCTCTGTCTCTGTCTCTGTCTCTTTCGGTCTCTCTCTCTGTCTCTCTTCTCTCTCTCTCTCTCTGTCTCTGTATCTCTCTCTCTCTCTGTCTGCCTGTCTCTCTCTCTCTCTCTCTGTCTCTCTCTGTCTCTCTGTCCTCTGTCTCTGTATCTCTCTGTCTCTGTATCTCTCTGTCTCTGTATCTCTCTGTCTCTCTCTCTCTGTCTCTCTCTCTCTGTCTCTCTCTCTCTGTCTCTCTCTCTCTGTCTCTCTCTCTCTCTCTGTATCTCTCTCTCTGTATCTCTCTCTCTGTATCTCTCTCAGTCTCTGTCTCTCTCTGTCTCTCTTCTCTCTTCTCATCTGTCTCTGTATCTCTCTCTCTCTGCCTGTCTCTCTCTCTCTCTCTGTTCTCTCTCTCTGTCTCTGTCTCTTTCGGTCTCTCTCTCTGTATCTCTGTCTCTGTCTCTCTCTCTCTGTCTCTCTCTCTCTGTCTCTCTCTCTCTCTCTCTCTCTGTCTCTCTGTCTCTCTGTCTCTCTCTCTCTCTGTCTCTCTCAGTCTCTGTCTCTCTCTCTTCTCTCTCTCTGTCTCTGTATCTCGCTCTCTCTCTCTCTGTCTGCCTATCTCTCTCTCTCTCTCTGTCTCTCTCTGTCTCTTTCTCTCTCTGACCCATTCTCCCGCAGTTAAAACACCCTGCCGGTTGACTATTTTTGTATCGTCCTCGTCTTCCCTGACTCCCTCTGCCACATCCTCTTCCTCTGAATCCTACATCCTGATACCCTCTTCTTGGTTCTCCTATACCCGCCTGTCCCTGTTTGCTCACTACCTCATTTACAGTTGCAACCATCATTTTTGTTTTCTGTTTTTCCTTCACATCCTCCCGTCTTACAAATACCTTCTGTGCTTCTCTCAGTAATTCATCTAGAGATTTCTCATTCCAATCCTCTATTTTCTGTAACGTTTTATGTATGTCAGGCCAGGATTTGGTCCCAAAGTGGACCTTCAGTAGTCCCTGTCCTACTGGGTCGTTAGGGTCTAGTCCAGAATACTTCCTTACTGATTCCTGAAGTCGCTCTAAGAACGCTGAGGGGGTTTCCGTCCCTTCCTGTCTAATTTTGAAGGCTTTATTTAGATTATGTACCTTGGGCACTGCTTCCCTTATGCCTTCAACGATAATATTTCTCAGATCTTTCATGTGATCTCTATGGCCCCCTACCTGATGGTTCCATTGTGTGTCTTGATTGGGGTACTTTTCTTCTGCTGGTGGTGCGTTTACCCCTGGCGGGTGACTATTCTCCCACTTTCTCATGCCTGCTCTTCTAACCATACCCCTTTCTTCCCCTGTGAATAGGATACTCATAATGGACATTAATTCGGTCCATGTGTATATATTAGGACCTAAGAACTGATCGAATTGTTCCGCCAGTCCTAAGGGGTCTTCCATTAACGTCTTCATTTCTTTTTTGAATGCTCTGACTTCTCCTGAATTTAAAGGAGAATTTACAAATCCTACATCTCCATCTCCAATAGGGACTTCCCGAAGGGGGTTCATTTTTGTTATTTCTGGTTCCTCTCCCTGCCCTTTCGCGGATCTTAATTGCATTTTATTCTCTCCTTCTTTTTCAGGGACTTTCTCTGATTTGCCTTTATTCATTTGTTGGTCATTTGACGAGTCATCGTCGTTTGTCTTTTTCTTATAGGGGGGTGGCAAATTATCTAGGACGTCCCATTGTCTAAGAGGGGCTGTGGGAACGTCTTCGCCCTGTGGGATTAATGGATATATTCGGGTGGCGTTCCTGCTGGGAAGCCAACAACTCGCGTAACTTCTTTATCGGAACAGGGTCTTTTATCAGTGACATATGTATTCAAAATTTGGCACACCCAATCTTCGTCCGAACCGTATTTCGGCCAAAAGACTGAGGGTTTACGGATTGCTTCTTTTATCCATATGAAGCAACAAAATGTTATCATTGTTTTCCTGTCCTTATTTTTTTGTACAACTCTCAAAATCCCAATTCACTAACATCCGACCCACTGGACTTTCTGGTGGGATATTCTTAGGGATTTCTTATCGGCGCCGTCTCCTTGTTTCGAGTTTTTACTTCCCATTGTAATGTAAGCAGCTTTCACTTATTTCTAAGTAAAGTGTCTAGTTATGACTGGTCCGTCAAAACAATCACAATTTTGAAAGTACTTATATCATCAATCCGCGCATACACTTATACAGATGTCTAGATATAAACTCCAGAGTCCTTATATCATCAATCCGCCCTTACGGATGTCTAGATACGAACTCAAGTCAACAAGGTAATACTTAAAAGTCGTTTTTCTTACCTTGCTCAGTGCACAGAGTTGCCTGACTTTCACTTCCATGGTTCTGCCTGCCACTATAATCCGTTACGTGCTTCTTCAGAATGACTACCCTAGGAACGTGTTCAGTTGACCGTGGGTGATACTCAAAACGAAGTACGAGACCGTTTAAATAACGGGACGCATCTTCTCGGTTCCTCTTGAGCCGCCCCCCTTGATCAATGAAGATGATCCCGGACGAGCCCCCAATTGCGAGAAACACCGCTCACTTGATAATAATTTACACTTAGTCAAATTCTGAAGAAGTATTTATTTCAGTCGATCTTGCAAGAACAGGTGCCGCCGGTAAGCAATAGCAGACACACAGAATTCATACAGCATCACCTGTATTATACAAAAAGAGCAGTTTCCTTATCAGTGATTCCTTATTTGGACTTGTTATGTTCATTTTGTCTTCCCCTTGCTTAGTGGTTTCTGTTAACTTCTGGTACATCCTTGGACCGTCAATTAAAAGATAAGAATGAGGCCCCCTGCTTGCACCTGCGTCCTGTTATTGTACATCCCGTTCCTTCCCGAAGGTCAGTCCTGTACATAGTTACAACAATTTGCTCACTGTAGCTTACACAGAACTCCACTTGACATCTTATTTTCCCATCAGGCCCTATTGTTGACATCTTAATTGTGAACCAGAGTTATACATGTAAAAACAACATAAAATGCTCATTTCTCATACGGGGGAAAAAAGTTTGAAAAACACTGAACTCCTCAACTGTTGACAATATTATGGCAATTGTGCACAGGAATCCCCTCCTGATATCAAACTCACCTATTCTAATGACATTTTCAAGGTAAGCACACAATGAGAAAATGGTTCTCAAAACCATTCATGACACTGAACACTTCTATTTAATCTCCCTTGGCCTTCTTCACTGGAACGACTACAATCCCAGCTTCTCAGTATTCTCTTTCTATGTTAGGCTTGGCTGCAACCTTTAATAATTATAATCTTTATTGTCACAAGTAGGCATTCATTAACACTGCATTGAAGTTACTGTGAAAAACCCCTAGTCGCTGTCGTGTTATTCACCCTGGTGTAACACGGACTGCAATTGGATGCAGTTGTACTGGAAGGCAGACACCAAACTTAGACGTTGGTTCAATACGATTTATTGAACTTCTGTAACAATGCACACAGCTTGCTGTGGGTTGACACTACTACTCTAAGTGTGCTAACTCTAACTAACTAGACCAGACTAGCTCTGAGCCACGTGTAGAAGGTGCTAAATGATATATATACCCTGACTGTCACTACAGTTGTCACCAGTGGAAAGAGGCGGAGTGCTGATACCTTGTGTGTTTTATAGTAGGAAGCCCCTCTCTGGTGATTGGTTGTGTTCTGTCCTGTGTGTTGATTGGCTAACCTGGGTGTCTGCCATTGCCTGTCTTTACCTCATTATGTGCATGAGTGCATATTATGACAGTCACCACATTCTGATGCCTGTTGGAGTATACAGAGGGAGAATTCAAAATGTCCAAATTACCTAATGTAACCCTTCCTGTCAGCATGGGACAGACAGTGAAGGGAAAGCAGTACATCTTTGAATAGTTGGTCAAAGAGTAACAGTCCGGGAGAGATGCCAGTCATTCAAATTGCAATTGGGCTTGACAGCTTTGCAGCTAACATATTGCTATATATAATTAGGGATGCTTTCTTCTTTCAAAGTATCACTGCGCATGTTTTTTTTCTCCTCACATTTTTATGTCTTTAAGTAAATGTGTAATATCCATGTTGAACAATATACTTATATTTTAAGAATGGGTATATCGTGTAAGAAATTGGTATATATTTTATATTTTTATATCTGTTGCAGTAATATTTTTAACAGCCTGAATTTGGGTATTTATTTGTTGCAGCAATATTATTAAACAATGTAGGGTAAGGTATCCAGACTGTGTGTCTGCTAAAGCTGTAATTAAGAAGTCATAAAAGGTGAGGTAATGATCGATTCTAATCATTTACTTGTTTACATACAGAGGGCTGATGGAACATTGTGATTCCTGGAGATTTCCTGGAGAGTAGGTAATTTATGAGGGGTTGTATTTTGTCCTAGGTAAGCCAGTCATGTGACATCTTAATGGGATAGAGATTATGTAATTAATGGGAGGAGCCAGGTTTGTCTGTAGTTTTGCAATTTGCCATCAGATTTGAGTCTGACAAGGCAGAAGGAGTTTAAGTTGAATCACGGTTTTGCCAAATGCTGTTTAGTTGAGCAGAAGTGTACTGAATCGGCTCCTGAAAGGAACTCTCTCCAAAGGTCTACACAACTAAGCAGTATATAAAGCTAGCTTTATTTATTTATAAGAGACATTTGAACTGGATTGCTTAATTGGGATTAGTAGCAGGCAGTTTTTAGCAGGCATAGATAGTGGGTTTAGGTTTCCCCTTTTGTTTAAGAACTTATTAACTGATAATTGTAAAGCTATTGGGCAGAATTTTCCATTTGAGAAATAAGTGTTGATGCTGGGACTGTATTGTGTGCGGTTCCCATTTCCGTTGGGGCTGCTAGTTCCGGAGCAATTAAGGACACGCTAATAAACCAGCAATCTGCCCACGTGAATCTAGAGCAATGCTCATTGCTGCCGATGTTGGATTCGTTGGGGCCGGAATTGGCACTGGGGAACCAGACAAGCTGCTTAGAAGCACTCCCCACACACTCTCATTCCAGCCCCCACACTCTCATTCCAGCCAAGAAGATGGCCCCACTGAGAGGAGCACCAAGATTCGCAGTTGGAAAACTCGATCAGATGATCGATGCGGTGGAGGTGAGGCGGGACACCCTCTTCCCCAGGGTGGTGAGGAGGCTGCTGCCCGTCAATGTCAATCGAGCCTGGACAGAGGTGGCGAGCACTGTGGGCCTCACCAGGCGGACTGGCCTGCAGTGCCACAAAAAGATGAATGACCTCCTTAGGTCAGTTCGGGTGAGTCACCACCTCTGTGTACCCCCCACAACCACCACCACCACTACCACCACCTGAGACTAATCAAAACCCATCTGCTTGCATCAGCTTCACATCCCATCCTGCACCACACCCCAACACCTGTATGTTCCTCTCTGGCCAGGTGCCTTACACACATGCTACCAGCTACAGACCCCCTGTGTAACTCACCATGTCCTTTGTGCCCCAAGGAAAAGATGTCTCACAACAGAAGGGAGCGGGAAAAGTCCGGAGCGGGTGTACCAGACCTGCAGGCTCTCACCTCCGCTGAGCAGAGGCTGATGGAGCTACCCGGGGAGGTGGAGGAGAGGGCTATCTCCCAGGTGGAGGTGGAAATGGGACAACCAAGTGAGCCCCTAGTGCAAAGTGATGTCCCTGCTTCCCAAGTTCTCACCATGTGTCTTGTCTTTTGCCTTGCAGGATCACCAACAGACGAAGCTCTACCGCCCCCGGCCGCTACCCCAGCACACACCAGAGGGCCGATCCGGGGGCCACACTGACATCCTGGCACTGCATTCGCCTGCGCCTTCCACCATCCCAGAGACGATCACCTCGCTAGGTCATATTAGTGAAGAGGCTCCTGGGTCACCATATGGTGCACACGTCACACATGCCACAGCACATCAGGTGGAAGTAGGAATCCCCGAAGGAGCGGGCAGTCAGCGGGCTGCCCTATCCCAAGAATAGCTGTAGTCCAGACAGGTGTAGCATTCTGGAAAGGATGATCCCATCACTGGTAGAGGTGCAGACACAGAGCCAGGGTCTACAGGAGGGAGCGACAGTAACCTTCCAGTGCCTGCAGGCATAGTTGGAGGAGTCCAACCGTCTCCGGCGCACATGACGGTGCAGACAATGCATGGTACCCAGGCATCCATTGGACGAGTGGCGACCACGGTGGAAGCCTTGGATAACATCCAAGGCTTGGAGCACACTCTGCGATCGATGGCCGAGGCTCAGGAGAGGGAGCCCAGTCACAGGCAGCCATGTACCAGGCCCACATGGACATTGCTGCAGCGTTCCAGAGCTTAGCCCAGTCACAAAGGGTCATGGCTAAGGGTGTCGCGAGCATTGGCAAGGTGCTGACTGACCTGGGCCAGGCACAGTGCCAGAGGGACATCAGTGAGGGACACGTCTCACTCACTGAGGGACACAACCTAGTTCCACTACTCCATGGCTGAGGACATCGAAACTTTAGTTGAGACGAGAGTGGACCTCCAAGGCTGGCAGCACCAGGTGATGGTGGAATGTCTGGAGCTCACTCCGCTCTCCCCTCCATCCCATGAAGTAGCCCGGGGGCCATTGTGCACCCCGAGAGAGGTGGAAGTGATGGGGCTGGTGCCGGTGCCCCTCATAGGGGAGGAGAGTGTTCCTTACTGGAACATTCCAGTGCTTCCCTCCCACCTGACACTGGCACATCTGATGGGCATCAGACAGAGCAGAGTGGCACATCACCTTTGACACCTGAAAGTCAGCCGGGCCCATCCAGGTCAAGGTCCTCCAGAAGTTGGTCACCAAAGGCACCTCAGGTCACAGGGCGAGGTGGGCAGCAGGCCACCTTCACATCAGATATACTGTCTGGGTTCACACATAGAAGGAGCAGTAGGCCACATATAATAAAGAAGACACCAGTTAGGTTGGCATGGGTGCAGCACATAGGTTAGAGGTAGGGGTCAGGACACAATACTCTAAATAGTCACTATTAAACACCTTTGCACCAAAACTGTGACCTGCCTCAATCCTCTGCCTGACGGGTGTGAGGGATGCGATGGGCAGGGCTGGTTGTGCAGGGTGGGAGGGGTGTGTGAGGTTGGTGGTGTTGGGTATGTGTGTTGGAGAATGGCATGGGGCAGAGCCCCCAGGCCAGTGGATGATCCACCCGGGGTGACCGTCAGAGGTGGCAGGGGATGGGCCAGAGGTGTGAGGCTGCCTTTAAGGACAGTTTAGCCAGTGAATGACCCATCACCATATCCATAGCAGCGCTCCCCTCCCCTCCCCTGCACAAAGGATGTATGGGCCGAAGAGATGGGATGGCCACCTCACGTTCAGGGATCACCCAGGCTGCAGTGAAATGTGATCCTCAAGGCTGGAGTCAGACTTTGTGAAAAGATGTGGAGCACCAGAGCTCATCTCAGTGAGTTGTCATCATCCTCTGTCCCATGGACAAGACCCGCTCATAACGCCAAACCAGGGCCAACACCCTCTAGTGATGCTGATAGGACTCTCGGAGGGGAGAGCTGGAACTGGGGTGTTGGGATGGAGTGAAGGGAGAAGGAACAGTGGGCTATGTCAGCGGCTATTGGGAAGGGGTGTGGTAAGAGAGGTTGTGGAGAGGTGGGACAGGGTGGCAGAGCTGCCGATGACCAGGCCTCTTGGTGTGAAAATTGGGGGGTGATTAAATTTTCTCACGTGCGGCAGCCTGACGTGCCAGCCAGGGCTCCATGCTATGGTCCTCCTGGCCATCCTCCTTGGCAGAAGAGGCCTGATGTTCTTTCTCCTCCTCCAGCATGTTCCCCTCTGCTGCATGATGTTATGCAGGATGTAGCAGACCACCACAATGTTGGAGACCCTCATGGGGCTATGTTGGAGCGCCCCACCGGAGTGGTCCAGGCATCAGAACTGCATCTTTAGTACGCTGTTGCATCTTTCAATGATGCCCCTGGTTGCTGCATGGGTGTCATTGTAGTGGGGCCTCTGGAAAGGTGTGATTAGCCAATACCTCAGTGGGTAACACTTGTTTCCCAATGATCAATCCCTCACCCGAGGAGTGCCTTGATTGTGGTGGGAACTGATGAGTGTGCCAGTGAGAAATAATAAATTCTTTACCCGTCAGTCTGGCCTCAATAAAACTCGAGATGGATTTGTAGGCATAGCATTAGTTATTTTTATTTGACTTGCAAGTCTGACTCGTTTCACACAAACCCAGAATGCAAGCTGCCTCCTGGGTCTCCAGAATCGAGTGATTCTGTAGAACAAAGAAATCTCTACCAACACATTCAAATGGCATCCAGTTTCACATACACGATTCCCATAGGTCATCTTATACCCCTCCTGACCAGGCCATACCTCCTAATTGGCTCACTTCTCATTCCTCCCTCTGGCCTCCTATTACCCAGCATCCTTTTCTCCTCATCCACTGGACACCCTCCCCCTTTCCTTGCCATGCTCTCTGAAACCCTTTGTCTGTGAACTAACAGAATTAGACTGGCCTATATCTACATTACAGTAACTAATATCTCTAAAGTAACTATTTTATATCACATTCGTCACCAGGATGTACATGTTGTGGGCACTGCCTGGGTATCACGCGCAGATGCGTGTGATATGCAACTGGTGATCACACACCAACTGCTGATTTCAGGCAGTGGAACCCTTTCCTATTTATAAAAGACACCATAAAAGACCCATGATAGGCCGGTGTTCGTGGGGGAGTGGGGGAAACGTGCGTCCTGTATGTCAGCCCCTGGACCTGGGCATGCAAGCGCTGTCGACAACCTCCTGTGCAGGTCCTCGAGCAGGTCCTGTCCCTCCAGCTTCCATCACCACTGCTGGTTGAACTGCAAAGTTCATTCTCTGCAGGGTGGGAAAAGGAAAGATACGTCAGCAAGATGAGTATTCCCCTGCTCATCCAGATCCAAAAGGCTACATGGTGGTCCTGAGTTGTAGTTCAGCTCTGTCCCCCAAACCCACCTCCACCACTCAGCCATTTCCCCAATATGTTGCCTTCCACACTGCACTGGGCCTGTGATGTGGGGAGCTTCAATCCTAACCACCTGTCCCGGACAACATGGGTATCGGAGCCTGCTGCAACCAATGGCCGCGATGGCTTCTTGGCCCCTGTCCTGTCTCCCCAGTGGGGTCTACTGTGGGTGTCCTCATTGGGTGGGCTGTGTGTTATCCCATCAGCAGGGTGGAACCTATTTGTGTATTGGAGAGGGTCAGGGTGTGCCACCAATCACCTCCATGCTTCGAGGTGTGTGTGTGGACAGGTCCTTCAGATGGGGGTGAGCCAGGGAACTATGCATCTTCAGCATAGCTTCAGTGTGATCTGGGTCCTGGGTGTGACACAGATTGTGACAACCTGACCGAGGGGAAGGATGGATGGGAGCAGGGTTATGGTGGGCAGGAAGGGCTTGGAGTCAGCTGGTGGTCCTGCGGAGTGGGCGAGCTGATAATGTCACTAATAAGGCCTCTGCCCTGAGAGAGGCAGTGTGCAAGTAAGGGTGCCAAAGGACACGGTGCATGTGTCCTTTGTTTGGGGTGAGCTCTGCTATTACTCTGCTTCCCTTGCAGAGGGGCTGTGCTTCTGCTGAGTGCACTGAGAAGTGGCAGCACTTGGTGTGCCATTGATTGAGCTTGGCCACGCCCATCCCGTTGATGGGTCAGCTGGGGTCTGAGGGTTTCCAGAGAGGCGGCCTGGTTGGGCTCCCAAATGGCCAGAGGCTCTGTGAACATTTACAGTGAGCAGTCAGCAGAGTGAGCAGCCAGGGGACTGTAACTTGCACCAAATGGGTGCGTTTAAAACAAAAACTGCAGCAATGGAAGTCTGAGCTACGCCAATCCCGAGGGGGACACCCTGACACCATGGCGTAGTCACCCTCCAGCGAGCGCTATAATTTCAAGGGGTTTTGTAAGTTTCCTTACCTTCTCTCTCTCTCTCTCTCTCTCCCTCAACAGCAATACACCCAATCCTTGTATAAACCTGTTGTGAACTGCGCCCGTGTCACTTACACCTAAGAGGGGTGGATAATTGCCGAGACCCGGAGCATCACCGGGTCCAATCTGCGAATGCAATGCAAATATATTTAAATGTTTGTTTTGCATGCCGCCACCGGGGCGGGTCACAATCCTCGCTATTGCCACCAGCGAGGGACAGCGGTGCATGGCGTTTGGTCCGGGTGGAATAAACCTTCATTTCTTTCGGATGCCTGATTACAGCTCATGTTTCTGGTATCGCAAGGCGGAGAATTCTGCTCATTGTCTTTCGTGCTAATGTGGTTAATTCTGTGTTTAAATGAGTTTCTTTTAACATCAGATCATTCTTCTGAGGTGAAGTATCCTATCTTCACAGTTTTACAAATTTAAAAAAAAATGTTTGGGATTCTTGTCCAGTATCCCAACAAATGTTGGGGTCTGTTCCAGTATCCTAACATTGGTATTCGGGAGAATAAAGGGAGCAGGGTACATGGCATTAAGATTACCATTTGTGTGAATGCTGAATGTCAGCTTAGACTGGTTGGGCTGAAAAGCTTGCTTCCTTGTGTAAAAAATGGATCTCTTTGGTCCTCTAAAATCAACCATCACCATGCAGCATCAGTGTTATTTATTGCTTAAGTGTTTTGAAATAGTGGCGTTTCCAGTTCAGGCTCTTAATGTGTTTGCATTTGTAAATGGGAGCCACAGCTGCTGATCAATCCCAAAGGATTGAAGCTCTTCTGAGAGACATTGCTGCAGTGATGAATACTCTACTGCAAGTGATGCTGGAGCTGTTATATTTAGCAGTAATCTTCATTGGATCATACAGCACAGAAGGAGGCCATTCGGCTCATCATGCTTGTGCCAGCTCTTTGAAAGAGCCATCCAGTTAGTTTCCCCTCCCTAACCCTTTGATCATTGTTCTGCAAAGTTTCCTTTTGAAGCATTAATCCAATTCCCTTTTGAAAGTTCCTATTGAATTGCTTCCACCATCCAGTGCATTTCAGATCAAAAGACCTAGCTTCATTTTAAATCCTCCCACTGCCACCCCACAATTCTTTTCCCACTTACGTTGAATCTGTGTCCTCCGGTTACTGTCTCATTGCTAGTGGAAACAGTTTCTCCTTAAGTACTCTCTTGTTTATTCTATCAAAACCCTTCAAGATACTGAACACCTCTATTGAATCTCCCTCAACCTTCTTCACTGGATGGAGTGCAATCCCAACTTCTCAATATTCTCTTTCAATGTTAGGCACTGCTGCAGCCTCTGACCATTCCTGTCAGCATGGGGCAGACAGTAAATCTTTGAATAGTTGGTCAAACGGTTCTTCCAACACTTCAGAGGTTTCAATTTATTTTTTCTTTGTGCAGACTGCGAATGATGAGCCAAATAGCACTGCGGAGGAAATTCCAGAAGAAACAAAAAGCTTCACCTCCCCAATGGTGTTGAAGGATAACAAGGTAACCTTAATGGAAAATTGTGATTGATTTTTTTTAATGAAAAGGGGTTGGACGTGGCTGGTTACCAGAGGTTGTTCGTTTCAAGATCTGGGAGCAATTGAACTGTGTAACAAGCGTTCATGTTCAGTTACTTGTTTTTGCCCATGCCCCCTCCCTGAAAATGCAGACCACCGTTGGGGAATGGGAACATTCTGGGCATGATTCTCTGGCCTCGTTTCGCTCGAGCGACGCTGAGTAATACTACATTCCGTATGCTTCACCCGATGTTCATGTCTATGTATTGACATTGGTTATTTATTGTATGTCCTATGTTTTTCATGTATGGAACGATCTGCCTGGACTGTATGAAGAACAACGGACAGAATTCTCTGACCCCCGCATTGCGGAGAATCGGCGCCGCCGGCGTGGTCGGCGCGGCGCCGGTCGGGGTATGCGCCGACTGTCCGGCACGGGCCGGCGTGCCGATTCTCCGGCCTGGATGGGCCGAGCGGCCATCAACAAAAAGCCGAGTCCCGCCGGCGCTGTTCTAACATCCTCTGAGCCGGCGGGACCTCGGCATTGAGGGTCAGGGGGTGGCCTGTGGGGAGGGGGGGGGATCCGACCCCAAGGAGGGCCTCCGTAGTGGCCTGGCCCGCGATCGGGGCCCACGGATCGGCGGGCTGGCCTTTCTGTCGGGGGGGCCTCCTTTCCTCCGCGCTCCAGCGCCATGCTACCCCACTGTGGCCCGGAGAATCGGGTCTCGGAACGGGCACCGACGCCGGAGTAAAACACTCCCGTTTTTATGCCGGAGTCGCCACTTAGCCGCCCGATGGGAGAATCGCGCCCAATACTTTTCACTGTGCCTCGGTACACATGACAATAAATCTAAATCAGATCAAATAATGACCAGGTGCAGGGTTTTGACTTTCCTTTTTCCTCTTTGTCCAGGACTGCTGAGGCCGATTGCAGCAGTGGTTGCTTATTCTTGTACAGGGTCACAATGGTTTGCATCATGAGTCTCCTGGGGCACTGCCCTCTCCCTCCAGCAGAGACTGAGAAGTTCGTACAGATGATTCAGCAGTGCCAGTTTCCCATGTTTATTGAGTTCAGGTGGCATGGCATTAGCACTTTGGGCATTGCCCATGGCAGCAAATCAATAACTTCGCCAAGCTCCTCCACCATGGGTTCAATATCTAGCACTACCCTGACAGTTGTGTGTTGAACTTCCTCTGTTACATTGTTTCCCCTAGAATACTCCATCCATCTCTCCAACTGTTTATCGCTATCATTGATGACCTTCCCTGACTTTAGTTTCAATGGACCTGTTACCTTTTTGATCCCTTCAATCATGCCCAATATTGAAGGGCACCTGGACAGAGTTGTAACCAATAGTCACTGGCTCCTCGCCGAGCAGTTTGTTGGACTTCGCTTTGAGTTATTCTTAGAGTATTCAGAGTCTTCTCATTTGGGTCGCTCTTACCATTAATGAGAGTGGACCACTTGGCTTCAGAA
This sequence comes from Scyliorhinus torazame, assembly GCF_047496885.1. Taxonomy (NCBI): domain Eukaryota; kingdom Metazoa; phylum Chordata; class Chondrichthyes; order Carcharhiniformes; family Scyliorhinidae; genus Scyliorhinus; species Scyliorhinus torazame. Next base: position 80,634,650 of record NC_092707.1, read on the forward strand.
TTATTGTGATGTTCACCTTGAGCCAACCGGCACTTTTTCTCTTTTGCTTCCCATATGTTGAGAGTTCTGCAATGAAGGCGGTGTCTCAAAGCATGTTCCATGCCATTTCTGCACTGGATTGCCGACGGTACCCATTCAATCAAGTGGTAGATCTGTAGTTGTTTTTTGTCTGGGTGGGCAGTATGACTGACATTGATACGAGAACCACATTTCTGCTTTGAATGAAATATCTTCAATGGTTGTACCCTCACCTTCATGCACTAGGGAGTGATCTGTAACACGGGCAATGCTGTGCTGCATGTGTTGAGGATGCTGTTCGGAGAGTCACATCTGGTGATGATCAGATCCAGCTGGTGCCAGTACCCCGATCTTGGATGTCCCCAGGACATCTTGTGGCATGAGTTGTTCTGAAAGCTATTCGTTACATAAAGCTCCTGGAGCAGAAAAGCTGAAGTAGTCTCTGTCTGTTCGCTGCCACTGATGTCCAAGGCAGGAAGGACATGCGTCATGGTCCACACCTACTCTTGCATTGAAATCTTGCCGACGTACAGATGTTCTGACTTGGGAACTCTGCTGATAGCAGTGTCCAGCTCCTCGTGGAATTGTTTTTTTGCTTCTGGGGAAGCACGGCGATGGAGTATAGATACTCATGAGGTTAACTGGCTCTGTTTGAGTTGCAAGGTGGATGGATGAACTCATTCTGAACTATTTGTGGGGGTGTCTATCATTGAGGGTAGCGGGTTTCTTGCAGTGAAGCTTACACCATCTCTGAAATCTTCGACAGCCAGACGAACATGTAATGATTTTCTTTCAGTGATTTGCCCTGTGAACCTAGAGACTATGTCAATAGTCAGTCTATGATGCTGATAAACTGTCTTGTGCACATCATCATCAACCAGTTACAAGTCATCCGTTAATCTCGTGTACGTGGTCCTGATGCTCTGGATTGTCAATCGAAGAGTTGGCATCTTCTTTATTTTCATTTGTTTGTCTGGCGTGATCAAATCCTTCCACTCGTTAAGCAGAGATTCATAAGCTCCATGCACCCGTTGAAACTCGCAGGTCAGCACATTACACGTCTGGGGCTGCCCCACTTGAGTTGGACAGTCGCTGATCAGTAGGACATGCTGGTTCCTCCCACCATCGAAGGCTGGAGCACCTGTTCTCTAGGCCAATCGATTTGGGCTTATCACTCGTAACTGATGTCTGTTAATGTTCTGCAGTGAATTTGGAATGCTGTCTCCGGGTTTAAACCTGGGCAACGTTCATGGAGATACTGGGCTGCCCAAATATCAGTGCCCCCCTATCCATGTCCATGGTTGAGTCCAAAGGAATGTGAAGCAGTATGTTTGCCACTTTGTTTGGCACTGACTTTGTTCCAGGAATTCCTAGAAGGATGACATAATTTAGACATCAGTCTTCCTTTGGGTTCCATTGCAGAATTTTTGGTGAGGCAAGAATGATTGCCTTTCTCGTCAAGGCAGCATTTAATCAAGAAGTCTTACTAAACTTCAAGTGAATGGGAATCTGGTAAAAGCATATCATTGCTTTGAGGTACACTGAGCACAAAGAAAGATGGTTGTGGCTGTTGGAGGCGAATCATCTTAGCCACAGAATAGCACCGCAGGAGTTCCTCAGGTCCAACATCTTCAGCTGCTCAATGGGTACCTTCCCTCCTGCATGAAGTCACCATAAGGTAATTTTTCTGATGATCGCACAATATTCAACTCAATTTGCAATTCCTCCAATATTGAAGCAGTTTGTGCCTGTATACGGCAAGGCCTGGTCAACTCTTATAACATCCACAAGACCCAAAACTGGGATGACTGGATTGATCTCCACATGGGGCTCGTGGAGTACGAGCTCCCTTGCTGAGGGGCCGAGGCCCAAAAGCGGACTTGTTAATTCCCCGAGATAGAAGCCGGCATCTCAGGATGGTCCCGGCTGTGAATTGGACTATTACTTTATGATTGTATTTACCAGCTTGAGGAGGAAATAAATTATTTTTTGAATGTCCTTTTCGGGACTCCTCGTTGACTACAATATTGGCGATGACGATAAACTGAACTACAGACGGCACTGCTGGCCACTCAGACTACGGCTGCTTCTCAACGCAAAGGAGTAAGGTTTGCACTGTTTCAAAAATGCCACTCTTTGGTCGACTCAATACATATGATGTGAGTGTGGAAGACTGGGCTCAGAATGTAGTGCGTATGCATAATTTCTTCAGAGCAAAGGCAATTATTGACAAAGACCGCCAGAAGGTGAATTTTTGACCGCCTTTGGGACCCCCACTTTCAGCATCATTAAGAGCCTAACATACCCTGCGGCCTCAGGCTTCAAGACGTTTGAGGAATAAGTGGCGCTCATGACAAATCACTACGACCCCAAGCTGTCGGTCGTTGTCCAACGATTCCAATTTATCACGGTCGATAGAAACACGGGGGAGCCTGTTACTGAGCTTTTAGCATGGCTATGCAAACTAGCGGAACACTGCGACTACAAGCCATTCCCTACTTGAGATGCTACGAGACTGCCTTGTATGCGGTTTAAACAATTGGTGACCCAGCAGAAATTGTTGGCTAAGCCTTTGCTGGACTTAAAAAAGACTATCAAGATCTCCTCTTCATGGGAGAGCGTAAAGGAAGGAGTTCCAGGTGATTTCAGGGGTGGAGGTGAATAGCATAGGATGCAAATTCCTCTCCCCCCCACTCCCCATTTAGACAAGCAGCGCATCCAAGGAGTGTGACCTCTGGGACACCGCCCTCGCCCGAATACTGTCGACAGCCCTGTTGGCTGAGGGCTGATGCATCCAGGTGAGACACCTCTCGAGAATCAATGGAGGAATGTCCACAGAAGTGTAGCACCTGTGGCCGAAGAAACCAGCAGGGACCAGCCCACAAGTGGTCGAGGGAGGAGTCCGCTTAGAGCAGCCCAACAAGGGCGAGTACCTGCAATTGAATTGCATTGCTGCCCCGCGGTTTTTCCCCATCAGAATTGCTGTCCAGGTGAATGGTCGCCTGCTAGAAATGGAGCTGGACACTGGGGCTGCAGTCTGAGTGATAGGATGCCAGGTGTTTGAAAATATCAGGTCAGACCCCAGCAGTTGAACTTGCGGGACACTGAGGCGAGGTGGGCACAACAATAACACCCAGTTGCCTATGGACAGCAATCCGTCAGGCTGCCCTCGATAATAGTGTGGGGCCCCGGCCCGGGTTTGCTGGCCCATGATTGGCTACAGAGGCTCAGTTTGGACTGCAACGGATTTTTAGGATGGACACTGGGGGGTTATTCAAAGTCCTGGGGAAGTACCCAGAAGTTATGGAGAAGATCCTCCAAGGACTCGTGAGTGGTGGTCTACTTGAATGACGTCCTGGTCACTGGAGCCACTGAAAAGGAGTACCTGGGCAACCTGAAAGAAGTCCTCCGATGGTTCTCCGAGTCAGGCATCCACCTCGAGAGGAAAGTGTATTTTCTACAACAAAGACGTCATGCACCTAGAGCATCATGTCAATCGAGATGGCCTGTACCCAGTAAAGGAGAAGGTGCAAGCAATCAAACAAGTTCCCACACCAGAGAACGCGACTGAATTGTGGTCATTCTTGGGACTCGCAAGTTTATCCCTAGCGCCCGTGCTCGCACCACTGCACATGCTAATGAAGAAACATCAAGAATGGGCGTGGAGAGCTCCACAAGAAGAAGCCTTCACCAGCGTAAAGCAGCAGCTGTCGTTGTCAGAGTTGTTGACCCATTACGACCTCTCAAAGCCCCTTTTGGTCACTTGCAATGCCTCCATAGGGAAACAGGGCAGTGTTATCCCACTGCATGGATGACTGACAGGAGAGACTGATAGTGTATGCTTCACGGACTTTGGTCGGGGCGGAGTGCAACTATACCCAGATTGAGAAAGAAGGGCTGGCTGTCGTCTTTGTGGTGAAGACATTTCACCAGTAACTGTATACTTGTCGATTCACCATTGGAACAGACCACAAGCCATTGCTCAGATTGTTTAAAGAAGACCACGCAATTCCGCCAACAGCATCTGCCCAGATACAGCACTGGGCCCTATTGCTAGTGTTTTGTGAGTTCGTGTTTGAGCATCACCCAGGCACACAGATCACAAATGCAGTTGCTCTAAGCCGGCTCCCATTGCTGACATGCCCCCAGTCTCCACCATAACTTTATGGATACCTTGCCAGTCACCGCTGCTCAGATGCGCAACTGGACAGTATTTGCAAAGTCATGCCATGGCGTCTTACACGGGAGTCAGCAAGGGAAATTGCCCAAGGAGCTATGAGCTTTTGAGACCAAGCAGCAAGAGCTCAGTGTGGAGGACAGCATCCTCCTGTGGACAGCTCGCATCGTGATGCCAAGCCAGGGCAGACAGACCATACTTGAAGACCTGCACAATGAACATCCAGGGGGGTCAAAGATGAAAGTTGTGTGGTGGCCAGGCCTGGATGGTGAGATCAGGCCACTGGTCCAGCAGTGCACCACATGGCAGAAGCATCAGAAGTTACCGCTAGCCACACCGTTCCACCCATGGGAATGGACAGACCGGTCTTTGGTGCATCTGCATGTGGACTTTGCTGAACCTTTCCAAGGCTCAATGTCCTTGCTTTTAGTGGACGCCCAAACGTCCATTGAAAGTCGTCCACCACTTCAAAAACCACTGTCGAGAAGCTATGACTTTCTTTCAGCAACCCTAGCATCCCAGAGATACTAGTCACTGACAACTGTACCCCATTCACCAGTGAAGAGTTCAAACCCTTCATGTAGATAAACTGGGTGAAGCACATCTGAATGGCCCCATACCACCCCTTCCTCAAATAGTCTGGCTGAGCGAACAGTGCAGACTTTCCGGAAGAGTATGGGGAAACAGGCCACGGGATCCGTGGAGACGAGGCTGGCGCATTTCTTGTTCAGCTACTGGACCACACTACATGCCACAACTGGTGAGGCACCGGCACTGTTGATGGGCTGAAGGCTCAGAGTCCCCAATATTTGCGGGAAAGTTGAACACAGTCATTATCCAGCTTCTGCATTTCAAAGCATTGTTCCAGCTCTGTGTGCTTTTGTATATAAGTGAAGGGATTTGGGAATATTAATATATGGTAAATGTGGTAAGTGGCTGAATTCATTATAAGTACCATGTTAGAGACAGTATTGAATTGGTAATCAAATATAATTTCTTGCTTATACGGGCTAGAACCCAAGGGATCCTTCTGAAGAGGTCTGCAATTCATCTTCTGACTGTTGCCTTGTGTATTGTTACAGTGGCATGGGTTTGCTACAAGATAGTAATGCATAAAGGAATTGTTAATAACACCTCTGGTGACAAGAGTGCAGATACAACACATATTCACAATGTGTACAAATGTAAGTTGTTGGGAGAGTGAAGCGGTGGGAGGGTTGTTGTTTTTCTGTGAAGTATGTCCTTGATTGAAATTTTGGTCAGGATTCTGAAGCTGCTTAATTTTTCAGCGTGAGGTTGATTGCTAACTTTTTCAATACGTTTCTGTGTGAATGTAGATAAACCCTTAATATAATTACCCCCGCAAAGAATTTATTTCTTTTATAAACTGAGGGCAAATTCTATTTCTATTTCCCATTCATTAATACTTTTGGAAGATAACTCTATCCTTTTGTTGCCCCGAGCCATTTAGTATCACATTCTGGGAATTCCAACAATCCCAGATAATGATGGCAAATGCGACAACACTTCTGTGCAAGTAACACTTAATTAAATAAATCAGTTTTTCATGGTTTGAGTAAGGTGAGTTAACAGTAGCATCCTTGTTCTCTGAAGCATGGCATGGATCCTAAAAGTCTACCTAAGTAGACAGCTAGTGCCTTTGTTTAATATCTAATCCCAAGGACAGTCCCTCATAACTGCACTGTTTGCTAGCTTAGACCATGGCAGAAACTGGGACATCACACCAGGAGTCCCCCTGTGCTTTGTACTGAGTTACCCCACTCCTTCTGAAACAAGAGTAGTGATACTGCACTTGCATTGTTTCTCCCTAAACTCAGGAGAGCTGCAAGTCTGAAGGTTGGTCCAGGATTGCTGCTCCTAATTGCTTTTCAGTGACCCTTGCTGAAAATGGAAGTGTGTGTGAGTGACTCATCAGGATAGGATCAGTGAAGAGGGAATAGTTGGAAATTCAAGAGTCAATAACAGATTCAAGCATTAATGTTTCAGAGATTAGTTTCACCAGCCTAGTTAAGTCCAGTCACCGAGGTGTACTTTCAAGACATGCATTGAGAGCTGATCTCTCTCCTACCTTGATGTAAGATGTGAGTTTATATCGCATGAGACAGGCAATTTATTCTTCGTCAAAGATTTGTCACTGGTATAAATAATTTAATTATGGCATCTGGCCATTCTAGATTCTAATTCTAGATATTAAAAAAACTATTTTTGAATGATTTATCACAAATATAATTCAAATTTCAAGCAACTCACTACAATTACAAAATTATGAAAATACATTTCAGAAGAGAGACCCCCTGTGTGCATCTTCAATTTTTAAAGTAAATTGATCATATTAAAGTGGTTCATGTAATAGGGCGCAGTGACTATCATATAGACAAACATGATAGCGATTCTGAACCAACAGTATCCTGCAGACAGCAATGATGTAAGTGGTTTGTCAACTTGGTCTTTTTAGGTGTTTTGTCCAAAGCATCTTAACACAGATAAAACTCTGTTAAAATTTATCATTGTTTGGCATTCATGGCAAGCTTACTGTCTAGGCTACAGGGATTTATCGGAATGTGTTCTGATCCTGCAGATGTTCGCTGCAAAGCTGCTGCATCTGAAGTACAAGGAGAAAGACCTGAAGACTATACGTAAGGATCTGTCTCATACCAGGTAACAGTACATGATGAAGCTAAGAGCCAGCTTCCACTCTGTCTCAGTGAGTAGTTGAGCCATTAAGTCCACGCAGGATGGTTCCAAGTTTCAATTAGTTGATCTCGAGCCAGGACTGTGATTTATTGCTTTAATTAGTCCCTGTGCCACCTGGGTTGGGTTGGAGTTGGGCTGGGCTGGGTAAGTGGGCAGCATCCCTGCTAATCAGCAACCCTATCTAAAAGTCCATTTATGTTAATGCTGATGAGAACCAGGGCTACAACAAGGACCCAGCCTTCAGGGAGGGAGGGAGTAATACACAATTTCAATTAGGGCCGCATAGGCATAGCTAAAATTATTCCCAATGACTCTTTTAAACTCCAATTTCTATTATACAAATTTAGTAAATACTTTCTCTACCTGCTTCCTCATCTACATCATTATTTTAGGTTGATGGTACTAGAAGGATCTGCTGTTCAGTTTTGACGACAGTACAATAGACTTGAGGTTTTTGTAGGGTGAAGGGAGTTGCTAAATGGCTGAAGTGATGAGACTAGTCTGTTTTGAATGCCTGGATTTAGCCCAAATGATTTGCTCCTTTTGGTTCATAAGCATAATTTGAACTTGCCTGGAGATACTAAACCAGATACTTGCAGGTCCAGCTCTTAAGTGCTGATTAGAAACTATTTTCATGGCTGCTACTGTGTATGTTAACTCCTTGCATCTGATCCGAACTGGAGGTGAGGAGTGCTCTGGCAGGCAGCGTTTTCTAGGATGGCTCAGGGACTGAGGGAAAAGTTGCAGAGGTACTCCGATATAGCGCTTTCGGTACTGGTCGAGAGTGTCCAGAGGAGGAGGAGGGATGTCACCTCTGCTTCCTGACCATCCTCCCCCACCCCTGTCCCTCTCCTGCAGCAGCTATTGCTGTGCTGCCTGAGCTCGTTATCCTCTTCCCATTCCTAACACTGCAGCATGATGGCAATGACAAGTACTCTATTTCTCTCTCTCTCTCTCATCAGGGGCGGGATTCTCCGACCCCCCGCCAGGTCGGAGAATCGCCAGGGGGTGGCATGAATCCCGCCCCCGCCGGCCGCCGAATTCTCCGGCACCGGAGATTCGGCGGGGGCAGGAATCGCGCCAAGCCGGTCGGCCGGTCCCCCCCGCGGCGATTCTCCATCCGCGATGGGCCGAAGTCCCAATGCTGTAATGCCAGTCCCGCCGGCGTGAATTAAACCACCTCCCTTACCGGCGGGACACGGCGGCGCGTGCGGGCTCCGGGGTCCTGGGGGGAGGGGCGCGGGGCGATCTGGCCCTGGGGGGTGCCTCCACGGTGGTCTGGCCCGCGATCGGGTACCACCGATCCGCTGGCGGGCCTGTGCCGTGGGGGCACTCTTTCCCCTCCGCGTCGGCCATAGCCTCCGCGGTGGCCGACGCGGAGGTGACCCCCCCTCCCTCACGCATGTGCGGGGATGATGTCAGCAGCCGCTGACGCTCCTGTGCATGCGCGGACTTCCACCGGCCGGCGGAGTCCCTTCGGCCCCGGCTGGCATGGCGCCAAAGTACTTCCACGCCAGCCGGCGGGACGGCAACCACTCCGGCGCAGGCCTAACCCTTAAAGGTGAGGGCTTGGCCCCTAAAGGTGTGGAGGAATCCGCTCCTTTGGGGCGGCCCGACGCTGGAGTGGTTCGCGCTACTCCATCCCGCCGGGACCCCCCCGCCCCGCCGGGTAGGGGAGAATCCCGGCCCAGGTAACTCTTTATAAGATGGAGTAGCATTGCACTTACCTTTTATTTTTAGACCAGGTCTTTAAGAGAATTTCCGTATAAAGTGTTGCTCGAGTGTCTTGGCGAAGACTTTGACGAGGTGTTCCAGGGAGCCTTCTGATGTGTTCAGAGGACTTTTTTGCAGCATTGAACATGAAATGGTGAAATCAACATCGCTGCCAGGTTTACTCCCAAGCAGCTAGTTGCAGTTTCGAGAAAACATTAGCCACCAAAATGCCATGCAGCCTAGTCCGTGAGTAACAGCAAGCATTTTAAACAACCATCAGTTGTGTAATGAATCTCTGAATGTCCATTCCCATTGCTTGAATTCCTTTACCAAAATGGAACCTTGTGCTAAACAAGAGCAATGCTGATGCTTTAGCTCGATCCCCAATCTGGGTCACCTTGGAAGATCTTTGGCATGTAAAAATGCTGCCCCATGATTCCTTCTAATTAAATTCCTATTTGTAGTCTGAGATTTCAAACAAGAATGAAAAAGGCACATTCTGCACCTGCCCAAATGGGGGTGTGTGTGTGTGTGTGTGTGTGTGTGTGTCCCAAGGGATCCCTCGTCTTAATTGTAGTCCAATGCTGGTGTGGGCATTGGGTGAGGGCATGATTGGGCAAAGGACACTTGTGGTGTCTCAGCGATGAAATGGCCTGCTAACACCCGTCCCAAGGGATCCCTCGTCTTAATTGTAGTCCAATGCTGGTGTGGGCATTGGGTGAGGGCATGATTGGGCCAAGGACACTTGTGGTGTCTCAGCGATGAAATGGCCTGCTAACACCCACTGTTGTGGAGATGGCACAACAAAAATAGCAGCTTGGTCAAATTGCTGGAGGGCAAACCTGCACTCTCAGAAGAGCAGAGGGTTAAAAATGGGGGAAGGAGATGGAAATTGTGGTTGTACTGGCTCTAGAAATGAACAATGGGTGATAGCTGATTGATGAACACAGATGGTCTATATTTGCTTCAGCCTCTTTGCATTCTCTTTTAATTAACTGCACACATTGTGAACCATAATATATGTTAATTAGGATACTGCTCTCAGGTATAGTTTTATTAAGAATAATTACTGAACCTTTAAAACAAGATTGAATAGATCAGGAATTCATGAGCACTTAATAAATGGAGGAAGGATTTAATATATCTGGAAATTAGAAGCGAGAATACTATTAATTAAGATTAAGGAATTTAACACATTTGATACCAAAATTTCAATAGGAGCTAGATCAAGAGTTGAGTTATGAATAATTGAGCAAATAAGAGCTCTCTGATTTGCTAGGCGCTGCACTTTAACTTAAAAGTTGCTCCCCTCAGTGAAGACCTTTATAATATTTTACAATGAGAAAAAGAGGAAAAGTGGGAACAATCTTTGTTTTGCATCTCTGGGTGGACTTTCTTGTCTGTGAATTTATCAAGTGAATGATGGGTTTATTTGTGAGACTGATGGAAACACCAGTCTTGCGTTTTTCATTCAGACATTGGGTGAAAGAATCTTCTCCAACAATAAGGAAGGCGGTAACATCGGAGAAGATGGAAAAATCTTTTTCGCTAAGCTACATACCTGTAAATACCTGCAAGGTTGGTGGTTAGCAGGGGAATTGAGGCAAATTGGAAATCAGTGGTCAGATGACACTAATTTGTATTTTTGTAGATTGTGGAAGCAAGGGAAAAATGAGGGAGATGAGAAATATCATGCTTTTGAGTTCCTGGGAAAGACGCAAAGACTGGAATTGACTCTTGACTTCCAAGACCGTGAAAACGCAAAGGCTAGGGGGGAAAATGTAGAACGGTGTATTTGGAGGAACAAAAATGGAATTTCATTTGAGCATGGACAATAGTATATCGGCAAGAATGCGGGACAAACAGATGGTCTGTCAGATCACAAGCTGATTACAGATGATGAAGACAATTTCCTCCTACCTTTCTTAATTCATCCAGAAACACCTGAAGATTCCAGCTGGTTTTTAAATGACTCCAAGATCTTCATCCCCTGCACTCTGTCTGGGAGCCCCTTCGGTGTGTTGATCTGTCTGCCTGTTTGTCTGAAGGAGAACTTCCTGTTATAAACTCTAAGTTTGCCTTTTACCATCTTGAATCTGTGACATCTTGGCTTACTCTTGCAATTTATTTGAAAATAGTTTTTCTGGATGTAGTTTTTACACACTATTTCTTGTGATTAATTATGGGCGCTAGATATTACTCCACAAGCCCACAGCTTTTCCTTTATAATTCAGACCTTCCGTTCTGCAAATCAGCCTTCTGGCTTTTTTTGTCGTATTGTGCCAAATGTTTGAATGTTTTCCTTTTTTCTTAGTGAATGGAGCTGGACAGAGGTCTGATCTGACCATGCACTCTATAGTACGATCAAGCCTTCTTCTACATAGATACATAGAGATAGGAGCAGGAGGAGGCCTTTTGGCCCTTCGAGCCTGCTCCGCCTTTCATCACGATCATGGCTGATCATCCAACTCAATAGCCTAATCCTATATTCTCCCCATAGCCTTTGATCCCATTCTCCCCAAGTGCTATATCCAGCCGTCTCTTAAATATATTCAAAGTTTTAGCATCAATTACATCCTGTGGTAATGAATTCCACAGGCTCACCACTCTTTGTGTGAAGAAATGTCTCCTTATCTCTGTCCGAAATGGTTTACCCTGAATCCTCAGACTGTGACCCCTGGTTCTGGACACACCCATCATTGGTAACATCTTCCCTGCATCGACCCTGTCTAGTCCTGTTAGCATTTTAGAATTTTATAATCTCTATGAGATCCCCGCCCTCATTCTTCTGAACTCGAGTGAGAACAATCCTAACCTAGTCAATCTCTCCTCATATGACAGTCCAGCCATCCCTGGAATCAGTCTGGTAAACCTTCGCTGCACTCCCTCGAGAGCAAGAACATCCTTCCTCAGAGAAGGAGACCAAAACCGCACACAATACACAATGTGTGGCCTCACCAAGGCCCTGTACAATTGCAGCAACACATCCCTGCTTCTATACTTGAAACCTCTTGCAATGAAGGCCAACATACCATTAGCCTTCTTTACCGCCTGCTGCATCTGCATGCTTACCTTCAGTAAATGGTGCACAAGGCCACCCAGGTCCCGCTGCACACTCCCCTCTCCCAATTTACAACCATTCTGGTAGTAATCTGCCTTCCTGTTTTTGCTTCAAAAATGAATAACCTCACACTTATCCAAATTATACTGCATCTGCCATTGGTTTGCCCACTCACCCAACCTGTCCAGATCTTACTGTAGGATCCCTGCATCCTCGTCACAATTCACCCTCCCACCTAATTTGGTATCATCTGCAAACTTTGAGATGTTACGTTTTGTTCCCTCATCCAAATCATTAATATTGTGAATAGTTGGGGTCCCAGCACCAATCCCTGTGGTACCCCACTAGTTACTGCCTGCCCATTTGAAAAGGACCCATTAATCCCTACTCTTTATTTCCTCTCTGCCAACCAGTTTTCTCTGCCAACCACCTCAATACATTTCCCCCAATCCCATGCGCTTTAATTATGCGGGACTTTGTCAAACGCCTTCTGCCTGGCATTCCACAATTCTAATTCTGTAGTGCAACATTTTATTAACTATGATTGCTGTTCTGCACTGGTTGAAGATACTGATCATCAGTATATCAGCCTGTAACATAAGAAAACACCCCAAGCCACTTCACAAGCCCACTCCCCATTACCCCAGTTAACCTACACATCTGGAGACATTAAAGGGCAATTTAGCATGGCCAATCCACCTAACCTGCACATCTTTGGACTGTGGGAGGAAACCGCAGCAGCCGGAGGAAACCCACGCAGACATTGGGAGAAGATGCAAACTCAACACAGAAAGTCACCCAAGGCCGGAATTGAACCGGGTTCCTGATGTTGAGTGCTAGCCACTGCGCTGCCATAACACTGATATTTACAAGAGAATATTAGGGCAGATGACCAAACTCTTGGTCAAAGAGATAGATTTTATGATGTGTTTGTAAGGAGGAAAGACCGTTCGAGAGACAGAGACGGTTAGGGAGGGAGTTCCAATGGTAAGGGCCTTGGCAGCTGAAAACATAACCGCCAGTGGTGGGCCAATTAAATCAGAGGTGTTCAAGAGGCCAGAATTAGAGGAGCACAGATATTGGGCAGAATTTTCCCATTTTTCCAGAGTGTCAGGCTCTGATTGAAACTGAGTGTAGCTCTCTAGCTGCACAGCAGAGTTTTGGGACCAGATTTCAAGCCTCTCTGTAAAAATTTAGTCTGCGTCATTTATGCTGTCACTGTGACAGGGCGGTGTTACAAAGATGCGTGGTATAACTACACCGAGCAGACCCCACATGGTGAGCAACAAAGACAGCGACCACCCACACCCACAAGAGCATGTGCCATTTCTTAAAGTATTTCTTGAGGCTTCAGATGTCGACTGAGATGCCGATATCTATGGTACATTTTACAGAACGTGAAACAAATGATTTGAACACCCACATTGGAAACTGAAATATAAACAAACTTCTTTTTATATTAAATTAAAAGCCTTGCAATTTTTATCAGAAAGGATTAATTTGACATCATACTTGTATAAAACCACCCAGAGAGGCTCTTCTGCAGTAGTCATATCTGTACACTGTTTCAAATGCCAATTAACCTCATTACAAGGTTACGGGGAGGTGATTTGTTACTGAACTAGTAATTCGGAGACTCGGGGTAATGCTCTGGGGACCCAGGTTCAAATCCCACCACGACAGATGGTAGAACAAAATCTGGAATTGAAAGTCGAATGATGATCCTGGAACGATTGTTGTTAAAAACCCATCTTGTTCATTAATGCCATCCTCCAGGTGTGACTCCAGGTCCACAGCAATGTGGTTGACTGTGAAATGCCCTCTTAAAAGCCACACTGTTCAACAGCAATTAGGGATGGGCAATATATGCAGGCCTAATTTTACGCTCACATCCCGTAAAATTAATTTGAAAAACGAAGTAACTTTCTCGGGTATTTTAAACAGCGATATTACAGTATAGAAGGGTAAAGTTTCATAAGTTTGAAGATTTCTAATTGATTGCTGTCTGCACAAACTTCAACACTTCCTAATGGAGAGGGCTGGTTTAGCTCAATGGGCGAGACAGTTAGTTTGTGATGCAGATTCAATTCCCGTACCAGCTTACCCGAACAGGGGCCAGAATGTGTAACTTCATACTTGTGACAATAAAAGGTTATTATTATTATATACACCCGGTTGGGTGAGGGGAGGGGAAGGAGGCGGACCTCTTCGTGAACCTGCTCCTGGGCCTGGCCAAACTTGCCATAAATAGATCCAGGCAGTGGGCGACTGAGGGTGTCATCCAATCCGACTGTCTGACCCTCTGCTGCGGCTACATTCCTGGCCGGGTGTCCCTGGAAATGGAGCATGTGGTATCCACAGGTCGCATCGAGGCCCTCCATGCTCGGTGGCCCTCCATGCTCGGTGGGTGCCACAGGGTCTGGAGTGTTTTCTCGTCCCTTTTAATCACATTTTGGTTTGACGCTCTTTGTTTTTGTTTAAGGCAGTCTCCCTTTAAGGGGCTGCCCCTTTTAATTTGTCCCTCAAGTTTGTTCACTTTAGTTTATTTGGTTCAATCAAAATAGTTGGAGATGCATAGATTCAATGAACGCAACTTCTGGATTTCTGCACTAACTGCGCATGTGCGGACTCCAGAGGTGGCTGCTGGTTTCAGAGGAGTAACGATGGTGAATGCCGACAGTTGCAGCTTCATGACTGCCACAGAATCTGGGCCATTTTGGTGACCAGCTTTCTCTTCCATCTAGGAGTGTGAGCAGTCTTCCCAGCCACAAGAACCAGATTCAACCCACGGACGGATGTCGTTGATCGTTACCGAAGTAACTGAGAAGAAAACAATGATTTACTGCAATATTAAATTGAAAAGAGCTTACTGTAGTCCAGCATTCTGCTCTCTGTAATTAATTCAAAACAAAGCCACCAGGTGGGGCTGTTACCAACACTTCGCAAAGGGATGAACATCTAACTTAGGCTGAATGCAAATTACATAGCAAGATGAACTGTGCAGTACTGTTCAAATATTTGCCTACTGTCACACCACCCATCCTATTTATAGCTCCTTAAATTTACACCACCTTTGGTGCATTCATTAGCAGCAACTCACGATTTCTGTGCACTAACTCTTATCGAGGAAGTCAGAGCATTGAAAATCATAGAATTACTACAGTGCAGAAGGAGGCCATTAGGCCCATCGAGTCTACACCAACCCTCTGAACGAGCACCCTATCCAGGCCCACTCCCCCACCCTATCCCTGAATCCCACCTAACCCTTTTGGGCAGTACGGGGCAATTTAGCATGACCAATCCACCTAACCTGCACATCTTTGGACTGCGAGGAAACAGGAGCACGGAGGTAACCCATGCAGACAAGGGGAGAACGTACAGACTCCACACAGATAGTCACCCGAGGCTGGAATTGAAAATTTCAGCACATGAAGCTATGACAAAAGAAAATATTCAGCTTTTCTTCTGAGACTGGCACCCAGTTTCAGCCAGTCACGTTTACTCCTCCTCCTTGAGCAGACGCCCATGTGGCAGCCCAAATTGTTGAGTTAGAAAAGCAATGAGGACGGTTGACTGAAGTGCTTGTTTAGTCCTAATTGCTCCTGTGTGACTCGGTGTTTAATTAGCAGTTAGCAGAGGTCCTGTGGGACTGGCACATCTGCTCCCCGAGTTCCAAAGTGTGCAACAAACACTTTTATTTTCACACCTTGGGTGTTCTTCACATTCTTTAGATGTGAGAAGTGGGCTGCTACTTGCATATTTGTTCAACTGCCTGCATAGCTCACTGCCTGTGACCCAGGCAGACAGATCAACTCAGACAGGTATTTTTAAGACATGTCATATTAAATCCCCTGGAGCAAGGTAAATGGTGCTTGTTCCATCGCATGACCGGGTTCCTTCTCTTTCCAGAGAAGTGCAGGTTAGGGGGATTGGCTAAATTGCCCCTTAGTGTCCAAATGGGGTTGCGGAGATGGGGCAGTGAATTGAGCGTGGGTGGGGGGCTGTTTCAGAGTGTTGGTGCAGACTCAATGGGCCGAATGGCCGCCTCCTGCATTGTAGGAATTCTAATTCTATGGTTTCAATGGATTTCAATCTGTTTATAAATACAAGGGGGTTGAGTGAATTTCGGAATGTGACCATATATTTGTCCACCTATTCCAGGCAGACAAATGCTAAAACTGTGCTGGTTTCTCTCCCATGCTTTGCCCACTCTTTTCTTGAAGGTAATAATAATTAATAATCTTTATTGTCACAAGTAGGATTATATTAACACTGTAATGAAGTTACTGTGAAAAGCACCTCGTCGCCACATTCCGGCGCCTGTTCGGGTACACAGAGGGAGAATACAGAATGCCCAAATTATCTAATAGCACGTCTTTCGGGACTTGTGGTAGGAAACCGGAGCACCCGGAGGAAACCCACACAGACACGGGGAGAACGTGCAGACGCCACACAGACAATGACCCAAGCCATTGTCTGGGAACCTGGGACTCTGGCGCTGTGCCTCACAGCGCCAGGGACCCGGGTTCAATTCCAGTCTTGGGTGACTGTCTTATGGAGTTTGCACTTTCTCCCCATTGTGGTGGTTAGAAGGTGTACAACCTCCAAGCAGCAGGTGGCAGCGGTGCAGACACACTATGCGGTCTCTAGACTAAGGTCATGTGACCTGTGACTCTGATACTAACGGAGACACATCCAGCCATCTTCAGAAGAAGATTGAAAGGTTAATAAGACATACATATGAAAGGTCAGTGCTAGGTGCAGATTCCAGAGGAGTAGTTAGCAGACTCCATGATAACATGCTTTGTATCAGATTGCTCTTACCACACAAGACTCAACAAAAGTGTTTGGTGAGTTCCATTGTGAAGTACAAAGGACCAAATAATAATAATTTTTATTGTCACAATAAGCTTACATTAACACCGCTGATGTGTTGGGTGCTTTGGATCCGTGGAACACATGCAGGCCACCAACACTTAAAATAGTGCAACACTATTTTATTAAGTTCGAAACTGTTGAACATACTTTCACTGTGGGTTAACACGATGTTAGATTAAACTAAAGACCTATGCCTATCCTAACCAGTCTATGCACTCAGCACATGGTGAAGATCTGTGCTGTAAGCTGTAAGCTCTGTCCTTGTAGGAGGC
The DNA here is from genome assembly GCF_047496885.1 of Scyliorhinus torazame. NCBI lineage: Eukaryota > Metazoa > Chordata > Chondrichthyes > Carcharhiniformes > Scyliorhinidae > Scyliorhinus > Scyliorhinus torazame. The sequence continues at coordinate 80,651,484 of NC_092707.1, forward strand.
TGCATCCCGAATGAGCGGGAACTCTGATGCCCTCTGTCTTTATATTGAGTGAGCACAGTACGAAGTCTTACAACACCAGGTTAAAGTCCAACAGGTTTGTTTCGATGTCACTAGCTTTCGGAGCGCTGCTCCTTCCTCAGGTGAATGAAGAGGTCTGTTCCAGAAACACATATATAGACAAATTCAAAGATGCCAAACAATGCTTGGAATGCGAGCATTAGCAGGTGATTAAATCTTTGCAGATCCAGAGATGGGGTAACCCCAGGTTAAAGAGGTGTGAATTGTACCAAGCCAGGACAGTTGGTAGGATTTCGCAGGCCAGATGGTGGGGATGAATGTAATGCGACATGAATCCCAGGTCCCGGTTGAGGCTGCACTCATGTGTGCGGAACTTGGCTATAAGTTTCTGCTCGGCGATTCTGCGTTGTCGCGGGTCCTGAAGGCCGCCTTGGAGAACGCTTACCCGGAGATCAGAGGCTGAATGCCCTTGACTGCTGAAGTGTTCCCCGACTGGAAGGGAACATTCCTGCCTGGTGATTGTTGCGCGATGTCCGTTCATTCGTTGTTGCAGCGTCTGCATGGTCTCGCCAATGTTCCATGCTTCGGGACATCCTTTCCTGCAGCGTATGAGGTAGACAATGTTGGCCGAGTCGCACGAGTATGTACCGCGTACCTGGTGGGTGGTGTTCTCACGTGTAATAGTGGTATCCATGTCGATGATCTGGCACGTCTTGCAGAGATTGCCATGACAGGGTGCATGACAGGTTATATTGAGTGTGCTCTAACTGGTGATTGGCTGTGGTGTTGTGTGTGTTGATTGGTTCCGCTGTGTGTCCATTAGTGTGTGTGTATCTGCACCATGATATACTGGTGTATATCATGACAACCGCAATGAAGTTACCGTGAAAAGCCCCTAGTCGCCACACTCCGGCGCCTGTACGAGTACACCGAGGGAGAAATCAGAATATCCAATTGACCTAACAATCACGTCTTTCGGGACTTGTGGGAGGAACCCGGAGCACCCGAAGGAAATCAGAGACACGGGGAGAACGTGCAGACTCCACTCAGACAGTGACTCAAGCTGGGAATCGAACCTGGGACCCTGGTGCTAACCACTATGCTACCGTGCTGCCTATAACCCAACACCTGTGTCTGTGTGGATTTCCTCTGGGTGCTCTGGTTTTCTCCCACAGTCCAAAAATGTGCCGGTTAGGTGGATTGGCCATGCTAAATTGGCCCTTTGCATCCAAGAATGTGTAGGTTAAATGGTGCTACGGAGATAGGACTGGGGAGTGGACCTTAGTCGAGTGCCCTTTCAGAGGGTCAGTGCAGACCCGATGGGCCAAATGGCCTGTACTATAGGAATTCTATGGCTCTATTCTATGATTCTATGACCAGGATTCTCTCCCACACTTACCACCAGCAGTTGATGTGTTCAGAAGGATTTTGCAGGTTGCTGCTCAACCTGTTTGACCAGATTTTGAACACACCTTCCTTGGCCATCAAGTCCTGGGGCCCAGAGCTTCTGGCTCAGAGGCAGGAATGCTACCCATTGCGTCACAAGACCTCCTCCCTCAAAAGGAATGCTTTAATCAAATGTTGGTGAAAATCATCTGCGCTTCTCAATAGGTTAAGTGTAATGACTTCAGAAAGGGCAGGTATCCCGAACTGTGCATGTCCAGTTAGTCAGAAATACTTGGGGGACTAGTTTGCATTTTGATTTTTGTATTAATGTTTGCAAAATGATCTTTTGGTTGCTGGTGGAAAAGTGCTTCGTTCCCTCTTGGTGCTTTGTTGGTTTAAAATAAATGTGGGTTTATTTATGTTCACTTTCGAATTTGAGTTCCTTTAGACAGGCATGCTTTCCTATCTGTCTGCCGCCAGAGAAACGGTAGCCTGTGGTTTTATACAGAGACGCACGAATTACAAACACAATGGACTGGCTCCTCACCAGTCCATTCGGGAAATTTGAATCTTTTGTGGAGTCATTAAGGCACAGAAGGAACCCAGGAACCCATTAACTCTGTAGGGCAACCGAGTCGATCCCAATTAAAAAACTATCCCCGTAGCCCTCCAAGTTTATTTCCATCAAATGCCAATCCTTTTGGTAAAATGAAGAGATCTTCCCTCTGGCGGTGATAGATTGCTAGCACAGTTTGTTACATCATTGGTGTGGTAAGGATTATTCCAATCCCATTTTAAGATAACACTTTTTAAATATAATATATAATATTCAGGCCCCTTGTCCCATTCTGGCGCACTTGACAGTAGAGCCACCACACATAAAAATATCGAACGGAAGATGAGGACAGACCACTAAATTGGTGTGCAATAGGTAGGACTGGGCACTTCCCAAATTATGCCAGAAAATCTTCCCTGGTTAAGTGCAGAAACCTTTGGAATGTCACGCTGTTCCAAGTCACTTGTTGACCCATTAGGCTGGAGGAAGTAACAAGAGGAATTTCTCCATGAGCTCAGCATCAATCTTGGCTGCTTCCATCACTCAACTAAATGATCAGGTTTAAGAATTTTGCTGAACAAAAGTCTCATGGGTAATCTGCTGAAGTGCTGCATTGATGCAGTAGCAAATTGCACTGATGTGTGTTGGGGTGAGGAGATGGAGGGGACGGGGGTGGAGTTTCAACCCCACCCCCCAAAAAAAGCACAGGTGAGTTTGGATCAGGAGGGATGTTGCTCACAGAACCTGCTCCAGTCAGGATAAGGACTTGGTTTCTTCTGGCATTGTGTGATCCTTTTGGAATTGTGCTAAATTAAGGTAGACAGAAGGAGGCACTGGAGCTGAAGGTTAGTTTATCTACACTGAAAGAAAATCAATTTAATTTATGTAGCACCTTTCAGGATTTCGGCACATCCCAAAGCAGTTTTCAACAAACAGCAATAAAACAACTGTTTTATTTATGTTGATTGAGGAATACACATCGGCTTATTAGAACTCCAACTGTGCTTCTTCAAATACTTCAGTCATGATTCACCTGAGGAAGGAGCAGTGCTCCGAAAGCTAGTGACATCGAAACAAACCTGTTGGACTTTAACCTGGTGTTGTAAGACTTCGTACTGTGCTCACCCCAGTCCAACGCCGGCATCTCCACATCTTCAAATACTGCCATGGGATCTTTAATGTCCGCCTGAGTGAACAGACATGCTCTCCGCTTACTACCTCCTCAGAAAGATGGCACCACGACAGTACAGCACTCCTTCAGGACTGCACTGGAGTATCAGCCTAGAGGCAAGAGTACTACCAATGAGCTAAGACTGGCACTGCTCTCACATTGGCTGCATTGGTGAAGCAGTCATGATGGAAGGATGGTTCATGTGTAATAACGTGGGCGAGATTGAAAATGGCAAAGAGGCTGACCAACAAAATTATAATAGATTTTAACAGAGGTTGCTGAATAATTTGAACCGACAAGAGGATGTAATTTGCTGGAGCAGAATCAGTTATTCTGATAGGAGGAAACCTTCATGTTACTGACTATGGCAGCATGGTGGCACAGTGGTTAGCACTGCTGCATCACAGCACCAGGGGCCTGGGTTCGATTCCGACCTCAGGCAACTGTCTGTGTGGAGTCTGCACGTTCTCCCCGTGTCTGCGTGGGTTTCCTCCGGGTGCTCCGGTTTTCTCCCACAGTCCAAAATGCACAGGTGAGGTGGATTGACCATGCTAAATTTCCCCTTAGTGTGCAAAGGTTAGATGGGGTGATGGGGCAGTGGGCCTAGGTAGGGTACTCTTTCAGAGGGTCGATGTGGACTTGATGGGCTGAATGGCCTCCTTCTACACTGAAGGGATTACATGATTCTATCACTCCAAAGTAATGCAAGAGTTAAAATTACTGAATCATGATCAGATTTAACTCGTCATGAGTGGATGAAAGTAGGCCAATTTACAAATTTTGTTCCTGCAGTGTTAATATATGCTCACAATCAAGTTAATAACCAATGACATTAGTTGCCTAGAAATCACCATTTGTCTTCCCTTTGCTTTAGCTACAAGAGGCTTTTCTTGTAATTTACTTCTGTGGTAACTCCCCACCTCTTTACAAAACAGACAAAAGGTTAAAGCATACAGGAAGAACACTCATATAATGCAGCAGTTACATACTAAATTCTGGCAAAAGTTGATCGTTATTAAATATATAATTGCAAACTTTGATGCTGTGGTACAGGACTGGGATTGGACATATTTAGCAGCCTGGCTCCAACAGCTATGAGAGTAATTGGCGAGAGATTGAAATGAATCACCAGAATCACATCCTAGTCAACCAGAATGGGAGAGGTATAAGAAAGCTGAATCTCTTGCGCAGTGATGGAATAGGACATCTGCAAGTGCCTGGGTTCTCTGCACTAAATACGCTGCAAGCTGATGATAATCGGAAGGATTGAAGGCAACTGAAGGGAAGGTTGATGTTTCAAATGCAACTGCTTTGGATGACCCATTGCTGGATATTGATTAGACCTTAAGGTGTAGGAGCAGAAGTAGGGCATTCGGACCATCGAGTCTGTTCTGCCATTCAATGAGATCATGGCTGCTCTGATATAATCCTCAACTCCGCTTTCCCATCTTAACCCTGTAACCCTTGATTTCCTCACTGATTAAATATCTGTCTATCTCAGCCTTGAATACATTTCACGACCCAGCCTCTACCACCCTCTGCGGTAAAGAATTCCACAGATTCACAACCCTCTGAGAGAAGAAATCCCTCCTCATCTCTGTCTCAAATGGCCGATCTCTTACTCTGAGATTATGCCCTCTGGTCCTAGACTCTCGTACAAGTGGAAACATCCTCTCCATCTACCCTGTCAAGCCCCCTGAAAATCTCATTTATCTCAATAAGGTCGCCACTCATTCTTCTAAACTCCAGTGAGAACTTGCCCAACCTACTCAATCGCGCCGCAGAAGAAAATCTCCACACCTGGGATCAATCTAGTGAATCTTCTTTGAACTGCCGCCAATTCCTTAGATAAAATGACCTGTGGTGAATTTCCAGCTTTTATTTCTAATTTCCAGCACTGATTTTTTTTTTTAATGAATGACTAAAATGTCTCATGGTGTTATTCACAATAAACTGGAGGATACACAGTTTTATAAATCAAAAGCATTACACCATACAACTCCTAATCTAGTATGTTGCTTTTAAGTCTTAAACTGTAATCTGCCTAAACTTTCAAGGCCACAAGGTATAAATGTTGATAGGTGCATCTGGAGGTCATTAAGAAGCTAATGGCCATCTGTCCTTCTTTCACTTTTTATTGAATGTGATGCTTGAAGTTTGATGGGCATGGCTTCACATTTTAAAACGTTTTTTACGGATTGTGGGCTTCGCTGGCACTTATTGCTCATCCCTAATTGAGAAGGTGGCGGAGAGCTGCCTTTTTGAATCGCTGCGCTCCATGTGGTGTGGGTACACCCACTGTGCTGTTAGGGTGGGAGTTCCAGGATTTTGACCAAGCGACAGTGAAGGAACAGCAAATAATAATAATTATTATTATCTTCATTGTCACAAGTACATTTATATTAACACTGCAATGAAGTTACTGTGAAAATCCCCTTGTCGCCACATTCCGGCACCTGTTCAGGTACACTGAGGGAGAATTCAGAATGTCCAAATTATCTAACAGCATGTCTTTCGGGACTTGTGGGAGGGAACAGGAGCACCTGGAGGAAACCCACGTAGACACGGGGAGAATGCGCAGACACCACACAGACTGTGACCCAGGCCGGGAATCGATCCTGGGACCCTGGCGCTGTGAAGCCATAGTACTAACCACTATGCCACCATAAGTTTAAGATTGGGGGAATTAGCTCAAATGGTAGAGTGCTCGGTTAGCACGTGAGAGGTAGTGGGATCAATGCCCACATTCTCCACTTTCATTTAGATTGGGGGAATTAGCTCAAATGGTAGAGTGCTCGGTTAGCATGTGAGAGGTAGTGGGATCAATGCCCACATTCTCCACTTTCATTTAGGGCAGCACGGTAGCATTGTGGATAGCACAATTGCTTCACAGCTCCAGGGTCCCAGGTTCGATTCCGGCTTGGGTCACTGTCTGTGCGGAGTCTGCACATCCTCCCCGTGTGTGCGTGGGTTTCCTCCGGGTGCTCCGGTTTCCTCCCACAGTCCAAAGATGTGCAGGTTAGGTGGATTGGCCATGATAAATTGCCCTTAGTGTCCAAATTGCCCTTGGTGTCCAAATTGCCCTTAGTGTTGGGTGGGGTTACTGGGTTATGGGGATAGGGGGGAGGTGTTGACCTTGGGTAGGATGCTCTTTCCAAGAGCCGGTGCAGACTCGATGGGCCGAATGGCCTCCTTCTGCACTGTAAATTCTATGATACTTATATTTCCAAGTCAGGGTGGTGAGTGACTTGGAGGGGAACTTCCAGGTGGTAGTTTTCCCCATAGAACTGCTGCCCTTATCCTTCTAGATGATAGTGGTCGTGGGTTTAGAAGGTGCTGCTGAAGGAGCCTTGTTGAGTTCCCACAGATTATCTTGTAGATCTTCCGCATTGCTGCTACTGTGCGTCAGTGGTGGAGAGAGTGAATGTTGATGGAAGGGGTGCCAATCAGGCGGGCTGCTTTTTCCTGGATGGCGTTGACTTGTTGTTGGAGCTGCACCCATCCAGGCAAGTGGATCACACTTCTGACTTGTGCCTTGTACATGGTGGACAGGCTTTGGGGGGTTCAGGAGGTGAGTTACTCATTGCAGGATTCCTAGCCTCTGACCTGCTCTTTTAGCCACAGTATTTATATGGCTAGTCCAGTTTGGTTAATGGTTACTGTTATAACCTGCCTGCTTGCCATTGGTTGGGGACTACTGACAATCCCACAATCCTGTGGGAGTTTCATGAGTTTCCCCAATGAGGGGGGGGGGCGGAGAAATCATAGAATCATAGAATTTACAGTGCAGAAGGAGGCCATTCGGCCCATCGAGTCTGCACCAGCTCTTGGAAAGAGCACCCTACCCAAGGTCAATACCTCCACCCTATCCCCATAACCCAGTAACCCCACCCAACACTAAGGGCAATTTTGGACACTACGGGCAATTTATCATGGGCAATCCACCTAACCTGCACATCTTTGGACTGTGGGAGGAAACCGGAGCACCCGGAGGAAACCCACGCACACACGGGGAGGATGTGCAGACTCCGCACAGACAGTGACCCAAGCCGGGAATCGAACCTGGGACCCTGGAGATGTGAAGCAATTGTGCTATCCACAATGCTACCGTTCTGCCTTAAATTATTAGCAGACTCCTTGTATAAATAAAGCTGGCCAGTTTGGAACCAGCAGGAAGCAGTAAGCAGCAAGTGAGGTTGCTGCTGTTGTGTATATATATGTTATTGTAAATAAATGTTATTTCTTTGTATCCTTGAAACTCGTGCTGGATTCTTCGTGGCCCTCACAAAACTGGCGACGAGGGTTAAAGTGAATAGCTGTGTACAATCCTGAAGCCACCTCCCTGGGTTTTTGTTGGATACAGGTTGGGAGTTGTTTTCTATTACACCATGCCTCTGTATGGACGTTTAGATGTTTTTGATGCTGCGCTGGAAAGCTGGAACCAGTACACACAACGGATGCGTTTCTATTTCCGGGCAAACAGTATCACCGAAAACGAGCGCCAGGTCATATTGTTCACCGCCTGCGGCCCGCATACGTTTGGCGTGATTAGGAGCCTTACGTACCCAGCTGCGCCGGACGCCAAAACGTTTGATGAACTTGTGAATTTAGTGGGGCAGCATTTTAACCCAACCCCGTCCACGATAGTCCAACGTTACCGGTTTAATACCGCTGAGAGGACCCCAGGAGAATCCCTTGCCGACTATGGTGCGACCTTGTCAGAAATGTTACGCGACCGTTTGGTTTGCGGTATTAACAATGCGGCCACCCAGAGAAAGTTGTTAGCTCAGGCAACATTGACTTTTCAACAGGCCATGCAAATAGTATTGTCCTGAGAGAGCGCAGAACGAGGAGTTCAGGAGATACAGGGAATGGAAGTGCATGCCTTGGGGCGCAACACCTTCCGTCCAAAAACGTCCCCCCGCACGCCTGCGGTACCTTAGGCGAGACGACGTCCGGATCGACGCCAGTGGCCGTCGGACATTCCTCCCCGAAGGGAGCCTTCTCCAGAACCAATGGATGAGGAGCCATGTCCGTGTCATATTTGTAGGCGCCGACCCCGTCGCGGACGCCGGTCCTGGGGGCGCCAGAGGCGCCGTCAGTCCGACCGAAACTGCGACCAGCCCAGGGGCCGTACCTTCCATGTGGATGAACCTGCGGCGACTACTCCTGAGGACGTGGAGACGGAGGACGACTGCCTGCAGCTGCATTGTGTGGCAGCTCCCCGTGTGGCCCCCATTAAGGTGACAGTATGGGTCAATGGTCACCCGCTTGAGATGGAGTTGGACACTGGCGCAGCGGTCTCCGTGATCGGCCAGAGGTCCTTCGACCTCATCAAGCAGGGTATACAGACCCTTACATTAACCAACACAGACCAGGTTGGCCACCTCCACGGGGGAACCATTGGACATTGCAGGAACTACAATGACCCCTGTTGTTTATGGACGCCAGGAGGGGCGTTTCCCCACTTATCGTGGTGCGCGGTCATGGGCCCAGCCTGTTGGGTCGGGACTGGTTGCGCCATTTGCGGTTGCAGTGGCAGCACATCCTCCAAACAGTTTCTGGAGGGTTGACTGAGGTGCTAGGACGATAACCAGATGTATTCCAGCCCGGTTTGGGGAAAATAAAAGGGGCGGTAGCCCGTATCCAAGTTGAACCAGGAGCCACGCCGTGCTATTTCCGGGCGTGCCCGGTGCCTTACGCCTTGCTCGAGAAGGTAGAAGGGGAGCTCACTCATTTGGAAACTTTGGGTATTATCAGGCCCGTCCGTTTCGCTAACTGGGCAGCACCAATTGTACCTGCAATGAAGCCAGATGCCACAGTTCGCGGCGACTATAAACTTACAGTGAATACGGCTTCCCGACTCGACCGATATCCAATGCCTCACATAGAGGATCTCTACGCAAAGCTTGCAGGTGGACCCTCGTTCACAAAATTAAATATGAGTCACGCCTACCTACAGTTGGAGCTGGACCCTGCCTCCCAACTATATGTAATGATTAATACACACCGGGGCCTGTATGAATATACACGGTTGCCCTTTGGAGTATCCTCTGTCTGTGCTATTTTTCAACGCGTTATGGAGGGCATTTTGAGAGGTTTACCGCGTGTCGCTGTCTACTTAGATGACGTTTTGATCACAGGGACGTCAGAGCAGGAACATTTGGAAAATCTGGAGGCTGTCCTTCAGACGCTTTTTGGAGGCTGGAATCCATTTACGTCGCACAAAGTGCGTCTTTCAGGCGAAGGAAGTAGTCTACCTGGGTTATCGGGTGGACCGCAAAGGTTTGCACCCCGTCGCAGAGAAGGTGCACGCGATTCACAGGCCCCCGCCCCGACTGACACTTCGCATCTTTGTTCTTTTCTCGGCCTCGTAAACTATTACGGGAGGTTCCTCCCCAATCTGGCAACTACGCTGTCCCTGTTCCATCTTCTGCTAAAGAAAAATCACACTTGGGTTTGGGGTCAGCTGCAAGAAACCGCTTTCCGGCGGGTAAAACAACAATTGTCGTTGTCTGGGTTACTAACCCACTATGATCCTGGAAAGCCTTTGCTCGTCACATGTGATGCATCCCTGTATGGTATTTGGGCCGTCCTGTCTCACAAGATGGAGAACGGGGCCGAGCAGCCGATAGCTTTCACCTCCCGCACATTGACTGCAGTGGAAAAAAAGTACGTGCAGATCGAGAAGGAGGGCCTGGCAGTGGTCTTTGCGGTGAAACGTTTCCACCAGTACGTGTATGGCCGCCACTTCACTATCGCGACTGATCATAAGACTCTGCTGGGACTTTTCCGAGAGGATAAGCCAATACCGCCCATTGCTTCCGCACGGATCCAGCGCTGGGCTTTGTTGCTCGCTGCATACGAGTATTCTCTGGAGCACAAACCAGGAACGCAGATAGCGAATGCCGACGCATTGAGCCGATTGCCTTTATCGACCGGCCCCATGTCGACCCCCACAACCGGTGAGGTGGTTGCTACCCCAAATTATATGGACACCTTGCCTGTCACGGCATCACAGATCCGTGAGTGGACCCAGACGGAGCCAATCCTGTCAAAGTTTCGACACATAGTCCTGTATGGTGGGCAGCATAGACAGCTCCCAGGCGAGTTGCGGGCATTTTCCTCCAAGCTGTCAGAATTCAGCGTGGAAGACGGCATCCTCTTATGGGGGACGCGTGTGATTGTTCCGGAAAAAGGACAGGAGCTGATACTAAGAGACTTGCACAATGGGCATCCAGGTGTGACCAAAATGAAAATGTTGGCCCAGAGTTATGTTTGGTGGCCAGGCCTCAACGGCGACATTGAGAAGGTGGCCCAAAACTGCTCCATTTGTCAGGAGCATCAGAAGCTTCCGCCGGCCGCGCCCCTACATCACTGGGAATGGCCAGGGCGGATTTCGCCGGCCCTTTTCAAGGATCCATGTTCCTTTTATTAATCGACGCCCAGTCTAAATGGCTAAGAGATGCATAAGATGATAGGCACAACGTCCTGGGCAACAATTGAGAAGATGCATTTGTCTTTTAGTACACATGGCCTCCCCGAGGTGCTCGTCACGGATAACGGCACTCCATTCACCAGTGAGGAGTTTGCGAGGTTCATGAAGATGAACGGCATATGCCATATCCGCACTGCCCCTTACCACCCGGCTTCAAATGGGTTGGCGGAGCGCGCAGTGCAGACATTCAAACGAGGCCTAAAGAATCAATCTTCCAGGTCAATGGACACGGGACTGGCTCGCTTTTCGTTTTCGTATTGGACCACCCCCCATGCGGTGACTGGGGTAGCTCCTGCAGAACACTGAATGGGCCGGAGACTTTGCACCCGCCTTAGTATGGTTTTCCCAGACATTGGCGCAAAAGTCCGCCGCACACAAGAACGGCAGGGACAGGGTTTTTCTCGGCATCCGCCGATTCGGCAGTTTGCGCCCGGTGACCCAGTGTTCGTTCGCAATTTTGCTGGTGGTGCCCAGTGGGTCCCTGGCGTCATCCTTTGCCAAACGGGCCCTACATCTTACCAGGTGCAAGCCCAGGGTCGTCTCCAGTGCAAACATGTAGACCACGTTCGGTCCAGAAGACTATCCCTTCCAAAGATTCCCCGCCCCCGGAGCTCATTTTTACAGCCGCAGAGACCAGATCTGGTGCCTCACTGAAACCTGCGCAGGTCATTACAGAACCGCGCGGAGATAGAGACGCCGAGATGACAGAGGCATCAGACTCTGACTCCGAGATGGAGACACAGGACGCATCAGAGGGGGAATCCTCGGGCCCTCGGGCCGTGGATGTACAACCGTTACGCCGTCCATTACGGAAGCGCCGGTCTCCGTCTCGTTATACGCCGCCCGATCCAGCGCCTCGTGCAAATGGTGTCCGGCCTGCGGCAAAACGAGTCCGACGCCCTCCTTCGCCAGGGTCTTCGGTGGATTCCTTGGACTTTGGGGGGGAGGGATGTTATAACTCCTCAGAAGTAAATACAGGAAATCGAAGTGAAGTGATCCCCGTTTCAGGATTCAGAATGACATTAGCCTTTAGACGAAGCCAGAAGTTTAACATTTTCAAAATGTGTGACCTGCCCAATTCTGGTTTTAATGGGGGCAGAGGTAGGCGGGGTAGATGGGTGACCAGCCAATCAGTGCTCAGCATGCAGGTCAGTTCAAAGCCATTTTTAAGGGGGCGGCAAACTTCCATCGTCACAAACTTTTTATTTTGAAGGCATTGGGGAGGGTGCAGATAAGCTTTAACAAGGATGGTTCCGGAGTTGAGAGGCTTCAGTTAGGTGGATAGATTGGAGGAGCTGGGGCTGTTCTGTTGCTTTATCAAGGCTGCTGGCTGAACCTCATTTACAGCAATAGATGTATCATTCAGAATATGATTGGGTAATGGGTTATAGCATCAACAGCTTGACATTTGCAGTTGTTATGGTGACTGATAAAATGGATAAGAGTTGGATCATCGTCATGTTCTATAAATATGCAAACAGGATGTTTGATTAGCATGGTTTATCCCACAGTAGGTTTTAAAATGGTGAAAATTCATAATTGATATCCAATTTAAAGTCCAGCATGCTTGGCTGTGCTGAACCACATACAAACTGCAAAATGGGCTGAAAAATTAGAAAGCGCTGATAATCGGGTATGTGATTCGCAACCTTGCTCGCTTTGGTGGACGTAAGTAGCACGCAAATGTGGTGCTGCCCATTATTTCCATGACTGTAACATAGGGCCAAGCAGCACTTCTGCTGCCTTATGTCTTCAGCAGGAAGCTGAAACACATGTGTTGATAGCACATGGTACACCCAGCCTTCTGTTCTTAAAGGCAGTCCGTACCTCTTTAAAAGAAGCTGCACTAAATCACAGGAGGATGCATGCTGAATACTGTTGCTAAAGCTGTAAACAAGGGAAGAGAGAAGGCACCCTGGATGCCTTGGCTGTAGAGATGGACAGCAGGAGACACATTATGGTTCTATGGAGGGCCAGGAGGTCCTCAAGGGCAACCCTCATAAGGAATGGCGAGCAGGTGTTCAGGAAGATAGTTCTCATTGTCTGGGTCCATGCACGTGGCAGCAGTGTCCCAAGAATCCTATTTGTGGGATTTAGTTGGTAATGCTCTGAGTTTTCGCATGACTCCTCCTATCCACTACACCATCAGCCTCTCATCATTCAGCCATCAGCAGTCCCGAGCATTCAGGACACACATCTAATATAATAATCTTTATTGTCACAAGTAGGCTTACGTTAACACTGCAATGAAGCTACTGTGAAAGCCACATTCCGGCGCCTGTTCGGGTACACTGAGGGAGAATTCATAATGTCCAATTCGCCTTACAGCACGTCTTTCGGAACTTCTGGGAAGAAACCGGAGCACCTGGAGGAAATCCATGCAGAGACGGGGAGAACGTGCAGACTTCGCACAGACAGTGACCCAAGCCGGGAATCGAACCTGGGACCCTGGCGCTGTGAAGCAACAGTGCTACCCACTGTGCTACCGTGCTACCCATATAATATGTAACAACCCTGCCTCACACACACATCTATCAAAGTCTACACTCACCTCCCATTGCTTCCGCCTAACTCCAGCAATTGAGCTCTGTCAAGCACATCATCTAAACGCATTTGTGATGAATGTAGTAATTTCAGAAATATATTGTAATATATGTCTGATTATATAATCACTGGCTGTCTTTAAAACAGAGATAGACAGATTTTTGATCAATAAATGGATCAGGAGTTATGGGGAGAAGGCAGGAGAATGGGGAGAAGGCAGGAGAATGGGGATGAAAGAAATATCAATCATGATTGAATGGCGGAGTGGACTCGATGGGCCGAGTGGCCTAATTCTGCTCCTATGCCTTATGGTCTTATGTATCTGGTACAGTAATGTTTAAAAACCATGTTTAGTGTGTATATATATCTGCTGCAGTAAGGTTTTTTAAATTTGTGGTTTAAATGACAGGCAGACACTGGGGCTACAGAAGTGGTAATAACGGTATTGTCCTTATTTTGAACCATGCGTATGTGTAAAAGGATTTTTGTTATCAGTTCTGGGGATTTGATCATTAGAGACGTGGGACACGGTTTAACTAAAAAGAGTAAATTCTGGGCGGGAATCGAAGGGTTGTTCCGGCGCTTCCCCACTATGTAATGGCACTTCGGGTTTTGTTTGGCCCCTGGCAGGAAATGGCTTCGACCAGCAGAGCTCCTCAGTGCAGGAAGTGATCGGATTTAAAAATAGCACCCCGATCTCCTGACCTTGACTTGACCCCCAGACCCCCCCAATGCCTACTTGGCTGTAGGGAATCCTCGCGCCCCCCACCATATAGAGGCAGGACACCCCTGGGCCCCATCCCTGGCGCAGGCAGAATGCCAGCCTGGCACCTTGGCACTGCCAGCCTGACACCATAGCAGTGCCTATGCCAGGCTGGCAGTACCGCCAGGGTGCCAAGCTGGCAATGCCAAGATGCCTGGGTGACACCAGCTGTGCCCAGAGGCCGACCACCTGGGGGGTTCCAATCACCTGGAAAAACCCCTCCCCCGCTACAAGTGGCATTCCGCATGGTCCCCGTTACGCATGGTCCCTGTTGTTGGGATCAGTGCTAAATGGCACCCAGCTGCGTTCTCCTTGGTGAGGCCAATAGATGCCAGGTGCCCATTCGATCTGGCAGCACTTAACTGTGCGAGACTGGGTCCCACCCATTATGGGCGGGATCCACATCGTGATATCTTGGGAGATCTCGAGGCGCAACGACCATCAGGAATCCCGGAGAGGCCTCTCCCGGGATCTACCGGCCACGTCTTGTCCAGATTCCAGCGTGGTGCAGCCGGTAGATTGCGCCCATTGTGTTTAAACCTAAGTAATCAGGTCATGGGATTTGAGTGGGATAAGGATGATGTAATTGATGGGAGAAGCCGGGGGCTGAGGCAGTCAGGTTTAGAGTCAGTCAGTTTAGATTTGGCTGTGGACAGAACAGCAGGTTACGGAAAGCGTTGTCAAGTTAAACAGTGGGTTGACACAGACAAGAATCTACAGGCTGTTTCCTGAAGCATCTCTCTCTCTCTCTCTCCCTTTGTCCCTCCCTCTCTAAGACATCTCTATACAGCACGTATCCTTGTGTTTGCTAATGGTATTTAAAAGTCTGTTTTGACCGGTGATGGGTTTTGTTTCATTGGAGATAAAGATGATAGAAGTTAGGAGTTAACGTGTTTCATTTTATTGTTAAGCATTGTTTAACTGGTAATTGGGAGCTATTTCTCTTATGATAAAGTTAGTTTAGTACTGTGTTAATAATAAGTTTGTTTAAATATACCATATCCCTGTTTGTGTTGTGTGTGGAATCACTCCTGGAGAGAAGTATCCTTTCCTCATAGCTTTACAATTTCAAAGATATTGGGAGTTCTGACTGGTATCCTTAGGGTCTGGTCCAGGATCCTAATACAGTGCAACACAGTCACTGGTATTTTTCCATCTTGCAAGATAAGATGGCACACATTAGAAGGAAGCAGAGCAGAGGCTGCATCACGGGTAAGGATGAGCCTTACAGAAGGGATACTTCATCTCATCATGGGATTAGCTGTGAAAGAGCTGGTGGCATCTAGTGTTGCTGACAGCATTGAGGATCACAGTTTATTCCTGCCTTTTCAAATCCCAGCTCACCCCTATCTTTCTGGCATATGGTGTGATTTTTCTGTTTTCAGACACCCAAAAACAGCCGCCCATCAGCCACAGAAACCACAGGAGGAGGGGAAGAGAGTAGCAACTCAGATTGAGCAAGTCTTGACAGTCAATCCGGCACTCGCAGCCACCAGGTCAAATACAGGCACTGCACATACTTGGGAGGCTGGTATAGAGTTGGAATCAGTATGTTGAATTAGTGGGCACGAGTGGGTTTCAGCCGGGCGAAGGGTAAATGATAGTCCATTTGACAGCTCATCGTAGGGCGAGATGACAGTATCGTCCTGCTGCAGGGGACTCAGGGGAACTTCAATAGGGCAGCATTTAGGATGATAATGCACGTTGAGTTGCAGGGTGCATTGGCTGGCCAGCCAGAGAGCATCAAGTCACTGTCAAAGAACATGAAGGAGTCTGGCTCCAACTAGACAGAGTTCATGACGCAGAGCTTGCCCTCTCTGTGGCCTCTGCTGCACCTCCCTTCCTTTCTGCAGGCCAAGAAACACTGCGACTACTGCCCCTATACCCTTTGCAGCCTTTGTCAGGGCAGATTACCTAATCATCTGCCGTCCTTGTGAGCTTGCAACACTCCCTGCCAGATGCAGGAACTCAACACAAAGTCCACAAAAAACATTCGGGTGAGTATTTTGAGAGATTTTGCAGTAGAAGGCTTTAAAAATCACCTTACCTGGAAATTTGATAATTGGTGCTTCAAGTAATGCTAGTTCTGTGTCTCGTGCAGCTGAATGCCAGAAGCAGCAAAATAGTACTCGCACCCCAGAAGGGAAGCAGCTTCAGTGGCACGAAAGACTGTTTTAAAACGTAATGGAATCTCCAATGGAGAAATTTATGTAGACTAATTATTATAGTCCAACAATGCAGAGTAAGGGGACGAGTAGCAGAATGGATTGTTAGCAGGTTTCAGGACAGAAAGCAGAAGTGGGAATAAAGGATGGTTATTCAGAGAGGTGAAGGGTGGGAAGTGATGTTCCACAGGGATCACCGTTCAGGTCACTGCTGTTCATAGTTTTCATTAACAGTTTAGACTTTGGAATCAAAACCGCAATTTCTAAATTTGCAGAATATACGACATTGGGAGGATTGTCAATACTTAGGAAAACTGCAGCAAATTACAGGAGGACATTAATAAACTTGCAGAGTGGGCACATAATTGGCAAATGAAGCTCAATTCCAATAATTGTGAGGTAGTATATTATAACAGAAAGAATATTACCTAGGTAAGCCAGAGGAACAAAGGATCTCGGAATACAAATACACCAATCACTAAAGGTTGTGCAACAGGTTACCAAGGCCATAAAAATAACAAACCAAACACAAGGTTTATTGCTAGAGGGGTAGGATTAAAAAGTAGAGAAGTTATGTTGAACCTGTATCAATCCCTGGTTAGACCATACTTTGAATATCCCTTGTTGCTCTGGTTACCATATTAAAAGACAATGTGGAGGTACCGGAAAGAGTGCAGAGAAGATGTGCAAAAATGATACCAGAGATCACAGGATATTCATGTCAGGAAAGAATGAACAGACTGTGTTTCTTTTCTCTTGAAATTAAAATGATCAAAGGTTTTGATAGAGTCGATACAGAGAGGCAGCTTTCTATTGTGGGGAAAAGTATTTTAAGATAATCACCAGGAAATCTATGAGGAATTCAAAAGGATGGTGAGAATATTGAAATGGATGCATTTCAGGTGGAGCTAGAAAGCATGTAGGGAAAAGGGAATAAATGGTGACACCGATAGATTTAGATGAGAAAATATACGCAATGGCTGGAGTGCGGCATATAGTGCTGGCATGGACTGGTTGGACCAAATGCCCTGTTTCTGTGCCATATATCCTATGTAATGCTATGTAACTGGTGGCGGCTTCCTGGATTTATAGTTACACTGAGCCAAATGAGTTATGATAAGTTGTAAGAGATAGTAAAGTAAGTAATATAATGTTTATGATTTATTCCTGGCCATATATTGCCAGGAATATGGCGTTGAGAATCAGCCGTAGTCATATTGAATGGTGAAGCAGGCTCAAAGGGCCAAATGGCCCACTCCTGCACTTATTTTCTATGTTTCTATGTCCGCCTTGTTCAGTGATAGTACTCTCACATCTGAGTCAGCCAGTCATGGGTTTTAACCCCAGACACATGGGCATGTGAAGTATGCTAGTACTCCAATCCAGTACTGATGGAGGTAGTACTCCAATCCAGTACTTAGGGAGTTAGTACTCCAATCCAGTATAGGTTCAATTCCTGTACCGGTTGAGATTATTCATGAAAGCCCGCTTTCTCAACCTCGCCCCTCGCCTGAAGTGTGGTGATCCTCCGGTTCATTTACCACCAAAAAGGGAAAAACAGCCTGTGGTAATCTGGGACTATGGTGACTTTACTTCAATCCAGTACTGAGGGAGTTAGTACTCCAATGTAGTATTGAGGGAGTTAGGATTTCAATCCAGAGCTGAGGGAGTTAGTCCATCAATCCAATACTGAGGGTGTAAATACTTGAATCTAGTGCTGAGGGAATTAGTACTTCAATCAAATTTGGCTTAGCCAAATCTGCTCTCTCAAATGGACCTAAAAGATGCCATGGCATTATTCATAGAACAACAGCAGAGTAATTCAGGTTGATATTTATGCCTGAATTCACTCAACTGAAAGAAAATGATCTAGTTATTTATCTTGGTGCTGATAGCAAGGTGTGAAACTGAAAGAAAATGATCTAGTTTATCTTGGTGCTGATAGCAAGGTGTTGTGATATAGAGTCATAGAGGTTAACAGCATGGAAACAGGCCCTTCGACCCAACTTGTCCATGCCACCCAGTTTTTACCACTAAGCTAGTCCCAAGTGCAAAATACCTGCTGTGTTTCCAAACAACAATAGGAAATACACTTCAAACATTCTTTATTGACTAAAATGCTTTTAGAATGTGTTGAAGCTATGAAAGATGTTATCGAAATGCAAGTGTTTTTTTGGGGGTAAGAGACTAAGACCTTGCGTTGTACATTTTTATAATATATAGTGTCATGTGAGAGTACCTTTAAGAAATGGGTGTTCAGAATGGGTGTATATATAAATATCTGTAGTGAGAGTACCTTTAAGAAATGGGTGTTTATAAATGGGTGTGTACATAAATATCTGTAGTGAGAGTACCTTTAAGAGAGTACCGTGGGTAGCATTGTGGATATAACAATTGCTTCACAGCTCCAGGGTCCCAGATTCGATTCCGGCTTGGGTCACTGTCTGTGCGGAGTCTGCACATCCTCCCCGTGTGTGCGTGGGTTTTCTCCGCATGCTCCGGTTTCCTCCCACAGTCCAAAGATGTGCAGGTTGGGTGGATTGGCCATGATAAATTGCCCTTAGTGTCCAAAATTGCCCTTAGTGTTGGATGGGATTACTGGGTTATGGGGATAGGGTGGAGGTGTGGACTTGGGTAGGGTGCTCTTTCCAAGAGCCGGTGCAGACTTGATGGGCTGAATGGCCTCCTTCTGCACTGTAAATTCTATGATGATGAAGAAATGGGTCTTTACTACTGCAGTAATGTCAGAGAGTGATTGGAGCTGAAGCCAGACAAAGCAGGTGTACTGTTGATCTCTCTGCCTTAAAATACTATCTCTTGTTCACTTGGTGAATTCAGAATTATAAATGTTCTCAGTCGTGAATGTAAACCTAATGTGCTTCTGTTAAAAGGTGTTTCTTTTGTCTTCTGGATGTTGTTTGGCAAGGTATTAAGGATTACTTAGTGTTGTATTCTTTAGGGGTTGTATTTGAATTGATGGTTGCTAAGATGTTCACTGTATGTTTTAAAAAGGTTAACTTGAGTTCATAGAATAAACATTGTTTTGCTTTAAAAAAATACTTTTCCATTTCTGCTGTACCACACCTGTAGAGTGGGCCATGTGCTCCCCATACCACAATCTATTAAAAGTTGTGGGTCAGGTGAACTCCATAATATACTTTGGGGTTCTCTAAACCCTGGCCCATAACAATAGATATATTCTTATTGCTTTTTCAAAATTAAAACTGGAACACAACTGAACAAGATCCTTAAAATGGCTGAACCTATATCTGCCTGTTGCCCCTGAACAAACAAATCCTATTTGCAGTGTCAGGAAATTCGCACCTCGTTATCTCTGAGGAGCCACTAATTGTAACTTATGGACTGTAAAGCCCAACTTCAAAGAGAGCCATTAAAGGCCATTTAAATTGATGATGTGGAGATGCCGGCGTTGGACTGGGGTGAGCACAGTACGAAGTCTTACAACACCAGGTTAAAGTCCAACAGGTTTGTTTCGATGTCACTAGCTTTCGGAGCGCTGCTCCTTCCTCAGGTGAATGAAGAGGTCTGTTCCAGAAACACATATATAGACAAATTCAAAGATGCCAAACAATGCTAGGAATGCGAGCAGTAGCAGGTGAATAAATCTTTACCGATCCAGAGATGGGGTAACCCCAGGTTAAAGAGGTGTGAATTGTCTCAAGCCAGGACAGTTGGTAGGATTTTGCAGGCCAGATGGTGGGGGATGAATGTAATGTGACATGAATCCCAGGTCCCGGTTGAGGCTGCACTCATGTGTGCGGAACTTGGCTATAAGTTTCTGCTCGGCGATTCTGCGTTGTCGCGGGTCCTGAAGGCCGCCTTGGAGAACGCTTACCCGGAGATCAGAGGCTGAATGCCCTTGACTGCTGAAGTGTTCCCCGACTGGAAGGGAACATTCCTGCCTGGTGATTGTTGCGCGATGTCCGTTCATTCGTTGTTGCATTCGTGCGACAACGAATGAACGGACATCGCGCAACAATCACCAGGCAGGAATGTTCCCTTCCAGTCGGGGAACACTTCAGCAGTCAAGGGCATTCAGCCTCTGATCTCTGGGTAAGCGTTCTCCAAGGCGGCCTTCAGGACCCGCGACAACGCAGAATCGCCGAGCAGAAACTTATAGCCAAGTTCCGCACACATGAGTGCGGCCTCAACCGGGACCTGGGATTCATGTCACATTACATTCATCCCCCACCATCTGGCCTGCGAAATCCTACCAACTGTCCTGGCTTGAGACAATTCACACCTCTTTAACCTGGGGTTACCCCATCTCTGGATCTGTAAAGATTTAATCACCTGCTAATGCTCGCATTCCTAGCATTGTTTGGCATCTTTGAATTTGTCTATATATGTGTTTCTGGAACAGACCTCTTCATTCACCTGAGGAAGGAGCAGCGCTCCGAAAGCTAGTGACATCGAAACAAACCTGTTGGACTTTAACCTGGCGATTTAAATTGATGACCAGGCTTATCAGCAAGAGAGTGAGGGCCTGCTGAGACAACAGCCCCCTCAAGCATACCTCAACTCAAAATGACTGGGACGTTTAGCTGCCTTTGAGACCCAGTTGAATTCCAGACGATGGATACACATTCTTTTTTGAAGACCTGGTGGATATGTGCAGTCAGGTGACATAGGCCTGTGGCTTGTTGAACAAATAACACTGCCTTGCTGAGTTCGAGAGCTTAGACTGCTCTTTATCATCTGACTGGAAAGCTTCATAGACAAGGAGCTCTGCCTAATGGGAAGACCTAGCCTATCTACACTGCTGGAAATTCTATACCATCGCCTCCCAGATTGATTCTTCCTTGTGTGCTTATCTCATTGCATTAAGTCAACCCCATCAAGACAGTTCATTATACAGCATCAGTTTTTCGCCTGCCGACCTCCGTGAAGGATTACCTCATTCGACTTTGATTCTGGACCTGGAACCCAGGCAAAACAATATTTATTTGCTCTATGGTCTCTGTACTTTAAAACCTTTTTTTCTCTATCCATTTTACTATATGAATGCAAAGGGGTGACATTGCAACCCTCTTTGTGTGAATGTGTGCGAATAAACTAATGCTTTGAGTTCATCCTATCTTGTGTTTTCTGTGGGGTAATTATGAAAATGAAAATCGCTTATTGTCACAAGTAGGCTTCAACGAAGTAACTGTGAAAAGCCCCTCGTCACCACATTCCGGCGCCTGTTCAGGGAGGCTGGTACGGGAATTGAACCGCGCTGCTGGCCTGCTTTGGTCTGCTTTAAAAGCCAGCGATTTAGCCCAGTGTGCTAAACCAGGCCCTTATATAATTAATAGAAGATTGGATCACATCTAAAAACCGAGGAGTTGGGGAAATATGCTACCACTTATAAAGAGGGAAACAAATCAAGAGCACTTTTCCGATTACGGTGAGAGGCAAATTGTTTAAATTAAACCTCTCATTCCCCTCCTGTCCGTAACATCTTTGAAAAAGTATTGCCGCGTAATATTTTGGTTCTCCAGAGCTGGATTTGGTGAGTTCTCTGAAGGTGTGCTGGGGAATCCCTCTGGGATGTTCCAAGGTAAGGCTTTAGCGGCAATTGTCCAGGAGGGCTAACCTCCCCTGGACAATTGCTTTGCACTGGGAACCATCTGACAAAGCGATGTCAATCACTAACTTCAATAGTCCTGTCAGCTTTACACCAATAGTTACTCTGAAAGAGTTTGAAGAAATAAAACCACTTCTGACATCAGTGTAACTATTTTTAACACCCAGACAAAGCCATGTATGAGACATCGCACCCCCCCCCCCCCACACTCCAGAACCCCCATCCTCCAACTAATCGACTCCCAGGGTATTCCTAACTCCTCCCCCCCCCCCCTTTAACACAAAGTGGGTGTGGCCTCTTAGCTAATTGGAGTTGCACTCTGCTGTGGCCTTCAAGGACTCTTTTGCTGCAGGTTCCAAGCAGCTCCAGCCAGCGGACGCTTGAAGGAAGTGAGCTTTAAACGCTTGTAATTCCAGCGGACCATGTCTTTAACCCGCTGGGTGGAAATTATTATTATTATTTTTTTAATGGTTTTATTGATTTTCATATTTTATGGTACATAATTTTGTCATCACTGACGGAGACAACGTTTGAATATTTACAAAGTTACTTCTGGGTGGAGGAGGGGGTGAGTCAGGACCCTCCTGAACAGAGTGAGACGAATGTACATACATACATGTTACGACCTGGAACCTTCTGGCTGCGGTCCTTATCTGGCCGTTCTGCCCTGTTTGGGCACTTGGTGTTGATCCTGGCGTGTGTCACCCAGCGTCCTTTTTTCTTACTCCTTCTATCTTGTTTTTGGCCCCCGCCTCCGCTGCTCTGATGCCTGCGCTCTGTGGTCTGCCCTGCAGGATTTTGCCAATGCGCAGTGAAGACTGGGAAAGCCCTCAATGCACCTCCTCGCTTGCTCCAAAAAACAATTCAAATTCAAATTGAACCCAATTCAAATTCAAATTGAATCCAATTCAAATTGAATCCAAATCAGGCCCCCACAAAAGAGACAAACTGGATCCAAGCTGATGAGAACAAGATTTGCACCTGAACATACGCATGGTCCGATGATTGATCTATATTGTTGTGGTAAACCACTGTATTGTATTGTACTGTTGTACTGTTACATGCCTGGGCTTGTCCCTGCTGGGTCTGAATCACTGTAGTATATCATCTGTGTATTGTGGTAAACTGCCACTGTATTATATGTAATGTGGTAAACTACTGCCTGCTGGCTCCGCCTCCCCCAGGCTCGGTATAAAGGTGGCTGGGCTCCGCCGCTGCCCCAGTTCGGGATCCGAGGCCAGGAGGCTTTCTGTTTAGTTTATTAAAGCCTCAGTTAGGTTCACCACTCGTCGTGTGTTCATTGATGGCATATCAATTGTAAAATTCAACCCAGAATATTGTTGGGTATTTTAGCACCAAGGTGCCTATACTTGCAGCTGTAGCAATCGTAGGTTTCCTTCAGCATAACATTTTTAGGTGAGTTGAAAATTCTGAAAGTGCTGACACAACCATCAACCTTGCCTGCCCCCTCTACTCTATATAAATACTCCTTGCTGCTGCTACTCGGAAAATTGGAACCAAGATTTTTAAGTCAACAGGTCAGAACCTAGAGATATACATATATATATATAGTGGCCATCTTTTTCTTATATAATAATCTTTATAATAATCTTTATTGTCACAAGTAGGCTTACATTAACACTGCAAAGAAGTTACCGCGATAAGCCCCTGGTCGCCACATTCCGGCGCCTGATCGGGTACACTGAAGGAGAATTCAGAATGTCCAAATTATCTAACTGTACGTCTTTCAAGACTTGTGGGAGGAAACGGAGCACCCGGAGGAAACCCACGCAGATATGGGGAGAACATGCAGACTCTGCAGAGTGACCTAAGCCGGAATCGAACCTGGCGCTGTGAAGTAACAATGCTAACCACTGTGCTACCGTACCGCCCATAGTGTTCGAGTATGCATAATTTTGATCCGTGTTGTTTACTGTTTCAATTCTTTTTTTTTACACAATTGACCTTCTACTATTTGCAAATGTAATGTACATACTTGTCAGTTTCTGCATTCTTGACTGGAAGCTACAAAGACTGTTATCAGTTGCCCCAATATGTAAATATATTTGGATGTCTAGTTTGGATTCCTGCAGCTCGGAGAGAAAATTATAACCAATCCAACAAAATATCTTTAACTGGTTCATATAGGAACAAAGGACAGGAACTTGGGAACAGGAGGAGGCCATTTAGCGCCTCGAGCCTGTTCTACCATTCAATAAGATCATGGTTGATGTGTGACCTAACTCCAATTACATGACTTTGCCCCATGTCCCTGAAAACCTTTGGATAACAAAAATCTATCAACCTCAATTTTAAAATAAACAGTTGATCTCGCATAAATGGCCACTTGCGGAAGAAAGTTTCAAACTTTGACCACGCTTAATGTGAAGAAGTGTTTCCTCGGGCTGAATTTTACTGACCGCCCGCAGATGGGAAAACAAGCAAGGCCCATAAATAATGCTGCCATGCCATTGGCAGTGTGCCCACCCTTGCCCTGCTATGATTTTACAGCCCACCCATGGCCCAGTTGAGATCTTTAAGTGGGCAATTAATCACCAGTTAAGGGCCTCACCTCAGCATCACTCTGATCTAATGGGTGTGTAACTTTGGCAAGTCTAAACCTGCAGGCTACTGGTCTGTGAAAGGGGAGTGCCTCCTTCCTGGGCCCCTGTGCAAATTATTGCGATCCCAGACCAGACCCCAACAGTGACTAGTGTACTGGACAGAGACCTCAATATTTTATTTTAATTTTGTAAGAATGTGAGGAAAGGATACCTCGCTCCAGGACTGATTTCGTGAAAAATAGGGATATGGTCCAAAGGCCATGCTGCGCCGGACAAGCAGCTCGCTGCGGCACATTGTGGCCATTGAAAGCCAGAAGACCCCACTCCTGGGATCTACCTGGCCCGCAACGCCTCGCGAGATTCAACGCAATCTTGCGAGAAGTTTCGATGTGAATCCTGCGCGCAATGGGCGGGATCACATTTTAGCAAATCTCCATAGCAGAGCTAGGCAGTAAGCCTCACTCTAATGTGCAGATTCCCGAGGTACCTGAGGTTTTGGGATTCAACCCTACTTCGTCAGAGACCTTGGGCGAGTGCCGTTCAGCACTGATCCCCACAAATGGGGACCATACGGAACAGCACTTGTCAGGGCCTCCCTGGGAATCTGAGGCCCCCAGTTGTATGCCTTTTGGGCAGAATGATGCCCTGGCACTGCTGGTGACACTCAGGTACCCTGGCAGTGCCTGCTTGGCACCTTGCCAGTGCCACCTGGCACTGCCAAGATGCCCAGGCGGTACTGCCATCTGGCAGGGGCACTGCCAACCAAGGTGCCAAACTGGCATTTTTTGCACACCCGCGATTAGGTTGGGGTTGCCCAGTGCGGGTGTTTGGGGTGGGTGGTCAGGTCAGGGATTGTTTCGGGGGCTTTGGAGTGTCGGAGGCCTCGGAGTGGAGCTCTCCACTGTACAAAACAAGGCTATGTGCGGCCTCAGCCGCGCATTCCCCATTCAGGCCCCTTATTCAACGCGAGTCACGTTGAATAGCCATGTGCTTCTCGGCACTGCGAGTGCCAGGAAACACACGGCTAAACATGCTCGCTGAGGGACTTTGTTTCCTTTTGGGAGAATCGCGCCCATGGAATATTAAAACAAACTTTATTACTAAAACAATATCTTTAATATCACACAAGAATATAGCTTACAATTACACCTTAAACAATGTTATTCAATACAGTGACATAATATTCCTTAACTGCTGTCTTTATTCCCACTCAAACAACAAAAAGACCATCTCAGCTCTTAATCCACTTTCAAATACAGTGAACATTCAGGAATACCTGTTGTACAGAAATGTTTGGATACTCTACTTTGGGAAAGAGAGATCTTTTGATACTGCTTTTAAAAGCACCTGAATCATGTCAGGAGAATGCAGAAACTCTGGCTGTATTGCTTCAGAAGCTGCTTCTCAGCTTGTTTCAGATCACCTTCCAATCACACAATTCTGAACTGCTTGGAAAGGAACTTCTAATCTGTCTACAGACATATCTGAAAGTGAAAGCTTGACCTCTGCTCACATCTCAAACGAAAATTCAACTAACTGTTTTTCTGCGAAATACCGTAGCTCCTCCTATTAATTAGAACATCTTAACAAGCTGAAACACAATTCCACAGGGAACCCCCTTAATACAAACAAAATTCCATTAGCCCAAGCTTTCACAATGCTGTAATTGTACCTCTGGCTCCCAAAACCTTTCACACCAGGATTCTTTAAAAACATTACAGCAGCAATCATACTCACACCGTAATCCAGGCTTTTAACCATTACTGCGGCAAGTGCAGATAATACAATATATCTGGAATTCCTACATTCATTGCATAATCAGAGCCCAGCCCCAGCCTCCATAATTTTGCCTCCCCACGTCCACTCTTCTCTTGCACCCCCGCTAGCCAGCCCTGTTCAGAATGCCGCAACCCTCCCAGCAGCGTCCAATATGCTGCTCTCCTGCAACACTGTCCATTATGCACTCCCACCACACTTCATCCACCCTTTGCATGCAGTTCCTGGTGGCTAATATATGTTGATATCACCAATGTTTTCAAAGCAAGAATACTTGTGCTACAATTCAGAATCTCCCTGTGGCTTACCTCTGCTGTGCAGTAAAGCTGGATCACTAACTGACTTTTAGCCTGTCTTCTCTGTCGAACCTTGACTGATGGGCGGCATTGTGGCACAGTGATTAGCACTGCTGTCTCACAGCGCCAGGGACCCAGATTCAATTTTGGCCTCGGGTGATTGTGTGGAGTTTGGACGTTTTCCCTGTGTCTGCATGCGTGGGTTTCCTCCGGGTGCTCCGGTTTCCTCCCATACTCCAAATGTGCAGGGTAGGTGGATTGGCCATGATAAATTGCCCCTTCGTGTCCAGGGATGTGTAGATTAGGTTGCGGGGTTACAGGAATAAGGTGGGGAAGTGGGAGTACTCTTTCAGTGGGTCGGTGCAGACTTGATGGACCGAATGGCCTTCCTCTGCACTGTCGGGATTCTATGATTCCATGACTGTGCTTCAAAAATATTCCTTTTCCTTTACCTCCACAAGGGAAAGCAATGGAATGCAATGAGGGAGCCAATGCTATTGCACAATCCATACAGCCTGTAAAATAACTACTAAAAGGATTGATCAATGTCCCATCATTTTGTAATCCAGCTAATAGAAGGACATTTGAGAATGGCCCTCAAGGAAGAACTGTGGCTGGTGCCTCTTAAAAAATGTTAATACAAATATCACCTGGTAAACTGCAGCCTGGACCATCCAACTTTAATAGCTGAAGGAGGAATGTGTTGAAAAACTTGCCTTCTATCTGCTGCCAAGGTGATATTTTGTTTTTTATAGTTATGCAATATATTTTGCACTCATTTGACAGGCAGTTGGTAAACACAGCTAAACGAGGACAAGGTTTCTTCAAACGCTTGAAGAGAGAGGAGGAGGAGAAACAAAGTGTGCTGCTAATGGAGCAGAAGAAACTAATGGAGAAACGCAGTAAAGAATTGCAACCACCCAAGTTCTCTTCAGATGAGGAATCGGAAGAAGAGCAAGAAGAATTAAAGCGGTAAGTGATTCTTTGATATTCTGAGAGGCATACAATGCTGATTTGATATAACTACATTTCACTGTTAAACCTTCACCATTTTCTGTTATCATAAATAGTGCTCGAAATTCCTCAGGAGAGAAATTTGCTTCAAACTTATTTTTATTTACAGTGAAAGAAACAAGGTTATATTTTATTCTAAAGATGATTTTCTATGTGTTAAGTTTCTGCAGTTTTCTGTATAGGTTATGTGTCTGCCTTGGCATCCTTGGCCTGCAATGTTCTAGGGAGCATCCTTTGCAGAATTAACTGCCCCAAATATTTTTAAATGCAATGCAGAAGTGCTCTAGGACAATTGGTTGCCAGGCAGAAGTGATTCTTTCCTGGCATTGGGCAGAGGCGGACTTACACTTTTGGGGGCCCATACTCTCCCTTTTTGCATCGCCTGCACCTTGCACCCTTCTTGAAATGATGTGGCATGGTGGCATAATGGTTAGCCCTGCTGCCTTACAATGCCAGGGACCCGGAGTCGATTCTGACTTTGGGTGACTGTCTGTGTGGAGTTTGCACTTTCTCCCTATGTTTGAGTTTATTTCCGGTTGCTCTGGTTTCCTCCCACAGTCCAAAGATGTGCATGTTAGGTAGATTTGCCATGCGAAATTGCCCCTTAGTGTGCCCAAATGTGAAATGGAGTTATGGGGATAGGGCGGGAGAGTGGGCCGAGGGTACTGTTTGAAGGTGGGTGCAGACTCAATGCATTGAATGCCCTCCTTCTGCTCTTCTGATTTGGGACAATCCTGAGTAAGGAAATGCCAGTTATCGGTAATTAATTCAAAAATTGGTGACAAGCCCAGTGTATCAAAGACCAGGGGCGAAATTCTCCCGAAACGGCGCGATGTCCGCCGACTGGCGCCCAAAACGGCGCCAATCAGACAGGCATCGTGCCACCCCAAAGGTGCAAAATCTCCGCATCTTTGGGGGCCAAGCCCCAACATTGAGGGGCTAGGCCAACACCGGAGGAATTTCCCCCCCGCCAGCTGGCGGAAACGGCCTTTGTTGCCCTGCCAGCTGGCATGGAAATGACATCTCGGGGCGGCGCATGCGCGGGAGTGTCAGCGGCCGCTGACAGCATTCCCGCGCATGCGCTGTGGAGGGAGTCTCTTCCGCCTCCGCCATGGTGGAGACCGTGGCGGAGGCGGAAGGGAAAGAGTGCCTCCACAGCACAGGCCCGCCCGTGGATCGGTGGGCCCTGATCGCGGGCCAGGCCACCGTGGGGGCACCCTCCGGGGCCAGAACGCCCCGCGCCCCCCCCAGGACCCCGGAGCCCGCCCACGCCGCCTTGTCCCGCCGTTCAAAAGGTGGTTTAATCCACGCCGGCAGGACAGGCAATTTATCGGCGGGACTTCGGCCCATCCGGGCTGGAGAATCGAGCGGGGGGGCCCGCCAACCGGCGCTGCCCGATTCCCACCCCCGCCGAATCTCTGGTGCCGGAGACTTCGGCAACCGGCGGGGGCGAGATTCACGCCAGCCCCCGGCGATTCTCCGACCCGGCGGGGGGTCGGAGAATGTCGCCCCATATTGTCACAGTTCTGCCTTAATCATGCCATAATTTTACAAGAAACCAATGATCGAGAAATAGGTCAGTATAATGTTGCTTCTAACTATCTGTACAACTATGTGCCATTCTTCGTTGATATCTTACATACAAACATAGGTCCATTGAAAATAGAAGCAAGAGGAGGCCTTTCAGCCCTTCGAGCCTGCTCCGCCATTCATGGCTGATCATCAAGTTCAATATCCTGATCCAGCATCCTCCCCCATCCCTTGATCCCTTTAGACCCAAGAGCTATATCTAACTCCTCCTTGAAATTACAGAACATCTTGGCCTCAACTACTTTCTGTGATAGTGAATTCCACAAATTCACCACTCTCTGGAAGAAGAAATTTCTCATCGCCTCAGTTCTAAAAGGATTTAGCTCTTATCCTCAAACTATGACCCCTGGTTCTGGACTTCCCTGAACATTCTTTCTGAATTTGCCCTGTCTAATCCTGTTGGAATTTTTAAAGTTTCTATGAGATCCCCTTTCACTCTTCTAAACTCCAATGAATATAATCCTAACCAATTTTCGGGAACCTTGGATAACAAGAGATATTGTAGGCCTTGTCAAAAAGAAAAAGGAGGCATTTGTCAGGGCTAAAAGGCTGGGAACAGGCGAAGCCTGTGTGGAATATAAGGAAAGTAGGAAGGAACTTAAGCAAGGAGTCAGGAGGGCGAGAAGGGGTCACGAAAAGTCATTGGCAAATAGGGTTAAGGGAAATCCCAAAGCTTTTTACACGTACATTAAAAGCAAGAGGGTAGCCAGGGAAAGGGTTGTCCCACTGAAGGATAGGCAAGGGAACCTATGTGTGGAGCCAGAGGAAATGGGTGAGGTACTAAATGAATACTTTGCATCAGTATTCACCAAAGAGAAGGAAATGGTAGATGTTGAGTCTGGAGAAGGGTGTGTAGATAGCCTGGGTCACATTGAGATCCAAAAAGATGAGGTGTTGGGCATCTTGAAAAATATTAAGGTAGATAAGTCCCCAGGGCCTGATGGGATCTACCCCAGAATATTGAAGGAGGCTAGAGAGGAAATTACTGAGGCCTTGACAGAAATCTTTGGATCCTCACTGTCTTCAGGTGATGACCCGGAGGACTGGAGAATAGCCAATGTTGTTCCTCTGTTTAAGAAGGGTAGCAAGGATAATTCAGGGAACTACAGGCCGGTGAGCCTTACATCAGTGGTAGGGAAATTACTGGAGAGAATTCTTCAAGACAGGATCTACTCCCATTTGGAAGCAAATGGACGTATTAGCAAGAGGCAGCATGGTTTTGAGAAGGGGAGGTCGTGTCTCACTAACTTGATAGAGTTTTTCGAGGAGGTGACAAAGATGATTGATACAGGTAGGGCAGTGGATGTTGTCTATATGGACTTCAGTAAGGCCTTTGACCTCATGGTAGACTAGTACAAAAGGTGAAGTCACACGGGATCAGGGGTGAGCTGGCAAGGTGGATACAGAACTGGCTAGGTCATAGAAGGCAGAGAGTAGCAATGGAAGGATGCTTTTCTAATTGGAGGGCTGTGACTAGTGGTGTTCCGCAGGGATCAGTGCTGGGACCTTTGCTGTTTGTAGTATATATAAATGATTTGGAGGAAAATGTAACTGGTCTGATTAGTAAGTTTGCAGACGACACAAAGGTTGGTGGAATTGTGGATAGAGATGAGAACTGTCAGAGGATACAGCAGGATTTAGATTGTTTGGAGACTCGGGCGGAGAGATGGCAGATGGTGTTTAATCCTGACAAATGTGAGGTAATGCATTTTGGAAGGTCTAATGCAGGTAAGGAATATACAGTGAATGGTAGAACCCTCAAGAGTATTGAAAGTCAGAGAGATCTAGGTGTACAGGTCCACAGGTCACTGAAAGGGGCAACACAGGTGGAGAAGGTAGTCAAGAAGGCATACGGCATGCTTGCCTTCATTGGCCGGGGCATTGAGTATAAGAATTGGCAAGTCATGTTGCAGCTGTATGGAATCTTAGTTAGGCCACACTTGGAGTGTTGTGTTCAATTCTGGTCGCCACACTACCAGAAGGATGTGGAAGCTTTAGAAAGAGTGCAGAAGACATTTACCAGAATGTTGCCTGGTATGGAGGGCATTAGCTTTGTGGAGCGGTTGAATAAACTCAGTTTGTTCTCATTGGAACGACGGAGGTTGAGGGGCGACCTGATAGAGGTCTACAAAATTATGAGGGACATAGACAGAGTGGATAGCCAGAGGCTTTTCCCCAGGGTAGAGGGGTCAATTACTAGCGGACATAGGTTTAAGGTGCGAGGGGCAAGGTTTAGAGTAGATGTACGAGGCAAGTTTTTTATACAAGAGGGTAGTGGGTGCCTGGAACTCGCTACCGGAGGATGTGGTGGAAGCAGGGACGATAGTGACATTTAAGGGGCATCTTGACAAATACATGAATAGGATGGGAATAGAGGGATACGGACCCAGGAAGTGTGGAAGATTTTAGTTTAGTCGGGCAGCATGGTCGACACAGGCTTGGAGGGCCGAAGGGCCTGTTCCTGTGCTGTACATTTCTTTGTTCTTTGTTTTGACTTAGTCTCTCCTCATATGACTTCCCAGGAATCAGCCTGGTAAACCTTCACTGCACTACCTCCACAGCACAAACATCCTTCCTCAGATAAGGACACCAAAACTGCACAGAATACTCCAGGTGTGGCCTCACCAATGCCCGAGACAATTGCAGTAAAACATCCCTATTCCCAGGATGGCACAGTGGTTAGCACTCCTGCCTCACGGCGCTGAGGACCCGGGTTCGATCCCAGCCCTGGTCACTGTCCATGTGGAGTTTGCACACTCTTCCTGTGACTGCGTGGGTCTCACCCTCACAACCCAAAAGATGTGCAGGCTAGGATTGGTCATGCTAAATTGCCCCTTAATTGGAAAAAAAAGAATTGTGTACTCTAAATTCAAAAAACAAACATCTCTATTCCTATACTCAAATCCTCTCGCTATGAAGATCATCAAACCATTTGCCTTCTTTGCTGCCTGCTGTACCTGAACACTTCCTTACAGTCACTGATGCACGAGGACACCAAGGTATTGCTGAGTATCCACTTCTCTCAATTTACCCGTTCAAATAATCATCTGCCTTCCTATTTTTGATACCGAATTGGATGACCTCACACTTATCCACATTATACTGCATCTGCCATTTATATGTCCACTCACTCAGCCTGTCCAAATCCCGCTGAAGCATCTCTGCATCCTCCTCACAGCTCACCCTCCCACCCAACTTAGTATCATCTGCAAATTTGGAGATAATACATCTAGTTCCCTCATCCAAATCATTAATATATAATGTGAACCGTTGGGGTTCTAGCACAGATCCCTGTGGTACCCCCCTAGTCACTACCTGCCAATTGGAAAAAGACCCATCATTAACATTATATCATGCAGCGATGTCCTGCACCACTACCTGCTGCCAAGAATGTAGTGTAAGTCTGCATAATGCAGCTCAAAGTGCCACTATATGAACAACTTTCACCCCGACATCACCTTGTATTGAATCAGCTGTCACATGATCTAATACCATTAAATCCAGATTAACTCAAGGTTGCTCAGTTACCTTCAAGGCCCATCTCAAGTAGCATAGAGGATCATGAGCTGAAATGGCCCCTTAAATAAGTTGGTGAGCTCAACTTGGGGAGGTAATGCGCAAAACATTGTGGAATTCAACTCTAGCTCTCTGCTTCTTGGTTGGAGAGTATTGCACTTCTGTGCAGCTAAGCTTCATGCACATAAAATTAGCCGAGGTACAATTTAATTAAACAGAAATGTGACCAGCGAGCACCAAAATGGTGACCAGTCCTCTCAAGTATATAAACCCCAACTTTAAATCTGGGCAGGAGACATGCGGGTGGGGAGTGGAGCAGCTGGCAAATCATCAATTCATTGGCAACCTGAGGTCTGGGAAATTTTTAATCTTGGACTTGCTTTGTAAAGGCCACGTCAGTGTCCCACATAACCTGGTGGGAAGTAACAGCTGGGCCGACTGGTGGGTGCAAGTAACGTGTCGGATGACAGGACCCCTATTGCAGGACCTGAAGAAATGGTCCCAAGCACATGGGTAAGTGGTTGCGAGTGAATTTGGGAGTTTGGAAGGAGGCTGAAACATTTCTGGTGGGATCCAGGAAGAACATAGAACATAGAAAATACAGCACAGAACAGGCCCTTCGGCCCACGATGTTGTGCCGAACCTTTGTCCTAGATTAATCATAGATTATCATTGAATTTACAGTGCAGAAGGAGGCCATTCGGCCCTTTGAGTCTGCACCGGCTCTTGGAAAGAGCACCCTACCCAAACTCAACACCTCCACCCAACACCAAGGGCAATTTGGACATTAAGGGCAATTTATCATAGGCCAATTCACCTCACCCGCACATCTTTGGACTGTGGGAGGAAACCGGAGTACCCGGAGGAAACCCACGCAGACACGGGGAGGACGTGCAGACTCCGCACAGACAATGACCCAATCCGGAATCGAACCTGGGACCATGGAGCTGTGAAGCAATTGTGCTATGCACAATGCTACCGTGCTGCCCTTAAGAACAAATAAATCTACACTATATAATTTTACCGTCATCCATGTACCTATCCAATAGCTGCTTGAAGGTCCCTAATGTTTCCGACTCAACTACTTCCACAGGCAGTGCATTCCATGCCCCCACTACTCTCTGGGTAAAGAACCTACCTCTGATATCCCTCCTATATCTTCCACCTTTCACCTTAAATTTATGTCCCCTTGTAATGGTGTGTTCCACCCGGGGAAAAAGTCTCTGACTGTCTACTCTATCTATTCCCCTGATCATCTTATAAACCTCTATCAAGTCGCCCCTCATCCTTCTCCGCTCTAATGAGAAAAGGCCTAGCACCCTCAACCTTTCCTCGTAAGACCTACTCTCCATTCCAGGCAACATCCTGGTAAATCTTCTTTGCACCTTTTCCAGAGCTTCCACATCCTTCCTAAAATGAGGCGACCAGAACTGTACACAGTACTCCAAATGTGGCCTTACCAAAGTTTTGTACAGCTGCATCATCACCTCACGGCTCTTAAATTCAATCCCTCTGTTAATGAACGCGAGCACACCATAGGCCTTCTTCACAGCTCTATCCACTTGAGTGGCAACTTTCAAAGATGTATGAACATAGACCCCAAGATCTCTCTGCTCCTCCACATTGCCAAGAACTCTACCGTTAACCCTGTATTCCGCATTCATATTTGTCCTTCCAAAATGGACAACCTCACACTTTTCAGGGTTAAACTCCATCTGCCACTTCTCAGCCCAGCTCTGCATCCTATCTATGTCTCTTTGCAGCCGACAACAGCCCTCCTTACTATCCACAACTCCACCAATCTTTGTATCGTCTGCAAATTTACTGACCCACCCTTCAACTCCCTCATCCAAGTCATTAATGAAAATCACAAACAGCAGA
Organism: Scyliorhinus torazame; assembly: GCF_047496885.1. NCBI lineage: Eukaryota > Metazoa > Chordata > Chondrichthyes > Carcharhiniformes > Scyliorhinidae > Scyliorhinus > Scyliorhinus torazame. The sequence continues at coordinate 80,685,812 of NC_092707.1, forward strand.
GGACCCAGAACTGATCCCTGCGGTACGCCACTGGTAACTGGGATCCAGGCTGAATATTTGCCATCCACCACCACTCTCTGACTTCTATCGGTTAGCCAGTTTGTTATCCAACTGGCCAAATTTCCCACTATCCCATGCCTCCTTACTTTCTGCATAAGCCTACCATGGGGAACTTTATCAAATGCCTTACTAAAATCCATGTACACTACATCCACTGCTTTACCTTCATCCACATGCTTGGTCACCTCCTCAAAGAATTCAATAAGATTTGTTCGGCAAGACCTACCCCTCACAAATCCGTGCTGACTATCCCTAATCAAGCAGTGTCTTTCCAGATGCTCAGAAATCCTATCCTTCAGTACCCTTTCCATTACTTTGCCTACCACCGAAGTAAGACTAACTGGCCTGTAATTCCCAGGGTTATCCCTAGTTCCTTTTTTGAACAGGGGCACGACATTCGCCACTCTCCAATCCCCTGGTACCACCCCTGTTGACAGTGAGGATGAAAAGATAATTGCCAACGGCTCTGCAATTTCATCTCTTGCTTCCCATAGAAAGATTAGAAAAAAAGGTACATTCAACCTCTGGGTCTCTTCAGGCTCTGGATCGTCTTCCAACTGGATTGTTCTGATGGGAAACCATCAAGAGCTCAACTTAAAATTGGGCGGCAGTTGTCTCATCACTGCCCAATCTGCACATGTTGGCTTCCAGGTGTGAATGCTCAGAGGAGCCGATCACGATTGGAACCTATGGGAAGACACTGGAGATGTCTGAGCATATTCACTGTTTGTCCGCCTGGTTTCTGCTGGGTAGGCAGGGTTAAAAACTGTCTGATATCCACCAAACGTCAGGTGATATTCTTCATTCTTTCATGGGTTGTGGTCATTGCTGGCAAGGCCAGCAATTATTGCCCATCCCTAACTGCCCTTGAACTGAATGGCTTGCCCGGCCACTGCAAAGAGCAGCTAAGAGTCAACCATATTGCTATGGATTTGGAGTCATGTGTAGGCCTGACTGGGTAAGGACGCCAGATTTCCTTCCCGAAAGGGCATTAGTGAACCAGATGGGATTTTTTAAAATGACAATCGATGGTCACCATTATCGAGAGTAAGTTTCAATTCTAGATTTATGAATTGAATTTACCTTCCACCAGCTGCTCTTGTAGGATTTGAACCCTTGTCCCCAGACCAATAGACTGGATCTCCAGACTACTAGCCCAGTGACATACCCCACTAGGCCACCATCTCTCCATGTTATAGCAAAGAATATCCTGGAAAAAAGTCTTGTAGCTGCCCCAACATGGACTTTATGAAGATTAGATAGGAGGTGCTTTGCCACTGACTGAGCAGTGGTAGGACAACCTGGATTAGGCTACACCTGTCTTCGCTGAAGGTTGCTGTCTTCATTATGGTAACCAGAAACCCTCTTTCGGAATCCCCTTACTTAACATATCACCTGATTAACTGTAGGGACTGGCTGTTGGTTCTTATCATAGAATTTACAGTGCAGAAGGAGGCCATTCGGCCCATCGAGTCAGCACTGGCTCTTGGAAAGAGCACCGTACCCAAGGTCCACACCTCAACCCTAACCCAGTAACCCCACCCAACACGAAGGGCAATTTTGGACACTAAGGGCAATTTATCATGGCCAATCCACCTAACCTGCACATCTTTGGACTGTGGGAGGAAACCGGAGCACCCGAAGGAAACCCACGCACACACGGGGAGAATGTGCAGACTCCGCACAGACAGTGACCCAAGCCGGAATCGAACCTGGGATCCTGGCGCTGTGAAGCAATTGTGCTATCCACAATGCTACCGTGCTGCCCTATTCCGCATGGACCTCACGATCAGGAAGAGGGAGACGCGTTCATTGATGAAGCCCTAATTATTTCAGATGTTGTGTGGCAAGTTCTACTCTGCCACATTGTTTCCTTTTCTTATACTTCCTTCCTCTTCCATTTTTATATCATAACACCCGTGTTGTCTTGTCCAGAGTGAGTGATAATTTGCTATGTGAATTCAGTCAAGCTCCATTAGTTGCTCAGATTGTTTAATACACCCCTCAATTTGAATCTAAGCCTTTTTACAGCTCACTCTCGACCAGCCCTAGCTTTTTATTACCTTTTTAAAACTAAAACTTCAGCCTAATGTGAACTTGAAGTGAATGATGTCAGTTAATCCTTGGAAATAGTTGCTATGGATCTTTTAGCAGTGGACATGTTAAGCTTTTATCTAACAGTACTCTCAAAGTATGTATACATCCAGAGATCTGGGGCGACATTCTCCGACCGTGAATCCCGCCCCCGCCGGTTGCCGAAGTCTCCGGCACCGGATATTCGGCGGGGGCGGGAATCGCGCTGCGCCGGTTGGCGGGCCCCCCCGCTCGATTCTCCGGCCCGTATGGGCCGAAGTCCCGCCGATAAATTGCCTGTCCCGCCGGCGTAAATTAAATCACCTAACTTACCGGCGGGACAAGGCGGCGTGGGCGGGCTCTGGGGTCCTGGGGGGGCGCGGGCGATCTGACCCCGGGGGGTGCCCCCACGGTGGCCTGGCCCGCGATCGGGGCCCACCGATCCGCGGGCGGGCCTGTGCCGTGGGGGCACTCTTTCCCTTCCGCCTCCGCCACGGTCTCCACCATGGCGGAGGTGGAAGAGACTCTCCCCACTGCGCATGCGTGGGAAACTGTCAGCGGCCGCTGACGCTCCCGCGCATGTGCCGCCCGGAGATGTCATTTCCGCGCCAGCTGGCGGGGCAACAAAGGCCGTTTCCGCCAGCTGGCGGGCGGAAATTCCTCCGGCGTCGGCCTAGCCCCTCAATGTTGGGGCTCGGCCCCCAAAGATGCGGAGCATTCCGCACCTTTGGGGCGGCGCGATGCCCGTCTGATTGGCGCCGCTTTGGGTGCCAGTCAGCGGACATCGCGTCGTTTCCGGAGAGTTTCGTCCCTGGAGCACGTCCTGTGGATTGAAGTACCAACAACTGTCTTAAATCATTTGATTACAGCATCTTAATTCCCACAGGTCGATTGAATGCCTCCATGACATCCTTATTTCAATATGAGGGATTACACTTATGTATAATCAATACAAATTTTTTGTTATATTTTTCATAGTAGTTCATTGCAGTGTTAATGTAAGTGTATTTGTGACACTTATATTATAATTATTATAATTATTTTAATAAATTTATAGTACCCAATTATTTTTTCCAATTAAGGGGCAATTTAGTGCGGCCAATCCACCTACCCTGCACATCTTTGGGTTGTGGGGGTGAGATCCACGCAGACATGGGGAAAATGTGCAAACTCCACATGGACAGTGACCTGGGGCCGTGATCGAACCCGGGTCCTCAGCACATGAAGCAGCAGTGCTAACCACTGCGCCACCGTGCCGCCTCATTATTATTATTATTACCGCTTAGCAAGCAGGTTGCATTCATGTGAAGGTTTTGAATGGATCACAAAAGACTCGAGTTGCATGAGATGTGAATTTAAACTTTTTGTTGGACACAAAGGAGTCCGAACCGAATTGGTCAAGAGAAAACTTGGGTTATTGCAAAGCAATTATATATACCATATGCATCGGATCCCAACCGGATCTGCTCTGTCGGTCCCATACCTGGCCGATGTAATACAGATCTCAATCATAAATGTCCTCAGGCTCCCTGCTCCCTTAGCGAGGGAGCTTGTATTCGGCAAGACTCATGGGGAGACTGATTGCTCCAACCCCGTAGATCTCGTGCAGGTTATAACAAACTATAAGAAATTAGGACTGAAAAAGGAAATGGAGATGAATTTTTTAAAAATGTATTTTATTCCAAATATATTCAAAAATACAAAAACATAAATAATCTGGGGAATATTCTCCCCAACTCACAATTTTACAGTCTGTACAAGTTCTTCCCTTTTTCACCCCTCCCCCCACGACAAACAATTTCTCAAAAATGGCCATGAACAATCCCCACAGGGGCCTCAAAGCCCTCCGCTCAACTCCTCAATTCAAATTTATCTTCTCCAACCGGAGAAACTCATACAGGTCCCCATGCCAGGTGGCCACCCTGGTGACATTGTCGACCGCCATTCCAGGAAAATTCTTCGGCGGGCAACCAGAGAAGCGAAGGCCATGACATCGGCCTTCCTCCCCTCCATCAGCTCTAGTATTTTGAAACCCCCAAAATCACCACTATAGGATCATGCCCGACCTCTACCCCCACACTTCTCACACTCAACTGCCACCCCCTGGAAAAAAAACCTCATCCTCTCCCGAATTATGTGTACCCTGTGTACCACCTTGAACTGTATCGAACTCATCTTCGCACATGAGGAGGTTGAATTTACCCTGCGGAGTGTCTCATTCCACACACCCCAACCTATTTCCCCAACCAACTCCTCCTTCCATTTTTCCTTGATCCTCCCCACTTGCGCTACCCCCTGCTCCCCCAGCCACCCGTATATGTCTCCAATCCTACCCTCCCCTTCTACATCCGGAAGCAGTTCCAAAAGGGCAGATTTTGGCAGCCTGGGAAATCCTTCCACACCTTCCGTGCGAAGTCCCTCACTTGTAAATACCTAAATTCACTGCCCTTTGGGAGCTCTACCCTCTCCGGTAGCTCTTCCAGACTTGTGAATCTCTCCTCCAAATATAAATCCCTCGCCCTCACCTCCTCCACCTCTTATACATCCCATCCGTCTCCCCCGGTTTGATCTCATGGTTCTCACACAACGGTGTTAACACCAAAATCCCATCCATCCGAATGTTTCTCCTCCGCTGGATCCACACCCTAATCATGGACTGTACAACTGGGCTCTCAGTATATCTCCTCGGTGCCAGCGGTAGCACCGCCATGACCATGGCCTTCCGGCTGGACGGCATACGGTCTGTTCCTCCATCCTAACCCATTCTAACCCCTCTCCTTCCCACCACTGCCTCACTCCTCCACATTCGCTGCCCAATAGTAGTGCAGCAGGTTTGGTAACGCCAACCTACCTTTCTGCCTCTGCCTCTGTAGCAGGGCCCTCTTTACACTTGGCACCTTCCCCGTCCATATAAACTCCGAAATTACTCCGTCCAACTTCCGGAAAAAGGCCTTCGGAATAAAGATCAAATAGGGACCTTGGCAGGACATTCCTTTTCACCACTTGGACCCCCTGCCCCGCTCTACCTCCGTGTCTCATGTACTGCGCGTAGCGAGCCCTGCAGCCTGTCCTCGGATTGCCAGTTTTAAATTGGTCCCAGCCCTTCCTTTAAATGGTTGCCCCAAAATCCGGTGCCAGTGATTTTTGATGTTCTGTTAATCTGCTGATGAATTGATCTGTTGAAGCTGCTCCACTCTGCCGGTTTCCTTGATTCTTTCCTCATCATCAGTTTCTTTTTCTAAACTATTGTATCTTTAGACCAATGGTACAAAACAAATAGGGGTGGGATTCTCCTCCCGGAATAACGGAATGCATTCCTTGATGGGACAGAAAATCGGACATACACTGGGGGAAAATCAGGATCGATGCAGGCACTGACCCGAATGCGATGCTCCAACCCCCCCCATGCTGGGCGTGAATGAGGTTCACGTTGCGTGCCAGCGGGGGATGTAAATAAATGCAAATGGGTCTTAATGACCCATCTATCTGCATCCATTTAGCGGGCCTGACGCCCTAGGTTCCAGCCTCCAGTGATTCTCCGGTTCCTGCGGATCACTTCTGGTTTTTACCAGCATGGCCTTGACATGGTGGACCTTGCGGTGGGCCAATGGGGCAACGACTCCCGCTTGGCCAACCGCGAGGTCCACCACGTCAGGGCCATGCTGGTCAGGACCATCTGACCCCATCTGAGGGCCTCCTCCCACCCCTACAATGCACTGCCTGCCCACATCTCCTCTAGCAGACCCCCTCAAGCCCCCCCCCCCCCCTCCACAGAGACCCCTGCCATAGGGGAGCCCCCCATGGGGACCCCAAAGAAACACCCTACACAGACCCCCCCCAAACACACAGACACACCCACCACAAGACCCCTCTGTTAAGAAAAGGGGTCCCAGTCTGGAACAGCAGTCCAGACAGGGGCAGCACGGTAGCATTGTGGATAGCACAATTGTTTCACAGTTCCAGGGTCCCAGGTTCGATTCCGGCTTGGGTCACTGTCTGTGCGGAGTCTGCACATTCTCCCCGTGTGTGCTTGGGTTTCCTCCGGGTGCTCCGGTTTCCTCCCACAATCCAAAGATGTGCAGGTTAGGTGGATTGGCCATGATAAATTGCCCTTCGTGTCCAAAATTGCCCTTAGTGTTGGGTGGGGTTGTTGGGTTGTGGGGATAGGGTGGGGGTGTGGACCTTGGGTAGGGTGCTCTTCCAAGAGCCGGTGCAGACTCGATGGGCCGAATGGCCTCCTTCTGCACTGTAAATTCTATGAAAAACTGCAGCTCCACATGTCCACTCCTCAGAAGGAGAGCATTTGTTCCTGCACCTGGTTCCCAGAGATCCACTATTTGCAAGCCATTCATAGCTTTTGAATAGTGGTCTGTGATTGACAGCTCAGAAAAAAACATTTGGAGCTTTGATCCATTCATATACTTTCACACTTCAGTGTCCTAAGTGGTGAAACTCCAATGTTTGTAAACATTGCCCACATCAAAGAAGGGTAAGTGCAGTGAAATCACACGCATTAGTGATTGGGATGCACTTAGTGCTTGAAATGCACTTACCTTGCTTACTATCTGTGTTTATATTTCCAGCAAGCTTTCGCGCATGCTCTAATTTTCCCTCAATAATCTTTTCATAGATTATCATAGATTATCATAGAAATTACAGTGAAGGAGGCCATTCGGCCCATCGAGTCTGCACCGGCTCTTGGAAAGAGCACCCTACCCAAGGTCAACACCTACACCCTATCCCCATAACCCAGTAACCCCACCCAACACTAAGGGCAATTTATCATGGCCAATCCACCTAACCTGCACATCTTTGGACTGTGGGAGGAAATCGGAGGACCAGGAGGAAACCCACGCACACGCGGGGAGGATGTGCAGACTCCGCACAGACAGTGACCCAAGCCGGAATCGAACCTGGGACCCTGGAGCTGTGAAGCAATTGTGCTATCCACAAGGCTACCGTGCTGCCCACGGTACTCTCTTAAAGGTACTCTCACTACAGATATTTATATACACACCAATTTATAAACACCCATTTCTTAAAGGTACTCTCACTACAGATATTTATATATACACCCATTCTGAACACCCATTTCTTAAAGGTACTCTCACATGACACTATATATTATAAAAATGTACTGGTTAGCACGGTTGCTTCACAGCGGCAGGGACCCGAGTTGGATTCCCAGCATGGGTCACTGTCTGTGCGGAGTCTGCACGTTCTCCTTGTGTTTGTGTGAGTTTCCTCCGGGTGCACCAGTTTCCTCACACAAGTCCCGAAAGTCGTGCTTGTTAGGTGAATTGAATATTCTGAATTCTCCCTCAGTTCACCCGAACAGGCGCCGGAGTGTGGCGACTAGGGGATTTTCACGGTAACTTAATTGCAATGTTAATTTTAGCCTACTTGTGGCACTAATAATCATTTTTAATTATTATTATTAGTAGTAATTTTTTCTTGTTTTTATATTGTCTCTAATCTTCTAATCTGTCACCCATCTTTGTGCACCTAAATGCCTTTTTTAAAAGTTTGATACTGTCTTTAACTGTTTTAGTTAACTACCAGATGGTGTATCCTTCCCTTGGAATTTTTCTTCTCGTTGGAATGTATATTCTGAAATTCCAAAGAAGGGGGATCGGACTGTATATATCGGGGAGCAGCAGGCTTTTGCTCGCCATTTACGGAGTCGGAGTGTCTGAATTACACTGTAGATTATTGCAATTACTAGAAGGGAGTTCCATTTGGCAATGTTTTCGCACCAGGTGGGGGTTTCGATGTCTGTCTTTATGTGTGGTGTAGTGTCCCGGCTGGTGGTGGTCTGTTGGGTGGTAGTGTTCGGGGCTGGTGTGAGGTTTGTAACAAAAGTCCGTTGAGCGCGCAGTTGCAGAAGTCCAGCAATGATCCAAACGCATGTCAGCAGTCCTTGCTTCATCCTATGTTTTCTGTTTTCCGTGTAATCCTGGGGGTGCATGCATAGTATCTGTTATTATATTGTATGGCTTTACTGTATGGCTATATGTTATATGGCTTTGATCTTTGCGTCCTCACTGTCCACGGGGATAGTGCCAGAGGACTGGAGCGTGGCGAATGTTGTTCCTCTGTTCAAGAAAGGGAACAGGAATGACCCTGGTAATTATAGGCCGGTTAGTTTTACTTCGGTGGTCGGTAAGTTAATGGAAAAGGTCCTGAAGGATAGGATTTATGACCATTTGGAAAGATGCAGCTGAATCCGGGATAGTCAACACGGATTTGTGAAGGGCAAGTCTTGCCTCACAAATTTGATTGAATTCTTTGAGGAGGTAACTAAGTGTGTAGCTGAAGGTAGAGCAGTTGATGTCATGGATTTTAGTAAGGCGTTTGATAAGGTTCCCCATGGTCGGCTTATGAAGAAAGTAAGGAGCTGTGGGATAGAGGGAAATTTGGCCAATTGGATAAGTAACTGGCTATCACATAGAAGACAGATGGTGGTGGTGGATGGAAAATTTTCAGACTGGAGACCAGTTACCAGTGGTGTACCACAGGGATCAGTGCTGGGTCCTCTGCTATTTGTGATTTTTATAAATGACTTGGAGGAGGGGGCTGAAGGGTGGGTCAGTAAATTTGCTGATGACACCAAGATTGGTGGAGTAGTGGATGAGGTGGAGGGCTGTTGTAGGCTGCAAAGAGACATTGATAGGATGCAGAGCTGGGCCGAAAAATGGCAGATGGAGTTTAACCCTGATAAGTGCGAGGTGATTCATTTTGGGAGAAAAAGTTTGAATGTGGATTATAGGGTCAACGGCAGGGTTCTGAGGAATGTGGAGGAACACAGATCTTGGGGTTCATGTCTACAGATCTCCGAAGGTTGCCACTCAAGTGGATAGAGCCATGAAGAAGGCCTATAGTGTGTTAACGTTTATTAACAGGGGGCTTGAGTTTAAGAGCCGCGGGGTTATGCTGCAACTGTACATGACCCTGGTGAGACCACATTTGGAGTATTGTGTGCAGTTCTGGTCACCTCACTATAGGAAGGATGTGGGAGCAAAGGAAATTTACCAGGATGCTGCCTGGTTTGCAGGATAGGTCTTATGAGGAAAGGTTGAGGGAGCTAGGCTTTTCTCTTTGGAGCGGAGGAGGATGAGCGGCGACTTAATAGTAGAGGTTTATAAGATTATGAAGGGGATAGATAGAGTGGACGTTCAGAGACTATTTCCTCGGGTGGATGTAGCTGTTACAAGGGGGCATAACTATCAGGTTCAGGTGGGAGATATAGGAGGGATGTCCGAGGTAGGTTCTTTACTCAGAGAGTGGTTAGAGTGTGGAATGGATGCCTGCTGTGATAGTGGAGTCGGACACTTTAGGAACTTTCAAGCGGTTATTGGATCGGCACATGGAGTACACCAGAATGACGGAGTGGGATAGCTTGATCTTGGTTTCAGACAATGCTCGGCACAACATCGAGGGCCGAAGGGCCTGTTCTGTGCTGTACTGTTCTATGTCTGCCACTGCATCTCTATTGATATGTCTCTTAACAGTAAAGGCTTAATCTAAATTTCCAGCTCACTTTCATTAGTTCTGCTTTAATGCCCTCTTAATTGCCCTGATTTAGATCCACTATTCTCTACCTCAAACTGAATGCAAATTCTATCATATTATAATCACTGCTACCTTGGGGTACCTTTGCTCAGAGGTCACTAATATCAGTTCTCCATTGGCCTGCTCCCTGGTGGGCTCCAGAACATGCCGATCTAAGAAATTATCCTGAAAACATACAATGAGTTCTCATCTATATATACATTCGCTCGTCTGACTTTTGCAGTCTCTATGTGGATTAAAATCCCCCGTGATAATTATCGTACCTTTCTGACAAGCTCCCACTATTTCTTCTTTCATCGCCCGTCCTCCCTATGATTACTGTTCGGGTGTCTGTACACAACTCCCAGAAGTGACTTATTGTCTCTCTCATTCCACATCTCGACCCAAACTGCTTCTTTCTCCTGTTTTCCTGAACTTGGATCGTCCCTCTCTATTGTGGTCTATAGAGCTACCCTTCCCTCCACTTTTTTCCTAACTTCCTCCCCTTTCCAAAATGTCACATCCCTTTCAATATTCAGGTCCCACTCTATGGCATCCTGCAGCCATGGCTTTGTCATAGCTATTAGATCAAACTTATTTATCTCTTTATCAGTTTGTCTGTGTTGTGTTCAACGCCACATGCATTTAGCTACAGAACCTTGAATTTTTTCCTTTTATTATTTTTGTAACTTCTTCCCTTATCTGTTGATTTACTGTTCGATGTGTGCTCTGTGTGCCCTCCTGTTACAGTCTGTTTATCATTTACCATATTAATACTTTCCTTGTTGCCTGTTGTTTCCTGTACTCATTTCTCTGTCCTTTCTGTGGCTCTGTTCCAATTAGGGCAATCAGTGAGTTTGCCCTTCTTTCTACGTTATCTATGTCCTAATGCTTAGAGTCGCCAGGTATCAAATGATACCACCACAAGTTTCAACTGGCTATCGATCAAAGAGCCAAACACCAGTTAGTTAGTTCAAGGTCAAGGGTACTTTATTTACACACAATTAGTCATGCAACATAAACACTACTAGTTAACTACACCTATCGACTAAGACAACCTGTACTTAACTTCGGGCACCCGGCTTCGGTCAGAGAAACAATGGCCGCTGTTCAATTCTGGATCTATCGAGTCCGAAGGAGTAAATGCTGCTCAGCGAGGCTCATCCATCTGGTAGCGAGCGTTGAACTTGTACTTGCTTCTGGTGTTGCTGCACTTGGAGATGGTCGTGACTGGGGTACCAGGACCAAGAGAGGAGGAACATGTGGTGGGCTCTTCTTCTTATACTTAGGGGTTTTCACGCTCTTTTGGGTGGTCCTCCGGTTTAGAACACAGAACATAGAACATTACAGCGCAGTACAGGCCCTTCAGCCCTCGATGTTGCGCCGACCTGTGAAACCACTCTAAAGCCCATTTACACTATTCCCTTATCGTCCATATGTCTATCCAGTGACCATTTGAATGCCCTTAGTGTTGGCGAGTCCACTACTGTTGCAGGCAGGGCATTCCACATCCTTACTACTCTCTGAGTAAAGAACCTACCTCTGACATCTGTCTTATATCTATCTCCCCTCAATTTAAAGCTATGTCCCCTCGTGCTAGACATCACCATCCGAGGAAAAAGGCTCTCACTGTCCACCCTATCCAATCCTCTGATCATCTTGTATGCCTCAATTAAGTCACCTCTTATCCTTCTTCTCTCTAACGAAAACAGCCTCAAGTCCCTCAGCCTTTCCTCATAAGATCTTCCCTCCATAACCAGGCAACATTTGGGCCCCACTAATTGGGTGATCCCTGATCACTCCATTCGATTCCTAACCAATAAGTGGGCAGGGATCCGGATGGCTGGGCATGTCCCAAGTGGTCACTGACCCCGTTGTTTGCCTTTCCCTTGAACAGGGACTGGTTCCGAAATGTCTGGAACTGTCCCGGTTGCTCGAGTACCAGTCCTTTGTTTTGGTGAAGATGGGCCATCAAATGCTAATCGGCCCATTTAAAATGCTAATTGGACGGAGTTTTGATACCGTGTGAACTTCTTGCTTACAAATATGCATTTCAGGCTCTGAGCCTGCCTGAGTCTTGGCTTGTCCATTTTACTCGCGAGGCTTTGCGAGTTTCTCTGTACCTAGTTGGAAGTGGCCATCCCAGATGGCTACATCCTTTCTTACCGTCTCTCTACTCTTTGATATAACATATCTTCCTACATTTAATTCCCCACTATTTAGTTTTAAATTCTCTCTACTTCCTAGTTATGCAGTTCACAAGAACTCTGGTCTCAGCACAGTTCAGGTGCAGACCATCCCAATGATACAGATCCCACTTTTCCCAGTACTGGTACCAGTGCCTCACAAATCCGAACCCACTCCTCCCACACCAGTCTTGGAGCCAAACATTCTCTCAAATTTTATATACTCTATGCCAACTTGCACCTGGCTCAGGTAATAATCCAGAGATTATTACCTTTGAGGCTCTGTCACTTAATATGGTGCCAGGCTCCTCGTACGGGCTATGCAGAATCTCGTTTTCCTTTTTCTGCCAATGATACTGCTGGCTGCCTACATGGACCATGACCACTGGGTCCTCCCTGTCCCACTGTAAATTCCTCTCCAGCCCAAGCAGATATCCCAAACCCTGGCACCGGGCAGTCTGCACAGTCTTCTGGACCGTTGCCCTTTACTGCGGAGAACAGTATCAACCCCCTCACTGTACTCTCCCCTACTATCACTACATTCCTCTTTGTCACCCTCGATGAACAGCTTCCTGTATCACGATGCCCTGACCAGTCTGCTCAACCACCCTGCAGACCTCGCTTTTGGCCAGACAGATAACAAAGATGAGATAGCAGCCTTGCTCCAGGTAATAGATTTAAAAATTTAAGATTGGAAATAAAACAATGTTCTATGTACAGTTATAAATATAATGGAAATCTGTGTCTTGGAGAGTGCTGTAATAGGGCACTTCATTCAAGGGGATGGCTGCATTCGAGGGTAAGGGCTGCATTCGAGGGGAGGGCTGCATTCCAGGGAGGGGGCGGTATTACACTACTGCTTTAGATGGACAGTGCTGCATCAAAGGGACAGTGTTGCATTAGAGTGCTGCATCAGAGGGACAGTGCTGCATTAGAGTACTGCATCAGAGAGACAGTGCTGCATCAGAGGGAGTGTTGCATTTGAGTACTGCATCAGAGGGACAGTGCTGCATTAGAGTACTGCATCAGAGAGACAGTGCTGCATCAGAGGGAGTGTTGCATTTGAGTACTGCATCAGAGGGACAGTGCTGCATTAGAGTACTGCATCAGAGAGACAGTGCTGCATCAGAGGGAGTGCTGCATTTGAGTGCTGCATCAGAGGGACAGTGCCTCATTAGAATGCTGCATCAGAGGTCTCTAAGACAGAGCTCTCCATGCTTGAACCTTGAACAACCTGTACCTGAGTCTGCAGTGGTCAGTTTGTGGAACGACAACACTTTCTTAAATAATTAAATTATGGCGCAGATCACTTTAACCACCACTGAGTGTGGCAGTCTCTGGCCACACAGCTAAAGGGTATCGGTAATAGGGAATTACCAATGTTAGTAATGTGAGCACTTCGCAGCTCTCAAGTGGATACCTGTGGGTCGATGTGCTACAACGCAGGCAGGCCTGGCGCCCTGGACAGATTGTCTGAACACTGGAGGCTGCACAACCGCAAGGGGCAGCAGGCACAACCATGCACCCTAGAGCTGGGCTGCAGCACTGGGGACACCCCCACAACCAGAGAGTGGATGTGTGTATATCGGGGGGTACCCGGGTCTGGTCCCAGTTCCGTTCCCTGCTGTGGCCGGGGATTCGTGTGCAGGGCAGGGTCCTCCTGCACAAGCGTGTCGTTGGATGGCACCCTACAAGATGGCAGGGAATGTAAGAGTCGCGGAGACTTGGGGGATTAGAGGGTAATCGAGTGGAAGCTACAACTGAGGTCTCACACCCAATCCAATGCCTTACAGAAGCCTGTGCACAACTTCCACCCACCGAGGAGTGTGTCTCTGCGCTGATGGAGGGTGGGGATGACAGCTGTGATGCCTCGATGGTGGCATCCTCGGAGCTCTCCTCTGAGGTGTTCTCACAGGCGGTGGGGAGGGGACGGCACCCCCGATGGGTTGGCACCACCGGATGGAGAATGAACATGTGGTCAGTGGGCGAGAGAAGGATCATTATGTCTGGCATGAACAACACATGCGTGAAAAGCCACCTGGGAGATGGCCGATGGATACTCACCTCTGCAGCGCAGGCCAATCTTGACGTCGGTGACCGATCTGTCCTCAGCCACCCCCGCATCTTCCAGGGCCTGTTCCTTGTCAGGGGTGAGGATTCTGGGGCGGGATTCTCCGACCCCCCGCTGGGTCGGAGAATCGCCGTGGGCTGGCGTGAATCCCGCCCCCGCCGGTTGCCGAATTCTTCGGCACCGGATATTCGGCGGGGGTGGGAATCGCGCCGCGCCGGTTGGCGGGCCCCCCCCCCCTGGCGATTCTCCGGCCCGCGATGGGCCGAAGTCCCGCTGCTGGAATGCCTGTCCTGCCGGCGAGAATCAAACTACCTCTCTTACTGGCGGGACAAGGCGGCGCGGGCGGGCTCCGGGTTCCTGGGGGGGGGGGCGCAGGGCGATCTGGCCCCGGGGGGGTGCCCCCACAGTGGCCTGGCCCGCAATCGCGGCCCACCGATCCGCGGGCGGGCCTGTGCCGTGGGGGTACTCTTTTCCTTCCGCCTTCGCCATGGTCTCCAATATGGCGGAGGCGGAAGAGACCCCCTCCACTGCCCATGCGCGGGGATGCCATGAGCGGCCGCTGACCTTCCCGCGCATGCGCCGCACGGCAAAGTCATTTCCGCGCCAGCTGGCGGGGCACCAAAGGCCTTTCCCGCCAGCTGGCGGGGCGGAAATCAGTCCGGTGCGGGCCTAGCCCCTCAATGTGAGGGTTCGGCCCCTCAAGGTGCGGAGAATTCCGCACCTTTGGGGCGGCACGATGCTGGACTGATTCACGCCGGTCGGCGGACATCGTGCCAATTGTGGAGAATCCTGCCCCTGATGTCTGACACCCCGCCACATGTCTGGGCCCCTCTCCCGTCTCTTTTGGCCCAACTTCTCCTGCGGGACAGAGAGAGGGCTTTGTGAGCTGCACACTTCATGCATTGTTGGGGCGGGAGTATGGTGGGGGTCAGGTGTGGACATTGCAGCTGGGTGTAGTGAGGTGCACAGGTGTGGTATTGTGCTGAGTGGAGGGGGTTGTGAGGTGCCACCGCAGGGTCACTGGGCGGCGGGGGTGTGTGTGGGGGTGCTTTGGGCTAGGGAGGGGTAACTCACCCCTGTGGCCAGGTGGAGGTGGTTTTGCTTCATGCAGCATTGGGTGGTTGCCTCAGGGTGACACTCCGACCCCCTCGGGGGAACAGGGTATACCATCTGGACTCCACTGCATCCAACGGTCTGGCCAGGTCACATCTCTGAACCATGGGGCTGGTCTGTGCGGTGGCATGGCTGCGTGCTGTAGGTTTGCTCTGCGGGATCAGTTTAAGAGCAGCTCCCCCTTGTTAGCGGGGGCTGCTGAGCAAGCTCCTGCGATTCAGCTGGCGGGACAGTCATTTCCAGCGTGAAGTCCATGGGGCATCATTAAGTATCCTAATTAATGTTAGATACCGGTGAAGGCCTCACCGGGTCAGCCGTCGGGAAGCATCCGGCTGTTCCCGCTCGCAATTTTGATGGTGAGTACCTGGAACGTGCTGCCAGGGAAGGTTGTGGAAGCAAATATGTTAACGGCGTTGAAAAGGCACCTCAACAAATATATGGATAGGATGGGTATAGAGAGATACGGCACAAGGAAGTGCTGAGGGTTTTGGCCAAGGGTGGTATCATGACCGGTACAGGCTTGGAGGGCCGAAGGCCACTTCCTGTGCTGTGTTGTTCTTTGTTCTTTGCTACCATGCTTAGAAACCTTTCTGTTAGATCGTGCCCTATGTGTTTCTTAATTAAGCAGGTGTGTATTTTGAGGTGTATATTTTAATTATTATATTTGTTTTTGTCATGTAGCAAACTAACAACATTGGCTGGTGTAATGTCACATGTTACGCAATTATGTCAACGGAGGGTTTTGCGAGCTTTTTGTGGAGTTCACCATTGTAACCTGTTTGTGCAGCATCTTGTAAATAAACCCCTTGCACTATGTTTACCAACTTCACGTGTGCCACCTCTGATTCTTTTTTCCAACAAAAAAAATCTAACAGTTTTCTTTTAAACTTTGGTTCTTTTAATTTATTTTGTCATTTATTTTAATTAATAAACACTACTATTTCCAATAAGCTTTACTACTGGCACTCCAAAAGGCTTTTGACTAAAACCTTACAGTTCCCAAAAAATTGTACCGGTTTTAAACGATAAATGGGCAAAACAAGCAAAACATACTTACCAACCCATCACTTTCCTGTTTCCCTGTGACACTTGATTTTCTCCAAATCTGGTCAATTTACAGACTGCGATGCACCACCAGTAGCTCGCACTTTTATCTCCCAACTCCGCTCTCAATCTAACTCCTTCTCACGCATTTATCACCCGACTTCGTTCTCAGTCTCACTCCTTCTCGTGCTCTTTTATCTCCCCAGCTCCGTTTCAGTCTCACTCCCTCTCATGCCCTTTTATTATCTCCCTGGCTCATTTGTGCAGACGTTGCTGGTTCTGGGCTCTTTACAGCAGGGCAATACTATTTAAAATAATTTACAATGTTTTATACATGGAACAATTGCAACGAAGATGTTCATGGGCAGCACGGTGGCGCAGTGAGTTAGCCCTGCAGCCTCACGGTGCCGCGGTCCCAGGTTCGATCCCGGCTCTGGGTCACTTTCTGTGTGGAGTTTGCACATTCGCCCCGTGTTTGCGTGGATTTCACCCCCACAACCCAAAGATGTGCAGGCTACGTGGATTTGCCACGCTAAATTGCCCCTTAATTGGGGAAAATTAATTGGGTACACTAAATTTTAAAAAAAATGTTTTTTTAAAGATGTTCACAAATCCCAATTTGAGTGACTTAAATTGTAAGAAATTATAAAATGAGGATCTGCTCTTCAAATGGACCTTTGGAGTCTTCCCAACTCATATGAGTTCTTTCAGCTCCTCTGCCTGCAACTGCACATGCCGTCCACCCAGAAAAACAAATCCCCAGAAATCCTATACCTACAACGTATTTTGTCGTTCATGTCAGGAATATGTCAGTTTGTTCAATATTCAGTCGAGTTGGACTCCCAAATTACTGAAGAACATCTCTTCTGATGGCATTTGATTTGTAACTGTATATTCATGTGTATTTGGCTCAGATTTTTTGTAACAGAACCAGTCTTCTCTCCACGATCAAACGCAGTAAAACTCCACTCCCGAAATGCTTCCAGCAAAAGAAAAGTTCCAGCTGCACGGCCTTACACCCCATTACATTGTAGCCTCGTATCCACCAGATTGACAGAGAGAGACTCGTGAGTATAGTTTCAATCGAGTGCGTCTGGACGACAACTTTTGGAAACTCGTGAATGAAGAATGTTGCACAACAACTGTAGTTACTGTACCATCCATTGTATCCTAATACAGACAAACCACCCATATTATAATTATATTCTGGCACTCCTTGTTCCATTAGCCTTTTTAGTTAATTTTGGTACCCATGCACTGGATTTAGTGATTTGTACACCTGGAGACCCAAATCTTTTTGCTCTGCCACAGCTTCTAGATGCTCACCATTAAGAGCGTTCTCCTGATTTCCCTTTCTTGAATCCAAAGTGGATGACCTCACACTTGCCCACCTTGATCACTATCTGCCACAGTTTTGCCAATTCACTTAATTTTCCCTTGATCTCTTGTAACTTGCTTTTAACTATTCATTGTCCCTCCAACCTATTGGGGAATACCCCCCACAAAATTTACATTTTGTTCACAACATAGGATGTCCCAAAGCCTGTGAAGTACTTTTGAAATGACGTCACAATGTAATGTGGGAGTTTATTTCTTGATGATAAATGCATCAAAAAAATGTGCATTAAAAATCCTACACATTTTGTTCGTGTAATTATAAGGGTCAGGCGAGGTGTCCTTAAAAATTCAATCCCAGCTCGAATTGTTTTGTCGCGGTGTGTGTTAATTAAAATGTGATGCAGCCATTTTAACATATTGTGTTCTGCTAATGGTTGACGGGTTGGGAAATGTTTCTTTGCGTTCTATACATATCTGATTTGCTATTACACTCACTATCAATGAATTGAGGACTTTTCATAAGTAACACATTGTCTTTCTATATCTTCAAGCAGCTAAAATTGCCATTTTTCAGTGCTAATGACATTCAAGAATCTATCCTAATCTGGTCAGGTCTTTGTTGCCCCATTCCACAATAGCCACATAGATTTTCAAACTCTATCATTAAACTTTCCAAAGATATTTTTCTTATAGCTGCGACTTTGAAAGAATATTTTATGTGTAATTTGCTGATTTCACTGATTTTTTTTCCCACCTTAAATAATCTGATATTTAAAGTCTTCCATCGCGGACTGTAATTGCAATGTGGTTTCTCTGCCTCCCTTTCAACAATCAGCTCTAATCACTCCACACGTCGATTTTCATAATTATGTTGCATATTCATTAACTGTTTGTTTGCCTGAAATGTTTTCATTATTTCTTTTTGAGAATCAGGTGATTTTGCCCATTCAGGTTTGAAGTGCCCGTTTTGCAAGGTGACTGGCAGGGTAGCCCAGCAATAGACTGATGTTTAGCTCGTGAATAACCTGTTCTATCCAGAAACATTACTGCTTAAGCTAGTACTTAGTTCCCAGTGTTCTAACTAAAACTCTCAAGTAAACATCCCTATTTCAAGCTACGGTTGCAAATTCAGTAGCTGGCATGGGTAATGCCGACCTTTCCTGAAATATGGGGTGGGTTTCGTGGATGGCCCTCTCTGTGGAAAAACTTCATGAGATACGAAATGCAAATGGGGAGTGGCTGTGGGTGTCGAGCTTGTAGGCTAAATCAATCATGCTGAACTCCTCAAACAATTCAAGACCTGGACATCCATACCCAATATTCGATAACCACCCCCATTGCCAAATCGTAAACTCCAGCCAATAATTATTCTCCATGTTCAGTGTTCCTAATTTTATCTGGACATTTGAGTTGAGAGAAAAGGAGGGACCGACAAAGAGAAAGATCCTACGCCACTGAGAAAGACAGACAGATTGAACAAGGAAAAAAAAGTTAAGTCAAGCTTTCCAGCATCCACCAGTGGTTAACCCCAGGCAGCATTGATGGGTACGGACAGAGAGTAGCACAGGAAGATGAAATGTATTTGAAATTGACAAGCTACTGTTTCTCAGTTGGTGGTGCAGTTGGTAGTTGCCCGACACAAAGTGGAACTAAGCCTGACAGATGGAGAAAGTTCCAGATAAATCCCATGTCGTAATCAATTAGCTGTTCTGAACCAGATAGCAGCAATGGTGCTACAATTGCCCTCAGTATCTCTGAACTAGGGATAAGAAAGAAAATCACATGCCTGTATCTGATCATTATATGGTAATCTCTGCTGGAAAGTGAAAGCACTGAAGGTGAGGACAGAATCAGGCCAAGCGTTGATATCCTCTCGTGGTGCAAGAGCCTATCACTAGACTTGAGCAAGGGGAATAGCCACTCAAGTGAAAAACCTGTGCCAATGGAGGCATACTTTGGCACGAATCAGCAAATTTAGGGAAGGAGGGTAATCCCAAACAAGGAGTCTGGATATTTTTTAACCATGTTTGTTTTCCGACAGGGAACCACTGTTTCGCCAACTCTGTGCCTTGACCTGGCTGCTGGAGGCTGTAACAGTAGAACCGCCGAGCACAATGGGCACCGTTACAACCTGCTGGAGTGCCAGGTAATGTTTACCCATTGCCACAGATATCAATGTCATGTTTTGCCCTGCATGTACCTTGGAGAAACATTGATTTAGATTGTACCTCTATTAGACTGCCAGCATAAATGAAGCTTTCTCCTGCAGTCCCCTGTTAACTCGGTGCATGCAAACGCAGCCATTGAGTTGGGTTTTTTTTTTGCATCTTTAGTCATCCGCTACTGAGTTAACTGACTTCAATTGGAAGTGTAGGAAGGATGCTACAGTTGAACCTCAATGTTTCAGAGATAGCAAGGGGCAAAATACATGCTGAGTTCCTGCTCCTGCTTGCTGTTCTATAATCCCTGCTGCAAAGTATACAATATGCAGATACCACACGAGGAAGGGATCAGGCATCATTAATGTGCAAGTCTGTTTCCAGTTGTCACAGTTTTGTGTCTGAATTTACACGTGGTTGACACTGCAAGCCTCATCATCTGCTCCATCCAGGCATGTTCTCGGGAGTAACGGACGGAACTATCATTATAAATTTAATTGTGACAAATAACTAGCTAATATTTATTTACTTAGCTATTAGGCAGACGGTATTTGTTTATCGCTAAGTAAAATAGCACCATGGTTATTGTTTCCATTGTGTTTGACAACTTACCAGAATAGCATACAAGTGTTAATTCATTCTGAAGCCAGATGTTGAAGTAGGAAACCAAACACAATTGTTTTTAGTTAATACTACGTTTGTTTTTAGAATGCAATATTGCACAGGTCTGCCTCCTACCAAACCACCACCAGGCCCGAATGTTTCAACTCTGCAAATCTGATTTGGGTACAGTGCCCCAAAATGTCAGGTTTTCGAACTAGGGGAGCATGTACTAACTAGAGACAGGCCCACTGTCCCCAGAAACAGTGCAGAGGCAGCCACAGGGATTGTTGAGTACTGAGGCAGGCCGTTTAAAAAGGCCCACCTCGATGCTCTGGGACTTCTCTCCAGTTGTAATAAAAACAACAAAACAAAAATAGCCCTCCAGCTGTCATCCCGCCACACACTCCCCAAGCCCCATCCATGTCAACTCATGCCACCTCAAGACCTTCATGCACTCCAACCAGCCTTCATACCCTCCATGTTAACCAATGCCCTTCTATCCAGCACGATTCTTTCATATCCTCCATGCCAACTTATGCCTCGCTATCTACCCCCATGGTCCTTTATAGCCTCTATGCCAACTTAGTGTCAACTCATGTCCACCCATTACCTCTACACTCATTCCCATAGCCCTTTATAGTCTATTTGGCTACTTGGTGCCAATTTATGCCGACCTATGATTCCCATCCTCCACCCGTACAACCATCATGCCAACGCACCCAATATCCACCATGGGAAGACCTCAGAAGCTATGCTGAGATGAAATCAAGTATCTGTTAAAGACTTCACTACATTACAAATCATTCTCTGAGTTAAAAGCCTATAGAGTGCATTTAAATCTCTACAAATACTTAATGTCTTACAAAACAAATTGCATTCACAGTCCTTTGTCAAAGACAGTTCATCTCTTTATGACTACTGAAGCTGGCAATCAAACTTACAGGTTCCCCACTGTGATAATGATAGGTTGTGGAAGCATTTATGCAGAAATAATACCATAATGATAGCAATCAGGCTTATGTCGACAGCATGTATTGAAATTGTAAGCACCCATTTTTTTCACCAGTAGGCTTTTTCACGATATTTAAAGAGCAGGGGATTTGAATTACTTGACAGCTTGCCAGTTCCACTGTCCTTATCCTTCTTTTATGCATCTCCATGTCTACCCTGAACAGTCCTAAAAGAGTACCTGACCTCTTGCAAAGGGGTACCTGAACCTCCAAAAACATACTTTACCTTTCCAAACAACTCCAGCAGGTTTGGAGTGTTCAATCAAACTCATAAAGTTTCAGGAACCTTGGTGACCAAAATCACTTTTGTTTGAAGCCGTTGCACTTTGAAATGTGCCACTGCCTCTGTGAACCATGGATGTGTAACATATGCCCCACACCCCTGGCAAAAATGGTGGGTGTGGGATAGAGGGCCAAGCCTTCTGTATGCCAGGCTCTGGCGCCATTTTGGCTGAGACATGGAACCCTTCAGGTGTTACCAAAAGTCAGGCTCTTGTGTACCACAATTCTTTCTTTTTATGTGCTCAAGGTACTTAATCAATATCAATACCCTTTGCCTGTTTATCCTTAACCTTGATAATACATTTAACAACCAAGGTGATACAAAGCTGAAAACTTCAGGCTATGTGAACATTTTAGTTTATTGTGTGTTTGTGTATTTTATTGTACAAATTACTCAAATATACAGGTACCACATATGGAGAATCATGAGTAAACAATATCCTTTCAGAATAAATGTATTCATCCAATGAGATGAGCTTCAAAATAGCTAATGCAGACCCAGAGCAATGACTAACTAAAATAAAAGACAACATTTGAAAATAAAGTTCTGAGTGTATGCCCAACTCAATGGTGACAATTAAACACTATTTTAATGCATAGGATTTCAAGATGATCCTCGCTGTGCTAAGACACCAATTCCATTCCTTTTCTTCACAAATCAAAACCCAAAAGACTTGCCTATGATGTGAAAACAATTGGTTGTGCTGAGAGCGCCATGCAATTTAATCTTGTTGTAACAACTGAAGAACAGGATAATGGATTTCTGGGTTTGGCCATTCTGCATGCTCCCAGTGTACCTGACACAGGTCTCTGGCTTACTAGAAGCCTGCATCCAAAGGGAAAAAGTTGGCTTTTCTTGGAGAAAGTGGCAAGCTGACAAATGGGTTGATGGATTGGAAGTAGTAGCCTGATGATATTATGGATGTTACTGAAGTGTAAGCAAGGAGGTACGAGATTAGTCACTGTAACGTGTTTAGTCTCTTGAAGTAGTAAACTGTCTTCAGATATGTGCACATGCACACACACACGTGCACACCATATGTCTCTTCAAATCCTCAGCTGATACTGGAGTAAATCTTGGAGAACCTGCATTTTGAGAGCGAATTTATCAATCCTAATGATAGAGGATTAGAGGCATGGAATTGTATCATTTTTGTGGTACTATTGTAAATGTGAAGACTTTTTAAAAGTTGTGACTTGCTTGTCAGTGCTGGCAGCTTGACATTGAATACCTTTTTTATTGCCCTGATCCTGCTATTGGGAAGACTAAAAGCTCTTTTCAAAGATCAGAGATTCTCATGCAAATAACTACTGAAGGTTGTAAAACTTATCACAGCTCAATTTGAAGGAAACCACCTGTCAATGCTGCATCAACAATGTGAAGGAAAGGAGAGGACCAACACTGCAAGAAACCTTGGGCGAGGTCTCCCAAAAAGTGACTATGTACCATATCGGGCGGGAAAATGGGTGTGAATCGTGTTGGCTGTTCTGTCGTGATTCCCAACACAATTCTCCCACACGTACACATTTTTCTGGAGCCAGGGGTGAAATCCGCTGAAGTTTCATTGGAACCAGGAGTGAAACCTGCTGAAGAAGTGATGTGTGGGACCCGAACACGCCAGAAAGCCCGGCCTTAGAGTCTGGGGCACCGTTTTTAAAGGGTGCATTGATCTCAAAGTGAGAGTGCAACAAAGGCCTGAACCAGACTGCATGAGGTTCCGTGGGCCAGGAACATCACAATCTGTTCGGTGCCCGGCACAATCCCCGTTTACGAGCTCTCCCACTGTTCTCCCAGAATAGCAGGATGTGCAATGTGGCTTTACAAGGATATCAAAATTCAGAGGGAGGACTGATGAAACTGAGGGCTTTTTTCTGGGAGTGAGGCGTGACCTGACAGTGGCCTTTATGATTTTGAATCGGTTTGATTTGATAGATGTGGAGAAGATGTGGTGTAAAACTGGAGGCCATAAATGGACAATAGTTACCAATATTTATGCTGCTGAATGGCCTGTTTCTGTGCTGTATTTTCAGTGTAACTGTTTGCACTCACCTGAAACACATGGATTCATTTTCCAGTCTGTGTTGATGTCCATGTCAAAGTGCCAAAGTACTGGCATTTTGACAAGTTCATGTAAAGAGATAAAGGCCGGAATTCTCCGGTCCTTGGGATTCATGTTTCACACTGGCATTGTGGGATGGGTTCAATGGAAATCCCCATTGACAAGCAGCGGGATGATAGAATCCCACATCAGTGAACTGCGTGCCACCGAGTAACAAGTGGCTGGGGAACCAGAGAATTCAGCCCAAAGTCTAGAACTCACAAAAACAGGTCCTAAATCCATCACAATTTGATTGGTAATTAATCTGCAAGAAAATGTCAAACTAGCTCTGCATGCTTGGAGGCTCAAAGGACAAAGTTAATAGATTAGCAGCTCATAAGAGCAAATAGAAGATGATTATCTGGTTAAGTTGGAACTTGGCAAATTGTATGTTTATATCTGGGTGGGACATTACCACGGGGCACAGTGTGTCTATAGCTCGTAATACTCCACAAGGTAAAATCTTCCATTCTGAGGTACAAATGATGTGCCAGAAGCATGACCGAAATCACTGCAGTCAAGGTGCTGACAGTGCCTCACACTTTAGTGTATGGCTGGGACCACATTGATCTACAGGGTGAACTTGGCTGTCGGAGCCTCACTGTGCTGTTCTTATGAGGGTGATTACAGAAGCTGAAGATTTATGTTTTGGAATACAAGGGCTACGCTTGGTGTCAACATATATGTCCTGCTTTGATGCTTTATTCAGAACCACTTCAGCCTCCTTATTCTCTCTTTTTTTTCTGCCCAGGGATCCAGGCGGAATGAAAAATACAACCAGGAAAATCAATAAAGATAAATTCATAGAAACAAGGTGGGAACAGTTCATAACACAATCCAAGGTAAACCAATCAGCCTATCCCTACAGCACTGCAGAAAATGGCATTGATTTCCTTGTTAATGCTGGCACTGGGTACCAAGATGGCTACATTGGCACCATTGTGCCCATGTTTTTGGCTACTGAGCTTATCTTCTTGAAATACCTCAACTGTGAAATGACTGAGAAAGTTACACTGTTCTACTTGAAATACTTTTGTAATAACACATATTTAAATTTAGCTCGATCAGTAACTCTATTGCCTTTTGAATATGAACATTGTGGGTTCAAGACCTGCATAAAATCAGGGCAAACTTTCAATAAAATACTGAGGAAACGATCAAACACCCCAAAATCACACTGTGTAGAATTGTCTTCAAACTTGTCAGATTGTCAGTTTCAGGCTGAAAACCAGTCTGTCGCTCTCCAGCAGTTTTCTGTCTAGATTTTCTGACATCAATGCACAGACAATTTGGGGTATGGTTTGCAGCGTCACTGGTTGGGCGGGCGCCTGATAGAACCTGCAAGGTTGACTCCACAGAAATAGGAGCACCATCTTTAAAGGACACCCCAATTTGCACAAAATATACCGATTCCCCCCTCATGAACATGGAGGACACCCCCACAAGTATCTGGGCATTCCCACCTCACAGGCATCAGGACACCTCCCGCATCGCCTCCCCCAACCCATGTCTCTCAGGCATCGGGGAACCCCCCAAACGCACAGGCATTGGGGCACAACCGCCACCTCCCCCCTCACAGGCATCAGTGATCTCCGTACCATGCCCCCCCCCCACAACCCACCTCTCACAGGCATCGGCGCAACCCCCCACCCCACAAGCATCGTGGCGTCCCCCCCCACTACACATAAAGGGAACCCCCCTAAATGTTATCCTCTCAATGCCACCCTCATCATGTCCCTTCCCCTATGCCACGGGCATGTCCCTCACCACCCGGGCACCATACTTATCTGTGCGTCCCCGACGGGGTCACCACTACTGGTTTTCACTTTTGAAAAGACGTAGTGATTTTGCGTCGGTGTGACGTCATGTCGGCTGGATGGGAAGTTACGTTGAGGGTGGAAATAGCGGCATCAAACCGCGTACAATGTTATAATGTCTGAAAATCTGTCTCACGCCCTTCCTGGGCATGAACTTGATTGCATCATTGGATTTGGGGGTGGGGGAGGGGGTGACAGGGATGATTGGAAACCAAACTCTCACCGGTTCAAATCTCATTTTTGTCCTCTCGCGAGTTGTTTTTGTGCCCAGTTTTACTTTTCACATCCCCTTCTCATTGTGCAATTTTCATGGACAGTAAAATAAATGTCAGCCATATATTCTCTGCAAAAGTGGACTGAAAATGTTCTTCTGTTTCTCTGATCAACTTTGAACGGTGCAGGGCAATACATATGTGCTGTTCTCTTAACAATCTAACCAATGCATTGTTCTCGAAGCTTTCAGAGTTGAATTTGATTCAAATAATAATGAGGCCAAAGTCTCCTCTATCAGCTGGCAGCAGGTGCCTTAGTTGAGTTTGTGTAGCCTCAACACAATGTGTCCATGTGCTTATGTGTCTGTTAGTACAATTATGTCCTTGAAACATTTCTTTTCCAGTTTAAAAAGCTTTCTCCTCGGGTTCTGCGCAGGACATCATTACGACCAAGAAGAACCTCTCTTGCCACTATATCGCGTGGCAGTGATGCAACCCCAGTCCTTGGCAGTTCCTCATCAGTGATATCCACCTCTGATGACCTAGGAGCAGGGACTCCGGCTCCGGTTTTAGAGTCCGTTTCAGAGGCTGAGGACAACGAATCCACGACAAGCAGCTCGTTCACCCAAAGCAAACAGGACCAAGAAGAAGAGGAGCCAGTATCTGACTGTGAGTGTGGTTAATCGGTTATTAAGAATTATGTATGTTATAAACTGAACAGAGGTTTCCGCTCTTTAGTGACCATTTAAACCATCTTGAAAGTGGTCATAATAATGGGTTCAATACCATTCCTCCCTCTTCAGCACTTGCGTGAATTCAGCTCATATTACTGGAATGGAAGGATCACTCTCTGCAGCTGTAAAAAAACATATGTGCGTAAGGCTACAACAAAAAATTGCCCATAATTGGGCACTAATTGACAATAATGACTTCAACTTCCTTAAGTCATTAGTGCCCCATTAACATGTTTGTATAAATGTTATGTCGCCCATTTAAGTGTCAATGATCAGCTGTTTGTTTGTTTTGGGCCAATGGCTGGGTAAAAATAGTAAGGATGCTTGCGAATATGTTACTAATGAATTCACTGTGCGCGAATGAGACCAAACCCCATAAACTGGCAGTGTTGCTGGGAGAGACTTGTATGGACAATGGAAATGCTAAACTGGTACAGTGGAGGGGTGTTCTTCTGAGACTAATGTTGAGGTATTTATTTGACTTCAGTAAGGTATTATTTTAACTTGCTATCTAAATGTTGCAGCCCTTTGATGTCAATGGACAGTTACCCACACACCATAATAATTGCACAAACTAAATAATTTCTGTCAGACTATTTGTTATTTTGGGTTCATTAAAAATATTTTTAACAGTGCTGTAAAATAGTGTGTATAAATAGTGCTGTATAAAGCTATATTGGTTAGCTTTGGTCCATACATTATTCTCACAATCCTTCAGTGTACTTTAGCAGTGTACGGTAGCAAGAATTACAGAGGAAAAGTCTTTGACTTAACTGTCATGCAATTATTGGCACCAATTAGCATTTTTATCAAAAGTTGGTATATTTTATTTTTTCCAACATGCAGGGGCGGGATTCTCCGAACCCCCGCCGGGTCGGAGAATCGCCGGGGGGGGCGGTGTGAATCCCGCCCTCGCCGGCTGCCAAATTCTCTGGCACCGGAGATTCAGCGGGGGCGGGAATCGCACCGCGCCAGTCGGCAGGCCTCCCCTGGCGATTCACCGGCCCGCGATGGGCCGAAGTCCCGCTGCTGCTATGCTGGTCCCGCCGGCGTGAATTGAACCAGGTCCCTTGCCGGCAGGACCTGGCAGCGCGAGCGGGCTCCGGGGTCCTGGGAGGGGGGTTCGCGGGGCGATCTGGCCCCGGGGGGTGCCCCCAAGGTGGCTTGGCCCGCAATCGGGGTCCACCGATCCGCGGGCGGGCCTGTGCTGTGGGGGCACTCTTTTACTATGCGTCGGCCGTGTAGGTCACCGTGATGGCCGACGCGTAGGTGACCCCCCCCCCTGCGCATTCGCGGGGATGACGTCAGCAGCCGCTGACGCTCCCGCGCATGCACGGACTCCCGCTGGCCGGCGGAGTCCCTTCGGCCCTAGCTGGCGTGGCGCCAAAGGTCTTCCATGCCAGCCGGCGGGGCGCCAACCACTCCGGGGCAGACCTAGCCCCTAAAGGTGCGGGCTTGGCCCCTAAAGGTGCGGTGGAATCCGCACCTTTGGGGCAGCCCGATGCCGGACTGGTTCACGCCACTCCATCCCGCCGGAACCCCCCATCCTGCCGGGTAGGGGAGAATCCCATCCCCAGATGTTTTGATTATGATTTGATTTATTGTCACATGTACCGAAGTACAGTGAAAAGTATTTTTCTGCGGCCAAGGGAACGTACACAGTACATACATAGTAGACAAAAAGGAATAGTCGACAGAGTGCACTGACACATGGTACATCAACAAACAGTGATTGGTTACAGTGCGGAGTAAGTTAGAACGGTGGGAAGAGATGAAAGAAAAGGGTCTGGGTGAGAGAGAGAGCTGAGCGTCGTCATGTTCCGATGCCAACTGGGATTCAAGTGGACAGCATCCATTGATGTGAAACAAACTTAGTTGGTAAATGCTCTGCCTGCTGTAGAACTGAACCGCACAGGCCAGGAAAGTCCCAGGTCCTATTCCTGAGGCTGTGCTGAGTTCACTGATTTTCATGGGATATCTGTCAGAATTGGCTTCAAACTATAGAGGAGTTAGCACAGTGGTTAGCACAGTTGCTTCACAGCTCCAGGGTCCCAGGTTCGATTCCGGCTTGGGTCAATGTTTGTGCGGAGTCTGCATGTTCTCCCTGTGCGTGGGTTTCCTCCGGGTGCTCCGGTTTCCTCCCACAGTCCAAAGGTGTTCAGGTTAGGTGGATTGGCCATGCTAAATTGCCCTTAGTGTCCAAAAAAAAGGTTGCGTGGCGTTACTGGGATTCGGGGATGGGGTGGAGGTGTGGGCTTAGGTTGGGTGCTCTTTCTAAGGGCCGGTGCAGACTCAATGGGCTGAATGGCCTCCTTCTGTACTGCAAATTCTATGATTGTATGAGTGAATTCTGATAAGGTTCCCACACCTGGTCACTATCCAATGACCTTAATTAATCAGTGCTTTTTTGTGTGTGGCCCATTTAGCTCAGCTGGCTGGATGGCGGGTTTATAATGCAGAGCAACACCAACAGCGTTGGTTCAATTCCCGTACTGACTGAGGTTACTGGCCCATACTGGCTGAGGTTATTCATGAAGGTCCCGCCTTCTCAACCTTGTACCTCACCTGAGGAGTGGTTAACCTCAGGTTAAATCACCATCAGTCAGTTCCTTTAACTCACTTGCAATCTATCTCTCTTCCTTCAGGATCCTCTAAAAATTTATTTAATTGAATAAATATTTAGTTGTCCTTACTCCCTTCAATCTTTTCCCTTTCCTACCTGCAGCCTCCTCTCCCTCTGGTTTAACTGTTCTGTGACATTCGTCAACCTGAGGGATGCTATAAGATCGCAGGCTGTTGAAAGAACAATATGCTAACTCACTTTTCTGCTCACCCAGGAATCCCTCTCCTCGAGTCAAAAGCTGGCCTTTTTAGAGCACCGTTCATGTCCTCAACAATTTACAGCCAGTGACTTACTTTAGGAATGTAGCTGCTGCATACTTGTGGACAAACTTGACAGGTTTGTGACAATGCTCACAAACAACATGGCCCCTCTGACTGAGAGACAAGCAGTGCCTCATAAAGTATATGTGCCGCATAATAACTACTTGAGTACCTTTTCAGATCATTTAGCCAAATTACAACCATAAAAATAAATGCCTAAAACCCAATATTGTTCCTCAAATGCCAAGTTCGCATAGATTCCCCTCTCTATTTACCCATCTAAACTGTATGGAGCTCCATGTGTTTAGTGAAGGCTTTGATCAGAGAGTGCCAGTCCTAATTTAGTTATCTGTTTTCAAAGTGCTTCTCCACCTTATACAGAAGCAAGACCAGGGATGACTAATCCCTACTGACATATTGACAAGCACAGGATCACATTGCAGGCATTCCTCCAAATGAAGTCAGTTTCTCCCACACAGAAAGGTCCTTGCAGGGCCAAATGTGTCAGCACAGATGGCTTCAGCTCATTGGTTTATTTGTGGGATGTGCTGGCTTCAGATTGAAGAAGAAAACACATTAAAACCTGCATTTTTTGTAGAGTGGGCAGGAATTATATATTAGTGCACCAGTGTCTCACAGCGTAATGCAGAGAGAGAATTAGTCCAATGCCACTTCAAACACAAATTCAGATAGAATTCTGTAACGTTGGACAAATTTCCTCCACAGTCATGATGCAAAGGTTTACAGCATGAAAATATTTGTGAATTGTTTCACCCTATCAATCTAGGTCTCAAACAGTGAAAAGCTAGTGTCTAACCCAGCCCTCCCATAAATCTTTCATTTTAAAATATAATAAAATATTAATCGATGGAACAATATTCAACATGTTTATCGTTGACAATCCTGTTGTCTGTATTCTATGTGTCACCCAAAGTTATACTCCTAATGATATCGATTTGCGGGACAAGCCAATACGGAATTCTATGCTACAGTGGTTACCAGCTGTTTTTTCTTTAATCTTTGTGTTGTAAAATGTGCAGTATAACTCGCAAATTGATATCTTTCTGGCTTTGTGAGGTAGCTGTGGCGTTGTGGCCTCACAATCCAGAAAATCAGCTGCAGTGTAGCAATAACTGGTCCATAGAAAATGCAAAAATTCCTCAAGGATCACAGGCAGGCTGTTGAACCATCAGCTTCTTTACAGCAGACATGAGCTGATGGACCGTTTCCTAGTATTAGGGGCGCGATTCTCCATTCCCACGCCGGTTGGGAGAATCGCCTGGGCCGCCAAAATTTCCAGGGACGCCGGTCCGACGCCCTCCCGCGATTCTCCCAAGTGGCGGGAACGGCCCAGTAGAGTTTCGCAGGCCGGAGAATCGCCGGAGACACCGAAAATGGCGATTCTCCGGCACCCCCGCTATTCTGAGGCTCGGATGGGCCGAGCGGCCAGGCCAAAACGGCGGGTTCCCCCTGGCGCCGTCCACACCTGGTCGCTGCAGTCGTGGGCAGTGCGTGAACGCTGGGGGGGGCGGCCTGTGGGGGGGCGAGGGGGGATCCTGCACCGGGCTTCACCTGAAATGTGGGGTGGCCCGCGATCGGTGCCCACCGATCGTCGGGCCGTCCTCTCTGAAGGAGGACCTCCTTCCTTCCGCGGCCCCGCAAGCTCCGTCCCCCATCTTCTTGCGGGGCGGACTTAGAGAGGACGGCAACCACGGATGCGCGGGTTGGCGCCGGCCAACCCGCGCATGCGTGGATGACGCCCGTTATGCGGCCCAGCCGCGTCATCTATGCAGCGCCGCTTTTATGCGGGCGACAAGGCCTGGCGCGTGTAGATGACACGGCCCCGATCCTGGGCCATTGTCAGGGCCTGAATCGGTCGGGACCAGGGCCGTTCCGCGCCGTTGTGAACCTCGACGGCGTTCACGATGGCGCGGCCACTTCGGCGTGGGAGGGGAGAATCGCGCCCTAGGTATTTCACAGTATAATAATAAGTCAGTCGGAGTCAGTGAGCAGAGCTCCACACATGTTTTAAGTGCAAATAGAAAACCATATATATGTCCTTGATTAACCAGGAATAAATCTCAAAGCTGCACAATTTCATTAAACACGGGTATATCAAAATGTATTGGCATCACTAAACTTGTGCCATTGTAACACTTTTTCAGGACAACCTGAGCAAGCTTTCTTCTGTAGTAATGGGGGACCTCCCCAGGGACCCCTGTAATAAGGGGACTCCCCACAGGGACCCCCTGCATAAATGAACCCCGTAAGACGTCTTACAACACCAGGTTAAAGTCCAACAGGTTTATTTGGAATCACTAGCTTTCGGAGCGCAGCTTCTTCATCAGGTCCCACCAGTCCCATTACTCACCTGATGAAGGAGCTGCGCTCCGAAAGCTAGTGATTCGAAACAAACCTGTTGGACTTTAATCGGGTATTGTAAGACTTCTTACTGTGCCCACCCCAGTCCAACGCCAGCACCTCCACATGATAAATGAACCCTTTCCATACACTGCCCCCCCCCCAAAAAGGGACTCCTGTCTGAAAGCCAGAGAGCAGTCCTGACATGGGCTGTGGGAAGCATTATAGCTGAAATACTTAGCTTGCAGCTCCATGTGTCCTTTCCTTGAAGGAGAGTAGCTGTGCCTGCGTCTGGTTCCCACAGATCCACTATCTGCAAGTCATTCATAGCTTTTGAGTAATGGTCTCTGGTTGACAGCTCGTAAAAACCACCTGCAGCTTTGATCCATTTATATCCTCTCACGCTTCAGTGGCCTAAGTGGTGAAACTCCAATGTTTCTAAGCATTGACCACATCAAATAGATGTAAGTGCATTTCAAACAATCCAATCCAATCAAATCCAGTGCAATCCAATCACTCAGGCATGTGATTTCCTTGCACTTACCTCTCTTCTTCTGAGCTCCCGGGGGGCAGGTGATCCCTTTCGTTAGGGAGTACCTGGGGGGGGGGGGGGGGGGGGGGGGCGCCTTTAGTCAGGAGGTCCCTGTGGGAGTTTCCCTATCACACGGTTCCCTGTGGGGTGTCTCCATATTACAGGGGTCTCTGAGGGGCATCTCCATTTTACATGGGGTCGCTGGAGGAGGGCAGGTCGGGCCACGTCCGTAGTTGGGGGTGGGGGGTGCACCCAGGCAATCCGAGGGTATGGGGCTGCTGTGCTGTGCGCATAATAACTACTTGGGGGAGAGGGGAGCTGCTGGGGCCAATTTGTGGTGCAGTGGTTGGAGCTAGGCCTCAGATAGGCTTGGATGGTCGCTTGGCGTGGTGGACCTCGTGGTGGGCCAAGGGGGCAAAGGTTGACAAGATGTCTGCCACTTCAGGGCCATGATTGTAGAGTACACAAGTGGGCCAAAGGTTGCTCTCTTGGCCCATCGCAATGTCCGCCACTTCAGGGCCATGATTGTAGAGACCACAAGTGAACTGCACCCACTTGATTCCCGGTCGCGTGGACCGGAGAATCATGGGAGGGCATAGCATTGGGCGCCGGGCCCACTAAGTAGATTTACAGACTCCTGCTGGCATGCGGCGTGGACTCATTCACGCCATCAGCGGGGGGTCGAGCATTGTGTTGGGTGCCGGCCGCGATTTTGCCCTGATGCACAATTTCCCGTCCCATCGGCGAGCGCATTCCGGGTGTCCTGGGTCGGAGAACCCAGCCCATTACATCCACTGGCTCCCCCATACCCATCTTGCTAGTAACATTGTCAAAAACTTAACAGATTTGTCCCACAATTTCAATTTCGTAAAGGATTGCACAGTGTTCAGTACCGTTTCCAATTCCTTGACTATTGAAGCAGTTCATTGCTGCATGCAGCAAGATCTGGACAGCAGTCAGGTCTGGGCTGTTAAGTACGAAGTACCATTTCCACCACACAGGTGCCAGACATTGACCATCTCCAACAAAAGAGAATCTACCAATCTCCCCATGACATTTCATGGCATTGCTGAATCCCCCACCATCAGCATCTTACAGGGTGGGGGGGGGTCATCATTAACCAGAAAGTTAACCAGATCAGCTATTAAAATACCGTAGCTACAAAAGCAGGTCAGAGGTTGGGAATTCTGTGGTAAATAACCACCTCCTGACTCCCCAAAGCCTGTCCACCATCTTCAAGGCACAAGTCAGGGGTTTGATGGAATACTCTACACTTCATGAATGTGACTCCAACAACTTTTAAGAAGTGCCAATGAACAAAATTGTTTATTAACATAACTAAAACACTAAAGGGTTTTATATTGTCTACTATGATTACAGTTGGATACTATGGCTAAATACAAATAACTATGATTAGTCAGTATTAGTTACTATTGACTAAGGAGCTACTCAATATGCGACTGGACTCTACGCCTGCTATCCACGTTCTGGCTCACATGTGTCTGTGTTCCAGTAACTTTTTCCTGTCGCCACGCCACCTCTGGTCGGATGCTAAAATTGTAATATTCACATGTGTATGTTCCAGTAACATTCTCCTGTTGCCACGCAACCTGTGGTCGGATGCTAGAATTACAATCTATGCATGCAGGCACTAATGTTTATACACAGTTTGGTTATTATATTCACAGATGATAGTTCACATATCATCACATCCTCCTCTTTTTCAAGATGATTGTTACATGCACATGTAAACGATTTACAGATACATGGGGCGCGATTCTCCACTCCCACGCCGAAGTGGCCGCGCCGTTGTGAACGCCGTTGAGGTTCACGACGGCGCAGGTCAACCAGTACAGTCTGTACTTAGTCCCAATAATTTTGCAGTACTATTTCTTTACTTATTGCTCCTTAACCTTTCCATTCTTGCTCCACCTCTGGGTCCCCATTAATTCCAGAATGTTTCCATTTGTTCTCTAACAAAAGGTGGAATCTTTTACACTGTGCAAATTTACAGGAGGGAGGACCACTACAAGGTCCAGACCCCCGACACACTAAGATATACGACAGGGACAGTCTTCCTGGGGGTGGACAATTAAGGGGTTGTCTCTGCATTCACTGTCCAATTAAAAAGCATGGATGGGCTCCTGATCAGTCGGAGGGTCCAAAGCTCTGGATGGCTGGTCGCCCTAATGGGAGAGGTGGGCGCCGCTGTGGCAGGAGGGCGCCTCAAAATGGCGGCCCTCTCTGAAGCATTCTGAAACCTGAAAAATACAGATTAGCCTTAGCTGTCAGGTTCAGTATGGAGGGAAACCCAATTCCACAGAATTGCTTGTGGCCACAACCAAGCCTTCTTGTCTCTAGCAGCCCCATCAGGTAGTTTGACAGGAGGTTTCAGTGGCCCCCCCAGGCCTGCTGTTGGGAAGCTGCCTCCAGGTTCCTTCTGGACTCTGGCCTCAGTGGGGAACCCATCGGGTGTTATGCATCATCCTGATTTATCTCTACTCAGTACTATGTTCATTCATTTGTTACAGGGAGATTGAAATTTCCTGCAACAATGAGTGGTTGAATAACGTTCCCACAATAGAGGTTTGTAGCCTATCAACATCAGATCAAACGGATGAAACCTCAAAAACAGGTGGCACGGTAGCACAGTGGTTAGCACTGTTGCTTCACGGCGCCAGAGACCCGGGTTCGATTCCCGGTTTGGGTTACTGTCTGTGTGGAGTCTGCACGTTCTCCCCGTGTCTGCGGGGGATTCCTCCGGGTGCTCCAGTTTCCTTCCACAAGTCCCTAAACACATGCTGATTAGATGAATTGGACATTCTGAATTCTCCCTCCGTGTAACCGAACAGGCGCCAGAGTGTGGCAACTAGGGAATTTTCACAGTAACCTCATTGCTGTTTTAATATGGGGAAGGGGGATATGGGGGAGGGGGGATATGGGGGAGGGAGGATATGGGGAGGGGGATGTGGGGGATATGGGTGAGGGGGGATATGGGTGAGGGGGGATATGGTGGAGGGGGGATATGGGGAGGGAGGTATGGGGGATATGGGGAGGGGGAATATGGGGAGGGGGATATGGGGAGGGGTGATATGGGGGGATATGGGGGAGGGGAAATATAGGGGAATGGGGACGGGCCGTGGTTGTCTCACTTGGTGGGGTGCCCCCAACCTCTGCATCGGCAACCTCTCGGTCCTCGGGTCCGCCTGCCAGTTCCAGGGCGCGCTCCTCATGAACGGTGAGTGGTCTCTCATCAGCTGGGTCCCCTCCAGTCCTCTCACGCTCCCTGTTGTGTGCGTGCTTCTCCTGTGGGGGGTGGGTGGGTGGGTGGCAGGGATAAAGGGCAACAGTGTTAGACAGGTATATGAATGCACGCCAGCGGTTGTGCGTATTTTGGCACAGGTACGCAGCACATTAGGGTTAGGGTTAGAGTTGGCTGCCCCTGCGGGTGTACTGCACACCGGGGGGGGACTCACTCTGGCTGCCCTGACGAGGTCATTCACCTTCTTGTGGCACTGTCCTTGGTGTCACAGCCACAGCGCTGATAGCCTCTGCCACCTCCCTCCACAGGCGACGGATGAGGCATGGGGTGACCCTGCGGCCGTGTCCGGGGTACAGGGCCTCCCTCCTCTCTTCTACTGCATCCAGGAGCTGTGGGAGGAAACCAGAGCACCCGGAGGAAACCCACGCAGACACAGGGAGAACGTGCAGACTCCACACAGACAGTGATCCAACCGGGTATTGAACCTGGGCCCCTGGAGCTGTGAAGCAACTGTGCTAACCACTGTGCGGAACCAGTCGTGGGAGAGCCGGTGTTTAGCAGCACTTTGCAATATCCGAGTACATTGTGGGAAACTGCAGCAAAATCTCTGTGACAAACCACAGGTCAGAGTACTACCCAATTTAAGATCGGGTTTCGCAATGTTATGGGTCAGGGTTTAGAGAACCCCAAAGTGTCTCATGGAGTTCACCTGACCGACAACTGTTAATAGATTATGGTATGGGGAGCACACGGCCCACTCTACAGGTGTGGTACAGCAGAAATGGAGAAGTATTTTTTAAAGCAAAACAATGTTTATTCTATGAACTCAAGTTCATCTTTTTAAAACATACAGTGAACATCTTAGCAACCATTAATTCAAATACAACCCCCAAAGAATACAACACTAAGTAATGCTTAATAACTTCCCAAACAACATACAAAAGACAAAAGAAACACCTTTTAGCAGAAGCACATTAGGTTTACATTCACTCCTGAGAACATTTATAATTCTGAATTCACCAAATGATCAAGAGATAGTCTTTTCATGGCAGAGAGATCAACAGTACACCTGCTCTGTCTGGCTTCAGCTCCAACACCGAAAACGAAACTAAAACACACCCTGCAGCAAACAGCCTAAAACGGAAGTAAAAAGCTGACAGACAGCCCAACTCCACCCACACTCTGACATTACTGATAAACATCCATTTCTTAAAGGTACATTTCTTAAGCACCCATTTCTCAAAGGTACTCTCACATGACACAATAGGCTTGAATATTCAACCAAAAAATGAACGCAGCACAGAATTTAAAATAATCTGTATAAAACTCACGACAAGAAGACTTTGTAATCAGGACAACCATTTGTGTGTCTTGTAGTTACATGGTGATACTTGTGTCTCTGGATTTCACACTGTGAGGATTGAACAGGAGTATGGGTGGAAACTGAGAGCTACTGAGCATTTTGTTTCAAGTCATTTCTTTTTCAGAAGTAACTTTATTCATAAAATTTGTAAAGTTACTTGCAGTACACTCCAGATCAGTTAAACACAGTAAAACACAGCGCATGGCCTTCCGGGCACTACAGATTACATTTACATTTACAATTAATATAGCCTTTTCCTCATATCGACACCCGAAAGGGTTTTGCACTGGTTCCAGGCCTTTGTTTTGTTTCAAAGAAATGGTGAAGGTAGTTGCCTCGACTGGAAAATCTTATTTTCTTCAATTAGTTCCTCACCCCTGACAATTTCCTTCCCTCCTACTTTAAAGATGCCAAATAATCTTGGTGCCCAGTTCCACAGGGAGCAG
Organism: Scyliorhinus torazame; assembly: GCF_047496885.1. Lineage (NCBI taxonomy): Eukaryota > Metazoa > Chordata > Chondrichthyes > Carcharhiniformes > Scyliorhinidae > Scyliorhinus > Scyliorhinus torazame. Next base: position 80,723,011 of record NC_092707.1, read on the forward strand.
CAATCCTTGCTGTCTCACGCAATTGTCATTCTATCCTGTGCGACGTCAGCTGCAAAATATTTTCCTACCTTTTACGACTGCAGCGGAAGGCCACTCCTGCCGCAATGACCATTTCACCACCATTTGCATTTTCACTGGGAGGGAAGGGACTCCTATCTTTCTCCAGTGCATGGGTAGAATGACATGGGACAGGATTTTCCCCATTGGCCGTGGGATCTGCTTTCAGGGTCAAATGGGGTTCAGAAGCTCACATTTTGGTCACCCCGTGGTCTGTTCCCCCAAATTGGCACATCAGTTACCAGAGAGGAGGCTCACCATCCAGTTAAGGGGGTCCTCCAGCACTGAGGAAGCTGCCTTTTCAGGTAAGTATGAGAGAGGGCACCTCAAGATGCTGGTGCCATCTTATGGGCTTTTAAAACTTTAAAATAAAGTCTCGAGTCTTTTCCTACCTTCTGAAAAAACTACCAGTCCAGCATCACTTTTAGTCAATTTTAGTCGAAGCCGGGCCACCACTGTGGAGGGCTCACCCCAAAACAAGGCAGCTTGCAGCTGAAGCCAAGCAGAGATGGGGCCTCGAAGCCTTCTTGGAGCTCTGTCCCCCTGGTCTACCACATGAAGACCACCTCCAAGCAGCTGACCTAGTCCCTGATACCTCAGAAAGGGCATGGAGTCCAACTCTAAAATTCCAAAGCAATAGATCTCAGTTGTCTTTGAAGTGCCTTAATTGGCTACCCACCACTTGCAGGCAGGTACCCCCGCTGGCCCCATCCTGCCTCTCAGAAAATGGTTCATGGTGGACTAGTGTTGCCACCGTGATGGGAAATTCTACACCTGCCCTCCTCCATGCTCATCCCGTTTGGGTCTAAAATTTTCAGCCATGGCAATGTTTAAGAAGGAGCAAAATCTTACCACATTTTCTAAAATTTGCATTCTGCTTGTACTGACAGATCTTCGAAAACTGTTTGAATCTGTGCACCAGAGCATAAGGGAGGAGCTTCACAGAGAAGAGATAAATGCAAGGAACTGTGAAGAAAGGTACTTGAACTGTGTATTGCAAGTAAGGGCAGTTGTCGAATTTGCACTCATCATAAAGTGCACTTTAATACAGTAAAACATCCTGACCACTTTTAAGATGGAGCAAATAATCAGATGAGTAGCATTTGGGGAAAGAGTCAGGTCCAGTGACTAAAGGTGATGCTGGAGTGGTAGTTTTTTAGAAGGTAGGAAAAGAGGAAAGACGGTTGGGGAAGTATTTCCATAGTGCAACACAGTGATGGGATATGCCTCAAGCATGGGAAAAGGTAGGTGTGAGGACTGCAAAGGGAAGCATTTTCATAGGAACAGAGAGTGCAGGCAGAAACAAAGGGTAGAGCAAGTGTAGAGTGGGCAAGGCTGTGGATCTAAAGGGAAAATCTGAGGGTTAATTTATTGTTGATGGACTGGAGGTTGGTTTCAGCACTTGGCTCAGAGTTAAGCTGCACATTGGGCGGGACTTTCCGCCCTGCCCCCGTGCAGTGTTTTGCAGCAGTGTGGGCGGCCTGCCATTGGCCGGCGGCACGATCTTCTGGTCCCAACAGATTTCTTGTTATTTGTACCCTCCACCGCTGGGGAATAACTGGTGGGGACTCCCTGTCAGCGGGATGGGAAGATCCAGCTAGTGGGAATGGCCAGAAAATCCCGCCCACTGACTAGGATCACTTGAGGTTTTGGCAAAGGGTTTCCATTGTGGGCTAACCAGTGTGGTTTTAGTTATGGTCCTGTGCAGCTTAATGTCAGATACACAACAGGGTGACAGTCGAGGCATTGAGGTTGACCTCTTGAGAAGTATGAGGGTACTCAAGGATGGAGACTTGGCCACAGTGGAGTTCACTGCACTGGCACAGAGGAAAAATCAAGAGGTGTGTTGAAACAGATATAACAGGAAATATGAGAACTGAGTTACCATGGACGAGAGGTAGTTGAAGAGAATAGTATTTATCATATCAAAAGATGAAGAGTGTTTATTTTTCATTATTTCTGATTCACTCATTGGATGTGAGTGACAGTGGCAAGGCCGGCATTTATTGCCCATCCCTAATTGCCTTTCAGCAGGTGGTGGTGAGCCACCTTCTTGAACTGCTGCAGTTCACGTGGCGTAGGTACACCCACAGTGCTGTTAAGAAGGGACTTCCAGGATTTTGAACCAGCGCTTCAGGTAGACAGGGTGGATGATTCACTATTTTTTCCAGTTATATGGCTGATTTTGACCATGATGGAGTGGGATTGTGGCGAACAGTATCCAGAATCGTAGGGAACAAAGTGAGCTTTGAGATGGGATGGTGTTTGGAGAGGAGGGGTCCAGGGTAGGCTTTTTCAGGAATTGGATGATTATGGTAGTTTTTGGGAAGGGGAAAAGAGCTTAAGAAGAGGCATGCTATGATGAGCAATGGACTGAAGGGATGTAGTTGAGTCGCTGACAGCTACAATGGAAAGTGCCCAAGGAAACAGGAGATGAATCTGGTGAGGATTAGGTTGGAGCCAGCAGAAGTTAGAGTATTATGCGGTCAGTGTCCGGGTGGAATTGGGGGCAGTAAACCAACAGAGACTATTTTTAGGTGGCTGAGGCAGCTAAACCAGTCGTTTTCATCTTCGAGAAAAAGAAACCCATGAACGTCTGAGAACACGCACGAACAGACTCAAAAACAGCTTCTTCCCCACTGTCACCAGACTCCTAAATGACCCTCTTATGGACTGACCTCATTAACACTACACCCTGTATGCTTCATCCGATGCCAGTGCTTATGTAGTTACATTGTATATGTTGTGTTGCCCTATTATGTATTTTCTTTTATTCCCTTTTCTTCTCATGTACTTAATGATCTGTTGAGCTGCTCGCAGAAAAATACTTTTCACTGTACCTCGGTACACATGACAATAAACAAATCCAATCCAATCCAACTCTTTGCAACTGCCATCAGTTGCTGCGGGAGGGGAGTCAGCTCGCTGACGGTGGTTTGGAGTGGAGAGCAGAGGAGTTAAGATTTTCAATGCCCTCCCGGACCATTTGTTTGAAGAAAGGGAGAGGCAAGGAGTAGGGTTTTCCATCCCCACCCGCCAGCAGGATCTTTGGCTCCCGCCAAAGGGACCCCCAGGGAAGGTTCTCCTGCGGCGGGGTGGACTGCAGAACACTGTAAACATCGGCGGGACTGAAAGATCCGCCTCCGCCACCAGAAAACACTCACTGTCCGGGGGGGGGGGGGGGGGGGGGGGAGAGAGAGAGAGAGAGAGAGAGAGAGAGAGAGAGAGAGGGGGGAGGGTGCAACTTCTGTTATCTGTAGGGTATCCCGGAAAACACCAGGGGACAGATTCTCAGAATTTGAGGTGAAGTGCGGAGGATCCGTGGTGTTTTACGTTGAAGGAATTGGCGGTGCCCCCCTCTCCGATGCTGCGACCGATGAGGGGCTGGCAGCCGCGCCAGGTAAAACTCCCGGTCTCTGTGAAATAAACAGCCAGAGAATGGCCAGATCCTTGGTCGCGCCATAAAACATGGTACCGGCCATGCGCGGAACCGACCTGCCAGATCGTGTCTCACTGGCCACCCCCATCAGTGCCACCAGCCCTCACGGATGCCCCCCCCCCCGGCCCGCAGCACGGCTCCCGCCTGACTGTGGCGGCGCTGGACACACTCCGCAGCGGCTCCCGCACAGCTGAGACCATGAGTGAACCGTGCCGTCGTGAACTCAGCCCATCAGGGGTGGAGCATCGGGGGGGGGGCCTTCCTCGGGGGAGGGCCTTTCAGAGGGGGGGGCGGAGCATTCAAAATCTGCGTCAAAACAGGCGCTACCCCCGATTTTGTTGGAAAAAGGGATTCTCTGCCCGACCGCCAATAACGAAATTGCCGCCGGGAACAGAGAATCCAACCCCATAATTTTCACACAGTCTAGCAGAAGGAATCCCAAAGTAGTATAGCTTCTTATTTTAAATTCATGATTAAATAAACCACTTCATATTTATTTTTCTATTTGTGTTTAATATTTTTCCTTTCAGTGCCTGGGGTATTCCTGGACCATTTGTACAAGATCACAATTTGTGAGCCTTGATTATCTGTCTATTTCCATTCTCCATCAAGGGCTTATGAGGGTTCTACCGCCCAATACTAATACAGATATTTTCCCACATAGCCTGAAACATATTTGCCGTAATAGGAAATGTGGTTCCAGTTAGCAGTTCCCTATTTAATGACAATTTCCATTATTGGTGGCATCCATTTTCAACTGGCTTTTCTATGAAATATCAATTCCATACCAAGATCATATTACCCAAACTGAGGCCGTGACTAAACTGACTTTTCCTACCGATGCTGCCCAGGAAAATAACCATTGGCAGAAACATAATCCAGTTTATTAGTTTTTCAATATGAATTTGAAAAAAGTTATATCGCTGTATTTTGTCCCTAATGGACAACCCAGAAGGACTGAATGTATAGCATTCAAAGGTCACGAGAAGCCATTTTGATACTCGCTGCATATAATGAAGATTCTCTTTCTTTCTTTAGTTCAGCAGCAGTCCTCGGTAATGGGAAAAGAAATGTCGTGGCCAATTACAGTACAGAACAGCAGGCCAACCTCAATAAACCACAGCAGAGGCCAAAAAGGTACTTTCCAGATGAAGGTTGACACCTGCAAAGATTGGCTGAGATCCTAATTTGTTTGTTGAAAGTGTGGAGCATAAAGTCAATGTTACTGATGTTTGTTTCCATTTGGAATAAACACAGAGTCTAAATCTCTTCAGGTATTAAATCTTTGCCAGCCACTTGGGGAATATTCCTGCATCAGTTCTGAGTAATGCTGCGTTCTGACATGATTTTCCGCAGCAGTTAATTGACTGCATGGAGCCAGAGTTGTGCTGTAATATAATTGTAAACAAGCTAGCTATACGTTGATCATAATTAAATATATCCACAGTAAGTTTCCAAGTATAGAATTCTGTTCACTTGTTGACTGCAATTTTAAAAATACAATAACTTGAATTGATGTAGTGCTTTTGATGCAAAAATAACACCCCACTCACATGACACAGATGTGAGACAAATATGAGACACAGGAATAGAAACATTACAGCATAGAAGGAGCCATTTTGCCCATCCCATCTGTGCCAGCTGTAAAAGATCTATAAACCTAGTCCCACGTTCCAGCTCATGGTCCATATTCCTGTCAGTTATGGCATCTCACGTGCATATCCAAGTAGTTTATAAATGCAACGAGATGTTCTGACTCCACCATTTTTTCTATACCCTCTGGCTGAAGACATTTCTCCCCAACTCCCTTCTATTTCTCCTTCCAGTTGCTTTAAACCTATGCCCCTGGTTATTTACCTCACAGCAAAGGAAAATAGATCCTTCCTGTTCACTCTGCCTGGCCCCTCATAATGATATACACCTTAACTATATCTCACCTCGAATGCAGCGACATTCCTCCTTTAAAGTGGTGACCAGAATTGTACTCTCACTGTGGTTAACTAGTGTTTAACAGGATTCTGGAGTACACTCTCTGCTCTTCTACTCTATACCTTAATGAAGGAAAGTATCCCATATGCCTTCTTAAGCTTTGCAAAGAGCCTTCTGGACTCAAAACGTTAGCTCTTTTCTCTCCCCACAGATGCTCCCAGACGCGCTGAGATTTTCCAGCATTTTCTCTTTGCCTTCTTAACCTTATCGATCTATCCTGCCAGCTTCATGAATATGTGGATAAGAACACCTAGATTTCCTCAAGTCCTGTAGTCTAGAGTATATAGATACCAAGCCAAAGATGAAGACATTGGTAAAGGTCATCAGAGTTTGGCTGACGCCTTGAGTTTTAGTGAAGTCTTCAGAAATATGAGGAATTGGGGTTTAAAAGAGAATTGCCAATGGTGAGGCCTAGTTTCAGACACCATTGATGGGGTAAAGGGAAGCTGGTGGTGGGGGAGCAGGGTGGGGACGAGAATACAAAAGGCTTGGCTCTGAGTTTTATGTGGGGGAATGATTGTAGTGCTGGAAGAGGTTGCAGAGATAAAGAGGGAAAAGCCAATGGGGGATGGATTGAAGTAAATGAAAGAAATCTTTAAAAATTTGAATTGCTAGGAGGCTGGGAGCCATTGTAGGTCAGTATGAACAGTGATGGGTGACCAAGTGATAGTGTAGGATAGGATATAGGAAGCTGAGCTGAGGTTTACAGAGGGTGAAGGGTTGTCTTTTAGCAAGGACAGAAATAATTTAGCTCCTCCTCCAAATAATTTCCTCCCCTCCACCTCTCCCAATGGCTTCGCTGGTAAATACACATTTAGTGTGACCATTAGGCAGGAAGGTCCAATGCTTAATCCTCAATCTTTGCTGAACCAACTGATGCCAACCAGAGTTCCCCAAGGGGTGCTTTGCCCTGGTGAAGGGAAAATTTATCTCGGGGTGCCACTCCTGATTACAAGCATTAATGTTAAGGTGGATGGATGGCTGGTGAAAACAGAATTGTGTTTGGCTTCTCCACTGTCAGATACCCTGCTAACCCTCTGTAGACTTATCCACAAAGAAAAACATGTTGCATTTCTACAGTCCTTTTGACACAGTTAACCATCCCTAAGGGCTTCACAAAATGTTCTCAAACAATACTTGACACCGAGCCAGATACGGCCATATCAGAACATTTGAGCAAAAGCTTGAGCAACAAAGTAAGTTTGAAGGAGCACATTAAAGGAGGAGACAGTTTCGGGAGGTAGAGAGTTTTATGGGGGGAATTCCAGAGCCTAGGGCCCAGGCAGCAGGAAGGATGGTCATGAATGGTGGAACACTGAAAGTCGGGAATGCGCAAAAGGCCAGAATTGGAGGAGCCCAGATACCCCGGGTGGGGAGGTTTTACAGCCAGAGGAGGTTCTCGAGTTACAGTGGGGCAAAACAAAGGAGGGATTTGAGAACCAGGAAGAGAATTCTAAAATTGGGGCATTATTTGACTGGTCAACGAAGGTCTGCGAACGTGGGATGGTCCTGGGTGAATGGGATTTGACATGAGTAAGGACATGAGCTGTGTTCGAATGAGTTCAAGATAATAGAGGGCAGAAGAATTGTCATTTTTAAGTCCAGAGCTAACAAAGCCTTCGACAGTAGATGAGCTGAGAAAAAGGTGGACTCAGTTGATGTTTTGGAGTTGGAAATACCTTCTTAGCAATGATGTGGATATGTGGTCAGGCCCGAGAAGTGCGAAAGCTCTGCAAAGGCGCACTCTGAAATGAAAAGTGAGATTGCAGTAGCTGACACCTCGGAGGAGTAGGACTCGAATAAACTGATCATAGAAGACATCGTACCAATCCTGGAGAAACTGGCCCAGAGGCACGTGGTGAATCACCTCAGGCCTCTGAAATGGTTCTGGTGGTTGACTACCCGCTGCTCGAGGCAACTCTGGCGGAAGATGAGTTAGAGGAGCTGATGACTATATCGCTATGTAGTTTGACGGATCACACGTACATACTAGTGCAAGACCAAGGATGACACAGCGCCTTGATCATCGGGGCCAGAGAATGTTTGTATTGTAATCTCCAGTGATGGGGAGTCATCATAGATGTTCGAACAAGCCAGGAAGGGACAACACCCGAGGTTATAGATGTAGTTTCCATCCAGGTACCAGACTGTGAGGTTCTGCAACCACCAGTTGAAGACACAGACTTGGTCATGACTACACAGTCCCTCGGAAGCACGCAAGTACGAACAGTCCCAACTGAAGATCCGCACACTTCTGCGCACATGGTGCAGACCAGTAGTAAGACAGGGTTTGCCAAACTCAAACGTAAACAGAGAAGCACTCACAAACGAATTGCCAAAGCTAAAAATAATAATTTTTTATTATTATCACAAGTAGGCTAACATTAACACTGAAATAAAGTTTCTGTGAAAATCCCCTAGTCGCCTGTTGGGGTCACTGAGGGAGAATTCAGAATGTCCAATTCACCTAACAGCACGTCTTTGGAGACTTGTGGAAGGAAACCGGAGGAAACTCGCGCAGACACAGGGAGAACGTACAGACTCCGCATAGACAGTGACGCAAGCTGGGATTCGAGCCCGAGATTTAGGCGCTGTGAATCAACAGTGCGAACCACTGTGCTACCGTGCCGTCCAGGTTTCCAGCATCCACATTGGGTGGGATTTTCCAGTCGCGCGCATCACGAGACCGCAAATTCCTGCTCAAAGTCAACGGATCTTTAAATGCTGTCACCCTTGAGAAGGAGAGTGGGAGACGCAGAGAATCCCACTGATGAAACCAAGAGAGAAGATGTTGATGTTGTGACCGACGGGCCAGAGACAGAGAATATACAATGACACAGCAGCAGCAAACAGCGATGTGTAAAGAAACAAAAAAAAACTGTGACACAGGTGTGACCAACAAGGATACATGCCTTCCAAAAGCATTGCTTCAGAAAGATACAATAAAGAGACTGGCACGCAAACTAGTCTTCAAAAAGGCTAGCAACAGGCCAAACTATCAACAGGGTGATCCCGTGATAACAGAACAACAAGATCGCGGTACACAACATTGACCCCCAGGATGTTAAGAGTGGGGAACTCAAAGATGATAATGCCATTGAATATCAAGGGGCAATGGTTTGATTCTCTCTTATTGGAGATGGTCATTGCCTGGCACTTGTGTGGCGCAAATGTTATTTGCCACTTATCAGCCCAAGCCTGGATATTGCCCAGGTCTTGCTGCATTTGCATGTGGACTGCATCAGTATCTGCGGAGTCGCGAATGGTGCTAAACATTATGCAATCATCAGTGAACATCCCCACATCTGACCTTATGTTGGAAGGAAGGTGAAGCAGCTGAAGATGGTTGCGCCTAGGACACTACCCTGAGGAACACCTGCATTGATGTCCCGGGACTGAGATGAATGGCATCCAGCAATCACAGCTATCATCCTTTTTTGCTAGGTATGACTCCAACCAGTGTAGCGATTTCCCCCGATTCTCATTGACTCCAGTTTTGCTAGGGCTCGTATTCAATCAAATGCTGTCTTGATGTCAAGGGCAGTCACTCTCGCCTCACCTTTGGAGTTCAGCTCTTTTGTCCATGTTTAAACCAAGGCTGTAATAAGATCAAGGGCTGAGTGACCCTGGAGGAACCCAAACTGTCCTCCAGCGAGCAGGTTATTGCTGAGTAAGTGCGGCTTGAGAACACTGTTGATGACCCCTTCCATCGCTTTACTGATGATTGAGAGTACACTGATCAGACGATAATTGGCCGGGTTGGATTTGTCCTGCTTTCTTTTATGTACAGGACATACCAGGGCAACTTTCCACATTGCCGAATAGATGCCAGCGTTGTAGCTGTATAGGCTGAGGGGGCACAATTCTTCAGTACTATTGTTGGAATATTGTCAGGGCCCATAATCTTTTCAGTTTCCACTGCCTTCAGCCATTTCTTGATATCATGTGGGCGATTCGAATTGACTGAAGACTGACACCTCTGATGCTGGGGATCTCTGGAGGAGATCACGATGGATCATTCACTTGGCACTTCTGGCTGAAGATTATTGCGAATGCTTCAGCCTTGTCTTTTGCATAGTTGCGCTGGGCTCCTCTATCATTGAGGATGGGGATATTTGTGGAGCCTCCGCCTCCAGTGAGTTGTTTAATTGTCCACCACCATTCAAGACTGCAGAGCTTAGATCTGATCTGTTGGTTGTGGGATCGCTCAGCTCTATCACTTGCTGCTTATGCTGTTTGGCACACAAGTAGCCCTGTGTTGTAACTTCACCAGGTTGATACTTCATTTTTCGGTATGCCTGGTGCTGCTCCTGACATGCTCTCCTGCACTCTTCATTGAACCAGGGTTGATCCCCTGGTTTGGTGATAATGGTAGAGTGGGGAATATGTCGGGCCATGATGTTACAGATTGTGGCTGAGTACAATTCTGCTGCTGCTGATGGCCCAGCGCGCCTCATGGATGCCCAGTCTTGAGTTGCTAGATCTGTTTGAAGTCTATCCCATTTAGCACAGTGGTAGTGCCAAACAACACAATGGAGGGTATCCTCAATGTGAAGACGGGACTTTGTCTCCACAAAGACTGCGGTTGTCACTTCTACCGATACTAGCATGGACAGCTGCACCTGCGGCAGGCAGTTTGTTGAGGAGGACGTCTAGTATGTTTTTCCCTCTTGTTGGTTCCCTCACCACCTGCTGCAGTCCCAGCCTAGCAGCTATGTCCTTTATCTCTCAGCCAGCTCATTTAGCAGTGGTGCTACCGAGCCACTCTTGGTGATGGACATTGAAGTTCCCCATCCAGAGTACATTATGTGCCCTTGCCACCCTCAGTACTTCCTCCAAATGGTGTTCAATATGGAGGAGTACTGATTCATCAGCTGACTGTGGACGGTACATAGTAATCAGCAGGAGGTTTCCTTCCCCATGTTTGACCTGAAGCCTTGAAACCTTGTGGGGTCTGGGGGCCCAGGGCAACTCCCTCCCAACTGTACAACACTGCACATACCTCTGCTGTGCCTGTGCTGCCTGTGGGATGGTGATAGTGGTGCCTGGGACATTGGGCGGGATTCTCCGACCCCCCACCGGGTCGGAGAATCTCCGGGGGCTGGCATGAATCCCGCCCCCGCCGGTTGCCGAATTCTCCGGCACCGGATATTCGGTGGGGGTGGGAATCGCGCCGAGCCGGTTGGCGGGCCCCCCCGGCGATTCTCCGGCCCGCGATGGGCCGAGGTCCCGCTGCTGGAATGCCTGTCCCACCGGCGAGAATCAAACCACCTCTCTTACCGGCGGGACAAGGTGGCGCGGGTGGGCTCCGGGGTCCTGGGGGGGGGCGCAGGGCGATCTGGCCCCGGGGGGGTGCCCCCACGGTGGCCTGGCCAGCAATCGGGGCCCACCTATCCGCGGGCGGGCCTGTGCCGTGGGGGCACTCTTTTCCTTCCGCCATCGCCATGGTCTCCACTATGGCGGAGGCGGAAGAGACCCCCTCCACTGCGCATGCGCGGGGATGCCATGAGCAGCCGCTGACGCTCCCGCGCATGCGCCGCACGGCATAGTGATTTCCGCGCCAGCTGGCGGGGCACCAAAGGCCTTTCCCGCCAGCTGGCGGGGCGGACATCAGTCCGGCGCGGGCCTAGCCCTTCAAGGTGAGGGCTCGGCCCCTCAAGATGCGGAAAATTCCGCACCTTTGGGGCGGCGCGATGCCGGACTGATTCGCGCTGTTTTTGGCGCCGGTTGGCGGACATCGCGCCGATTGCGGAGAATCCCGCCCATTATCTGTAAGGTATGATTCCGTGAGTATAACTGTTCAGACTGTGAGATAGCTCTCCCAATTTTGGCACAAGCCCCCAGATGTTAGTAAGGAGGACTTGGCAGGATCGACAGGGCTGGGTTTGCCATTATCGTTTCCAGTGCCTGGCTTGATGCTGGGTGGTCCATCTAGTTTCTTTCCTTCTTCTAGACTTTGTAGTTTTTTATACAACTGAGTGGCTTTCAGAAGGCATTTAAGAATCAACCACATTCCTGTGAATCTGGAGTCGCGTGCAAGTCAGACCAGACCAGATTGCAGATTTCCTTCGCTGAAGGACATTCATGAACCAGCTGAGTTTTTATTTGTGATAATCGATAATGTTTCATGGTCACGTTTAGACTTTTAATTCCAGATATTTATCGAATTCAATTTCTACCATTTGCCACGGCTGGATTCGAACTTGTGTCCCCAGAGTATTATCCTAGGTTTCTGGATCACCAGTCCTGTGACAATACCAGAACGCCACTACCTCCCCACTATCTCCATCTCATCCTCCCCTTCACTTCCCGCCAATGCAGTTCTGTCTCTGTCTCACCGTTCCCTGTCGTCTGCCCAGCTTTGGTATAGCTTGAGTTACAGGAACCTGATATTTAGCAGTTGTAGGGCTAAAGGACGGTGAGAATGGCATTAAATAATAATAATCTTTATTAGTGTCACAAGTAGGCTTACATTAACACTGCAGTGAAGTTACTGTAAAAGTCCCCGACTCTCCACACTCCGGCGCCTGTTCGGGTACACAGAGGGAGAATTCAGAATGTCCAATTCACCTAATAAGCACGTCTTTTGGGACTTTGTGGGAGGAAACCGGAGCACCCGGGGGAAACCCAGGCGGACAAAGGAAGAACGTGCAGACTCCGAACAGATGGTGACCCAAGCTGGGAATCAACCCAGATCCATGGCACTGAACCACTGTGCTACCGTGCCGCCCACCATGCTATGGATGAAGTGAAGCTCGCCAAGAGCGCCTCACTTTTATTGTCGTAAAACAGAATGTTCTAATTTACCGCTGGCGGGGCACTTAATTTGGGGGAGGGGAATTTGATACTGGAAAATTGTTCTTTGAATGAGCATTCATGAGATACAAATATGGTTCGCAACATTGCTCTGCGGCAAACTCGACTGGCCTTTTACCAGTCCTGAAAGTCAGGAAAACAAAATTCCAAACAATGTTTCTGCCAGCAGGGAAGTGATTTATTTCATTCAAAGCAAATTTAGTGCTCCCACCCACTATGATTCCCACTGCTAGTGGGAGAGGAAACTTCCGACCAACATTACAGTTTAGTGCACATTTGCAATTGGAGACATTATTGACTATGCTCATGTCATTTCAGGTTTAACTCTTCTTCCAAGCCGATTAATGTGCCTGCATAAAATTCCAATGTAAGCTATCTTGGCACAGTTGACTAGATGAATCAATGACCGAATGAAAGTCGTACACTAAGGAGGTTTATGCCAACTCATTGGGCTGGACTTTGCGCCTGTTGGGTGCGTGCACTCGGTGGACACAGAAGCGGGCAGGAAATGCGCTTCTGGCCGCGAGGGCCCTGGAACACGATTTCAAGCTGGCTGGCCAATTAATGGGGAGCTTGCATGAAATGGGTGATGGAAAAGGTGCAGTATGGTGCTTCTAATGTCCCCTTCAGGGGACAGGTGCTTCGGAGCTGCCTCAGAGTGCTGCAAACCACTGAAAACTAAATTATGATGGAAAATGCTGCAAAGCCTGTCTAGGCAGCACATTCAACCCCAATGCTCAGTCCCCAGAGTTCTTCTTAATTGTTATTTCACCCATGACATTTCATCCCATCCTGAACTGAGATTGCAGCGAAAATGTAACGGCTGCCTCGCCAATCGACCTGCCCGCCAACCATAAAAGCAGTCGGGCTGCATAAAATTGAGGTCAATTGACCCCTTAATGTTCTAAATTGCCCAGTTGATTGTCGGTAGGCGAGCTTCCGACTCTCGCATGCGCTTGTCAACCAAAACACCGCGCGAGTGAGCAATGATGTCGAGGCGCATGCTCATCTTATTTTCGGGTGATTTCACGCACCTGGTCAGGCGCATACCTGCCCAAGCAGCGTAAAATTCTTGCTGTTGTCTAGTGGGCTGGCAGAGGAAATTAAATCTCTCGTTAGATTGTATAGTCAGGAGGCTAGACTAATGTTGTGAACACATTTTTGAACAGTTTGCCATATTCTAGCATTGAATTGAGAGTCGAGTATGTGAGTGTGTGTGTGTGTAATATTGGCAGGTGGGACTGATTGAGAATATATCATGGTTTTGTGCTGTGTACTGCAACTAAATGTATCTATGCTTGAACTCTCTTGTTTCTCTCCTCCAGCTCACCTTTAGGCCTTGCTTCAGAATCCAGTCTGTTTGTTGCCAGCAAATCCTCTCTCTCTCTGGAGATGCAGTCTAAGTTCATTGAGATAAATGAGGAAGCAGCTTTGTGTCTCCATGACAATCTGGAAGCCCTGGAAAAGTGGGTGTTTGCTTCTATAATATTCAACTAGATTTTTTTTGCCTAAAGTGCTTAATTATTTGAACTTTTTTTTTTTAAAAGTGGCTGAACAGTAAAAGTAAAATCCAGAGATGAAATGCCATAGGATGGACGGAATCATCCGGTACTGCCAGCAGCAGGAGGTATAGTGGGCAGCGGAACTTAATTTGGTGGGAGGCTAAAAACCAGTGTCCCAATGGCAGGGTGGACTTGGATGGACAGGTCAAAGGCGGGTTGAGCTTCCTGATGAACCATGTCGGGAAACCTTTTGCATGCATTGGAAAATCATGCACTCTCATTAAGAGGCCACCCTGCTGAAATTAAGTTTCCCCCTCCATTTTAAGTTCCCTGCCAGTGAGAAATTAGAACATTTGCATTCACAACTGCACATAAGTGACATGCACCTGGTCCAGTTGACTTCTTCCATGATTAACAGTGAGTTGCCACTGCTCTTGGCACTTGGCTATGGACCAAGTGCTGGAAAATGGGATTAAAATATATAGGTGCTTGATGGCTGGTGCAGACATGATGGGCCCCTTGCTGTGCTGTAAAACATTATGACTCTGTGCATTGTCCTCTTTGGGGAGCGTTTGTAAATGTCAGTCTATGCTTGAGACTGGGTGGTGACAGTGCAAGTTATGTGGAGGATGCCGTGAAGCAGTAGCTGGGCAAAGGTGGAACTGTGGAAGGGAAATTAATGAGTTGCCCACTTAGAAGCATGCTGGGAATGCTTGACTATAGTTTAACACTGCTTTTGGCCAAGAATAAGTAGGTCAGGTAACGTAAACAAAATACTGCTTAGTATTTTGGACTTCATAGAATCATAGAATTTACAGTGCAGAAGGAGGCATTCGGCCCATTGAGTCTGCACCCGCTCTTGAAAAGAGCACCCTATCCAAGCCCACACCTCCACCCTATCCCCATAACCCAGTAACCCCACCCAACACTGAGGGCAATTTTGGACACGAAGGTCAATTTAGCATGGCCAATCCACCTAACCTGCACATCTTTGGACTGTGGGAGGAAACCGGAGCACCCTAAGGAAACCCACGCACACACGGGGAGAACGTGCAGACTCCACACAGACAGTGACCCCAGCCAGGAATCGAACCTGGGACCCTGGAGCTGTGAAGCAATTGTGCTAACTACCGTGCTGCCCACTTGGCCTTGGCCTTATTATGATAATAAGTTGTTCTTCCGAAGGACAACAAAATGCGTACTCGAATTGTTTTTCAACCAAGGGCAAAACATTCATATTTCCTCTTGCGTGTGTTCCCAAGGTTTATCTCTTCAAAGTTGTTTATTTCACACTATAAATATAATGGTTTTCAACTGTATACCTCAGAGTACTGTGGAATGGCTATGCAACCAGACCCCGGCCCTCTCCGCAAATATTTGTGCCAAATAAATGTCCTTAAATCGAACCTCGAAGAATTTGTCTTTATTATAATTTCCACAACAGGAAAGGACAGTGCCGACTGTCAGAATGCTCTTTAAATATAGCCTGCCTGTCTGCACTGCGAGAATAAGCGAGCTCCATGTGAATGCACCTATAATCCGCTGGACAGCGCAAGATTGCGCGTGGTCAGCTGCCCCAGCCCCCAGGGGAAATCACTCCCTCTTCTGCACCCGCTACCGTACTTAAACTCCAGAACAGAAATTATCAGGCAATAGGTTTGTGCCTTGGATTGCTTCTATTCAGTTTTAGAACAGCAGTTTGGGTTTTCAATGAGCTGCTTGGAAATTTCTAAAATATAAACTTGTTTTCAATATCCCCTTTAAAAGACTATTTACACCACCTACTAGTTTGCTTTATGATGTAATCATGAATACCTGTGGAGGTTTTCAGCAAGCCAGATATGATCCCACCTCTTGCCCCATTCGAATTCCACCCAATCTTTTTTATTACTGGCAAAAAGTAGCTACTGTACATGCACATGTTCTTCGGAGGGAAAAAAATCTGCGCTCAGTTATAAATCATGGTATTGAAAATGAAAAATGAAAATCGCTTATTGTCACAAGTAGGCTTCAAATGAAGTTACTGTGAAAAGCCCCTAGTCGCCACATTCCGGCGCCTGTTCGGGGAGGGTGTTACGGGAATCGAACCGTGCTGCTGGCCTGCCTTGGTCTGCTTTCAAAGCCAGCGATTTAGCCCTGTGCTAAACAGCCCCTCCTGGATGGAGTCTAGGCATGTCCAAAGTGCAAGAGGTGATAAAGATCCAAAACGCCTTTCCTGTTCCCCTCTAACTCCGACTGGACATTTGAAAAAGCTGTTTGCAGGTGGGGAGTCGTGAGTGCTATCGGAAATGGAAGTGATGATGTTTAACTCGTTCCTGTCTAAAAGTTCTGTTGGAAATTTTAGGAAACGATGGGAGACCAGCAAGTGCAAATTTCGTGCCTTAGACAACATAGTCAGCTTTTATACATACAGTGAGGATATGCAGAGGTCGCTTCAGGAGTCTAAAGGAGATAAAGTGCAAATAATTGCAGAGACCTGGTGAGTGTCAGATGACGTCTACATTATTGTCTTTCCTTCTAATGCAGTAATACCGTAACGAAGAAAAATAAGTTTTTTTAAAAATAGGAAAGGAGGGGTAAGAAGAAAAAAAAATGAGGTAAATTAGATTTATGAAAGTGGATTGCTTCCTAGCTCCTCCAATGCCTTAGTGTTGTATGTTCCGATCAATGGGGGAATTGAACCATGCAGGTCATGGAGGATCCTCACTTGATCCCTAGTCTGTGCTAAGGTAGTTGTTCTCGGCTGGGTTGCAGTGGAGTAATACTACTGACTTTGGAGCCTCCTGACAAATGGGAAGGGGAAACCTCTATTTAATGATCATTACTGACACCACTGTGAATGCCTTGGCATGGTAAAGTTCCTGGACTACAGACTGACCTAGATTAATCATAGCATTTACAGTGCAGAAGGAGGCCATTCGACCCATCGAGTCTGCACCGGCCCTTGGAAAGAGCACCCTCCTCAAGCCCAAGCCTCCACCCTGTCCCCGTAACCCCACTTATCCTTTTTTGGACACTAAGGGCAATTTAGCATGGCCAATCTACCTAACCCGCACATCTTTGGACTGTGGGAGGAAATCAGAGCACCCGGAGGAAACCCACGCACACATGGGGAGAACGTGCAGACTCTGCACAGACAGTGACCCAAGCCGGGAATCGAACCTGGGACCCTGGAGCTGTGAAGCAACTGTGCTAACCACTGTGCTACCATACCGTTTTTGGTAAAAGACCCTGCACATCAGCCAAAATCAAGTGGTAAAGATAATGCTCTGTCATTGTGCATGCGTTTTGAAGCTCAGACATGACGGCTCATCATGGTTGACGATTCTGCCACTGTCAGCCTTGTGTCCAAAGTGGCCATTAAACAATGCAGATGGCAGTTGACGATGCAGACCCTGGCATGAGTCAACCCCATCAGCAGTGGGGAACAATTCGAGTTAACAGCTGCCTGAGCAATACTCAGTGTTGTTACCAATGGACCACAGCGTACTGGTGTCTTTCACTCTTTTTTCAGGTATTCCAACCTATTGTCTCGAATTCCTGAGGCTGTAAAAGAAAATCTAAAGATGAACCGAATACTGAAAAGGTTGGGAAAATTTGGAGAACGGCAGAGCTTCAGAGTTCGGCCACATCAGTTCCTCAAAGTGCTTAATGGGCTGCGAAACTGGGAGCTCTGTTCTCCAGATATTTGTGCAGCTATTGAGGTGAGGATCCATCTCCCTACCGGTGAAAAGAGTAACGGACAAGTATCGCTTCGATAAGAAATATACTTAGTGAAAATGTTGAGGAAGAAAGATTTTGCTGAGCCCCTGGAATACTGCTTCATATTTGTTCTTCTGAAGGTATTCCAATTAATTCTCCAGTCAGCGGCTTCTTTAGGGAGCTGAGCAAACATCTCAAATCACACTCGCTGGCACCAGTAGGGGATAACAATGAGAAGGCTGAATTTATTGCTGACCCACTGATGGTGGCAGTGAATCTCCTTCTAGGTCTGCTGCTGTCATTGTGTCCAACTCAGATTCATTCACATCTGGGAGGTGAAGGTTTTTCCCATAATTTTGCTGCTCTTGTCCTTTGTGAGAGATAGGTCACAGGATTAGGAGGCATAATTGAAGGCAGCTTGATGAGTTGCTGCAGTATACCTTGCAGACTGCACATATTGCACTGCAATGCACTGGTGGTAGATAAGCTGTACGCTGGCAAGGCTGCCAGTTACCAAAACTGATTTGTTCTGGATTGCATCAAGCTTTTTAATTATTATTGGAACTACATCCGGAAGGTCGGCGAGTATTCTATTTTAATTCTCTACTGAGCGTTATCAATGGTGGGGAGGTTTTGAGAGGTTGGAAGTTCAGCCATTATCAAAGTATGCAACATCTGAGCTGTTCTCGTAGCCCCGGCATTTATATGGCTGGTTCCATTAAGCTTTTGGTTATTGCTGACCTGCAAGACATTAATACTAGGAGATTTAGTGATGCCTTTGAATGTCAAGGGAAGGGTGGTGGTTGGTTTCTCTTGTGCTGGAGAGGGTCATTGCCTGCCACTTGTTTGGTGCAAATATTACTTGTTACTTATCAGTCCTCGCCCAAGTCTTGCTACATGCAGGCAGGGTCAGCTTCATTGTGTAAGGAATTGCAAATGGAGTTGAGCAGTGATCAGTGGACAACCCTAGTTCTGACCTTCTTGAGGGGAGCTCAATGATGAATCAATTGAAGAGAATTGAACCTCGGATGCTACTCTGAAGAACCTTTGCAGGAATGTCACAGGAAGTATAAAAACTGGCAAGTCATGCTGCAGTTGTTTAGAACCTTGGTAAGGCTACACTTGGAATATTGCACACAATTCTGGACGCCACACTATCAGAAGGATGTGGAGGCTTTGGAGAGGGTGCAGAGGAGGTTTACCAGGATGTTGCCTGGTCTGGAGGGTATTAGCTATGATATGAATAGAGTGGATGGGCAAGCATTCTTTCCCATGGTGGAGGGGTCAGTCACTAGGGGGCATAGGTTTAAGGTCCGTGGGACAAAACTTAGAGGAGATTTGCGAGGCAGGTTTTTTTTACACAGAGGGTGGTGAGTGCCTGGAACGCGTTGCCAGGTGAGTTTTTGGAAGAAGATACATTAACGGCGTTCAAAAGGCATATCGAAAAATACATGGATAGGATTGGGTATCGTGGGATACGGCTCAAGAAAGTGCTGAGGGTTTTGGCCAAGGGTGGCATCATGACCGTTACAGGCTTGGAAGGCTGAAGGGCCTGTTCCTGTGCTGTATTGTTCTTTGAATGACATAATTGGTGCACAACAACCGCAACACTTTTCCGATGTTGTAGGTGTGACTCCAGCCATTAGTGTGTTTCCCCTCATCCCCATTGAATAAAGTTGTCTTCAGGCTCCTTGGAGCCACAGTTGCTCAGAAGATGTTACAGGTAATCACTCTCTGGAATTCACTTGTGCCTAATAATACGGCCTATTTTTATTTTTTTCTCTAAATTATAACATTTTCTTCCCCTATTTTGCCTCAGTTGACCATAGTTTCATGGTTCATAAACTAACGCAATGAAAGTTTAGTCAACTATTTGTCTAGGAAACTATCACAGCTGAGTCCAGTCATGTTCTTGCCCGAAAAACACAATCTCCCAGTTGGACTTACTGGATAGCAAAACAAATCATTATTTTTTTCTACTTCTCCCCCACCCATACCCCATATGCCAATGGGATATTGAGTTTAATTGAAGAATTCCTGTTGTGACACAACATAGACCAAGCAACAATAGATGAATCAATACGACACCCGATAGAGCATTCACCCACAAAGCCATAGACAGATCCTTTATTCTCCTTTATTTCACAGGCCAGAATTTTACCATCCCCACCCCGCCCCAAAGGCCCATTCAGATTTGTGGCACCCTCTATCAAAGATCTCGGGACTCCAGCCCTCTCCACCCCAACCAAGCCCCTGCCCACCACCATCTCAGGGATTTCGAAGCTTCATCCCTCTCCACCCAACCAAGATCCCCCCCACCCCCCTTCAGATTTCGGGCGCCCTCTGCTCAGAGCTCCAGCCCTCTCCATCCCAACCAAGCCCCGCCCCCGGGCCCATCCCCTGACACTGAGATCGCACCCCTCTCGGCCCCCCCAGGGGATCCCCTTCTCTCCCACCTCCAGAATCCCTGGTACTTACCTGAAATCCAGTCCTGGGACTTTGGTTCAGACACACATTGCAGCACCTCTTCTGCCCACTGCAGTGCTGAGTCTGGAGGTCTTAGAGAGCTGTTGGCCAAACTGATTGGCCAATAGCTCTTCAAGACGGGACTTCTGTCCAAGATTGGCTGCAAGTCCCGCCTGCTGCCAATTATCTTTTGGCATACATTTCTCGCCGACTCTCAGGATGGCGGGCACCAAGCACTCACCATCCTGAAAATTCAGTCCATGCTGTAAGATGAAAGCATCAATAAAGTAAAGGGAGCTGAAAAGGTTTTTATAAAATTCCTATTTCACTAAATTTACAAAGGTGCTTGTTAAATATCGAAGGGTTTAATTTTCTAGTGCAAGACATAAGAGCTCATATAAAATACACTTGGGCACTATTTTTATACCATTAGCCTGCTTTATTTAAACAACGTGTCAACGGTTTGAAACTAGTACACAGAGAAATTGTGTGCAAAGAGACCAACCACCCTGTTGTGTAACTGTCCTGTGCAGAATTATTAGTGCTGAAATCATCTATCTTGTCCTTACCATTGAATTCACAGTTTATGCGGGACAAGGTGGTTCTGATGCCTGCAGAGGACTATGACAGCTGGTTACAGCTGAAATTGGAACTACCAAAGAGAATACAGAGTGCACCACCCCTAAGGTGAAAATCATAATGAAGGAGGATGTTAAAAGTTTTGCGACATCGAGTTCATGGTACCCTTCAGGAGTTTTTATTGTGCTTACTTTTGGTTAAATGCAAATAGACTGAAATTGCCCTGTGTAATGTTAATAATGAACACAAATTACATTTGTATTAAAGAATGCATTAAATTGACCCACTTGCTCTAGAATACCAGACAAAGGAACTCTTCACATGCTATTAATTTTGTACAATGAGATTTCACCCACAAAGAATGGTATGGTGATTGTTTTATAATTATGGCCTGATTATAGATTAAACCACAAGTAGTCGAGGGTGCAATAGATTCACCCATCATGTCAATGTGTTCCATTAGAGGTAGTGAAAATGATAGAGCTAATAATGCAAAATTATGTAATAGCAATGCATAATAATAATAATAGTAAATGCATCACATTTATGAGTTATGTCATGAATGTAAACTGTTAGAGATTTTGTATGTTGCACAGTTGCGCCCGTCTCTGTCCACTGTAACTTTTCTTGTTTTGCTGCGTTATGGATATGTCTATGATCCTTGGCTCTCTTGACTTCCTCCTTCTGGTTATTCTGAGCTCCAAATGCAGCACTTTTCATGCTTCTTCCATCGTTGATGCCTTGGAATTAAGGAAGCTAGGTTCGGCAGCCTGCCCCTCTCAGCAGGGAACAATCTCGGGAAGTGGTAGTTGTGGAGCCGATGTCTTCCTGTCCATTGGAACCAGTGCTTGAGAATCATGGGCTGTGGAATTCTCAAGATGCAGTCCCTGTCCAGATCATGGGATGCTCCTGGAAATTCATCTCACCATCTTTTTCATTATCCATCTTTTTTTAAAATCTTGGTATTTTTCAGTCCTCACCTAAATAGGTCAATTAAATAAAACAGTCACCTTAATATCCCACTGTTGAAGTCTTCACTGATATAGATATAGAATGATATAGAACATTACAGCGCAGTACAGGCCCTTCGGCCCTTGATGTTGCACCGACCTGTGAAACCAATTTAAAGCCCGTCTACATTATTCCCTTATCGTCCATATGTTTATCCAATGACCATTTAAATGCCCTTAATGTTGGCGAGTCCACTACTGTTGCAGGCAGGGCATTCCACACCCTTACTACTCTCTGAGTAAAGAACCTACTTCTGACATCTGTCCTACATCTATCTCCCCTCAATTTAAAGCTATGTCCCCTCGTGCTAGCCATCACTTCTGAGGAAAAGGACTCTCACTGTCCACCCTATCTAATCCTCTGATCATCTTGTATGCCTCTATTAAGTCACCTCTTAACCTTCTTTTCTCTAATGAAAACAGCCTCAAGTCCCTCAGCCTTTCCTCATAAGATCTTCCCTCCATACCAGGCAACATCCTGGTAAATCTCCTCTGCACCCTTTCCAATGCTTCCACATCCTTCCTATAATGCGGTGACCAGACCTGCAGAGTTTTGTACAGCTGCAACATGACCTCATGGCTCCGAAACTCAATCCCTCTGCAATAAAAGCTAACACACCGTACGCCTTCTTAACAACCCTATCAACCTGGATGGCAACCTTCAGGGATCTATGTACATGGACACCGAAATCTCTCTGCTCATCCACACTACCAAGAATCTTACCATTAGCCCAGTACTCTGTATTCCTGTTACTCCTTCCAAAATGAATCACCTCACACTTTTCTGCATTAAACTCCATTTGCCACTTCTCCGCCCAGCTCTGCAGCTTATCTATGTCCCTCTGTAACCTGCAACATCCTTCCGCACTGTCCACAACTCCACCGACTTTAGAGTCATCCGCAAATTTACTCTCCCATTCTTCTACGCCCTCTTCCAGGTCATTTATAAAAATGACAACCAGCAGTGGCCCCAAAACAGATCCTTGTGGTACACCACTAGTAACTGAACTCCAGGCTGAACATTTCCCATCAACCACCACCCTCTGTCTTCTTACAGCTAGCCAATTTCTGATCCAAACCGCTAAATCACCCTGAATCCCATGCCTCTGTATTTTCTGCAATACCCTCCATGGGGAACCTTATCAAATGCTTTACTGAAATCCATATACACCACATCAACTGTTTTACCCTCACCCACCTGTTTGGTCACCTTCTCAAAGAACTCAATAAGGTCTGTGAGGCTCAACCTACCATTCACAAAACCGTGTTGACTATCCCTAATCAAATTATTCCTTTCTGGATGATTATAAATCCTATCTCTTATAATCCTTTCCAAGACTTTGCCCACAACAGAAGTAAGGCTCACTGGTCTATAGTTACTGGAGTTGTCTCTACTCCCCTTCGTGAACAAGGGGTCAACATTTGCTATCCTCCAGTCTTCTGGCACTATTCCTGTAGACAATGACAACATAAAGATCAAAGCCAAAGGCTCTGCCATCTCCTCCCTAGCTTCTCAGAGAATCCTAGGATAAATCCCATCCGGCCCAGGGGACTTATCTATTTTCACACTTTCCAGAATTGCTAACATCCCCTCCTTATGAACCTCAATCCCGTCTAGTCTAGTAGCCTGTATCTCAGTATTCTCCTCGACAACATTATCTTTTTCCTGTGTGAATACTGACGAAAAACATTCATTTAGCGCCTCTACTATCTCCTCGGACTCCACGCACAACTTCCCACTACTGTCCTTGATTGGCCCTACTCTTACCCTCGTCATTCTTTTATTCCTGACATATCTATCGAAAGCTTTAGGGTTTTCCTTGATCCTACCTGCCAAGGACTTCTCATGTCCCCTCCTGGCTCTTCTTAGCTCTCTCTTTAGGTCCTTCCTGGCTAACTTGTAACTCTCAAGCACCCGAACTGAGCCTTCACGTCTCATCTTTACATAAGCCTCCTTTTTCCTCTTGACAAGTGATTCAACTACTTTAGTAAACCACGGTTCCCTCGCTTGACCACTTCCTACCTGCCTGACAGGTACATACTTATCAAGGACACGCAGTAGCTGTTCCTTGAACAAGCTCCACATTTCAATTGTGCCCATCCCCTGCAGTTTCCTTCCCCATCCTATGCATCCTAAGTCTTGCCTAATCGCATCATAATTGCCTTTCCCCCAGCTATGACTCTTGCCCTGCGGTACATACCTACCCCTTTCCATCGCTAAAGTAAACGTAACCAAATTGTGGTCACTATCATCAAAGTGCTCACCTACCTCCAAATCTAACACCTGGCCTGGTTCATTATCCAGTACCAAATCCAATGTGGCCTCACCTCTTGTTGGCCTATCTACATACTGTGTCAGGAAACCCTCCTGCACGCATTGGACAAAAACTGACTAAAGTACTCGAACTATAGCGTTTCTAGTCAATATTTGGAAAGTTAAAGTCCCCCGTAACAACTACCCTATTACTTTCGCTCCTATCCAGAATCATCTTTGCAATCCTTTCCTCTACATCTCTGGAACATTTCGGAAGCCTATAGAAAACTCCCAACTGGGTGACCTTTCCTTTCCTGTTTCTAACCTCAGCCCATACTATCTCAGTAGACGAGTCCTCATCAAACGTCCTTTCTGCCACCATAATACTGTCCTTGACTAACAATGACACACCTCCCCCGCATTTACCACCTTCCCTGAGCTTACTGAAACATCTAAACCCCGGCACCTGCAACAACCATTCCTGTCCCTGCTCTATCCATGTCTCCGAAATGGCCACAACATCGAAGTCCCAGGTACCAACCCATGCTGCAAGTTCACCCACCTTATCCCGGTTGCTGCTGGCATTGAAGGAAATGACTTCTGACAGTTATTGAGCATTCCAAATTAAGTGGCTTTTTGACCCAACTGGTGTCAGTTCAACACACCTTGATGGCTAGAATTCAACACAAACTTTAAGAATGCGGCTTATCCATTAGTGTATCGCAACCACCAGATTGAAATGGCCACAATTACACTTGCTGCAGTTGTCTCTGACAGTAGTTTTTTACAGTATAGGAAAATCACTTGGCAAAATTCCTGATATTCTCTGCCAGAAACACAAATGTGAAATGATTCCTTAAGTTTATGGCAAGCATTTCCAAACATGAATGAAGGCAGAAATTTAGCATCATTCTCTCATTCTTTCTCTCCCTCATAAGCCGTATATAAACAGTGAAAGATGCTCCATTGCAATGGCTGTCCTTTAATTAATGACAAACTGTATTTATTGGAATTGATACAGAAATCCTGCATGTTATAAATTAGATACATGTCCAATTACTCCAGCCTTTTTATTCTCCATTGTTGCTTTCAAACTGTTGACAAACAGCTTAAAATTAATATTTTCTGCATAATTCCTTCTCTTGTGCTCCAGCCTGTAGTGTTACTGTAAACAAAAAATAAAGCAATTTTGGCATCGGCCAACGGAGAATCCCACCCATGGATTCCCAATGTCTTACTATCAGCCCCTTAAAGCCCAGAGACCCCAATCCCACAGCTGCTAATATTTCCTGTTTGCTAACTTGTCCTATTTGAATTATGTGGCCCTGGAGTTGATCAATAAATCTTAAATTCCAATCGGTTAGTGTCAGCAACTTGAGATGTGCAAATTAGCAGCAACATGGATTTAAACTTTCTTGGAAACTCCTGAACTCCAGTGTGGCCCACGAAATCACATGCCTGGGTGAGAGATGAAGATATTGTGGATAGTGCCCCACTGTGTTTAAATAACCTGATGAGACACTGTTGGAAATCACCCTGAACGATCTTGCTGGAATCTCGCCCTCATGCCTAGAATTGAACACCAGTCAACACGTTCAATAGGGGAAGAGAAAAAAGGTGTCATGAAGGGAAAAATGTTTGGTACAATTTTGTGGTTTAGTTGGTAAAGGTTCCTTCTCTTGTGAATAGGTAAGGTGCCATAATTAATGTCCATTATGCCACATTTATATTTATAAAGCTGTTTGTGTTTCTCTGCTTTAATTGGGTGGTAATCCTTCTAACTTCTGTTCATTTTAACTTTGGCTGTCTGTGAGAAAATCACTTTAAAAAAAATATTTTTATTAAAACATTTTCCATTTATAACAAACATAATACACAATACCAACAAAGATGTTACATGTTATAAATCTCACCCAAGAAAGAAACACCCTTTCCCCAACAGTGAGAATTAACCCCCCAACAGCTTCTGGTGATTACCTCTTTAAAGTAGGAAATGAATGGCTGCCACCTCAGTTAGACCGGCCCCCTGACAGTGTTATGGACCTTCTCCAGATGTAAAAATTACACAGTTCACCCAACCAAACCAAGGCACTGGGCGGAGCAGAGGATCTCCATCCCAGCAGAACTGGCCTCCGGGCTATTAACGAGGGAAAGGCAAGAACACCTGCCTTCATCCCCCATCTGCAACCTCGGCTCGTCCAATACCCTGAAAATATCCACCAAGGGACAAAGCTTCAGATCAATGTTAAGAATCGCTGACATGTTGCTAAAGGAGGAGACTCAAAGGCCTGCCACCTTGGGACATGACCAAAACATGTGGGTGTGATTAGCTGGCCCCAAAGAACATCGCTCACACCTGTCCTCCACTGCCAAAATGAAACCACTCATCCTAGCTTTAGTTAGGTAAGCCCTATGTACTACCTTAAGATGAATTAGATTAAGTTGTGCACAGGAGGATGTGGAGTTCACCCTACAAAAGGCCTCACATCACACTTCCCCATCTAAAATAGGCTCCAATTCTCCCTCCCATTTTACTTGCAGCTCATCGATCAGGGCTACTTCTGTTGACTAGATTTGTCCACAGATGGTGGAAATGCTTCCCCTGACCAGATCCCGCCAGTGATAGATCCTATTCAACAAGGAGGATTGTGGAGCCAAGGGGAATGAAGGAAAGTCTTCTGAACAAAATCACGTACTTGGAGGTAATGGAACAAGTTCCCCCTGAAAGTTGAAACTTTGTCAATAATACCTTCAAGGTATCAAACTGTCCCTCCACAAATAAAACCCGAACACTATCAAGGCCCTTCCCCTCCCATGATCTAAACGTCGCTTCCAAATTCAATGGTGCATATAGATGTTCGCCACAGATAGAGGCCAGCAATAACATGCAACCCAGTTTGTAGTACTGCCTAAATTGCCTCCAAATCTGTCTCAAGGATCGTATCCACCTGTCGCTGCAGCTCCACCCTCACCGTCCTATCTAAATGCACCTTATTGGAATCTCCCTCCCCCTTCCAACCAGCTTAAGGGCTTCCAATTGTGTGGAGGAGAAACAGAGCCATTCCTATTGAATCTAATATACTCCTCAAGGGTTGTGGACATGCACTCACAAAACCGCCTGTCCGCCAACAGCACCCCATCCAGCCTCCATGGCGCTGACTAGAATCTGTCCCCAAGGCCAAGTCCACAAAATGTGGAGTATGGTCCAAGCACGGTAGCACAAGTGGCTAGCACTGGCTTCACAGCGCCAGGGTCCCAAGTTCGATTCCCTGCCGGGTCACTGTCTGTGAGGAGTCTGCACGTTCTCCCTGTGTCCGCGTGTGTTTCCTCCGGGTGCTCCGGTTTACTCCCACAGTGCAAAGACATGCAGGTTAGGTGGATTGGCCATGCTAAATTGCCCGTAGTGACCAAAAAGGTTAGGAAGGGTTATGGGGATAGAGTGGAAGTGAGGGCTTAAGTGGGTCGGTGACTCGATGGGCCAAATTAGCTCCTTCTGCACTGCATGTTCTTTTACTATTGCCGAGTATTCTGCTCTCTGCACCAAAGGTAGAAGGGACCCACCCAATAATAATAATAATAATCACTCATTGTCACAAGTAGGCTTCAATGAAGTTACTGTGAAAAGCCCCTAGTCGCCACATTCCAGCACCTGTTCAGGGAGGTTGGTACGGGAATTGAACCCGTGCTGCTGCCTTGTTCTGCATTACAAGCCAGCTGTTTAACCCACTGTGCTAAACCAGCCTATAAGGAGAAACCAGCCAATAAGGAGAAGTCAATCATGGAAAAGACTTTCTGAACATGGGAAAAGAACGGGAACACTTTATTCCCTGGGTGCAAAAAACCGCCACAGGTCTGCCCCTCATCTGTTCCATGAAGTCCCTAAGACAGCAAATGATTTAGGCTTGGGCTCAGGATCCAATACACAATTGAAGTCACCTCCAAAGACCAGTTGGTGGGTGTTCAGGTCAGGGATGGAAGCCAATATTCTTCTAACGAATTCCACATTGTCCCAATTTGGTGCATAGACATTTGCCAGTACCACTGATGTACCCACCAAAGACCCAATTCTTCAAAACGATTCCTAAGTGTGGTAGCAAGCAGGAATTGCTGCGAGCTTCCCGTCGCTCAGCCCAGCGATGCTGCCAACACTATTCAACATTAATTGGTCCACTTAATTAGGCCCCAGGAGCTTTTCACCGCAAATAAAGGGCCGCCAAACGATTCACCGGACTTCGACCGCTAACAAGGTTGAACTGCATTTGCACAGCCAACCCCAGTCTGCTTGCAGCCATAACGCCAAAAAGACTGTCCCTAAGATTCGGCGATGCATACCTGGTGAGGCTCCAGGTGCGGTTGAGGTCAGGAGGGATGTACTGTTCCCCCGCGGGACCCGGAGGGTGAGCCACAGGGCAGCCCGTGGCGGCGGCTGTAAGCCCGGGGGTGTGAGCCTCCAGTGCCATAAGAAGGTCAATGATCCACACCAGGCAGCATGGGTGCATTGACACCAACCCCCCCCCCTCACTGTGAACCACACATATGGGTCACGATGCCCTCTCTGCGTCTCCGCAAGAGAGGCTCTCACACAATCACCAAGAGGGGACCAGTCTGGCATAGAGGTGCTGGACTTAAGAATTCTCAGCACCTTCGAGGAACGGACCCTGGAGGACATGGGGGTGGCTGAGGACAGAGCAGTCACCAACACGGAGGTTGGCGGAAGCCAAAGAGGTGAGGATCCACCAGGCCCCATCCTGAGGACCTGTTAAACGTGAGTGATTGCCTTCCTGACTGACCGATACCTCTCACTGACCACATGTCCATTCTCCCGCATGTCCTCCAGCCAACGGCGCCAGCCCATCTTGGGTGGCCCCCTCTCCAACTTCCTGGAGAACACCTTGGAGGAGAGCTCCGAGGAACACACGATCTATGTGTCACAGCTGTCATCCCCACCCTGCACCAGCACAGAAACACCCACCTCGGTGGGACATGTTAGTGGTTAGGCTTCTGGGGCACAATCTGGTGAGCCCCACAATGCTGCGGATGTACATCTGGTGGAGGCAGGAACCCCCAGATGAGAAAGCAGTTGGAGGTCTCCTGGATCCCAGGACCCGGCTGTGTCCCAGCCTGATGCTGAGCCTCTGGCACAGGGTTACCTGGAATTGATGGAGACGTTAGGGTTCAGCTGGGACATTCAGAGGGAGATGTCAGCGACACTCCAGCAGGTCTATAGCCAATTGCAGGAGTCGTAGAGGCTACAGGCTCAGGAGATGGCGGCGGCAATGTGTGGCATCGGGGCCAACACTGCCAGGGTGCCGACTGCAGTGAAGAGCCTGGTGCATGATGCCAGCACCATTAGTAAAGGTGTCCAAGGCATCGGGCAATCGGTGACGGCCATTGCTGAGGGTCTTGGCAGAATGTCCGACTCACTGGGGGATGTGAGCCAGTAGCAGACCGACCTTGATAAGGCTCTGCGGGACATGTCCCGCTCTCAGATGGGAATGGCCGAGGCGCTGCAGAGCATGTCCAAGTCACTGAGGAACATCGCTGAGGGCGTCGGCACCATGGTGCAGACATCGGGGAGCTGCCATGACTGGCAGAGCCAGATGATGCAGGGGCAGCCGGGTCCCAAGGTGAACCCCAGGACCCTATGGGCATCAAGTGGGAGGAGGGGGTGCTGTGTGCCAACCCAGACCTGTCCTATGGAGGGGGGATATTGGCCACCAGCTCCCCAGAGTGCCACCCCTCCGATGAGGCCGCATCTCGAGGTCAGCACACGGGACAGGACAGCACGGCTGTGCATGTGCTGTCGACAAGTTAGCTGGAGCCCTCCTGCCCCAGAGGATGCCCGCCAGGGGCATCAAAGGCCATGGGACGACGGAAGCAGCTGGCTGCCTCCACCTTAGATGTGCATCCAGGGGAGACACCTAGACGTGGCGGTAGAGCCAAGAAGATGAAGCACGCTGAGGATCACTGAGGGCACCAGGGGAGTGGGGGAAGAGGACAGGGGTCGAGCGGTGGGGGTTAAGGGTATGGTGGGGAGAGTGGGGTGGCACCATTGCTAGGTGGGTAATTGTATGACACCTGTGACACATTAAAAACATTTGTGCACAACCAGTATGACGCCTCTATCACTTTCTTCCGCAATGTGGGCCAATGTCTGAACCCTTGGCCCATCTCTCCAGGTGTCTCCCCCTCCCCATAGCACTCACCCATCCTTCAACCGTGGACATGTCCCTGGAGTTGTGTCCCATCTCCTGGGTGTTTGAATATTGGTTGCTGCGTGTGTGATGTTGCCTCCCGCAGTGTTCAAGCACAGTGTCCAGGTGCGATTGGAATGCTAGGCAATGATTCCCATGTGCTAAATGGCTCGCTCACCCACAGGAATCCACTTGGGTTGTGTGAAGTGCTCACTTAACCACGATAGCTAATTCCCTATTAGCCGATGAGCACTGGGCAGCAAGCCCAGCGCCCCCGGGCTCTTTGGCTGCGTGCAAATATAGCGACTCACCTCCTCGGCTCCCCAAAGAAGCCCTTCCGCTAGGTTCACGCTTTTCAAAAGGAGTTCTAATCAGCACCAGCGTGACCACTGGCTGGAGAGGCCGATGAATCACAGGAGGCTATTGGATAAGGGGTTGCTCCCCTTAATTGTATTGAAATAGAGCTAGAGTGGTGATAAGTGGTTTCTTGCCTCGTGATTGTGAGATCCCGATTTCACCTTTGGGAGCCGGCCGGTTGCATTGCAAACTGTTTGGCGCCTGGTGCGGTTCTCGCTTTTGGCCTCTCCCGCTATTCGCCGGCCTCGTTTTGCTTGAGCCAGAGTGCAACAAGGCCTAAGAATCGCGCCCCTTACAAAGCATCATTAATTTGAACAAAGTCCTTGCTTCTTTCCGACAGCGTCTGCCTCCTCTAGTGCATTAAAGTAAAAGTCCTTTGAATCATAAGTGACACGCAGTCTCACTGCATTCACTACCCCGAACCAAACTCCCTTCTTGTTCAAGATGGCCTTAATCTTGTTAAAGGCTGCCCGCTTCCTCGCCAGCTCGGCTCCCATGTCCTGATAGACCCGCACAAAATTGCAATCCCGATGTTCCTTGGCCCATATCAGGACCCGCTCCTTTTCTCGGAAACTATGGAAACGAGCTATGATTACCCCAGGTGGGACATTCGGCCGAGGTTTTTGACAGTGTCCAATGGGCCCTAACTCTGGTGGGTGGGGGGGTAGTCCATCCTCCCCCATCATTTTTGCAAACATTGGCTCAGGATATGAAGTAGGATTCGGGTTCTCTATCCCCTCCGGCAACCCCACGACTCTCAGGTTCTGCCTCTTTGAACGATTCTCGAGATCGTCGGCCTTGGCCTTCAACTTCATGGGCTGGATCTCCGCCGGCGGTATTCTCTGTTTTGCCGGCGCCCGGGAGTTTCCCGACGAGTGGGGCTGCCCCACAATGGGAAACCCCATTGACAGGCAGGCATAGCGGAGAACCCTGCCGGCGGGTCGAGGCACAAAGGTGGCGCGGCGGGGCGGCAGATCCAGCCCCCTGTTGTCATCAGCCGCCACCGTTATTCCGACTTCCAGCAAAGCAAGCTGCTCACTGTGCCTCGTCAGTGATTTTTACTCGAGTATTTCACCATGCTTTTTCACCGATTCAGTACTTTTTTTCCAGTTCAATAGTTCATAAGATATAGGAGCAGAATTAGGCCATTCAGCCCATTGAGTCTGCTCCGCCATTCTATCATGGCTGATGTGTTCCTCATTTGCTACCTACAATGTTAGAGACCAAGAGCTGGATTGCAAAATTAGCCAGAGCATCTCCTCCCTAGAACATATGACCTAGGAGCAGGAGTAGGCAATTTAGCCTCCCAAGTCTAAACACCCTCAACGTTGTAGCCATCTGGGATGGCCACTTACAACAAGAAACATGGACGTTCGCAAAGCCTAACGGGAAATATGGACAATGTAAGATTCAGGCAGGCACAGAGCCTGAATGTATATTTGTGCGCAGAGAATCCAGACAGCATCAAAACCCCCAACCGATTAGCATTTAATGGCCCATCTCCGTAAGACAAAGGATTGATACTCAGGTAACCGAGACAAGCCAGACATTTCGGCGCCACTCCCTTTACTCAGGAAGCGTAAACAGCAGGGTCAATGACGGCTTCGGACACGCCCAGCCACACGCCCCTTTATTGGCTCAGACCAAAGGCAGTGATCGAGAACTGCCCAATTAATTGGGTCCAAACCTAAGGACCGTCCAAAAGAGCGCAAAACCCCCCCAGGATAAAGAGAGATACTGCCATG
This sequence comes from Scyliorhinus torazame, assembly GCF_047496885.1. Classification (NCBI taxonomy): domain Eukaryota; kingdom Metazoa; phylum Chordata; class Chondrichthyes; order Carcharhiniformes; family Scyliorhinidae; genus Scyliorhinus; species Scyliorhinus torazame. Next base: position 80,755,121 of record NC_092707.1, read on the forward strand.
TGATCGATCTCTTTTGGACCTGGCGCTCCGGCAACGTCCATCTCCAATCGCAGCACCATGACCAGAAGCAAGTTCAAGTTCAACGCTCGCTACCAGACGGATGATCCTAGCCAAACCGCAGTTACTTCTCCAGATCCAGCCGATCCAGATTCGAACAAAGGCCACTGTTCCTCCGACGTAAGCAGGGTGTCTGAAGTTAAGTACAGGTTGTTATAGTTGTTAGGTGTAGTTTAGCTCGTAGTGTTTATGTTGCATTTGTAAGTTAATCTTGTGTGTAAATAAAGTACCATTGATCTTGAACTAACTAACTAGCTGTTTGGCTCTTTGATCGATACCCGGTTGAACCTTGTGGCGGTATCATTTGATACCTGGCGACTCTGAGAGCATATCATATTCATATCCATATAAAAGAAGAACAACCTTATTGATGGCAAGGAAAGATAGCAACATTTATTGGCGACTCCGCCGGGACTCGACCCAGAAGTGACTGTGTCACTCCGAGAGAACCCACAAAACGTTAGAATTAGGAATCCAATTGGAAAAGTAAAATAAACCACAAGTGGAAGACTATTATCGATCAAACCTCCAAGATTCGGAAGTGTGTAATTTGCATGCATACTAACAAGGGAAATAAGGTAAACTCGATAGATTTTGGTGCGTGAAACTTTTGGGAGTTGTGTAAACCGGAAAACAGCTTAAGCCATACCCGCTGTTTGCATCACCGCTTTATTCCCCCCTGTACCAAATTCCCGGTCGAGATACAAAGATAATCGTAGAGATGGCAATGAAGGCAATGGAACGCCTTATGCACCCACAGGAACCCGAGGTCGCAACGACCAACAGAGCAGAGCAGTGTCCCATAGTGGGAAGAGGAAATTAGGAAGTACCCAAAGGGGAAAGGATGGCCCCTATGGTCTGAGTTTTGTGCAAATGAAGAGACAGGTCCTGGTAGTATAGGACAAACTTGGTGGGATAACCTGACCGAGATCCATAAAAAGAATTTAGGCAAAGTTCGTAAGCCGATGGCAATTGTGTCCTGCTTGGCACAATTGCGAGGCACAGAGGAGGTTGTGAGGACGCTCCGCAGACAGCTTAAAGAGAAGAGGAATGAGGGAAACGTTAGCGAGTGCAAAAAAGTAAACGAGCAACTCCGAGAGCAGCTAGCGGCGAAGGACATGGAGATGGCCGATGTCAAACGGGCACACCAATCTTGTCTCGCCCACCTAAGTAGCTTTCAGTCACAGTACGATAAGGCCTACCAAGACACGCAACGTACGATCTCGGTAAGAGAGGAAAGAGAACACCGAGTAGAACAATTGAAAAAACAATGTGAGGACTTAAAGGCAGCCTTATGAGCACTCCACAGTTCTACCACGGAACAGAGACAGAGTTCGGTAGACTATGCCAAGTGCTGGCAGCAAATTGCAAAATTGCAATCACTGCTCTCAGTTCAGAATGGGTTCAGAGATACCTTTGGACCAAACTTAGATCAGGAAGATGGCCCCGATTGGCAGGAACTTAATGAAACGGCCCATCGATATGTGAACGAAACAGAAGTTCAGAATAGAGCCCCCCAGGCCCCGAAAAGGAAAGCACCCGCACCACCGACTGCACAGGCAGCACCTAACCCTATGAATCCAGTCACCGTGCAGCGCAGAGTAACAACAGAAGACCAACACGATTTTGTGTACATCACCCCACTAACCATCACCCAGCTAAGGGATGCCCGTGATAAAATAGAAACCTTTCACCCCACATCAGGCCCACACCATTTCTTTGAGCGAGTTAGACAACAGACCATCATGTACGGTCTGGACAAGCAGGAAGAAGTAAAACTCAGAGTAATGAGCCTTGACCCGTCTGTTAGTTCAGCCCTTCCCGACCCACAAAATGTAGGAGGAGGAAGCCTCCAGGCTATGAAGACAGCCATCCTAGATGTAATTGGCTATAATAGAGGAGATCCCGTAGAAGGACTCAACCGATGTAGACAGAAAAAAGGAGAGCATTCAGCAGCATTTGCTGGACGCCTCTGGATACACTTCACAATGGTATTTGGAGATTTAGCTTGCGCCTATTTATCTGCAGACAATACGGCCAGATGGACACGTATTCTAGTCTCCCACGCCACAGAGGCAGGACAAAAAGCATGTGCAAACTATGACCCCTCAGACCCAGCACACAATGAAATGTGGGTTCTGAAGAGACTATCTAGAACAATCCCTACATAACAAAGCAGAGCAGGAGAAGGTAGAAGCAAACATGAATCCAGTAAGGACATACCAAGACCCCACATGGGTCAATGAAGGTAGAAATAATATGCAGCACCCTAAAACGTAGGGATGCTACAATTGTGGACACAAGGGACATTATGCCTGAGAATGCCAAGCCCCCCCCGAAACAGCAACGGAATCAGTGCACAAATGCCCCATCTAGGAACAATGCCCAGCCTATCCACAGCGTTAGCGCCCGTTCAGATAATTTGGCCACAAATGGCACCGATTAACGGTGTTCGGACTCCCCAACTTGGGTCTGCGACACACTTTGCGACAAGTCCGGAAGACCGGTAGTTGCAGGCACAGTTCGGGGACACCCAGTAGAGTTCCTTTGGGACACAGGAGGGTCCCGAACCACGTTAAACTCCTCCACGATGTACCAGCGAGATATATGGCCCACTACAGACACTATCACTCTTAGTAGCTTTACAGGACACCTCCAGCAGGGACACATTACAGCCCCTGTGGATATCCAGATCGGTAACATTCGAACTGAAGCACTCAGTCGTTTGGTAGATTTAGCCCAGACAGCAGAGCACATCTTGGGGATAGATTTTATGAGCTCACACAACCTTTCTTTCGACCCCGTAAATGAGTGTGTGTGGAAAATGGCTAGAGCAGCACGAGCCCCCGCCACGCTCACAGTAAGAGACTACGCACACAGGATTAGCTCAGTTGGAGATTACTGGTTTGATCCACAAACCATTAGTAAGAACAAAACAGTTAGGGAAGTTTTGAAGCGATACAAAGCATCTTTTTCCAAGCACAAGCACGATTGCGGTAAAATTCCAGGAGTAGTCACCATTACAGGTCCCGATCCCAAGCCCCAGAAACAATACGGTTTTCCACAGCAAGCCGAGGGAGAAATAGCTAAAGTAATTCAAAGTCTACTGAATCAAGGTGTAATTCAGCCCGTAGCCTCAACGAACAATGCCCCGATTTGGCCTGTAAGAAAACCAGATGGTTCATGGAGACTGACCATCGATTATAGAGAATTAAACAAAGTAACTCCGTTAGCAGCCCCCACCATTGCCACGAGTCCCGAGACCATATTGAAGCAGGGACTGCAGTCAAACATTTTTACGGTGCTGCACATTAGCAATGGCTTTTGGTCCATTCCATTCGATAAAAAGTACCAGTACAAATTTGCCTTCACCTTCCAGGGACAGCAATACACGTGGACATGCCTTCCACAAGATTTCCACAACTCCCCCTCCATTTTCCACCGACAATTGGCAAATGGATTATCGAAATTTTCCCGACCTGAATGCATCATTCAGTATGTGGACGACTTGCTCCAACAGACTGACACCAAGGAAGAGCACATTTCGCTTCTCTCCAAACTCTTTGGTCTCCTAAAAGAAATTGGATGTAAAATCAACCCCAAAAAAGCCCAAATTCTCCAAGAAAAGGTCACTTATTTAGGTACAAACATAACGCATGGTAAGCGTGAGATAGAACAAAAACGGATCGACTCAATTGTTAAATTACCCTTGCCCCATAATGTTACAGCACTCTGGTCATTTTTAGGACTGGTTGGTTACTGCAGGAACCATATAGACGGTTTTGCCACAAAGGCAGCCCCACTTTCCGAGCTCCTTAAGAAACAGGGCCCCATGGAAATGGCTTCCACAGCATATGGATGCCGTAGATGCATTGAAATGCGCCCTAAGTATGGCTCCCGCTTTGCAGGCACCAGACCCACACTCCCCATACATGATAGAGGTAGCAACCATTGACCGAACCCTTTCAGCCGTAATCCTCCAGGAAAGGCACGATCGTTTAGGACCCGCAGCCTATGCCTCATGAGTTTTAGATCCAGTAGAGCAAGAATTTTCTGCCTGTGAAAGGTACTTGCTCGCAGTTTTTTGGGCTGTTCAGTACTTCGCGTACATAACAGGACTCAACCCCGTAACCATTTTGACCGAGCACACCCCGACACAGCTACTGTTAGGCGGTAGGCTAAAAGACGGCACAGTAAGCCAAATTAGAGCAGCGTGCTGGACCCTACTCCTACAAGGATGCGACATTACAGTAAAGAGGACAAAGACGCACACGTTTCTGGCCGATAATTTAGAATATGCAGGAACCTCACGTGAGTGTGAAATCATTGCAGCCAAGCACAACACAGGACCTTTTATTCCCAAATTGTTACCAAAGAAAACAGGCATCGATCGGACCACAAAGAACCCAGCCCACAGATAATTTGCTAAATATTTATGTAGATGGCTCCTCCACAATTCTAAATGGAAAAAGGATCACAGGGTGTGGCATATATGTAGAAGACGCGCAGTGACGCGCATTAGAGGAGATATCGTTACAATTGCCAGGACATTTAGGTTTGCAGGCAGCTGAGTTAGCAGCCATTGCGTACATTGTACAGCACCCAGACTCGTTCCCGACCCCAGCAGACATATATTCGGACAGCTTATATGTTTGCAACAGCCTGACGGAATTCCTGCCCCTTTTGGGAATCTAGAGGATTTGTATCCGTCGACGGTAAACCCCTACCCTCAGCGCCATTACTAATGCACATTCTCAAAGAAGCCAAAGATCGTAAATATCACATCATAGAGGTTAGAAGCCATCATCGTTCCTCCCCACCCGGTAATGTTAAAGCAGACGCCCTAGCAAAAGCAGGCTCAAGACATGGTCACTTTTGGCAACCCACCAAGAGTGCCCCAGTACTCGCGGTCCAGGTCTCACAGACCAATATTCAGGATTTGGCACAGGCACAAAAGGAAGATGACACGCTTAAGGAAATTTTCAAAGGAAACTTCCCAGCTCCCTATGATAGATTTAAAGATACTTTAATGGTACACCATGGAATCATATTGAAGGATGGTATTTATGTGATCCCCACCCAGGGCAGGAGCCAGATTATTTGTCAATTCCATGACAGACACGGATACCAAGGGATAGAATCCACCCTTACCCACCTCAGACCTCTCTGCTGGTGGCCCGATTTAAAAACTGATGTAACCCACTACATTGAAAATTGTTTAATTTGTGCCCAGAACAACCCAGTCAGATACGGAAAGAAAGGTCAGCTAAGACACACCCGCCATGTTAATGGCCCATGGACGAACTTACAATTAGATTATATTGGTCCCCTCTTCCCCCCCGGCAGAAATGGATTATAATATGACTTGGTCGTAATCGATACCTTCACAAAATGGGTAGAAGCATTTCCTTCCAGGACAAACACGGCTAATGCGACCGTACAAATTCTGACCCAGCAAATATTCACTGGATGGGGACACCCCCGTAGTATTGAGTCGGACCAAGATTCGCACTTTACAGGACGAGTAATGAAAAACGTCCTAACAATTTTCGGAATTAAACAGAAGTTTCACATTGCCTATCACCCACAGTCCAGCGGCATCGTGGAACACATGAACCGAACCCTGAAGGCAACACTTAGGAAGATGGTGCAACAACATAACATGACATGGGACACAGTTCTCCCATTCGCACTGATGTTTATTAGAAACACGGTGTTGAGTTCGAGAGGATACACCCCCCACACCCTCATGACCGGACGACCCATGAAGGGTGCCGAGTATTTATTTGGACTTGATTTGGCTAGCCCCACAGTCACTGCCCTTACCCACGAAAAAGCGGTCCAAAACATAATGGAGAATATTAAAGCAGCACAGCTCACTGGCGCTAGGAAAAAGCAGAGTAAGGCCTGCTTTGATAAGACAGTACACCCGGTAGAGTATACAGTCGGACAGCAAGTCATGATCTCCGTGTACAATCCGAGTTCATTCCTCTCCCCAAAATTTGCTGCACCCAACTAAAATTCTGACAAAGTAAGCCCCTCAGTTTATAAGATTACATATCCAAATGGAATGTCAGGATGGTTTCACATAAACCAGCTTAAGGTTTATGGAACACAGTGCAGCCACTCACATCACATTTTCACTGGCGATAGCAGACAACGAAGATCTGCCCACTGGCAACTGAATCCAACCCTCCCCAGCCAGGACAGCACATCCACAGACACAACCTTGACTCCGCCCCCAGAGACCAGTTTCCGCCTCACATTTGATTCGGCAGCTAGCGATGGCGATAGCGACAGCGAAAGCACAACAGACGTACTTGAAATCACCGACCAATGGCAAAACAGACCTGGCCCCAGTCACTACAGCCCCTGTGACACCGACTACGATCTGTTCGGCCCCTCAGAGACCATTTATTTGCCGTTACCAGAACCTGACCCTCTGCCCGACGATAGCGACCCCCTTCTTGCCTCTACGGCCCTACAGGATAAGAAACAATGGGACCGCGATAACTCTTATCGACTGGTAAGAAATGATGAGATGGACCCCACATCGGCTCATGCCGCCTTGGCACAGAAACTCCAGTCACGAGTTTGGCAACTGGGAGATGGTGACGACTCAGAGTCTGACTCCCACCATGCTAAACCCTTCATGACCCTTTTCGCAATGGAACCCTGAGGTGTCCAGATGATGAGAGAAAGGAACCGATTGAGATTTACCAATGTCCTGTTCTCTGATGGAGCCTGCCCGTTATTGGTTTGTTTTTTTTAGTTTGTGTTTAATGTTGAATGTTTGTCTCTTGTACGACTTTGTGTGTCGATCTCATCCCAAAATTCTTGATGCAGTCATAACAACCCCTTTGACGCCACATGGTAGTTAAAGGAACCAGTTTGTCGGAAGTCCATATATATTCAAATTCTTACCGTTCTTGTCAGGTCACCCAGGCAGTGGAGTAACGGCACTGATCCCCACCCTGCCTGAGGACCCCCTATGTATTTGGTCAGCCAAGCTCGGGTAGTGGAGCAACGGCACTGATCACTGCCCTACCCGGGAATTCCACCCATTCTTGCCCTGCTCATACGCACCCCATTCGGAAGATTCTTTTCAAAACTCTTTCACTGTTCTTTTCATAGTGTGGTTTAAAGAATGCACTTTGCCACAGTTTTTGTTTGCTCTCCGGCAACCCTTCGGTCGCTACCCCCCAACTACTATTTCCATGTTCAAAATTTGCTCCTTACGGATGTCTTCTCTCCCAGATGGTTGGTTTAAAAAAAAATGAGGGGGCCACATATGGTGATGATTCTAAACGGGAAATTGATGTTAAGGAGAAACAGACAGACAAACGAGATATTAAACAACAAGATAATAACAGATATTATGCTTGTACCCCCAGGAAGATACGAATATACCAGGAGACAGAGGAAGACAAAGACGAAATGAAGACGGACCTGATGACCTGCATCATGATCGTCGTTGGATCATTACAGTTGCGCGCGTTATCAGTCCCTATATCCTCCACCACATAGGCCCTAAACATGACCAGCCAACACGATACCCCCAGCCCGGACACTACACCACACATAGAAACAGGCACCGATACCCCCACATGGTGCGATAATATCATAAAGTGGTATTCCCTTTATTACACGTAAGAAGCCCTATTGATTATAGCGATACTTTGCAGTGTCGTCCAGACACTCAGACTTCGGAAATGGCGAAGGAGAGCCTCCCGCTCCCCAGTATACACACTTTCTAAATAAATTCCGCTGTTTTTCAAGACAAATTACTCTCTCGGTAAATGGCATAAGTATAAAGTATAAATGTGGTGCTGCTATTGTTTATTTTGTACTGTAATATAAGTTCCTTTGGTTATTAGCTAGCAGCATAAGTGTAGTTTAGATAAGGACAGTTCGAGGTTCCCCTGTTTGTGTAAAGAAGTTGAAGTGTATGATTAAATGTGATAGTGCCCCCTTAGACTTTTTTAATATATATGTGTGATGTATTAAAACTTAGGTAAATGTTCCAATCCATAGGTCAGAGTAGGATAGAACCTGTCCTTGATTAAGGGTACCCGGCATACCAAACAACAGAAGATTATTCAGTAGTGTGATCCATCACGCTTCGCGTTTAGGATCAAGAGGACGGACTGTAGCCATCTGGGATGCCCACTTAAAACATGAAACATGGACATTCGCAAAGCCTAACGGGAAATATGGACAATGTAAGATTCAGGCAGGCACAGAGCCTGAATGTATATTTGTGCGCAGAGAATCCAGACAGCATCAAAACCCCCAACCGATTAGCATTTTAATGGCCCATTTCCGTAAGACAAAGGATTGATAGGTAACCGATACATGTCCAGACATTTCGGCGCCACTCCCTTTACTCAGGAAGCGTAAACAGCAGGGTCAATGACCGCTTAGGACACGCCCAGCCATCAAGGCACCCGCCCCTTTATTAGCTCAGATCGAAGGCAGTGATCGAGAACTGCCCAATTAATTGGGTCGAAACCTAAGGACCGCCCAAAAGAGCACGAAACTCCCTAAGGATAAAGAGAGACACTGCCATGTGTATGATCTCTTTTGGACCTGGCGATCCGGCAACGTCCCTCTCCAATCGCAGCACAACTAGAAGCAAGTTCAAGTTCAACGCTCGCTACCAGACGGATGATCCTAGCCGAACCGCAGTTACTTCTCCAGATCCAGCCGATCCAGATTCGAAAAAAGGCCACTGTTCCTCTGACGTAAGCAGGGTGCCTGAAGTTAAGTACAGGTTGTTATAGTTGTTAGGTGTAGTTTAGCTCGTAGTGTTTATGTTGCATTTGTAAGTTAATCTTGTGTGTAAATAAAGTACCATTGATGTTGAACTAACTAACTGGTTGTTTGGCTCTTTGATCGATATCCGGTTGAACCTTGTGGCGGTATCATTTGATACCTGGCGACTCTGAGAGCATATCATATTCATATCCATATAAAAGGACAACCTTATTGACGGCCATATTTCGAGCAAGTAAAGATAGCAACAATATGATCATGACTGATCCCATCCTAGCCTCAACTCCACTGTCCTGCCCGTTCTCCATAACCCTTCAACCCATTCGCAATTAAAAATCCGTCCAACTCCTCCTTAAATTCACTGACCATCCCTGCATCCAGTGCACTCTAGGGTAGTGAATTCCACAGATTCACAACGCTTTGGGAGAAGTAGTTTTTCCTCAAATCTGTTTTAAATTTACTACCTTTTATTCTAAGATTATGACATCTCATTTTAGAATGCCCAACAAGAGGAAGCATCATCTCCACGTCTACTTTATCCGTACCTTTTAGCATCTTGTATACCTCAATTAGATCTCCCTCATTCTTCTAAACTCGAGAGAGTATTGGCCTAAACTGTTCATTCTCTCTTCATACTACAAACCCCTCATCTCTGGAATCAATCTAGTGAACCTCCTCTGAACTGCCTCCAATGCCACTCCATCGTTCCTCAAATAAGATGACCAAAACTGCACACACTCAAGGTGCGGTCTCACCAATGCCTTATATAGTCCTTCCTTACTTTTATAATCAATTCCTTTTGCTACAAATGGCAACATTCCATTTGCTTTCTTTATCTGCTGTACCTGCATGCTCGCGTTCTGTGACTCAAGGGCACCCTGATCCCGCTGCATCGTAGCACCCCAAAGTCTCTCCCCATTTAGATAATAAGTTGCCTTTCCATTTTTTTGACCAAAATGCATGATCTCACACTTATTCATGTTAAACTCCATCTGCCACATTTTGGCCCACTCTCCTAACCTATCTACATCCATTTGTAAGGTTCTTAATTCCTCATTGCAATTTATTGTCCCACCTATTTTTGTGTCATCTGCAAATTTGGCTATAGAACCTGCTATAGCCGGACAGGACCCAGGGCTTCCTCGAACGAATTTCGTAAGTTCTCTGCCGCCAGTTTCCACTGTTTGTCGAAGTGGGCATCAAATTCCATGGTCAGCACACTAGCCGTCATGTCCAGTTATCGGGAGGTCGCGACACGGCATCCACCATTTTGTCCATGGAGGAGCTGCGCGACACCTCCGAATCGGTCGACAAGTTGCTTTCTGTGGTTTGTTTATTCCCTTTTTTTCGGGATTGGAGCGGCTTTATACTTCACAAAAAATGTTTTTATGCGGAAATTTCCCCCCCAAAAAGGTCTCTAAAATACGGATGGTGGTGGGAGCTGCCCAGTGAGCATCCTCACCTCACAAGACATCACCGGAAGTCCTCGACAAAATCACTCTTGACTCAACTTAAATTGGCATTCATCTGTTATTTTTTTCTTAAATCAGAATCTACAGCAGAGAAACGGGCTACTCCACCTAAGTGGTCTCAAACCTGCCATATAATTCTATGGCTAAGGGTGAAAATCATGTTAATAGGTTAGAAGAAAATGCTTTGCCTTACTAAGTGAAGTATGAGAGTAATATGCGGTATGTTACAAACTATGTTTCAGATGGACTGCCATGATTCTGTGCCTCTCTCATCAAATCATAGGAACAAGCAGTAATGAAACATGAAATATCTGTGAATCGCAAATTGCTTTCAGGTTGTTAATTATAGAAAAGCCAGGCGCCTATCATTTAAAATTGGAACTTCAACTGCTAATTGTCTGTTAGTTGCTTCCCTCTGTTGAAATCAGCAGCTTGGTGAAATACTGAGCTTAATAGATGACGCAAGATACATGGCCAGCAAAATATATTGCTTACTTCAACGTGCATCTGAGGTTTAAAAAGACTTATCCCCAGTACACTGCACCAGAGAGCAATGATTATGAAAAGCAAAGAGTAATAACAATTGAGCTTTGCTGTGCTTAACGTGAATCGTTAAATTGTTGACTGCGAGACTCCACAGGGATTCCTTTTCTGTGTGGACACTTTATTCAAACATGCTTCTACAGATTAGAGCGAATTGCAGCGGTTTGCAACAGGTGAAAGTCCATAAATAACTGGAGCACGGCGCTGATTGCTTTCCTATTAATTTGTTAGATGCCTGCTTCAAATTCAGTTCATTCAACTTCAGCCACCACTTGGAACCCTGGCTCCCGGAACACCAAAGGTGCTTTGTAGCTGCCAAAGTGTTCGGTTTGCTTTAGTTTCAGTCATGTTAGCTTTGCCCCCTCCAAATCACTGACTGGCACAGTCACGCTCACTAATCACTCCCTGTTTTTTCACTTTCTTGTAAATTTAAATTTGTGATTGCATCTCGATCAAAGTTTTCTGCTCATCATGCCACAGACCCAACATAGCGAAGCATCAAAAGAATGAAAAAAAGAGAGAGCCAGTGAGCCCATGCGGGTTTCTTCTGAACTGCAGCTGAAAACATGTTAAGCAGCTGGCAATCTACAAACCTCACGTGTCAACAGCAATTAATCTCTAATTGGCCCCAGGATATTCTGTGTCGGCAGCAATGAGACATTGTGACCTTAAAAGATGGGTCAGAATAAACTTTAATTAAACCTCAGCAGCACAATAATATTGCGGTCCTGAAATTACACTGTGGGATATCATCAGAGAAATTCAAACATGTTTGGTGGAAATTGCTCTCATTTCTATTTAAAGGGTTCCATTACACATGTGTTTGAAATGAAAATGAAAATCGCTTATTGTCACAAGTAGGCTTCAAATGAAGTTACTGTGAAAAACCCCTAGTCGCCACATTCCAGCACCTGTTCAGGGAGACTGGTACGAGAATTGAACCGTGCTGCTGGCCTTCCTTGGTCTGCTTTAAAAGCCAGCTATTTAGCCCAGTGATCTAAACCAGCCCTTGGTTTGCAATAGTTGAATGCCGCTGGTAAAATAACGGAGAGAGGAATTTCAAACAAACTGATTAGGGATCCAAGTGGAGTAGAATTCCTTTGTATAATTTCAGGAGGATTGTAGATGAGACAATACTGGAATATCATAGACTAACTCAGCAACATGGCTGATTTGATAGAAGGTAATGTGCAGCATTTTCAATCCTTTTGAATTACGTTCAGTAGTTCTGAATTGAGGAGTAGACTATTACTGCTAAAACAGCAAGTTTGAATTTATCAGTTCTCTACTTTCTGTTTTCTCTCGTCTAGTCCCCTACACTTTTCAACCTCAATGGTTGGCAGCCATTCATACACCAACCCTCGAACTCAGGCCTTTCCAACATTTTTGTGCGAGGGGCCACATTTCAATTTTATTCTCACTCAAGGGACCGAGGGGCAAATTTCAAAAAGGTAAAGTTTCCTGCAAATTTAAACATGAATTTCAATAAAATGTTAAAGTATGAAGAAATGAACTGGCTGAGCGAAATTAAAGCAATGTCAAAGCAATAAATTGATCATTTAAAATAATGAGTAATTATTAAAGTTGACCAGTGGACAGCACGGTGGCACAATGGTTAACACTGCTGCCTCACTGCGCCAGGGACCCAGGTTCAATTCCAGCCTCGGGTAATTGTTTGTGCGGAGTCTGCACGTTCTCCCCGTGTCTGCGTGGGTTTCCTCCGGGTGCTCCGGTTTCCTCCCACAGTCTAAAGATGTGCAAGTGAGGTAGATTGGCCATGCTAAATTGCCCCTTAAGTGTTCAAGGATGTGTAGGTTAGGTTAAGGGGTTATTGGGATACAGTCGGACGTGGCGCTCTTTCAGAGACTCGGTGCAGGTTCGATGGGCGGTATGGCCTCCTGCACTGTAGGGATTCTACATGAGTGTGAGAGAGTCAAATTGTGTTTTCTCAGCTCAAGTCTCCAGGGTACCGATTCACTCATCCTCACCCACTGTGTGAATTGGTGGGTGTGAGGGGGGCGTGTGAACCCTGAAACTGGGAATGGCCAGACTTTTCACACCCTCTCTCTCACGCATACACAGCCTTGCACGCATACACACACACACACACACCGGCAGCCAGTCTCTCTCCCCACTGCAACCATTCTCTTCCCTCTACCCAGCAGCCACTCCAGCCCGTTCAGCAGCCTCTTTGCCTCCAGTTGGCAGCCACTCCATTTCTACATGGCAGCCACATTTCCCACCCTCCAGCAGCCACCCTGGCCTCGCTCGTCAGCCACATTCCCTCCGCTCAGCGGCCTCTCTCCCTCCACCCGGCAGCCACTTTGACTCTCCTCCCCATCCTGAAAACCTCTCTCCTTCACCGCCAGATGCGCCACTGTTATTGTGCCATATTTTCAGGCCACGGGCTCCTCCAATCAACAACAGGTTCTATCCCATACTTGCAGCTGATTGGCTCACGAGTTAACCAAGCAGCAGCAAACGCGGGAGAGAAATGGCCTGTGATTGGAGGAGCGGTTCATTGATATATCTTTGAGTTTACTTCATGAAATTTTGAACATGGGTCCCTGGGCCGGAGGGAGTGGCCTGAAGGGCCAGAGGGAGCGGCCTGAGGGGCCGGAGGGAGCACCCGGTGGGCCGGAGGGAGCGCCCAGAGGGACCGGAGGGAATGCCGAAGGGAATGGCCTGAGGGGCCGGAGGGAATGGCCTGAGGGGTTGGAAGGAGCAGCGGCCTGAGGGGCTGGAGGGAGCAGCGGCCTGAGGGGCCGGAGGGAGCGGCCTGAGGGGCCGGAGGGGGGGATTGGCCTGAGGGGCCGGAGGGGGGAGTGGCCTGAGGGACCGGAGGGGGGAGTGGCCTGAGGGGCCAGAGGGGGAGTGGCCTGAGGGACCGGAGGGGGGAGTGGCCTGAGGGGCCAGAGGGGGAGTGGCCTGAGGGGCCGGAGGGGGGAGTGGCCTGAGGGGCCAGAGGGCAAGGCCTGAGGTGCCGGAGGGAGCGGCCTGACGGCCACGTGTTGGACATCCTGCTCTGTCCACTGTCTGAATATCTGCTTTGTTGCAGCTGGCACTTCCCCCCCCCCCCTTTCTCAACAGCATAAAACCCAACACATCTTGACCTCTCTGCAGTTCCAAAGAAGGATCATATTAGAGAAGAAACGTTAACTCAGTGTTCCCCACAGGTGCTGTCAGACCTGCCGAGTTCCTTAATTTAAAAAAACAATTACACCATCTGCTGCTGTTTTTCACATTACAGTCGCTGGTGCTAGTTTTCAGAAATTTTGTCAGAGAGCCACAGAGGTCTCAGAAAAGAGTCTTTGCCCAATTGCGTCGGTGCCAGCCAAAAACAACCATCTCACTACTCTAATCTCATTTTCCAGCACTAGGCCCATAACCTCTATGCTTTGGCATTGCAAGTGCACATATAAATACTTCTTAAGTGTTGTGAGGGTCTCTGCCTCCACCATCCTTCCAGACAGTGAGTTCCAGGCTCCCACCCCCCTCTGGGTGAAAACGTTTTGCCTCACATCTTCTCTAAGCCTCCTGCCCCTTACTTTAAACCTATGCCCTGTGGTCATTGGTCCCTCCACCAAGGGGAAACATTTCTTCCTATCCACCAAGGGAAAACATTTCTTCGTGTCTACTCAATCTCTGCCCCTCATAATTTTATAAATCTCAATCATGTCCACCCTCAGTGTCCTCTGCTCCAAGGAAAATAACCCCAGTCTATCCAAACTCTCTTCGTAGCTAAACCACTCCAGCCAGGCAACATCCTGATGAATCTCCCCTGCACTCTTTCTAATGCTATCACATCCCTCCTATAATGTGGATTCCAGAACTGCACACAGTATTCCAGCTGTGGCCGAACCAACATTTTATACAGCTCCAGCATAACCTCTCTGCTCTTAAACTCTATGCTTCGGCTAATAAAGGCAAGAATGCCATATGCCTTCTTAACCATTGTATCCACCTGCTCTGCTACCTTAAGGGACTAGTGTACATGCACACCAAGGTCCTGCTGCTCCTCGGTGCGTCCCAGAGTCCTGCCATTTATCACATATTCCCTTGCCTTGTTAGTCCTGTCTAAGTGCATCTCCTCACACTTATCGGGATTGAATTTCATTTGCCACTGATCAGCCCATCTGCCCAGCCCATCTATATCCTCCTGTAATCGAAGGCCTTCATCCTCACCTTTTTATCACCCCAACAATTTTTGTATCATCCGCAAACTTACTGATTAACCCGACTACATTCATGTCTAAATTATTTACATAAATCACAAATGGCAAGGGCCCCAACATTGACCCCAATGGGATCCCACCGACTTCCAGTCAGAAAAAACTCCTCTCGACCATCACACTCTGCTTCCTGCCACTCAGCCAATTCTGGATCTAATTTACCAAATAACCTTTATCAGTTTCCCATGTGGGACCTTATCAAAAGCCTTGCTGAAGTCCAAGTAGAGTACATCAAATGCATTGCCTTCATCGACACACCTCATTACCTCTTCAAAAAATTCAATAAAGTTGGTCAGAGCCTACTTATCCTTTTACCCATAATGTACTTGTAAAACAACTTAGGATTTTATTTTATTTTACCTGCCAGCACCCTTTCATATCCCCTTTTTTGCTTTCCTAATTTCCTTTTTAAGTTCCTTGTGCATATTCTCTATGCCTCTCGGGCTCCTGCTCTCTGGAGCACTCGATAGCTACCATAAACCTCCCCTTTTCTCCTTATCCGGTGCTGTGTAGCCCTCGATATCCAGGGTTCACTGACTCACTTATGTCTCTTCTCATTTTGACTGTGCATCTATCCCTGCTGAACCTTCTCCCAGGATCCCAGCCCCATGCCAAATTAGTTTAAACTCTCCCCAACAGCATTAGCAAACCTCCTGACAAGCACACTGGTCCCATTTTGGTTCAGGTGCAAACCGTCCACCTTGTACAAGTCTCACCATCCCCAAAAATGGTCCCAATATCCAAGAAGTCTAAAGCCCACCTGCCTGCACCATTTCTCCAAACACACATTCATCTGGACTAACCTCCCATTTTTATACTCACTAGCACGTGGCGCTGGAAGTAATCCAGAGATTACGACCTTCTGGGTTCTGCTTTTTAGTCTGCTTCCTTGCTCCCTAAATTCTGCTTGCAGGACAGCATCCCTTTATCGGTCTATATCATTGGTAACAAATGTGTACAACGATATCTGTCTGTTTGCCCTCCCTCTTCAGTATACCCTTCAGTCATTCAGTGACATCCCTGACCCTTGCACCAGGGAAGCAACACACAATCCTGGAGTCTCATTTGCAGCCACAGATACATCTGTCTGTTCCCCTTACAATTGAATCCCTTACCAATCTAGCCCTGAAGTTCTTCCTCCTCCCCTCTTGCACAGCAGTCCCACCCATGGTGCCATTAAGTTGCCTGCCACTGGTTTCCCCTCCACAGTCATCACCCCCAACCATCTCCAAAATGGTGTATATCTGCTCAAAATGGGGATGGCCACTACCTGCCTTCCTCTACTCTGTCTGGTGGTAACCCCATATCCCTTCTGCCTGTTCAATCCTCACCTGTGGTGTGACCAGCTTACTGAACGTGCTACCCACGACTTGTTCAGCATCAAGGATGCTCCACAGTGAATCCACCCTCAGCTCTAGCTCCAAAATGCAGTCAGCCAGAAGCTGCAGTTGGACACACCTCCTGAATACATGATCACCAGGGTCAACTGGAGCTTCACTGAATGCCACATAGCACAGGAGGAGCATATTGCGGGTGCAAGCTCTCCTACCATGACTATCCTCAAGGCCCTTATTTACTCCCTTTTAACAAAGAAATTATGCAATATAAGAATATTTATTACCTCCCTTACTCTACCTTGTTTACTTATATTATTTTATTATAACCACCCTGACTTTAACTTATTTGTGCTGTTTCTCAGTTAATCCCTTCCTCAAAAAAAAACACTTTTTAAACTCACAACTGCTATATTGTGACACTGACTGTGAAGTCAATGAGAACAGGAAGCCAACCTTGGTGTTTACAAAACTCAGCTTCATTGCACTCCACTCTTACCCTGAAAGAGCTCTGAACTCAGTCTTTTTAGCTTCACCTAACTCCCAAAGCACTCTCGTTTAGCCAAGTAGCACTCAGAATGCAGACAAGCAACATTCCCTTTTTATAGGCCTCAAAAACCAATGCTGAGTAAACTGGATTAAACCAGTTGCACATCACTCTCATTTGGCCAAGTAGCACTCAGAGAGCGGTCGGGTCACCTAGTTTCCCTTTTCTCCTCTCATTCACTGTTCTTCTTACTTAAAGAGCTGTGTGACAAAAATAATAATGGAATTAATCTGTGTGGTGTGGTGATTGCCCCTTTCAGGGCAACGCAGCAGAGTAAGGGTCGCCTCGGCTTGGGGGGTCCAATTGGAACTCAGTGGTGATCAGGCAGGAAGGAATGTAGGGAGCTAGGTGCAGCAATGAGGCTGCTGTTTTCTTATTAATAAATCCTTTTTGTATTTACAAATGAAACCTTTTAAAGTCCATCATTACAATCTGTGAAGCCACTATTGATCCAAATAGGTTCTAATTGTACCTAACTTGATGAACAAGAATTTACAATAGTTTCCTTCTGTGTGGTAATTTGCCTGTAGCAATGAGTGGTTGCATCTGCAAACTGCCGTCAATGGTGTGGCTTCAATGGGCTGAAGTAGCATTTCTCAATGAGACTACTCCCAAATACTCAAAGAGAAATGGGTGGCTGTGACTTCAGTGGGAGCAGAAGCAGCAACTTTTGGCTCCCCTTCACGGATGAGCCACAGGATTTCCCGACCCAACACCACCGCTGCTCCGACCCATTCGATAAGTTGCCAGGCGATGCTCATTAAAGCCGAGAGCTCACCAATCGCATTTAAATCCCGGCTGTGAAAGTAGCTCCTGGCTTCTCACTGGTAGCACCGGCGGGCAGTGCAATCAGTCCACTGAAATCGATCCCTCTGTCTCGTCAGCCATTCAGCTACACTTTGTGAAACTAACTTTGTGGGTTTCTTTATTTGATTAAAACCACAGAGATGTAGAGAATGGCATGAATTATCTGTTCATTTATATTAAAACCACACTATTGATCAGATAAAATCATTTGTGCTTTGAAGTCTATGTACGCCTGCTACATTTCATTTCCATTTTATATTGTCCGTGTCCACTACAGTTGAGCTGTGGTTTGAGGCGGTGCATCTGCTTTGCAGATATTTACAATTTAAAGTCAACCCGATGCAAAGCTGTTCGGCATTGCACATACAGGTTAGGATGTAACGCAATCCCTCCAAGGGAAAAACAGTCAGCTCCTGGCAGTTTCAAGAAGCTTCCCAGCTTCGTTCAGTGACAGCGGACCCAAATCCTCCAGTACCCCAGTGGTCGGGAGATCGGACGCAGGTTGGGAGATGTGTGGCAGAATTCTCCGTTCCTGAGACTGGGATTCTCCGATTACGGAATCCGAAATTGCATTTGGCGTTGGCCGGAGAATCCGTGTTTTCAGGGGGGGCGCCGTTTTTCAGATGCTCCGCCCCCTCAAAAACGGCATAATCGTAAGCTGCCCGCCGTTGGGATGGCCTCAGGACGTCACCTGAGGGTCTCCCCGATGGACCGACATCCCGACCGCATCGGTTGCGTGTCCTTTCGGTTTTCGGGGGCCTCGTATAGCGGCTGTGGACTCTGTCCAGCGCCGCCACAGTCGGGGGGTGGGGGAGCTGTTCCGCTGGCAGGGGGCTTCGGCGGGGGCTGGGGGGACTGGTGGGGGGTGGTCCGGGGGTGGCGAGGGGGGTTACAGGGGGGCATTATCTGGCTGGCTGGGTCCGCGTGCAGGCGACGCCATGTTGTACGGCACGGCCGCCACAGGTCACCGCCGTGCGCATGCGCGGCCACGGACCCGGCAATTCTCTGACAGTATCTGGGGACTTTATGTGGCGTGGCTGCACGCCCCCCACTGGGTGGAGCATCGGTGTGGGGGCGGTGGCGACTTTTTGGTCGTAAGACCATACACTCCCTCTGGACCTGGACTCAAAATCAGAGAATCCCGCCTAAGTGTTGACGCCGGGGCAGGATTCGTGGGTTTCTACGACAGCAAAACTGCCGCCACACCTGGACCGATTCAGAGACCAATGAGAGGCTAGCACCGGCGGCACGTGGAACACAATCGATTCCTATGAGGAATGGTGCCGGATTCGCCCGTTTCCCGATTGACACTCAGAAGGCTGACAAGCTGCAGCAGCATATACATACTTCACTCCCCACACACACCATCCCAGCCTACAAGATGGCAGCAAGGAGAGTGACACCAAGGTTCACGCACGCCGAGCTTGAGACCCTGCTAGACGTCATGGAGGAGAGGTGAGTGATCATGTATCCCAGCTGGAAAGGAGGCTGCCAGCCATTGTCGTTCCTGGGCGCAGGTGGCAGAGGCCACAAGCAACACCGTACGGACGGGCCAGCAATGCCAGAAGAAACTGCAGAACCTCCTCAAAGCAACCAGGGTGAATAGGCAGCACTGTGCCCCTCGCACAAACCCCCGTCCCACACACCCGTAACCCCACCCCCCCGCCACCCAGAGGGCAGCTGAACCCCCACCCTGCACCACATGCCAGCACACATACCAGATGCCATGGCCAGGTGCCCTGACCACTGAAGCTACCAGCTACCCACCCCCTGGGCTGCATGCATCAGACTGTCTAACACTGTGCATTTTCTGTCCCCCCCCCTCCCTGCCCCCCCCAGGAGAAGGCCGCCCATAACCGCCAGGAGTGGGAAGATTCTGGAGGGGCACCGCCGAACCTGCGGCTCCTCACTGCCGCAGAGCAGAGGGCCCTGGACGTGGCCGGTGGGCCTGAGGTAAGAGCAGTCGCTGGGGTGGAGATCAGCATCGGGTGAGGAAGTGAGACGCCGCTGAGCTGCGGTTCCCCGTGACACTTGTGTTCCCCCCCCCCAAAACCACCCTCACCCTCACCCCCACACCACCATCACCCCTGCACTGCCCTCACCCCCACAAAACCCTCACACCACCCTCACTCCCACGCCATGCTCACGCCACCCTCACCCTCACACCAACCTCACGCTCACATCGCCTTCACCCCTACTCGACCCTCCCACCACCCCCACACCACCCCCTCACCCCGTTCCACACATCCCCACCATCCCCACTCCCACCCAGCCCATTGTCCAATCATGCGTCCTGTCCTGTGTCTTGCAGGAGCTGCTGGCGGGTCCCTCTGGTATCCCCAGCGACGGCCAAAGCCCCAGGTGCCAAGCAGCAACGAGGATACCAACACGGATGAGAGCCATCAGCCAGAGACCCAGGAGACCCCGGAGCTCGAGTCCAATGATGACACTGATGATGACAAAGCTGTCTCCAACATATTCCACCATCCCACAGTCACTCCCCTCAGTTGGGCATGTTAGTGAAGAGGTTCATGGGACACGATCTGGTGCACACCACACACATGCTCCGGTACAACAGGTGGAGGTAGGAACTCCCGAGGGGGCGGACGAACAGAGGGCGGGGTGACCCCAGGGACTAGCTGCAAGCAGCACGGTAGCATAATGGTTAGCACAATTGCTTCACAGCGCCAGGGTCCCAGGTTCGATTCCCGGCTTGGGTCACTGTCTGTGCGGAGTCTGCACGTTCTCCCCGTGTGTGTGTGGGTTTCCTCCGGGTGCTCCGGTTTCCTCCCACAGTCCAAAGATGTGCAGGTTAGGTGGATTGGCCATGATAAATTGCCCTTAGTGTCCAAAATTGCCCTTAGTGTTGGGTGGGGTTACTGGGTTATGGGGATAGGGTGGCTGTGTAGGCTTGGGTAGGGTGCTCTTTCCAAGAGCCAGTGTAGACTTGATGGGCCGAATGGCCTCCTTCTGCATTGTAAATTCTATGAAATTGTGATGGGCTTCGGCGACAGTTCCATCGATCATGGGGATGCAGTCGCAGAGCCAGAGACTACATGAGGGGTTATCGGCGAGCATATCCAGTACCCGCAGGCGCAGGTGGCGGAGTCCAACCACATGCAGGAGGTGGTGCTGGCCATGCGTGCTACCCAGGCCAACACTGCATGGTGACGTCCGCTGTGGAGGCCTTGGGGGCGAGGGTTTCATCTATGGATCGGCATGTCCAAGGCCTGGGGCAATCTGTGCAGGTGGTGGCCGAGGCCCAGGAGAATACCGGATCAGGCCCGCTAATGTTATGCCAACGGCGTTTACTGTATGCGCGGAGTGGATTTCATTGACCTGCCTGTCGAGGCTCCGGAGAATTGCGATTTGGCGTGAAACCAGCACCCACCACGGATTCGGCATAAAAACAATTCTCTGGCCAACTGTCTTTCCCAATTCTGCCGTCGGCCGATTGAGAATTCAGCCCGTAGTGTTCAGACATGCACCTGCGTGTGTGCAGTAATTGCCCAGGAAGTTTAAACTCTGATGGGCTGATTCACATTGCCCAGAGTACTCAATGAAGTTTCCGACACTCTGCTCCGTGTGGGAGACTTGAGCCAGATGTGCAATCAGTGTAACTGAATAGAGGACCGCAACCAGCCAACACCACAGATTAAAACCTGACCAACTCTGACTACCTCCCCCACCAGACTACACCCCAAACCCAGTACCCCTGTAATGTGTTGGGTGCTCTGGATAGGAAGAGAGCGATCTTCCTGGTGTCTGAAGCAGCTTCCCGGTCTCTGGCTTCAAGGGAGAGCTGGAAGCGTTGTTTGACTATCTTCCAGTTGGCCGCCAGGTTACCGGTGATGCGGAGCGGCGGTGGCGGGCGGACGCTGTCCATTTTGCAGGATGACTGTATGCTGGTGGAAGGCAGATCACTTGCAGGTAGGTCTAAGAAGTTCTAACATCCCTCAACTACTGGTACCATGATGTGTTGGGTGCTCTGGATCCGTGGAACACATACAGGCCACCAACACTTAAAATAATACAACACTATTTTATTAAGCTAGAAACTGTTGAACATACTTTCACTGTGGGTTAACACGATGTTAGATGAAACTAAAGACCTATGCCTGTCCTAACCAGTCTATGCACTCAGCACATGGTGAAGATCTGTGCTGTAAGCTGTAAGCTCTGTCCTTCTGAGAGGCTGCATCCCGAATGAGAGGGAAAACTGATGCCCTCTGTCTTTATAGTGAGTGTGCTCTAACTGGTGATTGGCTGCGGTGTTGTGTGTGTTGATTGGTCTTGCTCTGTGTCCATCAGTGTGTGTGTCTGCACCATGATATACTGGCGTATATTATGACACCCTATACCCAAGTACATGTCAGGATGGCCGAGTGGTCTAAGGCGCCAGACTCAAGGAGTGTGTTTCCTTGCCTTCTTTAAGCCTGGTGATTTCTGGTCCCTTTCTAGGGGCGTGGGTTCAAATCCCACTCCTGACATTGTCCTTATAGGGCAGCACGGTAGCATTGTGGACAGCACAATTGCTTCACAGCTCCAGGGTCCCAGGTTCGATTCTGGCTTGGGTCACTGTCTGTGCAGAGTCTACACATCCTCCCCGTGTGTGCGTGGGTTTCTTCCGGGTGCTCCGGTTTCCTCCCACAGTCCAAAGATGTGCAGGTTAGGTGGATTGGCCATGATAAATTGCCCTTAGTGTCCAAAATTGCCTTTAGTGTTGGGTGGGGTTACTGGGTTATGGGGATAGGGTGGAGGTGTTGACCTTGGGTGGGGTGCTCTTTCCGGGAGCCGGCGCAGACTCGATGGGCCGAATGGCCTCCTTCGGCACTGTAAATTCTATGATAAGTACCACCCCGCCTCCCCCAGCCCGACCACCCACTCACTCACAGCACAGTAACTTGGAATAGTAGGCATTGTGGTTATGTTACAAAACTAGTAATCTAGATGCCTGGGCTAATTACCTGGAGACATTAAATACCATCAACTGAGGAATGTATAAATAAATCTGGAGAAAAAAGATAATATCAGTAATGGTGAATGTGATCTGGATTAATATCAAATACAATCTGATGCACCAATGACCTTTAGGGAAGGAAATCTGCACTTACCTGGTGGAACCAATATGTGACTCCAGACGCAAAGCAATGAGGTTGCTGCTTAAATGAAGTTGTCTGAAGTTGTTGATCGTAATATTGAGTCCGGGAGGCTGTAAAATACATTATCGGAAGATGTTCTTCCAGTTTACATTGAGTTTTACTGGAACATTGTAGCAGGCCAAGGACAGTGATGTGAGCATGAGAGCAAGATGGTGAATTGAAATGGCAAGCAACAGGAAGCTAAACTGGAGTCAATGCGAATCAGGGAAAGCTGGTTGGAGTCGTACCTGGCACAAACGAAGAGGTTGTGGTGCTGGAGGTCAATCATCTCAGCTCCAGGCCATCACTGCAGGAGTTCCTCAGTTTAGTGTCCTAGGCCCAGCCATCTTCAGATGCTTCATCAAAGATCTCTCTTCCATCATAAGGTCAGGAGTGGGGATGTTTGCTGATGACTACGGCATAATATTCAGCACCATTCGTGACTCCTCAGATAATGAAGCAGTACATGTCCAAATGCAGCAAGGCCTGGACAATACCCTGTATTGGGCTGACAAGTGGCAAGTTACATTCGCGCCACACAAGTGCCAGGCAATGACCATCTCCTACAAGAGCGGATCTAAATATTGCCCCTTGACATTCAATAGCATTACCATCGCTGAATCCCCCACAATTCATATCCTGGGTGTTACCATTGATCAGAAACTGAACTGGACTAGCCATATTAACACTATGGCTACCAGAGCAGGTCAAAGGCAAGGAATCCTACATCGAGTCATTCATCTCTTGAACCCCCCAAAACCTGTCCACCATCTACAAGGCACATATCAGGAGCGTAATGGAATACCCTCCACTTGCCTGTGTCATGTGAGAGTACCTTTAAGAAATGGGTGTTTACCACTGCAGTGATGTCATAGAGTGGGTGGAGCTGGGCTGTCTGTCAGCTTTTTACTTTCGTTTTAGGCTGTTTGCTGCAGGGTGTGTTTTAGTTTCACTTTCAAAGCTGGATAGCTGCAGTCACAGCCAGAAGGTGTATGAATCTCTCTCTGTAATCTAAAGACTGTAAATCGATCCTGGTGATTTAAAACTAATAACAGTAGTGACTTTAACCTGATGTGCTTCTTGAAAAAGGTGTTTGAAGTCATATGGATGTTAAAAGGAAAGCTTAAAGGATTACTTAGTGTTGTATTCTTTGGGAGTTGTATTTGAATTAATGGTTGCTAAGATGTTCACTGTATGCTTTAAAAAGGTTAACTTGAGTTCATAGAATAAACATTGTTTTGCTTTAAAAAATACTTTTCCATTTCTGCTGTACCACACCTGTAGAGTGGGCCGTGTGCTCCCCATACCACAATCTATTAAAAGTTGTGGGTCAGGTGAACTCCATGATACACTTTGGTGTTCTCTAAACCCTGGCCCATAACACCTGGATGAGTGCAACTCCACCAACATTCAAGAAGCTCAACACCATCCAGGACAAAGCAGCCCGCTTAATTGCTCCCTCTTCCACAAACATTCAAACCCTCAACCACCATGGCAGCCATGTGTACCATGTACAAGATGCACTGCAGTAACTCACCAAGGTTCCATACACAGCACCTTCCAAACCCATGACCACTATCATCTAGAAGGACAAGAGCAGCAGATACCTGGGAACACCATCATCTGGAGGTTCCCCTCCAAGTCACTCACCACCGTGATTTGGAACTATATCGCCATTCCTTCGCTGCTGCTGGGGCAAAATCCTGGAATGCCCTCCCGAATAGCACAGTGGGTGTACCAGCCCCTCAGGAACTGCAGCGGTTCAAGAAGGCAACTCACCATCACCTTCTGAAGGGCAACTAAGGATGGGCAATAAATGCTGGCCTAACCAGTGATGTTCACATCCCGCAAATCAATAAAAAATAAATAAATAATATAATAGCCTGCCAACCTGAAAATGACCTATTTATTCCTACTCTTTTTTTTTCTGTTCGTTAACCAGTTCTCAATCCATGCCAGTGCACTACACCACATCCCATGTGCACTAATTCTGTTCACTAACCTCTTGTAGGGTCATTATCAAAAGCTTTTTGAAGATCTAAGTGTACCACATCCACCGGTTCTCCCTTACCTATCCTGCATCTTTTAGGTGGCTCTGCTCCTATGGTGATGGCAGTATTTTACACTGTGTGAGTGAGAATAAAAGGCTGAGTTGAGGTCTGAAGGACCTCTGAAGTATTTCTGGATTGCTGCTTTAGAAAATAGCCTCAACTAACAGCAGGTCGTCCTCATAACTACCTGCAGTTTATGACTGCAAGGTACAGTTTGGCTAATGTTTGGCAATTCTGTGAAGAATGTTTTGATGGTTAGACCCAGGAAAATAGGGACAAACTGTGTCAGGACACATTCCCACCTCTCACTTCAATATTTTGCTATCCTATTCTACCAATGCTAACAAATGCTGGAGTAGGATTCTCCGGCGCCGGTTTTTTGACGGGGGCGGCGCCGGTCGGGGGCCGTTGGCAGTGGCCCCCTCGACGATCCTCTGCTTCGTGATGGGCCGAGTGGCCGCCCGTTTTCGGCCAGTCCCGCCGGCGTAAATCAAACAAGGTCCTTACCAGGGGGACCTGGCTCTGCAGGCAGCCTACGGAGTCCTTGGGGGGCGCGGGGGGAACTGGCCCCGGGGGATGCCCCCACGGTGGCCTGGCCTGTGATCGGGGCCCACCGATCCACGGGCGGGCCTGTGCCATGGGGGCACTCTTTCCCTCCATGCCGGCTGCTGTCAATCTCCGGCGTGGCCGGTGCGGAGAAGAAGCCCCCTGCGCATGCGCTGGGATGACGCCAGCACATACTGGCGCTCCCGCGCAAACGCCAACCTGCGCCGGCTGGCGGAGGCCCTTCGGCGGCAGTTGGCGCGGCGCCAACCCCGCCGGCGCCGGCCTAGCCCTTGAAGGTGCGGAGGATTCCGCATCTTCCGGGCGGCACCATGCCGGAGTGGTTCACGCCACTCCTTGCCGCCGGTACGGCCCGCCCCGCCGGGTAGGGGAGAATCCCGCCCCATATCCCTATTTCTTCTTGTAATCATTCCTGGAGCGAAGTATCCTTTCCTCACAGTCTTACAAAGCTAAAATAAAATATTGGGGCTTCCGTCCAGCATCCTAGCCACTGTTAGGGCCTGTTCCAGCATCATAACAATACATTGAGGTAACTCTGTGGTGCTGTCAGGAAGCAAGTCTTCTCATAAAGTGTAACAAAAATCCTGAAACTCTCTTCCTCCAAAAGTCCCAACTTCTCCAATCTACCCATGCACTGAAGTAAAATTGAAAAATTCAACAGTGAAGTTTATAGATTTTTGTTACAGAGTATTAAAGTGGGAGGATGGCATCGAGGTACAAATTAGCCATGCAGTAATTGAATGTGGACAAGGTTCAATGGCTGAGGGCCTACTCCCTTTCTGACAGTCCATGCCGCATTGTTGCAGAGAATAAGTCAGCAGCATCCTTCTCACAACCAGTTACTTGCAGGAGCAGTTGTGAATGTCATTGTGGCATGGGCAGTGTGTAAATTTACAGACAGGATTTCTCCCCGTAGCCCAGGCCATAATGCAGGGACCTCAGCTTTTCACAGTAACTTCATTGCAGTGTTAATGTAAGCCTACTTGTGACAATAAAGGTTATTTAATTAATTTAATTTCTGACAACACTTTTATATTCCACAGAGGATCCTGGTGAAATGATGGACAAATAGATACCCCTGACTGCTGCTATTGGATGAGGCCAGAGGCCTACTTGATCTCAACATTGTGGAGACCAAATGACAACTCACAAGATTTCTGAACGTGTGGATCACCGATCTATCAGATCCCCAAATTTCAGGCTTCAGCTCCTGTTTCTTTTCGAAGTTTAATTTCTCCAAATTTATTTTCAGCAGGACAACCAATGACTTAAAATAACAAATTTTAACGATTAAAATGCAAAACCTTCTGCTAATTCTGAGGACAGATTGTATAAATCTGGCTTGCTGAGTATGGGAGATGGAGGGGTGATCTGATTGAGGTGTTTAATTCAACCAGGTAGATAAAAAGGCAGCATTTTCTTCAAAGAGGGAAACACGACTGATGGGGTGCAATTTTAAAATTAGAGCCAGGCCATTCGGAATTAAGATCAGTAAGCACCCTTCCACACAAAGATTAATGGAAATTTGGAAATCGTTCACCAAAAGGCATTGGATATCGGGACAACCGTGTCTTTCACAACTGAGATCAAGCGATTTTTGTTTGGTAAGGGTAGCAGTCAACATAAAGCTAAGGTAAGAAAATAGAATTGAGGTTCAGATCATGATCTAACTGAATGAAGGAGCTGGCTTGAGGGGCCTGCAAAATAACTGATATCCATTCCCATGACCATATACATAAAAGAGAGAGCTAATTAAACCCATAAAGCCAGATTCCTCTGAGAGGGAGGGAGCAGAAAATTATAGGTTAATTTTATCTTGATTGCTGTAATAAATACGCCCAGTATTACAGAGCAGGCCCAACAGGTATGAGAAAGGTGGAGAGAGTAATTTAGCATTCCTGAGTGGTTGAAGCCACAAGTTCAGCCCTTAAAATCGGATTTAACCAATGAAAGTATCTTTATTTAATATAGCTCAACAAAATGTGTTTTTATTGATGTATAGTATCGCAATGATCCATGTTTATCAGATCCAGCACTGCTGTGAAATATTGGGGAAAACTTTAACCAGCAAGGGGATCAGCCGAGGGTGGTCAAAAATGATGTGGGGTCAAAATCTTCGAGCCCACGTCCATTGTTAATTTGAGTAAGGGGAATACCGCAGGGAAATGCCGCACAGCTGTTGGCCATGTTATTTAAATATTTCAATCAACAATTACGTTTTATTCAAGGATTCTGCACTTGATCGTCAGTGGAGGTATTTCTCGGACCATGTGCCACTGAGGCAAGTGCGCAGTGAGGGGGTTCCTTCAGTGAAACTGATAGGCAGGGAAGTCTTTTCTCGTGAAAGTGAAGAGCTGTAGTCCTGGCCAGGTGGGAGGCTGCAACTCACAGTACCCCTTCTCAAAGACTACTCCCAATGCTTGACAGGTGATTTCCATGATCCCGAAAGTCACTTCGCTCTTCTTGTACTTTATCCACCTTCAGTTCAACTTCCCAGCTGCCAGCCTTCACGGTGTTGCTGGGGGCAGCTTATGCAGCTCTGAGAAAGCCCAAGGGGAGCACCAACACCAACACCACGAGCTCCAGCAGCAGCAGGAGCAACACCAGGAACAACACTAGCAACAGGAGCAGCTGCATCCTCCTCACCCATGTGCTGCACCAGAAGACAGAGGGATGTTAACAGAGGTTCTGCTGGAATGAGGCAAGCTGCTCAACAGGTTCTACAGACAGCTCTCTCAACATGTGCGAACACGAGTGTCTCAGGCAGCTCAGGTTTTAATGGTAGGTCATTGCTGCCACCTGCGGCCTACTGGAATAAGATTTGTTTCTCAGTGGTACAGATGGGTATGAAGTGCCAGTGTCTGATAAGATAGCAGCCATTGGCTGGCGACCCCCACTCCACCACCCCCCCAAATCCCTTTGTGCTTCTGATTTCCTAAGCATTTCCCCATTTAGAAAATAGTCTATGCCTAAATTCCTCCTTCCAAAGTGCATAACTTCACACTTGCAGTGAGATTGTGCAATCTCGTCTCTTGTGAGGAATGAAAGCAGAGAGTTCTGAATGTTTGTAATGATTTGTGTGGATTGTAGGGAAGGGTAACATTTGTGAAGGGTAACTGTGAGACACAGGTGCAAGAGGGCATTAGCGTGAGGGTGCACGTGAGTGTTGGTTGTTCGGATGTCGAGAGAGGAATGAGAGACGTTGCAAGCTGTGGTGACCCGAGGCATGTTGTGCAGGTCTAAAGTGAGCATATTTTGCCCATTGTTTAATATTTTAATATTCTGCAGAAGTTCAAAAAACAAACAAGCAGATCTTTTTTCCATCAGAAATGAGCAGCAGTGAACGGACGGCATGTGGCACAGTGGCTAGCACTGCTGCATATGGCGCTGAGGACCCGGGTTTGATCCCGGCCCCGGGTCACTGTCCGTGTGGAGTTTGCACATTCTCCCCATGTCTGCGTGGGTTTCACCCCCACAACCCAAAGATGTGCAGGGTAAATTAAAAACAAATGTGCAGCAGTTGCTACGGCCTCCATGAGGCTGAGAAAAAAATACACACTTTGCTTAAAGGTTAGCAACACTTGACTCAAAGAACTCTCCTGTGGCCTACTTTTGTGAGGGGTCCTTGAAAAGCAACGTTCAAAACTTATGTAACCAAGGAGATGGGAATGTTGCCAAGCCAACCTAGGAGCGGGGTCAGGATGGTGGCGCAGTGGTTAGCACTGCTATCTCATGGTGCCGAGGACCCGGGTTTGATCCCGGCCCCGGGTCACTGTCCGTGTGGAGTTTGCATATTCTCCCCATGACTGCGTGGGTCTCACCCCCACAACCCAAAAGATGTGCAGGGTCGGTGGATTAGCCATGCTAAATTGGCCCTTAATTGGAAAAAAATAATTGGGTACTCTAAATTTATGTTTAGAAAAGACAACCGAGGGGCCTGGTCCAGAATACTTCATAACGTCAGAAAGTTTGAAAAAGTCCAGTACAATGCTTTGTAAAGAATATTCCAGGAAGTTCAGTGCAATTTGGAGAACACAATGCTGGTATTTCTGCAGGGACTCTCCTGCTCTCCCACTGTAATGTTGACAAGAGGCTGGAAAACTCCAGTCTCTTTCTCACTTTCCCCTCTGTCCTTTCTCTTCCCACTTTACTCATCCCTAGACTGCGCTCAGCAGCTTCCACTTTCCCTGTTTTGGTCTCACATGTTCGAACTTCTTGACTTGTTCTGCTTTTTTGGGAACTCCACATTCTGCTTCTGTAAGCTTCTCTGGTCTCTGTGTCCTCTGGACCCTATTCAGCCAGCTGAGCTTTTTGTTTCTTTTGGACCTCCAAAGAGCAAAACGTGACGGCCATCGGTGACTGTCTCCCCTTTGTCTGTATCTCACTCTTGGTATCTCACTCTCAAGTGTTCCTGTAGCTGAGGTATGGACGTCCAGCAGGTCGTGGCCCAGTGGCCAGTTTACGGTACAGAAGGTCTT
This sequence comes from Scyliorhinus torazame, assembly GCF_047496885.1. Classification (NCBI taxonomy): domain Eukaryota; kingdom Metazoa; phylum Chordata; class Chondrichthyes; order Carcharhiniformes; family Scyliorhinidae; genus Scyliorhinus; species Scyliorhinus torazame. The sequence goes on from NC_092707.1 coordinate 80,785,122, forward strand.
TGGGTATATGGGAATTTATAGAATTTACGGAGCAGAAGGAGTCCATTCGGCCCATCGAGTCTGCATGGCTCTTGGAAAGAGTATCCCACTTAAGCCCACACCTCCACCCTATTCCCACCTAACCTAAGGGGCAATTTATCATGGCCAAGCCACCTAACCTGCACATCTTTGGACTATGGGAGGAAACGGGAGCACCCGGAGGAAACCCACGCAGACACAGGGAGAATGTGCAGACTCCGCACAGACAGTGACCCAAGCCGGGAATCGAACCTGGGACCCTGGAGCTGTGAAGCAAATGTGCTAACCACTGTGTTACCGTGCTGCCCACATCATCCATCGATGCGCAAGTGCAGACCTCATTGGCTTAGCAATGAGTGTATGCAGATGGAATTAACATGCTCCAGGACCTCTGAGTTGGTGAACTTGACCAAGAGACGCCAGGGTGGGGCTGAGACAGCCAAAGTGGAAACAGTTTAGCCTTTTCTCCTGCCTGCAGTGGAAGCTAGGAAATATCGATTTACCTTCAACATTAACCATCAACATAATGAGTGATTGACTGTCTATGAACTGTCTTTCTCTGGGAGTTGCAGATGGACTGATCAATTTTACAAACATGCTGAAAGAAATATTTCAAAGAAAAGATTGATTAAGAATACGTTTGACCATGCGCCTGTTAAATTCAGACGGAGATTTCAGTCAAAAGTATATATAAACAAAGTTCACAATATTACAAAGCACAAGGCCCGAAAGGGTGGTACACATTCTGTCATCTTGTCGGTCCATCGGAAATTTTTTCCCTCAGCCAGATTTTCCAATTCTCCCTCTCGCTCTAGACGCATCCTTTCATTCTCTATTTTTCTTTTAATTGACTACTTTTTCCTTGTACCAACATCCCGTTGTCACTGAATCATTTCTGTCCCTGGAGTCACAGAGTGAAGACCAGTTCCAGAGACCTCTGTGCCTGTGTATAGTTAACCTTTTCCTTGTTCTTGATAAAACCCCTTTTGGTCATACAAGAAGCCTCTGCAGTATTGGTTCAAGCCACCACAGATTGAGGGACAAATATTGGCCCAGACAATGAGATTAACTCCCTACTATTCTTCTGAATAGTGTCATGGGATAGTCACATCCACCTGAGAGGTAAGACAATGCCTCGCTTTAAGGTGTCATCTGGAAAACTGTACCTCCAGCAATGCAGCATTCCCTCAGTATTGCAGGGAAGAGTCAGCCTCCATGTTTGTGCTCAAGTCCTAGAGTGGGGCTTGAACCTAAAAATCTCCTGACCCAAAGGTGAGGATGTAACCACCTGAGCCCGCAGCTGGAAGGTCATCGACCTGTAAAGTTAACTTCTGGTCTGCCCGGTTGAGTGTTCCCCTCATTTTCGATAATTATTTCACTATATACTTGTACAGGAATTGACTAGTTTGGCCCTTGCCTCAAAGATGTTACCCAACAAGAATATCTGGTTGTATGGAAATAAGCAGGAAGTATTTTCTGTGGGCGAAGCTAAGCCTCAGAACGCAGAAAGATGAGAAATGGCCATAAAAATGTTCTATTTTCATCATATCCTGTTTTCAGACTGTGCTTTCGATGATTTTCGTTTCGGCATTTTTATCATCAATCACAGAATCACATAATTGTTACGGCAGAGAAGAGGGCCATTCGGCTCACTGTGTCTGCACCGGCTCGCCAAGTAAGCATTCTGGCTTGGTGCCATTCCCTGTACCCCCTGCACTTTGTTTCTTTTCAAGTCCTGGTCCATGCCCTCTTGAATGCCTCCACCACACTTCTGGGCAGCACACTCCAGACTCCAACTATTCGCTGTGTGAAAGAGTTTTTTTGTTCCCTACATCACATTTGCTTCTTGTGAAAATCGTTTAAATCTCTGCTCTCTCATTCTCGATCATTTCAGTCCATCGATGTTTCAGGCTTCATGGTAGCTTTCAAATTCAGCTTTTTTTTCTATCTCTTTCCCATCCAAATGTTATTGTGTCCGTCAGAGAAACCTTTACCAAATGTCCCTTCTGTTACAGTTGGTCATTGTCCGTTGAATTCAATGGGAATAACAATCAGGAGAGATGGATAATAGCTTGCCAGATGCACTAGCGCTGTTTTTACACATTTATGCATATCTACCACCTCCCATTGTTTGCTCTGAAATACAGCCAATGTTACTGCGGCAAAAGCTGCAGCCTCCACACACCAACAAAATCCCACATTCAGCATTGAGGATCAGCCACCAGCTAATCTGTTGTCTTTGGTTCTGGTTGAGGTAGCAATGTCAAGTCCATGTCCAGTTCTCTGATGCTTGCACCTTTCGAGCAAGGTCTTTGAGCTTTCCTTGCACAGATGTTTTTATTCATTCATGGGATGCAGGCTTCGCTGCGAAAGGCAACATTTATTGTTTGTTCCTGATTGCTCTTGACAAGGTGGTGGTGGCCGCCTTCTTGAACCACTGCATTCTGCGTGGTGCAGGTACATCCACAGTACTGTTAGAGTCCGACAATTGCAATGACGAAAGAACAGCGATATACTTTAGAGTCAAAATGGTATCTTATTTAGAAGGGTACTTGCCAGTGTTCCCATGTTCTTCTTGGTGGCTGGTCACACGTTTGAAAGATGCTGTTAAAGAAGCCTTGGTGAGTTGCTGCATTTCATCTTATGAACATACGATCATACGGATTAGGAGCAGGAGTAGCCCACTCGGCCCACCAGATCTCCCCTGCCGTTCATTCAATAAGTGTATAATATGGTGCACATTTTGCTGCCATTCTGAGCCAATAGTTAAGGAAGAGAATGCTTGAAGTGGTGCAATGGCAGCATAGATGAAACGGGCTGTTTTATCCTGGATGGTTGGATTGGATTTGTTTATTGTCACGTGTACCGAGGTACAGTGAAAAGTATTTTTCTGCGAGCAGCTCAACAGATCATTAAGTCCATGAAAAGACAAGGAAATAAAAGAAAATACATAATAGGGTAACACATGGTATTCAAAGTAACTACATAGACACCGGCATCGGATGAAGCATACAGGGGTGTCGTGTTAATCAGGTCAGTCCATAAGAGGGTCGTTTAGGAGTCTGGTAACAGCGGGAAAGAAGCTGTTTTTGAGTCTGTTGTGCCTGTTCTCAGACTTCTGTATCTCCTGCCTGATGGAAGAAGTTCGAAGAGTGAGTAAGCTCGGTGGGGTGGGTCTTTGATTATGCTATCCGGTGTGAAGCTTCTTGAGTGTTCTTGGAACAGAACACATCCAGGCAAGTGGAGTTAATACCACTGATGTGTTGGGTATGCCGGGTCTGCGAGGACTGCGTTTACTGCAGCAGTGAGAGAGACAGGCTTCCAACACTTGAAGAAATGCAACTCGATTTTATTGAACTCTTAACTATCATACATACTTTAACTGTGGGTTGACACTATGCTGATTTGACTGGAGACCTGAGGCTAACCTGACCAGACTATCTTACTACCACATGGTGTATGTTCTAGTTGCTGCTCACGGGCTCTGACTGTCTCAGGGGCTGGATCCCAAGAAAGCGGGAAAACTAGTGCCCTCTGGCTTGATATTGGTCGTGTCCTGTCTGGTGATTGGCTGCTCTGTTCTGTGTGTTCACTGGTCACCCTGTGTGTCAATCACTGCCTGCCTGTGCACCATCATATACCTGTGTGTATATTGTGACATCTCCCCCTCATTTAAAAAAAGTGTGTAGGTCAATAAATAGTGTGTGTGTGTGTGTACAGGAGCCTGACTATATACAAAGTATGTTAACGCATTTACATGGGAAGGTGTCTAGTGCAGATAGAGGGCAGAAAACAAATTAGGAAGAAACAATATGTACAGATGTGTAAACGGATCACAAGGTAATGCAACATTCAGTCGATAAATTCAGTCTTTGTGGCGGGCGACGAATTCTGGTTGACCGAACGAGCATTTGGTTCTATTGAGTCGGAGGCCATGCTCGTGGATCCTGTGGAACACTCGCTTGAGGCGATCGATGTGCTCCGGAGGAGTTGTGGACCAGATAATAATATCATCAATGTACACTCGCACCCCCTCGATGCCCTCCATCATTTGCTCCATTATGCGGTCGAACACCTCCGAGGCGGAGATGATGCCAAAGAACATCCGGTTGTAACAGTAGCGACTGAACGGGGTGTTAAATGTACACAACTTTTGACTGGACGCATCCAGCTGTATTTGCCAAAACCCCTTGGAGGCATCCAGCTTTGTGAAAAGCTTGGCGTGAGCCATTTCGCTGGTGAGCTCTTCTCGTTTAGGTATAGGGTAGTGTTCCCTCATGATGTTATGGTTCAAATCTTTGGGGTCGATGCAAATGCGAAGTTCCCCTGACGGTGTTTTGACACAGACCATGGTGCTAACCCAGTTCGTGGGTTCAGTGACCTTAGAAATGACGTCCTGGTCCTGGAGGTCTTGCAGCTGCTGCTTGAGGCGGTCCTTAAGGGGTGCCGGCACCCGACGCGGTGCATGAACCACAGGTGTGGCATTCGGCTTCAGCAGTATCTTGTATCGGTAAGGTAGTGTACCCATACCCTCGAAGACGCTGTGGTATTGTGCTATGATGTCATCTAATTGGGGTTGGAAGTTGACATCTGGCGAGGCCGTTGCCTCTGTGGATGACATGGTGTGAACCCGCTGCACAAGATTTGGGATTTTGCAGGCCCGAGCACCGAGCAGAGAAGCTCTGTTGGTTCCTACAATTGCAAAACACAGGGTTGCTTCTGAAGAACGATGGGATACCGCAAGCTGGCATGAGCCACTGGCAGCAATGGCATTGCCATTGTAATCGAGGAGCTGGCAGGCCGGTGGAAGAATGCTTGGCTTGACACGGATGGCGTCAAGGTCAGACTTTGAAATAAGGTTCGCTGAAGCGCCGGTGTCCAGCCTGAAGCGTATGCGAGCCTTGTTTACCATAAGGGTGGCACACCACTCGTCGTCCGGATCAATGCTCATCACTGGGAGTTGTTTCACCTTCTTCGCTGAAAGCATCGTATGCTTGGTGATGATGCCCACCCGGAATGGGGATGTGAGGCCCTCGGTGTTGGAATCTGGAACCATGTCGGAGTCGGAGTCTGCAACGGGTTGCTGTACTGACCGGACGTTCCTGCGCCGCGACTGGGATCGCTGTGTATTGGGCAGTTGGGCAGATCTGCACAGGGCTGCGTAGTGGCCAAGCTTGCCACACTGGAGACAGCGCGAGATTTCGCTGGACATTGCTGCTTTAAATGGGCGGAGCCACAGTTGTTGCATGCCATGGCGCCGACGTCAGGACGCTCTGTGCGCCACCGCGCATGTGCGGTGCGGTCGAACGATGTTTGCACCTGCGCAGTTCGGTCATCGGCCTCACCGTCCCCTTGGTTGTGGCGCGCATGCGCAGGAGCCCGGGAAAAGCGGGCGAAATGGCCGCCCTCATCCAGACTCAGGCCCTGGAGCTGTTTCACGGCCTGCACCCGCTGCACATCGTGGGGGCCTTGCAGCGCCTTGATATGGGAGTACCGGTTGTTAGCGTGCTCGTGGAGGACGCAGGTTTCGATGGCGATGGTAAGGGTGAGCTGCTTAACTTTAAGGAGCTGCTGGCGAAGGGGATCGGAGTGGACCCCGAAAACGATCTGGTCGCGGATCATGGAGTCGGAAGTGGAGCCGTAGTTGCAGGACTGCGCGAGGATAGGGAGATGGGTTAAGAAGGACTGAAAAGATTCATCCTTACCCTGCAGCCTCTGCTGGAACACATAGCGTTCAAAGCTCTCGTTGACTTCGATGTCACAGTGGCTGTCAAACTTCAGCAGGACTGTTTTAAACTTTATCTTGTCCTCGCCTTCAGCAAAGGTGAGGGAGTTGAAGATGTGGATAGCGTGGTCCCCGGCTGTAGAGAGGAAGAGAGCGATCTTCCTGGCATCCGATGCGGTTTTGAGGTCGGTGGCGTCAAGATACAGCTGGAACTTCTGCTTGAAAATCTTCCAGTTAGCACCGAGGTTGCCGGCGATGTGGAGCTGCGGGGGAGGGCGGACGTTGTCCACATTGCCAGATGGCTGGTCAAAGCAGACTATCTCAAGGTAGGTGTGTCAAACTCGGGCATGATTCACTGGTACCATGATGTGTTGGGTATGCCAGGTCTGCGAGGACTGTGTTTACTGCAGCAGTGAGAGAGACAGGCTTCCAACACTTGAAGAAATGCAACTCGATTTTATTGAACTCTTAACTATCATACATACTTTAACTGTGGGTTGCCACTATGCTGACTTGACTGGAGACCTGAGGCTAACCTGACCAGACTATTTTACTACCACATGGTGTATGTTCTAGTTGCTGCTCACAGGCTCTGACTGTCTCAGAGGCTGGATCCCAAGCGAGCTGGAAAACTAGTGTCCTCTGGCTTTATAGTGGTCGTGTCCTGTCTGGTGATTGGTTGCTGTGTTCTGTGTGTTCACTGGTCATCCTGTGTGTCAATCACTGCCTGTCTGTGCACCATCATATACCTGTGTGTATATTATGACAACCACCACACTCACATCTGGAATTTAGCTCTTTTCCGTGTTTGGACCAAGGAGGTAATGCAGTTTGGAGCCGAGTGACACTGGCAAAACCCAAATTGAGTATTGGTGAGCAATCCTGCTACACAATGCTGTTGGTCAGCGGAATGCGCCCTGATAAAGAAACATGCCGGAAAGGTTGGTACACAGAGTATGCTGCACACAATTTGTGTGAGACTGAGAAACATGTTGATACATTTTGTTTCATTACATCGGAGTGGAGAGCAGAGAGCTGCACCAACCGGTACTAGTTATCAGCTTGTTCTTGATAGATGTCAAATTTCTTTAGAACCTGATAAAATTAATATGGAAACAAACAAGGACACTGAGAAAGTTGCCAGCTGAGGATCACATGGAAACTACAAACAGGGAATGAGCCCCCACACAAGGTCAGATAAAACCTTGATCCCATAGGGACAGAGCACAGGCCTACCTCTTCATTCAACAGATTATGGCTAATCTGTACCTCAGCTCTTCTTGTTCACTATTGTTCTATATACCTTAAAATGCTCATCTAAAAAAAAAACGATCAGTCACAATCTTGGATGCTCTAACTCTTCCCCATTATTCACAACAGCGAACTCAATATTTCCATGGCATGGTGAAGTATGTGTCACAATCATGCTGCAAGTTGGAAATACAGCAAAACATGGCTTTTCTGGCTGAATTATTCCTTCAATGTTGGCACGTTGCCAATCAGAACTATGGCAACCCCGAGTCGGGTTTTAAAAATTAATTTTTATGGGATGTGGGTGTCGCTGGCTAGGCCAGCATTTGTTGCCTGTCATTAATTGCCCGTGAGAAGGTGGTGGTGAGCCGCATTCTTGAACCGTTGCAGTCCATGTGACGTAGGTACACCCACTGTGCTATTAGGGAGGAAGTTCCAGTATTTTGACCCAGCATCAATGAAGGGACGGCGATATATTTCCAAGTCAGGATGGTGAGTGACTTGGTGAGGAATTCCCATGTATCTGCTGCCCTTGGTCTTCTGGATGGTAGTGGTTGTGGGATTGGAAGGAGCTGCCAAGGGAACATTGGTGAGTTCCTGCAGTGCATCTTGCAGATGGTACACACTGCTGCTTCTGTGCATTGGTGATGGAGGGAGTGAATGTTTGTGGAAGGAGTGCCAACGAGCCGGCTGCTTTGTCCTGGATTGTGTCAAGCTTCTTGAGTGTTGTAGGAGCTGCACTCACCCAGGCAAGTGGGGAGTATTCCATTACACTCCTGACTTGAGCCTTGTAGATGGTGGACAGGCTTTGGGGAGTCAGGAGGTGAGTTGCAAGCCACAGGATTCCTAGCCTCTGACCTGCTCTTGTAGCCACAATATTTATATGGCTAGTCCAGTTCAATTTGTGGTCAATGGTAACCTCCAGGATGTTGATAAAGGGGAGTTCAGTGATGGTAATGATATTGAATATCAAGAGGTGATAGTTTGATTCTCTCTTGTTGGAGATGGTCATTACCTGGAACTTGTGTGGCACGAATGTTATTTGCCACATATCAGCCCAAGCCTGGATATTGTCCAGGTCTTGCTGTATTTGAACATGGACTGCTTCAGTATCTGAGGAGTCACGAATGCTGCTGAACATTGTGCAGTCATCAGCGAACATCCCCACTTCTGACCTTATGATGGAAGGAAGGTCATTGATGAAGCAGCTGAAAATAGTTGGGCCCAGGACACTACCTTGAGGAACTCCTGCAATGATGCCCTGTGACTGAAATGATTGACCTTCAACCACCTTCACCATCTTCTTTTGTGCTAGGTACGACTCCAACCAGTGGAAAGTTTCCCCCCTGATTCCTTTTGACTCCAGTTTAGCTAGGGCTCCTCGATGCCATATTCGATCAAATGCTACCTTGATGTCAAGGGCAGTCACTCTCACCTCACTTCCAGAGTTCAGCTCTTTTGTCCATGTTTAAACCAAGGCTGTAATGAGGTTGTGAGCTGAGTGACCCTGGTGGAACCCAAGTTGAGCGTCAGTGAGCAGTTATTGTGAAGTAAGTGCCGCTTGATAGAACTGTTGATGACCCCTTGCATCACTTTACTGATGATTGAGAATATACTGATAGGGCGGTAATTGGCTGGGTTGTCTTTGTCCTGCTTTTCGTGTCCAGGCCATACCTGGGCAATTTTCCACATTGTCAGGTAGACGCCAGTGTTGTAGCTGTACTGGAACAGCTTGGCTAGGGTCACAGCACGTTCTGGAGCACAAGTCCTCCGTACTATTGCCAGAATATTGTCATGGCCCATATCCTTCGCAGCATCCAATGCCTTCAGCCATTTCTTAATATCATGTGGGGTGAATCGAATTGGCTGAAGACTGGCATCTGTGATGCTGGGGCGCTCTGTAGGAGACTGAGATGGATCATCCACTTGTCACATCTGGCTGAAGATTATTACGAATGCTTCAGCCTTGTCTTTTGCACAGATGTGCAGATCTCCTCCATCATTTAAGATGGGGAGTCTCCTCCTCCAGTGAGTTGTTTAATAGTCCGCCACTATTCATTGAACCAGCATTGATCCCATGGCTTGGTAGTAATGGTAGAGTGGATATGCCGGGACATGAATTACAGATTGTGGCTGAGTACAATTTTGCCTCTGCTGATGGCCCATAGCGCCTCATGGAGCCCAGTCTTGATTTGCTACATCTATTCTGAATCTATCCACACAACACGATGGACGATATCCTCAATGAGAAGATGGAAATTACTGATACTGTCATGGACAAATGCATCTGTGGCAGGTGGGGATGAGGTCAAGTATGTTTTTCCCTCTTGTTGGTTCCCTCACCATCTGTTTCAGACCCAGTCTAGTAGCTATGCCTGTTACGACTTGGCCATTAGTGAAGTGAAGCTGGGTTTTTCATGACATTCGACAATGGTTTTAATTAGTCTTTTTCATTCCAGATATTTATTGATTTCCAGATCTCCACCATCTGCTGTGGCGGGATTCGAACCCAAGTGCCCAGGGTATTATCCTGGGTCCCTGGATCACCAGTCCAGTGACAATACCACTATGCTACCGCCTCCCCTTGTATTGCATATCAATACAACCTGACAATGGTACTGGACTAAACAGCCCATGGGTTGAGTTTTCCAGCCTTTCCCGCCGGAGGGATTGTCAAGTCGCGCCGAAGGCGACCACCCCCTGAGAGGGTTCCCTGGCAGCGGAGGATGTGAGCCATGCATCAGTAGACATCAGCGGGACCAGCAGATCCTGTCACCGGCAAATAGTGGGCCACCTCCACCCTCAGAAAATACATTGTTGGGGGGAGGGGCAGAAAATCCTGTCCATCTTCTTCCCACCTGTCCTGTACATTTTAAGTGAATTATTTTTTGGCCTGTGGTGATATATGTTTGCAAATCAAGATATTAAAAATAAATTAAGTCTGCTGAGAACATTCAAACTAACCGGACAAACAACTCCTTCTCCAACCTTCACATACCTGGCTAATTTAGTTAATGCATTTTGTTTAATAATACAGGGACAACAAAAAATCAAATAAAAGCAAATTGGGAATGGGGACGACCTGGCCTGAAGCACTGACGTGGCTGCGCTCACCATGTCTGTTGGCTGACTTGCTGCAGTTAGGGTAATTTTAATCGAATCTACCTGAGGTTAACTGCAATGGTTTTACATGCCACTCAATTCCAGTGAAGCCGATTGGATCAATAAGTCATGTTAACATTACTCAGAATGTTTCAAGTCGTTTCTCTTTTTGCTGCAAAAACATGAAGATATTTTTAATACCAGCTATTTTTCTATTCCAGTTTCAGGATCACGGCATGTTGATCTAAGTATTTAGATTTATTATTGGAGTCCAGTTTCTGAGAGTCTGTGGGGAAGCTCTCCATGTTACAGAGTTCTTATTGTGTAAGAATAAGTCCACTTGCAGCTGCTTCCCTTGTTTAATTTTACTAATGAAGGAGGGTGGGGATGACAGCTGTGCCGCGAATATGGTTGTCTCCTCGGAGCTCCCCTCCGAGTTATTCTCTTGGGGGGGAACCACCCTGGATGGGCCGGCACAATTGGATGAAGATTCTGCGGGAGAATGGGCATGAGGTCAGTGGGAGGTATGGGTCATAGTGTATGGCATTAACAACTGATGTGTGACAGGTCAACTTGGTGGTGGCTGGTGGATCCTCACCTCCGCACTGTACGCCAAACTCTACATCGCTGATGATCTGTCCTCGACCGCCCCTGCGTCCTCGGAGACCCCTTCCTCATAGAGGGTGAGGACACTGATGTCCAGAATCCCACCACCCATATCGGCCCACTCCCGTCTATGGTGGGCCAACCTCTCCTGTGGGAACACAGAGAGGGCATCATGTGCCGCACGCTTCGCTCATCACAGAGGGGGGGGGGGGGAAAGCAGGGGTGGGCAACACTGCTGGACATGGATGGGTTGGGCACAGTATGGTGCTGGGTGGAGGAGTTGCCAGGTGCATGGTCGTTGGAGGGGGTTGCGGGGGTGGCAGGTGAGGCCGGTGTCAGGCGCATGGTCTTTGCGGAGGGCGGAGGTGCTGGTGGGGGCCGGCACCAAGTGGCCGGTGCCAACTCACCCATGCAGCCCGGCGGAAGTCATTGATCTTCTTACACCACTGGGTGCCGGTACTCCTGGTGATGCCCCCCCAGCCCCCCTCCGGAGCTCGTGGCTGCTGTCACTTCCTCCCAGGCGACATTGGTTGCTGTGTGGCTAACCCTACGAGCCCCTCGGGGATCAGGGGATCCCGTTGGGATTCAACCGTGTCCAACGTTCAGGCCAGGTCGGCATCCCCGAATCGTGGGGCTGATCCCCTCAGTGGTATTGCTGCGTCCTATGTGGGGTTTGCTCTGCGGGATCGGTTTAAGTGCAGCTCCCCCTTGTTAGCAGGAAGCTGCCGGTTGCAGTCCTGGCAAATCAGCAGGCAGGATCATCATTTGTGGCATGAAGCCCATCAGGTCTTGTTCAGTGGACCAATTAGTATTTGACACCGGTGATGCCCTCGCTGGGTCAAGCTCATGGCATTTCTCACTTGCTACCACACTTAGAAACTTTTCCATTGAATCCTGCCTGGTTTGACATCTTACCCAAAAGACTGCACCTCTGATAGTGCAGCACCTCTCCAGTAATGCAATGCAATGCCAACCTAAATTTGAGCCAAGTCTCCGTGTGGTCCTTGAAGCCAAAGCCTGCTTAAATCTGCTTCTGCTTTGGCTGTGTTTGCATCATAGACTAATGTCCGTATTTAGCCAACGTGGGTTGCGCCAGTTAAACCAAGTGATTTCCCGTGATGGGACCGTGACTATTTACTTGTCAGCTTGTTCCATTCTGGGCCTGTCTTTGGGAAGAAAGAGTGTTGCTTGTCTTTGTAGTTTTGTGTGGATAGTGCTACCTTGTGTCTTGTCATTGCCGAAGGACACCAAGGGCGAAATTCTCTGGTATCGGCGTGATGTCCGCCGACCGGCGCCAAAAACAGCGCAAATCAGTCGGGCATCGCGCCGCCCCAAAGGTGCGGAATCCTCCGCATCTTGGGGGGCCCAGCCCTAACCTTGAGGGGCTAGGCCTGCGCCGGACTGATTTCCGCCCCGCCAGCTGGCGGAAAAGGCCTTTGGTGACATTGCCGGGCGGCGCATGAGCGGGAGCGTTAGCGGCCGCTCACGGCACCCCACGCATGCGCAGTGGAGGGAGTCTCTTCCGCCTCCGCCATGGTGGAGACTGTGGCGAAGGCGGAAGGAAAAGAGTGCCCCCACGGCACAGGCCCGCCCGCGGATCGGTGGGCCCCGATCGCGGGCCAGGCCACCTTGGGGGCACCCCCGGGGCCAGATCGCCCTGCGCCCCCCCCAGGACCCCGGGGCCCGCCCGCGCTGCCTTGTCCCGCCGGTAAGGTAAGTGGTTTAATCCACACCAGCGGGACAGGCATTCTAGCAGCGGGACTTCGGCCCATATGGGCCGGAGAATCGCGGGGGGTGGGGGTGGGGGGGGGGGGGGGTGGGGGGCGCCAACCGGCGCGGCGCGATTCCCGCCCCGCCAAATCTCTGGTGCCGGAGAATTCGGCAACCGGCGGGGGCGGGATTCACGCCAGCCCCCGATGATTCTCCGACCCGGCGGGGGGTCGGAGAATCTCGCCCCAATACTTGTTTCTGTCAATTCTCACCAGTCCACTCAATATTTTACGGAACACGGTCTGTCTGCCTTTCTCCCTCATTTGCTGTATTAATTCCCATTCCAAATCTTCGATCAATGATGTGACTCTGGTATATTTCCCATACTGATTCAGGCAGAATCATGCAGCGGGGTGGAATTCTCCGTTCCTGAGAGTACGTGTTGACATCGGGGCAGAATTCGTGGATTTGCATGACAGCAAATCGAGCGCCGCATCTGAACCGATTCAGTGACCGTGGAGGGGCTAGCACCGGCGCCACGTGGAACACAATCGATTCCAATGAAAAACGGTGAGAGATTCACCGGTCTGTGATTGACACTCGGGAGGCTGACAAGCTGCCGCTGCAAATACACATTGCACTCCCCACACACACTCATCCCAGCCAACAAGATGGCACTGGTTGTGCTGGAGCGTGCCCATACTGCTGATGGGTCTGCTGGGGCCAGAGGGCACCAAGGGGGGGTACCCTGAGGGGAGACCCAAATGACCTGTGGCCCTCAGTTCACAGTGGGCAGTCAGCACTGCGCACAACTGCATGGCTGTCTTGCAGGCCGGGGCAATGGTGCTCCGTGCGCATCCACCCTGACCCCACAGCCCACCTCCTGGCCACCCCCCCACCCCCCTGCTAATCCCCCGGCCCTAGTAGAAGCGCCACGGCCAGCGGCATGACTGTCGGCAAACTGTGGCGATGTTGGACACTTTCCATACCCCCTCTCTCTCCCTCAGCAGCCACAGTGCCTGTTTCACAATTTTTAAAAGCACAAGTGAACCTCGCCGACGGGAATTCCCCCCAGTGGAGGCGGAGCATTGTGGAGGCCCCGGAGAATAATGGTCAGGCCTGCTAATGACATGACTCTGCGTGCGTACTGGAACGCATTGACGCCACTGCCGAGGCACCGGAGAATTGCGGTTTGGCGTGAAACCGGTGCCCGCCACGATTGTGACGTCAAATCTGATTCTCCGCCCACTCGGGTTTCCCGATTCCGGCGTCAGCTGACAGAGAATCCCATCCTTGATATGTTCCTGTTAAATTCCTTTGTCCTTTAGTGGAAATATTAACCTGTTTGAGATAAATTTGTGAATATGTCTGTTAAAATAGCAGAGAAAAGAATGCAATAAGCACTGGTGCAATAAGATAAGGCTGGTTTAGCTGGGTAGACTTTCATAGTCTGCTTCTGGTTGCTCAGATAAGGTGGATAGACCTTCATGGTCTTGTTCATGCATGGATTTCGATATGGTGTCTTTAGTTGCTTCCATTTTGTAGTCTGTCAATGAGCTCTCTATGGAGGCTTGCGTTGCTCTCTCTGTGGAGTCTTCCATCGCTCTCTGTGTGGAGTCGTGCAGTGTTTTCTCTGTGGAGTCGATCTGTGCTCTCTCAACGGAGCCGGTCAGTACTCTCTGTGTGGCGTCATTTTATTCTTGGGTATTTGACAGGTTGCTGTCATCCAATGTATCGATGATCTGCCAGTGCATCATGGTATTGGATTCATCTACCATGAGTAGAGTCGTGTTGAGCTTTTCAACCATGTCTCTGATGCTTTTATGATCATATCCGAACAACTCAGCCATGTCTGAGTAGTATTCTTCAATATACCAATCATCTTTATTTGTTTCAGATTTGTTATTGTCCTCTTCATGTTCAATGAACAAATCATCTTCTTTGGTTTTGGATTTGTCATTGTGCTCTTCACTTTGGGTGGTGCAAACTGCTTGTTCCAGGGTGCTGCGAAAGTTATTTTGCAACTGCTGGTGGAAGTTCAGGCAATGTTGTGCCTTTTGAAGTTGAATTTTTTGGTTTTGTGCCTTTAAGAGTCTTGTTTGTGATTTTCGGGCATTTCCCCTTTAAGTGGGCATGGTCTGAGTCTTCTGGTGTCATGACGCTCGTGACGTAAAGTGTAGGAATCGATTGCGCATGCACACATCGATTTTCCTTTACTGTGCGCTTTTTCTTCAACTGCGCATGCGTAACTTGCGCATGCGCAAATCCATCTTCGAACGGTGTGATTTTCTTTGTTCAACTGCGCATGCACGGCTATGGTTTCCTGCGCATGTGCAGAAGCAGATTTGCGTCTTTTGTTCCCCGGCAGTTTAAAATGTGCTCAGATGCCATTTTAACTTCTTTAGATCCGTGCAGAAGAGCTTTTTCAGCGTACTTTCTTGGTAAAGACTGAATGTTATTTCTTTCTTGCGATCTGCACTTTTCAATCACAATTTCCAGCGTTAAACCTTTCTGTTCTGATAATGATTGTTTGCGTTTCGCATCACTCATTCCCTGTGCAATTTAGGCTCCGGGCATTGAATGTCTTAAAGCAGCATTGTTACTGGTGTTACAGTGATCTTCAAATGTTTTGAGTATTACTTCTAATTTGGTGTGTCTTCACCTTTCAAGTATTTAAAACAGTTATAGATGTCCCTAGCTTCATGTCCTGCTAGTAGCAGTGCTATTTTCGTTTCTTCAGAGGCCGTACTCAAATCATTAGCTATGATATATAAAGTTTGAATGTTTGTTTAAAACATTTCCATCTATGACTTAAATTACTGTCTGTTTTCAGCTGCGGTGGAGTTCCAACGAGTTCCACTGAATCAGCGAAGTCTCCCCACGTCGAATGTCCGGTACGAATTTTCTTCTGTTTTCGATCTTTCTTTGTCTGCATCTTGCGTAATCTGACTAGTTAGCGTTCCTGAAGTCACCTGGTACCATGTATTATTCCTTGTGTCTGAAAGAGCTTGTAGTCTTACAGTTGAAGTAGATGCTTTATTATGTAAGTTCGTTCTCTCTCCAGCGCTTATATTAGATGTTATATTAGAGCTGTCTGCCTAAGTCCTGCTCACTAGCTGCCATTCCTGTGACGAGTGCCCCCTGTCTGTCTATTATGTACATCTCTGGTGCTCCCTCTAGTGGTTACTTAGTTGTAGTACATTTACATTAACCCCTTGTGTATATACAGTGATGCATATCATTACAATCCTCAGGTTAAATCACCACCAGTCAGCTATCCCCCTAAAAAGGGGAAAGCAGCCTCTGGTCATCTGTAACTATGGTGATTTAAGATTGCTGAGGATCATTTCCAAGTTGTGTTGTGTATCAACCTTTCAACTTCAGGTAAATATGTTGCACAATTAAACAAGTAGATGAGTAAACCAAAGAATGAGGATGTGGCTGAGGACAGTACTGCTTCTTCGAAAACGATTTCTCACCTTGCCCACCATCTGTCTCACCTTTCACTGACCGCAAACCTCCTCTTTAGTTCTTTCCTCTTCTCAGAGTTATCTTTTATTTATGATCAGCTTACTTACTTGTTGAAGGCATGTTGTGAATCAACAGGCTTCACTCCTCTCTTTGAAATAATGTTAACAGGGATTGAAACAATGCAATGCAAGTCCAACAATCTCATCAGACCATCTCTGTGCTGATACAAACTGTGGACAGAAATACATCAATTCTTCCGACAGTACTATTAAAGGCTTTTGCTTTTATCAAGAACCGGTTGACAGTCACATGCTGATTTTAATCTGTGGTACTGTTTACACAAAGACATTTTGTCGTAAATAATTTACCACTGTAGTATTTATTTTCATTTTTCCTCTCACCTCTTCTGATGTTTGATCTAGGACACATCCTCGAGAGCCGTTGCCCTATTTCCTGGAGAAAATTTTCTGGTCCCGTCCACCGCAGGGATTATCGCGGGCGAGACGGAAACTTTGGTGGACCATTAAAGGTCCGTTGACTTTGGCCGATAATTTCCGGTCTGGCGGTGCGCGCGACCGGAAAATCCCACCCACTGTGGATGCTGGAAACCTGGACGGCACGGTAGCACAGTAGTTAGCACTGTTGCTTCACAGCGCCAGGGTCCCAGGTTCGATCCCAGGTCCCAGCTCCGCACTGTCTGTGCGGAGTCTGCATGTTCTTCCCATGTCTGCGTGGGTTCTCTCCGGGTGCTCCGGTTTCTTCCCACAACGTCTCAACAGACGTGCCTGTGAGGTGAGTTGGACATTCTGAATTCTCCCTCAGTGTACCCGAACAGGCGCCGGAGTGCAGCGACTTGAGGATTTTCACAGTAACTTCATTGCAGTGTTAATGTAAGCCTACTTGTGACAATAATAAATATTATTATTATTGAACCAAAAATAGAAAATGCCGCGTCTGAGGAGAGCCAGAGTTGACGTTCCAGGACAACAACCTTGCATTAGAACTGAAGCCTGAGAACTGAGACATAGGCCGGGATTTCCCAGTCCGATTCTTGGTGGGAATCGCCATGGGCGCATCAGAGATTTTGATGAACCAGCCAAAGGTCCGTTGACTTCAGAAGGGGATTCTCGGCCCTGCAGCCAGAAGGAGCAGAAAATCCCGACCTATTAACTCTGTTTCTTGACAAAGATGTCGCGGGCAGAAAGACAAAGGGAATGCAGATGGAGGTGATCAAACCTAAGTAGGATGCCGATATTTGCACGTTAAGTGATTAAATTAAAGCTAGAGTGGGAACAAAAGCGGACAATCACGATCAACACCCATCCGATCACCCCCATTTACATTCCCTTTGTCTTTCCGTCCTTGACATCTTTGTCTATCTCCGCCTATCACTGGCCTTCTATCCAACTCCACTGCTCCATGTCCCCCCCCACAACAGTATAAATCTGACCCTATTTCCAGTTCTCTCCAGCTTTGACAAAGAGTCATCCAAACTTGAACATTAGCTCCCTTCTCTCTCCACAGATGCTGTCAGGCCTCTGAGATTGTCCAGCATTTTACTGTTTTTGTTTGAGATTCCAGCATCTGCAGTAATTTGCTTTTAACTCTGTTTCTTTCTCTATTATTGCTGCCTGAGCTGCTGAGTAATTCCTCCCTGTGCCTTAACTGTATGCAACGTGCAGATGTCAGCAAAGTTTTCAACCACCGAGGCCATCATGACCAAACTCAATCCTGTCATCACACAATATCTACCATGTGGCATTGTGGCACAGTGGTTGGCACTGCTGCCTCACAGCGCCAGGGACCGGGGTTCAATTCCAGCCTTGGGTAACTGTCTGTGTGGAGTTTGCACTTTCTCTCCGTGTCTGCGTGGGTTTCCTTCCTCCCACAGTCCAAAGATGTGCAGGTTAGGTGGATTGCCCATGCTAAATTGCCCCTTAGTGTCCAAAGGGTAGGTGGGGTTATTGGGTTACGGGAATAGGGTGGAGGTGTGGGCTTAAGTGGGGTCCTCCTACCAAGGGTTGGTGCAGACCTGATGAGCCAAATGGCCTCCTTCTGCACTGTAAATTCTATGATGTGCACTTTGCAGCAGGGGTCACTGGATAGGGATGAAGAACAAAAGCCCTGGCTGATTTTTCTTCCCCTAGATTGCTAAAGTCAGCTTTATCATCCCAACTGCTCTGCCAGGTGCAAGTGTGAACTAATAACATCCTACCTGAAATGGAGTAGAATTTACAACAGAGAAACAGTCCATGAAGCCCAACTGATCTCTGCCAATGTTTATGTGCCACATGGGACTCGTCTTATCCTACTTCATTTGAACCAATCAAAATATCCTTTGATCCCTTCCACCCTCATGTACTTCCAGCTGCCAGTCAATGCATCTGGACTATGTACCTCAGAAAGTTCAACATTCTAACCAATCCCAGGATAAATAGGTTTCTCTTGAATTCCTTATTGGATTTACTAGTGACCAACTAACACCTATGACCTTTGATGGTGTAAGTGGGAACACATTCCCCACTCCTACCTTACCAAACCCGTTTAGAATTGTAAAGACCTCAATGAGGTTACCCATCAACTTAACTGTCTGGAAAAAAGAGCCTCAGCCCGTTGCATCTTTGCTGATGGTTACAACTTCTGAGATCACTGGTGTCATCAGATTAGGTTCACGTCTGAAACTTTCTGGTATATATGGTTCAGTTCAAAAGCAGAGGCTACTTATCAACGCAAGCCCATTAGGGAACCAGTAGAGTGGCCTCTTTAAGGGTGTATCCTTCGTGGGCCACATGACTGGTCCAGAACCTATGGGGATGGAGCACGCAAAAGTTATCCAATCAGATGTTTAGGCATGGATCAGCTGTTGGTGTTTGGCCAGAGTAAGCTTGGGAGTCGAGGGAACTAGACCTATGTAGCAGTTGTACTGTTCTGTATATAAAGTTATTCTTCGTTAAATAAATCGCCATTGTGATTTAACACTGCCTCGTCACTTCACCTCACAAGACAACTTTGGCGATGAGAATAAATCAAACCAGTCAAAAGGAACTCGTCAAAAATTGGAAGGGGGGGAGAGGGGCCTCTCAACATCCTGTAAAGGTAAAAGATCATTAGCAATCGAATAGCAAGTGTTGACGCCGGCATCAAAACCGGTGTGAGCGACGCTGGCATCAACGGGCCTCCAGGCCCAGTCATTCTCCCCGTCCTCGGGGGCTAGAACGGCGGCAGATTGGATTGGATTGGATTTGTTTATTGTCACGTGTACCGAGGTATAGTGAAAAGTATTTTTCTGCGAGCAGCTCAACAGATCATTAAATACATGAAAGGAAATAAAAGAAAATACATAATAGGGCAACACAACATATACAATGTAACTACATAAGCACTGGCATCGGATGAAGCATACAGGGTGTAGTGTTAATGAGGTCAGTCCATAAGAGGGTCATTTAGGAGTCTGGTGACAGTGGGGAAGAAGCTGTTTTTGAGTCTGTTCGTGCGTGTTCTCTGACTTCTGTATCTCCTGCCCGATGGAAGAAGTTGGAAGAGTGAGTAAGCCGGGTGGGAGGGATCTTTGATTATACTGCCCGCTTTCCCCAGGCAGCGGGAGGTGTAGATGGAGTCAATGGATGGGAGGCAGGGTCGTGTGATGGACTGGGCGGTGTTCACGACTCGCTGGGGTTTCTTGCGGTCCTGGGCCGAGCAGTTGCCATACCAGGCTGTGATGCAGCCCGATAGGATGCTTTCTATGGTGCAGCTGTAAAAGTTGGTAAGGGTTAATGTGGACATGCCGAATTTCCTTAGTTTCCTGAGGAAGTATAGGCACTGTTATGCTTTCTTGGTGGTAGCGTCGACGTGGGTGGACCAGGACAGATTTGTGGAGATGTGCACCCCTAGAAATTTGAAACTGCTAACCATCTCCACCCCATTGATGCTGACAGGGATGTGTACAGTACTTTGCTTCCTGAAGTCAATGACCAGTTCTTTAGTTTTGCTGGCATTGAGGGAGAGATTGTTGTCGCTACACCACTCTATTAGGTTCTCTATCTCCCGCCTGTATTCTGACTCGTCATTATTCGAGATCTGGCCCACTATGGTCGTATCGTCAGCAAACTTGTAGATGGAGTTGGAACCAAGTTTTGCCACGCAGTCGTGTGTGTACAGGGAGTAGAGTAGGGGGCTAAGTATGCAGTCTTGTGGGCCCGCTGTTGAGGACTATTGTGGAGGAGGTGTTGTTCATTCTTACTGATTGTGGTCTGTTGGTCAGAAAATCGAGGATCCAGTTGCAGAGTGGGGAGCCAAGTCCTAGGTTTTGGAGCTTTGATATGAGCTTGGCTGGGATGATGGTGTTGAAGGCGGAGCTGTAGTCAATAAATAGGAGTCTGATGAAGGAGTCCTTGTTTTCAAGATGCTCTAGGGATGAGTGTAGGGCCAGGGAAATGGCGTCTGATGTGGACCGGTTGCAGTGGTATGCGAATTGCAGTGGATCAAGGCGTTCTGGGAGTATGGAGGTGATGCGCTTCATGATCAACCTCTCGAAGCACTTCATTACGACTGAAGTCAGGGCCACTGGACGGTAGTCATTGAGGCACGTTGCCTGGTTCTTCTTTGGTACCGGTGTGATGGTGGTCTTCTTGAAGCAGGTGGGGACATCGGAGTGGAGTAGGGACAGGTTAAAGATGTCCGCGACTACCTCTGCCAGCTGGTCCGCGCAGGCTCTGAGTGCACGACCAGGGATCCCGTCCGGGCCCGTCGCTTTCCGAGGGTACACTTTCAGGAAGGCCAATCTGACTTCAGGAGCTGTGATGGGTGATGGGTGAATTATGGGCTGCTGAGGCACTCGACAGCGGATTGTTGGTTACCTGCTCGAACCGAGCATAGAATGCATTGAGTTCATCGGGGAGGGGTGCGCTGCTGCCAGAGATACTGTTCGACTTCGCTTTGTTCCCCGTTATGTTGTTTAGTCCCTGCCACAACCGCCGACAGTCTGTCTGTGACTAGCTTGGTTTGATATTCTCTATTGGCATCTCGGATGGCTTTGCGGAGGTCGTACCTGGATTTGTTGTATAGGTCAGAATCATCTGTCTTGAACGCCTCAGATCTGTCCTTCAGTAGGGAGTCAATCTCGCGTTTGAGCCACGGTTTCCGGTTGGGGAACGTACGTACTGCTTTCTTTGGCACGCCGTCGTCCACACATTTGCTGATGAAGTCTATGACGGTGGTGGCATATTCATTTAAGTTGGTCGCTGAGTTCTTAAATATGGACCAGTCCACTGTCTCTAAGCAGCCACAGAGTGCTGTGCGCTGCTCCAGCGCCGAAGGCCGGCCCACCACGGCTGGTGTGGGTCCGTGCATGCGCGCCACGGCCGTCTCCACGCCAACTCGCGGGCAACTTGGCGGAGCCCTGCAGGGGCCCGGCGTGGAGGAACATAGCACCGCCCCCCCCCCCGGAATAGAGCTGCTATCGACCCCGCAGAAACGGTATCTGCCTTTGTAGCCAGACGTTGACAAATGTCAAACATTGTGAATTTGGTACTTCTCTCAGTGACATGCTGCATGACCGGTTGGTCTGTGGGATCAACAATTTAAATATTCTGAAGAAGTTGCTGACTGAAATCAAGCAATCCTTGGATAAAACAGTTGAGTTGGCTGAAACAATGAAAGCGCTGAACAAGTGCTTTTGAATTACAAAGCGTGCAAAGCGAGGTGAACCAGTGAACCAGTTACAGCGGAAACGATGACTGCTCAAGGTTCCCTACGTGAGCGAGCAGCGGAGCCAGAGAAGGAAAAAATGACCACCAGTCACAAGGATTAGAGGTTTGTTACCATTGTGGGGGAGAGTATTCTCAAGAAGATGCAAATGTAAGGAATTCATCTGTTTCAGATGTAATGAGAAAGGCCATATACAAGTCAGATGCAGAGTCAGACAGTCTAAGTTCCCCCCAAAAACATGAGTTACATCAGTGAGCAAGCTTGACAGTGAAGAAAAATCAGAAGTATACAAACTTAAAATGGTGAGGTTAAGTAAAACAATGCCCCCCCCCCGCCCCGCCCACCCACCCCATTGAGATTGTCCTTGTCATCAACGGCCGTCCGCTTAAAATTGACATTGATACAGGAGTGGATGCCATAGTAGTGGATGATACATGCAGGGAGGGCTGCAGCTTGTGAATTTCAGCAGTACTTTGGCCACCTTCGCCACCTATACTGGGGAGGCACTGAAGATATTGGGGATGGCATCCATACCAGTATGGTACCAATATCAGTCAGCCCAGCTGCTTTTAACCATGATGAACGGACAAAGGCGAAGCCTCATGGGGCGGAATTGGCTCAAGAAAATCAAATCAAATTGGTTAGAAATATTCAGCATCACCAAAGGGATTTTCCAGGAACTTCGACAGAAATGCCACATGGTCTTCCAAAGAGAATTAGGATGCATCGAAGGAGAGAAAGTAAAGATCTATGTAGAGACTGAAGCAACACAAAAATCTTCGCACCAGCCGTATGCTCTACGCCAAAAAGTAGAGGTGGAGTTGAAACATCTATAATAATTTTTTTTATTGCTTACATCAACACTGCAATGAAGTTACTGTAAAAAGCCCCGAGTCGCCATACTCAGGCGTCTGTTCGGGTACACTGAGGCAGAATTCAGAATGTTCA
The DNA here is from genome assembly GCF_047496885.1 of Scyliorhinus torazame. NCBI lineage: Eukaryota > Metazoa > Chordata > Chondrichthyes > Carcharhiniformes > Scyliorhinidae > Scyliorhinus > Scyliorhinus torazame. The sequence goes on from NC_092707.1 coordinate 80,807,659, forward strand.
ATTCACTTAACAAGCACATCTTTCGGGACTTGTGGGAGGAAATGGGAGCACCCGGAGGAAACCCACGCAGACACAGGGAGAACGTGCACACTCCGCACAGACAGTGTCCCAAGCTGGGAATCGAACCCGGGTCCCTGGTGCTGTCGAACAACAGTGCTAACCACTATGCCGCCGGATCTGGCATACCTGGTGGTAATTACTCCAGTGCGGTTTTCAGAATGGGTTGAACCCATCGTCCAAGTGTTGAAGCCGGACCGCACAGTCCAAATCTGCGGTGATTATAAGATGATAGTGAACAATGTGGCTAAAGTAGAGAAATAACCCATACCCAGGATAGAAGATTAATTTGCCAAATTGGCAGTGGGCCTCAAATACACTAACTTGGATTTAAGCCCTGCCTACCAGCAGCTTGAGCTGGAAGATGAGTCACGAATGTTTGTTACTATAAACGCCCACAAAGGCTTGTTCCAATATACAAGGTTGTCCTTCGGTATTTCATTTGCTTGCGCTATATTTCAACACACAATGGAGAGACTTTTTAGAGAATTCTGAAGGTTGTCGTGGATCTGGACGAGGTCCTAGTGATGTGGGCAACACCAGAGAAACACAGAGTGAATTTGGAAGAAGTCCTCAAAAGGTTTAAAGAAGCCGATATTTGATTCAAGCGAGAGAAGTGTACGTTTCAGGCTGATGGAAGTCACGTATTTAGGTTTCAGAGTTGATGCAAAGGGGTTGTGCCCACGCGAAAATAAGATAAAAACAATAATACTTCTGTATTGAAGTCCTTTTCAGTGATGTTCAATTATTATGGTCATTTATAACCAATCTGTCTACCATTTTTGCACCCCTGCGTTAAATGCTGAAGAAGCACCAACATTGGAAGTGGGAAGATTCGCAGAGGAAGTCTTTCGATCAGGTCAAACAGGCCCTGTAATTGTTGGCCTTGCTGGTCCATTTCAACCGGATAAACCCATCGTAGTCACATGTGATGCGTCACCTTATGGCATTGGTACGATAATCCTGCACAAAATGGAGGGTGGTGTGGAAAGGTCTGTCACTGCTGCCACAGGGGCTGGTTTAGCACAGGGCCAAAGACCTGGCTTTTAAAGCAGACCAAGGCAGGCCAGCAGCACGGTTCAATTCCCATACAAGCCTCCCCGAACAGGCACCGGAATGTGGCAACTACGGGCTTTCACAGTAACTTCATTTGAAGCCTACTTGTGACAATAAGTGATTTTCATTTTTCATTTCATTTCCAGGACCCTGCTGGGAGGAAATATTCCCAGATCAATAAAGAAAATCTGGCGGTCATTCATACTGTTAAAAAATTTCATCAATATGTTTGTGCCCACCTTCACCATCATCTCGGACCACAAATCATTACTTGGCATTTTTCATGAAGATAAATCTGTCATGACAGTAGCATCGGCCCGACTGCAAAGATGGGCACTGCTCTTGGCCGCCGATCCGTATCCCTTTCACTGAGAACCCAGATATCATAAACAGATGCGTTGAACAGGCTTCCACTGCCATAAACAATCTCTCAGCCTCCCATTCCACAGGAGATCGTCCTGGCTCTAGATTCTCTTGACACTCTATCTATCTCATCCTGCCACATTAAGATGTGGACCGACAGAGACTGTGTTGTTGAGACTTAAAAGGATGGTTTTCATGAGCTGGCATTTTGAGAAGTCGGAACCGATTAAGTCCTAGACGTAATGTTGAGGCAAAATCACTTGTGAGGTTAGGACCACACTGCTCAGTACCACACTGTTCAGTAATACACTGCTCAGTATCACACTTCTCAGTATCGCACTGCTCAGTATGGCACTGTTGAGAATCACACTGCTCAGTATCGCACTGCTCAGTATCACACTGCTCAGTATCGCACTGTTCAGTATCACACTGCTCAGTATCGCACTGCACAATACCACAATGCACAATATCACACTGCTCTGTATGACACTGGTCAGTATGGAGCCGCTCAATATCACACTGCTCAGTATCACACTGCTCAGTATCACACTGCTCAGTATCGCACTTCTCAATTTCACACTGCTCAGTATTGCACTTCTCAATATCACACTGCTCAGTATTGCACTTCTCAATATCACACTGCTCTGTATGACACTGGTCAGTATGGAGCCGCTCAATATCACACTGCTCAGTATCACACTGCTCAGTATCACACTGCTCAGAATCACACTGCTCAGTATCACACTGCTCAGTATCACACTGTTCAGTAATACACTGCTCAGTATCACACTGCTCAGTATCACACTGTTCAGTATCACACTGCTCAGTATCACACTGTTCAGTAATACACTGCTCAGTATCACACTGCTCATTATCACACTGCTCAGAATCACACTGCTCAGTACCACACTGCTCAGTATCACACTGCTCAGTATCACACTGCTCAGTATCACATTGAACAGAATCAGAATGCTCAGTATCACACTGCTCAATATCACACTGCTCAGTATCACACTGTTCAGTAATACACTGCTCAGAATCACACTGCTCAGTATCACACTGCTCACGATCACACTGCTCAGAATCACACTGCTCAGTATCCACACTGTTCAGTATCACACTGCTCAGTATCACACTGCTCAGTATCACACTGCTCAGTATCGCCCTGTTCAGTAATACACTGCTCAGTATCACACTGCTCAGTATCACCCTGTTCAGTAATACACTGCTCAGTATCACACTGCTCAGTATCACATTGCTCAGTATCACACTGTTCAGTAATACACTGCTCAGTATCACACTGCTCAGTATCACACTGCTCAATTTCACACTGCTCAGTATCACAGTGTTCAGTAATACACTGCTCAGTCTCACACTGCTCAGTATCACACTGCTCAGTATCACACTGCTCAGTATCACACTGTTCAGTGTCACACTGCTCAGTATCACACTGCTCAGTATCACACTGTTCAGTAATACACTGCTCAGTATCACACTGTTCAGTATCACATTGCTCAGTATCACACTGCTCAGTATCACACTGTTCAGTAATACACTGTTCAGTATCACACTGCTCAGTATCACGCTGCTCAGTATCACACTGTTCAGTAATACACTGCTCAGTATCACACTGCTCAGTATCACACTGCTCAGTATCACACTGTTCAGTAATACACTGTTCAGTAATACACTGCTCAGTATCACACTGCTCAGTAATACACTGCTCAGTATCACACTGTTCAGTATCACACTGTTCAGTATCACACTGCTCAGTATCACACTGCTCAGTATCACACTGTTCAATAATACACTGCTCAGTATCGCACTGCTCAGTATCACACTGCTCAATATCACACTGCTCAGTATCACACTGTTCAATAATACACTGCTCAGTATCACACTGCTCAGTATCACACTGTTCAGTATCACACTGCTCAGTATCACACTGCTCAGTATCACACTGTTCAGTGTCACACTGCCCTGTATCACACTGCTCAGTATCACACTGCTCAGTATCACACAGTTCAGTATCACACTGTTCAGTATCACACTGCTCAGTATCACACTGCTCAGAATCACACTGCTCAGAATCACACTGTTCAGTATCACACTGTTCAGTATCACACTGCTCAGTATCGCACTGCTCAATATCACACTGCTCAGTATCACACTGCTCAGAATCACACTGCTCAGTATCACACTGCTCAGTATCACACTGTTCAATAATACACTGTTCAGTATCACACTGCTCAGTATCACACTGCTCAGAATCACACTGCTCAGTATCACACTGCTCAGGATCACACGGCTCAGTATCACACTGCCCAATATGACACTGTTCAGTAATACACTGCTCAGTATCACACTGCTCAGTATCACACTGCTCAGAATCACACTGCTCAGTATCACACTGTTCGGCATCACACTGCTCAGTATCACACTGTTCAGTATCACACTGCTCAGTAACACACTGCCCAATATGACACTGTTCAGTAATACACTGCTCAGTATCACACTGCTCAGTATCACACTGCTCAGTATAACACTGTTCAGTATCACACTGTTCGGCATCACACTGCTCAGTATCACACTGTTCAGTATCACACTGCTCAGTATCACACTGTTCGGCATCACACTGCTCAGAATCACACTGCTCAATATCGCACTGCTCAGTATCGCACTGCTCAATATCACACTGCTCAGTATCGCACTGCTCAATATCACACTGTTCAGTATCACACTGCTCAATATCACACTGCTCAGAATCACACTGCTCAGTATCACACTGCTCAGAATCACACTGCTCAGTATCGCACTGCTCAATATCGCACTGCTCAATATCACACTGCTCAATATCGCACTGCTCAGTATCACACTGCTCAGTATCACACTGCTCAGTATCGCACTGCTCAATATCGCACTGCTCCGTATCACACTGCTCAATATCGCACTGCTCAGTATCACATTGCTCAGTATCACACTGTTCAGTATCACACTGCTCAGTATCACACTGCTCAGTATCACACTGTTCAGTAATACACTGCTCAGTATCACACTGCATAGTATCACACTGTTCAGTATCACACTGCTCAGTCTCACACTGCTCAGTATCACACTGTTCAGTAATACACTGCTCAGTATCACACTGCTCAGTATCACACTGCTCAGTATCACACTGCTCAGTATCACACTGCTCAGAATCACACTGCTCAATATCACACTGTTCAGTAATACACTGTTCAGTATCACACTGCTCAGTATCACACTGCTCAGTATCACACTGTTCAGTAATACACAGCTCAGTATCACACTGCTCAGTATCACACTGATCAGTATCACACTGCTCAGTATCACACTGCTCAGTATCACACTGTTCAGTAATACACTGCTCAGTATCACACTGTTCAGTATCACACTGCTCAGTATCACACTGCTCAGTATCACACTGCCCAGAATCACACTGCTCAGTATCACACTGCTCAGTATCACACTGCTCAGTATCACACTGCTCAGTATCACACTGTTCGGCATCACACTGCTCAGTATCACACTGCTCAGTATCACACTGCCCAGAATCACACTGCTCAGTATCACACTGTTCAGTAATAAACTGCTCAGTATCACACTGCTCAGTATCACACTGTTCAATAATACACTGCTCAGTATCACACTGCTCAGTATCACACTGTTCAGTATCACACTGCTCAGAATCACACTGCTCAGTATCGCACTGCTCAGTATCACACTGCTCAGTATCACACTGCTCAGTATCACATTGCTCAGTAATACACTGCTCAGTATCACACTGTTCAGTATCACACTATTCGGCATCACACTGCTCAGTATCACACTGTTCAGTATCACACAGTTCAGTATCACCCTGTTCAGTATCATACTGCTCAGTATCACACTGCTCAGAATCACACTGCTCAGTATCACATTGTTCAGTATCACACTGTTCAGTATCACACTGTTCAGTAATACACTGCTCAGTATCACACTGTTCAGTATCACACTGTTCAGTATCGCACTGCTCAGTATCACACTGTTCAGTATCACACTGTTCAGTAATACACTGCTCAGTATCACACTGCTCAGTATCACACTGTTCAGTATCACACTGCTCAGTATCACACTGTTCAGTATCACACTGTTCAATAATACACTGCTCAGTATCACACTGCTCAGTATCACACTGTTCAGTATCACACTGCTCAGTATCACATTGCTCAGTAATACACTACTCAGTATCACACTGTTCAGTATCACACTATTCGGCATCACACTGCTCAGTATCACACTGTTCAATAATACACTGCTCAGTATCACACTGCTCAGTATCACACTGTTCAGTATCACACTGCTCAGTATCACACTGTTCAGTATCACACTGTTCAATAATACACTGCTCAGTATCACACTGCTCAGTATCACACTGTTCAGTATCACACAGTTCAGTATCACACTGCTCAGAATCACACTGCTCAATATCACACTGCTCAGTATCACACTGCTCAGAATCACACTGCTCAGAATCACACTGTTCAGTATCACACTGCTCAGTATCACACTGCTCAGTATCACACTGTTCAATAATACACTGTTCAGTATCACACTGCTCAGTATCACACTGCTCAGAATCACACTGCTCAGTATCACACTGCTCAGGATCACACGGCTCAGTATCACACTGCCCAATATGACACTGTTCAGTAATACACTGCTCAGTATCACACTGCTCAGTATCACACTGCTCAGAATCACACTGCTCAGTATCACATTGCTCAGTAATACACTGCTCAGTATCACACTGCTCAGTAACACAGTGTTCAGTATCACACTGCTCAGAATCACACTGTTCAGTATCACACTGTTCAGTATCACACTGCTCAGTATCGCACTGCTCAATATCACACTGCTCAGTATCACACTGCTCAGAATCACACTGCTCAGAATCACACTGTTCAGTATCACACTGCTCAGTATCACACTGCTCAGTATCACACTGTTCAATAATACACTGTTCAGTATCACACTGCTCAGTATCACACTGCTCAGAATCACACTGCTCAGTATCACACTGCTCAGGATCACACGGCTCAGTATCACACTGCCCAATATGACACTGTTCAGTAATACACTGCTCAGTATCACACTGCTCAGTATCACACTGCTCAGAATCACACTGCTCAGTATCACACTGTTCGGCATCACACTGCTCAGTATCACACTGTTCAGTATCACACTGCTCAGTAACACACTGCCCAATATGACACTGTTCAGTAATACACTGCTCAGTATCACACTGCTCAGTATCACACTGCTCAGTATAACACTGTTCAGTATCACACTGTTCGGCATCACACTGCTCAGTATCACACTGTTCAGTATCACACTGCTCAGTATCACACTGTTCGGCATCACACTGCTCAGAATCACACTGCTCAATATCGCACTGCTCAGTATCGCACTGCTCAATATCACACTGCTCAGTATCGCACTGCTCAATATCACACTGTTCAGTATCACACTGCTCAATATCACACTGCTCAGAATCACACTGCTCAGTATCACACTGCTCAGAATCACACTGCTCAGTATCGCACTGCTCAATATCGCACTGCTCAATATCACACTGCTCAATATCGCACTGCTCAGTATCACACTGCTCAGTATCACACTGCTCAGTATCGCACTGCTCAATATCGCACTGCTCCGTATCACACTGCTCAATATCGCACTGCTCAGTATCACATTGCTCAGTATCACACTGTTCAGTATCACACTGCTCAGTATCACACTGCTCAGTATCACACTGTTCAGTAATACACTGCTCAGTATCACACTGCATAGTATCACACTGTTCAGTATCACACTGCTCAGTCTCACACTGCTCAGTATCACACTGTTCAGTAATACACTGCTCAGTATCACACTGCTCAGTATCACACTGCTCAGTATCACACTGCTCAGTATCACACTGCTCAGAATCACACTGCTCAATATCACACTGTTCAGTAATACACTGTTCAGTATCACACTGCTCAGTATCACACTGCTCAGTATCACACTGTTCAGTAATACACAGCTCAGTATCACACTGCTCAGTATCACACTGATCAGTATCACACTGCTCAGTATCACACTGCTCAGTATCACACTGTTCAGTAATACACTGCTCAGTATCACACTGTTCAGTATCACACTGCTCAGTATCACACTGCTCAGTATCACACTGCCCAGAATCACACTGCTCAGTATCACACTGCTCAGTATCACACTGCTCAGTATCACACTGCTCAGTATCACACTGTTCGGCATCACACTGCTCAGTATCACACTGCTCAGTATCACACTGCCCAGAATCACACTGCTCAGTATCACACTGTTCAGTAATAAACTGCTCAGTATCACACTGCTCAGTATCACACTGTTCAATAATACACTGCTCAGTATCACACTGCTCAGTATCACACTGTTCAGTATCACACTGCTCAGAATCACACTGCTCAGTATCGCACTGCTCAGTATCACACTGCTCAGTATCACACTGCTCAGTATCACATTGCTCAGTAATACACTGCTCAGTATCACACTGTTCAGTATCACACTATTCGGCATCACACTGCTCAGTATCACACTGTTCAGTATCACACAGTTCAGTATCACCCTGTTCAGTATCATACTGCTCAGTATCCCACTGCTCAGAATCACACTGCTCAGTATCACATTGTTCAGTATCACACTGTTCAGTATCACACTGTTCAGTAATACACTGCTCAGTATCACACTGTTCAGTATCACACTGTTCAGTATCGCACTGCTCAGTATCACACTGTTCAGTATCACACTGTTCAGTAATACACTGATCAGTATCACACTGTTCAGTAATACACTGTTCAGTAATACACTGCTCAGCATCACACTGCTCAGTATCACACTGCTCAGCCTCACACTGCTCAATATCGCACTGCTCAGTATCACACTGCTCATTATCACACTGCTCAATATCACATTGTTCTGTATCACACTGCTCAATATCACACTGCTCAGTATCACACTGCTCCATATCACACTGCTCAGTATCGCACTGCTCAGTATCACACTGCTCAATAACACACAGTTCAGCAGATCCAATTCCTACAGGGTGAAAAGGTTAGACAAAAAGCAAGGGAATACATCCCGCCCCTTCTCACCTAACTCCCTCAGTTCACCAAACATCCAAACTCCGTTTGAAGTCACATTCAGTCCTGGTCGCACAAAGAATACCTGGATTTACATGTTCTGAAGAAAGGGGCGAGCTGAGCCCAGATACAGCCAGACCATTTCAAGCATGTTTCCTCAATGAACTATTTCAGCTGCTGCCAGTCGATAACTTCTATCTCTCTACTTAGGCCCCTGGACGTGACTTACAAGTTAAACAGTACTTGCAGTTAAATGTTAAACACAGCTGCAAACAATATGAGACTTTTGAAAAAATATTTCAGCTTTCCTCAGCTCACCAGATTTCCACACAATATGAAGTTGCACTCAGTGCTTTTAGATCAAGACCATTTGATCCCAACTGTTAAATTTATGATTGGAACCAGAGGAACACTGTCTAAATTGATATCTCATCCAACAGCATGTGTCAAAGACTCTTAATTCTGCACTGGGCACATGGGATTAAGCCTATCACTTGTGTGGGGATGTGTACCATCAGTGATTAGGCCGAGAGGGCTGTTCCTTTGTTGTAATTTTTATATGATGTTTTGAAAAGAGGAAATTGAGACAGTTAACTAATACTCCTGATTACAGCATTCCTATCAGTATCCTGTTCTAAGGAACGGTTTTAACTGACTGCCTCTTGCTAATTATAAATGCTTTGCTTCTAAACCATTTTTGTTTTGGCAAAAGTATACTTTATTCGTAAAATACCTGAAAGAACATTAAAAACAATTTAAAATGGTCATCACACAAAGTGCAATAATATTCAGGTTCTTTCTCTACATCATGTTGCACTCGTGAGGTGCTTCAATAAGGTCAAAGAAACACATACAGAAATTTTAAAATGTTTGTTACAAATGGTGCAATGGTATTTAAGTTGTCTACACAGATCAAATCACACTGAGGTGCTTCAATACAATTGTGATATATGTAATATTCACTGTACACATCCAATGCAAGTCACGCAGCCTGAGGGGGTTCTATACAATTTCCAGCCCCTAAGTTCACTCTAGCTGAAAGGTCTTAGATCGTGACCTTTCCCCAATCCGTCTCTGCTGAGGCGGCTGCCCCAGGTTTTATTGTGTCTCTCCGCATTTGTCCTTTACTTTGGAATGTGCCAGTCTGCAAAACTCAATCCGGGACAACTCTTTGCGCTGGAAAACCAACAACGGTGGCACGGCAGTTAGCACAGTTGCTTCACAGCGCCAGGGTCCCAGGTTCAATTCCCACTTGGGTCACTGTCTGTGTGGAGTCTGCACATTCTCCCCGTGTCTGCGTGGGTTTCCTCTGGGGGCTCTGGTTTCCTCCTACAAGTCCTGAAAAATGCGCCGTTAGGTGAATTGGGCATTCTGAATTCTCCCTCTGTGTACCCGAACAGGTGCCGGAAACTGGCGACTAGGAGATTTGCACAGTAGCTTCATTGCAGTGTTAATGTAAGCCTACTTGCGACACTAATAAAAATTATTATTAAAGTTCATGGCAGATCAAAGAGTGTCTTTCACTGAGTTGACGATCCTCCAGCAACAGCTGTTGTTTGTCTCTATTTCCATCCCTGGGAACAGCCGATCGAGCACAGAGTCCTGCATCACTAAGCTGCTCGAGATGAACCTCGACAAAAACCACCTCATCTTTGTCCAGACTTTCTTTGCAAAGGCACATTCCACAAGGAAGTGGACCACGGTTTCTTCCCCACCACAGTCACCTCGAGGGCATCGCGCAGATGGGGTAAGACTTTGGAGATGTAAGAAGGATCTGACCATGAGTGCCTTTCTCACCACTAGCCAAGCTAGGTCTTGGTGCTTGTTTGAAAGTTCTGCTGATGAGGCATTCAGCCAAATGACCATGACAGTCTGCTCAGGGAACTGATCTGACTCGACCAATCATATCTTTTCCCAAAGGGGCCCTTGGACATTACGTGCAGACCACTGCACAAACTTGTGGTCGAAGGTGTTTCTTGGTGTAATTTTTCCATGAGGGACAGGTGGTATGACATGGTTCAACTACTTGGAGCGTTCTGCGGAATGTGGCCTGACCCAACCTTCGCAGGATAGAGACAGGTAGAACCTCAGCACATTGAAACCCTAGGTGGTTGTGTACCAAGGATCTAAGCACAGTTTATTTCAGTGACACACAAAGGTGGCCATCAGGATTAGGGCGATGTTGGGCATGTTTCTTTCCCCCTTTATCTAGAGGTTAGTACAATTTTTCCTTCGAACGTGGTCCATTTTTGACCCTCAGCTGAAGTGGAAAATGGCTTGGGTAATCGTCACAGTGCAAGAGTAAGGAATGGGGCAGGCCTGCGCCATGTACAGCAACACCAAGAGTGCTTCACATCTTATGACCAGGTACTTACCTGCAATGGAGAGGGAACGTCGCTCCAACATACCCAGTTTTTGGTTCATTGTATCTACTTGCTCCTTCCAGTTTTTAATGCAAGCCCTGGTCCCTCCGAATCATATCCCCAGCACTTTCAGGCCCTCTAACCTGACAGAGAAGGGGAAAAAGGATTAGTCGGCCCAGTTCCCAAAGAACATGGCCTTGCTCTTGCCACCAGATTTACCTTGGCTTCCAAGGCCAGGTCGAACTGGTCACAGATGTTGATCAGTCTGTGCACAAAGAGGGGATCCAAGCAGAAGATGGTGACGTTGGCCATGTACAGAGAAGCTTTGACTTGAGTGCCTGGAATCATCACTCCACTTATGCCTACATCCTTCCTGATGGACTCAGCAAAGGGTTCTGTACAACACAGGGACAGGACGGAAGAAAGAGGGATGCCCTGCCTGCCTCCTCATTTTTTATGGCAGGATATCCTTCCTCTGCTTTTAGTGGATGATTTCTGTTCGGTTTATGAGGCAACTCAAATTTCTCCACATTTCAAAGGAAGACTAATATTTGATATTCCTAACGTGACCTCGGCCTGGGTCACGTTGATTTGGCTCAAACTCACACATTGTCTGTGGGCTTTACCTCCCTCCAGATATTCCATGACAGACCTCCCTACCCTCCACTCCAGCCATGGCCTTGCTGGGTTTTTTTTTCAATAAATATTTATGTGGACTGATAATCAAAATAGAATCAGAGCCTCTCAAAGAACTACTTGTCCTCTCCTGTCCTGTATCTCTCCCCAAGCTTTACATTGGCTTCCCGCCTGGCTTTGCATGAATCTAAATTCTCTAAAAATATCCTTGTACTCAATGATCCGAGAGAAAGGAAGACTTCCATTGCAGCTAGTCCTGTGAATGTTCTTTCCTAACTTTAAATAGCTCCATGGATATCTAAACAGCTCCATTGATACCTTTAGCAGTACCACTGAGTTAATCTTTTTCTTTCAAAAGCCATCGCTATCTGAATCATTTTGGAGGCTACTTTGGGTAGAAGTGAATATTTGCGCATGAATTTGCCCCCTTCAAGATTTTATGGAATCTCTCCTTAATCTCCCATAAAATATATAAGTGAAAGTTCCAGGATTTGGTATCATAATCTGTGTTATGCATTGTGGATGCATGTCATAAAGTTTTACCACACCAACTTAGGATTTTCCGTGTGTTAACTTTAATGGATACAGTCTTATCCCACACGGGATTTATGGGGTGGGAATGACTATCTTCCCCATGGTTTTTGTGGAGCACGAGGGGGGGACTCCATTCAGCTATGTATAAAAAGTCAGCCAGCAAGGCACCAACCAAGGACAGACTGGCAGGGAATCTACCGGGGGTTGTATATAACTGAACTGTAAATAAAGACACGGGGTCCTTGCTAAAGACACGGGGTCACAGACTGGACCATGTGGTTTTTATGATATGTATTCTCAGCAGGTCTTTGGAGTGAGTCAACAGAACCTTTACCCACATATGCTTTGAAATTCATTATAAAAGTTGCTTGCCTGACCTCCGCATATGATACAGATTCTGCGTATGGATTAACATATCCTATTAACAAAGCTATATGGATACACATAAAGCTTTGCGCAAGTGAAGGAGACACAGCCAGAGTGAGACACATCCAGAGTGGGAACTTGGAACTTGGGAATTTGGTGCAGTGAGGTAATCAGGAAAGGTCAGTGGGAAGTCTAATTCTGCTGTTTTTCAGTTAAAAGTGCAATGTGTAGCTTAGTGTCTGATTGGCTGAAACTGCCCCCCACCCTAATTGCTGAGAGGCAGTTATCTGTCAGTCACCTGAGGCCTGTTTAGTGGCACGAAGGTGCACATTGTAGTCTTCTTCTCTTTGAAGCTTAAGTAGTGTGAGTCACCCTTGTTAGCTGAGGTCTGCAATAAAAGACAGACAGAAAGCGCACTCAGTAAGCTTTGCGCAAGTGAAGGAGACACAGCTGGAGTGAGATACATCCAGAATGGGAATTTGGAACTTGGTAATTTGGTGCAGTGAGGTAATTCGGTGCAGAGTGGGAGAAGGTGCTTTTTCCCTACTGTTTTGTTCTCTCTTTCTTCTGGCCTGTAACTTTTAATCTGTAGGGAGAGAACCAGAGAGCATCTGAGAACCTGGGAAGGTAAGTGATTTTTATTCATTTTTATTTTTATTACCTTTTCAAATTGTGTGGGGGGTGGGAGGGAAACTGAAGTGACATCACAGTAAAGCTGTGACCTGATTGGCTGGTTTGGAATCTACACTAAATTTAAAAATTAAGCATTGTTAAACTAATTCAACATAATTACTTAATTATAATTTAGAGGGGTATCGAAGCCAGAGATCGGAGAGTACTGTATTTAGCTTTCACATTTATAGTAGAAATCTAGTGCTACGAAACATATAGTTAAAAGTAACTTTATTTTTTTTTTTAAATTTTTACATTTAATTTACTAATTAGAACATAGAAAATAGAACATTGCAGCGCAGTACAGGCACTTCGGCCCTCGATGTTGCGCCGACCTGTGAAACCACTCTAAAGCCCATCTACACTGTTCCCTTATCATCCATATGTCTATCCAATGACCATTTGAATACCTTTAGTGTTGGCGAGTCCACTACTGTTGCAGGCAGGGCATTCCAGGCCCTTACTACTCTCTGAGTAAAGAACCTACCTCTGACACCTGTCCTATATCTATCTCCCCTCAATTTAAAGTTATGTCCCCTCGTGCTAGACAACACCATCCGAGGAAAAACGCTCTCACTGTCCACCCTATCCAATCCTCTGATCATCTTGTGTGCCTCAATTAAGTCACCTCTTAACCTTCTTCTCTCGAACGAAAACAGCCTCAAGTCCCTCAGCCTTTCCTCATAAGATCTTCCCTCCATACCAGGCAACATTCTGGTAAATCTCCTCTGCACCCTTTCCAATGCTTCCACATCCTTCCTATCATGCGGCGACCAGAATTGCACGCAATTAATTGACGCAATTTCAATTAGAGGGGTGCAGTGCTGTAACTGTGAGATGTGGCAGGTCCGGGAGGTTTCCAGCATCCTGGATGGCTTCACCTGCAGAAAGTGCACCCAACTAGAGCCCCTCACAGACTGCATGGTTCGGTTGGAGCAGCAGTTGGATGCACTTAGGAGCATACAGGTGGCGGAAAGCGTCATAGATAGCAGTTATATAAATGTGGTCACACCCAAGGTGTTGGTAGAGAAATGAGTGACCTCCAGAAGGGGCAGGCAGTCAGTGCAGGAATCCCCTGTGGTTGTCCCCCTCTCGAACAGGTATACCCCTTTGGATACTGTTAGGGGGGATAGCCTATCAGGTGAAAACAGCAGCAGCCAGAGCAGTGGCACCAAGGCTGGCTCTGATGTTCAGCAGGGAGGGTCAAAGCGCAGAAGAGCAATAGTCATAGGGGACTCTAGAGTCAGGGGCACAGATAGGTGCTTCTGTGGATGTGAAAGAGACTCCAGGATGGCATGTTGCCTCCCTGGTGCCAGGGTCCAGGATGTCTCCGAACGGCTGGCGGGCATCCTGAAGGGGGAGGGCAAACAGGCAGAGGTCGTTGTACATATTGGTACTAACGAAATAGGCAGGAAGGGGCATGAGGTCCTGCAGCATGAGCTCAGGGAGCTAGGCAGAAATTAAAAAGCCAGGACCCCCTAGGGTTGTAATCTCGGATTACTCCTGTGCAACGTGCCAGTGAGGCTAGAAATAGGAAGATAGAGCAGCTAAACACGTGGCTAAACAGCTGGTGTAGGAGGGAGAGTTTCCGTTATCTGGACCACTGGGTGCTCCTCCGGGGCAGGTGTGACCTGTATAAGAAGGACAGGCTGCATCTAAACTGGAGAGGCATAAATATCCTGGCTGCGAGGTTTGCTAGAGGTTTGCATGGGAGGGTTTAAACTAGTATGGCAGGGGGGTGGGTACCGGAACAATAGGTCAGAAGGTGAAAGCATTGAGGGAGAACTAGGGAATAGGGCCAGTATGGCTCTGAGGAAGAGCATGTTGCTGAAAACAGCAGGTCTGGTGGCATGAAGTGCATATGTTTCAATGCAAGAAGTATTACGGGTAAGGCAGATGAATTTAAAGCTTGGATTAGTACTTGGAACTATGATGTTGTTGCCATTACAGAGACCTGGTTGAGGGAAGGGCAGGATTGGCAGCTAAACATTCCAGGATTTAGATGTTTCAGGCAGAATAGAGGGGAATGTAATAGGGGTGGCGGAGTTGCGCTACTGGTTAGGGAGAATATCACAGCTGTACTACGGGAGGACACCTCAGACGGCAGCGAGGCTATATGGGTAGAGATCAGGAATAAGAAGGGTGCAGTCACAATGTTGGGGGTTTACTACAGGCCTCCCAACAGCCAGCGGGAGATAGAGGAGCAGATAGGTAGACAGATTTTGGAAGCAAGTAAAAACAACAGGGTTGTTGTGATGGGAGACTTCAGTCTGGAGAAGGGTGTGTAGATAGCCTGGGTCACATTGAGATCCAAAAAGATGAGGTGTTGGGCGTCTTGAAAAATATTAAGGTAGATAAGTCCCCAGGATCCGGATGGGATCTACCCCAGAATACTGAAGAAGGCTAGAGATGAAATTGCTGAGGCCTTGACAGAAATCTTTGGATCCTCACTGTCTTCAGATGATGTCCCGGAGGACTGGAGAATAGCCAATATATTAGTGAGAGGCAGCACGGTTTAGTGTAGGGGAGGTCGTGTCTCACTAACTTGATGGAGTTTTTCGAAGAGGTCACAAAGATGATTGATGTATGTAGGGCAGTGGATGTTGTCTATATGGACTTCAGTAAGGCCTTTGACAAGGTCCCTCATGGTAGACTGGTACAAAAGGTGAAGTCACACGGGATCAGGGGTGAGCTGGCAAGGTAGATACAGAACTGGCTAGGTCATAGAAGGCAGAGAGTAGCAATGGAAGGGTGCTTTTCTAATTGGAGGGCTGTGACTATTGGTGTTCCGCAGGGATCAGTGCAGGGAACTTTGCTGTTCGTAGTATATATAAATGATTTGGAGGAAAATGTAACTGGTCTGATTAGTAAGTTTGCAGACGACACAAAGGTTGGTGGAATTGCAGAAAGCGATGAGGACTGTCAGAGGATACAGCAGGAATTAGATCGTTTGGAGACGTGGGCGGAGAGATGGCAGATGGAGTTTAATCCGAACAAATGTGAGGTAATGCATTTTGGAAGGTCTAATGCAGGTAGGGAATATACAGTGAATGGTAGAACCCTCAAGAGTATTGAAAGTCAGAGAGATCTAGGTATACAGGTCCACAGGTCACTGAAAGGGGCAACACAGGTGGAGAAGGTAGTCAAGAAGGCATACGGCATGCTTGCCTTCATTGGCTGGGGCATTGAGTTTAAGAATTGGCAAGTCATGTTGCAGCTGTACAGAACCTTAGTTAGGCCACACTTGGAGTATAGTGTTCAATTCTGGTCGCCACACTACCAGAAGGATGTGGAGGTTTTAGAGAGGGTGCAGAAGAGAATTACCAGGATGTTGCCTGGTATGGAGGGCATTAGCTATGAGGAGCGGTTGAATAAACTCGGTTTGTTCTCACTGTAACGACAGAGGTTGAGGGGCGACCTGATAGAGGTCTACAAAATTATGAGGGGCATAGACGGAGTGGATAGTCAGAGGCTTTTCCCCAGGGTAGAGGGGTGAATTACTTGGGGGCATATGTTTAAGGTGCGAGGAGTAAGGTTTAGAGGAGATGTACGAGGCAAGTCTTTTACACAGAGGGTAGTGGGTGCCTGGAACCCGCTACCGGAGGAGATGGTGGCAGCAGGGACAATAGTGACATTTAAGGGGCATCTTGGCAAATACATGAATAGGATGGGAATAGAGGGATACAGACCCAGGAAGTGTAGAAGATTTTAGTTTAGACGGGCAGCATGGTCGGCACGGGCTTGGAGGGCCGAAGGGCCTGTTCCTGTGCTGTACTTTTCTTTGCTCTTTGTTCTTTGTTCTAGTCCACAGCTTTTATTCCCAAAGATTGATCTTATATCCAAAGTATTCTCTTCAGAATCTATTTTATCTCCGCCTCCTTTGTATATCGTGTAACGAATTTTAGCAATCCTTCCTGACCAGCTCACAAATGAATTGCAAAAATTAACAGCTGCACCATTTCAACAGTGCTTAAAGATATTGCGCTGGGCTTTGAAGATGGAACATATTTACTGTAAAGGAGGGAGAAAGAACTTGAAATTATACATTCCTCTTCAGGGTGGCCCAAAGTGCTTCAAAGCCAGGGAAGCACTTTTGAAATGCTATCACAGCCAGAATGTGGGAAATGTAGCTCCACTCTGTACAGAGCAAGATTCCTCAAACCTACAATGAGATAAACAATCAGATTAATTGTGTGTTGGTCGAGAGATGAATGCTGGCCAGGCCCTGGGGAGGTTTTCGCAGGAAGGTATTCTAAACTCAAAATGGCCAAGTTATTTGCTCAACAAAAGAGAACTAATAAGAATATTTCTAAACTGTGTCATGTGAGAGTACCTTTAAGAAATGGGTGTTTTTATAGAATAACTGTAGTGGGTGTACCTTTAAGAAATGGGTTTTTATTACTGCAGTGATGTCAGAGATTGGCATAGTGAACTTACAGACAGTGAGGGGTGAGCATATTGTGGTTGCTTTTCAGGTGTGGTATTTTAGTTTAAGTGGGGAATGTGTTGTGGACAATGGCTCTTTCAGAGACTCTGAAGTTTTTCGGGGTGCAGACGGTCACACGCAGTACCTTACGGACAGAGACTAAAAGCAGGCTGTTAGATTTGGCAAAAACATTGCAGTTAACATTACCTGACAAAATGCGAAAAGATGAGGTAATTATGGCGGTGGCTAAGCATTTAAAGTTGCCTGAGATACAGTCTGACTCATTAGCTATGGCAAAGATCCAGTTGCAGATTAAGCAACTTGAACATGAAAAATAATTAAAGCAGCTTCAATGTGCAATGAGAGATAAAGTAAAGGAGAGAGAAGAAAGAAACACAGAAAGAGATAGAGAGGAAAGGGAAAAACAGAGAGAGTTTGAACTTCAGAAAATGGCTATGAAACATAACAGTCAGTTAAAATTGGCAGACGTAAAGGGAAATGTACAGTTGGGGGATAGTGATGAGGATAGTCAGAAAGAGCAGCACAGTCGAAGGCTTGGTGGGGATATATAAATATGTCCAAGCATTGCCAAGGTTTGAGAAGAAAGAGGTGGAAGCCTTTTTCATTTCATTTGAGAAGGTAGCTAAACAAATTAAATGGCCACAGGACATGTGGGTATTACTGATTCAAACAAAGCTGGTAGGTAGGGCGAGTGAAGTGTTTGCATCACTATCGGAGGAGGTATCTGGGACGTATGAGGAGGTGAAAAAATCCATCTTAGGTGCATATGAACTAGTGCCTGAAGCTTACAGACAAAGGTTTCGAAATTTAAGGAAAGAATTTGGTCAAACATACATGGAGTTTGAAAGGCTCAAACATAGTAATTTTGATCGGTGGTAAGGGCTTTGAAAATAGACCAAACGCATGAAGCTCTCAGAGAAATTATCCTTTTGGAGGAGTTTAAAAATTCAATTCCTGATGTAGTGAGAACTCATGTGGAAGAGCAGAGGGGTAAAACTGTGAGACTAGCAGCAGAAATGGCAGATGATTATGAATTAGTTCATAAATCAAAGCTTGTTTTCCGACATCAGTTTCAGCCTGTGAGGGATAGAAACTGGGGACATGAGAAATACTCAAGTGGTAAAGGTAAATGTGATCTGATGGGAGATAATTAGGAGAGTGTACCTCAGATTAAAAACGAAATCCAGGAGGGTGCAAGAGAAATGAAAAGT
This sequence comes from Scyliorhinus torazame, assembly GCF_047496885.1. Lineage (NCBI taxonomy): Eukaryota > Metazoa > Chordata > Chondrichthyes > Carcharhiniformes > Scyliorhinidae > Scyliorhinus > Scyliorhinus torazame. Next base: position 80,826,548 of record NC_092707.1, read on the forward strand.
TTCAAATATTTTCACTGTAATAAACTTGGCCATGTAAAGTCACAGTGTTGGTGGTTGAAGAAAAGCACTGGGAAGGCTGATGTGATAAAACAGGATAAGACAGTGGGGTTTGTTAACGTGGTAAAGGAAAGCCCAAGTGAAGCAAAGGAGGTGCAAAAGATTGTACAGCCTGATCAAGAGGTGATTAATAAGAAGGTGCCAGATCTCTTTAAAGAATTTACTTGTGTGGGCAAATTTACTCATGTGTATCAGGAGGAGCAGATAAAAAAGTCACAATTTTAAGAGATACGGGAGCTAGTCAATCTTTAATGGTAAGAGATGAGGAGTTATGTCGTTTGGGAAGAATGTTGCCAGAAATGGTGGTAATATGTGGAATTCAGGGTGAGAGGAGTGTTGTTCCATTATATAAGGTAAGGTTGGATAGTCCATTGAAGAGTGGTGAAGTGGTAGTAGGAGTAATAGAGAAACTATCTTGTCCAGGAATACAGTTTGTCTTGGGTAATGAAATAGCTGGATCGCAGGCAGGAGTGATACCTACTGTGGTAGATAAGCCAGTGGAAAATCAGACAACTGAAGTGTTGAAGGACGAATATCCTGGGATTTTTCCGGATTATGTAGTCACAAGGTCGCAAATTCACAGGTTAAGACAAGAGGAGAAATCAAAGAGTGATGATGAAGTGGAAGTTCAATAATCAGAAACGATTTTTGATCGGATGGTTGAAAAAGAACAAGAACAGGTGGAGGATGAGGCGGATATTTTTACTTGAGGAAATTTGGAGGAGTTACAACAGAAAGATATAGAAATAAAACGGATGTATCAGAAAGCATATGCGGAAGAGGAATCTGAGTGTATACCAGAGTGTTATTACCGTAAAACTGATGTCTTGATGAGAAAATGGAGACCTTTACAGATGCAGGCGGATGAAAAGTGGACAGAAGTTCATCAAGTAGTATTGCCGGTAGGGTATAGAAAGGAGGTGTTGCGGGTTGCACATGAGGTACCAGTGGGAGATCATTTGGGAATAAGGAAAACTCAAGCTGAAATCCAAAAACATTTTTATTGGCCTGGACTACATAAAGATATAGTTAAATTCTGTCAATCATGTCACACATGTCAAGTGATAGGGAAACCTCAAGCAGTGATAAAACCAGCGCCATTAATACCCATTCAAGCATTTGAGGAACCTTTTACAAGGGTCCTAATTGATTGCGTAGGACCACTTCCTAAAATGAAAAGTGGGAATCAATATCTTTTGATGATAATGGATGTGTCTACGAGGTTTCCAGAGGCTATTCCAGTATGTAATATTACAGCTCAAAAGATTGTGGAGGAGTTACTTAAATTCTTTACTAGATATGGACTACCCACAGAAATACAATCAGATCAAGGATCAAATTTTACCTCAAGGTTATTCAAAGAAGTTATGGATAGCTTAGGAATAAAACAATTTAAATCAACTGTGTAACATCCAGAATCATAGGGACCGTTAGAAAGGTGGCATCAGACATTAAAGACAATGTTGAGGGCTTATTGTCACGATTATCCTGAGGATTGGGATAAAGGAATTCCATTCGTACTGTTTGCAATTAGGGATTCACCTAATGAGTCAACCAAATTCAGTCCTTTTGAACTAATTTTTGGTCATGAGGTAAGAGGACCACTTAAATTAAAAATTAAATTAAAAAGGAAAAATTGGTGAGTGAGAAATCGGAAATTACATTATTGGATTACGTGTCAAATTTTAGGGAATGATTAAATAGAGCCGGTGAATTGGCTAGACAACATTTAAAAGTTGCACAAAATGTGATGAAACAGGTCACGGACAAGAAATCCAAAGTTCGTAGTTTTGCCAGTGGAGATAAAGTTTTAGTATTGTTACCAGTGGTAGGTGAACCTTTAAAAGCAAGGTTTCGTGGACCTGATCAGATTGAAAGGAAATTAAGTGAGGTGAATTATGTGGTAAAAACACCAGATAGAAGGAAGACTCACCGAGTGTGTCATGTGAATATGCTTAAAGGGTACTTTGAAAGAGGACAGAAAAATGGAGGAGGTTTTAATGATTCTAACTCAAAGTGACGAACCAAATCCAGATAACTGTGTGGAGATAAATTGGGGAGTACTAAAATGGCTATGCATGATGTAGATGTGGGAAATGCTATTCCAATCAAACAACATCCATACAGACTTAACCCTTTAAAATTGGCACAGGTTAACAAAGAGATTGAGAGTATGCTTACAAATGGCATAATTGAAGTGGGTTGCAGCCAATGGAGCTCACCCATAGTGATAGTACCTAAACCAGACGGTACTCAATGGTTGTGTGTGGGCTATAGAAAGGTTAATGCAATTACAAGAACGGATTCTCATCCTATCCCATGTTTGGAGGATTGCATTGAGAAAGTGGGACAATCAGCTTTTATTTGCAAACTGGATCTACTTAAAGGTTACTGGCAGGTACCTTTATCCAAAAGGGCGAAGGAGATTTCAGCTTTTGTGACTCCACATGGTATATACCAATTCAAAGGTATGCCATTTGACATGAAAAACACCCCAGCCACATTTCAACGGTTAACTAACAAAGTTGTTTCAGGAATACCCAATTGTGTAGTATACATCGACGATCTGGTAATTTTCAGCCAGACATGGAAAGAACATTTAAAACATCTGATGGAGTTATTCGATCGACTGCAGGAGGCATGTTTGGTGATAAACCTAGCCAAAAGTGAATTTGGAAAAGCCCAAGTAATTTTCCTTGGCCATACAATTGGACAGGGTCGAATGGTCACACGGGATGTGAAACCAACAGTTATTGAAGAGTTTCCAATACCCTCGACACAAAGGGAAATAATACGATTTCTTGGCATGAGTGAATTTGATCGAACAGTTGTGAAAAATATTGTAGCGTGGTTGCTCCACTGATGGACTTGCTGAAGAAACGTCGAAAATTTCAGTGGACAGCGGACTTTCAACAGGCATTTGTCTGTCTGAAAGCTGTGATAACCAATGCTCCTGTGTTGGAGAATTACAAGGGTCTCTGTGATCAGATTGAACTAAAGTATCTGACTTTAAAGAGAAATGCCGAGGCATAGAGAAATGGATGGATCGTGCAGAGACCTTCTTGTTCAAAGAGACTGTCAATCGAGAAGGAATCCAGTTGGAGGAAGAAGAACAAAAATGGACTATATTATTATACCTGTTTGCGTGTGTTGTTTTTTGAAACGAAAAAGTATATTTACTGTGTGCATTTCTTAAAGGATAGTGAAAAGGTGAAAAATGAAACCAGCTTGAAGTTGATGGTTTATTTATTTTTTTCTTGGGAGGAGGTGTCATGTGAGAGTACCTTTAAGAAATGGGTGTTTTTATAGAATAACTGTAGTGGGTGTACCTTTAAGAAATCTGCAGTGATGTCAGAGAGTGGGTGGAGATGGACTGTCTGTCAGCTTTTTACTTTCGCTTTCGGCTTTTTGCTGCAGGGTGGGTTTGGTTTCATTTTCGTTTTGGAGAAGCTGCAATCACAGCAGGATGTGTGTGAATCTCTGCAAGCTTATGAGTGTCCATTTACTGATTTCAACGTGGTAGCTGTTCTCAGTAGTGAAGTTAAGCCTGATGTATTTCTGTAAAAAGGTGTTTTAATTCTTATGGATGTTAAAAGGAAAGCTAAAGGATTACTTAGTGTTGTAGTCTTTGGGGGTTGTATTTGAATTAATGGTTGCTAAGATGTTCACTGTATGTTTTAAAAAGGTTCACTTGAGTTCATAGAATAAACATTGTTTTGCTTTTAAAAATACTTTTCCATTTCTGCTGTACCACACCTGTAGAGTGGGCCGTGTGCTCCCCATACCACAATCTATTAAAAGTTGTGGGTCAGGTGAACTCCATGATACAATTTGGGGTTCTCTAAACCCTGGCCCATAACAACTGTCACCACAGGTTATGGAAGGTAGGCCTTCCTGTTATCAGCCGAGGAGCATTGTTCATTAATCTCCCTCATGCACAGGTAAAACTGACTCCACCAAAGTATGCACTCTGCTTCTCCATCTTCAGCTTCAGGCCTGGGCTGGTCGATGGTGAAAGATATTCATGCCTCACCCATGCTGAGCGATGATCATCTCCAATAAGAGAGAATTTAACCATTGCTCATTGATGACAAAGGCTTTACCATCTCTGTACCCCCACCATCCTGGGGGATGTCATTGACACGGAAACTGAACTGGACCAGTCACTTAAATACTGTGGCTACAAGAGCAGGTAAGAGATCAGAAATTGTGCAGCGAGTAACTCATCTCCCTGCTCCCCAGAGCCTGTCCACACATCTACAAGTCAAAAGTCTGGAGTGTGATGGAATACTCTCCACTTGGCTGGATGAGTGCAGCCCCAACAACACTGAAGAAGGATGAGCGAATGTAGCAGAGAACCATGTCCTGGGAGGATCATGGTCATTGAGGGCAGACAAAATTTAGGATTTGGTGCTACAACGTCACATGCCAAATACTGCTTGGTCTCCACCAAAAACTACAACCAGCATTTTATAATGCCTTTGACATAGCAAACTAATGTGTTTCATCAGAATATTATCAAACAGAATTTGACATCTAGTCACAAAAAGCAGGATTAGGGCAGGTGCCAAAATTTTGATCAGAGAGGAAGACTAAGGTGCAGTTTAAACGAGCACAGGAAGAAGTCTTACAATACCAAATTAAAGTCCAACAAATTTGTTTCAAATCAATAGCTTTTAAAGGAGGAAAGAGAGATAGAGATGCTAAGAGGTTTTGGAAGGGAATTCCAGAACTCAGGGCAGTGGTATGTGAAATCACAGCTGCCAATGGTGAAGCAATTAAAATTAGCAATATGCCAGAGATTCGGAGCGGGATTCTCCGGTCTCCCAGCATGCGTTTTTCAGCAGCGGGAGGCGGCCTGCCGTTCGCTGGTGGAGGGATTCTCTGCTCCTGCTGCAGTCAACTGGATTTCCCATTGAAGCCACCCAATCCATCCCAAAACCCACGGGCAGGGGTATGCTGCCGGCGGAACCAGTGAACGACTGGATAATTCGGGCTGGGATTGGCAGGAGTGCAGAGATGTCAAAGGGTTGTATGGCTGGAGGCAGTTGTAGAGAGAGGGGGGCAAGGACGTGAAGGTGTTAGAAAACAAGGAGGAGCATTCATACAAAAATGGACACTGTGACAAAGAAGCAGGTGTCATGATATCCATATTAACATATCATGGTGCAATCACACACACACACTGATGGACAGGTAGACGGACCAATCAACACACACGCAACATCACAGCCAATCACCAGTGAGAGCACACGCACTATAAAACAGGGAACACCACAGTTCCTGCTCATTCTACCAGGAGATAGCTCAGAGCACAGAGCTCACAGCGTGCCACTCAGACATACACCATGTGCTGAGTGCCTCTCTAAGATAGTGCTAGGGCTGGGTCCACAGGTTAACTGGTGAAGTACGAACCACAGCCAGAAGTTAACAGTTGTTATTGTACAGAACAATAAAACAGAGTTGTACCATCTACAACCGTGTTGGTTTGTTTGTATATCGGAACACACAACACGACATGATACCAGGATTGGAAACTCCCCAGCAACTGTGAGACCTACCTGCATCTCTTCAGAGATCCGCCATCCTGCACCATGGACACCATCAGCCCGCCGCAGCCGCTCCAAATCGCTGGAAATCTCGGCGTCAACTGGAAGCTGTTTAAACAGGGCTTCCAGCCCTTCTTAAAAGCCACAGACAGGGAGAATGCATCGGACACCAGGAAGATCGCCCTCCTCCTCTCCACGGCGGGGCAACACGCCATCCACATCTACAACTTCATGGCATTCGCGGAAGGTGAGGACAAGACGAAGTACAAGACGGTCCTTCTAAAATTTGAGCAACACTTCAGCGTCGAAGTGAATGAGAGCTTCGAGAGGTACCTCTTCCAGCAGCGCCTGCAGGGTAAGGATGAGTCTTTTCAAACATTTTTGACACACCTCCGTATCCTCGCACAGTCCTGCGGATATGAGGCCACCTCCGATTCCATGGTTCAGGACCAGACAGTTTTTGGGGTTACCTCTGACACCCTACGCCAGCAGCTCCTCAAAATAAAGCGCTAGCCACCGCCATCGAAACCTGCGTCCTCCGCGAAAACGTGACCAGCCGGTTCTCCCAATTCCAGGTAGCCGAATCGGCATGGCAGGGGTCCTACGAGGCCGAGCGGGTCCAGTCGATCGAGTTCCTCCCGGCCCGCGGCCCGGACGAGGGCGGCCATTTTACGCGCTTTCCGAGGCCTCCCGCGCTTGTACGCGCCAAAAGAGGGGACGTTGACGCAGAGGGACGTGACGCGCAGGCGTGCTCTACGCAGGACCGAGCCGCGCATGCGCGGTGGCGCAACGAACGCCATGATGTCACGACGTGCAGCAACTGTGGATCCGCACACTTAAAGCAGCAATGTCCAGCCAAAAATCAACAATGCCTCCGCTGTGGCAAGATGGGCCACTACGCTGCCTGCTGTCGATCAGCTCAACCTGCCAACGCTCCCCAATTCCGCCAGCTTCGCAGGGACGTGCGGGCCATTCAGCCTCCATACACCGAGTCATACCCTGACGACGTACAGACCGGTGATACCGACGACCGGGAAACCTTCCGCGTTGCGGTAATAGACAGAAATCAGATGTCCCCAAGTAGGACCCACCAGCCGATGCCAGTGCACAGCGTTAATCCGGGCGATGAATGGTGTGCCACCCTAACGGTCAACCGATCACCAATCACATTCCGCTTAGATACTGGTGCCTCCGCCAATCTCATTGCATGGTCAGCATTCTACACCTTGAAGGTCAAACCACCGATTCGGCCATCCCACTGTCAGCTGGTTGATTACAACGCAAACGTTATCCCGGCCATGGGGTCCTGCCAGCTCGAGGTTGCACACAATTCATACACAGCCACACTGTCTTTTGAGATAGTTGGATCCTCGAAGGACTCTCTGCTAGGCGGACAGGCGTGCAAGATCCTCCACCTCGTTCAGCGGGTACACACTCTGTCTCCAGAAGGCACGTCCGATTTCCCGGATGCAGACTTTAGGGTGCAGCTCCACTCGCTCCTCGCCCACAACCAGGAGGTTTTCAAGGGCATGGGCACACTGCCCTACACTTACAGAATACGGCTGAAACCGGACGCCACCCCGGTCATTCACGCACCTTGTAGAGTCCCAGCACCACTCAAGGACCGCCTCAAGCAGCAGCTGCAGGACCTTCAGGACCAAGGAGTGCTTTCCCGGGTCACGGAGCCAACGCCATCGGTCAGCTCCATGGTGTGCGTAAAAAAGCCCGCCGGCAAGCTCCGGATCTGCATCGACCCGAAAGACCTGAACAATAACATCATGAGGGAACACTATTCCATACCCAAATGGGAAGAAATCACGAGCGAAATGGCTCGGGCGAAAATTTTTACCAAGCTTGATGCCTCAAAGGGTTTTTGGCAGATTCAGCTGGATCAGTCCAGCAGGAAGCTGTGTACTTTCAACACTCCCTTTGGCAGATACTGCTACAATAGGATGCCGTTTGGCATCATCTCGGCATCCGAGGTGTTTCATCGAATCGTGGAACAGATGATGGAGGGCATCGAAGGGGTGCGTGTCTATGTTGACGGCGTCATCATCTGGTCCACCACACGACAGGAGCACATCAGTCGTCTCCAGCGCGTCTTTCTCGGATACGAGAGGACGGCCTGCACCTCAACCGAGCCAAGTGTTCTTTTAGCCAAACTGAGCTAAAGTTTCTGGGGGACCACATAACCCGGTCAGGGGTGCTTCCAGATGCCGACAAAGTGGCAGGTATTGCAGCCATGCCGCAGCCGGCAGACAAGAAGGCAGTGCTACGCTTTCTCGGGATGGTCAACTTCCTGGGAAGTTTATTCCCAACCTTGCCTCGCACACAACGGCTCTTCGCCACCTGGTAAAGAAGACTACGGAGTTCCAGTGGCTGCCCGCACACCAGAAGGAATGGGAGGAGCTCAAGATCAAGCTCACCACCACCCCGGTATTGGCGTTCTTCGACACTACTCGAGACACAAAGGTCTCGACTGATGCCAGCCAGTCCGGCATAGGGGCGGTACTCCTGCAACGGGACGACACTGCATCATGGGCCCCGGTCGCCTATGCCTCGCGGGCCATGACCCCCACAGACCCTATGTGCAGATTGAAAGAAGTGCCTGGGTTTGTTAACCGGCATAGATAAATTCCATGACTATGTGTATGGTCTCCCTCAGTTCACCGTGGAGACCGACCATCGCCCCCTGGTCGGCATCATACAAAAGGACCTCAATGAGATGACCCCTCGCCTCCAGCGCATTCTGCTCAAGCTCCGGAGGTACGACTTCCAACTGGTCTGCACGCCAGGAAAGGACCTCATCATCGCGGATGCCCTGTCCAGAGCAGTGGGCACACCGCCCGAATCGGGGGGGGGGGGTCATCTGTCAGGTCGACGCACATGTAGCCTTCACATCGGCCAATCTGCCAGCTACCGTTGCAAGTCTGGCCCGTATTCACCGTGAGACTGCGGCTGACCCCCTTCAACAATGTGTGATGCGCCATATGACGGAAGGGTGGCTCAAGGGGCAGTGCCCACAATTCTACAATGTCCGGGACGACTTGGCCGTCATTGATGGTGTCCTCCTACAGATGGACCGGATTGTGATCCCACACAGCATGCACCGGCTTGTCCTCGAACAATTGCACGAAGGCCATCTCGGGGTTGAAAAGTGCAGGTGGAGGGCCCGAGAAGCTGTGTACTGGCCGGGCATCAGCGACGACATTGCCAACATGGTGCTCAACTGCCCCAACTGCCAAAGGTTTCAGCCGGCACAACCCCCTGAGACACTTCAGCCCCATGAGTTGGTAACGTCCCCCTGGGCAAATGTGGGTGTGGAACTTTGTCATGCGCTCGGCAGGGTCTATGTCATTATAATTGACTATTTTCCCAATTATCCGGAGGTCATACGCCTGCACGACTTGACATCATCAGCTGTAATCAGAGCATGTAAGGAAACCTTCGCTCGCCATGGCATTCCGCTTACCGTCATGTCGGACAATGGGCCCTGTTTTGCAAGCCAAGAATGGTCTTCTTTTGCCGCTTCATATGGCTTCACACATGTGACATCCAGCCCTTTGCATCCCCAGTCAAATGGCAAGGCGGAAAAGGGCGTCCATATCGTGAAGCGGCTCCTCTGCAAGGCTGCTGATGCCGGATCTGACTTCTGTTTAGCCCTGCTGGCCTATCGCTCGGCCCCACTGTCCACCGGCCTCTCACCAACCCAGCTGTTGATGGGTTGCACCCTCAGGACCACTGTGCCGTCCATTCATGTTCCTAAACCCGACCATGCTCCAGTACTGCAAAGGATCTAACAGCAGCGTGCTCAGCAGAAGGTGGCAGATGACACTCGGGCAACTGATCTTCCTGCCCTGGCGCCTGGAGACAGTGTCCGCATCCACCTACCAGAGGGCGGCTGGTCGGCAATTGCCGAGGTTCTCCGCTGCATGGCTCCCTGCTCGTTCCTGGTTCGCCTGCCTGATGGCTCCATTCGCCGGCGTAATCGGCGGGCCCTTCGGCTGCTTCCGCGCTCGCTACGTGATCATGCACCGGTGCCAAGCCCTCCTGTTGTCCCTGATGTTGACTTTGTGGAGCTTCCTGCCACTCTGCCTACTCCTCTCTCGCCTGTGGCCAGGCCCATTCCTCAGCCGGTGGATCCTGACCCACCCTTGAGGCGGTCAACCCGAATTCACCATCCTCTTAATAGACTGGACTTATGAGCCTTTTTGCACATTGGACTCATTGAATTGTTGTGCAACAATGTTAACGTGTTTCTTTTTTTGTCGTTCCAGGAGTTCTCTTTCGATATTTGATGATTGTACTTGTTTTGTTTGTGGTACAACCTCATTGCTATGTTGCACCTGACACCGTCCTACGTATATAGTTTAGCCTCATGTACATGTTGTAAATATTGCACACACATACTCAGCTGCACTCAGTACACAACAATATTTATTACCATGTAGGCACATATCCTTGTGAAAAGGGGGGGATGTCATGATATCCATATTAACATATCATGGTGCAATCACACACACACACTGATGGACAGGTAGACGGACCAATCAACACACACGCAACATCACAGCCAATCACCAGTGAGAGCACACGCACTATAAAACAGGGAACACCACAGTTCCCGCTCATGCTACCAGGAGATAGCTCAGAGCACAGAGCTCACAGCGTGCCACTCAGACATACACCATGTGCTGAGTGCCTCTCTAAGATGGTGCTAGGGCTGGGTCCACAGGTTAACTGGTGAAGTACGAACCACAGCCAGAAGTTAACAGTTGTTATTGTACAGAATAATAAAACAGAGTTGTACCATCTACAGCCGTGTTGGTTCGTTTGTATATCGGAACACCCAACACGACAGTAGGTACGTACACATGCAGAGTGACTGAATCCTCTGAATGTTAAGAGTTTGTTATAGCTGAAGGTAAGGACTCCATAAGGCACCGGCAGGTAGGATAACAACTTATTTACTCTACTCACAATTACACTACTCCTCACCCCACAGGGTCACCCTCCCCGACCTGCTCTCAGGCATGGTTTACATCCTGTGAGGTTCCTCCCAATTAGTGGGGAGGCTGTCACCACCCCCCCACCCCCCCACCCCCCCACACACACAGTAACCTGGGGAATTAATACTCCAAGGTGTTGGAGGGGAGCCGTATGCAATATAGGGTTTGGCCAGCGAGGGGGTCGTAACAGAGTTCATACTCTTACTGGGTGTCTGTCAGTTAACCAATTGAATTTCTGGTCAGAAGCAACATGGGCCTCTCAGCTATAACATTGCTCTGAGCTGAACTTCATGATATGACAGTAGGAGAGGATCCTGGATGCCTCTAGTCAGGCGTTGCAAAGCGAAAAAGAACAATAGATAACAGACGGATGTGGGTAGCTGTACAGATACCACACTTTATTATAGTGATAGATTATGAAGCTATTCTGCAGAATTTACTTCCCCTCTACGGTTTCTGTGCAGTCCCTTTGTTGCAAATATTCCTGAAAGAGGAAGTCTCCTACCAGAAATTAAACTGTTACAAAACAGAAACCGTTCCAGTTTCAGTCTATCTCTCTTGAGGCTGAAGTTTCGGAACTGCCCAACAGTTGCTCAGCAGGCCTGCAGTTCAGATTTATTCTGAGCTCAAAAGTAAAGGCGCACCGGCGGCATACAACACAAGTGTCCCAACCCGGGTCTAAGGAACTCTCAATCCGGGGCTGGCATTTGAAGTGCTTGGAAACGAGTCCCAGCTGGGCAGGGCTCCACCTGTTACCATGGGAACTCTTCTCCACGAACCCCACAGTGAGATTGATGAGTGGTCCTCGTGAGTGTTATCACATCTCTCCCAGCCCACCCCAAGTCCAGATCCACTCCCTCACTTCCCCCCACAATGAAGCCTCGTTTACCTATTTGCGCATGGCCTTGAGTCCACCATCAGAAGTACCAGGTCTGGAGGTAAGAATCAGATGGGAGATCATCACTTCCTAGCTCAGCATTGAAGGGCCACTAATGGGGGGGGGGGTGCTTATTCAAGTTTGATTTCCGACTGCGGGTCAGTCACCTCAGTCTCCATTTCTGAGCCCGAGTCTTTGTTCTCTTGCGGGAAACATAATTTGAGTCACCTGCCTGAAAATAGGTTAAAGGGCGTTGAGGGCATCACCTAGAGTCATTTCCACGGTAGAGGGTTACCTGCTCCTGAGATGGTCCACGTGTTTCTTTACAGTCCTCTCCCTGGTCTTGACCTTGTACGACATGGGGCCAGTCTTTTGTAACACAACTCCCGGGATCCAAGAGGATCTGTCTCCAAAATTGCAAACATAGGGGGTATATACTGGTCTGAATATCCTGGTCTGTGCTTATCGTAAAGTGTTGTCCTCAGACGTATAAATGGAATTTCGTCACTCCGAATATTACAGCCAGAACCACTTTTTCGATTTGTGCGTAGCGTCGTTCCACAACTGCCAGGATTCATAATGCACATGCAATCGGTCGCTCAGTAACATCGTCCCATCGATGGAGGAGGACTGCCCCTACTTTTTACGGAGAGGCAGCGCATGTTAGTATGAGCGGCCTTGTGAGATCGTAGTGCGCCAAGATATTGGAGGACAGCAGTTGTTGCTTCACTTTTGTGAATGTTTTGTCCTGGGGCACCTGCCAAAACCATTTCTGGTTCTTCTTTGACAATGCATACAGGGGTGCCAGTAAGATAGCCAGATAGGGGATAAATTTCCCATAATGGTTGATAAGGCCTAGGAATGACTTCAATTCTGTTGTGTTTCACGGGGTCGGTGCCCCTTTTATGACCTTTACTTTGACCTCTACAGGGTGCAAGCTGTCTTTATCGACGCGGTATCTGAGATACGTTATCTCGCCCACCTGAAACACGCACGTTCCTGCTTGAGCCAGATGCCCACGTCAGAAAATCACCACTGGACCTCCTCCATGTTGCCGGGTGTTCTTTGCCGGTGGCTCCTGTGATTAACACATCATCTCGGTACACTGCCACACTTGGGAACCCTTGAAGTATATTTTCCATTGCGCCCCGGAAAATGGCTCACGCCGATGAGACTCTGAAAGACAGGTGAATGTATTCATATAACCCCTTGTGGGTGTTGATGGTGACATATTTCTAGATTATATATCGAGCTCAAGCTGGAAGTATACGTGGCTCATATCCAGCTGAGTAAACGTGTGGCCTCCGGCCACTTTTGTGTAGAAGCCTTCAATACTCGGCATGGGGTATTGGTCATGGTGGAAATCTCTGTTGACTCTTAATTTATAGTCTCCACAAAGGCGGACCGACTTGACGGGCTTTAGTACTGGGACTATTGGCATAGCCCATTCTGTAAATTATACTGGTATAATATAATAAAGTATGATGCCAAGGTTTTCCAGCCACCCAGGTTCGGTCTCTACCTTGGTGAGCAAGGCATAGGGGAGTGATCATGCTGTAAAGCATTCAGGTACGGCCTCTGGGTCTATGTAGATTTTTGGCCCTGGCTCCTCTGATTTTGCCATGGCCTTCCTGAAATATCTTGGGATATTTCCCAATGACTTTGTATAGGCTGCTGGTTCCCACATTAAAAAATTGCTGCCAGTCCAATTGGATTTTTTGCTGCCAATCTCTGCCCAGGACACTGGGTCCTGGTCCTTGTGTGACTATTATGGAGAGTCGGACCATCTACATCCCATTGGCGACCGAGGTCATCGTGGCTCCAATGATTTGTAGAGTCTCCCTTATGTACGTGGCCAGCCGGGCCCTGGTGTCTCGCACGTCTGGGTGCAATGCCTGCTTGGAGGCGCCCAAAGGTTTATTCCCCTATAATAGAGACAATGGTTCATGTGTACACCTCAATTTCCAGGGGTGACCATTGACCCAAAGTTTAATTTTGGTTGGGGGCAACTGTGGGGGCAATGATGCAGTTCAGCTGCTTTATTTTGTTGTGTTCAGGCTAGTGGGCTTGCAAGGCCCAGGCCTGAGGTGGTTTTGGCTTCCAACCTGGGCAATATGCATACCGACAATTCTGGCAGCCTGGCCTTGGGCATATCCTTCTGCCACAGGTAAGGTACTCTTGTGACTGTTGCCCGAAATCCTCTGGGGAAGTTTCTCTAACATTTCTGGGGCTGCCTCGCTGCCAACCCATCTTTGCGTGCCGTGGCTGAGCAGGGAAGAGGTGGTGAGTGGGGCAGAGTTGTTTTCTATAGGGAGTCTGGATTTTCTACATGGGGTCATCTGAAGTTGAACACGCTGCAGTCTATTGAACCTTGAGATTCCTGGGCCCCTTTTTCGCCATTTTTCAGAAACAGTACCAGTTCTACGTTTTTTTAATGCTCCAGGGTGGGTTCTGCAAGCAGTTTTCTCTGTGTCGTGACATTGCTTAACCCACATACCAGTCGATCTCATATCATCTCCAGCAGGGATGATCCATACTCACAGTGTTTTGCCAGTTTCCTGAGCCTCGTCTGGAATTCCATTATGGGTTCTTCAGGAATTCTTTTGGCTGTATTAAACCTGTAACACTGGAGAATTACTGATGGCCTTGGGTCGTACATGTTTGTCACTGATTCTACCAGTTCATGAGATATTTTTGAGTCCGGGTTGCCGCGCAAGTCAAACTCTAAATGATGCTGAACATCAGGGCTCCACAAACAGTCAGATGGAGTATCTTTTGTCTGTCGCCACCTTCTATGCCATTCGCACAAAAGAAATAGTGCGTATTGGGGCAAATCCTCCGTCCCACATCATACAACTCGAGTTTCCCAAATAGTGTAATTTCCATGTTCTCTCCACAGGTTTCCTTACCGGACTTGTTGTTTTTTTTAAAGCAGGGTTGTCCAGAATCTTGTTCTTCTTCCTCGTCGCCAGTGAAGTAATCCAGGAAAGACGAAGAAGAAAGTTTAAACAGATTTATTCTGACCACAAAAGTAAAGCCGCACCCCTGGCGTACCAGACAACTCTCAGCCCATTTAAAGGGCTCAGTAATGAGGCCCCGCTGGGTGGGCCTCCGCCCGTTACCAAGGGAACCCGTACTCAATGAGCCCCAGGGGAAGATCAATAAGTGAATCCCCATGGTCCTCGTGAGGGTTATCACAGTAGTAAAGGTGAAGCAGGTCAACTCCCTTCCCCATTCTCTCCCAACTCCCTAGCCCTCCCATTGTTGGCTGTGGATGGTGTGGGAGAGAGAGAAAACCCAAAAAGGAGAAAATTAGAGACAAACAAATTAATATTAATCTGATTTGATTTGATTTGATTTATTATTGTCACGTGTATTAGTATACAGTGAAAAGTAGTACTTCTTGCATGCTATACAGACAATGCACACCGTACATAGGGGAGGAAGCAGAGTGTAATGTTACAGTCGTAGCTAGGGTGTAGAGAAAAATGAACTTAATACGAGGTAGGTCCATTCAAAAGTCTGATGGCAGCAGGGAAGAAGCTGTTCTTGTTTCGGTTGGTACGTGACCTCAAACTTTTGTATCTTTTCCCTGACGGAAGAAGGTGGAAGAGAGTATGTCCGGGTTGCATGGGATCCTTAATTATGCTGGCTGCCTTTCCGAGGCAGCGGGAATTGTCGCAGAGTCAATGGATGGGAGGCTGGTTTGCGTTATGGACTGGGCTACATTCATGACCTTTTGTAGTTTCCTGCAGTCTCGGGCAGAGCAGGATCCATACCAAGCTGTGATACAACCAGAAAGAATGCTTTCCATGGTGCATCTGTAAACCAGAGTGGTAGCTGACATGCCAAATTTCCTTAGTCTTCTGAGAAAGTAGGATCATTGGTGGGCTTTCTTAACTATAGTGTCGGCATGGGGGGACCAGGACAGGTTGCTGGTGAGCTGGACATGTAAAAATTTGAAGCTCTCGACCCTTTCTACTTCGTTCCCATTGATGTAGACAGCACGTTCTCCACTACGCTTCCTGAAGTCGATGACAATCTCCTTCGTTTTGTTGACATTGAGGGAGAGATTATTGTCGTCGCACCAGTTCACCAGATTCTCTATCTCATTCCTGTACTCTGTCTCGTCATTGTTTGAAATCCGATCCACTACGGTGGTGTCATGCGCAAATTTGAAAATCGAGTTGGAGGGGAATTTGGCCACACAGTCACAGGTGTATAAGGAGTAGAGTAGGGGCCTGAGGACACAGCCTTGTGGGGCACCGGTATTAAGGATGATCGTGGAGGAGTTGTTGTTGCCTATTTTTACTGATTGTGGCCCGTGGGTTAGGAATTCAGGATCCGGCCGCAGAGGGAGGAGCCCAGGCCCAGGTCACGGAGTTTGGAGATGTGTTTCATAGGAATAATGGTGTTGAAGGCTGAGCTGTAGTCAATAAATAGGAGTCTGACATAGGTGTCTTTGCTATCTAGGTGTTCCAGGGTTGAGTGCAGGGCCAGGGAGATGGCATTTGCTGTGGACCTGTTGCAGCAGTAGGTGAACTGTAGTGGATCAAGGCAATCCGGGAGACTGGAGTTGATTTGTGCCATGACTAACCTTTCGAAGCACTTCATAATGATGGATGTCAGAGCCACTGGACAATAGTCATTAAGACGCGCTACGCCAATTCTTGAATCTCTCAAGAAATTCAGGCCTGGAAGTTAATCCAATATCCCAACATAGAAAGAAAGGATGAAAGAAAGGACAGGCATTTATATACAGGTACAGTGTCTCAAAATTGGCAACCTCAAGACCAACTGGATTTCAGATCTTGCTGGCTTTCAGGTCAAGTCAGGCCTTGTGGGTTTAAGGGTCTTTCGGAGTGTGGAAATTGACCGGCACGCAAGTGACCAAGGGGATATCTAGTCAGATGCCACACTGCGCTAAGGCAGTACCCGGCCAGATTGACCGGGTAAGTCATTTTAATGGATGCATGGCTTTTGAGTGACTTTGGTTTTTGGACTGCTAGATTTAAGGCATTTTACTTCAATACCTTTCATGTTGTCCAAAGCACTTTACACTTAATGAAGTATTTTTGAAGCATAGTCCCTGTTGTAATAGACATAAACATAGAATGTACAGTGCAGAAAGAGGCCATTGGGCCCATGGAAAGATCGCCCTACCATGGCCCACACCTCCACCCTATCCCCGTAACCCCATCTGACCTTTTTGGACGCTAAGGGCAATTTAGCACGGCCAATCCACCTAACCTGCACATCTTTGGACCATGGGAGGAAACCGGAGCACCCGGAGGAAACCCACGGAGGGAAACAAGGCAGCAATTTGTGCACAAAGCAAAGGCCAATGAGATAATGACTAGATAACCTGTTTTAGGGATAAACATTGGCCAGGACACAGAAAGAACCGCCCTGTGCATTTTCACATTATACCACAGAATCTTTTATATCCAGCTGAGAGGACAGATGCGACCTCAG
Organism: Scyliorhinus torazame; assembly: GCF_047496885.1. NCBI lineage: Eukaryota > Metazoa > Chordata > Chondrichthyes > Carcharhiniformes > Scyliorhinidae > Scyliorhinus > Scyliorhinus torazame. Next base: position 80,843,515 of record NC_092707.1, read on the forward strand.
TTTAACATCTCGGCCGGAATTCTCCGGCTGTTGCGATTCACTTTTCCCGCCGGCAGTGAACCCCCGTCACACGTTTCCAGGCGGTGTGGGTGGCTTCAGTGGGAAATCCCATTGTCAAGCGGTGGGAGTCCTGCTGCCAGTGAGGGGAGCGCCGCCAAGAAATTGGTGGCTGGGGAAGCCGAGGTTCCAGCCCCTCATCTCAAAGACAGCACCTCCGACATTGCAGTACGTCTTCAGTACTGCACTGGAATGTCAGCCTAGATGTCATTCCCAAGCCTAATAGCAACTCATGACCCTTTAAGTCAGAAGTCAGATTGTTACCCACTGAGCCAGAGGTAACATCAAAGAAGTCCGAATGTGCTTATCTGAAATTTCTCTCTCTTTATCGAGCTCTATCGTGGAGCTGCATTTTTGGCATCTGCTTCCATTGAGATTGGAGGTGGCGCAAGCTAAAAATAGCTCTTAATAGCACAGTAGGCAGCATGGTGGTACAGTGGTTAGCATTGCTGCCTCACAGCACCAAGGACCCTCGTTCAATTCCAGCCTCGGGTGACTGTGTGGAATTTGTATGTTCTCCAGATGCTCCGCCTTCCTCCCACAGTCCAAAGATGTGCAGGTTAGGTGGATTGGCCATGCTAAATTGTCCCTTACTGTCCAAAAGGCTATGTGGGGTTACTGGGTTGCGGGGTGTGGTAGTCCCCACTGTTGTATTATATTGTATATATGGGTATTACGGTAAGGCCCCTGTACTACAGGTACGGGGTAGATCCCTGCCTGCTGGCTCCGCCCAGGAGGCGGCGTATAAATGTGTGTGCTCTCCGAACAGCAGCCATTTCGTAAGCTGCTGTCGGAGGCCACACATCTCTGTGTAATAAAGCCTCGATTACATTCTACTCTCGTCTCGTCATAATTGATAGTGCATCAATTTATTACACACAGATTTTACAAAGATGGATCTCCGCATCAAGCCGGATCGCCGGCAGCTGCATCCTCAAGCAGACAACGCCAAAAAGGACTTCGCACATTGGCTAGCTTGCTTTGAAACATGCATCGGATCTGCGACAGACCCAATCTCAGAAGCACAGAAGCTCCAGATTCTGTACACGCGGCTGAGCTCCAATGTTGTTCCCCTCGTCCAGGACGCGCCTACCTACGCAGAGGCCATGGCGCTACTGAAGGAGAATTACGCTCAGCAGACCAACAAGAGCTATGCCAGGCACCTCTTATCCACGCGGCACCCGGTGAGTCTGTGGAAGATTTCTGGCATGCCCTGCTCGCCCTGGTGAGAGACTGTAACTGCCAGGCCATTTCGGCCGCTGAACATTCGAACCTGCTAATGAGAGACACGTTCGTTACGAGCATAGGGTCTGACTACATCCGCCAGCGGCTCTTAGAAGGGCCCACGCTTGACCTCGCGGCGACCAGGAAACTAGCGCTCTCGCTCACGGTTGCCTCACGCAACATACAGGCTTATGCCCCCGACCACACGGCCCACCCTCTGTGCATCGTGGACCCCGCCAGCGACCACCCCATCATGGACCCCATCAGCGACCTCCTTCAGCCAACCCCACGCCTGTGCCGCGCAGCAGCCAACCAACCCCGGGGGACCCAAGTGCTACTTCTGTGGACAGACAAAACACCCCCGGCAGCGCTGCCCGGCGTGGAGCGCGCTCTGCAAGGCCTGTGGCAAGAACGGACATTTTGCTGCAGTGTGCCAGGCCCGCTCAATCGCCGCTACTGTCCCGGCACCCCCCACGTGCGGCCAGTGGGCACCGCCATCTTCCTCTCCTCAGACCACATGCGGCCCGTGGGCGCCACCATCTTGCTCCACTCACAACACGTGCGGCCCGTGGGCGCTGCCATCTTGCTTACCTCAGAACCAATGGGCACCGCCATCTTGCCTGCCCCAGGACACGTGCGGCCCGTGGGCGCTGCCACCTTCCCTGCCTCAGGACCCCTGCCCGTCGGGCACCTCATCGGGCCGCTCATCGCCTGCAACCGCCGACGGCCAGCCGCATCTCGCCTCGGTCATGATCAGCCAGTCCCGACCGCACAACCTCGCGACCGCTTTGACAAAGTTGAAGGTCGACGGGCATGAGATATCCTGCCTTCTGGGCTCTGGGAGCACTGAGAGCTTCATCCACCCTGATACGGTAAGGCGCTGCTCCCTCACGGTACGCCACATCAACCAGAGAATCTCTCTGGCTTCCGGATCCCACTCCGTGGCGATCCGGGGGTACTGCACCGCCACTCTCACCGTCCAGGGCGTAGAGTTCAGCGGCTTCCGGCTGTACATCCTCCCCAACCTCTACGCTGCCTTGCTCCTCGGCCTGGACTTCCAGTGCAACCTCCAGAGCCTAACCCTGAAATTTGGTGGGCACCTACCACCCCTTACTGTTTGCGGCCTTGCGACCCTTAAGGTCAACCCGCCTTCCCTGTTTGCAAACCTCACCCCGGATTGCAAAACCTGTCGCCACCAGGAGCAGACGGTACAGCGCCCAGGACAGGAGCTTCATCAGGTCTGAGGTCCAGCGGCTGGCTGCGGGAAGGTATCATCGAAGCCAGCAACAGCCCTTGGAGAGCCCAAGTGGCAGTGGTGAAAACGGGGGAGAAAAACCGGATGGTTGTTGACTCCAGTCAGACCATCATTCGGTACACGCAGCTTGATGCGTACCCCCTCCCACGCATATCTGAGATGGTCAATCAGATTGCACTGAACCGGGTCTTCTCGACAGTGGACCTGAAATCTGCCTACCACCAGCTCCCCATCCGTAAGGCAGACCGCCGATACACTGGGTTTGAAGCAGACGGCCGCCTTTACCATTTCCTTAGGGCCCGCAATCTGCCCGACTCCATCGAGGAAGTCAGGGCTATCACCAGACTGCCAGATCTGTGTGGAGTGTAAACCGCACTTCTACCGGCCAGACCGTGCGTGCCTGGTGAAGGCCTTCCGCCCCTTTGAACGCCTCAGCATGGTCTTCAAAGGGCCCCTCCCCTCCACCGACCACAACACGTACTTTCTTAATGTGATCGACGAGTATTCCCGATTCCCCTTCGCCGTCCCATATGACGTCTGGCACCATCATCAAAGCCCTCAACACCATCTCCGCTCTGTTCGGTTTCCCCGCATACATCCACAGCGACCGGGGATCCTCATTTATGAGCGAGGAGCTGTGCCAGTAGCTGCTCAACAGGGGCATTGCCTCGAGCAGGACGACCAGCTACAACCCCAGGGGAAACGGGCAGGTGGAGAGGGAGGATGGGACGGCCTGGAGGGCCGTCCAGCTAGCCCCACGGTCCAGAAATCTCCTGGCCTCCCGCTGGCAGGAGGTCCTCCCCGACGCACTTCACTCCATTCGGTCGCTCCTGTGCACGGCGACTAACGAAACCCCCCATCAACGTCTCTTTGCCTTCCCCAGGAACTCCACCTCCGGGGTTTCGCTCCCAACGTGGCTGGCAGCGCCTGGACCCGTTCTCCTCCGCAAGCACATGCGGCTCCACAAGGTGGTCCCGTTGGTTGAGAGAGTACAGCTACTCCATGCGAACCCGCAGTACGCCTACGTAGCGTACCCCGACGGCCGCCAAGACACAGTCTCCCTCAGGAATCTGGCACCAGCTGGGTCCCCACACACCCCCCCTCCCTTGCCCCGGCGCCACCCTCCCCACCCCCGGCGCACCACACCGCAGCCCCTGCTCCAGGACAATCCGTCCTCCCCTTGCTCCCACCCGGGGATGAAGAGGATTTCGACACGCTCCCGGAGTCACCGAAGACCAAGCCGACGCCTGAGTCACCACCAGCACTGCGGCGCTCTCAACAACAGATCAAGGCGCCCGATCGTCTAAATTTGTAACCTTCTCTGTAATTTTAAAACCAATCTGTATGTATATAGTTTTCCACCACCCCCGCTGGACTCATTTTTAACAGGGGGTGAATGTGGTAGTCACCACTGTTGTATTATAGTGTATATGTGGGTATTACGGTAAGACCCCTGTGCTACAGGTACGGGGGTAGATCCCTGCTGGCTCCGCCCAGAAGGCGGAGTACAAATGTGTGTGCTCTCCGAACAGCAGCCATTTTGTAAGCTGCTGTAGGAGGCCACACATCTCTGTGTAATAAAGCCTCAATTACATTCCACTCTCGTCTTGTCGCAATTGATAGTGCATCACGGGGATAGGGTGGAGGTGTGGGCCTTGATCGGGTGCTCTTTCACAGGGTCAGTGCAGATTCAATGGGCCAAATGGCCTCCTTCTGCTCTGTAGGGATTCTATGATTTTATGATTCCATCATGAATAGCCCAGCTAGCTGGTGTGTCCTCACCTCCATCCTGCTTCTGGGCCTGATTAGAATCATTCAGCGTTTCTGGAACTTCTCCTGATGTCACATTATGAAGTTCAGCTCACAGTACTGTTGTAGGGCAGCACGGTAGCATAGCGGTTAGTATTATGGCTTCACAGCGCCAGGGTCCCAGGTTCTATTCCCTGCTAGTTCACTGTCTGTGCGGAGTCTGCAAGTTCTCCCCATGTCTGCGTGGATTTCCTCCGGTTTCTTCTCAGAGTCCAAAGACGTGCAGGTTAGGTGGATTGGCCATGCTAAATTGCCCTTAGTTAGGAGGGGTTATTGGATTAAGGGGATAGGTTGAAGTGAGGGCTTAAGTGGGTCGGTGCAGACTTGATGGGCCGAATGGCCTCCTTCTGCACTGTGTGCTCCATGTTCTATAGCTGAGATGGACTGCAGAAAGCCCTCTGTTACCATTCATATTTTGAAGGAATGATGGGGATTAACCTGGACAGAATTTCTGCTCTTATGTTGCCTCTGGACCAGCAGTTCAATAGGTTAACTGACAGACACCAGTAAGAGTATGAATTCTTAACATTCAGGGGATTCAGTTACTCTATATGTTTATCTCCTTCCTTAGTGAAGTGTCCATCCTGTTTCTGGACCAATTTTGGGAGGAGAGATCAGTGATGTAACACTGCTACCTGCCCAACTGCAGCCAAGTCATCAGGCTCATTCAGAGCCTGATGCGACCATCAATTCACGGGAGACAGAGAGTTGAAGTGAGCAGTGGCTTTAATCGACTAGAACAGTGCCTGCCTGCGACTGCTCTGCTAGTGAGGGCCGCCTACAGGGCAGCTGCTCTTTATACCTCCCTTCAAGGGGGCGGAGCCAGGGATGGAGCCCACAAGGGCACCAACATGATACATTCTGTGTAATATCGGACAATGGTCCATAGATGGAGCCCACATGGGCAATAGCATGATACAGTGTAATACAGCGGTGAATGGTTAGTACAATACGTTCACCACATTCACCCCCTGTTAAAAAAATGAAGTCCGGCGGGGGTGAAGGGTTCACAGGTTCAGCCTGTCCGGCGCCCTGATTGTGCGCTGCGATCGCCGGAGCTCTGGTGTTGCAGCTGGCCCGGGTGTCAAACTCATCGGTGCGGGCATGGGTGGTGAACTCGCCGGTGTGGGCACAGACGTGGACTCCGGGAGCATGTCTTCTGGAGCTTCGTTCCTGTGGGTCGGTGAAGGGGGAAGGGAGTTTAGGAGGGGGTGTGGAGGCCATGTAAGGGCGGGGGCGCTGGTCGGCGTAGGTTGGGGGGGGGGGGGGTAGGTCGTGGTGGAACCTGCGGGTGCCAGGTCCCGGAGGGAAACCGTATCCTGTCGACTGTCGGGATGTTCTACGTATGCGTACTGGGGGTTGGTGTGAAGGTGTTGGACCCTCTCGACCAGGGGATCGGACCTATGGCTCCTGATGTGTTTGCGGAGCTGGACGGGCTCTGGTGTCTTCAGCCAAGACGGAAGCGAGCCCCCGGAGGTGGATTTCCTGGGGAAAACAAATAGGCGGTCATGAGGGGTCTCGTTCATGGCCGTGCAAAGGAGGGACCTAATTGAGTGGAGCGTGTCAGGGAGGACCTCCTGCCAGCGGTAAACTGGGAGATTCCTAGACCGTAGGGTCAGGAGGATGGCCTTCCAGACCGTCGCGTTCTCCCTCTCCACCTGTCCGTTTCCCCGGGGGTTGTAACTGATTGAGGGTGACCGCGCCACGTTGCGGGTAGCCGGGTGGTCGCAGGTGATGGAGTGGTCCCAAGATGGCTGCCCCCATCAGTCGCACGTGTCGAGCGGCGTTGCAGATGGCGGCCAAGCTAATGGCCCCCGTCGGTCGGACGTGTCGTGCGGCGAGGAAGATGGTGTCCAAGATGGCGACCCCCATGAGTCGCACGTGGTGGGCCGCGTGGGAGATGGTGGCCAAGATGGCGGCCCCCCGTGAGTCGCACATGGTGTGCGGGGTTGAAGATGGCTTCCCCCATGGACAACACGAGGCAGATGGCGCGCCCGGAGGGGGCGGAGCCGGCAGGCACACAGCCACACTGCGGGGTCTGCGGGCCTGTGAGTCTGAGAGTCGGGCCTGCGACTTGGAGGATTTGGACCTGGCCAGGCAAACTTTGGCCAAGTGTCCCTTTTTGCCACAGTCGCTGCAGTTTTCATTCCAAGCCGGGCAGCGCTGCCTGGGATGCTGATGCTGGCCGCAGAAATAGCAGGGTAGCCCCCCGTGTTGGGCGGGCAGCCGCACGGCACAGGTCCGGGATACTCTCTGGTCGGGGGTCCACAAGGGGGCCGCGTGATCAGACGTGAACACGTTGAGGCTTTGGAAGCCTACTTCTAGGGAGGTGGCTAGTTTTACTGTCTCTTCTAAGTCGAGGGCGCCTTTCTCGAGCCGGCGCTGTCTGACGTAGTTGGACCTGATTCCAGCCATGGAGGCGTCACGGACGGTGAGTTCCATATGTTGAGAGGCCGTGATGGCCTGGTAGTTGCCGCTTCGCGCGAGGACTTTGAGGTCGCGTAGGTACTCCTCTAGCGATTCCCTGGGGATTTGGCGGCGAGTGGTGAGGAGGTGCCGCGCGTACACCTCGTTCACCGACCTTACGTATAGGCGCTTCAGCATCGCGAGAGCGTCTGCGTATGTGGAGGCTGTCTCGAGTTGTACAGAGATTTGATGGCTTACCCGGGTGTGGAGGAGGCTCAGCTTGTGATCGGTGACAGAAAGCGAGGAGGAGGCGGCGAGGTAGGCCTCGAAACATCGGAGCCAGTGTGAAAAAATCTCTTTGGCCTCCGCGGCCTGTGGGTTGAGTTCCAGTCGGTCAGGTTTGAGGGCCGATTCCATTGTGGTGTTGTAGTCAATTAAATTGATGCGACCATCAATTCACGGGAGACAGAGAGTTGAAGTGAACAGTGGCTTTAATCGACTAGAACAGTGCCTGCCTGCGACTGCTCTGCTAGTGAGGGCCGCCTACAGGGCAGCTGCTCTTCATACCTCCCTTCAAGGGGGCGGAGCCAGGGGTGGAGCCCACAAGGGCACCAACATGATACATTCTGTGTAATATCGTACAATGGTCCATAGGTGGAGCCCACATAGGCAACAGCATGACACAGTGTAATACAGTGGTGAATGGTTAGTACAATACGTTCACCACAGAGCCATTTAAGACCAATTAAAAGAGGCAGACTGAGATTTTCCAGGAGAGCTCTAATTTCTCACAGGTAGTGACGCCATTTTAAGTGCCTGGAGACAGACCCCCCCCAGCACAGACTGAAGGCGTCAATGCTCCAGACAGGCCTCGAAGTCTCTCTGCCTGTTTAGTTGCCATGGTAGCCCCAGGTCACCCTGTGAGAGGGGTTTATTCCTTCCCCAGCTCACTGGTTGCAACAGCCATTTGTAATTTAAGATTTAAAAAATGGTGAGAGTGTCCCTCCATTTTGAAAAGCTCCCTCCCTTACGTATCTTCTACTGCAGCTTGCTGCTCCTTGCAAGCTGGAATGCCTCTGATTGCCCCCAACAGCCCCCCCCCCCCCTGCAGCCCCCCCCCCCCCCCCCTCCCACACCAATCCCAGTTTTGAGAACCCACCTCCCTTCTTTAAATAGACGGTGAACTGGTGCCAGGACAATGTGACATCCCTGTGAAATTCATAATGACTGACTGTTCCACCCAGGGGGAAGATTGGCACCCAGAAACCATTAACTCATGTATTTTAAATTCTGCTGCCAAAAAGAGCAGAGACTCCTCAGGTAGACAAGTCAAGCATTCATTCAATGAAATCCAACCGCATAACTTCACAGATTAGTTTGGTATTTTGACCACCTGCCCAGAGTGTGCACTGTAACCCTCGTTACTGCCTTTCTGGTTCACAGGAACAGGAACGGTTGTAGTTTAGATTCATACAGACAAGATTGGTATTTCTGCAATATTTTCAGAGTGAATACTCGTACTGCCTTGAATGATGCCTTGTGGAGAATGCATTCCTGAGATTGATGCAGCTTGCTTGCAGTTGTTCTCCTATGGAAAGCATAGGCCTTTGGTTTATTTTGCTCTGCATCGAAAGTACTCCAGATTAAATCTACATTATGCTTTGGAACCAAGTTGCAGCTGGCATCATGCTGGTTCCCTCCAGTGCAGTGCTGAATGAGAGCTGTACTACAACCATACAATCCTAGAGAACCATAGAATTCCTACAGTGCAGAAGGAGGCCATTCAGCCCATCAAGTTGACACTGACCTTCTGATAGAGCACCCTACCTAGGCCCAATCCCCCACCCTGTCCCTGTAACCCCACCCAACCTGCACATCTGTGGACATTAAGGGATAATTTAGCATGGCCAATGCACCTAACCTGTGCATCTTTGCACTGTGGGAGGAAACTGGAGCACCCAGAGGAAACCCACGCAGACTCAGGGAGAACGTGCAGACTCCGCACAGACAGTGACCCAAGGTCGGAATTGGACTCAGGTCCCTGGAGCTATGAGGCAGTTGTGGATGTGCTGTCTTTTGAATGAGGCATTAAACTGAGGCCCCAACTGCCCCCTCAGGTGGACGTAGAAAGATCCCATCATACCATTGCAAAGAAGAACAGGGGATTACCCCTAGTGACCTTTCTAATATTTATCCCACAATCAAATTTGACTAAAAACAGATGAGCTCGTCGTGATTCCATTGCTTTTGTTGGGAGTTGCTATGCAACAGATTGACTCGTGCAAATCCTGCATTACACTTCCAAAAGTACTTAATTTACTGTAAAGCTCTTTGGGATGGCCTGTGGTTGTGTAAGGGGCTTATATAAATTAAGTTTTTTTTGAACAGGGAGGGAGTGAAAGAATGGTCTAACATTTCAGGTGACATATGAACTGATGAAAATTGGTCTCAAATATTTTGAGAGCAACGCTATGGGCACAAAATGTTGTACTTCCAATGCTATATAAGCATTTGCCAATGCACTGCCACCTCTTTAATGCTACTTTTAACAAACACAATGTGACAAGGTTAATAGGCTATTTCACGCTGCTCCACAGATCACAACACAAAGTTCCAAGCACCCATTTTACACAGGATAGGAGGAAACCTTAAACCTTTTTAAAAAATAAATTTAAAGTACAACATTTTTAAAAATTTCCAAATCAGGAGCAATTTAGTGTGGCCAATCCACCTATGTGGATTGGGTTGTACCCATCTTTGGGTTCTGGGGGTGAGACCCACGCAGACATGGGACAAATGTGCAAACTTCACATGGACAGTGACCCATGTCCTCGGTGCCGTGAGGCAGCAGTGCTAACCACTGCACTACCATGCTGCCCCAGGATAAGAGGAAACCTTTAGTGCACAACTCATTACCATTACTGGGAATGCTCTCCACTGGGAAATATCAACAATCTTACAAGAGAAGATGCTTGGAAGGAACTTTGAAGATAAGGATTTTTCAGGAGGTTTTGAAAACTACCCAGTCTTCAGAACAGTGACCACGACACCACACAACCCTGTCATGGCAATCTCTGCAATAAGTGCCAGATCATCGACATGGATACCACTATTACACGTGAGAACACCACCCACCAGGTACGCGGTACATACTCGTGCGACTCGGCCAACGTTGTCTACCTCATACGCTGCAGGAAAGGATGTCCCGAAGCGTGGTACATTGGCGAGACCATGCAGACGCTGCGACAACGAATGAACGGACATCGCGCAACAATCACCAGGCAGGAATGTTCCCTTCCAGTCGGGGAACACTTCAGCAGTCAAGGGCATTCAGCCTCTGATCTCCGGGTAAGCGTTCTCCAAGGCGGCCTTCAGGACCCGCGACAACGCAGAATCGCCGAGCAGAAACTTATAGCCAAGTTCCGCACACATGAGTGCGGCCTCAACCGGGACCTGGGATTCATGTCGCATTACATTCATCCACCACCATCTGGCCTGCGAAATCCTACCAACTGTCCTGGCTTGGTACAATTCACACCTCTTTAACCTGGGGTTACCCCATCTCTGGATCTGTAAAGATTTAATCACCTGCTAATGCTCGCATTCCAAGCATTGTTTGGCATCTTTGAATTTGTCTAGATATGTGTTTCTGGAACAGACCTCTTCATTCACCTGAGGAAGGAGCAGCGCTCCAAAAGCTAGTGACTTCGAAACAAACCTGTTGGACTTTAACCTGGTGTTGTAAGACTTCGTACTGTGCTCACCCCAGTCCAACGCCGGCATCTCCACATCATCTTCTTTTAAAGGGATAATATAAGGCCAGTGGTCAGGGAACCCAACCGATCACAGGCCTCTAGACTGGATAAATTGTGCGCTGTTGAACCTGATACGCCCAGCTTCCAAATCAGGATTACCAAAGCACGGCAACTAATCTTCAAACTCAGTCGGGAACTTGTGTCTCACTTTCCGCTAGAAACCAGACACATGGACACTCTTTGCCTAGCCCCTCCCTGCTGAATCCATCAGGATATGCAACACACGATGCTGCAGGATCTCAACAAAACCAAGACAGGCCTTTATCAGGGAAAGTACTCCATCAAATTCACAGATTCTCTCCTGCGCCTCCAGCATTCTCAAGATACTTTGCGGTTCCTCAAGATGAGCACCAAAGACCTGCAACGTGCAGCCAAGATAATCATCCAAAACAACACTCTCAGAGGCAGTCATCATCCCACTGTCCACTGCAGTGCTGAGACATAACCCCACTCATCAGCAACAATACCGCTGCAAGCTGGGCCCCACTCCAGCCCCTTCCAACCGTCTCAATCACATGAGGATTCTTTATGATTTAACTGAGCTTATCACAAAACTCCAATCAGGATCACCTATGCAAATATTACCAAGAATATGTCCCCAAAAAAGACAATTATGAAATGTGCACAAGGATAAAGCATTAAAAGACGAGCAGACCAGAGCTCACCAAAATGCAGCCTTCCCAGTCCTGTGTAATTTTAACAGCGGAACCTGATTATATTTTGCGTTTTGTATCATGATTATGTATAATGGAAACCAGCTGTTGGAAACCCCAGTGGAACGGTCTCCTTTAATCAGGATGGAGCATGGGATTAGGGGTTATTGGTGTGTGTTTGTTGTGGGGGAGGGGAGGGTGGAAATAAGAGTGATAATCAGTGGGGAGAGATCCTGACTTGTGGAGGGAAGAGACAGGCCATTATCAGTAGGAGGGATGAAGGCTTCCTTGATTGGAATAAGGGAATACTGCTGTTCTTCCTAGCCCACAAGAAGTGCTGTAAAAGGCACTTAACGTCCCCGAGTTCACCACTCCCACATTCCTTTCACTGCTTGGCTTCCAAGTCCCAGGAAATCTGGCTGGCACTTATCAAATTCATCATAGGATCCCAATTATGCTGTAGGAGCCATATTAAAGTACAGTCTTCTTGCCAGGACACTTATAAATATATGGGTGCTCTGCTAGACCCTTTCCCAACTGCTGGGGAATAAGGCTTTTGTTTCTATTTAATCAACATCGGTAAAGATCAATTAGAAATCTGTTCCTATTGGTGTTCTCTTCTGCAAGACATTCAATCTCAACTTGTCACCTTTTGTTCACTTTTGCACTAAGGTTGTGAGTTCTGGAGCTCAGTACACCTTGTGGAACCCAAATAAAGCATTGGTGAGTTTGTCCTGTGGCACAATCACTGACCACAAGATTTTCACAGTAATTTTATTGCAGTGTTAATGTAAGTCAACTTGTGACTAATAAAGATTATTGTACACTCTCTGGAAGGTTAGGGTGGACGAGATGAAGCTTCAGTGAAATTGCTTTAATTATTGAACTAACAAATGATCTAACATCGATTTTCATCCAAAGAATTGCCAACTTGTCACTGTTGCCAATTTTCAACATCCATTCTTCATGTGTTAGCTCAACCTACTATCTACTGCAGTGTAATACCTCAAGTTGTTTTTCAGCATAACGTAGACGAGACTAGTTCATTGCACTTTTTTTTTTTTAATTGCACAAATTTAAATATTAAAATTGAGAAGCATCTTACAGTTACAAACAGCCGATGGTGAAAATCAGACAAGCATTTACATTGTAAATTTTTATTACAGAAACTTCGTATATAGTATGCATCCACACACGAGTGGCTGATCTGTACACCACAGCATTGTGATATCCCAGTACAATATATTTAATTTGGGACAATATTTACAGTTGCAAACAAGGATCATTGTTTCAACTTCAACTAGTCATCGAAATCGGGTATGCAAGAGAGTAATGACAACTAAGATACAGGCTTACATATCAATTTCCGATGATATAGACTGGTGCATCATGAGGAACTTCCATTCCTCTTGTGGTACACTGGGACTTGTACAGGGAAAGCCAAATGCACAAGTGTTTGCTTTATGGTTACATTTTCAAACCAGTGTTCAAATAGCTGAAACGTTATGGTACAAACAAGGCAACTCGTTTTAACATGGTCTTGGGTAATACAAGCAAGTTGCCCTGTATGTACTAGACAGAATCCAGCTCTACTTGAACCAAACTTTGGGACCATTTATACTGCTATTAATTGGGGGAAAAGTTCACTTGTGAAAGTGTCCTCCCAGCTGTTATCCAGAGTTAGTGGGGAGGACATATCACTGAGAGGAGATGGGGATCCTTCATAATCAGAGTCACTGTAGGAATCTGTAGGACAGGTGGGCTTTTCTTGATTTTGCCTGGATGAAAGAATGTTTGTAAGTCCCAGTTCAGTGATGAACTCATCTTCCAAGGGTTCCTGTTTGAGCTCCACTTGTAAAGGGGCTTCGGCTATTCCTTCATCTGTGCCACTGAAAGATGCTTGCTCAATTTTGATGGCAGTTTCGCTGCTCTGTACTAAGCTGGCCTCAGCGAGAGGCTTGTGGTAGAAGTGGTCAAAGTGGATCAGTTCATTAATGGCTTCCAGCTTTGTTGATGGGGCCCCCAGAGGGGCAGAGTTGGAGGCTGGTAGGGAACCACTGTCTTCACTGTAGGCGCAATCCCCCAGGTTAGCAAAGGATCGAGATTCCTCTTCACTGAAACGGAGCAAGGCTTCTGGGTCAAAGTAGTCCAGAAAGCCCAGGAAGAGATCAGACTGGAGGGAGAGAGAGGAAAAAAGTCAGTTAGACACTTTCTCAGCATTGACAGGTGAAACATAAACGATGCAGAAATTCAAAAGGTGAAGCTTGCAATTCTGGGAATCAAAACAGTTTCAATACAGGTAATATGGTCACACCCTTGTTACTAATTTTAGGACAATCAAGATGGATAAGAGGCTCTTTATGAACATTTATAAAATAGTGGAAGATAACAAGGGCCATTAACCATGTTCAAGCTTCCTTCAAAGCAGGTTTCTGATCACCCCTGAAAATTGTTAGTATAATCATTCACACATGTTCTCAAACTATGAAGTGATATTGACTGCTGGAGGGGAGATTGATGGTATATGTTAGAATGCAGACGTTTAAGTAGGATGCACTCCTGGTTATAATTCATGAAAACAACATTGGATAGAGAAAAATAAAAAACAAAGCAGTTTGTTTCATATTAGGTTGGGACATCTGCTAGCTGGCTTGAGATTATTTTATTCCAGGATAAAATGCACTCAGGACAGGTTTAAACTGCTGTCAAGATGTTCTGAGTGTATAGCAGTTTTTGATTGAAAAAAAGAAAGTGTAGAAATGCGTTCAGTCCAAACAAATGCTCAAGTCAACTTTCGTACATGGTGCCCATTTCGAGAATACATTCAAGGACAGTACGGTTAAAAGTTACAGAACTTCAAACAGAAATGAAAGTCAAAATTACTTTCTAATTGAAGTCATGGTTGCACTTGACTGACATTTTGTCTCAGGGTGGGGCGGGGGGCAAGATGTCTGAATGCAGCCCAGAAATGTGCAATATTTTCAGGTTGTTTACAGTCCTCCTCACTGGAGGGGAATGGGGCAACCTCAAATATAGTTCCCATTGAATCTGGGTGGGATAAGTGATCTGACCTGGGCAAAACATCCAAGAATGTCTACAGTGTGATCTGCTGCTACAGCAGAACTACTATATTGAATGTCAAATCTTAGGAGACGGTGAAAATCCTGGTGCATTGAAGTGAAAGCAGGTTACTTGCCCAGTAAAAGGAGCCACGGGGTGAAAAAAAGATTAGTACAGAATGAGTATTGCTGAAACGAAACGGTTCTTCAGGAGAAAAACCAGTTCCTATTTTCAGTGTTGAGCGTGGGATATGGAAGATATGCCACATTGTTGTGAGACTTGTGCATATAAAAGGAGGAATGCAGTCAGCAGATTTTTCCCTTCCCTGGCTGATGCTGCTGATAAAACCAGCCCCAGACTTTCAATTGCCACCATCACTTCCTGTGCAAGTTACGGCTTTAAAAACAAAAACATAGCAAGACCCCAACCGTAAATTGCTGAACCCAACTTGCCCACATTAGTTCAGTTCAGTATTTGCTCTTCTTTTTTTAAATTTCCTATCCTAATTAAACCATCTGGGGACGTCTTAAAAACAGAAAGAAACACTTGAAGCTGCCATGCAATTTACCAATACCCTGTTTAATGAATGAATTAGTTATTCTGAATGGAGATGTTGGTCAAAGATAATGATCTTTCACTTCAGGTCAATCCAGTGTTTGTTTCTAGACATTTGACTGTTTTCCACTGCCCTACAACTGGTTAAATGCAGTTTATCAAAGTGCAGCAAAAGATGGCTTGTCAAGCATGTAAGACAGTAACGACAAGAATTTCACGGGAATTGCTAGACGTGCAAGCTTCATGGGAACTTAGTGGTGGTCCCAGAGGTGCTTTCACCCATTACCCACTCTGCTGCCCATCTGGGCCGCCCCCAGTCTTACCTCAGAGTCTGAAGAGTTATTGCTGTCAGAATCCATGTGGAAGTTGTCAGGCTGGCACACATTTGGGCCTGCACCTGCTGCAGAGGCACACGTAGTCTGAGTGCTGCGGACTCAGCGGACCCAGCTGCCAGGCTGATTTCTTCCACTCTGGCCTGGAGAAGTATCTGCACGGCAAAAAATAAATCAGCACAAAATATCTAAGTACTCAGCACCGTGAGCATTCATTAATAACCTGCGTTTATTTATCTATTGTAGCTCAACAGAATAAACATGCGCTGGACTACACATTTCTTCCCCCCACCCCCCCCCCACCTGCCAGGTTTCAATGGTGTGGGTGGGCGGGGGAAGAAAAAAAAAAAAAAAAAGAGAGAGCTGGGCAGACAAACTCCAGCAGATGAAGCCCATTCAACCCCAAAAGTCTGCTCAGCCATTAACATTGCTGGCAGCGTTAGATTACCTCATGGCAGCCAATTAGGATCATGGCACCCACCCTGTATAATCCAGCCCCCTTGCACCAAGCCACAAAAGGAGATAGAGCAGGCAACGGAATCTCAGACAACGGAGGTACGTTTGGGAATATTTGCAAAGATGAGCAAGGCAGAGGTTTGGTGAAGTATAATGGGTGGAGGAGGAGGAAAGTAGTTGGACCAAGGATCTAAGCAACTGAATGCATGGCTGACAATGGTGGTGCAATGAAAATGTGGGATGCAGAAGAGGGACAGGCTCTATTGCCAATATTCAACTACAATACAACTTATTTGGAATTGCAAACAGAGCAGTTACTTGGATATGAAGTTCTTTCTCCCCACTGAGAAATAAATAGTATTCTTGCACTGGAATATTATACAATAATATTACTTTTTAAACAAGTGGAGATGCGAGCACAAATTGTCATGGCCACATTCATAAACTAGGTTTCAATAATTCACATCAGTATCCTCTGTAAAACTCAAGCTTATTTACAGCAAGTGTTTTCAAAAGCAGGATACCCCTATCAGGTCAGAAAATTAACCAGCCCAAAATTCATGCTTTAATGCAATACTGCAGTTTAGATACAGGCAAGATTCAGGTAGCATAGTGGTTAGCACTATGGCTTCACAGCGCCAGGGTCCCAGGTTCGATTCCCAGCTTGGGTCACTGTTTGTGCGGAGTCTCCACGTTCTCCCTATGTCTGCATGGGTTTCCTCCGGGTGCTCCGGTTTCCTCCCACAAGTCCCGAAAGACATGCTATTTGGTAATTTGGACATTCCGAACTCTACCTCTTGTGTACCCGAACAGGTGCCAGAATGTGGGGCTTTTCACAGTAACTTCATTGCAGTGTTAATGTAAGCCTACTTTGTGACAATAAAGATTATTTTAAAAATTAAAAATTACCATTTTGTGTCACAATTAGTGATGGGGCACTAAGGTACATCAATACTTGGTTCCCATCATTGTTCATGTGAGTGTGCAATGATTGCTGGGCTGGATGGACACAGAACAAGCAGAAGACCATTCTGCCGTATCAAGAAATGTCACAGTACATCAAATGTCAGACTTTTCTTCAGGCATGATCCCAATTTCCTTCTCTACAGTAGCTTCCTTACACACCATACCATCTAAGATAGCCAAAATAAAGTATTTCCACCCTCCCTTTAAAAGGAAGGTTTTAAGTCCTCTTTAATGAAATATTTGTCATCCAAGCTCCTTAAATACTTCAAAAGGGTCAAACTAGAACCTCAGTACAAATATTTCCAGCCTTTCATTCCAAGAGGTTATGTAAAATGGCTGCACCTCAACAGGCAACATGATTTGGAAAAGTGGATTTTAGTCATTCTTGCACTTCAGATATGATCACCCCTCATTCTGGTAAATTCAAAGATGTATAAACAGATTCTACCCGATCTAGCCTCAAGTCAATCCTGTCATTCAAAAGAGGCCAATAAACCTTTGTTGCATTCTCATGGCAAATGTATATTCCTTGGGCAAGGTGGTGAAAAACTGTACACAGCACTCCAGATGCAGTCTTCCCAAAGCCGGAAACAATTGCAAAAAGACATCTTTGCTCTGATTAGAGGGATTGGAATATAAAAGTAATTTGCCTCCTAATTCCATGCATTACCTGCAAAGTTCACTTTGGTTTGCTCACAAGGACACCCAGGTCCCTCAGAATACAAACAACTTCCAGTCTCGCTATTTAAAATATTTTGCTTTTCTATTTTTGCTACAAGTCAATAGCTTCACATTTCTCCGATTATATGCCTGCTCACTTCAACCCATCTATATCACTTTGCACCTTCCTCATAGATCATGTTCCCACCTCACTGCAGCTGCAAACATGGTTAACATTATACTGGCTGTCCTCATCCAAGTCATTGATTATAGATTGCAAATAGTTTGAGGTCCAAGTACTGACCTGTCGCTCTTGCAGACTGTCAATTCAAACTGCTGTTTATTCCTAGTTTTCTGTCCATTAACCAATCCATGCTAATATATCACCTCCAATCCCAGGAGCCCTTTAAAGTCTTTGAAAATCCAAACATCACATCCACTGGTCTCCATCCTCTCCCCAAAATGCTAATTCCCATTCAGAAATATGTCGACTTTCCCCGTGTTACAAAATACATGCTCTGTTTCCACATCCCTAATAATAGATTAGGAATCAAGGAGGGAAGAGTGATAACGGCAGAAGTGTTGTTAGCGTTGGATAGGTCAGGATGGAGGACTCGCTATTACACCATCCAGGATTCAAGACAAGCTGGAGTTTAATCGTGAAAATTAAAATTTAAGAGGGGGGTGGGAAGGAGGTAGAAACAGGAGATATAGTAATATGTGATCATTGGGAGTCACACATTATCAGACTGGGACAATTACAAATTCCAATTCATAAATTACTAAAATCCTGAGCACGTTACAATGGCTCAGCTTTTTTTCCAAAGAAAAAAAAAAGAGCAGTTATCAGCACTTCATCGAGAACAACCTGCAAAGTTCGTCCTGACCAAAAATAATCTATTTCAAATCTTAATGCATGCAAATAATCCACTAAGCAAATTGGAAACTGGCAGGTCACCAAGTTTTGAAGGGTAGGGGGGGGTGGTGCAATTACACAAAAGCCCAATTCTGGGCCTCAAGGATATGAAAATTTCTGTCTCCTGGTTACCACAGCTGACCTGCCAGTTTGGGCAGCTCATATTCCGGGACATGGCACCTTCCACCAGCTCGTGAGGACCTAGAGGGTTAAAAACCATTCACCTACATTTTTTTTTTTAATTCCCCAAACTGGAGTAATTCACAGTCCGTCTCACACATTTACCTTCTCTTTTTCAGCATCCAACACTTCCATGCCTAGCCTCTGTCTGAGTTCCCTGTTCTCAGACAGCAGGCTATGTGTCTTCTCATGTAAGAGTCGGTTTTCTATCTGTAGTTTCTGATTCTGTGGGGTTCAAAAAAAAAAAGAGAGGGAGGGGTGAGTGGGAGAGAAGAGAAACATTGAATGTTGTGATCCAGAACAAAAAAAGCTAAAAACAAAAAATCCCTGCCGCGGATTTTTTTTTTTTAATTCTCCTGCCCCAAATAAATTGGACCTTTGTATCTGGAGAAGGGGGATAAACCAAAAAAATAGTCAGTGCTTTTCAACCTGAATCGCTGCTGCAATCCGAGCTGGAAGACTGACTGTCTTTATTCTGGACTTTAAATAAAAAGGGGGAATGCCAACTTCTCCTCACCTCGGATTCCATCTCCAATACTTGCTCTTCTAGTTCAGACATGCGAGCTTTTTTCCTGTCTCGGGCTGTCTGTGCCGCCACTCGGTTCTTCAGCTTCCTTTTTAAGTTTAAAAAAAACATTAAAAAGTTACTTCACTCTAAAGCCTTCAGTGCTGTAGATGCTGCGTAAAAATTACAGAGATACAAGTGTTCTTAGTTCTCAAATCCTTCAATCCCCAAATTACAGAGAGATAAGTGAATAAATTGTTGCTTCGTGAATTCAATCCTATGATTCTGCTTAATTAGAGAGATACTGAATACATTGTTGCTTCATGAAGTCAATGCCTTGATATTGTTTAAAATGTGAGATGGTGAATGAATTGTTGCTTCATTCCAAGTCCTTCAATGAGCGCTTGTTTTTGATTAAAATTACAGGAGGAGGGAGAATGTGTGTATTTTGAGTGAGTCAAAGGTCGAGTGTGTCAGTGCGTTGCGCAAGCCCAGCCTGAGCTGCCACGCAGGCAGAAAGGAATCAGACACTGAAAAGGAGAATTGAGACAGAAATGAGGAAAAGAGCCTCACTGCTCAGCCCAGCAACGCAATCGCCGGGTCGGCGTTTAAACATGTCGTTAATCCGGTCGCACACAATGAGAAAATCCGCACTGACAGCCGCTCCAGTCCCACTTTAACCGGTGCTGCAGTCACTCCGGTCAAAAGCCCCCATTCGCTGCCCTGCCCGTTTCCCCCCCCACCTTGTTGGAGCAAGCTCCCCGCACCCCCACTCCCCTACCTCCGCAGTGCCTTCTCCTCGGGGCTGAGGTGAGTGAGCCGCTGCCTTTTCCTGTGCCCGTGGCCGGCTGTCGCCGGAACCGAGGGCGAGTCGCTCTGGGGCGGGTACACCACCGAGATGTGACGGCTGACCTCCAGGCCGCTCTGCTGCTGCTTCCCTCCCGGGATCAGCAGCACCTTGGCCGAGCCCGCAGTGTTCATCGCCACCATCCTCTCGCCCTGACAATGTATCGAGGGAGGAAGATTCAATGATACTTTTTTGTTGCTGCTGCCCCCTTGCCCCCCGGTGCCAGGTGGGTTATTGCAGTGAACCAGAGGGAGTTTCTCTTTCTTTCTCCCTGACACTCCGTCTGATCTGATAGTGCACCCCTGGGTCAATTTCAACTGTCGTGTTTTAACACCATTGGTTGAGCAGCCTGTGCGTCATCGAAAACCTGCAGTCTTATTGGTCATATCGAAGAGTAACTCATAAAAATAATAGCTCAGATGGCGACAGTTCTTGTTTATGAAGTTGCTGCAGTCATTACACACATATATATATAATCACACCCGTTAATATCATGTACCTCTGTAACCATAATAAAGTATAACATCATCACGCATATATAAAACCTACATCTATCAAATATATATAATCACAATATGGATATATGAGGCATACAATATACACAAATAACTAAGAATATTTCTCTATATATATTTAATTAGGTTAATAATAATTATGCATGTGTTTATTTAATTGTATTAATCATAATGTATGGGTGTGTAGCTATCTATAATTATGTATGTATTTTTGTGTGTACACATTTTATACGGTTCTATTTTAATTGCTGGAAACTTCCTCGTTCATGTCAGACTGATGCAATCGTCTGTAAGCGAAGCATTTCCTCCTCCACCCCCCCCCCCCCCCCCCCCCAACTTTCAGTTGAGGAAAGTTTCCTTGATAACCAGGTTTGTTGCATCATTTGCTGTAAGTGAAATTTCATTTTTAGAGCTGTAAGTCTAAAGCTGACCTGACTTCCAGAAATCCTCTGCCCAGTTTCTTTCACTCAAAATTGGTACCAGCTTTCTGTCCAACACACGGAAGACCACTAACCCAATCAGTCCATCTGTAATGAGCGAGTTTACAGCACAGAATGACCTGAGTGTGTCTTTTTAAAAAGTTTCAGCTCTGGCAGGACAGGGCCAGTTACACAGTATGGCACATGGATTGTGTGAGAATATTCCATATGGAATCCTTTCTTTTGCTTTGATTTGCTTTTTTAAAAATGTTAAATAATTCCAAGCAGCAAGTTAGGAATATTCCTCTGAAAACCGGTTGAGTTGTTACTTTATTTTTCTGCCTGTTGCAATACCCTAGGATAAGTAGTCGCACATGGCCCCTCTTAAGCAGAGTTGTCAGAGCTGATGCAATGCCAGTCATGTACAGTGGCGTGTGGGCAGCTTGGAGTTACAGGTCAAATCATTGTGCCATTTTTTAGTTCATGTGGGCCCTTTTAAAAATGGATTAATTGGGGCGGGGGAGTGGGGGTGGCGGTGGCGGCAGAGGAATTCAAGTGTCACCCAGTATAAATTAGCACAAAATATGACTCTAATATAATAAACATTAACATAAGCAGGATTGTTTTACCCAAAGCAACCATAACAATGTAACTGGCAACACAGCATTATTGCTGGAGTCTAGGAGACACTACTGGGAGATCCTCAAATTCCCAAGGTTGCAGAGGCCTCCCTTGTTAAGGTCACCCGAGCTCATGTACAATACCATAGATGAGAGGCAGGCAGCCAGAGGAAATGCCCCCCATTCCTGCCCCCCTTTCACATGGGCCTCGTCCACCTGGAACCTGTGAATTGTACCTTTGGCTCAGCCAAGGAGAATTCAGTGAAGCTGGGGCAGGAGTAGGAAAGTGCTCGGTCAAAATTTCTGCCCCCTCATTGTCTGTACCCCATTTGCCACCAATTCCTGGTACCTGAACCCAGCAGCTCAGATTGTGCCTGCTCATAAAGCAGAGGAAAAATAAATGCACCCTCAGGTAGATAATCGGTTTGGATGCTGGATGCAAAGTAATTCAAATGCTGCAACCTCGCGGTGGGGCCCACTATCCATATTATTATTTTGGTTCCCAGGTTTGTGTAAGCACCCACAAAATGGATGATCGCATGGAGCTGCCTGCACCCATTCATTCCCCATGCCACCACAAGCCTTGGTGGATGACTGCAACCATTCTCGTTTCAAATGGGGCTCGCAGCCTTGGTGCCTGCATCGTGAATTTAAACGACTTCCAAAGTTGCAAAAAGGCCTGTACTTCACAAAATGTTACAGTACACGAAGGGGACCATTGGTCGCATCATGCCTGTGCCAGCTCCTTTAAAGAGGTATCCTCTTAGTCCCACATCCTTTGCTGGGGTTACCAACTGTGATTCCGTGTATCCCTGGAAGGTTCGTCACATGTCTTGCCCCCATGCTCCAGCCATTAGTTGGCCAACACGTTCATCCTGCCTTCCTACTCCAATAGGAGACCAAAATGACTCTTTACCCAAATGGACGGTGCTTGACTGTCAATCAAAAGGCCTTTGTTTTCCTCATTTTCAATACCGTTTCATGTCTAGTAAAGAGAAATTCTCAAAGAAAAATGACAAACTTTTTTTTTAAACGTCCTGATGATTTTGCTCCGAGATTGATCTTCAATTCCTGGAGACACCAGGCCAATCCCGGAGGATTGGTAACCCTACTCGCTGCTCTTTCCCTCTGGCTTTGAACTTTTTTCCCCTTTTCAAGTGTATACCCAATTCCCTCTTGTAGGTTCCATGTGAACTCGCTTCACCCACCCTTTCTCGACCTTAACAGCTGTTAGGTTTGGCTGTGTCTCTCGGTTGCAGAGATGTCCTGCTCTGCTTGCCCACCACCATAGGGAGAAACAAATGGGTGGATAGTTATAGCAATCCGATCTTCTTCTGCAATTTTGGGGCAAAGAGATTGGCACTGTGTCCTCGAGTCCTTGACACCAGGACATTTGGACATTTGAATGTGATATTCCTTGGCAATGTTTAGTGAACAAACAATTTGTACTTGTAATCTTGCCTGACTTGCAATAAGAAGCCAATATGACTCATATCAAGATATTAACAGGGAAAGACAGGGTAGATAATGATAAACTATTTCCACTGGTTGGAGATTCTAAAACCTGGGCTATAGACTAAAAATTAGGGCTGAACCGTTCAGAAGAGATGTTAGGAATAACCTTTCCACCCAGAGGGTGGTAGAGGTTTGGAACTCTCTCCCACAAGCGGCAGTTGAACAAAGAACAAACAAAGAACAAAGAAATGTACAGCACAGGGACAGGCCCTTCGGCCCTCCAAGTCCGTGCCGACCATGCTGCCCGAATAAACTACAATCTTCTACACTTCCTGGGTCCGTATCCCTCTATTCCCATCCTATTCATGTATTTGTCAAGATGCCCCTTAAATGTCACTATCGTCCCTGCTTCCACTACCTCCTCCGGTAGTGAGTTCCAGGCACCCACTACCCTCTGTGTAAAAAACTTGCCTCGTACATCTACTCTAAACCTTGCCCCTCTCACCTTAAACCTATGCCCCCTAGTAATTGACTCCACTTAAAAGCCTCTGACTATCCACTCTGTCCATGCCCCTCATAATTTTGGAGACCTCTATCAGGTCGCCCCTCAACCTCCGTCGTTCCAGTGAGAACAAACCAAGTTTATTCAACCGCTCCTCATAGCTAATGCCCTCCATACCAGGCAACATTCTGGTAAATCTCTTCTGCACCCTCTCTAAAGCCTCCACATCCTTCTGGTAGTGTGGTGACCAGAATTGAACACTATACTCCAAGTGTGGCCTAACTAAGGTTCTATACAACTGCAACATGACTTGCCAATTCTCATACTCAATGCCCCGGCCAATGAAGGTAAGCATGCCGTATGCCTTCTTGACTACCTTCTCCACCTGTGTTGCCCATTTCAGTGACCTGTGGACCTGTACACCTAGATCTCTCTGACTTTCAATACTGTTGAGGGTTCTACCATTCACTGTATATTCCCTACCTGCATTAGACCTTCCAAAATGCATTACCTCACATTTGTCTGGATTAAACTCCATCTGCCATCTCTCCGCCCAAGTCTCCAAACAATCTAAATCCTGCTGTATCCTCTGACAGTCCTCATCGCTATCCGCAATTCCAGTAACCTTTGTGTCGTCTGCAAACTTACTAATCAGACCAGTTACATTTTCCTCCAAATCATTTATATATACTACAAACAGCAAAGGTCCCAGCACTGATCCCTGTGGAACACCACTGGTCACAGCCCTCCAATTAGAAAAGCATCCTTCCATTGCTACTCTCTGCCTTCTATGACCTAGCCAGTTCTGTATCCACCTTGCCAACTCACCCCTGATCCCGTGTGACTTCACCTTTTGTACCAGTCCACCATGAGGGACCTTGTCAAAGGCCTTACTGAAGTCCATATAGACAACATCCACTGCCCTACCTGCATCAATCATCTTTGTGACCTCCTCGAAAAACTCTATCAAGTTAGTGAGACACGACCTCCCCTTCACAAAACCATGCTGCCTCTCACTAATACGTCCATTTGCTTCCAAATGGGAGTAGATCCTGTCTCGAAGAATTCTCTCCAGTAATTTCACGACCACTGACGAAAGGCTCACCGGCCTGTAGTTCCCTGGATTATCCTTGCTACCCTTCTTAAACAGAGGAACAACATTGGCTATTCTCCAGTCCTCCGGGACATCACCTGAAGACAGTGAGGATCCAAAGATTTCTGTCAAGGGCTCAGCAATTTCCTCTCGAGCCTCCTTCAGTGTTCTGGGGTAGATCCCATCAGGCCCTGGGGACTTATCTACCTTAATATTTTTCAAGACGGCCAACACGTCGTCTTTTTGGATCTCAATGTGACCCAAGATATCTACACACCCTTTTCCAGACTCAACATCTACTAATTCCTTCTCTTTGGTGAATACTGATGCAAAGTATTCATTTAGTACCTCGCCCATTTCCTCTGGCTCCACACATAGATTCCCTTGCCTATCCTTCAGTGGGCCAACCCTTTCCCTGGCTACCCTCTTGCTTTTTATCTACGTGTAAAAAGCCTTGGGATTTTCCTTAACCTATTTGCCAATGACTTTTCGTGACCCCTTCTAGCCCTCCTGACTCCTTGCTTAAGTTCCTTCCTACTTTCCTTATATTCCACACAGGCTTCGTCTTTTCCCAGCCTTTTAGCCCTGACAAATGCCTCCTTTTTCTTTTTGACGAGGCCTACAATATCTCTCGTTATCCAAGGTTCCCAAAAATTGCCGTATTTATCCTTCTTCCTCACAGGAACATGCCGGTCCTGAATTCCTTTCAACTGACACTTGAAAGCCTCCCACATGTCAGATGTTGATTTGCCCTCAAACATCCGCCCTAAATCTAGGTTCTTCAGTTCTCGCCTAATAATGTTATAATTAGCCTTCCCCCAATTTAGCACATTCACCCTAGGATCACTCTTATCCTTGTTCACCAGCACTTTAAAACTTACTGAATTGTGGTCGCTGTTCCCGAAATGCTCCTCTACTGAAACTTCTCCCACCTGGTCGGGCTCATTCCCCAATACCAGGTCCAGTACCGCCCCTTCTAAATACATATTGTTTAAAGAAGCCCTCCTGGATGCTCCTTACAAACTCTGCCCCGTCTAAGCCCCTGGCACTAAGTGAGTCCCAGTCAATATTGGGGAAGTTGAAGTCTCCCATCACCACAACCCTGTTGTTTTTACTCTTTTCCAAAATCTGTCTACCTATCTGCTCCTCTATCTCCCGCTGGCTGTTGGGAGGCTTGTAGTAATCCCCCAACAATGTGACTGCACCCTTCTTATTCCTGATCTCTACCCATCTAGCCTCACTGCCCTCTGAGGTGTCCTCCCGTAGTACAGCTGTGATATCGTCCCTAACCAGTAGCGCAACTCCACCACCCCTTTTACATCCCCCTCTATCCCGCCTGAAACATCTAAATCCTGGAACGTTTAGCTGCCAATCCTGCCCTTCCCTCAACCAGGTTTCTGTAATGGCAACAACATCATAATTCCAAGTACTAATCCAAGCTCTAAGTTCATCTGCCTTACCCATAATACTTCTTGCATTAAAACATATGCACTTCAGGCCACCAGACCCGCTGTGTTCAGCAACGTCTCCCTGTCTGCTCTGCCTCAGAGCCACACTGTCCCTATTCCCTAGTTCTCCCTCAATGCTCTCACCTTCTGACCTATTGCTCCCGTGCCCACCCCCCTGCCATACTAGTTTAAACCCTTACGTGTGACACTAGCAAACCTCGCGGCCAGGTTATTTATGCCTCTCCAGTTTCGATGCAACCCGTCCTTCTTATATAGGTCACACCTGCCCCGGAAGAGCTCCCAGTGGTCCAGATAACGGAAAGCCTCCCTCCTACACCAGCTGTTTAGCCACGTGTTTAGCTGCTCTATCTTCCTATTTCTAGCCTCACTGGCACGTGGCACAGGGAGTAATCCCGAGATTACAACCCTAGAGGTCCTGCCTTTTAACTTTCTGCCTAGCTCTCTGAACTCCTGCTGCAGGACCTCATGCCTCTTCCTGCCTATGTCGTTAGTACCAATATGTACAACGACCTCTGCCTGTTTGCCCTCCCCCTTCAGGATGCCCTCTACCCATTCAGAGACATCCTGGACCCTGGCACCAGGAAGGCAACATACCATCCTGGAGTCTCTTTCACATCCACAGAAACGCCTATCTGTGCCCCTGACTATAGAGTCCCCTATTACTGTTGCTCTTCTACGCTTTGACCCTCCCTTCTGAACATCAGAGCCAGCCGTGGTGCCACTGCTCTGGCTGCTGCTGTTTTCCCCTGATAGGCTATCCCCCCCCCCCCCCGACAGTATCGAAAGGGGTATACCTGTTCAAGAGGGGGACAACCACAGGGGATTCCTGCACTGACTGCCTGCCCTTTCTGGTGGTCACCCATTTCTCTGCCTGCACCTTGGGTGTGACCACATTTATATAACTGCTATCTATGACGCTTTCCGCCACCTGCATGCTCCTAAGTGCATCCAATTGCTGCTCCAGCCGAACCATGCGGTCTGTGAGGAGCTCCAGTTGGGTGCACTTTCTGCAGATGAAGCCATCCGGGACGCTGGAAGCCACCCGGACCTGCCACATCTCACAGTCAGAGCACTGCACCCCTCTAACTGACATTGTGTCAATTAATTAGTAAATTAAAGTTAAAAGTTTTAAAAATTGTTTTAAAGTTACTGTAAACTATCTGTTTCCTAGCACTAGATTTCTACTATAAATGTGAAATCTAAATATAGGACTCTCCGATCTCTGGCTTAGATACCCCTCTAAATTATAATTAAGTAATTATGTTTAATTAGTTACCAATGCTTAATTTTTTTAATTTAGTGTAGATTCCCAACCAGCCCCTCAGGTCACAGCTTTTCTGTGATGTCACTTCAGTCCCCCCCCCCCCCCCCTCCCACACACACACACACACACACACACAATTTGAAAAGGTAATAAATGTAAAAATGAGTAAAAATCTCTTACTTACCTTCTGAGGGTCTCAGATGTTCTCAGGTTCTCTCCCTGCTAATTAAAAGTTACAGGCCAGAAGAAAGAGAGAGAACACAACAGTAGGGAAAAAGCACCTTCTCCCACTCTTCACCGAATTACCTCACTGCTCCAAATTACCAAGTTTCAAATTCTCACTCTGTCTGTGTCTCACTCACTTAGGCTGTGTCTCTTGACCAGCGCAACGCTTCCTAAGTGTGCTTTCTGTCTGTCTTTTATACAGACTTTAGGATGACTCACACTACTTAAACTTCAAAGAGAAGAATACAATGTATACCTTTGTGCTCCTAAACAGGCCTCAGGTGACTGCCAGATAACTGCCTCTCAGCAATTAGGGAGGGGGCAGCTTCAGCCAATCAGACACAAATCTACACTGCACTTTTAACTGAAAAACAACAGAATTAGATGTATCACTTACCTTTCCTGGTTATTTCACTGCACCAAATTACCAAGTTCTCACTCTGTCTGTGTCTCACTCACTCAGGCTGTGTCTCTTGACCAGCGCAACGTTGAAGCTAGATCAGTTGTTAATTTTAAATCTGAGATGGATAGATTTTTGTTGAGCAAAGATATTAAGGGATATGGGCCAAAGGCAGGTATATGGAGTTAAGTCACTTCTCAACCTCGATCTCATTGAATGGCGGGACAGGCTCGAGGGGCTGAATGTCCTACTCCTGTTCCTATCAGGAGTATCAGATACTACAGGAATCTGACTTGGTCATATGAGGTTTTTCCAAAGTATAAAGTGTTATATTTACCTCTATGTGGTGGCTTGTGACAATACACTGGAGACTTCCAGTAACAACAAAAGGGGTTTATTTCCAGTCGGCAATGGCAATTATCTACAGGCACAGAATATTGCTGGATAGGTCTTAACTCTCCAGCTCTGGGGTCCACACTGTCTGGGCTCCTGCTCCCAGAGCCCCATGCTTTCTCTCTATTGGTCGGGTTTCGCGCACTCCCCTGTGATTGGTCCCAAGCCGGTCACATGGACTGCAAAGCCCACCCCTTAAAGGGGCCATGCTACAACATCCTTTCGCCTCCCCCCCACCACCACCTTGAGTCTCTCACTACATTTTATAAAGTAAACTGTATACAAGTGCTTTATACAAGGTGAAGTGACAAAAGGAAAAATATTTCATCACAGAGTCAATCAGTTCAGGGATCTTTGAGTCCTCGCGACCTTCTTAGTCCCCCAGCAGGCTCCACTGTCTCAGAGGTAGTCTTGTCTGCAGAAGATGACAATTCAGGTGACTCCATCTCTTCTGCAGGGCTGATCGCCTTGCTAACTCCCACCTGGACTGCTGGTGGGGCTGACTCTGAAATTCCCTGCTCTCTCCGCTCTGGAACAGCCACAGGGGCACCAGCGGCATTGGCTGGACCAGTCTGTTTTGGAATGGAGATTACTGTCCCCCCGGCTCCTCACATGGTCGTCATGGTTCTGCACAGTCCTGTCATTGACATTGAACACATACGATACAGATCCTGACCGGGACATGATTTGACCAGCTAACCAGAGTGGGCCCGAAGCGAAATTCCAGACAACAACCAGGTCACCCACCTGGAATGATCTGTCACCCTTTTCTGAGGTATGCCCCCACCTTCCCCACAAAATCTGGAAATATCAAGTCCAAATGAGTTTGAAGACAACGGCCCATAAACAATTCAGCACAGGCCGAGGAAATGTTGAACTCTAGCCTTGTGTACTGAAATAGGCCCTTATGTGTATTGACATGACTCCCATGGTGGTGTAGGGGAGGTGTGCTGTAGGACAATAAGAAGTTTGCCAGCCAATGCCACAACAGCTGATCTGATTACTTCCTCATAGTATTTTTAAAAGTCTGTGTGGCCTTTTCCGCCAACCCGTTGGATGCAGGGTTATATGGGGCCATCCTGCTAGGCCGGATTCCATTTGACTGAACAAAGCATTGGAAAACATTCCCAGTAAAAGGGGTACCATTATCAGACACAATGGCTTCTGGTAGGCTGTGCATGGAGAACTGTAAGGCATCCACAGTAGCTGCCGAGGTCATAGTTTCCATCTCTTGAATTGATAGCCATTTGGAATGAGAGTCTACCAAGACAAGAAACATCCTGCCCAAGAAAGGGCTTACATAGTCTACATATGGTCACCCGGGGCGACCTGGTCCATGGGCCACCCGGTCATTTCCAGGGGTGGAGATTGGCTGAAGGAGGCAGCGATTGTTCAGTCTGGAAGGGAATGCATTGTCGCACCACTTCCTCAAAAGCTTTATCGAGCCCCGGCCACCAGATATAACTGCAAGCCAGTGTCTTCATCATTGTTTGGCCTGGATGGGTGCTGTGTAATTCTTGTAAGAGGAGTGCTGTGGGTGGAACAATGACTCAATACCCCCAAAATATTACTCCATCTTGGCAGGTTAGTTCATCCCTGCAGATTAAGTAGGGCCTCAACTGTTCGGACGTCTCATGGTGCTAATATGTTGGTTTCATCCGATAACACCGGATCTTGCTGAGTTTAATTTCCTATATGTCTGGAAGAGGTTTAGCGTGTAGATGATTTCTAGGGATACTGGTGGTGGCCCCAGGTTCTTTGGCGAGGGGAATCGACTCAATGCATTCGCGTTGGGGATTTGGGTGCTGTTGTGTTATGTACTCTGGGATAACACAGGCTGCAACTCGATGCAGCGTTGACAAAAAGATACTCCAGACTTTGAAGGAAGTTCAATGTGATTTATTGAACCATTAGCACAGTTCTCTATGAGATCGACTCTCCTGCTAATCTTGCTACAGTAACTCAGTCTAACTAACCAGTCTGCCCTAAGTCACGTGGTGGGTGTGATGCTTCGGATCTGCCCCCGTCCTACTCTCTAAGTGTCGCCTGTGGAAAGAGACAGAGCATGTGTGCCCTGTCCTTATATCTGGGTTGTGTAATGCCCCCTTCTGGTAGTGACACCTCTGGGTGGCTTGACTGCCCATTGGTCGTGCCCTATTCTATGTGTTCATTAGCTGTATGTCTGCATGTCATGACATCTCTGGTGCTCCCTCTATTGTTTACTTAGTCGTAGTGTATTTACATTAACCCCTTGTGTATTTACAGTGATGCATATCACCACAGGTGCCAGGCTTGTGCTGGAAGATTGCTAGCAGGAAGACCCAAATTTGTACCCTGGCGGAGGCAATTGGGGATATTGCCTTGCCCTCTCTCAAAAGACCCAATAGCGGCTTATAATTGGTTATGATCACAAATTGCCGTCCGTATTGGTGGAACTTTTTAACACCATAGATGATGGGAAGTCCCTTCTTTTTGATTTGGGTGCAATTTCACTCTGCTTCTGAGAGGGCCCTTGAGGCAAAGGCAATTAGCTGTTCGATCCACCCTCTATCTTCTGGGATGGAACGGCTCCTATCCCATATGGCGAGACATCACATGTGAGAACAATTGGCTTCCCTGGGTCGAAATGAACTAAAAGGTTAGATTGCAGAGCGGGGTGGCGGCTATGGAGGAGTAAGTCGCACATTTGGTGGCTCCCGCTCTGGTTGGATTTTTGGACCTTTCCCTCGGACTTTTTTCCAGTTTTAAACGGTTAATTTGAAGGCTGAGGCATTTGGGCACTATTTCCACGCATCGGTATGTGGAGAAAAAGACCAGAAGTGCGCAAAAGGGCAGAAACAAGAAGTCAGTCACGAGCTGTGTTGAAGCTGCAGCGGGAGACAGTATGGCCGAGGGCCGGACCCCTGGGGTGGCAGTGCAGCGACCAATGGACCCAGTGATGCAGGCCATTCAGGATGGCTTTGCCAGGCAGAAGCGGTAATGCTTGGACCCGATTAAAGAATCAATTGATCGACTAGAGAGCAGACTGGACGCCCAGGACCAGGCGATTCAGAATGTGGAGAAAGCGCTCCTTGAACAAGAGGAGCATCAAACAGCGGTGGAGCTGGACGTGGGGATGCTTCGGGAACAGCAGAAAAGGCTCCTGGAGATGGTGGAGGACCTTGAGAACCGGTCCCGCCGGCAGAACTTAATAATCGTCGGGCTCCCAGAGGGAGCTGAGGGAGCAGACGCTGGGGCATATGTGGCGGGTATGTTCGAAAAGCTGCTGGGGGAGGGGGCATTCCCTCGACCGTTGGAGGTGGCCAGGGTGTACCGGGTGCTTGCTAGGAAGCCGCGAGCCAGGGATCCTCCAAGGGCAATGGTGATGAGATTCCACAGGTTCCTGGACAAGGAATGCATTCTTTGGTGGGCCAAGTGCACACGGAGTTGTAAGTGGGATAACAACATCCTGCGGGTGTACCAGGACCTGAGCTTGGAGGTGGTGAGAAAGAGGGCAGGTTTTAACCAAGTCAAGGCTATTTTCTTTAAGAAGCAGGTGAAGTTCGGTCTGCTGTATCCGGCGCGTCTTTGGGTCACGCATGAGGACCAACATCACTATTTTGAGTCGCCCAATGAGGCGCTGGACTTTGCGAAAAGAAAAGGACTGGTGGGAGTCTGAGAACTCTCGGGCTTAGAGACAACCTTTTGGCCTATTGGGTCGTTTTTTGGTTCTTTTTCTCGATAGATGTTGGCAATGACCCTTTTGTGTTTTTTCTTGTGTTTTTATTGATGTGCACTTTTGTGGGATGGAGACGTGCCTGTTTGAGTTTCAGTGGGTGGTGCTTTTGTTTTTGTGTTTTCTTGCTGCTGGATGTTTGGGGATTGTTAGATGAGGGAATTTGTTTGTATGGGCGGGGGAGGGGAGTGAGGGAATAATAGGTGGGAGACTTCTTGGCGCCGGGGGTGGGGGCCACCAAGCTACATGGGTGAGCTAGCTCACGGAAGCACAGTGGGGGGGGGAGGGGGTATATGCTTAGTTCATTAGATGGGTTGGGTTTTAGAGTAGTGTTGCTTGGGGGGGGGGGGGGATGGGATGGGTTCTGCTGACGACGGAGGGACTTCGATGGAAGGTCACTGAGGGGATCGGGGGTGGGGGCCGCCGTGAGGCGGGCTGGAGGAGGCGCATCGCATGGGCTGGAGGCGGGCCCAAGAAAGGGGATGGCTGACCGATGGGGGGGGGGGGCACTTTGTAGCTAAAAGTGAATTTGGAAAAGCCTAAGTCACTTTCCTTGGCCATACTATCGGACAGGGTCGAATGGTCACACGGGATATGAAACCAACAGTTATTGAGGAGTTTCCGATACCCTCAAGACAAAGGGAAATAATGCGATTTCTTGGCATGAGTGGATTTGATTGAACATTTATGAAAAGGTTTTGGAGCGTGATTGCTCCACTGATGGACTTGCTGAAGACACGTCGAAAATTTCAGTGGACAGCGGAGTTTCAACAGGCATTTGAGTGCCTGTAAGCTGTGATAACCAATGCTCCTGTGTTGGAGAATTGCAAGGGACTCTGTGATCAGATTGAACTAAACTATCTGACTTCAAAGAGAAGTGCCGAGGCGTAGAGAAACGATGGATTGTGCAGAGACCTTCTTGTTCAAAGAGACTGTCAATCGAGATGGATTTCAGTTGGAGGAAGAAGAACGTAAAAAAATGGACTATATTATTATACCTGTTTGCGTGTGTTGTTTGTTGAAATGAAAAGTATATTTTCTGTGTGCATTTCTTTTTTTCTTTAAATAATTTTTATTAAAGGTTTTCATAAAATATCAATAACAAAATGAGAAAGAAAAAAGAACCCAACAGGGTTAAGTACAAAACACAATCTAAAAAAGCAACCCCCCCAATCCCCCCCCACACCTAAATAATAAATTAACATTAACACCCCGACTGAAGACAACAGGTGTATACACCCCCTCAGACCCTCCAGTGTAAATAACATAAACAAAAATAAAGTAACCCCCCCCCCCCCCCCCCGAGCTGCTGCTGCCATTGACCAATGTCTAGCGTTCTGCCAGGAAGTCTAAGAACGGTTGCCACCGCCTAAAGAACCCTTGTACCGACCCTCTCAAGGCGAATTTCACCCTCTCCAATTTAATGAACCCTGCCATATCGCTGATCCAGGGTTCCACGCTTAGGGGCCTCGCATCTTTCCACTGAAGGAGAATCCTTCGCCGGGCTACCAGGGACGCAAAGGCCAGAATTCCAGCCTCTTTCGCCTCCTGCACTCCCGGCTCCTCTGCCACCCCAAATATTGCGAGCCCCCAGCCCGGTTTGACCCTGGATCCTACCATCCTTGACATCGTCCTCACTACGCCCTTCCAAGATTCCTCCAGCGCTGGGCATGCCCAGAACATGTGGGTGTGATTTGCTGGGCTCCCTGAGCACCTAACACACCTGTCCTCACCCCCAAAGAACCTGCTCATCCTTGTCCCGGTCATGTGTGCCATGTGCAGCTCCTTAAACTGTATGAGGCTGAGCCTCGCGCATGAAGAGGAAGAGTTCACCCTCCCTATGGCATCTGCCCACGTCCCCTCTTCGATATCCTCTCCCAACTCCTCCTCCCACTTACCTTTCAACACCACCACCGAGGCCTCCTCCTCCTCCTGCATCACCTGGTAAGTTTCCAAGATCTTCCCCACTCCCACCCACCCCCCCGAGAGCACCCTGTCCTGTACTGTGTGTGGCAGTAGCCGTGGGAATTCCACCACCTGCCGTCTGGCAAACGCCCTTACCTGTAAGTACCTGAAGGTGTTCCCCGGGGGGAGCCCGTACTTCTCCTCCAGCTCTGTGTGCATTTCTTAAAGGATAGTGAAAAGGTGAAAAATGAAACCATCTTGAAGGTGATGGTTTATTTTTTTTCTTGGGGGGGAGGTGTCATGTGAGAGTACCTTTAAGAAATGGGTGTTTATAAATGGGTGTGTATATAAATATTTGTAGTGAGAGTGCCTTTAAGAAATGGGTGTTTACTACTGCAGTGATGTCAGAGAGTGGGTGGAGCTGGGCTGTCTGTCAGCTTTTTACTTTTGTTTTAGGCTGTTGCTGCAGGGTGTGTTTTAGTTTCGTTTTCAGTGCTGGAGCTGAAGCCAGACAGAGCAGGTGTACTGTTTATCTCTGCCATGAAAAGACTATCTCTTGATCATTTGGTGAATTCAGAATTATAAATGTTCTCCGTAGTGAATGTAAACTTAATGTGCTTCTGTTAAAAGGTGTTTCTTTTGTCTTCTGGATGTTGTTTGGGAAGTTATTAAGGATTACTTAGTGTTGTATTCTTTGGGGGTTGTATTTGAATTGATGGTTGCTAAGATGTTCACTGTATGTTTTAAAAAGATTAACTTGAGTTCATAGAATAAATATTGTTTTGCTTTAAAAAATACTTTTTCATTTCTGCTGTACCACACCTGTAGAGTGGGCCGTGTGCTCCCCATTCCACAATCTATTAAAGGTTGTGGGTCAGGTGAACTCCATGATACACTTCGGGGTTCTCTAAACCCTGGCCCATAACAATATTGATCAGTCTGGTTTCATGGGAATTATGGGGCTGCCACTTGGAAAATTGCACTGGTTTAATTATTCCCAGTTCCTTTAATCACTTTAGCTCAGCTTTTGACCTTTTCTTGCAGGGCTTAAAGGACTGGCCTGGCACTAAAAACTTAGGTTTTGAGTATGGATCAACATAAATTTTGGCCTTCACGCCTTTGACCCGGCCGAACCCACTGTGGAATACGTCCTCATCTCTTTGCAGGATGTCTTGAAAACTGCTGTTTCCAGCCAATTAAACTAAACCAGTCCCTTCCCATCAGGCTTGTGCTGTGCCCATCGACAACAATCAAAGGCAACTGGGCCTCTTGTTCTTTATAAGCCACTGACGTACTGGTGAATCATTAGAGTTTCCCCGTGTAAGTTGGCAGCTTGGACGTCGTTCTACCCAAGTTCAGGGTATGGGCCCCTCCTCGAATATAATCAAACATCTGCTCCCCCACAACCCTAACCGATGCCCGGTATTGATCTCCACTTTCAAAGGTCTGCTATTCACTCGCGAAATTATTTCGATTGGGACTGTCTCATTTATTTTGATGACATTCCGACGGTACATTTCCTTCTCCTCCTCAGAGCTCTTTTCCACTTGGTTCAGTGATGTCCTGGAATGCTGCTGCTGCTGTTATTGGTTTGGCGCGCTTTGCCTCACAGGCCTGGATGTGGCCTCTTCAGTTGCAATGAAAACAGACAAATGTGCGACAATGGCAAGCTTCCTGGGGGGGGGGGGTCTCCCCCACGTCAAAAGTAATCCACCTCGGTCTTTTCCCGTTTTCTTGACTTCGATCCAGTCCCGAGGAATGTGTGTGGTTCTCTGCTCTGCCTGTTGATCTTGCTGCATGCCTCTTGGCTATACTGCCCCACAACTGATTCACTTCCCCTTTGGCCACTCTTTTGCGCTCAGATGCGCCTTTTCGGCACACTCCCTCATCTGAGCTATCTCGATCGCTTTGTCTAACGTGATTTTAATTTCAGCCAGGAGTTGTTTCTGGATGCTGAGATTATTAAGTCCACACACTGGAGGGCTGCTCACCATATCGCTGAGCACTGCACCAAACTCACAATGCTGGACCATTTGGCGGAGCCTGGCTCCGAAGGCAGGGATAACTTTCCAATCATTGGCGTTTTTACTCACATTTTGGGTGTTACCGTCAACGGTTCCCGACTTCCTTTGGAGACTTCTTCCATTCCCCTTCCAATCCCCAGCTGCTTAAGACTAACGATCGAACTGTTTACCTCGTTGCCAATGTGGCGGATCGAGACAATGCACCGGAGACTTCTAGTAACAACTAAAAGTAACAACTATTAACAATCGGCAAAGGGAACTTTATACAGGCACAGAGCAACACTGATTAGTTCTCAATTCTCCAGCTCCCGGGCCAGGCCCTTGCACCCAGGACCCCGCACTTTTTCTCTACTGGTGGGGTTTGAGCGCTCCTGTGCGATTGATCCTGAGCTAGTCTCATGGACCACAAAGCCTGCCCCCGTAAAGGGGCCTCACAACCACACTTTATTTCAATAAAATGTTTATTAATTGTGGTGAATGTATTTCACCTAATGCATGAGCTGTCTGTACTGTCTGTATAATGATGTGACCCATGACCTGTAAGTGATGATTCAGACTACTTCCAGGTACTGTTCTGGAACCCCGGTGGGCTCCGCCTCTGGCTCCGCCCTCACCGGGGCCATACATAGTCCGGCCACCTGTGGGTGGCACTCATTTGTACAGCCGACTCTGACAGGCGAGTTCATGGATATTAAAGCCTAATGTCCGCTCGTTCTCATGGTCTCACAGTAAATTGACAGTATAACAATTTAATATCCATAGACAGCATCATGGAAGCCGCTCCAAAGCCAGATAAGCTTGAACTCGACGCGCGCGCGTCGGAAGCCAAGGAGATCTTCGAACATTGGCTTCGCTGCTTAGAGGCCTACCTCGACTCCTCCACAACGCCTCCCACTGAAACCCTCAAGCTGCGACTCCTCCACACTCGGGTGAGCCATCGAATCTCCGTGCTGATCGAGAAAGCGGCCACGTACGAGGCGGCGGTCGCAACCCTCAAGGCGCATTTCATGAAGCCTGTAAACGAGGTGTAAGCCCGACATCTCCTCACGACTAGCCGTCAACGCGCTGGGAATCACTAGATGAGTACCTGGAAAAACTGACCCTACTCACAAGAAAC
Organism: Scyliorhinus torazame; assembly: GCF_047496885.1. Classification (NCBI taxonomy): domain Eukaryota; kingdom Metazoa; phylum Chordata; class Chondrichthyes; order Carcharhiniformes; family Scyliorhinidae; genus Scyliorhinus; species Scyliorhinus torazame. The sequence goes on from NC_092707.1 coordinate 80,880,327, forward strand.
TGCAGCTACCAGGATGTGACAGCGGAGGAACACATGAACCTACAGATCCGGGACACCCACGTGGCTGGGGTCTGATCGAACTATATCAGGCAGCGCTTGCTGGAAAACGGGACCACTGACCTGCGGGACATGGTAAAGCTAGCTACCGCGTTAGAGGTGGCCTACCAGAACCACAGTGTGTTCCCCGCAGACACGGCGAACCCCTCGTGGACGCCATCGTCGCGACCCCCGTCGCCTGTGCCGCGCGGCTGCAAGTCCAGCCCGGGGAACCACAGTGTTACTTCTGTGGTCAGGGTCAACACCCCCGGCAGCATTGCCCAGGCAGCACAGCGATGTGCAGCGACTGTGGGAAAAAGGGACACTTCGCCAGAGTCTGTCTCGGCCGAACTAAAGCCCAGAAATTGAACATTCACCAGGCTCGACACGTGGACTCACAGGCCCATAGACCCCGCAAAGTGGCTTTGTGCGTGCCCAGAACGCCCCCTTCAGACGCGTCATCAGCCTCGTGCGACTCGTGGTGACCGCCATCTTGCCCGCCAGCTCCAACACCGACCGACACGTGCGACCGATGGGGGTGGCCATCTTGGTCGCCATCTTCGACCCAGCCCGACACGTGCGACTCATGGGCGCTGCCATTTTGTGACCACGACACCGCCGCACACTGGCTACCCGCAGCTGGGCGCAATCACCCTCGACCAGTCGCAGCCGAAGCACTTGAAAAACTCAATGATGGTTACCGGGTCAACGGACACGAGACCCCCTGCCTTTTAGACTCCGAGAGCATGGAGAGCTTTGTTCATCCTGGCACGATAAGGCGTTGCTCCCTTTCCATATACCCCGCATCCCAAACCATCTCCCTTGCCCCCGGATCCCATTGGGTCCAGATCCGGGGTACTGTATCGCTAACCTCGCGATGCAGGGCGCCGAGTACGCCCGTTTTAAGTTGTACGTCCTCCCTCATCTCTGCGCCCCCCTACTGTTTGGATTAGACTTCCAATGCAGTCACCGAAGCCTGACCCTACAGCTCGGCGGACCCTTATCCCCCCTCACGGTATGCAGACTCGCGACCCTCAAGGACTCTCCCCCTTCGCTCTTTGCGAACCTCACTCCCGACTGTAAGCCCATCGCCACCAGGAGCAGGCGGTACAGTTCCCAAGATATGGTTTTTATCAATTCGGAGGTCCAGCAACTGTTGAGTGAAGAGGTCATTGAGGCCAGCAACAGCCCCTGGAGAGCGCAAGTGGTGGTCGTCCGGACCAGGGAAAAGAATCGGATGGTTGTGGACTACAACCAGACTATTAACCGGTTCACGCAACTGGATGCGTACCCCCTACCCCGCATAGCGGAGATGGTCAATCAGGTCTCACAGTACCGTGTGTTCTCAATGGTCGATCTGAAGTTGGCCTATCACCAGCTCCCAATCCGCCTGGAAGATCGCCACTACACTGCTTTTGAAGCAATCGGCCGACTCTTCCAGTTCCTCAGGGTCCCCTTCGGCGTCACTAACGGAGTCTCGGTCTTTCAGAGAACGATGGACCGAATGGTGGACCAGTACAGTTTGCGGGCTACATACCCATACTTGGACAATGTCACCATCTGTGGCCATGATCAGCAGGACCATGACCCAACCTTCAGAGGTTCCTCCAGGCCGCCCAATCCCTCAATCTCATGCACAACAAAGTGAAGTGTGTTTTCCGCACTACACGACTGGCCATCCTCGGCTACGTCGTGGAGAACGCAGCCCTAGGGCCCGACCCCGACCGTATGCGTCCCCTCACGGAACTCCCCCCTCCCCACAGTCTCAAAGCCCTAAAACGATGCCTGGGGCTGTTCTCCTACTATTATCCCAGTGGGTCCCCAACTATGCGGACAAAGCCCGCCCACTTATTCAAACCACCACTTTTCCCCTGATGGCTGAGGCCCGCTCGGCCTTCAGCCGCATCAAGGCCGACATCACCAAGGCTGCTATGCCCGCGGTGGACGAGTCCGTCCCCTTTCAGGTAGAGAGCGGTGCGTCAGACGTCGCACTGGCTGCCACACGCAACCAGGCGGGCAGGCCAGTAGCATTCTTCTCTAGAACACTCCACGCTTCCGAAATCCGACACTCCTCAGTCGAGAAGGAAGCACAAGCCATAGTGGAAGCCGTGCGGCACCGGAGGCACTACCTAGCCGGTAGGAGGTTCACCCTCGTCACCGGCCAGCGGTCGGTCGCCTTCATGTTTGACAACGCAAAACGGGGCAAAATAAAAAATGACAAAATCCTGAGGTGGAAGATCGAACTCTCCACCTGCAATTATGATATCAAGTATTGTCCTGGGAAGCTCAACGAGCCCCCAGATGCCCTGTCCCGCGGCACTTTTGCCAGCAACTTTGCATCCACATTGAGGAGCGAGATCGGCCTGTACGATCCACATTGCAGTGGGTCCTTGTCCCGCTTAAGGATCAAAGAAATTGTCGCTTCCGACATTGTCGGGGGCAGGGTCCCCTCCTCTCTTGCCTCATTAAAGGTCCTCACCAGTAGCGGGGCCAACAGGTCTGCGTACTTCCTGTAGAACTCCACCGGGAATCCGTCCGGTCCCGGGGCCTTCCCCGCCTGCATGCTCGCCAAACCCTTGCTCAGCTCCTCCAACCCAATTGGTGCCCCCAAACCAGCCATCTCTTGCTCCTCCACCCTCGGGAATCTCAGCTGATCTAGGAATCGTCTCATCCCCTCTTCCCCCGCTGGGGGCTGGGATCTGTACAGCTCTTCATAAAAGGCCTTGAATACCTCGTTTATTTTCGTCGCACTCCGAACCGTGGCTCCCCTTCCATCTTTGACTCCCCCTATTTCCCTCGCTGCCATCCTCTTACTGAGCTGGTGTGCCAGCATCCGACTAGCCTTTTCCCCATACTCGTAGGTCGCCCCCTGCGCTTTCCTCCACTGTGCCTCCGCCTTCCCTGTGGTCAACAGGTCAAACGCCATCTGAAGCCGTCGTCTTTCCCCAAGTAATCTTTCCTCCGGGGCCTCTGCGTATCTCCTGTCCACTCTCAAAATCTCCCCCACTAACCTCTCCCTTTCCATACCCTCTGTCTTCTCCCTGTGAGCCCAAATGGAAATTAGCTCTCCCCTGATCACCGCCTTCAATGCCTCCCATACCACCCCCACCCGCACCTCCCCGTTGTCGTTGGCCTCCAAGTACCTTTCGATACACCCCCTCACCTTCCCACACACCACCTCGTCCGCCAGCAGTCCCACACCCAGCCGCCACAACGGGCGTTGGTCCCTCTCCTCTCCCATCTCCAGTTCCACCAAGTGCGGGGCATGGTCCGAAACGGCTATAGCCGAATACTCCGTCCCCTCCACTCTCGGGATGAGCGGGGACTGTATGTGATAATGGTGACTATGGGTGATTCCTGATTCCTTTTTGTTATTTGTTTATGTTAACATGCGGGCTAATGTTTGGGGGTTTGGTGGGAGGATGGGATTGTTGTTATTGATATGGAGATTGACATTGCATTTGTTACTGATTGTTGTTTATTGTTGGGTATAAATTTGGGAGAAAATGTGAAAAAGGAGGAGAATAAAATATATATATATATTTTTAAAATGGTGATTGTTGGTTTCTCACCACGCCACAGCGGGATCCTGATTTTGCCAACGGGAGCGGGTGGGTTACATTGCAAACCGATCAGTGTCTGGAACTGTTCTCTATTTTGGCCTCTCCAGCAATCTACCGGCTGTGTCGCGCTCTTGCTCAAGCATGGAGAGACCAGAAAATTGTGCCCGTTATTTCATTGACAACGGTTCAGAGAAGGTTCACCCGGATGATCTCCCGTATGGAGGGATTGTCCTGTGAGCAAAGGTTAAACAAATCAAGACTTAACTCATTGGGATTGAGAAGAATAAGAGCTAATCTGATTGAAACGCATAGAATTCTTAATGTGCTTGACAGGTTAAATGCTGAGAGGATGTTTCCCCTCATGGGAGAGTCTGGGACCAGAAGGTATCATCTCAGAATAAAGGGGTGCCTATTATGGGATGAGGAGGAATTTCTTCTCTTCGAGGTTTGTGAGTATTTGGAACTCCTTGCCACAAAGAGCTGTGGGGACAGAGTCCTAGCGTATATTTAAGGTTGAGATAGATAGATTTTTGATTAGTAAGGGAATCAAGGGTTATGGGCAAAGGGCAGGAAAGTGGATGTGATGAATGTCTGATCAGCCATGGTTCTGTTGAAGAGCAGAGCAGGCTCGAAGGGCTGAATGGCTTACTGCTGCTCCCATTTCTTATGGTCTCATTATGTGCTATTAGTGGGTTAATAAAGGTATGACACAAGAAGTAGAAATCATATCCAAAGTTGTTTCATGTCATACTTAAACCTGGATTTTCCCCTCCCATTTTTTTCTCAGGTGGGTTTGGTGATGAGATTGTTAAATCTCGCATGAGGCCTAATTTTTGTTTTACATTTGCAGGAAGTTGGTCGCAATTGTCACCTACTCCCGCCAGTTCTGTGAAGGGAATCCCAACGTTCAACATCGGGAACGCCTGTCATCATCAGGCCTCTACACCCAATCATTCCCCAAAGAACAAAGAACAAAGAAAAGTACAGCACAGGAACAGGCCCTTCGGCCCTCCAAGCCCGTGCCGACCATGCTGCCCGACTAAACTACAATCTTCTACACTTCCTGGGTCCGTATCCCTCTATTCCCATCCTATTCATGTACTTGTCAAGATGCCCCTTAAATGTCACTATTGTCCCTGCTTCCACCACCTCCTCCGGCAGCGAGTTCCAGGCACCCACTACCCTCAGTGTAAAAAACTTGCCTTATACATCTCCTCTAAACCTTGCCCCTCACACCTTAAACCTATGCCCCTTAGTAATTGACCCCCTGGGAAAAAGCCTCTGACTATCCACTCTGTCTATGCCCCTCATAATTTTGTAGACCTCTATCAGGTCGCCCCTCAACCTCCGTCGTTCCAGTGAGAACAAACTGAATTTATTCAACCGCTCCTCATAGCTAATTCCCTCCATACCAGGCAACATTCTGGTAAATCTCTTCTGCACCCTCTCTAAAGCCTCCACATCTTTCTGGTAGTGTGGCGACCAGAATTGAATACTATACTCCAAGTGTGGCCTAACTAAGGTTCTATACAGCTGCAACATGACTTGCCAATTCTTATACTCAATGCCCGGGCCAATGAAGGCAAGCATGCCGTATGCCTTCTTGACTACCTTCTCCACCTGTGTTGCCCCTTTCAGTGACCTGTGGACCTGTACACCTAGATCTTTCTGACTGTCAACACTCTTGAGGGTTCTGCCATTCACTGTATATTCCCTACCTGTATTAGACCTTCCAAAATGCATTACCTCACATTTGTCCGGTTCTGTATCCATCTTGCCAGCTCACCCCTGATCCCGTGTGACTTCACCTTTTGTACTAGTCTACCATGAGGGACCTTGTCAAAGGCCTTACTGAAGTCCATTTGGACAACATCCACTGCCCTACCTGCATCAATCATCTTTGTGACCTCTTCGAAAAACTCTATTAAGTTAGTGAGACATGACCTCCCCTTCACAAAACCATGCTGCCTCTCGCTAATCCGTCCATTTGCCTCCAAATGGGAGTAGATCCTGTCTCGAAGAATTCTCTCCAGTAATTTCCCGACCACTGACATAAGGCTCATCGGCCTGTAGTTCCCTGGATTATCCTTGCTACACTTCTTAAACAAAGGAACAACATTGGCTATTCTCCATTCCTCCGGGACATCACCTGAAGACAGTGAGGATCCAAAGATTTCTGTCAAGTCCTCAGCAATTTCCTCTCTAGCGTCCTTCAGTATTCTGGGGTAGATCCCTTCAGGCCCTGGGGACTTATCGACCTTAATATATTTCAAGATGCCCAACACCTCGTCTTTTAGGATCTCAATGTGACTCAGGCTATCTACACACCCTTCTCCAGACTCAACATCCACCAATTCCTTCTCTTTGGTGAATACCGATGTAAAGTATTCATTTAGTACCTCGCCCATTTCCTCTGGCTCCACACACAGATTCCCTTGCCTATCGTTCAGTGGGCCAACCCTTTCCCTGGCTACCCTCTTGATTTTTATGTACGTGTAAAAAGCGTTGGGATTTTCCTTAACCCCATTTGCCAATGACTTTTCGTGACCCCTTCTAGCCCTCCTGACTCCTTGCTTAAGTTCCTTTCTACTTTCCTTATATTCCACACAGGCTTTGTCTGTTCCCAGCCTTCTAGCCCTGAAAAATGCCTCCTTTTTCTTTTTGACAAGGCCTACAATATCTCTCGTTATCCAAGGTTTCCGAAATTTGCCGTATTTATCCTTCTTCCGCACAGGAACATGCCGGTTCTGAATTCCTTTCAACTGACATTTGAAAGCCTCCCACATGTCAGATGTTGATTTACCCTCAAACATCCGCCCTCAATCTAGGTTCTTCAGTTCCCGCCTAATATTGTTATAATTAGCCTTCCCCCAATTTAGTACATTCACCCTAGGACCACCCTTATCCTTGTCCACCAGCACTTTAAAACTTAGTGAATTGTGGTCACTGTTCCCGAAATGCTCCCCTACTGAAACTTCTACCACCTGTCCGGGCTCATTCCCTAATACCAGGTCCAGTACAGCTCCTTCCCTAGTTGGACTATCTACAGACTGTTTTAAGAAGCCCTCCTGGATGCTCCTTACAAACTCTGCCCTGTCCAAGCCCCTAGCACTAAGTGAGTCCCAGTCAATATTGGGGAAGTTGAAGTCTCCCATCACAACAACCCTGTTGCTTTTACTCCTTTCCAAAATCTGTCCACATATCTGCTCCTCTATCTCCCGCTGGCTGTTGGGAGGCCCATATAAACCCCCAACATTGTGACTGCACCCTTCTTATTCCTGATTTCTACCCATATAGCCTCGCTGCCCTCTGAGGTGCCCTCCCGTAGTACAGCTGTGATATTCTCCCTAACCAGTAGCGCATCTCCGCCACCCCTTTTACATCCCCCTCTATCCCGCCTGAAACATCTAAATCCTGGAACGTTTAGCTGCCAATCCTGTCCTTCCCTGAACCACGTCTCTGTAATGGCAACAACATCATAGTTCCAAGTACTAATCCAAGCTCTTAGTTCATCTGCCTTACCCGTTATACTTCTTGCATTAAAACATATGCACTTCAGTCCACCAGACCCACTGTTTTCAGCAACATCTCCCTGTCTGCTCTTCCTCAGAGCCATACTGGCCCTATTCCCTAGTTCTCCCTCAATGTTTTCACCTTCTGACCTATTGCTCCGGTACACCCCCCCCTGCCATACTAGTTTAAACCCTCCCATGTGACACTAGCAAACCTCGCGGCCAGGATATATGTGCCTCTCCAGTTCAGATGCAACCCATCCTTCTTATACAGGTCACACCTGCCCCGGAAGAGCTCCCAGTGGTCCAGATAATGGAAACCCTCCCTCCTACACCAGCTCTTTAGCCACATGTTTCGCTGCTCTATCTTTCTTTTTCTAGCCTCATTGGCACGTGACACAGGGAGTAATCCCGTGATTACAACCCTCGAGGTCCTGTCTTTTCACTTTCTGCCTAGCTCCCTGAACTCCTGCTGCAGGACCTCATGTCCCTTCCTGCTATGTCGTTAGTACCAATATATACAATGACCACTGCCTGTTTGCCCTCCCCCTTCAGGATGCCCGCTACCCATTCGGAGACATCCTGGACCCTATCTATGACGCTTTCCACCACCGTGCATCTAATTGCTGCTCCAACCGAACCATGCGGTCTGTGAGGAGCTGCCATTAGTTACACTTGCTGCAGATGTAGTCGACCGGAATGTTGAAAGCGACACAGATCTGCCACATCTCACAGTTGGAGCACTGCACCCCGCTGAGTGACATTTAAGCGCTAATCGAGTCTGCACCGGCTCTGGAGGTAAGGATGGCAGATTTCATTCTCTGAAGGACATTAGTGAACGAGATGGGTTTTTACGACAATCAACAATGGTTTTATGGCCATCATTAGACTTTTAATTCCAGATTTTTATTATAATTTAAATTCCAACACTTGCCGTTGTGGGATTCGAACTCGGGTCTCCAGAGTATTATCCTGGGTCTAGATTACTAGTTTAGCGACAATACCACGATGCCACCGCCTCCCCACTGCCTCATTAACATCCTTGATAAAGATGAATTGAAGAGAAACTGGGATTTTCCAGCAGCATCCTATTTCCTGATATGGAGGATCACCCATGTGAAGCATTCCAGTGTGCCAGCACTCCAAGCAATACTAAAGCCCTTCCTTACTTGTCTAACTGGGAGGCCATGAAGATGAGGGATGCTCCATCCCTCCCCTCCTCTCCACCAAACTGATTGCTTGGCTGCTTTTCTATTGATTATTTACATTTTTAGCAAAATAGCAGAGAGGGCACCTTCTTGTTGAAGGACCCTCTCAGTTGCTTACCACTCATTGCTGCTTCTCTGAAGCAGGAAGGCCTCTGATTTGTCACCTAGCTTCAAGAATCCATGTCAATGAAACGGGTTTCCCAGTCAAAATTCCAATGAGGGCATGGTCTCTCCCCCTGCCCCCCAGCCCCCTCCCCCCGCCCCCCGTGGGCAGGTTTAAGTCCCAGAAACACTCCCAGCTCCTGCCCGCAAAGTGGAAATCCAGTACACAAAATCAGACAGTGTAAAAGAGGGGCATTCAGCTCATCTGTGTCAGCTCTTTGGAAGAGCTAATTCATGAATTCTATTCCTCTACTCTTTCCCCATAGTCTTGCATGTACACCATCAAAGCCTCTATTAAATCACCCCTTGACCTTTCCTGTTATGAGGAGAAACATTTTAAAGGTGTGAAATTTAGGTGTCAAAATGTCATAACCAGCGTCAATGAAGAATCAGTAATCCAGTCATTGTGTGTGCAAAATCCACAACGGGGTTGCAAAATGGGCAGTATCCTAACTTATCCATAAGACCTGCCGAAACACTGTGGCCAAAGCATAATAAAAGATTCTGTGCTGATAAAATTTGATCTAAAATTAAATAAAATAATAAAGCAAATGCATAAAATGGGATTTCATGAAAGAAAAATTAAATTATGACTCTTCACAGGTCATGTGACAGTGAATATATTAGACAAAGATTAAAATGACAATGCTTCTGCATTCTATGAAGGCTTCGAAGATTGTTGAATGTGCTCTGCACTTGAGTTTAGGATTTGCTTTTCATTTCTATTCCTTTATCCATGACTTGAATGCTTTCCCCTCCTCGCATGTGCCCATATCGGTTTCAAACAAACTTTTATCCATTCCAGGTCTTAATGATTCTGAGCAAAAGTAGCCTTTTCTGGCTTATTTTTGTTAATCCAAATAACACAGGGGCAAGACTCAGGGGTCACGATAGAAATCCATTGCTGCCTTCTATAGGGGTATCTCCAGTACTTCACCGCTCCCCCCCCCCCCCCCCCCCCACCTTCATCACTTGTAAAATTTAACACAGGGAGGCAATTATGACTCAAAATATGTTCAGCTCAGATGTTATACTGTTGAGCCTAGGTTTTCACTCTGGGGATGGGAAACAGGAGTCTGGACTGTGGCCAGACCCCGAACCTGCCCTCAGGGGAAACAGTCACTGAACGAGGAGGAGCCCCTTAATTGGCACAAAGACAGGTTCCGTGTCCAATTAAGGGCAACAGGTGGAGGGCCAAGGGGTCATCCAACTTGAGAGGAAGAGAAGCCTGCAATTTTGTTAAAGAACTGAGATGGTTTCAAAATGGAAACTCCCTCTCATCAACATTTAAAAATAAATAAAAACCAGAAAAAGCAACCAGGCCACAACTGTGGGGACATGGGAGTACAGAACCCCTTGGGCTGCACCCACAACCAGGCAGTCAGGCAGGGCCTGTAGGCCTGCGGCTGGGTGCACACTTGAAAAAATATATATTTTTGTTGGTTTTTGCATTTGACTGTGACAACATCGCAAAAAGGCAAAAGAATAAAAAATATCCAAACAGAAAAATAAAACGATAAAAGGGAACACAGAGTAATCAGGTATGAATACATAGAAAACATATATACAGCTATGAGGCATGTTAACATTGGACCCCCAGTAATCGGTTATCACAACCGTATTGTTTTTTTAAATTTAGAATACCCAATTTATTTTTTCCAATTAAGGGGCACTTTAGCGTGGCCAATCCACCTAACCTGCACATCTTTGGGTTGTGGGGGTGAAACCCACGCAGACACGGGGAGAATGTGTGATGCACTAAGCGTCAAGAACTACAAAGACATGTGAGACTTTAACTAAGGCTTTAATACACTACACAGGAAGCTTACCCGACACAGACAACCCCAGACAAAATGGGTCCGGTCTCAGAAGTTGGGTCTTATACTTAACTCCCGGGGGAGTGGCTAAGGCGGAGCTCTCTGTGGCCAGGTCAGGTTACATACAGGTGACCGAACCTCTACAGAGCTACAGTACAATACACAGTACCATACACAGGATTACAGGGCCACGTTACACACAACTATTATATAACTATGTACAATGCTAGGGAAGTACAGTGGTGTATCACCACATTCACCCCTTGTTTAGAAGGAAGTCCAGGGTGAAAATATGGAGTAGCAAACACAGTGAACAAATAGGGAGTAACGAACAGAGTCCATCAGGAGGTTCCGTGTCGTCAGAGGTCGAGACGAACGATGGGATTGGTCGATCTCTTTGAACGTCGGAGCTGTGGCGCTGAGGTAGTGTCCGGTGGTATCCGTGCGGACGGTGGTGCTGGGTCGAGAGGCGACATGACGTTCCCCCGCCGCTTCGGCTGGCTCGAGACGAAACTGCGGGATGACAGCGGCTGGAACGGAGTAGTAACAGGCCGAGGGATCGACGGGAACAGAGAGGGAGCGGGGTGGAGGTTGCGGGGCGGTGGCGGCAGGAGCCCCAGAGGGGGCCAGGTCCTTGATGGAGACGGTCTCCTCACGCCCGTCGGGGTACGCTATGTACGCGTACTGTGGGTTGGCGTGGAGGAGACGGACTCTCTCCACCAGGGGCTCCGCCTTAGAGCTCCGCACGTGCTTGCGGAGCAGGACGTCTCCCGGGGACAGGAGCCAGAACGGAAGCGATGTCACGGATGCCGATCTCCTGGAGAAGAGAAACATCCGCTCATGAGGGGTAGCATTCGTTGCAGTACACAAAAGGGACCGGATGGAGTGGAGTGCGGCAGGGAGGGCCTCCTGCCAACGGGAGACTGGTAGGCCTTTGGACTTGAGGGCTAGCAGCACGGCCTTCCAAACTGTCGCGTTCTCCCTCTCCACCTGTCCGTTCCCCCGGGGGTTGTAACTGGTCCTCCTGCTCGAGGCAACGCCCCTGGCGAGCAGGTACCGACGCAGCTCCTCACTCATGAAGGAGGAGCCCCAGTCACTGTGAATGTAATTGGGATAACCGAACAGCATGAAGAGGTCGTGCAACGCTTTGATGACGGTGGCGGAGGTCGTGTCGGGGCAGGGAATGGCGAAGGGGAACCGCGAGTACTCGTCGATGACGTTGAGGAAGTACGTGTTGCGGTTGTGGGTGGGGAGGGGCCCTTTGAAGTCAATGCTGAGACGTTCAAAGGGGCGGGTAGCCTTGATTAGGTGCGCCTTGTCTGGCTTGTAGAATTGCGGCTTGCACTCCGCACAGACTTGGCAGTCCCTAGTCATGGCTTTGACCTCCTCGACTGAGAAGGGCAGGTTGTGGCCCTTGATGTAGTGGTAGAGCCGCCTGACGCCCGGGTGACAGAGGTCATTATGTAGTGCCAGCAGTCGGTCATCCTGTGCGTTGGCACAAGTACTACGGGACAGGGCATCAGGAGGATAATTGAGCTTACCTGGCCGGTATAAGATAGTATAATTGTAGGTGGAGAGTTCGATCCTCCACCGTAATATCTTATCATTTTTGATTTTACTTCGTTGTTTGTTGTCGAACATGAACGCAACTGATCATTGGTCAGTAACGAGGGTAAATGGTTTTCCGGCCAGGTAGTGCCTCCAGTGCCGGACGGCTTCCACTATGGCTTGTGCCTCCTTCTCAACAGAGGAGTGACGGATCTCGGGGCCTTGGAGTGTGCGGGAAAAGAAGGCGATGGGCCTGCCCGGCTGGTTGAGGGTGGCACCCAGGGCAAAGTCGGAGGCATCGCTCTCGACTTGGAATGGTGCAGACTCATCTACCGCATGCATGGCGGCTTTGGCGATAGCGGTTTTTAGGAGGTGGAAGGCCTGGCAGGCCTTGGGCGGGAGGGGGAATGAGGGGGAACGGAGGAGGGGTCGGGCCTTGTCAGCGTACTCGGGCACCCACTGGGCACAGTAGGCAAAGAACCCGAGGCATCGCCTCAGTTCTTTGGGGCAGGTGGGAATGGGGAGTTCGAGAAGGGGGCGCAGACGGTCGGGATCGGGGCCGAGGACACCGTTCTCCACCACGTAGCCGAGTATGGCGAGGCGGGTGGTGCCGAAAACACATTTTGCCTCGTTGTACGTGAGATTGAGGCGTTTGGCAGTTTGGAGGAATTTAGTGAAGTTGACGTCATGGTCCTGCTGGTTGTGGCCGCAGATGGTGACGTTGTCCAGATACGGGAAGGTAGCCCGCAGTCTGTTCTGGTCCACCATTCGGTCCATCTCCCGTTGGAAGGCCGAGACTCCATTGGTGACGCCAAAGGGTACCCTAAGAAAGTGGTAGAGGCGGCCGTCCGCCTCGAAGGCCGTGAAGTTACGGTCCTCCGGGCGGATAGGGAGCTGGTGGTAGGCGGATTTCAAGTCTATGGTGGAGAACACCCGGTACTGTACAATCTGGTTGACCATGTCAGATATGCGGGGGAGGGGATACGCATCAAGCAGCGTGTACCGGTTGATGGTCTGACTGTAGTCAATGACCATGCGGTGTTTCTCGCTAGATTTGACTACCACCACTTGGGCTCGCCAGGGGCTGGTGCTGTGAGCAATGATCTTTTCCGAGAGAAGGCGCTTAATCTCCGCTTGAATGAATTGGCGGTCCCCGAAACTGTAACGCCGACTTTTAGTAGCCACGGGCTTGCAGTCGGGGGTGAGATTAGCAAACAGTGAAGGGGGGGGGGATCCTGAGCATGGAGAGACGACAGGTGGGACCCGGGTGGGGATCAGGGAAGAACTGGGGGTTGGAGACCGAGAGGGGGCCGTTAAAATGCAAGGTGAGGCTGCGCAGGTGGCATTGGAAGTCCAGGCCGAGGATCGCGGCGGCGCAGAGGTGAGGGAGGACCATGAATTTGAAATCCTGGAACACCGCGCCGTTCACTGAGAGGGTGACGACGCAGTAGCCCGAAACCTCGGCCGACTGGGAGTTGGAGGCCATGGAAATATGCCTGCGCGTGGGTAGTACCTTGAGGGAGCAGCGGCGCACGGTGTCCGGGTGGAGGAAGCTCTCCGTGCTGCCGCTGTCGAAGAGGCAGGTAACAGTGAAACGATTTACCTGAACCTCCATGGTGGATCTGGCGAGCTGATGCGGTCGGTCCTGGTCGAGGACGATGGATGCGATGGTGGAGCTGTTGGAGAAGGGTGCCGGATCTGGGGAGCGGCCTGCGGAAGAAGGTGGCAGAGACCAGGCATCGTAGGCTGCTGCTGGAGGGCAGGTTGCTGTCGCTGGCTGCATCTCAGTTGTTTGCAGCATTCCGGTCGAGTGCGCAGGACCGGAAGTGACGATCGGGGGTGGACCGGAAGTGACGTAAGTCGGGGTTCCGGGCGGCGCCCATGCAGACCACGTGGAGAGGGGGCCAGAGGTCGAGTGCGCAGGTCCGAAAGTGACGATCGGCGGCGGGGCGGACCCGGAAGCGACGATCGGCGGCGGACCGGAAGCGACGATCGGCGGCGGACCGGAAGTGACGTGCGGCGGACCGGAAGTGAAGGCAGCCGGGCCGGGGATAATCAAAGATGGCGGCGCCCCTATGTCGCACATGTCGAATATCGAGCCGGGAACGGAGGATGGCGGCACCCAGGAGTAGCAGGCCACGGTGTTGGACCGCAAGGCAGCAGTGGAGCGGCAGACGTTTGCAAAATGGCCTTTCTTGCCACAGGCTGAAGAGGTAGCATCTCTAGCAGGGCAGCGTTTCCTGGGGTGTTTTGCCTGGCCACAAAAGTAACACTGGGGCCCAGGCCTTATTTTTACTGCTGGTGTGGCTGGGTGACTTGCAGGGGTTGCTGCTGGGAGGTAGCGGCCACATAGGGAACGTGGGCAGGCGTATAGGAAGTTCGTGCAGGCGTGTAGGACGCATTATTGTCATAGGCTGCCTGTTGGGCCTCTGCCATCGTGACTGCCGTGTCCAGAGTCAGGGTAGTTTGTGCCAGTCGGAGTTGGCGAATTGGGACGGAAGTGATGCCAGCTACAAAGGCATCGAGCGCCAGGGCCTCAGTGTTCTGCTCAGCGGAGACTGCTGGCGCATTGCAGGTGAGCGTGAGGGCACGGAGGACCCGAACGAACACGGATAGGGGTTCACCCGGCTGCTGGTGCCGGGAGGCGAGGCGGTGGCGGGCGTAAATAGAATTAACAGTTCGTGCATACCGGCTTTTGAGCTTCACGATGGCGTCGGCGTGGGTCGTAGTTCCCGTGATGAGGTCGAAAAGGCCGTAGTCTAGCTGTGAGCCCAAGAGGTTGAGTCGGTCAGCGTCCGTTTTGGCAAAGGCGGAGGATGCTTCCAGGTAGGCCTCGAAACACCGGAGCCAGCAGGTGAAAAGGTGATCCGCGCGTGGAGCGTGGGGGTCGAGCGAGAGCTTGTCGGGTTTCAGAGCAGCCTCCATTATAACTGTAGTGTATTAAATTGATGCACTAAGCGTCAAGAACCACAAAGACATGTGAGACTTTAACTAAGGCTTTAATACACTACATAGGAAGCTTACCCGACACAGACGACCCCAGACAAAATGGGTCCGGTCTCAGAAGCTGGGTCTTATACTTAACTCCCGGGGGAGTGGCTAAGGCGGAGCTCTCCGTGGCCAGGTCAGGTTACATACAGGTGACCGAACCTCTACAGAGCTACAGTACAATACACAGTACCATACACAGGATTACAGGGCCACGTTACACACAACTATTATATAACTATGTACAATGCTAGGGAAGTACAGTGGTGTATCACCACAATGTGCAAACTCCACACAGACAGTGACCCAGGGCCAGGATTCAAACCCGGGTCCTCAGTGCTGTAGTCCCAGTGCTAACCACTGTGCCATGTGCTGCCCTACAACCATATTGTTTGACTATTTACATGTAGCCCCATGGTATTAAAACATACCAAGGGAGTGTTTGCAGCCATCCAGGCGTAACCCATTGTTGTTGCTGTGGCTGCACCCATGGGCTCCCTTTCCTTCGTTACTCTTTGGTTCCTCTACCCTGCTTCCCCTGAACTCTGGATAGTGTCTCCCCTCCTCCCATCTCCTATTCTGTGCCTCCACCCCCCCCCTTCTTTCTTCCTTTGTCTATTTTGGTCCCCCCCCTCCCTGCCTCCTCCCCCCCATTGGTTGCTGATCCTCAAACAGGTTGGTAAATTGTTTCCATGTGTAGCGGAAGCCTTCCCTGATCCTCTGATGGTGAATTTTATCTTTACCAATTTGAGAAATTCCGATAAGTCGGACAGCGAATCCGCGGCATTGGATGGCGCTGCAGATCTCCAGCCGAGCAGAAGTCTCCGATGGGCAATCAGGGAGGCAAAGCTAGGGTGTTTGCCCCACTTCCTGTAAAGAGCTCTGGAGCAGTGTGGACCATACCAGTCAATTTTGCTGTTGAATGTGGACGCAAAGTTGTTGACAAATGTGCTGGCATCGCGCATAGAGGATTGCGTACCAGGGCGGAAAGGTGAGGACCAGACGGGGTTTGTGAATGGGCGGCAGATGTCGGCAAATGTTTGGAGGCTGCTTAATGTTATTATGATGCCCTCAGAGGACCAAGAAGTGGACGTGGTGGTGGCAATGGACGCGGAGAAGGCGTTCGATCGGGCTAAATGGAGTACCTGTTTGAAGTGTTAGGTCGGTTCAGGTTTGGGCAGGGGTTTGTGGATTGGGTTCAGCTGCTGTACAAGGAGCCTAAGGCTAGTGTTCGGACAAAGGAGGTTAGTTCAGATTACTTTGGGCTACACGGGGGACGAGGCAAGGGTGCCCACTCTCCCTGCTGCTCTTTACCCTCGTGATAGAACCGTTGGCAATGGTCAAGGGGTGGAGGGGAATTGAGCAAAGGCGGGGGAGCCGAGCACAGAATTTCTCTCTACCCAGATGACCTCCTGTTGTACATTTCGGACTCAGTTGGGAGCTTCGATAGGATCAATGGGATTCTGGGTGAGTTTGGCCGATTTTTGGGGTAGAAGCTGAATATGGGGAAAAGCAAGGTGTTCCCAATTAATGCACGGGGACAGGTTAGGGAATTGTCGTTTCGGGTGGTGGGGACAAGCTTTCGCTATCTTGTGATACAGATGGCATGGAGTTGGGCTCAGCTGCAAAAGCTGAACTTTGCGCGACTGGTGGAGGAAATGAAGGCGGACTTTAAGAGGTGGGACGTGCTGCCAATGTCTTTGGTGGGGCGCGTGCAGGCGGTGAAGATAATGGTGCTGCCAAAGGTTTTGTCGTATTTCAGAAGGCTTCGAGTGTGAGGAGGGTGTTCTTGGAAGGGGATCGGCGGTGGTGAGGGGCCGTGGGGGGGGGGGGGGGTTGCACGGGGTAGTTGGCATCGCCGAGCTTGATGAAATATTACTGGGTAGCAAACATCACACTGGCTAGGAAATGGGCGGTGGAGGAGAGGTCGGTTTGGGGGCAGATAGAGGAGGCAGCCTCATGGGGCTGTTGTTGGTGCCCCGTTCCATTCTCACCAGTTCGGTACTCCACATGCCCAGTGGTGGTATCAGCACTGAGGGTTTGGAACCGGTGCAGACAGCACTTTGGATTGGAAGGCAAATCGCTGTGGGCACTGATTTGCGGCAATCATAGGTTTGTGCTGGTGGGGTTGGATGCGAGGCTCCGGGTGTGGCAGCACATGGGGATACATACATAGATACATACATAGAAGATAGGAGCAGGAGGAGGCGTTTTGGCCCTTCGAGCCTGCTCCGCCATTCATCACGATCATGGCTGATCATCCAACTCAATAGCCTGATCCTGCTTTCTCCCCATAGCCTTTGATCCCATTCTCCCCAAGTGCTATATCCAGCCGCCTCTTGAATATATTCAAATGGAGTACTTCATGGAGTACTTCAGGGATTTGTTTGTGGGAGAAAGGCTTGCAGACCTGGTGGAGCTCGAGGAGATGCACCAGCCACCAAAGGTGAATGGGTTCAGGAACCTGCAGGTTAGGGACTTTGTTAGGAAGGAGGTGCCGTCCTTTCTGGCCCTGCCACCCTCGGTGCTGCAGGATAAGCGTTTGTTCGAGGCCGACATTGGGGAGGGCAGGGCTGCGGACATGTATGGGGAGCTGATGAAGAGGTAGTGTCCTCCCATGGAGGAGGCTAGGCGCAAGTGGGAGAAGGAGTTGGGGGGGGCGTTGGAGACCGGAGTATGGATGGAAGTCTTGCAGAGGGTGACTGCGTCCTCGTCGTGTGCGAGGTTACGTCTCATCCAATTTAAGGTGGTGCATGGAGTTCACATGATGGTGTCCAGGATAAGTTGGTTCTTTTCAGGAGTGGAGGGTAGGTGAGGGTGGTGAGCGGGGCGGGGGAGGGGGGGAGGGGGGGGCAGCAAACCATGTGCACATGATTTGGGCATGTCCGAGGTTGAGGGAGCTTTGGAAGGGATTTTTGGAAATAATGTCAAAGATTCTGGGGGTAGGGTTCGCTCTGAATTCAGAGGTGGCAATATTAGGAGTGTCGGAGGATCTGGAAGTTCAGGTGGGGAGAGAGGCCAATGTTTTGGCCTTTGCCTCCCTGATAGCCCGCAGACGGATTTTGTTGAGTTGGCGGGATTTGGAGCCACCAAAGGCAAGGGTTTAGGTGACAGTGTGGGTGGCAGGACCCGCCCACCCTTCACAGTGAGTTATTGAACATACCCCGCAGGTGCGGGGCCAATGCTGCTGCAAATTTTTATCGAAGTCCACCATTGATGCTCTTCATGACTTCCCCCAGTTATAGTGGCGCTTCCTGTCCCCGCCTCTTTTTCTCCCTCACCACGAGTATGCCCAGCCCATCTGATTGACCATATCAGATATGCGTGGGAGAGGGTACGCGTCGAGGTACGTGTACCGATTGATGGTCTGGCTGTAGTCCACGGCCATTCTGTGCTTCTCCCCAGTTTTAACGACTACCACTTGGGCTCTCCAGGGGCTGTTGCGGGCCTCGATGATACCTTCCCGAAGCAGCCGCTGGACCTCGGACCTGATGAAGGTCCTGTCCTGGGTGCTGTACCGTCTGCTCCTGGTGGCGATGGGTTTGCAATCCGGGGTTAGATTTGCGAAGAGAGAAGGCGGAACGACCTTGAGGGTCGCGAGGCCGCACACAGTGAGGGGTGGTAGGGGCCTGCCGAATTTGAGGGTTAGGCTCTGGAGATTGCACTGGAAGTCCAGGCCTAGTAGTAGAGCAGCGCAGAGGGTAGGGAGGACGTAGAGGCGGAAGCCGCTGAATTCTACGCCCTGGACCGTGAGTGTGACCGTACAGTACCCCCGGATCACGACGGAATGGGATCCGGAGGCCAGGGAGATTCTTTGGTTGGCGGGGTGTACCGTGAGGGAGCAGCACCTTACCGTATCCGGGTGTATGAAGCTTACGGTGCTCCCAGAGTCCAGCAGGCAAGTGGTCACGTGGCCGTTGGTTTTCACGCTGGTCGATGCGGTGGCCAGGTTGTGCGGACGAGACTGGTCGATCGTCATGGAGGCGAGTCATAGTCGGTCGTCGCTGCCGTCGGATGATGGGGACCCTGGGAACCATCTTGTCCGGTGGGGGAGACAAGATGGCGGCGCCCGAAGATACTGTGGGGGACAAAATGGTGGCGCCCATGGGCCGCACGTTGCGGGGGTTGGACAAGATGGCGGCGCCCATGGGCTGCACGTGGACTGAGGGGGAGAAGATGGCGGCGTCCACTGGCCGCGCGTCATCCGGGGAGATGAAGATGGTGGCACCCATTGTGTGTAGACTAGGGGGGTGGGGGCGATAGCGGCGACTGCGTGGGCCTGGCACACCGTGGCGAAGTGCCCCTTTTTGCCGCAAGCCTTGCAAAGGGCAGCGCGCGCCGGCCAGCGTTGGCGAGGGTGTTTCTGCTGGCCGCAGAAGTAACATCAGGGACCCCCGGGGTGCACGGGTTGGCGCGTGGCGCAGGCGTACTGGCTGGGTAAGGCCCCCGCTGGAACGGCCGTCTGTGGGGTCCACGATGCGTAGGAGGGGTGGGCCGCGCAACTGGGGGGGTAGGCCTGAATGTTGCACAAGGCGACCATCATAGAGAGCGCTAGCTTCTTTGTCTCAGCTAGATCGAGTGTGGCCCCTTCTAACAGTCTTTGGCGTATGAGGTCCGACCCAATCCCCGTTACGAATGCGTCCCACATAAGGAGGTTCGAATGTTCAGTGGCCGCAACGGCCTGACAGTCACAGTCCTGGACGAGTGGGATTAGGGCCCGCCAGAAGTCCTCTATGGACTCACCAGGAAGTTGAGAGCGAGTAGCGAGTACGTGCCTGGCGAGGAGCGTGTTCGTTTTCTGTGCGTAGTTTTCTTTGAGAAGCGCCATGGTGTCGGCATAGTTCGAGGCGTCCTGGATCAGCGGAAACACGTTGGAGCTCAACCTTGAGTACAGGATCTGTATCTTCTGTGCCTCTGGAACAGGAGTGGTCGCTGAGTTAATGTATGCCTTGAAGCAAGCTAGCCAGTGATTGAAGTCCTTTTTGGCGTCGCTTGATTGCGGATCCAGCTGCAGGCGATCTGGCTTGATTCGGAGGTCCATCTTTTAGAAAATCTTAGAGCAATAAATTGATGCACGATCAATTGAACAAAGACTAGAGTTGGATACAACTGAGGCTTTATTGCTCTAAGATGTTTGGCCTCCCACAGCAGCTGGCGAAATGGCTGCTGAATGGACGACACACATATTTATACTCTGCCTACTGGCAGGAGCCAGCAGGCAGGGGCTACCAGCGAACCTGTTGTTCAGGTCCTACCTTACATCACCTAAATCAGGTGTAACAGTAGTTTACCCCCCCCCCCCCCCTCCCACTTTGCCCATGTCCTGGTCAACAATCAGTCCTCAAACAATCTTAAAATCATATTGTCTGGTCACTTAATCACGGTACTGTTTGTGACTCCTTGCTAGCGATGCATTGACGACCATGCTTCTATATTACAGCACTGTCCACACTTTAAAAAGACATCACATCCTGGAGATACGAGAGGCACTTTATTATGACAACATCTTTACCCTTTTAATGTGTGCTATTGACTCTAAAGGCCCATGAACCCAGTCAAGTGTGCTTAATTTGGAAAGCCTTCTGTCAGCGATGTGAAAATGCTTTTCATATTGCAAAACTCAAACGACACCTGTGACTCACAGAGCAAGATAACAATAAAATCAATAAAATAATCTGAGGGTTTCACTCGTTAGAAAATTGCTGCAATAATTAAGCCATCACTTTACGTTGTTTCTTGCTGCCAAGTGTCTGATGGGGATTTGCAAGAATCCATTAGAAATGATGCTCTCATTTCGGTAAAAAGTTGAATAAATGATTCAGAGTGCAGTTATTGGTAAATTAACCATTTAAACTGCCATTTGAATAAATGCCAAGAGAAAGAATAAATATTCTGGGAAAGTTATTAGCAAAGGGCTGAATTTCTGGGCCCTGACGAGGTTGGGAGATGGATGCAGCCCAAAAATACTAGTGGCTGCTGGCATGCCAATCTCCCAACCCCACATCCAGCCCTGAACATTTATTTGTGTTCTGGACCGGCGGCTTTTCTCTCTGGCACCAGAGAACCAGGCATGAGCCTTCAACGGCTTCCCATCGGAAGGATGCAAATCAGTTTCACACCAGCCTCCAGCGGGTTGCCCGATCGCCCAGTTCGGGCACTAATGGATGATCCCGTGAGAAATTCACACTGGCACAAAAACAATTTCTGGACTCATGCCGGATTTTCCCTACCCCGTCACTCACCATTGAACCTCATGGTCAGAGTGCTGGGTTCCAATGGCTGGTGGCCAAGGACTTATAACAGCTGTAGCTTATTCAGTACTCTGAGCAGATCTTACAGGCTTCCACTCTGTCCGGGCTCCAGGAAGAACTCCTACGCTTTTGACACGTGACCCTTTACATAGCCACATTCTCACGTGACCATTTGGTCTACAGGGAGCATGGGAGAATTCTGCCCAATTGAGTCCAATTGTAACTTCTGCTGACCAAGCTCAGATCTGGCAATGTGGACTGAGGATCAATCCTCGGCACTTTCCTGCCATCTCTGGTTCAGTCCACATTGGAGGGTCTGAGCAACTAGAGAGAGTGTGTGAGCCATGTGGTCTTGGAGGATGGAGCGGTAGAGGGCTAGAGAGAAAGAGCCTTGTTGGGCCCAGGCCTGGGGCAAGGCCATAATCAGGTTCCTGTGTGATTCCCTCCTTCAATTCCTCAATGCGACTTAATAAAATACCCAAAGCAGTTTCCCTTTTAACTCAGATTCCGAGGTTTGCATTCCTTGCCAAGTGCCTCTCTGTCAGATCGATAGGGCTCGTCTGAGTGCCCATGTCCTTTGAATAGGTACCGCTGGCTAATTGTGAAAGGGTTGGGGAACGGGAAATAGAGGTGTTGTCTTTGTTATTACAGAGTTTATGGTGATGTGATCAGATGGGTAAAGTCACTCAGGGCCCCGTTTATTTCTCCTCTCACTGGGCACAGGGCTAAATCGCTGGCTTTGAAAGCAGACCAAGGCAGGCCAGCAGCACAGTTCAATTCCCGTACCAGCCTCCCCGAACAGACGCCGGAATGTGGCGACTAGGGGCTTTTCACAGTAACTTCATTTGAAGCCTACTTGTGACATTAAGCGATTTTCATTTTCATCTGCTACTGATTTGGGAATTCGAATTTCTGACTTTCACAGTCATGTATAGCGATTCAAATTAGTCATTGTGTTATGGAGGGTGCAAAAACATTTTATAGCATGGGAAGGGGGCTGGAGGGCAGGGTGTGGTGAGGGGTAAGTGAGGGCAGCCTCAGAAATAAAATGGTTGACGACCTCTGTACTAGAAAGTGTAGAGACGGCCTCAGTTTAACATCTCAGCTAAAAGAACAGCGCTTCTGCCAGTGTAGGGCTCCGTCAGGTACCGTGCAGAAATTCCAAGCCTGATTCTGATCTTAATACACTGGATTAAGGCTGGAATCTACGATTTACTCATTTAGAGATTAGACAAGACTGACAGAGTATACTGTGAAAAACGTATCGTTGGGTCAGGCAGCAATTAACTGCAGCATTGTGGAGAGCCATGTGAGACACCATTTTATAATGATCAACTTAAAGGGTGCAGGAACACTGCCAACCTAGTGGGCAGCCAGTCTGATATGGTTTTCTTTATTTTGCTTTGGCGCAGAGCCAATCTATTGCTTAAACATGCCAATTACCTCCCGATTAGGTCAGATTTGCATTGTAGTTAAATCAGCAACTTGAAATTCTTGCAAAACCAGTACTTCATGGACCCACCCCATCAGTTATCATTACTGCTACTGCACTCAAATGCAATAGTTATACCCTCAATGAGCATGGTCTTAGCACACGTTCAGTGCCACTCAGTCCTTCCTCCTGTAGGATCCTAGAATTTGCAGGACAGAAAGAGGCCATTCGGTCCATTGTGACTGTCAGCTACAGCTGTTTCCATCGTCCCTTACTCTGGAGAATTTCAAAGTCATGCTTACTTTCAGCTAGCAGAGGTCTGGCAAGTATCCCATGCGGAGAGAACAATCAGAGGACAAGATGTCCCTAGGTTTTTCTTGGACGCTTCTCTGCAGCCGCTACAAACTGGGTTCTTGGTTTCATGAGCTAGGAGCCCACTCGGGAGGAAATAGAGCAACTTTCTAAGCTGTTACTTTTGATGGAGGTTTTTTCTGTGGTAAAATAAATTAAAAGGAGTTTGGGAATAAATCAACAGCATAAATATTATACCCACCCCTGGCATAAAATTAGCCATTGTTTGTTCAGGACAGAATGAAGACGTGCACCACTCCTTACATAGTGCCATGTTATTGCTAGCAGGGATATGTCACTTCAGTTGCTATTACTGAAGCCATCACTCACTAATAAGGTAAAACACATACTCACAGCTTTACAGCAAGGTGAAATTCCATTCCTTGTCTGTTTTCTCCATCGAGATCCTTCATCTGGAGGTTCTCCACCCAATGCCTCAGCTGTCATATGAGTCTGAGAGCCTTTTCGAAGCCACATTCTGCCCCGGTTTTTGGGCACAGCAGAGAGGCCCTCTGTTGTGGTGAAAATCTCAGAAATGGCTGGAAATCCTCATTCCCGGCCCTGACCATGTCATGTTCCATTTTCTTAACAGCGGGAATGGAGTCAGGCCAGGGTTCACGCATGCACAGTTTACAGAGGTAGCTGTCCATTTAAATCACTCACTGTCTCCACTGAAATGAGATTTTGGTCAGCCAGGAAACTGAGAGGGTGCAGATTAGACCAGGTAAGTGGAGGTCTGAACCTGATGGATTTGTTTGGATCACCACGGTATCCCTTTGGACCTGGTCCTAGGATGCCTTTGGGGAAGGTACAGGCCCTTTTGAGGGAGGGAAGGCACCTTTTTGGACTGTTACAAGTAAACATGATTGTGCTCTAAAAATGAATGAACTAATTGCAATGGTCAAACTGTCAAAGAATTGTCAAGTTGTCAAGGTACTGTCAAAGACAGTCCATCACACGAACCTGTCTCCCATCCATTGACTCTATCTACACCTCCCCCTGCCTGGGGAAAGCGGGCAGCATATCAAAGACCCCTCCCACCCGGCTTTCTCACTCTTTCAACATCTTCCATCGGGCAGGGGATAGAAAAGTCTGAGTACAAACAGATTCAAAAACAGCTTCTTCCTTGCTGTTATCAGACTCCTAAACAACCCTCTTATGGACTGACCTGATTAATACTACACTCCTGTATGCTTCACCTGGTGCTGGTGTCTA
Source organism: Scyliorhinus torazame (assembly GCF_047496885.1). Classification (NCBI taxonomy): domain Eukaryota; kingdom Metazoa; phylum Chordata; class Chondrichthyes; order Carcharhiniformes; family Scyliorhinidae; genus Scyliorhinus; species Scyliorhinus torazame. Next base: position 80,904,410 of record NC_092707.1, read on the forward strand.
TGTATTTATATTGTGTACCTTGTGTTGCCCTATCAGGCATTTTATTTTTTATTTTATTTTATTTTCCTGTACGAAATGATCTGTTTCAGCTGCTCTCAGAAAATACTTTTCACTGTATCTCAGTATACGTGACAATAAACAAATCCAAATCCAAATCCAAAGAACTGTCAAGCTGTCAATGAACTATCAAAGGATACAAGGTGAATTGCCGTGGTGGGGTTCAGGGAAATTGGTGGTGGGTGGAAAGGCATGGGTTGGCATGAGTTGTAATTAAGTTGGAATAGCAGCTATATAGGTCCATGGGGATCTAGGGCATATAGGTTGAATGAATGGCTATGGGGTAGATAACATGGCATGGGTTGGCAGACAGGGTATGGGCTTTCGGGGACATAGCTTGGCATAGATGGGATGAAAGGCCATGGAACCTTGGTGGTGGGGCATGGGTTGGCACAGGGGATATGAAGGGTCAAGGGATAGGAGCTTGTGTTGTCATAGGTTAGCATGGATGGAGCTTCGGGAGTTTGTGGGGGTGATGGTTGAGGAACCTTTTTTGTTTCAAAAAAAAAGTTGAATTCAACAAAATCCCAGAGCACAGAGGCAGGCATTCCAGCAGCCCGCCTCCGCACATCAGCTTCCACACTCATTCTGGAGGCAGTGGGCCTGACCTTTACTCCAGCCTGAATGATAATCCTAACTGCAGGTGGCCATTTTTAAAGGTCGGGTTCAGAGAGCCAGGAATTCTCCCATCCCTGTGCACCCTACCTGCAAGCCAAAATCTGGGCCTCTGCAACTACAGTCTCTCCACTGTGTGATGCTGGAATGTGGTGGGTTTGGTAAACCACTGCTGCACCTTTATTAGGTGATGTATGGTAGGACCTGTACTACAGGTACGTTGGTAGTCCCTGACTGCTGGCTCCTCCCAGTAGGCGGAGTATAAATATGTGTGTCCTCCATGCTGCAGCCATTTCACCAGCTGCTGTGGGAGGCCACACATCTTAGTACAATAAAGCCTCAGTTGTACCCAACTCAAGTCTTTGTGCAATTGATCGTGCATCAATTTATTGCTCTAAGATCAGAGCCTAACCCTGAAATTCAGCAGGCCTCTACCACCCCTCACTGTGTGTGGCCTCACGAACCTAAAAGTCGATCCGCCTTCCCTCTTCGCAAATCTAACCTCGGATTGCAAACCCGTCACCATCAGGAGCAGACGGTACAGCACCCAGGACAGGACCTTCAACAGGTCCGAGGTCCAGCGGCTGCTTTGGGAAGGCATCGTCGAGGCCAGCAACAGCCCCTGGTGAGTCCAAGTGGTAGTAGTTAACACTGGGGAGAAACACAGAATGGTCGTGGACTACAGCCTGACCATCAATCGGTACACGCAGCTCGACGCGTACCCCCTCCCACGCATATCTGATATGGTCAATCAGATTGCACAGTACCGGGTCTTCTCAACTGTAGACCTCAAATCCGCCTACCACCAGCTCCCCATTCATAAATCGGACCGTCCATACACTGCCTTCGAGGCAGACGGCCGCCTCTATGACTTCCTCAGGGTTCCCTTCGGTGTCACCAACGGGGTCTCGGTCTTCCAAAGGGAGATGGACCGGATGGTCGAACGGTACGGTTTGCGGGCCACCTTTCCATACCTAGACAACGTCACCATCTGTGGCCACGATCAGCAGGACCACGACGCCAACCTTGCCAAATTTCTCCACACCGCCACTCTCCTAAACCTCACCTACAACAAGGAGAAGTGCGTGTTTAGCACGACCCGCTTAGCCATCCTCGGCTATGTGGTCCAGAACGGAGTTCTGGGGCCCGATCCCGACCGCATGCGCCCACTCATGGAGCTCCCCCTCCCCCACTGCCCCAAGGCCGTCAAACGCTGCCTGGGGTTCTTTTCGTACTGCGCTCAGTGGGTCCCAAACTATGCGGACAAGGCCCGCCCACTCATACAGTCCACCCATTTTCCCCTGACGGCCGAGGCACAACAGGCCTTCACCCGTATCAGAGCCGATATCGCCAAGGCCGGCATGCACGCAGTAGATGAGACACTTCCCTTTCAAGTAGAGAGCAACGCATCAGACATCGCCCTCGCCACCACCCTCAATCAGGCAGGCAGACCCGTGGCATTCTTTTCCCGCACCCTTCATGCCTCAGAAATTCGGCACTCATCCGTCGAAAAAGAGGCCCAAGCTATCGTTGAAGCTGTGCGGCATTGGAGGCATTGCCTGGCCGGCAGGAGAGTCACTCTCCTCACTGACCAACGGTCGGCAGCCTTCATGTTCAATAACACACAGCGGGGCAAGATCAAGAATCATAAGATCTTGAGGTGGAGGATCGAGCTCTCCACCTACAATTACAAGATTTTGTATCGCCCCGGCAAGCTCAACGAGCCCCCAGACGCCCTATCCCGAGGTACATGTGCCAGCGCACAGGTTGACCGACTCCGGACCATGCACGACAGCCTTTGTCACCCGGGAGTCACACGGTTGTACCATTTCATAAAGGCCCGCAATCTGCCCTACTCCATTGAGGATGTACGGACAATCACCAGGGACTGCCAGGTCTGTGCGGAGTGCAAGCAGCACTTCTACCGGCCGGACCGTGCGCACCTGGTGAAGGCCTCCCGCCCCTTTGAGCGCCTCAGTGTGGATTTCAAAGGGCCCCTCCCCTCCACTGACCGTAACACGTATTTTCTCAGTGTGGTCGATGAGTGCTCCAGATTCCCCTTCGCCATCCCATGCCCCGACATGACGTCTGCCACCATCATCAAAGCCCTCCATACAATCTTCACTCTGTTCGATTTCCCCGCCTGCATCCACAGTGACAGGGGATCCTCCTTCATGAGCGATGAGCCGCATCAGTTCCTGCTCAGCAGGGGTTTCGCCTCCAGCAGAACGACCAGCTACAACCCCCGGGGAAACGGACAGGTAGAGAGGGAGAACGGGACGGTTTGGAGGTCCGTCCACTGGCCCTACGGTCCAGGAACCTCCCGGCCTCCCGCTGGCAGGAGGTCCTCCCTGATGCACTACATTCCATTCAGTCACGCCTGTGCACCACCACGAACAACACACCCCATGAACGTCTTTTTGCCTTCCCCAGGAAGTCCACATCCAGGGTGTCGCTCCCGACTTAGCTCGCAGCTCCAGGACTGGTCCTGCTCCGTAGGCATGTCCGACTCCACAAGGTGGACCCGTTGGTGGAAAGGGTGCAATTGCTCCATGCAAACCCCCAGTATGCCTACGGCCGCCAGGATACTGTCTCCCTCAGGGATCTGGCACCAGCAGGTCACACACACACAGCACCCCCACCCCCCCCCCCCCCCCCGGGCCTGGCACCACCCTCCCCTCCCCCGGCGCTCCCAGCAACAACCCCCCCGGGACCATCCATCCTTCCCCTGCCCACGCTCGAGGATGAAGAGGATTTTGGCACGCTCCCGGAGGCTCTGGACATCAGACCAGCATTGACATCGCCGCCACCACTACGTCGCTCCCAGCGGCACATCAAGGCACCAGACCGGTTAAACCTCTAACTGGTTCACTGGACTTCAAAAGACTTTTTTTTTTCCTCTCTATCAAAAATTGTAAATGTAAATGTAAAAAGAAAACCATTTGTTGTATATAGTTCTCCACCACCCCCGCCGGACTCAATTATAACAGGGGGTGAATGTGGTACACACATCTCAGAGCAATAAAGCCTCAGTTGTACCTAACCCAAGTCTTTGTGCAATTGATCGTACATCAGTGGGAATTTCATTAAAATATAATCAATGCAGAGATAAATGAATCTGAGTGTTGTTACAATATTCAAGTTATTTATTCCAGTTATATTAAGGGAAAAATAGAAAGTAAAGAGAAGCTTGCATTTACTGAGTCCCCTATCAACCCCCACCTCCCCCACCCCAGCTTCTCCCACCCATATTCTCCCACTCCTCACAATGCCACAGCCAATGGATTTTGAAATGCAATCACTTACATTGGTACCAGATTCAACAACACCTTGAATGTTTCCCTCTGTGTCCCTTGCCCACTCCCCCCATATAAACCTCTCTGCTCCTCCAATTTTGATGCCTTGCGCAATCATGATTTCCATTGCTCTGCCATTGAGGATTTTGCCTCTAGTTTCTAAGGCCTTAAGTTTTAGAATTACCTCCCTGAACAACTCTACCTCTTTACAGCTCTCTCCTCCTCTAAGACTCTCCTTAAAGCTTATCTCTTTGATTGAGCTTCAGGTCACATGTCCTAATACCTCTTTATGTTGCTCAGTGTCAATTTCTCTTTGATAACATCACCTCGGAATGCTTAATTACATTGAAATTACTATATAAATGCAATTTATATTGTCTCCATCTTCCCTATCCTATTGATGTAACAGATTCCATGTTACTGTTTGCAATGTCTTGGCCAATATTTATCCCTTAGCCAACATCAGTGAAACAGATTATACGCTCATTATCCCATTGCTGTTTATGGCATTTACAGCCTGAAAATTGGCTCCTTCATGCTGCCTCACAGTGCCTGGGATCCGGGTTCGCTTCTGGCCTGGGTGACTGTCTTTGTGTGGAGTCTGCATGTTCTCCCCGAGTCTGCATGAGTTTCGTCCCGGTGCTCTGGTTTCCCCCCACTGCCCAAAGATATGCACGTTAGGTGGATTGGCCGTGATCAATGTGCAGGGTTATAGGGTGGGGGTGCTCTTTTTGGAGGGTCAGTGCAGACTCAATGGGCTGAATGGCCTTCTTCTGCACTGCAGGGATTCTATTTGCCTACAGTGGTACATCAGTGAAAACTCTTCAAAATTTGTTGTCGGACATGCTGAGGTAATGTAAGTTGTGAAGCAAATCTAAATGTCTTGTTTTTCTTTTCTTATAACTGAGAGGAAAGAGTGTTACCAACTGAGCCAAGCTGACACTAGGTGCACTAAGAGCAGTTTGATGGGGGGGGGGGGGGGGGGGGGGAGAGGTGGGGTGCGTGGTGGGGGAGGCTGCAGGGGAATGGTCAGCATTTAAATGCCGGGGATAAAAATTTAGGTGGGTTTCCTAGCAGGTGAGAAATCTACCCAACTACACAACTGCCAAGCCAATGAAGAAAAAGGTGTAATCTAGGCAGGACCTGAGCACAAAACACAAGGCTGACACTCCAGTGTAGTACTGAGGGAATGCTGCACTGTCTGGAGTGCTGTGGTTCTGATGGTACACTAGGGTCAATTTTCCAGTCCTGCCCGCCAGAGGAACAATTGCGTGTGAGACGGAAAATTTGACGGACCATTGAAAGGGCGGGAATGTCTTGTACTGGGTGGGCAGGACTGGAAAATCCCACTCATTGAACCCTCTCGGCATGGTAAAAGATCCCATGGCACTATTTTGAAGAAGAGCCAGGGAGTTATATGCAGGCCAATATATATCTCTCAATCCATATCACAAAAACAGGTTATGGTCTGGTCATTGTCACATTACTGTTTGTGGAAGCCTGCTGTAGTGGTTGTAGTGTTGCCAACTTTACAATAGTTGGGGCTGTTTAGCACAGGGCTAAATCACTGACTTTGAAAGCAGACCAAGGCAGGCCAGCAGCACGGCTCAATTCCTGTAACAGCCTCCCCGAACAGGTGCTGGAATGTGGCGACTAGGGGCTTGTCAAGTAACTTCATTTGAAGCCTACTTGTGACAATAAGCGATTTTCATTTCATTTCATAGTGACTACACTTTAAGAATACTTCACTGGTTGTAAAGTACTTTGAGGCAAGCAGTGGTCATCAAAAGTGCTTGTTGAATACGATTTGTTTTAATACAGTGTTCACGGTTAGTTAATGTTAAGGTTTAGCTTTCAAGCTCGGTTTCAAGCTATGTTTACATCCAGGAGAGAGTTGGGGAATAGTTATGGGGACATATTTCTCTGGTCCTTTGATCACTGGGGCGACTGCTGAATCCCATGGAGTCCCATGGCAGTTTATAATAAGGTGAAACATCATATTAATTAGTTATTGGTTTACAGATCCAAGTATCACTCGAACTCAAACCTATGTAGCTGAATGATCAAGAAGGTTCATTAAAAAAAGTCGAGAGATTCAACCGTTTGAAAATAAAGAATAGCATTTCTCGAGGGATCAAATGTCACTTCTCTGAGCTAATTTAACAACTCTCTGTTTATCTCCTAACATCAACGAAAATAAATTCACTTGGGCCAAAGATTGATCCCATAGCGCTAATAGACACACCTGAGTTCCTCAATGCTCAGTGTTTATGCCGTCGCTCATCAAATAAGTGCAAAGGGCATTCTACTTTTTTATATGTTTAGCTTTTGTTAGACTTTCTGATATTGAGGGAAGGAGTGGGTTAGTGATTGTGATTGAATAACACTAGTGACTGCGTTTGATAGGTAGCTTTTGCAGTGATCTGTGTATGGCGCCTTCTAGTTAATTGTTGGGCTGTGTTAATCCGACTCCCATTAAATATAACCAAAGCACTTAGGAATTATAATATTTGAAAGGCTTACATCACTCAAGAGTTGTCAACAAGGAGAAACCAGGAAAATGGGCAGAATTTACTGAGTGAAAATGAGAGGAGGACTATACGACAACTCTTTTAAAATCATTATTAATACAGCTTTTTGACAAATTGCATCTCAATCAGCAAGTTTACTTTGTCCACATATTAGTTTTCAAGCTCTTCACTACATGCAATAAAAATAATTTTTCCATCCTTTTAATTGTCCCTCATTTGTATTATATCACATTCCACTGGCCAGGATGCTTACTCCCGCAGCTCTTGTTAACCCCCTATTTGTCGTTGACTGCTGTGATGTGTGAGGAAATTGGCCCATTAGATGTGGCACAGCTGTTGTGAACAGGTTGGAGCAGTTTTTGGCTTTGTCCCCTGAGGTGTGGGAGGTCTCATTTGCTGACTCACTGCTGAATTTTTAAAAATGACAATCCTCACTGAATCGGGGGAAGTAAGTCATTTCCTTGGGCCTATTGCTGAAATTGCACGATGCGCAAAATGGCTGCCACATAGCAACAGTCACTTCATCTCCAGAAATTGATTATGGCCGGAATGCTCCAGTCATGGGAATTGGCTTTTCGCGTTGGTGGTGCATCCCTGCCCACGGGTTTCCTGGAGGCATGGGGTGGCTTCAATGGGAAGTCCCATTGACAAGCGGTGGGAAGAGAGAATCCTACCCGCAGCGAATGGCATGCCGCCAAGAAACACACGACTAGGGGACCGGCGAATCCCGCCCTATATATGTGAGGCATGTTTCTATGGGGCATGGCAAGGCTCAACACAAATGGGAATCATAGTTGAGTGATTAAGTTACCGGTCATTTCATGCATTGAGAATCAAGTAAATCATGCAAATTAGAATCTTAACTTCTGAAAGAACAGAGAAACAAAATGAAAGTAAATAACCGTGGTGGACGATCTAGCCCAGCACAAACCCAAGAAGCTGATAGACCACATTTTGTTCCAAAATTTCTGTGATTCTGTGAATAGCCAAATGACTTTCACTGCCACCATGGGCTCGAAGTTTTGTTATTCCCACTGCCGAGTCATTAACTCATTACGTACCCCCCCCCCCCCCCCCCCCTCTGGAAGAAGCGCTGCAAGATAACTGTTTCCCTCCCCATTGTATAGAATCTCTACAGTGCAGCAGGAGGCCATTCTGCAGCAGGAACCCTAGTCCCTGGCGCTGTGAGGCAGCAGTGTTAACCACCGTACTGCCTGAGATAAATTAAGCAATAATGGGTAATTATTCTCCATAGCTTTGAACACGACTTTAAACCAACTGCATTTGTGCAGATCCCTCAACTTTGCAAGTTTCAAGGTTGGCTGTTCAGCAGAGACTTTCTCCAATGTCAGGAGAAGATCCATACAGGACAACAACAGGGATGCTGCACTGCTGTGCAAGTGGGCAGAGAGGTTGTTTTCCTGTGGTCACAGCCCAAAATGATGATTAGATTGAAGGGATTTCAGCAAGTGCTTATATTGCCTCTTATATTTTCATCGATTGCCAGTCTAGGGAACCCTTTACTGTGGGATTCATTGTGACTTCAACAACCTAAGTATTAATAGCAGATAGCATATGAAATTAGAGTTTCTCTTAAGAGGTAGCAGTGCTTAAAAACATAACATGCACGAAACAAACAAGCTTTTTAATGCAAAGCATCCCCCAATAATATTTGGAATATAGTTATTCAGCCCCGCAACTTGGGCATCTTAGCGGTAGCATTGTTGAGCTGTTAATGTTTAATGTTTTGATGGTACAGGTGTAGTCATATGAGATCTGAAGAGGAACAATATGAAATCATTAAAATAACACAAGTGTCTCAGACAGAAGGTAGTGTCAAACACTAACGTCTCGCACTGACTGGGATTTGTTTTATGTTGATGTGCTTGTTAAAGTATTAGCTGACTATATTAACTCTGCATTTGAGCTATCGTATTACAAAGCATTTTGGCAAGTATTGGATACTTGGGGCAGAAATTTCCCACGTTTTTCAAAGTGTTGGTCCTGGTGAAGAAACCGGCGAGAATCCCGCTGGCGCGAAAACTCACTGTGCATTCAGCCTCTTTTTTTTTCCACATGATTAATGCCGCGCTTATGGCGGCTTGCCTCTGATTTGAGCTCCCTGGGAAAACTTAGTCTCTGCAATCAGTGGGATGCTCCTTTTAAACGCCTGTCCAGCACTTGCTCCAAGTCGAGTCAGGGGATGGCTGCGAGGAAGATAGCACCATGTTTCATGGAGCGAGCGCTCTCCAATCATCTGGATGGTCTCGAGCAGAGGCGTGACATCCTATACCCGCGATCAGCCAGATGTCCAGCAAGCAAGGCCACCAACCCTGCTTGGGAGGCTGTGGCCACGATAGTTGTGTGCCAGTTAACTCCATAAGAGCTACAGTGCCAAAAGAAGATGAATGGCCTTCTTCGTGCAGCCAGGGTAAGTCTGCCCCCTTTTCTCTCCCGTTGTACCCCTATAAACACCCATCACACTTCCATGGTGATCCCCCTCCCAGCGATCTCAAGAGTTCCAAACACTTGTCATGGCACCCTTCCCCACCCGCCCGCCCCCAACTCCCCATGGTCCCCCAGCAGATAATCTGCTCCTCACATCCCCGCTCCCACTCACCTCCCACACATGCCAGACTTCATCAGATTCTGACCTGGCAGGACACCTGCCTACACTCTCCCCATCTGTCACATTGCAGAACAACTTGATCACAACGAGCGTGAGTGGGAACAGCGTGCCTGAGGTGAGAACCCTAACACCCTTTGAGGAGAGAGCCCTTGAGCAGAACGGCGAGGAGCAGAACCACGTCTGTGCAGAGGACGGGGCGGGGGCACCAGACAAAAGTGAGAACCATCAACATATACAGCCTAGTGCAATCCCACGAGTTAACTTTCTCCCATCAATCTGCCCCGGTGATGGACAAATGCCACCTCACTTCCCTTCCTGGTCAATCAGTCGACCAGCCTCAATGATGCTCGGGCCCTCCGGAGACCACAGACCCGAGCAGCTCTGAGTGTGACATGTCGGAGACCAGCATTGAAGAGACATCACAGCTGTCACCCGAAACCTCCACCAGCGCAGATACTCACACCTCGGTGAAATTAACTAGTCAGCAGGATTCTGGGTCACTCACTGGTGAGCACCTCACAACTGAAGATCTGCAGCAGGCAGAAGAAGGGACGTCCCAGAGACCTGGTACTCAGAGGGATGACAGAGCCCAGGACTCTGCTAAGCTCCAGGCTGATGACATCCACTGGGCCGGTCATCCCAGAGCTGCTGGAGTCGTGACCATCAGGAAGGGATGGCAGCACAGACTGCAAGGCCAGTTGGAGGAGTCCCATCACCTTCTGTCCAAGGAGATGGTGCCGTCACTCCTACGCAACGAGGCCAACACTGTGAGGTAAAATCCACATTGAAGACCTTGGTGCAGGATATACACTCCATGATTGGGGAGTCTGATCCATGGTCAGCTCATGACCTCCAGGCCCTCACAAGAATCCACGAGTGTCAGCGCCAGAAGATTGTGGGGCTTCTGGATCTCACTCCAGCTGCCCCTCTAAATCATGGAGGAGCTCAGGGGGCCTCAGGCACCCAAAGGGAAGAGGATTGGCAGGAGCGCAGCTCAGAACCTTCCATCTAGGAGGCCCTCGGAGTATTCAGCTCATCTGAAAAAAAACCTGCCTGTGAGCGACACATCTCCAGCCCCGCAGACTGAGGAGGACAGCACTGCAATGCCCGTGCAGCCCAAAAGTAGGCCTGTACCCTCAAAGTCCGCCAGGTTCATCTCAGGCAACAGGTCGTGAAAGTCAGTAGGGCCACCCTAACAACCTCAGCTATGAATCCTGGGAAGACAGCTAGACGTAGCGGGAGGGTGAGGAAGAATAAGAAACAATAGGCACCTGGTGGGCATGAGTGAACCTCAACACTAGTAGAGATAAGTCACCATTGTACTTGCGCACTTGTATTAAAACTCACTTTGTTCACCCATACAGATCCTCCACGATGACATGTCCTGGCACCATGCTCTGCAAACCCCCATTCAAACATGGCACTTCATCCCTGTGCAGTGTGAGAAAGGCAGCCTATGTCTCTTCCACATTGATGACGTAGCAAAGCTGCATCGCACTCCCAGCCCCCCATCCAAACCCACATCCATTGAAGGTGCATGTCTCGCCCCTACAACATCAACGCTCAGGCCTCTCATATATGCCAGTATTCTCGAGCAATGAAGATACCACACGCTGAGAACATGAAGAGAGCCTGCCCACCTTGTCAGTGGGTGGAGAAACACTGGGAACCCCTGACCTCAGAGCAGGCAGTAGCAGCTGAGATGTGTCATTCAGCCTCTCTGGGCCGCAAGATACGCCCGTTCATTAGCAGGCCGCGTTCAGCTCTCGGTCAGGCAAGAGTTAGAAATTTTGCTGAAGAAGTGAGGAGGATCACTCTGTCCTTGCTACAAGTCATCATCATTCTCGTGCAACATCCGACCAATTGCTTTAGCGCCTTGGCTGTGAATGGCAGTCCAACTTAAGTATCCTCTCACAAGCCAACTAGACTAGCATCAAAGTGTTAATCACCAAAACTAGGTCCACTGGGTGGGACATATCATTTGTCTGCACGACACACAATGCCGAAGCAACAGCTCTACTCAGAACTTAGTCATGGCTGGAGACTCCCAGGAGGACAACAGAAATGCTTTAGGGAAGTCCTCAAAGCAAGTCCTGAAGAGATCAAACATTCCTGTCAATTCATGGGATCTGCTGGCTTGTGACTGACTAAAATGAAGGTACATTTGGAAGGTACCGAGAGACCTCACCGGGAGAACACAGAGGTGAAGTCAAGCCTTCGGAGGGAGGGCACACACATCCAAACAATTTGTTTACCGAGCCCTTCGAGCAGCTATGAACACTGAGGATTCATTGCAGCATTTCTGAGTCTTAATCAGCCCCTTCAACTGCCTTTGTGCTCTTGCTTTCAATGGCTTGTTTTGAGAAGCTGAGTAAACCAATGGTTGCAACATTAAATTTAAGATTGTGTTGAAATATCACTCTAATTAAGTGATTAACATACGTTATTGGGGAACCTGGCTCACCTGAGGGCTTTGCACACAACCAGCAGAACAAGCTCAAGTGAACAATGGAAACCAGTTGTCGGAACTGGCTTCCCACCATGTTCACATTTTTGCCTGTTTTAACTCCAACCATCCACACCCAAATCCATTCACTCCTCCCGGGTTCAATTCTCCTCAAGAGGAGAACCTGGCTGAGGTTAATAATTGCATGAATGTTTACTTCATCGTAATTCAGGTCAGTAGGAACAGGATATGTAAATATAAGTTTTGTGAGGGCCACGAAGAATCCAGCATGAGTTTTAAGGATACAAAGTAACAACATTTATTTACAATAACATATATATATAACAGCAGCAGCAACTTCCCTGGCTGCACACTCCTTACTGCTGGTTCCAAACTGGCCAGCTTTATTTATACTTGGAGTTTACTAATGGTTTCTCCGCCCCCCTCATTGGGGAAGCTCATACTCCCACAGGATTGTGGGATTGTAATTAGTCCCCAGCCAATGGTAAGCAGGCAGGTTATAACATTCCTCCCCCCCCAAGTCCAAGGAATCCACCGAAGACCCTGGCGAAGGAGGGCGTCGGACTCGTTTTGCCGCAGGCCGAACACCATTTGCATGCGACGCTGGATCAGGCGGCGTGTAACAAGACGGAGACCGGCGCTTCCGTGATGAACGGCGTAACGGTTGTACATCCACGGCCCATGGACCCGAGGATTCCCCCTCTGATGCGTCCTGTGTCTCCATCTCGAAGTCAGAGTCTGCTGCCACTGTCATGTCAGCGTCTCTATCTCCATTCGGTTCTGTAATGACCTGCGCAGGCTTTGAGTGAGGCACCAGTGGAAGATTGTGAGGACTACCTTCCCTTGTCTCTGGTCTCTGCGGCTGTAGAAATGAGCTCCGGGGGCAGGGAATCTTTGGAGGGGATAGTCTTCTGGACCGAACATGGTCTACATGTTTGCGCTGGAGACGACCCTGGGCTTGCACCTGGTAAGATATAGGGCCCGTTTGGTGAAAGATTACGCCAGGAACCACTGGGCACCACCAGCAAAATTCCGAACGAACACTGGGTCACCGGGTGCAAACTGCCGAATCGGCCGATGCCGAGAAAATCCCTGTCCCTGCCGTTCTTGTGTGCGGCGTACTTTTGCGCCAATGTCCGGGAAAACAAATACTAAGGCGGGTGCGAAGTCTCCGACCCATTAGGAGTTCTGCGGGAGCTACCACAGTCACCGCATGGGGGGTGGTCCTATACGTAAACAAAAAGCGAGCCAGTCTCGTGTCCATTGATCCGGAAGACTGCTTCTTTAGGCCTCTTTTGAATGTCTGCACTGCGCGCTCTGCCAACCCATTTGAAGCTGGGTGGTTAGGGGCAGTGCGGATATGGCGTATGCCGTTCATCTTCATGAACCTCGCAAACTCCTCACTCGTGAATGGAGTGCCGTTATCCGTAACCAGCACCTCGGGGAGGCCATGCGTACTAAAGGACAAACGCATCTTTTCAATTGTTGCGCAGGACGTTGTTCCCTGCATCTTATGAACCTCTAGCCATTTAGACTGGGCGTCGATTAATAGAAGGAACATGGATCCTTGAAAAGGGCCTGCGAAATCTGCATGCAAGCGTGCCCAAGGCCACCCTGGCCATTCCCAGTGATGTAGGGGCACGGCCGGCAGAAGCTTCTGATTCTCCTGGCAAATGGAGCAGTTTTGGGCCACCTTCTCAATGTCGGTGTCGAGGCCTGGCCACCAGACATAACTCCGGGCCAACATTTTCATTTTGGTGACACCTGGATGCCCATTGTGCAAGTCTCTTAGTATCAGCTCCTGGCCTTTATCCTGGACAATCACACGCGTCCCCCACAAGAGGATGCCGTCTTCCACGCTGAATTCTGACAGCTTGGAGGAAAATGCCCGCAATTCGCCTGGGAGCTGTCTATGCTGCCCACCATACAGGACTATGTGCCGAACCTTTGACAGGACTGGCTCCGTCTGGGTCCACTCACGGATCTGTGATGCCGTGACAGGCAAGGTGTCCATAAAATTTAGGGTTGCAACAATCTCACCGGTCGTGGGGGTCGACATGGGGCCGGTCGATAAAGGCAATCGGCTCAGTACGTCGGTATTTGCTATCTGCGTTCCTGGTTTGTGCTCCAGAGAATACTCATATGCAGCAAGCAACAAAGCCCAGCGCTGGATCCGTGTGGAAGCAATGGGCGGTATTGGCTTATGCTCTCGGAAAAGTCCCAGCAGAGTCTTATGATCAGTCACGATAGGGAAATGGCGGCCATACACGTACTGGTGGAAGCGTTTCACCGCAAAAACCACTGCCAGGCCCTCCTTCTCGATCTGCGCGTACTTTTTCTCCGCTGCAGTCAATGTGCGGGAGGCGAAAGCTATCGGTCGCTCGGACCCGTTCTCCATCTTGTGGGACAGGACGGCCCCAATACAATACGGGGATGCATCACATGTGACGAGCAAAGGCTTTCCAGGATCATAGTGGGTTAGTAACCCAGACGACGACAATTGTTGCTTTACCCGCCGGAAAGCAGTTTCTTGCGGCTGACCCCAAACCCAGGTGTGATTTTTCTTTAGCAGAAGGTGCAACGGGGCCAGCGTAGTTGCCAGATTGGGGAGGAACTTCCCGTAATAGGTTACGAGACCGAGAAAAGAACAAAGATGCGAAGTGTCAGTCGCGGCGGGGGCCTGTTGAATCGCACGCACCTACTCTGCGACGGGGTGCAAACCTTCGCGATCCACCCGGTAACCTAGGTAGACTACTTCCTTTGTCTGAAATACGCACTTTGTGCGACGTAAACGGACTCCAGCCTCCGAAAAGCGTCTAAGGACAGCCTCCAGATTTTCCAAATGTTCCTGCTCCGACGTCCTCGTAATCAAAACATCATCTAAGTAGACAGCAACACTTGGTAAACCTCTCAAAATGCCCTCCATAACTCATTAAAAAATTGCGCAGGCAGAGGATACTCCAAAGGGCAACCGTGTATATTCATACATGCCCCATTGTGTATTAATCGTTACATATGGTCGGGAGGCAAGGTCCAGCTCCAACTGTAGGTAGGCGTGACTCATATCTAATTTTGTGAAGGAGAGCCTGCCTGCAAGCTTCGCGTAGAGATCCTCTATGCGAGGCATTGGATATCGGTTGAGTCGGGAAGCCGTATTCACTGTAAGTTTATAGTCACCACACAAGCGAACTGTGGCATCTGGCTTCATTACAGGTACAATTGGTGCTGCCCAGTCAGCAAAATGGACGGGCCTGATAATACCCAAACTCTCCAAATGAGTGAGCTCCCCTTCTACCTTCTCGAGCAAGGCGTAAGGCACCGGGCACGCCCGGAAATAGCGCGGCGTGGCTCCTGGTTCGACTTGGATACGGGCTACGGCCCCTTTTATTTTCCCCAAACCGGGCTGGAATACGTCTGGGTATCGTCCTAGCACCTCAGTCAACCCTTCAGAAACTGTTTGGAGGATGTGCTGCCATTGCAACCGCAGATGGCGCAACCAGTCCCGACCCAACAAGCTGGGCCCATGGCCGCGCACCACAATAAGTGGGAAACGCCCCTCCTGGCGTCCATAAACAACAGGTGTCATTGTAGTTCCTGCAATGTCCAGTGGTTCCCCCGTGTAAGTGGCCAACCTGGCCTGTGAGTCAGTTAATGTAAAGATCTGTATACCCTGCTTGATGCGGTCGAATGTCCTCTGGACGATCATGGAGACCGCTGCGCCAGTGTCCAACTCCATCTCAAGCGGGTGACCATTGACCCGTACTGTCACCTTAATGGGGGCCACACGGGGAGCTGCCACACAGTGCAGCTGCAAGCAGTCGTCCTCCGTCTCCACGTCCTCAGGAGTAGTCGCCGCAGATTCATCCACATGGAAGGTATGGCCCCTGGGATGGTCCCAGTTTTGGTCGGAATGATGCGCCTCTGGCACCCCCAGAACCGGCGTCCGCGACGGGGTCGGCGCCTACAAGTCTGACACGGACATGGCTCCTCATCCATTGGTTCTGGAGAAGGCTCCCTTCGGGGAGGAATGTCCGACGGCCACTAGCGTCGGTCCGGACGTCACCATGCCCAAGGTACCGCAGGAATGCGGGTGGACGTTTTCGGACGGAAGGGGTTGCGCCCCAAGGCATGCACTTCCATTCCCTGTAGCTCCTGCACTCCTCATTCTGCGCTCTCTCGGGACAATACTATTTGAATGGCCTGTTGAAAAGTCAATTTTGGCTCAGCTAACAACTTTCTCTGGGTGGCCGCATTGTTAATACCGCAAACCAAACGGTCGCGTAACATTTCTGACAAGGTCTCACCATAGTCACAGTACTCCGCAATCCTGCGTAGCCTGGATAGAAAATCGGCAAGGGATTCTCCAGGGGTCCTCTCAGCGGTATTAAACCGGTAACGCTGGACTATTGTGGACGGGGGTGGGTTAAAATGTTGCCCCACTATATTCACAAGTTCATCAAACGTTTTGGTGTCCGGCACAGCTGGGTACGTAAGGCTCCTAATCACCCCAAACGTATGCGGGCCGCAGGCGGTGAGCAATATGACCACCTGGCACTCGTTTTCGGTGATATTGTTTGCCCGGAAATAGTAACGCATCCGTTGTGCGTACTGGTTCCAGCTTTCCAGCGCAGCATCAAAAACATCCAAACGTCCGTACAGAGGCATGGTACAATAGAAAACAACTTCCAACCTGTATCCAACAAAAATCCAGGGAGGTGGCTTCAGCAGTGTAGACAGCTATTCACTTTAACCCTCGTCGCCAGTTTTGTGAGGGCCACGAAGAATCCAGCACGAGTTTTAAGGATACAAAGTAATAACATTTATTTACAACAATATATATATACAACAACATATAGCAACTTCCCTTGCTGCACACTCCTTCCTGCTGGTTCCAAACTGGCCAGCTTTATTTAAACTTGGAGTTTACTAATGGTTTGTCTGCCCCCCTCATTGGGGAAGCTCATACTCCCACAGGATTGTGGGATTGTCATTAGTCCCCAGCCAATGGTAAGCAGGCAGGTTATAACAGTAAGCTAGTGAGAAGTGAATGTAAACTGGTTTTAATTCAAAGGCTAACTCAATGATAAGATTGGAACAATTGATCAAGGTTGAATTACATCACGAATACAGTGCAGGAAAAAACAATTCAGTCTTGATGGTCCAGCTGATGGTTATATTCCACCCTCCGTTGTTAAACCCTGGCGATCATTATCTGTCCATTCCTCTTTCCCTCGTGTACCGACATCGCTTCCCTTTAAATGCATCAGCTGTTGGCATTTTCCAGCCCTTCCCACCGGCAGATCTTCCAGCTCTGCCAAAGGCAACCACCCCCCCCCCCCCCCCGCTTCCCCCCACCTCCCCTCATGTCTTGGTTCCTGGTAGCATGACCAGTAAGCAATGCAAATGGCCATTGACATCGGCGGGACCGGAAGATCCCATTTACATGCCAATGACGAGTTGCGTCTACCGAAGGAAAACCCGCATTGTGAGCAGGGGGAAGGGGGGCTGGAAACCCCCTATGCCTCAAGAACTCTATGTGGTAGCATATTCCATATTCTAACCTCTCTGGATAAAATGCATTTCTTCTGAAATTTTTAATTGGAATTATTAATGACTATTTTATGTTAATAACCTCTAGTCTTGAACTCCTCCACAAGTCAGAAAAAGCATGTTATTCGGGTCGAGGAGGGTCTCGAGGAGGTAAAGGGTAAATGATTCTCTTTTGGATCTATCAGTAAACACACATTGTGCTTTCTGAAGTGAAATGATTCCAGTTTCTGTTCAAACTCATTCGCAAAGTCTCGAACTGGGATAAAAAAATTGGTCAGCACCTGCTTCTGAGTGCAGGGGTCAGGAATTGTGCCCCCCCCTCCCCCCCCCCCCCCCCCCCCCATGCATATTTCGCTTGAGGCTGGTGGCACATATTTTCAGCGTGTCTGCTTTGTTTATCCGATTGTAGCACTGTTTTGAGTACTGCAAGCAGCCCGAGCACTTAGAAGAGGGCCGGGTAGCATGCACTGATGTCACATGGTGCAGTAAGAATGCTCGTCTTAAAGACAGTCTTCCCAGCTTCAAGGGGTAGCTGAATTTAGTGGAAGGGAGCCGCTGCTGACTGCATGTACTGGCACCGGCTGTGAATTGGAACGTCATTAAAGACATATCACGTTTATGGACACAGCACTCGAAGCCTTAAGTGGTGGAAGTTGTCAGCAGGAGAAAGGTTATATTCCTCCTCCCCGCCCCCCCCCCCCCCCCCCCCCCCCCCCCCCCCCCCCTCAAGGCAGACCTTCCAAAAGGAACAGGAATAGGTGGTTAGGGAAGTCAAATATCTGGAGTCTGGCTCTGAGGACCAAGCAGCCATCTTACAATAATTTCCCTTGCAGGATGGGGGCTCCCGCTATTCGGGATGGGCAATAAATGGTGTCTGTGCCAGCAAAGAGATATTTTTTTAAAATGCATATTCAAACCAAACTTTGATACTATCCCTTGGGATGATCAAAAACAATGTTGGAGTGGTTACCACCTTCAGGAATCCAGTAAATATGAGCACAGGTGGGGATGGAATATCCATTCGACAGGCAAGGGCATTACACCTATTCTCTTTCTCCATTCCCCACCCCACCCCATAGCTTGCTTAGAATCCCTAGGATAGGACAATGGGCTGGATCCTCCGATCCACCCGCCACGCGTTTCTCGACTGCGTGCCTTTCGCTAGTGGCAGGGTTCTATCTTCCTGCCGCTTGTCAATGGGATTTCCCATTGTAACCACTCCACGTCACCGTGAAATCCACTGGTGGGGATGCGTTGCCGGCGGGAAAATTGAATCGCAACGATCAGAGAATTCCGGCCAATGACTATGCTCTTTTTTCCAACCACCTGAGGAAACCTTATCAATGTGCAGCTTCAACACTGATTCTGGAACTGCCCATTACCTGAGGTATTCCGATGGAAACATTTGCAAATCTACCTGGTCCTGAAAACCAACAATTAGAAACTATTATAATACTTTTCATTTTGCAAATGCTCTCTGTGGGACAAGCAGTAAGAAATTTTGGAAAGGAATTAAGACCTTGAGTCCTTTCGGTTGAATAAACTCGGTTTGTTCTCACTGGAACGAAGGAGGTTGAGGGGCGACCTGATAGAGGTCTACAAAATTATGAGGGGCATAGACAGAGTGGATAGTCAGAGGCTTTTCCCCGGGGTAGAGGGGTCAATTACTAGGGGGCATAGGTT
Source organism: Scyliorhinus torazame (assembly GCF_047496885.1). Classification (NCBI taxonomy): domain Eukaryota; kingdom Metazoa; phylum Chordata; class Chondrichthyes; order Carcharhiniformes; family Scyliorhinidae; genus Scyliorhinus; species Scyliorhinus torazame. Next base: position 80,923,238 of record NC_092707.1, read on the forward strand.
TAAGGACACTCCTACCCAGGACAGCCCTACCCAGGACAGCCCTACCCGGGACACCGACACACATGACACCGAAGTACAGGACATAGGGGGCATAGGTTTAAGGTGAGAGGGGCAAGGTTTATAGTAGATTTACGAGGCATGTTTTTTACACAGAGGGTAGTGGGTGCCTGGAACTCGCTACCGGAGGAGGTGGTGGAAGCAGGGACGATAGTGACATTTAAGGGGCATCTTGACAAACACATGAATAGGATGGGAATAGAGGGATACGGACCCAGGAAGTGTAGAAGATTGTAGTTTAGTCGGGCAGCATGGTCGGCACGGGCTTGGAGGGCCGAAGGGCCTGTTCCTGTGCTGTACATTTCTTTGTTCTTTGTTCTTTTGTTGTCCTGTGAAGGGTAAACAGCCAACCTGCCTGGGCTGTGAAGCTGGATTCTGATTCTTTCTTGTAGTTTTCATGTATATAATAAGGGAGTTTGTGCAGCTTGTATTGGATGAAATCTGACATCCTCTTTGGTAGATATGGAGATGGGCTGGAGTGAGAATTAAGGTCAGGTCAAGAACCACAACTTGCATTTACATAGCGTCTTTAACATAGTAAAACATCCCAAGGTGCTTCACAGAAGTATAACCAACCATACACTGACGTGGAACAAAGGAGTCATGGAGACAGGTGAGCAAGCAGTTGGTCATTGAAGGTAGGTTTTAAGGAGCTTCTTGAAGGAAGGGGAGAGAGGTGAAGAAACAAAAATGTTTGCAAAGGGAATTCCAGGGCTTAGGGCTTAGGCGGCCCAAAGCAGGCCGCCATTGGGAGGACAAAAGAAGTGAAGGATGTGTCAGAGACCTGGGGAGGGATTCTCCGAAAACCGGCGTGATGGCCGGGACCCGGCGCCAAAAACGGCACGGATCACTCCGGCGTCGGGCCCCCCCAAACGGCGCAAAGTCTCTGGGCCCGAATTGGCAAGCAGCGGCGTGACGCCATTCGCGACGGCGTCACCCGCCGTGGACGTGCCGTGTCACTGACGCCGCGCGGCGTCACAGCGCAAAAGAAGTGCCCCCCCCCGGAACACCAGCTAAGATGGCCGCCCGCTATGCAGCCCCGAGGTTCCAGAAGCGCGACATTGAGGTGCTCCTGGATGCAGTAGAGGAGAGGAGGGAGGCCCTGTACCCCGGACATGGCCACAGATTCGCCTCACGCCTCAGCTGGCACCTGTGGAGGGAGGTGGCAGAGGGCGTCAGCGCTGTGGCTGTGACACCAAGGACAGGCAACCAGTGCCACTAGAAGGTGAACAACCTCGTCAGCGCAGCCAAGGTGAGTAACCCCCCCATCCCCCCCGATGTGTGGCACACCCCCAGGTGCAACCAACCCTAACGCGAACACAACCCTAACCCTAATGTGCTTGAGTACCTCTGCCAATATACGCGCAACCGCTGGCGTGCATTCATATACCTGTCTAACACTGTTGCCCTTTACCCCTGCCACCCACCCGCCCGCCCTCCACAGGAGAAGCGCGCACACAACAATAGGGAGCATGTGAGGACTGGAGGAGGGCCCGCTGATGAGAGACAACTCACCGTTCATGAGGAAAGGGCCCTGGAACTGGCAGGTGTACCTGAGGACCGGGAGGTTGCCGATGCAGAGATTGGGGGCCCACCAGCAAGTGAGCCACCCACGGCCCGTCCCCATTCCCCCATATCTCCCCTCCCCCATATCTCCCCTCCCCCATATCCCCCCTCCTCCATATCCCCCCTTACCCATATCCCCCTCCCCCATATCCCCCTCCCCATATCCCACCACACCCATAACCCCCCTCCCCATATCCCCCTCCCCCAGATCCCCCCTACCCCATATACCCCCTCCCCATTCACCCTCCCCATATCCCCCCGCCCCATATCCCCCCTCCCCATAATCCCCTTCCCCCATATCCTCCCTCCCCATATCCCCCCTGCCCCATATCCCCCGATCACCGCCTGCGTGTCTAACCATGCATGCTGTATTGTGTATTGCAGGACCAAACGTCAAGCCGACCGCCCGCAGGATGCCGCAGGGTGGCCACGAGAGAGGAGGAGACACGGCCCCTCTGGCATGCGACGCCCGCAGCACGCCCCAGGGCAGCCACGAGAGAGGGAGAGACCCGGAGCAGCAGGAAAACGACACCCCCATCTCATGCGGGTGCGGCGACGCAGGCATGTGACACCCAGCGACGAGGCGGACAGCCACACACCCCCGTCGCAGCCGAGCCAGGACACCACTACCCAGGACACCACTACCCAGGACACCACTACCCCAGACATCGTTCATGAGGAAAGGGCCACTACCCAGGACACCCCTACCCAGGACACCACTACCTAGGACAGCCCTACCCAGGACACCACTACCTAGGACAGCCCTACCCAGGACACCCCTACCCAGGACACCACTACCCAGGACACCCCTACCCAGGACACCACTACCTAGGACAGCCCTACCCAGGACACCCCTACCCAGGACACCACTACCCAGGACAGCCCTACCCAGGACACCACTACCCAGGACACCACTACCTAGGACAGCCCTACCCAGGACAACCCTACCCAGGACACCACTACCCAGGACACCACTACCCAGGACACCACTACCCAGGACACCACTACCCAGGACACCACTACCCAGGACACCACTACCTAGGACAGCCCTACCCAGGACACCCCTACCCAGGACACCACTACCCAGGACACCCCTACCCAGGACACCACTACCTAGGACAGCCCTACCCAGGACACCCCTACCCAGGACACCACTACCCAGGACAGCCCTACCCAGGACACCACTACCCAGGACACCACTACCTAGGACAGCCCTACCCAGGACACCCCTACCCAGGACACCACTACCCAGGACACCACTACCCAGGACACCACTACCTAGGACAGCCCTACCCAGGACACCACTACCTAGGGCACCACTACCCAGGACACCACTACCCAGGACACCACTACCTAGGACTGGCATACCCAGGACACCCCTACCCAGGACACCACTACCCAGGACACCACTACCCAGGACACCACTACCCAGGACACCTCTACCCAGGACACCACTACCCGGGACATCATTGCCCAGGACACCACTACCCAGGACACCCCTATACAGGACACCACTACCCAGGACACGACTACCCAGGACACCTCTACCCAGGACACCACTACCCAGGACACCACTACCCAGGACACCACTACCCAGGACACCACTACCCAGGACACCACTACCCAGGACACCACTACCCAGGACACCACTACCTAGGACAGCCCTACCCGGGACACCACTACCCAGGACAGCCCTACCCGGGACACCACTACCCAGGACAGCCCTACCCAGGACAGCCCTACCCAGGACACCACTACCCAGGACACCACTACCCAGGACAGCCCTACCCGGGACAGCCCGACCCAGGACACCACTACCCATGACACCACTACCTAGGACACCACTACCCAGGACACCTCTACCCAGGACACCACTACCTAGGACAGCCCTGCCCAGGACAGCCCTACCCGGGACACCACTACCCGGGACACCACTACCCAGGACACCACTACCCAGGACAGCCCTACCCAGGACAGCCCTACCCAGGACACCACTACCCAGGACACCACTACCCAGGACAGCCCGACCCAGGACACCACTACCCATGACACCACTACCTAGGACACCACTACCCAGGACACCTCTACCCAGGACACCACTACCTAGGACAGCCCTGCCCAGGACAGCCCTACCCAGGACACCGTTCATGAGGAAAGGGCCACTACCCAGGACACCCCTACCCAGGACACCACTACCCAGCACACCACTACCCAGGACAGCCCTACCCAGGACACCCCTACCCAGGACACCACTACCCAGGACACCCCTACCCAGGACACCCCTACCCAGGGCACACCTACCCAGGACACTCCTACCCAGGACACCACTACCCAGGACACTCCTACCCAGGACACCACTACCCAGGACACCACTACCCAGGACACCCCTACCCAGGACACCCCTACCCAGGACACCCCTACCCAGGACACCACTACCTAGGACAGCCCTACCCAGGACACCACTACCCAGGACAGCCCTACCCAGGACACCCCTACCCAGGACACCACTACCCAGGACACCACTACCCAGGACACCACTACCCCGGACACCACTACCCAGGACATTCCTACCCAGGACACCACTACCCAGGACACCACTACCCAGGACACCCCTACCCAGGACACCCCTACCCAGGACACCCCTACCCTGGACAGCCCTACCCAGGACACCACTACCCAGGACACCCCTACCCAGGACACCCCTACCCAGGACACCCCTACCCAGGACACCACTACCCAGGACAGCCCTACCCAGGACACCACTACCCAGGACACCGTTACCCAGGACAACCCTACCCAGGACACCCCTACCAAGGACAACCCCACCCAGGACAGCCCTACCCAGGACACCGTTACCCAGGACACCACTACCCAGGACACCCCTACCCAGGACAACCCCACCCAGGACAGCCCTACCCAGGACAGCCCTACCCGGGACAGCCCTACCCAGGACACCGTTACCCAGGACACCACTACCCAGGACACCCCTACCCAGGACAGCCCTACCCGGGACAGCCCTACCCGGGACAGCCCTACCCAGGTCAGCCCTACCCAGGACAGCCCTACCCGGGACACCGACACACATGACACCCCTACCCGGGACACCGACACACATGACACCGAAGTACAGGACACTGACACACAGGGGACGGGTGGAGAGGAACCGCCACCCTAGAGTACCATGGACTCTAAGTCGGATGATGCTCACGCCACAATGTCACTGCTGTCTCCAACACCCTCCACCATCGCAGAAACACTCACCTCGGTTGGGCACTTTAGTGATGAGGCGTCTGGTTCACTCACTGGTGCGCACAACACAGCCGTCCCGGTACAGCAGGTGGAGGTAGGAGCAGCAGAGGGGCCGGGAGGTCGGAGGGCATCCTGGTGCAAGCGAACATCTGCCGCCCAGACGGGTCCCGGGTTTCTGGAGTTACCGCACCCACCCATAAACCCGATGCAACCACCAAACCGGAGACGAGTGAAGAGGGTGACGGCTGGCTTGCAGCAGCTGCAGACGCAGGTGGAGGAGTGCGCCCGCGTCCAGGAGCTGGGAGTGGTGCCGGGCATGCGTGCCACCCAGGCCGAAACCACACGGGCGGCGTCCGCGGTGGAGGCAATGGGTGCAACGGTATCAGACATGGGGAGCAGGATGCGAGGCCTGGGGCGTTTCGTGAAGGCGGCGTCTATGGCGCAGGACATGGCTTCCCTCTCACAGGAAGCCATGAGCCAGACCCAGCGGCAGATGGCAGAGGCGCTCAACGCCGTGGCCCAGTCTCCGCAGGCCATGGCCCAGTCTCAGCAGGCCATGGCCCAGTCTCTGCAGGCCATGGCCAAGTCTCAGCAGGCCATGGCCCAGTCTCAGCAGGCCATGGCCAAGTCTCAGCAGGCCATGGCCAAGTCTCAGCAGGCCATGGCCCAATCTCAGCAGGCCATGGCCCAGTCTCTGCAGGCCATGGCGCAGTCCCAGCAGGCAATGGCCCAGTCTCTGCAGGCCATAGCCCAGTCTCAGCAAGCCATCGCTGAGGGCATCGGCGCCATTGCCCATCGCTAGCCGGCGTCGCGCGGTCACAGACATGAATGGGCAACTCCCTGAGCTCCATGGCCGCAAACCCGCAGACCCTTGTCGATACCAGCACGGGCCTCCAGGACTGGCAGTGCCAGGTGTCAGGGGGGCGTCGGATGGCCTGTCCGTTTGCACCCCCGACCCATGTAGAGGCCTGGGGGCCATCGGGCACCCTGAGGGAGGCGAAGGTGCTGGGGCCCTTCCCGGGTCCCCCTGTAGGGGAGGTCCCGGAACACTGCAGCATCTCGGACTCCCCCCCTTCTGTCCCAGGTGCATCTGGTGGGCAACAGGCAGGACAGGCTGGCAGCTCGCCATCCCAGTCGCCCGAGCCGCAGCCTGGCCCATCTAGGCCAGGCCGCCCCGGGACACGGCCGCCAAAGGGATCCCCAGTCAGAGGGCAGGAATCGCAGGAGTCCACCTCCAGTTCTGCTGTACCGTCTGGGGAACCACCTAGGCGTAGTCAAAGGGCCCGTAAGGCCCTTGTGAGAGGGAAGCCATGTCCTGCGCCATAGACGCCGCCTTCACGAAACGCCCCAGGCCTCGCATCCTGCTCCCCATGTCTGATACCGTTGCACCCATTGCCTCCACCGCGGACGCCACCCGTGTGGTTTCGGCCTGGGTGGCACGCAAACAATTAGACACTGAGTAAGTTGGCACGGGTGCAGGGCACAGACGAGTTTTAGGGGCTTGGGCACGTGTATGGACTGTTTGTTATTAAAATCACTTTCACGCCTACAGAATCTGCCTTTGTGCTCTGTCCGAAGCGTGTGGGGGTGTCATGTACATTGAGCGCCAGTGTGTGTGTCAGGGGTGGTCTTACGTCAGCCCCAGGTGAGTGTGCCCCCCCTCCCCCTGGGCCGCCCTCACCATCCCCACGAGCAAAGGACGGGACCGCGCGCTGCAGTGTCACGGCCGCATGCAGGGACGGTCCGGGTGGATGGTGGTACTGTGGCCATGGGTCAGACATAGTCCAACGATGTGGAGCCAGGAGCTCATTGCAGAGCGGGTCGTCATCATCCTCCATGGCCTGCAATAGACACGCGTCCACCGGCGACCGTGTGAGCCCGGCCCATCGTGCCGCATGTGGATCTGCAGTGGTGGTGTGCATGCGGGTGGGGTGTGTGGTTGGTGGGTGTGGGGGGGGTGAGGGTGTTGGTGCTGTGTGAGGGGAGTTGAGGCTGTTGGTGCTGGGTGGGTGAGGAGGGGTGAGGGTTGTCGGATGTTGCCATGGTGTGCGATATGTGCCCATACTCGCCGATTCCCACGCCCCCTAGTCAGTGAAGCAGGTGGCTATCAGCCTGTCTCGTGCCCGCTGGCCCAGCCGGTAACGGTGGGCAGCCACGCGCCCATGTCCAGCCGGTCTGCCCTGACCATTTGTCCCATCCCCATCATCTGGGGAGGACATTGCCTCTTCCTGCTGCTCCTTCACTCCCCCCTCCTCTGCCTGCGGCACATCGCCCCTCTGCTGGGCTATGTTGTGCAGGACGCAGCACACCACAATGATGCGGCCGACCCTATCTGACGGATACTGGCGGGCGCCCCCAGAGAGGTCCAGGCACCTGAAACGCATTTTGAGCACGCCAAAGCACCTCTCTATCACACCCCTTGTCGCTGCATGGGCATCGTTGTAGCGGTTCTCCGCGTAACTCTGTGGCCTCCGTATAGGCGTCATCAGCCACGACTGCAACGGGTAACCCCTGTCACCCAGCAACCAGCACCTCAGCCAGGAGTGGCGTCCCTCGAACATGCTGGGGATATAAGACCGCGACAACACGTATGAGTCATGAACACTTCCCGGGTACCGGGCACAGACGTGCAGGATAATCATGCGGTGGTCGCAGATCACCTGGAATAGGACCCCTTCCTGTTAGTGAACACAGTCCTGTTATCTGCAGGTGGCCGCATGGCGACGTGCATCCCATCAATCGCGCCGTGGACCATGGGAAAACCGGCCACGGCAGAGAAGCCCGGCTTGCCCGGTCCACAGGGAACCGGATATAGCGGTCCGCAATGGCATAAAAGGCGTCTGTCACTGCCCGGATGCACTGGTGCACCGATGCCTGCGAGTTCCCGGACAGGTCCCCACTCGGCGCCTGGAATGACCCCGCGGCACAAAAGTTCAGGACCACCGTAACCTTGACAGACATGGGGAGAGGGTTTCCTCCCACAGTGCCACGCGGTGCCAGGTGTGCCAGCAGGTGGCAGATGTGTGCCACGGTTTCCCGGCTCATCCGGAGTGTCCTCCTGCATTCCCGGTCCGTGAGGTCCTGGTACGACGAACGTGGCCGGTACACACGGGGCCTCCTCCAGCGTCTCCGTCGCCGTGGCGCCACGATGCCCTCCTCCCTCTCCTCGTGCTCCTCCTCCTCTTCGTGCTCCCCATGCTCCTCCCCCTCCTCCTCCTTGTCCTGTCGGGCGGGTGGCCCTCCAGCCTGGGCGGCTGCCGCCTGCCCCTCTGCGGCAGCCAGCACCGCCTCCCTGGCACGCTCCTCCTCCTCCAGGGCAACATGTAGAATGGCTGGCTGATCAGAAAACATGACGGCTTGCGAGGGGGGTGGAACATCAACATGTCATCATTGCCCATACCCCCCCCCCCGCCCCCCCCCGCCCCCCGCAGCCAGGTGCCATGGGCTGCATGGGCACGACTGTTGGAGGATGGCACCTGGCCAGGCGGACGACCTCCCTTGCCCTCGCCCCCCCTCCCCGGCACTCAACCCCCCCTCCCCGGCACTCGCTCTCACCCCCCTCCCCGGCACTCGAACTCACCCCCTCTCCTCGGCACTCACCCCCCCCCTCCCCGGCACTCACCCCCCTCTCCCCGGCACTCACCCTCCCTCCCCAGCACTCTCCCCCCCTCCCCGGCACTCTCCCCCCCTCCCAGGCACTCACTCTCATCCCCCCTCTCCGGCACTCTCCCCCACTCCCTGGCACTCGCACTCACCCCCCTCCCCGACACTCTCCCCCCCTCCCCGGCACTCTCCCCCCCTCCCCGACACTCTCCCCCCCTCCCCGACACTCGCACCTCCCCCCTCCCCGGAACTCACCCCCACTCCCAGGCACTCACTCTCATCCCCCCTCTCCGGCACTCTCCCCCACTCCCTGGCACTTGCACTCACCCCCCCTCCCCGGCACTCTCCCCCCCTCCCCGGCACTCGCACTCACCCCCCCTCCCCGGCACTCTCCCCCCTCCCCAGCACTCGCACTCACCCCCCCTCCCCGGCACTCTTCCCCCGTCCCCGGCACTCTACCCCTCTCCCCGGCACTCGCACTCCCCCCCTCCCCGGCACTCTCCCCCCTCCCCAGCACTCGCACTCACCCCCCCTCCCCGGCACTCTCCCCCCTCCCCAGCACTCGCACTCACCCCCCCTCCCCGGCACTCTTCCCCCGTCCCCGGCACTCTCCCCCTCTCCCCGGCACTCGCACTCCCCCCCTCCCCGGCACTCTCCCCCCTCCCCAGCACTCGCACTCACCCCCCCTCCCCGGCACTCTTCCCCCGTCCCCGGCACTCTCCCCCCCCTCCCCGGCACTCGCACTCCCCCCCTCCCCGGCACTCTTCCCCCCTCTCCCGGGCACTCGCCCCCCCTCCCCGGCACACTCCCTCCCTCCCCGGCACTCTCCCCCCTCCCCGGCACTCTCCCCCCCACCCCGGCACTCACTCTCACCCCCCTCCCCGGCACTCTCCCCTCCTCCCAGGCACTCTTCCCCCCTCCCCGGCACCCGCACTCACCCCACATTCCCGGCACTCGCACACCCCTCCCTCCCCAGCACTCACCCCCCTCTCCCCGGCACTCGCCCCCCCCCTCCCCGGCACTCTCCCCCTCTCCCCCCCCACTCCCCGGCACTCTCCCCCTCTCCCCGGCACTCTCCCCCCTCCCCGGCACTCTCCCCCCTCCCCGGCACTCTCCCCCCTTCCCGGCACTCACTCTCACCTCCCCTCCCCGGCATTCGCTCTCACCCCCCCTCCCCAGCACTCTCCCCCATCCCGGCATTCTCCCCCCTCCCCGGCACTCTCCCCCACCTCCCCGGCACTCACCCCCTCACCCCGGCACTCTCCCCCCTCCCAGGCACTCTCCCCCCCCTCCCCGGCACTCGCACTCCCCCCCTCCCCAGCACTCTCCCCCCCTCCCCGGCACTCGCACTCACCCCCCCCTCCCCGGTACTCGCACTCACCCCCCTCCTCAGCACTCACCACCCTCTCCCCTTCACTCGCCCCCCCTCCCCGGCACTCTCCCCCTCTCCCCGGCACTCTCCCCCCTCCCCGGCACTCTCCCCCCTTCCCGGCACTCACTCTCACCCCCCCTCCCCGGCATTCGCTCTCACCCCCCTCCCCAGCACTCTCCCCCATCCCGGCATTCTCCCCCCTCCCCGGCACTCTCCCCCACCACCCCGGCACTCACCCCCTCACCCCAGCACTCTCCCCCCCTCCCCGGCACTCTCCCCCCTCCCAGGCACTCACTCTCATCCCCCCTCTCCGGCACTCTCCCCCACTCCCTGGCACTCGCACTCACCCCCCTCCCCGACACTCTCCCCCCCTCCCCGGCACTCTCCCCCCCTCCCCGACACTCTCCCCCCCTCCCCGACACTCGCACCTCCCCCCTCCCCGGAACTCACCCCCACTCCCAGGCACTCACTCTCATCCCCCCTCTCCGGCACTCTCCCCCACTCCCTGGCACTCGCACTCACACCCCCTCCCCAGCACTCCCCCCCCCCCCTCCCCAGCACTCTCCCCCCCTCCCTCCCCAGCACTCTCCCCCCCTCCCCGGAACTCACCCCCACTCCCAGGCACTCACTCTCATCCCCCCTCTCCGGCACTCTCCCCCATCCCCGGCACTCGCACTCACCCCCCCTCCCCGGCACTCTCCCCCCTCCCCGGCACTTGCACTCACCCCCCCTCCCCGGCACTCGCACTCACCCCCCCTCCCCGGCACTCTCCCCCCTCCCCAGCACTCGCACTCACCCCCCCTCCCCGGCACTCTTCCCCCGTCCCCGGCACTCTACCCCTCTCCCCGGCACTCGCACTCCCCCCCCTCCCCGGCACTCTCCCCCCTCCCCAGCACTCGCACTCACCCCCCCTCCCCGGCACTCTCCCCCCTCCCCAGCACTCGCACTCACCCCCCCTCCCCGGCACTCTTCCCCCGTCCCCGGCACTCTCCCCCTCTCCCCGGCACTCGCACTCCCCCCCTCCCCGGCACTCTCCCCCCTCCCCAGCACTCGCACTCACCCCCCCTCCCCGGCACTCTTCCCCCGTCCCCGGCACTCTCCCCCCCTCCCCGGCACTCGCACTCCCCCCCTCCCCGGCACTCTTCCCCCCTCTCCCGGGCACTCGCCCCCCCCTCCCCGGCACACTCCCTCCCTCCCCGGCACTCTCCCCCCTGCCCGGCACTCTACCCCCCACCCCGGCACTCACTCTCACCCCCCTCCCCGGCACTCTCCCCTCCTCCCAGGCACTCTTCCCCCCTCCCCGGCACCCGCACTCACCCCACATTCCCGGCACTCGCACACCCCTCCCTCCCCAGCACTCACCCCCCTCTCCCCGGCACTCGCCCCCCCCCTCCCCGGCACTCTCCCCCTCTCCCCCCCCCTCCCCGGCACTCTCCCCCTCTCCCCGGCACTCTCCCCCCTCCCCGGCACTCTCCCCCCTCCCCGGCACTCTCCCCCCTTCCCGGCACTCACTCTCACCTCCCCTCCCCGGCATTCGCTCTCACCCCCCCTCCCCAGCACTCTCCCCCATCCCGGCATTCTCCCCCCTCCCCGGCACTCTCCCCCACCTCCCCGGCACTCACCCCCTCACCCCGGCACTCTCCCCCCTCCCAGGCACTCTCCCCCCCCTCCCCGGCACTCGCACTCCCCCCCTCCCCAGCACTCTCCCCCCCTCCCCGGCACTCGCACTCACCCCCCCCTCCCCGGTACTCGCACTCACCCCCCTCCTCAGCACTCACCACCCTCTCCCCTTCACTCGCCCCCCCCTCCCCGGCACTCTCCCCCTCTCCCCGGCACTCTCCCCCCTCCCCGGCACTCTCCCCCCTTCCCGGCACTCACTCTCACCCCCCCTCCCCGGCATTCGCTCTCACCCCCCTCCCCAGCACTCTCCCCCATCCCGGCATTCTCCCCCCTCCCCGGCACTCTCCCCCACCACCCCGGCACTCACTCCCTCACCCCGGCACTCTCCCCCCTCCCAGGCACTCTCCCCCCCTCCCCGGCACTCGCACTCCCCCCCCCTCCCCAGCACTCTCCCCCCCTCCCCGGCACTCGCACTCACCCCCCCCCCCCCCCCCCCCCCCCGGTACTCGCACTCACCCCCCTCCTCAGCACTCACCACCCTCTCCCCTTCACTCGCCCCCCCTCCCCGGCACTCTCCCCCTCTCCCCGGCACTCTCCCCCCTCCCCAGCACTCTCCCCCCTCTCCGGCACTCACTCTCACCCCCCCCTTCCCGGCACTCGCTCTCACCCCCCCTCCCCAGCACTCTCCCCCCTCCCGGCATTCTCCCCCCTCCCCGGCACTCTCCCCCACCTCCCCGGCACTCACCCCCTCACCCCGGCAGTCTCCCCCCTCCCAGGCACTCACTCTCATCCCCCCTCCGGCACTCTCCCCCCCCTCCCCGGCACTCGCTCTCATCCCCCGTCCCTCCCTGGCACTCGCACTCCCCCCTCCCCAGCACTCTCCCCCCCCCTCCCCAGCACTCTCCCCCCCTCCCCGGCACTCTCCCTCCCTCCCAGGCACTCACTCTCATCCCGCACTCCCCGGCACTCGCACTCACCCCCCTCCCCGGCACTCGCACTCCTCCCCTCCCCGGCACTCACCCCCCCACCCCAGCACTCTCCCCCCCTCCCCGGCACTCTCCCCCCCTCCCAGGCACTCACTCTCATCCCCCCTCTCCGGCACTCTCCCCCACTCCCTGGCACTCGCACTCACCCCCCTCCCCCGCACTTCCCCCCTCCCCGGCACTCACCCCCCCTCCCCAGCACTCTCCCCCCCTCCCCGGCACTCTCCCCCCCTCCCAGGCACTCACTCTCATCCCCCCTCTCCGGCACTCTCCCCCAATCCCTGGCACTCGCACTCACCCCCCTCCCCGGCACTCGCACTCCCCCCCTCCCCGGCACTCACCCCCCCTTCCCGGCATTCTCCGCCCCTCCCCGGCACTCTTCTTCCCCCCCCACCCCGGCACTCACTCTCACCCCCCCCTCCCTGGCACTCTCCCCCCTCCCAGGCACTCTCCCCCCCTCCCAGGCACTCTCCGCCCCCCTCCCCGGCACTCACCCCCCCTTCCCAGCATTCTCCGCCCCTCCCTGGCACTCTCCCCCTCCCCCCACCCTGGCACTCACTCTCACCCTACCTCCCCGGCACTCACCCCCCCTCCCAGTAACTCTCCGCCCCCCTCCCCGGCACTCACCCCCTCACCCCGGCACTCACTCTCACCCCCCCCTCCCCGGCACTCGCTGTCACCCCCCCTCCCCGGCACTCTCCCCCCTTCCCGGCACTCACTCTCACCCCCCCTCCCGGGCACTCCCCCTCTCCCCGGCACTCTCCCCCCCTTCCCGGCATTCACTCTCACCCCCCCTCCTTGGCACTCTATCCCCCCTCCCCGGCACTCTCCCCCCCCTCCCCGGCACTTGCACCCACCCCCCCTCCCTGGCACTCTCCCCCTTCCCCGGCACTCTCCCCCCCTTCCCGGCACTCACTCTCACCCCCCCCCCTCCCCGGCACTCTCCCCCCGCCCCGGCACTCGTTCTCAACCCCCTCCCCGGCACTCTCCCCCCCTCCCCGGCACTCACTCTCACCCCCCCTCCCCGGCACTCTTCCACCTCCCCGGCACTCGCTCTCACCCCCCCTCCCCGGCACTCTCCCACCTCCCCGACACTCTCCCCCCCTTCCCGGCACTCACTCTCATCCCCCCCCCTCCCCGGCACTGTCCCCCCTCCCCGGCACTCACTCTCACCCCCCCCTCTCCGGCACTCTCCCCCCTCACCGGCGCTCGCTCTCACACACACCCCCCCCCCCCCCGGCACTCTCCCTCCCTCCCTGGCACTTGAACCCACCCCCCCTCCCTGGCACTCTCCCCCCTCCCCGGCACTCTCCCACCTCCCCGGCACACTCCCCCCCCCCCCTTACCGGCACTCATTCTCACCCCCCCTCATCGGCACTCTCCCCCCCTCCCTGGCATTCGCCCCCCCTCCCCGCCACTCACTCTCACCCCCCCTCCCCGGCAATCACCCTCCCTCCCCGGCACTCTCTCCCCCACCTCGGCACTCGCACTCAGCCCCCCCTTCCACGGCACTCTCCCCCCTTCCGGGCGCTCACTCTCACCCCCCCTCCCCGGCACTCACCCCCCCTCCCCGGCACTCTCCCCCCTTCCGGGCACTCACTCTCACTCCCACTCCTTGGCACTCTCCCCCCCTCCCCGGCACTCACCCCCCTTCCCCGGCACTCTCCCCCCTCCCCGGCACTCACCCCCAGCACCCCCCCCACAGAGCACCCCCCCCCCCACAGACCCTTACCCACAGCCCCCCTCCCGAGCCCCCCCACACACACCCCCTTCCCCCACACACACAGAGTGCGGCCACGCCGTCACTTCACTTGGGGCCACACCCCACGCCGTGACCTACCTCCACGCTGTACGGCGCCAACCATCAGCACTGGTTGGCGCCGTTATACAGGTGTTTTGATTTACGATGACGTGACCCGTGGTCACATCGGTGGGACTTCGGCCCATCCGGCCAGGAGAATACGGGCAGACCCGGGGTCCATAGCGTCGCGCCGGCCCCCGCCATGCTCCGAGGCGGGCGGAGCGATTGACGTCTCACCGACTTTTCAGCGTTCGGAGACATCGGGAGACGGCGGGGACGGGATTCATGGGCAAAATTCTCCATTATCGGCGCAAATCCGACTTGCGTCACGTCGGAAAAATGGGTCGATAGTCTCCGGCCCGAAATGGGCTAGCAGCGACGTAATGGGATCCGCGCTTGCGCAGTGGTTCACGCCGTGCAGCGTCATACGCGCCGCACGGCGTGATGGCTCATAAGGCCGCGCTGCTCCCCCCCACCCGACCGGAACACCCGACCGCAACACCCGACTGGATGGCTGGCCGTCGCTCAGCCCCGAGGTTCGAGTCACGCGATGTGGAGGCGCTCCTGGACGCGGTGGAGCAGAGGAGGGACGCCCTGTATCCCGGGCACGGCCGCAGAGTTGCCCCACGCCACAGCCGGCGTCTGTAGAGGGAAGTGGCAGAGGCCGTCACCGCTGTGGCCCTGACACCACGGACAGGCACCCAGTGCCACAAGAAGGTGAACAACCTCGTCAGAGCAGGCAGGGTGAGCCTCCCCATATCCCCCCTCCCCCATATCCCCCTCTCCCCCATATCCCCCTCCCCCATATCCCCCTCCCCATATCCCCCCTCCCCATATCACCCCTCCCCATATCACCCCTCCCCCTTATCCCCCCTCCCCCATATCCCCCATATCCCCCCTCCCCCATATCCCCCCTCCCCCATATCCCCTCTCCCCAATATTCCCATTCCCCCATATCCCCCCTCCCCCATATCACCACCTCTCCCATATCCCCTCCCCATATCCCCCTCCCCCATATCCCCCCTCCCCCATATCCCCCCTCCCCCATATCCCCCCTCCCCATTTCCCCCCTCCCCCATATCCCCCCTTCCCCATATACCCCCTCCCCCATATTCCCCATATCCCCCCTCCCCATATCCCCCCTCCCGCATATCCCCATACCAACCCCTCCCCCATATCCCCCCTCCCCCATATCCCCCATATCCCCCCTCCCCATATCCCCCATATCCCCCCTCCCCATATCCTGCCTCCCCCATATCCCCCAAATCCCCCCTCCCCATATCCCCCCTCCCCCATATCCCCCATATTCCCCCTCCCCCATATCCCCCTCCCCATATCCCCCCTCCCCCATATCCCCCTCCCCCATATCCCCCCTCCCCATATCCCCCCTCCCCATATCCCCCTCCCCATATCCCCCCTCCCCCATATCCCCATATCCCCCTCTCCCCCAAATCCCCCCTCCCCATATCCCCATATCCCCCCTCCCCCATATCCCCCCTCCCCCATATCCTCCCTCCCCATATCCCCCTCCCCCTTATCCCCCATATCCCCCCTCCCCATATCCCCCCATCCCCATATCCCCCCTCCCCCATATCCCCCCTCCCCCATATCCCCCATCCCCCATATCCCCCTCCTCCATATCCCCCCTCCCCCATATCTCCCATATCCCCCCTCCCCATATCCCCCTTCCCCCATATCCCCCCTCCCCCATATCTGCCCTCCCCCATATCCCCCTCCCCCATATCCCCCTCCCCCATATCCCCCCTTCCCCATATCCCCCCTCCCCCATATCCCCCATATCCCCCTCCCCCATATCCCCAAGTGAATCCAGCCCTAACCTTAACCTCTGCAATGCACACGCAACCGATGGCGTGCATTCATATACCTGCCTAACAGTGTTGCCTTTTACCCCTGCCACCCCCCCCCCCCACAGGATAAGCGCGCACACCCCGCTGATGAGAGTCCACTGACCGAACACGAGGAAAGGGCCCTGGAACTGGCTGGCGGACCTGAGGACCGTGAGGTTGCTGATGCAGAGGTCGGGGGCGTACTAGCAAGTGAGCCACCGACAGCCCGTCCCCATATCCCCCCTCCCCTATATCCCCCTCCCCCATATCACCTGATCACTGCCTGATGTCTTACCATGCATGCTTCATTGTGTATCGCAGGACCAAACGTCCAGGCACCCATCCCCGCAGATGCAGACCGCCCGCAGGATGCCCCTCGGAGGCCACGGGAGACAGAGAGACCCGGACCCTCCAGCATGCGACGCCCGCAGGATGCCCCTCGGAGGCCACGGGAGACGGAGAGACCCGCACCCTCCAGCATGCAACGCCCGCAGGATGCCCCTCGGAGGCCACGGGAGACAGAGAGACCCGGACCCTCCAGCATGCGACGCCCGCAGGATGCCCCTCGGAGGCCACGGGAGACAGAGAGACCCGCACCCTCCAGAATGCGACGCCCGCAGGATGCCCCTCGGAGGCCACGGGAGACGGAGAGACCCGCACCCTCCAGCATGCGACGCCCGCAGGATGCCCCTCGGAGGCCACGGGAGACGGAGAGAGCCGCACCCTCCAGCATGCGACGCCCGCAGGATGCCCCTCGCACACCACGGGAGACGGAGAGACCCGCACCCTCCAGCATGCGACGCCCGCAGGATGCCCCTCGCACACCACGGGAGACGGAGAGACCTGGAGCAACAGGGAGACGACACCCCCGTCACGTGCGGGAGCGACCATCCAGCGATGAGGGGGGCAGCCACAAGCCCCCGTCACATCCGAGCCAGGACACCACTACCCAGGACACCACTACCCAGGACACCGCTATCCAGGACACCACTACCCAGGACACCACTACCCAGGAAGACGAAATACCGGACAGTGACTCAGAGTGGATGGGTGGAGACGAACCCCCACCCCAAAGTGCCATGGACTCAGAGTGGGACGAAGAGCACGACACAACGCCACTGCTGTCACCAACACCCTCCACCATCGCAGAAACACTCACCACGGTTGGGCACTTTAGTGATGAGGCGTCTGGTACACTCACTGGTGCGCACAACACAGCCGTCCCGGTACAGCAGGTGGAGGTAGGAGCAGCAGGGGGGCCGGGCGGTCGGAGGGCAGCCCAGCCCAAGCGAACATCTGCCGCCCAGATGGATCCCGGGTTCCTGGAGTTACCACACCCACACATAGATCCGATGCAACCACCGACCCGGAGACGAGCGAAGAGGGTGACGGGCGGCTTGCGGCGGCTGCGGTCGCAGGTGGAGGAGTCCACCCGCGTCCAGGAGCAGGGAGTGGTGCCGGTCATGCGTGCCACCCAGGCCGACACCGCACGGGTGGCGGCCGCGGTGGAGGCAATGGATGCGACGGTGTCAGACATGGGGAACGGTTTGCGAGGCCTGGGGCTTTCCGTGCAGGCGGCGTCTGTGGCCCAGGAAATGGCTGCCCTCTCACAGGAGGCCATGAGCCAGTGCCAGCGCCAGATGGCAGAGGCGCTCAACGCCATAGCCCAGTCTCAGCAGGCCATGGCCCAGTCTCTGCAGGCCATAGCCTCGTCTCAGCAGGCCATGGCCCAGTCTCTGCAGGCCATCGCTGAGGGCATCGGCGCCAGTGGCCATGTGCGAGCCGGCGTCGCACTGCCAACCCCCTGGGCTCCATGGCTGCAAACCTGCAGACCCCTGTCGATACCAGCACGGGCCTCCAGGACTGGCAGCGCCAGATGTCGGGGGGGGGGCGTCGGATGGCCAGTCCGTTCGCATTCCCCACCCATGTAGAGGCCTGGGGGCCATCGGGCACCCCGAGGGAGGAGGAGGAGGTGTGGTCCATCCCGGCTCCCCCTGTAGGGGAGGTCCCGGTACACCGCGACACCTCGGACTCCCCCCCTTCCGTCCCAGGTGCATCGGGTGGGCAACGGGCAGGACAGGCTGGCAGCTCGCCATCCCAGTCGCCCGGGCCGCAGCCTGGCCCATCTCGGCCAGGACGTCCCAGGAAACGGCCGCCAAAGGGATCCAGTGTCAGAGGGCAGGAATCACAGGAGTCCACCTCCAGTTCTGCTGTACCGTCTGGGGAACCACGGAGACGTAGTCAAAGGGCCCGTAAGGCCAACCAATTAGACACTGAGTAAGTTGGCACGGGTGCAGGGCACAGATGAGTTTTAGGGTCTCGGGCACGTGCATGAACTCCTTTGGTTATTAAAGTCAATGTTACACCTACAGAAGCTGCCTTTGTGCTCTGTCCAAAGTGTGCGGGGGTGTCATGTACGTTGAGCGCAAGTGTGTGTGTGAGGGGTGGTCTTACCTCAGCCCCAGGTGAGTCTGCCCCCTTCCCCCTGGGCCGCAATCAACATCCCCCGGGCAGAGGACGGGACCGTGCGCTGCAGTGTCACAGCCGCATGCAGGGATGGTCCGGGTGGAGGTGGTACTGTGGCCATGAGTCAGACATAGTCCAACGATGTAGAGCCAGGAGCTCACCGCAGGGCGGGTTGTCATCATCCTCCATGGCCTGCGATAGACACGCGTCCACCCGCAACTGTGTGAGCCCGGCCCGTTGTGCCGCAGGTGGATCGGCAATGGGGGGGGGTGGGTGGTGGTGTGCATGCGGGTGGGGTGGGTGGGGTTGGGGAGGGGGGTGAGGGTGCTGGGTGGGTGGATGGGTGGGGGGGGTGGGTGGTCGGCTGTTGCCATGGTGTGCGGTCTGTGGTCATACGACCCGATTACCACGCCCATCTAGTCAGTGAAGCGGGTGTCTATCAGTCTGTCCCGTGCCCGCTGGGCCAGCCGGTAACGGTGGACAGCCACCCGCCTGTGTCTACCCCGTTTGTCCTGACCATTACCCCCATCCGCCTCATCTGGGGAGAACTGCGCCTCTTCCTGCTGGTCCTCCACTCCGCCCTCCTCTGCCTGCGGCACATCGCCCCTCTGCTGGGCTATGTTGTGCAGGACGCAGCACACCACAATGATGCGGCCGACCCTATCTGACCGATACTGGAGGGCGCCCCCAGAGAGGTCCAGGCACCTGAAACGCATCTTCAGCACGCCAAAGCACCTCTCTATCACTCCCCTTGTCGCTACATGGGCATCATTGTAGCGGTTCTCCGCCTCATTGCGTGGCCCCCGTATAGGCGTCATCAGCCACGATCGCAATGGGTAGCCCCTGTCGCCCAGCAACCAGCCCCTCAGGCGGGGATGGCGTCCCTTGTACATGCCGGGGATGGATGACCGCGGCAACACGTATGAGTCGTGTACACTGCCTGGGTGACGGGCGCAGACGTGCAGGATCATCATGCGGTGGTCGCAGACCACCTGTACGTTCATCGAATAGGTCCCCTTCCTATTGGTGAACACGGCCCTGTTATCTGCAGGTGGCCGCACGGCGACGTGCATTCCATCGATCGCGCCCTGGACCATGGGGAACCCGGCCATGGCAGAGAAGCCCACGGCCCGGGCATCTTGGCTGGCCCGGTCCACGGGGAAGCGGATGTAGCGGTGCGCCATGGCATATAGGGCATCTGTCACTGCCCGGATGCACCGGTGCACCGACGTCTGCGATATGCCGGACAGGTCCCCACTCGGTGACTGGAATGACCCTGTTGCATAAAAGTTCAGGGCCACCGTAACCTTGACGGACACGGGGAGAGGTTGTCCCCCGCCAGTGCCACGTGGTGACAGGTGTGCCAGCAGGTGGCAGATGTGTGCCACGGTTTCCCGGCTCATCCGGAGTCTCCTCCTGCATTCCCGGTCCGTGAGGTCCTGGTATGACTGCCGGGACGTTACACACGGGGCGCCCTCGGGTGCCTCCGTTGCCGTGGGGCCGCGACGTCCTCCTCCCCCTCCTCGTCCTGTCGGTCAGGTGTCCCTCCAGCCTGGGTGGCTGCCGCCTGCCCCTCTGTGGCAGCCGGCGCCGCCTCTCTGGCACGCTCCTCCTCCTCCTCCTCCTCCAGGGCAACATAGACATTAGCGGCTGCCGCCACGGCGGCCAACATCGCTGGATGATCTGAAAACATGACGGCCTGGTGGGGGGGAGGGGAACGACGACATGTCATCATTGCCCATATCCCCTCCTCCCCCCAGCCAGGTGGCATGGACCGCATGGGTCCAACTGTTGGGCTGGCACCTGGCCAGGTGGACCAACTCACTTGCCCTCGCATCCCCCCTCCCCGGCACGGACCACCCCCATCCCCCTCCCCGGCACGGACCCCCCCATCCCCCTCCCCGGCACGGACCCCCCGCCAACCTCCACCCCAGCACGCCCACCCCCCCAACCTCCACCCCGGCACGGACCCCCCGCCAACCTCCACCCCAGCACGGACCCCCCCCTCCCCCTCCCCGGCACGGACCCCCCCCATCACCCTCCCCGGCACGGAGCCCCCACAACCTCCACCCCGGCACGGGCCCCCCCATCCCACTCCCCGGCATGGACCCCCCCCAACCTCCAACCCGACACGGACCCCCCATCCCCCTCCCCGGCACGGACCCCCCCATCCCCCTCCCCGGCACGGACACCCCCCCAACCTCCACCCCGGCACGGACCCCCCCCCAACATCCTCCCCGGCACGGAGCCCCCACAACCTCCACCCCGGCACGGGCCCCCCCATCCCACTCCCCGGCATGGACCCCCCCCCAACCTCCACCCCGGCACGGACCCCCCCCCAACCTCCACCCCGGCACGGACACCCCCCCAACCTCCACCCCAGCACGGACCCCCAGTCCCCCTCCCCGGCACGGACCCCCCCCCATCCCCCTCCCCGGCACGGCCCCCCCCCCAACCTCCACCCCGGCACGGACCCCCCATCCCCCTCCCCGGCACGGACCCCCCCCCATCCCCCTCCCCGGCACGGACCCCCCCCCCAACCTCCACCCCGGCACGGACCCCCCCACCCCCCCTCCCCCTCCCCGGCACGGACCCCCCCCCATCCCCCTCCCCGGCACGGACCCCCCCCAACCTCCACCCCGGCACGGACCCCCCATCCTCCTCCCCGGCACGGAACCCCCCCATCCCCCTCCCCGGCACGGACACCCCCCCATCCCCCTCCCCGGCACGGACCCCCCCCCCAACCTCCACCCCAGCACGGACCCCCCCCCCCAACCTCCACCCTGGCACGGACACCCCCCTCTCCCTCCCCAGCACGGACCCCCCCCCATCCCCCTCCCCGGCACGGACCCCCCCCCCCCAATCTCCACCCCGGCACGGACCCCCCATCCCCCTCCCCGGCACGGACCCCCCTTATCCCCCTCCCCGGCATGGACCCCCCCCCACCCCCCTCCCTGGCACGGACCCCCCCCCCCAGCCTCCACCCCGGCACGGACCCCCCATCCCCCTCCCCGGCACGGACCCCCCCCCCATCCCCCTCCCCGGCACGGACCCCCATCCCCAACCTCCACCCCGGCACTGACCCCCCCCCAACCTCCACCCCGGCACGGACCCCCCCATCCCCCTCCCCGGCACGGACCCCCCCCCAACCTCCACCCCGGCACGGACCCCCCCATCCCCCTCCCCGGCACGGACCCCCCCATCCCCCTCCCCGGCACGGACCCCCCCCCCCATCCCCCTCCCCGGCACGGACCCCCCCCCCCAACCTCCACCCCGGCACGGACCCCCCCCAACCACCACCCCGGCATGGACCCCCTCCCGGCACTCCCCCGGAGCCCAGCCTACTCTAACCACACACCCCTCCCCCGCCGCACACACACACACACACACACACAACCCGAGACACACCTCTCCTCACGCATTCAGACTGCGGCCACGCCATCGCCTGCCCAGAGCCAACCCCCCAGGCCGTCACTCACCTCCACGCTGGTCGGCGTGAGCCTGGAGCACAGGGTCACGCCGATGAAAAGGAGGTTTAATTTACGTTGACGTGAAAGGTCATCACGTCGACGGGACTTCGGCCCATCCGGAAGGGAGAATATCGGCAGGCCGAAAATCGGCTGCCTTGCGCAGACCCGTGCCATTCTCCGCGGCAGCAGCGACATTAACGCCCCGCCGACTTTTCTCCCTTTGGAGACTTCGGCGTGGGCGGGATTCACGGCGGCCAATGGCCATTCTCCGACCCTCTGGGGGGTCGGAGAATGACGCCCCAGGCCACCCCCTGGCGATTCTCCGACCCGGCGGGGGGTCGGAGAATCCCGCCCCAGAAGTGGAGGAAGCAGAGAACTGGGAGTATTGTAGGGCTATATCAGGCTAAAGAGGTGGAAAGGCCACAGAGTCAGTTCGAGAGGCCATTCAGCCCATCAAATTGATGCTGCGGATGGATTTCAACAGAGGCTAAGACTATCAAGTGATATTACGTCAGGTTGAGTGACTAGTTTATAAATGAAACCCTAAACTTTACCTGGATAGCAAATTGAACTGATTCCATCATATTTAAGTAAATTATTCAATCTATCTGTCAGTGTGCAGTCGCCTAATAAAAGCGTTGAATTTAGTTTTCAATTATCAGCCAACTTTGCAACAGTTGTAGTGAATTTAGTGATGTTGTATTGCTTCAAACACGCATTTTCATCCTGTGACTGGTACAGATTAAACACAAATAATAGTTTACTCATTGTATCATCAAGCCTCTGGATTCTAATTATAAATGTGTCTCCTCATTACTCATCTGTCGTGTAAGATACATAGCCCATAAATAAATAACGTTCTTACTGGGCACATCTTGCATTTTCGACTCACTGAACAATTCTGCAAACAGCTGGAGATCATTTTACAGCTGTGAGCTTTGGGAGAGCACAATGTCTCGAAAGAGCAAAATGCCAGAGAGACTGTTTTCAATATCTGTGATAAGCCCTGTTGTGGGTGGGAGAGGGACTGGGGAGCTGTATACACTGACAGGTGTAACATATTCCACAGTTATAAACAATAATTTTGTTGGGGGCGAGGAAGAACTGTGAAGCTCTTAAGAGTCAATATAAATATTTTTAAATTAAACAAATTTGGCTGCCAAATTCGGCTTCACAGCCCTTGTTTTCTCAGCACTTTGTGTGCTGTTTGTGTGCAGATGTTGTGCGCATGCTCTTCTGGTGCAGATCAAGTTGGACACCATGGGCGGGATTCTTCCCTACCTGGCAGGGCGGGCGGTCCCGGTGCCAAGGGGTGGCGTGAACCACTCTGGCGTCCGGCCGCCCGGAAGGTGCGGAATCCTCGGGGATTCTCTTTCTGTTTTTTCTACCAAAGTGGATAAACTCACAATTACTTACATTATATTCCATCTGCCATGTTCTTGCCCACTCACTTACAAATTAATGTTATCAGCAAATTTGGAAATCTTACATTTGGTCCCCACAACTGTTTATTAAAGCACAGTGGTTAGCACTGTTGCTTGACAGCACAAGGGACCCGGGTTCAATTCCCGGCTTGGGTCACTGTCTGTGCGGAGTCTGCACGTTCTCCCTGTGTCTGCGTGGATTCCTCCGGGTGCTCCGCTTTCCTCCCACAAGTCCCCAAAGACATGCTTGTTAGGTGAATTGGACACTCTGAATTCTCCCTCAGTGTACCTGAACAGGCGCCAGAATGTGGTGACTAGGGGATTTTCACAGTAACTTTATTGCAGTGTTAATGTAAGCCTACTTGTGACTATAATAAAGATTTTTAACAGCAGTGATCCCACCAGTGATCCTTACAGTGCCCCACTGGTAAAACCCTGCTGTCCTGAGAATTACCTGTTTATTTTTATTCTTGGTTTTGTTTGTTAACCAATTCTCAATCTGTACAATTTTCAGACTAACTGCTGTGTGGGACCTTTTCAAAAACCTTCTGAAAATCCAAATGTACCACACATAACACCTCAAAAAGCTCCAACAGGTTGGTCAAGCTTAGTTTCTCTTTCATAAAGCCATGTTAACTCTGCCCAATTTTCTAAGGACCTATCAGCATCCTGGGACTTATCATTGACCAGAAACTGAACTGGACTAACTATATAAATACAGTGGCCAGCATTTTGCACACTCCTGTGCGTGTTTTGTGGAAACCCACTACAGGAGTTTGCTGTCAGCAGGACTGGAAGATCCCGTAGGTGTGAACCGCCAGAAAATTCCAGCCTGTAACAAGAGCAGTCACCTGCTGACTCACCAAAGCCTGTCCACGATCCACAAGGCACAAGTCAGGAGTGTGATGGAAAACTCTCCACTTGCCTGGATGAGTGCAGCTCCAACAACACTCAAGAAGCTTAACACCATTCAGGACAAAGCAGCCCGCTTGATTATCACTCCCATCCCACCTTCAACATCCACTCCCTCCAGCACTGATATACAATGGCCACAGTGTCCATCATCTACAAGGTGCACTGCAGCAACTCATCAAGGTTCCTTAGCAAGCACCTGCCAAACCCAGAGCCTCTACCATCTAGAAGGTCTAGGGCAGCAGACACATGGGAACACCCTTCCAAGTCAAACACCATCCTGACTTGGGAACATCACAGTGGGTGTACCTACACCACATAGACTGCAACGGTTCAAGAAAGCAGCTCACCACCACCTTCACAGGGGCAATTGGGGATGGGAAACAAACTCTGGCCTAGCCAGCAACATCCACATCCCGTGAAAGAATTTTAAAAAACTTATCACACCCGTTATAACAAATTGTAACGTTTTCCCTATTACAGATGTGAGGCACGATCAATTTGACTGGAGACGAAGTTGAATCCAAACTGAGGCTTTATTAGTATCAGATGTGTGGCCACCCACAGCAGCTGGCGAAATGGCTGCGAGCTGGAGGCCACGCATATTTATAACCCACCTCCTGGGCGGAGCCAGCATGCAGGGACCACAGGTGAACCTGTAGTGCAGGTTCTACCGTACAACCTCTAATATCAGAACACAGTGGTTTACCACATTCAGCCCTTGTTAAAATTGAGTCCGGCGGGAGGTGGGGGGGGGAGGTGGATAACTATATACAATTAGAAATTTTAATATTTACAGAGCAGCAAAAAAAATGTCTCTGGTCACCCGGCGGGCCGGTCAGATGTTCAGCCGGTCCGGTGCCTTGATGGTTCTTTGAGATCGTCGAAGTGGAGCCGG
The DNA here is from genome assembly GCF_047496885.1 of Scyliorhinus torazame. NCBI lineage: Eukaryota > Metazoa > Chordata > Chondrichthyes > Carcharhiniformes > Scyliorhinidae > Scyliorhinus > Scyliorhinus torazame. Next base: position 80,948,506 of record NC_092707.1, read on the forward strand.
CGATGTTGGTGCTGTCGTGGTCGAAGTTGACTCCGGGAGCGTGCCGAAATCCTCTTCCTCAACGGGGGTGGGCAGGGGGAGGACGGACATTCCTAGGGGGGGGTGTTGGGAGCGGCGGGGGAGGGGAGGGTGGCCCAGGGGCGACGGGGAGGTGTGGGGGTGAAACCTGCTGGTGCCAGGTCCCTGAGGGAGACGGTATCCTGGGGGCCGTCGGGGAACGCCATGTAGGCATACTGTGGGTTTGCGTGGAGCAGGTGTAACCTTTCCATCAACGGATCCGCCTTGTGGAGCCGCACATGTTTATGGAGAAGCACGGTTTCCGGAGCTGTGAGCCAAGTTTGGAGTAATACCCCGGATGTGGACTTCCTGGGGAAGGCAAAAAGACGCTCATGGGGTGTACTGTTAGTGGCAGTGCAGAGTAATGAGCGAATGGAATGTAGTGCATCAGGGAGGATCTCTTGCCAGTGGGAGGCCGGGAGATTTCTGGACCGCAGGGCCAGCTGGACGATCCTCCATAACGTCCCATTCTCCCTTTCTACCTGTCCATTTCCCCGGGGGTTGTAGCTCGTCGTTCTGCTGGAGGCGATACCCCCGCTGAGCAGGAACTGACGTAGCCCATCACTCATGAATGAGGATCCCCTGTCATTGTGGATGTAGGCGGGGAAGCCAAACAGAGTGAAGATAGAATTAAGGGCTTTAATGACGGTGGCAGACGTCATGTCGGGGCATGGGATGGCGAAGGGAAAACGGGAGTATTCATCGATCACACTGAGGAAATATGTGTGTCGATCGGAGGAGGGGAGGGGGCCTTTTAAATCCACGATGAGGCGTTCAAAGGGGCGGGAAGCCTTCACCAGGCGCGCGCGGTCCGGCCGGTAAAAGTGCAACTTGCACTCCGCACAAACCTGGCAGTCCCTGGTGATTGTCCTTACTTCCTCGACGGAATAGGGCAAATTTTGTGCCTTAATGAAATGGTACAACCGAGTGATCCCTGGGTGACAAAGGTTGTCATGCAGGGTCCGGAGTCGGTCTACTTGTGCGCTGTACCTCGGGATAGGGCATCTGGGGGCTCGTTGAGTTTGCCAGGGCGATACTTAATTGTGGTAATACCAGGTATTGCGGTACCAGAGAGAGGAATAACCATTGGCTAGACCGCGGGGTCTACCATTGGGCAATGTACATAGCCCCACCGTGAGAGGCGGGGTATAAGAACCAATGCCGTCCCAGCAGCCTTCACTTCTGTAACTTCGCTGCTGGGTACAGTTCTATCTGATTAAAGCTGAATCGATATGACTCCACGTGGACTCAAGCGTATTGATTGTGCATCAATTTAATCAGATAAGTACTTTTGAAGGATAGATCTCCGCATCAAGCCGACGTGCCTTCAGCTCAGCCCGCACGCAGAAAATTCTACCGCGATTTTTAAGCATTGGCTGGCATGCTTCCAGAGCTACCTCCAGACGGCTGCCGACACCCCCACGGAAAGGCAGAAAATGCACCTCCTACGCTCGCGGGTCAGCCCGGTGATCTACCCCCTGATCGAAAGGGCGGCAAACTATGATAAAGCCATGGTTTGCTGGAAGGACACTACATTCGTCCACTTAATCAGGTCTATGCCCGTCACCTGCTGGCAACGAGACAGCAGAGCCCAGATGAGATGCTGGAAGATTTCTACAGGACACTGATCGTGCTGGGCCAAAACTGCGGCTGCCCAGCGGTGACGGCGAACGAGCACTCCGAACTTTTAATTCGAGACGCTTTTGTGGCAGGTATGATCTTCCCGACATTCGCCGAAGGCTGCTCGAAATGGAGACGCTGGGCCTCACCGAGGCCCGGGCCCAGGCAGGGTCCATGGACGTGGCGTACAAAAACGCCCTTTGGACGCCCCAGCGCGCACCGCGCCCCCCTGGGTGGCGTGGCACCCCGCCGCGGCAGCCCCCCAGACTTACCCGCCTACCCCCAGACTTACCCGCTAACTCCACAGGCCTGCGTGGCAAGGCCCCCCCTACCGCCGCCGGCCAACGCTGCTTCTTCTGCGGCCAGGCGAATCACCCGCACGCGCGCTGCCCGGGCCGCACCGTCACCTGCAAAGGGTGCGGCAAGAAAGGCCACTATGCCGCGGCCTGCCTCACCCGCGCGGTGAACGCGGTATCCAACGACTACCTTCAGCCATTCCTCCAGCCGCCCGCTGCACAACCACAGCCGTTCTTCCACGTCCCGACCGTCCCAGGCCATCCGCCGCACTCCCTTTTCCCAGCCCCGCAGGCCCAACGCGCACCGCAGCCTTTGCCCCGCCAGGCAGCGTCGCAGCTGCAGCCATTCTTTCCCCCTCCGGCAACCATGCTGGAGGAGTACGCACAGCCATTCTGTCCCTCGCCAGTCCAATCGTCGGGGTCTCCGTCCCCGAACTCCATGGGCGATCCCTGGCCGGCACCAACTTGGATGGGGCCTCAAGCCCCCAGCACGGCTGGCTACGCGCCGCCCGACCAAAACCCTTTGTTGCAGCTGGCTTCCGCCACGCTGGAGCAGCGCGCGCCGCCAGTTTGCTCCTCCCCGCCGCCATCGTCCGAGTCCCCGGATTCCACGTGCGATCCATGGCCGGCGCCATCTTGGATGGGGCCCCAAACCCCCAGCGCGGCTGGCTACGCGCCGCCCGACCAAAACCCTGTGTTGCAGCTGGCCTCCGCCACGCTGGAGCAGCGTGCGCCGCCAGTTTCCTCCTCCCCGCCGCCATCTTCCGAGTCCCCGGACTCCACGTGCGATCCATGGCCGGCGCCATCTTGGATGGGGCCTCAAGCCCCCAGCGCGGCTGGCTACGCGCTGCCCGACCAAAACCCTTTGTTGCAGCTTGCCTCCCCGCCGCCATTTTGTTTCTCCCCGCCACCTTCCTCGGAGTCCCCAGACTCCATGTGCGATCCATGGATGGCGCCATCTTGGATGGGGCCTCAAGCCCCCAACACGGCTGACGATGCGCTGCCCGATCTTCACTCCTTGCTGCAGCTAGCCTCCGTCACCCTGGACCAGAGTCGGCCCCGAATGCTAGCAAAGGCCACCACGATGATCGGCATCAACGGCCACGTGACGTCATGCCTCATCGACTCCGGGAGCACGGAGAGTTTCGTCCACCCCGACACGGTAAGGCGCTGTTCTCTGGTCACCTACCCCACCCAACAAAGGATCTCCCTGGCCTCCGGGTCACATGCGGTGCAGATAAAAGAGTTCTGCCTCGCGAACCTCACCGTCCAAGGCGGGGAATTCCGCAATTTCCGCCTATACGTGCTGTCGCACCTCTGCGCAGCCACCCTTCTGGGACTGGATTTCCAGTGCCACCTATAAAGCCTGACTTTTAAATTCGGCGGTCCTATACCCCCCTTATGGTTTGCGACCTCGCGACCCTTAAGGTCGACCCGCCTTCCCTGTTTGCGAACCTCACCCCGGATTGCAAACCCGTCGCCACCAGGAGCAGACGGTACAGCGCCCAGGACCGGACCTTCATCAGGTCCGAGGTCCAGAGGCTGCTGAAGGAAGGGGTCATCGAAGCGAGCAACAGCCCCTGATGGGCTCAAGTAGTGGTGGTTAAGACCGGGAAGAAGCATAGGATGGTCATCGACTATAGCCAGACCATCAACTGGTTTACGCAACTGGACGCGTACCCCCTCCTCCGTATTGCCGACCTGGTAAACAGGATCGCGCAATACAAGGTCTTCTCCACGGTGGATCTCAAGTCTGCCTACCACCAGCTACCCCTCCGTAATAGCGACCGCCAGTACACTGCCTTCGAAGCAGATGGGCGGCTCTACCACTTTTTAAGGGTTCCCTTCGGTGTCACAAACGGGGTCTCGGTCTTCCAGCGTGAGATGGACCGAATGGTTGACTGGTACGGCTTACACGCAACGTCCCCGTATCTTGACAACGTCACCATCTGCGCCCATGACCAGCAGGACCACGACACCAACCTCCGTAAATTTCTCAAGACCGCGCACCTCCTGAATCTGACCTACAATAAGGAGAAGTGCGTGTTTAGCACCGACCGTCTAGCCATCGTAGGCTACGTAGTGCGAAATGGAGTCATGGGCCCCGACCCCGAGCGCATGTGCCCCCTTGTGGAGTTCCCCCTGCCTCACTGCCCCAAGGCCCTAAAGCGCTGCCTCGGCTTCTTTCGTTACTGTGCACAATGGGTCCCTAATTACGCCGACAAGGCACGACCCCTAATCCAATCCACGACCTTCCCCCTGTCGACGGAGGCCCGCCATGCCTTCTGCCGCATCAAAGCGGACATCGCAAAAGCCACGATGCGCACCATCGATGAGTCCCTCCTCTTCCAGGTCGAGAGCAACGCGTCTGACGTAGCTCTGGCCGCCACCCTCAACCAAGCAGGCAGGCCCGTGGCTTTCTTCTCACGCACTCTCCATGCCTCCGAAATTCGCCACTCCTCGGTCGAAAAGGAGGCCCAGGCCATAGTGGAAGCTGTGCGGCACTGGAGGCATTACCTGGCCGGCAGGAGATTCACTCTCCTCACGGACCAACGGTCGGTTGCCTTCATGTTCGATAATGCACAGCGGGGCAAGATTAAGAACGACAAGATCTTGCGGTGGGGGATCGAACTCTCCACCTTCAATTACGAGATCTTGTATCGTCCGGGGAAGCTGAACGAGCCTCCTGATGCCCTATCCCGCGGCACTTGTGCCACCGCACAAGTAGACCGCCTCCGAGCCCTCCACGAGGACCTCTGCCACCCGGGAGTTACCCGGTTCTTCCATTTTGTTAAGTCCCGGAGCCTGCCTTACTCCATCAAGGAGGTCAGGACTGTCACCAGGGACTGCCAAATCTGCGCGGAGTGCAAACCGCACTTCTACCGACCAGAGAGGGCGCACCTGATAAAGGCTTCCCGTCCCTTTGAATGCCTCAGCGTGGACTTCAAAGGCCCCCTCCCCTCCACCGACCGCAACACGTATTTCCTGAACGTGATTGACGAGTACTCCCGGTTCCCATTCGCCATCCCCTGCCCCGACATGACCGCCTCCACCGTCATCAAGGCACTCCAAACTATTTTTACACTGTGCGGTTTCCCCGCGTACACCCACAGTGATAGGGGGTTCTCCTTTATGAGTGACAAGCTGTGCCAGTTCCTGCTTAGCAAAGGCATCGCCTCGAGCAGGACGACCAGCTACAACCCCCGGGGAAACGGGCAGGTAGAAAGGGAGAACGGAACGGTCTGGAAGACCGTCCTGCTGGCCCTTCTGTCCAGGAATCTCCCAGTCTCCCGCTGGCAAGAAGTCCTCCCAGTGGCCCTGCACTCCATTCGGTCACTGCTATGTACTACCACGAACCAGACACCTCATGAACGTCTCCTTGTTTTCCCCAGGAAGTCCTCCTCTGGGACCTCGCTCCCAACCTGGCTAGCAACACCCGGACCCGTCCTGCTGCGGAAACATGCGAGGGCGCACAAGTCGGACCCGCTGGTCGAAAGGGTCCACCTGCTACATGCCAACCCCCAGTACGCCTACGTAGCATTCCCCGACGGTCGGCAAGATACGGTCTCCTTCCGGGACCTGCCGCCCGCCGGAGCACCACGCGCGCCCGAGCCACTGCCACCCCCCCCCCTCCCCCACTCCGTACCTGACCGGAGGGTCAGTACTGCCGCCAGAACCCCGACCCAGAGCCTAGCAGGCACCAACGCCCCCTACATGCACCCCTTCCTTCTGCCCATCTTTCGACTTTACAGCGCCACATAGGGGTGACGAAACTGCCTGGGCGGAAGACACCATGTTCCCGGAGTCACTACTGCCGGGGCCCTCACCGCCGACACTTAGACGCTCCAGTAGGACACCAGGCCGCCCGACCGTCTGATTGCAGCACCATGAGAAAAATTAACAACGCAAGAACTTTCTCTGTAACCCTCGATAGCATGGTACCTGCAATACCTGGTCCTACCATGAAAAGAAGACAGTAATACTGGCCATCACCCCGCCGACTCTTTTTTTAACAGGGGGTGAATGTGGTAATACCAGGTATTGCGGTACCAGAGAGAGAAATAACCATTGGCTAGACTGCGGGGTCTACCATTGGGCAATGTACATAGCCCCTCCCTGAGAGGCGGGGTATAAAAACCAATGCCGTCCCAGCAGCCTTCACTTCTGTAACTTCGCTGCTGGGTACAGTTCTATCTGATTAAAGTTGAATCGATATGACTCCACATGGACTCAAGCGTATTGATTGCGTATCATTAATCTCGTAATTATAGGTAGAGAGCTCGATTCTCCACGGCAAGATTTTATCATTTTTGATCTTGCCCCGCTGTGTGTTGTCGAACATGAAGGCTACCGACCGTTGGTCAGTGAGGAGAGCGAATCTCCTGCCGGCCAGGTAATGCCTCCAATGTCGCACAGTCTCGACGATAGCCTGGGCCTCTTTTTCGACGGATGAGTGCCGAATTTCAGAGGCACTAAGGGTGCGGGAAAAGAGTGCCACGGGCCTGCCTCCCTGGTTGAGGGTGGCGACAAGGGCGACGTCCGATGCGTCGCTTTCTACTTGGAAAGGAAGTGTTTTGTCTACAGCGTGCATTCCAGCTTTGGCAATATCAGCTCTGATCCGGGCGAAAGCCTGTTGGGCCTTGGCCGTCAGGGGGAAATGAGTGGACTGTATGAGTGGGCGGGCCTTGTCCGCATGGTTTGGGACCCACTGCGTGTAATATGAGAAGAACCCCAGGCAACGTTTGAGGGCCTTGGGGCAGTGGGGGAGGGGGAGCTCCATGAGGGGGCGCATGCGGTCGGGATCGGGCCCCAAAACTCCGTTCTGGACCACGTAGCCGAGGGTGGCTAAGCGGTTTGTGCGGAACACACACTTCTCCTTGTTATACGTGAGATTGAGGAGAGTGGCGGTGCGGAGAAATGTAGCGAGGTTAGCGTTGTGGCCTGCTGGTCATGGTCGCAGATGGTCACCTTGTCTAGGTACGGAAACGTGGCCCGCAAACCGTACCGGTCGACCATTCGGTCCATTTCCCTTTGGAAGACCGAAACCCCGTTGGTGACGCCGAAAGGGACCCTAAGGAAGTGATATAGACTGCCGTCTGCCTCGAAGGCGGTGTATGGACAGTCCGATTTACGGATGGGGAGCTGGTGGTAAGCGGATTTCAGATCCACCATTGAGAAGACCCGGTACTGTGCAATCTGGTTAACCATGTCAGATATGCGCGGGAGGGGGTACGCGTCGAGCTGCATGTACCTGTTGATGGTCTGGCTGTAGTCCACGACCATTCGGTTTTTCTCCCCAGGCTTAACCACTACCACTTGAGCTCTCCAGGGGCTGTTGCTGGTCTCAATGACGCCTTCCCGAAGCAACCGCTGGACCTCAGACCTGATAAAGGCCTTATCCTGGGTGCTGTACCGTCTGCTCCTGGTGGCAACGGGTTTGCAATCTGGAGTTAGATTGGCAAAGAGGGAAGGAGGATCGACCTTTCGGGTCACGAGGCAGCACACAGTGAGGGGTGGTAAGGGTCCGCCGAATTTAAGGGTCAGGCTCTGGAGGTTGCACTGGAAGTCCAGGCCGAGGATAAGTGCAGCGCAGAGGTTAGGGAGGACGTAGAGGCGAAAGCCAAGGAACTCTACGCCTTGGACTGTGAGCGTGACCGTGTAGTACCCCCGGATCGCTACGCAATGGGATCCGGAGGCCAGGGATATACTTTGATTGGTAGGGTGTACCTTAAGGGAGCAGCGCCTTACCGTATTTGGGTGTACAAAGCTGTCGGTGCTCCCGGAGTCCAGTAGGCTGGAGGTCACATGGCCGTTGACTTTCACGCTGGTGGACGCGTTGGTCAGATTATGTGGTCGGGACTGGTTGATTGCCATGGAGGCGATCCGTGGTTGATCATCGGGTAGTGAGGCAGCTGTTGAGTTGAGGTCCTGGAACGCCATTGGTGTCCATGTGCTGCGGGGTGGACAAGATGGTGGCGCCCGGAGGTCCTGGGGATTACAAAATAGCAGCGCACATGGAACGCACGTTGCGGGAGTGGAACAAGATGGCAGCGCCCATGAAACGCACGTGCTGTGCGGGGGAGAAGATGGCGGCGTCCATTGGTCGCACATGGCCTGGGAGGAGAGGAGGATGGCGGCGCCCATTGTCCGTGACCGGGAGGGATGGGGGCGACCGCGGCCGCTGAGCGGGCCTGGCACACCGCAGCGAAGTGGCCCTTCTTCCCGCAGGCCTTACAAAGGGCAGCGCGGGCCGGGCAGCGTTGGCGGGGGTGTTTTTGCTGGCCGCAAAAATAGCATCGGGGGCCCCCGGAGATCACTGGCTGGCGCATAGCGCAGGCGTATTGCGTGGGTAACGCCCCCGCTGGGGCGGCTGCCTGTGGGGCCCATGAAGCATAGGAGGAGTGGGCCACGCGGTTGGGGGCGTAGGACTGGACATTGCGCAGGGCGACAGTCATGGAGAGCGCTAGTGTTTAAGTCTCTGCGAGGTCGCACGTGGCCCCTTCTAGGAGCCGCTGCCTGATAACATCGGACCCAATCCCAGTCACAAAAGTGTCCTGCATAAGGAGATCTGAGTGCTCCTTAGCTGTAACGTCTTGGCAGTCACAGTCCCGAACTAGTGGGATCAGGGCCCTCCAGAAGTCCTCGATTGACTCACCAGGTAGTTGAGTACGTGTTGCGAGCGTGTGTCTGGTGAAGAGCGTGTTCGTCTTCTGTTCATAATTTTCTTTGAGTCGAGTCATTGCATCAGCGTAATTGGGCGCATCCTGGATCAGCAGAAAGACTTTGGAGCTAAGTCTGGAGTACAATATTTGGATTTTCTGAGCCTCTGGAACAGGGGTCAGCGCCGCGTTGATATACGCTTCAAAACAAGCTAGCCAGTGCTGGAAGTCCTTTCTGGCGTCGCTTGAGTGTGGATCCAGCTGCAGGCGATCTGGTTTAATCTGGAGGTCCATCTTCTGAATCTGATACTAATAAATTGAGGCACGATCAACTGGAGACGAAGTTGAATCCAAACTGAGGCTTTATTAGTATCAGATGTGTGGCCTCCCACAGCAGCTGGCGAAATGACTGCGAGCTGGAGGACATGCATATTTATAACCCGGCTCCTGGGCGGAGCCAGAATGTAGGGGCCGCAGGTGAACCTGTAGTGCAGGTTCTACCGTACAACCTCTAATATCAGAACACAGTGGTTCATCACAAGATGACAGGGTTGAAAATCAGCGGCAGCTGGATGCGATTTTTAATATTCACTCATTCCAGAGAGAAGCGGGTGGAAAGTGCATGTCGCTTCACCAGGATAGCGAGCTTCCCTTGCCCTAGTTCCTTTGCGGGTGCCATGCCTAAATGCAGAGATGTATTGCAACCTCAAAGAGTTTGTTCCCTAACCCCACAGTTGTTGTGTGACCATGCCCAGCACAACTTGCAGGTGAATGTCCACCATCCTGGCAGTAGTCATGACTGGGTGGGATTTACCGAGCCACCCATCGCGTGTTATTCGGTGGCAGAGGTGAGCCGCCAGCGGGATTTTCTGGCCCCGCCATTGTCATTGGGATTTCCGGTTGACTGCACCCCTCGTCACCGAGAAACCTGTGTGCCGTCGGCGGGACCGGAATATCCCTCCAGCGTGAACAGCCGGTAAATTCCGCCCAATATCTTTATTCTGTGTCAGTCTGCTGTTCCTTCATCATTTGAATCCCCACATTAAACCAAGACTGTTCCCTGAACACAACTCATAACTCCAGTGTACAAACCAAGCACAGAATGTCATGGGATGCTGGACCTTTGGCTTTGATTTTTATGTCATCATTGGCTACAGGAATAGTGCCAGAGGACTGGAGGACAGCAAATGTGGTCCCTTTGTTCAAAAAGGGGAGCAGAGACAACCCCGGCAACTATAGACCGGTGAGCCTCACGTCTGTAGTGGGTAAAGTCTTGGAGGGGATTATAAGGGACAAGATTTATAATCATCTAGATAGGAATGATATGATCAGGGATAGTCAGCATGGCTTTGTGAAGGGTAGGTCATGCCTCACAAACCTTATTGAGTTCTTTGAGAAGGTGACTGAACAGGTAGACGAGGGTAGAGCAGTTGATGTGGTGTATATGGATTTCAGCAAAGCGTTTGATAAGGTTCCCCACGGTAGGCTATTGCAAAAAATACGGAGGCTGGGGATTAAGGGTGATTTAGAGATGTGGATCAGAAATTGGCTAGCTGAAAGAAGACAGAGGGTGGTGGTTGATGGGAAATGTTCAGAATGGAGTACAGTCACAAGTGGAGTACCACAAGGATCTGTTCTGGGGCCGTTGCTGTTTGTCATTTTTATCAATGATCTAGAGGAAGGCACAGAAGGGTGGGTGAGTAAATTTGCAGATGATACTAAAGTCGGTGGTGTTGTCGATAGTGTGGAAGGATGTAGCAGGTTACAGAGGGATATAGATAAGCTGCAGAGCTGGGCTGAGAGGTGGCAAATGGAGTTTAATGTAGAGAAGTGTGAGGTGATTCACTTTGGAAGGAATAACAGGAATGCGGAATATTTGGCTAATGGTAAAGTTCTTGAAAGTGTGGCTGAGCAGAGGGATCTAGGTGTCCATGTACATAGATCCCTGAAAGTTGCCACCCAGGTTGATAGGGTTGTGAAGAAGGCCTATGGAGTGTTGGCCTTTATTGGTAGAGGGATTGAGTTCCGGAGTCGGGAGGTCATGTTGCAGCTGTACAGAACTCTGGTCCGGCCGCATTTGGAGTATTGCGTACAGTTCTGGTCACCGCATTATAGGAAGGACGTGGAGGCTTTGGAGCGGGTGCAGAGGAAATTTACCAGGATGTTGCCTGGTATGGAGGGAAAATCTTATGAGGAAAGGCTGACGGACTGGAGGTTGTTTTCGTTGGAGAGAAGAAGGTTAAGAGGAGACTTAATAGAGGCATACAAAATGATCAGGGGGTTGGATAGGGTGGACAGTGAGAGCCTTCTCCCGCGGATGGATATGGCTGGCACGAGGGGACATAACTTTAAACTGAGGGGTAATAGATATAGGACAGAGGTCAGAGGTAGGTTCTTTACGCAAAGAGTAGTGAGGCCGTGGAATGCCCTACCTGCTACAGTAGTGAACTCGCCAACATTGAGGGCATTTAAAAGTTTATTGGATAAACATATGGAGGATAATGGCATAGTGTAGGTTAGATGGCTTTTGTTTCGGTGCAACATCGTGGGCCGAAGGGCCTGTACTGCGCTGTATTGTTCTATGTTCTATGTTCTATAGTTGAATAGCTGGAAGTGTGGGTGTGTGGGAGACTTGCAGGACTGCTAAGTGTATGACTGTGAGGGAAAGTTATGGATGTTAGGTATGAGAGAGGGCGAGGGAGACGAGCATTGCTATGTTCCTCATCCCAGATTGTGTTGCTTTGGCAACTGGTCTGAGTTTTGGGTCAACCTTTAATGCTGCGCAAGCTGTTCCTGCAGTTTTTCTGAGTCATTGCTTCTGAATACTGGTCTTACGCAAATTCAGTTCCTCGTGGCATCATCCCAGCAGCTCGGTCAAATATGATTTTTTTTTTAATTGCTCCAAGCGCTGGAATATGAATTATGGAAGACATTGATCAAAAGAATGTAAATGAAAAGTCTCAGAATGTAATTTCAAGTTGGAAGAAAAATCATAACCAGTGTTTATGTCCGCATCTAAACTATGGGTTGAAAAGAGGCTTGGGAGTCAGGATACAATTTCTAGCTCACCATGGGGGCATTAAGTTGTTAAAAACGAAATAGCACCACTTTGATGGTGGCTGACTTAAAAATGAGTTCTGGGCGCCAGTTCTTTCCATGTGACAGGAGGCTTATCTTCCTGAATTATCAATACAAAGGCAAGTAGAAAGCCTTGCGGAGACCCATAACTGGAGGAATGAGTTCAGTCCTGGACGCCTGAACTGAAAAAGGATACAATGCCATAGATTGGCCAGAGATACAGCACAGCTTCAGCAGAACGGTATCGAGGCTTAAAGGTTAAATTACGAGGGCAGTGTGACATTGCCAGGGTGCCAGGTTTCCCGTGCCAGGGATCGGGTGTGGGGGTGCCCTGCCGTTATGAGGTGGGATGAGGTGGGGCTCGAGGACCCCCTATCATGGGAGTTGCGGTGTTGGGGGGAGGGGGGGGGGGGGCAGAGGCTGTGGTGGGGAGTTTGGGTGGGGTGGGGGTCGAGAGATTCGGGCAGCATTTAAAAATGGCACCCCGATCTCGTCCCGCATTATCGAGCTGAGATCGTCAGTGCACAAAGGGAGGTAAGTGTGGCCTCGTCAGGGCTTCCCTCACCAAGGCCTAATAAAACAGAGCCCCGTTTGATAGCGGGATCGTTCTCGGCGGTGAGAAACACCCGCTATACCCACCCAAAACGGAACTCAAATCACGCCCATGATCTCAAAATGATCGAATGCTTTGATGGGGTAGATTCAGAGACGCTATTCTCCAGAGTGGAGGGAATCCAGAACAATTAGGCACAAACTTAAAATTAAAGCTCGGCCATTCAGGAATGCAGTCAGGAAATAGTTCCTCACACAAAGGATAGTGGAAATGTAGCATGCTTTCCCTCAGAGGATGGCCCAGTGGTAATGTCACTGGACTAATAATCTGGAGGCCCAGGCTAATGTTGTAGAGGACAAGGGCTCAAACACCACCATGGCAGCTGGTGGAATTTAAATTCAATTAACAAACGTCTACTATAATATTTAGGGGGTCTTGAGGCATAGTGGGTAGCATCTCTGCCTCTGAGCCAGAAGATCCAGGTTCAAGTCTCACCCCAGGACTTGATGGCCAAGGAAGGTGCGTTGATAACGTGGCCAAACAGGTTGAGTGCGCCATCCTTCCAACTCGTCAATGACTGGTGGTAAGATGGGAAGAGATGCCTGGTCAGCCATGTTTGATCTGGAGTAGCACCCCTCAAGCCTCTGGTGATAAGTGATCTGTTTCAGGAATAATGAGATGTGGATACAGATGAACACTAGGTGCAGGAAGAGAATTGGAAAGAAACCAGTCATCAGAGATGGCAACTATGAAACTCTCATCGATTGTGGTAAAACCCATCTGGTTCTTTATACCCTTTGGGACGGAAAAGTGCCATCCTTAGCTTATTTGACTGACAAGTGACTCCAGAATGACAACAATGATGTTTGACCCATAACTGCCTCTGAAATGGCCTAGCTAGCCACTCAACTTAAGGACAATTAGGGATGGGCAAGACATGTTTACCTTGCCAGTGATACCCAGATCCCCTGACAGAATACATTTTTAAAAATGTGATGGATACTGGGACAATTGAAATTTGACTGAGATCGACAGCTATCTATTATTCAATTCACATTCCCTTTATTTCCCACACAGAAATTCATTTTGAGTACATTACTAGTACATTGAAAAATTACATATAAATGAGTCATGGCAATAAAATGAAGGAAAATTGCCCTAACACTGAGGTTTAACTTTAATTAAAATATAATTTAATTAAAATGTGTATTGAACATTATTCAAATACATTAAAATAATCGGTCAGTCCCACCATGAGTGCATATCCTCATCCTTCAAACTGTGATTAAGAGTACTTACAGTAGCAACAGAGGAACACGGGGCAGGAGTAGGTCATTCGTCCACTTGCGCCTGTTCCACCATTTAGCTAGATCATGGGTGATCTGCTATCTTAATACTATCTTCCCACATTATCTTCAGAATGTAGAAATTATCGACCTCTGAGTTGAACATACTCAGTGACTGAGTGATCACAGCCCTCTGGGGTAGAGAATTCCAAGCGCATACCACCCTCTGACTGAACGAATTCCTCCTCATCTCAGTCCTAAATAGTCAACCTCTTAATCTGAAACTGCGTCCCCTGCTACTAGAACCCCCCCCCCCCCCCCCACCACCACCACCACCACCACCACCACCACCACCTCCACCACCACCGCCACGCCGGCCCAACTAAGGGAAACATCCTTCTTGCATTGCATTTATCCTATACACTTCCATGAGAACACCTCTCAATCTCTCACAGGACAATCCCGCCATCCCCAGGATTAGCCTGGTGAACATTCATTCCTCTTCTCTATGACCAATATTGGCAACACGGAGCACAATGGTTAGCACTGTTGCTTCACAGCGTCAGGGTCCCAGGTTCGATTCCCGGCTTGGGTCACAGTCTGTGCGAAACCTGCACGTTCTCCCTGTGACTGCGTGGGTTTCCTCAGGGTGCTCCGGTTTTCTCCCACAAGTGTCGAACGATGTGCTGTTAGGCGAATTGGACATTCTGAATTCTCTCTCAGTGTACCCGAACAGGCGCCGGAATGTGGCGACTAGGGGCTTTTCACAGTAACTTCATTGCAGTGTTAATGTGAGCCTAATTGTGACAATAGAGATTATTTTTTTAATATCCTTCCTGAGGTAAGGAGACCAAAGCTGCACACAATATTCCAGGTGTGGCCTCACCAAGGCTCTATACCAAGAAGGATGCAAACAAGTTCAGGGACCCATTTGTAATGCATCTGAGGGATTTTAGCCTTTTCTCCGAACGCATCCAACTGTAATGCTGTGAGGGTATCAAGAAATATGGATCAAAGGAGGTTACATAGAGTTTGAGATACAGATCTGCCATGACTTAAATATATCACAGCCCTATAACTAAACTTGCTGGAGTCAATGGGGTCAACTGGAAATATCCTGTGAAACACTGGGTATCAGTATGCTATTAGACCATATAAAGGCAGGTAGAGCCGCCTCATTCGGGAATGAGGTGTCTTCAGTTTACCTCCTTATTCCCGAACTAAGAAAGAGAAAGAATGCAAAGGATTATCACACATCATCATAAACCAATCCTCATTAGCAGATCTGTGAATGTTAGGTGAGAGCATGCTTGTGCTCACTCGTGGCTCTCACTGTGAAAATTTCTATAAGGCCGGAGGGTAAGGGGAACTGTGGCCCAGACTTCCAGTCTGTGGCAAAGCGATGGGACTCACTGCTGACCTCATAAAAAGCTACCCACAATAATCCCTGTGATGTGGATTGCACTTTTTCCCAATGTTACTTTAATTCTGGCACCAACTATAAGGGATTTACGGCATCCGACAACAATGATGTCATGAAGCAAGCTAAGGAGCCAATCACGTGGAAGAATTTTCACTGACAGAAAACCAACAAGTAAAAAAACACTGATTATCATTTGCTTTTTATAAATTTTACAGAGAGAGACATAAAGATTATGATAGACACATGGGATTAATTTAGAGGCTGAAATTTTAAAAACAAACTTTAAACAAAGAACAAAGAACATAGAACAAAGAAAATTACAGCACAGGAACAGGCCCTACGACACTCCAAGCTTGCACTGACCATGCTGAACTAAAACCCCCTACCCTTCTGGGGACCATATCCCTCTATTCCCATCCTATTCATATATTTGTCAAGACGCCCCTTAAAAGTCACAATAGTATCTGCTTCCACCACTTCCCCCGGCAGCGATTTCCAGGCTCCCACCACCCTCTGTGTATAAAAACTTGCCTCGTACATCTCCTTTAAATCTTCCCCCTCACTCCTTAAACCTTTACTCTCTAGTAATTGACTCTTCAACCCTGGGGAAAAAGCTTCTGACTATCCACTGTCCATGCCCCTCATAATCTTGTAGACTTCTATCAGGTCGCCCCTCAACTTCTGTCGTTCTAGTGAGATCAAACCAAGTTTCTCCAACCTCTCCTCATAGCTAATACCCTCCATACCAGGCAACATCCTGGTAAATCTTTTCTGTACCCTAAACCTCCACATCCTTCTGGTCATGCGGCGGCCAGAATTAAACACTATACTCCAAGTAAGGCCTAGCTAAGGTTCTATAAAGCTGCAACATGACTTGCCAATTTTTAAACTCAATTCTCCAGCCGATGAAGACAAGCATGCCGTATGCCTTCTTGACTACCTTCTCCACCTGCGTTGCCACTTTCAGTGACCTCTGTACCTGTACACCCAGATTCCTCTGCCTGTCAATACTCTTAAGGGTTCTGCCATTTATTGTATATTTACCATCTGTATTAGACCTTCCAAAATGCATTATCTCACATTTGTCCGGATTAACCTCCATCTGCCATCTCTCCGCCCAAGTCTCCAACCGATCTATATCCTGCTGTATCCTCTGACAGTCCTCATCGCTATCTGCAATTCCACCAACCTTTGTGTCATCCACAAACTTACTAATCAAACCAGTTACATTTTCCTCCAAATCATTTATATATATTACAAATAGCAAGGGCCCCAGCACTGATCCCTGCGGAACACCACGAGTCACAGCAAACTTTACTTAAGACAAGAAATTTGATATTCCACAAAAGTACAATAGATTTTTCAGGGCCAGAGAGGTTGTTCAAAAGTAATTCCCATTTGGTATGCCAGTAAAAACCCAGTTAAACCTCACTCAACAAGATTTCACTTTTTCAGGGGATTTACAGTAAGTTTAGAATGCACGATGTAGATGTTTATATCCATTCAAGTGATTTGTAAGATTTCCTTCTGCAAGGACTTGAGCAGCACACTTTGTGGAGCAGCAGGGATTCACTGACATTTCACATTTAACTCAGCTGGGAGTTGCTGTTAGTTGCACAGATTAACCATGGTGAGCACTAACAGTTTCAGCATCAGTACAACCACAAAACTGGAGTCAATGAGAGATTTGTCCAAAACAAACAAAACAAATTTGTAACTGGGGCCAAAACATATCCTTGGCTGCAAATGTAGAACTGGTTATTCAAACAAAAGAGGGGGGGAAGTTCCTCAATCCGAAGTCCCTTCGGGGGGACAGTGTCCTCCCCTCAGGGGCCTGGGAGCTCCCTCCCCTCATCCCCTCCTTCCCCCAATGAGGCATGAAATGGCAGAGTCAGTGGGAATGTGTTTCCTGTACCATCGTGCAAATTCAATTCCTTGTTTCTCTAAACACTTCCAATTTCAAGAAGTCATGTTCAAATAGTACAATAAGCTACATTTATTTCAGCCCTTTCAGGGAGTAAATGTCCCTGTACTTGTATAAGGGAGAAATGGATGCATTTGTCACCTCAGCATACTCAGCAAGTTCCTGCCTTATTTTGAGAGAGCACTAAATCCATCTTTTCACTCACTGTTTAAAACTAATTGGAGCAGTTACTGCTATTCCTGAACCCAGGATTACTGGATCAGATAGGGACTGTAAATACAAGAAAGCCATCCTAATTCCCAAACAGAACCAATCGGCTTTTCAAACATCCATTTAAATAGATGGAAAATCGAATAGATTTCCTTACAAGGGTGCCTAATATTCCTCCACATGATTCATCCAGGTGATTCAATAGCCTCAGGCTTGGAAAAGGGAACATTTGCTCCAATGATTTTAGACTTAAGATCCATGCATGAAAGTGACTCACAGATACAAGTTTTGTTACAGTCAAAAACATAAATTGGCTTCAATCCTGATCACTCATCATTCATATCCTTAGTAACTTACTAGCTTCAGGTGCCTCCAATTTAAATTCTCATACTTGAGCCTATGTCCTTTCGTGGCCACATCCCCCAACTATTTTATTGATCTATCTGAACTCTCTAACTGTCCCAAAATCTCACTTCTTCTTCAATTGTCCTTTTGTGAAATCACCTCTCCCTTCACTTGAACACTGTCCTCAATTATTTCTGACACAAGCTACAAAATTCACCTTCCAAACCATCTTTAAAACCATTTTATTTGACCAAGACTTTTTGGATATTCTTCCTTATTAAAGATGCCAAACAAATGCAGGTTGTTGTTGTAGCTAGCAGAATGCAAAAGACACAGGCGGTGCCAAGGACTAATGCAGTCTCAGCTATTCCAATGATATTGGTGGTGCCTCAATTGCATTCCTGTGGATCCTGCTGCTTGACCCTCAGCAGTGCTCTCTCTGGTGTCAACTTCCCTTTTGGTGGGCCTTGCTGTATTCACCTCCTGCTTCTGGAGCCTGTCCGCTGTCCTTAATTGGATGGTGAATCTCGAGGCTGTGCTAATTTGCTAGGCACACTGCAGCAGTGAGCGGTATCGGGACACACCTACTGAATATTTTGGGCCCATGCAATATACCAAGGTGTGGGCGAACCCTTCAGAATCTGCAAAACATAGATTGCCACCAGTGTTAAGAGAGTTGGCCTTGAGCTATTTCCTGATAGCTTTGGCAGTTTTAGTGCAATGTATTTTCCTTTCAGGGCGGAGCGATTGGCCATTTGACCCAGCAGAAGGTGACTATTTGGCACCAGTGAGCAAGCTATTAGGGCCTAAAGTAAACTACGCTTGCCTGAAAAGTTTATTTGACAAGGGTGGCGATAGCTATTCATCTCATTGAATGTAAGGACATGGGAAAAGGCACCTGTTGCTTGTGGGGAGAGGAGTGCCATGTTCAAATAAAATTCCGTGGGAATAGAGATTATTTATGTCACCCTTTGCAGCTCCCTCCTCCTCCCTATCCACACAACGTTAGCTTGGCTGCAATTACAACAACGCATACTGTATTGTTTAAGAACACTCAGGCACGAAGCAGAGTGCGATAAAGGACAGAATAAAGTATTATTCTCCCTTCAAATCCAAGTGGGATTTACCAATAAGATTGCCAGGATTTTTTTTGAAATTTCTAGGCAATTAAAAATGAATCTCCTGGACACTGTTGCAGGAAGCAAGAGAAAAAGTGATGGGGCATAGTAGAAAATTGTACAGTTTGATTTTCCTTGAACGCTTTTCTGTATTTGTTGTACAAAGACTGTAAATGGGGAAAGTGAGGGTTTGTTTAACTAGGCAAGGTGGTGGGAGGCAGAAGGTCATGTGATTAAACCTCTGGGAATGTGTCCAACCAGAGTTGACAATCTGGATTATCAGCTGGTCATTGACTTCTGAAGAAGGGCTTCTTTCCCAAATACTTTGCATCTACAGAATTTGCTACTATTGGTGCATTTACTCTTTTACTGAGTGATCGGGGCAGGGTTTTTTTCCCCCATATGCAGATGGGTACGAAGGCAGCAGGCGCTAAAATTCATGCTGCTGGCTGGTATGTAGGCCCTATCCTGTTTCCAAGCCATTTTCACAGAGGTTGGATTGGCAGTGGATGCCAATGGGCTGCCTGCCCACAAGGAGCGGATAGCCAATTTTAAATTAATGGCATATTAAGGCATATTATTCAAAGTCGACTGGAATTTTCCAGTCGGCCTGCAGGTACCAGGGCCTAGTCAGGAGCTAGGCCTGCTGCTTTGAGGTAGCCTCTCATTGGCAGACCATGGGCCCAGATCGCCAGACAGGCTTTGAGGCCTTCCCCTTCTGTCTTGCTTTGCTGGTGTATTATATTGGGCTTCAAGAACGCACATGACATCCTTAATTGCATGGTCAGTCCACTCTCTGACCATCAAACTGGGGAAAATCAAGACGGGGAAGTATGTCACAAACCGTGTTCCGATTTCTCAGATGAAACATGGGCGTTCAAAACCTCCACAAATCATAGGACTTGCAAATATCTAAATAGCGGCAGTTCAGGTCTGGAAGGGGGCCACAAATTATTAAAGAGCCTCCTCCTTTACCCCATAAAGGAACCTCACCAATACTTTCAGCAAATGTTCTTTCTCGTATATGTAATATTTTTGAATTGTTTTCAAGCTACCATGAAACTGGAGAATTGCATTCAATGCCTGGTTTAACTATGAAATTGAAAAAGATACAAGGATTGCAGGTCAACTCCCCATACTTGCCAAAACAGTAAGATTGCTTCGCTGTACTGTAAAGTCTCAGTCTGCCATTTTACCATCTAACTGGCAGCATCACAGGCAAGGAGCTCTGGCCCAGGTTGGACACCTAACCCTATCTACGTTGCTTCTGGAAATTCTGTACCATTGGCTACAAGAATGATTCATATCTGCATGCTAATCTCATTGTGTGATATCAACACCACTTAAAAAGTGAATTATCCAGCATCAGTTTTTAGCTCATCGAAGGAATACCTCATTGAACTTTTATTCTTGTCTCTGGGACCCACGTGAAACACTATGGGTGGGATTCTCGGTCCAGTGACGCTGGAGTCAGGAATTGCGATTTGGCGTAGAATCGCGCGTGAGGCGAAAATTGAGGACAGTGCTGGGCGCCTGACAGAATGTCATGCTCCGGCGCCTCGACAACGGCATGAATGCATTCTACAGTAAACGCCGTTGGCATATCATTAGCTGGCCTGGCCTGGTATCCTCCGGGGCTACCGTAATGCTCTGTCTCTGTCAGGAGGAATTACCGACGGTGTGTTTCACTTGTGGTTTTAAAAATCGGGAACAGGCTGCTGAATGAGAGAGAGGGGGTACGAAGAGTGTCCAACATCGCTATAGTGTGCTGACAGTTATGCCGCTTGCCACCGGGCTTCTGCCAAGGTTGGGGGGAGCAGTGGAGCGCGCCCAGGAGGTGGGCTGTTGTGTCGGGGTAGATGGGTACAGAACACCATTGCCGCAAAATATCTGCGGCAAATCTGCAAAATAGCCAGGTAGCTGCGCACACCACTGACTAGCGCCGCAGATCGTATGAGTGTCATCCCAAGCCACCCCCCAGTTACCCCTTGGTCCCAGCTGACCCATCAACGGGATGGACATGCTCTAGCGCAACCTGTGCCATCTTGTTGGCTGGGATGAGTGTTGTGGGGAGTGGAGTACTAATATGCGACGGCAGCTTGTCAGCCTCTCGAGTGGCACTCCCGACCCCTACGAATCGGGCACAATTTTTCATTGGAATCGATTGTACTCCATGTGGTGCTGGTGCTCGCCCATTCACAGATCCTAAATTGGTCCGGGGCCGGCGCCAGTTTAGTTGTCATAGAAGCCTACCGATTCCTCTCAGAGTCAACACTTAGGGCTAGATTCTCCGTTTCTGAGGCGAAGTGTTGATGCTAGCGGAGGATGTATGGCATTTTACGACAGACAAATTGGCGCAACACCTGCACCGATTCAGCTACTGTAAATGGGCTATCATTGTCGCCACGTGGAACGCAATCAATTCCGTGTAAAATGGTGCCGGATTCATCGGGTCCGGGATTAGCATTCATGAGGCTCACACACCGCAGCCGCACTTAAACGCTCCTTTCCCCCACACACACCGTCCCAGTCAACAAGATGGCTGTAAGGAGAGCAGTGTCACGGTTCAGGGACGCTGAGCTGGACACCCTCCTGGCCTCCGTGGAGGAGCGAAGGTGGACCCTATACCCCGGCCCGGGAAGAAGGCCGCCAGACGTTGCCGTTCGCTGTGCCTGGGCACTGGTGGCAGAGGCAGTCAGCGCCATGGGCATCACCCGGATGGCATGCAGTGCCGCAAGAAACTTCACGACCTTCTCAGGATGGCCAGGGTGAGTTGGCTGCTCCATGCGCCTGGCACTAACACCGCCCCCCCCCCCACACATCCGTAACCCGGCCCCTCCCCTCATGGGACGGCCGAACCCCCACCCTGCCCTACATGCCAGCACCTATGCCATCCGCCATGGCTGGGTGCCCTGGCCACTGAGGCCACCATCTACCCAACCCCTGGGCTGTATGCATCAGACCGTCTAACGGTGTTATTGTATGCGTGTGTGTGTCCCTCCCCAGGTGAAGGCCGCGCACAACCGCCAGAAGTGGGAGAAGACCGGCGGGGAACCAGCAGAACTGCGGCCCCTCACCATGTCTGAGCAGAGGGCCCTGAACATGGCCGGTGGCCCAGAGGAAAGGGATGTCTCCGGGCTGGGGTGCGGTCACGGGCGAGCTGAGTAGCGGTTGCCTATGACATGCGTGTAAACTCCACCCCCACCCCTCCCCCTCATCCCACACCACCTCACCCCCTCACCCGCCGCAGCCCCTTCACCCCGTACCTCCTGTGGTGCAGTCCCAGACGGAGATGGTCCACTCCCTGTTCTCCATGGTTTGCAAGCATGCAGAACCTGGTCAAGACCAGAGCGTGCCTCCAGGACTGGCAGCGCCAGGTGGCGGGGGGGCCTCAGGGGATGGTTCCACTCGCACCCCCGTCGCATGGAGTCGGAGGCCATCGGGCACCCCGAGGGAGGAGGAGGTGATGGGGCCCAAGCCGGTGACTCCTGCAGGGGAGGTCCCGGAACACCACAGCACCTCGGACTCCTCCCCTCTTGACCCTGGCACATCTGATGGGAAGCGGGCAGAACAGGGGGGCACCATGCCACCCGGACACCCAAGCAACGGCCGGGCCCATCCAGGCCTGGTCGTCCCAGGAGACGTGCGTCAACGGGGACCCTTGTCACAGTGCAGGACTCTCAGCAGTCCACCTCCACTCCTGCTGTACCATCTGGGGAACCACCCAGTCGTAATCTTAGGGCCCGTAAGGCCAGGAAGTTAGACCCAGTTAGGTTGGCACGGGTGCAGGGCACAGTTTAGTTATAGGGGCGAGGGCACAGACATTATGTATTCATTCACAATAAACACCTGTTACCCCCTGCGCCCGACCACCCCCAGCACCCCCATCCCAGGGATTCGACTGGCCAGCTTGCATGCAAGAATCACCCAGGTGGAAGGTGTTATCGAGGGCATGAGCCAAACGTTGTCATACGATGTGGAGCACCAGAGCTCATCGCAGAGCGGGTTGTCATCATCCTCCATCCCATGGACCAGACCCGCTGTTACAGCCAACCCAGGACCCCCAGCTCGTAGCGCCGCAGATATGTATAACAGAGGGGTGTGCAAGAGGGCGGTTTGGTGGTGTGGGAAGTGAGGGAGTGTGGGGTTGGGATGCGGTGTCCGTGCCCCTGGCCAGCAACTCCCCCCACAACACTCAAAAGAACAAAGAACAAACCTCCACCCGCTCCCTCCTAGTCGGTGAACCTGGAGGCAATCAGAATGTCACGTGCGTGCTGGTCCACAGTCTGCGGGGGGTTGAAAAATTTACTTTAAACAGGGACTGGTTAGAATGTGAAAGTCTGTCATAAATCATTGTTGCAGCAGACGACGTACATTCTTTTAAAAGGAAATTAGATATCTGTCTGAGTAAGAGGAATATTAAAGAGTGGGGAGCAGAATGGGGTTAAGTCGAGGTGGCTCATATGGAGAATAATGTTGACACAAACCTGATGAGACAATTGGCTAATTGTGATACTGTAACATTCTTCAATCTCTCAGAAAGACACAGTATTCAAAATAATTGCTTCGTTCTTAATTGACGGGCGAAAAAGATCAGTAAGAATTACCCAAAGCAAGCATAAGCCAATTCATCTTGAAGCTAATCACTGTAGAGAATAGTACTGCAATTACTGAGTTACATTAAAAGACCTCCAGTTCATTAAAGCACTTGCCGTTCACTTTGGGCTTCAGTTAACACTGTATCCTTTACTCTGACACAGAACCTGCTGGATGGCTCATTGTAACCATAATAGGAGGATGCAGTCTCGGTGGTTTATATATTAGAACTTAACCCCAGTGCAAGGTCGCACTGAACTCAGTCATAGCATGTTCTCAGAGTCAGCCAAGTTGCTTTCAAACAGTTGGTGCGGGGGGGAGTCACGCTGTCTCCCAGACGTCTGTGTGACATTGCTGTGCGGTTGAGACACAGGGCCCCACAGTTACCGTGGTGGCTGTCGGAAGGGTCTGGTGTGGTCCTGCTGTCTGTTGACAATGCCAGTGGAGTGTATGGGGTTGGGTAACCTTTCCTTGCCTGGGGTTCCCTTTGGATTTTTGAGTGGTTTCAGTGAGGTCACAGTGGGGTCAGGGCCAGCAGGGAACAGATTGGCAGGGGTGGCGGGGTGGGGGGGTGGGGATGTGGGATGGCTGTCTCTGGTTTTTGGAGTCAGGCTCTCAGCTGGTGGTGTACTTCAGGTAACATTTCTACAGAATGCATTTGGTGTGAGTGGGATATGGAGTCACTGAACTGGTTTCTCCATTCCATGCCCTTTTACCTATGTTACATTTAGGAGTAGTCAGCAGGATTCCACAATGCGGGCGACAAACTCGAACAAGACTTTGTGTGGCTGACAACGTCCAGGGCAACCATTTTTACCAGTCAACATATTACTGCTGATGACCTTGTGCAACTTTTAGGCTCCATTGAAAGAATCAGTTGGCTGAAGCAGTGAGCGATGGGAATGTTCAGATGGAGTTGAGGAGACTTCGATGTGCCTGATCACATTATCAAGATCATGGGAAAAGTCATGATTACAGAAAGCAGGATGGAGGCTCCCATCAGACTGTTGTTGCTAATGGAGATGTGAGCATCATATCGCAGGGACAAGCAGAGCAGATTGCTACACAGCAATAGCACATCCACTCTTTGCTGTCCTACCCCTAAAGCAAGCTGCAAGGTCGATCACACCCAAGAGAAAAGACCATAAGATATAGGAGCAGAATTAGGCCACTCGGCCCATCGAGTCTGCTCCGTCATTCAATTATGGCTGATATTTTCTCATCCCCATTCTCCTGCCTTCTCCCCATTATCCCAATCCCCTTATTAATCAAGAACCTATCTATCTCTGTCTTAAAGACACTCAGTGAATTGACCTCCACAGCCTTCTGCGACAAAGAGTTCCACAGATTCACCACCTCATGGCTGAAGAAATTTCTCCTCATTTCTGTCTTAAAGGATCGGCCCTTTAGTCTGAGATTGTGTCCTCTGGTTCTAGTTTTTCCTACAAGTGGAAACATTCTCTCCATGTCCACTCTATCCAGGCCTCGCAGTATCTTGTAAGCTTCAATAAGATCCCCTCTCATCCTTTTATACTCCAACGAGTACAGACCCAGAGTCCTGAAACGTTCCTCATACGACAAGTTCTTCATTCCAGCGATCATTCTTATGAACCTCCTCTGGACCCTTTCCAAGGCCAGCACATCCTTCCTTAGATACAGGGCCCAAAACTGCTCACAATACTCCAAACGGGGTCTGACCAGAGCTTTATACAGCCTCAGAGGTACATCCCTGCTCTTGTATTCTAGCCCTCTTGACATGAATGCTAACATTGCATTTGCCTTCTTAACTGCCGACTGAGGCTGCACAGTAACCTTACTTCAAAAGAGGTGTTGGAATTGATATAATCGTCAGTAACCACTGACCTCGCATTCAGGAGAAATGAAAACCCCATCAAGCACAAGTGCATTCCCCCACTTACTCAACAAACAAAATACAGGCCTGGCAAAGTAATAGAAGTGCCAGTGCCGTCAGTCGGACGACTGATCGTGGAAGGGATTCCACCTCTGCCAGGTTAGGGGGGGATATGGGCAACATGGTAGCACAGTGGTTAGCACTGTTGCTTCACAGCGCCAAGGAACCGTGTTCGATTCCCGGCTTGGGTCACTGTCTGTGCGGAGTTTGCACGTTCTCCCGTGTCTGCGTGGGTTTCTTCCGGGCGCTCTGGTTTCCTCCCACAAGACATACTTGTTAGGTGAATTGGACATTCTGAATTCTCCCTCAGTGTACCCAAACAGGCGCCAGAGTGTGGCGACCAGGGGATTTTCACAGTAACTTCATGGCATGTTAATGTAAGCCTACTTGTGAGACTAATAAAGATTATTATTATTGTGGCTGATGCGATGCCCATGCTTCACACAAAAGACAGCATTCAAACTCCAATTCCCCATGAAACCCAGGCAAGGATTTGTCAAAGTGTCAGCAACATGCTGATGAATGATATCCAAACCAGATACAGAAGGCCAGAACCTGGGCGACAAGGTGGTACAGCAGTTAGCACTGCTGTCTCACAGTGCCGAGGACCCGGGTTCGATCCCGGCCCCGGGTCACTGTCCGTGTGGCGACTGTACATTCTCCCCGTGTCTGCATGGGTCTCATCCCCACAACGCAAAGATGTGCAGGGTAGGTGGATTGGCCACACTAAATTGCCCCTGAATTGGAAAAAAAAATTGGGTAGTCTAAAATTTTTTTAAAAGGTCAAAACCAAGTACAGAATCACCTTTGCCATCGATCTCAACAGAGGAACTCAGGCTTCAACTTCTTGCTGATACTAGCTTGCGATAGAGTTCAAATCGGCAGATAAACTATTCAGGTTCTGGAAAAGGATCAGGGAGGAAGACAATGTTCTCTATCGACTTGTCCCTGATAACATGGTAAGGCAACTCATCCTTCCCAGCAATCTCAAGCTTCAAGTGCTAAAAGCAGTTCACGAATAGACAGGGCATGAAGCATCAAAAAAGACAACTGCGCGGACAAGATAGCAGTGTTACTGGCCCAGAATGGCTGCCAATATTGTCAGAACAGTGAGATCTGTACAGTGGCCAAGGCAGGGGAGTGGCTCCACCCCAGCATGGATTCCCGGTTATCACTTGGCCATTGGAAGTACTCTCAAGTTGGATTTCTCGCTCCTCGACCCCAGTAACCATGGGAACAAGTATATTCTCATAGTGATAGAAGCCTTCATCAAGTTTACACTTGGGTAGGATCAGTAAGTTTGCGGATGACACAAAGGTTGGCCCGGTGGTTAACAGTGAGGTTGAGTATCTCGGGTTACAGGAAGATATAGATGGGATAGTCAAATGGGTGGATAAATGGCAGATGGAATTTAACCCTGAAAAGTGTGAGGTGATACACTTTGGAAGGAGTAATTTGACAAGGAAGTGTACTATGAAAGGTCTGACACTTTGGTGTGTTGTCCATAGATCTCTTAAGGCAGAAGGGCAGGTTAATAGGGTGGTGAAAAAGGCATATGGGACACTCGCTTATATCAATTGGGCATAGATTACAAAAGCAGGGTGGTAGAGGTGGGATGCCTCACTTCCTTTAAAAAGAACCTGGATGAGTACTTGGCATATCTTAACATTCAAGGCTATGGGACAAGTGTTGGCAAATGGGATTAGGTGGGCAGGTCAGGGCCTTTCATGCGTCAGTGCAGAATCAATGGGCCAAAGTGTCTCTTCTGCACTGTAGCATTCTGTGATTCTGAGTGATGATCAGAAGGC
The DNA here is from genome assembly GCF_047496885.1 of Scyliorhinus torazame. Lineage (NCBI taxonomy): Eukaryota > Metazoa > Chordata > Chondrichthyes > Carcharhiniformes > Scyliorhinidae > Scyliorhinus > Scyliorhinus torazame. The sequence continues at coordinate 80,975,391 of NC_092707.1, forward strand.
CTGAAATATAGCTTGAGTTCTGGTGCATAATTAGTTCATTTATTTTGATATTCTGTGCAGGATACACCACGACAAAGGGCACAATTTTGAGAGCAAGATCGTACAAAGGCTTTGTAAGGTGCATGGTGTTGTCAAGAGTCACACTACCCCCTATCATCCAGATGGGAATGGACAATGCAAATGGTTCAACCATACCCTTCAAGACAGATTACACACACTACCTCCCAAGAACAAACTAACTTGGCCTGAATACCCTCCACAAACTGGTTAATGTATAGAACAGTGGTCCATATTCCTCAACAGGCTACTCTGCATGACCTCTTTTTGAGGGAGTCCAAGTTCTTAGAATTCCTACAGTGCAGAAGAAGATTATTCAACCTATTTAGTCTACACCGACCCTCTAAAAGTGCACCCTACCTAAGCCCAGTACTCTGCCCTACCATTGTAACCCCATCTAACCTGCACATCCCTGGACACTAATTTAGCATGGCCACTCCATCTAACCTGGACAACTTTTGACTGTGGGAGGAAACCTGAGCACCCAGAGGAAACCCACGCAGACACGGGAGAAAGTGCAAGCCCCACACAGTCACCCAAGGCCGGAATTGAACCTGGGTCCCTCGCATTGTGAGGCAGCAGTGCAAACCACTGTGCAACCATTCCGCCCCAATCTTCCTTATCTTATCCTCACAGAAATGCCACATAGAAGTCGGGTTTTGGAGCTGGGATCTCGTGTCCCCTTAAGATTGCTTTTGTATTTACTGTTCGGTGCCAGTGGAATAAAGGGTCACTGAACTGGTATCTTTAGAAATTCGGTGCTATCCTCTAGTCAAGGCCTTTCAACCAGAGGGAAACCTGAAGATGTATTTCTAGCCATGTCTCCAGGTGCAAGGAAAGAGGAATAAGAGTCCCCAGAAGAGGGAGAGGTCTTTCTCCACTTTGATCTGGAGTCAGATTGGGCCGTAAGACCATGGGAGTTTTGCCCAAACCCCTTCACACCAAATGTCAACCTGGCGGTGTATATCCATCCTTGAACTCAGAACAATCGATTCAGCTCAGGGAAAGTGGCACCTGTAGAGTGTGTTTTCAGATTCAATTGCTTGGTATTCCTGTCACTGAAGTACACTGTGTGGTGAATGTATAATTACTGATAATTCACCAGTGCACTGTGTTATGTTATTAACCCTGTGGGCTCTACCTATGGGCCATTGTGTGGCTTCACCCACAGGGGATATGTTGGGGCATATACGGGCTCCGCCCATGGCTCCACCCCCTTTACAGGAAGTATAAGAGCTGCTGACCTGCGGGGCCGCCTTCAGTGTTGTACCGGTCACAGGCGGGTTCAGTTCTAAGCTGATTAAAACCACGGTTTACTTCTCCACGTGTCTTCGAGTGAATTGATGGTCGCATCAATGTAATCAGCTTAAAATACTACTATGGAATCAGCCCTCAAACCTGACAGACTGGAACTCGATCCACAGGCCGCGGAGGCGAAATACATTTTTTCACATTGGCTTCGATGCTTCAAGGCGTATCTCGCCGCATCGACTACGTCATCAGTCACTGACGAACAGAAGCTGAGCCTCCTCCACTCACGGGTGAGCCATCGCATTTCTGTCCAGCTCGACGAAGCCGCTTCCTATACAGAGGCCCTCGCACTACTCGAACGCATCTATGTGCGGCCTGTGAACGAGGTACATGCGCGACACGTCTTCACCACTCGCCGCCAGCGCCCTGGGGAGTCGCTAGATGATTACCTACGCGACCTCAAAGTCCTCACGCGCAACTGTAACTACCAGGCCGTTACGGCCAGTCAGCACATGGAGCTCGCCGTCCGAGACGTTTACGTGGCGGGGGTCCGATCGAACTATGTGAGACAGCGCCTGCTCGAAAAAGGGGCCCAGGACCTGGACGACACGGTAAAACTGGCTTCCTCTCTGGGGGCCGCTTTTCAGAGCCTTACTGCGTTCCCGGCCAATCACGTGACCCCCTCGTGGGCCCCCAACCCGATGTGCCACGCGCCCGCCCGCCATCATGGGGGGCTGCCCTGCTACTTTTGCGGCCAGTCCCAACACCCCCGACTGCACTGCCCGGCCCGCACCGCAAACTGCAGCAGCTGCGGGCGAAAAGGACTCTTCGCCAAGGTCTGCCTGGCCAGGTCTAAGAACTCGAACTCAGAGACCCGATCCACAGACTCACAGGCCCGCAGACCCTGCAAGATGGCAGCGTGTCTGCCGACTCCGCCTCCGCATAACAAGTGCGACTCATGGGGGCCGCCATCTTGGTCATCCTCCCCCATGCGGCTGGCCACTTGCGATCCATGGGGGCCGCCATCTTGGTCATCCTCCCCCATGCGGCTGGCCACGTGTGATCCGTGGGGGCCACCATCTTGGACGCCATCTTCCTCACCGCCCGCCACGCTCGACCAACGGGGGCCGCCATCTTGGCCGCCATCTGCAACGCCGCTCGACGCTTACGACCTACACGGACAGCCATTGCGGGGCCAACCCAGCACCTCCGATCACGCCACCAGCTACCCACACCTCAGCGCAGTCACCCTGGACCAGTCGCGACCTAAGCACCTCCGGAGCTCCATTATGGCCGTCCGGGCTAATGGGTACAAGCCACCTTGCCTTTTCGACTCCGGGAGCACAGAGAGCTTCATTCACCCGGACATGGTAAGACGCTGCTCGCTCCCGATATTCCCGTTGCAACAAACCATATCCCTCACCTCTGGGTCGCACGCGGTGCAAATCCAAGGGTGCACTACTGCAACCCTAGCGATATAGGGCGCTGAGTATGCTAATTTTCAACGATATGTGCTCCCAGACCTCTGCGCTCCTCTCCTTTTGGGACTCGACTTCCAGTGCAACCTCAGGAGCCTAACTCTTAAGTTCGGGGGGGCCCTGCCCCCGCTCACCATATGCAGCCTCGTGACCCTAAAAATCGACCCCCCCCCTCCTTTGCAAACCTCACCGCCGATTGCAAGCCAGTAGCCACCAGAAGCAGGCGGTATAGCATGCAGGACAGGACGTTCATTAGGTACGAGGCCCAGCGTCTCTTGCGGGAGGGGGTCATAGAGGCCATCAATAGCCCCTGGGGAGCTCAGGTGGTGGTTGTCAAGACCGGGGGAAAGTTCCAGATGGTGGTTGATTACAGCCAGACCATTAACCGGTTTACGCAACTCGATGCGTACCCCCTTCCCCGGATTGCAGACATGGTAAATCAGGTCGTGCACTGCTGCGTGTTCTCCACAGTGGATCTGAAGTCGGCATACCACCAGCTCCCAATCCGCCCAGAGGACCGCCACTACACGGCGTTTGAGGCAGACGGACGCCTTTTCCATTTCCTCCGGTGCCTTTTGGCGTCACAAACGGGGTTTTGGTGTTCCAACGAATGATGGACTGAATGGTGGACCAGTACGGGCTGCGGGCCACGTTTCCGTACTTGGACAATGTCACCATCTGCGGCCATGGTCAGCAGGACCACGACGCCAACCTCCACCGATTTCTCCAAACCGCCCAAAAACTCAACCTCACCTACAACAAGGAGAAATGCGTTTTCCGCACAACCAGGCTAGCCGTCCTCGGCTACGTCATGGAAAACGGGGTCCTAGGGCCCGACCCTGACCGTATGCGCCCCCTCCTACAACTCCCTCTCCCTCACTGTCCCAAGGCCTTGGATTTTTCTCCTATTACGCCCAGTGGGTCCCCCAGTATGCGGACAAAGCCCACCCACTATTTAAGGCTACCCTCTTTCCACTGGCAGCCAAGGCCTTCAACTGCATCAAGGCGGACATCACCAAAGCTGCGATGCGCGCGGTGGATGAGTCCGTCCCCTTCCAGGTGGAGAGCGACGCCTCAGAGGTGGCTCTCGCCGCCACCCTCAACCAAGCAGGCAGACCGGTAGCGTTTTTTTCACGCACCCTCACCACCTCCAAAATTCGACACTCCTCGGTCAAAAAAGAAGCCCAAGCCATCGTGGAAGCCGTGCGGCACTGGAGGCACCACCTCGCTGGTAGGAGGTTTACCCTCATCATCAACCAACGATCGGTTGCCTTCATGCTTGACAATACGCAGCGGGGCAAGAACAAGAATGATAAGATCTTGAGGTGGAGAATTGAACTCTCCACCTATAACTACGATATAGTATATCGTCCTGGGAAGCTCAACGAACCCCCAGATGCCCTGTCCCGCGGCACATGCGCCAGCGCACAAGATGACCGACTACGGGCTATCCATGATAACCTCTGCCACCCGGGGGGTCACCCAGCTCGCCCATTACATCAAGGCCCACAACCTGCCCTACTCCACCGAGGAGGTCAGAGCTATAACCAAAGACTGCCAAATCTGTGCGGAGTGTAAATCACACTTCTATCGACCAGATAAGGCCCACCTGGTAAAGGCATCCCGGCCCTTTGAATGCCTCAGTATCAATTTCAAAGGGCCCCTCCCCTCCAATAACCGCAACACGTACTTCCTTAACATCATAGATGAGTTCTCCCGCTTCCCGTTTGCCATCCCCTGCCCCGATATGGCCACCCCCACTGTCATTAAAGCCCTGCATAGTGTCTTCACCCTGTTTGGTTTCCCCAGTTATGTCCACAGCGACAGGGGCTCGTCGTTCATGAGCGACGAACTGTGCCAGTACCTGCTCAGTAAGGGCATCGCCTCGAGCAGGACTACCAGTTCTAACCCCAGGGGAAACGGGCAGGTGGAGAAGGGGAACGCGACGGTCGGGAAGACCGTCCTACTGACCCTGCAGTCCAGGAATCTTCCAGTTTCTCACTGGCAGGAGGTCCTCCCCGATGCTCTCCACTCTATTAGGTCCCTCCTTTGCACGGCCACAAACCAGACTCCTCATGACTGTTTGTTTGTTTTCCCTAGAGGACCTACCTCAGGGGCCTCACTTCCGCCCTGGCTGATGACACCGTGTCCAGTCCTCCTCCGAAAACATGTTCGGAGCCATAAGACCGACCCCTGGTAGAGAGGCTCCAGCTCCTGCACTCCAACCCACACTATGCGCACGTCGAACACCCCGATGGCCGGCAAGATACCGTCTCCCTCCGGGACCTGGCGCCCGCAGGCTCCAACACCACTCCCACTACTGCATCCCCCACACTATGTCCCATCTAACCTCCCATGTTCAGCGCCCCCACCCCTATATGGTTCCCACGCTCCCTCCCACCCGACGCACCGGTCCACAGGAACGAAGCTCCGGACAAGCCGCTCCCGGAGTCCACGCCTGTGCCTGCTCCGGACCCACTTCCACAGCCACCCGAAGCGGCTGCAACACCAGTGCTTCGGCGGTTGCAACGTATGATCCGGGCACCGGACCGACTGAATCTATAAGCCCGTCACCCCCGCCGGACTTCATTTTTAAACAGGGGATGAATGTGGTGAATGTATAATTACTGATAATTCACCAGTGCACTGTGTTATGTTGTTAACCCTGTGGGCTCTACCCATGGGCCATTGTGTGGCTTCACCCACAGGGGATATGTTGGGGCATGTACGGGCTCCGCCCATGGCTCCACCCCCTTTACAGGACGTATAAGAGCTGCTGACCTGCGGGGCCGCCTTCAGTGGTGTACCGGTCACAGGCGGGTTCAGTTCTAAGCTGATTAAAACCACGGTTTACTTCTCCACGTGTCTTCGAGTGCATTGATGGTCGCATCAATCTGCATGCTGTAAAGTGCCGGTATGGGTTGAAGTAAACTATTTCAACCCGGGCTTAATCGAATTCAGCTTCATTCCAGGGTATTTCCAACACTGAGACTGCCGGCATTGCCAGGAAGTTCTGCACTTCAAGGCTGACTTATTATTAAAGTTACAGATCACATGTATTATTACAACAGTCGGGCTGCTGAGATGCCAACAATGATTTTATCAGTGTGATAATAGGTTGACAGTCAGCTAGAATTGTCCAAGAGACTCCAGGAATTAATCAGTAATATTCTGGGCACTGCTTGAAGAAGAATTATAGCCACATTTTGTGTTTTTCCTTTCCATTTTCTTTGAATGCTTTTGTTGATTAATTATAAATCTACTGGAGTTGGAAACGTGCTATTTGACTGGGTAGGGATGGCTGGAGGTGGGAGATCATGTGACGAGACCTCCTGGACAAGCAGCCCTGCACAGTAATAAAACCAGTCAAGTTTATAAAGAAATAAAATGGCCACTTTGCTTTGTTTCAGCTCTCTTTTCTTTCCTCTTTCCCTAGCTTTTATTTTTTAATTCTGATTATCGACATTCGGTGTTCTGTTTTTTATTTTACATTACCTTGTTTTGTATGTTTGATATATCACAGAGCAATATAGAGATGACACTCATTTGAATGTGTGTAGCAGGTTCAACTTTAAAACAATGCTTTAAATTGTCTACTCCATGCCTACAGCTCTGGCTTCTGGCACATTCTACCGTGTTTACTCTTTCCTGAGTCCATACCTAGTTTGAGCGTCAATAGTAAACAGACTCACATAATCAAACACCAAAGAATTTAACACTACACTTTGCATGTACTTTTCTTTGAAATAGTGAGTTGATCTACTTACCCTCTTCCATGCACTCACACCCTCATTTTACATTCTTTAGCTTGGACCCATATCACAGAAATCAATCTGTAGTTCTTCAATGAGTTGGGCGGCACGGTGGCACATTGGTTTGCACTGCTGCCTCACAGCGCCAGGGACCTGGGTTCAATTCCGGCCTTGGGTCACCGTCTCTGTGGAGTTTGCATTTTCTCCCCGTGTGTGCGTGGGTTTCCTCCGGGTGCTCCGGTTTCCTCCCACAGTCCAAAGATGTGCACGTTAGGTGGATTGGTCATGATAAATTGCCCTTAGTGTCCAAAAAGTTTAGGTGGGGTTACTGGGTTACGGGGATAGGGTGGAGGTGTGGGCTTAAGTAGGGTGCTCTTTCCAAGGGCCGGTGCAGACTCGATGGGCCAAATGGCCTCTTTCTGCACTAAATTCTATGATCTATGATCCATGTCAGGAGATGGTTCTTTTTCCAGGGGATAGTGGAACCTTCTTGTGTGGTAGATTCCGTAAAGTGAGAGCTGAGCCAGTTTCTGCCTGGGGCAGGCGCTATCTCTGACAACAGGTAGATTCTGCTGGGAATTCAGCGCAGGAGTAATCTCCCGCGCTAAATTTGACCACCTGGATAGGCCAGAGAAGAACTTTACAAATTATCTAGCCCAAATAATTTCTGGGGCTTCATCTGTTTTTTTCATTCTTCGAGGAAATCACGTGGTGTCAGCTTAGGTAGAGGGAAGGATCCACTGCCCTTTCACCCAGATGACCTGTCTCAAATGAGTTGTTCACATCAGACAAAATGGTCCTTCTCTCTCACTGACCACATTCTCTCGCAGTATCTCCATCTGATGGGGCTGGGCCATCTGGAGTCGTTTCCCCCCACCACCACTCAAGAGGCCACCTCAGAGGAGAGCTCCAAAGAGACCACCATCGAGGCATCACAGTCTTCACTCGCACCTTCCACCAGCGCAGACACATCTCGGTAGACGGCATTAGTGGACAGACTTCTGGAGCACAACCTGGTGAGCACCACACAGTTGCTGATGCACATCAGATGGAGGCAGGAGCATCCAAAGGAGTCAGCAGTCAGAAGTCTGCTGAATCTCAGGATTTAGCTGAATCCCTGTCAGATGCTTTGGACAAGGTTATCCTGGAGCTGATGCAGATGCTAAGGTATGGCCATGGGGTTCAGGAGGTAATGTCAGCAACATTCCAGCGACTGCATTGCCGATTGAAGGATTCCCAAAGTCTATAGGCACCGATGATGCCGACAATACCTGGCACCGAGGCCAACACTGCTAGGATGGTGCACCCAGTGGAAAGCCTGAAGCACAACGACAGCGTGTTGAGTGGTGGTGACCAAGGCATGGCTCAGTCTCAGTTTGATTTGATTTGATTTGATTTATTATTGTCACATGTATTAGTATACAGTGAAAAGTATTGTTTCTGCATGCTGTACAAACAATGCATACTGTACATAAGGAAGGAAGGAGAGACTGCAGAATATAATGCTATAGTTATAGCAAGGTGTAGAGAAAAGATCAACTTAATACGAGGTAGGTCCATTCAAAAGTTTGATGGGAGTAGGGAAGAAGCTGTTCTTGAGTCGGTTGGCACGTGACCTCAAACTTTGGTATCTTTTTCCTGACAGAAGAAGGTGGAAGAGAGTATGTCCGGGATGCGTGGGGTCCTTAATTATGCTGGCTGCCTTTCCGAGGCAGCGGGAATTATAGATAGAGTCAATGGATGGGAGGCTGGTTTGCGTGATGGACTGGGCTACATTCACGACCTTTTGTAGTTTCCTGCAGTCTTGGGCAGAGCAGGCTCCATACCAAGCTGTGATACAGCCAGAAAGAATGCGTTCTGTGGTGCATCTGTTGAAGTTGGTGAGGGTTGTAGCTGACATGCCAAATTTCCTTAGTCTTCTGAGAAAGTAGTCTTTAGTGGGCTTTCTTAACTATAGTGTGGCAAGGGGGGACCAGGACAGGCTGTTGGTGATCCGTACACCTAAAAACTTGAATCTCTCGACCTTTTCTACTTCGTTCCCATTGATGTAGACAGGGGCATGTTCTCCACTACGCTTCCTGACGTCGATGACAATCTCCTTCGTTTGACATTGAGGGAGAGATTATTGTCGTCGCACCAGTTCACCAGATTCTCTATCTCATTCCTGTACTCTGTCTCGTCATTGTTTGAAATCCGACCCACTACGGTGGTGTCATGAGCAAATTTGAAAATCGAGTTGGACCATGGCTAAAGGCCTCAACATCGCTGAGAGACATGTCCCATACGCAGGTGGACATAGCCGGAGCATTGCAGAGCACGGCCCAGTCACTGAGCGACATCATTGAGGTAGTTGACACTATGGTGCAGACAATGGGGAGCCGCCAGGGATGGCAGAGCCAAATGATACAGGGGCTTCCAGCTGACCCTCCGTCCCATGGAGACCCCCAGGGCCCTAGGGGCACAGTCAGGGAGGAGGAATTTCTGAAGGCCAACCCGGGGCCTGCATCCAAGGTGGTGATAGCGGTCTCCACTTCTTCCGAATCCCCCTCCCTCCTGACGCTGGCGCATCTCAAGGGAAGCAGGCAGAACAAGGGTGGCACCTTGTTGCCAGTGACATTGGTATGTTGCCCGTGGTCCTTTGGCTCTAGGCCTTCCAGAGGACATCCGCTAAGGGTATCAAAGGCCACAGGGCGTGTAAAGCAGCTGGCTGCCTCCACCATCGATGTGCATCCTGGAAATACACTTCAACATAGCAGTAGACCACGTAAGATCAAAAAGGTTGAAGATCCCTGAGTGGGTACTGTGGGGAGCAGTCGCAAACTGTAGCTAGGGGGAATGTCAATGTCTAATGTTTACTATTAAAATATGTTATACCTGATACGTGAAGCCTCTGTCGTGTTAATCTTCACAGCAGGCCTGCCTGCACCCTCACCCCCTATTGCCCTCCGCTCCCCCTACCCCCTGCCTCCCGGACACAGTGGCCAGGATCAAATATCCCCGATGCAGACCCCGTGGGTGTGAGCACGCTGTCAGCAAAGAGACAGGAGCCAGATATCGGCATAAACTGAAGAGGACCAGAGCTTTACCTCACAGCGACTGTTCATCACTCTTCTGCCCTGTATATCGACCCACTGACAGTTTCGACACAGACCCATCACAGTGGGGAATGGGGATGGGTGATATGGGTGGAAGGTTGGCGAATGGGGTGCGGAGGGAAATGGGGAGGGCGTGATAGACAAAGCCTCATCCTATGAGAAGCAGGTGAGGATGAGGGCCTTCCTGATCCTCCGGACATGCCGGACCCTTGCCACCGCCTGTCCTCCATCCTCTGGCTACTCCTGTGGCTCCTCCACAGGCTCGACCACTATCTACTCCTGGTCCGCTTCCTCCTCAGAGGAGGTCGAATGTCCCTTCTCCTCCTCCTCTAGCATGTTGCCCCGCTGCTGTGCCAGGTTGTGGAGTGCACAGCACACCAAAACAAAATGGGAGACCCTCTGGGGAGTGTACTGCAGTGCACCACCAGAGTGGTCTAGGCATCGGATCTGCATTTTGAGCAGTCCATTGCACTGCTCAATGACAGCATAAAGTAGCAACATGGGCCTCGTTATTTTGAGTGTCCACCTCAGTTTGCGACCTTCGCACTGGCGTAATCAGCCACGACCTCAGCGGGTACCCATTATCCCTCAAAAACCAACCCGTTATCCTGGAGTGGTCCGTGAAGACACTGGGGATCTCCGAGTGTCCCAGGATGTAGCTGTCATGCACGCACCCTGGGAAGTGTGCACAAATGTGCATGGTCCAGAGGTGGTGGTCGCACATAAGTTGAACATTCAAGGAGTGGAACCTCTTCCTGTTAATGAAGGGCACTCCCTGATGCCTGGTGCATGCAAGGCGACATGCATGCCATCAATTACGCTCATCCCGGCGATGACAGAGAATCCTGCTTCCCGGGCATCTTGATGGGCTTGGTCCAGCTCAAAGTTAATATAGTCAGCTACCCAGGCACACAGGGCACCCATGACCTCACAGATGCCCTTGTGGGCTGTAAGTTGTGATATGCCACACGTGTCCCCGCTTGAGCTCTGGAATGAACCAGTTGCATAAACGTTCAGCGACCTTCACGGCTACCTTGAGTGGGTGTCCTTCTCCTCCACGGGGTACCAAGTCTGCAAGGCCGTGGCACCGGTGTTGAGACATAGTCTCCTGCGGCACATGCTGTCTTGCATCTCCTCGAAAGACCAAAGATACCTGTACATATTGAGCTATCACTGGCACCCCCCTCTGGGTTCCTCCTTGGCCAGATGGGTGGCTAGTTCTTCAGGATGTGCAGCGGACCTCTGCACATGGTGTGCTGCCTCCAACCAACATCAGAGTTGCTGCCTTCTCCAGCGTTTGGCCGCCTGGACTGCCACCAGCACCGTGAGGGCATCCTCTGCGGGATCAACACCATTTTGGTATCTGCAAGCAATTGGAAAAGGAGATGGACCGACAATCAGTTGGGGCTTCCACCCCGGGACCCTCAAATCCCCAAGCCTCTCCCACCCTTACATGTCGCGCCTTCTCTCAGAGTCACAACCAATGAGCCAGTTGTGCTGGCAAACCTTACTCTGCACATTCATCCCCAGCCACAGCAGGAACCCCTAGATTCCAGACCCCTTCTGGGAACATTGGGGAGACTGTGCCCAGGTCCCTTTCCCCGATCCACACACTCACTCTTTGGTCACGAGGATATCCCCAGTGCTGAAGCTCAGCTCTCCAGTGTTTAATTGTTGGCTGCTGCCTCTATGGTGCTGATGCAGTTAGAGTTCAGGCAAAGTGTTCAGGTTTCAAAGTATGTCTGAAATGCGATGCAATAATCAACATCTGAGATATGGCACATGTACCACGAGAAGCCACTTGAGAATATTTTGTTAATTAAATGGTCAACAGTAACAAAGATTTGAAAATCAATTACGTAACATTCAACATATCACACTAACCATTAAACAACAAGGAAATGTCACCGTTCCATATTGGTACCAATACAAAGCCATCTCAGCTCATTTTCACAAAAAACCCCACACGGGATCACCCTCGCAGGTTCCTCAGCAGAAATGGATGATAAGCCTGAGAATGTGTTATCATGTTCAGAACATGGGGCGTCATTCTCCGACCCCCCAGCGGGTCGGAGAATGGCCGTTGGCCGCCGTCAATCCCGCCCCCGCCGGTTGCCGAAGTCTCCGAAGGGAGAAAAGTCGGCGGGGCGTTAATGTCGCTGCTGCCGTCGGAGAATGTCACGGGTCTGCGCAAGGCAGCCGATTTTCGGCCTGCCGATATTCTCCCTTCCGGATGGGCCGAAGTCCCGTCGACGTGATGACCGTTCACGTCGACGTAAATTAAACCTCCTTTTCATCGGCGTGACCCTGTGCTCCAGGTTCACGCCGACCAGCGTGGAGGTGAGTGACGGCCTGGGGGGTTGGCTCTGGGCAGACGATGGCGTGGCCGCAGTCTGAATGCGTGAGGAGAAGTGTGTCTCGGGTTGTGTGTGTGTGTGTGCGGCGGGGGGGGGGGTGGGTTGGGGGGAGGTGGTTAGAGTAGGCTGGGCTCCGGGGGAGTGCCGGGAGGGGGGTCCGTGCCGGGGAGAGGGATGGGGGGGGCGGTCCGTGCTGGGGAGGGGGATGGGGGGGTCCGTGCCGGGGTGGAGGTTGGGCCGTGCCGGGGTGGAGGTTGGGGGGGGGGTCCGCGCCGGGGTGGAGGTTGGGGGGCGGTCCGTGCCGGGGAGGGGGATGGGGGGGGTCCGTGCCGGGGTGGATGTTGGGGGGGGGTCCGTGCCGGGGAGGGGGATGGGGGGGGGGGTCCGTGCCGGGGTGGAGGTTGGGGGGGGGTCAGTGCCGGGGAGGGGGATGGGGGGGGTCCGTGCTGGGGAGGGGGATGGGGGGGGGTTACGTGCCGGGGAGGGGGATGGGAGGGCAAGTGAGTTGGTCCACCTGGCCAGGTGCCAGCCTCCAACAGTTGGACCCATGCGGTCCATGCCACCTGGCTAGGGGGAGGAGGGGATATGGGCAATGATGACATGTCGTCGTTCCCCTCCCCCCACCAGGCCGTCATGTTTTCAGATCATCCAGCGATGTTGGCCGCCGTGGCGGCAGCCGCTCATGTCTATGGTGCCCTGGATGAGGAGGAGGAGGAGAACAGAGCGTGCCAGAGAGGCGGCGCAGGCTGCCGCAGAGGGGCAGGCGGCAGCCACCCAGGCTGGAGGGACACCTGACCGACAGGACGAGGAGGGGGAGGAGGACGTCGCGGCCCCACGGCAACGGAGGCACCCGAGGGCGCCCCGTGTGTACCGGCCCAGGCAGTCATACCAGGACCTCACGGACCGGGAATGCAGGAGGAGACTCCGGATGAACCGGGAAACCGTGGCACACATCTGCCACCTGCTGGCACACCTGTCACCGTGTGGCACTGGCGGGGGACACCCTCTCCCCGTGTCCGTCAAGGTTACGGTGGCCCTGAACTTTTATGCAACGGGGTCATTCCAGGCACCGAGTGGGGACCTGTCCGGCATATCGCAGACATCGGTGCACCGGTGCATCCGGGCAGTGACAGATGCCCTATATGCCATGGCGCACCGCTACATCTGCTTCCCCGTGGACCGGGCCAGCCAAGATGCCCGGGCCGTGGGCTTCTCTGCCGTGGCAGGGTTCCCCATGGTCCAGGGCGCGATCGATGGGATGCACGTCGCCATGCGGCCACCTGCAGATAACAGGGCCGTGTTCACTATTGGGAAGGGGATCTATTCGATGAACGTACAGGTGGTCTGCGACCACCGCATGATGATCCTGCACGTCTGCGCCCGTCACCCAGGCAGTGTACACGATTCATTCGTGTTGTCGTTGTCATCCATCCCCGGCATGTACGAGGGACGCCATCCCCAGCTGAGGGGCTGGTTGCTGGGCGACAGGGGCTACCCATTGCGATCGTGGCTGATGACGCCTATACGGAGGCCACGCAATGAGGTGGAGAACCGCTACAATGATGCCCATGTAGCGACAAGGGGAGTGATAGAGAGGTGCTTTGGCGTGTTGAAGATGCGTTTCAGGTGCCTGGACCTCTCTGGGGGCGCCCTCCAGTATCGGTCAGATAGGGTCGGCCGCATTATTGTGGTGTGCTGCGTCCTGCACAACATAGCCCAACAGAGGGGCGATGTGCCGCAGGCAGAGGAGGGCGGAGTGGAGGAGCAGCAGGAAGAGGCGCAGTCCTCCCCAGATGAGGGGGATGGGGGTAATGGTCAGGGCAGACGGGGTAGACACAGGCGGGTGGCTGTCCACCGTTACCGGCTGGCCCAGCGGGCACGGGACAAACTGATAGACGCCCGCTTCACTGACTAGATGGGCGTGGGAATCATGTAGTATGGCCACAGACTGCACACCATGGCAACAGTCGACCACCCACACCCCCCACCCATCCACCCACCCAGCACCCTCACCCCCCCTCCCCAACCCCACCCACCCCACCCGCATGCACACCACCCCCCCCCCCCCCATTGCCGATCCACCTGCGGCACAACGGGCCGGGCTCACACAGTTGCGGGTGGACGCGTGTCTATCGCAGGCCATGGAGGATGATGACAACCCGCCCTGCGGTGAGCTCCTGGCTCTACATCGTTGGACTATGTCTGACCCATTGCCACAGTACCACCATCCACCCGGACCATCCCTGCATGCGGCTGTGACACTGCAGCGCACGGTCCCGTCCTCTGCCCGGGGGATGTTGATGGCGGCCCAGGGGGAAGGGGGCAGACTCACCTGGGGCTGAGGTAAGACCACCCCTCACACACACACTTGCGCTCAACGTACATGACACCCCCGCACACTTTGGACAGAGCACAAAGGCAGCTTCTGTAGGTGTAACATTGACTTTAATAACCAAAGGAGTTCATGCACGTGCCCTAGCCCCTAAAACTCATCTGTGCCCTGCAACCGTGCCAACTTACTCAGTGTCTAATTGTTTGGCCTTACGGGCCCTTTGACTACGTCTACGTGGTTCCCCAGACGGTACAGCAGAACTGGAGGTGGACTCCTGTGATTCCTGCCCTCTGACACTGGATCCCTTGGGCGGCCGTTTCCTGGGGCGTCCTGGCCTAGATGGGCCAGGCTGCGGCCCGGGTGACTGGGATGGCGAGCTGCCAGCCTGTCCTGCCCGTTGCCCACCCGATGCACCTGGGACGGAAGGGGGGAGTCCGAGGTGTCGCGGTGTACCGGGACCTCCCCTACAGAGGGAGCCGGGACAGACCACACCACCTCCTCCTCCCTTGGGGTGCCCGATGGCCCCCAGGCCTCGACATGGGTGGGGGATGCGAACAGACTGGCCATCCGACGCCCCCCCGACATCTGGCGCTGCCAGTCCTGGAGGCCCGTGCTGGTATCGACAGGGGTCTGCAGGTTTGCAGCCATGGAGCCCAGGGGGTTGGCAAACCCTGTCTGTGACAGTGCGACGCCGGCTCGCACATGGCCACTGGCACCGATGCCCTCAGCGATGGCCTGCAGAGACTGGGCCATGGCCTGCTGAGACTGGGCCATGGCCTGCAGAGACTGGGCCATGGCCTGCTGAGACTGGGCCATGGCCTGCTGAGACTGGGCTATGGCGTTGAGCGCCTCTGCCATCTGGCGCTGGCATTGGCTCATGGCCTCCTGTGAGAGGGCAGCCATTTCCTGGGCCACAGACGCCACCTGCACGGAAAGCCCCAGGCCTCGCAAACTGTTCCCCATGTCTGACACCGTCGCACCCATTGCCTCCACCACGGACGCCACCCGTGCGGTGTCGGCCTGTGTGGCACGCATGACCGGCACCACTCCCAGCTCCTGGACGCGGGTGGACTCCTCCACCTGCGACCGCAGCCGCCGCAAGCCGCCCGTCACCCTCTTCGCTCGTCTCCGGGTCGGTGGTTGCATCGGATCTATGTGTGGGTGTGGTAACTCCAGGAACCCGGGATCCATCTGGGCGGCAGATGTTCGCTTGGGCTGGGCTGCCCTCCGACCGCCCGGCCCCTCTGCTGCTCCTACCTCCACCTGCTGTACCGGGACGGCTGTGTTGTGCGCACCAGTGAGTGTACCAGACGCCTCATCACTAAAGTGCCCAACCGTGGTGAGTGTTTCTGTGATGGTGGAGGGTGTTGGTGACAGCAGTGGCGTTGTGTCGTGCTCTTCGTCCCACTCTGAGTCCATGGCACTTTGGGGTGGGGGTTCGTCTCCACCCATCCACTCTGAGTCACTGTCCGGTATTTCGTCTTCCTGGGTAGTGCTGTCCCGGGTACTGCTGTCCCGGGTAGTGGTGTCCTGGGTAGGGGTGTCCTGGGTAGTGGTGTCCCGGGTAGTGGTGTCCTGGGTAGTGGTGTCCTGGGTAGTGGTGTCCCGGGTAGTGGTGTCCTGGGTAGTGGTGTCCTGGGTAGTGGTGTCCTGGGTAGTGGTGTCCTGGCTCGGATGTGACGGGGGCCTGTGGCTGCCCCCCTCGTCGCTGGGTGGTCGCTCCCGCACGTGACGGGGGTGTCGTCTCCCTGTTGCTCCAGGTCTCTCCGTCTCCCGTGGTGTGCGAGAGGCATCCTGCGGGCGTCGCATGCTGGAGGGTGCGGGTCCCTCTGTCTCCCGTGGTCTCCGAGGGGCATCCTGCGGGCGTCGCATGCTGGAGGGTGCGGGTCTCTCCGTCTCCCGTGGTCTCCGAGGGGCATCCTGCGGGCGGTCTGCATCTGCGGGGATGGGTGCCTGGGCGTTTGGTCCTGCGATAGATAATGAAGCATGCATGGTTAGACATCAGGCAGTGATCAGGTGATACGGGGGAGGGGGATATAGGGGAGGGGGGATATGGGGACGGGCTGTCGGTGGCTCACTTGCTAGTACGCCCCCGACCTCTGCATCAGCAACCTCCCGGTCCTCAGGTCCGCCAGCCAGTTCCAGGGCCCTTTCCTGGTGTTCGGTCAGTGGCCTCTCATCAGCGGGGCCTCCTCCAGTCCTCACATGCTCCCTATTGTTGTGTGCGCGCTTCTCCTGTGGGGGGGGGGGCAGGGGTAAAAGGCTACACTGTTAGGCAGGTATATGAATGCACGCCATCGGTTGCGCGTGCATTGCAGAGGTTAAGGTTAGGGCTGGATTCACTTGGGGATATGGGGGAGGGGGGATATGGGGGAGGGGGGATATGGGGGAGGGGGATATGGGGAGGGGTGATATGGGGGAGGGGGGATATGGGGGAGGGGGGATATGGGAAGGGGGGATATGGGGAGGGGGGTATGGGGGAGGGGGGATATGGGGGAGGGGGGATATGTGGGAGGGGGGATATGGGGGAGGGGGATATGGGGGATATGGGGAGGGGGGATATGGGAAGGGGGGATATGGGGAGGGGGATATGGGGGAGGGAGGATATGGGGAGGGGGGATATGGGGGAGGGGGATATGGGGGAGGGGGGATATGGGGGAGGGGGGATATGGGGGATATGGGGGAGGGGGGATATGGGGGAGGGGGATATGGGGGAGGCTCACCCTGCCTGCTCTGACGAGGTCGTTCACCTTCTTGTGGCACTGGGTGCCTGTCCGTGGTGTCAGGGCCACAGTGGTGACGGCCTCTGCCACTTCCCTCCACAGACGCCGGCTGTGGCGTGGGGCAACTCTGCGGCCGTGCCCGGGATACAGGGCGTCCCTCCTCTGCTCCACCGCGTCCAGGAGCGCCTCCACATCGCGTGACTCGAACCTTGGGGCTGAGAGGCGGCCAGCCATCCAGTCGGGTGTTGCGGTCGGGTGTTGCGGTCGGGTG